>NC_133976.1:22207538-25132538 GCF_047716275.1 Strix uralensis
CTCGATTACTGTGTTCAGTTTTGGGCCCCTCACTGCAAAAAGGACATTGAATTACTCGAGCGTGTCCAAAGAAGGGCAACGAATCTGGTGAAGGGTCTGGAGCACATGTCGTACGAGGAGCGGCTGAGGGAACTGGGGTTGTTTAGTCTGGAGAAGAGGAGGCTGAGGGGAGACCTCATCGCCCTCTACAACTACCTGAAAGGAGGTTGCAGAGAGCTGGGGATGAGTCTCTTCAACAAAGTGACAAGTGATAGGACAAGAGGTAATGGCCTCAAGTTGCACCAGGGAAGGTTTAGACTGGATATTAGGAAGCATTTCTTTACAGAACAGGTTGTTAGGCATCGGAATGGGCTGCCCAGGGCAGTGGTGGAGTCCCCATCCCTGGCGGTGTTTAAGAGTCGCATTGACATAGTGCTGAGGAATATGGTGTAGTTGGGAACTGTCAGTGTTAGGTTAATGGTTGGACTGGATGATCTTCAAGGTCCTTTCCAACCTAGATGATTCTGTGATTCTGTATGTTAGGCAACTGAATTGCACCCTCATTTATTATAGTAGAAACGTAAACATCTGGCTCACATGCAGTCACCTTCCTGTACATATGTAAATTTATTGTCTCAGTCTGTCTCAACATGGATGTCTAATCCTGTTTGAGTTGCCCAAGCAATTTCTAACTATATTCTAGCTTCAACTCCAGAAGTGCCTGGATTCTCCTTAGGCCACCAGTCATATTCCTCAGCTTTTCAGACACCTGGAATACTCTAGGCAAGAAATTACACTACATACATATGTTTAGCCAGCTGAAGCCTGCCTTCAGCTTCTAATCCAAGCTAGCTGTTAAATTTCCTCTCCAGACTACAGAAAGGCACAGATATTTCTGTGGGTCTATTCATCCTTCTTGAATGGTGAAACAGGTTTCTAAAACTGATTCTCTACTGAGTAGTGGATAATAACACAACCTGCTGAGAGTAAAAGAAACAACTTTCAGATAGATAAAGGTGGTGAGAGTGTTCAAAAGTGTTAGCATTATTTCACAATGAATCCTCACTGGTATTGACTTGGCCTGTGTTGAAAAGGCATCTAAGCACCCCCATACAAATAATTTACTGACCAGAAATAAAGACTACAGACTTGTTAGGAAACAAGCAGTAGTACACATTAGATGTTTTTAACATACAGACTGTCAGAAAAGGCACCAGAATACATGGTGTTTGATTTATGAGTTACGTAGGCTCATCCAAAATCTTTCCTGGGTGCAGATTGTCTCTGAAAAAAAAGGTTATTACAGAGTGCGCCTTAAGAAGTATCAAGTATTTTGTTTTGTCTCATTTAGCTTGTATTATTTGTGTCCCATATTTGTGTGAATAAGGGAAACCCTTTATCTCACAGACTCTTACCTGTAGGTCAAGGGACTACTGTGTATTCGAGCCTTGGCCTTACATAATGCACTGTAAATCCTCAGTCTCTTGCCTAGACCTGTGCTTGCTCTGTTTGCATTTCATCATGACAGGAGGTATACAAACTCCAAGCCAAATGGCACGATACACCCAACAGGGTTTATCACAGCAGACTGAGCACAAATCCTTCAGACCAGAATTCATTTGTATCATCCTGAATTGGGGCTTAGGCAGAGCAAATTCAGGTCTTCTCTGAAAAAGGCCATGTAAATAAACTTACTAATTTTAGCCAAGTCTGTAACTAAACTTCACTTGTGGTATATCTTTAAACATCTCAGGGTGGCTGTTTCCCTGTGAGGCTTCATAATATGGGTCCAGAAAAACTCTGACAGGCTGCCTTGCTACTGTTTTGTTACAGGAACCCTGAATACCTTGGAACACCATTTCAGTGCATGTGATAGCCAGACCCATGGGCTTTTTGAAAAATAGCTTGAGCTGAGAAATAATGTAGTATCTTCAAGGTTACAAAACTATTGCATTTTATTATGATACTATTGTAATATTTTGAATGCAAGTTCTGTAGTATTTAAGGAGACTGATCAGACACAACAGGCCAAAACTTCTGTTTACCCAGACAGGATTTTATCCTTCTTCAAGTAAGACTGAGAAAATACTCTGCCTTCTGTTTGTATGCTAATGCCATTCTCAATCCCTTACCTTATTTTGTAAGGGGACTTTTATCCAGATAATAAAAATCACCTAACAGCTCCTTCTGGCTGATGGGGGGTTTTTTTGACCTACAGAACTAAACTTCTGTACATCACTGCAAATTATTAAAAGCAGGATATGTTATATAGCTCTGTGGCTTCATTTTAACATGGAAATCTGTCTTTGGATTCAAGTGGACTCATAATTTCATTTTCCTCAAATATTGAGAAAGAACAGTACATCAAAAAGAGCAGAAAAGAATCCATTATGTAACTCCAAATCTTGGAAAAAAAGATAATAAGGTTTAAGTGAAGTGCTTTTCAGTCAACATTTTAGTAGAAGTTGCATTGTAATTTGACAGTTTTATAATCAATAGTTTATTCAAATTTAGTAATATAAAACCTAATCACACAGAAAGAGCTTTGACAAATATGGTGAATAGCATCTTTCCCAATATTTTATCAGTGCACATATTGTACAAAGTTAATGCAAATTAGCTACAATAGCATACAGCAATCAAAAAAATGGATTTAAGAATGAGTTAAAATTTTTCAGTTTCATTATTATATATTTTTGGCAATCTGATTTTGTCAACTTTTTAAAATGAATGTAACATAATTGTAAATGAGAAAATTAGCATCAAAGCACATTAAAAAAAGAGGAATCATTATGCTTAATATACGTGACTCACTGAAGTGTGGTGAGTAGGAGGTTCTGTGTAGTAACCTGAATTGTACGGAAGATAAAGTACATTTTGTATTCTTTTCTGTCTCTCTCTTCAGAGATTCATGAAACAAACCTCCATGCAGTACAGATGAATAGAATTTTGGCTATTTTTCTGAACCAACTTTATATAATTGTTAAAGATATACAAGATGTTTTACAAACAGTGGGATGGAAACTGGCTAGGGGAACATAAGCTAAGGAACAAAACTGAGACAAGCCTGTCTACTTTTATGAAAATGATTGCATATTGTAATCGGCATAACTTTTATTGTAGAAACATCTTCCACATGTCAGCCAATACAGCCTAAATAAATCCTTTCTGTAGTTTTTGGGCTCAGGTCCATACAAGTCAGTCAAATCACATTATTGCATGCAGATGCTGAAAACACTGCTGATCTCAGTGCTCTGCAGTCTCATTCTTCATCTGCTTATCCTGAGAGTGTAAGCATAAAAAGACTTCAAGAGGATCAAACTCCAGAAATACAAATTCCTGCTATAATGGGTAATTGGACCCCTGTCTGACCTAGTGGGCAGAAAAAGATGATATTATAACATTTTACACTAGGAAAAAATAAATTAAAGGATAACGGTCATTTCCACAGAGTGCACAAAGAAGAAATGAAGAGAACATGAAGTTAATTAACCCCTGCAGAATTTATCCCCAAATCAGAACAAATATAGATTAATTCCTATTGCCCAATCACTCTTTTAACTCCATAAAATCACTTCAAATTTTCCTCTTCAACCCACTCTCCCTTCAGACCCATCTTTCCTCCTCAAGAGGAGGAAACTGTGATGTGGATTCTGTAGGCCTGAACAATTTCACGTATGTGTGTTCCACTACACAATCTACAAGCATATTTTTGCTACGTTATTCTTTGTGACATGTTCATCAGTAAGGACAAGCATGGCAAATTCAACCTGTATTCTTTGTTAGATATCATATTTTAAAAGTTTGGGCTGGCTAAGCAAGAAGAGGAACTATCATATCTCACAAACATTGGCAAGTATTTACTATTTATAAATTGACTTTTATTCACATGAGCTGAATTGCTACAGTAAATGTAGTATAATTTCTATGGGTCTGTTTGAAAGAAGGGGAAAATCTGTACTTGCTACAAGAAACACAAGCTGAGAAATTCACTGCCACTAGTTCCTTCTTGATACTCTCACATTCAGTGCTTTGCTCATGACTTCTCCACTATCCCTGTAAAATGTCTCAGTGCAGGTAGGCAGGTTTTAGTCACCCAGAGTGATTTCATTGCATGACTGAAGAAAAGATCAAATCAGAAAGAAAGGTTGGGAGGACTGGGAAGGAGATGGGTAAACCAAGAAACAAAACGAGTTCCGTCGTATTACAAACATTTGCTCTGATGTGCCTTGACTTCAGGACTCGAACACTGCTCTGGTTCCCTAACTCACTTGCAGCTCTGCACACAGAGTAGTACCCTTCTTACTGAAGACTACCTGCAAAAGCTGAACATCAAAATTTTTTAAAAACACTGAGAAGTAAGTTGCTGAGATACTTCATTCATATCATATACAAATTTTTGTGTGTGTAAAAGAAGGAATCTAAACAGACAAACCATGAAGCATCCATTTTAAACATCCTTTTACTGGATGTAACCACTGGAGTAACTAGTGGTCTCAAGATAGCAGCTAGGCAAAAATGGAAATAAGAGCCTAATGGAAGGAGATTTTTAAGAAGAAAATTGTTTGAAGGGTAAACTAATGTCCTAGAGGAAAGGGGTAACAGGACATAGAGTGACAAAGTTATAAGGATAGTCTCAAACTGCAAGCAAGATCATCATTTTTTCAATTCCCTCGACTTCCTTGATTTTGATTTTGGCCTCAGGGCATGACAGCAACATACACAGTAAATAATAGTGCAATAGGTCCTCGAGGCATTCTCTATTTCAGTGGAGCTCTTGACCTATGAACATCCTGGAAATAGTTTTTTTGTGACTGTCATAAATAAATTGGGCTATTTGTTGCTTGAGGGGGCCATTCTGGCAAGATTTTTCAGAACATAAAATAGGCTATGGCTGTGGACAGAGGTTGAACATGTCCTTTTGCGTGCAATGAAAAGATGCCAAAGAACCTGAGTGAACAGAAAAAAACCCAGAATAAATAAAAAGTTTTGCATGTTTATATTTTTCACTTATTTTCAATTTAGAACAAAGCTTCAAGACTTTGCTACATTTATAATATAAGAGTTAAGGTCTGCAAAAACGCTGACTTCCTAAAAATAAAATGAATAACCAAATTATTCCTAAACTCAAATAGTTACTTTAATTGAAATTCAACAATATTTTATTTTAGTAATATTACAATACAAAAGTTTTACTATAAAGGTAGGGAGCTTCCTTATTAGAGACCCTCTCTTAAAATCCAAAGTCCTAGGACTTATAGGACACAGGATCACAAAGGTGTTCAAATGTTTTGCATTACACTAAAAAGTTCTGATGTCAGATTTCTAAAAAAGCAAACAGAAATCAGCTTCAGACCTCAGTGTCTCATAACTGTTGACCAACATGAACATAATCGTTTGTTAGCCTGCATACAGATTTCAGGTTCTGAAAAATCTTAGTTCCCTGCTGCATAATGAACCAGATCAAACAGGAAAAATTGCACTTGTATTCAACAGTTGTATCTCTTTCCTGGTGATAGTTTTGTAGAACTGGAGAGCAATAAAATGAAATCTTTGAGTCTGGAGAGACAGAATAGTTTCCTATATCTGGAAATAGTCATCTATTGTAGAAGAGGTGAACATTGCCCGGGCAACATTTATAATTTAAATCAGTGAATGTAGTTCAAGTGTGGAAAGTACCCTGTGAGAATACTTCTGATTTAGAGGATGAGATACCTAGACCAGAATCCCCTACGACTTTCACCTGAAGTATGCCCTGCTTCTCCAAAAATGCCACATTGTTTACAAAAAAAATTTATGTATTGACCACCCAGGCTTGTCTTCACCCCTTGGCAGGTTACATTAAAGCTGAAGATCCAACAAACCCCAGAAATCTCAGATGTCTGGTAGCCCATCTGAGCAATTAATGAAAAAACCACAAAGTCCAAGGTCTCCTATAGCTGATATGGTAGGATTTTCAGTCAAACAGGTGAAAAATTCAGGACCTTCTATGGAAGAAAATAAACCTGTCTAAATGTTTTCTGATGGAAAGCCTTCTGAAAATGAAAATTCACTGACATTTATGTTTTTTGTGGGAATATGCCAATTTCAGTGTATTTCTGATGGATAGTTTAAATAAACTTTAAAATATAAATATGTTTATGTTCACCCATCTCTCCAAATGGTGTTTGTTTCCCTGTTAAACCTTACATGGTTTCCAAACATCGGAGCTTTTCACCTAGATAGTAATACTTTTTTATCCATGACTAGGAATCCAACTTGTCAGTCACTTCCAGAAGTGAAAGGTTATGTTTCTTTGCTTGGCTTAGATGTATGGCTTTTCTATTTGCAGATTAGCTTTATTTGTGTAGGTAGGGCTGGCCTCTCAAACTGGCTGCCCCAAAAGCTCAGAAATCATCAGTCAACCCTCACAACACAGCAAAGTGCCCAAATACAAAGTAAAATCACATGATATGGCAATTCTTTTGGAAATCTAGTAATAAGAACGTGTTGCTTATAGAACTGATAAAGCTGTTCAGAAACATCCCTTTGAAACTTCTCTTAAAATTCATAGATTCACTAAAATTAGAACATTTGCAAAGCAGTTCAGCTTCACCAAGTACCTGCCAAGTCTCCTGCTCAGCCCTGCAGCAGTTTAGTTCGGGGTCAGAGATCCCAGAACTGCCAGTGTGCATGCCAGCTGGAATGGAAGAGATATAAATAAAACATGTTGGCAGGGAGTGGTAGCGAGGGAAAGTCGTTGTTCTTTTCTTGTACATCCCTGCAGTGCTGATCACACTGCCACAGTAACCTTCCTTGTGCCACAGAATCTAGGACTAAATCAATGTTTTTATTCTTTATAGTAGTAGGGCAGATTGCAAATATGAAATTGCATTCATCATGTAATTAGGAAAGTTAACATACAAGACAAGCTGAGGGTGTATGTTACACCTGTACCCAGGCTGGGGGTACTCAAGCTATAATCGACCCACCACCGATAGCAGTGGATTTAGACAATGTTCAGTGGCTAAATAAGGACCCAGAATCCCTGGCAGGCACATTCTTCACAATCACAATGTTTATAGTTACTGGAGCTAAACTTTAATTGTTTTTCCTGCAGTTTCCCATGCCAGGTATCTGCTCGAAGTTGATTCATTTTGATGTTTCTGCAAAAAATGGTTCAGTCATTTCTGAGAATGATAGCAGAGGAGGGCACATGTATTGACTGTTTTGAAAACTTCTTGCATCTCTTTCAATGAGAAGCCTAGGTAGCTCAAATGCACCTTTACTTAAGAGGTACAGGAATTAGAGGTAGAGAAGAGAGAAGTGAAGGTAAAAGAAAGAGAAGAAAAATAAAGGGAAAAATAGATAAATAAATCTCCTGATCCCATCAGAGCTGATTCTTTCTGTGCATGGTATTCAAGACAGTAACTTCCCAGAATCTCTGGCAGAAATTTATCAGACATTGCTTTAAATATTGTACTTAAGGAGGAAAAGAAAATAAATCCACAAACTCCACCTGGTATTCTGGAAGATGTCTCATCGCATTGTCTTCAGGCAGCAGAAGTAATTTTCTCTGACATATTCCAGTTAGTAATAATGCCCTGATTTCAATGCCACTGGCATACTAGCCCATTACTTAATTGGTTAATAAACAGATATATTCAATAATCATGGTGGACCGTGCCAAACTGCCAGTCTTTGTTCTAGAAACATATGCTGGCAATTAATAATGGTGGTTTAATATAAGGATCTATTACGAGCAGTTTTCAGTTGCTATAAATTTGTACAGAGGGAGGAAGCACATTCAGGTTTTCAAGGTCTTCTGTGTCTAAGAGGTAAGAAAATAAGGAAAGTGGCTGGCATAGTATGGGTGCTTTCCCTTGATCAAATGGAGAGGGCAACAGAGAAAGCAAGCAAACACAAGGAGATCTGTCCAGTTTGTGAGATATCAAGCCATAGGGATTCTACAATAACAGTGGTAAGAGACTGCATTAGCACAGCCAGAAAATACAAGCAGATAATCAAATGACAGTGAAAATGGCAGGGTGGATAAATCTGGTTCAACAGGGAGTCTTTATTCAGAGGTGCTGATGCTGCTGTGTTGTGACGCAGTTTGGTGGGCTGCAGTGAGGCTGGCATGTGGCTCTGCGAGAACAATAGCGATTGACTACAGATGGGCACTTCCTCTCCAGAAACACTCCTCACTCCTCACAGCTCGCTTGCAGGGAGGGATACGCAGACATATGCTCCAATCTCCATGGCAACCACTTACTTCAGCGTGACATCAAGCCCAGATCAAAACTCCATAGGCGTCAGATAGTACATGCTGTTTCTTTCCTTGAATTAATAATATTGATTTAAAAGGCAGGTTCCATTAACTGTTTCTTCTCTATGCTGGGGATAATTACTGTCTGTGGTGCCTGTATTATTCCAGTGACTTGAAAACAGGAAGCACAGCACTGAGTTAAATAATTCATGCTGTGCTGCTGCTCACTCTGTTCTTAGAAGCAGAATTATTGCTAACTGGGCACAGTAATTTCAACACAAGGGTGATAGGATTACGAAATGTCTAATTGCCCTCTCATGTGATAAGATTACTTTTCTGAAAATGCTTTAATTCTTCCAAGCAGAGGCAAACAATCCAGACAAGTGACCAAACAAGAACAGCCTGCAGAAATACTGCTGAGATTTTCATTCTGAAAGCAATGAAAAATACGGTCGAGGCTTCATTCTCCTTTACCCCTCCACTTCCCCTCCCCAAAAAAGCAGTGTGAAGAACCCTTTTCAAAAGTAAACACCCAATCATGAGAGTCTGGTGGTGAGGCAGTTCCTTTATAAGCACCCCCTCAGTCAATTATATGATGTTAGCAGGCTCTGTGGGGCTTCTCAGTTAATCTTCCAAAGCTGCAAGACTGGTAGTCATGATAGAGCATCTCAGGGTGGGCTTGCTTGTAAAATTGGAGGAAAATGGAAAAGAAATCCTCAGATGTCTGTGATACATGCAGAGTGCCTCAAGGAGAAAAACCTGAACAAACCAGGACAGACAGTGGAACTTCTTAGAAAAGGTTGGGAAGGAGGGATTTTTTACAATCTAAGCAGAAATATTTTTGGCATCTGAACAAGCTTTTCTGTTCACAAAGGTAAAGTTACTGCTTTGGTGATATATTAGAAGACTAAGTATGTGATTGTATTCAAGAATGTCAAAGTGGCACCAAGTCACCTGGGCAGTAGGTCACCTATTGCCTGAGCAAAGGTTCTTACTCACTATGAGAAATGTTGATTAGCTGACTTATTTGGAAATCTTGAAGCAGAACAGATTTTTGAAGGAGCTGTAGGCTCATCTAATTCTGAACTTGCATCGGGAAAAATATGTACACTTAAAGAATTTCCACACCAGACTAGAAGGTACCTACAGAACTCAGGTGCTTACAGGATTAAGCAGTTAAAGAAGGCAAGAACAGATGTACTGCTTCAGACTAAGAGTTCACCTAACCCAGTAACCTGTTCTCAAGAACACTCATAAGCTATGCCAGAATGGAAGAAGAGGGCAAGGTCAGGCAACCAAGCACAAGAATACAGAAATAACAGCATTTCCCCTAGTTTTTTCCCATATCTGTCTACTATCTGCACATGGGGATCTGTCAAACTTGACATACTTAATCTATTTAGTAATTTCCAAAGGATATTTCTTCTTTTTGTACAATTTCCCCTGAAAGAAAAAGCATATTTTCATCTACAACATCCTTTGGCAAGAAGTTCAATAGATCTAATATGTATTTTAACTAAAAATACTTCCTTTTGGTTTGTTTTGAAACTGGCACATACTAGATTTATTCAAAAGCCTCTAGTTCCTGAACAGACAGTGAAGTGTCAACCTCTGTGAAACCCTTCCATATCACTTAGGAGTGGAGTGGGAGAAGGTAGTCTGGATTGCTGCCTAAGTTTTGGTGGATATTTGAGTACATGAGTCTTCATATGGGGAGGTTTAGATGGACAGAATTATTTATGTTCAACCAGATAGTTTATATCTTCCAGTATATTGACCAACAGGATTAGTCTGAAAAGTTCCTCCATCACAGATGTTAGTCAGCAGCCTTGACCATGGAATTTGTCATGGTCAATGTCACCATGACATTCTTTCAGATATCCTCAAACTACTGGGTAGTAGTACAGGGAGTTAGGCATCTTGGTAAGAGTTTATAAGAACAAAACCTTGCATATGGGACACCAGTCAAAAAGATTAAGAACATAAGAAATTACAATTTATTAATTTCACTTGTTTTTCCCTCTATAAGAGTATTGCAAAGCTGGACAACTGAATCTAATGATGTCTTGTCCAAATTACTTCGAAAAAAATGTTAGTCTCAGGATTAACCTATAAAGTGTGGTGCTAACATGACTAGGACAGTAAGGACTGTTTTGTTTATGTGAGAAGCAAGGATCCAAAACTGGACAACCTTATCTATGGAGAGACAGGACCATTTAAAGACTCTGAATGTGCTGAGACACTGGATGCCAAATCTCTATTAAAGGGATTCCAGATAACATGCAGTGTATAACTTAAGTCTGCATTTCATGTGTGATCTGGGCTTGCTGCGCATGTGGTGTATAACTTGCAATGGTGGTTCCCCCAACCACATGTAACATTGAGAAACAGTTCTGAGGTGTTTGGTATCACACCTACTACATGCTGGCAGCTGCTAGCCATGGCCATCTTTCAAACTCAAGATTAGGGTCTGGACACTGTGAGGGACTGTTGTTGTCTGCATAACTCAGAGCAATTGGCATTTCTAAAAATGGATTGTTGAAATGTGCTAGTCATAACATTCTGTTCTCTTCTCCCCAATTTCATGAAGCACATGTTTAGTTCAGCCACTCCATCTAAATTATTTTTACTGTGGAGATCTCAGTGTCTCTCCCTCAGCTGTCTGTCTGTGGTACTGACCCAGTTCACATGGCTTTGGAATTAAAAATCAGGATCACCATAACCACATTCAAGGAAAGGGAAAAGATATTAAATATTGTTTTCTCTCTTACATGCACACACATACATGTATGTGTGTGTGTATATATATATATATATTTGGGAGTTGGACTCGATGATCCATATGGGTCCCTTCCAACTCGAGATATCCTGACTGATTCTATGAGAGATATATATTATATATACACACACACAAAAAAAACCCCAACAAAAACTCATTAGAATAATCCATTTCTATTTCTATTCTTTAACACCACTAGGGTCCAGGGTTTATCCTACCCTTCTGTATCCCCTATCATTATGTTGTACTAATATACAGGAGTCCTTATCATGGCGAGACCTCAGGCCTATTGTAATGTTCACTATGCAAACATGAGAAAAAAGGATGATCTGTCAAGAGAATAGATAAAAATATAAAAATACAGATGAGAATGGATACAATGAGAAAATATTAATAAATTTTAAAGATGGTTTAAAGATTGACATAGTAGCTGACAACCAGAAATACAAGAGAGCTTAGCACTTGCATATGAGTAACATATCCAAAGGGTGAGATGCAATATGAAAGAGAATGAAGTTTCTCATTTGAAAATACATACATGAGGAGAATACATTTCGGAGAAAAGAAGGAAGAGATGATAAGGTTAGAGGTGAAAGTTGACTCGTAGAATGGTTTGGGTTGGAAGGGACCTTAAAGAACATCTAGCTCCAACCCTCCTACCATCTAGCTCCAACCCCACCTTCCACTAGACCAGGTTGCTCAAAGCCCCGTCCAACCTGGCCTTGAACATTTCCAGGGAGGGAGAATCTACAACTTCTCTGGGCAACCTGTTCCAGTGTCTCACCATCCTCACAGTGAAGAATTTCTTCCTTACATCTAATCTAAACCTACTCTCTTTCAGTTTAAAACCATTATCCCTCATCCTATCACTACACTCCCTGTTGAAGAGTCCTTCCCCATCTTTCCTGTAGACCCCCTTTAAGTACTGGAAGGCCACTATAAGGCCTCCTCGGAGACTTCTCCAGGTGAACAGCCCCAACTCTCTCAGCCTGTCCTAATAGGGAAAGTGCTCCAGCCCCCTGATCAT
Source organism: Strix uralensis (assembly GCF_047716275.1). Taxonomy (NCBI): domain Eukaryota; kingdom Metazoa; phylum Chordata; class Aves; order Strigiformes; family Strigidae; genus Strix; species Strix uralensis. The sequence continues at coordinate 22,219,572 of NC_133976.1, forward strand.
CTTTGTGGCCCTCCTCTGGACCCATTTGAGCAGTTCTAGGTCCTTCTTATATTGGGGGCCCCAGAGCTGAGTGCAGTACTCCAGGTAGGGTCTCACAAGAACAAAGTAGAGGGGGAAAATCACCTCCTTCAACCTGCTAGCCACAATTCTCTGGATGTAGCCCATGATACTCTTGGCTTTCTGGTTTACAAGCCCACATTGCTGATTCATAGTCAGTTTTCCATCCACAGTTACCTCTGAGTCCTTCTCCACAGGGCTGCTCTCAACTCACTCATTGTCCAGCCTGTATTTGTGCTTGGGATTGCCCCAACTCATGTGCAGGACCTTGCACTTGGCCTTGTCAAACTTCATGTGGTTTACATGGGCCCACCCCTCAAGCTTGTGAAGGTCCCTCTGGACGGCATCCCTTTCCTCCAGCATGTCAACCACAGCACACAGCTTGGTGTCCTTGGCAGACTTGCTGAGTGTGCATTCAATCCCACTGTCCATGTAATATTTATATAATAATGATTAATAGCATATTCTAAGAATATTAACATAATAATATTGTCATTGTCTAAAGTTATGTGATCTGCATTGAAAGACCCAGCAAGTGAAGATAACAAGAGAGTGGTTTAACTTCAATAGGATTGTCTAGACAAAAAAGACATAGAAATAAGACACTGAAACAAAAGATGAAGGAAATCCATTCAAGGCTGGACTGATTTCTACTCAGGTGTGTCAAGATTGCTATAAACATTATGTTTCAGCTCTCTGCTATATAGAATCCAACTACAGTTAGAAGAAAGGATCCTCCCAACATTTTATTTTTAATACGTATTTTGACATTGGTTTCCCAAAGCATATACAGTTGAACTGCTTTTACATTTGTTTGTCAGACCACACCTACTACATTTTGCATTATTGATAATTTTCAGTGAATTGGAAAGAGAAGTTGAAGTCTCAAAGATAATTAAATTCCTACAAGTTTCATGAAGAATGTTGGCTGGTTCAAGGAGAATACCAGAAAGTGAAAGACAGGCAGAATTCATCTGTTACATGTCTTGTTTTGGCAGCAGAACACATGTACCTACTGGCCAGTCAGCCAAGCATACTGACTGGCAAACAAAAATGTGCACAGCTTTGGGTAGTCACAGCTAATGACTAATTTCATCTGTTCTGTGGTTCATGGAACAACCTACTCTTATAGCCTTATCTGCAGAAGTGTTGCAATACAAAAAATTGGCAAAATTGTCAGTAAAGAAACATTGAAGACATATGTTACTCTCTACTGTCTGGCTGATTCAGCTTTACATTACAAATAGTTTTCCAAATATGTGGGAGCTCTTGAAAATCATTTTATGTAGCATGACATCCTACTAAACACAGTGCTGAAATGCCACAGGGGTACATTCAAGTTTCAATACCTATGATTTTAAACAAATTATAAACTAAGGCTTGGCATCACTGGAGAGTGCAAACAATCATCATCCCTTTACTTGGTATGCCTTTACTTGGTGTGTTAGGAACACTGTGGAGTCCTGTAAGAGGCAAGTACAAAAGAAAACAACTGAGGATACAGCTGCCTGATGTTGAAAGCTGATCTGAAATCCATGTTCAACCCTTGTTGTGTTCCTGCCCACCCCCATTCCATGACAGCACTGTATCACCAAGCAATCAGCCACATCAGGAACTGTTCTGCTAAAAATCAATTATTTTCCAGTGGGTTTGGCTTTTAATAGGATGAAGTCTATGATCTGGATGACCACAGTGAAGAATATGGGAGTTCTCATCTGGGAGCAAAGGAGGAGGAGGAAGAGTTTTCTCCTTTCAATGGCAGTTCGGCCTTAATTTGATGAAACCATAGATCTGAGATAATTAAGCAAGTTTGTTGTATTTGCCCTGAGTACTTTCCTAAAGAGACACCTTGGAAAGATAGGGCTGCAGAAGAGGTGCTAAGAAAATATACCTACCCTTATCTGCAATCAGCCTAGAATCTGCATGATATTCTCTGTGCTCTGAAGCGGCTGAAGTGGCTCCTGAGCTCTGAAAGGGCATTCAGCAAGGCAGACCATTGTATCAGTATGTGAGAAAGAGGCTTATATGGGAAGGGTGTTTCTTTCCTTGACAGAAAAATATTAGATTGAATACAGATTCACTAATATCTCAGTTGCAGCAGACAGGTGCAATGATTTTGGACCCAGTTTTGTTATGGACCACAATTTGGCCCAAATACTTTCTTAAAACATGTGCTAGAAAGTGTGTTGAGTTCCTGTACAATGTTAAAAAAAATTCCCAAAATATTAGCACTCATCTGGCTGTATTGACTATTCCCTTATAACTTAATATTTAGTGTTGTGTATATAAATTCTAACTCTGCAATAATAAATCTTGGCACTAAAAATACACTGACTTGAAAGCCCTGACTTTTTAAAAGCACAGTTCTATTCTGAGCTGGAACAATATGTTGTCCTTGGAAGCCTATTTTAAAGCTTTTCTTTCAGTACAGGTTTTCTTCACTCAATGTTTTGTCATCGGAATGCAATGCTCCTATTGACAGTGGCAGCAAGTGCAGAGAAGGGGTTTTTTGCACAGAAGGTTTTTTGTTTGTTTATTTGTTTGTTTGTACATATAAACATCATTGAATGCCTGCAATTTCATTTGAAGGACAAGAAGAGGTCTTCAGCTCCTCACACAAACTAAGTGCTAGAAAATTGTTGTCCTTATAGTATGTGCCTGTCTGCCTACTCATCTCTTACTCACTTTTCCTGTCTTTAATCAGACCCTGTTGTTACTGAGTAACAGTTTTCTCTGCTGGAGAAAAGGAAAAAAAAAAAAATAAAAATTAAAGAAACCCTGCTGTAAATTATTAGCACTTCAGGATTCTCAGATAGTACAATTTCCCTTTAATTTCGTATTACATCCCATTCTTCAAACAATGCAGAGAATACGAAAGAAAGAAAAAACATTTTCACAGGAAATCCCTTCTTACGTATTGCAGTTGTGTGAGCGTGGCCAGGACGTGCATGTACACCATTGAGGTCCAACATGCAGACAGTCAACGAGCCTCCAGCTGGGGCTTCCTGTAAGCCCCAGGGAAATGCTGCCTGCATGTTAAGCAGGCAGGCAGTCCCTGGAGATTGCCTCTCCAGCTAGGATTTCTCCTTAACAAGAAGGGGGAAGGAAGGAAAGGTTCTGAAATATAAAGGCATAATGGGAAGCCCCTGAAGTGACAAAACGCTGAATTATTCATTGTGCAGTTTCTAATTGTTCTTGAAGTTAGTGGTAACATTTGTAGCTAAATCAGCTCAACATTGCTGTTTTCCCCCCCTCTCCCTCCTTCCTTAGTACTGGAGAAGGGAGGGAGAAGGAAAGACATCCCTGAAATGCTCATATCAGTCCTGCTGCAGCTCTTGTCATGCAGTGAACCAGAACTGAGAACCAAATGCACACTAAAAACTAAATGTTGCCAATTATTTATAGGCATGCATTATAATCTCAATTCTGATATTTACTAGAGTTTCTCATTAAAGGTCACAGCAATTGCTGCTCTAGATCAAACCAATCTAACCTGGTGTCCTATTTTCCACAGTGGGTAGCTACCATTAAGTGCTTCAGAGACAGCACCAAGACACCCAGTGCTGGACAATTATGGGCTAAACTGTCCATGAGAAAAATCTTTTCCTGTCCTTCATGAGCTAGCGGCTGGACAATGCCTGGATGCATAGCAATGGGCCTACCATTAAAAGAAGAGAATCACAATTATACATGGCATTATCCAGATTAATCTGCTGTTCCAGTTTGAATAGGACTGAAGTCTTGGTCACAGTGACATCAGACAGTAACAGCTCATTCCATAAATTAAGTATGTAGTGCATGAGGAAAAATTACATTTCAAATGCTTTTTTTTCTTTATGTCTGTTATGCCTTATGTAAGTAGAACAGGTAATTAGGGACATCCACTTGACATTGTCTTTGCCTGTCATTATTACATATTCCTTTACCATTTCACATCTTGAAACCATGTTTCCCTATCTAAATTATCTATTCTCAACCTTTGAATTCCACATTTCTGTTTTCCAAATCATTTCTGTCACCTGGCTCTGAATTCCTTCTAGTTTTACTGTAGCCTTTTGAGATGGGAAGATTAGAATTCATTGATTCATGTAATGGCATTATACATGCTAACATGTTGTTTCCTTTTTGACCACCAATGCAGAATGAGCAAAGGTCAATTAATCTGACACCACTGTTTATCCTTTCAATCAATATTGCTTCATTGTTTTCTTGTTCCCCCACATCTGCCTGCCTGTTGTTACACTCAGATTGCAAGGTCTTTCAGGCTGGAGAATTTTTACTCTATCTGTGCAATGCATGAGCATAGTAGAGGCCCAATCAGTGTCTGGAGATTGTGTTGAGATACAAATAGTTAATATACAAATGAAAAGTAATAAAGGCTTCACACTGTTGTCCTAGTTTTCTATTTTACTTTTTTTTATTTTTTCCAGAGTGACTTCAGTTAATTCAGAACCCAGTAATGTGTATAAATCAAATTATTTACTGGAATATCCATTACTTATCATTTTTCTTTATTGAATTTAATTTGCCATTAAACTGAACATCCAACTCGTTAGATTCCCTGAATCTATTAAATACAAAGTCTCAGATAGATCTTCTGTCTTGGGAAGTCTCTTTGCTGCAAAAGGTAGAAGTTAGGAGGATATACCAGGGGAAGTATTAATGTTTGCTTATCTTCTTATTATGCTGTTTCCCTATATGTTTGTTATTAGAAACAGGGTACTGGACAAAGCTGATTTATAATCTGACCCTGTATGGGTATTCTAATGTTCTTAGCTCTTTCTGAATTTTCCTGAGTTGGTTAATGTTAGTAGCTGTGTCATGTACAGATTTTGCCACCTCATTGCTCCTTCCTTTTACATGAACATTTTTAACTGTATGTAAAAGAAATGAAAGGCCAGGCAACCTCACTTTTAATTTTTTTCCTTGATGAAATTTGAATGCCTTTTCTATCCCTTACCTGGCTTTTAATCTATGATAGTATTTTTCCTACAAACCAATCATTATTTAGCTTCCCTAAATTCTTCCCATGTGAGATTTAGCAAATTTTGAAAACCAGATAAAATGTTCACAGTCTTGTTTTGCTTATTATTTTATTTACATATACTGGGAACAATCTGGGACCAAAACCCCACTATATTTATGTGTGGACTCAAGCTTCTTTATCTCCCTCACACCAGGAAGTTTTATAAAATATATTTTAATTACCATTTCAACAAATATACCTGTTACTCAAAGAAAACTTGTCAGTATTCAGTGTTCAAGATCTTTTGTAAAGTAATTTTAGAGAGGTACCCTTCATCCCCTCAAACACTCACACAGACTTTAGGATTCAGAACTACAGAAGACTTTAATAAGTTGATACACTCAGCAGCTTCACTTTCAAACTCCAGAACTCAGACACACACAGAGTCCTGTGTTTGGGAGCTGCTGCTCATCAGTCTATCAATTTGCCTGAGTGCCTTCATTTCTGATGGTACCTGATCTTTATTATTTTTCAAGGGGCAATCCTTTGCAAGGGTAGAAATCATTTCTCTTCCCTGCAATGTTCTTTTTAATTGCTTCTCTCTGATGTTCCTGCAAACCCCTTCCAAAACACAGGCACCCAAAATTTGACTGCTTGCCAGCGCTGTAGATTGTTCACTGCTTATTATCTGTAGTTACTGCACATCCAGCATGGCCTCAGGATCCCAGGATCATCTGCTGTCAGTACACAAGAATGGGCTCAGCACCAAAGAGCCATATGCAGAGCTGCGCCTCAGAACTACATGCTAATACACAATCACAGGTATCCTCTTCATATCTCTAATGTATTATACATGAAAAGTCTTTAAAGAAGCATTATTTTGCAGGGTAATATCTCTCAGCTCTGTGATAGATTTAAAGAAACAGTCTTTGTTTTTAACTCCAGCTTTACTGACAGTGACCATTAGTTTCTGTCCAGAAGGGCTGTTCTACCTTATTGGTCCAAATGTTGGGCAGCTTGAACTGCATCAGTAGGTTTCACCAAATTAACTAGATTCTCTCTAAATTAGCATATTCTGACTCTGCAGGTTGTCCATTAACTGATTCATTAATTAGAACAAAGTGGAGCACTACCTACTGTTACAAAGCAGAGTTTATTATGAGTGAAGATAATTAAATAGGTAAGTATGAAATCACTCAGAGCACCATGAAAGTGCTTCCCTAGAGCACTTTATAGCTTGGGCAACTTAAATTAAAAGGACAAAGATAATTCTTTATAACCTCAAATTTATATTTTATTTTCAAGAAAACAAGCTTTTATGCAGGTCTAGGAAAAGGAGATTTGGAATGCTGCTGACATTAAGCAGAAAATATTTCTGACTACTGAAACTTTTCTTCTTCATCTCTTGTTGTGCTGGCCACAGTTCCACTGGCTACATCTACACCAGTAAATTAAATGGGCCGTGGATCATTCTGTGGACCTGAGGCCAGCTGGCACTGCATAGCTCGTATCAGTCCGTAGAGCTAAGACCTCTACCCTCCCAGAACAGAGTAGCCAAGTCCAAACGGCCTATTAGGAACGATCCCCTGTCCCTGGTGACTCCCTAACTGTGCCCAGGCACAGTTGGCAGAGTCCAAAATCAAGTTAGGGATCATGCTAACAATTAACAGTATAGTTAATCACAGAGAGCTCTTGAACCCATGTCTGAACTCTTTAGCTTCCCAGTACAAACATAGCGATTGTGTTTCCAACAGGACTGAATAAATGATACTTTTGATATATTTTCAGTCTCCCCAGACAAAAAACAAATGCTCCATTCTCTCTGGAAAATAAAAAGGAATGACCAAAAAACAAGATAAAATTAACAACTTACCTGATGCTATGTCAACTGACTAGGTTACCAGTTACTCAGAAGTTATTCTTTATAAACTGTAAGCAAAACCCCACAGGAGTGGTAATTGCAAAGAATGTATTCACTGATCCCAAAAGTGTCCATTTTCTCCTACTGCTACCTGCAATGACAAAGAACCTAATTTCAGAGAGCAGTCCAGATGAAAACTCTGTCAAGAAGCTGCTGGAATGTCAGGGTCACTAACAGAGAAGTAAATGACCAACCATCAGCTGATCTGCAAAGAGCCAGCAGTTGTGAAGGAAGAGTTGAGGTCTGGTGTCCAAAACCCCAACTTATCTGCCCAGAATTTACATAGCTGTGAACCACCAGTCCTTGTAGGGTTGTAGGTCACTATTCTGCAAAGTGATCTGCCTCATAGAATGTTTTTTATTTTCCATGGGGCTCTAGGAAGGGCTCTTAGAGCTGTTCAGAGTAGCCCTCTTTAGACTCATAACATATACTAAAAACAAGTGACTGTGGGTCATTACTTACTGGGAAGTGAGAGAATGGAATAAAACCTGCAGATTTCATTTCACCGTGCTTCAAGAACTTAAAGGAAGACCTTCATACTAAGGAGAAATAAAATACTTGATTACAAATGGAACTGGATGGGAAACAGGTTTTCCAGTCTGTAAAACACTGAGATAGGTCTTTTGGTTCCAGACTGGGCAAAGCGCAGAACACCTTACAAAGCCTTAGCGAGAAGGAAGCCAATGTACAGAAATGCTAATGGCTAAGGCAGTCATCCTGCCAGACTTTGTCTAAGAACATGCTATGAATCTGAGAGAGAAGGAATTTAATCTTGCCTGGACTCAGGCACGTGTCCTAACCACCAGACTATTAGCTTTCTCACATTTGACCAAAAATGTATTCCCTTCAAAAAACTTTTTTCAGATGAGCCACTGGAAGCAATAAATTTCTATTGCAAAATTTGGTTTAACTGAATTAGCATTTTTCAACCAGAAACAATCTTACACTGCTCTAGTAATGGGTCTGCATTATCTTAGGTTGTTTGAAGAATTTCACTGTGCAAAGTGCATTGCAACAGATACTTTATTTTTTAACACTGAAAAAAATGGATTAGCTATATATGTCAACACATCAATAACTATTTTCTTTAATGCTGTGCAGAATGAAAATAATTAAAATAGCAAAAAGGGAACTGCTAGTTCTCTTTGTGTTACTTAGGTAATGAACATTAACAAAGTCTGTGAAGAAAGACACAAAAAACTCTTGTGTTCTACAATTGAATGGCAGACACATTTTCAAAATTATTCATGTTCTTCCTTATTCAGACTTCTGCAGTATATTCCAGTTCCATATTCTGTTTTTACTCACTTCTACTTCCTCTGCAGTACTATTTCTTAGATTTCCAACAATCTGACCTCTTTTGTTTCTATGGAATTAATGTTTGATATTCCTGCAGTACTTTGATGTCCCTTTAGTCTTTGTTATTTCAGGTGATAGTCTACTAGAAGATCCATGTACTCCTACAGGAGATCTCCAAGAATTGGCTGGGTAATACAATCCAAGCATTAATGGTCACATTTTTTTTCCTTTTTTTTAAAATCTATTCATGTTGGATTTTCTCTGACCATGACAAAGGAGGCTTTTGCCATTCCCTTCAGTAGAGGGAAGGAAGAACCCAAAAACAGTATTCATTTAAAGTGAACAGTATTTATTTAAAGAAAAGTTAAGAGCCTTTTTCTGAGTCTAATGGTATCTATCTCAGGACTTTCCAGGGCTTGTTTAATAGAAAAATCTTTATATACCTTAGAAGTTCTGGAATTAAAAATTAATTCATTTCTAGCAGTTATTATTTAAACATTTCGCTGTCCACCAAACAATACTTGTGACATATTTGAGGCAATAAATATCAGTCCAAAGGAAAATGTTCATCTATTTCTCAATCATTTACACGATACAGAGCTAGCTATACTTAATTGACTACCATGATGATAATGCAAAACAAAAATAAATACAAGTTGTTTCATTTGATAAAGAAAGCAGTTTTTTAACATCTGCTTTCAAGTGCATTTTTTTAACCTTTCTCTAGTCTAGGGAATAGTTTAATGATATCTCATTCTAAACCACTAAAAATAAAAGTTTCTAATTGATAAAAACCAGCAAAAATATTCTAGACAGAGATTTAAACTATATATTTTATAAAATCACTTTCTTGATCATGTCACTTATTTTTCAATAATTTAAGTGTTCATTAACTATGAAGCAGTTATAGTTGTTGGAGATCTGACAAATTAAATCCCTTCTCTCTATTGCTCAGTGTCTTTTTTCATAATGGTTCAATAATTCAAGCTTGAAGGCATTGGAAGCAGTGTAGGACAAAAGGTATTTTAAAAATACTTTGTATAGGCCAGCCACCAGCATTAAATTATATATCATTCAAATACCAATCTACAATGTGTTAACTGTTCTATAAGACATTCCATGAAGATATAACAATTTTATTGTGATTATTTCAAAACACATAGCATCTTTGTGGGTTTCCCTACTTTTTGTCATTATTGAAGCTGATGACCTTGTTCAGTATATCTGCATTAAGTGCTATGCCATTTCCACTCCATATCTTCACCCAGTATTTATTGCTGCTGTTTGCAATATTGCCAACATTACCGATGTCATCATATTTTTATATAAGTTATACTGACAGATAATGACCTCAATTAAGCAAACAAGCAAGCACGAAAAGAACATCATGATTGGATTACATAACCATGGTGAGTGAGTGAGCGTCTCATGCCTAAATCAAAGGTTTCTGCTTGCTCTGAGAGAGTCAAACATGGAAGTATTCCTGTCAATTAATATAACGAGTCTAGCATATTGGCAGGTATGCTTTGAAGGATAAGGTATATTAGATCAAACTGTATCAGTATCAACTCAGTATTGTGACTGCAGCGGTGTCTGTTATCATCTGATGGAGAACTGAAAAAATTCATTGGCAATAAATTATGAAAGGGAAACCAGAAAAAACTTCAACAATTAATTGAATTAATTGAATTTTATACTGTATAAAGATTTATAACTCATATTTTGTTTTTTAAAAATGTGTGTATTTATAGTTCAAAGATTATCCTCCTTTATCCTCATATTTTGTTTTTAAAAACATGTATGCTTATAGTTGTCATATGTATAAATAATCTTTTCAAAATGTCATCAGGTTCTTGGCCTCTGTGATCTCTCAGGGTCTTACATTTTCCTTTCTTTAATTAGAAGTCATTCTTCTTGCACTGGCATGATGGAAAAGGATATCTGAAACTTTCCAGCATCATTATTTTTAACACATTTTGAACAATATTCTAAATCTTTGAATTTTACAGAGCTTGAATTTTACTGGGCAATGTATATGGAAATATCCTTGTCTTCTTTGCCAGCTCTGAATAAGTCTTCACTCTTGCAAGTGTGACACACTAAACAAGGTCTTTAATATCTGCTGGGCACCTGGCCAGTTTACTTCTTTCACTGCAATTACAGTTTTGGCAAGTTTTTGACACAATTATGAAACCATGCTTATGTCTAGCATATAGTAAAACATTACATAGGGTAAATTATTATTAATGATCAACATTTAAGTAGCTCTTCAAAATCCTTCATGCACATTAAATGATTAATACACAGCACTTGCACTGGAAGTGTAATGTCTTCATCGTAAAGTCACAATGTACCACTAGAAAGTTGTGCTGTAATTATATAGAGCTCTTTGATATATTTATTTGGGATGAGCATATTTTTCCCAACTGTTCCAAAACACAGTCAATACTTACTCGCTTTATTTGCAAAGCAACTAATCGAGAATAATCAATTCCTTCTATTTAAAGTAATTAAGGTTAAATTCTTAGAAACTGAAGCAAATGATAAAACTCCTACCGATTTAAATAGGGTCCAGATTTCTTCTCTAGAATTCCTTATGAGTTTAGACCTAGAAAAAACACCCTAATCTCTTTCTGCCTATTTACCACAAACTTCAGACAGAAAAGACATTAATCAGATTTTCCTGAAGGAATACAACACCTGACAACTAGATGGATCAACCTATTTCTCTAATTTTTATATGCCTCCAAACCAAAATATTCTGTCTTCTTATTTAGGCTACTATAACACTCTCCATCTTCTTTCTATAATAATAAATGACATTGCCAACATTATAAAAAATGCAAAAGTCTTATATACATGTTCATATGCATATAACACCTGTGAAACTGATGCTAAAAAAATAACATGGCAATTGCAAAGTCAAGCTTTCCAAACTTAAGTGATGCAATAAATAAGGTTGCTTATGCATTCATAATTCCATATGAATTCCTATGAATTCAGATATCCATTATTAATTCTTATTATCCTTAATTTTTGTTAGCACAATATTTTTTTATAAAACCAGAAGCTCATCCCCAAGACGGACAGTGTTTGCTTAATCAGCATCTTCATAGACTCATGTGCTCCATTTACTCCATGCTATTCAAATCCCTTCAGTAAAAGGCATCCACTTGCTCACAGGCTTTTCCACTATTATCACCATGGCCATATTTGAAAGTCTGGTAATACTTATATGGTGCTGGGCCATCTTGTCTGGACAGTGCTTTTTCCAAGAAAGGTTGGGCCAGATGATCCTTGAGGTCCCTTCCAACCTGGTATTCTAAGATTATACACTTTCATCCCAATATTGTGAGCTAAGCAAGAAGTATTAGAATTACAGATAAGGACCTAAGATAGTGAGAGATCAAAATGTTCATTATTTTGCTTGAGAAGCCCTGGATATTTAGAAGCATGCAGCCCTACACAGGATTATATGTGTTCAAAGACCATTTACCAACTATTCTGCAGAAAACTCATTCAGAAGAAAGTTTAAGGCAACTCTTTAGCAACACAAAGGAACCCTATGGCATAACCAAGAAAGACTTCTGCATGTCCTAGTTTTTAAGAAAAGATTTAATTGTGTTACTCATAAGGCAGTCCCTGACCACACCTGCTATGTACCCATCAACTTCTATAACAAATGACACATGATCCTACAGGCAAGAGCACCATTCATTACCCAGCTTTGATTTCTAGCCTGCACACTGAATAAAAGCCTAGGGGAAAGCTACTTTAAAGGCTTTTTGGAAATCTCAGTTATGATACATGTATTTGAAAATCATGTTCTAGATCACTGAAGGTTGTCTGAGAATACTGTTTCAGTTCCTTTCGTGAATTTGACAGACATGATGCTAGATGTTTCATTTACAATAACTTCTACGTTAACATTAAATGAAAAACATTACTATTAGAATTAAATTTACCTCACATTCCACATTAATAATCACATTTCTGGAAACCTAACCAATAATATATTGCCAACTGATCTGTAATGTAACTCCATGTGATCATACAGGTAATACAGTAAAATGGATTATTTGTCAGAATGAAGCAAAAGATTAAGATCTCATTACTAAATGCAGTTTTCCTTAACAGCCCAGCACCTTTTGAAACAATCTTTTTTCCATATATTCAGTCACTTGGCACTTAAGAAGGACAAAAAAAAAAAAAAGAAAGGAAGGGAGGGAAATTGTTTATGTCTGTTTAGGTTTCAACAATGAATTTCAGGCAGTTGATTGATTGCTAATATTAATGCCTTTGCATCTGTTTCTACTTTCATAAACACATATGTGAAGACGACTTTAAAATAAAAGTGAATCTAATCAGATTAACTTTTGCTGGTTTTCTCCTTTATATTTCAGCTAAGTGCAAAATGAAACTGGTTCAATGGTTTGAGATCACATCTCTGCCACAGAGTTAAGAGAGTGGGTAAAAAAACTTTTTCACTCAAGCACCTTGACTCTAATAATTATTTGGCTCAAATCCTAAAATACTGCACATGAGAAACAAAACACAACAACAAAAAGCAAACACGCTGCTTCCTAGACACTATCCCAAAAGTGGTTTTAAATATGTAAATAAAATTCCACGTAATAGCAAGCACAGTGCTTTTTTAATTAAAGCAAATACTAACATTTCTGGAAGGAGGAATTTCATAAGATAATTGTACATATATAATAAAGACAGAAATATATTCTTTGGCGAAATGGATGTAAGAATACTTGTGTGTATGTGAATTAAATTTAGCAGAGCTGGGTTTCATGGCTCCCTGATTTGGGCCCCAAGTAGAATAAGTTTTGAAATTGCACAATTTCTGAAATATTTCTGCTACTCAGGAAAAGGCAAAAACTTGTGAAATAAGTGAAGCTTGAAAATAGTGCTTTATATTAAGCAAAAGCTTATGAGAACAGCTTCTCTCAGGAGATTTCTAATACATCCAAACTAACACTTGCAATCAGCCCTGTCAGCTTCGGACACACAAATTTGACTTGGACAGATAACCAGGAAAGTGAGTTTGAATGTGAGGAATTTCATTTTAACCCACTCCTACCTTACTAGAGCCCCAAAATTGGGTTTTTTTCAGTTTTATCCTTTCTTAATGTCATGAGACATCTCTGATTATTCACAAGATTTACCTGCAGCTATGTCTTATATGCATAAAGAAGAACATATAAATATGTATCAGACATTTATTTTTATCTTTGATTTAGAAAGAAAACTCGAAGAAACAAAATAAGGCATTTGTTTATGTTGTAACAGGCAGAACTAAATATTCTGCTATGTTAAATTCATTTTGCTAAACACTTTTTATTACATGTCATTTTTCCGGCTTTTATAACCTCGCTAAATTGCCAGGGCTGAAATGTTCCTTGCCAAAACTTTGCTCAAGTTTTACCTCCTACACAAACTTTAGCAAAAACAGAGGCAGTTGTTTTAAAGAATTAAGACACAGAAAAACATTTGAATTTGCCCAACTTAATAGGAAAGTTTTTACCTTTTTTGGAACTCTAGCATTTTTGTAATTCTGGATGAATAAAGGAAAATTTAGTGATATGGAAAAATTGGGATAGAGATATTTTCCATCTTCATAAAAAGCCATGCAAATGTTCCTGGAAAATCCCTGTTTAAGTACTCTCTATAGAAGAGAATAAAAATCTCAATTTTCCTAATACTCTTCCTCCCTTGAACATGAATCAGAGAACTGCAAGACTTTTCCTTCAGTTTCTAGGATCTAGTTTGGAGCCAAGAGTTGGAAAGGAGATTGGGAAACTTCCCTAAGATCCTCCATAACCCTATCACAGTTACTAGTAAAGAAAGTTCTGCAAGAAATCACATGTTTTGATAAGTCCTCTTATTTTATAGAGGATTAGGCAGATACAGAAATGCCTCAAGAGTTACTTAAAAATCATAACCATACAGTAGTGCAACATTACATATTAATCCTAACTATCCTAGCTAATCTGATTATATATATATATATAAAAAAATAAAATTTCAGATGGAAAATGTATTTCTTTTGTCCATCAGAATAGAGTTCACATGACTTCTAACAAGTGGGAAAGTAGAATTTTTCATGGTTCAAAGCTTAGAAAATAATGTGAAGATGCATGTGTTAAACACATCTATCATACACCTTTTTACAAAATTAATTGAACTGCATTTGTTAAGTGGGCACAGATAGTGGGACTACAGCTAGTACTGTACAACACAGCAGAAATCTGTTAGCATCTAAGGAGCTGAGGAACACCAGGTACACTGACAACTGAATATCCTTGTGCCCCTAAATCGTACCCTCACTTCGAAGATGTTCCTCAAGTTTTTGAGTGACTTACAAGAAATAAAAAATCAGAAATACCACCTTCTTATTGCAAAAACAGAATTTAGCCCATATATTATATTTAGTGGCCTAAAAAGTTGAAGGACCCCCAGCTATTGCCCTTGGATAAAGTGAGAAGACACTCAGGAATATATCCCAATACTGCCGTAAGCTCCCTTTCCTACTCCCATGTTTTAGAGCCTCCTCTGCCTGCTCAGAGTACTAGTAGTGTCCAGAAATGACAGTAAAGAGGAGGGAAGGAGACGGATAGCAGTTCTCCTAATACACATCATCACAGGTGACATAAAATATGTGTGATAATTTAAAAATCAATCTACAAAAGCATTCTTAAAATGCTGCATGGATGCACCATCAGAGACCCTTATTTAGCAAAGATAATTTACAAATGAATAGCAGAACAATAACCACTGGTATTTCCTCTATGGTTTCTGCATTTTGCCCAACAATGTATTTATTATTATGTGCAATATTTTACTGACTATACAGCAGATTATTAATTTTCTAATTATTAAACACAATTGCCAGTAAGGCCTGCAGAAATTATAAATGAGTCATCAAAGACTCATGAGTCATCTTTTTGTGCTGTTGAATTTGTAGTGTTAAAGATTTTCTGCATAGATTAGTGGCATTTATAATAGCCCTAAATTATCTTTAACAATCATTTTTCTTGTGACAAGCCATAACTTATTTTTTAATTTATCATGATCACTTCAGAAGAAAATGCAAACTCTTCATGAATGCTACCAGCTAGGTACTGAGAGCTGGGGAGCAGCTCTGTGGAAAAACACCTTGGGGTCTGTTGGGGAGCAAGCTGAGCATCATCCTGCAGTGCCCTGGCAGCAAAGAGGGGTAACAGCCTCTTAGACTGCATTAGCAGGACAGAACCAGTATGTTGAAGGAAGCAATTATCCTCCTTTACTCAACATTTGTCAGACCATCAGACCACAGATAGAGTACGGTGTCCAATTTTGTCCAGAGAGATTGCCCATAGAGGCTGTAGATGCCCCATCCCTGGAAACATCCAAGGTCAGGTTGGATGGGGCTCTGAGCAACCTGATCTAGTTGAAGATGTCCCTGCTCATTGCAGGGGGGGTGTACTAGATGACTTTTAAAGGTCCCTTTCAGTCCAAACCATTCTATGATTCTAGACTACATGAGTTATATTGGTTGCTTCTAATGCTAATTGCCAGGTAAAACTCTGACAAATTATAAATCATTTATGACACATATGACTAAAATTATATCAGTACCACTTAAGGGACAAAATAACCCCAGCAAGCTGGTGCACATGCTATGTAATTCACTCTCTTAGAAGCCTGCAGGATGTATCCAGTGGGTCACCGCTTTCTTAGCTGCATCACTACTTTCTGCCACAAACCTGAATATGCTAATCATATTCAAGACCATCTAAGGAAAACCTGAATTTGTACAAGCCCATGGGACCTGATGACATGCAACCACAGGTCCTGAGGGAACTGGTGGATGAAGTATTTGAGAAGTCATGGCAGTCTGGTGAAGTTGCCACTGACTGGAAAAGGTGAAACATAACCCCCATTTTGAAAAAGAGAGAAAAGGAAAACCCAGGGAACTACAGGCTAGTAAGTTTCACCTCCATGCCAAGCAAGATCATGGAGAGGATCTTCCTGAAAACTATGCTAGACCACATGGAATATAAGGAGGTGATTGGTGACAGCCAACATGGCTTCACTAAGGGCAAATCATGCCTGACAAATTTAGTGGCCATCTACGACAGGGTTACAGCATTGGTGGATAAGGGAAGAGCAACTGACGTCATGTACCTGGACTTGAGCAAAGCATTTGACCCTGTCCCACATGACATCCTTGTCTCTAAATTGAAGAGACGTGGACTTGACAGATGGACCACTTGGTGGATAAGGAATTGGTTGGGTGGTCACACTCAAAGGGTGGCAGTCAACAATTCGATGATCAAATGCAGAGCAGTGACGAGTGGCGTTCCTCAAGGGTCGGCACTGGGACCAATGCTGTTTAACATCTTTGTTGGCAACACGGACAGTGGGATTGAGTGCAACCTCAGCAAGTTTGACAACGACACCAAGCTGTGTGGTGTGGTAGACACACTGGAGGGAAGGGATGAAATCCAGAGGGACCTTGACAGGCTTGAGAGGTGGGCCTGTGCAAACCTCATGAAATTCAGCAAGACAAGTGCAAGATCCTGCACATGGTCAAGGCATTCCCAAGTACAGATACATGTGGAGCAATGAGTGGATTGAGAGCAGCCCTGAAAAGAAGGACTTGGACGTGTTGGTAGATGGAAAACTGACTATGAACCAACAATGAGTGCTTGCAGCCCAGAAATCCAACTGTATCCTAGGCTGCCTCAAAAGAAGCATGACCAGCAGGTCAAGGGAGATGATTCTTCCCTTCTACTCCACTCTCGTGAGACCCCACCTGGAGTACTGCATTCAGCTCTGGGGCCCCCAGTGTAAGAAGGACCACAAAGATGAGCAGGGAGCTGGAGCACCTCCCTTATGAAGACAGGCTGAGAGAGTTGGTGTTGTTCAGTCTAGAGAACAGAAGGCTCCAGGGAGACCTTATAACAGCCTTCCAGTACCTAAGGGAGGCCTACAGGAAAGATGGGGAGTGACTTTTTACAAGGGCATGTGGTGATAGGACAAGAGATAATGGTTTTAAACTGAAAGATGGTAGATTTAGATTAGGTGTCAGGAAGAAGCTCTTTACTGTGAGGATGGCGAGGCACTGGAAAAGGTTGCCCAGAGAAGTTGTAGATGGGCCCTTCCTGGAAATGTTCAAGGCCAGGTTGGACAGGGCTTTGAGCAACCTGATCTAGTGGCAAGGCAGTTGGAACTAGATGATTTTAAGGTCCCTTCCAACTCAAACCATTCTATATTTCTATTCCATGATTCGATCTCAAATAAAATGCAGTACAATGGTGTTTCTCAGCCTCCTGTCCACTGACTGCTCACGGTGTATAAGGCATCAGAAGGCCATCCAAAAAAAGGTTGTAGAAATGTCTATATATGAGCACATACATGCATGCGCACACAACACATACATGCATGAGCACACATATATTTTCTTTTGAAGGACGCATGTTGGTGCTGCCTACCCCAGTACACCTGAGTGGTTTCTTCCAGCTGCTGTCTCTATCTGCAGTCAGGCACTATTAAATGGTTAAATCTGCAGGCGGGTCACATTAAACGGTTTTCAATCTCAATAGTTTCAGCGGAAACATTTGCAGCTGTAGCAGTTACAGTTTGATATTGAAAACAATAGAGAAGACATTTTCCTAAACGATAAATACTTTATTCATCATTCCTTCTATATCTGCTGATTCATTAAATGATCCTAAGATGCAAGATGGTTCACAGACATGTTTCATAATGTTTAGGCAAAACAGTAGAAAAGGTGACAATTTCCTGTAAGCCTAAGAAATGGTTTATAGGGTGTGCTATCAATATCAAGCAGTGATGCATCATATCAATGTTAAGCTTACTAAAAATAATTGTTCTGTGTATCACTGTATAATTGGCTGTGTTTATGCTCTGAGATGACCACGGTCATCAACAGAAAACAAACACACATCATTAGCTGCCCTTTGCTGCCTTGAATTCTTGAGAAAGCAGCAAACTGTTTTGGCCTCTGGAGTCAGATAGCAAAGGCATAATCCCAAGAAGTGAGCTGGAAATTGATTTACATAGAAGAATATTTTACTTATTAGTGTAAATTCTTACAATTTGTATAAGCTTTTTAGCCTTTTTTTTTTGTGTAAGAGGTGAAAAGTTATTTTCTTTCAAACTAACAGATTTTTTTTTCCTTCTGTATATTTGATACACAAAGAAATGTGAACCATGCAACCTCCTCTGTGGCTTTTATCCTTCGTGAAGGTTACATTCATGAGATCTAGCATTGTACCTGTAGTAGAACATGATATGTTATTCAGCTGGGATTTCTGAAGTCAGGTTGTTTACAGTTCTCCTGTGCACTTGTAGTCTCAGCCCATAGGTCTGTTTATACTGTTCTTGCCAAGCTGAAAGCCATAGGCTTCTACATAAGACTTAGCATTGCAGTGAGTTGAGTCAGTGGTATTGGCAAGCAGCCACATTTTGTTACTGCCTCAGGTTTTCTGACATTTAGGTAGTGTCCAGGTTAGGTTGCTATAAAAGATACAGCAAAGAAAAGCTGTGTCTTCTTTTCAATTTTTTTTATTAAAGCAATTATTTACCAAGAACATTAGCTGAATATAGATCTATCCATCTAAATTCATTGCCTGTGTAATAAAGTTGTAAACCCCTGATTTAGATATCTAATAATCACATATGGATTTTTTCATTTTTGCTAAAACTAAAAAGATAAAAATTATGAAAATGGAGAAAAGCAGGATCCTTTTCCAAGTTTCCTAATTATTGATTTCTTCTCTGTAGAATAAAAGATTATAAGGAACTTATACTCTGGATTTAAACCACAACTTTCTTAAAAATTAAGCATTTATTACTGCCTATGGTGGGACATTGTCTCTTATACGTTCATTGTATAAAAACCTCTCTGTTAAATTTCATAATGCTTATGCACTTCTACATTTTAGTGATTCCTACTGATTATACTGTTTCCACATTAGCTTTTCATTCAATCTGAAAACTTTGACATCTCTCCTAGCAAATGAAAAAGAAATGCTACCACATTAGGCAAAGTACAACTTAAAGTACTGAGCAGCCTGTCTCAGCAAATGGAGAGGACAAGGAGGAAATAGAAAGGATTACCTAATTCTCTAATTTTGTTTAAATTCTGCTCCCCCCCCTTTTCTTCACTTCTACCTTGCTTCCAAATGTTATATCATTTAAAACACAGAAACACAATTATATAGCACAATACCAGCTCTGATAATTTTAAATTAACAGAGGTTGCATGAGGCAAAAAATTAATCACTTTGGGGAAAAAAAAAGTAAAAAGGTAAATCTTGAAATGCCAAAGTTAATGAGTTTACAAAAACACTCATGTAAAGCCATACTCTTACTTGATAGATTTGAATGCATTTTTTTACCATTATATGTACATTTTCCAGATATGAGGTAAAAAGCATTGATGTCTAGCTCTTTCAGGAAAAAGAAAGTTTCTGAAACATTATTCCCACTAGTATTTCATTACACATTCATGTTGTTAAATAGCTGCAGTGAATGTTCTTGGTGTATAGTATTGCCAAAAGGGTGACAAGTGGCGTTCCTCAGGGGTCAGTGCTGGGCCCAGCGCTGTTTAACATCTTTGTTGGCAACACGGACAGTGGGATTGAGTGCACCCTCAGCAAGTTTGACAACGACACCAAGCTGTGTGGTGTGGTAGACACACTGGAGGGAAGGGATGAAATCCAGAGGGACCTTGACAGGCTTGAGAGGTGGGCCTGTGCAAACCTCATGAAATTCAGCAAGACAAGTGCAAGATCCTGCACATGGTCAAGGCATTCCCAAGTACAGATACATGTGGGGCAATGAGTGGATTGAGAGCAGCCCTGAAAAGAAGGACTTGGACGTGTTGGTAGGTGGAAAACTGACTATGAACCAGCAATGAGTGCTTGCAGCCCAGAAATCCAACTGTATCCTAGGCTGCCTCAAAAGAAGCATGACCAGCAGGTCAAGGGAGATGACTCTTCCCTTCTACTCCACTCTCGTGAGGCCCCACCTGGGGTAGTGTGTCCAGCTCTGAGGCCCCTAGTATAAGAAGGACATAGACCTGCTCAAGAAGGTCCAAAGGAGGGACATGAAGATGATTGGGCAGCTGGAGCACCTCCCCTATGAGGACAGGCTGAGAGAGTTGGTGATGTTCAGCCCAGAGAGGACAAACCTCTGGGATGCCTTATAGAGGCCTGCCAGTACTTAAGGGGGGCCTACAGGAAAGATGAGGAGGGACTCTATCAGGGAGTGTAGTGATAGAATGAGGAGTAATGGTTTTAAACTGAAAGAGGGTAGATTTAGATTAGATATTAGGAGGAAGTTCTTCACAGTGAGGGTGGTGAGGCACTGGAACAGTGTCTCATCCCATGCGGTGGGTTACGAGGGGGGTGAATCTTTTGAATTCCCTGAGAACCTGCATGTGGGTGGAAGAGCCGGTCTCTGCTTGACAGAGTTGCAAGGCGGGCCGAGTCACCACAATGACTCAGAGGAACAATTGTGCTGGTGACTTTATTAACTGACCACTTTAGTGAATGGATGGAGACAATTTGACAACAATCAACTGATAACTGTTCAGAGAACAAATAAAGGCACTTTGTCAGTGTGACTATTTTCCTAATAACCCATCAACGATCAACCGATCCCAATTCAATTCATACAAAACTTATATACATTAATATATGTAAGAAAGAGAGAGAGAGCAAAAGGAGGAAAGAGAAAAGAGAGGAGGAAGGGATAGGAAAAGGGCAATCACCACCCTTGGATCCCACGTTGTCGCAGAGTAGCCAGCTTGGTCCATAGGTGGTGGGTCAACAAAGACACACCTGGGATGTTGTCTTCATATAGTCTTTCTTACACATGTGCAATAGGTTGTTCCAGAAGGTTCTCATTTTCTCTGGCTTGTACCTGCACAGTTAGGCAAGTTCTGTCTCTGGGCAACAACAGGAAGGAGGGGGAAAGAAATGGCCCACCGCCCCACCTCCACAGAGCTCACTCCACTTCTCCCCCACAAGGTGTCCCACTCAAACTGTTTGAGACATCCTCTTTATGAACAGTTTCTTGTTTACGAACAGTTTGTGACAAACAGGTTGCCCAGAGAAGATGCGAATGCCCCCTCCCTGGAAGTGTTCAAGACCAGGTTGGACGGGGCTTTGAGCAATCTGGTCTAGTGAAAGGTGTCCCTGGCCATGGCAGGAGGGTAAGAACTAGATGATCTTTAAGGTCCCTTCCAACCCAAACCATTGTGATATGGTTCTATGATTCTTACTGTGCTCTTTCCAGTTAAGTACAGTTTAACTCCATGAATGATGTGTCCTGCAAATGTGATGTATTTCCAAATAGTTACATATAAACATACCTATCAACAAAGTACCCCACCACAAACCATGTTACAAACTGCCTAAAACCAGACAACTGGAATGGTACTGACAGAGGTTGACACTGCTGAGGAGCATAGGTGGGATGCTGGCATGGATGGGGTTGTAGAGTTGTATTTGAGTGCCACAACACGTACTAAGCATGATGTTGCCACGACCAGCAGTTATTGTCAATATCATCAATTAAACCTTTACACATTTTTTCTCCTTATCGGTTGACAGCTCCCTTATGCTTCCCAAATAGTTTGAACTAATAATGCGGAGGTGTGAACTGTTTGTTACTGTTTGCAAGGGATGACTTAAATCACACACTATTTCTTGGGTCAGTTTAGTTGCCTAAACATGGTTCTTTAGCTGAATTTCAGATGTTCTGGAGTATTTGCAACTGTCAATCCAGAAAAGCACAGATCCCCACAGATTCTGTGACAAATCTGATATATAGATACTTTAAAATATTTCAAATGGCACTCCCTACATAGGCAGTAATATCAAGCCCTCTACTTTGAAATCTTAAAATAAATTTCTTAAACTGAAGATTATCGTCAGAACATCTTCTGTCATCTTGAGACACCTAGAAGAAGAATTTCTGTACTTCTGAATGGGCCATGTGAGATGACTCCAACCCAAATGCTGCTGCTTTGTAGCAGCACAGAGAACTCCATCCCTCTAGGCAGACTATTAAAAATAACTGGAGAGGTCCCACAAGAAACATACATCCTTATTCTGATCAGTCTTAGAAACAACATAGGTTAACAACAGAGACATACAAAAACTCAGATCTGTATTCATTGTCATTAGGAATAAATTTGGATTTATGATACATTTACATAAGGGTGTTGCTGAAAGTGAGGAGATGAATTTGAAGAAGACAGGAATCCTGTGGTTTTAACACATGCAAAAACTCTGTCTAGTTTACATACCAAAATTAATTCAAGACATGTGCCTAAAATTAACATAATCTAATTTCAGTTAGCTAAAAGTTGTACGTCTGGTTTAAGTTGTTCATATAGAGTTCCTCTGTAAAATAGAACAGAAGAAAAAATCCGTATGTCCAGAAAGCTATCTATCTCACCTGAGACACATTTTATCTGAGAAAAATCACTCTCTGAAGTTTCTTTTTTGTAGCTCTTACCTATAGACAAAACCTAGACAAATTGCACGTATTAGACATCAAACTTCTAGATGTCTGAAGATAAATGAGGTGAAACCGCTCCTGAGTGTTTTATCCAGACAAGCCTCATTCCAGCAAAGCAAAAACTAAAAACCCTACCTCTAGCACATTTGTAAAAGCGAGAGGGTGAATACATTAAACTCTGCTAGAAGCTTTTAATACAGTCTGTGACTGTGTGGACGAATTGGTCAGTGAGTGATAGAGGAATATTTGTCTTTGCAGTAGAAACATGATCATCTTTCAAGGTCATGTCACTTCTCCACTGTAAATACATGAATAGTTTTTACTAAAATAAGGGCATGGCAAGCAGATGACACACTGTTCTGAATGGATGACAACATAGCACCTGTATATTTCAAAAGTTAGAGGCATACATCTTCAATTCACTTTGTGCCTTATAAAAGTATTAACCTTTATGGGAAGGGGAAAAGGAAGACAATTCAACCAAAATAGAATTCAGACTTTCCAGAGAATCCAAAACAAGTCTATTTATAAACTCAAAGACTCCATAAGAATCATATTTTTCTGGGATATCAGTGTAGAGGGGCTTAAATGGTCTTAACCTCCAAACTATATATGCTATACTGTGTCTGCCTTTAAAGCCATTGAGGGGAGACTCAGTAGCTCTAATGTAGATTCACATCCTTGAGGAGCAGCTGGACAGTAAACATGATGATTGCTTCTCAACCCCATTTCACTACATCTGTCAAAAAAATATAACTGCATTCTATTTGAACAAGAGTCCTAAAGAATTCTAATTTCTATTTACAGATAAACTAAAATCTGATTCCAATTATACTATAACATAAGGAAAAATAAAACTTGAGACTGTCTGTTTTCCTCTATAAACTTCTTTCTGGAAAGGCATGAACACAAGAAAGAAAAAATAAAACTCATTTTCTCAGTTCTTTGAAAGTGTTGTAATTTGCATTACAACAGTTTAGAAAGAGATGGTTGAAAGTGTTATAAACCACAGTTTACAATTCTATAGTTCTGTCTCATCAGGAATTAAGGAGATTGTCAACTGGAAAAGAAAGCCTGTACATTGGATGCAGCCAAAGGGTGATGTGAAGTCAGAATGTAAATAGGTCTTATAAGGGGGCTGCAGAGATTCTTCAGATTGAAGAAAAAAGCGTTTCTAATCCCACTGGCATGGCTGAACACTACTGCGTATCCAAAACCAGCTCCAGTACATAAGAATGCTGTGGGGAAAGGGGGAACATTTTCATCAATTTTTACCAATGCCAGAAGATCCTCAGAGTACCTATGTGATATTACCCTCCATGAATGCAGACAGTGAGATTAAAATGTATTGTTACAGAAATTAGACAGGAATAGTAAAACAGTAACATAGATAAGGAACATATTCTCAAACATAAGCCCAAAGTTTATAGTTACAAAAAAGCAGGGATTCTTTTGTCCCAATCTTAGGAGCATGGAGCTTCCTGTTAAAAAAAACCCAAACACTCTTAGGCTAGGGGGAAGGGAAATTTTCAATTTCTGCAAGCTGATTAGAGTGATAGAGAACTACAGTGTGCAGACATAATTTGATTCTGAGCAGACCATGGATTTGAGGGTAAAAACTAAGCTTAGGTGAGGTAGTACAGCTGCCTTTAAATCTATTTCTTCAAGTGCTGTTTATTTTGGCAAATAAGTCATATTTTGAATAGACTTCATCTGGACTATTACATACAAGTACTACCTACAGACTTCTGAACTGAATCTTTTGCTGATGCTTAGTCTGTTGGCTAAAAGGAGGGTGAAATTCAGAGTCTGACTGCATTTGAATGTTATAACCCAATAAAAGAAAAAAAAGTGAGAAAGAGTAGTAGAGGGCAAACACCTGAAATAGACAAGACACCATTTGGCAGAAAGGCACAGAGGCAGGAGTAGATATGTCTCAAATAGTTAAGGTTAAAAAGTGTATCAAGAACAAGGTGTTACAAAGATGGAATAAAAACCAAAAGATGACAAAATACAGATGGAAAAAAGGAAATTCTCAGGAAGTTGTAGAGAAAACCTTAAAAGGTTCAATAAGCTTAGGTTTATTGAACTAATTTGCTGAATCTCCTGGAGATTTTTACAGTATTTGTAACTGGAGGCCATCCAGGAGATGACATCTTTTTCTGTATAGTGTCAAACTATTCCTTGGAACATCACAGGCATAAGTAGAGTAAAAATAGATTAAAAAAAAAAAAAAAAAAACAAAACCAACAAACTTTCTTAATCAACAGCTATCATATGGTAGCTGTTCATTACGGTAATTTGACCATAAGACTGTAAGAATGGACAGACCAATTTTTGCCTACGCTGTATGCCATCAACTTAAGGATTTTTGGTTTATTACTTTTCCTCTGATAACAACATGAAAACAAAACACCACACCTGTAGCTGGAATGGAAGAAAGAAGTCAAAAGAAGCATTATCCTTTGCCCAAGGCACATGGACTATATCGACATTGTCTTTTGATTCCACGTTATAACTCGGATTCCCCTCTTGCCTACATTACATGGACATAGCTTGCACCAAGGTGCAGACCTGAGGATTTGCAGTGTAAATGGACCTTGTACAGTTAATTCAATCTATCCCATCTATCTTTGCTGCTTTATATGCTGATGTGACCAACATCAGGCAGACCCACCTACTCTTCAGTTGCACCAGAAGTCTGAGAGTAGGCCCAGAAGTGTCACTGCATGAGCAATTGCTCTTGAGGTTTGAAATCAACATTAGCTTAGCTAGTTTTTAGGCAGGAGACGTATTTCATCACACTGCAAGTATTCTACCTCCTACTAATTCAGCTGTGTGGAGCTGAGTCATAGACTGCTCCAGGGTGTGGACTACCCGCTTTGCCCAGTTATAGACAATGTCAAGTAATAATACATAGCTAGTCAATGCAATAAAGGCATTTCTCTTATAAACTGAGAAAAGACTATATTCGGACTGAGAAATTACACTTTCCTTTGACAAATCATATTAGCTCAAATTAGCTGTTGGAAGGACCAAATGTTCCCAAGAACGGAACATTAATTTATGAATTCAAAACATAAGGAACCATTCCATCTGCAAGAAAAGCTACAAGTAAATCATTGGAATTAGCCACAGAAAATTGAAACCAAACACTTGCAATTTTGTATGCCATTTTTTTCTCCTCAGTGCATCTCCAACTGAATCTTTTAACATGTATATATAAACACACACGCTTATATATATATTATTCAGATGACAGAACTAGAGATGAAGAGCAAGTAGAATAACAGAACAATAGGTCCTACTTTTCATGAAGCTACTTTACCCTGACAGTCCATCAAAACTGGGCTGGAGAAGTAGCCTATCCAGCGTCAAGAGGACTGTTGAGTCAGTATTGTAGATCTCCTCTTAAGGTAAGATCATCTTCTGTGAAGTAATACAGAGGCAGCTTTACAGAAAACTATAGACCTACTTTTTAATGCAACAGAGGTAGAAAGGAAATCCGTATGGGAACTTTAACTGAAAAACTCAGGAATGGTTGGCATTTGTAAAACTGACCCAAAACTGCAAAACAGAACACATGTAGAGTCTATTAATAATAAAATTATATTCAATTGCATAATGTTTCTATGGAAACCAAGCAAGTAAAACTCATGTGATACAAATACTTACTTCTGCTGCAAGACACATTAGAGTATCACATGGAATTCTGTTTTCATACAATGTGTCTGCTGAAAAGATTATTTATACGTGATTAAATCCTAACCATAGTTTTGTGATATTTTGGTACGAGGAGCCATTACAGTAATTATAGTCAATGTACATGAATAAATGTAGAGTTTAAGCAGGCAAAAAAATATGTAACATCTTTGCATAATTAAAATTGTGCGTAATTTTCTTTTTGCAATTGAAATGTGATCAAGAAGAGATGATGTACTAACTCCAGCTTAGCATGCAATGCTAAAGGCAAGACAATTAAACAAGAACACATTAGAACTGGTGTAGCCATGTGCCAACACAAAGAGAAGCAATCAAGCTTTCTCAGGATATATATTATTCCATACTTCAGCTATTGCGTGAAGATGGCTTAGGTATACGCAAGTAAGAGGTAGAACAGGAATTAAGTCTTCACATTGTGGCAGCTTTGAAGGAATAGGTTTTACTTCTTTCCAAAGGATAAAGAAAATAATTTTAAAATCATCTTCTACAAACTGAAGTGTTTTTGAGCAAGGACACCTGGTGATTAATCCCTCTCACAAACACCAATTCCCACAGTCATAACTGAGCACTTAAAAAGGTTTGAAAGTCCAATTAGAAGTTGCCTCATGTTTGTGTTTCTCATGTCTTCCTGTAAATGGAAAATGGAGAGAGAGCATAGTTTCGTATTCCAGTATATCTCTTTCCTCTTAAGGCTTTTTCCCCCCTCCTATCCCTCTTTTCCCTCCAGGATTTTCTTCCCTCTATTTCTTCTTCAAGCAAATGAAAACAAGAAATAAGTGTTCTACATTTTTCTAAAAGAACATGAGTTTTCTTGTAGTGAGTAGCATTGTCTCAGAGAGCTAGAATTGAGGAACTGTGCTTAGCTGAATGTAACTCATGCCACCCAAAGAGGAGATGTAAGGAAAGCCTCTGATACCTTTCCTTCACCTGTGGTTTGAGAAGTGAGAGAAAGTTAATTCATCCCATCGGAGGTATAACCATTCTTTTCTATATTTTCAAAGTAGAAGAATTAGAACCAAGGTTTCTTCTCTCATTCTCAGTTGTTTCTCCAACTATCAGTTTGCAGTAGAACCTGTTAGATGAAGAGCCTTTTTTCTTTTCTTTTGTGAGCAGTGCAGAGTAACACTTATTTAGCTGAGGATAGCTTTGAAATATTATTACAGCTTTTTCTCACAGCAAAGAATATTCATATAAAAGCATAACAGCATGTCAATATTCTTCTCTGAAGCATCTCTTACTAAATGTAAGTTCACATTAAGCATTATCATATACTAAACAAAAGAACTCCTGTTCCTAAAAATAGCTTTAGATGTTCAAAAAGCTTCCTGCCTGCCCTCTAGGACCACTTAAAAATGTAGAATTTGCTTCCCTTTTTTTACGTTTTTTTCTTTTCCTCCAGTAAACAGAAACATCAAAACCACCTCTGCCAATAGAAATATAAGGTAATTTAGAATATTAAAAGACTATGCTAATGCTACTCTATCAACATCTATATGTAGCAGGTACATCCACCCTGACAAAGATGGGGCTTTCCAACCACTGAAATATAGTGGCTGCTGGCTGGTTTTGCACCCTTGTTTTCATGCCTTTATGGTAATTGGGGCCCTCAGCCAATAAGAGCTGACATGACCAGAGATCAGCTTCAGCTCAGGTATAAATGGAGTTCCATTGGGGAGCTATTTTGAATCAGTCCTCTTTGGTGCAGTGAGGCTGTATTTGAGGACTCTTCTATTAGGTCAGGATACTGCCTAAGGAAACTCTTTGAGGTTGAGAACCCTCATTTGTCAGGTGAGTGACTGCCCATTTTCAATTATTATTTTAAATCTTAAGAATTCCTAAGTTGTTTAGATAGTAATAGTTCTGTCTCACAGACACCTGAACCTGTAGTTTATTGATGTCTGCTGGAATGCTAAATAGTCTTTCTCAAAATAAATTTTATTTTGAGAGCCTCTGCAACATTTAAAATGGTACAGTCAGCAGGATGTTGATAGAGGAATTATTATGGAGGCACAGCTGTGCCCTTTCTCCCTCTGATGTAAAGCTGGCAAAAAAGAAGTGGTCTAATCTGGTGGCAGTTGTGGAAAAGTTACAACAAAGCCACAGAAGTTTGGGGGATGGTAGAAGTAAAGGAACCATGTGAGCCATATTTGTGCTTGTTTAATTCAGGTGCAAGACTTCTCTAGAAAGTTAGAAAAGAATAAATTAAAGAAGCAATTAGGAATAGATTGTTTAAAGGAAGAATTGCAAAGAGAAAGAGAGTGGATGTGTTAGAACAAAAAATCAAAATTATGGTAACTGTTATTAATGCAATGACCAGTTTGAGCAACCCATGGTGCTCACTTTTGAGTTCCCTGCTGATAGCCTCTTACAGGCCCTCTAGAACTTTATCCCATCCACAAACATATTTACCCCCAGAATCCATGCCTGATAGCTGGGTGCTTCTTCTTGGGACCCAACCCCTCAAAAGAAGCTATAACCTAACTGGAGTCAAGGCACCCCACAGGCTGTGCAACAGACACATTCTTCATATATGCAGAAACAAAAGAAATCACATTCATTTTTGCTAAAATATTTTAAGTAGGACAGATATATCCTCATATGACCTTCTTCTTTTTTTTTTAACTCTCAAGTTGAGTTATTTTTCTTTGGTAGTGGAGGAAAGGTTTCATTCATCTTGGTTGACATTTTAAAATAATGCAAGCAGTACAACAGATGCTGCTTCTATTTAGATATTGAAAACATGAAGAATTTTAATAGAACATTTGAATTACCCTTTTCAGACTGACTTTCTGGTTTTTATAACATAAGTTTGAAAAAAAAAATATGTTTTAATCTGCAATACTTTCAGCTATTTTGATTTTGTAAGGGGAAGAATGTTTTACCAGCTATTCTCTCGGTGAATATAATAGTAAATTGTTGATTAGCAATTTTGTATTCTTGTGTAGAAGACAATACTGTATTTGGCATCTTCACACAGGTGAGGCCATAAAACAGCCAGTTTCCAACTCAAAACTCAATGTCTCTTGTGCCAGCACTAGTGAGACCTCAGTTGGAAACAGTACAATTGGAATGGCTAATAGTCAGAAAAGACAAATTGAAATCAGAACAGATGCAGGGAAAGATTACTAGAATGAATGGAGAAAATGGGGAGACATCTGGTGACAGAAGACTGAAAGTATTTAGGTTTCTAAAGAAAAGTACTTAGTGAAAGAACTATATAGCTGGTTTATATGCTATACACACATATAATTTAACATATGTGAGTTAGTATTTCCAGTTCAAAGGAAAAGGTAGACTTACAGAAAACAGTATCAACGGTGCAAACATCGCACACATGCATACAAATGGCTATCTCAGACAATTCCCAGACCCCCACGGTCTCTCTAGTAGCTGGTGTGTACTTCCAGCAGTCGGCTCCTCCCCAGAGACACACACGTATCTGACCTAGACTTACAACCACTTCAAAACCTGGCTCCCAAGCTGCTTAATCTCCTTGTCAGCTAGTCCATCTTGATATTTGCTAGCTATCACACACTGATGTGCATACCCTCGCTCTTGTGGTTTGAACTCAGCCAGTAGCCAATCGCCATATGGCCAGTTGTTTACTTTCACTCTCGCCTCCCTGGTGAAATAAAGGAGGGACAATAGAAGAAATTCGTAGGTTGAGGTAAAAAAAAATTTAATAGTAACAAAACCAACAGTAACAATAGTAAGTCCAAAACAGGTAAACTGCAGCAGTGGTTTACCAAGCGCAGTGACAGGTACACAGCACACCACCAGCAGCGATCCCGACTGCACCAGAAAATCCCACCACGCCCACCCGGAAACCAAAACAGGCCATGAGAGAGCCCGTGTCTGCCTATATACTGAGCATGATGTCCCATGATATGGAATACTCCAATGATCGATCTGGACCCAGCCCTCTAGCTGTGCTCCCTCTCAGCCCAAGGAAAGTTAACTCTATCCTGGCTGAAACCAGGACAGTCTCCACCCCTTATTCCATACCACTTACCTTATGCTCAGGTTTCAAATACACTATAAGTCATCACCACCCCTTTTCCCGGGTCTCACAGATATCATTCCCTTAGTCTATGGGACATCCTTCCAAAATGTCTGCTGAGTTCCTTTAGTCCATAACTCTGGGTTCCATCTGTCATGACAGTATTTAAGGCTGGAGGAATGAAGTGGAGTTGGCTCAGTCAGTGGAGCAGGAGGCTTTGGATGTGGCAGGAGGATGTTGTGAGGCACCAATTGCAAAAGGGTTATTTGACAGTTCAGTTCATTAGCTCTTTTCACCTAAAATCAAATCTCCTTGAGACACACATCAGACTTCTCTGTCCTTCTGCATTACCCACAAAGCACACCCAGGCCCTTAGGAAAAAGTAATCCCACGCATGACTTTACATTTACTCAATGCAGGAATAACCCAGACTGTGTTGCCCAGCATATTTTTAATGCTCACTACAGGGGCTTTGTCCCCATCCACAGTATGTGGGAGGTATGATTGAGCAGGGCCAGCTTGCTTGGCAGATCCTCTGGTATTGACTAACCAGGTGGCTTTTGCTAAATGCACGTCCCAGTGTTTGAAAGTTCCACCACCCATTGCTCTCAGTGTAGTTTTCAGCAATCCATTGTATCGCTCAATTTTCCCAGAGGCTGGTGCGTGGTAGGGAATGTGGTATATCCACTCAATGCCAAGTTCTTTGGCCCAAGTGTCTATGAGGTTTTTTCAGAAATGCGTCCCATTATCTGACTCAATCCTTTCTGGCGTGCCATGCCTCCATAAGACTTTCTTCTCAAGACCTAAAATGGTGTTCTGGGCAGTGGCATGGGACACAGCATAAGTTTCCAACCAATCGGTGGCTGCTTCCACCATTGTAAGCACACAGTGTTTGTCATGCCAAGTTTGTGGGAGCATGACATAACCAATCTGCCAGGCCTCCCCATATTTATATTTTGACCATCGTCCTCCATACCAAATGAGCTTTAACTGTTTGGCTTGTTTGATCGCAGCACATGTCTCACATGCATGGATTACCTGTGCAATAGCATCCATGGTTAAGTCAACCCCTTGGTCACAAGCCCATCTATATGTTGCATCTCTTCCCTGATGGCCTGAGGAGTCACGGGCCCAGCGAGCTATAAATTGTTCACCCTTATGTTGCCAGTCCAGATCTACTTGAGACACCTTAATCTTAGCAGCTTGATCTGCCTGTTGGTCGTTCTGATGTTCTTCAGTGGCCCGGCTCTTGGGTACATGAGGGTCTACATGGTGTACTTTCACAACCAGATTCTCTACTCGAGCAGCAATATCTTGCCATAATTCAGCAGCCCAGATGAGTTTGCCTTTGCGCTGCCAGTTGCTCCAGTTCCACTGCTGTAACCACCCCCACAGCACATTTGCCACCATCCATGAGTCAGTATAGAGGTAGAGCACCGGCCCCTTTTCTTGCTCAGTGATATCCAAGGTCAGCTGGATGACTTCCACCTCTGTGAACTGACTCGATTCACCTTCTCCTTCAGCAGCTTCAGCGACCCATTGTGTGGGGCTCCACACAGCTGCTTTCCACCTTCGATGTTTCCCCACAATGCGACAGGACCCGTCGGTAAACAGGGCACATCGCTTCTCGTTATCCAGTAGTTTATTATATGGTGGGGCCTCTTCAGCACGTGTTACCTCTTCCTCTGGCGCCATTCCAAAATCTTTGCCTTCTGGCCAATTTGTGATCACTTCCAGTATTCCTGGATGTCTGGGGCTCCCTATTCGAGCCTATTGTGTGATTAATGCAACCCATTTACTCCATATGGCATCGGTTGCATGGTGTGTAGAGGGAACACTCCCTTTGAACATCCAGCCCAGCACTGGCAGTCGGGGTGCCAGGAGGAGCTGTGCTTCAGTCCCGATCACCTCTGAAGCAGCTCGGACCCCTTCATATGCTGCCAATATCTCCTTTTCGGTTGGAGTATGGCAGTCCTCGGATCCTCTGTATCCCTGACTCCAAAACCCCAGGGGTAAACCCCGGGTCTCCCCTGGTGCTCTCTGCCAGAGACTCCAGGTAGGGCCATTCTTCTTGGCTGCAGTGTAGAGCACATTTTTAACATCTTGCCCTGTCCAAACTGGCCCAAGGGCTACTGCATGAACTATTTCCTGTTTAATTTGTTCAAAAGCTTGTCATTGCTCTGGGCCCCATATAAAATCATTCTTTTTCTAGGTCACTTGATAGAGAGGGCTGACAATCTGACTGTAATTTGGAATGTGCCGTCTCCAGAAACCCACAACACCTAAGAAAGCTTGTGTTTCCTTTCTGTTAGTTGGTGGGGACGTGGCTGTTATTTTATTAATCACCTCCATTGGAATCTGATGACATCCATCTTGCCATTTTACTTCTAAAAACTGAATCTCTTATGCAGGTCCCTTGACCCTACCATGCTTTATGGCAAAACCGTCTCTCAGAAGGATTTGGATTATTTTCTCCCCTTTCTCAAAAACCTCTTCTGCTGTATTACCCCATGTAATGATGTCATCAATGTACTGTGCTCCTTCATGTTCATGTAGATGAGCCTCTTAGGGGCTGATGGCCCTTCTGTGATAGCCCTTGAAACAGCCAGAACAGGGTACCACACAGTTTCCCCAACCTGCCACTGTACTCCTCTGTGTGTGTGGAGATCCCTTTCTTCAGTCATAACCAAATGTGCTTTGCATTTTGGTCTGTGATCAGGGGTGGTGGATGGGTGACACCCTGGTTGCACGAAGAGTGGTATTTTCTTTTTACATATGACTGCAAATGAAAGAAATACAAAGCAGTCATAACAATTGCTGTCAGACACTGGAAATATACAATGTGTTGCACTACTTTTCAGGGTCCTAAGGGTATTGTCCCCACTTGTAGTAATTTAGTTGTTGAGAAGAGCTGTGGTGAAGAAAGAGATGGAAGAAGTTTCAGCAGACAATCCTCCCTCGTGCACTCAGGAACCACTTTGAGCTGGACCTCTTGATGTTTAGTCCCTGCCTGAGCTACAGCTCCTGCTCTGTCACAGCCATGCCTGTGCCTGGCCATGGGCATGGCCTGTGATGCCATGCCTGTCCTGGCGTAGGCTGCATGAAGCACCCATGGACCCTGCACTGACTACCTGGGCCCTACATTGAGGCATCCCCAGGCCCCATATCAAATTTCACCATCTCACGCCAGGCTACCTCAGCATTCAGAGCCCCGGAGGTGTTTATTGCTGGTATCCATTGCCCTCAAGGACATTTGCATCTCAGGACCAAAGCTGTGACCCTTGCCTTGGCAAGATTATGGCTTTGCAGGTGGTACTACAGGAGGACTCCAGAGGAAGCATGCTGCTCACCTTTCAGGGACACTGGTGCTGTGCCTCCTTCCCTTTTCCTGAAATGCTGCCTGAAGTTAGCACCCTTCTCTACTCTGCTCCAGAGCCACTTTGAGAAAAATGAAAGCATAAAGGACTACAAAAAGTTCTACAGCTTCACACTGGAAATCATACATAATACATGACAAACCAAATGTTAGAGCTGACAAAATGTATAGAAGAGTTATAGCTACATGTGACATGTATTTCCAATTAACATACATACAGGGTAAATTCCACTGAGGTTTTTTGCTTTCCATCAGTAAGAATGAAAGCAAAAATGAATTTCCATTCTCTGTCTTGAGGCATCTAGATACAAAGACAGAACTTAGTTGACTGGCAAGTTAATCAGAGAGAACATAAACCATAAGAACAAAACTGAACACACATACACACACGTATCGGTCAAGTGAGTCATTGTTTTTCTCCAAAATAAAAAGGTATTTTGTTGGTTGGCATTCTGACTGTAAGCCATTACATCTTAACATCCACTTACCTTCATTTCAAGATATTATACAAGTGTAGATACACACTGTATATATTACTCTGATGTGGATACTACTTTCCATAGAAATAATTTTGTGTAGGCACATACTTATAATTGTCACAAGCTGGTAATGATTTTATTATCCTAGAATAAACATGGGTAGCATTTACAAAATGTTCAAAAATGGGAGTCTTTTTCTAAATTTAACACATCCTTTTCAATCCTCCTCCAGCTTGTCTCTCTGCAAGCTACCCCTGAGTATACCTGTGCTTGGAGAGATAACTCAACAAGCTCAGCACATCTTTATAAAAGCACAAAAGCCAGTATTTTATATCTAAAAAAACAGGAAAGGGTTGCTTTCAGATACAAATAAAAATTTTTTTTTTGATTGAAAAAAATACATCTGTCAGCAGGAAGCCACTATATGCTGGAACCTTATCATCAATTTCTACTCGCCATACATGACAATCCTTGAACTACCATGGTAAGTTACTTTTACTGAAAAATGTTAATAGACCAAAATAAAGAATGAAATATTCTGCCTTTGCAATACTGTATGTGACTCAGTTCTATTTTTTTCCTAATCAAGTATGTTATTAAATATAAAACCTATCCTTATAACTTCAATACACATAGCTCTTTATGAAAGAAAGTTATTTTTATAACTGTCCAAACATACATCTGCATTTTTATATGGAGATGTCAAAGTACTTTAGTAAATTCCTCAGCAAGAACTGTCTTCCCATAAATGAGAAGACAATATGCAAGGTGCAAATCTGGCTCTTGGGACCTACTGTACACCAAGCTAAATTCAGACAGTTTGTCTGACTCTGGGGAATGTGACTACCTGTTTTGAGGGAATGCCATCACAAATGGGAGAACATGAACTGGAGAAAAAGTTAAGAAAAGGTAAACAGAAATTGAGAATAAAGGGCTCCATGGGAAGTAGCTACCCTGTAAGAAACCTTTCAGAGATGGAATGAAAGCCATTATCACATAGCAAGTGGACTTTCAGGATCTAGACTTTTTATTGTAAAGATCTGAAGTATGAATGGTTTTACAGTCTGCCCCAAATGAGAGGAAATATTTAGCTGCTCTATGTCAGCACAAGGGATGATGCTTGCAAAAGAAGAGGAAGAATATGTCCCCAGCTTTCTCCAGAAGGAGTCACCTACTCTCTCCTTCACCTCCATTTCTTTATTTTGTTTTGTGAGAATCTGATGCACTGAAACTTGCCTGTTTAATTTATATTCAATTTCTGGTTCTATAAACTCACTTGATCAGTGCACCAGTTATCCCAATATTCCAAGTGATAATAATTTATATTTATTGGTCAGTTTTCAAATATTAATTTACTCAGAAGAGTATGTTTGGAATTAAACCTGCCTTAAAATAAAAAGCCCAACATGTGAAAGTGAATAAAAATAGTACTTCTCAACTCTTCTCAGTTTCACAGAAAAGCTAAAGAGCTTTGCAAAAAAAAAGTTGATGGAATTACATCTGTTTCACAGATGACAGGGAAGGAACTGTCTTATGCAGAATCATGCAGCAAATCAATTATGAGCAGGGAACTGAGTTTTGACTCTAAAATCCAAGCTCATAATTGAAAAGAATGCTCACACTTCATATATAATAACAGATCTCTTTTTCAACTAATGGATTAGCTTGATGAAAACTTTAGGACAACATTTTAATTCTGTAGTTTAGACATCATCTCCAAAATCAAAATGTCTCACATTTTACAGAAGTATATGAGCATTTAATATTTATAGAAATTACAATACTTGCAATAGTGCAAAAGTCACTTGTATTGTTTATGGCCAAAGGGAGACAAGTTTATTAAAAGATAACAAAAAAGGATAATAGTAACATAAGTTGTCATATAAACCCTAGCAAGCCAGGAAAAAACAACCAACCAAACAAACAAAAATAGTACCTGCCTTTTGGAACATGTAGTTGTGCATCTGTCAGCCCTTACTTTTGTTTTCAGGTGAAACTATTGGCTGAGACTGTGACATGTTCAAACATTATGAAAAGAAGAGGATGGATGTGGCAAAAGGGTGTGATCTAGGTGTCCTGAGTCTTATCGAAAAGATAGGAAAGCATTCAGAGTGACAGTCTGACCTTATTAAGTAGGTGAGTGCTGTGTATTTCTGTCCACAGAGGGCTTTCTGAATTCTGACAAGTGTAGCACATCTGCCAGTCTTTTCAAGTTTCCCTTGAAGCCTCATCTAACAGCTGTTTTCCCTTGGCACTACCTTCTGACCTCCGTTCTCACATTCCTCCATCTCTTTTGTGTGTTGCCTGCTGGTCACGGCTTTTCAGCAAAACCCTCTACTCTTGAGAAAGGTAGCCCAGAAACTGATGAATTCGGAAAATGCTTTTAATCTGAGCATATATGTTCACATAAATTAATTTCTTAAAAAAAGTTACTCCAAGAATTGTATATCAATATCCCTGTGATGAATGTGGAAGTAAAGATACATGTGATACTTTAAATTGAGAGGAAGACTGACTCTCTGTCTTGAGGAGTTTACAGCTTGTATGAATAAGAGTACAGCACACATCCCCAGGAGTGAAAAGACAAATTCAAGAATGATTAGTTTTAACAGTAAAGGAAAAGAAAATAATTATGTAGGGATATATATATCAACAATCTCTTCCACTGATTTTACTCATTATGTATTCATCATGGAAGATGGTGTACAAATTTAACGTTTCTAAATTGTATTTATTTTACTTCTTCCTAAAAACTTGTCAGTGATTGACAATAAAATTCACTGGCACCTCTTACTTTACTTCTGATTACAAAAGGGAACAATTTAATACGTGTTTGAATTTCTAACATTACATAACACTTGTAGCAAACAGCCTTCTCTACAAAGTTAGAACATTATTCTGATAATGGTATGGAAAAAAAAATTAAGTTTTAACAAAAATTCATAGAAATCACGATGTGCTGCTGGAAAGCTAAAGTGGTTGAGATTAGATGTGCCAAGTAAATTTAATTATTCATTTAATTCACTTCCACATAAATGGAACCCTACATCTCTTACAAGAAGGTCATTCACATGAGCCTGGGAAGAGAAGTGGGATACAAGAACAACAACACTGACACACTCCACAGAACATACTGCAAATTCACCAGCATTTTTTTTTTCTTTTTTAAATAACTATCATGTCTGGTTTGCCTAATATGCATCTACTTTTTATGAAAACCCTGAAATCACTCCATAGTCCATCCAGCACTAAATATTTTTATCACTTTCTTCATTAAATACATACTATATGTGACACATATATAGTAATTTTCTTGGTTTGAGGAAAGCAGTAAACCTTTTCCACCTTTCTTCACTTTCCTCACAAATTATTTTTTTTCTTTTTGCCTCTGGCCACACTCATATCCTCTTACTGTCAGGGATAATTTATATAGATTTATTCCAAGCATCCATAAGTACTCCTGATTATTTTTTGCCAGAATAGACAACCAGAAGCTATTATAAATGATAACAAAACACACTCAATTCTGAGTAATGTGTAATCACACTGAAAAAGCCTATACATGAAAAATAAAATCATCTTCAAGCTGCATAAATATTAATCTAAACTGCATACAAAGTCATCTATTACACTACTATATATTGAATTTGTTTTCAAATTTCAGTGCCAAAAGAAAGAATTATGGAGCATCTTTCTTTTTAAATACTTTAAGCAAACAGTTTGCTTTGCTAACAAAACAAAGGTTAGTTCCAGCTGAGCATAAGTTTTATACTAGTCACACTTAACTTGATGATAAAAAGTCCATTCCCTTTAAACAGAGAGTGAGATTCCTCAGATATCTAACTATGCCACATTTCAGTTTATGCTGTATCACTGGAGGACAAAGTGGTTTTAGAAGGACAGACTCTTTGCATCTATACCACTAAATACTACAGGGGTAGGGAACACTGAGTCTACCCTGGATTTCTCCTGTGTTCCATGAGCTGCCCCTACAGCAATTGTTCTGTAAGTGTGCTTTTAGTATGAATTCTCTGACGTCATGTCATGTGTACATTATATTCTTTCAGAGCAACATTTTTTGGAATGAAACCAATAACTGGCTGCTTGTGTTAGGGTCCTGAGTGTAGTAGTAGACCTTGATTTCCCTGACCAGCCTTGGTTGGGACCTCCACCAACACCCTCTGTCCATTGGCCCAGGAGACCCATTTAAGCTCAGGTGTAGGTCCCTTATCCTTGTTGAGGCTGTGTTGTAAGAGTACTGTTGTAAATGTCTCTGTTTCCACCTCTGCTTCCTGGATGGATGTTAGGGCTATGTTGTAGACCCATCTTCTGCTGTTCCTACTGGACCTCAATGGATTCATTGCTTTGTCTGGGACTTGTCTGTTCAGATGCTGAGGGAACGCACCCTGTTGATGTGCAGTCTGTGCTGTGATCACTTTTGGTTCTTGTCTCATCCCCTGCTGTAGGGCAACCCTGGTCCTGCTTTAGAAACTAGCACTGGAGAACACAAACCCAATGGTATTTTATCTGGTACTGCAGAAGAAGCCAGACTTTGTGTAATCCTGCTCCACTCCCTTTGAGATCAATCTCAGGGGTGTGCTGTCCTCCAGATATTCTCTTGAACGGTGTTGTCTGGCATAAGAAAAACCTGTGTCAATAAGATAATGATGAAGCAGTTTAGACAATGATCATGCTAGTGTAGGCAATGATCATGCCAATGTCCATACTTAGTCCCTAGCCCTGCTGTAAACATGGGTATACTTCTTGCCTTTGAGTACAAATATCATAGAGGTAAGATTGTTTTCTCGGCTGCTGCACTAAAAACTCACCTGGAAGTGTCCAACAATAGACATGTGAATCTCCACAGACTGAATTTGAGGGCCAAAGCTTACAGATGTGGATTTTACAGGAACATCATGTGGCAAATTGAGAAATAAAGGAAAAATGTGATTACAGCTCTTCTGTAGAAGTATTGCACAAAACAGACATTCTGTTAATCTGTGAGTGGGCTCTCCTGTCTTTGCTGGCCCAGATAGCTGGGCATTCTGTGTAATTTTGCAGGATAGGTTTTTGTAATTGTTTTCCATCCTCTTAACTAGCTTATTTTCTTCTTAGGAAGAATGAGTCAAGTGAAGGAAAACACATACCTGGAATTTTATATTTTGTATTTGACAATGACCAGTTGATAAAGAGAAATCACTAAGGATTAAGGTTTTCAGAGAACATTGACACTTCCAGGACTACATGAGCAATGGTCAATATTCTTCTACTCATCTGCTCATAAGAGTAATTATTATTTGTGAGAATATTCATCTTCAAGCAGGAATTGAGGAGCACATCCCTTTCCCATCAGCCATATGGTTACATGTAGGTTTCACTATCACTAAGCACAAAAGCTGTTAAACTTTGAACTCTAACCATTTAGGAGAGCACCTTAGCTACAAAACTATTTATAAATATATCTTCTAACAATCGCCATTGCTGCAATAAAAGTAGAGAGTCTAGCAGGTGCAGTTTCAGAAAAAGAGTCTTTGCCTCTGTAACCTGGGGACCCAACGGTCATGCCCTAATACAGGTACTAAATTGGGACTGTAAGAGGGAGATGACTTCAGACAGTTCTAAAAATAGCATCCCTTGTATGTTTTTATAAGTTAAAATAAGATGCAAGTGTTTTTAGATACATTTTTTTCAAGTAGGCTTGTGGAAGAAAGGGAAGTGGAATAGTGGAGGCTTTTGGATGATCACATCTGACTTCTGTTTGATTTTAGCAAATATGAGGAATTTTGCAAACATTTACTAATTGTCAGAAAACACCATGAAGTAGGTATGTGTTATCATCTCCAGTACCTTTATTACAGATGAAAACACATGCAGAAAAGCTGCGGTTTGACTTAGATACTTTCTTGATAACTGGAAAATCTTTTTACATTGAATCTGAATGTATTCAGTATATAAATTATTAAGAGACAATAACAGGGAGCCTTCTCCCCACCCAGACTATCTTTATGAGCAGTTTCACACTTTAATAGTTTAGCTTTCAATCCAATCAATACTGCCTTCCCTTCCTCTTACTACAACAGTAACTGTTTTATCTTCACGGTATAATAGAAGAAAAGGTCTTGTGTAGAGCAGAATACTTTCTATAGATACGAGCATGCTTTGATATATTGATATATGTCTTATATCAAAATTACACTAGCTTAATGGACTTCGCATTTAGATATCTAATAACCATTCCATCACGGAAATGGATTCACTGGAAAATTTTTTCCAACATAAAACTCTCTGTTGACAGAGATGTGAACACAAGCATGAAGATACTACAAAGAGACCAGTTACAAGACCAAACACAGGCAAGACTGAGGTTTGAGTTGGGTTTTTTTACCTTGTATAAAGCAGTGGTATTATAGTATTAATTTAGAGCACACCCAAGCACAGTTTTTCTAAAAACAACTGTGTTGATCAGAATTTGTTTTAGAAAACATTCAATGATTTTTCTTCAGCTTTCCAAGTAAGATGCATATCTGTGATTTCCTCTGGTGTTAGTGATGAGAGATAAAATAATAAAAGATAGGTATTAATATAAAGTCTGTTTGTTCATTCAAAACCAGAGCACTATAACAAATGTCATTGGGTCCTACTGGAATATGAAGAACAGAGGGTTCTATCCGGAATTTCACCTCTCAATTAATTGATAACAATTTCATTCATTTTTCCTTGGACAAGAAGAACAATGCCTTTTGATGTTGCTTTGCATGTTGACTCCAACATATCAGTGTCACTGAGTAAAGAATATTAAGTGAGTCATGCAGAGATAGTGATTTGTATTTAACATACTGGAACTCCGGATAAATTGATAGAGCCAACGTGCTTGCTAACATGATTCAATATACAGCATTTTGCTATTGATTGAAACATTCATTACCTTTCTGGTTTTATTATCAACAAGTCATGATTATGCTTAATTGATGTTTCTGTATTTTTCCCTACAGCTGCAAATTCACAAATTTGAAAGTGGCTAGCTGCTATTCTCTTAAATCAGATAATGTCTGAATTAATTCTCTACACTGACACCTCTGCATTTAAGATCTGGCTTTGGCTCAAACTATAGAAAGTCTCATTTAGACCATATGGCTTGATTGCCATACTGTAATTAGAAAATGGTGGGGGAGCATTTTATTAGACTGGTAACTGGCTCTACACTCTTCTGAGAGTTTAGCAGGCCATTACATACAACTTGGTAGAAACCAATGTAGCACAGAGAAAGGAGGGGACAAGAACAGAAGAAAAGTGAGAAGTCCCACCTTCACAGAGATGATACATACCAGCCTGTTCCTTCTCCTTTGTTCCTACACACCAGAAATCCTCCTCTTTCCCCACTGCAAGTCTAAAGACAGTCCCGTAGGGATGGACAATTAGTCTTGCTACCTTAAAGCAAATAAATTCTTCCTCCCCCAAATGTAAGGAGTGCAAATTCTCTACTTTGAGAATTTTATATAGAGAGGTAATTTTTTTTTTTTTCTCCCTTCCATGTCATTGCTCAGGAGACTTCAGCCAGAATAAGGAAAACATAGCACTATTAGTTTCCCCTCCCAACTGCCTGAGTACTCATTCACCCAACATCAACTCAGTCTAAAATCACTACACAGTCATACCTTCTTTAACACTTACATGGGCTTTGGCCTTTAGCAGCAAAGAAAAAAACAGACAGAAATTTAAATGCTGTCAAAACACTTAGGTTTTGAGTATTCCTGGTTACAGAGTAAGATTAAAACAGACAGTTCTTTGTTCCCTGGTCATTCTTATTACATTTAATCATGTATATTGGTGTACAGTTGAACATCTTTATGCCAGCTCAGACAGCTGGCATAACAGCATTTCGAACAGATTAAACAATTGATGAGCAGCTTCTTTTATAGATAAATTTGCAAAAGTGACTGAGTCAAGTGTACAACTATTCTGAAGTTGTTCATGTCAAACAACTAACTTCAGTTGGACGTGATACTCCTAGTGAAACGCTGACCTACATACCATAAGATCATTAACTCTGTATTTAATCAGATTTTAATTCTGACAAATGTCTACTTCAATTCTGCAAGCTTCAGCTGTTAATCCTTCAATTTCTCTTTAGATTCCTATTTATGTCATGTAGCAAGGCTTTCTAGCAGTAATGTCTGCATTTTCTGTTGAACAACTTCTCAAGCATTCAAGCGATACCAGGGGCCATTATATGCAATAGTATTCAGAAGATTACTGTGACATTGTTTATTTATTAGATATCATGAGAAAGAAGGACATTGGGAAGAGATTTTGCTACTTCTTTGTTGACATAAGAAGATGAAAGCCATAAGTTCTTGTAATACACTAAGACCAGCACCCTGCTATACTAACTCTTGTAAAACTCATAGATGAAAGAGATGATTTTCCACACCAAAGAGTTTACAGCCTACATGTCCAATATCTAATTTGTGATAGATACAAGACAAATCTCAGCTTAATAGGCCATGCCATCAGTGCTCTGGGAGGTTAGTGGCTACAAGGCTTCCCACTGCAAAATTTTCACAAATAATTTAAAGAAGGTGGTAGGTTTCTGAGTATTACAGGAAGTTCTTCCTAAGTATGAGAGGCAACATGACAAAAAGTGTGAAGTTATTTGAACATTTAACATACAAGTGATCCAAGCTGACATCACAGAGAGACAGTACCTGCAGCTTACCTTGATGTAACCATGAGGGTAGTTCAGGAAGTGCCCTAATGATGATAATGCTTCATATTTGTGGAACGCGAGCAGATGTGCAGAGCCAGAATTGAAGAAGCTGAATGAAGAAAATCTCAACACATTCAGCTTCCAATGAACCTCTTTATGAGATCTTTGAAGTTTAGACACTGACAGTTTAAGTAGGTCTGTCAAAGCCAAATATCTCTTAAGGCTTCATAGACCAGATCTGAGTTTTGTCTATGTCTTTGAGATGCAAGCTTTGTGCCCTCACTACTCAAATAGAAAGCATAGTTGTCCTTTCCTTTAGTCAGTTTGGTTATGAAAACAGTGAGTAAAATGAGAACATTTTAGTAACAATATTGAAATACAAACTTCAGAGAATTTACCATGTGACAAAACAAACATGTTCTGTCTACACAATCTCCTCTCCCACATTCTTGTATTTTCT
The DNA here is from genome assembly GCF_047716275.1 of Strix uralensis. NCBI lineage: Eukaryota > Metazoa > Chordata > Aves > Strigiformes > Strigidae > Strix > Strix uralensis. The sequence continues at coordinate 22,263,113 of NC_133976.1, forward strand.
GGAATATTTCTACACATTTCATATTTTTGTCTTCCTTAATAGGATCCAACTATTCTGATCTCTTTTTACGACAGGGCGACCTGCTTATTGGATGAGGGAAAGGCTGTGGATGTTGTCTACCTTGACTTTAGTAAGGCCTTTGACACCATTTCCCACATCATTCTCCTGGTGAAACTGACTGCTCGTGGCTTGGATGGATACACGCTTCGCTGGGTAAAAAACTGTCTGGATGGCCGGGCCCAAAGAATTGTGGTGAATGGAGTTAAATCCAGTTGGAGGCCGGTCATGAGTGGTGTCCCCCAGGGCTCGGTTTTGGGGCCACTCCTGTTTAACATCTTTATTGATGATCTAGACGAGGGGATCGAGTGCACCCTCAGTAAGTTTGCAGACGACACCAAGTTGGGTGGGAGTGTTGATCTGCTCGAGGGTAGGGAGGCTCTGCAGAGAGATCTGGACAGGCTGGGGCAATGGGCTAAGGCCAACTGTAGGAGTTTCAATAAGGCCAAATGCCGGGTGCTGCACTTCAGCCACAACAACCCCCAGCAGCGCTACAGGCTTGGGGAGGAGTGGCTGGAGAGCTGCCAGTCAGAGAGGGACCTGGGGGTGTTGACTGACAGCTGGCTGAACATGAGCCAGCAGTGTGACCAGGTGGCCAAGAAGACCAATGGTATCCTGGCTTGTATCAGAAATAGCGTGGCCAGCAGGGACAGGGAAGTGATCTTACCCCTGTATTCGGGCACTGGTGAGGCTGCACCTCAATTCCTGTGTTCAGTTTTGGGCCCCTCACTACAAAAAGGACATTGAATTACCCGAGCATGTCCAAAGAAGGGCAATGAAGCTGGTGAAGGGTCTGGAGCACATGTCGTATGAGGAGTGGCTGAGGGAACTGGGGTTGTTTAGTCTGGAGAAGAGGAGGCTTAGGGGAGACCTCATTTCCCTCTACAACTACCTGAAAGGAGGTTGCAGAGAGGTGGAGATGAGTCTCTTTAACCAAGTAACAAGCAATAGGACAAGAGGGAATGGCCTCAAGTTGTGCCAGGGATGGTTTAGACTAGATATTAGGAAACATTTCTTTACAGAACGGGTTGTTAGTCATTGGAATGGGCTGCGCAGGGCAGTGGTGGAGTCCCCATCCCTGGAGGTGTTTGAGAGTCAGGCTGACATAGCGCTTAGGGATATGGTGTAGTTGAGAACAGTTAGTGTAAGGTTGATGGTTGGACTAGATGATCTTCAAGGTCTTTTCCAACCTAGATGATTCTGTGATTCTGAAGAAGGTTGGAAGTCCTTTAATTCTGCAGACAACCTCTTTTCATACGTTACTTGTCAGAAATGCAACTCCCCATAGTAGCAACCAGTGCCAACTTCCAATTTTTAGAGAGGTAAGAATGCATGAGAAGATCAAAAGCAACCCTCTAATATATTACTAACTCTTATTTTCAGGAACTTTCTAAGTTGTTTACTCAAATAGCATTAGAATTTCCCCAAGCTGAAAAGTGAAAGAAAGCAATTCCTTCCATATGTCAGCTTTTTAATAATCAATTAAGTTAACAAGAGCTCTGCCATCTGCACCTGATCCAGTGACAGAATAGCACTCCCAGAGGGGAAGCGTCTTCAGTTTGCATTCACCTGAATCACAAATAATGAAGAAGGTGAGCAGAGGAATCAAAGGGAATGAAAGAACAAAAAAATTTAAAGTCCCAGCTGGAGGAAGGAAGTAGAGACGGATCTTTACATGTCCAGAAGGAAAACATTCAGTCTGAGGTGTTTCACCAGAGAGAAATAAAGCTTTAAACTTTTAATAATGGTAAAAGAACAACTTCAGTCAGAATAAAAGGCCTTATTTACAAAGGTTGCCCATACACTGGTCAGATTCACTTTTTCAAATGTAATATCAAATTTAAGCCTGAAGATAATGTAACCTGAAGAGAATACACTAGAACAAGGCATTGACCCAAAGCTCAGGGAACTGGAGGTCAATTTGCAGGTTAGCTGTATGGATTTATCCCATTGTAACCCTGCATGGGCTGCAAGGGTCAATATAGTGTTGTTTAATTAATCTATTTAGGTCACCAGCTATTGTGGGAGATGGTCATTTTTGCACAAGAAAATACCTACAGCTCACTTTTTACACCTAGATATATTGATCTTCTAAATTTCCAGAAAAATTGCCATCTTTGTCTTGATAGCACACACCAAAGTGCTACCGATCCTCCAGCATGTAGCCTCAGGCCTGTCTGATAGGAACTCATAGTTTACATCTCACTACACCACGCTTTTCTCACAAATCAGAGGAAACAAGCAAAAATACAGGAATAAGTACAAATTTTAATTTTTAATTGTTTCATTTGAGAGCCATTGCTCTTCAGAATCAGTTCCCTGATCAACAAATAGCCCTTTATGCTTTAAAAAAATAAAATAAAAAATAATTAAAATCTACTACAAAAATACGTATGCTTGAATCCAGGTATAGAGGGGAGAAGCTACAGATGATATCTGAGAAACCTCAATGACTGTTCAGTTCATTGTCCTGAGTGGCCTTTACCCTACATCATTAGAAAAAAAGTTGTGCAACTTAATTTTGCATGGACAATGGAAGATGTCACATTTGAGAAACTACCATTATAGAAAAAGTACATGAATTACAGATGACTTCTGTCCAGTGGATTTTGCTGCATCTAACTGCAACAGAATGGGAGAGCAGACAGCAAGAGAAGGAGGTAAATGCTACGTGGCCACGGCGAGATAGATTTGCTACAGCTGTGCCCCAAGTAGCTGAGGGAGCTGACTACTTTGGGAGACATTAGAGACAAGAGCAGACACTGTATAGCTACATCTATAGTGTATGTTAAATTAATAACACCTGCACATGCTCTATACCAGCCGATTGGCACTGCCTGCCAGCCAGCAGCTCCTGGCAAGCTTTTGGTCTGGACCAACTCATACTCTTCCAGATGGGCATGGTTCAGTATGTAAGAGGTTTACAAGCAGCTTGTCTGTTTTGATGGTTGATACATTTTACAGCCATAGATGGAGGACATTCCCTTTATTCGGTGCCCAGGAACATACCTGGGCATATTGAACTTGCTAATATAGAATATGTATTCAATTTCCTTCCATGCTCTGCTGCATGGATGTAATGAAATTCTTCAGAAAAAAAAAAAAAAAAGCTCTTCCCAAACAAAACCCATCCGTAAACTACTTTTAGGACAATTAAATAGCACTATCAAACCAGATTTTTTTAACATTACCCAGTAGTCTTTCCCAAAAGCACAGAAAATCATAAGATCAAATATCCTTTATGAAAACATCCTGAACAGGACACAATCACAAGGTTATACATTAGTGAAGCATCAGGAGTGGCAACTGGGCCTCATGCAGTAACCACCAACCTATGTGCTCCTTATGCTTTTTAGTGAGTAAACGCAGGATGATTGAAGGTCTTGCTTGAATTCCAGAGGGCTTTAAGGCTTTGATGTATGCAAGGTCAAATCAGAGCTAGCACACTTGAGCTAGATCTTAATCCATAATTGATCTGTATTTTGTACATGTTACTTACACTGATGACCATTACCTCCTGGCTGACAAGCAGTAGCTATGTGAATGCCCTTTTAAAACAAGGCAAATGTCCTTCACCTCACATAATTATGCTCTGTTCTATTATGCCATATGAGGGGAAAAAGCCTCTTATTTGTCAAGCTTTTACAAGAATAAGAAAGAAGATGTCTGCATACTGAGATACATAGACCCTAATTTCCAGAGTGACAAAAATAAGACAGATGGACAAAACAACTTAAAGGTATAGATACCTTGATAAAAATTGCAGCCAGATAACATGTGGATCCTTATTATGTCTTCTAAAAAGATATGCCTATAAATTTATCTTTAGCCAGCTGAGTTAAGGACAGAAAATATACCTTAGAGAAAAAAAAGAAACAGCAGTAAACAGCAGGTATTTGGCATATTTTTATATATTTCTCCTTGTAAAGGCCACATACAATTGCAAATTCTGCTGCAACACAAACCAAGCACAGACAATGAGGAAAGATCATTTTAATATTTTTAACTTTTTTCCAGTGTCCAGGTAATATTTAATGGTCTTTATAAACTCCACCACTGGCCTTCAAATAGGATTGCTCTAAGATGAGCAAACTGTTCAAGACATCTGTATTTTCCTTGCAGATCATATCAAAGCTCCTCAAATTAGGATTAAAATCTCATGGCTTTGCTACTTTTAAAGTCTGTACTAAAGAATTTATGACATAAACCTGCTGATTAGGAAAAAACGTCCCCATTTCTGTCAGTTTCTGTTTCAGTCCTAAACCACACATGAGGGTTCCTAACCTTAATTTTTATTTTTATCCCACCTACCATTAAAACTACAAGGTCTAACAGTGTGTAAATATAAATACTTTTTTTTTTAATCTGAGAAGTTGTGGTCTCATTGTTAAGAAAACAATCTGAATAGCAGACTGTGGCATTTAAAATAAAAAAATTAAAATAAAAAAACCCACAACAGACTAGTTCTCCAGAAAATGGCTCTACTAACTCAGTTAAATTCTTTTCTGTGAGCCTTGAATTTTTTTTTTTTTATGTAAAGGGAGTTCTTTGATCAGATCTACCAGCAGACCTCAGCATGTACAAAACATACCCATGTTGGGGCAGCATCAGCATGGTTCTATTTATTGAAGATGAGGCCCAGAAGATTATTCATTTACCTGTACATGTTGCCACAATACAAAAGAGACAATTGTTTTCCAGTGTAGTCTGTCTGCACATTCAAGACAGGACATTGTAGCAGAATATTGTCAGGTGATTCTTTTCCTAGACTGTTTTATCCTCTGAAATAGCTTGAGAAACTCCACATTAGGTATGAAGAAAAAAAAAAAAATAAAAAGGTAATAAAGTTGCCTTTTTATTTTAGAACACAACGTTTTAGTAAGTAGGCAGGCTGGCCTTCGTGAACAGAGTAGTCTTGATCTGCTTTATTAACAATTTTAAGAATAGGATCTGAACTGTTAAGGAGATCAAGCAACTATGATATAGAAGCCCTTGAGAGGCTCTAAAACCGAAAAGCCATTTTACAGTCTTGCAAACAAAGATAAGTAGAATCACAGATGCTTTTAGAAATATCTTTAACATGGACATTATCCATTCTTCCACCCCAAAAAAGAGCTAATACAGATTCTGATATGCCAGGTTGAAGGGTAGCACATATCTGCTGTGAGTAAATCCTATCTGGCTGTGAGAGCAAGGTCTGGAAGTGCATCACATAAACGGGCCTTAGTCTTCTCCTTTACATTCTGCAAAAATTATGCAGTCTTTTCATCTTTTGCTATGCTAGAATAGAAGCATGTCTTTATTTAAATCAAGGCTGAAGAGGAGCTGCAAATTTAGGCAAGAGTGCATTGCTAGGGATCACTGTGGCTATAACCTCTTTATTTTGACATCCCTCTTTTGCATACTATGTGGCAGAAAAACAAGAATTTAAGATGCCTTATCTTCCTATGTGTTTCCCCTTTAAAAGGTCCTCAAACTGGGGCTGTTCATTGAGATGAAAAAAAGTCATGGGCCATACTGCAGCATCCCAAGATTCCATAGTGGACTACAACATCTGTCCAGTAATCTTAAAGGAACTCACAGGTGCATCATTTGTCCCTGTGGTGTGGTCTGCTATCACTCTGTCTCAGAAAGGCACCAAACAAATGAGTCAGAAAAGCAAAGCCAAATACCTGACCTCTATCTGCTGCTAAAATTCAGTAATGATAATGAAAATGTGTATGATTTATTAGTTACATTTATGAAAAAATTTTAAAGGGGTAGGAGTGGGAGAGTAAGAGCAGAAGATGAGTCCATCACTGGCAGATTGAGACATGAAAAACAGACTTTACAATCCAGAAATTCTCTGCCCAAGAAAACTCTTTGTACATCTCTATCAAAGACAATATTGATTTACACAGATAAAATAAGCAGGCATCCAGAAAAATATTACAGGAACTATTACTGCTGTTCTTCATGGGTTTGGCAATACTGGACATTTAATTATAGTCTATCTTATTTTTCCACTATCTGACAGAATGTGTTGAAGAGTCTTTAACTATTTTTAAAAAAATGAATGCGTTTTATCACTCTTTTTAAAGTGACTTCATAAGGAGTTAAATTTATGAAGCATATTGTCTGTGAAAACAAAGATAGTCAAGTACTTCAGCCACAAGACCTAAATCCAGTATGGAGAGACAGTGATAATTCTGATTATGAACTTAATAATCCTCTAAAATATTTTTTAAATGGCAGACAAATCAAAAGGATGTAATTTTAGCTTATCAGCAACCAACAGCAGCACTATGGCTAAATTTAGCTATATGAATGCTAGTCCTACTGCAAGTTGTATAGTACTTAATCATAAGACCTTGTAGCTGTATAATGTGAAAAACTATTCCTCAGGGGAGAGCAACAAAAAAAGTTCTTTTCAAGCAGTGTGACAAACATTGCAGGTTTTAAAATAAGATTTCACATAAGGCCTTGTCATATGTAACCTGCGTGTTTGGCACCTAGACTTTTCCTGCCTTTCCTTTCATCTCAAAGGATGAATGCTCACATTTTCCAAGATCATGAAGTTCTAGCTGGCAAATGAGTCTATATTGAAATTAATTTCAAGTCACTTTGATGTATAATTAACAATGTCCACTCAAGTGTTCATACACTTACGATATCTAAATCCCTCAGTAAGGTCTTGATCCTATGTTCCTTCAAGATGACAGGCGCTCTTCCACTGCTTTTGCTGTATTTGGTCGGAAATTCAAATCAAGAAGAGGAAAGGGGCAGGAAAACTGCTGTAATTCATGCATCTCTAAGGACAATTTTTACATTTTTCTGATGCAGAAAAAAAAAATCCATAGGATTTAAGAGTAGTGTTTTATTCAGCTAGGCTTGTAAGGGAAAAATGCCTATCTGACAACCATGAGATTTTCGTTCTTACATAGCAAAGCATCGCAAGCAGTATGTAAACAAACTTCCTAAAGCACAGTCAAAGCCCTAAAAGCTAGTAATTTTGTTGAAGGCAGGGAAGGCTCAATGTCAGAGTTGGACTCAGAATTCTGTCTGTGTATTCGACTGTCTTTCCACCTATAAAGTGTTCAGCAATTGAATCAGTCTATGCTTCCATTGCAACAGCAACTTGTGCATCATTTTCAAACACATTAATGTCAAGCAGTCAACATATCTGGAAGGATACAGAGCTTATGCATGTGTGATAGATTGACCTTGGCTGCCTGCCAGACACCCACACAGCCACTTTCTTACTCCCTCTCCTCAAAAGGATGAAGGAAGAAAGAACATGAAAAAGCTTGTGGGTCAAGATGAAGATAGGGAATTACCATCACAAGCAAAATGGACTTGACCTTGGGAAAATTGATTTAATTTATTGCCCATTAAAATAGTCTTGGATAGTGAGAAACAAAGACAAAAACTAAAATACCCTCCCCACATCCTCTTCTTTTCAGGCTCCATTTTACTCCTTTATTCCCAACTCCTCTACCTCCCTTCACCTCCAAGAGGTGCAGGGCAATGGAGAATGGGGGAGAACAGCTCCTCTCTGTGGTTCCTTCCTCCTCACACTTTTCCCCTGTTGCAGAGTGGGTCCTTCCCAGGGGCTGCAGTCCTTCACGAACAGCTCCAGTGTGGACCCTCAAGAGATACTGACCAGGCCTCCCCCATGACATGAGTTTTATGAAAAGAAGTGTTTTCCCAGTCAAATATGCTAGAGATAAAAGTAAAGGACAATAAAAAAAAAAATAAAAATCCTGATATTCAGTTGAATGGGTCAGCCTGACCTTACAGAGAGTAGTGATGGGAGAGAAAACTCAAGGATGAATATAGCTGAGAGAATGAAAGGATGGGAAATTAACTCAAAAATGTGAAAAGCAGAATCCAGAGTAGAAAAAGAAGCAGTGGGTGACACTTGCGAGAGATAGCTGGGCACAGCATTCACCTGAAGAACAACGATTACTGAAGAGGTCTTCTGTGTGGAAAAGGAACTGGCAGACAGTTGAGGAGGTGTCAGTGACAAATTCACTCCCTGAAAGACAGCAGCAAAATACATCAGAGGAGCAAGAATAACAGATCAGGGTAAGAAACATAGAGAGGCCGCTGATGTGAATTTAAGTTTAGTCAAGTGTTCTCAAACAAATGGTTGCATGAGGAGTTTCAGCAAGGGCTTCATGTGATATGAAGGTTAGGTTTCGTAATAAGGAGTCCTCTTGCCTTCCATCTTTCTGCCTTCTCCCTTGTGCATACTCTGCCATCCTGCTTCTCTCCTCCCTCACCAGCTCCCCTTCTCCTTAGTCTCTGTGCATGCCTCCCTTCCTTTTGCTTTCTTTTCTATTTGATATCATAACAAATTAAATGAAACTCAGCTTCTTTAGTTAGAAAATTATATTTCATTAGTTTCTTATGTTTCATACCAAAAGTAAGAAATAAATGTGGTATCTTCAAACTACCACTCTTTTGTGTTGTTTTTTCCCATTATTCCATTCTCACTTGTCGGTTTACACTACAACTACTGCTTCTTGGTTTACAGTTCATCTCCTACTATGTTTGGAGTTTCACCCAGAAGAACCTAAGCACTCAAGTGGGAAACCAATATTACACATACGGTCAGTAATCTCCCCCTCTAACCCAAAACAGCCACTGTCTTGGTCTCATGTTTCTGTGCAAAAGTATCTAATCATTGTATTCTCCAAATGATAGAGTAGTACTTTAGTGGAATTTAGCTAGTGTATGTGTTGCACTCCATCTAACTGATACACAGCTTTCAGTGAAGAAGGAGGGAAGGAATTCAAGCTACTTTTAGGTAACACTAGAAATGAAAGTGTGTCTATGTTAGGTGCCTTTGCATATATATACCTGGCCATGTATGCTATCATAAGACTACAAAAATTAGACAGTTTAGTCAAGTAACATTAACTTTTCAGACAATTAAAATAACAGGCCAATAGCAAGCATTCAATGTGACGTTCTTTGACTGACGATATTGTTTTTAAGAGAACTTCAAAAAACTGTCATTCACTACTGGTGTTCAGAAAAATGCACTCGGCATGTTTCTAGGTTACAATTATCAAGAGAAAACCACATTTACACATTCATTATGTGATGAATTATTTATTACCTCCAAACATTATAAATTGTTACTGCTGTTTAATCAGTTAGATTTTCATCTCTTTTTGGTAGGAAATTTTTTTAATATACTTTATAAATATTTTGTAATCCCACCAATTGTTTGCCTTCATTTTTATTATTTCTGAAGATCTTACCTTAAGTCTCAAAATTTTCAGTAAGTGTAATATGATGCCTGCCTTACAGGTTTTTTGGTAAATATTTTTGAGTTCTATTATGATATGCAAAATGTACATCTCTAGCTTTAGCAATTATATATTTTTATTGTTGTTTAGCAATTATATATTTTGGAAACACTTTTAGATCTCTCTGCTAGATTTGAGATTTCTGTGATAACTCTGTACTGATTGATTTGCTGATACTTTCCTGATTTCAGTAATTTTAAGAACTGAATTTCACATGTGTTAGATAATTCCAAACAATTAAATGCATGTTCATTTTCAGGACCAAAATCAGTAGTCAGCAAAGTCTGTACTGAATATTGAAAGTCTTAAGTCATCATAAGTTATATATTATTACTGATATAATCTAATGGAAGTTGCAAGAAGGGCAATGTTAAATGGGAAAGCATATGAGGGATTTAAAATAGCATTCTAGAACTTAATTTAGAAAACTTCTGATTTATTTATTATCACTATTTTTAGCATCCTTACATTTACTTCCTGTTTCCTTCAATCTGGGAATGCAATCTTTTCTAAAGAAAGCTCATCACAAATAACTATTAGTTTATATAGGATCTTGAACAATTAAGCTATTGCTGGACTACAGCCACAGTGTTCTAATTCCAGATACACTCACATGATGGTACTATAATTAAAAACAGAGAGGAGACAGTGTAAGAACAACATGCAGTCACACTATAAAACATATCTTCAGTAGCTACTGAAGAGTCACATGGTTATAATCACAGCAAATTAATAAGAATCTAAAAATAGTTGTGTTCATTTCCTGTGCATTGCACATTGCACATCACTGATAAATTATTTTCACACTGTGTTGCAGGTCACTGATAAATTAGCTATAAACATTCTGTCCTCCTGAATAGATTAGTTTATCATTAGCTACATGAATGCTTTCCATATGACTCTTAATCAGGAGTTAAGAAAACTATATTCAGGAGTTATCACATCTAATCCAATGTATTCAATCAGTGCTATAAAATCATTATGAAATAAATCCATTTTTGCTGTATGTTATTTTAATGGGATTAATTGATCTTTCACTGAATTTCATTATAAAGAAAGACAAGATAGTGTTTTATTCTTGTAGATCATAGTCTGAACAAAGAGTGTAAACAAAAAAATAACAAAAAGAACATTTTTCTAAATCACTCCCCTTGACACAAAATTGAAAAATCCTTTAAAGTACTAAAGCTAGGGTCCCTATTAAAATAAAAAACATATAGGGACCTTTTCCAATTGTGCATATCACCTTCCTGTTGTTTCACTCAGTTCCTCAGTAGCAACTCCCACAATTAGATAGATACCCCATGGCTCCTCTCTATCACTGAGCAATGACCATTAATTAGGCTATCATTACCACTGGGTTTGTACCTTCCTGACTGCTCTCAGGGACAAGGTAACTTCTACTTCAGAAGCTTTAGATGATTCTCAAAAAAGCATGTTATATTTATACACTTTGAAGGAAGGAGCATGTTGGGTGAAAATTTTGCCTAGCAAGGAGTATAAGTGTTGTCTGCAAGTACATTTCTGGTGTGGGATCTAACAAAATTTTCCTGTCACTCCACCATCTCTGCAGAATGGAAACAAAATGCCTCATTCAACAGAACTGTCCTACAGCATTTCTCTCAAACTTTTCCACTGGGCTACAGTCTACCTGTCTTACAGGAAAGGGCTTTTTTAGTTTCCAAGGGACTAGAGAGAGTTGAATTAATAGATGTTTTCCTCCATTCAAATTCTTGCAGCACTTTGTAGCACATCCCTTACAGAGCATGCCTTTGTAGCCCACAGTACCAGAGCATCGAAAAGATGCATCAAAACCCCAGGCCTATCAGCAGACATGGTTCTCTGGGATGCTCTTTTGTCCTCTGATTTCTGGTTGCAAGACCATTTTCAACTTATAACTATGGTATTAAATTACCCAGTTGTAAAATAAGTTATTTATATGGGTTATCTGAACTGAGAACTGAGTTGGGATTTAAGATGTTCTAAGGCTAAGGAGATTAGAGTTTTTATAGTAAACCAAAACACTCTTCAGATAAGTGTCTCTGTGCAAATCACCAGACTCTTCTCATAATTAACAAAATTGCCACACTTTAGATTTTTTTTCTATAAGGAACTAGTTCAACATCTGAGAATAGCTGTAAATTTTGGATGGCATGGAAATATATTCCACTTTACAATGAAACTTAAGGTTTTATCACATAGACTGTATTACTTTGTTTTAATTCAAAAAGCATACTGATAAAAATAAGAAGGGGAACTAAAGATCACCTCTACATATGCAGAAAAACAGGAGATCCTCCCTTCCTATCTTTCCTGTTCATCCTCTTCCTCTTTCCTGGTATCTGATTTCTTGCTTTCTGGAAAAATAAAGATCCTTCTTAGTCATAAATAAATCTGATGTCATACTTTTTTGTAAGAAGGTATCAAGCAAAAGCATCATTAGTTGTTTTGATACAATACAGGACTTGTAATTTTTTTTTTTTTTTTTGCCTAGTACGGTTCTTTGCTTTTTCTGTATCATTGTCTTGCATTGTCAAAACGAGAAAGGAGATGAGAATTTAGCAAGTCTGCAAATTACTGTAAAACAGAGCTAAACAGAAGTATTTTGTATGTTTTTTTTAAGGTGCCTTTTTGAGTAATTTTTGGTAATTGACAAAGTTCTCTGGAAATGTTAAATCTAAGCCATGTTAAAATGGTTGCAGAAAGAGGAGGAACAGGTAGTTCTGCAAACATCTAAGCCTAGATAAGAGGGTGTATTCCAGAAATGAAAGAATCCAAGCCAAAATGACTTGAGCAAGATGTCCCCAGAGAGGAGCCCAAATTGCTTCTCACTCTGCAACTGTTAGCGCCTTTTGTTCATGCAACAGGAAAAAGAATAGAGAAAGAAGTGTTAAAAATGAAAACTTGAGTTGTGTTTCCCTTTCTTATTTCACTGTGTAATAAAAAAACCCCAAAACATTCTTGGTGTTGCTGAGCAGTAGGAACCAACTCAAAGTGATATGACTTCAAACCAAGCCAAATTTTTTGGCAGTTAGAAAAAAATATGTTAAAAACGGTAACTGCATATCAAGTATTTCAGTGGAGCACTTTTTCAACCTTACCTGACATAAAAAATTGCTTTAAGATGGTGAGTTATTTATCTAGCAATTTACCTAGCAAAATGGAGATAAGAGGCGAGACATGGGCTTGGCACTGGAAACCTCATGACTATAACCAGTTTCCCAGTGTTCAGTTAATAGAAACGTAAACCTGGAGCTGAACAAAACTAGTTTTAGAATTAACAAAAAGAAAAAACACATAGTGTCTAACAAATGTAAATGGCATCATATATAGTAAATTCAGGTGTAACATGCAGCTGCAGACCAGTGAAGAAAGAGCAAAGGTGTAAAAGCACACTAGCAAACATTTAAAATTACTCCAAATGGATCCTAAAATGGAAAAGAAGAGACCACTAACAAGATCATAATTTTTTTTTCAGTGAAGGACCAGCAACCTAGGACCAAAGGAGAAGGGGAATCATGAGCATAACACCAGGATAAGGGGTAGAAACTAAGAAAGTATATAAAAATTTTAATTGCATTTTTATTCCTTGGGTTTTGTGTAATAATTACATCTAGACTAATAATTATTCTTTAAGTAGATTGCTAAGATTTCACTTGTACTAACAATAAATTCTTGTTTTATATGTAGGTGTGCTTCCTTTCTGCTCATAAACATGATTTTGAGAATAACGTTGTGCACACAGGCTCCTTTGAAGCAATATACTTATTCAAATGATGCAATTAAATTCAATGAAGTATTAGAAAAGCCTCTGTCTCAAGTTTTTTAAGTTGACACACCACATTATGGATGTATATATTTAGTCATATCATAGCAACATATTAGATTCTACCTCACTGGCAGACACAAAGTAACTGCCAATTCCATCTGCTTACAAATTACAGCTCTTTTAAAAAGTAACAGTTTTACAGAGATTATGTACTAGGTTATTTGGTGTCAAGAGGTATATACTTTTATATAGCATATTTTAGGCTGAAATACTCATCAGTTTACATACAGTAGAAATCGCTAGAAAGCACTCAGTTCTTGTCTGAATGATACTGTCTAAAAGTATTTTATTCTTCCTTCTCTTCAAACAAAGAAAATAAATTAAACTTTTGTAATAAAGCTCTTCATTATTCTTTGAAAGCGTTGCAACAATGCTGAGTAAGGTCTGTTTCTGACTGGTACAAGTCCAGTATCTCGTAATCAGGTCCATGGAGCTCATTGCAGTATTTGATGATCAGCAGACCAGTCTTTAAATGGCTTTAGGTTTATAATAAGAAGCAGCATTACATTATTCAGATATGACTGGAACAAAGGTCCTAAACAATCCGTAATGCGCAGTAAGTGACAGGTCAGCTCTTTTTTTGGAAGAAAAGAATTTCCATACCAACCATTCCATTGTGCAAGAATGGGAGCAGAGGGTAAAATAATTCCATTTCTTCCCCTCCTGGAAAAAAATAAAAGCAACTTTATTTTTAGTGTGATTTCTGTTTCATGAATTGTGTTTAGCTGGATTGAAATGTGAGTCCTGCAAGTCTCTAACCCCTATAATGAACTTAATCACACAGTAAAATGAAGTTAAAGAATCAGCCTGAAGCTGAAGAAGTCAGACAGCCAGCTGGACACCTACTTACTCTCTTTTATTGGTAGGAAGCATATTCTCAGTCTATGAAAATCTCTAGTGCTGTCTTTTGCAGCGAGCCCAGAAAAATCAACACATCTGAGGAAGAGAAACAATCTAGGGGAGATATAGCCACCTGAAAATTTTTAATAGAAATACATTTTCCAAGAGCCTCTGCTCTGAGTGCAGCAAAGGCAGTAATACACGGAGAGAAATGTCCTTACAGCCAGAGCAGACCCACTATTTGAATCATGCAATACCTTTATGTTTGACAAGGAAAAAAAACAAAGATTGTGTGTGTGCATGTAAACAACTTCTTTTGCCTGGACTACTGCAACACTTAAAGTGCATGTTCAGTACTATTTTGTTTGAATTAACATATTTACATTGAAAAATTAGAGGACTCTGGTGCAAAATGAAAACATATCCAATCACTCCCCAAAAAGAAGTCCTAGAGATATTCAGGAATGATAATAATTGTGCTCACTTTGGCAGCACATATACTAAAATTGGAACGATACAGAGAAGCTTAGCATGGCCCCTGCACAAGGATGACACGTAAATTCATGAAGCATTCCATATTTTAAACTTTTTGCCCAGGGAAGTGGTGGACTCTGCCCAGGTAAGTGGTGAAGTGGTCCTCATCCCTGGAGGTGTTTAAGAGTAGGGCTGACATAGCACTTAGGGATCTGGTGTAGTTGAGAACTGTCAATGTTAGGTTAATGGTTGGACTAGGTGATCTTCAAGGTCTTTTCCAACCTAGATGATACTGTGTGATACTGTGTAATTTGTTTTATCTTCTTTAAAGCCCATCAATGCAATCTCAGTATCAGGCTTTAGTATCAAATACATCATTAAAACCTTAAAAATGTTTCATTTCTAAGAGATTACAGTAATATGTTCTGGGCATTCTATTACTAATATGGAATGCAGAGAGTGGAAAAGCACACATGCTAATTGGTATGGTTGCTTTGTATGTAAGTTTTTTGCAAATTTATTGCAAGACAGTGTTGAGAGTAAATGTTCTGCAAAACTGAATATGCTGTCCTTAATCAAAAGCAGGTGAGGATGCCCAATGATCAAAAAAAATTGCTAATGTTGTCGTCCTTTGGCAGTGGGCAGCTCTGAGAGCTATTACCTTACTCCTAATTTGTGTTTCCAACTCCTCAACTGAGAGAAGACTATCTCCATCTGTTCTCAGTTCCACCCATCTTTCTAGTTTCCCTTTTTTGAACAAAGCTCTTGGTACCTCACCTTTCAGTCCTTTACATACTGTACATCAGATAGCCTTTAGTCTAGTACAGGCCTACATAAGTTGCTTATGCATGACCTTTAGAGCAATATATTTGTCTCTCCAGCACCTGAAAGGCACTGAGCACTATTTGACCTGCCCCAGCCTCAGAAATAGCATGGTGTTCCACTCAGAAAACCCTCTGATAAGACAATATATACATCTAACTACAGTTGGCCTTGCAAAATGCATGGTTTCCTGGAACAGTGACAGTTTCAGCAGTTACACTTTAGGTGGAGCGAAGTAAAACGGAATGGATGCTATTGCATCAGGAAAGGAGAAAGCAGGGGATGTTGAATTTTCAGTAAGAAAGGGAGAGAGAAGGTGAAGAATCTTATGAGAAAAAGGGGACCAGTACTGCAAAGGAGGACATAAGCATGTGTAAGGGGGAAGACACATATTGCTGCAGAAAGGGAGTATACAACCATGCTTGCTGTCCACTCTTTTCTCCAGAAAGAGAAAACAACAGCTTTACTCTGTTGCTTTTTCACTTTGCAACAGCAAAAATATTTTTTAAAAAGTTTTCCCAAAGGTTTTAGGGCCTCAGGCCTAACTTGTATTAATATTAACATCTCTGTTCTAAACGGGTGTAGAAGATACGCAGCTCAAACTGTGCTTCAGATCTTTAATCTCCAGTCCTAGTTATGCTGCACAGATGAAATATCCTTTATTTAAAAACTTCACAACTCCCAAGGTTCAGTAAGGCAGCATGTGTGTGATAAAAGACTGCTCTCCTGGCATCTTGCAAATAGCAAACAGGAAAATATAGCCTATGGAAAATTTTAGGAGGACAGAGGCCCTTAAATAGATTGAAAGACTGTGAGTGGCCTTATTGTTCATGTTGCAGAACCCACAAGAGCTCTGTGAGGTCAGCAGAGCAACGGTGTAGCTAAGCCTTGCCTGTGGTATGTAATCAGTAGGTATGGGCACTGGGATTTCTCTTTGCCTCTGAGCACTGCAAGTAGTGATAAAAACCTAATGAAATAAAAGCAAGCTTTTGTTGACAGATTTTTTTTTTTTTAAATTTAAATCCAGAACAGGTTTGGAGTGAGGTGTGCAGGTTCCTCCCAGTGTGGAATAAAACCCCTCATTCCATCCCTTCGGAGAAGCTAGAAGGGAGTTTCCACAAATCATATGTCCTTGGAAGAGGAAGTGGTGTAGCAAAACCCCTTCTCCTGTTTCTCTACACTCGAGAAGGGCATAGCAGGCTGGCTTTTAAATGTCAGCAAGATTAGAAGACCGTAGCATGCCCTTGTTTCCTGATACGGAATGAGTTTAGCCAGCAGAGGACTTCATGTCCAGGCAGCAAGGGCAACACACGCTTTTATGAGCAGTTTGCTCAAATACCACTGTTTACACATAAATAACAAGCATGTTTGAAAGCTATTAGTTATAATTTCTCAGGCCACTGATGTTATCTAGTATAAGTTTTGGGCTTCAGTGCAAAATTAGCGGTGCCTTGGCTCTCTGCCTACTACACTGCTCCATTGTTGATAATAAAATTAATCTGTGAACAATTGTACATGCACATACTACTTCTGTAATCTATTCATAAAAACACCTTTACAGCTGATACTCATGATGCAAGGGAGAGAGCATCCCTTGATTTGTCATGCCTCAGTGAAGACCATCATAGATGACCAAAACATGCCTGAAATAATATCTTTTTGAATGAGATGATTGCTGACCTTCTTGCTCATATCCATCAGGATTTATTTTCTTGAACGTCCAAACAATCCAACATCAGGATTCAATTATTTGAGTTCTATAAAAAACATTTGTTCATGAAAACCAAAGTTTTCTAATGTCCCGGTTTCGACCAGGATGGGGTTAATTTTCATTGGAGTATTTCATACCATATGATGTCATGCCCAGGGATTTAGGTGGTCGGGCTCGCTCTCTCTCTCTCGGCTTTTCACTTGGGGCTTACACGCGCTCCGTCTGCTCATCGGCTCGTCGGGCTGTGTTGTTGCTGTGGGGGGATGGTCATCACGTTTGGTAAGCCACTGCTGCATTTTACCTGTTTTATTTTTGGACTCACTATTGTTACTGTTGTTCTCTTGTTATATTTAGTAAATTCTTTCTTTTTATTCAACCCACGAATTCTCTTCTTTTTGTCCCTCCCCTATTTCACCAGAGGGGGGAGGGGCAAGTGAACGGCCAGCCACGTGGCGTCTGGCTGCCGGCTGAGTTCAAACCTCCACAGTTTTTGGCGCCCAACATGGGGCCCTGAGGTTTTTTTTTTGTTTGAGATGACAACAAAACGGGTAAAATGTGGATTGCTTGACTCCTTGAGATCTTATCACCTCATTTGCAATACGTGTTTCCCATGTTGTTGCTCACCTTTCGTGAGAGTTGGGTTAAGGTTTTGTTTCTGTTGTACTATGTGATGCTCATCTATGATAGCGTGCAGTCATCAGTCCTGGGGTTACTTACAGTTGTGTTTGTTTGAGAAATTTGGGAAGTTCAAATATCTTTGGAACGTTGACATAAACATGGTTGCCGTGTTGTTAGGAGCTAGTGTGTTCCTGAATGTGGTTCAGGTTTTGTTTATGGTTAAGCTACTATTTAAGATTAACCAAGTAACAGAAACTGCAGCCACTACAAGCCCGAGGACTGGCGCTGCAGCTGAACCAGAGCACCAACCCATGACAGTGTCAGTTGCTCCCATATAGAAGAAATACACAAGAAAATCCCATCGCAGTGTACAGGGTGATGATGAGCCAGGCCCATCACGAGAACATGAGGAGGAGGCAGAGTCAGTGATAGTCACCCAATCCTTGTCCTTGAGTGAGTTGCAACACATAAGAAAAGATTAGAGCTGCCATCCAGGTGAGCAACTCGTTACTTGGCTGCTTCGGTGCTGGGATAGCGGGGCCAGTAGCATGGAACTAGAGGGCAGGGAGGCCAGGCAGCTCGGATCACTGTCTAGGGAAGGGGGCATTGACAAAGCCATTGGAAAGGAGACACAAAATCTCAGTCTCTGGGAGCGACTTCTGTCAAGTGTGAGGGAGAGGTATCCCTTCAAGGAGGACTTTACATGTCAACCAAGCAACTATGGAAAGAGGCATTCAATACTTGAGGGAGCTAGCTGTGTGGGAGGTAGTTTACTATGACCCAGATAATGCACAGCTACCCACAGATCCGGATGAAGTCCGATGCACCTGGCCCATGTGGAGGACTTTTGTACGGAGCACACCATCATCATATGCCAATGCATTAGCAGTAATGGACTGAACAGGCAAAGAGGGACCAACAGTGCATGAACTGGCTCACCAACTACGACAATATGAAGAAAGTGTCTCTTCCCCCATCATCACGGCGGTGAACAAATTATCTCAAGAAGTCCAGCAACTTAAGGAGAACATGTCCTACTCCCCACCTGCACGGACCAGAATCTCGGCTATTAGGAGCCATCATTTCTCTACTTGAGAGAACCAGTACACACCACGAGGGAAGCTGTGGCATCGCCCGCGTGACTATGGAGAACACATGAAGAAATGGGATGGAAAACCTACCTACCTCCTAGAAGAGTGGGTATGTGAGCTGGAAGAAGAACAAGTACAGAATGTAGTCCTTTCAGGAGAAATGCTGCTCTGGTTTCCAGTAATCAAGTGTCCAAATGGAGCAGAAAGGTCAGCTTTGCTCATGATCCTATGAGAAGAACTTCTGATTTGTATTTATGAGAAGTGAGTGATCAAGATGAGACTGAAACCCATGCACACCACACTAACCCATTTGTCATTAGCGGGTATTATGACCAACATTAGAGGGGCCCTGCCTCCAGCCAGGCAGAGGACGAGGACAATCGAATTTATTGGCCCGTGTGGATTTGAAAGCCTGGCACATCTGACCCGCAGCAGTATAAGGCTCTAGTGGACACAGATGCGCAATGCACCCTGATGCCATCAAATTTTAAAGGAGCAGAACCCGTTTGTATTTCAGGAGTGACAGGGGGGTCTCAACAGCTGACTGTATTGGAGGCCGAGGTGAGCCTAACTGGAAAAGAGTGGGAAAAACACCCCATTGTGACTGGCCCAGACGCTCCATGTATTCTTGGCATAGATTATCTCAGAAGAGGGTATTTTAAGGACCCAAAAGGGTATTGGTGGGCTTTAGGTACAGCTGCCTTGGCAACAGAAGAAATCAAACAGCTCTCTGTGTTGCCTGGTCTCTCAGAGGATCCTTCTGTTGTGGGATTGCTGAGGGTTGAAGAACAACGGTGCCAATTTCCACCACAACAGAGCACCAATGGCAATATCACACCAATCAAGACTCTGTAATCCCTATCCATAAACTGATTCATCAGCTAGGGACCCAAGGAGTCATCAGCAAGACACGCTCCCCTTTTAACAGCCCCATATGGCCAGTGCAAAACTCTAATGGAAAGTGGAGATTGACAGTGGACTATCGTGGCCTGAATGAAGTCATGCCACCACTGAGTGCTGCCATGCCAGATATGTTGGAACTGCGATATGAATTAGAGTTGAAGGTGGCCAAGTGGTATGCCATGATTGATATTGCCAATATATTTTTCTCCGTCCGTCTGGCAGCAGAATGCAGGACACAGCTTGCTTTTACCTGGAGGGGTATCCAATACACCTGTAATCGACTGCCCCAGGGGTGGAAACACAGTCCCACCATTTGCCATGGACTGATCCAGACTGCACTGGAACAGGGTGAAGTCCCAGAACATTTACAGTACATTGATTACATCATTACATGGGGTAATACAGCAGAAGAGGTTTTTGAGAAAGGGGAGAAAATAATCCAAATCCTTCTGAGAGACGGTTTTGCCATAAAGTGTAATAAAGTCAAGGGACCTGCACAAGAGACCCAGTTTTTAGGAGTAAAATGGCAAGATGGACGTCATCAGATTCCAATGGAGGTGATTAATAAAATAACAGCCACATCCCCACCAACTAACAGAAAGGAAACACAAGCTTTCTTAGGCGTTGTGGGTTTCTGGAGACGGCACATTCCAAATTACAGTCAGATTGTCAGCCCTCTCTATCAAGTGACCTAGAAAAAGAATGATTTTATATGGGGCCCAGAGCAATGACAAGCTTTTGAACAAATGAAGCAGGAAATAGTTCATGCAGTAGCCCTTGGGCCAGTTCGGACAGGACAAGATGTTAAAAATGTGCTCTACACTGCAGCCGAGAAGAATGGCCCTACCTGGAGTGTCTGGCAGAGAGCACCAGGGGAGACTCAGGGTCGACTCCTGGGGTTTTGGAGTTGGGGATACAGAGGATCCGAGGACCGCTATATTCCGACCGAAAAGGAGATACTGGCAGCATATGAAGGGGTCCGAGCTGCTTCAGAGGTGATTGGGACTGAAGCACAGCTCCTCCTGGCACCCCGACTGCCAGTGCTGGGCTGGATGTTCAAGGGAGTGTTCCCTCTACACACCATGCAACCGATGCCACGTGGAGGTAATGGGTCGCATTAATCACACAATGGGCTCGAATAGGGAGCCCCAGCCGTCTGGGAATATTGGAAGTGATCACAAATTGGCCAGAAGGCAAAGATTTTGGAATGGCGCCAGAGGAAGAGGTAGCACGTGCTGAAGAGGCCCTACCATATACTGAGCTACCGGGTAATGAGAAGCAATATGGCCTGTTTACTGATGGGTCCTGTCGCATTGTGGGAAAACATCGAAGGTGGAAGGCAGCTGTATGGAGCCCCACGCGACGGGTCGCTGAAGCTGCTGAAGGAGAAGGTGAATCAAGTCAGTTCACAGAGGTGAAAGCCATCCAGTTGGCCTTGGATATCGCTGAGCGAGAAAAGTGGCTGGTGCTCTACCTCTATACTGACTCATGGATGGTGGCAAATGCGCTGTGGGGGTGGTTACAGCAGTGGAACTGGAGCAACTGGCAGCACAAAGGCAAACTCATCTGGGCTGCTGAATTATGGCAAGATATTGCTGCTCGAGTAGAGAATCTGGTTGTGAAAGTACACCATGTAGACCCTCATGTACCCAAGAGCCGGGCCACTGAAGAACATCAGAACGACCAACAGGCGGATCAGGCTGCCAAGATTAAGGTGTCTCAAGTAGATCTGGACTGGCAACATAAGGGTGAACAATTTATAGCTCGCTGGGCCCGTGACTCCTCAGGCCATCAGGGAAGAGATGCAACATATAGATGGGCTCATGACGAAGTGGTGGACTTAACCATAGATGCTATTGCACAGGTAATCCATGCATGTGAGACATGTGCTGCGATCAAACAAGCCAAACAGTTAAAGCTCATTTGGTATGGAGGACGATGGTCAAAATATAAATATGGGGAGGCCTGGCAGATTGGTTATGTCATGCTCCCACAAACTTGGCATGGCAAACACTATGTGCTTACAATGGTGGAAGCAGCCACCGGTTGGTTGGAAACTTATGCTGTGTCCCATGCCACTGCCCAGAACACCATTTTAGGTCTTGAGAAGAAAGTCTTATAGAGGCATGGCACGCCAGAAAGGATTGAGTCAGATAATGGGACGCATTTCCGAAAAAACCTCATAGAGGCCTGGGCCAAAGAACTTGGCATTGAGTGGATATATCACATTCCCTACCATGCACCAGCCTCTGGGAAAATTGAGCGATACAATGGATTGCTGAAAACTACACTGAGAGCAATGGGTGGTGGAACTTTCAAACACTGGGACGTGCATTTAGCAAAAGCCACCTGGTTAGTCAATACCAGAGGATCTGCCAAGCAAGCTGGCCCTGCTCAATCAAACCTCCTACATACCGTGGATGGGGATAAAGCCCCCCTAGTGTGCATTAGGAATATGTTGGGGAAGGCCATCTGGGTTACTCCTGCATTGGGTAAAGGTAAACCCATGCGTGGGATTACTTTTGCCCAAGGGCCTGGGTGCACTTGGTGGGTAATGCAGAAGGATGGAGAGATCCGATGTGTGCCTCAGGGAGATTTGATTTTTGGTGAGAATAGCCAATGAACTGGACTGTCAAATAACCCTGTTATGGCAATTGGTGCCTCGCAACATCCCCGTGCCACATCCAAAGCCTCCTGCTCCGCCGACTGAGAAAACTCCGCCTCATTCCTCAGCCTTATAGACTGTCATAACAGATGGAACCAGAAGTTATGGACTAAATGAACTCAGCAAACATTGTGGAAAGATGGCCCATAGACTAAGGGAATGATATCTGTGAGACCTGGGAAAAAAAAGGGGGTGGTGATTCCTTAAGATGTATTTGGAAAACTGAGCATAACGTCAATGGTATGTAATAAGGGGTTGAGACTGTCCTGGTTTCGACCAGGATGGAGTTAATTTTCATTGCAGTATTTCATACCATGTGATGTCATGCCCAGGGATTTAGGTGGTGTTTTGCTGATTAGGGATATCATTTAAACTCAGACACCAGAGTGAAAAGAGCAGGCATATTTTACTAGGCATAACTAAATAATATAAGAGAATAATACAGAAAACATACAGTAAGAAAAGACAGAATAGTGCACTTAAATAGGAAAATACAGGGTAATTCATCAAATCATTACTACCTGAGAGAGAAAACAGTGATTAAGAAAGATCCATCACCACTTGCATACACTACCAACATCCAGATCCGCAGTCGCTGGGGAGCCCCGGTTACAGCGAGGATTTGGAGAGCCTGTCCCGGCAAGTGGGAAATCCTACGCGGTGCGTCCACCCGTAGGTGAGGCATCCAAAGTCGCTGTGAGCGGGTCCAGCCTTATGTGCTAAAAATCAGCAAGCCAGAATAGCTGGCACCTTTGTTTTAAGCGGAAATATCTGGTTTAAATTTCACATTAGGTTCCCCTCAGAGCCTGGCCAGGGCTCAAGGAAGAAACTAAGGGAATTTCTCTGCTTATCTGATCGGATTATGCGCAAGGTCTCACATCAGGCCTCCAGGACAGGCACCTGTCTCCATGACTCTGTTACTCTATTCATATACAAAGGAAGGAAACATACATTCAAGATAGCTACATCCTCCATGCCTATTTCATTAGGGATTACATACTGAGTTAACAGATTCGGTTCAGGGCCTGTTGCTCAGGCTTCAACACTTCCACCTTTTACATCAGACTAAGTGGTTTGTTATAACTTAGTATAATACCTGTTAGCACAATGGTTATCAGTTATAAAATATACAGGATTCATCTGGTCAACTCTGGCTTGGGCCTGTTGTCCAAGCCTTAGCACTTCAGGTGGGCGGGCGCTCCCTCTCACTTTCGCTCTCGCTCGCTCTCTCTCTCTCTCTCTCTCTCTCGGCTTTTCCCTCGGGGCTTGCACTCGCGCCATCTGCTTGTCGGGTCTTGTTGGTGCTGTGGGGGGTGGTCCCCGCCCTCCGTAAGCCACTGCTGCATTTTACCTGTTTTGTTTTTGGACTCACTATTGTTACTGTTGTTCTCTTGTTATATTTAGTAAATTCTTTCTTTTTATTCAACCCACGAATTCTCTTCTTTTTGTCCCTCCCCTATTTCACCAGAGGGGGGAGGGGGATGTGAACGGCCGGCCACGTGGCGTCTGGCTGCCGGCTGAGTTCAAACCTCCACATCTAAAAAGAACAGTTCATCAAGTTTTCAATTAACTGAAGAGGCTTTACTTTAGGAATCCAATAAAACTTGTAATTTAGTGGCACAGATTTTCTTATCATTTATAGAACCTTTCCACACTGATTTCTCATTTAGTGTTATAAATAGGGAACAATTTATCAAGTCTGAATTTATATTCTTCTGCAATTAAACTGGCTGTAGAAGAAAGTCCTGTTTTAAAAATTTTAAAAATTATATTCTCTAAACTTAGTTGATAGAGAGTTTACATGATCTCGAGGACAAAATTTGACAGAACAGAATTAGAATGTAACATTTTGATCAGTTTCTCTATGGTTTTATACTATTTTCTATGCTTCAAAGAGAAAAGAGACATTATTAAAACCCACAGTTTATGCAGTAGCACATAACAGTTGAACTACAATTACATTTAAATGGAAACCCAGTTTTGCTTTTTAACATAAACACAGGAAGGAGTCAGGGACACAGCCTCTCCCCACCACCACCAAAACCAGATACCATCACTGACAACATCCTTGTTTGCAAAAGACCTCCAAGGCTTCTGACCCCCAGATTCACACTGCCTAAGTAAATTTATTTTTCTTCTTTCCCACAAAGAAATGTCTCTCAATGCCCACCCTATATTTCCATTTAATGCATAGGAATACATGCAGTAGCCAAAAAATTTTTGAAGCAAGAATATGTAAGTATGGCCACAAAAATATTTTTCCTAATTGTATTCTAACAATGAGCCTTTTGAAGACCACTTACTTTAATAGGTGGCAGTAAGAAAGATGAAAAAACCTCTTCAAACTCTAAACCAGATGATGTTTGCCTTCTAGTCTCATCTAAGAATGAATTAGACCCTTCCATTTCTCTAGGATTAGACATTTTGGCTTGCATTGATTTTTTCTGAACAGCCAATAAATGAGAGAAGAAATTTATATGCATCATTTTGTCTTGAATGTTCTGATTCATAGACTCCATTAAAAATTATGCTAAAAACTTTTCTAATCAAACACTTTTGTCAAAGGTAGTTTTAACAGCATAAAAAGAAGTCATGGAGAGGTTGAGAAATTACCATCTGTAATTCATCCTGAGTAAGAAAATTCTGCCTTTTTGTAATAGTTTGGTTCCCATTAACAGGTGATATTCATTATTCAATTACATGCATTAAAACAGGTAAGTTTGGGTTAAAGCAACAATTCTTTCTAACAGCTCATTCATATTCAGACAAAGATAACAGTATTCAGCAACTCTTCCCACTTCACACAGAAAAATGAAATAATGACCTCCTTTTTCTCACCTCTTGACCTCTATAGATGGGAAGACTGTAGGGGTCAAAGTAAAGAACTGAAATTGGGTTTGGAGTAGTGAAGAATGACAGCTGCCCACCCCTCTCCTGCCAGGAGATGGAAATGTGCAAGACAGAAACAAAGACATATATTCTAAGTGATCCCCGGGGGAGTTAGACTGACAAAGTTATGACCTAATTAAAGAACATATCTTACATGTTGTCATTCTTCCTGCAAGTCTAGGACAAAATACTTCTTTCCATAATGTCAGTATTAAGACTGGAGACAAGATACAGTATTATACTAACACCGTGTCGTGACTTTAAGATGTATATGTGTAAGAACAAAAGGCAGTTCCCGAGACCACCTTGCATTTATTTTGTTTCAACAGGATCTATCTGAACTTTGAAAATTATTATGTTAACTATATTGTATTAGCATCCCGAATTTAAATGAAGAAGTGTTAAACTACTTATTTTTCTGTTAAGCTGTGTGGAAATGTTATGCCATGGGTGTCATTTTGTTTAGTAACTCAGGTATTAAAGATTTCCAGTGAAATGAGGATCTACAGTGAAGCTGTAGTTCCACAATCACCATAAACCAATGCAGCTGCAGTGTGAACCACGTAACATATCTGTCCCAGATCATACTAACTTAGGAAAAAAAAGGTTCCACTCACGATGTCACTAGTACTAGACGATAAACCACTTTTTTTAACAGTAGGCAAATGTAAGAATGCCAAGACGATCAAGTGTAGTTAGTGTACCCACACTGTTAATTAAGATATGCTTTTTGAAGTGTGTACTGTCATGCAGCTCATCATTACATCTGTAATATTAGTCAGTATCTAATTTGTTTCATTAGCACTGTACAGTCACAGTAAGTAATGCAGATTGACTGTGACTTTTCACTTTTCTCCACTCTTCCTACTCCAGAAAATTTCTATGAATACTTTTTTCAGCACCACGACAATTAAAGCAAAGATTCTGAAAGGCTCTTCAGATTTTTTTTTCTCTTCCAGAACCATTGGACATTTTGTAAAAATGCACACAAACCAATGAATTGTACACGGTTTACCCTTTTTTTAATAGTAAAGTGAACCCAAGAATAGTTTTGACTAATCAATGGAATTGAACATTAGATGTCATGCATAATTTCTTTACCAAAAAAAAAACAAAACAAAACTGTGGAGTCATTTTTCATTAGTGTAGGAGTCTGGGCCGCGCTGGGAGAAAGTTAGGGCAGACAGAAGAATGCAAGGACGAAGACAAGGCCAGCAAAATAAGGCTGGCAAAAACACACAAGACAGCAGATAAGTGAGAAACACCTGTGGTCAGCAAAAGCACACAAGTCTGAGCAAAACAGGGTATGAGATAAGGGTGTTTTGGCAAGTTTTGGGCTTTACGTGCTAATTGCAATTAACCAATGCAAATGCTTGTAGAGGCGCGTGAACAGCGCGTGTAGATGACCTGTAGCCTATTAGAAGATAGATGAGTGCGTGTACGGAACTTAGTAGAGTATAAATGTAACCAGAAAAGGAATAGAAAAAAACTAGAACAATAACTATAATAAAAGATGGACGACCTGATCATCACATTGGTGTTGCGTCGTTTCTGTTCCCGCACGGAGAAATAAGGACCCCGGCTAATGGTGACTCCGACACATTAGTAAGAATTTTCTCGCTAATTCAGACTCCAACTGTCCAATAAACTAGGATGTCATTAAATGCTAACATGAACCTCCTATTTCATTTGTATAATGTCTGACATGAAATTAAAATAGAAACTGTCTATACTAAGCCCAGTACAAAAGGGGCATTTCCAATTATAAAAATATGTTGATAAATTCTCTTCTCACTATCAATCAATTATAAGACCTCAGAAATAGTAGGCTACATTTTAAAATCTACTATTAAAGGATTTTACCCTTTATAGATGAAAACAAAATTAAGCCCACTTTTAGGTATCAGGAAGAATTCTCAACTATCAAACCATCAGAGATATCCTCATCTACAATGCCAAACAGAGTAGCTGTAGAGTTAGGTAGCTGGATTTGTGATGCCCAGGAAGACTAGGTGAAGATTTACCTGTATGAGGAAAAGGTGGAATACTTCATTGGTTATCTAGATAAGGGTGGAGTGAGTTTGGGGTGACTGTGAATACCAACAGTAGAAGGAAGGATAGAACTGAAACCAGCTAGGCAAAATTTGAATGAGACTCTCCATCATAACGTTCTTCAAGTTTATACAATAATATCCATAGAACTAGGCATGAGTGCATGAGGGTGTTTATCTTGTGAACTGTTACTGGAGTAGATACAGCAGAAGTTGAAGACAATTCTGCAATAGAAAATAAATTTTCTAGAAAACAGAAGACACCAAAAGGTTAGGTGCTCATCCGTGTCAAAGAGCATATGTAGGCAAAATAATATTGGAAAGGTTATGAAAGACCCAGCACAGACTATTAAATATGCTATAGATACCATCCTTCACTAAAGCCTCTGAGCTTCCAAATATCAAGAGAGAGGGACTGTCTTGGTCTTACATTCTTTCCTTAAATATCCACTAGTTGTCACAACCAGAGACAGGTTTCTGACTGAGAAAGACTTCTTACTTCACCAAAGCAAACTTCCTTATGTTTTACTACATTTTTTTCCATACTGTTTTTGACAGGAACTCATTTGACCATCAGAGAATTAAATTAATCTTAGACTCAAAGTCATACATCTTTACTGCCTGGTTTGTTCAACAGGATCTATAATCAAAGGGGTTGTATTAGGAGTACCTCGGTATTTTGTCAAGGATCCAGCACGGTAATAAGAATGAAACCAATAGTTACTTACTTAAATACAATGCAGATGGTTCCCTATTGATGAACAACATCTTTCAGAGAATAATGAGTTTGTCTGCTGCCAATTAATGTTCAGCACATGCTGTTCCCTTTGTCAACATTTCATGTACTCCAGAGGGAACTGAATGAAAGTTATCTTATGGTAGGTGATCATTGTATGGGCACAAAAATCGTGCACATGGTATCCATATGGACCACATATAGCGCTTTGAGAAATCTATGCTTGATTCTGGCTTACATTCATATGAAACCAAGTCCACTGTCTGGGCACTGTGGAGAGATCAATAGTAAAATAATTTTCTCTATTAAAATCAGAATTATTTGTCATATTACATTTGGGTGGGTTTGGTCTGTTTATTTTTTGAGAATATTGCAAAAACCTATATCCTATGTTTCTCCCAGTGGAATCAAAGAGCAAGCATACACCCCTATATAAACTGGAAGTTGATATCTAAGACCCTGTACAAACCCTCACTGATTCAACATTTTTACAGCTCATTAATTTTATTATGATAAACACTGAACGTTAAGTTCTCAAAAGAAACTTATGTAGCTAGACCCAATCAAGTAGAGCTGGAAGAGACCCGCAAAAAACACTTTCTCCATTCTACTATTTAAATCACCATCTCTGTCATTTGCAAGTATAGACAAGATGTCATGGAGACTTGCTAATCCAGAAATAAGGTTTTTGAGGTAGTCTTGCCTCTGAATTTTCCTTTTCTAAATTTGTTTTAATGTTATTCTAAGTTCAACTTACTTCTCTATTTTGTTTTAATTGTAAAATTTACAATATATTTGACTAGATGTCTTTAATCATGACCCTATTTATACAAAAATCAGGGTAACACATATGAAATGTATTATACATGACTGAGAAAATCTATTTATTTACATAGCCCTTATCTTGGATAAAATCCTTCTTCAAAGAACATTTTTCTATTGTGGTTTCACATAAGTAAGTAGTATATGCCCCATAAAGTCATCATATGCTGAGTGTGTTTTAGTACCTAAAATATTGCTTCTGAGAAGTGCTGCTAATTAAACTGAGTATTCCAGGCTCTGATACTGAACTCTGAACTGCTTCAAGTTCTGCAGCTGGTAACCTAGGCCAGGTTAACCTAAACTAAAAGGTAGCTTCAGACACATCAACATAATGTTTTAATTCAGTCAAGGAGTGCATTTCTGAAGGAAATCTTCCAGTCACCTGGTCATTGGTCACATACCAGATCTTCTGGATGACATTAAGCTAGAGCATGTGATCCAGGAACGTACTGAATGCCCTCTAGTCACCAGTAGGCATTCAGTCCAATGGAGCAGACTAGAGTGATCCTGAAGTTTAAAAAAGCATGAAATGTATATTTGTAACAATAGTTCCTCACCACTGTTTCATTCTGCACATCTGCTCCTATTGGTCTGCACAAGTTGTTTAATATAGACATAAGTTTAAAATCTCTACTTTGTACAAAATGCTTGCAAATTCAGCAAAATGAAATGCCCTTTCTTGAGAATCACAGAATCACAGAATCATCAAGGTTGGAAAACACCTTGAAGATCATCTGGTCCAACCATTAACCTAACACTGCCAGTTCCCAACTACACCATATCCCTAAGCGTTATGTCAACCCGGAGTGCACATTCTCTTCACTTTCTAAGCAAATAGTATTTATAAGCTTTTAAAGTAAAAGTTTACAAAACATGATATTTGATCATCTGTGGCTTGATAGAAAAATTTGTTCATAAAGTTTGTTTAAAACTGTTTAACAAATGTTAAAGTTAGGTTTCCTTCTAGATATAAATTTGTCATATTAACTTTATGAGAGTTCAAATGTCAAACTGCTATTAATATCACAAAAAATGTAACTCCTCTTCAACATCAAAATGAATAAAAGCCTTCAGAGTTGGAAAAAGTGCGATGCAATCTCATTTACTTCAGAAGACTCATAGTCAAATAGCAGGCAAGGTCTAGGCATGTATATGAAGTAATGAGGCCTAACCTATTCTAGAGAATGAAGTTTGCTACTTTCTTCCCACTATGACTCCAAATGCCATCCTCATTTAAACAAATAAATATGCTTTTAAAGGATAGGCATTCCCATCCTGTTCCCCATGTCTGCTGAATAAAAATTACTTTCACTAGAAAATTCCCAACTACTGCATTGATTTATAAGAAAAATCAGCCTATTTTCCCTATAGGCCTCAAGTGCCAGCTTTCAGTCTGGCATTGAATACACTGTGGATCAACGGGGAAAGAAAAACAGGCTTTGCAGACTGAATTGTAATCTGGGTTATAGGGTAGTTGTTGTTTTCCAAGAATGAGGCTGTGTCGCATTATTTCATAAGGAGGCAGTAATTGCAGGTTCTGATGGTCAGTTTCCTTCCTGCATATTTAACATCTGTTAGCTCAATTTATAGTAATAGTCAGGTAAATAACTAATCCAAGGGCAAAAACAACAAAACAAGGAAGCAAACAAATATAGCATTTAAAATGTCATAAATTGCTTGTTTTGTCACTCTTCAGTTTAGTACACAATGCTGAAGTGTTGGGCAAAGAAAAGCAAAGCAAATTCTTCCCAAACACTGTCTTTGAGTTTTATTGGGTTTGGGTTTTATTTCATACTGCTAACTTGTAATCCATAAGGAGCATAAAATTTTTACACTCATATTCTTCAACTTGTGTGTTTGTTGTCCACTTCACTTCAAAAGGGAGATCACTACCCAACAGCACACCCAGAACTACTTTTAGGCAATTTCCAACACATGCTGTCTGGAGCACACCACCTGCTGCCACTTCTGCTATTACTCTCCTGTAAACACTACCTTTGGTGCCAAGAATAAGACTGAACAAAAGACAATAGAACGCATGGCACAAGATAGGCATGTCCATACTTGATGTTCTCCCACCTTATTTTTGTCTTCACTGTTGTTCACATCATCTCTGTTCTGTTCCTATCAGCCCTGATTTTCACTTTACAAGTTTCTGTGAGCTACAGCCTCTTTTTTTTAAGAGGCTTATTAGAGTAGACATACCCAAACATATATACTTGCTTCCTGTACATGTCAGTTTAAAAACAAAATACAGATAGCAGACCAGCTGACAGCTGATCTATTGGAGAAGGGCATAAAAATAGATCTTCACAATAGATTTGTCATCTTTCCCTATTTATATCTCGAAGGAGATTCATTATACTGCCTGAAATTAGCTCCTTTTCCTTCCTTACCTGATCAGTTTCTTTACCTGCTTAACAAATTGATAAATATATGTATTTCATTGGACTAAGTAAAACAATGACTCTGCAAAAGAAGGACATTTCTGTATATACAGTTTTAATTGTTTCTAGTTATCTTGTAGTAATTAGATGATGGAAACATTGATAAATTTGCTGTATGATTCAGGAGCATGGCAGGCCACCATCAAGGGGACTTCTGGATAAACCTTGCCTGGTTCACCACCCTGAAGAAATCATTTTGTCCCTTCTGCACTTTTGTAGCTAGCACTGCCATGCAAACTTTATCGTCAGCTTCCCTTTCCCCAAGGTGATTGCCCCATTTGGTCAGGCGACAGGATGGCCTTGCAGGCCAGGAACCAGAACTATTCTATTTCCTACTGTGGCAACCTCCTCAGAATTCCAGTGTCTTTATTGGCACTTTTTAGGGAACAAATATAGAAATCCTATATTTTTAGCTTATTTTATTTTGTCCTTGCCCTCACACTGAGAGACTGTAGCTTCTTTTGACTTTCAGGTCAGCACTAACTAACAGGGTGAAAGTTGAAGTGAAATTGTTGCTCTGCCTTCACTGTTGTGTCTGCATTAATGCCTTTGAGAAGAATGCAGTTTTGCTTTCACTTGCTTTTGCTGACACAAGATTCTCTCGTAACTAATTTTTTTGGAGGTTAAAGGTTTCTCTTTGCTCCACCACACATGGAAGTACAAGCTAATCCTCTTGACTCACTGTGGTGAGGCATGCTTTGCACAGAAACAAGTTACATGAGGCCTAGTACATAGAGGCTTTGTCGAGCTGAGGTCTCTGAGGCTATGCTTAACCTCTCCTTATTCGAGCATGTTGGAAGCAGGCCCACATAGATGCCCATTCACAAAGAGATCTATTTTAATAGCAGTAGAACCTACCATTGGCTCTTTAGCTATATACTAGTAAACAGTCCATAGCTCACAAACATCCACACTGTTAAATATCAGCACAGTCCCTAGCACAATATTGGCTCATGTAAACTACTGCTTTTTCAGATTATGTTTTGGCTTTGTTTGGATGAGCTGTGCATGTCAGGGACTATTCCTAAAGATGTGTGACCACTGTGTTTGGAAAGGGGAAAGTTTGGGCACACAAGACAGGACACAACTTCAGAGACGAAAAACAGTCCCTGGCCTGCTTTATTTAGGAATAGTCAATAGGTCAGCTTAGGGGGATTCAAAACAACCCGTTGGGCTGTTGATCAATAAGCTACTCAAGATCCTTTTACCAGGAGTGGAGAAGGTCCCTAGAAAATTCTAGTGTCAATTCCACAGATGATCCCTTCTAGAAGATGGAGTCATGGATAGTCAGAATGGACAGCCAGTCCAAAGACAAGAGCTGGTGCTGGAGGACACAGGAGAAGAGCTGCTGGTGGTGTAGTCAAGAAGAAATCTGGGTCAGATCAAGAGTTCCCGTCCTCTGTACAGAGAATTATTGTGAACTACACACCCCATGACACTTAGGGTCACGGAACAAAGAGAGTACAGTCTGGCACTGTAGGTTTAGTAAGTGACAGTGAGTCTCCAACAGCAATATTTTATAAGAAACAGAAATTGCCCCCAAAAGGTGAAGGTTTATATCAACAGTTGTTTGCTGACAGTTAGCTGGGATGGTACATTTCTCAGTATAACAGAACCAAACTCAATTAACTTCTACATTACTGATATAAGAGAGTAGCTGGGAGATTTTTAGTCCCTGGTTATGTTCGTTCTAATTCACACAAGACATTTACAATGTCTTGATAATAAAATGGAGAGAATTTCAGTCCATGCTGCTGTTATGAGCTATATGTGTCTGCCAGCTGTACATACTTTATATGCAGTCGCACCCATTGTCATCTGCACAGACATTAACTTTCCGATTTAAAACTCCACTGATCTATAAGTATTTAAACTCTGTGAGTAGACTTTTTTAATCAAAAACAGTAGAACATGAAATAGTGTGAGCATTTTAATAAAAAAGGTGTAATTGCTTTTCTCTGTCACTTGGGTGGGTTTCCAGCTGAGACACTCTGAAAATATGAAAATTGTCTTGGATCTATTGCTGGATCTTACTTTATTCCCCTGCAGCTTTGGGCATACAGCTTGATTATACTGTTTAGCAGTTTGCCTAGGTAAAAACAACCCAGTATTTCCCTTAGAGATATCTCCTTAGAAAATCCTCACACAATACGGTAATCTTCAGTTTCAGTTCATTTTCAATCTATGAACAACAACAAAAAAATCCACTGGAAATACAAAGATCTCAAGCACATGAATCAGGCACATCAAAATGTAATTAGATGTAGGAGACTACATGAACTGTACCTTACTCTTGTTTCTCCTTGTGGATCCAAAGGATATTCCTGCTGCTTTGCTTCTGCTCAAGTTCTCAGGAAACAAACTGGAGCTCTATGAAGGCAATTAGTACAAGAGACAGAAAAAGTATCTTTAAGCTCCATACTATTGACTTTTTAACTGATAGTAGTTATCCCACCATTATCTAGCCTTATAGATCTAATCATTATCCCATTTATTAGTGATTTATACTGTGAGGTCATAATAATAATAAAAATGAAGAAGAGCTTCCTTCAGTGTTCAGCAGTTACAGTGAATGATACTAAATATATCCTATTTTGTAAATTCCATCTTGGAGCTTTTCTACAGTTGGGCATCTATATAAAATATTCTATCATGACAAACATACAGAAAGCTAAGACTGCAAAACTGTATGCAGACAGGTATGGATTTTGAGCAGAACATACTGAAAGGTAATGGAGTCACTTCGTTACACTACATGATTTGCAATTCTGGAACATAACTTTCCAGAAAGATTATTTATATATTGGCAAAGATTCGTCTAGTTTCACCAAAAAAAACGTTAACTCTTCATTCAAAAAAATTATGACATTTCCTTTGGAAATATGATTTATACATTCATTTGGGTTACAATTTTAAGGGAGACACCTTTCCAAATCTCTGCCAGGCTGGAGTTCCAAAGTGTTCATGAACATCAAGAGACTTCTCAGAGAAAATATGCTTTGCATTTCCTGCATATAATTAGAAACGTGACAGAGCATAAGTGACAGAGTGTAGCTGGTACAGAGAATGTGTCTCTGGAAAGAATTTACTGGATCATACATAGCAAATTGCCCCCTCCTTTAATAAGAAAATTATTTATTTGCTTTCACAAACATTTCTAGTTTCATCCAAAAACTACTGATGTTTCTTTAGACCTCTACTCTCACTTAAGGGTGATATCAGAAACTTCCTTTTCTGGTAGCAAGATACTTTTCATCTCCATTTTAAGTTTAACTGTAATTGCTATTAAAATCACATTTCCTTCACTTGCATGTCTTTTGTCTCCCTTGGTAATAATCTACCAATATTTTCAATCATACCAATCATACATACTCGCAGTTTAGTTTCCTAGGACCAGCTGTACTCAGTGGAAGGGTTCTACGTTCCCCAGTCATCTTTCACCTACACCACACAATTCATCTTGGATGTGAATCATAAGAGCATCAGAGGTGGTCTGATTTAGACCCTACATGATGCCAATTTTGGCTTCACCTCTCTGACAGAACTTCAACATATACATACGACTCACAATGATTACAAAGATGCTGTGAGGCTATGCAGGGCGGAAATCAGGAGGTCTAAAGCCCAGCTAGAAATTAATCTGGCTTCAGCAACCAAGTACAACAAGAAATGTTTCTATAAGTATGTCAACAGCAAAAGTAAGACCAGGGAGAGCCTCCATCCTGCTAGATGCAGGAGGAAACATGGTAACAAGGGATGAGAAAAAGGCTGAGGTGCTTAATGCCTTCTTTGCCTCAGTCTTTAATAACAAGACGAGTTGTATTGAGGGAATCCAGCCTCCTCAGCCAGAGGACAGAGACTGGGAGAACAACCCCTCCACAATCCAGGAGAAGATAGTCAGTGACCTACTGCATCACATAGACATACACAAGTCTATGGGACCGGATGGGATACACCCGAGGGTGCTGAAGGAGCTGGCTGGGGTGCTCGCCAAGCCACTTTCCATCATTTACCGGCAGTCCTGGCTGACCGGGGAGGTCCCGACAGATTGGAAACTGGCCAATGTGACGCCCATATGTAAGAAGGGTCAGAAGGATGATCCAGGAAA
This sequence comes from Strix uralensis, assembly GCF_047716275.1. Lineage (NCBI taxonomy): Eukaryota > Metazoa > Chordata > Aves > Strigiformes > Strigidae > Strix > Strix uralensis. The sequence continues at coordinate 22,298,475 of NC_133976.1, forward strand.
TTACAGGCCTGTCAGCTTGACTTCAGTGCCCGGGAAGCTGATGGAGCAGCTCATCCTGAGTACCATCACACAACACATGCGGGACAACCAGATGATCAGGTCCAGTCAACATGGGTTTATGAAAGGCAGGTCTTGCTTGACAAACCTGATCTCCTTCTACGACAGGGCCACCTGCTTATTGGATGTGGGAAAGGCTGTGGATGTTGTCTACCTTGACCTTAGTAAGGCCCTTGACACTGTTTCTCACAGCAATCTCCTGGTGAAACTGACTGCTCGTGGCTTGGATGGGCACACGCTTTGCTGGGTAAAAAACTGTCTGGATGGCCGGGCCCAAAGAGTTGTGGTGAACAGAGTTGAATCCAGTTGGAGGCCGGTCACGAGTGGTGTCCCCCAGGGCTCGGTTTTGGGGCCACTCCTGTTTAACATCTTTATTGATGATCTAGACGAGGGGATCGAGTGCACCCTCAGTAAGTTTGCAGATGACACCAAGTTGGGTGGGAGTGTTGATCAGCTCAAGGGTAGGGAGGCTCTGCAGAGAGATCTGAACAGGTTGGAGCGATGGGCTAAGGCCAACTGTGTGAGTTTCAATAAGGCCAAATGCCAGATTCTGCACTTGGGCCACAACAACCCCCAGCAGCGCTACAGGCCTGGGGAGGAGTGGTTGGAGAGCTGCCAGTCAGAGAGGGACCTGGGGGTGTTGATTGACAGCCAGCTGAACATGAGCCAGCAGTGTGCCCAGGTGGCCAAGAAGGCCAATGTCATCCTGGCTTGTATCAGAAATAGTGTGGCCAGCAGGGACAGGGAAGTGATCTTACCCCTGTACTCGGCACTGGTGAGGCCGCACCTCGATTCCTGTGTTCAGTTTTGGGCCCCTCACTACAAAAAGGACATTGAATTACTCGAGCGTGTCCAGAGAAGGGCAATGAAGCTGGTGAAGGGTCTGGAGCACATGTCGTACGAGGAGCGGCTGAGGGAACTGGGGTTGTTTAGTCTGGAGAAGAGGAGGCTTAGGGGAGACCTCATCGCCCTCTACAACTACCTGAAAGGAGGTTTCAGAGAACTGGGGATGAGCCTCTTTAGTCAAGTAATAAGTGATAGGACAAGAGGTAATGGCCTCAAGTTGCACCAGGGAAGGTTTAGACTAGATATTAGGAAACATTTCTTTACAGAACGGGTTGTTAGGCATTAGAATGGGCTGCCCAGGGTAGTGGTGGAGTCCTCATCCCTAGAGGTGTTTAAAAGTTGAGCTGACATAGCGCTTAGGGATATGATATAGTTGGGAACTCTCAGTGTTAGGTTAATGGTTGGACTAGGTGATCTTCAAGGTCATTTGCAACCTAGATGATTCTGTGATACAAGAATTCAAGTTTCCTATGGGTTTATTATATTCACATGTTTCTCACAAGAATTCTGTGCTTTTGACCAGTAGATACAGAACTCTCATCTGTGGTCAGCTTCAGCTGGTAGGGCCCTATAAATATAATCTTTGCTACAAGAAGACAAAAGGTCTGTATTCATTGCCTAGTAGACTTCATAAAAATAACTTTGTCCCAGTTCTGTTCCTACATATCACATTTCTTCCATGTGATATCTTGGTAATGATTTAGTTTGATGTTTGCTCCCAGCTTTGTGTCATGACTGGTTCCTCTTGCCATAAACACATGTTGCACTAACATATATCACTAATTGATCTTGCACGGATCTGGAGACCAACCTTTGACTTTCACTGCCAGCTCCCACCCACAGCTGAAGAGATGGTTTTCCAGTTCCAGGTAAAAACCTATGATTTTTATTTTTAAGCATAAATGTGAAGGAAATTTGGTATGCTCGTCATATGGTTTAAAGTGCAAGGAAGCAAAATCTAGAACTAGCCTTTGTCTATTAGTCCCAAAAAGGTGTCTTGTCTTCAGGTGACTTGAGATGTTGCTCAAGTTGAGGCAACACAAATATATTGAGATTGCAGACCTATAGATGGGAAGGATAACCTACTCTGAGACTTTATGAATTGTTTAAGAGAAAATTGTCCATACTAAATAGGGTCTTATTTTGAGTTTTCAGGACAGTAAGTCCCAAGTCAATATGGAAGAACAAGGCACATATATAGGCAACTAGACATTCCAGAAGGTGCTCCAGAAACAACATTTATTTCAGAACAGTGACATTGAGTAAGCTGTGCTGAGTTTTGCCTTTGTGCTAAAAATCATATTCAGATAAACAGAAAAGCCTGTGTGCCATAGAAATGAGAGAAAAAGGAAAAAGGAGAGGAATCATTCTTGGGGAAGAGACATTGACTGTCATTTGCTGGCAGAAGTCTAGCTCACCTTTTCTTTCCTCGTCAAGAAAAGCAGTTCCAGAACCCACAAAACAGTGCACCATGATGCTGCCTGGCAGAAAAGGACCTGAGGGTGTTGGTCAACAGCCAGCTGAATATGTGTGCCCAGGTGGCCAAGATACAAGCATCCTGGCTTGTATCAGAAGTAGTGTGGCCAGCAGGAGTAGAGAAGTGATCGTCCTCCTGTACTCAGCAGTGGTGAGACCTCACCTCGAATACTGTGTTCAGTTTTGGGCCCCTAACTACAAGAAAGACATTGAGGTGCTGATGCATGTCCAAAGAAGGGCAACAAAGCTGGTGAAGGGTCTAGAGCACAAATCCTATGAGGATCAGCTGAGGGAACTGAGGTTGTTTAGTTTGGAGAAAAGGAGGCTGAGGTGAGACCTTATCACTTTCTACAACTACCTGAAAGGAGGTTGTAGTGAGGTGGGTGTCAGCCTCTTTTCCCAAGTAACAAGTGATAGGATGAGAGGAAATGGCCTCAAGTTGCACCAGGGGAGGTTTAGGTTGGATACTAGGAAAAATTTCTCCACTGAAAGGGTTGTCAAGCATTGGAACAGACTCCCCAGGGAAGTGGTTGAGTCACCATCCCTGGAGGTATGATGTGGCGCTTAGGGACATGGTTTGGTGGTGGACTTGGCAGTGTAGGTTTGCAGTTGGACTCTATCTTAAAGATCTTTTCCAACCTAAATGATTCTATGATTCTACGAAATAGAGACTCATCTCTCACTGTTCAGTTCTGAGATAACCTAACTGTAACAGACTGCTGTTGTTCATTATATTAAGTAGTAATGTCTGACAACGGGTTGGAGTTTTATGCATTAATATTTATAAAGGCCTGATGCACAAAGACATTTTGAGTGGAATCTAGTCATGTTAGTGGAAAGATTACTAATGGAGTTGAAGGGATTATAGATGGGTTTCTATGTATAATAATATTCTCTGGCCACTCTAATGGATTCATAAAGCCAGCACAACTTTGTGTAGTTAAGGTGATTGTTTCCAGTCTGTACTGAAGAGACAAAGTCAGGAAGAAGACAGAGGAATAATGGTACTCTTGGAAAGTAGTGGTCCTCCTTTTGGTCTGACTGGTCAAAATAAAATAGCTTTTTGAAAGAAGTGGGATACATTCCTTTGTTAGAGCATGAACAAATCAAGACACCCAACATCAAAGTCTTAGTGGTCACTTTGGTCACTTGCCTCTTACAATCAAGTCCCTTGGTACTCTGCAGCCTCTACTGTCTTGAAAAATGTCACAGTTAACAAGAAGATGGAGGAAGCAGGGTCACCACTTCTCAAAGAGGTGAAAAATACAGCTTTCTATAAAAAGAGGGCCACGTCACTTGGCAGAAAGCAGGTGGTAAGGCATCACACAGTGCCAACCAAGCTGTAGTATGGGGCCTAAGCTGAGAGAAAGCTCCACTCCAAGTGCAGTTAGGTAGGCATTATTGCTCCTAGGCAGCTGAGAGTTCTGCAATGCTGCATTGCAGACACAGTATGTGTTACTAGCGCGAAACTGCTACAGTGAGAAATGGACAGTGATTTGGGGGCTAAGACCTCCTTAACCTTCCTGGGTTATTAGCACCTGAATAAAAGTCACCCTCCACACAATCGTCATTCCTTGTATGAATCCAAACATCCAAAGAGTGTGTGTGTGTGCACATGTGTGTGTGTGCTCAGATGTGTATGTATGTTTGGGTGGGGTTGTCTTTATGTATTTTTCCATATTTTTAATTACGCTTTGTCATCAGATTCAGAAAATGAAAATTCCAAAGGGTTCCCTTTCCTGAACAAGTTCAGCTTAAAAGACAAAAAGAAACCAAAAAAACCCTATATCGCCAAATGACTTCTGCATCATGCTGACAATTTAACTCATGGAAACAATCTTGCTTCCAATAAAAATTGCTACTAAATATGGTATATCAGATTCAGGATCTTTGCTTTCTTCATCAAAAAGCAAGGACAGATAATTCCCCTTTTCACAATCATTCCCCTTCTTTTTAATTACACGTCCTGACAACAAGGATGGTCTCAGATTTCAGAGCCACCACTGAAAGATTAAAGCATAGTTTAAAAATCCCTTTTCTTTACAAAACCCATGTACTTAAGGCCAATATGAGCTTTAATAGGAATAGTTTCAGCTGCAACTTTAAAATTTAGCATGAAATCTTAGTGCTGTTAGTGTAGATGATATTTTTTAAATGAGAAATTCAAGTGGAAATAAGATTTTATGTTGACCCTCACTTCATCCCTGAACATGACTAAAGTCATGAATAGCATCTATATTTATTCACAAGTTGTATTATGTCCTTAACTAACACTACTGTGCTAGATGTTGCACAAATATCTGATGAGATCTTATTCCTAAATAAGTTATTTAAGGTAACAGATGTGGGTGAATAGGTTGGGTCAACAGCAGTGCCAAGAAACAAAGAAGGAGTAAATGCAATTGTTAAGTAACAGAGACCAAAATCATATAAAAAAAGTAGGCCAACTGCTAAACATGCCTAAGGTAAGCAACATTTAAAATTCACAGTGCAACACAGCCAATTACGTGTTTAAAGCATACATCCTCACCATTTTTTTATTGTATTTAAGTCTTGTCTCTTCTTCCCATTCTACTTCTCTAGTTACTTCTCTGAAGAAGATGGGGTTTTTCAGATTTTTTTCTCTTGGTCACCCTACATAATTAGCCTCAGTTTCCAAGGGTGTCTTTGCAAACTAATAATTATCTTTAATACTTGAGAGGGTTCAAATTAAGGCAGGTGAATATATCAAAATGCTTTTTGAAATGGGTGTGCATCTTACCAGCAAATAGGTTTGACAGGAATAGTATTAAGTACACTAGATGGCATTTCTCAACTGTTTGGTAAAAGGATCATCTAACCACCTTGGAAATAAAAATCCACCAGCTATTTTGTATTCCAGTGTTGTCTGGAAGCTCGGGGGAGGGAGAGTGACAAAATTAAAAAACAACACAACTTTGCTTACTTGTTCCTTGTTGCAGAGGATGCAATTGCAATAGCAAGTTGGCTGTGACTACTTTTGTGACCAGTCACTAACCAATGTGTGCTGGATGTGTGGGGTTTTGAAGAATTTTGTTCACTTTTTTGGTAGCTTGTAACACACCACTTTCTGCAAACTGTCTAGACCAGTAATACTTCTATAGAGGGCAGGTTGTCCCTTTTCGGTTCTGAAAGCTGAGATGTTAGCAGCCCTCAGGTGTAGCTGCCAAGGCAAATTGTGGCTTCAGAGTTCAGTAAGAGGAGACAAGTCAATTATGCTACTTAATGCAACGTTTCACATCTAGCTGTTCGAGGGCCAGATGTGGAAGAAGAGTATAAATAAGGCAGGGAGATGAAAGGGATGTTTATCTACCTGAAAATTACGACTTAATTCCTCATTAGTATGACTGTCTCAGGACCCTTACAATTGTTAATATATGTTGTCCAGAATAAAAAAAATATTGCTCACATCAGGTACTAGTCTTTGCAAGCGGAGACGCTGCAGAGATGCTGTTGTTCTGCCTGTGGAAAGAGCTCAGGATGTTTTTGTCTTTTGTAATATTTCAGAAGTTCTCATAAGAAGTTTACAGATCCTGTTTTTGAGACATAACTTCTAATTGTGATCACTGAATTAAAAATTTAAGTTAGGGCAGTATTAAAAGCTTTTGTAGCATTTACTCAATTCTCAAAGCTGTGCACATGAGAATAGTCATACCTCATCATGTATGTAGACAACACGTGTGATAGATTCTTTAAATTCAGCCTATGTCTTATGTGATCTTGCAAATGCCAGATCAAACTGTGTTTTGAACTGTGACTAGAGCATTCATATGGCATTTTAATGACAGTACCAATAGCAGTACTTGTATGTCCCTGAGCAAAAGGGAGGTATATATCCCTGCTTAAAACTAGCAATTCTATACATCAGAAGGATGAATTGTGGTGGTTCTTCTCTGCCCACTGACAAACATAGGATGGCAGAGCAATAAACTGCATCAAGTACAAAGTAGCAATATATTCATGATTCTTTAGTAGCATAGAAGGAAATAGAAAGGCAAAGTTTCTTCAGGGACTGCAAAAGAGTGTGGATATCTCCAGACCACCATTGCTATATGTGTCAGGGCAACAAAACATTTTGTTCACAGCAGGGCGAAGAGAGGATCAAGCACCACATTTAGTTTGGGAGCTTGGTTCCTTTTGGTTCCTTTTATTCAATTATTTAGAAGGACGTTGAGCTTTATTTCTATAAATTTCTGTGTTCAATCATTACAAGTTCAAGTGTCTGGATTCTTGAAGGTTTGGCATACGTTGTGCATGCAGGCATATAAACTGGATATTAAAATTTTAACATCTGTTGCATTTTATGGTCCAAATATTGGCTTCTAATTTGCCTTCCTGTGGTTTTATTTGCCTCAGGCTAATGCACAGTATATGATAGACCAAATGGCCACAAAAAAATCAGAGTAATTTTCTTTTTCACAGATAGGTAAGTGAGGTCAGAAGGGATCACAATGGTCATTCAGCCTAATCTCATTATTGCTTTCAGGCACTGATTCCTACATTTACCTAGTAACTGTGGCAAACTTTACAAAATTGTGGCCTAGATTTAAATATTTGCCTCCCTGATCCTTATCCTCTGGCTCAGGGGATAAGGCTCCTGTTTGATAGCTGCTTAGCCTTATTTAAAAAAAAAAAAAAAAAAGATTTGATTTCCAGTTTGAACTCTGACCTGAAATTTTAGTTATTTTACCTATTTTTTCCTACTAGGTTATAGAGGCACTCACATAATTTAATGAACTAAGAAATATGCCATGAAAAAAATGTGTTTCTTCCCTAAAAATAATACTTAAAAAATTATTTGTGTTCGCTTGAAACTATAGTTATAAGAAATTTGCATTGTACACAGAAATAAGCAGAATTCTAGTAGTATTGGAAGCCAAGTGTATTCTAATATGAATTTAACAATGTCAACCGAGTCAGCTTTTACTGTCAAAGACAAAGAGCGTGTCACCACCTAATTTAATTAGGGTGAGAGCATATTTTGTGGGTTATGTTTAATGGGCAAGCACAGTTGAAATAATGAACACAAACAGCAGATTAGCAAACACCGAAGTAAATATAACCATTTAGAAGTTTAACAATTTCTTTGTTCTTCAAAATAAAATACACAGGAACTATGAGTTCTGTCTGAGAAAAGAAGCTTTGAATATAACAATGCATACACATCTGAACACAACTAGCACAGCATTGTTGTCTATGTCAATGACAGAGATGTTCTTTGTATAAGCAAATAAAATATTATTGAGTGAGAGTCCTTGGGTCAGCTTCTTCAACTCAAATGGCATTAAACCTCAAGCATGGGCAGTGGTAATACATTATATGTGCATTAAAAAGCCCTATCAAGTAGTGGGTATCTATAAGGTGGTAAGGTAAGAAATTAAGCAGAATGTAAAAATTAACAGATGGCCAGTGCTTATCATAGGATTACTTATTGATTTAGGGAGTTGACTGAGTAATGTAAAAAAAATATATATACATTGTCTGGCCTGAATGGTTTTTCTTTTGAAGCAATGAGAGATATGACTGCTTAGCAGTTCAGAAAATTTCCCACAGGCTAGTAAATTCTGTATACACATACATATGTGTATATATATTTGTATTTTATATGCATCATGAAGGCAGTTGGCAAATTCTGTTGGTAAGTATGACTAATCAGGGCAAATTCTGTAGAAAGTAACAGAACTCCACAAATGCTGATTTGCATAGAGTCCACAAGTAATTCTGTGTTTTGCAAGACACAGGTCAAAACAGGGTTTGGCCCTGAAAATATTTTCCATTGGGGTGGCAGGAGGACATGAAAATAAAAATCTTGCTGTTCAAGATGCAGAAAAAATGGTCAGTAGAAAACAGTGTTGCTAAGTCGGTAGTCTTGTAGAGGGAACCATTAGTCATTAAAAGTATTTATGCACTTGGGAGAATTAACAAAAATAAATCCTTTTCAAGTTGCATGCCATAGCTTGAAAATTCCAGAACAAACATTCAATTTCAGTAGAATATTATCCACTACTGATTTAAACGTCCACTAGTAAAGCCAAGGTTAAAAACATATAAAAATATATCAAGAGAAAATCTGTCAGAATTAAACAACTATTTGCAAAACATGCACAGCTACAGCAGGACAAAGGATCCATTATCCCCTCTAGATTTCCTTGAACCCTTTAGCATACATTATCCACTGAAACTAAGGAATCAGTTGAGCAATCTGTGCTTTGTCCCAAGTTGGAGCTGGTAGATCAAAACATTTGCCTTGAAGGTGCCATGTTTCCCAGCAGAATTATGCCTGGAAACAGGTCTGATCCTGCTGTCAAGACTTAATCTTGATTTGGCCTATATGGGAGAGGTCTTGCAGGCCAAGAGTTTAACTAAAATTCCACCAAGTCAATTTGTAATGAAATGCTAACAGGGCTCAGTAAAATAGGGGACCTTTTTTTTGCAAATATTGGTTTTTTCCTTTTTCTGTTTTTGCTATTTTTTTAACATAATGTTCAAGCTCAATATACCACTTTCACACAAATCATCCTACAAAAATTTAGGTTGATCACTGTTATCTCAAAGCTGGGAAATTTTCTGATTTTTCAAATCTGTTGATCAAGATGGCTGGCAACGTGACAAAAAAGTAACATACCTAGAGTCTCAGTCTACAGAGATCATCATTAAGTCATTAGCGATTATCTGCAAATAATTTCTGATGGCCTTACATAGAGATTTTTTCCTCATCTAAAACAAACTAATAGGATATATAAATTGTCAAGATTTAGGCTGTCTTCATAAACTTTCCTGATGCAAAATATTGTCAGACTAGAGTAAGTCCAAATATATTTCACTACTAGTTTTAAAAATTAATATCCTATATAATACATGCACATTTTTGAGACTGCTGTGTGTTTTCCTATATCAGAAACCATGCTTGACATTTTCCTGTGCTTTAGAAACCCATAATCAATTTCTGAAATATATTAAAGAGATAACTATTTCTTCAACCATCTTCTAATAAACCAAGTTAATATTTCACATTTATGTCCAGTCCTTTATGGAGGACTGGGCCATCAGATTTGCTTTTCAAAAATAATAATAAAAAAAAGCATTGGTAATCAATATTATTCTGGCCACTTTTTAAAATTCTGAAATGAACTCCTGCTCTGCAATAAAAGAATGATTTGCCTTGGTTTATCCTAATATATACTTCATATATATGTACTCCTATTTATATTTGGTTATCAAAACAGTGTATTTACACACAAGTCTTAAAAACAGGGTTTAAGGAAAAATATAATTATGAAGGAGAGCCTATAATTTAGAATGTCTTATATTCTATTTCTTAAAGATCTGATTTTCTTCCACATCTATCCAATAACCAGTGATGTTGTTCAGTGAAAGTAATAGAACTAGCCACTCTCAATAAGCAGATCAATGTATATCAAAGGCACATGAGACAGGCCTTTAATTCTATAATTTTCAAGAGTAAATATTTTGATCATTCATCAGTTCCCTCTACATCCATGTGAAAGAGTAAGAATTCAGTTTTGTGGAGTTTTCGGTGCCTTCTGTTCTCACTTCCGATCCCCTCTAATCTTGACTTCAGGGAAAAGAGGTGAGTTGGCAGGGGGAAAGAAACTGTCCACAAACCATCGAGTGAGTGCCAAGTAGTTACCTGTTATTTCATTTTTATATTTACCACTAGACTGGTAAATAAAAACTATGCACAGCACAAACAGATGTAGAAGAACTGAGGGTATCTACAGAGGCAACAGGAAATAATTCATGTTGATGCGGTTCCTTCCCATCTCCCCATCCTCCTTTTCCCCCTGTACAGCTAATCAGAGAAACAGAGATTTGGGATCAGAATATATGATCTTTTACAAATCACACACATCAATGACTGGGGTACAAGTAAGTACCCAGGGTCAAATCATGTCATTTCAGCAGCTTGATCAGATATTAGTGGGGATTGTTAAATTTTCCAATCAGTAATGTCTATTTTATGTCACATGAAGTTTGAGGTAAGGGAGTGGCTGACATAAGTATCACTGCTGCATTTGGAGGTTTTATAGACCCTGGAATGTCTCTCTGACAATGTCAGAGCACTGTAACGAAATAATAGCTCTTGTCTCCAAGCAGAGGAATATCTAGAGCCATAGAAACACCCTTTGCTAACAGGGGAACTGATCCTACCACTTCTATTCACTTATGAAGGGCTTTATTTGTTTAACTGAATAATTTTTTCCAAGCCCCAATTTGTAGGAGTAAAGGAGGCAGAATCTAGCCTGCCATAAAACATTTGTTACCTCTGAAACTACATTTACATTTTCCAGGACATGATTAAAACCAGAACATTTTGCCAGAGACATTTGAAGTTTAAATACATGTTATTGCAGTTTGGTATTTGTGGGGATTACTTGGGTGTATAACCTTTAAAAGTGGAAAAAAGCCAACATTTTCAAGTTGTTTGGATCATAAACATTTAGAGATTACACACTCATGTAACAGAAAAAGAACTTTGTTCCGTCTACATAATCAACTACTAAACATGTTATAAAGAAACCTCTTCAAGCTGATATTGTGCAGTTTTAAAAATGGCTGCAGTCTTACACACATTATGTCATTTTTTATAACAAATGCCTTTAGGCACAGCACTGTATAAGAAGGGCCAAGTAGCAGCACCTCCACAAGGGAACCCCAGGGGACAAATAAGTGACTTTAAAAGTTATTACAATTCCCTCACTGTTCCTTTTATTTCTAAGAGTATGGGCAGCAGTGGGAATCAGCTGACATCTAAACACTCGTGCCTCCAAACCATCACTTCAGAGGCCATTTCAGAGATTTCTCCTGCCCAACAACACAAGTACATGAATTGGACTTACAGAAACACATAAACTAGGCAGAGGAAAAAATGAATCACAATCTTAATATACCTTAGAATAATTTCCACTGGAAGTGAAGAGAGTCTGGAAAAGATTTAGTACTGCAGGGCATACATTGTCTGTAATGGATGTAAGATTAACAGTTCCAAAGAAAGTGTGGCTTACATGCTGTGGCATCCTGCTCCCGTAAGGAGCTTTATATGTCCAAACTACCAGACATTCTCTATTACGTGATCGGGACAAATTAAAACCTGCTGGAGCTGAGTATCAGACAAATCACAATCAGGTAGCATTGCACAAAAGTGCTGTTTGTTGCTTACGTTTGTTGTAAAAGTTAAAAGTTAGCCATAGACTGAACTTGTGTTCTATATTGCAAGCCCAAATCCAGCAGACAGGTCGTTGCATACCTAAAGGCACTTCTGTGTTTCCAAATGTCTAGATTAACTAAGTCAAGCTGACAAGAACATTTACTGGATGTATTTTCCTCTTTATATTGTGCTCAACCTACAGCCATGGGGTCAGGGAATACTTTCTTATTAAAAACATTTCAATTTAGTCTTGCACGCTCCATAATATGTTCCTTTTATGGCATTCTAGCTATTTTGTTTATGTAAATTCTTAAATAAACCAGTAAAATAAGTGTTTTTCACCTCTTCTCTTTCAACTGTTGTTTGTCTTGTCAATGCATCTGGTCACAGAGGGCATCTCCTTCTACCAGTCATTCTTGGCAGAAAAAGATGGCTTGCTTGCTTACTTGTTACTATGGTCAGTCTTGCACCTCCTGCCTGATTCTCATAGATATTGTTGAAGGGGTGCAAGAAGGAATTCACTGAAACACCAAAATAATCAGTTTCGAAAATAAGCAATATTTTCTATACAATCTTCTTCTTTCCCCGTCTTTTGCTCACATTTTTTTTTTCCCTCCACCTTTTTATTAACAATGACCCTTTTATTGTCTGCTTTTCTTTTTCACCTTACCAAAGATACGCTATATTTTCAAGAGGGCCTATTCTCTTAAAGTGAAAATAGGATAAAAGTATACTGCAATAAGGAACCATGAGAGCAAGGCCAAGGTGGATTAGACTATTCTTTCAAATGAAATCTATCTTAGGAGATGCTGAGCTTTTCTTTTTGGAAAGGACTGAGCTTTATTTTTCATTTTGCAAATGAGACTAATCTGTCTAAAATAGTGCATCTTTATTCCAATGAAAGGACTACATTAGAATGCTCCCTGGAAAAATAAAAAGGACTGTTTCTTACACATACATGGAAATTTGAGCAACTTTTAAAGAGTTTCTTTCTGATACATCTTCATCTGTATATGGAAATGGGGGTAGATTAAGAAGAGGTGAAAATGTTCAGAGAAAATAAGGGACCACATTGCCATGCTGTTAACCTCTGACTGGTGAATTGCTGCATGCTGCTCATAGCACAAGCTAAAGTTGTGCTACGCTATGGGTAGCCAATAAAAGGCAAAGCTGTTACAGTCTAAGCTGCCAGGGCAAAGCATGTGAGTACGTGTGTGTGCACATCTGGATGCATCTGTGTGTTCATATGGCCTCAATATAGTACTGACTCAGAGGGCAAAGGGCTGAGTCTTCCTCACTGTTACATGCCAGGAACTGGTTTTATAATATGTAGGAGAAGAGCACTTTAGGCATTTACTTGTTTAAAGATTTGAATGAGCAGCTTTTTTATTTTCATCAGGTGAATTGGTACCCTACAAAAAGATGTTGTAACTATAGACATATTATCATGTCACATTATTGATTAGATTGTATTTCAGAATATTAATATGAATTGTAGTTAACACACTGGGTTGTCTCAGATACACATTGTGAATATGAATGGCATTTGCCCCAGGAGTTAGGCAGGACTTGAAGCCAAACGGCAGAAGAGTTAATTTATGGCACACAGGAGGACTGCAACGTCTGGAATTCTCCATCAAGAGAAGAATCGTTGGAATAATTTAACTTAAGGAAACTGGGCGTGCAACATGATCCTGGGGAGCTATGCAATTAATGTTCTGTCTGCCACATTAAAGATTTACCACTGAGATGGTTCATTTGCATACAACATACCCCTAGTGCCAGGAAAAGCTTCACTTGCTTTCACCACCCAGTACGACACCAGACAGCAATAGTGAGATGTTGTTTTGATTCAGTTACTGCTCAGCTGTATATCAAACATGTTATAGAAACAGGCCTTGACTTCAACATGTTTGGTTTGGATCAGTGAATTGAGCACTTGCTGAGCTCTGGAATACAAATGATCAACCTATCTGTCTGAGCAGTTCCCCTGTTGGTGCCGTCCTCTCGCTGCCTATTGCTAATGCAGTAATATGTATGCAGTGCACAGCATCCTATGTGACTGCCACTTGACAAAATGTGCCAGCTCATCATTGTCTCCAGACGAGACAGATTTATTATAATTCAATATGTTCCTCGTGAGCACTTTTTTCTGTCTTATGTTACAGTCTGCATAGCATTCAGAATAATAACTACATGCTCTTATGACATTGCAGCACTGAATTCTTGCAGCTGAAAAAATCATTTCCTTGGCTCTGACAGAAATTGACCCACAGCAATACCTTCCTGTTGCTGAAAATTAATATGGGATTTCCCTGCCCCATCCCAAAATAAGCAGTTCGTGAAGTAAAGCTAAGTAGAGTGGTTTGTTGGGTTTTTTTAATAAAATGTGTTCGATATTCAAAAACTGCAAAGCCATCAGCTTGGCTGTGTCGCACTGCAGATAAAATCCTATTGTACAAGTGGATGAAATTATGAGATTCTAGATGTAGTTTTTTGTGCTTTCAAAGTCAAATAAGGCATAGCAAGAATCAAGGAAAGCTGGGCAGGACCAACAGCTGTTCTTGCTAAATTAAAACTACTCTGTATGTTGGGACTGTCACCTGATAATGGAAACAGAAGTGTTTACAAGTGGTCCACATAGACTACTCAAAAATGCACAGGTTTCAAACTTTCTAAGAGTAAGGTGTTCTTTTATAGTAGATCAGTCATTTCAGTTGACTTTAGATGCCAGGATGACCTTTACAAAGTGGTATAGACAATAACATTGAATATGTAATTCTCCAAATGTGAATATTGGCACATTTTGACTCATGAATATTTACTATCAAGACTGCTGCTGACAGCATCTCAGCAGCCCTAATATGCAGTCTGGCAGCCAGCCAGGTTTCCCACTTTTCCCAGACAGAGGGAGGAATTCCAGCCCTACTGGCCAGGAGGCAGGGAAAGATCCTGGCATACCAATTTGATTTGCACACCATCTGTTTAAAAAAAAAAAAAAATCTCTGGTTAAGAGTAATGATTCTCTAGCAGGCACCACACCCAGGATCCCCCTGCAAAGTCTGTGAATGACATAGCAAACATTGCAATATCAGGCAAAAAGGGACTTTACATCCCTTTGACATTGCCTAAGGTCTGTACCTTGAACAGACCATACAGCTTTTTTGGATGTGGGTGATGAAACCTGTTTTGTCAGGTGCCTGGCTGTGGGTGACACTTGGTTGTTGTGCTTCCCTAACAGTTGTTTCCTATATCAACCACAATCATAGCCCCCTTTTCTCCCTAACCATGGTTCCTAGCCTGGAACTGATGGGACTGATCCAGTCAGTTCCCACCTGGGTCACATCACCTTAGACCCTTGCTCATGGGTGACCAGCCCTAAACAAAAGTCTGTCATTTCACTAGGCAGTTTCTTCCCTTGTCTCACAGCTCCTGCTGTTACATGCTTTCTTCTCTTTCACCTCTGGTGTTGAAAAGTAAGCAGATTTCTTTCTTTTCCTATTCCAATGAATGTGAAAGAGAATTAAGTTAGTGATTAGTTAACTAATTATTAACCCTCATATTCAAAGTCCTTGGCCCCCTCTGAAGTTTTTTGGGTATTTTTTTGTCTGTCACTCTGTCTTCCTTCCACCTACACTGTTCTCACTATTTTAGCCTTTTTTCAAATGTCATTTTTCTTCTGTTCTTGTTGCCCTCCTCTCTGGTGCCCAGACCTGGGGTGTCAGCTGAGATAGCACTTGTTTAGCAGCAAAATTACCTGCTGGGTGAGGCATAACAGTCTTACTGATGCATCCCAGCAAGGTATTTGCCTTTTTTGAAAGAACACTGCATTAACTTGCACCTGTGAGCTCAGATCTCAAGGCTCAGATTGTTTTGGCAGCACAGCTCATTAGCCAGTTATTCCCCATTTTGTATTTCTACATTTTGTTTCTCCTACAAATGAATTATTCTTCACTGCTCTTTATTGCATCTCATCCTATAGATTACAAGCCCCTTATCCAATTTATCAAGAACTTTTTGAAATATTAACTTGTATCTCTCTCCTCCTCCCTCAGATTATTGTAACCACATTTAATTTAATATCAGTATTTTAAAGTATATTTTCTATTATCTCATCCATATTATCATCATGATTAAGTAAAATATCAACTGGTAATAGATCCATCCAAGTCCTCATCTGATTTCTCCTCCTATTTTTGGCAAAGAGCTAACAATAGTTGCACAGGTTTTCAAACAGCTGTTTATCTACTCTACACTAATTTCACCTAACCATGTCTTCCTAATTTGCATGTGCAGGATCATGTCAGCAGTCCTTCTCAAGCCAAAATAAATCTCATCCCTTGTTTTCCTCTACCTGCTGGACTGATTAATCAGACAGGGAGTAAATAAGACTGCTTGATTGACTGGTTTTGACTTTTTATCACCATATGACCCTTTAAATGTTCACAGACAGATCATACCTTTTTTTTTTTGGTACTTTTTTGGTCAGTGGTAGGTTGCTCTCTTAAAAGCTAAACTCGTCCTCTGCTTTGAAACAGATTATTTTTATTCTTTTCTTCAGCTATCTGTTCTCTAAAAGTTGTCAAAGGTCATCACTAATGCAGAACTTATGACACCTAATTCCACTGATGCTTAAAGTGAATGTCACTATTTTAGATATAATTCATATTTAAATATTCTCTGATTTTGTAATCTGTATTTTCACGTGCATTGTTACCCACTTCTTGAAATTATATCAAACTTCTAGTCACAATCGGTAGTTTCAAAGGTTTGAAAAACTGAATATTTTAATTTCTCTGTCACTCATCTGTTTTTCTTACTTATATAATAGTAGACCTTAAATGCTGAAGTCCTTCTGCGCTAACCTGATTAACAGCATCAAAGGCTGAGTTAACATTTAAAAGCATCACTACTAACATAACTTGACTAGGTCCAGAATCCTGGGAAAAAGTACATTAAACTTTCTGATGCTCTGGTGAGGTAGTTTTTCCTAAGGCAAACATGGATTTTAAAAATTAATGTTTTAAAAAACACTTTAAAAGCCATAGTTTTAATAAAGGAAGGAAAGAAAACATCACACATAACAGGGCAGAATACAACAGCTTATTCCCAAAGTACAGCTATATTACTTTGAAATCATTGGCTTCCACAGGATACAAACACACTGGCTGGTTGCTCTTCCCGTTCGGAAGAAGCATCATATCCACCACAATTAGTAACTCATGCTGGGTAGCAAGATCTGATTTAAGTGGCCATTGATCTTGCAGTGAGCCTTTCTTCAACAGTCACTCCTGTTTCTCATGAACCTCCATTTCCAGTCCTGGTCCCACTAGCTAGACCTTTCCTTACCTAACCTGCAAGCCCTTCCGGCTAGCTGTGCCTCACCACTCCCCACCCCACTAGCTGGGTCTTGGATTTTAGGTTTGGGGGTTTTGTTGTGCTTTCTGCCAGAACTATAGGTGAGCAAACTGAATATTTAGCATTTTTCTTTCTCTGCAGAGAGAGGTTGCTCCAATTTTTCATAACAAAAGCAAAGAAAAAGAAACCTCAAACCTGAAGCTTTTATAAATTGTAAAGATTTTTTTCTTCCGTATGGCAATTCTGGCTTCCGTCCTAATACTGTACCTGTTATAATAATCACTTAAATTGACGCATAATGAAAGCAGTGATCATAATGGTCTCATATTGCTTATACTTCTCATTCTGTTTTTGTCCTAAGCCACCTACAACACCTCAGAACTGCTAAGATTTAAAATTCTTGCATCCCTCAGTACACTGTAAACTAAAAGACAAAGGATTTTTAGCAGAAATGTCATGACAAAATAAATTATCTTGGATGTGGAATAGGTTAAGAATGATTCATTTATAATGTTTTTTCCCCTGAGAATCACCAAATTCTCTTGGAAAACAAATGAATCTCTGAAGCAAACTTCTGAGGTCAGATATGACCATATATTACATAATACAAGCACAACAAGTTTAAGGAACATGCAGGGTCATAAAGCTAGGTACTTAGGTCAAAAATAGAACTCAAGAAGCTCCACTGCCAGTTCCTGCTTGAGCCACTGGAACATTACACTTTTCCTGCTTTATTATAATTTGCTTATGCTAATATATTGCTCCTTTAGGGTTTGTGTGTTTCTGACATTTGTCTCAGTGCTTAAACAAGAAAGAATCCAGGAGGTTCCTCCAGCCAGCACACACTTGTGCTCAGCAATGCCAGGGCCCGCTGCAAGCCGTCTGGATAGTCCTTCAAATAAATGGAGATGTGTCAAGGCCACAGCATTTCTCACCACTCCACTCCTTTCTTTGCATGAACACTGTACTGTGTGGTGCATTCAGCTCTCTGCTCTATCAGCAAGACTGGTCAATATCAGAGGAAGATCACACCTCAAATATTCAGTAAGAGCACAATATGGGTTAAGGTAAAGATTGTTCTGGCAAACATACATACAGAGTATCATTTCTCATCATCTCCTCATTTCTTAGCATTTGGCTCTAAGGAGGCACTCATTGCTCTCCTTTGTTCTCAGTTATGGAAAATGTGTGCTGCTGGCAGCAAGGTCAGCACTTCACCTTGCCCTCTGGTAACTCTGGTGTGGTGCAGACTGTAGTGTACCCACTTTTTAATGGAAAATCCACATTTTCCTAACAAAAGCACAAACAGATAATTTCCCTTCCCGTCTGTCACAATCTCCACCCTCCTCTTTTTTCTTCAACTCAGTGAATATTTTTTCATTAATGTCACAAGATTTTTTTTTCTATGTTTGAATTAGTGAAGATAACAAAACAGAGAAGATATTTAATTTTTATAGGGAGAGATACTGGCGCCCATCTAACAGAATAATGGCCTCGAAAAAGTAAACAGGATTTTCATCCCATAGGAAGTGATAGTTTTTCAAGAACAGCTGTTAAAATAAATTAAAAGAAGAAAAAGTAATTTAAATTTTCAATTCATAAATGTCAAAACTTGTTTTTAACTTCAACATGAACTTTCAGGGCACTGTTCTGATAAGAAAGAAGAAAACCAACCCAACAAATTGACACTCTTAAAGATATGGAAAGTGAAATTATGGAGTGGAAGAAATTTCTCATGCTCAGCCTTGAATCCTCATTTCAGTCAGTTGGAGAGAGTTCAGAGAAGAGATATGCATGCATAAAGAGCCAACCACTGAAAAGCAAGCTCTCTGAGGTAGGATTTCAGGAGTTACCAGAAAAGAAAAGGTTGAAAGTGAATATTACTCTAGAGAGATATTTTACATGGGAATTAAAAACCATTTCTGTGGCAAAAGGAGGGACTCCTAAGCCTTGCTGACAAAGACATAACAAGATAAAATGAAAATAAGAAAGTTGGAGCTGGATAAATTCAACCTGGAAAATCTCACCTATAAAGACAGTCAAACACTGTATCAGAGAGGCAGAGAAAGTGAAGGCATCCCCACACTTCAGAGAACTTGAGCAGAGATGGTGGTTTCAACAAGAAAAATACTCTAATCCAGATTCTAATATGACTTTCTGAACTATATTTGCACTTTTCTTGATTGTCTCTAGTTGTTTTGAACTTGACTGATTGTTATTTCTTCTTTCTGCAGCTCAAGAAAAAAAGAGAAAGACTCACATGCTTCCTCAACACCAAGGTTTGTCTCTAGCCACCAGATCATTGCAATAACGAAAGCTGCAATTCACACAATAACAAAATCACAGAATCACAGAATCACAGAATAGTTGAGGTTGGCAGGGACCTCTGGAGGTCATCTGGTCCAACCCCTCTGCTCAAGCAGGACCACCTAGAGCCAGTTGTCCAGGACCATATCCAGATAGCTTTTTAATATCTTCAAGGATGGAGACTCCACAAGCTCTCCAGGAAACCTCTGCCAGTGCTTGGTAGCCCTCACTCTGAACAAGTGTTTCCTGCTGTTCAGATGAACTCTCTTGTTTCAGTTTGTGCCTGTTGCCTGTTGGCCTGTCACTGGACACCACTGAAAAGAGCCTGGCTATGTCCTCTTTGCATCTTCCCTTCAGGTATTTATGTACATTAATAAGATCCTCCCTGAGCCTTCTCCATGTCGAACAGTCCCAACTCTCTCAGCCTGTCTGCATAGGAGAGACGCTCCAGTCCCTTAATCATCATGGTCCTTCACTGGATTCTCTCCAGTATGCCTATGTGTCTAGCCCAGAACTAGGCACAGTACTCCAGGTGTGGCCTCACCAGTGCAGAGTAGAGGGGAAGGATCATCTCCCTCATCCTGCAGGCAGCACTCTTCCTAATGCAGCCCAAGATATTGTTAGTCTTCTTTGCCACAAGGGCACGTTGCTGGCTCATACTCAACTTAGCATCCACCAGGAGCCCTAGGTTCTTTTCTGCCAAGCTGTTTCCCAGCTGGGTCGCCCTGAGTATATACTGGTTTCTTCCTCCCCATGTGCAGGACTTTACACTTCTCCTTGTTGAACTTCATGAGATCTTGGCCAGCCCATTTCTCCAGCCTGTCAAAGTCCCTTTGGATGGCAGCATGATCCTCTGGTGTATCAGCCGCTCCTCCCAGTTTTGTGTCATCAGCAAACTTCCTGAGGGTACATTCTGTCCCATCATCCAGATCATTAATGAAGATGCTAAACAGGACTGGACCCAGTGTTGACGTCTAGAGTACACCACTAGTTACTGGCCTCAAAGCAGACACTGCAACATTGATCACCACCCTCTGGGCCCGACCATTCAGCCAGTTTTCAACCCACCTCCCTGTCTGCTCATGTAGTCTGTACATCAGCATCTTCTCTCTGATGATCTTATGGGAGACAGTGTCAAAAGCCTTACTCAAGACCAGGTAGACAATATCCACTGCTTTCCCCTCATCTACCAAGCCAATCATTTCATTACAGAAGTTTATCAAGTTGGTAAAGCATGACTTCCCCTTGGTGAAGCCATGATGACTGCTCCTGATGATTTTCTTGTCCTTAATGTGCCTGGAAATGGGTTCCAGGCTTAGCTGCTCTATCTGTTCCTCAGTTCCCTATGAGGCACATAATATGAATCTCAGAATAACTGCTGGGACAGCCCAGGCATCTCTGTTAACCAGTTCCTTTACACTGAAGGGATCTCAGCCTCTTACTCTTCACCTGCATCATGTGACAGTATAGTCTTGCTTAAAGCAGTAGAAGTGTGACTGTCTTGTCTAAGCTGTTGGGTGCAGTAGTGGGGAGACTAACTCAAGTGTAATAATAAAATGGTCTTTTTCAGCTTTAAACCAACAGTGAAATAAAACATTTTCATATTCCAAAGAAAAAGTCCTTTCCTGATTGATTCAATATTAATCTGTCCCTGATTACTGTAAATTGCAGTGGTTTTCCATATTCTTGTTCTCCCAGGGAGAATGTGCACTAGGAATGGTAAGACCACAGCCAGGATGTTGAGGATATAAAGGATACCAGAGACTTGGATCACTTGAATTCTAATTACCAGGAGGCGTTAAAGCAGCCCACATTAACATCAGACCATCTCAGAATGCTTTTATCCATTTCTGTAATTGCAGTGATCAAAGTAAGGTCATATCAACCATAAATAAGTATTATGTTTCCTTCTCTTTTTTTCCTATAAGTAGAAAAAAACACATTTCAGTGAAGTGAAGCCAGCTTGAAAAAAATGTATTTTCTGTTAAAAAAGGATAATATAAGATGGGCTCAAAGTGCTCATTTTTCTGCCAATTTTGCAAGGGGAGAATTAATCCTGATGTCATGAATTTGATACAAAAAGGGGAATCTCCTCATCTATTATATTTTCTTGAGCAGCTACCCAGAAGATCTATCAACACTGTTCAGTACCACAAAAACCAAAGTATGTGGATATCTCTGAAGCAGAAAAGAGTGTATTTTAGTCAGTGTAATTTATACAAGGAAAAGAGATGATGTAAAAATAAATGGGTTTGCTTCAATAAGCCACTCCATTAGGTATTCATTTCAATTAAAAGTGTTTATGATTGGCAAAGTTAACTGAGGCTAGTAGTGCACCAAAAGGTGGGGGGAAATAAAAGAAAATTAAGGAAACAGAGAAAATTAGGAAATTGAATGCTTCTAACTAGTGGCATTCACACACCAGAACCTGTCCACAAACTGTATCAAATGAATATTATGTATCGTGATTATTATATTTTGTTTAAAATAAAAAGTGAAAGATGAATAATGGAAATAATAGATTTTCTTATATTTTTAGAGAACAATTCATCCTGATGTGCTGTTTCATTTACTGTAGAAAGGCAAACCCTAGTAGAATGAAACACAAAGCTGAAGAGCATTCAGCAGTACCAAAAACAAATTTAGGGAAGAAAGAAAAGAGCCAGTAGGTAACTGAAAGGTAGGTAACTTAGAGAGAATGTAATTTACTGTGTTGAAATTTGGACAGATTAAACATCTTACGTGCTCCAGAAAGTTTCCAGAGGAATTAGATTTTCATCTCAACTAAAAGGTAGCAAATCCCCTTAAGTATGCTACAGCACCATAAAAACACTTGACTGAGATAGTTAGTGCTCACCTGAACCGCCTCTCTCCAGAAACACTGGTGTCAGGCCCCCAAAGCTCTATTTTTGCAATGTTTCCCATTCAGTTGCTGTTCAGGTCTCTTTCTGCTTGGTTTCTGCTGTCTGGTATTCAAAGTTAAAAGGCAGTGGTGCTTCAGAAAAAGACACCTTTACTGCGACAGAAGGCATACAAGTTATATTTGGATTTTGATGGTTTCATGTGCACATATAGCATATTTAGATAAAAAAGGATATGTCTGGGAAGCACAGAGAGGAAGGCTGCCTACCTGCAGGGTAGGTGGTACCTCACTGGAGCATCCTAAGCAGGGAGGCTCATAGTGCAAAGCAGAAGGAACCACAAGAGTTTAGTCATAACACATAACAGACATAGTGACTCCAAAATGCTTCAGATGAGACCCTTCAGCCATGTGTTGGAGTTGTCCAGCTTGCTGCAGTTCAGAAAGTTACAGAAGGTTGGACAGAATGATCCTGGAGGGGAGTTCCCATCCTGCAGGGATGGGACTAGCCACGTCCTTTATTTTCTGGACAATAGCATTCAAATCTCACATTATTTTACTGTCTGATGAAACAGCTTCAGGGATGCAAATCTTACTTGTAATGCTCACTTCACTTCCCTGTGAAGACTCATGGCCTATTCACATTCATCCTCCAAAGTCTCTGTGCTTTTATGTGCTCAGCTATGACCAGATATTAGCCCAGAATCTATTTTGTCTGTCTTTTCATGAAGTAATGAAACACAAATGCAAAGCTCCCATTTTATTTCAGTGTCTCCACCCCCTCCAAGAAAACACAATTTATAACTGGAGTGAGATGAACATAGTAAGGACTATGGTTTAAGCTCAGTCAAATAAGAGAACTAATGAACACTGACATTTTCCTCCTGCATCACAAAGTTAATTTATAACACAAAATGTTACTGTCACACTGGAGGGGCTCCAAAACTCTCCAGCTTTCTAGCAGTTTACCAGGTGTGCTACTGTAACTAAGTATTCAGTATTCTTCCACACACAGGCTACCAAGATCTTTCAAGAGAGCAAGGACTGTTCAGCTCCTCATATGTTAGGCCAGGCCCTCAAGCCCTAAGGCATTCTGCTGCCAAGATGGAAGATGGTAAGTGAAAGTAAATAAACTTTTCCTCTTCTCTTCACCCTTTCCCAAAAAGCAATCATTCTCTCTACAGTTCCTAAAGGAGGATAACAAAAAGAAAGCATATTTCCAAACTTTTCCTCTCAACTGGGAAAAATATATATTTCTTTTTTTCCTAGGAGATGGAAATTCCAGTTTCCACTTGGTTTAATATAAACATATGCAATTATGTAAGTAATAACATCCTTGTCTATGTGAGCAATTTTAAAAAATATGCTATGAAAGTTTGACTCCCAGCTTTTAATCAAGATTGACAAGACTGATAAGACCTTCATACATCCTGAAGAGAAACAAACACCACATATGTCTACAAGAAGCCCCAGGTAACTCTGAAAGCAGTACCAATCATAATATTTAGTTAAAAGACACCATACTAGCTAGAAACTTTTTAGTGGGTGATTGCAGAGCTGACCTTCAGCAAATGACCTGGATATCAGCACTTGTTAAGACACGGAGTATACTCAATACAAGTGGCTCAAATGCTCAAAACTGTCTGGAAGGGCATTTGCCTCCAGACTGATCATGTTAATGAGGAAGATGCCCATCAAGCAGCTTGAACAGCAACCAGAGAATTACAACTAGACTTCTGCATAACAGGAGAAGTCAACATGAAAAGAAGTGTAAAAGCCTGGACATTTGTAATGCAAGGTGGAAAGACATTTTACCAGAAAAAGCAGCAGTCAGAACTTTGATTGACACTGGCACAAACTGCCTCTAGCATCTCAATTTATGCCTGGACAGAGCTGCCTCTCTATTCAGTACTATTCACTGTTTACTGGCTAATTACATGTCCTTAACAAGTCAGTAAATTGCTTCAATACTGATTTCATTTAAACTACATGAACTGAACAGTTTTTCCCTGCAACAAGACCTATTAAAAATTAAGAAATATTTCTAGTTTTCTTATTCATTCAAGCCCTCCACAATCTCTGTTTTCCAGTAGTCCCACACTTAGAGGCATTTCCTTGATTCCATTACTTAACAAGTTTAACATCTGCTGCACTTACCTCTTTTTCATGTTGGAATACAGAAATTCAAGTTCTAGACCTCAAAAATGCATGTAAGTTTGTGTGTAATAACATCCTTGTCTAGGTGACAGAAATCAAGCAAAATGATGGGTGGTTTGGAAAAATTACTCTCCAAAACAATCGACAAGACATTTTGGTCCATCTGGCCTCTATTTATCCTTAATACATCTACATTTTAATTCCAGACTACTTTAGCCTTTTATTTTCCTGCCTAAAATGTGTTTCACCGTATCGTAATTATATTATTACAGAAAATTTTTATTTCTCAGATCTGTAGTACTCGAAAGAGCTTCTTCAGACTAAACAAAGCTGTACTAAAGCTTGACACTATGCAATATGTCACAGTAGTCATTCCCTGTAGCATCAGTAAGTAATTTGGTTTGGTGAATTCATCTCCACAGGAATCTGCTGAGATACTGCCTTAACTTTCAACAAATTCCTTTCCAGCACAAATAAGGGAAGAAACAGTTTCATTTAGAGACAACTTTAAACAATCATGACATTTTATGTATCAGACATCTGCTACCAAGACACTATCTGATGAGTCAGGATGATCTGACCACCAACTAAGCAGGAGAGAGTATCATGAGAAAGAATATATCTATTTTTATCATCTACTTCTAAGCCTCTGGGCATACGAGCCCAAAAGTTCTCTTATTATGCTCACAGATCCTCCACAAATTCAATGCTTTTTTCTGAACAAGTTGTCACTTCTAAGTTTCAGTCTGAACTAGTTCTCCTCCTGACTTAAATTGTGTCTCCATATATTTAAGAAAGAAGGCTGTAGTTCTACATTAACCTCCTCTCCTTTCCTACTTCTTAATCAAGAGATTCATATATTTGATGCACAACACTCTGAGTTTCCTTCATTTCTCAGACCCATGCACCAAGCACAGCTGATCAGCATGCCAGTCAAATATACCTAGCACACGGGCTTTCAGAGCAAGAGGGATGATGCTACCAAGCCCTGACACTACCAAGCAACATGTCCTTCTCTCCACTGCAGCTTTGAACAGTATCCCCTCCTTTCTGAGCCAGCCAGGAGGAATGTCTCCTAACTCCATGGCAGTCTTATGATGTGATCACCATCAAATATATGTAAAGTCCTTACCCAGTTTAGAGCAGTATCTTCCTTGTGCTTAGCAGATCACCTTGCCACAATAACTACTATCTTAGTATGACAGATTGTCTTAGAGTACTTATAAATTAGGAACTGCTTCATTCTAGTGGGAAAAGAAATTCAGGCATTACTTTTTTGAAGTAAAATACTTAGATTTTCACTTAACTAATTCATTGTAGACTACTGATACAGGAAATTTTTTTTGTGATTCCTTTTCTCACACACCCACCAGAAAGGGATGAGGAATATTGTGAGTCTCTTACAGAACTTAAAGTAATGGTAAATCCTTGCTGAACAGAGAAAATGGGTAAGAGGGATGCAGGAGCTGAATACACAGCAGTGTTGCAGTGTTAACAGCCTCTGAGCAACTTTTAGCAGCACAGATTTATTTGGTCTGTTATCTAGCAGTATTCAAGGTAGAGAGTCTGAAATTCTTTAGACATAACAACTTTGAGTGGAAACAAGTGTTATTAGAGGACTTTAGTGTGCATCTATTATACTACAGAAGTATTACTTAACCTTTCACCTAGTACTCTGGAATTCTGTTTAATCATGTATTTTATACTGTATGTATGCCATCTAATGGTAAATGAGAATAATTCCTATTGTTTCAAATGGAGCAGTATTCTTGACATTAAATTCTATCCTTTCTTCAGCCTTTTTTTTTCCACTCAGTTACAATGTGATTGCAAAGTTCAGAGAGGTAAAATTCTTTGCAACTTGTGTGGGTTTGTTCCTTCTGTACAACCTGCTGTGAAAAAAGGTCAAAGTTGAATAGAAGAAGTAGTGTGCTGTGCTGCAGAGGAACAAGCTGTGACCTAAGGGACTCTAATTGAAGGAATCTTTCTAGTAATTCTCAGTGTCAGATTGCACTGGGCATAAACCAGTATAGGCTGGGAAATTCAGCATTTCAGCACCAATGGACACTAGAATACTTCTGAGGAACTAGAAGTTCAGAATCATAATATTGTCTTATTTTTTTAAATTACAGCAAGAGAGCTCCATTTGACTTCATTTCTACACCAAATTAAGCTGGAGAAGATGAAACACTGAGTTCAAGTTGGCTGTGTTTTTAATCACAAAGATATTTGTTCTTGTTGTGCTGGTGTTATGACCTTAAAAATGAAAATTTCTGATTTTATTATATCAGTTTATCATGCCTTTATAAATGTTTGGAAATTATTTGTGCAATGAAATCCTTTCAGCACATTATATGATATTATAAGATGATATTAAGAACTCAGTTTTTCCTTTCACTTTCCCCAGTATAAATCTAGAATTATGCTTGTATGGGATTCATGTAAATCAAACCTCAATATTCCAAATGTCTATCATAATAATATCACATTTATGGGTTATGGGTTAAAATATTACATTACCAACAAATAACCAAATAAATAAACTTATTATTTTAATGATCACTAAAATAAGACTATGAATGACCTGTGGACCACATTCTATTCTTTATTTAGCCAAAACAGGAATGTTCCTCAAATAATGCAATTGAGCCTAAATTCATTATCTCCTGTAGAAATCTGTCACTTTATACTTTCTTTAAAAATATTACTTCTCATTTACGATGATGAATGACATAGGTATTCAAACTCTTTGCAACTGCAAAGAATTGGGGATTATCTTTATTATTCAGCTGCCTGAAAGGTCCAGATTTTTAGCATTTTAGTTTAGTAGTAGCACCTATAAATACTTTAGATAATTTTCACTGTCACTACAGACCACTGTGATTGAAGAGATATTTTTAAAATATTTTACCTTTTTAATATTTTGACATTTTCATCTTTAGCATATTTTTATCTTTTAATAACAGTTTTCCTCTTTGGTATCTGTGTTTCTCACTTCATGACATCCTCTTTAGAACAAGCTTCCTACAAAACAGAGAGGAGACATGATAACTGTCTTCAGCTGTGTAAGCTGTTTCTCAAACATGAGAAAAGTTTTCAATACACATAGAAGAATAGAAAAGAAATAATTGACTTAGATTGCAACAAAGACATTATAAAAAACTTCCAACAGCAAAGATAATGGAACACTGGAACAGCCTGAGAAGGTGATCGGAGTCTCCACCATAGGCAGGCTCTGGACAGGTTAGACAAACACCTGCAAAGTAATACCAGTGCACTTTAAAAGTTTTTCAGATCATTCTGGACTTACCATCCTCCTTTCAAACAGTAGACTCTAAACTACAGGATCTTGGTTAACTCCTGTCTCATGAGATTAAATAATTTAATTTACTTATGCTTCAAATGCCCGTCTCTAAAGTGAGATGATAGTCATTTATTTTTCCCCTTTAAAGGAATTTACATGTTTATGTTGACATTTGGCAATCCAAAATTATGTTGTATCAGCTGGGAATATTTATATTGTTTCACTAAAAATGTCACACTATTAGGCACAACAGCTAAATACCATAGTAGCTATGCTTTATTGTTATAATCAGATAACTTACAGTTCTGTAAATATGAAACAAATAATGAGAAGTACAGAATTATTCTACCCATAAACAGAAAATGTTTGTGTAGAATATTTCAGTAGCAACTTCTGGTAAGAATAAACTTGTTATTCAAACATTGAATATAATCTGTAGATCTAATTTTTTAGACAAGTTAATTTGTATTTTTTCCATCATTTATGAAAGGCGTGAAAAGACCTCTGACCCAAAGGGAAACAAATCTGAAAGTACCAAACATATTTTCTGTCATTTGAAAGCAGAAATATCATTACTGTCAATAAAACTACAGCTGCAGTGAGCGTCTGCCAGAGATTTGCTCTTAGCTGAAAAAAGCCAATTCAGATTGTGAGCTTACAGCGTTAGCCTTTCCTGCCAGTGAAACCTGGGCTTTGACATTACTGCTGAGTGCTAGCTTTCAGCTCTGATTGATTTAATCTGTTGGATTCTGCAGAAATGAACTTCTGAAAGATTTGAAAAAATTAATTCTTCCAATGAACTCTTTTTGTTAACCAGTGTGAAATGCACAACAGAGATTTTGCATGTGAGAGGGAGAGGTAATGGACTCTCAGTTCATGATGGGAACATATAATGTACACTTTCCACAGATAAGTTATTTCATAAAGAAAAGACAGTTTGCAACCAGTAAACTTTTTCTGCCAATTGGTCAACTAACTTAACTGGCCATGGACTTTGGATCAAAATGCTTTGAAATGGACGTCACAGTGAGATCCAGTCCATTTACTATTTATCAGAATTTTACTAATTTCTTTTTTCCTGACAATTTGGATTTTTTTTTCTCTCTCTTTCTGTCCTCAAAAGCTCCACTGCCCTTTCAGCAGCTGCTTCTGGAACAAAACCCACTTTTAACTCAATTGCTCTTGTAAGAAGTTAGAGCCAGATTCTGGTCTCTGACAGCTGTAAATATAGACAAAACTGATTAGTTTCAGGAAAATAACTTCTATTGTATCCAAGTAAAAGAATAAAAGTTCATGAACTTTGAAAAACAATATTCATGTCATCTCCATCTATTTAGCTTAAACTCTTAAGGACAAAAGACACTGAAGTTTTGGATACAACATAGGTTAAATAATGTCAGTGTTTTACCATAAGCCTTATTTGACTCCATGTGCATTTTAGCAAAGGGTATTAATTCACACTGGTTACTATTCTTGAGTCTGACTATATTTTACATTACATTTCTAGGACCTTCTTAAGTTTAAGTTGACTATGCCTGAGATAGGGCTATTTCTTTAAAAAAAGCCAGAAACCAAACAAATTGAATCAATAGGAGGAGAAAACACATCTGTGCTAAATTGGGCTGCATTCCAGGAAAGATCAGCCAACATGAGGCAAAAGAAGAAAGAAACCCATCATAATTGTGTTAAGAGATTTCATTCTTGATGGGACTCCAGTTAGGGATGATTACTCAGTTAGCTTGACAACATGAAGAAGACAGCTGATATTCCAAGGTCTTCAAAGCCAATCATGGGCCTTATTAAGACTTAGATAAAATCAAAACATGCACTAGCACGTTTGTATGTTTATCCAGCATCTGGCATTAGAGAGGCAAAGGACCAAAATGGAAATACAATTAATGAAGAACATTCAAGTGGAAATGAGGAACAATGTTATTTTTGTGCTCATGTCAGTACCCTACTAATACTGCACCAGCCAACTTTGAATTCCAGTCATATGCATATTCACCATGCAATATAATAAAACAGATGCAAATGCATATTTAATGGCATGTGCTAGTGCTAAAGAATTATAATGTTAGGTTTATTGCCCCTACACATTTCTCTCCCCCAGAGTAGTTCTACGTTTAAGAGTTGAAAATCTGAATAGACCCTGACAGTGGATGAATGAGACCAGGCTCTACTTAGTCCATGGGTGAGCACTAATTCACTTTTAAAATCTGTCATCATAAACATCTACATAGGATTATTGAAGAACAGCCATACTATAACAAGCCAAACATTCAGTTAGCCTACTATCTCATGTTCAAAAATAATCAGTAGTCGATGCTTAAGAGGGAATCTAAGAAACAGGCAGGCATTCAATTGTATATTTCATGCTAGTGTCTCAGCTTCCACCAATCTGCAGTTTAGGGAGTTCCTGCACCAAATACAAAACCCTTCTGTTTAACAAGCTTTGATGGATTTTTTTCTCCATTCATTTATCATATTGGTTTTGGAGTTGATCTAAACTTTTGGCATCTTCAGTTTAGAGTTACAAGAAGATTCACCATTTAACCAGGTGCTATATTTATGGCAAGGCTCACAGATTCCAGAGTTGGGCATACAGCCCCCACAGTCCATATAATGCATTTATGGAATGACTTTATGAGGCTCCGCACCTGGGACAGCAAGTTGGGGAGATAGAATTAATGGTAGAAGAAAAGGAAAAAGAAAAAGAAAGTAAATTATTCTGAAAGAAACAAGAAAGAAATTAAAGCTTGATATGGTGCAGTTTAAGGAAGAAAAGATGCTAGTGGCACAAGCAGAAGAATAGGACATGTTTACAACTCTAGGGGAGAACAGGAAATTAATACAATCCTTATAGTCTGCTTCTTGTTCTATGAAGAGAATAATGTCTAACATGTTTTGATGTCCACAGATATGATGGCTCTTTTACTCTCTGAATTAAGAACAAATGTAAATTTTCACAAAAAAAAAAAAAAACAAAAAAAAAAAACCACCAAAACTTAGTCACAAAATGCATTAATATATGTCAAATGGCATTCAGACAAAATAGTATCTGAAGAGGAATGTGAGTATTTTTACTTCAGCACAGTTCTCTTGCAGCCTCTTTTTAATTGCTAACTGTGTTTTTTAATTGCTGATGCATAGAATCAACATAGTGCACATACATAGCATCAGTATTTGTTGGTGTACTTTTTAATAGACACAGCATTGAAATGTAGTCTCCTTTTCTGCTAGAGAGTTAAAAAAATACATGGTAGTTGGATAAGACAGTAGAAAAATGAGGATGATCAGAAAAAGAATTAAAGCAAATATCAAGATGCTAGAGCCATGATTTCCACTTGAGAAACTTTTACTGGCACCTATTGTCCCTGAACACAGCTGCCAACATTGTAATTTCATTAGAGTACACTTGGCTGCCTTTGTGCCTTTATCAATCCAGCACATTTCACAGCTATAAATATGTGGGCACCCCAGCATCACTCAACATTGTTGCCTTTCCTTCTTCTACATTTTGCATCTCCATTGCAATGTCAGACTAAATGTCTTTTTTTGGCACGTATTCCATGGCCGGGTTTGCTCAGGAAAATCCAGGATATCTTTCATGGCCTTTGGCAGTAGGGAAGAGAACAGAAAGCTAGCTGTGGTTTTTCACTGAGCCACACTTGTATGATCACAGAGATGGACTTGGTAGAAGTGTTTCAAACAGATCTGATATCCAGTCGCTGACATACCGAAGCAGCAAATCCAAACTTATAGCTATAATGATCAGTTTTTCCAGCATCAAAGATGCTGTTGTATTTTTACTATAGGATAACTGGTACTTTGTCATGGGGAAAAACAACTTAGACAGTTTAAATGAAATCAGGATGGAAGCAGTTTATTGATTTATTAATGATGTAATTAACCATCAGTCAGAGAACTATGCATTCAGGATAAGTACCAGCAATAAAAAAGACAAACCCCCCACCACCCCCACAGTGAGGCAGCCCCAGCAGTGCTGGGCGCACACCGGTGAAGGTCCCTGGCACAGGGGGCAGCACCCCGGGGTGCCCTGGGGGGGCAGCACCCACCCACCCTGTGCTTCACTGGGCTCTCTCCCCTGTTGCAGATCTTCATGTTTCTCCTATATGGCTTCTCAAGTTGACTCTTTCTCTCAGAGTTTCATTGCTAGTCCCCTGGATACTGTTTAATTCTACTAATGGTCAGCTTAAGTAAATCTTTGTTCATTTCCTTTTGGCATTATCAGTTGTGGGTCAAAGCCCTTCTCAGAACAAGCAGTTTGGGGTGCTCCTCACACACATGTACAGTGTTTACATTCACTCTTCTTACCCAGGCCATGTTATCAGAAGCCACACTCTTTTCTATGATACTTTGTTGTACCAGCTCAGATAGACTCATTAGGACAGATGTGTTTGTTGTACCAGCTCATAGACTCATTAGGACAGATGTGCTCTTTCCATGGGCCAAGTTTAAAATAGTGTAAAGCCATGTTTTCTGCATGCTTCCATAATGTGGATGCCTTCAAATAACTACTTTCAGAAAGGAAATGTTGCCTGAAATCTGTGCAGAGTATACCAGCTCGAGCAAAATCATGACATATTCATTTTTAGTTCCCTGGTAAAAATGGATAGAGCTTAACTTTTTCGAGTCATTTTTGGCAGTGCAGCCTGAATTTCTATTAGGCCATTGAACAGATGCAAAGCTTTGGCTTGTGGCTGGGTATCAACGTGGGACTCAATATTTTGAATATTACACAGTTATCTCCCTTGCACAGCATCTGGCAAGCCCAGTCATATGCGTTGCTAACTAAAGAATAGAAATAAAGTCATGAATTTAGATTCCTTCAGACTGATTTCAATTCAGTGAAACAGTGACAGTATATATCAGTTGAGGATTTGTTCCACACTTGTTACTCCTTTTTTAGAACTAATTGTTCATTTGGGAAACTGGATACATTTCAGCAAACACAACTTAGGTCCTGTAAAACCTACCTGTGAACTGAAAACAGAAAAATAATTCTATTAACCCTGTGAAATGAAATTAGTCATCTGTTAGAAGAATAACAGTCTAGGTATCAGGGAGTGTGAGGGAAACAAAAACAAAGAGCTGCTACATTGGCAAATGAAATAAGGCAGGAAAAATTTTGGAAAAATTAGGGCAAATTTTGTCCTTGCAAGCTTTATGAATTTGTATTTAAAAGCGTTGATTTGTTATACTGTTTTGCTTACTATATCAGTAAGCAACCTTTGCTTACTGCGTTGGTAAGCAAAATTTTCCCCAGGAAAACAAAGGAAACAAGTTCATTCTGATTGAGAAACACCTCAGATGTACCTTGAATTGTCATTTCCATACAAGATACATTAGCACAAAGGATGTACAGCCAGATTGCAAACACCAATTCTAAATACCACCTCTTGCCTCTCAGTTCCTGACACCTCCATGCACCTAAAAATTTAGATGTCACACATTATCTTAGACATGAAATTGTAAGAAATATTAAGCAGTACCTGGAGAAGCAACTGGGGTCAAGTGTCAAACAATCTCAAACATGAGAAAGGCTAAAGGGAGATACATTCATGGAGGAAGGCAGAAGGAAGTACCTGAAGACAAATGAGGAACTAGAAGAGATTTGAAGATTTAGACTGAATAGGGTTAGGATGGCAATCAGAGAAGGTAGGCCAGACAATAAACATCATTTCATCTATGAGTTTTAGAAGAAATATAAAAGAAGAAGACAGAAGTGCTTGAAAAGCAACAAAGAGGTACTAGAAGAGAAGACACACCTCCCCATGGATCAGGACAGAAGACCAAAGATGGCAAAATTTCTGCAGGAAAAGATGGCTGCAGATTCAAAGAAAAGGATCCAGGTCACCCTCACTGACAGCCATGAGCTTTGGTGGATATGTGGTTGTGTGAGATCTTTACAGAGAGTGGAGAGACTAAATCGGTAACACAGATGCTGTAGCAAGAAAAAGTTACCCCAGATTTACCTAAATATCACCAAGAATGAAAAAGAAGGATGTGTTGTATGAGAAATGAGTATCTACTGTGGATTTAAAGAAAAAGGGACCTGGACATGCTGGGGGCTAAGCATTGCAATATTTAATAGAACATGCTTAAGTAACTCTGTGGATGTAGCCATCATATCCCAGTCCCTTTGACTACAGACTTCCCTAGGGATCAGACCAGCACCATCATGGAGAAAAATACTCAGCTGAGATCATTACAAATGATTGTAAACCATTTGCCTGATACAAACCTAATTGTAATCATCATTGTCCAGTGAAACAGAATGAACTAATACCCATAGGAATTTTACTGCTCCCATCTCAGTGAATCAAACCAGCCTGTTCTTGAAATACCAGCGATTTAAAACTGAAGTATTCTGTCAGAATTGAAGAACTGTGCCAGACGCCAATTTCTCACAGACAAGGTGAGAACTACTTTGTCTCTTTCATACTTTTTCCAGATTCCTACAACATAGCAGCCTATTGTAGCAATGATACTCCATAGAAAATGAGGTTCCCAGATGAACAGCATTTACCAGCTCTCAACATTGCCTGGAAGTGTCCTACAGGCGAGACCACAGTATTGTGCTCAGAGAGATTCCAGGTCCTATGATTTGTGTCCGCTCTTAAGAAAAGGCATGGCCAAGGGCGCTAGGGTGCCTGACTTCTTTTCCTAATGAAAGGACCACTGAATAGAGAGAGTGAAACGGGGAAAGCACAGCAGCTGCCATGGGAGGGAAACATGACCCCTCTAAAGCGGTGTTCAGTCCCTTGAGTGGGACTGACAACCGGATCATGCAAAGGTAAGAAAGTGGCATAGGAGAAGTGATGGTACTGCTGTGCAGGGATGTAATCTTCCCTCCACTTGCCACACAGGAAAAGCAGAAAAAAATGTTTCATCAGCTGCTTTAGCCGAGTGCATTCGAGTGTAATTTCATCTGTGGGGTGCATGTGTGTTCGTGTGTGTGTAAAAGACAACAGGAAGAAGCACTTAGTTTGATTGCACTCTAGCCATTTGCTGATAATGTGGTTGAAAGCAATTGTGCCTGATAATTTATGTTTTTAAAAGCCTGATTTGCAATAACAGCTTTAAAAACACTGAACAAGATGAAAAGAAAAAGGTGGGGATTGGAAAATTAAATCTGTAAATGGAATTTAGAATCTGTAACCTAGCTTGCAGTGGGATGAAAGTATACACAAATTGTTTTATATGCTAAAACTGCATATGAAAACAAAGGGTTTGTATCTCATGACACAGTTACCTAATAGCCTCAAAAAAGGGATGCCTTTTCACAAAAAGAAAAAAAAAGATAAAAAAGAAAAAAAAAAAAAAGTGTTAGCTTGGATGTTTGCTTGGCAATGTATCTGAATATAATGAAGTTATGTTCTCCCTGACTGCATGTACCAAAGTCACAGTTCAGACAATTCAGAGCAATGGGATAGATGACACCTTTCTTAGGGACAGGGTCAAGTTAATGTATCAGCTCTCACTGTACAAGACCAAAAGGAAAAGCTTCTTGAGAAGGGATAAACACAGAGAACAGAACCTCCCATGAACGGGAATAACAGGACTTGACTTTCTCACTACCCACAACCTTAGGGGTACATAATTCTCCTAGAAACCCTACCTTTTCAGCTGCTGTCAGAACAGATTTTCAAATAAATATATGCAGATCCAATTCTATTGTCCTGCCTGCTGTCTTTACAAGTCCTGCCTACTGTCTTTACAAGTATGAGCTCATGGATGGTGATCAGCAGAATGATTCTTACCTGTGCAAAACTGCACATTTCTCACAAAAACCTTACCTCAAAAGTGGAGTTTCTAGATGGAAACAGTCTACACAAACACTGATCCCAGGGCTACAGATTTCTAGTTAGAATTTGTGCTTGAAATGGACAACTCAATACCTATTCATTTTTCTTCATAAAGAAAACGTATCTAACTGATTACTTTGGATCCATTTTTAAAGTGAAAACAATGTCTTTCACTCAGCCCCTTCTCTGTATTCAGAAAACCTACCATATTTAAGTTCTCTATAATATTACAGTTCAGGTTCTAAAAGCTCAAAATATATAAAACCTTATGTTTGCAAATTAGTACAGTTTGAATCCCTTCCAAATCTTAAAATAGTTTACTGTTTGAATTAGTAGGCTACCACTCTGAAAAGCTTCAAGGCATAAGTTGTATTCAGTTGCAGAAAAAAAGTTTAATTATAAAGCAAATAATATAGAGAATGGAAAAAAAAAAGCTAATCATTTCTCTCCTAAGTCACGCAATGTTTGTGAATATTGTACTGAGCAGCTTCTTCCATTAAAAAAAATGTAAAATCTGAATTCTAAAAGACCCAAGTAGTTATAGGATGCTTACACAATGTCATATAACTACATTTTGTATTTTTTAATAGTATTAAGTAATTTAAAATGTGTTTTTAAGTTTTGAAATTAAACTCAAAGACCATAATGATCAGACTTTGCCATGGTCAGCGTGTAGGAATTCAGATTACAGAAGAGCTTCAAAGAACAGTTTCCTTAAACATTCATAATTTTGAAACATTTTTAAAAGGATGTTCCTGAGCTGTGGCTTTCCCTGTGAAGAAAAGCCTGAGAGGCGATTGTATGTCACACAAGTGCTTCTGCCTCAGATGTCACAGGCAGGACCTTTACCTATGCTACACAGGATGCAATTCTCCAAATCCATTGCTAATGCCATTTTTGTCTTGTACATACTCTTCCAGATGATTCCTTGTATCAAAGACATGCACCTCTGTGTGGTAACACTGCAGACTGGCCACAGTTCACAGACGTTTCACAATAAACTCGGTAATTTAGGCCCAATCACAGAATCATCAAGGTTGGAAAAGACCTTGAAGATCATCTAGCCCAAAAACATTAACCAAGGTTAAAATGAATAATTTACATACCTAAGCAATGTTGTGAACTCTTGTACATGTCATCAGTGACACCAGATGTGACTTCAGTGGTAGAGGATTTGATTTTATCCTTGTGTGTATGAATCAGGGAAGACTGAGGAGCTTCAAGTACTGTCAATGCTTTCAGCTACATTCAGTCTCAAGAAATCAGACAATATCTCACCTGTCAAGGCAGAGATTCATTTAATGGATCATCAGCGGGTTCTGTGTAAATATTCGAGTTATCCAGCTATCACCCCAATGGACGCATCTCCCAAGCACAGGTGAACAGTCCATCCATGGGTGATCAGAGTTCATAAAATATTTTCTTGCATTCAGGTTCCTTATCACATAAAGCTTGACAAGTTAACTATTTTAATTATAGCAGTTATCTAATAGCTGGACATATACAACAATCAGCTGCCTTGTTTAATTTTGTTAACTGTATGATTTAAGCACAAGCTGTTCCAATTTAGCAACAAAACCCAGGCCACACAGGGAAAAAAGAAAAAAAAAAATAATACCATTCCATCCTTATTTTGTTAGTTAATGCATGAAAGTAAAATTACAACACCTCCCACTTCACATAGGTGTAATATCTCTGCAGGATTTTTTGGCTTCAGAGATTGAGTGATCAGACAGAAATACACACCAGTGAGAGTGAGGTCTGAGCTGCGCTGTCAGTGTACAAAACCTAAAATTATAGCCTAACTTCCCCATTTACTGGAGAGGATGTCCATGTTTGCAGATGATATTTAGTGACTAAGAACAGCATATATATGAGATAAATACTTTGCTCCAGTATTATGATTACAGATTTCTTGATACTCTTTCAGCAGATGGTGTATAGTGACAACTATTTATTGTTCTGACCAATACTGTCCTTTTATTGCCTTCTGTTCCCTCACTGGCATGTTGTCTTCACCTGTTTCCTCCTTTTATATGCTTGGGACTTTTCTGTGGGAGAGTTCCTGCGCAGCACGAGGTGCATTTGGCAGGTGCTAGTGCTACGCGCTCAGTGTAAATCTGCATTCGATAGTATGACTTCGTGTGTGTATAGGAAAATCAAGGTAGATTATTCATAACATCCATGAGTTCTTTCCCTGAAGAATGGAAGGTAGTAGAGAACAATTACTGCTGATCAGGTTTACCCTCTCTGTAGCAGATTTTTTTTCTCTCCATGTGACAAAGCATTTAAAGAGGACATTTCTTGGCTCTGTGCTTGCATAGTGAGGACAACAGTGATAGGGTGGGGAAAGGGCTGCTCCATAACTGGGTTCCTTCATCTTTTTTAAAAGTAAAGATATATTTGCTGTGGATAATCTATAAAGGACAAAGTTTATTGATGTGTCAAGAGACAGCACAGGTCCTACACCATTGGCCATATTTTATCCTGCAGAAGTACTGGATATTGTTATATACTACATAAAGATTTAATTTAACTTTTTCACCACTCAAGCAGCATATATGTCTGTGTATCTATCTAGATAGCAGTCAGACCATTGACCATATTAATGACATTTTATCAGGCTTCACAGTGTGTTGAGAGAAAATGTATCTCTTGCAGGTCATCATTAATACAACTGCAGTGAAAAGTATGTAATCACATTTTGCTGTCAATAGTGTAATAGCAGAGGTGTTCACCCTGTAGATGATCTATTATATTTTTATGGGGCTGTCTGGGAGATTTTATAGGACTGAACATAATCCAGGTTGCTAAACTACATGAAACTGGTCTGAGTGAACAATTTTATATTTGAATAGACTCAAACAAAAGATGTTATTAACAAACATATCATATCAACTTTGATTAATAAGGACAGCAGCAGCAAATACAAATTGCCTAACTAATGTCTCCTTTAAATTAAAGAATTCCTACATTTTAAATATAAATAAAACTTATCATTTTACAACTAGGAAGCTGAATTATTCATTACCATTTTGTACGTGAAAATATTTTTAAACATATGGAAGAATATATAAACATGATATAATACTGAAAAGATTTATCCTACTAAAAATTAGTGTATGGAATTTTTGTGCATACACTACAAAGCTTTCACTGTTTGGCACATATGTGTGTACTGTACACATTAAACACTGCACAGTATGTTTCAAGATATGCATTATCCAAATTAAAAAAAAAACCCTAACAGTTCTTTAATATACAGACACGATTTCTGCTAACACAATACAAAAATAAATAAATAAATAAAATATAGCCCAAGGCACAGCAGTTCTGCCATGAATGATGTCACCTGGAATAAAGTAGGCAAACATCTTGTATCCCAATATATTAAGGCATCAGTTGTGCTCATGTTTGAACATCCCTTATTCAATTTAATGTAAGCTGAATTGAGTCCCACACACTTTCAAAGCAACAAAAATGAACATTGTATAACTGAATTTATCCAAATTTCAAAGGGAAAAAACAGGATATAGTCTGTCTCTGTTATTTAAAATGCAGACTAAAGACAAGTTTATTATGTTACAGAATGAAAGGAAGCAGGTCTGGCATGACACAGATCATAATGGAGTATAACAGAGACATCTAACAATAAGCTTTGCTTAAGGCTCCTCATGTCGGTTCTCTTGCTCCATGGTAGAGTTGTCTTTAGTAGAGATGCTGTAACTGTCAGTGCATCAGGGGCAGTCCCAGAAAACTTGTTTCCAGACTAAATATCAGTATGTTCCGCTCTTCAAACAAAAGAAAAATGCAGGCACTCTACAATCAGATTACAAGTTTAATATTCTTTGGTTTATTTATCCTGCTCAAGGGAAGAGTAGCTTCAATGCATCCTAATCAAAACTTTAGATGGCTTTCAAATGAATGGAGCATGATAAAAGATAATTATAGTAAGGTGAGAAGCAGTTGTCAGCCAAAAACTGAAAGGAAAAGCAAGATATTGGGGGCCATTTGTATAACACAGAAATCCAGAAGGAAGGCTTTTACTGAATTTGATAAGGTTTCACTAGAATTACTAGGCAGTAGAGTAGAGAATTGCCGTATAATGCAACAAATGTACACTTGCATCTGAGGCTTGGGCCTTCTAGAAAAATGGGGCATCACAGTCAGAGCAGTGAGTCTGAATGTGCTGCCAGACCCTCAGGAATCTCAGAATAATGTTCACGTGCACATGAACTTTACAGGATACCCAGGGAGACCAAGGTCTCAGACATAC
This sequence comes from Strix uralensis, assembly GCF_047716275.1. Lineage (NCBI taxonomy): Eukaryota > Metazoa > Chordata > Aves > Strigiformes > Strigidae > Strix > Strix uralensis. Next base: position 22,338,135 of record NC_133976.1, read on the forward strand.
TGAGTACACACCACACAGGTGGTCTGTGCACATATAGTAAGACCAGTATGCCCTGCACGTGTTGAATTTACCAAATGGTGCTTGTGAATGTCTCTCCAGAAAATACTAGAAAGAAATTAGGGAGCCTGAACTGTAACGAGAGTAAGATGCTGCCTATTTTCCCAGTTACCTTTTATTGGAACACAGCATCTTCACTGAAGGCAGACAGCCTCACCCACATCCATTACAGGAAATGTTGTGGGGAAAAAGAGGAAATAATACTATGGAGGAAGGGATATAGGTTAGTGTCACAGGTTAGCAGAAGTCCTTGCTAAACATGTGGCTCATATTTCCTTTATCAGCTACACAAAGACCAAAGTGCAGAATCCTGTGGGTTTCAGTAACAGAAAGAAAGTAGAAACCTGTGTTAATTCCAGAACTCCTGAATCTGAGTATCCATCTATGGGGTATTTTATACCTTAATGTAAAGTTAAATAAATCAGTATACATTTGCATATTTCAAGGATTATTTGATGATGTTGGATATACAGCTCAAAATTCAGATAATTACATTCAAGGATGGTTGGTTAGATGGCACAGCAGGCATATTCTAAGCTTTTCTTAAATGGTTTAAGCAAAATTTGCAATACACTTACTGTGTCAACCTCTCAGCAGTTACAAACCAGCACGGTCATTTTCAGTTCTATGAACTTGCATTGATTTATGCCAATGAAAGAGCTGGCACTGTTGTAAATTCACAGAGTCCTTTTTAATTCTATGGACGCATATTTTTTTGTGCCAACCAGTTAACACATTATGCAGAGCTGGTTTTTTATAGCCAGTCTGTGTTGCAAATATTAATCCATTTAATGTATCTCAAAAATAGATTTCTAATCTAAGATAATCATCTAAGCCCCCAGACAGTCAATACCAAGAAACAGTAATTTTTTTCTTGTGCTAGGTAGCAGTTCTCTTCTCCTAATGTGGATTCATTTGATCTATTTTAGATGTTTACTTTAAGAGAGATGAATCTTGCCCTAAAACTGCCCGGCTCTCTCTGTGGACATTTACAGGCACCTGAACAGGTTAATTCCTCCTCTAGTCTTCAAATACAGTGACTCCACTTTTGGAGGGGTCTGTAGGTTTTACTGTGTGGGTACCCTAGGATATGAATCGGATAAGTAATTTTTAGACATCAAAATTTGGGACAGATGAAACCTTGCCACAATCCCAGGAGCTTTCAAAAAATCAAGAGGAGCCAAGAGTTCATCAGTTCATTAAATAATTGTGTCTGATTTCAAACCTACATGTCACCCAAGAGGATACCAGACTCCTTAATAATACGGAAAAAGTGCTAAAAGCTTTACCTTTAGAGAGTATTAAAAGATGAAAATGCAATGCCCAGAAGTTCAAAATATACAGAAACATATGGAACACCAAATGGATGTCCTGAGGGGGAAGTGCCATTTCCTCTTTTCTCCTCAACACTCACCATCAATTTAAAACAGATTAAAATCTTCAGTACATGGTCATACTTATGAATGGCAGAGATTCTGATCCAATCACTTTAGCCACTCTGTGCTCATTAACTTCTGCTGTATTGAACATATCAGAAATTTATATGGACAGTGACTGAAAAAACTGACATGAAAACTAAGCCTAAAAGATTTAATTTATTCCTCCAATGTGCCCTGATGTAAACAAACCACATCATTATAAAGAAAAGTAATAAAGTTATAGCTTTGTGAATGATGAATGAAACGATAGCATATATCTGGATACTTTTAGGAAAATAATACAACTGAATGTAAAAAAAAAAAAAAAACAAACAAAACAAAACAAAAATAACAAAAACCACTGACTCCAGTGTAATAAAAATCTTCAATATTTGAACACACATGCCTCCCACATTCACAGCACAAAAAACAATGTGTTAGGGTTAACACTGTATCCCACTGCCAGTAATCATCATCATTAGGAATGAAGTACTGAGTACTTTATGAACAACTATCAATCGCTGCTTTCTTTAAAAGGCTCCAATAGTTTTATATTAAAGAAACCTTTTTTATGTTTACCCTTATTATTTATGGCATTCTCTCCAGCTATTGAATTAGAAGAAAAAGAGATTTAAATGGTCCATGTCAGAACAAAGAATGGGTATTTCATGAGTTTACTGCTCAGATTACTACTCTGCACTGACATTTGCCTTAACACCTTGACAGACTGAAGTAATTTAGTAGATCGTATTGCATCACTTCTTTAATTACAATGCTTCACTGAGCAGTCACTTGTGCACTTGCTAAAAATTTTCTGCTAAGGAATTGTTCCGTCCACTGCCATCAAGCCATAAGTTGAGGACTTAATAACAGAGGTACATGTAGCCAAAAGCTAGCTGTGTGGAAGGAATGACAACCAGCACCAGACAAAAAACACTGCAGTCAGATACAAAAGTTAAGTGTCAGGCACCAAATAAATCCATCAGCACTCTGCTAAATGGCTATGTTAGATCTCAGTGCTACAAAGATCCAGGTACCCTCTTTATCCAGTGTAGCTTTACTGATGTGCATATAAGAATTGACTTGCTTAATCTCAGGCCCTCCTATTTTCTCCATAAAGATGTGAAGGAGGGGGTGTGACCCTCTGTGTCAAGGACCACCCTGAGTCATTGAAGTTCTGCCTGGGAAAGGGCGAGGAGTCAACCAAGAGCTTATGGGTCAGGAGTAAAGGGAAGGCAAGGACAGGAGATGTTATAGTGGGGATCTGCTACAGGCCACCCGACCAGGAAGACCGAGTGGATGAGGCCCTCTATGGACAGATAGGAGCAGCCTCACATTCACAACCCCTGGTCCTCATGGGGGACTTCAATCACCCCGATATCTTTTGGAGGGACAACACAGCAGGCCATAAGCAATCCAGGAGGTTCCTGGAATGCATTGATGATAACTTCCTTCTCCAAGTGATAGAGGAGCCAATGAGAAGAGGTGCTGTGCCAGACCTTGTTCTCACCAACAAGGAGGGGCTGGTGGGGAGTGTGAAGCTCAAAGGCAGCCTTGGCTGCAGTTGCCATGAAATGGTGGAGTTCAAGATCCTTAGGGCAGTGAGGAGGGTGCACAGCAAGCTCGCTACCCTGGACTTCAGGAGAGCAGACTTTGCCCTCTTCAGGGATCTGCTTGGCAGAGTGGCATGGGATAAAGACCTGGAGGGAAGAAGAGCCCAGGAAAGCTGGTTAATATTCAGGGATCACCTCCTCCAAGCTCAGGAGTGATGCCGACAAAGAGAAAGTCAGGTAAGAACACTAGGAGGCCTGCATGATGAACAACAGAAGAAACAGAAGACCTGGTTACTCGGGACGTGGAGAAGGCTGTGTAGAAACGTGGGACTGTTAGAAATCTGATCTTCTTCTACAACAGGGCGACCTGCTTATTAGATGAGCGAAGGGCTGTGGATGTTATCTACCTTGACTTTAATAAGGCCTTTGACACCGTTTCCCACAGCATTCTCCTGGCGAAACTGGCTGCTCATGGCTTGGATGGGCACACGCTTTGCTGGGTAAAAAACTGGCTGGATGGCCGGGCCCAAAGAGTTGTGAATGGAGTTAAAGCCGGTTGGCGGCTGGTGTATCCCCCAGGGCTCAGTTTTCGGGACACTCCTGTTTAGTATCTTTATTGATGATCTAGACGAGGGGATCGAGTGCACCCTCAGTAAGTTTGCAGATGACACCAAGTTGGGTGGGAGTGTTGATCTGCTCGAGGGTAGGGAGGCTCTGCAGAGAGATTCGGACAGGCTGGAGCGATGGGCTAAGGCCAGCTGTGTGAGTTTCAATAAGGCCAAATGCCAGGTGCTGCACTTCAGCCACAACAACCCCCAGCAGCGCTACAGGCTTGGGGAGGAGTGGCTGGAGAGCTGCCAGTCAGAGAGGGACCTGGGGGTGTTGATTGACAGCTGGCTGAACATGAGCCAGCAGAGTGCCCAGGTGGCCAAGAAGGCCAATGGTATCCTGGCTTATATCAGAAATAGCGTGGCCAGCAGGGACAGGGAAGGGATCTTACCCCTGTATTCAGGCACTGGTGAGGCCGCACCTCGATTACTGTGTTCAGTTTTGGTCCCCTCACTACAAAAAGGACATTGAATTACTCGAGCGTGTCCAGAGAAGGGCAACGAAGCTGGTGAAGGGTCTGGAGGACAGGTCTTATGAGGAGTGGCTGAGGGAACTAGGGTTGTTTAGTCTGGAGAAGAGGAGGCTGAGGGGAGACCTCATGGCCCTCTACAACTACCTGAAAGGAGGTTGCAGAGAGATGGGGATGAGTTACTTAACAAAGTAACAAGTGATAGGACAAGAGGAAATGGCCTCAAGTTGCACCAGGGATGGTTTAGACTAGATATTAGGAAGCATTTCTTTACAGAAGGGATTGTTAGGCATTGGAATGGGCTGCCCAGGGCAGTGGTGGAGTCCCCATCCCTGGAGGTGTTTAAGAGTCGGGTTGACATAACGCTTAGGGATATGGTGTAGTTGAGAATGGTCAGTGTTACGTTAATGGTTGGACTAGATGATCTTCAAGGTCTTTTCCAACCTAGATGATTCTGTGATTCTGTGAAGGCTGAGGTACTTAATGACTTTTTTGCCTCAATCTTCACCAGAAAGGGCTCCAGCCACACCACCCAAGCTGCAGAAGGCAAAGACAAGGACTGGGACAGTGTAAAACCTCCCACTGTAGGAGAAGATCAGGTTCGAGACCATCTAAGAAACCTGAAGGTACCCAAGTCCATGGGACTGCTGAGATGCAGACATGGTTCCCCTTGGGAAGTGGTGGATGAAGTGGCTAAGCCACTATCCATCATATTTGAGAAATCATGGCAGTCCGGTGAAGTTCCTACTGACTGGAAAAAGGGGAACATAGCCCCCTTTCAAAAAGGGATAAAATCAAGTCCCTGGGAGCTACAGGCCAGTCAGTCTCACCCCTGTGCCCGGCAAGATCATGGAGTTGATCCTCCAGGAGACTATGCTATGGCACATGGAAAATAAGGAGGTGATTGGTGACAGCCAACATGACTTCACTAAGGGCAAATCGTGCCTGACAAATTTGGTGGCCTTCTACAACAGGGTTACAGCACTGGTGGCTAAGGGAAGAACAACTTATGTCATCTACTTGGACTTGTGCAAAGCATTTGACACTGTCCCACACAACGCTCTTGTCTCTAAATTGGAGATACATGGATTTGATGGATGGATGACTCAGTGGATAAGGAAATGGCTGGATGGTCAGACTCAAAGGGTTGTGGTCAGCGGCTCAATGTCCAAGTGGAGACCAGTCATGAGTGACGTTCCTCAGGGGTCAGCACTGGGACCAGTGCTGTTTAACATCTTCATTGGCAACACGGACAGTGGGATTGAGTGCACCCTCAGCAAGTTTGCTGACAACACCAAGCTGTGTGGTGCGGTCGACACACTGGAGGGATGGGATGTGCCATCCAGAGGGACCTTGACAGGCTTGAGAGGTGGCCCCGTGCAAACCTCATGAAGTTCAACAAGGCCAAGTGCAAGGTCCTGCATATGGTTTGGGGCAATTCCAAGCACAAACACAGACTGGGAGATGAGTGGATTGCGAGCAGCCCTGCGGAGAAGAACTTTGGGGTATTAGTGGATGGAAAACAGAATATGAGCCAACAATGTGATCTCGCAGCCCAGAAAGCCAACTGTATCCTGGGCTGGATCAAGAGAAATGTGGCCAGCAGGTCAAGGGAGGGGAATCTGCCCCTCTACTCTGCTCTTGTGAGACCCCACCTGAGTACTGTGTTCAGCTCTGGTGCCCCCAACATAAGAATGACATAGACCTGTGGGAGCAAGTCCAGAGGAGGCCACAAATGTGGTCAGGGGACTGGAACACATCCCCTATGAGAACAGGCTGAGTGAGTTGGCATTGTTCAGCCTGGAGAAGAGAAGGCTCCAGGGAGACCTTATACTGTCCCTCCAGTACTTAAAGGGGGCTACAGAAAAGATGGGGAGGGACTCCTTATCAGGAAGTGTAGTGATAGGATGAAGGATAAAGGTTGTAAACTGAAAGAAGTTAGATTCAGAGTAGATATAAGGAAGAAAATCTTTGCTGTGAGGGTGGTGAGACACTGGAACAGGTTGCCCAGAGAAGCTGTGGATGCCCCCTCTCTGGCAGTGTTCAAGGCCAGGCTGGATGGGGCTTTGAGCAACCTGGTCTAGTGGAAGGTGTCCCTGTCCATGGCAGGGTGGTTGGAACTAGGTAATCTTTAAGATCTTCCAACCCAAACCATTCTATTATTCTATGATATAACTTGTCTATCACACTCTAGAATCCTCCATTTCCTGTCTATAAAAAGAAGAAAATTTTGTATAAGTAACAAAAGTATCGTTAGGAGAATCCCAATATCATTTGAGGTCAATAAAGTCCTCCTTATGGGAACTAAAAGTAGTTTTATAAGTGCTACTGAGTAGCTTGTTATTAATCCTAAAAGGGGGTTTGTTTGTCCCAGGTTCACAGACAGAAAGCCAAATGTTTTTCAGCAACTTGTTCAACATTACACAGTCTATAATTGTGGCACCTGCTCTGACTCAGACTTGTACAAAAAATATTATTTCCTAGCATCCATGCTAATACTAGGAAGAAGAGCTGGAACTTCTGACCCCCTGGTCTGGTCCTTTATGCATGGAAACAAAATCCTGCTTCCTCTCGAAACCAAAGGCTTGCATTTTTCAGTGTGAAGATAACTTTCCTGAGGCTATTTAAATGACAGTTCAGCTCAGTTTGGAAACTGTTCAGGGAATCTGGCAGGATATTAAAAAGAAAATCTCTAAAATATCATCACTGTAGGGAAAAAAATATTCTTCTCTCATAAACAGTTGCATCTACATAGTTAAACTGGGGAGGGGGGTGAGGTGCAAGGGGGGATATTGTTTTCTGGTTCTTTTAACAGTTACCAGAAGAGAGAAAGTTTAGGCATTGTGAAGTAGGACAGAGGCTCCTCCTTTACGCTGGAATATGCACTGAGAACACACATCACTCTTAGTTTAATACAATTAAACTTAGCGAAATACAGTTAAGCTAATTTATATTAGGGTATAGCACAGCGGATGATCTGCCAAGAAAACCTTGAAACAAGGATACAAGCTATCCCATAAGAAAAATTTTTTCAGCCGAAGGGCTAAAGCTTCTTTTGCTGGCACAAGGATGTGGGCCCTGCACTGCATAGCAGGTCCTGTTCCAGGGTTACTGGAAACTCAATTGAAACAACTTGAGGATTTCATCAGTTTGTGTGTCAAGCCCTGTAATTTAAAAGTAGCAATCACATAATATCCCACTGAAGACCAATTTGTTTTCCTCCTATGTATATCAATGCTAGTTTCAGTTAACACTTTTTTTCCTGCACATAAGTGTATTTGAAATGTTTTTTTTCTCAGCCATCTTCCAAACAGATCCTAACCCCTCAGCTGGATATTTTTCTCAACACACATTACTATAATAATTTTCCCCTACACATTAAAATACAGTTTATTTAAAGAAATTAGAGATCAAATAACAGCAGAGATTAAAGAACCTGCATAAAAACATAGGAATTAGCACTATTTGCCCCAGAGCTTTCTATTTATTTTTTATTTCCAGCTGGTATCAACTTTTTAGACACTCACACAATCTATGGTAAGTAGTTTTATGATTTCCTATTCTAACTGAGAATCCAAATGATGAAACATTTATGTGTAGATAAAAACAGACACTTACATCAAAAATCACTTTTTCCCATATAATAGTCCATGAAAAGTTAAGGAAATTGCATAGCAGAAAAACATCATTCTTACAAGAGTGAATTCCTCAAATATGATGAAAACTTAGTATCTTTGAAGTTCAAAAAGCAAAAGTTAACCAAAATCCTAGTATACTCCAGTATTAATAGGCCCTGCCAAGTTTTCAGCAGGACTCTGTGTATCTACTTTTCTTGTTTCTGAAAGTACAGTTATAAATATACTTCTTCTGGTGACACTGAAGCTTTAAGCAACTCATTCCTGCCTCATCATCACCCTCTCCTGTGCCCTGGGAAATTTGTTTTTGGTTCCAGAACATGAGAAATACCAGTGAACAACCCTTGGACAAAAATAACACTGCAACTGAAAGAAAGTTTTTAGCCTGAGCCAGTTCCTTGTTCAGTTCATTGCATGATGCCACAAAAGTTATACCAACACAAATGATACTGATGAACATCTGAGAAAGGGAATGTGCATACGCTCGGACTGGTACCTATAGGTGTGTAAGTGTAGCAATACTGAGAGTGGGATTTCAGTGTCACCAGTGCTGGTTCAGCAAGGCTGCTCCTGTGCATTCCTAAGGGATCTGCTAACATGCTGAGAGGTAAATTAGGGCTCCAACCAAATGATGAAATGTAAATCCTACCATCTGTACTAAGAGAACTGTCTTTGGTTTTCAAAGATGAAGTCAGAAGAAAAAAATGTGTATCTTTTAGTACCCTTCTGTATCTTTAAAGTGTCTCTAATCTTAATTTAAAGGTAATTAATGAAAAAAAAAACAGAAGTAGACAGGATTGTTTTAAAATATTTTACTATGATTAATATGTGACTAAAAGTATTAATATGAAAATTCAAGTCAGTATTGTTTCCAATTTTAGTTAGCTTGAAAAAAATCAAAATTAAAGTTTGATATATTTACCATGTTCATAAACACTTCAAAAACTGACCAATTTGAGAGATTTCCTGGTTTATTTTAATAAGTGGTTACAGCTAAATTTTCTCATTGTCGATGTAACCACTTTATGAAGGCAGTAAGCTAGAAATAGGAGAAATATTGCAATACTAAATTTTTATCACCAAATTAGATACACAAGTCATGTGCATGTAAAAATACTGCAGAGCATCTTTGAAGATTCCTGTGGCAATATCACTACAAACACAGTTAATGTCTGGAAGAACGTAGTGCGTTGAAATATAAGACAATATTGCATAGCTTTTTAAATTAAAACAATGGTGTAATTAATATGAAGTTCCTACAAAGTATGCCTTTACACAGATAATGATAATATCAGGGAAAGCCTGGAACTGTTATCTTGCTTTTCAGTGTATTCTAAAAAACCCAGATATATTAAGTAAGGCCATACACTTCATGTAGTCAATTCTCAGTGGTATTTATTTCAGGAAAAATTTATCGAACCAGTAGATTGTTTCCTCTCAGATACCACTGAGATGTGTTCATGGAATTCTAAGATGTTTACAGTAAATTAGAAGCTAATTAGTTGAACTGAAATGCCAGCACCTGCTCCTGCATTATTTAAAAGAAGAAAGAAAAAAAAAAAAAAGCAACCAAGAACAAAACATTTAGGGTTTCACAAATGGAGATAATACTTCAGGGCCTGGATTTCTCCAAGCCTATTTAATCATTTGAAAAGGTTGTCAGAATTATTGGGTTATGAAACTGAATCAGTGCATCTTAGACATTTTTCCTTCCTGCAGCTTTATAGTCATTATTATATTACGATTCTGGCAAACAAGGCCAACAATATTTATGGTTCCTGCCATAACATTAAAAATGCATATCCCATTCAGATTTTATGAATCTTGAATTGCAGCAGGAAATGAGCAGTTTAGATGATAATTGACTTGTAAGGATTAGAACAGTTCAGGTTTCCCCCTGTGCAAGGAGAAGGTTCATCTGAGGTCTTACAGATAGATGGTAATTCCTCCAAAACATCACATCTGTCTCTACATAAAGGTGCTTTTGTTCTGGTAATTCTATATTGTGGCAATAACAGTTATTAGCAAATCAGATAGAGAAGGCACAGCTAGCCAAATTGTGATGGGAAAATTAGAGTGAATTTCAAACCAAATATTAGATACATGTGGTATTTTATATAATGCATAACCAAATAACCTGTCAACTCTAATGAGCTTGTCATTTAATCAGGAAAGTATAGTACCTGAGCAATTCTGGATGGGGATGTGTACTGTCAGTTAGAGGATCAGAGTAATAAAAATGCTCTGAGAAGTAGTTGGGTTTCACATGGAGAACAGAATGAGAAATTTTCATAGTATAGGAATTCAGAAACTTTTCATATCAGAGAAGATCCCCCGAAGGAAGGTATTGTGGCAACAGGTGTGAAGAACCAAAAAAAGAGCGCCGTGGGGAAAGGATGTTGTTGAGTAGGAACAGCTGTAATTTAATAGAGTAAATTAAGAGCAAAATTGCAAGAGACAGAGCTGAAGAGACTGGAGAAGATCTACATGAAAGGATGTGGGAAGGAGGGTGGCAGAGAAGAAGGTTAAAATGATGACAGTCAACATGCTCTCCGTTACTGCAGCCAGATCTTCATTTCCCACTGGAAGTTTCGCTTCTAAATATTATGTTTTCCTGATGTTCTTTCTCCTCCCAGAGGAAAGCCTGAGCTCTCATATAGCACTGAGGTGTGTTCATGGAACTCTAAGAGTACCATACATTAGAAGGTGATTAGTTGAACTGAAATGATTTTAATCTGTTTCAGCCTTGCAAGCACACAAACGCACATGAAGGGTCCCGGTACTATTTACAGGAACCCATCCTGAAATCAGTCTGATCTGTGCTGTGTCTGCTCAGCCTGAGGTATCTACTGCTTGCCCTCCCAGGCTTTTCAGATGGCTAGGATTAGTTCTTGAGCACGTGCTGATTGCACCAGCAGGGCCCCAATTTCATACATTGGAAGACAAAGTTTTATTCAAAAAGGGCTGAGAAACCATTGTCCTATTCATTCCCCTCAGAAATCTCTGGGAACACAAAGAGAATGCAAATTGCATAAGGAGCACCCTGCTGGGGACGTCCTTGTTGCAGTACTCCTTTACTTTTACTTACTACTTGTTGTGGTATTGCACTCAAATTCTTGAAAAAACAGACATACCAAAGCTCTTTCAGAATCACTAGTACAGAGAAAACATCCTGGTGGTAAGTTGAAAGAGGAAGGCTCATGTGTGTGGTGCTCTGGTTTGGTAAAAGATATCTAAAAGACTTTACCAGGTTTCAAAGTTGGATCAGCTCTCTTGAGTTGCACTTGGACTAGGAAAGAAGCCAGAAAGCACGGAGTATGATTTCTTTTTCCTTGGACTATCCTAAAAGTAAGTAATAGCATTAAAGAAACTGTTATGTTTTGTGCTGGTTCCACATTACCACGAAAAGAAGTCACTCCTCTCCTCTTCCTTGTGATGTGCGGAGTCACGACTTTACAACCCGTAAGGTTATACAGAAGGTATGTTTATTCAGCGCTGGGTGCACGGGGGATCGCTCCTCCACAAACGTGCACATTTTGGAGCGAAAAGCAGCTCCTTTCTATAGCGTAAGTGTTTACATATTCATGATAATCCTGAGAATAGGGAGAGATATTACAATTAGTTTTGAGAAATCATTATCATAAATCCCGCCCCAAGTCCCTCCCCATTGCGCCTGTGCAATGTCTCCTGATGGTCTTGGGTGGGGGTCTTCAGGATGAAGATTGAAGATTCCTCTTCTTCCTCTCGTGACTTTTCACCCCATTAGGTCTCTTCAGCATGTCAATTTAGCATTCTTTGAATTCCCCTTCCTTATCTTGGGACTCAGTAGTTGCAGCTCCTCCCTTATCTCAAGAGCCCATCCTGCTGAGAGCCCACCCTGCTGAGAGGCCTGCATCTATTTTGTTAAGGTTTCTCACTTCACTTGTTGCAGCTTCTGTTTTTTTGCTCTGAGTCTTTCCTTTGCATTGCTTCTGAAGATGCCTCTCTGGTCAGTCTTATCAACTGTTCGAGTTCTCTGCCCCTAAAACCAAATTAAAATTACAGAGCTTTGGGGGGGGGGGGAAATATAATCTCCCTTTTCATAAGGTATTTAGATTATAGCCATATTTCATTATTCCATATCAATGAATAACTACCAAAGTTTAATCATCTTTTCTTTCCATCAGTGTGTAAGAGGCAAAAATTTCTCCTTTAATTTCTTTATATTCTATGTCAGTATAGAGGCATAGGAGCCAACCAAATACCCAAAATGGAACTTGCTATCTAAAACAAAAGCTCAGAAAGCATCCTCAACAATAATAGACGTCATAAATTGCCCAAGATACCTGTTAACAGATTAGCTATTTTAGTGTTCCAGCATAGTTCTCTGATCTTTTTTCTATCTTTTTCTATACTTTTCTCTCAGTTTACCCATATGTCCTCTTAAATTTTGTAGCTACCTTAATTGTTTAACCTGACCTTCACTCAACTCACAAGATCTAATCTGCGATAGTGGTATCCTTAGAAGTTCCCAAAAAGCAAGAAACCATCTTTGTTTGTATGCCTCGCTGACTGAATTATGCTGTGACTTTGGTTCAGAATTTGGCTTTTAAATCAGACATAAGAATATTAGCTTTTTCATAGTAATTATTCTTCTAATAAAAATAAATTTGCAAAGTTCTTAAGAAAACTTACAGTATTCTAATATTCTATTGGAACATGTATAAAAGCCTGTTCATTAGTTTAACTGAACTGAACCATTTCACTTCAATGCAATATTAAACTGGTTATGGTACCATGAAGTCTCTCAGTATTCACACACATCAGGTCCCCATTCTTTCTCACCAGTGAGCCTCATGAAAACACACATAGTGCGGTGTTGTACTGTTCTCCCTGCACAGACTGCATGGTGTTTCATGGAAGCACCACAGGAGACGGCGACTGTAGCTCCAGCTCACAGAAGGCCTGAACTATTCCCACAGCACTACAGTTTACTGTCAAACAGAATGATTCCATTAAAAAAGTATAAGCGTTTCCACATGGGGAGGGAGTGGAGGAATTTTTCCTTTCTCAAAGAGCAGGAACTCCGAATTTTACTCATCATATATCCCATGAGTCTCATACACAAAGCCAAATATACAGACACCTGTGACACCTCTTTAGAGTGTACAACTCTAAGTATGTGATGAATTTGAGGGAGCTGGAATACCTGCAGATTATGTATATAATATCCTAACCTAACTTTGTCATGGCTGTAAAATAAAAGATTGGTTTACCAGAATATAGACACTTTCAACTGAGGTATTTCGTTTCTCAGAAAAAAAAAAAAAAAAAAAAAAAGACCATGAGGAGACAAGGCTTCCCACTGGCTTTTTTTTTTTTTTCAATGTGCTGGTGGCTTTGGAAGAATTGTACTAAAAAAAATAAATAAAGGAAAACATTCTGCAAAGAAGCACCAGACATAGGTTAGTAATATCGACCCCTGAGAAAAAAAGAGAAATAAATGCTGTCATAGAATAATAACAAAAGAGACTTAAACTGTGAGCAGAGGCATGGGCTCTTTTTTCCCCTTTTCATTTAAAATGAAATTTGCATATTCTCTGGAGAAACAAAATGAGGATATGAAGTAGACTCAGGCTTATCATCCCATTCAAAGCCATGTTTTAGCTCAAACTGGAACTGAACCAAGTTCCAAGCATTGCTTTGAAGACTTTGTTGAACACTCCCATCCTCCCAGAATATTGTGGCTTACAGTTGAGAAGAGTGGATTGACATTTGCAGAGGGATCTCTTCAGCTCTGAGCCTGTCTGCATCCCTTGGGATCTCCCTGCCCCAATCTCTATCTCTCACCATATTCATGGCCAAAATCTCCAGCAAAAGCCAACAATTTTGCGCTATTTTTACTACTCATCACAGTTCTGCAAACATTAGCAAAGAGGTCAGAGATATTTGGAGGTATTTACAGTGAGTTTTTACTGCTTTTAACAAGAAGGATCTTTGATTCCTGTTCTCCCAGAGTTCTCCATATCTAGCTGCTAACAGAAAGCCAAGCCTTCTCCTTACTCCCATAGCCCCCAGCAATCTCATGTGGGTTAGCCTCACTGCCTGAATATGAGTGCATGCATGCATTAATGTTTATCTGTTCACATGTATATTCAGGGGTAGATCTAGTGGAAGGCACAGACAGAAAGGTCTAAGAAGTTTTTAATCCTGTTTCCCAGAGCTGTGGAGCAATTCTTACTCCAAATGCAGCATTATACTATGTTTTCCTTCAGCTACCACAAGACTGTATGCCAACCTCAGGAAGCTTCAAAGAGGCTGTGATTCTCTATTGGTGAGAAATGTTGCCTATTTCCCAGCAGGGATGAGGAACCTCTCCTTGGCTGAAGCCTGAGCAGCATGCCTGACCAAACCAGTTCTGGACTGATGGACTGGTTGAAAAAGTAACATTATTGGCTTGAATCCTAATGAAAACAGCATCAGTTTCAAAGGCACCTGAACCAGACTGAGATAAAAAGTTTTGGCTCTATTTGCCAAAACAGAAATCACTCAATTATTAATTTATCTCCCTAACTGGAGTAACCACTAATAATGCAGGTTTTTGGCTAATCATTTGACATGTAAATCAGAAAACCCCATCATGCTTCATCAGCAGATGATAAATAATATGTTTCTGTATATAGTCATGAATAAGGAATTTGGGAATGGAGAGCAAACCCTTTAAAACAATACTTTCAATACTTGAGCAAGCCATTACTATGAACATACTTTATTTATTACTACTTAAAACATGACTAAGTCATTTTTTGTTGCACATTAAGTAACAAAGAAAATTTGCATGGCAATTTCAAAGCGCTCTCTTTCAAAATCACACTGTTACATTTTTAATGTGGGTGGATTAACCATTTCTTCTCTAAGTATTGCAGTGTATTTCTTTTTCTGAATATATATGCTTCTTTGCAACTGAAGTCAATGCATTAGTCAGGCTATGACCACTATAAACAAATGTAATCTATTTCATCTATTGATTAAACCAGCAGAGCCTGAAGGAATATTTCATCATCCAGGAAACCAAATGAGTATTTATAACTTCCATTCATGCTCTTTTTGCATACAGATTGTGAAATCGTAGAGAGGGCATTTTGGTTTCCGAGCTAATGTTTTCAAACAGAGAGATCAGTCAATTTTGCAAAAGAAGCTTATCGCAAAATTTAAATAAATATTGCAAAGTCTAAGACTAAATCTCGCAGTAAGATGTTGTATATTTTAACATGAACATTACACAAGTTCCAGTCTGAAACCTGAAACACACCTGGTTTAAAGAACATTTTGTTTTACAGATGAGACACAAACAAAATAAGGAAAGAATCCTGAAGAAAATGGAGGCTCATACAAACTTTGCCCAGCTAACCTAGATGCATTCCTCAGGCCTGGCATCCTTCTTCCTCCTCCCAGCAACAGAACAAAGGAAGTTCCAACATAGCTTCCCTGCTATCTCCTGCCAGTTTAGTCATCCCTCCCATCCCAAAGACCCTCCAATGAAGAATTCTTTCTTGCTGTATCCCTTTTCCTACATTGTTGCCATTATAGGTTCCTTAATTTTTTGTATCTTTGAATGTATTGTTACTGTTTAACCAGAATGGCATATCCTCTGGCGCCATATGCATGGATCGTTGGTTGCTCTGAGTGGCCTTTATGCTGTCTGACATTAGGGATCCCACTACAAGTACCTAGTTCAAAAGAAGCTAACTGCAAAGTAGACGTCCTGACCCATCCCTTGGAGAAGGTTTATTGTTCCTGCTAGCAATGTGAGGCTGGTAGCCTCCTGGACCTCACTGTTGTCACTGCTCCCCACATCTGTGGCCCTGTGAAAGGCAGCACAGGGAATTTAGAGACATGCCACAGGGACTGAGAGAAGGAGAAATTAAATTGACCATAATCCACACCAGGTGGATTCTAAGGGAGGTGATGTAAATACGCATATTTCCAGCACATGTTTATTAAAACTGAATACTCTCATACCTACTTACGTACTCTTTGTAAGTACAATTTAACTCCACTAAATTTTCATTTTCTGAATGAAAGACTTTTGTCACAGCTTCATTTCCTTTATGTGCAATTCCAGGGGTTTCAAGTAGTTCAGAACCTCCCTGGGATCACAAACGATTGTAAAAGAAACTGTGTGTTTGGGTTTGTTGTTGGGGGTTTTTTGAGGGGAAAAATCATTTATCCAAAAGAGGTACTGTCTTGTCTAGAAGAGTTTATCTCTGCAGCCTTCTGACCATAGCCAAGAGTAGTTACTTAGGAGACTCAGAGGAAGGCTTGTACCCAGTGGTTCCTCCTCTTCTTTTTTGTAAGCTTTTGCATTTCTTGGGAAAGAGAGCATGAAGTGGTTTTGTTCATTACTTTTCCTCTCTACATTTCTTTATTTTGCCACAAAGAATTTACGTAGAGACCATAAATGTCAGAATTTCTTATTCAAATAAACAATTACATTCTGAAAAGATTTTTTTAAAAAATCTGAATCACAAAAAAATCTTCATCCCAAACTATAAGAAGAAGATATTTAGAAAAAATACAGAATTTGTAAAAGGTAAAAACAAACCAAAGGAATGGCTAACATAATTTCTGGTGTGAAGGAGGGAAGGGGCACAGTCAGGATCATCTGTGTTTGAAGTATAAGCAGAAAGTGACATTACCAACTGCTGTCTTACTAAATTCAAAAAACTTTGATAAAGACTCTGGTATATCATGAAGTTTGTTTTTAACCTGGTTGGGTGTTTAGGTTTAGATGTATCTATAATATCAAGTTATTGGTCAGAGATTTTTGCTTCTAAAACATACTAGATGACACGGTGCTCAGAGAAGAAACAGGTAAATTATTTGTAATGATTATCAAAATCCACATATGACATTTTCAGAGTCAGTATGCCAAAATACTGAAACAATACAAATTGTTAGTTCTTCCAAAGCAAAATATAAATATTTTCAAAGGTAATAGGATAAACAGGATTTGTGTTCCACTCAGGAAACGCAAATCACTTCTTTTGGATTTCCCAAAATCAAAGATGTTCTATAAGACCCTACCCTGTAGCTTCTGGCCTCTGTTCCACATCAGCTTTCTTTGGCAAAAATAACAACAAATCCATTTTGAAGTGCAAAAACAACAGAGATTAACAAATTATAAAAAGCACCTAGAAGACAAAAAGCACCATTCTCTTTTACATTGCAGAGAGTGACTGAAAAAGACATCAGAAGACCCTAGACCTATGTATTATCCCCCCAAAAAATTTAAAATAATCTGCAGACTGCAAGCAATCATGTAAAGACGTAACAAAGAAAGGATAGAGAAATCAAGAGTGTTATGCAAGCACACTTGGGAGAAAATGAAAAGTGGAAAAGCTGGACAAATTACAGGATCAGAAAAAGTCTGAGGATGGCAAGGACCTCTGTAGATCATCAAGACCATTCCCCTGCTCACAACAGAATCAGCCAGAGCCAGTTGCCCAGGACCATGTCCAGATGCTTTTGAAAATCTCCAAGGATGGAGACTCCACAACCTCTCTGGGTAAGCTGTGCCAGTGTTCCATCACCCTCATAGTTAAAAGTTGTTTCCTGGTGTCCAGACAGAGCCTCCTGTGTTTCTGTTCACGTCCCTTGCCTCTGGGCCTGTCACTGGGCACCACTGAAAACTTCTGTCTTCACTGCCCATCATCAGGTACTTATACACATTGATAAGATCCTCCTGAGCCTTGTTTTCTCCAGACTGAAAAACCCCAGCTCTCAGCCCCTCTTCCTGTGCCAGAGGCTCCAACTTAAACAACTTTGTGGTCTTTCACTGGATTTTCCAGTATGCCCATGTTTTTCTTGTATGTCTTCTTAGCATATTATGTTCACAATTGTTATTCTCCATTTGCTACATAAGGACTTTTGGACACTCAAATTAGTGAAGAAATCATTCACTAAAAAACTGCAACAAACCTACAGTTGAAAAAAAGGGCTAAATATTCCTAACAGGGCTACTCTCAATTCTGCATAATTCTAGCGTTTAGTTATGTTTATTTACTTGTTCAGAAAACATTATCATCTCAACAAACTATATTAACATTTTTTTTGTGTGTAGCCTGTGTTCTTTAAAATTTAGGTATTATAGTATAGTGTCAAACTTTCATGAAATACATGTTTGTGTGGAGAGAGGACAGGTAGTCCTTTGCTTTTTATGCTTCCAAAGCAAAGCAAATGTCCATCTATGATAAGAATACAGATTTAAAAAAAAAAATCTTGCAGCTTTTTGTATGTATTTTGGTAGTGAAAGACAATATGTATTTTTTTTTAAAGAAAAATATTACATGTAAAGACTGCATTGAATTTATTCATATCATATCAGACAGATACAGCATTAGATACATAGATAATAAACAGTTTGTTAACCATAATATCTACAATTATATTATGTCTAGTAGTAAATCCCATCTATGACACATTTATATTGAGGGATGGGAATTTTCAAAAGAAGGATTTTTTTTTTTAATTGTGAACTATTTCAGAATAATTTGGAAATACAATTTTTCATATGAGATTTCCGGAAGATGTATTACAAATTATTAGAGCAAGTGTATTCTTCAATAAATCACTGTTATTCACACATGGAAAGCCAGTAGGTCTTCTCACGCAATTAGGCACCTAACTGTATTGAAAAAAACCCAAACAAATGAACGCTTAAATAAATAACTCTGGTAGAACCACCCACTCATTTCTTGTCTTAATTCAGTTTTTAATAGCATATTCTTGCCTGTACTAGCTATAAAAAATATTAAATGTGTGCCTGTGCAACAGGCACACGCTTAATATTTCAGCTTAGATCAGTAATTATTGTTTTAGTGTGAGCAACATACACAGTATTTCTCTGAGTTCAGACATTAAATAATTTGCCAGAGTATTTGACCAGTTAAATCTGGTTCATTCTGTTGACTGGTATTGATTCTGACCAAAGCAGCTAGCATTGCATTTTTCAAAACCTAGACTCCATAAATTCACAACTACACCATTGAGCTGACAAACCAGAAGCCATACAATACATTTACATTCACAGCTGACATGCCTTCTCTGATCTTTTTCCCCCAGACATGAGGCTGTAATATGATTTATTCTACTCTATTATTGCTTTCTATGTCCCAGTCCATGTTTGTGCTTAGGGACGCATGATGAATCAACTGCCAGGGGCCAGCACACTGCAAAAGTGAGAATATGAAGACGTGATGAGGTGAAAATGTGATTACAGTTCCAGACCTGTCCCAAAAGAAAGTCCCTGTCACCACAGCTTGCACACTACAATTCAGAAGACTAATGTGAACCAAGAGTGAAAAGTCAACTAGAAATTTTAAGCAGACCATCAAAATAAAATCACAGAGTGCATGCCAAAAAATGAGTTGAAATGAGAAGGAAAAGTAAAAATCCCTGTGTCGTCTTATGTAAACTGATGAAGACTAGCCTATAATTCACCTAATTTGTCAAACATTTTCATCAGCTTGGACAGGACTGTTATTACAACATTTGCATTTCCATGGACTGCCTTCTAGAGTAGCTGTGAAACAAAAATTTACAAATCCCGTTATGATAACTGCACTTCTCCTAAGCACTGTTCAGCCCACTGGAGCTCTTGTTGCCTGACCCAGGGCTGGCAATCAGACAGCCACGGAGCCACAGGCATCGCCCTGCAGCTTCCCCTTGCCACCCAGCCAGGAGTCAGCCAGGGTCAAATGGCTGAATGCTGTTGATAACAGGAGATGTATTGTGGACACTAAAGGCACTGCTGCTGCCTGCAACGTGCTGCCATCATTACTGCCCTTTATTAAGAAAAAAGAGATCCTTTCACAGTAATGTGGAAATATTTCCTGGAGCATGAGGTTTTGCTGGAAGGCGTCATACCCAAGTACTGCTCTGCCTCTGCAGCGCTGCAGTTCTGATCCTCGATGGAATTTCAGTCTTAATCACTTTTGACTGAAGGTGGGACAAGACTAAACAGGGCAAAAGCTCACCAGATACATACTGTATCAGACCTTGTAATGAAGGGCAGGTCAGGAAGCTCCTCTCTGTTAACCGGTTGAGTCCACTGTTGTTCTTGCTTACCAGCCAATAAAGGTAAGTCAGTGCACTCTGCAGACAAGAGACAAAGACAGATGCCAGCCATTCCCACTAAAGGATTTGAATCACTTTGAGCCAATTCAGATGACAAAATGTAGGATGTTTAGATCTGGGTTTGTTTCCCCAGACTCTCATTATTAAAAAAAAAAAAAAAAAAAAAAAAAAAACAAAAAAAAAAAAACGAAGAAAGAAAAAAGTGTCTCCAAAAGGTGACTCAATCCATATGTTTTAGATACATGTCTTAAGCTGAGATGAATCACCCCTTGTAAAAATTGGGTGAGTTGTTCTCTTCTAACTATAAACGTGAGCTGGTGACAGCATGTCTAATTTTTGAAAGAGAAGTTAGGGACAGAAGAATCCCAATGACAGTACATGTGAACAGAGTAGCATCCCTACTGGACAAACCACCTGGAGCTACAGGCTCAAAAAAACTATGCTGTACTCAGTGCATCTGATCCTTCAGCTTTATCTGAAGAGCTGAAAGGCTTGTGGGTGTTTCAGAACAGACACCAGAATAGTGAATTACACATTCCCCATGTCTGTCCTTGAGACAGGAGCCACTGCCCATGTTGTGGAGTACATAAAGAATCAGATCTGGACCAAGATCATTTCTGCATCTGGATGTGATGTGATGTGATACTAAAGGCAAGCCAGCCTTTAGACAAATCACTCAAAAGCTACCTATTTTTCACTATAATATCATGCAGACATGCAAATCCCTGCCTGTCTCACATTAAAAGGGATAAGAGGGATTAAGGAAGGACTCTAAAACCTGCTGTGCATTTTTGTTCCCCAAACTTTGTTACTGTTACGTCAGGCACTCCTGCTCTCCCCTCCATCTATTGATAATTTTTAATCTGATCTTTCTGAATGGTTAATGGGGGTGCTACACACATCTGCATCTGCATAGGGCACTTCCAGGAATATGTTTCCCCAACACCACAAAGCTAGTAGTGCTGGTGTAATGACTTTTCCCCATGGCAGAATTGAGTACTCTCTCATTATCCCAGCACTGTATTTCTCCAAAAGCAGCACTAACTTCCCACTTATTTTTAAATGAAATTGTTTCTAAAGTTGTCCTAAAAGTTCCAAATTAAACTTTTTCAGAAAAATAGACCATTTCATCTCCAAAATTAGTTTGGCTGAAACTCCATATCACTGGAAAAAGCTGAAGAAAAATATCTAAGCAATTTATAAACCTCTAAACTTTTCACAAAGAAAAAAAGTTATTTTCTGGTTAATTCTGTTCACTCCTCATCATGTCAGATTTCATGAAAAATAAAGTTATTTTTCAATAAAGAACAGTTACCTCAAGTCAATATCAAACAATTCTCCAACAATTGAAACAAGAAACGCTTATATAACTAGAGATCATCTTAAATATTTATATAGTACTCCACATTAAAGTGTTTTATATTAATGTGTCTAGCGATAGAGGGAGAAAGCAGAAGTGATGGAAGACAGAAAACTGACAGAATAGGGTATGTTATGGCCTTCTATGGGACTTTTATTATGGTTTGTGAGTAAAGCGGTGTGACTTTTCTATGGCATATGACTTTCAGAGTTTGAGACCAAGCAGCAGTAACAAAAATGAAGACAAGAACAGAACATATATTAAAAAACACCTATTAAAATAAAAGCAGCATTCCTGCAATTGACAGACATACGGAAAAATCCCGAGTTAGATCCTAATGTGGTCCAGTTGATTTTCTGCAGTTTATCAAATTACATAGCTCCTAACAGCACAGAAACAGTCTCATGATCACACAAGTGTGTGTCTGTGTGCATTTATAATGTATGCAATATTATGCACATAATATGACTAATAGTATATGTGAAGAGCATTTCCAGTCCAAATGCCTTTTGCTATTGATCTGGAAGGCTATTTTAGTCCTTGAAGCTTCTAGATATGAAAAAAAAATTAGGCACAAGGATCTTTTAAATCAAGCAAATGTGGTATCTTTGATTACAATTGAAAAGTACATTCTAAACCAAAAATTTAAGACATTTGACCAGTTCAGGATAGCCCCATCTGAAAAATTGTGCCTTGAGAAAACAGTTTTCTCCTTTGCTGCATTCTTTCTTCTTCTTCCTTTTCCAAGGAGGAGTGGGTGACCCTGAAGAGCCAGTGAAAGATTACATACAAGTGCTTATCATATTTTTGTTATGATGTAAATACAGTGCATGCATAATTTCTGTTGAGCTCAAGCATTTGGTTATTAATTTTTATCTAACAGGACTAGTTTTATTATTTCAACCATTAAAAATTACAGGACAATATTTGCACTATAAATTCATCTATTAAACAACTTACAACTATGACAAAAACTTGCCTTGGGTTTAATCACTTTTGGTAGGTACCAGCACAAAGATTTACAGATGTAACCCCTAAGGTCTCTTGTTCAGTTGCAGAGTAAATCCACTAAAGTTTGAATGGCTGGTAAATATTTAATGAAACAACACGCTCCTTGAATTTTTTTAATGTAATATTTCTTTTCATCTGTTGTGCCTCAAGAAGAATTTCATACATCAAAATGCATGAAGTAACTTAAAGCAATTTTCAAGTGTCACATTGATTTAAAATATTTCCTCTCACAAGATTCATTCTTCAAATTGTGTCATGATTAAGCAATAATTGGAAGATTCTCTTCACTTCCCTAATTCTGTCTTTTAACACTAACATATGTGATGATCCGTATACAAAGGATTAAAATCCTTTTGTAGTACATCCTTTTGTGAAATTAATCACTGATATAAAGAATATGCATAATGAAATTTCTGATTTAGTGGAGGCTAAAATTACTAAGGGAAAAATAGGATAGAAGGCTGTCTTGAAATCACCACCCTTGATAGAGAATTGTAAGTCAATTGGCATTTCTTCTTCCTTATTCTACAATTTCATATTATTAATTGGTTCTATAGCAAGCCCTCACAGTAACAGAAAATGAGCTAAAAGCTCATAGTAAAGTCCTCATAGTAAGGACTTTAAGGGAAAAAAGTTTTGACCAAGACATACTTATTAGTTAGGTCTCCTTGCATTTGATTTCTAATTTTCTTTGATCATAACTGCCCTTTTACTCAGATAATTTTCTCTGCTGAGAAAAGAAGCAAAAATTAAGTATGTTCTGAGCATAGGCTAAAGCCTATATTTCACCTGGAACTAAACTTATTTAAATATTTAGTGAATATGGTTTCCCCATGGATTTAAAGGCACAGATCTACAGTTTAGAGATGCTTTCTTTTAACAACTGTTGGAAAAAATCCTAACCATGTATGTTAAAAACACATGTGCTTACAGTAAAATCCACAAAGTACAGGGAAATTTGATTAGCCCACTTTGCTGCTCCCATCTCTCACTTCAGTGACAATCATATATAATGTCAGGCTTAATCAGGAACTCTAATTTTAGGACACGTGACAAGGGATTATCCATCCTCTCTATTTCTTCAAATAGTATAAAGGATTTCTACACAGAAGACAAACAAAAAGCTAATATATGTCTAAACATGAACTTTTTGCCTATCTTTTTAAATAGCCAGAATCAATCAGCCCAAGTTCAGAAATACTTACACAGTCATCGGTAAGGAGCTGAACTGAAACTATCTAAGAGTGATCTCCAAAGAGACATCTTAGGGACATAATCTCTGCATCCTACCTAAGCAACCTGGAGCACAGGCAAAGCTCATTGATGGCTCCTTGCACCCATTCTTACATCCCTAACCAAAATGATAACAAAAGCAAGATAGCCCAAAAATCACAAGACAGAAAAATGCAATTTTGTATGCTTTTGATGACTCTTGCAATTGGGAAAAGCCAGCACAGATTCACCAAGGGCAAATCACGCTCGACAAACCTTATTGCCTTCTATGACAAAGTAACCTGTTTAGTTGCTGTGGGGTGAGCGGTGGACATTGTCTACCTGGATTCCTCCAAGGCTGTCAAAACAGTTTCCCACAGCCTCCTCCTCAAGAAACTGATGTGTTCAGGTCTAGACAAGTGGTCTGTATGGTGGGAACTGACTAACAGGCCACACCCAGAGGGTGGTGGTAAACAGCTCTTTTTCAAAGTGGCAATCTGTTATAAGTGGGGTCCCCCGGGGATCAATATTGGGCCCAAGGCTGTTTAATACCTTCATAAGTGATCTGGATGGTGGGATCAAGTGTACCCTGGTGAAGTTTGCTGATGATAACAAACTGAGTGTGGAAGTGGGCACTTTGGAAGGGAGAGCCACCCTGCAGGAAGACCTGGATAGGCTGGAGGAGTGGGCTAACAAGAAACTTATGAAGTTCAACAAGGACGGGTGTAAGGTCTTGCACCTGGGAAAACATAATCCAGGAGTGCAGCACAGGCTGGGATCTACCTGGCTGGGGAGCAACTCTGTGGAAAAGGACCTGGGGGTCCTGGTGGACAACAAGCTCAATATGAGTGAACAGTGTGCTGCAGCAGCAAAGAAAGCCAACAGGATGATGGGTTGCATCAACAAGGGCATCACGAGCAGAAATAAAGTCATTATCCCAGTCTACTCAGCACTTGTCAGGTTACACCTGGAATATTGTGTTCAGTTTTGGTCCCCACTATACCAAAAAGATGTGGACAGGCTGGACAGAGTAAAAAGAAGGGCCACAAAGATGACCAAAGGACTGGGAAGCCTGTCATATAAGGAAAGGCTGAGAGAACTGGGTTTGTTCAGCCTTGAGAAGAGAAGGCTTAGGGGAGACCTTATCACCATGTTCCAGTATTTAAAGTGTGGCTACAAAGACGTAGACTCCCTTTTTACAAGTAGTCACATGGAAAAGACAAGGAGTAATGGGTACGAGTTACTCCTGGGGAGATTCCAACTGGACACAAGAGGAAAATTTTTCACAATGAGAACAATCAGCCTTTGGAATAATCTCCCCAGGGAAGTGGTGGATTCCCCAACACTGGACACTTTTAAGATTCGGCTGCACAGGGTGCTGGGCCATCTTTTCTAGGCCATGTTTTTGCCAAGAAAGGTTGGACCAGATAATCTTTGAGGTTCCTTCCACCCTGGTATTCTGATTCTATTATTCTATTACCTTCTGCTACTCTTCTCACTTAAGTGTCTCAATAGCTGAAACGAATTTAGTCCCAAGTGGTTCATGAATCCTGAAGAAAATAAATGAATATTGTACAACCCTTAACAGTGGGATTTTGAGCTTTACAGTTATGTGCAGCTGGGTTGGTCTGAGTGCTTTTGTTTTCTGTCTCTGATATTGCATGAGATATAACTAACCTTAAAAAAATATGTTTACATTTCATATCCAGCCTGTCTCACACATTTTATTTGCATTCTGGTGTGTGATCACTCAGGCTAACCTACTGGGGTGATCACTATCTCACAGCAATCTTCATATCTGTTTTTAAGAGGATTTGTCTGTTCTTCATTAGCCAAGGTCAAATAGGACTAATGCTTGGAAGATTTGTACCTCATTAGCATTATCTTTATTGCCATTATTTCACAAGCTAACAAAACAAAAAGGAATTATTCCCCAGTTAGTCCCAAACATTCCTACCCTTCTCATTAGTATTGGCATAACCCTTTTCTCTAGGGCAGCTCAAAGCTTAGTTCTTGAAGGAAAGGCTGACAGCAGCAAAATTATAGTAGCAAGAGGGGTAGGCAGAAAACACTCTCCTGATTTATAATCAGATTCTCTTATTGTAGCAAGCACTTCCTCATTGCTGAGCTACTTAGATCAGCTCATGCAATTTGTCACCTAGTAGAAATTACTTCTCATTCTAGCTAACAAAGAAGGGCGTGTTTCCCCCCTACACTTAGTTAAGAATGCTGTGCAGAATTCTTGGAGTGGTATTTTAATACAGCTCTTAATAAAAAAGAAATACCATTCTGAACATCTGTTTTGTCCTTCTGAGTGACAGGCAAGGACAAAGAATGGTTTCAGGATGAGATGTGACATGGGGTCTCAGATGTTCTGGATTCTCAGTGTGCTTCCCATATAAACCTTGGTGATCTTTGCAATTCACTCGTATCTAAATGCATCCAAGAGATAAATCTGAAGTACAGCCAGCTTTGGAGGAGACAGACCTAGCAATAAGGCACCTCAACTGAGTAGAATCTTCTACAGAAATGGAGATGGACAAACCCTCTTGGCCATCAGTGGTGCTTCTGTGGAGCATCAGAGGATTTAGGCACAGTTTCCCTTGATTTTTGGTTTCTCATAAGTGGCACCTAGCTGTTTAGACCAAGCTGACATATATACAGGCACAAGTACAAGTACATAATACCTAACTATGATGCCTGGGAAGGGCTTGGATAATGGAGGTATCAGACATTTAGCTACAATTAGTTGAAGCCAAGTATTTTAGGTAAAGTCAGAGTCATGAGTGGGACATATCTCATTTCTTTAATCAATGAAACAGTCACCTCCAGAGGGTGATTGATCTGACTTAATTTAGGATAAGATGTTGTAGCATAAGATAGATCACTCTTTTTAGGTGTTTGTTTCATTGACTGTAAAAGGAGCTTAAAGACTTGCCTCCACTTTTTTAGATGTCCCTGACAGAAGACAGAAATCCCCACCTTGGGCACCACGAGGGTTTTCATATCACCAGACTTCAGATGCCTAAGGATCTAATTTCCTCAGGTCTCTCTATGGAGAGAGAAGGAAATGCAGAACATCAATTTTAAATTACAGCTTTACACACTTACTTTGTTGCTTCTTCTTTATCCTTATTTCTAAGCATAAATTGAAGTAATCTTAGGGTGTTGTTTTGTGGGCAAACATTTGTGTGAGACAGTCTTATAGCATAGTGTAGGTATTTAATATATCTCCTCTCCCGGGAAAAAAGTCCTCAATGCAGCGAGACTCCAGTTCAGCAGTGTCCTTAAATATGATGTCTCAGAAACCCAAGTGCCTAAACCCACTGGTCTTCTGTCAAGCCCTAAACACAAGTTTTAAACTCACCAATAAGAAAGACACATAAGGGTTTATAGACACCAATTACACATAACCAGTACTGTGATACCTGCTCTTAGAGTGAAAGGTGATCTACTACTTTTACATCCTGTTTCACTAAGCAAGATAGCTGAGGATAAAATCATATCCCACCAACTAATCCGCTGATGCCCATGACCTAGAAGGTTCATGAGTGCAGTGGAGGTTTCACTGAACTAGTTACTCAGTAATGACCACAGATCTGAAGGATAGCAGCCCTGTGATAACCTCCCTCTCCTAATGCCTAGCTCAGCTGGGGCATCAGGAACCTTTCAGCTCCACAGAGCACATATGGCTGCAGGGTTTTGGTTTGTTGTTGTGTAAGTCTCTTGCTGTCACACATAAATAAATGGACAAATGTTATAAATAAAGGTCAGCTGGAATGCAAAGCTGTAGCTGTCTAGCCAGGGTTTTATAAAAACCTTCTCCCATTCCACCTCTAGAATTTTTTCTCCTTTGAGAGAGTCTGACAGATTAAGTGACTTCTGAGTAGGTTCAGTCTCATGGGGGAGATGATTCTGTCCTTTTGCCAGCACCACCATTTGAAAGAATCCAAGTCACCAAAGGCAGAAGATAGTAAAGATATCTTTACTACTTAATATATAATCTTTACATTTCATAGCATAATAGGAAGCAACAAGCCTACAGCTGATGTGACTGACACAGCCCCCACGTTGCTTTCATAATTGGCAGATAGACACTGCACATAAAAAACAGACTACCAGAAATAAAAGGAGGGCATGACAAAATTCAGTGAAGCCAGAATTTCACACTTAAGTTTGCTTTTTTGTTTATTAGTTGTTGTTTTTTCTATCTTGACTAATTTAAGGTCACCTAACAGACTAGTAATTTGAGTATAGGGCTGATTGAAATAACTTTTATTTGACCCTCCTCCCAGCCTCTTCAAGAAACACTCAGAAATGGCAGTCCTTCCTTGCAGCTACAAATATCATATTAATCCACCCAGGAGAAATGGTTTATCCAGCATTGACAGTCTTTCATGTCCTTATCTGACCTCATCAACTGCTGTTGTAGGGGACTGACAGAGGAATCAGTCAGTGACTCTCTGATTGATTACAGTATTGATTTTTTCTTCTTCTTCTACTTAAAAAAAAGTAAAAACCCAGAACTAAATGATCCATCTTACCAACTACAAAACCATTTCAGAAGTTTGTAAAGAAAAGGCTGTGATCCCTTGACAAAAATATGTAGCTCTAAAGTGCCAAAGATTGAACAGGTATTTGGAGTCTGTTCCTCACATTAGATTTTGGCTTTCTTTAGTTTTCTACAGCCTACTCCACACCACTGAAAATATGCAGTATTTCTTTCTTCCAGCAGGGCATATCAAGCAGTTTTTGAAATTGGTATTTTATTATATACTGAGAATAAGAAAAGCAGATTGTAAACCTAGGGTATAACACTTTTCATGTCCCTAGTATAGGGATCTTAAAACCATTCTTGAATGTGAAGAACCAACAAAAAACGCTTTATTTCCTATTCCAGTGGTAAGACTGATTTTTTTCACAGTATACTTTATTCATATTAGAGACGTTTCCTAAAGCTCAGTAATAATTTTCCTCTATCAAGAGTTTTGCAGCTCTCATATGCACCTTATTTGTATATCATGTAATTAGAACCATGGAAGACATTGGAGTGAGGCCATTAGTATAAGCTTAAAGGATGCCTGCATAGACTCCCTGGGACTCTCATTCTCATTTGTGCAGAAAGGATGCAAGTAGCAATCCATCATTTAGGATTTCCATTTGAAAGCTGTTCTAACTTGATTGTTTTTGTTTAAGAACTATATTACTTGGTACATTTCCACTGACACTGGGAAGACAATTAAACAGAAGTGCAAAGTAGCAATATAAGTGCTACTTTTCAGTGTTATGATAGTATTTAAAAATAATAGTTCAGGATATCCTATTAGCTAAATAAAAAAACTTCAGGTTCAACAAAATGCAGAAGGACAAAAGCTCATCTTAATTCAGAATGTCTTAGCCGTAATGAAACAAAAGACTTGTATGATTATACCTGAAAATAATTTGCTAAATATCTTTTTATTAAAAATTTTTTACATACTAAGGAGGATTCAAAGAAAGAGGATGCTGATGTGTGTTAAGGAATTTGTTTCTTTTAGATCAGACCAGTGACCTTATTAAAATTCAGTAAATATTAATATGTTACTCTAAGTATTTTGATTTGATATTTTGAACTGTGAATCACACACTTCATAGGTTCCTCATAAAGCATATTCTACCTTTTGCATTAATTGTGAGACTGAAAAGTGATTAATTTAAATGATTATAGTTACTTTACATATAGGTAACTATGTGGGGCTTTCTGGTAAATAAAAAAAATGTTGCATTTAAATTTGAAGAACAGTGAATTTCATAGTAGTGTACAAGCATACACATTAACTAAGAGTAAAAAAGATCTTTTTGCATTCCTGATCTACACTAAAAGAAAGGACAAAATAAAAAGACATAAACATTTGTGGATGATTTTGTAATCTGTATTGCAAGTCCTAAAAAAAAAAATCCAAACAAACTCCTCCGTTCCCCAGAAGAGATAAAAAAGAGCTGAATACACATAGCATCAATTTAAGAAACAAGAGGTTTCATAAGTATGCAAAAAGTAATTTCTGAAACCTGTACCCTTTGATATGATGCAGTTCTATCACTTTCAAGAAGCTAAAAGATTTTCAAATAGAGTTAAAAAAT
This sequence comes from Strix uralensis, assembly GCF_047716275.1. Taxonomy (NCBI): domain Eukaryota; kingdom Metazoa; phylum Chordata; class Aves; order Strigiformes; family Strigidae; genus Strix; species Strix uralensis. Next base: position 22,367,696 of record NC_133976.1, read on the forward strand.
GTTTATTCGTTGCTGATGCAGCTGAAATTCATTTTGCAGCAGGATTCAAATAAAAAAAAGAAAGCTTTAATTGTGTCCGAACCATGGAATATGACAACATAAGCATTCTTCTCCAAAATATGAACATTAATCAATTCAAGGCATGATTTTTTAAAAAGTCAGATGATCATCTGTCCTCATTGGTATTAATGATGCTTTCTTATTAAACTGGCAGTTGTGTCAGATATGGCAGATTAGACCCTTTGACAAAATGGATGCTTCTAGTTTTCAGCTGGGAATTAATATTGATTTTACCTTTGAAGTCCTAAAAGCTTGTGATAAACAGTCCATGTAATTCAGAAAAACAAAAAGGATCATCTCCAAAATACTTGGTTTTGTTGACATATATGCTAGCCCTCTTCTTTACCAAACAGTTGATTTTCTCAGAAGACACATGAAACTCTACAACATATGAGAAAACCATGTCACATCTAGCAGTTGTAAAAACAACACGCACAAAGAAAATTAAAATGCTCCTGTCATTTTGAATTATACTGAAATATAAAATATTAGTTACATAACTAGACTCAACAAATCTAAGATGATGCAGGGCACTATCATGACAGCTGATATTTCTCTTGCTGTACCCAGATCCAGGCTCCAAATAGGTTTGAGGATTTGGGGGTGATCTTGTTACTTGTTTCTACCATTTTTTTTCTTCATATAAATGGCTTCTTGAATCCAGCACATGAAGTTGTCACAAAGGCAGTGGAAGAGTGATGGCTGGGTAATATAAGCCCCAAGCTAATTAACATACAGGTAACTGAGTGACATATAGCCTCATTCTCAAAGGAAGACATTTAAGTAGACATATAAAGGACACTACCCAGACTTCGGAGGTAAAAATGAAGCTGTTTCCTCTGTTCACCTTCCAGACATCATTTGTCTCTAATTCATATTTGTAAGACCACATTTGTAAGGGAGAGAGCTAAAAATAGGCTATTCAGTTAAAAATGGAAACCGAACTTATATTTATTTGCTGTTTAAACTCCTCTTGTGGACAGCAGGCTGAGAGTTAGCCGCAGTGCCCTGGCAGCAAAGAGCGCCAACAGCCTCCTGGGCTGCATTAACAGGAGCAGAACCAGTATATCAAGGGAAGGGATTATTCACCTCTACTCAGCACTCCTTAGACCACTGCTAGAGCACTATGCCCAGTTTGAGTGGACCAAACAGCAGTCCACCAGCACCCTCAGGGATCTTTTAGGAAGACAGATCAGGATCTTCACAGTGGGACATGATGGGCAGATGAGACACAATGTGCATAAGCTGAAACATGAGCATTCAGCCTGGATATTTTTTTCCTCATGAGGATTGTTAAGCCTTGGAAGAAATTGCTCACAGAGGCTGAGCAGTCTCTCTGCATCCTTGGGGATTTTCAAGACTTGACTGGATAAGACCCTAAGTCAACCGGGTCTAAGCTCAGACTGACTCCTCCTGAGGACCTGTAAAACCTGAACTATTCCATGATCCTACCATCCCCTTGACCAAGAAGAGCAGTGATGATTTTCAGGCCTGAGTCCAGAACAGGCCCTCCAGTGGGTGCTATACTTCTGAGGCTATCCCCTGCCACTGGTCAGATCTTACATGTCTACCTCAAAATACATGTGACTGCTACCTTCCTCATGCCCTCCCAAAATGGGCTTACATATTCCTGCAGTGCCATGCTATGTGCTGGGGCTTCAGTCCCACCATGCAGCCCCAGCTGTTGAGGCCACGTCATCAGCAGAATGTCTCGTGCAGGATGCCATGGCTGGAGAACTACTATGGCTCTGGGTGAAGAGAGAAACTCTGCGGTTTCAAATCCATGCGCTTAAGAAGGACCTGTTGCCTTAGCCTCAACTTTGTACTGGTAGGTTTTCTAGCAACGGAGTGCGTAAATATGGAGAATGAACAAACCTAATCCTAAATATACCCTGATTATGCCTTGCTTTACCCGATCGCCATTTAAGTAGTCAGTAATCTGTTGCATCATCCTGATTATCTTCAAAATAGCATAATAGAAATGTCTGCAAAACATTAGATGGAAGTGAAAGGACTTGTAAATTATAAAGTTACAAAAAGCTCATATACCTTAAGATCTCCACTCTGGTACCATTCTTAATTATATAATGGACTATATTTTTTTGCAGAAACAAGTTACTAACAATGGGATAAAATAAAACCAAATAAAAATCCATGAATCAAAATTATGACTAACTTATATGGTTAAAAAATGTATATAAATATTATACAGTGTTAATTGTAAGAGGCTCATGTTTCTACAGCACTGTCATTTTATATAGCTTAAAATCTAGCAAAACAATCTCACACTGAGAACCATGTGGGCTGTATTCTGACCATAAAAATATTCTTGGCTTCAGTACAATTTATTGCAAATACAGTCTTTCACTTGTATGAATCACTACAGAGGACTGGAGTTTTGTTTTCATGCTTCTTATAACTTATTATTTTGATTTTAGAAAAAAATGATCCCTCCATATTCTGACCATGTAAAACTTTGCATAAATATAGCTATTCAAAGCACAAAGACATGGCAAGAAAAATATATCTATGAGAGAGACACAACCTATGTAGTAAAAGAGGACTATGATAGACAATATCTATCTGAGATATAACTGAGAATACTTTCACTTGAACAATGTTCATAAAACTATTTACAATTGTGTCAACTGCTCAGTTTCAAGAATATTAAGAATCCTTTGTCTACCAAGTTCTCAAATAAAGCAAAATGCTTAGTAAATCTAAAATTGAACAGAAAGTTCAGGAGGAAAGTAAGAAATCTACAAGAACAAGGTTTTCTTGACTTTTTGTATCTATACCGCATAGTCACTTGAATAAGGCTTTTTTTCTATTTTTAAAAAAAGAAAATTAATTTTTTAAAAAACTCCTGTGATTTAAACATCAAACTTATGAATATAAAATCATATATGGAGGATTTTTCCCATCTTGTTGCCTTTTCCTGTTTTCCCATCTCAGAGAGAATCTCAGATTCACAGCTGGAAATTACATGGTGCAGGTTCATCTCCAAAAAGGTAAGCGGTATAATTTAGGCATCTTTGACTGAGTTGCTATAACTCAACAAATCAGAGTTAGAAAAAAACCTCAGCAGCCAGCTGTTTTTTGCATGGACAGACCCTCACCACGCTGTCTCTGTCCCACACTGCCTGTGCAGTAATGCCTAGATAGAGATACTGACAATCAGGAAAAAATGGATTCACATGATAATATTATCAGCTTGAAAGAAACATCTACTGTAAAAAAACATAAACAGCTTTACACCATCTGGCACCAAAAGCAATTAAATCTGATTCAATTTCTAAACTATATCATTTGTATTTGACTTTACAGGCTAAAATAAAACCCTTTCCATGTCTAAAAAAAGCAGTCAAGTCTTTTAAGTAAAGCACAGAAAGTAATTTTTTTAAATAGAGATAAGTGCATTCCACAATCTGTGAGATTTTTTCTAGGAGCAAACGGAGTTCTGTAATGCACTATAATTATTACTGCTCTCTATATGTGCTAAAATTGCTCTGACAGCTCTCAAACAGGAACATGATCTACTGTTGGAAAGCATCAAAAGATGCCCCAGACATTACTAATTATGAAATATTATGTTAGTGGAGTTAATGATTTAATTTTCATTTTTCAACCTATTCAACAGAAGTTAGAGGGACTAAACAGAATTTAGAGGCTAAAACAAATATTTCTAGGAATTTTTAAAGACAGACTTTTAAAAGGAAGAGATGCGCCAGATTCTGGTCTTATTTCTACCAATCATAGGTGCCAATGCTCTTATTTGTAAATTACCATCATTACTGCAGAAGCTGAATAAGATTTTAAAGGGAAAGTTCTTCCACTTTGGCAGGACATCTCACTATCTTCAGAACTCTTCCACAGTTCTCATCAGTTTGATTCACATTACTATGATTCCTATTTGCAGCCTGTGTCATAGGAGAAATTCATGGGGTTTTACTTACCTATTAAAAAAAAAAAACCTTAAATACCTAATATAAAAAATTATTACAAGTAAGGAGGTTGGGGGTTTTTTAACTTTCTTGACACCACAACACAAGTCTTAAAGTCCTTCATTAGCCTTTCTGAAACCTAGGAATGGACTTGAACTATTTGCCTATTTTGGCCTTGTGACTACTCTGTGTCTGAAATATACACAAAGTTCCTCTATCTACACTTTTAACTGTGGAAAGTTCTTTTTAAAGGTGATTTTTAAATTGTAAATGATAGGGAGAAAGTGTTGAAAACACGTCTTCCAACTTCATGGGTTGCAGCCTCTGCCTTCTGTCAGCGCTGCAGCCACAGTATGATCCTGCTTACACTACAGCTGAATCTTTCTCTTCAGAGTTTTAGTTTTCATGTTTATCTCCTACTATTACTTTCTTTTCAGAAATTCCAATCGGGTTTAAAATCTACTTCCAACACAGAATGTGTATGTATGAATGCTGGAAGAAAATTAGATACTTACAGTTACATAGGACTAGCTTCTTAATACAGGAGTCATCACATAACCTATGGCCATGAACCAGATATCTAAACTCAGAGAATGAGCTCTCTAGGCTTTTCTCAATAGTGTCAGACAAACTTGCTTATAGAAAAAAACAAAACAAAACAAAAACAAAAACAAAAACAAAACCACAAACCTGGTGCCAAATTTATCCATTCTGTGTCTTCCTCTAAAGATACCCATCTCTCTTTACCGCATCACACCCTATCCAGCAAAAGATAGCCTAATCTCAATTATGGATATGTCCCCTTGTGTTTCTGTGATGCAGTCCTGGCAATCTTTGCAGTATATACTCTGGAGCTAGTCGAAGAGCAAACTTGAACCAGTCAAAATATTGTCTGGGCGTCACAAATATTACAGGTAGGTGTAGGACTCATCTCATCTAACTCATGGTTGATGGAAAGAAGATGTACTTCTAAGGAACTATCCACTGCATCCACTACAAGTAGACAACTAAAGAGGATAGATTAATTGTACCCTAGAAGTGTTGTGGGTTGTTTTCCAGAATCTAAAGATGCTAGAGACTGGAGAGGTCTACGTTTGTTCAGAAGAATCCTCCCTATTTCCCCTAAGAAGTACCTTGTTATTAAATATTCTCCCAGGTGCCTGGGAACCAGCAGGCTCCAGTTCCCAAGTGCTGAAGGAGATGTGCTGAGTGGACTTTCTAAAATAGCCAGTGGGCTTTGGCAAAAAATAACAAATCTCAGCAAAGCATGACAACAGTTAATGGAATGTTTCTGTTCTAGTTGCTGTGGAAATGCATACAAGGAATTACAACTCCATATACTATTGGAATCATCTATCTCATGCAATTGCTAAACAGTGTTAAGTAATACCAGAAGGAAGGAAAGGGACAGAGTCTTGTAAATTAATCACGTCTGTAACCTTCTTTAACATTATACTAAATGCTATACTTTATTTCCCTGAATTGGAGCTGGGTTAAAATAAGAGACAAGTCACAATCAGGGATTCCAAGGTCACACAAGCAAATCTTCCTGCCACTTCATACCTATTACGTTAATTCAGAAATTTTTGTTTTGTTTTGTTTTCTCCCATTATCAGCACAGTGAATGTGTTCCGTTCAAAACTGTTACTATAAGAACCCTATGGTAACATTTAAAATTTTTTCTTTTGGATAAAAATATCAGAAAATTGACGGATAAGTTGTTTAGGTAGAACAATAGGGCATTTGATACTTAATCTGCAAGCACTTAATAAGAAGTATTCCAAGTAATGGCACAGTGCTATTATCATATCACTTAGTAAAATGGCAGCAAATTATTGTATTATTCACATCTCGTTGGGTCCATGCTATTATCACAGAGATGCCTTTAAAGATGACATTTAACATACTCCTTTTACACAGTAAAGTGGTTAAAAGCACATTCAAATTTTAAAATGTTTCTGATCTCTTGACAGCTCACCGAAGCATTTTGTGGGCCCCCCTGCCTCTCCAGTTGTTAACTACAGCTCTAAAACTTCTTATAATTATGAACATTGCAGTCACACTAAATTAGACTGACAGCTGAAATACTGATTACTAAGGACTTATTAAGGACTACTTTGCAACCAATTATGCTGACATTTGACTTGATTTGACAGTTGAATTGAGTGGAAGATTCCTCCAAAACAGTAGAGAAGAATTTAATTTATATCCTCATCATTTTAAGATAATTGTTCAGGACAGATTCATTAATATACACTACAAAATTTATTTTTATCCCAGCTTGGAGCACCTATGATTCAAATGATAGTCTTTAACATGCATGCATTCTCACATATTTTGAGATTTCGTGACTGTTACCACAGGATCTCTGGCACAAAAAAAAGGAAAATTTAATGCCAGATTCCAGGAATTTTCACTGACCATCAACTCAAGCAGAACAAAAATATGTTTTCAAGTTGTGAAATATTTTTCCCGTAAAATGATCAAAATTGTTAAACAAGATTATACCCAATTTCCACTGTTGTAATTTTGCTGTACCATTACATGCAAATTCAGTGTTATTACATTGTTTCCCAGTAATTTCTCAAATGTTCCTGCAATTTAGTGAGTTTCACCTGGAAATTCTCTGTAACGCCTACTCCATCTTTTTTTTAATGTTCAAATAAAAATTAGCAGAAAAAATATTATCTCTTACTTTAAACTCAATTGGTATAATTTCAGAGCAGAATGCACAGCACAAAGTTTGGTTTAGCAGAAAGGTGACAAACATTGATTCCCAGGAAACCATCTCCTCTAAAAGAGGTGAATATGCACATACAGGAAATGAAGAGATGAAATTTCCTCATTCAAATCTATTATGCCAACCAACTGAGAAAAAAAAAGGAGAAAACAGATCTCTTCAGCCACCAAAGAATTAATGAAATATTTTCAAAGGTTTTTTAAGGCTACTCTAGGATATAAGAAATATCACCAACCTGTCACAAAGTAATAAATTAATGGCAAATACTTTATGTATAGTCTGTTTATTTTTATTTTCACTTGCTGCCTTGTAGAATTCATAGAGAAAAGGAGTTAAGTTGGATTCAAAAAACGATTTTGCTTCTTATAAGGTACTAACTCCCTTGCATGTTTCCAGGACCAAAACAACATCAGAAGTGAACTGAAGCCTGAGACTACTGTAGAAATAAACAAAAATCAGTATAATTGTCACAATAAACAGAAAAAAATCTGTCCATAATTTGAAGTAGATAGCTGATAGGCTTCTGTTTTAAATAAAATCTTTTTATAAGAGTGGCTCTTATTTCATAAAGTTGGGTAAAACACAGATATCAAGCAACAGGGTTTTCTCACAAGACTGCATTTCATTCCTTCCATTTCTTGTCTCAGGAGAAATCCAAAAAACATAAATAAGTCTGTTCTTTAATACTAAAAATTGCTAGATTTTTGTCCAAAACTTAAGGGTGCTGTTATGACTCTAATCAGTTAAGCTTTTTCACAACTTCAGCACATAGGCAAAGAACAGAATGGCCAAGGAGGCTAAAACACACTAACTTATGAAAAACCTTGTTTGAAATAGTTCATCTTACTCCCAGACAAATGTAAGACATCATTAATATTACTGCATGTGTTGAAAACACATATTCAGTATCTGAATAATTATTTTAGTTTCTGAATCTACCATTCCAGCACCTTTCTCAAAAATTGGGCGAGGGGGATTGATTGAAAGTGTGATGCTGCAAATTAGTTATATTGAGTGAAAATAAAGTTGTTGGTGGAGTAAACTAAAAAGTTTTTATTTGCTGGCATCTGAGTGAAGAGTTTTATGTGTTTTTCCTGCCATAGCAAATTTCATCATTCACATCAGCACAACAGGACATTTATTCATTTACCTCTTATTTTAAGCTACCAGTTTTCTTCTTTGGAGCACTGGCCAATATGTCATCGTATATATAAACAAAATTCTTTTCTAAAATTTCTGAAGTAAAAATCCAAAGGGTGTCAGCCCTTGCGAAGATGTTGGTTTTCCTCTATGGATCCTGAATAGCATTCTACAACAATCAGCTCTGTTATTTCTCTGATCATTCTGACTTCAGTCTTGTTTTCTTTATGGTTCCACTGTAAATTATAACATCCACTGTACAGTACCATTTCTTAAACTATAGTCCAATGAGCTCTTGATATTCATATGACATAAAAAGGTGGTCCATGAAATATCAGTATGGAAATCTGATTTTTTTTTTTTAATAAAAGCAAAATAAAATGTAGGCACACATTGTCATAAGCACAAGCAAAGAAGCAGTCAAACAAAATTTTAAAAACCCAAACAATTTATAGACAAATTAAATTTATCCTGATTTTTATTTTATGTGAAGGTGAAAATCTTTGTATTAGCACTGCACAACATGGTCCTTTAATTAAATAATGAATCAAAACATCTGTTCTGCACTAGGTGATTGAAAGTAAATTACATGATTGTGACTGAGTAAGTTAAGTTTATAATATAATAGTAAGCTTTAGATATAAACATTTCTAAAGACTCTGAGTGTTTTCTTTCTTTCTCCCTCTAATGTTTTTGTTTCGGGTTTTTTTGCTATAAAGGACACAAAATATTTTGTCTTAACAGCTCACATACCGGAACTCACTTGAACCTATGGTAATAACAGTGTTGCCTACCCAGGCACTACAGTTTAAAGCAAAATCTAAAATTATAGAGACTGCAAAATCCATCATGGATCAGGTGAAAAAACATATGAGACATCCTTAGGATGGGGTGGATATAGGACAGCCACATTATCTGAGGACATAAACAGAGTCCAAGATCACTGATGATTATCCATCTGCTGTGAGCAAGTGAAGTGAAGTAAGTGCTTTAAAGCTTAGCTTAGCTATATAATATAGCTGCCAATCTTTTTAGAATAAGCTCTGACCTGAGATTTTCATTCTAACAGTCATTTTGAAATTAAAGTATAATTTTTAACTTTTCAGAGAAGACTCTAAAGGCTGTCACATGTACACACATGCAGCAGTCACACCATGATAACTAAAAACAACTGAACTTTCAGGGAAAAAAAAAATGAAAATGAGATTGGAGGGGGATCATTCACACTAAACAGTACTATACTCCACAGGCAAATTCAAGTACATAGAGCTTCTTCTGTAATATGGTGGTGCCAAGTACAAATAAAACACTCAGAAAGAAACATTCTAATATTTGTGATAAATAGGCTTGCTAAAATTTATTTAGCTTAACTGGATTCATGCTTAGCTTAAATAAACACAGTCAGAGACAGACAGTTCTAGATTTACATTCTTTTTCTGTTCTACTAAATTTAACACATCTAAGTCCAATAAAAAAAAATCACATATGTACTTTTAATCATGGGAATTATATTGCTCATAGGTATAAGTATACACAGGTGAAGTTCCAAAACAAGTTATCTTTAAACATTGACATATAGAACTATATTTTCCACTGTCATTGATTAAGCTGCATGTGGCATATTTTATGAAGAAACAAATCATTTTTAGATGAAATAATTTAACTATTGGTTATTTTTATTCTCAATGAGTGATCACTTGAACAGTTTGCACCTTTCACATTTCTTGGACATTTCTTTTATATTGGACAGTTTAATGCCCCTTACTTCATATTAGCATTTTAGAAGACTCTTGTCCTGGGTGTAGAAGCCTTTATGTCCATTAAGATAATAACATAAATAAAAAAAAGTTGCAAATCCTTCCCCATCAAAGACAGCTAATCACAAATAAATAAATGAGGATACACCTTTTAGTTTCCCCATTTATAAAGTTATTCACTTCTCTTCCCTATCTGTACTATAAAAATTGCTTACATTTTTACACCTGGCTCAGCAAAATAGATGCTTTGTAATTTACAGGGATGCTGAGAATATTGATTAGAATCCAGACAAAGCACCGGTATAATCACTTGAAGGAGAGATTCCAGAGATGATATAGTGTTTCCATCATTACTACATGGACTTCATACTAGTCAGGCTAACTAGACTCCCTGTAAATTATCCTGTTTGCATATATACCACGGAAACATTTTATTATTCACTCGTGTTATTTATAGGATTAGATTATGTACATGTCAGTTTAAAAAAAAAAAAAAAAAAAAGTTATTGCAAAGTGAAGTTACACTTAACTGTAAAATGAATTTTTAAGCTTTTTTAATGTATTTCACAGATATCATGTATTGATGTTATTCTCCAAACCCTGATTTACATAGCTGGTTTTGCAGATTCAACCCCCTGGAATAGTTCCTTAGATGTTGTGGACTGTGTGACAATTCCTTTCCATTGATAGTGTGAAACGACAGATTTCAAAACCTTGGGTAGATAGCAGACTGAATTTGTCATTGCTTTCTTGATCCTAGAGGTCTATCACAAGCATAACAGCTAAAACTAAATAACAGCTGAAAGCGGACAGAATAAGACCCTTTGGTTATGCGTTAACCTCGTTAGCCACCTTGGGTTGGAGAAGGTGGAATCTGACTGATTTTCACTTACATAGTACAAATTTTCCGTTAACTTTGATGAAATGTTATTTGGTCAAAAGGTTGACAAAAGCCTTTCCAATGACAGTTTAACGTATTTCTTATATTATTAATGACTCTTGATGGACTGTTACTTAATGAGGCTATGTCTTTACACCTCAAAGAATTATTTGCAAGTGTTTTTGTAGGGAACCTACACAAATTATATTTATTCCCATTCAATCATCAGCAAGTATTATGCATTTATTTCTTCATCTTTCTCCAGTTAAATACCAAATTAGTTGGTGGCAAAGGTGGTAATAATTGGGAGGAAAGAGCACCTGTGAATGGAAAATAAAGTTCAAAATTACATATAAAAGCTTCTTTGCAGATTGTTTGAGGCATAACAATAATTTCGCTTCCCAATCTCACCAATGGGGTTTGAAAAAAAAACATCCTAATCAAAATAATTTGAATGCTGAAAAATCAGGCAGACAATTCAGGAGTGCTTCCAACTTCCTTGGACAGTTTGGCAACTAGGAACCTATGGTTAGAGGTGAAAATCCGGGAAAATAAGCAATAATTAAAAGTGGAAATGTTTGCTCTTCACTAATGCTGGAAGGGAAATTTCATACTACAATAGGTTTTGAAACTGTGCAGTGTAAAGAAGCAATACAGTTCCTTTAAAAAAAGAGAAAGGACAAACAGTGACTTAGGGCTACAGAGATGATAAAGGGATTACAGTATCTGACATATGAGGAGAGGCTGAGAGAGCTGGGATTTTTCAGCCTAGAGAAAACAAGGCTCAGGGATATCTTACCCATGTGTATAAAAATCTCATGGGTGACACTAAAGAAGACGGAGCCGGACTCTTCTTAGTGGTGACCAGTGAAAGAACAAGAGGCAATGGGCACAAGCTGATATACAGTAAATTCTACTTAAACATAAGAAAAATAATTTTTACTGTGAGGGTGGTCAAAACCTGGAACAGATTACCCAGAGAGGTTGTGGACTCTCCATCCTTGGAGATATTCAAAATCCAAATGAACAAGTCCCTGAGCAACCTGCTGTAGGTGACATGGTTTTGAGGATTCTGGCAACCTCAGTTGTTCACTGTTTTAGTGTCACTTGCTGGTAACAGGAATGGCTGTTTATCAGAACTGAAAAAATTTCCATGTGATGATAGAACTGAAAGAAAAGTGGTGTCAAGTGTATTTTTCAGATAGAACTAAATGCACAAAGGTATGTGGGTGCTTGAATTTAGGCATATAAAGTAGATACTAAAATTTGGTCAGCTGAGTAACTCTGTACTCCTCTGGCTGTGCTAACTAGGGGCTTGGTTCAGTTGACTGAACAAAATCATTAACACATTTGAGATTCCCTGGGTTTTCCAAGACACTGGCAATATGCTGTTTCCTACAGGAGGTCTGAGTCCCTCTGGATTGATACCTGGAGTCTACCTGGGATACTCTAGATCATCTCAATTGGTATTTCATATCCATATTCAGGCAGCGAAGACATACAGCTAATATCCATTGATTATGATTACAGTGAGGTGGAGGCACCTAGCTCATAGGAAGACATGTACATGCAGACATACAAATTCAGGTGTCTTAACTTGTGAGCTAAATCTGACACCTATTATGGATTCTAATGGAAAGTAAGCATCTAAATATTTTGTAGATCTGTGCTTAAGCTCCCTAATGTGAGGAATATTTCCTGAATATTTGAATAGTGTCTCTCTCAGTAAGGCCCTGACTTGACTAAGACTCTTGTTTCTACTATTGTATAAATGTTATGCAATTAAAAAGACACCAAGAATTTCAGCTACAATTTCATAGGCAGCAAACAAAATTATCCACTGTTTTTTTTAACTAAACTCAAGCAGTATAGACTATTCCTAGTACCCTCAAATAAACTTTTTATCCCACAGGAGAACAAAATCTTTGGAAGTTGTGCAAGTGGTAGAAATCCATAAACAGGAGGAAATTTATCACTAAGATAAGTGAATAATGTCCCAATCACTTCAAAATCTATTGCATCATGTGTAAATGTCTATTTTTTTGGGGAAGCCAGTTTGGAAGTGAAAGTGGATAAATTATGAAGAATGGTCACATTCTAGCTGGTAAAAAATGCTCATCATCTTCCTGTTGTCACTATATTAGTTTTCTGGTGCATCAAGCTGTAGATGACAAATAAGCTATACCTTAGGATGCAGTACGTGCATACCAGTGTATTCCAAGAAGGCATTAAAAAGAGTAAAAACGTCAACAATTTTCTCTAAAATGGGTACCACTGAGCAGTTAATATAAAATAAACATTTCTCAACATTTTGTATTGTAAACATTTCTCTGTCAAAAGATTTGTAGTCTTCATTTCTACCATATCTGGAAACTTATCAATATTCTGTCCTTTTTTTCTTGGGTTTCTCCAGGTCTTATACTAAAATTCTGCAGTTAAATAAAAAGAGAAGGATTAGAGCAATTTTCCTCTGTTGAAGCCCACTCTCTCAGATGAATCAGCTAAATCACTTCCCCAAAGATCTACAGTCCTCACAAGTAACTCCACATAGCAGGGAGCTTTTTCAGTGTGATTGGTTGAGCTTTGAAAAATGAAGAAATTTCCTCCACTGAGAAAGATATCCCTTGGTACTAGCAGGTACTCAGTAATTGTACATAATGAAGGCTGCACATTAATCAATATATCCAATTAACTTCTTTCACAACCAAATTGAAACATTTTTACTAAGGTCAAACTGCTATAAAGCAGTTTACCAGGTGTCTTGCCACTCCGCTTGATTGCAGTTTCAAAAAATGCAATTTTCATTTACATGGAAAAATCCTTATTTTATCCTATGCACTCACAGCTATCCTCTTTAAAAGCTTTTACAACTTCTGACACATGGAGTTTATCACAGGCCAGCAGGAGAGAGAGAATTTTATGGAAGCAGTTTGTTAAAACACTGCAGAGCAAAGCACTCAACGGAGAGAGTTGTGTATCTTGCATTTCCTTGGCAGAGCCCACAACACAAACACCACAGCACAGGCTGAGCGACAGCGAGATCTCATCTGCTATAGCCATTTTAGTCAGATGCCAAACCCACACTGAAAACTGACAGTGTTATGTTTGGTCTATATGACATACCCCATGCAGCATGAGAAACTTCTCTATTAAGCTGTCTCACTTAAGTAAAGGGTTGCTTATTTGGTAATGGACATTGTTATAACCCTACACGTATTGTGGCTCAATATGGTATAACTAATGCATCTAGTTGGTGTTTGCTGACCACATTATTGCAGTAGCGAGCAATTTAAACGGTAACCGTGAAGTTAAATATGACATCTTTTAGACAACCTTAAAGATACCTTTTCCAACAGCATCAGTATTTGCCTTTCCAAATGCCATCTCTTTGTACTGTCTTGGAAAACTTCTAAATCCCCAAGACATAGCCATGGTTTTGCTATTTTGAAATTATCTTTGTATAAGATCAGTATTTTGTGCTAGTATTAACTCATGTGTTATTGCAGTAAATCATGTGTAAAATCATGAAATCCAAGACAGGTAGATCATACAGTTGCATTATTATTTGAAAAGATTGCAAGAAGAACTTCTAGAGGTGGGAGGAATAAAAAAAAACCAGTTCTTGTCTTTCAGGTCAGGGTACTTCACAGTGAACAGACAAGGCTAAAGTGGGAATGGGCTGTTCATGCAGTCATGAACAGTCACTTTCCATATACTAACACAAGATGGGAGAACACCAGCTGTATGGACCTGATTTGGGATTAATGAAGGAGCGATCTGGTGCATTCTGGGTGAAACAGTAAGCAAAGAATACAGCCTTGCCACAGATATATGTAAAGTCCACCACAGCAGAACTTCTTAGCTCTTTAATAAGTGTACAAAGTCACAATGGACTCTGAGTACAGGAGCTGAAGTAAGAATAAGTATTTCAGGGAGGATGAAAATCAAGCCTCAGAAAGAGAAATATTTATTAAAAGATGGTAAGTTAAAGAAGTGACAATTTGTCATATTACTATAACTCTTAATCATCAATGCTATCAATAAACTACCAATCTTTAATCACCAAATGCTATTAATAAACTACCAATGCTATCAATAAACTACCAATATATAGAAGTATAAGATTTTTTTTCCTGAAGGCCAAGTAACTTAAGAGATATATTTAACTATGCTAAAAGACATATTCATGATTATTGCAACCACATTCACGTATTTAGTATCATGCAAAGAGTATGTTAGAGAGCTAGGAGCTCTTGGCACACATAAATACAACTGTGAAAATGCACATGCCCATTTACAGAACACTTGGACCCATATTAAAAAAAAATACAGTAATCATCTAATTGAAACATAGGAGCCACACAAACTTTGGAGAAACAGATTGCTGTCACTCTCATATAACAGAACACTACCACTTTCTTTTCCTAGGTTCAATGAACTACTGATTTGTTATGAAGTTATTACACAGAAACTGCACACTGTTCAAGAGGGGAACATACCTCTCTTTGCATACAAGTAAACAGGACATACCTTTCAGCATGGTATTTGTCTAGAAATTATTTAAGTTTTATATTTTAGAAAAACATCCAAGGAAATATAGCAGGAGTGATCATTTTGTGATGGATTTTTTTAATCCTTTCTGAAGTAAATACCTTAATATTATCTTCTTTTTTAAGATTCTAATTTTATTAAACTAACTCCAAAAGCACTACACATAAACTGCATTTTCTATGGGGGCTGTATAAAATCATTACTGATTTGATCAGATGCCTTACTGTCCAATAAGTGCTGTGCAATTTGATGAGTGCGTGATATATCAACCAATGTCTTCAATTCATCTTTACGAAATTAATTGACTCTTCCATTTGATGGCTCATGATACCTGAGCAAAATGCTAAATAAAAATTGGCATCAGTCTTTCATGTTCCTGAAGCCTTAAAATATTCCATTGTAGCTCTCAGAAAGATACCAAGAGTAAGGAAGGTAAATAGCAGGTCTTTCTGCTTATGAACAAGATATCGAAGATTAGCAACTAAATGTACTGTTTGATGTTCAAGTTGGAATTTGGGGAATAATAGCAATGTTTGGTGGTGCTGCAGTTTTCATCTGGTAAACTTATTTTAAAAACAAAGCTTATTGTATTACTAATAGGAGTACAAATGTCTCCATAAGAAAGTATAAATGCTCCATGATGGAAAATTATGCAATATACCTATGAGAGGAAAATTTTTTCCAAGCTTGAAAATTTGTTTCTCATTAATTTAATCTGTAAATTCGAGTAGTACCAAACTTGGCTCCTGAAGCATACTGCCAGACAAAAAAAAATTCAGATGCCTTTGTTATGGAGAATTTATGAACAATTTTAATTTGCCATAGGTTGGAAGGGGCAGTAAGAGACAACAATCAGAACTGCCAACAATGTGAACTAACAGTCTTACTGTGGCAGGATTATGGCCCATATTGTTCCCAGTTATTGCCTGGCACATTTTCAGCTGCTCATATGATTTACCGTGCTTTTCCCTGTGTGCATCAGAGTGAGGAATGGCACACCATTTTCACTCATCATCAATGCCTCTCATATTATAAATGCACAGGATTCAATAGACTCTGGTCTTCTACAGGGTGACATAAACAGTGCATTAAAGCATGGTAGCTCTCATTAAACCCTGGTAACTCTCTCTAGATTTAAAGTCACTTGACATGCCCCATTATAAGACCACATCCTAAATTACTTATAATTTTGCCAATTTTTAACCACTGAGTTGGAAACTTTCCCTGCTGAGTGTCTGTTTCAATACAAAAAAAATCATGTCTTCAAATTTCATAAAAGTACGTCAGATGTTTCTTAAAGGAGAAAAATTTTGCCTCTGCTAAAATCTTTGTTAAACTGCCTTTGAGTAGCTGAAGGTGATCCATGTTTTGGATTGACAGTTTGTAATTTGGTAAGGTAAGTCACAAACTGTGTCTTCTCCTGTTTACATTAAAATTCACCTTTTTCCCAAGTTTCAACACTGAGAGCAACCTAGAAGATGTTAGAGATAAGGAAAGTAGGCTGGGATCAAATGAGGAGTCCAGAGTGTGGATCACGGAAAAAAAAAAGCAAAAAACCAACAAACAAAAAAAAACCAACTAGGAAGCAGGAGAGCAAATAGGATAAATAAAATAATGAAAAATATCAATATGAGAGAAAGAAAATGAAAATTGATGGAAAATCTCATTGCTGAGATGTGGTGGCAGGGAAGGGGAAGAAGACACTTGAATTTTTACCCGATTAAGCATCCAGAGAAGGAGGGCAAGAGTTAGCTGGACAAGGGAACTATGAGGAGAAATGAGGAAAGGGAGGTGGGAATGAGAAAGACATTGAAAGAGGTATGTTCCAGGCATGCATTACAGCACTCTCTTCCCTGGTGCTTACAGTCACACCTGGGTTTCCTAGTTTTTCCTCATGACCACACTCATGCAAGGGTCAGGAGTGCATCACATGGCAGATACAGCTTAGGGTGTGCTGTGAAAGAAAGCTATTCCATTGCCTCTCATCCTATCAGCATGAACCTCTGAGAAGAGTTTGTCTTTATACTATGTATACAGAGAAAATTTTTAAAAGTTTTAAAAGTACTTAACACTACATCATTTTCTTTAAAAGAATAATAATTCTCTCTAATAGACCTTTTGACCCAAATCTCCCTGACTATATCCATTACCTTTATTCAATGGTCTCAAGGTCTCAAGACTTGTCTTGTTACTGTCTACCTTGTTTCCTGTCAAGAATATGTTTAAAGTTTTCAATTAGCTCAAAAGTAACCTACATTACAAGATTACAGGCATCTAAGTTAGATGACTTGAATCCCTTCAAATGTCTCCATCTACTGTGGTGAATAAAACAGGCCTGTTGTCTGTCCCTAACAGCCGTTGGCAAGGTGCAACTTGTTTCCATAGAGCTAAACTCTCTTCTTCCCCCCCCACAGGATGACCTCTCTAGTGAGAACAGTCCTCTGTCCTTGAAAAACTGGGTATTTGAAGCCAAGTCAAGCCCATGCTTTACTTTATATTCTGGTTCTGCTCAATTTATTAGTATAGTCATAGCCAGTGATGGCACATGGCTGAAAATGAGCGGTAACAACCTCACTCAGATTCTTCTAGAAAGGCTATGATGTTTCCTATTTCAAAGGAATAAATGGGTATATTTCACATAGGAAGTCACGTACCCTTCAAGGGAAATACAGAGACATGGATACAAAACTGGAGAGCACGCCCTGCATTCAGGACTGGCTATTTCAGATACAGCCTCTATGCTCAGTTTTTCATCCGTGAAATGGAGAATAACATCACTTTTTTCAGCACAGATACAGTGAAACAGACTTACTGCTGTCTAGAAAACACTACATATCACATTGATAAGCACAACAGGGAACTCCAGAGGGGATTTTCAGTAGTGTGAAATAAATGAGAGGCCAGACACTGAAGAATAAAAACAATATACTGAATAGCTTCTCAGTCAGTGAGCACTGAGTGAGATTGGGATCTTACGAAAACATAATGTGTTCCTATAATTAAGGACTGTGTAATGTGCACACAGAGAAAGAGCAGTAAAAATATGCAAGACAACCTTATATCCGACATTTCCTAACTTTTGAGTCTTTCCTGGCTTCTGTTCATAACAGGCTTCTAACACACTTTTTATGTGTAATACTCTTTGCTAATCTAACACTTTCTTAATCTCAAAGAGCTAGAGCAAGAGCTGCAAACCATCTGGAACAGTTGCAAAGCAAATTACTGCCAAGAAATCTGTACTGAAATACGTCCTATCCCACTCCAGGTCTGCCCTGCATCAGATTTAAGGCTGCATGACTATAGGAAGACACATGTCCTAATTAGCCAATAATACTTCATGCTGCCTCTAAAGTTTGGAGTATTTCCACCTATATCTAAACCTCATTAATATGTCAGCATTCAACCATTACTATGACACCTTTAATGAAAACAGCAATAGCATTATCTCTTCTGTCACTTAGGATCACCAGCAAAGAATGGATCAGCCAGGTGTATCTCAAAAGGCATTTTCTAAGATGATCTAGGGTGCTCTTCTGCTCCTAGCTGACATTAGATATCATACATTTATGATGATAAATCTATGTGACAACACTATATTTCCCCTTAACATTGTCATGTGAACTTTTTATTAAGTATTCCCATAGATAAATAAAATAGTGAAGGGGATTTTTCTGATTTATATTAGTAGCCTCACTTAATTTCTAATTTACTGTAAATTATATAGGATTATTCTTTTAATATAAAATGGTTTATAATTCTGAAGGCTGTTAAATAGATGCATAAAAGAAGGCTACCCAAGCAGTTCCTTCAGACCACTTCACATTACTAGATGTCTTTGACTGATGGATATTATATTGACACAGACAAAAACATTCATATCTATATATCCCTCATATTGCCCAAAATCCAAAAGCTCAGAGCAGTCTAGAGGCGATTGGATAGTATATAAATCTGCTCATGAACAGTTAGCAAACTTAAAATATAAGTTTTGATCCAGGTTAATCAAAGTGATTTAGCACTCATTCCTTGAGAAGGTTCCTAGTTGTAAAGCTTTATTAGTGCAAATGAAATTTATGAACACAGCAAGAGAGCAATCTTTCTCAGCTAAGTCTCCCTTAACTAGAATCACTTTTTGCTCAGGCAAATGTTTATGTCATGCAGGGAAGGATTCACTTCATCTAATTTTGGGTAATTAAGAGTTAAAAATCCCAGCTTGTCACTTTAGGCTAGTCCCACAGTCTGTGGGAAGAAGCAGGCCTTTTGAAGATTGCATGTGACTTAGCAGGAATGCAGGGTACTTCACAAACATATTGTGGCTCTGTAGTATAACACATAACATAATATAACATAGAGCAGCCACAATGGATCAACCCAAAATCACATCTAATCCAACATCCTGCCTGTAAAAGTGGCCAAAATCAGATGCCTAAGGAAGAGTAGAAGAAAATAAATGACACTTGACCTAAGTAACCTCCAGGCATCTAGCTACCAGGGGTTCAATGACTTCCTGAGCTAATGTTTTTCAATGTGTTTCGTCATTTCCTTTATTTTTTTCCCAATGAACTTCACCAGACTCCCCTTGAATTTCTGTAAAGCTTTTAGCTTGAATCATGTGGAAAAGGTTTCTACAGCTTACCTAGACACTGTGAAAAAACACTTTTGTTTGTTCATTAGGAGTTTGCCTGCTTCTAGTTTGATATAAAGACCCCTAGCTCTTGTATTGAAGAGAAGGTGATTGGTCCCAATACAGATTCTTCGTGCCTCTCATGGTTTCACAGATCTCTATCATATTACACATGAATTTATTCTGCAAATCTCCAAACTCAGACAATGAAGGTGAAGAATGACTGTATTAACACATATGCAAAGCTTGAAGCACACCTGTTTGTAGCATTTGTGAGCTCAGATGCATTAACTTTCCAGAATGACCAAAGCAAGCTCTCAGATAGCCACCAACACATGACAGAAGTATACTCCTAGACTTTGGGTGAAGAATTAAAAATGAGAATTCGATAAAAGAGAAACAATATTCTTTGAAGAAAGGATTTCAATTTTTTTACATCAAAGTATTGTTGATACATACAAACAGCTTCATCTACTGGCATATAAGAGAACTGGTCATATTACTCATAAGTTCATAGATTCAAGACAGGAGAATGATTTCTTGGCTATCCATGTCTCAAGGGTCCATTTATGCTAATCTGATCATAAGAGGACACATGCCTGAAAAGTCTGAACATTAAAAACGCTCTGTTGATGTGAAACTTTTCTGAATGAGACAAAGCCAGCATAGACTTCTACATCTCATGACTACTACATCCACTGTAAAAGATGGAGGCTTGCTGATGAAAGGAAAGCGTGAGGGCTTTAGCTTCCAGTAGTAGCAGTTGATGTGGCATATGTTCTTATACCATGCAACATGATCAGAAAAAATACACAGGACTGCATTTGGACCCTTGGCAGATGTCATTATTTTCAGCTGCCAGAACAAATTTTGGCAATCCAAGTGTAAATTAGATTAGCCTTGGAGTTGCTGTAACTCAGGCCAAACCCACCACCAGCCAGACTGCAAATGCAACACAAAGGTGGCCTAAAACCACACTTGTTCTCATTCATTTGTAATGATTGTATCGCAGCTTGAACTAAAAATCAAGCCCACAGCCTGTGGAGTAGGGGAGAACAGTGTATTCACTACCCAGAGCTCAAACCTGCTCTTTTCAAATCCTGAAACTGAGGCTGTTTTTTGCCAGTGAACACCTTTCCTGCCCATTCTGCATGCTCATTAGCTATCATAACAATAATTGATTTGGGTATGAATAGCACATATAAAACATTGTGGAGCTGAAAGCTCTCGTTTTTCTAAGCAGCATGCCCCTTTTTAAGATGTGGGAATGCAGTAGCTCTCACCATGCAAGGCTCTTTTAATATACCTCTGGGAGAACAAGGCTTTCCTGGCAAATCTATCTTTTATAAAAGAGCCTTAGCAAGCCCCTCGTCTTTCACGCAGTGGGAGGAGCAGGGCGTTCAGTTCCACTGAGACCCAAGTATCTCACGTGGAGCACAGACAGCCTGAGAAGTTTTATGGTTACTTTGCTCTCACTTATCACAATGAACCTTATGAGTCTTATTCTATAGAGGCACTTGGAGATCATTTTGCAAGCTTTCACACTCTGTCAACATGGAAAAAGCCAAATAAAATACGTCTGTTTCAGGTAATAGTCTTAAATTAGAGGAGTCATAACAGACTCTAAGAAGCAGTGTGAGTTCTTCATTCAAGTGAAACAGCTACAGGGTGACCTGATTCACAACAAATCCTGGTTCTCTTACGGCAGAGGAATATATAATTATAAAAAAATCTGGAAGCAGCAAGGATTAAATTACATTGCCAGAGCAGCTTGTTTCTAAAGGGCTTATTACAAGCATGAACCGCAAACCTGTGATTTTTCTTTTTTCACATGAATTGATGTCATAATGAGGTTTAAATGGAGACTCAGTGTCTACTTTGCCTCCCAAAGGAGAGGGGTTCCCCCTCTACCCTGGGCATAGTGCCTTCTTCTGCTGTGCTACTTAATACAAATGTAAACAAAAAGGAGAGTCAAACTATGAGAGCTGAATTCATTTCCAACTGGCTGTCATGGGTTTTCACTTTGGCCTCCTCATGGTTCACAAGGGTACCTTTCAAGTCTGGTTTATACAGAAGATGCTTATATGATAAAAGGGTAGAACCTAAAGCAGAAATACAGTACTGATTGTGAAGTGGAAACAAATCTGCTTACAGAAGCAATCCATGTGGAACCTTGATTGTAGAAATCTTTAACACTTCTATTATTGGAACAGCTGAGACTAGAGCAGAAAATCTCAAATGAACAGCTATTTTTTCTACCAGTCCTGAAAACTAATGTTTTAGTATAAATCTATCCTTTCCAACACATATTGCACCCCCTCAGGGCTAGCTCCACTACGTAGGCAGATTAAGTGGTTGCCTATGGCAGCAAAATGTTAGGCACAGCAAAATGTTTAGAGACTGTTTATTGTGTGACCATAAACTGGATGAAGCAGACATTTTCCAGTGTGTTCAGGGCTACAAAAACCCTGGAGACATCAGCAGCTTCCCTGGTTCTTCCTCATACAAGTGAGCAATAAAAATGTGCAGTTTCACAGCAAGGAAATCGGTTTTGTAAATCACAAGCTCAGTGATAGAGAATAGTGAAAGCCTGTACCTTTTAATAAATAGATAAAAAGAATATTGAAAAATCCGATGCTGTAGCATACCAATTAGTGTGCTTTGTACTCTAACCTTCAACAGAGTCAGAACTGTATCATTTGTATGTCAACCTATTAAGAGCTACAGGGTCATCACCTTGAGCCACGGAGTATTCAGGCAACTGCTGAGTATTTGAGAAGGCACTTGCCAATCCCAAAGTGGAATGAATATAATTATGAATGTTTATTCATGCTAAGAATCTGACCACAGGGACTTTTACTCACTACACTTCCTTTAAAAGAAAATTGAGTCACTATTAAGGACACATATTAAAATATTATTTTAGCAGAGCAAATATTGAACATGGGGAAAGGATGGCCAAAGATGAGAATACAGCAGCAGGGCAAAAAGGGATATATTCTTTCTGTAATGGCACCTGCTCAGTCTCCAGTGTCAAACCTGTTTCTCACAATACACTCCACCATTGCTCTTTCTGCTTGTTTTATACCTGCAGTCAGGGCCAGATCTGTGTGGTCATGGGAGTGCTGAATCAGACTAAAACATGAGTCTTCAGCACTGCACCATACTCACCACTCCATGACAGATATTTCTGCGCTAGTATGTATGATGGTCATGACTTTTGTTCAGTAATTATCAAGTCAATGGCTGCATCAGCCAGTGCAAGTTACCAGAGGGGTGCTTAGACACTGAGAAGAGCCATGCCATTTAAGAGGGTGACAAGCTTGCTTGACAAACATAACTGCAAGGTATAATTGACTGCATGAATCAGGCCTGTGGGTAGTTATCATTGCTTAGGCTGTAGTTTCTGTCAGTATGTTCATGCTAGCTCTTCAGTAGCAGATGACTTGCCATGGCACAGATACGGATGGCACCACAGGGCTCTGTGCAGGGCTACTGTCTGGGGACTTATCCCATCTGCTAAGCATGCTGAATACATGCCTTTGTAACTACACCTGGGGACTATGCTGGCCAGCTAGTTTACACTAGCCTGAAGTAGCCAACACAAACTGCAGGGATTAAGCTACAGAAATGCACCCCAGTCTAGAAGCAATCTACACCTCTAGGAGACAAGGAATTTCTAAGCACATTTCTTTCAGGCTGAAGTAATTAAATGCCCTCTGGTTTTATTGGGAACTGGCGTCTATAAGAAGACACTGATGTAATGAGCCATAGGCAGGGCTGCACTGTTTGGACTAGGAGATGTCCCTGGGACAGGAATAGGGCTTTTTTAAGAGAAGACAGGGGAGGCAATTCTAAATGCCACCTGCAATCAACAGTCTCTTTGGAAGTATTGTATGCTGGCTGCTTTCAAATTAATATCCAGGCCTCTTGGACTTGGTGTCTTAAATGGCACAGAATGATTCTAATCAAAGGAATTAGGGAGTGGATTGGTGGTGAAGGTGTACCTGTTTGTTTGAAGTATAGTTTGCAGTATAAAGTATACAGTAAAAAGTAAGGAAAAGAGCAGTGAATCAGAGAGCTTTGAACAAGTAAAGGGTAGAAAAGCAGACTTGTAATTGTTGGCTGGCTGTTTCTTCTGCCTTCAAAGGAAGAAGGTTTCATGGACTTGTTTAACTAAGAAAACAAATCCACTAGAATTTATTATCATTAGACCCTCCATCAAAATATATCCAGTAATTCCAATGGTAACTTCTTGTCGTGGTTTAAGCCCAGAGGGCAACTGAGCACCACTCAGCTGCTTGCTCGCTCCTTCCCCCTAAGGCATGAGGAGGAGAAAATAAAACAAGAGGCTCAGGAATTGAGACAAGGACAGGGAGGGATGACTCACTAATTATGGTCATGGGCAAAAGACAGAAAATTGTTCTAAAAAAAGAACATCCGTTTAATTTGAACACCACCAACACTAATTTATCAATCACAGTAGAACAGTGAGAAATATAACCACATCTTAAAAACACCTTCCCCACACCCATCCCTTCCTCCCAGGCTCAGCTTTGCTCCTGATTTCTCTACCTCCTCTCCCCCAGTGGTGCAGGGAGCAGAGGACAGGGTTTGCAGTCAGTTAATCACCTGTTGTTTCTGCCACTCCTTCCTCCTCAGGAGGACTCCTCGCATTCTTCCCCTGCTCCAGCGTGGAGTCCTTCTCATGGGAGACAGTCCTCCACAAACTTTCTCCAACATGAGTCTTTCCCACAGGTCTGCAGGTCTTCATGAGCTGCTCCAGCATGGGTCCCTGACATGGGCTGCAGTCCTCCCAACACCGAACTGCCAACAGTGGGGGCTTCCCTCACAGTCCCGGCCTTCTTCAGGCACAGCCATCTGCTCCTGTGTGGGGTCCTCCATGGGCTGCAGGTGGGCATCTGCTTCACCATGGACCTCCACGGGCTGCAGGGGGACAGCCTGCCTCACCATGGGCTGCAGGAGAATCTCTGCTGTGGTGCACCCCCCACCCCTCCTTCAATTCTTCAACTGACCTTGGTGTTTGCATAGGTATTTCCCTCACAACTCCTCCTCCTGTCAGGTTCCCCTTTTTAAATACATTATCACATAAGTGTGGCCACCATCACTAATGGACTCGGCCTTGGCCAGAGGTGGGGGAGCTTTGGGAAGCTTCTCATAGGAGCCACCTCTGTAGCCCCCTCCTCCACTACCAAATCCCCACCACACACAAACCCAACACACTTCTTCAGACAAAAAGACTAGTAGAGCAAAGCAATGCCATGAGCACACTTTATCCTAATGTTAATCAGTATTGGCTGATGAGTGGCTCATGCTTTGCTTGCAATTCCCAGGCAGTCCTTAGCCGGACTGCTGGGGCTGAACCTGAACCACAGGATGTGGAATAAATAAGCCAGCAGCTTGGTGTACTGTCCCACGATGGGACATAGTTGCCTGCCCATCCTGTTACACATCGGATGTGGAACCCCGTGGCTGCTTTTTTGCCCACTCTGACATTTGAGTTAGTTCTCTGCATCCTGTGTGCCTGCTGTGTAAAGATTTTAATGTCTGAAGTCAATAAATTGAAGTCAATAAATCTACAATAGAAATCACCAGTCAGGTAACAAATGGCAGGTTTTCTGCCATTATTTAGCAAACTAATTTATGAAAAAATAACTACCCCTCCCCTTGACCAGCTCTAACAATCAGTTCCTTTAATTGAATTGTTGTCTCCTCTCATCAGCCCAATTATCACATATAAATTACTATTTTTGGCTCAGATATGCAAGTTCAGTTGTAGGGTTAAAACCTGAAGTTAATCAGTATCTTGCTGTGGACACCAAAAGGGACAGGATTTCACTCAAGGTTGAAAGGTCTGGCAAATTCCTGTAATAACTGCATGGATTTGTTGACTGCCTCAAATAAAGATACAATATTTTAGAGTATTAAATCCAGTTATCGAAAACGCATTGTTTCTCTTTCTACAGATCATTTTCACATAATTTATTTTACCTGTGAATACAAAATCTAAAAAAATATTTAAAAGTATTCCAAAAAAATAAAATTATATTTTCTTTTCAATATATTTTGTTTCTATATTCTAGCATTTTCTAAATTAAGTTCTGAATCCTTATTTCAGATTTTTCTTTCTCCCTCTGGAAGTGTCATAAATCTGAAACAAGTAAAGGTTTAAAAGGGTTAAATAATTCCTACCAACTGTCCCAATCCAATGTCAGGGGAGGTTTCAATATGATCCCAAGAGCAAGATTAAGACACAAATGAATGCCATACACCCAAAACAGGTTTTATTATTAAAAGTGAAAAGTGGTAGTGATAGGACAGAATGGAAGGAAAATACAGAAATCAAGCAAGCATCCGGAATAGAGTCGCAAGAATAGACACCACCGTGGTTCCAGCAGCATCCCGTTGGTCCTCAGTCTTCAGTTCTTCACACACAGCAAAGTTCTCTGTTGCCTTTTAAGCTCATTTTATCAGCTGATTTGCATACTAGACAAAGAGAGGCAGGTATTCGATGAACTCATTTCCATGAGCAATTGAGTCGGTGGTCATGCTCACCCTGCCCACCTTTGTTTTTGCCTCAGTTCCCACAGGTCTGTTGACTTCATGCTTCTTGAGCAATCATCTGGCTTCTGGAGCAAAAATGATCACCTCTTATCAATTCTTACCACCTCCTCACTGGTGAAGTCGGTGAAGTTTGCAAGGTATGCATGGCATCTGGCGTACACAATAGAGCCATAGAGTATCAAGCTTACACAATGGAGCCGGTGATCAGCGGTCCTTGTGCTTGAGGAGAAAGGCCTGGTTTCACTCAGTCCACGTTTCCCCCTCTTTGAGGATTATCTAAGGAGTTTGTCAATACAACTGCAAGGGAGTGGGGTTGTGCATCCTTCGATACACTCCTGCTTCCTTGGGTGACATTCCTTAGACTAATTACAAAGGCCACAGCTGGTCCTTGATGAATGTTTGAGGTATTACTTACACCACCCCGTGACTCAAAGCACACACACAAGCAAGCTTTGAGACAATCATTTGACATTTCAGTCTCACACCAGCAAAAAATGTACTTCAGCTAAAATGAAAGGTTTCAGATGAACTAAATTTATTATTGTACGTTTTTGCCAAAACAATTTGGCAATTTCTGTTTCACCTCACCTTGGTCTGAAATTTATTCTCGCTACTGGTTCACTTACTGGACTTAAAAATTATATGTTCTTCTACCTCTAATTCTGAGGAGTGACAGATACTGCCTTGGACCTATACATGCTGTCTGAATGCACCTCTTTGGAAGTAACAGAACCATTTCTGAATGTCATTAGCCTTCTATCCATAAAAATTCTCCCCCACAGATGGAAATTTCAGCTATAAAAAATATTGGGTGAAGGAAATTATAGTTTTATGGCCCAACTTTTATGTATCAAGTTCAAATTCACAAAACTGATTTATTTTTAATTTATCCCACCTCCTTCACGGGATCCAGACCGCATATGCAGGGCACTTTAATTTCTCTCCTTTCTTAGAATCTGAACCCCCATAGGAACAGTTCCTTTGCGCTTATTATGCATCTCCAGGGTACACAATTCAAACAAGAGCTACCTTGTGCTAACAGAGTGTTGATTTGCTTGTGCTCTACGAAAGCAAGGAGAGAGCTTTTCAGGATGGGAGCCAGGGAGGCGGGTGCGGGATGCTCTAGTTTTTAATTAAAATATTCTTTCAATAACATTGTAGAGTTGTTGAATGGCTGCAGATTTTTCTCTTCCATATTTTAATTGTTCTAAAATGCCATTCACTTATGAAAACAGAACTTTCTTTTCAACACATAACTTCTATGAAAGAGTTGTCTTGAAGGATACCATATTATTTATGGTTGAAAAATATCACTCTCCTCTGCTTTTCCTCAGCATTTTTTTCCTCACCCACAGCATACTGTGAATTTTAGGATTCAGTCTTTACTCTCTACTTATGCATAAACATTTGCAGAACTATGGCCTTCAGCCCCAATCCTGCAAAGATCCAGCCTGTTCCTAAGCCAGTAAAGTGGCTACTGTTAAACACACGATTTAGAAAACCTCTAAAATTCTGGAGTAAGGACTGCCTTTTACAATTTCTCTGAAGCATCTCACTGAAATTCTTTGGAGTACTTTAAAGTAATTCTTGCTATGGAATAATTTTCACATTTATAATAATTCATAGTCTTTGCAGAGTGTTCTAGCTTTCTGCTGTTCTTTTAAACTGTCATTAGACCACTTCAGAGGTGAATAAAAACTTTACTTCTCCTTAATTATAGTAGAATGTCTGAAAAATGTATTGTCTTTATGCCACTTGTTATGCATTATTTCCCTGCATTTCTTCCCTTACTCTTCATTGCTAAAAACCTACAGATTTACTTTCTTAGTCTGGATCATAGTATCTTCTCAATATATAAAAATACTGTTTTGTCTGAACCAATTACACTATCGCTTCATTTGTCAAAAAGTTTCTATTTCCATTTCTAGAGAGGGTAGCTGGGGGCCTAATGAATAAGCAGCATTGCTGGTGAGAGTGGCCAAGAGGAAGGAGGGTTAGGGGAATGAACACGTGTGGACCTGGATGGTCAGAGATGAGCCCTGCAGAAGACTGTGGGAGCTCAGGCGTATATTTATCAGTAAAATCGCAAGCAGCAGTCAAGCACTTAGCACTGAAATGGTCTGCCAGAATATTCTTTATAATTTGGTATTTCCTGTTCTTAGAGGCAGGTGAATAATCCTTAGCAGGCAATGGTAGCTGTGTTGGCTTTCTGCTTCCATCTTCCACTCACCCCTTTGATCACACAAATATTGCTTAGGCTACAGCAAGCAAGTAGGATTCTGGTGTGGGAGCCATAATCAGGCTTAATTTGACTTCAACGGGCTAAAAATTTATTTTAACACCATTGTAGAAATATCATAAAAATAACACTTGAAGAGATCCTGGCTACAATCCAGATTCCTGGCAAATGATGCAAGTGCATCAAGAAGAGTGTCATCAAGGGTTAAGGGTAGGCCACCCGTCTCCAGGAGCTTCCAGCAGCAGCAGCAGTGTACTGACCTAAAAGGCAAGATCAGTACAGGCAGGATCATCAAGCAGTTGACAATAACAGTAAAGCATTTTGGTAACCACAATGGCCATCAGTACAACAGAGAACCACTCCTTGTAAAGAAAGAAGTGGAAAAGGTCAGAGAATATGGTGATGAACGTAGCAACTAAGGAAACATACATCCCTGGGTGATTGCTGTATGTGACTTCTTGATGCACATAAGCCACCGGTGGCATGGACCAAAAACCTTACAAGAGGTAAATATTGCCTCCTAATTCATAGCATAGATGCTAGTTCCTACCTCAAAAGTAGGAAAAGTGGAGTAGTACAACTCAGGAGCTGCCATTTTCCAAATTAAAAATGCTTGTCTTCTTCTCAATGAGAAATTGAGCATCTTAGGATGCTTTGTCAGATGCGCTCAACAAAGAGGTCCATGAACATTGCCTTTTTACCTCAGCACTCTCCCTTTACACTCCCTTCACATATTTGCAGAATGACACTCTGCACGGGCATTGTTTTTCTCATGGCTGCAGGTGTTCCACAGTCAGAGACACGTGCTTTACAGCCTTGATTGTTTTGTTTCATGAGCAAAGGAACAAAAGCCTAGCAGTACATCTGGCTCTTCAGTTGTTCTTTCTTCTCAGCTTGTATCCTTTGCCTTCCCTGAAAAGGAGGCAGTGCTTCTCCCAGCAAAGCCTGTTCACACGTGATTTCATCACCTGACCCTCCTGGGAAATGGCAACCTTCACAGCCCTTGCCAAGCACAGACTCGTGTGGCAGCATACCGAGGCTTGGAGCTGGATGCGGAAAGCTGCAGACCTGGGTGTGCTCTGGACAGCAGTGCAGTGTAGATGCAAACGCATCTTCCTCATGCTGATCTTCCAGAGAGCGCTTTCAAAGATGGGACTGAGTATGTATGTAGAGAGTCTGCCCTAGAGCTGTGTGAAGGCATGGGTCTGTGGGGCCCAAGCACATTGTTCACAAGGGGCCTCCTCACTGCTGGCTGCCCATGAGCTTGAGATGTCTGCTACATTCATTAGTCCCGATGCATGTGTATAGCCTCTCAATTACACGAGTAATGCAGCAACCAAGGGAGTCGAGTTAGGAGGTAACTTAATGTGGTATATTGGGCAGACATATTATCAGCCAGCATAAATAACACAACATACACCCTGGCAAATTCAACAGAAATACATAGCTGTAAATACATGTGCTCATACCTGACCTAAGCTTGTGGTTGCTAATGCTGTCTAGACTTAACAACTGTGGGACCATGACTTTAGTCACTCTCTACAGAGTGTCAAGGGCAGGTGGAGTAGTTTTACTTTCCTTCTCTGTTTTTTCCACATAAACCCAACATGACAGGACTTGGCCAAGTACATTCCCAAGGTCATATGTATAGATAGGTATCCTGAACACAGCTGCACAAAGTAGTGGCATATGCTACAGTAAGTTACTTGGAACATACTGCGATTCAGCATTACATGGCTTTCAACACATTAAAAAAAAAAAAAAAGATGCAAGGTGGAGCAAAACAAGCATGTAGGAAATATAAGTGGACTCTTAAGATCCTGGTTTACTGAAATCCCTGAAGTTAATCTCCAGCATCTGAATCCCAATACTGTTTATAGCACTTCAAATGTGTTACGTTTTTCTCTGATTATTTAAGGACTAATCAAAACTGTACCTTCACTCTGGGAGACTTTGCACTTTCCTCTGATGGCTAATGACATCCCAAACAAATCTGAGTACAGGCATTTTTCTGTGGGTTTTTTCCTCCTCTTAGATGGATTAGTGCTGTCATCAGCAGGTGTGGGGAAAATGCAGAAGCCCAAGCACTGAGTATAACAAGTAAGCAGGAACTGCATTTAAATTAATTTGAAATGCAAAGATAGTGACTCACCTCCTAAGCAGGATTTTGGAATGCTGGAGCATCCTGTTCCCTCACTGGGAAGGAATAACTGATGCCCATACTAGGGATTGTCTCTCTTGGCCTGATACATGCAGCATCTCTTGAGAACTACTCACATCTGTGACATGAAAATATATAGATATATTTCTGCTATCTAGCCAAATAGAGGGTTCGGCTGTTGTTGTGTATAAATATATATGTATATTATAACATATATATGTATAAAACAACAGCAGAACTGTATTATGCCAGTTCCAATTCTAGAACTACAGTGAAAACAGCATCTGTGCTTTAATAATATTTACTGTTAACATCCTCCTTGTCCCCATAGCTGACGCTGGATCCCATCTGCACTATGACAATGCAGAATAAACAGCCTTCAAAAGCCCCTTCTACACATAAGCTACAGTAGCCAGTCTCTGAGATGATGCTCCTTTCATCATGAGTTAGACTCATTCTACCTCTTACCTGTCACATTTGACTTCAACCCACTGATTTTGAATTAATTTAGGGAAGGCAAATTATGTGTGACCTACTTTTTAAGCTGACAGTGTTTCACCTAACCAGGGGTGCCTAAGCACCATCACCCTGTGGTTAACTTTGGTGCCTTTGATGAGTCAGTTCCCTGATGCTTCCCCTGCCAGGGGTGCTGTGACCACGGGGCTCCCTGTCACATGCAGCAGAGCAGGCGAAAGGGTAAAGTCCGGGGGGGGCGGGGAGGGCAGCCATTAGCTGGTCATTAGCTAATGACGGTAAATTGATCCACTAAATCTGAGACAGCCTTTGCCTACTTGTGTTAGGTGTGTCTAATTCACAAAGGCAGCCAAGAGGATTATGTAAACTGAAAATTTACTTACCTTGGAGAGGCATGTCGCCTGCTGCCGGCTGGGCAGAAGCTGGGGGCGAGCTGCAGGCAGAAGCACGGGCTCAGGGCAGGGCCTGGGGGCACACAAAGCCCTCACTGACCCACGGCTCTCGCCTGGCCGCCTGCCTGCCCACGCAGCAGCCTTTATTGCTTTTCCCAGGGTGTCCACCCAGCACCTACAAATCATCTTTCTTACTCATCCCCGCACTGGTGGGCAGAGCCTGGGGTCTCCCGGAGAACATCCTACTGCCCTCCAGGCACCTCCCTTGGCAGTCGCCCTTCCTGGGGGTGCAGGAGCAAACCTCCACCCCTGTCTCAGCCCAGCTCCTCGCACCTCTGCAGCCACCAGCAGACATCTCCCTCCCTCTGCTAACACGTCTCTGCAGCCCGTTTCCAGGTGGAGAGGGAGCAATCCCCCTTCTCCTCCACCCCTGCCCTCAGGTCGCGTCTTCTGACTGACCCCGAGCTGACGATCCAGGCTAATGACAGGATTGTTTTTAACCATAGCTAGAATAACACCGACAAAAGGACATTTTCACATGTGTATCTACACAAGTAAGAGTTCCAGGGTACTTTGATGCAGATTTACATCGATGCCCATTACCAGTGCTTTGGAAGTAGAAAAAGGCTTGAAAGTAATGTTCACCGCCGAAGTGATATAGAGAGGGCATATGGAAAATGAAAATCAGGGGCTTTTACGTTTTGTTTTTTAATCAAAGCCTTGCATTTCATCATTTGAAGTATTCTTATAACTATCAAAATATATTCCAAGTGCTTTTCACCACAAATGTTGATCATTATGTAAGCACTGCAAAGTTTATAAAGATTATACTTGCGGTTCCATTGCCTGTATCCTGGGGATGTGAGAAATATCCCTTTGTGTCACACAAACACACAAAGAGTGCAATCACATCACAAAAAGCCACTTTCCAGGAGAAATCGAAGCTTTATGCAAATTCTTCCAAGTGATGAAAAATGTTTAGACCACTGAACTGCAATAGCAACAAATAAATGCAATATCATTAAAGTTACAAAATATTTTTTATTTTTATGTTCTTTTTATGTTTATGTTATAAACCCTGAATATTTAAGGACTGCAGGCCAAAGATGTAATAATTCTTAGAAAGAGTAGGAAAACTTAAAATATGGAGGAAATAAGACTTCATAAAATACAAAGAAAATTCAGAGTGGATTTACACAGAGGAGCTAGTGTGTGTTCTCCTCTAGCCCTTGTACAATGTATACATTGTGGTCAGATTCCCCAGTTTAATAAATTTCACCATTCCTAATATTTCTCTTTATGCCTTGGATTCCCAACCAAGTAATTACATGAGAACTGCAGTTTTCACTTCTTAAGAAAAAAGTATTTTTCTAGTCCTTTGAGATGACTAAAATTTCCCAAAAGAATAAACCACAAATGAAAAGAAGAATGTGTCATTTTTAAACAATTCTGCATTTTGTGCAGATGTACTTCTATACTGACTGCTGTGCAAAACCATGCTGTTACATTTATCACTTCAGCCCATGGTTAACTCAGCCAAAGGGCACAGTACAAGAGAGTGTAAACTATATTGATGTGGGCTCTTTTACAAAGACTGTCAGACTGACCTGCACCTAATTACTAATGTGTGGCTCACACAATTTCATAGTGCCTCTTGTCTAGAGTTGCAGTTTCCCAAGCAGGATTCCTTCATGAGTTGGAAGGAGATGGAGGAAAGAAATGATGCCCTGTGGAATGTACCCATATAGATGACAATGCAAAATTGAAGTCTCAGTTCATTAACATTTCATATTGCTAAATTTCCCACTTATTTTACTTTGATTGTGGTGAAGACTTATTACAAGAGTAATGAATCACAGAGCAAAATAACATTACCACAATCCCATTTCTTCATATCTGATGCTACTCTGCATTTAGAAGAGCCCTGTAGAGCTTGGGGTCTTCTTTAACTTTTGCTGAGATCAGTTTGTAGCCATGAATCTATTTCCATTATTCCATTCACTTAAGAGATATAATCCAAAAGAAACAGCGCATAGGTCAAGATGCACAAATCCAGGCTGGGGTAAGAGTGGATTGAGAGCAGCCCTGCGGAGAAGGACTTTGGAGTATTAGTGGATAGAAACTGAATATAAACCAGTCATGTGCATGCGCCATATCCTGGGCTGCATCAAGAGAAGTGTGGCCAGCACGTCGAGGGAGGGGAATCTGCCCCTTTCCTCTCATGAAACCCCACCTGCAGTAGTGTCTTCAGCTCTGGAGGCCCCAATATAAGAAAGACATGGACCTGCTTGAGTGGGTCCAGAGGAGGCCATGAAGATGATAGGGGGCTGGAGCACCTCCCCAGTGAGGACAGGCTGAGAGAGTTGGGGTTGTTCAGCCTAGAGAAGAGAAGGCTCCAGGGACACCTTATAGCAGCCTTCCACTACTTAAAGGGGGCTACAGGAAAGATGGGGAGGGACTCTTTATCAGGGAATGTAGTGATAGGATGAGGGGTAACGGTTTTAAACTGACAGAGGGTAGATTTAGATTAGATATTAAGAATAAATTCCTTACTGTGAGGGTGGCGAGGCACTGGAACAGGTTGCCCAAAGAAGTTGTAGTTGCCCCCTCCCTGGCAGTGTTCAAGGCCAGGTTGGACGGGGCTTTGAGCAACCTGATCTAGTGGAAGGTGTTCCTGCCCATGGCAGGGGGGTTGGAACTAGATGATCTTTAAGGTCCCTTCCAACCCAAACTATTCTATGAATCTATTCTAGTCTATGATTCTATGATTTTTCAAGCAAGCTGCTCACATTTGCAGGCATTTCCTTAATATATTTAGGCTCTCAATAAAGAATTTTGTAAAACCTAGTAGGATTTCACTTCATTTTTTTTGCTTGAATTTAACAATTAACAAATAAAAAGTGTTGAGTCATCAACAGCAAATCGATCATAATGTTGTTGGGTTTATTATGTGCTTATAATGAAAATTTAGTTTAAATTTAGACTTAGATGAAATAAATAAATCTTATATGCTATGCCCTTGAAGCAAGTTTTGTATGGAATCTTCAATATATATTCAGGTCCGAAACAGGGACAAATGGTATCTTCAGCACAGTGCTTTAATGAAGAATCCTTAAACTGCTGTCTTGATAATCCTTAATTTCTACCTATGCCATTGAAG
Source organism: Strix uralensis (assembly GCF_047716275.1). Taxonomy (NCBI): domain Eukaryota; kingdom Metazoa; phylum Chordata; class Aves; order Strigiformes; family Strigidae; genus Strix; species Strix uralensis. Next base: position 22,402,403 of record NC_133976.1, read on the forward strand.
ATTTTCTAGATTTCTGAAATGTTTATTTTAAAATGTACTTACTTCTACCATTGTGCAGTACTAAAGTGACTTCATTCATACTAAGTGGGGAAATAGCATCCCTCTGCAGTGCATTATATGATAGCTACCTTAACCATGCACATTTAATTACTTCACCTGCACTACATCTACTAATCATACCATACTTCAAACTCCTTGGGGTACACCCTGTTATTTTCTTCTCATGTTTCTCATCTCTTTCAGGTCCTGCTAGATTTATTTCTGTCTTTTCTAATGTTTACAGCACCTTCTAATTTAGCATCACCTGTGATTTTTCTTAAAGTGCTTTTTACCCTCTCTTCCAGAATGCAAATTAAAATATTCCATACCATCAGTTCTCACACGTGCACTAACACTGATACATAAGCATACATTTCCAGAAAATCATTAGCTCTATCTTTCTACTGCAGTGCACTGCTGCTTACCACTGGTTTGCAAAGGGGAATTTTGTGCTGTTTTTTGGTTGGTTTTTTTTTTTTTTAATAACATTGAATTAAGCTATTCATTCTTAAAATGGCAAGGAAGGAAAAAAGAATCATTTTAACTTACTGTAAATGACCTTCTGAAAAGAGTGTCTAATTTAAAGAATTAACTAGCATGTAAACAACACTTTCTGACACCTTCTTCATGGACTTTGGTATCGAATTATTGCTAGAATGGAATGGAGGAAAAAATAGAAGAAACCTCATTGTGAATCAGCACTTTCCTTCGTTAAATTCAGCAGTAATTCCTAAGTAACTGGGTCACTAGTAAATGATGACAACTGTAGTCAGGTCTCTGGTGCTGTAATTAGCAGCTATTTGTGGAGCTTAAAATACTTCAATTCAGATAAACAAACTAAAGATCTAGGTTCTTTCTATGTAAATAAATAGGAGAAAAGACAGATGTAGCATATAAATACATGACAAGCAGGCAAAATAGCCATTTTAAAATGCAGAGCAAGTGATATCAATTTGTAAGCTATCTGAAATTCAAATTTTTGTTAAGAGCTTGCTGATTCCAAGAAAAGACAGTTGGCATTTTGATTATAACTACTTCATTTATTGGCTTAATGCTGTATATAATCTTTCTAAAAAAAATACACCAAATTAATAATTACACAAACTCCTTCAGTGCTCCCAAAACAGGATTCACTGTAGCTCAGCGTGGTGTGTGTGTGTATTTTTTTTCCAAGCAATTAAACTGTATCCTTTAAGATCATTAAGGCTCAGGGTCAGACCAGGCTTTTTATTCTTTTAAACAGATGTTTGGGGGATCCTGGATGCCCTTTTTTTTTATCACCTTCTGCTAATTACTATCTGCCTATTCTCTCCACTCCCTGGCTTTCAAGCGGCCGGTGGGCCCCTGAATACCATCTGCTCAAAATTCTGGTCTCTGCCCTCTGTTAGACCTCGCTAGACCTTAGTCTTTTTTCTTTTCCATTATGAAGATCATGCATGCATTAGGTGGGTCATGTTCCTTTTGCTATACACAGTGGCACGTGCCAATGCCCTTGAGGAATCAGCTGCAGGGCTAAATTTACAATTGGCTTACTTCCTCCAAAACAACATTATGCTTTTGTTCTCCCACTCACAATTTCATAGAATTACAGATATATAACTGTCTGCTTTAGATCATAATGAAATTTTAAAATATCTTTTTAAAGCAACAGAGCTTAATTGAATAGAGAAAGGCTACACAAATGTAGCTGCCAAAGTTTACCATTTTGAAGTACCCACTTTGAATCCTTGGATTTAGGCAGATTTCTCAGCTTCCTCTGAACAAAAGCTAAAACATGACACTTATCTTAGACACAAGCTACCTCTCTCCACCACTTCATTTCTGTAATTTTTTTTTATCTAAGAAACAGTGAACATCAAAGTGAAATAAGGAACGTAGTCATGTTAAAAGGCATCTATCAAACACTGCTTGCAGCTCCGAAAGGCGGTAGAAGGAATTCCCCCTGTAATAAACAGAGTTCCCGTCTCACTTTGGTTGTCACTGTCACCATACAAATTACTTTGTGTTGGTCATATACTGCAGCCTACAGAAAGAGATTTAAGGAGATTTGAAAACAAAGAGCAGAGGCTGTTGCTTCCTGTACTGCTATTATGATTAAACCCTAGAGACCATTTTAAGACTATGTTATAATTTGCACATCTTTTGTATAACATATGAGTCTTTGGAGCGTCCAGCAGTTCACAGTTGGTTGACTGTCTTGCTTGAACAATTAAAAAAAGGCATTCTCTCCCACAGAAGAGATCTAGCTGAAGCCTATGGAACAGCCTTCCAAAGCCAGTGGCAGTATCACTTGTCAGGGTCATAAAATCTTCTCTTGCACTCTTACACTCTGACGTATTCTGCAGGATTCATCTATAGCAGAAACATTTATATTTAAATTAATCTAGTTTCAACTGTATTATCCCTATCAGCATAGATTGCTATTATTATCCATACCAAATGGATTGCTATTATTAGCAAACTTTTGATAATTTCTGACTGGCAAAAGTCACAGCCACTCAAAGCTGATGCTGTTGGAATAAACAATGCTATGAATTACATAAATGTAAATTAAACACACCATACTATATTTTACTCTATTTCCTGCTCCCCTTGTGCCAGTCCACCTCTACCAGACTGATTTTGATAGTCAAAAAAAACCTTCCTTAAGCAAAAAGCCTATCTCCTGGAAGAACATTTTTTTTCTCTTCCAGTCTCTTCCAGTCTGTGCATTTCCTCCAAAATATAAACACAATTTCTATCTTGTGACACAGAAGATATAGTTCTGGGAAAACGTCATTTTCAAACTTGTGACATATTTGTGATCATAAAGTGTAAACACTTTCCTCTGAGCCACAAATTGTTTGAAGTAAGAACCTATTCCATGCCTATTGATGTCATTTAAAAGACCCATATTGACTTCAGTAGGCTTTCAATCAGCTCCTGGGAATCTGTCTCCACTGACAGAGGGATAAAATACCCAGGATAAACTGTATGTCAGCTGCTTTGATTATGAAACATCTAGAGTTTATGGTCTCAGGAAACATAGTGCTTAGGAGAGAAGGTTCAGTCAGAGCCTCACTGTCGTGTATCACTGGGAGTTTTCTGGCATGAAACCAAAAAACAGAAACGCCACAGACATACAGGTTTTCTAGTTTTCTTTGTTTTAATAACAAAAAATTGTCTTGATTCTAATGTAAAAGTAACAAAACTAATGCCACAACTTTCCCCATCTTGGAATAAAGGTTCCATCATGTTATCTTCTCCAGTGTTAGTCTTCCTATTCTGAATATCAGTAATATCATAGCAGCAGATCAGAATTAATACCTTTATACCTTTTGGAAAACTGATGGAAAATTTTTTCACAAAAAAAAAAAGGTTCCCTAATTCATATTGAAGTGTAGTTACAGGTAATTTTGCAAACAACAGTTTTTATTCTCAGAAATTCTTTTGGATGTTTTTGTAACTCAATTTAATTATTTTGCATATTAGAAGACATTTTAGTGTAACATTTTAAAATGACCCATTGTTATTAAAATAAGTTTCATTTTCAGAAGTGAGAGCATTTCAATAACAATAAGGTTCCTTTAGCAGTACTGTCAAAGTCTTTAAGTGAGATGGACTTCTCTATGAATTTTTTTCATACATAGGAAACAAAAGAATTTAGGAAAATGGTACTGAAAAGAGCCTATAAATCTGGACATTCAGTCTCCTACTCCAATCACTGTTAAACCTACTGGTCCATGGGAGTTCAAACAAAAACTAACAAATGCTGAGTCTGTATTTTCATTCAGCTCTAGCTATGCTCCACATTCGCCTTTAATATTTATGAAGAAAATTGAGAATATATTGCTTCAGAAATGTTTCTGTACTGTACAGAGAGAACGAAAGAGCTCCGACACTCTCCTTGGGAATTAGATCTTTTATATAAATGAATGTATTCAAAGAGCTCAGGTATAATAATGTCAATCTGAAGAATGCATGTGTTTTCATTAAAGATTTACAACTGAATTTGTAATGGAAGTGGAATAATATTCTGAGGACTATTTCAGAATTGTACTGAATTAAAGAGCATGTTGTATCTTATTTACCTGTTAATTTGATCTATGCTTGTCCTCAATTCTCAGTTAATTAGTTTGAAGGCACATTCGAGACTTGGACTGTGTCTGAGTACTGATATGTCTATCATCACTGTCACAGGTGAACTTTCTGTGAATCTGCACCTCCTGTTGCTTTTCATTATTACCTTAAAAGAAATGACCATTCTTTCTATTTATAATAATTGTCACAGAGGAGGCACCCAGGAAGAGAAAGAGTCTTCCAAATGTTAATATTTTTACCACTTCACTAGATAAAATGCCAACAAATAAAAGAAAGCAGCTGTGAGCGATGGTCAGAGAAAGGGAGAGTGCTGGTCACCTGAAAATCATCTCACTTTTGTTTCCAGATATATCTTTATACCCATTATGGACTGGGCTTCATGCTCAACAAGGGACTCTCACGAAAATTAGTGCTGAATCCTTACACAATCACACAAGAAGGCTTTCACCTTCTCCAAGAAGTAGGCATGGAAAGTTAGGGAACAGTACATGTAAGATTCATCTGCCCTATTCTTACACATCCAGAGCATATACAGGTACATAGGAGCTAGTCATCATATGTTCCCATTACAGCTGATGAAGGAAAATGAACATCTTCAGGATGTAGTACATCTAATATTTATTAAACTGCTAATTCAGGAAGAAAAGGATTGTTGTTGGCTAAAATGACTAGGTACCCATGACTATCAAGGAAGCCTAAGCCTGTGTGTTGATATTAAATGACTACTGCCCATAGCACAGGATTATCTCAGATCCTTCTTGACAAGTCAACTTCCTTATTAACAGGCTTTCCAAAGGTATGCTATGCAGATAATGGACAAAGCCTCTTTTAACTGTCACATGGCAGGGCAGAAGTCAAGGGGTTTTTTTCTCCTTCCTAGAAATAAGTTTAAATGTGGGGAAGGGGAGGAAAAGCGTTGTTTCATTTTTGCATTCTTGAATATAGAAATAATAGACAGGGACTAATTCCTGTGATTCAAGAAGATGGAGCAACTGGCCCTCAGAGTTTCCCAGTACGTTTCTGCTCCTGTGGCAGAAGCACTTTGGTGCACAGTCAATATTCTGTGTGCCATTTCTTACTTAGTCTTATTCAGTACTTTCTACCAAAATCATATTGATTTCTGTGTCTTTAAATGGAGCTTTAGAAGACATATGGCTTAAAGGATAGCAACGCTTGGGTTCCCCGTAGCGTAGTAATACAAATTCTGGACACATGGGTTGTTCTTTGATGACTTACTTTATTAGGTTTCCAAATCACGCTGATGCCCAGAGGGTGTGAATAGAATTGAAATAGCTTTACACTGCCACAGGAGAGTTGAGAAGGCCCCATTTTGTGAGGCCGAGGTTAACACTAAAATAACATGTGACAGATGGTCACTTTTTGCTACCCATCTTACTTGACCAGTATTTTTGTAACAGACACAAGCAATCCCTTTCTCTTTTCTCAACAGAGAATAAATCCATCGGAAATATTTTAACTGATGACTTATTTCAGCTTTACTGTTTCTAACCACAGCTGAGGAGGAAAAATTATATACTGGCAGGTCAGTAACATTTACTGGAACATTTTCTTCATGAAAAACAGTCATTGAGTAATAGAACATTTGTTTCATCTCTAAGAGTTTCTGTTTCTGTATTTACAAATTTATTGTTTTGAGAAAGCTATCCTACCATTTTTGTTTTCAGTGTGCAATGAGTTTTACAGTAGTTAAGACCAAATTGTCTGTTTACTCCAATATCCCATTTCTGACAGTAGCCAGTGGCAGATGCACAGGAAAAGATAATCAGAAACTTGATAGGTCGTTAATGTTCCTTCTGTTCATTTACTTTCTCAGTTTCTGGAAATCAGAAGTTTAGGAGTTCCTGAGCTGGATGTTTTATCTAGACCTTTGTAGCCAAGATTTATTCCATGAATTTGCCTAATCCCCTTTTCAATCAGTTTATATTCTGACTATCACAATATGCTGTGACAACAAGTTCCACAGTTTAATTACATTTTAGGGGGAAAAATGCTTCTTTTTGTTCATTTTAGGCTTGCTGGTTTATAATTGCATTGAATAGTCTACATATTTTCATGTTACAAGAAATATTGTATAACCATTCTTTGTTTAGCTCCTCCACAGCCCTCATATCACTTAGTAGACTGATCATGTTAACCCTTGCCCATTTCAGTATATTTCTTTTTATTCCATATTAACTTGTGTGATTGTCTACAACTTTTTTTTTTTGTCTTCTCTTAGAATTTTTCATTATTTGAAGTTCTAGTCTGATGGTCTTATGAGCCACAACCTCATGAGTGTTTGATGAGAGACAGTCACCTCCAATCATATACCTAATCAGCTTGCTTATATAATCTCCTCTTAATTTAGAGAGGATAACATGTTTTTAATTACCTTTTAACAATAAACCTTACTCACAAGGGTACAGCCTATAGTACAGTTTACTCTAAGCCAGTCCCTGAGTAACATCTGAAACAGGTTATGCCTCAGCACTTGGTTTGCTAGGTCTAGTCTTTCAACAAAGGTTACTTGAATCATCTAAGTACTTCCAAGTAAACAAATCAAAACAGGCCATAGTGCATTCTTCAAAATCTTCAAGTCTTTCTTCTTGATGAAGAAGATTTAAAAGTCTCCCTCTCTCAAAGCCACTTCTGGTGCTTTCAGCAAGAAAATATTTCCAAATCATTTTTCTTGTCACATGCTAAGAAATATCCCATGCCATCCCTCCTCCTTTCACCACAGTTCTTATATCCTTCCCTTTAGTGCTGCCCTTCTCAGCAATCCTTTATTATTCTAAGCCTCTTTATTATCCTCATGTTTCTTCTCACTTCAAACCTCCTTCTCCTTTTTCTAGACCTCTCCAAAACAAATTTTGCAGGATGGGAAATACATGGTATTCTCCCACACTCCCCCAGGTTTCAGAATCTTTTATGCCACAGTGGAGAAACTTCCTTGACAAAGAAGGAAACACACACATGAAGGATTGCACAGATATCAACCATAAAGCACAAAGCACATGGTTAGGGGGCAAAACATACATCTTTTTCCAGGAATAGAAAAGGGTTCCTCTCAGAACTGCTTTAGACAGATGTTCAGAAAGATGTAACAAGCCTCAGAGAGGAATAGGACATCATCAGTCAGCTTACTCAAGCATCAGTAGTTTGAGTAAAGCCTGCAATGCAGCCCTCCCACCATTAATGATTCTACTTCAAAAGGTGTTCACAGGTTGCTTTCAGTTCAAAGTATAACCCTTTACAGTATGTACAATTTTTGCAACAGTGGTGAAACTTAGACTATGGTAATCCTCCATTAACATTTCTGTAAAGTTCCATATTCCCATAGCAAAGATGGACTCGTTATCGCCATTGATGGCAAAATTTCCATCACCTCAGGATCTCCCCCTCAGTGAAGCCTGTCAATCAGACTTCTTTTCAAGTCCTTGCATATTGCTACACAGTTGTTTTCAGAGTTCAGGATCTAAGACTTGCTATCAGATTCATTATCTATACTCAACATAGTTTCTGTAACTAATTGAGTTATATTATGGATGACCTATATTTTTTGCCATCATTAGGGAGGGGAGAAAAAGGAAAGAGAGCAAAGAAGCAGATTTGAGTCCTAACTATGAGGTAGTATATAAGTAGTGCAAATTACAGCTAAGGAACAAAATTATAGACATCTATAATAGTGTGCAAATAAAGTAGGTGAAATCACCATAAGGTCCTTTGATTTTTAAGAATTTAATTGCAATGAAAATGTAATACTGATTAAAAAGCTAAGATTGTGCCATGTCATATTTCTCATTCTTTTTCTTTTATCATAGTGTTTTAAAGAACATTTTTTATTTTCATAAAAAAGCAGTCTGAATATTTTTATATCATAATAGCTCTTATTATTCCATTATTTGCATGCTGTACAAATGAAAGTCAGTAAAAAGTCAAAAGTAAATAATTAGTTTCTCTTTAAAATGGGGAGAGAGAGAAATGTTGATATTAGCGTGTCAGTGTTTGCTATTTTTTATCAGAAATCATTTGTTTGCCATTCAATAGATTTTATTTTCTACTGACTTTTCAGTCAATCTTAAACAATAAATGAATGCATGAGAAATCTTAACAGGAGAACAGTTACGACAATACAGAAGACCAGATGGCATCCAGGCCCAGCCATGCCAGGTTGATATTAGCTCACTTAGCTAATGTGTAACTTAGTTCAGTTACTCGGGAGACCTCCAGGTTCAAACTATAACGAAAGAGACTTGAGAATGGGAAGACCTATAGGAGGATTCACCTTAACTAACTTCATATAACAAATTGCAGAAACCATGGGTTCTGAAACAATCCAGTTATTCCAGACTCCCTTTACAAACAGTGAGAATAATGGGCACATTTTAGAGCAATTTTAAAAATCCCTTTTAACCTAAGAATTACAGTCTGGATTCTACTTGATACACTGACTGGAGAGGTGTCACCCTCTATGTCAAGGACCACCTGGACTCCATGGAGCTCTTCCTGGAAAAGGATGAGGAGTCGACCAAGAGCTTATGGGCCAGGAGTAAAGGGAAGGCAAGGACAGGAGATGTTATAGTGGGGATCTGCTACAGGCCACCCGACCAGGAAGACCGAGTGGATGAGGCCCTCTATAGACAGATAGGAGCAGCCTCACATTCACAACCCCTGGTCCTCATGGGGGACTTCAATCACCCCGATATCTTTTGGAGGGACAACACAGCAGGCCATAAGCAATCCAGGAGGTTTCTGGAATGCATTGATGATAACTTCCTTCTCCAAGTGATAGAGGAGCCAATGAGAAGAGGTGCTGTGCCAGACCTTGTTCTCACCAACAAGGAGGGGCTGGTGGGGAGTGTGAAGCTCAAAGGCAGCCTTGGCTGCAGTTGCCATGAAATGGTGGAGTTCAAGATCCTTAGGGCAGTGAGGAGGGTGCACAGCAAGCTCGCTACCCTGGACTTCAGGAGAGCAGACTTTGCCCTCTTCAGGGATCTGCTTGGCAGAGTAGCATGGGATAAAGCCCTGGAGGGAAGAGGAGCCCAAGAAGCTGGTTAATATTCAGGGATCACCTCCTCCAAGCTCAGGAGTGATGCATCCCGACAGGTAAGGTAAGATACCCAGTCAGGTAAGAACACCAGGAGGCCTGCATGGATGAACAAGGAACTCCTGGACAAACTCAAACACAAAAAGGAAGACTACAGAGACAGACAGCTTGGGAGGAATACAGAGAAACTGTCCAAGCAACCAGAGATCAGGTTAGGAAGGCCAAAACCCCGATAGAATTAAGTCTGGCTGGAGACATCAAGGGCAACATGAAAAGCTTCTATAGGTACGTCGGCGATAAAAGGAAGACTCAGGAATATGTGGGCCCTCTCCAGAAGGAAGCAGGAGACCTGGTTACCCAGGACATGGAGAAGGCTGAGGTGCTCAATGACTTTTCTGCCTCAATCTTCACCAGAAAGGGCTCCAGCCACACCACCCAAGCTGCAGAAGGCAAAGACAAGGACTGGGACAGTGTAAAACCTCCCACTGCAGGAGAAGATCAGGTTCAAGACCATCTAAGGAATACCCAAGTCCATGGGACCTGATGAGATGCAGCCACGGTTCCCCTTGGGAAGTGGTGGATGAAGTGGCTAAGCCACTATCCATCATATTTGAGAAATCATGGCAGTCCGGTGAAGTTCCTATTGACTGGAAAAAGGGAAACATAACCCCTGTTTTCAGAAAGGGAGAAAAGCAAGTCCTGGGGAACTACAGGCCAGTCAGTCTCACCCCTGTGCCCGGCAAGATCATGGAGTTGATCCTCCAGGAAACTATGCTATGGCACATGGAAAATAAGGAGGTGATTGGTGACAGCCAACATGGCTTCACTAAGGGCAAATCGTGCCTGACAAATTTGGTGGCCTTCTACAACAGGGTTACAGCACTGGTGGCTAAGGGAAGAACAACTTATGTCATCTACTTGGACTTGTGCAAAGCATTTGACACTGTCCCACACAACGCTCTTGTCTCTAAATTGGAGATACATGGATTTGATGGATGGATGATTCAGTGGATAAGGAAATGGCTGGATGGTCAGACTCAAAGGGTTGTGGTCAGCGGCTCAATGTCCAAGTGGAGACCAGTGATGAGTGATATTCCTCAGGGGTCGGCACTGGGACCAGTGGTGTTTAACATCTTCACTGGCGACATGGACAGTGGGATTGAGTGCACCCTCAGCAAGTTTGCTGACAACACCAAGCTGTGTGGTGCGATCGACACGCTGGAGGGATGGGATGTGCCATCCAGAGGGACCTTGACAGGCTTGAGAGGTGGGCCCATGTAAACCTCATGAAGTACAACAAGGCCAAGTGCAAGGTCCTGCACATGGGTTGAGGCAATTCCAAGCACAAATACAGGCTGGGCAATGAGTGGATTGCGAGCAGCCCTGCGGAGAAGAACTTTGGGGTATTAGTGGATAGAAAACAGAATATGAGCCAGCAATGTGATCTCGCAGCCCAGAAAGCCAACTGTATCCTGGGCTGGATCAAGAGAAGTGTGGCCAGCAGGTCGAGGGAGGGGAATCTGCCGCTTTCCTCTCATGAAACCCCACCTGCAGTAGTGTCTTCAGCTCTGGAGGCCCCAATATAAGAAAGACATGGACCTGCTTGAGTGGGTCCAGAGGAGGCCACGAAGATGATCGGGGGCTGGAGCACCTCCCCAGTGAGGACAGGCTGAGAGAGTTGGGTTTGTTCAACCTAGAGAAGAGAAGGCTCCAGGGACACCTTATAGTGGCCTTCTAGTACTTAAAGGGGGCTAAAGGAAAGATGGGGAGGGAGTGTAGTGATAGGATAAGAGGTAACAGTTTTAAACTGAAAGAGGGTAGATTTAAATTAGATATAAGGAAGAAATTCTTCACTGTGAGCATGGTGAGACACCGGAACAGGTTGCCCAAAGAAGCTGTGGCTGCCCCCTCCCTGGAAGTGTTCAAGGCCAGGCTGGACGGGGCTTTGAGCAACCTGATCTAGTGGAAGGTGTCCCTGCCCATGGCAGGGGGGTTGGAACTAGGCGATCTTTAAGGTCCCTTCCAACCCAAACCATTCTATGAATCTATGATCTCCCCTAACTAAAATGCAATCCTGGCATAGGTTGTGTTGCCTGCCCCTTGGCAAACACAAGGTGTTACTTATCATCACAGCATGCACACTCAGTTCCTGACGACCTGAGAAATATCCTGTCATCAGCACTGCACAACAGTTAACATAAAGAAATACATTTTCACTGATAGATAACAGCTATCAAGCTCAGGAAGCACCAGCGGTGAAAATCTGGTTCTGTTATGTGCAAATTTGTATAGCAGAATCAGATTTTTGTTCAGCTGTTTAAAACACCGTCTATTTACTTCACTGTTGCTCAATGTTTGTGAAGTACTTTAATACCTGATTCCATTATGCAGTGTATTTTCTTTTTAGTTAGTATTTGTGGTAATAAGATAAATAAAGGAAATTAATACATGACATTTACTGACTTAATGTTGTGGAAAACTGAAGATTTAGTACCCTTCAAAGTAAATGTAGACTTTGGCTTTACCCAAGCAAAATATTAACTCTCATGTCAGTAAGTCTCGATGTTCATTGCTTACTTTAATGGGAGTCAATTTCAGTTTAATCTGGTTTACAGAGAAAACTACGTTCCTGCTACAGTCAAATCATTTTATTTCAGCATCATAATAAAATGCAGCCTTTTTGGAGAATCCAGCAGTACAAATTTTCATGATTATATCTTAGCCTCATGAGAATTGTTGTTTTCTCCTCTTGAAGTCATGTTATTTTGGTTATCTCTTCTCATCTTTGTTCTATTCAAATAAAATGAATCATCCACACTTGTGGTTTCAGAAAAAATGCTTGAAAAATATGAATCTTAAATCTCAAAACACAAAAGTTAAATTAAAAGAGACTGCAATTTGTTTATGTTTTCAGCTTATCATTTTTAAGCGGTACAATTATTTTTTAACACTGAGGATTGCAATTGGAAAGAACAGTTAAGAAATATGTTGGGTTTGTCACAACTGATCATAAATGATTTCACAGATTAAACTATTTATTCTGAAGACCTGTATTTGCGATAAGAATATATATGAGAGGTCAGAACCTGGCAATTTGGAATGTCCATGATACTAGAATAAAAATATTTTTCTAATGACTGTATCATTCAGATACACTACTCTTTAACAGTGAAAATGCATGTTTACATGACAGTGACAAAATTCTAAATCTTGGCCATAAAATATAAGTGTACAAAATCTTGAGAACTTCATAAAGCCAGGAAATCTTCCATTAAATTGAATAGAAATGTATCTATATATACAAGTGAAGTCTTTGTATTACCAATTGTAATAAAAATAACATATGCCATGGCTGTATTCCAATAGACAGCTTCCGAGATATATCAAATTCATTAACTGTCAGACTGCTGCATGTCATTGATCATGTTACTATCCTTTGAACAGTTCGCTGAAAACTTTCTGCTAGGGCTCTCCTGGCCAGAAAGGTGTTACAGAAAGAGTAAGTTGTGTGTATTAGAAAGTTCTTTTCCTAGTATAGGTGAATGAGGGATAAAGATCTGCTCTCCATGGCTCCTTCCAGCCTCACCTCAAGTGAGAGTGTTATAAGCACCCAACAAAGATATAAGGATGGGCACTGGTGTCTTAGTTTCAACCTTGAAGAGCATTTGCACTTTAGCATTATACCATGAATTAATGGTCAGACTCAATGAATGAAATGTGTCTTGGATAGCACATATCCTCCCTGCATGCATAATGGATCAAACACCTAGGCTAGGAGATGTTATTTTTTCAAGTCAATTGAGTAAATGAGGCATCAGGAAATCCTGGCATTATAAAGTGAAATTTTGTAGCATAAACAGCTAACAAAGAAAAGTATAATAGTTAATGGAAAGCAGAATATGAAAGCATAATTAAATCTGGCATGCATATCATCAAGTCAAATTATCACTTGGTTATGGAAAAATGTGGTAGAGAAACATTTATGAAGGGCACGGTGTAGCTTTAGTCTTCTTTTCAAGTGTTGTATAAAATTACAGCAAGATTGTGTTTTATTTAGACTGGCAGTGTTCCTAGAAAGCACTAGTTGTGATGCATGGAGCCTGAAATAGTGGCTTTTTATTTGTACTCAAAGCTCTAGAGTATTGTCTGTTCAATCACTTATAGATCAGGCTGCTCAGTAGCTTTCATAAGCACTTGAACAGTGTGAATAAATTGTACTGACAATGCTGACAGCTCCATACCCTGTCTAAGAAAGGCCTGAAAGGCTTTAAACTTTTGCTTTTTGCATTCATTGAACGGTGTTCCTTGTGTACAATACATTAGTCTCCATATTTTACAAGACTTCCCCCTTCTTCCCACACACACAACTCTTTGGCAAAATGAAATAAGCTTCCTACCATTAGTTTCTAAAGAAAGCATTTTAAATCAGTCTCTAAATATAATTTAGAAGACCAAAAGAAAGCTATGTGAGCACAATAAAGTGTTGTTCTTAATAAATTCCCAGCTGGCAGAGGTCCAATTCCTCTGATATTTCTAATCCTGTCCAAGTTTGCTCCAGACAGAAATAAAAATACAATAGAATTTTCTTAAAATAGTATCCAGGGTACCAGTTCCAGACAACCCCCATATTCAGACCTTCTTTAAAACAACTATTTTTTTTATTTTTGGTTTCACAAAATTAATTTTTAATTCCCTTTAAACTATTTTCCTTCTCCCAAATAAAGATTGTTTAGATGAAGTTTCCAAAATTTCTGTGTAGTTGACAATTCACAGTATTAAAGAGGGAGTGACAAACTTAACCATAAAGACATTGAACTTGCAAGTTACTACAATAAAGGAAGTAAAAGCAAATGTGTTGATAACTCTGAGGCAATTAGTCTTTTTCACAAAACTTTTTGCCACTGGCCATTCTGGAACTGCAGACGGAGATGCAATAGGGACACATACCATACCTTTATCACCAGATTACCTACCTGCCTTCTTTCTTTTGTTATAGACATTCCTTGATTAGAAACATGTATTTATATACCTTTTAGTGAAAGGAACTGCAGTAGTTTGAAGGTACATAGCATTTTGAAGAGTTTCCAAAGTACCACAGTATACAACTGTCACTCCCTCACATTCAATACAGCAGGAATTCCCAGATTTTGTGCACAGAGGATTACACTCAGCTTCCTAGGAGGCAAATAGGTCAATTTAATCTGCATACAAATTGAGAAAGCTTATTATGCAGGGACCTACCTTTACATTTTCAAAACAAGAACAGTTTTATCAATGTAATTCTATTACAGGAGGAATTTAGCAGCTAATGTCACCTTAGTTACTTATTTTCCCTCTCTCTTTTACAGCAAAGGACAGCAGAAAACTGAGTGGTGTGGTTGACACACCTGAGGGATGGGATGTCATCCAGAGGCACCTGGACAAGATTGAGAAGTGGGTCCATGTGAACCTCATGAGGTTCAACGAGGCCAACTGCAAGGTCCTGCACATGGGCCAGGGCAATCCCCAGTATCAATACAGGCTGGGGGTTGAAGGGATTGAGAACAGCCCTGTGGAGAAGGACTTGGGAGTATTGGTAGATGAAAAGATGGACGTGACCCAGCAATGTGCACTCACAGCCCAGAAAGCCGATGGTATCCTGGGCTGCATGAAAAGAAGTGTGGCCAGCAGGTTGAGGGAGGTGATTCTCTCCCCCTCTACTCCACTCTTATGGTACCCCACCTGGAGTACTGTGTCCAGCTCTGGAGTCCTCAGCACAGGAAAGACATGGACCTGTTGGAGTGGGTCCAGAGGAGGGTCACAAAAATGGTCAGAGTGCTGGAACACCTATCCTATGAAGAAAGGCTGAGAGAGTTGGGGTTCTTCAGCCTGGAGAAGAGATGACTCCAGGGAGACCTTATAGCTGCCTTCCAGTACTTAAAGGGGGCTTATAGGAAAGATGGGGACAGACTTTTTAGCAGGGCCTGTTGTGACAGGACAGGGGATAATGGTTTTAAACTGAAAGAGGGTAGATTTAGACTAGATACAAGGAAGAAATTTTTTACAGTGAAGGTGGTGAAACACTGGAACAGGTTGCCAGAGAGGTGGTAGATGCCCCCTCCCTGGAAGTTCAAGGTCAGGTTAGACAGAGCTCTGAGTAACCTGATCTAGCTGAAGATGTCCCTGCCCATGGCAGGGCGGTTGGACTAGATGACCTTTAAAGGTACATGCCAACCCAAACTATTCTACGATTCTAAGTTCATCTTGTTGTCTAATTTACTCTTTTGACCTTAACTTATTGATACGTTAGTGATCAATAAGTGGATATTTCTGCCTTCCCCTAAGCTAAGCCTCTAGTATTTTGTGTGAAACTCCTAATGTCTGCCCCTGGATTCAGAGTTTGCAAGCTTCTGGAAAGTAAATTGCCTTCTGAATTTTTCTGCAAATCAATAGATGATAGAAGTATTGTAACTCTTTGAAAGATGTCACACCTGTCTGTAAACAAAACAGGTAGACCATTTTTCCCTGCACTAGAGTGAAAAAAAGGAAATAATTGTGTCACACGGTGCTTCATCCATCTTTTCACTATGCTCACCAGCTTTTTCACCTCATTGTGAAACGTACATACATTGGCTTCCTGCACTACGTCTTTATAACTGGACGTGTGTGAATACACACATGTGTTTGCACGTAGTTCCCAGAACAACGGGTCAGTGACTACAGGTTACCACCATTTTAATATTAAATAGAAGGGAAAAGAAGAAATGAGGCAAAACCACAACATCATGAATGCCAGAATGCATTATTACTGTCAGTTCTCAGACCAATATCTGAATAAATTTGCTGTGATAAGAATGAAATACCAAAAGTGCAAAGCCAGAGCTCCCCATGGTCGTAAAGTGGAAGTGGAAGGAATTGTCAGAGCCTGAGTCTAAGGCCACAGTCTGTTGATTATTGTTCTATTGTGAAAAACAAACAAAAATGTGAGCTTGTACAGCATATGAAAACACACATCAAATTGCTGGCAGCATTTCAGCTTTCAAATGCAGCAAATGTTGAAACATATTTAAATTTCCTTCTTAGTCTTTAAATCCTGCTTTATCTCCTGTCATTTAGATGACAGGGACTGAAATTTTTGACAGCTGAAAGAGGTGCCAGTGCTGTACACCCAGAGTTGGATCCAACAGCAGCTGAATTCAAAGGGCATCTTTCCCTTGACTTCAGTGGGAGCTGGGTGACACTCAGTATCAAATGAAAACCCAATTATGAGGGGGTACAATCTGAGTAATTACCTCACAAGTGCATTTACCTCAGATAATCCTCTAGTTCTCCCAACATTCCCCTCAGTCAGCCATGAGAAGCAAATCAGACTCAGGAAGCCTGGATCCCCCAACCTCGCAGCCCACTCATGAAAGGAAACAGAAACATCGCTTTCATTAAGGCTTTTTGTCTGCTGGTAATTCACTCTGAACCTCTAAGTCGTTTGATGTTGCTTCAGGAACTGTCCTCAGCCTACTTAGCAAAACTTCTCCGTAACAGTAACAAATGAGCTTGTCACTGTCGTACTGGCACAGGAGCACCCTGACAGCAAGGGGCCAGCATGAACATGGCTCTCCCAGCAGATCTCCCCTCTGAACTCATCCCCACCCCACTAAAGCTCTCCTGGCAGGATTTTAGCAGTGGGGGGTGATTTTGCTCATTATTTACTACCTGCATGTTCACATCTTTAGACCGTTGTGCCTGTATTTTTGAGGTAGAAACTGTCACGTTAATAAGGGGAAAAAAGGTTCTCCACCCTATTGGAAAAATTCTGATATTAATGTTTTTCTTGGAGACAATCATTATGAAAAAGGTCAAATGGTGAGTGGTGTTGTGGGGTTCTTTTTTATAATAGAGTGGAAAAGTTAAGACATTCTTTGACTCAGAAGTATGAGATGTTTTTTAGTTTTACTCCAATGTTGAAACACTGCCATAGAGCTGCAGTTCCTGATGTGACAGGCTTTCACAGATTCTCTACCACTGCACATGCACAACTCAATGAGAGATGTGTGCAAACTCTCCTTTTAAACCCAGCAATTCCACAACTTCAATCAGTGAAGGCATACCCTTAGAAAATTTAAAAAAAAAAAAAAAAATCAAATAAAAGATTATATAGGAATTGGATACATAACAGGAACCTTTAAAATTACGGTTTGGGAAAATACAAAACATGCTTATGGCTGCCTGGGTGAGCCCATAGCATTACAGCTGCTGGGGAGGTGAAGACCTCTGGACCACCAGGTCCTGGTTCCCAGATATTGACCCCTCTCAGAGATCTGACACAATTTGCACAGTTTACCAAAAATTTTTCATTCTACAGAGCTAGCATTGACAATGGAAACATCATCAAAAATGTTTTGTTTAGTTTTAATCACATGTGACGAGGTGCTAGATGGAAAGACACAAACATGCTTGCCAGAGCTCTGGATGCATACAGAGCCAGGAGTCCCAGTACATGTATCCCTGCTCCCTCCTCAGGCACAACCACATGGAGTATAAACACAGTGATATTTGAAGAGGTTATCATTCATGTAAAGACAACTATCCTGGTCATAGTAATTTTAAAAGACCAATTATTTTGCCAGCAGGGTCTTTGTAAGAAGGATTAGGTGAGTCTATATTTCTGAGAACTCCATGTTGTTTTGATTGCATCAGTAAGAAACAGATCATTCAATTCAGTTGACACTATAAACTCCCTCATTATTCTTTTAAGGAAGACATTCCTATTTTGTAATTTAATAAAATTTAAATCTCTCTATTTTCATGATCTCTTCAGACAAAAGAAAATAAATCCATACAATCTCAGACGTTCCTTGTTCAGGAGACAGCAGAGAGCAAACACTCCAAGGCTTACTGAAAAGCATGCACATGTTTTAAAATCAATAAAGGAGAACTTAGTCAGTACAAGAGATCTATATTCAATATAGTGATATGTTGTTGTGGGGGGCAGAACTCAGAGAAGCACTGGGAACAAGCAAGCTGTATAGGATGTGGCTTATAGTATTTTGGGTGGTTATCAGCACACATAATTGCAATGGTGGAAGGAACTAATTATTCAAAATATTCTCTTCTCAAACTAGTTGATTTGTGGTTTAAGATGACAGTTAATTTCAACGGAATATGTGATGAACAGCTCGTCACTGGGCTGTATGTATGACACATACTATACAGTGATAAGACATGGGATAAGTTAATTAACAACTACTGACGTGACCAAATGACATGCATACTCTGCAGTCATTTCTATCCCTTCTTTCATCTTTGATATTCCACTTGTGTATGATAATGACAAAGTTATGAAAATGTTGTGACGGTCTGATTGAAGAGACTGGGACAAAGAGACAGAAAATAGAATATATAATAATGAGGCATGTTAGGTCTCTATTTCCCTTTATATTTTAAAATATTTTTTCTGAATACTTTCTGGAGGAGTTTTCTTTTAACACAGAAAACAAAACATGCCATACAATTCACACACAGATGTGTCAACCTTTTGTGTAACTCCTTGGCTTGTTGTCTCAAAACCCCTACGTCGATTACCATGCAAGTGTCATCTTTGGATGATTTCCAATTTATGGTTTAATAAAAAAGACCAGTCTTCTTTTGTCTTTTGATCAGGTCTTGTTCTGTAGAATATCCAGTTCTAAAGAAAAAATGTTTATTATATTCTGTTGATAGTAAACGTATATACAGCTTATTTTCATTGTCATTAGCAGAAGTAATGATTTATAATTACAAGTCACCAACTGTGAAATATAAGAAAGTGCATAGTCATTTCTAAATTCAAACAAACTGATTGTGTTTTCTGATATCTGATGACCTGTTCATAGAATAAAACAAAAATGGAGTGAGTCTGTAGTGTTTGTGGTCTCAAAACAGCTATTGTTGCAATCATCATCAATTAATGTGTAATGCACTGAGTATCTAATAGTGTGTAATTTAATTTTCTTATGTCTCTCTGTCATCCATTTGTTAGACCTATAGTGGCTGTAGCTTTATTTGAAACTGCCACAAAGAAGCCCCCCCCAAACACCTTTATTTTTATTCTGTCAGATGTCTCGTAGGGGAAAACAGTGTTATATCTCTCCCAAATAAATTAGTTACTTTGCAGGCACAATAATATGATAAAATGCTAATACAGGCTGAGTAATGTCCTTAAGCCCTCCTTGGCCTGGAGCAAACTAACTTATTAAGGAAATTCGCATTTGCTGTGTGATGCAAGTACAGGCTTTTTTCATTTCTTTGATGAGAACTTCTGCTCTGAATACCACCATGTTTGATGAATGTCTTTATGAACATGATCCATTGCCAGTGTCAAGACTTTAAACACCTAAAACACTAAGGTTGTGGCATTAGTTCTTTCCATTAAGACTGGGCTTTTTTCTTCACAATTAACTGATATTAAGAAAAGTAATCTGCAGTTCCCTGTACTATGTCCAGTACTGATCTGAGGTTTTCAATTTCATGAGTGAGCCAGTCATTTTAAAGTGGCCATGCGTCCTGGTTTGAGTGGGGGTTTTTTGGTAGCAGGGAAGGGGACTACAGCAGTGGTCCCCTGTGAGAACCTTCTTGAAGCTCCCCTGGCTTTGCACCAAGGCTGGGCCAGTTAGCTGTGCCTCTTTGATAACATTATTTAAGAAGGGGAACCTGGGGGGTGTTGTGGGAGTTGTGAGGAGAAGTTGCAAGGAGAATGTCTGTGCAAACACCAAGGTCAGTGGAATAAATGAGGAGAAGGGGGGGAAGTGAACCGGAGCAGAGACTCCCCTGTATCCCATGGTGAGATGGCAGGACCACCCCCTGCTGCCACCCATGGGGGTCTATGGTGGAGCAGATACCGATTTGCGGCCTGTGGGGACCCCATGCCAACCCAGGTGACTGTGCCTGAAGAAGGCCAGGACCCTCTGGGAAGAAACCTCCACTGTTGTAGTTCGACGCTGGGAGGATTGCAACACGTGGGGGTGACCCACAGACCTGTGGGAGTGACTCATGTCGGAGCTGGTTTGTGGAGGGCTGTCTCCTGTGAGAGGGAGACTGCGCTGGAACAGGGGAGGAATGCCAGAAGTTCCCCTCCCCGAGGTGGAAGAAGCAGCAGGACTGACCGCTCATTCCCTGACCTCTGTGCTGCTGGGGGGTAGGAGGTAGAGAGATCAGGAGCAAAGCTGAACCCGGGAAGAAGGGAGGGGTGGGGGAAAGTGTTTTCAGGATCTGGTAATGATTCTCACGGTCCTACTCTGTCTGTTGAGTGTTGTTGTTGTTGTTAGTGTCCGTATTAAATTTATGTTCTTTTTCTCTTCCCCTAATGAGCCTGGTTTTTCCCTGTGCCTTAAAGGATGAGATCATCCCTCCTTGTCCTTATCTCAAAGTCCTGGGTCTTTTGCTTCACTCCTTCTCAGCACTGGGAGGGGGGAGTGAGCAGCTGTGTGGTGCTCAGTTGCCCTCTGAGCTCAAACCACGACATCATGGAATTACTTTCTATTTAGAACAGTATGCCCACTTTTCCTTTATTTTCATCATTTTGCAATATCTTTTTCAAACACACTGAAACCAAACCTTTTCATTTATTTCATTGTTAAAACCAAGCAGTATTACAAACCAGGCATGCACACAGATTCTCAGGGGGACTTTTTTGCTGCGTACTCCAGTATGCTGTCTACACAAAGTGCAATCTAAGCACACTACAGTATTGTCACTTAACACTTCTGCATCTATTGCTTTTATAACAAGATTAGTGAGTATATAACAAACCAAAACAAGTTCTTTTTCTAAGTATATTACAGCCTTTGAATAAATACTATTTTTAGTCTTTTCTTGAGATACTTTTACAAATAGTAAGTTTGTTTTCACTCTATGGACTGCATTTACATGAACCTACCATAAAGTTGAGATCAGTAACCATTTTCATTTACGTCAAATTTTTGTCTATACCATACCACCTGTTATAAACCATCTTCTGGAGGCGTGATCTCTCTAGTTATGACGTAAGGTTATTTTTTTTTTTTCTTAGCTGATATGCACGGAGATAAAATAAACAGTCAATCAGTGACATTTTTACCAGGAGGCAGAAAACTAGTCTTCAACACTGTATAATTCCAACACCCACGTCATAAAACAAACTGTAAGGAGTTAGGATGAGGGTCACTTCAATTAATAATTTAAAATTAGACCTTCAAGACTCAGTTCTGTTGTCTACACATAGGTATTTAGTCTCATCTGAAATGCTTAGATCCAACAGATATGACAGTAGATGTAGAAGTCCTGTGCTTTTCTGGTGTGGTGGCTGTCAACCAGACAAGATAGCTCTAGGTATCTCAAATGGCACTGAGTGCCTGTGGGTGAGCAACAGAATCAAGCCATGACTGAGACAGGTAGGTAGCCTAAAACAGGGGGCAACAGACTATTTCAGGAGAGAGTTCTCCTGCAAGACTGATTGCTCCCTGTTCATAGCAAAGAGAGGTCAGGTGATAGCTTAGACTGGACATCCAGAATGAGATCAATTTTAGTTAACTGAGATCTAGTCTATGCTGTCAGCTCACTCTAAACCAGAAACTGACAGGTCAGCCAGTCAGCTGAATTGCTGTCAAGTTCCCTGGATTGTGTTGACTGGATCTCTGTTGACTGCAATGGAGACCTTGACATCTCACCCACATGGAGACACCTGAACGTAGGTGCTTTGATGGGCAAGCTCAGTTCCATTCTTCACCTTTATAGAGCAAAGTCTATCCAGTGTTTGTGACTCACTTCCTCTGCTAGGAAACTTTCCATTCTTTCATACTTTGTGTACAGGACTGTTCTACATTGCAAACTTCAAATTATCATTCAAACACTTAAATTTGCCACCATCTCCTTAGCTTTTTCCCGACACCGTTTGGTTTTATACTTATCCCTTCCAGCCACTCAACAATTCCATCACCCACAACACCCCGGCTGCATTCTGCATCAGCAGCAATGTGCAGCACTCCTCTGGCCACAGAGAGATACCTTCTCCACAGAGGAACTGGAAATGTTTTCTTCCTTTCCTTAGCCTCCACTATGAAGGTTAGTTTTGAAAAGCTAGGTGAAGAAAATATCCACAAAACTCAATGAAGAGAGGAAAAGACAAATAAAGACATTTAGAAATATTGCAACTCTGGAGAAATTATGGACAGGAACTGGTGAATTTGTCATTTAAATAGGTGAACAAAAGGATGTAAAGAGTGGTTTGTGTCTCTGACTTTCACATGTTTAGGATACTGAGTACTTAGGTAATTAGTATACCCATGAAATGGAAGGATGCATGGCAGCACTGTGATCTGGACCTGAGCTCAATATGTCTGAAAGGCCAAAGCTTCACAGCAGGACTCAGTTTATAAGAAAGCTTAGAGAGTTTTACACATAGAGGAAAGATGAGTTTGGTTTGAGAATGACTTAGGCAGTTTGGGTAGACAGTCTCTCTAACCTCATTCTTGGAGCTGAGTTGCTTCATCACAATTATTGAGATTCTTGAAAGAAGGGACAGCCAGCAAGTTATGTGTAAGTAACTCTCTCTGGGAACCAGAGAATATAACTGAAATAAGAAAGTACTAAGACTCTGAATCATTGATTTTTGTTTCCCCCAACAGGAAATTAATTTGACCTGCTAGTCCCTGCCATCTGCTGCTATTTGGTAGAGAAGTAACATTATGCTTTTTAATGCTTCTGTTCACCTTCTTCCACATGGTACAATGTTACTGAATCTTATGCCTATGTGTATCGTCCAACAAAGATGTTTTTATGATGTAAACTCTGAAATCTTAAGTAAATGTATTCAATATATACAGATACATAGGTAGGGAAGACAAGATATGCTGTTACCAGTTCCGTGCCTTTACAAGACACACTAAATGGCAACAAATGTCTGATCCCTGCAAGCTACTGTGCCCAAGAAATTGGGAGGTGGGGGCATGCAGATCCATGAATACAGAATTATAGAGAGATAGAAGAGTAGATTCTTTAGGTATCAGTATGTCTCATTTTACCTCTGAATAGATCTGTGGCATTTTGCATGTTCAGCTACAGTCAAGCAGAACTGCATTTTGTCCCTCCTTTCTGCAGGTTTCTCTGCTGGGAGAGAACCAAAGTCAGGCAGGAATGGGGGACATACAGCATCACCTTCCCAGAGCTCTGCCACAGGAGCCACATGGGAGGAAATGCCATTGCAAAACCATTATCTCACAAAGCTTACCAAAAGAAGTCTGTGTTTCAAATATATACTAAAAACCAACAAATCTGTCCTCTCACAGATAAACGTCACAGGAAAATAAGACATACGGCCATAGATGATTTCTGCTTGATTCACATATAGTTTTCTGTATGACATTCTAAGACAAAGGAGGTGCCTCTTCAAACACTCACTGTTCAGCCTAGTTTAATTTTGTCATATCATATGATCTCTTCTTAACTGGATTTGTTGTGTAATCGTTAGAGTTTACATCTATTATGTAATTTCTGCACTTTCTGCTGCCCTACTTTTACCTTATCCTATTCCTTTTCCCAATTTAATCACATACAAGTCATGCTCTGGCTCATACAGCTAAGGGAAAGAGATGTCCCTTTTTTTATGAAGATCATACATCCCAGGGTAGTATTCACAGAGGAAGCTGAGATGCACTATTTCCTGTCCTAAATCACATGAAGCACTCAGCATCTACACCTAATTCTTGGTGATGTCAGCAATAGGTACAAAGCCAGGGTTAGATATTTTTTTCCCAAAACTGAAAAACACTTTCTAACAACATGGAGAACTGGATTCAATGGCCAAAATATCCAGAAGCCTGGTCTTTAGAGAACACACAAATTCTCCAGATTATCCAGTGCTTGTGCCAGTTAGTCTCCTGTAGGTTTTATTCCTTACACCAGGCTTCACATAATTCAAACATTAACTGCTTACATTGCTAGAAGAGAAAAGATTTCTAGTCTACTCTTCCTTAAGAGGAGAAAAAGTATAAAACTGCAGTAGGAGTAACATTCAGCCTATACCACAATATGTCCTCAACAACAACTTTAGCAGTGATCTCATCAGAAAAACAGTCAAGCATTTTCTGGAAAGTAACCAAAGGTCTGCTGCAAATGAATCAAATATTTCATTTACTATTTGGTTGCAAGTGTTGAACACATGGTGCTCAAAAGCATTTTTCCTCCATTGGAATGCAATAAAAGCCTCAAACATTTTGATTAAAGCATTGATCCAGTCCACTGTCCCATCTTCACACGTGACTGCATTGCAATCTGTCTAGGCCTCTTTTTAAACTTACCGTGCAGCAGCAAATGAGATGGGCTCTTAAAAATTTATATGTATATATATCTTTCTTGTTGCAGCTACAGTCTCTAAATTCTGACACATGTAAAGGCCAGAAAAATCACTTAATGTACCTGATGGCTCAGTTCTGTCAGAAGGGGGAAGGGGGGTGCCTGGCGATGCGTGCAGTGAGGCACAGCTTGCTCCCACAGGTGTGCCATAGCTCCTTAAAACTGCATACACACACTTGACTAAATTCATAAATAGGGCTCTGTATTTGCTACTGTGGTTCAGTGTCTGATGCAGAAGTTAGAGACATCTTCTGTGCCCTGGCACTCATTGCTGAGGGCTCCTGCCCTGTTGTCTGGGGATGTAACCCCAGTTCTCAAACTCTTTGCTCACATTGCAAAGTACATCACATGGCAAAGTCCACAGCACAAATCCCCAGGTCATATCCAAATTCCCTTCCTCTTACATTGTTCCACTTGTAGCACAAGGTCAGTAAGCCATCACACTTCATAACCAGGCTCACAGGTAGGATAATGTCACTGGCACACTTACTGCTTTGTAGTCTGGTTTGTAAACAATAAGCAGAGAACAGAAGCAATACCTATGTGCAAAATGCCCAGGTAGTGCATCCAGTTTTGCCCCACCCAGAGGGCAAGAAAGACCACAGGGTGTCAGCAGCCTGTTCCACCCTGCACTGTAATCCTGTGCTTGCTAAGGTGTGGAGAATTGCAAGGTTACACAAGGTTAAATTCAGTGGTCAGTTTCTTCATTTTCATGTGATTCGGCTACCCTGAAACAAGTTCTTTGAGCAAGCTCAGAGTACCGCACAGAAGAAGAAGGTGTCGGATTCATTTTAAGTTCTCTGTGCTAATATTTGGCATTGAATGCAGTGAAGAATAAAGTTTATTTAAGGGTAGTAGTAGGAACCATGAGAGAACTTCAGCCTAAAATAATAGACCACAGCAACTTACTGCTTCAAATTTCAAAAGGTGTAATGGCTTGAAGGTGACTGAATTGAGCCTTTGACATAATATTCTCTTTGTCCACTTGAACCCATGGAAAGTCTAATAGTTCAATTTTATAGTTCAGTAGTTTTAAATTAAAAAATACTTTAGCCTTTTGTTCAATAAAATTAACATAAAATCCTGGCATCACTGCAAAATTAGCATCCACAGTAATCGGCAGCTTAAGCCAGCTACTTAGAATGTCTCTACACAACATTATTGCTTCCTCCATTTAAGATTATATTTTCCAGATTCTTTGCATAAAAAGGCACGGCAGTCCTGCTATCAGGTTCCTTAGGCAAAGATGGTATTTCAAATACACTGTCAATACTTTCTTCTCAAAAGGGATACTGGAACTAATTGTACTAACTGAACACAACAGTATATATCAAATGACCAAACGTCAGAACATTTCTCTGTATTTTGTAGGTACTTATTTTTGAAACTAAATAAAAACCCTAAGTATTTGTGGTTAAAAATATCTGATTACTATTAAACTGTTGAAACATTTTCATGCTCAGTTGGCAAGTTCCATCAGAAGTTTTAATTACATTGGCAGCTTAATTTTTGTTGTCAATTTCATAAGTGGAACCAGAAGGAATATCTGTTGCCGAGGTTACCCGAAAAAGTGCAGGTTAAAGACCCCTTCCCAGTTGTTTTTACTTTTGATATCCATAAATATTATCTGTCCTGAGGGAAAGGGAGTTGTCACTGGTTCTGGGGTTTGTGTCTGTGGTTCTTTTTTTCCTGAGGGCAATGGGGAGGAAGAGATTAGCTTCAGCAAGTAATTATTGGAGTGCAGAGGACTGCGAGAGCTAAATTTTCATCATCTTATTGACATTTTCCCTCTTTGGATCAGGGATCTACAAGAATTGTGAGACTCATGAATTTTCTGAGATGTTTCAAAGAAAGCATAAAAGATTTTTCTAAGTTAAAATTCTTTAAAATTTTCACAAGAGCAGCTGTAGAAGCAGATGCAAAAGAATCTAGAGATTGTAAGAACTACAGTTCCTGGAGGTGTTTCAGCCAAGATCTGCCTAAAGAACATTTCCTTGGTCATATTAGGAAAAAAAATAGATCAACTAGACAGTTATATTGGACTCCTTATTAAAATGCTTGAAATGCATCCCCTAAAAAGGGATGATCCAGACAGGAATATTTTTTGGTCATTTACAATTATATCCATAAATACTTACCATGGATATTTACATGTGGTAGCATCTAATTGTGTAGTTGACATGGGCTTTTTCTGGACACATGATGTTTAGTATGTGTGAACAGTGAGGAAATGAGAATACAAACATGTTTGATGTTATGCCACAAAGATTCATTGCTGTTCTAAGCACTCAAGGAGTTAACACTTCCATATGAAACAGGTTCAGTCCCCAGTTAGAAAAGATGTCATTCCACACCAGAAAGTCTGTCCCCTCCACAGCTGCAGTCTTTTTAGTCATGTCTCACATATTTCTTCACTCTTTCACACTTCTCATAAGATACAGAAATGCTCAATACATAATGCCTAATATATAACCCTGGCTCAGCTCTCTTGGTTTATTAGATATCAGCCTTTGTTGCTAAAGGCATGCTGGAATTGCCACAGAGTCAGCCCAGCATTTGCCAAAGCTGGATGGGAACCATTCATCCCTTCCCAGCTCCCAGCACTGGATGGTGAGATGCCAATACAACAGGGTCAGGGAAAGTCAGACACATACATCTGTGAGAAATGTATCACAGCTTGCCTGCTTCCCAGGAATATTTCTTTGAACTGCACAAAGCTTTAGAGTTACAAAATTGCCTTGCTGCAAGAAAACCCAGGGCTTGCCATGTCAGAATCAAGTCTTAAAACAATTCTTACATATAGATGTGTGGGAAAATGTCAGGTTTTTCTTTCCAGAGCTGCTATATCTTGCTTTCTGCTGTTGCACCTACCTGTGGTCAAGGAACCCACAAGTTGCTGTCTGGAAAAGTTGATAATGTAGTTGAGGTAATATCAATAGAAGAGATATTGCAAAAATTATCTGGTCCTGCCAGCTTATAGTATGTGAAAATATTGGGTTTAATCCCACATGACAAATATAGCTTCAAAATTGCCTATATTGGGATCAGAAAAGTATATTGTATCTGCAGTGCACTGACTAGTCTGTCAATGACAACTTTCAGAAGTGTGTTTGACACACAAAAGTAAAGAGTTAACAGACAAAATGGAAGCCTACATCTGAAAACAAAGCCCTGTTTTATTTCTGTGAAGGCAAGATTCTCCTGCAGGAGGCAGTTGATGTGAGAAGAGAATTTCAGGAACCACTAGCCCAGTGTTCTGATGGCAACCAAACATTATCTTAGTTCAGTCAAATTCAGCAGCATCATTAAAGTGCTGGTTTCAGACATCAATTATTGCTGCTCAGCTACATTTTACCGTGAATTTCCAGGATCATGCCTGGATGCACAAAGGAACAGTATCTCCAATTGCTAATCTTAACTGCTCTTTCCTTCTGTGTACTGTTCACAAATGCATGTTTATTTCTTTTCTCTCTTTTGGTTGTATTTTACCACTTTTTCATGACAATAAGTACAGCATGTTTATCAGGAGCCTTGGTCTTAATACTCCTGTATGGTGCCTCCATTCTTCTTACATATTCCTGTAGAATACATAAGCTATTTAAAATGGAAGGGAGGCCAGGAGAGGGGGGAGCAGAACTGACATCCTGGACTTCCACAGGGCTCACTTTGTCTCGTTTGGGCACCTGCTTGACAGGATCCCTTGGGAGACGGTCCTGGAGGGTATAGGGGTCCAGGAAGGCTGGACACTCTTTAAGAAGAAAGTCTTAATGGCTCAGGAGAAGGCGGTCCCCAGGTGCTGTAAGAGAAGCCAGTGACAGAGAAGACCACCCTGGCTGAACAGGGAGCTTTGGCTGCAACTCAGGGAGAAAAGGAGAGTTTACAGCTTTTGGAAGAAGGGGCTAGCCGCTCACAATGATTACAAAGATGCTGTGAGGCTATGCAGGGTGGAAATCAGGAGGTCTAAAGCCCAGCTAGAAATTAATCTGGCTTCAGCAACCAAGTACAACAAGAAATGTTTCTATAAGTATGTCAACAGCAAAAGAAAGACCAGGGAGAGCCTCCATCCCCTGCTAGACGCAGGAGTAAACACGGTAACAAGTGATGAGGAAAAGGCTGAGGCGCTTAATGCCTTCTTGCCTCAGTCTTTAATAACAAGACTAGTTGTACTGAGGGAATCCAGCCTCCTCAGCCAGAAGACAGAGACTGGGAGAACGACCCCCCCGCATTCCAGGAGGAGATAGTCACCTACTGCATCACATAGACATACACATGGGACTGGATGGGATACACCCAAGGGTGCTGAAGGAGCTGGCTGGGCTGCTCGCCAAGCCACTTTCCATCATTTACCAGCAGTCCTGGCTGACCAGGGGGGTCCCAACAGATTGGAAATTGGCCACTGTGACACCCATCTATAAGAAGGGTCAGAAGGATGATCCGGGAAATTACAGGCCTGTCAGCTTGACTTCAGTGCCCAGGAAGCTGATGGAGCAGCTCATCCTGAGTACCATCATACAAGTGTGGGACAACCAGATGATCAGGCCCAGTCAGCATGGGTTTATGAAAAGCAGGTCCTGCTTGACAAACCTGATCTCCTTCTACGACAGGGTGACCTGCTTATTGGATGAGGGAAAGGCTGTGGATGTTGTCTACCTTGACTTTAGTAAGGCCTTTGACACCATTTCCCACAGCATTCTCCTGGCGAAACTGGCTGCTCATGGCTTGGATGGGCACATGCTTCACTTGATAAAAAAACTGTCTGGATGGCCGGGCCCAAAGAGTTGTGGTGAACGGAGTTAAATCCGGTTGGCGGCCGGTCACGGTGTCCCCCAGGGCTCGGTTTTGGGGCCACTCCTATTTAACATCTTTATTGATGACCTAGATGAGGGGATCGAGTGCACCCTCAGTAAGTTTGCAGATGACACCAAGTTGGGTGGGAGTGTTGATGGGCTCGAGGGTAGGGAGGCTCTGCAGAGAGATCTGGACAGGCTGGAGCAATGGGCTAAGGCCAACTGTGTGAGTTTCAATAAGGCCAAATGCCGGGTGCTGCACTTCGGCCACAACAACCCCCAGCAGCGCTACAGGCTTGGGGAGGAGTGGCTGGAGAGCTGCCAGTCAGAGAGGGACCTGGGGTGTTGATTGACAGCCGGCTGAACATGAGCCAGCAGTGTGCCCAGGTGGCCAAGAAGGCCAATGGCATCCTGGCTTGCATCAGGAATAGCGTGGCCAGCAGGGACAGGGAAGTGATCTTACCCCTGTACTCGGCACTGGTGAGGCCGCACCTCAATTACTGTGTTCAGTTTTGGGCCCCTCACTACAAAAAGGACATTGAATTACTCGAGTGTGTCCAGAGAAGGGCAACGAAGCTGGTGAAGGGTCTGAAGCACATGTCGTATGAGGAGCAGCTGAGGGAACTAGGGTTGTTTAGTCTGGAGAAGAGGAGGCTGAGGGGAGACCTCATCGCCCTCTACAACTACCTGAAAGGAGGTTGCAGAGAGCTGGGGATGAGTCTCTTTAATGAAGTAACAAGCGATAGGACAAGAGGAAATGGCCTCAAGTTACACTAGGGAAGGTTTGGACTGGATATTAGGAAGCATTTATTTACAGAACAGGTTGTTAGTCGTTGGAATGGGCTGCCCAGGGAGGTGGTGGAGTCCCCATCTCTGGAGGTGTTTAAGAGTCGGGTTGACATAGCGCTGAGGGATATGGTGTAGTTGGGAGCTGTTAATGTTGGGTTGATGGTTGGACTGGATGATCTTCAAGGTCTTTTCCATCCTAGACAATTCTGTGATTCTGTGATTCTGTGAATACATTTTAAGTCTTAGGAGTGGAGAAGGCAATACTGTGCCAGGAAGGGCCAGGTGGCAATCCATCACCAAAAAAAGTAACAGATCATTATGCATTGATCGAGTAAAGCAGTGTACTTGTTCTTAAAATCAAAGGGAATCTGGTTTCATTTAATACTTATGTAGGCAGGGATACAAAAATATAAAGGAGCACTCTGTTTTTAAGGAGTATATCTAAACTCGATACAGATTGTATACTGGAAAGGCAGCATCAAAATGGCTTGTTTTTAAATATACCTTGTATGATGTTCTTTGATTAGCCAAAACTTAACTTGAGAAAACTTTATATTTCTCAGAATTTCTTGTATTAAATTCCCCTAAGACAATGACAGAATTGAAAGAATGTCAACATTAAAAGACCAAACCATTCTGCTGTCTGCCAAATGTGTGAATGTTTACCTACTCCTTGAGCTTCTGGCTAAAAATTATTGTGGGATTGGTTATGAATGAATATATTCCATGCTTGCAAGAGTGAGGAAAATAGATTCACTGATATCTGACTTCTGTGATTAATTGATTCCTTTAGGGAAAGTAAATATATTTATCACCTTTAGACTGCAAGAATCCTACAAGGAATTGTCATATCA
The DNA here is from genome assembly GCF_047716275.1 of Strix uralensis. Classification (NCBI taxonomy): domain Eukaryota; kingdom Metazoa; phylum Chordata; class Aves; order Strigiformes; family Strigidae; genus Strix; species Strix uralensis. The sequence goes on from NC_133976.1 coordinate 22,433,341, forward strand.
TTATAATGGATCGGAGAATGTACAGAGAATGTACTCTGTGCTCTGATATTGCAGAACATCAGGACAAGGTGAGAGAGGGAAGATTAATCTAAGACTAGCAGGTAAAGAACAGCTAGAAGTGCATGCCTACGTGTTCACCTTAGTGGCACACCCCACCATTCCCTTCTCCCGACAATATTTAGGAGCATGTACTTTGCAGCACTTGAGCACCAACAGTTTCAATGAGTGGACAGCAAAACGGGAGGATCCAGCTTAGATCTGGGACCAGTTTTCTAAGCCTACCCCTGTATAAGATTGGTCAATGCAAAAAAAAAAACTTTTTCAAAACATTTCAGGGAAAAAAGAAGAACCAAGTCAAAAACCTTGGCATTCCAACAGAAGTTGTAACTGATCAGAAGAAAATGTTTCTCTCCACACCTTTAATGAATGCAGTTAGCTTATAGAAATTCCCAGTATTTGGAATTTAAGCAACATGTAATATTCAAAAAACATCAAGAAAATTAAAGCCAGACAGATGGTTCACATACATATTTAATAAAAAAGAATTATCTTACTTTGATATTGCAAGGCTAATGACCATGTCAAACACACAATGTTGTGTGAATATACGTAGATACACATGAAGTGGGAGTCATTTGACCCTACTTAGACATCTGAGGAGTAAGTGTCTAAATGCATTACCTTACATTCCCCTGCAGTTTACAGAGAAAAATAGCTAAATGCCCCCACCTCCCAGGGACAATTTATTACATCTAAAATGCTTATCTAAGACAAATCAGGTGAATCATCCTTCAAGGATAGCCACGTCTCTCCATGTGTTTCAAGAGGAGTGTACGGTGGCCCATTAAGCCTTTTCAACAACTAAAGGTGACTGAGGTGAAACCCACTCACAAAGTTTTATAATATGGACATTTTTCCTTACAGAAATGCAGATCTGAGAACAGGCATGCACTGGAAAGCATCAATCATGTGGCTGGCAGCCACGCTTCCACAAGTACTTTGCAGGGTCCTGCTCAGCTTCACACAACCATGCGTTTTAACTGCTGAATGGAAAACAGTTAAACTGTTATTTATTGGAACAGACTATGATATAATGTGATCATAAAACACTTCACACAAGGAAAATTCCTTATTTGCCTCTTGAATTTAAATGAATTAAAAGAACACGCAAAACTAATAGTTTTGAACTTGAGTCCCTATTAGGGAAAATGTCCTTATTTGAGAGAATATTTAAACAGATGTTTAATATTAGGTCTGTGCTTAAATCCCATTGAGATCAATGGGCTTCAAATGCATGCTCAAATTTAGTCTTGTGCACAGGGTCTTGCTGAATAGGAACCAATTCAGCATGCACTGAAGAGCTTCCCTGAACTGTAGCCTGAGAGATTAACTTAAATATGTTTTCAACTGCACAACCACACACACCCTAGTGAGAAAATTTAGTCACAACCTTTATCTTGGTATAGCTTAATGCATGTTGTTTATTGCCTTACTGGTTTGACACTGTTCTTCTAGAACTATATTTTGGGAATCTGTTTTGGTTTGGGTTTTCTTTTTAATAACAGTGGTCACTTTTTGCCTTTAGCCAAAGTATCAGAGGAGTGAAATTTATTCCAAGTGAGGGGCAACTCAACCATTTTCTCCATTGCAGTTTCACAGAGCTTTCCTATTCTGAATAGAGGTATAACACTTTGCTTTGCTTTTCTCATCCATGCTCTGAGGAAAAGCATTTACTTTCTTTCTTCAGCAATCTGTGCTGCGATTTTGACATGGAGGTTATTAAGTTCTATTTGATTATTATAATATGGATACCACTAGCTTTTGATTATTAGGGCAATCTGTTGCTGTTATTGACTTGTCCATTTTGCATTCAACAGCATGACAAATTCAGAAGTGTGCATCACCATTTATGTGGTTTAAGACCTGGATAAAGGACCCTAAATGGTGACATTATCAAAAGAGAGCAAAAAATACAAACCCAGATATTTTACTGTTAAAGACATTCATCTACACAAGAATAATGCTCTGTGGTCTACATTTGCTTTTTCTACTTCAGGCACACATTCTAGAAATCCAGTGGTGGGGGTTTTTTTTCAAATTTTCAATATCAAAAAATAGCCCAACTGTTTAAATTTGCTGAAAACAAGACGTAAGTATTGTTAATGTTATTCTCATCTTAAAAGAAAAAAAAAAAAAAAAAAACAAAACAAAAAACAAACAACAAACCTTGAAGCATAAGATTCTCTATTACAAATAAATGAGATTCTTTAGCATTATTCTCTATGTCACACCTAACTACTTCAGTGACAAGTCTATTTTTTTATCCTAGTTATTCCCATAAGTGATGGTGAGGCACAACCAAAAATACTTCTGATGCATCATAACCACAACTGCTTACTAAACTTAGAAGACCAGTCAAATGAAATCTATACCAACTCTTTGAAAGCTTCAGGCTTTGCTTGTTAACCAATGGTAGAAGAATCTAACTGCAAAGCTTTCATTGAGGATGACATAAAATATCACTTGGTATAACTGTAAGTTTATTTTGGAAAATAAGCTCAGTAAGTGTTTGAGTCCCATATAAGTTACTAGGATCCGATATAGCACGTTTTTAAGGATACACTTTAAATATTGTCATTAATTTATATCAGAACATTGGAATTTGATTCAAAGCCAGTGAAGATCCCTTCCAGCATGGTCACTGAAGTTTGAATCAGGATGTTAAACTGCGACTTTTACTGGTGCTGAACTCTTTAGCATAATAAAATCCATGAAGAAACTAAATATTCAGAGAGGGTTTTATAGATATAAGAACTATTTAAGTTAAGCACAGGAAGCAGAATCAGTCTTTTGGGGTTGATTACAAACCTAGTGAAGTAATGTATCTAAAGACTAAGCAGTTTTATTTATAAGGTAATTGTCATTTTCAAAGCATCTTAAAACTTCAGTTCATGCTATGCTTTTGAGTAATCAGTTCATGGTATTTAGCTAGCCTTATTGCAACAATATCTCCTCTTGCTCTGCCACTAAACCCCTGGTGTTTAGCAGATTCTTTATATTTTACTTAATATTACAAAAGCACTCTATAATATAAAGGTTGTGAATTATTTACTGGAAAATGGCATACACCACAATATGCAGGGATCTTAATTTTTTTAATGGCAGTGATACAGAAAATAATATGAATACATTACAACTATATATGTTCCAGAATGTTTCTAGGGCAGGCATAATTCTGGTTTTGTTGTAAGATAATTTGTTTAAATTTCACAAGCTAGATATGAAAATCACTGATATTCTACTACAACTATTATGTGGTTAAACTACTAACACATGACAGTCATTTTCATTGGAATGTGTCCAAGTGCCTTTTATAAACAGAGATTACGTCTCTTCTCCTAATCTTTTATATTGAAAATCTTTACAGAACTGAAAGGGTGACTGAATTCATGCAGAACATATAGTAGCAAGGTGAACCATAAGATATGTGAGCCACATTTTTACTTGATGAATAGATAGAATTCATGTAATAGAAAATTTAAACTGCTAAAAAAATCCAATAATGTATCCACTGAAGATGATGGAGTTGAAAGCCTGTTCCTTCAATGACATTTAAACTAAAGCTAAGATGATATAAGACTGCATATTTATCAGGCTACCTTGTATATTTTAAATGTCTGTCATGTGCTGTATTCACAAAAAGTACTTATGAAAATAAAGTAACTGTAAGGAAATCCAAATATAATCCTTTTCTAAAATATCAAAACAGGAGCAAACAAAAAATTTGAAAATAATTCTATACTTTAATTACATTGTTCTCAGCAATCATCTTAGATTTCTTCTTGCACAGTCAAAATAAATTAAAACGCTATCACCCTCATGGCCTTCTGGTTCAGCCAGCCAGGCTTGAGTGCATTTCTGCCTTTAATTAAGTATGGATAGATAATGTCCTTTGTTCTTTTTCTGATGTGTTTGACACCTGCTGTCTTTGTAATCAGCAAAATTAGGCAGGAAGTTCCAGCAGAGAGGCTTTTAGTCAGAAGCAACACCTGGGTCCCCATCTATGTTTTCACATCACCTAACACTGTCCTGCACTGACAACAGAGGAGATGAAAAGCTGAACGAGTGGTGAGCTTTCAGCTCCAGATATAATATAGGCTCAATGGGCTGCTGTTGCAATCAGTGGCAAAACTCGAGCCATATGCTAACCCCTTCTTTTGCTAAAGTGATGGAAAAACTGCCGCCTTTTTTTTTCCCCCTCATTTATTTTAGGATGATTTATAAGGGAATGCTGTTGCATTCCACTTAAAGCAAGAAGCTAGGGCCAAGTCTATGAGTTTTTGTAGCCAGGCCTGTCACAATTCCTTACAGTGTGATCCTGGCCAAAATCACCATTTCTGTGGACTGTCTTCACTTCAAAGTTATCTTGAGTTAAAGTAGTCACTGCATCGTTTCTTCCACACGGTAAATGCCTTAGCTTGGTGAGGTAACATGTTTAACATGAGCTCTCTCTCCACAGAGGGTATGGGCTAAAACTCATGCCAGATCTTTAAGAGGTTATTTCTGCCTGATTGGTTTTTAGTGGAACCCCCCATTCATCATGCAAATTCGGATTGGCTGCACAAGTCAGAGCCATGGGGCATGGGGAAATAGCCTATAGAACAAATTAGCATATGGCATGTGAAAAAAGCTGTGGGATTTACCCTGCAGGTCTCAGAGGCTCCATACACTAGTGGTTATAGTCCCACTATGAAGACTGGTGGTATTTCACACTGACACCGTTTTCACTCAGACTGATTTTACTTGAGAGAAACTATTCATTTGTAAGTAAATTCAAGCTAGCTACAGTAAAGGTACACCTAACAACTACATTAAATTCCTACACAAATAAGCGGAAGTGAAAGGGGTGATGATGAGGAGATGGTCCCTTCCGGAATCAGTAGCTTCAGTTAGAATTTCATCTCACTTCATAAAATTTTGCATTTCCTCATTTTTTCTTTTGTTCCTGTCCACCCTGCCTGCACCCATGTAAGCAAGTAAAAACTTTTGTTGTCCTCTCATAGTCTTATTGAGACAGCAGATGAGTCCTTGGTGGTGCAGCAGGTCTTGTCCTTCATTATAGGACATCACAAGCTCAAAATCAGCCCTATCCCTTCAGCCTCCCTGAAGTTATTCCCTCTTCGCTGTTCACTCCCACTCCTCCATGGTGGTCTTTCCCCAGCTTTCAGAAAGATTGGCAACAGAGATTTCCCATCTTCCCATTAGCATCTGGGCACTCCATAAAGCGAGTAACAGTTAGGGGGCCGAGCTGCTCAAAACTGCTGGGTTCTTTTTAGTACTTCCTACCTACATTTTCCTTCTTTCCCCACAATGATTTGAGCATCCTTGGTTAGCTGCTCGACTGCCATGAAACAGGCAAGTTGATGCAGACAGAAGATCAGAGAACAGGTTGGGCTGTAGCTGAGCTGGAGAAAGTTTCTTCTCTTACCAAGCCCTTGTGCAAAATCCCACCATTCACAAAACTTCTATGAGCTGGCAACTGTGACTTCTTCACACAGTATGTCTAAAGTTTAATTATTGTTTAGAAAACGTTCAGAGAAAGTTGTCTTAAGAAAGACACCACTCCACACAAGTGGTGACACCAGCACCTAGCCTGCAGTTTGCTGTGTCGCTTTACTGGGTTTAGACCCATGTGCACTCTCAGACCTGAAAAAACAGCTTTCTCTCTGCACACTGGGTTTTGAGATTTGTGGTATATTTTCAGGTCTCATTAGGGTGAAAGCACAGTAAAAAAGAAAGGCTGGTGGTGAGAATAATATTCTGAGAATAAATTAGAGTCATGGGTCTGAACTGGGCAGAACAGGGTCTGAGTGATGGCCTCCAGATACAAATACAAATGCGGCTGGTGCAAGCATAATGCTAACCACATGCAAGTACAGAGGAACCAGAAAACGTAGCTGGTTTGGAGAAGGGGTTAACAGTGGTTCCCTTGTAACCTTAATTTGTGAACAACATTCTAAAACGTTGTTAGAACACAGCGTTTTTCAACATATTTTGCAGATATTAATGAATTAGTCCTTTCAGTGTTGAAAGCATTACAGCATTATCTCCTTTTCTGCAGAACTGAAGAGAATGAAGCAGAGGAGATTAATAACTTATAGAAAATGACAGCAAAATAACATGGTAGAGTCAGGTTTAGAATTATTATGTTTCCACTTTATGATTCTGTGCCACAGTCTGCATATCATGGTTTTCCTGGTAAAAAAAAGGGGGAAAAATGTAAAAGATAGGTATAATAAAATAATATTATTTCTCTAATTTGACATTTTAGACATTTGCAGTGTAATTCCCTTCCTTCCCCCCCTTTTCTTAAATTTATTTCCCAACCAATGGCTCATAAATATTCCTAAATACTGAAGATCTCCATGAACAAATTAAGTATCACTGCCTGCTTGGATTTTCCTACACACTGATTATTCTTTAAATATAACATTTTATTTATTATTGCTGGTGATTAAAAGAATCCTCTTGTGCATCCTCTTTCAGGTCTAGATGCACCAGCATTATTTTTAGTGTGCAAAATTCTCCAGCTATTCCACTTCAAAACATACTCTGTGTTTTTCATAGCTTTCTGGATTACCCCAAGTGAAATTATGTCAACTTTAGAAAACTGCTGTAATGCTACAATGCCACCATCTGGTTACAGTCAAGGATCTGATCTTGCAGGTGGTGAAGGCTCTGAGCCTCAAAGAATTCAGCAAGATACCACTGACAACATAAGCTGGGTATGGAACAGATGTATGCACCAAATTGGTCTTGTTTATTGAGGGATTTTGATTAGCCAGAGATTGAGAGTAGTATTAAAGAGCAAGTAAAGCATCTGCTTTTCCTGTCTTTATTTGCCACATCAGTTCTGCCTAAGAGGCTGTGAATCCTGAATAAATCATACATATATGTGTGATTGCGCATAGCATTTAAAGAGCAGTTTCATCCTCCTGATGCCCCCAAAGCCTTCTTCCAGAAGACCCAGGGAGCCGTGCTGGGGAAGGCCGGGGCTCTCACCCAACAGCCCCCACTCCCAAGTCCTCGGGCAGACCTACCTCTGGGCAGGGCAGTCTGAGCCGGGCCCTAAACTCCCAAAATCTTACAGCAAAAGCTGAAAAGGTTTACTGAGGAAATTCCAAATATTTTAAGCATTGTAAACTTCCTTTTGAAATCGTATCATGGGAAGTAATCTCACTCTTCTTGGAGCAAAATATAGTGCTTTCTTGCTTTGGAAACATCTGAGCACGTGGGAAAGAGCAGAAGCTGATGTGGGAGCATGAAGCAAAAGAACACCAAGATAAATAAAAACCTGCATTATCTCTGAATATCAGTCACAGCCAAAAGGGGTGTCTATTTCAGTGTTTAAACCTGACTAGCTGGAATCAGATTTTACATATGTTGACTGCAAGCAGCACTGCAATATTTCTGCTTACTTCTTCCTCTCTCGTAAAATGCTAGTTGGTGGGGAATGCCAAGCAGCCACATTTTACTTCTTGCAGCAGAGAGAAAAGGCATTAAGCTGATTTGGAAACATATATTATAATTTGTTTCTGCACTACTATTCTGAGTGCTGATCTTAAATCAAAACCATTTGGGGCTCCTAAACTGGTTTCTGCTGAATGTGAGTAAAATGTGAGATAAAATGGTATAAGCAGCAGGAGCAAGTCCTAAGTCAAAGGGCAGCCTCTCTTATTACAACTCATTTTCATGGGCTAAATGAAACAGAACAGTAATGTTAAGAATATAAAGGGAAATGAAAGAGTTAACAGTGGTGCCTCAGAAAAATACATTTTTAAAATACATTTTGGAAGATTAAGTCATAAAACCATCTGCTCTTGAGAACCATCAAGGCAGAATTATTTGTTTTCTGTGTTTTTATTGGAGGGGGAATCATTCTAAAGAGCAGAGTATGCAGGTCCTGGCACATAGTATAACAGGACCGGGAAATTACATCCAACAGAAAGGTAAAAACAGGAGATGAAGGGATTGGGGAGGCATCCTATTTTTCTATCAAAGTTACTAAAGGACAGGGAAGTTCATTCAGTTTCATATCTGAAAAAATTATTATTATTCTTGGGACCTAGGTGAGCTTGCTATAAATAGATGTATAATACAAAATCAACAAAACATAGATTCACACCTAAAATATTAAACAACAGATGGCAAATTTGTCCTAGGACCCTTGTGTGAGCTATAAAATTGTAATATTTGCTAAAATTCTGTACTTAACATAAAGCTAGTAGGAAACCCCAAAATGACCCAGAATAAAGCATAAACCCATAGATAGTGATGTGTTTTATCATGAATTTGAGCACAACTAAAAGGTAAGGAGTTGCCTTTATATGTTCTAAAAGTGCAATTTATCATTGATTTGTACCTTATGCAAATGTGAATATCTCAGAAACAAAGGTGTAAAAACACAACTTTTTGAATGTGGCATAGCTTGCATTGTGTAGATAAGAATATTTGGGCCAATAATTTCTTGAACAAATAGACATGTTAGACTCCTATCTGTTGCCTTGCCAAAACATGTGACCTGTTCAGCTTTTTTACTGTTGCAGAGACCATGTTATTCCCATTCCATCACAACAGGACCTACTTGCACAGGCACTGTAGACCCAGGGATTTGCAAGACCACTGGGCAAGTGGTACATCAGCTGCCCAGAGCATCTGTACAGAAATATCTTTGTTTTGGGAATGAGGTTGGCTGGGAAAGAGGTCATCAATTAGCCATGAAGTCTGTTCTCAATCGTCCATTTCTTCTGGACAATTTGAGAATGAACTCTGGCAAGAGTCCAACTTGGACCCATTTTTTGAGATTGCTCCACTATATGACCTGCATGCTTCCATATACATCTTCACACCTACCCAGGAAATCCTTACTCCTGTAGGTCTTTTGTGTTAATGTGTGTATTTTAACAGAACGTAAACCAGAATTTATAAAAAAATATTCTTAATTTTGCTTGAAGAAACATTGTTGATATGATTGTTTCTACATTCAGCATTTCTGAGCAAACAATTGCCTGACATGGACACACTGAGATACTCTGGTTGCCTTTGCAGAGGGGCACAGGTATCCCATAGGTCTTAATGACATCCACCAGCCCCATGTGGCTAACTAAGACAGGGTATCTTAAATAGAAACCTATCTTTAGACAATTTAATAAAGCCCTGAATATTTCAGAATGAAAATCCCTAGTGTTCAACCACAGGCAGGTAGTGTATTCAGAAGACAGAATGGCCTAATTGCTTGGACTTTCATTTTTTTTAAAAAAAATCATCCAAACTAACATTTTTAAACTGTACAAAGTTTGGGAAGTTTAACTATTTTCATGCAGCTTTAATTGGGACAAGAAGACAAACTACTGGAGTAGAAGATTCCTTTCACATCATTCTTGAACCGAGTGTGGTCATAAAACAGAAAGACAGAAAATACAACTACTAGCAATAATTGCAAATGATTACTATTTATTCATCAGCATACACTTCATCAATATTGTTACCACAGTTTTCACTTGGAATAAGAGATTGAATTGTGTCATTTCTGATGACAAATATTTAGTTTCAAGTCCTCATCATGCTGCAAACGAATGCCTTAGTTTCTGCTTTCTGGGTTTCTACATTATGCTAATTATTTGTTTTATAGGCTACTTTCTCCTGCATTCATTCAGTCTCACACTGTAGTTTTCTTCTATATTTCTGGTATCTTTCTCTGCAGATCTCTGCAGATCTCTGTATTACCTAGCTGACACTAGTTTTTGTAATACCTCTCCAGCTGGTACTTAAAGAGTTTTACTGTCAAAGCATTTTATATCCTGCTTCTACCATTAACATCTTTGTTAAACAACAGCATGGCCCTGAAAATCCTTGCTAAACAATAGTCCTCATGTATATGCCTACTGAAATCAACTATGTGATTAAAGACTCCATAGAGGAACTACATGTTCCTAAGTGAAAAATGCTTAGTGCTGACTACATGGTTAGACATTCTCCTATCATAAGTCATTGACATTAATCATTATATGTTTTACTTTAAAATAGCTTGAAATAAGAAGTAATGTGAAGATGTCTCTTGACATCAAGAAATATCTCTTGATTTCTATTAATGTCGGAAGCAGTGTTTTATGAGATCTTCTTAAATGATTCACCACAGCCTAAATAATGCAGCTACATTTTCACATCAAGTAAGTCTGTATACTTCCACATATATTGTAATACACGTTAATATACTGGTAGTTCTGTCATCCTCTCTAAATGGGATAGGTAGGACAGAAGCACCATTCTAGGGTATGTTTGCTGAACCAGGGAAAAAGTAGCAATCCATTGATGGAGATTTTAAGGGGAAAAAAACATGGGACTGAATGTAAAATGAGCCTCTAGCTACAGGAAGATGCATGAGGAATAGCTATTGGAAAGAGCATTATTGAAAAGGCAGCAGGTAGCTGAAAGCAGGACCAATAAAAGCTGAGAGCTGAACAGGAAAATCAGGGAAGAGCAAGCATAGGGAAGAGGCAAATTATACTTATTGATGAGGGCCCTTCCAGGCAAAAGAAGGTTCTGGTATGAGCAGGGGACCATAAACTCTGGTACTAAACAGCAGCTGAGTAGTACCTTGAAAATGTCTGATCCCTTTGAGCAGGGACTCATGAAATCACCCTCTTCACACCTTCCTGAAGCGAAGCAGTTATGTGTGAAAGGGCTAAGACAAAAGGAACTGAGATCTCAGGACATTCATCCAGCCACCTCGTCCATTAAAGGCTTCACAAAATCAGTCCAAGAGCAGGAATGAGAAGCCACATATGACTAAATTATTGATATTCTGTGTGTTAATTTATAATCTATCCTCTATTGTTGTGTTGCTCACTGATTTCCACCCTCTTTCCACCAGTCAGCTCTCCAGTGAAGAGCCTTTCTATACTTCTTAATTCCTCTGAGGCAGTTTTTCTCAGCTTGTAGTTTGCAGACTGTTAGTATTCAGGAAGGCAGAATAGTAGTCCGCAAACAACTGAAGGTACTCAGGTACCAACTTCCTATGCATGGAAACATGTGAGCAAACACAGAAAAGAGGGAAATTAAGTAAAGAAATATTTCAAGGCTTAGCCAACTTTTATTTGATGGTAAATGAAAACATCTGTGGTAAAGAATTTTGCCTGTGCAATCTGTATCTCCTAAAGGTCAACTGAAAAATTCTAATCCTTTACAGAAGAAAAAAATAATAAAATAGTGTTCTCATTTTGGTTATTGTCACAAAAAATTATCAGTAATTTTTTCCTCCTCTTTTGAGAGGCTAACTTCTGAAACTGCTCATAGACCTCTGTTTTATAAAAATATGTAAATATATATTTATTCAAATGCTCTAGCCCTGGACAAAGTTCCTATTTATTTATTCATCTATTTTCAAACTCAGCCCAAATCCTTTCTTTTGTTTTGTTAAGTTAGGCCCCTGCATCAGTATAGAATAACATGAAGCATTAGAGGCTTTTTAGTCAGAGCAAAGCCTCTCTTCTTCTGTAAAGTCAGAGCAATCTCTTTTTTTTAAAAAAAAAAAAAAAAAAGAACTGTCTTGTGGAATAACATCTTCTGATGCCATTTAACAGCAACCACATTTTTCCTATTCTGGGAGCACATACTGCTACTGTAGTTAACAGAATTTCTGTCCGCTACAAGACAATAAAGATAGCAGATGTGGAGCCACAAGACCCAGGGACCTCTACCAATTAAAGGTCAAAATCTGTCTCACTTTACAGAATGCAGCATTTGAGCATGAGATCTTGTGTATATTTGTCATCTTGTTCAGTCAGGAAGATATGACAACAAATAGCTGGTCAAAAGCTGTCAGGGTCAAACTAAACTTGATAGAGTGCCCTAGGTCACCTCTGTGATTCCAATTCCAGAAATCGCCCTGGTGTCAGTTTGTATTGTAGTCAAACAGTACGTGGCACACAATAGAACTGTATTCTGCCACTAATTGCTTCTTTGACCTTCTTGTTAACCAAATATTTTGATTAGAAATATGTACTGTGCTATCATGTTCCACGGCAATGTAACAGCTGCCTTGTAATAGATTTGTAGTATTGAACGTCTTTTCACCTCACACACAGAGAAATCACAATTAAGGTTGTATTAGAGTTTTTGTTTCAAGTGAAAATGCAAGAAGATAATAAAGCATTCTATATATAGGAAGGCATACTCCAGAGAATCCACATTTCAGTGACCTCTTGGTAGAATAGATTTAATTTTTTTTTGCAGTTTTCAAAGAGGTTTTTTAAACACTAATTTGGCCTGCAGCTAGACAAACAAAAAGAGAGATGATTGTGTAAACATTTCAACACTTTCTAGTCAAATGAGTATTTCTCACTTCTAGGAAAAAACTGAAACTCCCCTGCACAATTTTTAGGGTGTCCATACAAATGGATACTGAATAAAGAAGTCATTTGTTACTGCTTTGGAATTCTGAGATGCGATTTACTAATTATTCCAGTGAACATGACTGCAGAGAAAGCTTGGACTTGTAAAGCGTTCTCAGCTTGTTCAAGCAGACTCGGTAAAATTCATACAGAGACTGCAGAGTGCTAAATCCTGATCTCCAGCAGACTGGTTCCACAGCAAGTTAGAAACAATCAAAGCTTTCATGCTTGTCTATTCCAAATTTTCTGTTTAACAGATCTTTCATTGTCTCCATTTTTACACACACACCCCTTTTACTTTCTTTTTTTTTCACTTAGCAGTTTTCTTCTATTTTCCTTTTTATATCATTTTTCTCAAAAGCAGAAGTAACTTCTTTTCATCTAATTTACAAATTTCGACTCATCTCTTTCCCTTTTCTATTTCCCAGCTAGCATTAGCATACTTACAGTATAATAATTTTAAAGTAATAACAACACTACACTTTTTGTTATAGGAAAATAAGCCTTTCTGTGCATGCAATAGAAAGCACATGTTAATGCATGAAACTTAAGACTTTTAATATAAAATTTGTCTTCACCCACCTTTTGCAAAAAAAAGAACATCAGTTTTGGCATAATTGTGTTAGAAAGTAAGATTTACAATTTAAAATCAGGCTTTTAAGTTCCTTGATTTATTAGCAACTATACTGACAAGAAATGTATTTGAGCAACTTCAATTCTCAACAGACACGTTATGAAAGCATTTGACAGAAAGCAAATAGGACTGAAGCTCTTTTACCCTGAAATTTCTCACATTTTTTACATATTTTTCTGTTCCAAAATTTTTCTTTGCAATTTACTACCAGCCACATTTTGTAGAGGTGGTCATATTTTGCTTGCTTGTGCTGTTGTGAATATTTTCAAAAGCATCTGTTCAGCAGAATGCATGTTTCATTTTGCACATGTATGTAAGTGGATAACAGAAGAAAATATATTTACACCTGGGTGGCAGGAGTAAGAAGACTTACAGAGATTTTCCCCACTGCAGCCTACATGCAAGTAATGTATTTGGTTCCCAGGTGCAAACTTCTGGTGGTGCCTACCCATGGAAGGAAGCTCCAAATTCCTATGGTTATGACTACAGCAGCTCCCTCATGGGAAAGGCCTGGGGCTGGAGACAGTTGTTCTGCAGACCACCCTATCCCTGGGAAGAGGTGCAAACTGCTGCTAGACACTGCTGAACACCCTGAACCATTGTGCCATTGTGGTCCAAGCACAACTCTCTGTTTGCTATGGTGACCTCATTATCCCATGCACAGCGAGGAAAATATTTTAGCAACCCTGTTTCAGAATCACTGGGGAACATTTTATTAATTTCCTTTGTGCAAAATGTTTACCTCTGTGCCTTCATAAATTGCATTCCTGGCCCCAGGAACCTTTGCAAATTTAATGAAGGAGCTCTATCTATCTATGTTCTTGCATCGTCTTTTTACAGTTCCCAAAGAAGAAAAATTAAGAAAAAGCAAACACTTCTATTATTTCCCTTTGCAAAAAAGCTTATACTATTGCAATGTTGTTTTAGTTGCTGTTTTACAAATTATAAACACTGAAAGTCTAGGTGTGGAAAATAACCCTTGCTATTGCTGCCTGTATATGGGCATGACCCCCATTTTCATAATCCTGATACTAAGTGAACTTTAAGATAGGAAAAGATAGAAATGATTTAAATAAAAAAAAAAAAACTCAGAACAATGCTTTGATTCTGAAAAAGACTTTCAGACATGTTTAACTTTACACATCTAATTAGTCTCAGAGTAAAATCACACTGAAACCTTTGATTTGCTATAAATAGAAATCTGATGTACCTCTAAATCATCTTATTGTACTTAAATAAGTACAAAACCACACATTTTTTACTTGAGCCTTATTATTGGATATAAATTGCTACACCATTTCAGAAGTGGTCAGTGCAATTAAGAAACACTTTAAGGTGTATAAATTTTGTATTGAATGGAAAAATATATAGGTCAATTAGAAGGTAAGATGTCAAATGGAAGAAGGGATTGTCCAGGCCTTGCTTCAGGGACCACTAACATGATGTTGTGTGTCCATATACTTCTCACAAATCTCCCTTTAGGGCACTTCTGGACTACCACAATGGGAATAACAGCAATGATGCTAGTGAAGGTAGTACAGGACGAGAGGGAACCAAAAGGAGCTGCTGGTTCAGAAATATATATGGGCAAGATCCACTGTGATTAATGAAGGTACCTGAAGGTACGTAGAAGTGCAGTTAAACTGTAGATAACAATCCCAGTGTGGCTTACAGAGGGAAATAGTAAACTGAAGTTCTCCCTTGGGTCTCCCTGTCTACCTGAGCTTGATCCAGGCTAACCAGCGCACGCATCTATGTTCTGCGTTTGCTGTTCATTCAGCAGATGCTTAAAAGGACATAAGAAAAGATGAAGCCACTTGGCCATATGACAACACAAGTAGCTGGAGAGACCAGGGGGAACTCAGACCATTTGTAGGATAAAGGATTACACAAAGGGGTAACACGCCAGGATTAGAAGAGATTTCTATTAATTCAATAGAAACTGAAATCATTATGTTGTAAAGTAGATAAGCTCCACTGAGCTTATTTTTGCCCTAGTCCAACAACTTTTAGCAACCTGTGGTTACTCAAGATAAAACATTAGTATTAAGTGCCTATAATTTAAATACAGTCATTATCTTATGTGCAAATTGCTGGTGAAATCTTACCAAGTTCCTTCCTCTTCTAATACTTTATATTAAAGTAAAGTCACAGAAGCTGTGTTGGCTAAAGGCAAAGTCTTCTTCCTAAAGAAAGTGTGCAGAAATATACTAGATCTAAGAGTTTTCTTTCCTAATATTATTAATATGTTACTTTGTGTTTCAATTAAATAACCAGGATAACTTATATCTTAAAACTTTCAAGATCATGCCAGTGAAGATATATTCACAAGATGTAGTGTCCTGGAGAAATCACTAAATGTACAAATTACCCTCATTAGAGAACTAGAGTTGTCTTGTTAATACTAAAATGTATTGTGGTGGGAACAATACACCAAAGAGCCATTGTTTTAATGGTCTTTAATCCTGCCCATTTGTCAATACACTGAAGTTACTTAATGAACTGTCTTTTTTTAAATATCACTCCAATACAAAATGTAACATTCTGCACATAAAATGAAATTCACTCTTATGTAGATTAAAAGCAAGTTAACATAACCTTTGACATACAACTTGTTAAGAATTTATAACCATTGCCCGAATAATGAAATCACTGGTTTTGTACTACCCCTGTTTAAGGTACAGTGGTTTGAAAAAAGTAATAAGAATACCTTATAGAACAGCAGGATAAAGGACCAGATATACTACCCTACAACAGTGAAATTAAAAAGTATTATTTACATAGAGCCATTGTACACAATGCCTTCAAAGCATTGAAAAGTATCTTCCTTAATACTTTTAAAACATAGAGATCAATTCTTGTGCTCCAGAACCAGTACAAGTCTTTCACTTAATTTGGATGTGAATTTGGTTGCTGTCTTAGGTAAAATTCTGCATTACTTCGAAAAGATGACAGTTAAATCTGTGTTTTCACAATTCAAGAAATGGCTGTGTCACAATAATAAATGCCAAAATAATAATTTCTGTTAAAAACAAAGTAATTGTAACACTAAAGCTGTAGTGGGAAACAGAAGTAAATAGCTTTTATTTGATAAAATGTCTCCCTGTTGGATTCTCAGCCAGATCTCACAGTTCAGCTGTTATTCTCCATTTACTCTTGTTTTCTAGCACCAGTCCCAGTCCACTGTTTTGCCTCCCAAACAATTTCTTCATCCCTGTTCTACCATCTTTTCCTCACTTTTTTATATCTGAGTTGTGCCTGACTCCGCACCACAACCAAATCGATGCAGCCCCTAATAGAATCCTAGCATTAATAGCCAATGCATGTAACCAGCTGACTGTGTCCATCCACCAAAAGCAGACATCTCTTTAGTCAACTGTTTCTAATACAGAAATAAGACACTTATTTCACATTAATCACTTCCAAGTCACTGGGGCATCTCAGTCAAGCCATTTACCTCAATCAAAATCAGACTGCAAAACAAATTTTATTCAATCACTAAATTTTAGTTGGATAAACAGAAACATATTTGCATATAGAGACCAGATGTATATTTCATATGAACAGACAGAAAAATTACTTTTGAATACTTTAACCCAAGTATATTTAATGCCTTTTTACAGAAGATTAAATTTATTACAAATTGCTCTATTATTGTACACATGTACGTATGCAATGAAGGAAGAAAACTATTGCAGGTGAAGTTACAACTTAAAGTTCTTCTTCTTGCCAATCTGAGCAAATGTGTTTTACAACAAAAGGAGTTGCATGGTCCATGTCTTCCCCCCATTCCACCTCAGCTGGATCCTGAGATGGAGAGGAATGATGGCACTTCATTTTTCAGGCACACCCAAACCTGTTCTTTCCACTGATGCCATCTGTCAGATTTCCAAAGATAGAGTGAGCTGAATTTGAAAAATTTTGAACATTTAAAATTAAGAAATCATAGAATCATTCAGGTTGGAAAAGACCCTTGGGATCATCGAGTCCAACCATCAGCCCTACTCTACAAAGTTCTCCCCTACACCATATCCCCCAACATCTCATCTAAATGACCCTTAAACACATCCAGGGATGGTGGCTCCACCACCTCCCTGGGCAGCCTATTCCACTGACTAACCACTCTTTCTGTGAGAAATTTTTTCCTAATGTCCAGTCTGAACCTCCCCTGTTGGAGTTTAAAGCCATTCCCCCTTGTTCTGTCACTAATCACCTGTGAGAAGAGACCAGCACCAACCTCTCTACAATGTCCTTTCAGGTAGTTGTAGAGAGTGATGAGGTCTCCCCTCAGCCTTTTCTTCCTCAAACTGAACAGTCCCAGCTCCTTCAATCTCTCCTCATAGGATCTGTTCTCCAGGCCCTTCACCAGCTTCATTGCCCTCCTCTGCACTCGCTCCAGCACCTCGATATCCCTTTTGTATTGAGGTGCCCAAAACTGGACACAATACTCAATCTGTGGCCTCACCAGTGCAGAGTACAGGGGGACTATCACCTCCCTACTTCTGCTGGTCACACTATTCCTAATACAAGCCAGGATGCCATTGGCTTTCTTGGCCACCTGGGCACACTGCTGGCTCATGTTCATCTGCTTGTCAATTAGAACCCCCAGATCCTTCTCTTCCAGACAGCTCTCCAGCCACACCTCCCCAAGCCTGTGGTGATGCATGGGGTTGTTGTGGCCCAAGTGCAGGACCTGGCACTTGGCCTTGTTGAAGCTCATCCCGTTAACGTTGGCCCACCGATCCAATCTATCCAAGTCTCTCTGTAGTGCCTCCCTATCTTCATGCAGATTGGCGACCACGGCAGGACGTGAACCTGCAATCTTCATAGGTTACTACAGAAGTATCTTCTTCTGCATATTGATGTGTTTTTTCATATTAATAATAGCTCAGTAAGCCTCTCAGTGAAACACACCTTGTCAATCAATAGTTCTCTACTGCATGTAAGAAGCAGGTTTACAAGATATTTAATGCAATAAAAATAGGCTTAACTAACATTCAATTAATTGTTTTGTCCATCAGTTATGCTTATCAGTATTTAATGTATATACTAATAGTCTGTGAATATGTCCATTCTTTAACACAAGAAACAATATGGTTTTAATTAAACTACAGAGCAGTTCACTGCTTTACATATTTTCACTCCTCTGGCAAATGAATGTTAATTAGTATATGAAAGTATAGGCTATTATAACATCAACCTTTAATCCATTTTCAGAAATGAATATTGGTTCAGTGGCAAGATCAGCTGCAGTGGAATTCATGTAAATCATCTAAACTAGTGAACAAAATCTGTTCATTAATCCTTCCTGACAGGTTAATTTCATTCCATTTCTAAGTTGTCAAGTTAGAACATGGAACAAATAATCAAAAACCTTTAAATCAAATATACCAAATCAAGACTAATTGAATATGCTTCAAGTATGTCAATAACTAGATTCATTTTTCAAAATCTAATAGGAAAGCTTGTTAAACTATAACAATACATGCCCTGCTAAATCTGGGAGGGCAGGAAAAACGTTGGCACAGCAATTTTATTTTTTTGTTAACTGTATTCTTTGAATGTGTAACACAATATTCATAATGCACATACATATATATGTCTCACACACTCCTTTCATATGCACATGCTGTGTGTATATCAAACAGCTATGTAAAGTATTGAAGTAAAATACAATTGCTCCATGAATTAAGAGGTCCTGAATTTCACATTCTGTATAATTACACTGTTTTATAGAATCACATATTTCTGCCCAGATCATTAATTTGTCTAGAATTTGGAATGTCTTTTCAAGGAAATGGGACTGGCTTTCAAATTACACTGAAGATTAATGACTATTAGTAAATTGAATAGGGCATAATTTTTCAAGTATTGGATCTCCATTCTTAGATCTGATGTAAAAATTCTTTTTCCACTTAATCACTGGTGGCAAGAGAAGTTTAAGAAAATTCACTCAAAGGCCTGCTCAAGACATTTGCCGAATATTCCCAACTTTCCTTATACTATGTCAGATTTGCTAGTATTAGTAATGATCTCAGTGCTACTGCTGGATGAGAATTGTCAGCCATCACATGGAAACATTGGGTGGAGCAGTTTTAAATGAAAACTCCCAAATCTAGGAGTCTACACGAGCCACTGTCACTTGAGATACAGAGCTTTATTCTGCTGTCCATACATAGTCCTGCAGCCAGAAGATATGGTATTGTAACAGCTTATATGCTGCAAGAAGTTGTTCTGCTTCTTCCAGTTGCAAAGCAGTCAGGTTACTACAGTCTGGACTCTGTTGTCACCACCCCAGCTCTGCTTACCCTGCTCAGCTGCTACAGGACAGCACCCTTCAATGAGGGCACAGCCAGAGGTGGGCTCACCTGTGGCACCAGGCTTGTACCCCCTGGCAGAGCTCCTCTGCCCCTGCTGCTTCTCAGCAGATATAGCCCATATATCTTAACTCCATTGTCAACTTCATCCCATTAAATTAAATTACTTAAATTGAACAGTTTATATTATTGGCAGGAGCATGTCATTTAACTGGACTAGCACCTGCTGTGGTTCTATTTTACTTGGACTGGCAACAAATTCTTGGATCCATATATGGAATGTGCTCTTTTTTTCACAAATCACATCACAAATTTGGATGTGACAAAGCATCTAGGGTACTCCAAGACATTGAGTAACACCAGTCCATGTAGGACTGGCAAATATGACATGGGACCTATATGACATGGGATCTAGAGCCTTCTGGATCCTTCTGAAGTGGCAGCTGGAAGCCAAGCAAGAAACCCTAAGGAATCCCAAGGTGCTCTAGATATCTGTTTATGGGGGAAAGCAATGCAGTACTAAATGTCTATTTCAGGGTGACTTGAATCTCTAGGGTCCATTGATTAACAGTCCAGAGACTGCAGTGAGAGCTCAGATATCCAGCCCATGTGTAGATGCCTTGTAGACTCCTATTATTTCATACCTTCATCTGGAGCAGAGTCCTACTCTTTGCATCTGTTATACTTGCATTGACACAAACTGGGAAATACTAAAGTTAAGGATATATAGCCATCAGTGATTTTTCCTGTTGAGCTCCAGAGGATGTAGCAGACACAGACCTGACCTGGAGTCTGTGGGGGTGAAAACCTCCTTGGTTCCATTTGCCTCTTCTCTCTGTCTCCAGAGATTCATTCAAATGTGTCTACACCACAGCATTTTAATGAGTTTAAATGTGGCTGCTGACTTTTCTTGGGCTCTGTATACAGGAGTCTGTTTCATGGCAACTAAATAATTAATCAGTGCTACTCTGCAATTAACAAAATAATCTCAGATATTACGGTAAAATTAAGGAGCTCATGTCAGATTATATTTTCTTTTATGGCAAACCAGACAGTTACACTTCTGTAGCTGACTGATTTCTTTTATATTTCTGTTTTGCTCTGCACAACTTTATTTTCTTTCTTACCAAAACAGTATATTCACAGCATCAATTTTAGGCAGCTACAAGAACTCTGAAATACTTTAATTTATTCTGTGTTGTTCTTCAAATGCTCTAGATTTCATTTCATCTTATTTCCATCTCCCTTCATTTGTATCGTTAAAATGGCAATATATTATGTAAATAAACTGAGGGTAATAAGTTGAGTTTATTCTATATTTTCTTCAAAAGAAAATTGCAGCTAAGAAACTATATGTAAGCTTTATTTCAGCTAGCTTTATATGACTAGAAAGGAGACACTTAAGCTAGACATCTAAGCAAATCACCCCCAGCATCTTCATAGGTATTGTATCTTCTTGTAAGGTGGGCAATCTAAAGTAGATGAGTCCTAGGCACCTATTTGGTGATCTGAATAGCTCTCATCTCTTTTGACCGCAACGGCAAAACGTTGTGCAGGTTGGAAGGCACCTCAGGAGGTCAGACTAGGTTGCTCAGGGCATTAGACACTACGGTCTTGAAAATCCCCCAGGATCTTAAAACACAGGAATATATTCCCTTCCAAATTCTACTGCATAATAAATCAATTGAAAAATAAGTTTTTACAAATTGTAGTGTGGAGTTATTTATGTCATAATCTACATTTTAGAGCTGAAAAGCTGATTCTGAGTTTCCAGAAAATTTTGAATCTAAAATCTGAGAAAAAATTGGTGATGTCAAGTCATCACTCAGTTTTCATCTCATTTCTGTGTAAGTTTCGTAACTCTGTTACAGATAATTTTTAAGTGAAACAATTACTTGAAGTATTTTAATTACTTTTTGTTAAATAACAGCTATTTATCCAAAACAAACAATGTCTTAATTCAAACTGAGCAACATAACCTTAGCACAATCTATGCAAACTTTCAAACAGAACATTGCTAGAAATAGTCAGCTGCAAAAGAGGTTCCGTTCTTTCCTATGCATTCATGTTTCTAGTAGAAATCATCTTTTTGGGAAGTTGCCGGAGCTTTCAATTCTGTTTAATTAATATCTTTAGCTAATATCTGGTACCAAAAATGTCTGCAACATTAAGAGCTATTCTTAGTCCTTAATTCAAGTAATCTCTTTATAAAGTACAACAATTAAAGCTTCCTTCTGAACTAGAGAATTTGAGACTTTCAGTTATGATCTCTAGTTTTACAGGTTTATAATTGCATCTGAAAACATAATATATATCTATATAACTTCATTTTTATCTTGAAAAATAAAAACATAAATAATAGATATCAGTATTCTGAGTACATAGTAAGACATGGAATTTACAAGGTATGCATAAGTATTTCCTGAAATAGGACTAAAAGAAACTGGGTGTGGTTTGAATTCAAGTCATTGAGTTCTAATATATAGATATTTAAGCATCTAATATACATGGATTTAAAGCCATTTTTACAACTGAGGAATTCATTATATGGTCCTAATCATGCACAAAGCTTCTAATCAGTGATATCTAAATGTTTAGTATTTGAAAATAATTTTGTACCTTTGTCTTCCAGGAGCACATTAGTATATTTGCATAGTTATGGAAATGGAAATTGCAAACTGATTACTCACTTTAAGAAAATGAACAATACAATAGTACTATATTTGAATCATAAATCTAAGAATGAATTAATCAAGAATATGCATGGATTTTCTAGTATGTACATCAACTGCTCATCTTCCCACTTATATCAGATTTCAAAGCAATACAGGTATGTATGAGACACACAAGTGGTTCAAGTCAATAACATCCACCTGTGACCCTACAAATTATGTTGTTCAAACTTCAGTGATATTCCAATGGAAACTTGAAACAAGTTACAAATCTTGAAAAAATGTTTTAAAATAAGCTCAACTTAACTGAAATGACCACCTCTACATAATAAATGTTATGGAGTTTGTGTTCTTTTCCCGTACACATCCACTCAGTGATGCCTAATGCTAGTGGGAATGCCCACACACTGTGGGCTACTGCGTAGGTGCAGTGTATTTCCCGTGTCATGGTGGCTGGCTGGGTGCTGGTATAGTGCACCACCACACTTAACACAGCAGGGAACTAAGGCCTGGGATGTGTTAAGAGATTTATAAAGGTCTGGTAGGGATGAATCCTGCTGCCTCCAGCATCACAAATATCCCTGTTCCCACCTTTCAGATATTTAGATTTCTTGCTCTGAATTTCTTGTAATAATAACATTTCCTTCTGGAATCATTACAGCTTTCTTACAATGTCTACAGTCTAAAGTTTCCAATGTATATTCTAATATTTAAGCCCAGCTTTACAAGCTGCATCTGGAAATAGAATATACATGCATAAATGTGTGCGCATACACATGAAATACGTACACAGAGGTGAGCACAAGAATATACATTTAATAATGTTAGATTATGGAAACTTCTTTTCTTCAAATGAGAATTTTATCTAAATGAACAGATTTAGGGTTAATGACATTTCATTTTCATGGCTTCACTTCAAGAGCATCAGGTATATTACAGTACATTCCTGATGGAGTGTGTTATCTTTTCAACTTGTTGCAATTTGCAAAGCACGGGGTAGCTTTTGATTGAAAACTGCATGAAGGCATTCAGGCAAAAAATTTGTCAAGTCAAATATCAAAAATAGCATTTTGTCTCCCAAAATGAATAAAGGCATATCATCAGCAATCTGCTATAGCAGAACCTTATTGAAAGTAGTAGTTCATACTACAGTGAAATTAAGAATATATTTCTAAATTGTGTTCATTCTAAATGTATGTGTATTTATATGTTAATCACCATAACATTCAAAGGAAAAAAAAACAAATTTTAGAATTCATAACTCTTAATTAAAAATCTTTGTGAGGAAAAAATGGTTTAATAAAATAAGTGTATGACAGTTATAAATATGTATATGGCAGTTAAAATAAGACCAGTTTTTGCCTGAATAAAACTTCCATAATTGCTTTAGAAAGAAGTTAATGCTAAATTGAGTTTAGTTTTATTTATTTATTTTATTTTATTTCACGTTTCAAATATGCCATATTAGAAAGTTAAGGTTATACGAGGTAATGCATTTTCTCAGTATTATGAATTTATTATTTATGTCTGTAATTTCTCTTTTATGTTTTGAAATCTTTTTGTTTCTTCAACTCTGAAATTCTTAGCCTAAAAAGAAAATTAAACAATCTAGGACCTTTTAGGTGTTTTGCCATAAAAAGGGGTGATAAACGGGCAAAAACCCAAACAGGATCTGCTGTGTTTGGATAATCAACCATATCTAGAAGCAAAATATTGGAACACTCCAAGTCTGCATAATTATATTGGTGTACTCATGAAGAGACCATCTTAAGAGACATCCATCCAACACAAGAGGTACAAATACTAGCAACAAAGAAACCAGTTCCATTCTCATTCAGCTCTACCCTGGCTGAATTCATACTTCAGTGGAATTACAGCTTTTCCCAGTGTTTAAGATGCCCCTACTCTTCATAGCAGTCCGAGCAGCTCCATACCTCTAATCTTTGACAAGTTCAGTATGCATTTCCTACAGTGAAGTCTAGTGACTTTAACTCAAATTTTTTGGTAAAACACTGCTGCAAAAACAATGCTATCAGTCCTTGACATGCTGAGGACATTATATGCCATTTTACCTGTGAGCTCTATCTACAGCTGAGTGAATAACAGGACACGATGCTGCTGAGGCCCAACTGCAGAACTATCCCAGTAGTCTTTGAGGAAACAAAGTTTTGCTTCCAGTATTTATATGGAAAAAAAGATTCTATAGTCACAGAACACTCAGTATTCAGAGTAATACAGGCTTTCTTCATCAGTAGCAAACTCTTAATTATGGAGGAGCAAAGACTCATGGTGCATACCCAGGAGGGTCAGAAGCAAACAGTCTGGACAGGTTCTCAAAGTATTTATTTCATCTGCCTATGCCCAGGCAATGCCTCTACTAAATGGAACTTTGAATAAATCAAATTGCAGTTACTATAGTGAAGTCAGACATTCTGTATGAAAAGTATTTAATTTCTAAACATTTTTCTGATGCTTTCCCAAGTAAGTAGTGGAACAGAACATCTTCTTACAATATGCTCTGTTGTTTAAATCAATTTTGGTATAAGAGCCAAGAGAACTGTTTTCAGTAAATTATTTATTCAGCTAATGTAGCTCCCTCTTGTTCGTGAACAAGCTGATTTTTTGCAAATCTACTTCACTTAAGTGTTTATGCAGCCTCAATTACAGTAGTATCAGAACGAGTCACAGTCTTTTGATACATATTTATCATCATAACACAATAGTCTACAAAGCACTACATTTGAAATGGTCTTAATATATTATCAGTATTACTAGTATGTAGTATCCCAGTGGGGGACAAGAGCCCCATTTGGCTAGATGCTATACAAACACAAGGTAATGTAACAGTCCAAGATCTATTTCAGGGTGAGCGCAGCCATTCGTAGCCTCCCTTGCACCATACTGACACTAGGTGCTAAATTCAGTTACCCAGACATAGGAGTATATTTCCATCCAGATGGTCTAGGTTATTCTGCCTGGTCTCTAGCAGCCACTCCACAACACTGCATTTCTTTCATGTAAGATCTGAACATGTCTTAGGTGATTCAAAGGGCAGTAAGCACCTGTGATCTGGTCTCCATTGACTCTAATAGGAGTTTTAACACCTTGGTCACACATAGGCTGGTGCAGGTATGCATGTGACATCTTAATCATAACCCCTCTATCCTAAGTAGGTTTGGGGCACATTTCCATACACAGCTGCCTAGCAAATTACTGCCCTTGGTCAAGTGTTGTTTCTTTATATTTTCTTGTTTAAGAAACTGCTGAGTTTTTATTGTCTGGAAATCAAGCCATTAAGAGAGTCTAAAAATGGAGACTTCCAAAATCAAACCTTTTATCTATAACTGTGTTATCTCCTACTCACATTGAGCAACTGGTTATCTAAATCACATTATTTGCATTTAAGTCAGACTAGTATGAAGGCCTTACACAAATGAAATAAAGGCTCACTCTACTTTCCTTCTTTCCCAAACGGTTAACATATCTTTAGACTACTGAATACATTTTCAAATTTTCTGTGGCTGCATTTCAGATAAGTTTGAAATATCAACACCTGAATTTTTACCTAATTTAAAGTAATTAAGTAAATAAGTTATAAAAACAATTCTGAATGCTTAGACAAGTCTAAAGTTAGATTTTTTTTCCAAATCTGTTTTTATTAGCCCAAGCCTGAGTGAGTGATAGTAATCATAAGCATAGCATTGGTCAAGTTACAGTAGTTGACAGACAAAGAGAAAGAAATCCAGGGTCTTGGACATATTAAAAGAGGCAAAAAGGGATTTGAGAAAGTCTCTAAAGTTTTAGGAGGGCAAGTCCCATTGAAATCTGTGAGAAATTTCTTCCTCAGTCCTTTTGACTTCTGATTGTCTACTCAGGGTTGCAGTCAATAGACACAAATTTCTTTTCACAACTTGTGCAAAAGTGCAAAACAATGTAATGAATAAATAAATTTGAAGATTGTGAAGAATTCATGTTAGTAAATGCCATGCTAGCAAAACATCATGAAATAAGGAAAGCAGAACCTGAAGTTTTTAATAACAAATAACAGCGATGGACAAAATAAATAGTTTTACATCTGCAAGAATTCTGAATAAAGTGTAAGCTCACTTACACTTTTCTAAGTGTTTGTATGGAGTTTATGCTTCACTTGAACTGTAATTTTGTGCCATGTCAATGGGAATGATCTTTCTCACTTCAGTTTTAGATGTGGTCACCTTGTCTTGGAGATAAATCAAATATCCCACCATTTGCAGGAGTTTACGAAGATACGAGGTACACTTACTGCACCCTGTAGGCCAGAGGTCTTCAAAACTCATCTCCAAAAAGGAAAGAAATAGCTTGGGAAAACAGCTTTCAAGAAGAGCTGGGAAGCATGTGCTGATCTTAAACTGGCTCAGCTTAACTCCACTTCAGAACACACGTTCTTAAATTGTTGACAAAGAAACCAGTCCAGGAAGAGTCACTGCTTTATTCATAGCTGACTAGTGCATTCTGGCAGTGGATTCTGTTGTGAATAGCTGAGGGTTAATAGTGTGCATCTTTCAAGATTGTAACCAGTGAAAAGAAAATAAGGACATTACTAAGAGATAAAATAGTAGGGAAATGTAATATCTTTTGTACAAAGATTCCACTGACAACCATTAGCATTATTATCTGTGCCAACCAGGAAATCACTATCATTTTAGATACTGTTTGACAGCTCTGATTTATTCCTGGAGAACTCAACTTCATTCTCACCAATTAACATACCAGATCCATAACCAGCCTTAGACATGCCACGTCTATTCACAGGGGATTATCTATAAGCCATTTATTCCACATGTCTGTCCATTCAAAGTAGCTGTATTTTCTGCAAGATTACAGACTCTCAACATTATTCTAAAACCAGTCACCAAAGCCATTCTCCCCTGCTGAAAAACTTGTAGAAAAGAGGACAACATCATTTATCTAGCAAATATACCTTTCACCAGATGCAAACATATTTTCTATACAGCAAATAGTCTCAGATCTCTTAAGGGAAGCCATTTCCCTTCTCTCTTTCTCCTCTCTCCGCCTTTTTCTCTTCTCTCTCTACCCCCCAAAACATATACACACACCCCCCAAGAGTAACACCAAAGGAATTTATGGACAGGAACAGAAAAATATGAATCACTGCAATTAACAATACTGATGTGTATTTAGAGCATCTTTCACCCCAAATAAGTCTATGGTGCTTTAAAAAGCCTTTTTCTATATCAATAAATTATCTCACCTAACAAGTACTGCTGTGACATGGTTCTTGGCAGACACATAACAGGAATCATTTATATTATTCAATTCGTATAAAAGTGAAAGTGGAGAACATGATAGTCCATCTGCTTGAAACTTTAGGTAGATAGATTTTACTTCAATGGCATTTGGGGAAGTCATTCATAGGATCATAAGATAATCAGTGCCCACAGTCCTTTGCTGTTGCATAATAACCCCAAAACACCTTCAACAATGGTCCTGTACATCCTAGCCCCTAAAACTGCCTACAGAGCAAAGGATGATACCCTACATTGCTCCCTGTGTAGCAAACTTTTCTTGACAATTCATATAGAGCTGTTTAGCAAAATTTGTTAACATTGTCTGTGAAGTTTCCCCAGGGAAGGCCTCTCACATTAACGTGAGTTGGTGGGTGTCACCTCTGAACCATGGAACTGGTCACCCTCCCAGGGTAGCCCTGGGACGAGCCAGGTCAGGGACTCCTGATGAAGTTCTTGGTGTTGCCCCACGTGTAGTTGTTCCTCTGGGCTCCTTTGTGTTCATGAAGATGAGCCTTTAATCACATAACCTACCATGCAAGGATAGGGTAATTTTTCTTGGTTGATCCAAGGAGCTTTGTTAGAACTAAGGTTTATTTTAGTTTTCAGTTACTGTTATTTTTAAGTAAATTCAAATGTCATTTTGAAACAGAGTCTGAATACAGTGGTTCTTTGACATGGGAAACCTAAATGCAGCCCAGGCTAATTTGCATATACTAAGCCCCTGTGGACCCAAAACAGAGTAGCAACTTTCTTCATAGAAACCAAGGCAGGGCCAGCAAGGCTTTACCATACATGATTATATGGTTCATGACTTGTTTGGTTCTTTTTACATACCAGACTATCAGACTGTCATTACAAGCACAGTACAGTCCCATTTCTGCCTCACACATTACTATCATTATAATCAGTATACACACCCTATATATATGTGATATTTTGATGGAAAGTAGCCATTTGACTCCTTTCATACTCAAACAATTAATATTCTTGCTCTGCTACTCTTGTAATTGTGTCCAATATCTGTGCAGAAGGAGAACTAGTTTGGTTATTGTATTCACATATCAACAGAAAGAAAAAAGTTATTTACCTATCTGAATCTAATTATCTACAGTATGTTATTAGCATGCCACTTCCAAAGTGTGTAAAGGAATGGGTAGAACAGCACAACCTTTCACATACGGAGAGATGGTGATAGCAGACCTGACTACAGCAGAAAAAAGGACCGAAAGTTTTTGAACCAATATAGACAGAAGATCTTAAAGAGCTGTGTTTATAAAAAAACAAGCAATTTCTCTTTGTTCTTCCAGAACTTGCTTTTATGTTCCATTCTAGTTACTAAAAAGCCACTTGTTAAAAGACTGCAGGCATGTGCTTACAGTCTAATCAGGAAAGCAACTGCAATGCACTTGTTCTGAATCAGGCATACAAACAAGCTGTCCTAACACCTTCTTCATATTTAATAAAGAAACCACTGCATTTATTTATAGATTAAATCCATTAGTGGCAAGGGAACATGGAAATAACTAGAAGGAAACTCCTGAAAATCCACTGCAAAGAGGTGTTTTCCACCTAAATTTCAGTGAGTTGATACTTCTAGAACAAATGTGTACATTTTTATTTTATTTTCTGTTTTACAACAGTTTGGGTTGGAATGGACCTTAAAGATCATCTAGTTCCAACCCCCCTGCCATGGGCAGGGACACCTTCCACTAGATCAGGTTGCTCAAAGCCCCATCCAATCTGGCCTTGAACACTTCCAGGGAAGGGGCATCCACAACTTCTCTGGGCAACCTGTTCCAGTGTCTCACCACCTCACACTAAAGAATTTCTTCCTTATATCTAATCTAAATCTACCCTCTGTCAATTTAAAACCGTTACCCCTCATCCTATCACTACACTCCCTGATAAAGAGTCCCTCCCCATCTTTCCTGTAGCCCCCTTTAAGTACTGGAAGGCCACTATAAAGTCTCCCCTGAGCCTTCTCTTCTCTAGGCTGAACAACCCCAACTTTCTCAGCCTGTCCTCATAAGGGAGGTGCTCCAGCCCCCTGAGCATCTTCATGGCCTCCTCTGGACCTGCTTCAACAGTTTTCAATGCAGTCAGTGTGGAGCAGGCAGAGCAGAGCCCTTGAATGGCTCCAGAGGAAGATTCTTGAAGTGATTCCTCTCTGAGACGACAATCACCAAACAAGTCATTTTTAAAATTAATATTCCCTTAGAATTTTTTCACATGTATGCAGAATAAATCCACTGGCAAATAGGAAGAGAGATGAGAATGAGCCAAGCTTTTTCTCCAAAAGGCTGATGAAGAGAAGGGAAAGAAATAGAGGAAATCAATCTTTTTAAAAAAAAAAAAAAATATCTATGTGACACTCACAGCAAGTGGTGAAACAAATGAATACTTTAAAATTATTACTAAATACACTGCTTAAAGTTAAAGGGGTAGGAGTGAGATATGTCATTCCAGAGCTGAATCTCAAAATGACAGGTGTCTGATTTTTTTAAGGTCTTTTTTCAGAGGTAAATCAAAAGTATTTGTTTCAACTCCCTTTCTATTTGGAAATGGTCATTTGGGAGCTTATATAGATCAGCCTATTGTGATTCCATAAGATGAGCAAGGTCTGGAGAGGTGTCTTTGTTTTGTACCAGAGGTTATGTGCAACCACAATGTCACTACTGTTCCAAAGATATTTTAATCCAAAGATGAAAAATTCTGTAATCATTCACCTTTTACCACCATCATACCTGACCATGAATCATCACCTCACTTAAAATATTACCTTAAAATATAATCACATCCTGACTTCAATTGCTACTAAATTCTATATTAAAAGAGTTAGATCACTTAAAAACTTTCATCTTTCAGGGTAACACAGGCACTGCAGGTACTACAGGAAGTTACAGTGTTTAAGATTGCATCATAGCACACTAATTGAGCTCTACAGCTACTTTTGTCTAGTTGTTAAAATACATAATAAATCCATTACAAAAATACTGCCGACTTCTTGGCAAGGCTGTAAACATCAATTATGCAACACTATATTATAAAAGTGACAAAAGGTTATTAAACAAAATTGTTCAGTGAAAAATTGAACCTCTGTGTTAAGGTTATGATTCCTTCAAGTCAAACTCTAGAGCAGACAAAATAATTGCTGATGTGTTTCTGACATAACAAATAAATGTTGAGTTTTTAGCAAGTTTGTTTCTAACAGCTTCAGCAAAGTGTCAAAGTGGAATATGTTAACCTTAGTTCTTTAAAAGTAAAATCTTATATTTATCAATATTTAGTAATAGTAAAAGCTAATATTTTCAAATTATTAAAGAAGATTGCTAACATAAACATTAAAAAGACTCCTAAGTACATCAAAATGCCAATTGAAACGTAAAGGCACTTCAGTTTGTCATATGAGTAGCTCTGTTGACTTAAATGGGACGACCCAGACACATGGTTCAGAATTATTTAAGAAAATCTAAATACATTGCATCTAAATTTTTAGCGTCATCTTGAACAGAAATTAATAAATAAATCACAACGGTTTTACCAGGACTAAGGTTGGCTCCTAATTCACTGATTCTCTTAAGAGTCTTAAAACCATCTTTAGCTAGTGAATTCAGGTGATCCTAATAGGTATTGCTGAGAGGTGAAAATCACTGAGCTGGTTAAAACAGATTTCCCACTGCACTCCCACTTCTTTAACAGGTCTCTCAGTGAATAGTAATGTACAGAGCAACATTCTGTTTGCTTACTTGCCTCTCCTGCTTTTAGTGGCTTGCAGAAAAAAGGATGTCTATGCACCTGACATAAACACTCTTGGCCATGGCCGTGTGATTAGCATAATACTGATAGGATCACTTCTGTATATCAGTTGGGGTCAATGAAGGGAAGAGGACTGACACAACGGGCACATTCCACCTATTCGTTAGTAACCTAGGATCACAGCGGAAACTGTGCATATTGACAAGCCTTGGAGCACTCGTGTATATCCTCCAACATGTCCTCTCACTGGCCCTGGACTACACAGGGCAGCATTCCCCAAAGCAGACGGCTGCCTCAGTTCTTGCAATCACTATCATGATTTCAAAGTTGACAGCAAAATGAGGAGTACATATTGATATGTGGAGTCCCTTCCACAGAAGCTTAGTGAGAATGGAAGAATTTAAGAATCTGCATTTCTCTGTTGTGCGGCTGTACAAACCTCCACTCAGAGTTACACTTAGACCAGTGATCTCATGAAGGAAGATAGTGAGGGAGCCTGTGTTAAAAAAAAAATTTAAAAAATTTTAAATTGTGAAACTGTTTTACCAGTCAGAGCATCCAAACTTGAAGCTAAATCAAAGATGTAATGGTCTGCAAAAGTGTAAATGAAACAGCTGTTGGCAGCTTTTCTGATTCCAACAACTGGAGCATGTCAAAATCATGCAGGCAATGCTCCTTGAAACCCACCACACTGAGATTTCATACCTTCAGGTAATATGTAAGAGCCAGCATACATAGTACATAACCCAATTCTCCTGAGTAGAGTGTAAAAACACAAACTATACTTTTCTCTTCAGAAAAAAATATTAGAAAGGCTTGTATAAACTTTTATCTAAATTCTGACCCAAAGCTCTCTTAACATTGAATGTATGAATGTTAGATGTATGATACATGTGTGATTTTGGGAAAACCAAAACTGTTATTATTTCTTGGACTAAGAGACATACAGTAAAGCATATATCTTTTTCCACATGGAACACAGTTAAATTTTGGAACCCTTTGTCACAGGATGGCTGAAAATGCAAGGGGACTCCTCAACATTGAAGAAATTGAGAGAAGACAGTGCTATCAGCTGTTATTGAGTACAGTGTTTTAGAGGCAACCTTTGGCCCAAGAAGATCTTACACTGCCACTGGACCAGAATCTCAGGGTCAGGACCCCTCAGCTACTACTTATATACTTGTACTGACTTTGCTGAATATGAAAATGTGCCAAATATTTTTATAGAAATCAAGCAGATTTTAAAACTACTCTGGTTTCAGGTACATCTACCTACAAAAGTTCTTCAGGAAGTATAAATAAGAAAAATCACCAAAAATACAAAAGAAAAGATTGTAAAAGTTCGCATACATATTGCTAAGATTTTTTTTTTTAATCTAATAAAAGCAACTCCTGAGTGGACAGTGGTTTGTTGTCAACTGACATATGAAACAGTAATTCAGCCAACATTTGTACTTTCATCATGATAATAATATACTTACCTCAAGCAATACTTAGAGAAAACTAGGACTGGAACATTTAAAAGGGGTATTCTATTCCTTTTGGCTTACAAAAATAATTCTCTATTTCTTCCTGCAATTTTTTTTTATCTCTTTCTAGAAGTTAGAGGGAGTTGACTATGTGAAAATAATTATAGTCATTTCCTGACTGTCTTGGAAGCATTGCACAACTAACTATAACTTCACTTTTACTCCACCATTCTATTTTGTCAATTACTTTGGAAAACTCCTTTTAAAACCCAGTGAAAAAATCTGATTTCTTATGAGTTTCTCCTGATCTATGTGATAACTCAAACTTTTCCTGAGTTTTATGTGTTCAGAATAACCCATCAGACAGACTTATGCTAATGGTTTTTATTGATTAATAATACTTGTATCATCTTAGTACAAATAAACATCCAAGTCTCCTCTTCTTGAGTGATCCAGTACTAGAAAAAAAAAAAACAAAAAAAAAAACAACAAC
Organism: Strix uralensis; assembly: GCF_047716275.1. Classification (NCBI taxonomy): domain Eukaryota; kingdom Metazoa; phylum Chordata; class Aves; order Strigiformes; family Strigidae; genus Strix; species Strix uralensis. The sequence continues at coordinate 22,466,422 of NC_133976.1, forward strand.
ACCAGACAACACTTTATAACAATCGCAGGTGCATGAGAAAATATAGGAAGGTGGTGTGCTGATGACTTTTCATTGCAGTAATATGATAGTATTGCCAATGAAATTGTCTTATAAAAATGGATTAAACCAATTTGTAGACCAATTCTCCCAAGAATAAAAGGATATTATGAAGCCAAAGATCATTAGCTGGAAAAAATGTTGATATAGTCATTTAAACTGTAGATTTAAAGTAAACAAGTTATCATCCTTCTTAGGCATTGCGAAGTTTCCTCAGTAAAGCTCTTTCCCTTTACATTTCTCCAAGACTTCACATAAACCTAGACAAAGACAAAAGTTTCAGTTTCAAGAGATTGGTGTGATAGGGATTTAGTGTTCAGACAGAAGGAAGAAATTTGACAGAAGAGGAAGAATTTCAGATCACTTGAATTATTTCAATGAAATATTTCTTCCTTAAAATTATTGTATTCATAAATGATAACATGCTGTAACGGTTAACATTGCTTTTGAATATGCTATAGAACATTAAGAATGCCTGAGCAAACAGGTCTACAGCAAATGTAGCACTGACTTACAGCTTAGTTAAAATTAGAGTTATAATATTGAGAAAAAAATATAAAATTATAATTGTAAGAGAAGTCCACCAGTAACCTAGTCCTTGACTTAGAGAAACTCTTTAAACACCCTGGCATATCCCAAATGCAGAAGTGCTCCAAAACCTATGAGAGTTCAATTCACTTTTCCACTCTGATACTTATTAGAGAGCAGTGAGAAAGTATGAGTAGTATTAGCATTTCTCTAAGCCAAGCAAGGCAGAACAATTTAATTCTTCACAGCAGTCTGGAAACTGTTTTAGAAAAAAATTCCATAAAGTACTTATTAGATCAAATTCTCTGTTTATGTTTGCTATATTCATTATACCGCTGTGACATAATTATACACACCCAGACTACTTTGTTATGACACTACTGACCACTGTACTAATAAGAGGTAGCAAACAATCTGTTTACTCTCAAACTGATTTTGAGCAAGTTACAGTAACGCAGTTATAAATCATGTTATAGTGTTCTGAATGCATAAAGCCCATGCACTTTAGAAGACAACTTATACTTTACCTATGTTACAGCTGATTGACTCAGTAATTATAAAATGGAAATGTACATCATGCAGAGCTGTGGGTGCATCAGTGCATCTTTTTCTAAGGGAAAGATTCCAAAACATTATAGCAGAGATAAAATACATTGCCAGAACATACTCTTTTTTGATAGGAAACATGCTAGTTAAATTCTGGATGAAGAGTAAAGTATGCCTGTCGTTGTCCCCTTCCAGGTATACAGAGAGCTGCTCTCTGCAAACAACATTCATCAAAAGGTTGCAGTCACTCATCAAAAAAGAAGACAGGCCAGCAGAACTATTATTTTAAACTACTTAAGCTAACCTAGTTCATTTTTCTTAGAAAAGGTTAGGGAGTGCTCACACGAGCAGTGTGCAGACAAATCTGAGAGGGCAATCATCTTTGTCAGTGAAACAAGGAGCTGAGGGCAGTAACCTTTACCACCAGCAAAGCTAGATGGTATGTCCATCCACAAGGCTACAGAAACCTCTAGTGCTCCAGGAATGCAAACCTTCAATGAGGACAAATTTTGAGCAGCCAGGAGAAAAAAAACAAATACCACCACTGCTACTGACAAGCATTAGTCGTAATTCATCCTAGCATCAAAAAGGCAGATGGTTCATCTAACAAGAAAAATCAATAGTATTTGTCATACTTAATGTTGACATTTTTTAAACTTCTCTATATTTGCAGGGCAAAGGCCAGCCAAGCTATGCATATTTCATCTGCTGGAAGATATGATGACCTTACCATCTTGCCCTTTTTCAACCCTGACCTTTTAAGACTACAGTGAAGAGGTAATCATCATTAAAGAAGGCATAGATATTCACATGAACCATAAACTAAGTTTTACCCCATTTTTTTACCTAATTCTTCCATTTAAGGAGTAATAAGATTTTGGCTCAGTTTCCATCACCTAAAAAGCAGCTTTAAGTTTGCTTTGTTTTTTACAAATTTGCCAGCCAGTCAAACTAAATTGTATGTCTTCAGAAGACCAAGGTTATTCCTGTAAAGTAGGAGCATTCCCTAGTGTAGTAGGAGCATTTCTGGCCACATCAGGTCTGGAATTTCCAGCTGAGGAAGCGATACAGAGCGCTGGAGATTCTCAGGAAGAACATGCTGACCTGATGTGATACATCATGAACAAGGCAAGGTAGTTTCCTTTCAGGATTAATTTTTTCAGTGGTTGTGTCAATATACGGGCTTGCTAAAGGAAACACAAATTAGTTGTGTGTCTCCACTGCCAAATGAATCACAACTTAGTTTTGGTACAAGTGATCATAAAACAATATTCTCTGACAGCTGCTAATAGACTTAGTCTTTTCACTTCAGTTACTACTTCTCCATTTTTTTATTTGTAATATGTGCTATGAGCTACTGATTTCCTCACTTCATTTTCCCTCTATTCTTGCAATCACCTCTCTCTCATTCAACCAATCACTTCTACTTTCCTTAATTTTCCTTCTCTGTCTTGCTTTCCCCACTAATTTTGCTCAGCTGCGGACCACTTAACCTCCCATCCCCCCTTAATGTGTTCTAAATAAAAGGGGTGAAAAGCAAAATCTGGTCTTTGGTTTGCCTCTCCTTTTATCTTCAACAGCACCTTCCTATATTCTGTTGGGTATTCTGGATTTCATTTTCAGGTACATGCAGCACAAAGCAAGGTTTTGTGATACCTGTTTCCATGTGTTTTTTTGGTAGCTGGGTACTGCTTCTACCAGATGCAGAATGCTATTTGCTCACATTAATCTCAGAGTGATCTGAAACTCTCAGCATCCAAAGGCTCAAGTACTCAAATGACAGGAGCCTCTGGAAAAAGGCAAAACCAAAATCGTTCTCCCCACTGAAGTCAAGAAGAGTTTGCTTGTTTCTTAATTAAAGCTCACTCAAACTATTTATTTGCTGAGAAAGTCTCATCTACTGTATAAATAGTGACATGAAAGCAGAGCATGACTTTTTACACAACCGTAATTACTAAACTACGGAATTCAGTGAAGAGGTGTCCATAGAAAAATTACTAAATGGTTGCTAAGGGGTATACTTAAGAGATTTAGCATGTTTACATTAAGTATCTCTTTAAGACTAACCTACTAACTCACATTTTGGCAATTTAAAAAGACTAAGCATAGTACCATATTGTGATAGCCAGGTAGCAGAAGCGTTTTTAAATGCTTTCCAGAAATGAACACAATACCTATTTGTACTAGCTAAGTCCTTTTGTCTTACTGATTTGATTCACAATAGATCCAAATTACCTCAGTTTATTTTTTTTTCCTGGGGCATGTTCTGAAAATGAATTCATATACTTTATTCTCTAAAAATAGACATTGTCAAAATTATGAAGGTGATTATTCCTAAAATAATTACTGAAACAAAAAGCTAATTGACCATGACTTAAGGTCCTTTATAATACATTCCCTTTGTGAACCATGCATGAATCTCACTCCTTAATGTTGTTTGTCTGTTGTCCATTCTCTTCATTTGCCACCAGAAAGCTGTCTTTAAATAAGATATTGATGATGGAAATTTCATGTAGCAATCAATTTATTTACAATGATTTCCTTATTACAAACAAGGACTCACACAAGTGAATAACATTATAGCCAACGTGAGCTAGTTAATCCATGCTTAGACTACTCAGGAATGCATATAATAAGAAGTGACTCTGTCTTTCTGTATGTCAATTTCTTGGATTACCATTTTATTCTGTGTTTTAGAGCGCACAGTAATAATAAAATGCATTAGGCATGATTCATTTCCAGTACTGTCATCTACATTTTAATAAGTCTCAAAATTACAGAGAAGAGAAATGACAAAGATTTATGATAGTTAATACAAATTTCAATCTATACACTTCATTTTAAACAATATTCTAGGCTGTTAACTAAGGGTGAAAAGGGTTTGTAATAACAAGATCTCCTTCTCTGAAGAGAACTGAGACAAAGAAAGACTAGTGCTATGTGAAATATGGAGGTAAAACTGACACAAAGGTACCCTCAATTCACTAAAAATGACAATGAAAACTGATGAAGGGCATAAAGTATACTTGTTCATATACAGTCAGATAGCTTTCTTGATGTTTAGTGAAATCTCAAAAAAAAAAAAAAGAAAATAAATCAGATCTAATAAGATTAGTTTATTGATATCAAAGGTGGAACTCTCTCACTTAATGCTATTAAAAAGGTTTGAGAGACTGATCCCTCTGGAGAGTGCTTTGCACCTTCCTAGGTTGAATGACTAAACCCAGTAGGGTGAATCGCCCTGGGGAGGTACCAATTACATCTCCACCATCTACTGAAAGAGCTGAGACAAGCAGCTTAGATGAGGCAGGTAACTCTCAGAGAGCACATTAGAAGAAATGAATATCTCCCAGTGAAGGTTTATCTGCATTGCAGATGAGACTGCATTTGAATACAGGAAGACATATCTGCTCCAAGTGTAAGTTTACTAGCACGAGATAACAGTAATGAAAAGTTGTCAGCACAGGCTTCGGCAAGAGAGATCCCCTTGCTGGTCGCTGGCCTACATTCAAGGCAAGGTACCACATGATCACTAAAGTGATGCGATTAAAGTCAGAGCAGGGTTTTTTACCTGTCATATAATTATACCTCTGTTTGTTCCAAAGACTTGCCTGAAGCCTAGAGGTAACCTTTTCACCTCAGATTAGCGCACACACAAAAATTTCTTCACAGAAACAATGGCAACTGTTTCTACCTCTGAGACATGGAAAATTACAACCTCCAGGAAATCCTGTATTTTAACATTTAGTTTTACCCATACAGGGATAAAAAAGATAGCAGAATAAATCAACATTACCCAGTAGCTAGGTGGGATAAACTAGATGGGCTGCCTGATTAATTCAGTGGCCTAATACAATGGAGTGATTGCATCAGGGGACAAGGGAAGAGTTATGGATGTCATCCACCTAGACTTCTGTAAAGCCTTTGATACAGTCACCCACAACATTCTTGATGCTAAATTGGAGAGATATGGGTTTGACGGATTGACTGTTAGATGAATAAGGAATTAGGTGTGTGGTCATCCAAAGAGTTTATAATCAATGGCTCAACGTCCAAGTGGAAACCAGTAACGAGGGGTGTCCTTCAAGGGTGTATACTGGGACCAGTACTCTTTAGTATCTTCATCAGCAACATAGACAGTGGGATTCAGTGCACCCTCAACAAAATTGCAGATGACACCAAGCTGAATGCTGCAGTCAATCCACTTGAGGGAAAGGATTTGAGGCCAGGAGAGGGGGCAGCGGAACTGACATCCTGGACTTCCACAGGGCTCACTTTGTCTTGTTTAGGCACCTGCTTGACAGGATCCCTTGGGAGACGGTCCTGAAGGGTATAGGGGTCCAGGAAGGCTGGACACTCTTTAAGAAGAAAGTCTTAATGGCATAGGAGCAGGCAGTCCCCAGGTGCTGTAAGAGAAGCCAGCAACAGAGAAGACCACCCTGGCTAAACAGGGAGCTTTGGCTGCAACTCAGGGAGAAAAGGAGAGTTTACAGCTTTTGGAAGAAGGGGCTAGCCACTCACAATGATTACAAAGATGCTGTGAGGCTATGCAGGGTGGAAATCAGGAGGTCTAAAGCCCAGCTAGAAATTAATCTGGCTTCAGCAACCAAGTACAACAAGAAATGTTTCTATAAGTATGTCAACAGCAAAAGAAAGACCAGGGAGAGCCTCCATCCCCTGCTAGACGCAGGAGTAAACACGGTAACAAGTGATGAGGAAAAGGCTGAGGCGCTTAATGCCTTCTTGCCTCAGTCTTTAATAACAAGACTAGTTGTACTGAGGGAATCCAGCCTCCTCAGCCAGAAGACAGAGACTGGGAGAACGACCCCCACACAATCCAGGAGGAGATAATCAGTGACCTACTGCATCACATAGACATACACAAGTCTATGGGACCGGATGGGATACACCCGAGGGTGCTGAAGGAGCTACCTGGGGTGCTTGCCAAGCTGCTTTCCATCATTTACCAGCAGTCCTGGCTGACCGGGGAGGTCCCGACAGATTGGAAATTGGCCAATGTGACGCCCATATATAAGAAGTGTCGGAAGGATGATCTGGGAAATTACAGGCCTGTCAGCTTGACTTCAGTGCCCAGGAAGCTGATGGAGCAGCTCATCCTGAGTACCATCATACAACACATGCGGGACAACCAGATGATCAGGCCCAGTCAGCATGGGTTTATGAAAGGCAGGTTCTGCTTGACAAACCTGATCTCCTTCTATGACAGGACGACCTGCTTATTGGATGAGGGAAAGGCTGTGGATGTTGTTTACCTTGACTTCAGTAACGCCTTTGACACCGTTTCCCACAGGATTCTCCTGGCGAAACTGGCTGCTCGTGGTTGGATGGTGTCCTGGTTTCGACCAGGATGGAGTTAATTTTCATTGGAGTATTTCATACCATGTGATGTCATGCCCAGGGGCGGGGCTCTCTCTCTTGGGCTCGCTCACTTGCCTTCAGTAAGCCACTGTTGCATTTTACCCATTTTCTTTTTGAGCTCACTATTGTTACTGTTGTTCTCTTGTTATATTTAGTAAATTCTTTCTTTTTACTCAACCCATGAATTCTCTTCTTTTGTTCCTCCCCTATCTTACCAGAGGGGGGAGGGGGAGGTGAATGGCGTCTGGCTGCCGGCTGAGTTCAAACCTCCACAGATGGGCACACACTTTGCTGGGTAAAAAACTGGCTGGATGGCCGGGCCCAAAGAGTGGAGGTGAATGGAGTTAAATCCAGTTGGCGGCTGGTTACAAGTGGTGTCTCCCAGGGCTCGGTTTTGGGGCCACTCCTGTTTAACATCTTTATTGATGACCTAGACGAGGGGATCGAGTGCACCCTCAGTAAGTTTGCAGATGACACCAAGTTGGGTGGGAGTGTTGATGTGCTCGAGGGTAGGGAGGCTCTACAGAGAGATCTGGACAGGCTGGAGCGATGGGCTAAGGCCAACTATGTGAGTTTCAATAAGGCCAAATGCCGGGTGCTGCACTTCGGCCACAACAACCCCCAGCAGTGCTACAGGCTTGGGGAGGAGTGGCTGGAGAGCTGCCAGTCAGAGAGGGACCTGGGGGTGTTGATTGACAGCCGGCTGAACATGAACAGCAGTGTGCCCAGGTGGCCAAGAAGGCCAATGGTATCCTGGCTTGCATCAGAAATAGCATGGCCAGCAGGGACAGGGAAGTGATCTTACCCCTGTACTCGGCACTGGTGAGGCCACACCTTGATTACTGTGTTCAGTTTTAGGCCCCTCACTGCAAAAAGGACATTGAATTACTCGAGTGTGTCCAGAGAAGGGCAACGAAGCTGGTGAAGGGTCTGGAGCACAGGTCTTACGAAGAGCAGCTGAGGGAACTGGGGTTGTTTAGTCTGGAGAAGAGGAGGCTGAGGGGAGACCTCATCGCCCTCTACAACTACCTGAAAGAGAGCTGGGGATGAGTCTCTTTAATGAAGTAACAAGCAATAGGACAAGAGGAAATGGCCTCAAGTTGCACCAGGGAAGGTTTAGACTAGATATTAGGAAGCATTTCTTTACAGAACGGGTTGTTAGGTGTTGGAATGGGCTGCCCAGGGCAGTGGTGGAGTCCCCATCCCTGGAGGTGTTTAAGAGTCGGGTCAACATAGCGCTGAGGGATATGGTAGTTGGGAACTGTCAGTGTTAGGTTAATGGTTGGACTAGATGATCTTCGAGGTCTTTTCCAACCTAGATGATTCTGTGATTCCATCTGAAGTGACCTTGAGAGACTTGAGGACTGGGCCCGTGCAAACATCATGAAGTTCAACAAGGCCAAGTACAAGGTCCTGCACCTAGGCCAGGGCAGTCCCTAGTATCAATACAGATTGGGGGATGAATGAATTAAGAGCAACCCTACAGAGAAGGACTTGGGGATACTGATGAATGAACAATTGAACATGAGCCAGCAATGTGTGCTTGCCGCCCAGAAAGCCAACTGTATCCTGGGCTGCATAAAAGGAAGCGTCACCAGCAGGTCAAGGGAGGTGATTCTGCCCCTCTCCTCCACTCTCATGAGACCCCACCTGGAGTACTGCTTCCAGCTTTGGGGTTCCCAGTACAAGAAAAGCATGGACCTGTTAGAGCAGCTCCAGAGAAAGGACATGAAAATGGTCAGAGGGATCAAACACCTCTCCTGTAAAGAAGGGCTGAGAAAGTGGGGTTGTTCAGCCTGGAGAAGAGAAGGCTCTGCAGAGACCTTACTGCAGTCTTTAAATATATAAAGGGGGTTTATGGAAAAAACAGTGAAAGACTTTTTACCAGGGCCTGTAAGGACAGGACAAGGGGCGCCAGTTTTAAACTGTGAGAGGGTATGTTTAGACTGCACATAAGGAAGAAACTTTTTTATGATGTAGTGATGAGACACTGGAACAGGTTGCCCAGAGAAGCTGTGGATGTCCCATCACTGGAAGTGTTCAAGGCCAGGTTGGACAGGGCTTTGAGCAACCTGATCTAGTGAAAGGTGTCCCTGGTCATTGCAGGGAGGTTGGACTAGATGACCGTTAAAGGTACATTCCAACCCAAACCATTATATGATTCCATGATAAGGTAACTCTGTAAAACATTGTTTGGACTAGCTCTGCTGGGGAAATAAAATAATTTTATTGATTAATTCCTGCTTATAATTAACATAAGATATGAAATTAGTGAAGCAAAACTGTGTATAACAGGATGAAGCAGATGCTTGTTTAAACTTAGCTCCTGAAACAATACAGCTACAATATATTTGCTTTCCCCTTAACATATTTTGTTGCATTTTGAGAGTAGATGGGATTATTCAAATTTGTTATAATGGCCCTGTAGATACCACTTTGATGCGTAAAATGACGGTAACTAAGAGCTAACTAGAGGAATCTGCAGTTGGAATATAGACAAAATTCTTTGCTATATGTTTTTCCTCTGTCTTCAAGCTAAGAATCATGTTTTCTTGCAGTTTAACACAAGTAAATAATCTTGTTTCAAGGAATTGAAGCAGTCCATATATGTATTTCATTTCTATGCCTCTTATTTTAAATCATTCTGAGTTACTCTCTGATGATTTCTTATTTTCAGTCAGAATTTCTTATCTGTCTAATCTCTGACTGGCATGTATGTAGGTCAAAGCAATTATATTCTTTTGTTAAGCAAGCTAGCTTGAAACAAGGGAAGCCATCTCCCTGTTACATAGCCTTAAGCAGAAATAAACCATTCAAGCTGGAAAATTTCCTGAAGAAAGACCTGGAGAGGAGATGAGGACACTGATTATGCACGTAGGAAGTAAAAAGCAACCAGAAAAATCAAGACATGCTAAAGAATAGTTCCCTAGAATGGGCTTGGGAAAAGATAGAACTAAAGTATCATGATTCAAAACTGCATGTTGGGATTGGCATTTCTGGCTAAAAAGAATTGCTTTCTCTGTTTCTGTTGACTCAGCAGAAAGAGATTTCCATGTGTACTCTTTGTTTAGCAACCGGATTTCACTAAGAAATGCTGGAGCCAGAGTCTGTCCATTACCTTTTGGGGTGGTGCAAAGAGGATAGGCTTGGAGGTTGATTTGTGGCTGTCCACTGGTTTTAGGCCCTTATGTCCACACTACATATTAAACAGAAAAGAAATTCACTCCAGTTGCTGATCCTAGATGCACACCACACATGGGATCTTACCTGGAAGTGGGGTGCTCTAGATGGTGCTCTGGTGCATGAGTTCATCTCTCCAGGAGAGAAACTAGTGGGTGCTTGAGTATCTACCCCAAAACACAAAGTATATACAATAGAAATTACCAGATGGGCATATCACCAGATTCATTTTCATGCCCACCTATTTCTAGGCTCAGATCTTCTGCTGAATTGCTGCAGATCAGATTGCTGGTGGAAGACCTCACTCCACCAAATTTATGTCATCAAGGAGTTTCCTGTAAAAACAAAAAAAAAATTCTGCCTGACAACCCCAATGATACTGTGAATCCATGATTCTATAAATATGTATTCTTATATAGCTGTGTCCTCACTTTATTCTTCTTTCCATGATATATCTGTGCTATTCCTTCTTGAATACCTGTGCATTGGGTGCAGGTGCCCAGGTGCTGGCAGCAGGGACCTCTGTGAGGAGAGGCTGGGGCTACCCCATGCCCAACACCGCCGGTTCCAGCCAACCCACAGCAGGGCACAGCTGAGCCCCTCGGCTGTGATGGTGGCACCTCTGGGAAAACAGATTTAAGAAGGAGCAAAATGCTGCATGGCAGAGAGAAAAAAAAAAAGTATGAGAAACAGCCCTGCAGTCACAAAGTTTGGAGAAGGGGAGGGGAGGAGGTGCTCCAGGTGCTGGGGCAGAGATTCCCCTGCACCTGTGGAGGAGACCACAGTGGAACAGGTATTTCCCTGCTGCCCATGAAAAGACCCCAGTGGAGTAGGAACCCACACTGAAGCCCACAGAGGGCCCCACACCAGAGAAGGTGGATATTTGCTGAAGGACTGCAGCCTGTCGAGAGGACCCATGACAGAGCAGGGAAAAAGTGTGAGAGGGAAGGAGCAGCAGAGAGGAGCGGTTATGGATTGACCACAACTCCCATTCCCCACCTATCCTGTGCCACTCAAGGAAGGGAGGAGGTCGAGGAGTCAGGAACAAAAGAGTGAAGTTGAGCCTGGGAAAAAATCAGAGAGGGGAGGGAAGGTGCTTTAATTTCTGTCTTTGTTTGTCACCATCCAAATCTATTTTAAATGGCAATACATTAAATTGATTTTCCCCAAGTCTGTTTTGCTGTGAGAATAATTCGTAAACCATTTCCTTGTCTTCATCTCAACCCATAAGCTTTTCCATCTTATTTTCCCCCTCTGACCTTTTGAAGAGGGGGAATGAGAGAGCAGCTGGTTGGGCATCTGGCAGCCAGCCAAGGTCAAGCTACTAAAACCAGGCAGTTTCTTAAATCGAAACAATACCTTGGGAAACCCTCTATCTATGTAATCAAATTATTAATCAGTCTTATAAACTCCATATATGACAATGTCCATCTGCTTTGATTAGAGGTTCCCACTGTTTCAAATACCTTTTTCTATAAAGGGACATCAATGGCTTTTTAAATTAGCTTAAAACAAAAGACAATGAAAACAACAATCATTTTTTAAGAAATGTTTTCTAAGGTGCACACTGTAATACCTTGACCTTTTGTCTCTCTCTACTTATAGCTTAAAACCAAAATTTAGGCAGTAACTACTCCAAATAGCCTTTAGTAATCCTGTAATGTATTTTTGTAGTTCTAAAAGCTTTTTCAGTAACACAATTACTCTTTTATCCAATTACTGAATTCAGAGTAACAGGCATTTTCAGAGTACACTTCTCACATCCTGGCTAGATTTAGTTTCTTAGAAAGCAGTTTTCTTTCAGAAGAGAGCTGCTGGAGCAGTGATGCTACTTCAGTTATAAGGAGCAGTCCTTGGAGCAAGACCTGTGACCTACTGCTCTTCAACATAGAGGACTTTGCTGACAACTAAATTAAAAGACAGGTGCTCTTTTGCACAAGAACTTTCTTCCTCTTCTCTTCTTCCTCTCCCATAAATCTTACCTTCTTTTTTTCAAACACTTTCTTAACTCCAAGAAGAGGTGTTGAGGCTGGAAGCTCTGAGAACAGATTGCAGCATGATGTTTAGAGTTGACTCCTGAAAGACAGGAGAGTAGGTTTTGAACACCTTAGGGCAAAAAGATCAAATATGAGATTCCCACTTTCTGCATGGATTTTTTGAGGACAAAGCTATTGTATAAAAAGCTCTACCCCACAGGTCGTTGGTGGCTATGTTATGAACTTAAAAAGACTGAGTTTTGAACTGTATGATTTTTGAAATAAATCCTCATTCTCTTGATCAGGATTTATATTCCAAATAACTATATTTTCTGTATTTTCAGTTCTGGTAAACTGCAGTGGAGCAGCTCTTGGGTTTCTAAAAATAAGGAATTGGAAATATGGAAATAATTCTCTCTCATAGGCTCCATTTTATGGAAGGCTTATATAAATGTATGATTCCACTGCTTGCAGATTTATGCTATGCCAATACAAAACTTTAGACTCTTTACAGATGCTTCAGTGTACATTTTTCTACAGAATTACAGATATACCAAGATGTCAGATGCATCAAGTACTGCAAAAGCTGCTTTGATCTCTGCTGATAGGAAACTTACTGCCTGTTCCACATACCATACTGAAGTGCAAAATCAGCAAAGCCACAGTAATGGCACTTAACACTATAATGCAAGTGAATTTATAAAAAACATCAAATCATATAGCAATACTGCTACTACAGGCTGCTATATATCATTCTGGAAAAATACCATTAACATCATTCCACTTTTGAATGATATAATATCATCATGGAATCAAGGAAATTCCAAAATTAATCTGCCTCTTTTCAAAGTCATCAATCTGATGCCTTTTCCAGATTCTGTTCCATAACGTTCACATTTCTAATCTCCATGTAAGAGAGCAGATGTGTACTGGGATGCTGCTCAAACACCCTGCAGAGGGAGAACTGAATAAATATGTTCCTGAAAGTTAATTTATTACTCTTATGCTGCTTTTAAAGATCAAGACTTTGAGTGAGCATCTTGACAGATGAAACAGATGGACAGCTCCACAGAGTAAACATTTTCCAGAGGAATGTCCCTTGCTTTCCTGTTTACTCCACAGTTTTAAAGCAGTGTTGACTCACCCAAGTGATATCTATTAAATGACAAACAAATAAATGACAATACAGAATTTTGGGGGCATGTATGAGCAATCAAACTACCCTTAAATACTAACAGAAGTCAACCAAGAATTTATATTTAATATGTACAACTTCATGTTTTGTTTTCTGAATGAAAAATAGGGTAAATATTGCTTTGTTGATTACATTGTACATACAGGTCATAATATCAAAAGATCCAATGGCCTTTATTATTTACATGCATTGAAGTGCCTAATTATTAAGCTGTATTTATCTACATGCTTCTATATGCCTCTGTATGCAAAGAAATAAAGACAATGATATTTGTTTCAATGTGCAGCTACACTAAAAGTACTAAAAGAACCTTTTCTCTCTCACACCAATAGTATAAAAGTTTACTGAAAATACTTTAAATGAAGCTGTGGAGATATGAAAAAGCTCCAGATTCTTCCAGAAGGATAGCCACTTTTAAAATGTTGTATCCATCTGAAAATGGACTAATATTTTAATCCATCTTCAGCTACACCTTCATATACCTTTTCTATAGCAAAATGAAAGTTTTAGATGTCTGTTAGCTGATATACACGTTCTACTTTGCCAAGTCTCAAATTATCATTTGTATGAGAGTTTCTGAACCTATAACCATTTGTGCAAGCACTCAAAAAACACAGCAAAGTCTCTGCCCCAAAATCTGTGGTATGCATGAGACAATGAAGTGTTAATAGCCTTAATTATAGTTAATTGTAGTTAGCTGTAACTGAAGCAATTTCCTGAGGGAGCAGTTTAAATTGCCTTCTTGTAGTAATACATATAGATCTTATTAAAATGATTGTGAATTGCTTAGAAAATTAACACACACAAACACCTAAAAATTCAGTCAAGCAATAAAAATGATCAATACATTACTGGCCTATGTATGTGACTTTCATCAGAAAGCAAAGAAGAAACTGTTTTCTAGGCTACCTGAGGCCAATATGGTCAGTCACCTTGGTCAAATATTAAGTGAAGGGTAAATTCCATAAAACTGATTAAACTTGTACTCATGGTTTTGGTACTGAAGAATATTTTATAAAATGAATTGCAACATCACATTTATTTGTATATCCACGTACTTGGTTAGCATTTTTGGATGAAAGGGGTGATTTAATACCTAATATAAAATTTCTGATAATATTTCAAAGATATACTGTAGTACATATTAAGCAACGTTTTTCACACAACATATAGAAAGACTAGGCCAATGAACAGAGTACAAGACACAAGTTTTACCATGCACATCTTCAACCTACCAGCAACTCAGCATGTCAATGAAGTGTGACAGCACCTCTGGGCCATTTTCTTCTGATGCCTACGCTGAGAGAGACAGCCAGGTGAACGACTCACAAGTGTTAAAAATTCAGTAGGAAAATCATGCAGGAGCATAAAGTGCTCCTGCCCAGTACAAGGAATCAGGAGAACTCGGGTAACTACTCCTTCACTTCTGTACAGTCCTGCAAAGGGCAATGAGTAGGGAATTCCTTCATTTCATGCACACACCACACTTGTATGAATCCACACTCATCTTCCAGCTAGGCTGCTACAGCAGAATATCCATAGGAGTCTACAAAGAACTTGTTCTCCTTGAGAGAATCTAATCATTTCCACACAGCTCCAAGGTAGACACCTCCTCACAACCTAAATTTTATCCTCTCTGCCTCACTAGAAATGGAGTATAGGGGGTAAATGCAATCAAAATATGCAATCCCTTTCAGTGATTTCCTGTTGTGGTGCCCTGGGTTGAAACAATTTGTGCCACTTTGCCAGAAAAGATCAAAGGCTTTAGTCTGCTCCTGTTTTCTCTCCATTTGTCAGAGGGATGGTCCCTACATAGTCTAACATTCCTTGCCTCAACCAATTATTCCAACTGGGACAACTGGCACTGGAATGCCTCACTCCATACAGCAGCTTCAAACAACTCAATTTCAAACTGCTGTTTGGGTCTGCTCTCCAAAACAAGATGCAATCCTAGATGGGTCTCACAATAACACAGAATATCCAATATGCACCCATGAAATCTTAAATTAAGCAAAAAGATCAATCAACCAGAAACCCTGACTGCAGCACACCACATGTATTTGTTGAAGAAGAAATAAAATAAAATAAAAATAGATCAAACTCTTAAAAATAAAAGATGGGCAGGGAGGAGTCAATTTGTCAGGTACCTTTTCACTTCTTAATTTTTGTCTGGTCCTAATCTTCTGTACTGAGAAGAATTTATAAGTATGGGAGAACCGTACTGCTGGGTTCTCCTTCCCCCCCCCCCTTCCTTTTCATTTTGGTGATAAAATTCAAAAGCTAATAAAATCAGACAGATTATAGCAGCATTGATGAATGGCCATGTCTGGATTTCCTGTCTGGAGACCGGAGCAGGCAGTGTCTGAGAAAGAAGACAAGGCAGTCACTGCATAGAGAGAAAAGGAATATCCAGCAGATGGATTATGTCTGGCTGCTCCCATTATTAATACTGATCTGTATCAGGCAGTGATGAATACATAGAAGCACTCAGAAATACTAATGGTTTCACCCTTTAAGTACTAATTTCTACCCTTCTATCCTATTTAACATTAAAAATGCTTTCTGATCTTGTCATTGATGGAAATGGTTATAATGAAGAGGCAGGACTCTTGGGAAGAAAGAATATACTAGATTTAATGAAAAATATTAAAATCAGCTTTAGAGGTAGAGAAGTCATAAACTACAATCACAGAATATCAGAGAAAACTCTCTCCCCAAAACAATTTATATTCTTATTTAAATGTAATTTTTAAATCCTAAATCTAAGGTTATTTTCAGTTATCAAGACTGAACTAAATACATTCTGAGCTATTAAAAAAACATAAGGAAGACAGGACATATTAGGTAACATATAGAAGTATAGACATATAAACAACATTCATGCTCCACTGAAGTTAAGCTTAGTATTACAAAATCTCTAAAAGTCCATTTCCTTGAATCTTTAACTCTTTTAGAAGTCTCCCTGAAGAAGTCAAAGAATGTGTATGCAGTGACTACTAAACAGGTCAAAAAAAAATCTCACCTGAAGGCCTTAAAGTGCTTAAATATCCACTAGATCAAACTGGAAATGGAGGTAGCTCACCAGTCTGGAGGGGACAGCTAAAGAGACCAACCAGGCTGTAGTACCTACTAGTAGCACTTACCCAGGATGAAGGAGAGGAGATCATTTGGATCAAGGAGGGTTCAGGTGTTGACTCTCAGACTGCAGTTCTTGTTGTTTATTCTGCTAGGAGCTATATGGGTTATTCATCTGACCCAGGGTAACAGGATAGGCTCTGGCCTAGCTGATAACATTTTTTTATGAGCTCCAGCTGCTTCATGACACTCAAGCAATTTTCTTTTTTGACGTGAAAAAAAGCAAAGTGACATTTTCTCCTGAGGCACTCTGGGATTTGTGTGACATGTATTTAAGTACCAGGACAGGCTTTTAAGTTCTAGTTGATGAAAAGGAGTTGCTAAAGAGAATGCAAGCTTGACTTGATGACTAAGGGGAGTGGGGAAAATGTAAACAACTACAAACGTAACGTAGGTGGTATCTATCAGCCAAGATAGAAATTAAATAACAGAACTGAGAATGACAACAAAATTTCTCATAGTGGCTCAGTCTAAGGATTGTAGGCACCAGGTTCCCAGCCACCAGGTGGTTGAAATCTGTGGATCTGCATTGTCATGTGCCACACCAACCATTTGCATTAACCAAGAAACTTCTCCTGAACTTAACCTTCATTATGAAATGCCCCACAAACAGATGTATAAGGGGAGAAGGAAAAAAGAGGTCTCTATCATTTGTCTTCCCTTCTCTTTTTCCTGGAAATACAGGTAAGCTTTGGTCTGGATCATACTATAAAGGTAGGCAGAACAGGGACTCCTAAAGCTGCTCTGGCTCCTGCCTATGCCACTGATAGAGTGTTCCCTGACTCCTTTTTCTGAGTCTGAGATCCTATCCCACAGCTAAGAGTGTTTATAAGCTTAGTTGTGGGCTAAGAGAGGACATAAAACTGTGGAGGTAGGTCACTAACTTTATAAACCCTGCCAGCTAAAGCATTTCTTTTGTTCTAGCCAGCAGATAGTTCTGTTGCAGTTTGATGCTTTTTGTTTAGAAAAACAGGTATGTCTTATAAATCTATGTCTCAAATGCAGAATAGTCTTCTAGACTACATTATTCCCAAATAATCTTATGGACTATTTTATTTAGAGCAACCTTCAGGAACTCCAGTATTGTTTTGAACACAGTGTCACAAATTCAGGGCCCCAAGAGCCCTCTAGGAAAGCCTATTCCAATCACAAAATACAACTTTTTGATGCAAATTTTCCCTGAAGTGAGACTTCATTCTCTTGAAATAAAAATAACATTTGCTTTTTCTTCATTTTTTTCTGTCATTTGCCATTTTTAACCCCAGATTTCAATCACACTGGAGAAGCTGTGGTTCCATGCCTAAAACCAAGGACAGGAAATGAATAGTTTTGGTTATTTTCATTACTCTGCCAGTAACTTTGTGTGCAACGCCAGGAAAATCAGTGTCTAATCTGTTATTCTCTCATTTTTCTGTAAAATAAAGGTACTAATATACACTTTTTTTTTTTTTTGATGTTTAGTTGCAAGCTCATGTTATATGACCTTTTGTAGAATGCTTTGACATTTCTTGGAAAAAAATCAAAGTCTGTAAATGCCATCTTCTTATATATATATTCAACTGAATCATTCTTTCCTTCCTTTACTTTCACCCCTAAAAATAAGAGGTTTATTCTTGTTTTGTTAGCAAACCTTCATTTTTACAGTGAAGTCTTTATTATTACATACATGAACTCCCAAAAAAACAGAACATAATTTTCAGAAACTTTGTCTCCTTTCCAACAACCCCCATAAAAACTTTTTAAATTTTTCATTCTTGAGGAAACTAAAGGAAGAATATTGTAGAACCTTTCAGTAGGCTTTCAAGATACCCAGAGCTCTTTGCAATTTCCTGAAGGAATTGAATGAACATTGCAAGCCTTTTCCTCGTGTGAACAGTCTCCAGTCACACAAGATGTTCTATACAGTTGGAGAAAACTTTGATACTCTTACTAATACTGAGTAATATTTAACCAATAGGTTTCAGAGGAAAGTATTACTCAACATAAGATTCTGAGCAAGTAAGACTATTAGAGCCAAAACTTTTTATGTAGCCTTTCCAGAATAATTTCTCTGAAAATGTTTTTAGATCTAGACATAAACAAAGTCAAAACAATGCACATTATTAATTCCAGAGGGAAAAAAATATCAAACAAACATAAATAATTGTTTTTACATTTCTGTTTTACTGCCTTGTGGATACTATCACAATATCATTGCATACACAGGTTTTATCTTCAGCATTTCATCCTGATTTTAAAAGCATTATAGTTCATGTATCAATAAATTTAGAACCACTACATTGGAAAATTTAGAGTTTCTTTATACATTTAGGTATGAAATTAAGTTATTGAAATTACATTAATAATTTAGAAAGGGAGGCCGTATTTTTCAAAACATAGCACAAGCCATTAGTTAACACAAGTATTTTAAAAACAACTCTACCAACGTGGATGGAATTTATTTTAATAGCCTTAAAAAACCCATGATTTATGATGTCTGTCAAAAGGCATTATGCATTTTTACAGTTCCTATTAAGATCAGCATATTTCTAATCTCATAATGTAGTATGGAAATTAACTGCTTGAATTTCTCCATTTTGCATTTCTATTTCCAGTCCAACACATTTCTTTAGGAACATGAAGTTCCATATGTCTCTCTTCATTAAGTCAACAGTAAAGCAAGATATGTTTGTCTAAAGCCTTTACAGTTGTCTTCTATTTCCAGATGTTATTGTACTATTGGGTATTATATAGTCTCTGAAGAATGAGATCTCTAAACAGTTATTTCAGGTGTGTATGCCATTAAAACCAATAACTATACTAAATATTCAGAAAGGTCAAGGCAAAATCTAAATGAACTTCTACAGGATTTGGGAGTTTCAGCTATAAATCAACATCAAATATTTAATGATACTTCTTATCTGCATCTTATCCTAATATATCAATAACATCCTTCTTGTTGTAGCTGAAAACTAGGGTTGAAGTTCCAATTTTTCTCAAGTCAATATCAAGCCTCCTGACAGCTTTACACAGAATTGTGATTAGGAGAACCCACTAATTTCAGCATTTCAGAGACGTCTGATATAACTCTGTAGAGTTAGCAAGCCTGGAACAGCCACCCATACATATTTAGGAAGGAAGAATGATGAGCTGGTTAATCAGGGGGAGGAGTTTTATGAAGGCATTTTGTAGCTCCTACAGTACCTCAATTTTAGCAGATATTTGCTTAACAATTTCATGCTTGCACACAAGTAGACTCACAGATAGTTTCTACGATATGGAGCTGCTTATGGTATAACATTGGCCTTCAATTCATTGTACCAAAGGAAAATTTGGAGAGTGCACCCTTTGTAAATTCCTTCTGCACTACCGAGTTTCTGTTTCATTCCTGTTTCAGCTGCTCCAATCAGATACGATTCCTGTTTTTTAGGAGGACCCGTCTTTGTTTCACTGCTATTGCATAGCTCACTGCATCAGAGTGTTTGCTACAGGTGAGGGAAATGACCAGTGGCCATTCTCATGTTTCCTGAGAATGTTAAAAGGAACAAGTCCACCACAAGCAAGGAAATAAAGCAAATATTTTTAAACCATCATTCCTAAATGTTTCTTTAAAATTCTGTAAGATGTATTTTTAATTTTCAGACCTCTCCTCAAACAGGAATGCTTTGTCCAAGTCTGGAATGCATCTGTGATACTCTTCTCTGAAAGGCAACCACCTGTGCTGTATGTCAGGCACTTAGTTTGGCTTTGACAAAGTTAAAGAGGGGCAAGAATCCAACTGGAATGAAAGCTGAAATCAGACTTGGTTGAAGTTGCTTGCTGTGAAGAATGCTGTGGGTGAAGACAGACCACCCTCACAAGATGGTAATCACAACACAACATTAGCTAAACACAATAGTTATGCAGGGTGATAGTGCTGCTGCCATCCTAACAATGCAAATCCAATTACTTCTATGGAGCTTTCATTAGGATTTAGGATAATAGAAAAAAATGCATGCTTTCAATACACTTTTGCAGAGCATAGAGTGTAGTTTAAGCCAGTTTATCAGCCTGAATAATTTGGAACCTCACTGTAGACATCACTGTACTTACCATTTTTTCACATGATCTTTTTTATTGTGTCAACCTTAAAGGCATCCTCGTTTCTCTTTTGCTTCTTTTCCAGTAAAGACCTTTCTCTCCTTGTTGCTACACCAATCACTCAATTTCTAAAAGATCCTCCAAGGATTAAACTCTCCCCCAAACTCAAAAGCCAGTGAAACTTGAGGGCATCCACATAATTAAAGGTGCTGATCTTACCTGTGCCAAGAGCAACAGTGGTACCTAAAACAGCAGATAAGACTCAAACTGAAAGGAGGAGGAGATACCTCACACCACTGTTTGTGGCTCAAACTCAGTCTCTTCTGCTGTGATTCACAGAAGTCCTTGACCTTTGGTTACGAGACATTTCCAGCCCTTACCCACAAATGGACGAGGTGCCTTTAGCAGCTCCATTGTCTGGTTTGTTGCTTTTGGTTTTAAATGCAAGCTTGTATCTCACAGAAGTGACCTATAATAAAATCAAAGAACCTATTTTAGCATAGTTTTCAGTATGTCTTCCTAGGTGATCCTAAGGCAGGAAATGATAACACAAAGCTCTGTGAGGATAGTCAAACAGGCAAGCTGAGAGTCGTGAAGGAAATGGTGGAGTTGGACTTCTATCATTAGTCCCTATCACCTCAGAAAAATGACAAACACTGTCTCCACAGAGATCCAGCATGCACAGAATAGTGAAAACAGCACATCATCAGGTCAGTTCAATCAGCAGTGAGAATGCCAGATAAAGGCTGCCCTGCCTTCCACCACCCACAAGAGGAGAGCTGTAATTCTGGAGTGTAATAGTCTTCCCTCCACTCCATATCTAGTGATAGGGCTCTTCAGTTGTCTGTGGTTCACTGAAAAGATATGGAGGCCTGACTATGGGACACTCTTGTCCCTAAAGATAAGGGACAATAAAGCACAGCTAAATCATAAATAATATCCACCAGCCATGGCTTGTCGCCAAGATACATATGAAAACTCGGGCTCTCCCAAGAGAACAGAGTGAAGGCAGCAAGGAAGAAGCAGTTCCACCTATGAAACCTGTTTATTACATATCAGTTTATTTTTTCACTGGACAGGCCACTACTAAGGGAAAGTGACTTTAGCGCTGGAGCACAAGGAGGAGGGAGCACAATGGGACAGATGAACAACAGACTTCAAAATATGCGCTGTTAATGCAAAAAAGATAATGAGCTCATCGTATAATGTAAGCATTTCTGGAAAAAGCTCCACGTTAACAGATTTTTTTCTTTTTCCAAATTAGGATTGCTAGTTTTCAGTTACTCAACACAGTTGAAGCTGGAAAAAATGAGCTATATAAAATGTTAAGAATGATATAATAATCATAACAAACAGTATTTTCACCCTTCCTTCCTCCTTTGTCTTTCACAGCTTTGAGGAAATATAGTACATGCCCATAGACAGCTGTACCTGCAAGTTGTTACATTGCATTTGTGTTGCCTCTATTCACCAGGTCCTTGCTTACAAGATAGAATTGGACAGGTTTATTCTGTTAGAATTTTATAGGCAATATAAATTTTTAAGTCTTGCCTGTACTGTAAGCCCTGTCTTGGAAATGCAATCTGCATTAACAGGCTTTTGTAGGAAGGAACATCTAAATCAATAAGGTGAACCCAAAACACCCCAGGTTTTGCGCATTCATTTTTGGATAAGTAACTGGAGAGCAGGGCAAAGCTTTTTTGCATGCCAGCTTCTTTTATCTTCAAACAGATCCACAAATGGATTATTTATAGATGTGACAGCAGCCCTCTGAGTAAAGCATAAAGGGCAGAGATTACAAAAGATTGATTTCCACAGCTCGTTACTGCTATAAACCTATAACCCAAGCAGATGCACAGGGGAGAATTCTCTTCCTTAGGTCAGCTGTTTATTTCTGGCACGTGCTTACAAATCTCCAGGGAGGACTAAAAGGACATCTATATACTACAGTTTGAAAGGGCCAGTAAAGAAGTCTTGTTGCTGTAGTTTCCCCCAGTGTTTGCCTCCATTTCATGAATCATGTGGTTAACTCAGAGAAGAGATCCATTTCTACCTGTAATGTAAGCCATATGCATACTTGTATGTGGAAACACCACCACAAGCCTGGTATTCTGTGTCCTCTTTATTGAACTCACAACTTTATGAAAATCAGCAGAATGAATTTACAGATGGATTTCAGGTTATTTCCCAATTCCATTTGGTGGCCAAAACACAGACAGGAGTTATTCCTGTCTCATTTCCATGAACAGTGAAAATATATAACATAAAACACCCCTAAACCTAAAACAATGTGGACCTGGACATCATTTCAATTGCTCACAACATATAAATGCTTTTATGGACTTAAGACAGTGAGATGTACAGTTTAGGATCAACTAAATGACAGTCAACAGTGCTGGGTCCTGCTCTAATTATACGTGTAATGGAACACCCTAAAAATTATACCAGCTCAAGTCCTCATTTTCATTTTTTAAGAATTCTTATCTTTCCTATTTGAAGCACAGCTATAAATATGATAATACAAGTATCCATTCTACCAATTTTAATTGATTCAACTTTTCAAGCAGGTTCAATCTCTCCCTTTGCCTATTTGTTCCTTAGAAGTCAAGAAAGCTGAGAGTAAACAACAGCAAACTAAGCTCCTGGCGGTTCGTAAGATAACTCTTCTACAGAATCAAAACTAATATCATTAAGTGTTCAGACACTTCTGTCAACTGACAAAAAGATATTTTAGTTCCATTTTTAAACTGAATCCTTAACAGGCTGCTTTGTTCTTCCATTTATTACAGTTTTCGCCAGTCTGCTCAGTTCAGGCATAGATCCCAGAACATGTAAGGTACAGTTTTCATTCATTGTATCCTAAACATAGGAAGAAATCAATACATTCAGCTTTCCCCTTCTGAGCTAAAGAAGCAGTGCCTAATTGGTACAAGCAGTCTTCTGTCAGTTTGCTGCAGAACCATCACTCTGCAATGTTACAAACACCTCAAACACAACCCACTCAGCAACATAAGCAATTATATTGAAAGTTAGTAGATATTCTTCCATCTCCGCTTTGAATACAAATCAGCTTCTAATTTAGCAGCTAGCCTCTTGAGACACACACACACACACACACAGAGGAAAAAAAAAACACCCATAATAGCAGCTGCTTTTGTGGCCAAAACTCTGCAGTTCACATTCCTATGGAGAGCATCAATCCAGTACCAGCAGGGCTCTTCTACTTCACACAGAGGCCAATTCTTAGTTATAAGTGTTTTCAGTACAAAAACAGTCAGACTGCTTTACTAAAAATAATGATCTAGGTCCTATTGCATTTTGGCCCATCTATCTTGTGCTAAGACAGCTCCTCAGTATTACTTTTTTCCTTAATAAAAACTTTGTGGACTTTGAGGGGGAGTGGGGAGAGGGAAAAGAGAAAGGGACTGATATCAATCCAATGTGCCCATTTGTGGCAGCTGTGAATTTAACTCTCCTCTTAGTAGGCATTCAGCAGTTGTGGACATTAAGCTCTCCACAGATACTTTCTTAGCCTAGAAATTCATGACAGCTGCTACAGTTAAGCAAGGTACCTTCAGTAGATGTACTTAATATAGTGTCTAGGTGGCTTTGATCAAAGATATTTTTTATTTCATGGGAATAAATGTACTCAGTGTGGAGAAAAGCATTACCATCTCGATTTCCATGGCCATGTGCCTAAATATGTATTAACTGGGTGAAATTAACTACTGGCCCTCCCTAAAATTTATCAGCCAGTTAACATGTAGTAACATACCAACTTGAGCTTGTGGCCTAGATATTTACAGGTGGGCTAATATTATTTTCTCCTCCCTGTTTCCCTCTGCTCCTACCTCATCTGTGTCTGGAGACATAGCTAATAAAGTCACATTAAAAGGACAAAAGGAAAAAGTGCACTCATGGCAATGGGTGGCTTGTTCATTCCTAAACAATAACTGAGTCTAGAAATCCAAGATATGTGTAGCAGGAAAGAGCCATAAAAAAATTTGGAACATCTCACAACAATATATAAACAGTGAGGCACTGTTCCCAAGTTTTACATCAACACTTTCATTTTTG
This sequence comes from Strix uralensis, assembly GCF_047716275.1. NCBI lineage: Eukaryota > Metazoa > Chordata > Aves > Strigiformes > Strigidae > Strix > Strix uralensis. The sequence continues at coordinate 22,490,554 of NC_133976.1, forward strand.
ACAGTCTTTATAAAGGCAATATTTTAAAAAGAACATTCATATCTTAAAAATTGGGCTGAACTGAACTGATTTGATAAAAAATGCTTAGAATTGTCTTTAGAAATACATTAGATTGTATTATTGCAGCTACAGTTGGAAATTAAAAGCAAAATTTTTGTTAATTCTGAACACTCAGTCTAATGGAAACCTTTCAAAGATTACTATATGCATAAGAATATGGTAAGTTAAATCGCTCAAGTAATTTCTCCATGTCAGACTTCCTAAATAAGCTCTGGTACAGAGATATAATGAATTTTAATTGCATACAGAAAATGCCTGAAATCTAACCACAGGTATAACATGTTGTGCCAGCTATTTCAGACCTGCTTTTTTTGTCCCTTGCATTTCATTTTGATCACCCTTTTAAGAATAAGCTCATACGCACAAAGAGAATCATTTTTCTTTTAAATTATTAATTAAAAGATTAATGCACACCTTCAGATCTCCCATAAGAGCACTGTTCCAATATCTGTACAGCTTTTAATGAGGTGAGCAAGAGAGATCCAAAACTATTCTTTTCTGTGGTCATATTTTCAGTGTGAAGAAAATTATCATCCAGTGAAGCACAAGCCTCAAAACGTGCTACAAAATGTCACATAGACTAGGTTGAGATATGGAAATAGCCTCTTACAGAATTTCAGAGAAATGGCTAGAAATGAGGACTGCTCTGTTGGACATCCCAAGTCTCCCAGAACAACTCCTTCACTCAGTATGCATATCAGTAAGAGATCGCTATAATACTGCTGCCACTCCGCACCATCCCCTATTTTACCATGGGCTCATTGTTTCTACAGGGAAAATTAAACAAATACACATTATTTCAGTTAACTGAATATGCAAAATATACCATTTGTTTCAAGAGGTATTAGGCAAACCTTCTAGACCAAGATCCCAGCTCATGGCATGCGTAATTTCATATGTCAGCCTTCAAAATGCCTAAGCAACTCAGTTCTGCCAGTCCTGCTATGCCAACTCAAAGGCCAATGCTAAGCATGCACTTTTTTCTTTTATTTGTGGCTTCTCTTTTGAAACATATACTCACTTTACAACATCCCCAGGGCCATCTGGTATCAGGTTGCCTTTCTAGGCATATCTGTCCATCCCCAAAGTATTACCTGGCTTGAGCTCAGAGGTTAAGAAAGCTTACAGATAGAAACAGGCAAATCAGATTTTAGCCAATAGAGAAAGAAATAAGTAAGTTTTTAGATATATTATGTTACAGTTCTTACACTGTGGTCCTGACTAATTCCTTTACTCCTGATTTCCCTAAGCCAATTTTTTTTTGCATTTTAAAAGACAAATTTTAAACTGCAGCAAAAACAAAGAAGTGATTGAACTCTTATTTTTTCTTTATGCATTACAATTACAGGAAAAATATAAGATTGCTCTGGGTCAATCTTCTGTGAAAATTCACAGAGTATTAAATAGCCTTACTTTCAGCATACATCATTTTAAATTGCATAAGCAACAGATGGGAACAAAGGGTCATTTTATCCATTCTAGTGTGTGTGTGGTTTTTAAGTGTTTTACTTCTAGTTGTAAAACCTCTAAAACTGAGGCTTTATGGAAGAAATTACGTAAAATAGCAGATAGTTAAATTCACCACGGGAAAGAAAGACAAGAAATAAATATGATAATAGGATGATTTAAAACAGCATGATCTCCTGATTGCAGTCTCAATACCTCTGTGTTTACTGTCCTAGTGCATGGAGAGAAAGAGAGGAGTCAGGATGACAGACTGCAACAAGCACTCCTGGTGCTCAGCACCCAGGGACTAGGATCACTGTTAATGATCTGTGGACAGGATTTGATTTGCCCATTCCTGCCATACAGAAAGGAAGAAGACTTAATTAATGACAAATTATCACTTATCTGATAATGCATATGGCTCCTTGCCATACTCTGAAAATTACTTTTATAGTCTTAAATTGCTCTTACTCTTTTGAAAGGTGTTATATATTGACCAAAAAAACCCATAAAATCTTGGTTTTAATCTTATTGCATAGTAGAAAGCAAAAAATAGCAAAGAATAGTGGAACAAAAAAAAGCTGTTTTAGCAGGTAGACTTTTGTCTGAATTCAGATTTTCATTTAGTTTCAGCTGTAGAGGCTCCCTTTTTTATGTTATGCTATATGAAATTCCTATTCTGACATTAAAGCAGTCTGGTAAACTACTAATTAGAGCTATTAGCCTTAAATGTCCTTTGAATTTTGTACATTCAGTCAGCACCCATCCCAAACTGTGCTTTGATCTTTGATGCAAATGTAAAAAGCATCCTCACATCCTCCCTTGGGGAACATAGTCCTGTCACTTTAACTTTATGGTTGATGCTGCCTGGGGTTAATATGCTATTGCTCCCAGATGCAATAAAGGAAGAGACCATGTTTTGCTGAGAAAGAGAATTAGACTCACAGTCCCTACAGACTCTTGAATTCTAGATGTCTTATTTGATATTTCAAATATTTTATTTTGTACTGTATTATAAAAAGAAAATAATTTGAATATTTTTTATTGTCTGCAGATAAAATGCAATGTTTCATTCTGCCACAGAGTCCCTTTTCCTTTAAGAATGGCTGTATGGATGATTTATTTTGAAAAGATTCCTTAAAGGACATTTTGTAAGACAACAATTGTAAATTAAAGCACAATTATAATTTATATTGAGTCCTTCTGGTCTTTTATGGTCTGACTCTTTATTAGAGCTACTATTAGCAACTCCCCGCAGAGACTCTTTTTGTAATCAAAATGACAACTCACACCATCAGTGGTAAACATTGTTTGAAATGTAATACAACACTTCTTTGACAGAGGCACAGGAAATTTTAAATTTACAGCCCAAGCCTACACTATCAAAATCAGTGGGAAAGCTCATCAAATTCAGAGGGCTTCTGATTAGGACAGGAGTCACATAAATAAGTAAATGTTTCAGGTGTCATTCTTATACTGATAAGAAAATTAAATCATTCCTGTGTAGCTTTGCTGTTCTGGGGTGTGATCCTTCTTTCCAGTGCTGCTGAAGCACTCCTTCCAGTAAGTCCTTAACACAAAACACATAGGCAACCCCAAGGGCATCCCTTCTCCTCCAGTAACATCAGGTTAGTGATGAGGTTTCTACTTGCTTTTTACACATGAGGTTTCACACATGAGGTTTCTACTTGCTTTTCTGTGATGTCTCTAGCCCATGATTCCAGTGCTCCTTTCTGCACAGAGGAACTAATACTCTCACAGGTAAAATTGCTCATCCTGTCATCTTAGACTTGCTTGTACCCTGATGGACACGACACTCTTGTGGAGTTCAGGATTCATGTCTCTTTAACAAAAGTTATTAATTCAGTCCTAGGTTTTCCCCTGCTGAGTAAGTGCTCTACCACTTATGTTACTCAAAAGACATGGTCAGTGTTTCTTTACTATGAACTGAACTCATCATCCTCAGTGTGTAATTCATTTGCTTGATAAATCAAGCCCTTCCAAAGACATATGTATAGTTTACACACTTCTCTTCCTGCCTCTGAGATACAACAGATCTTGGATGGGGACTTCATATTTCTGAACAGTGACATGACAGCAAGCGAACAGTCCACATGGCAACTTTAGCCCTTAATCATTTATGAGTGCCCACTCTCATCTCAGTCCCTAATACATTTTAGTGCAGTCTGTCTGTCTGCACAACTGCTGCTGTTTAGTGCCTTCTGCACAAGTGCTTCTGTATTTGTCAGACAAGTGTTAAAGTGATTAATCCAAAGATATTGTACATTTTATTTTTAATACAAAAGCATGCAACTAGCAAGGCATTTTAAATTCTTCTTTCTATAACTCGGTAGCTAGATCACATGCATCTGCACGAATGTCAATTCCTCCCCAGTGACCCGAAGAAAGTAGTTTCATAGCTCAGTAAAACACATTAAAGTGTGCATTCAAAGTGAAAACAAAAGTTAAAAAAAAAAAAAAAAAAGAGGCAAAAAGGATCATTGTTATGAAATCTGTAGAGGATTTTCTTTTTTCTTCTTTTGGAAGTCAACCCTTGCTGTTCACAATTATATTGTTCCTTACAAGCAAGGAGCTGCAATAAATGGAATTATATTTTCCCTGAAGATAGTGCCTCAATTCTAAGGGTGATGATTTCATGTACTTACATTGGGAGAATAATTTGAATTGTGGGAACTATTTTATTTTTTTTAAATACACAAATTTAATAGAAATGACAAAATGACAGTATTCTTATATATGGTGTTAAAAAAAGAATTTACTAAAAAGCAAAATACATTTTGTCTCACAATTACATAATTCTTGTACTAACCCTGTTGCCTACATCTTCACATTTTCAAGAGGTGTGAATTTGACAGATCAGATGTCAGTTCAGAAAAAGTACACTGAAACTTGCAAAAGGTTGGATGCCGTTCTGGCTACACCGATTAAAGACTGACACATATTTGGAACATGCCAGTTCAAGATTGAAGATGACAACAAAGGAAAGTATGAAGACATGGAAGTTGTGATTGATGGGTGGTACATTATTCTAAATTAGTACTTAAACTGGGAGCTGACATAGTGGAGCAAAACAAAAAATGTATTTTATCTGATATACTGCCCCTCACAATAGCATATACTGAAAGTTCGGAGAAAAATACCATCCTATTTATAGCAAACACATAAAATATCATCTTAACTCTTTACAAATACCTCCTTTATAACACAAATCATACAAGCAAATGCCATCTTGATTTTTATAGTTGATTATGTATTATCATTTACCCTGTCAGACCCAACCTTATGAATCTGACAACTTTAGTACCTCTGTAACCTCAGCACAGTTATCTGCTTCTCAGAGACGGCTGTATTTCAAGGTCAAGGGTGCCAAAACCCAAATACCTCTTTCTCCAGTCTTCCATACATACTCCTTTCACTTTATAACAGTGTCTCTAACTTCCCTCCTAGCACTATCTCCCCAACTTTATTTCCCAACATCCACCCCCTTGCCCACATCCCATATATCTCCAGTGTTTTCAGGTATCAGCACCAGGCTGCCTAACCCATGCTTGTCAAGTAGTTTCAGTTGGGGCAAGATGGGAGGACATGTGCACTGGCAAGGGGACTTCACATGTCAGTGACTAACTGAGCAATCTGACCACCTAGTTTTCTTTTCATCCTCAGATTCTTTCCTCATGGCCAAGAGAACTGTTCAGTAGGCTACGAATTGTGCAACCCTTCTCCTGGATTTCTAGCTGCTGTGTAAAAGTGCCTCATAGGCATGGATCAATGCTCCACATCAGCAATTGGCCATGTCTGATTATGCAAAAATCTGATGAATGTACTTATAAGCATCTTTATAAGCCTGTAACTTCTCTCCTTTACATTCTAACCCACTCACAGAAACTATAAATGCCTCCAGCCCCTTAGGACACTTCTATCTGCAATCTCCTGTGACATTTTAAGTTACACTTAAAATTTTGCCAAAAGCCAAGGCCAATACAATGGTGGAGGTGAAAATATGCAGTCAGGGATGGAGAGGAAGGTCCTATCACCCCTTTGGGCAGCATCATGACCTGAATATTCAAACTAAACTCATGAAACTGCAGGTTAGCCACAGACACACACAGGGTGCTTCCTGTGTCCATACTCACTGAACATTAGCTTCAATATACTCTCATACAGGACAGTTTGTGACACACACCTTTTGAGGAACCACCAAGCAAAGTAACAGATTTTAAAACCACAAGGGAAATTCCTCACAGCAGCATTCTTCCTGCAAGTAAACTGTTGTAAAACCCCCTCCGCTTTTGGAAGCTGAGCTCTTTCCTGCAGAACAGTCACGGGATGCTGAGTGGCCCAGCCCCAGCATCAAAAATGGAGAGTCAAAATCACAAGTGTAAGCCTGTATTTTGAGCACTGGAAAAGGAAGGGGTTTCCTCTACTTGCAAGTTCTTTGTCCAAGAAGGGAGCATAATCAAAGCATCTCTTCAGCAGTATAACATACACTACTACTACTATCATGGTTCCAATCATAATTTCAGTAAAACCCCTGTATGCAAGACAAAGACTTTTTCAACTCCTTTTTAGTCATCTCCTACAATCTAATTCTTCCAAGACTGTCTTTTTTGCATTCTGTAAGTGACATTTACTGCAATTCTTCATAAACCCCTGAGAATTGGATTCCTTGCTCCTGGAATCAAATAAAATATGTGCACAGCCTTTCAGCAGGTCACATGTATCCTGCCAACCTACATCTAATAGATTTTTCACTTTTCATCAGTGGATTTCAAGACAGTATGTAGTCTGCCAAATTTACTAAAAAGCTTGCTACAGTATCGCACTTTCAAAATGTGCAATCTGTCAAAGCCACAGCTCAAAATGTCTGCTACGATGAGAATCTTTGAAAAATCTGCTACGGTGTTGGCATTCATTCAGAAAATAATATCAACAGAGAAGGAGGGGAAAGGAAAAAAGTTGTTGGGAGGAGGAGAAAGAAGTGGAGGAGAAAGAAGTTGAGAGAAAAGATTAATCCTAAATATAATTTGCTAGAATCTGAAGAAACTACAGGAATTCTTTATGCAAGTGTAATCCAGTTTCATACAAATTCATCCAGGATGACAGCATGTTAATAGATAAATAGTCTTAGTGCTTCATTTAATAACACTGATGAAAAGATGATTTATCATAGATTTGACCACAACTGTACATAGCAAACCTCAATATTGATTCAAACACTGAATACATTTAGCAAACAGTAGAAGACAGCAAAATTGCTTGCACTGCTATTGAATATTATGAGACACTACATATGGAGAGTATCATAAGAGATAGGTAGAGAGAGCAGGGATGCTAAATTTATTAAGTGAAATATGAAGGAAAATGAGGCAATTTCAGGAAACTTGTAAGCAAAAACAAACTTCAGTGTTAAGGTAGACAACACTAACAACAAAATATCCAAGGACTGTGAAATGCAATTCTGAGAACTTTCCTTGTCTGCTTTCCTTCCTCCAGTATTGTAGGAAATACATGTTTACATTCAAAGAACATAAAAAGAGGCAAAAAGAGGGGGAAAAAGACCATTTAGAAAACAAGAAAATATTTGCATGTTAAAAACAAGTTCTTGTGAACAGCTACCTACTTGAACAGCTGACAACATAGGCAAGTTTTCCTGAACATGATGCTAAGCTAGTGAAAGGACTGCAGTAGAATTTTTAATTCAAAGCACTACAGAAGAGCTGCTTTACTTCATGCCATGTATCTCTGAAAACAGAAGGTTACAGAAAGTTCCTTGAATATAGGAAGCAAATGCATCCTTAACACCTTAGCATTAACGTCTGAATCCAATCACTTCTAGAAGCAAGGAAGGAAATGGATAGTAAGAATATTGAACAACAGTTAAAAAAAAAAAAAAAAAGAACAAACAAACAAATAAACAGAAAAACCCCACCACAACCCAAATGAAAAAAAAACCCACAACAAAAAACAACAAACCAAACTAAAAAACCCTCCATTTTGGAGAAGGCTTGTGCAAAGTTTGCTGCAACCAGGAAGGTTACTGAGCTGATTGAAACCAGTCAAGCAGACTTACAATGGACAGGAGGCAACTAGGATAAACCAGGCTTGTGAACTAACTTGTGTGGCCAATTTGAGTTTTCTCTATTAAAAAGTTAAATATTCATTTTCTATTCCAATAAAATCTGGATTTGTTATTTATTTTTAAGAGCTTTAGGCCTTATTTGGGATTCCCACTGAAAATCTCACCTGGGATATACCAAACCAACTCTTGAAAGAGATTTTTACTGAATTCATGATTATATTGAAATTTCTCCTAACTTAGAAAATAAGTGCTTCAGTCCCTTTTTCATGCAAAAGGAGAACAAATTATTGAATCTTTGAGATTATGCTTTTATGTTTAATTGTCATGTCCCTAACACACTACAAAGTCTCCCAGGTGACTTTGGCAATGGAAGCCAAATTCTTTTGTTACCTTTAAGAAACAAAATTCAGAAGTGGCTTACCATTTTATAAAAAATACTAAAACTATTATGTTTTTTAATATCTAATATTTTGAAGCATCTTTAGTCCCTCTTTCTTCCCCATTCTCTTCCATACGAATATCTTGAACAGGGGGTTCACATCCATAACTTTTATTTGCATAAGTCCAGTAGAGTTACTGAAGTTACAGGAGTACTTCATAATTTAGCACTACAGCCACAAACTGAGATTCTGTTCTATAGGTTTCAGAATAGTGATTTCTTTCCAAATATAAGCATGGTAACTTAAAGTAGACAAATTGGAGAGTTTGTCTTGTAGTCTGTTAAACAAATGCAGCCAGAATACATTAAAAAATATATAGTTATAATGTAGTCAGCATCGTGGAATAACATCACAGTCCTGCAAACACTCTTAATTTCCATAGACATAGTCTATAAAGTCCATTTTCCCCATCTTTCACCTGCAAAGAAGTTAGGAAGTGTGTGGGCTTCAGTTCTTTCACATACATCACGGTTTAGTCTTGGCAAACTTAGAAATCACATTTAAATGTTTACAGGTTCTGCCCTGTGGAATCTTCAGAAGGCATCTTTGAATTTTGTTAAACTCTGCCTTCAGCATAAGTATTGCAAAATTGTTTCAAGATGTAGAGAGAGAAAGAGGATACTCATCAGCTTAACAAGATTTAGAATTTCATTTCTCCTTCTCTGTAGAAGGCTATCAAAAACAGCAGCCTTGATGATCAACCTGTGTCCTGCTTCCAGGTTTATATATTGGTTTATGTTACAGTTCTTTAAGTGATTGCCTCCCACAGCACAATGTAGAGACTTTGGATTGCAATTAAGATGCCGTTGTCTCAAGTGTTCTTCTTGCAAGTGTCAAAAGGGTACAACAGTTCACTAATGAGTCAAAGCTGCAAAGACTCAAGCACCTATTGCGTGTGAAAAATGTCAGCAGTTTTTGTTGACTTCTTTAAGTCAGGAGTGTTCAAAAGGCTGCAGATTTAGGCTCAGCAGCTGGAACTTTAAAGCATATGTCTACATAACTGTCTTAAGATTGACCAGAACAGAGCTTTCAAAGGGAATTTCCTAATCATCCCCATTTACAAATCAAATCCCCTTTGATTCATGGTACAGAGCAGCCTCAGAGTATTTGAATTCAACTTACACAAAAAATTTTTGCCTGGAATGCTTTTTGAGATCTCATAAGCTTCCATGCTGATGTGATCAACTGTGCTCCATCACAGCCTTTCCCACTCTTAAAATGGCTTGTTCTCACTTGAGTTTCTCTACTTGTCTAAAGAGGGACTTTACGTGACAGGATGGCCAACATGTATGTAGATGTTCTTTGCAAGACAACCTCTTTGTGTTTTATCTTTAAAACTCTAGGAAAAAAAGGTGCAATTTGAGAATCAACTCTTATTTTGGAGTGTGGGTGATAAAAAAACCAACTAAACAAACAAAAAACCCCACAAAATTAAAACAATCAAAAACTAAGAAAAACAGGCTTAGGGCATGTTCTTTGGAAGAAAAAGCCTACACCAAGCCTCAAGGAATTCTGCGCTTGCCAGAGGACTGCAGACTGGGTCTGCTCCTTTCCCTTATCCCAGAAGAACCCCATCCAAATTAGTTTGTGATGATGTGTAACATTAGGGGAGAAGAATATACACTTAAGATTATAAAATCATCTCTCTAAAGTGATCTTCTGTTCCACTGGCTAACTAACCTCCTACTTTGAGTAAAACTATTTAGTTGCATACTCTGGAAGGAGAGAAATGTAGCTAAGCTGGCCCAGTTCCATAATAAGGAGTTAACAGAAGTGGGATTGTATCTGGGTCCCAATCTGGGAGGGACAGAAGTGCTTTTGTTTCCTTTGCAGTGGAATCCTGCAGGAAAGTTAAATAGCAGAGAGAGAACACAACAGAGAAGTGATAATACTACACAGGCTACAACCTGTGCAATGCACAAAGATATACATACATACCATGGAGATTATTAACACTCTCCAATTTTAGGCACCTAATTTAACCACATACTCTCACTTACAGCCAATGGGAAGAGAAAAATGGCTTTTTCCAAGGGGCAAAAAAGAGACTCCTTGATCTAAACTGCCCCTGGAGCTGACTCCCTGTTGCTCACTTCCTGCACTGACTATAGAAGTAAAGTGCAGAGAACAGCCAGCTACCTTAAATCCTGAGAAATTTGCTGATGTAAATATCCACCAGCATGCCTTTCCCAACCTTGTAGATACTGAGGATTTCAAAGACAAGGGTCTGGTTTATATACTATCTAGAGTAATCATTCCTCTGCTGGCTTGTCAGGTAAGTCAGTCCCATGAAGTTTTATAGAACTGACAGTTGTTTTGAAAGTTAGGATCACCCCAAAAATGAGGAGACTGAGGTCTTTTAGGAAAGCTATTTTATTTCTCCTCACTTTTTCTAAAAGACAGACTGTACACAGTTTCTTGAGGAAGAAACACTTCTAATTAAAAACCAGGGCTTGAACTCTTTGGTTGCAACAGCCTCAGCCACAGACTGCACACAGTTTTAAGAGAATGGTACTTACAGTAGAATGACTAATTCAGAAATCGATTGAGATGACTGTTTTGTGAGTGTCTACAAACAAACTGATTGTCCTCCTGGTTTTGGGGGATCCCAAAGAAATATTTACTGACAGTGATTACAAAAAGTGATATAGTGAAAATACTGAAAGACTCTTACAATATTCATTCTGTTCTAATAAAAAACTGACTTCCAAACTTTTCTAAAGTTGCACATTACTGCACAGTCTTAAATTAGGTAATTGCGTGTAATACTAGTGCATACTAGAAATTCCCAATAACCTGAAGTTCAACTACTCCACAGAAAATACTTTGAAGAACTCAGATAATCATTTCACAATGAGGAGCCTAAATATAGGCTAACAATGACACCAGCTTCAAAAAGACATTGCACTTTAGAGACTGAATAAAATATCTAGCAAGTGTGCTTTTATATAACCAATCAAGATGTCTGCTTAAAATAAGAGCCCTTTAAACTGATTATGCAATGCATATAGTAAGAAATTACCTTGCTGTACACGCAGAAAAGATTCTAAACTACTATTATGATCTACTACATGCATTCACAATTTTCTTCTGAATTTCTTAAATGTGTATTTATCTATTATACCAAAACGAAATATTCTTAGCTGAATCAGCTTCATACATTATGAAAAGTAGAAATGTCGAACATGGTGCTCATCATAAGACCACTTGTGCACTTCATCAAGTTATCTGTATCAGACAAATGATCATCCTGTTGCTTCAGCCCAAGCTGTGCAGTAGGTAGTGAGGGGATAAGTATCACTACAGAGAAAGTCCGCTCCTAAATTAACTGCACCTCATTCTCTGAAACAAATAATTTTAACTAAACATTGTATTTCTTCAAAGAAGAAGAATTTCACAGGAATGAAGACAGGGAAATACACCAAAACAGACTGTGGCAGATCCAGCTCAGCAACCTGGACTGCCCAAGTGAGTCAAGACTTGATCAAGCTGAAAACCCAGCCTGCACACACACACACACATACATTATGTTATGTACTTAATGTTATAGTATGCATTAGTCTCGAGTGATAACCGTATTGTTATTCAATATATCAATAGATATTACACTAGTGTATTTGCCTACATTTCCCAAGTGCAAGTACCCTGAAATCATCTTTGAAACCTAACTTCTGAAATTTGTAAGGAAAGTAAAAAGAGCATTTTCCTAACTGACTGATGCCTATGAGCAGTCTTTGAAGTAAAATTTTATTTTTCAGTATAAACATTTTGTCAGCTGCTTCGTTTCTCACTTATGCCCACAGTCATGAAGTTCATCACATAATGCCCTGTATTGAAACATGTGAGTCTCACAAGCCACCTGGTCTGTATATTCCCCTTATCTACTCACGGTTCATTTCATTTATTATACTATCTATTGACACAAGCTTCCATGCAGTGGTTCTACCAGGCACTCTTACGTCCCTGCTCGCATCCAGGGCTCAGTGCCAGCACCAGCAGTCACAGCAAACACCCCCTCGCAGTGAGCGACCAGGTGGCAGCTCCCGGCCATGCTTCCCTGGGGCTAACCCTGCAGGATGGGAAGTGGGCCTCTCCCCAGCTCCCAACAAACGCTAGAAGCAACAACCTCCTTCCCAACCTATGAGCCTCACTTCTAGCACTACCATCCGGATTTACAATATTTTCCCTTCAGGGGACTTTTAGCATTAGATGTGCCAGGAATTTCATTAAAACGCAACATTGACTTAACAGCTCAAGTCTCTGGCGGTTTTCCCTGGGAAAAACTGGCAGGATCGATTCCAGGCTGCTCTTCGCGTTACACAACGCCACCGTGCTTCCTACACACACCACTGAGTTACGAGGATGCTTTAAACTTACATTACTCTTCCCACTCGAACAAGATGTCAGTTTTAATGTCTGCTAATAATATAGAAGTATTTTGATGATTCAGAGTGTGGCAGCTGACTCACAACTCACTTTGCACTATTGAATTCAATGCAAATTGCCAGAGAGGACAAAAGTCTTGCGAATGTGAGCGTTAAATTGGAAGAAAAGGTTTCCTTCTGGGAAATGTTTAAATTAGGAAAAAGCCTACTTGAACTTTTTTATGAATATGTTGTTAATAAACATTTCCATTGTCAAGGCGCCTCGAAGGCTGGTGGGTCCCTTGGGGTCAGGCACTGGGAGTGGTGAGGGCTCCCCAGGAGACCCAGCCAGGCACATCCTGGCAGCCAGGACCCATTCCACCCCAGCCAGGAGCAGGGAAGCTGGAGGCAGCCCCAGCCCCAGGCATCAGGCACCTCCCTGGGGATGGGGACAGGCTGAGGCCAGGCTGGAATGTGGGTCTGTGGGTGGGCCCGGCTTGGCAGGGCCCATGTCCGGGCAGGGCAGGGCTGTGAGGAGCTGGAGACCGGCCCTGTGTGGCATCACTGGGGCCAGAGCTGACAGCCCTGCGGGGCTGGAATAGGGTCCTGGGCCGTGGGCAGGGTGAGGGGAGCCTCAGGGTCTGAAATGGAGCCCTGGGCCATGGGCAGGTCCCTTATAGGAGGGAAAAAGGAAGAATCAGCCCTTCAAGACTACACAGCAACTCCTCTAAGAAAGTTTACCCAAAAAATTGCTGCCAGTCCCACATATCTGACTACCATTGTATAAATATCAGAGAACAGCAACTATGGACTTTTGGAATACAGAACTGCAACATATAATACATTGAAATTGGAAGGACTGTGCAAGAATCTGAATTTTGCATCGAAAAGCAACATACTCCGGTTTGGAGTGATATGATTGATTCAACAGACCTTGTTTTTAATTGGACGTAAATATTCCACACAGTGTTGACATTTGCTCTCCCAGAGTGCCTCAGAAACCATACAGCTTCCTCCCCGCCCCCCCCCAAAAAAAAAAGAAAAAAGTGACATGCTGATGGAGAACTGAGGTTTTTTTGTTTGTTTGTTTTGCTTTTAAATCAGATATTAAGTAGTTCAGAGCAAGTATTTTGTAGACTGGAATAGTATTTCATTATTGCCTAATCCAAAGACATTCATCAGAAACCTTTCAACTTACAGGTTAAACTTGCGAGTGAATGTGAGCTTTACTTGTTTCACTGAGATTTTGGCTTCTCCCTTCCCACCTCCAGTGCAGTTACTATCTCACACAGCTTAAAATGGGAAACAAGAGGTTGTCTTCTGCTCCTCAGCACTAGTTTCTTCCCAAGCCCCACATCTGCCTTTGGGTCCCCCAGCACGCTCCCTCTTCTTCCTATAGAGGTGGTTGTGCTGGTCGAGAATGAGGCTACCCCATGCACCTCCGCTAGCCTTGGGCAGGTGTGCTTGACTACCGTTCCTCAGGCCTTACTCCTTCTTCTGCCTGGGGAAATCTGTAGGTCCAAGAGGTTTCTCCATTCTCACCTTTTATATCTGCAACTGTAAGAAAGGGGAAACTAGAAAGAAAGAAATAACAACAGCTTCATTTCAACTTATTTTTTACATGAGAATATGGGAGCTGATTTTCCCCAGGTTCTGGACCCTTTCTGTTCACTTTGCTGTTCTCCTCAGAGAAATAACCAAATTCCTGTATTTCTTTCTCCTTCAAAAGATTCCTCTTTTTAAGGGTTTGGGGACAGCAGAAGCTCCCTCCTGACTCAGCTGTTTTCCTCCTGGTGGGAGGGAAGTGCAGAAAGTAGCCAGTTCTTGGGAGTTTTCAGTCCTGTTGAATAACAGTAGTACCCAGCCCATCAAAGCTTCATTTGCAAGAGCATTACCTATCTATGAAATGTTCCATGAACTTTGAGAAACATTTCCCAAGCCCTGTTGGAATACAGACTTGAATCCTCAAAATTAGAAAAAAAAAAAATGGTGGGGGGGCTTGAATGGCAGTACATCAGCATTGTTCCATACGCATTTGTAGGAAGAGTGCCACTGTTTTGAATTACTAAAAACATTGAAGGGAGTTTCCTAATATTAACTTTTCTTCTAATACACTAGAAAGCCTGTTGTGATGGAAGACAATGTTTCCTCAACTAAAAGACACGTGTTTTGTGGTCTCCCAGCTCTGACTTTTATTGTCTGTCCTTGACAAACCCTATGTGATGACAGGAAAATTGAAATCTGCCATCAATTAACATTCAGAATAGATGAGCATATGCCCTGGTAAATATTATTAATATGAAGAAAATCTTAAAAATAATTACTTGCACTCAAAGGGAAACAAAAACATCAATCCAGACATTTAGAGCTTGAAAGTTTGTCTACACAAAAATCATGACACTCATTTTAAGAAATATTGAGTGGTTCATTTCAGGAAGGGTCAATTTAAAATAAAAATACTTTTCCTTCTCTTAAAACTTAGTGAACTACTGACATAAAATATAATATGTTCTTTTATTGTCTTTCCCTAAAACAGAATGGGAGGAGAGAGGAAGACATTAACATTTATATAAAATATAAACCATTAACTGTAAACTAAGAAACAGATTTTAAAAATGCACAAACAATAAGAAACAGAGACTACTCGCTGTTAAGTTGGATGGAGTACATGATTCACAGAAATGAACACAGAGCTAAGAGAAAAAAAAAAGTTCTGATTTCTGTTCACCCACTTGGAAAACTGGTGCATAATATTCACATTCAGGATCCACATTTCTCTCCTGCTTTAGTAAAACCTGAAAACTTGACCTATTTTACCATAGACCAGAACTATCCAAAGCCAATACATGTGAAGAGGAAGAAAAGATTCTGAAATTCCTTCTTCTCTAGCAATGTCTTCAAAACAAACAGGTTTGTTTACTCCATTTTTTATTGCAGAATTTCATAGCCAAGAATAATCTCTATGTCAATTGTGTAGACCTTTCACAGGTTTAATCAGGTATTTTAAGCTAGCAAGAGGTATTCCCATTTAACATTTATTCTCCAAAGTCCTGCCATCTCTGCAGAAAACATGTTTCAAAACAGTGACGATGTCACATTGCCATCCACAAATCCTACCATTCATAACTGCAGCACATCTTTGGCCAAATACATCTCTAGGTGTCTTCGGTTAGCCAGGACCGTATATCCCAACAACATGTATATTCACAGCCTTTTATAGACTATTCTTTCCTTCAAAAATGGACTGATTCATCATTATTATTATCAAAAACACTATGTTCATTGACTATGTCTGTCTTTCTGCAAGGACACCTCAGCTTTAAAAAAAAAAAGTGAGGCAAGCAGACCATTAAAATCCCAAGATCAGATATAAAAGTGTAACACTAACTTTAGTTGAATCAGTCTTGGGTTTTATTTTTGGCTGTTCTTTAATATAATACATAATCACAGTTGTAGATACTGTTATTCTAAAAATACTTCTTGCACTCATGCAGACCAACAGATCTTGGAAACTTGGAAGTGTGCTTGTGCTTTAAATTTTCCTTGAAAGTGATTTGCAAGGCCCATAGCTGATACAAATAAAATATTTTTAAAAAAACCCACCCAACCCAAAGGTAGTTTATGTATCAGGTTTATTAATCAATTATGCAAATACTGTATGCTTAAATCTGTTGCATAACATATTCAGCTGTTGCAGATGGGAAGTTAAACATTTCTAAAGGAAAACAGTTTTGCTACCTACTGCTTGTTTCAGAAATTTTTTTTAGGAATCAGTTTTGGTTTTGACAACATTAGATGCACAGCAGCTGGAGCAGCAGGTGATCCAGGCCCTTTAAATACAATACCTACAAACACACAGGGGATATATATAGGTGTCCACATAAATATTTTCAATTCCTAAGTTCATGAAAGGAGATTTTGACCGTGATCAAAGGTTTGACTTAGTTTTAATGACTATTTCCTCATTAAATGGTAAATATATTAAGGAGCCACTATGCCAAAAGACCCCTTTTGGCAATTACACCTTCCTTTTACTACAAGCTGATGTATAGGCAAAAGCCTCAGTTTGAAATAGACATGACACTAATAATTGAGAAGATATACAGGCAAAGGGAAATATATAAATGCCTAAAATTACCCTTTTGCAGGGAAATAAGGTTTGTGGAACTAAAAGCAAATGTATGCAGCATCCATACATTCAAGCAGATGGCAGCTATTTATTAGTGACCCACAGGATTGTGGTTTTGACATTGAACTTGCATCTGATTTATCCTTAAAAGCATTTACAGTAACACAAATTCCACTGTGCAATGAAGCAGACTTCTCTGCTGTTATAAGAGGGATGCCACCATATCCTTCTCTCTATAGAAATACCTTGTGTGTACAGCACTTCAGATGACCGAGAGTTTCAGTGTGAGATTTACAATAGGAAGTTAGGCCAGAGGAGCCCCAGCATATTCTAATATTGTTATGGAACACAAAGACTCTGGACTGCAAGCTGTAACATAAGGCAGCTGGAGTGAGACTGTGCGTTTAAAAGCATATTCTTACCCAAACCTATTCCCTTGAAATTTCAGAACAGAAGATGTATACGTTCATTCTGGCTTCGTGACTGATGAGAGGTTTTAAGGACAGAAAATTCTTGCTCTATATGAAGCTTTGTATAACAGAGTTGTGCCAGTCAGATAATTCAGAGCAAGCGGAATAAACTTGCTTAGAGGGATTGATGTGTGTGGAGGTCACCCGTTGAGGAAAAACAAAAACCTAAACCATGAGTCAACCTCAAAGGATGCTGAAAAAGAAGAGGCTCCTGCAGACTGGTTTTGCATTTTTATACCCTAAACAAAGCTTTTACTAAAGGAGACAGTATGATTTCTCAGCTTTTTTGATGGCAAAAGAAAAGATATGAAGTAACAATAAGCTGGAAAAGCAGCTGAGTTTCTCAAGGCACTGCAAAAATCAGGTAATTTTTGGCATTTACAGAGATGAGCTAACTTTTTTAAAAACACACATATATTAAGGTTGCTTTGCAGATGACCGGTTCTCAATTCCTTTGTGTAACCATGCCAATGAAATTCTCAGCTAGTTGGATTAAAGCCTCTGAAAACTGTAACTCATTGAAAGACAGATTGTGCCATATTCTGAACCAGTGCTTCAGGTTTCCAAGCCTTTTACATGTCTTTTCAGTTTCTAGTATAGCTCTTAGGTTCCTAGCAGACACTGAGCATAGGTCTGGAAACTAAAATCACCTAGTGACGATCAAGAAACCTTTCTAAACACAAACTACAATGTGTGGGTAAAGAGAATAGAGAAAACAATGGAGGGAAATAGGTATCACGGCATTAAATTCTCCCCATACTGCAAAAGAAAATACAATTGCCTGGATCCCAGCACCTCCAAAAGTTATGAATGAGACATACATGAGACAGCTATGGTTAAAAGCTCCATTTTATCCTTCATAGTTTGACAAATGTTACAAAATGGGCTGTGCTCTTATATTAAATATAAGGAGCAACAAGTTACTGACTGAGGAATTAAGAAACAGTTAGACGGCAATGACAGGGCAAGTGCAGGAACAAAACTGTGAACAGAACACTCAGTATTTCCACTGTCCCCCAGTGCTCTCCTTACACTGGAAGATGGGAGATTTTTGATCCTTCCTCTTGAGAGTTGTAACACAGATGGGCTAATGCAATTTCTAGGGCAAAGAAATGATAGAATTAGACAAAAGCTAAATACAAACAAAAGATATAGCTAGTTCAAAATGTCCTCACAGCCTTCTCTGTAATGGATCAGGGAAATATAGCAGCAGAAACAGACTATTTTTCTGGGGACAGTATCAGTGAGATCAGTCCTTGGACCATTTACTCAAATCCTGAGAGGTGCTGAAATGAAAAAAAAAAACAAACTGATATGCATTCAGCATATTGCAGAGAATTTGACTACTGGCAACAAGATAAAAAATTTAAACAAATACAATTAAAAAGAAGACAGAAATCAGGCTTACTCTTACTGCCAGTAACATGACTTACTGTTTTTTCTGAATTGCTCATTGACGATACAGAAGTTAAGCTCCCTCCTGAGCATATATGCTCAGTTGCCTTGATGGAGCATTCCCAAATCGCTGCATAGAGCTACTTGCCCAAGTCCTTCTAGCCAGATTAGGAACAAGTCAGACTCCTCTGATTATAAAGATGGGGCATGCACTTTTCACATGCTCACTGAATGCTGTTACTCCTTCCCCATGACCACCTCACTGTTTCATCTTCCTTTCCTCCTGGGATATTCCAAGTCCCACAGCCAATCCTTCTGCCTTGCTGAAGGTGCTGTTACTGCTCAGGTAGACAGAAAACTCCCTTTGACTTCAGTGATTGCAATTCACTGTACACTGAATTGTTTCAGTTGCTGTAAAATACAAATGGTGAGCTCTTATGCAGTCTAAATGTGATAGAGAATAACTGAAGTCATCAATGCTTTGCATGTTGAAGCTACATGCTTTCAACAAAGCTGGCTGAGGATGGCAATGTCACAGGAAAAATTGATTGCACGGTTGTGTTTCCCTGGCAATTTAAAGATACAAGTGAATCCACTTGTTACTTTCAACACTCCTCAAAATTCTACCAACTGTGCAAACAATATGTCTAATGGCACTAGACTAGCAGAGCCTGCTTGAAATTAGATATGTGCTCTGAATAAGAATATCATTGAAATGTCTGTAACAAAAACTCCCCTTGAAACTACAACATGACGTGAGTATCTGTCCCCTGCTATCTTCAGTGGAATCAGAGCACCCATGAACCCAAATCCACAACAGCATCAGCTCCAAGGAACCTGAACCCAGTTCATATTTTGCAAGAAATCACAACCTGTGAGCTAAACCAAAACTGAATATCCAGAAACACCCATTCTGGCCTTATGATATACTATTACATGAGAGGTAATAGTTCATGTAATTAGAGTTTGTACGCATTGATTAAGACCTACAGGCTGTAGAGCAACATTTACCTTGAGCAGGATTGTGACTTGGATTACATTCCTCTGTGGAAAAGAAGCATTACACATTACTGTAAGTAGAATATTTAGGGCATAAATAGAGCACCCATTTACTCTGATAAAACACCTTCATTCACTGGAACAGGGAAATAATTGACTACTGGTAAGGGTAAATCTCAGACCAGATATATATCTTGCAGCACTACAGAAAAATATGGAAGAGAAATAATGAGGAAAATATCTATATTGGTGAGTAGAAAATGCTAATAAATGAGATCCCACCTCTCCCAGAATTAGAGGGATCTTCCTCCAGCACAACATGTATGCCATGTGAAACCGTATGGACAATCCAACTTCCCTGGAATCTGCTTCATTCCCATAACAAACAGGAGAGAGCAAGTCAGTTACCCACACAAATGGGGCATGACATTACAACAGCCTAAGGGTTAAAATTCAGTACTCTCTATATTGGAGAAGAAGTGATGCTCACCTGAAACCCCACATCTCAAATTGTTTCTAATGAGATGGCACAAGCTGCCAACTGTGGCTCAGAAATCCACTTTAACCCTTATGGTTTGACAAGAAAACTGGATCCAAGACTTTTCTCAGATGCTTTGCTTTCTCTAAAGATTGTCCTCAAAAGTGAGCCTGAGCCTACAATGAAGCGAGTAGCATGCCCCAACCCTGATGTTGAAACCATTGTTCTATAAAGAATGGAATTCATGATTTCTAAGTCCAGAAGAAGAGATCATGGAGGACCCTGACAGTACAGATCCATTGTTCTCCTGCTCTAAATAAACCTGAGGTTCTCCCATTCCTTCCCGGCATAACTGCTTTTGCATGGAACGATTACTGGGTAAAGTTGCAGTATCAGCAGCAGTGGCTACCATCTATTGGCTGTGTTATTTGTAAAGTAATAGCTTAATCAACTTTGAGCATCAGTGGGAATGCAACCTAATCACAAGCCATGAGAAAACTGTCCTGATAAAGCCACTAAGCCCAGAGAACAACTGCAGCACTAGAAATGGAAAATAAGGTGCTGTGAAGTCACAGCTGATGGCAGACATGCTAAGCAAGGCATATTTCCTAGACCAGTAACACAGATGAAAGTGAAAGAAAAGACTGAGAGAATCAAGAAACTATATCATTGTCCCCTCCCTGCTGGGAGGCTCCGGCTCACATGACAAAAGTCTCAAAGTTACAGTTAGAGTTAGTCTGGGTTAGGCCGATCACAAAAAGCCAATGTCAGGGAATGTTGCACTCTGCTACCAGGTGACTATTGATCTCTAGATGCAGCAAAAGCTGTGCCTTATTTAAAGAGAAACCATGGAGATTTAAGAACCCCAGTAGCAGAGAGTGAAGTTTCAAAACCTCTGAGAAAACTCTGACATGCTTATACCTAGCCAGAGAGCCAAGAAAGCCAGTTTTCATGTTGTTCTACATATGCAACTAGGTGCTGTCATAGGAGTGCAAACTGGGAAGAATGTACGTCCCTAGTTTTTCATAAAAGAATCTGAGTTCCCTACAAAGGCGTGTCTCTGAGAAGGCACACTCTCGAATCTGGCAATAAACTTGTCTTCTCAAAGTAAAACACAAACCATGAGGTTTTATCCATAGTTTATAATACCACATAGTTCCAAGGATGTGCTCCTGAAAGAAATTAAAACAACTGTGATCATCCACAGTGAAAAGCTTTAGTAGGTTAATTATAGTCTCTCTTTCCAACAAGAAATATATTTGATGATATTTGGGTTGAATTTTGAAATGTTTATCATGCTTCTCCAAATAATGAGATTCACATTTGCTCATGCTGTGCATCGGATCTCTGT
Organism: Strix uralensis; assembly: GCF_047716275.1. Classification (NCBI taxonomy): domain Eukaryota; kingdom Metazoa; phylum Chordata; class Aves; order Strigiformes; family Strigidae; genus Strix; species Strix uralensis. The sequence continues at coordinate 22,511,786 of NC_133976.1, forward strand.
TTGAAAGAGAGAGGCAAGAAGTATTTATCAGAGTGAATTCATAATATGGACATGTTGTTCCAAAACCTGCAAGGAGAACAAAGATATTACTCTGAAATTAAATGCACTACCCTAGTTAGCAAGCCACCTCAAATTAAGTCAAAGAATAACTGTATCTTCAGTCCTCTTTGGCCTTTTCAGTTGTTTGAAAACAAGTAAGTATTATCTTTTATGATGTCTGCATTTTTAAACTAAAATTGAGTTTTAAATATTTAAACAACAGCTAAATAACATTGATATGAGCTGATGTGGAGGAATATTCACATTTGGGAACAGCTATCATTGTGTCAATAATAGTTTAAAACACTGGAGAACTTGTCTTGCAAGACATAAATCTTTAATCAACCTATGAACAGTTTATTATACATTAATTCATATTGAAAATGGCATTCCCATGTCAGAACCACACAAAGACAGGCCTACCACCACATGGAAACCATCTGCACAAAATCCAAGTTACCATTGTTTAGCAACAGCCTGATAAGCTAGAGGTCTACTTAAATGTGTGTAAGAGCCATTTCTTTTCATCACATCCTAGCTCTCTCAGACTGACTTTATGACATGAAAAAAATGTAACAAGATTATGCAGCACAGCTGGACAGCTCTTCCAGGCTTTCGAACAAAACACAGTGTAAAAGTTATTGTCAAACACACCTGTCCATTCCATTTGCTTATATATCAGTGCACAATCAGTCTCTACATAGTTCCTACTTTGAAGAGCACCTTGAGACACAAGGCTGTTTTAGACGGCCAGGCTCTATTTCACATGAAATTGGTAAGATGATAAAAGTAAAAGCTTCTTTCCTTTAAGGAGGTTTGTAGCTATTAAAGCAGTGAACAAAGACAGTACTTGGCCTGAATTTGCTCAAGATCACATACTGGGAGATAAAGAACTGCAAGTCACATTCATGTGCAAATGCCTACATTAGTCTTTGTAGTTTTGAGCATTACTCCTGCTTTCTTTTACTTTTCTCTATTATAATTACTTATCATTCAAAACAGTAAGTATTCTTGCCAATTTTACTTGATCTCTCATCAGTCTCTGATGTGGAGGTGCTGCTGATATACCTGCAGGACCTGTTAAGGCTGAGTGAGATTACTTTAAAACAGCTTGCTCACTCCTGTTTGGTTGCTACCAGAAGGTTGTGATGGGCATTTGTGTCTGTTCCCTAAAGCCTTTCCAGAGTGCAATCTCACAGCTTTCACAATAAGGTTTTACATCTTCCACTCTAGTTCTCTTATAGGCGAAGATCCTTGAAGGAACCATCAAGGAAAGTATTTGGGCTTTTGTACTTGCAATACAAGAGGAGGCAGATTCAAGGAAATAAATAAGCACCTCCTACCCATATTACACACACTAACACTGCAGTGTTAGAGTATTTGAAAGATATGGGATACTTGGAGTTAAGATTATAGGGAGGATACAGGACCCCTTCACTTCCTAGGGGCAGTTAAACTCTTGTCTCCTACCTCCCAGGGAGAATTTGAACCACTCCAGTGTATACTTGAGTGTTGTCTTAATCTCTCCTATTAGAGTAGGTCCACTTTACCTGAAATGTCCATCAGGGTAAAGTGAGAAAAAACAGGCAAGATGACTAAGTTTCTATCCTTTCTCCACCAAAAAGTTTAGTATTCTATGCAATGCTGAGCATCATTAAGAATAATACCTGAGAGAAATTCGCTCTGGAGTAACACATACAGTAGTGGTTAGTGAACTCTGTTGTGAGATATGGGTTCAAATCCCCTTGAATTGCAAGAGAATTGAATCTGGGTTTCTCACATCTTCAAAAATTCCAGTCCAGAATGGCTGGGTAGGGAGAAGTAAGAAAAGAGTAAATTTTCTGTCTGGCTGTTTAGTGAATAATGTATGTCACTTCTTCATGCTTTTACCACAAATTTGAAAAAATACAGCTTGTGTTTTGGACACGGTATATTGTTGAGTTTAGGATTAAATTTGCCGATAGTTTTAACAACTGAAATAAAACCCAAAAATATTTTTCCTGGTTTCATTTATAGTTTAAAAAAGAGAGTATGCAAGGATTAAATATCTCAAAAATATGTATGAAGGCAAGGACAGTGAACATGTGCATTACAAAAGACTCTCACCTTGATTCCCTCCCCAGGTCTCCTTGCATCTCTTTCTTACTTTGCTGCCTCACAGTTTGGGATCCATTTTGCCAGCCATCTTTGCCAGGAAGACCTACTGACACACTCCAGCACCCACATGTGTATTTATCCTGGCTCCAAACTGCTTCACTTCGATGACAGAGCTAAAAGAGTAATTTTGCAGCCCATCACAGCACTGGAGTGCAGAAGATACAGAAGTTGAGGCTCATTCCTGCTCCCCAGCTCACAGTTCTGCTATAGGACTGAGGCAGAAGCAGCCTCAGAATGAGTACACAATGCAGCAGTCAGGCTCCAGAAATCCCATAATTTCACCTTCCGTAAATACAGGCTGCACCTGTAACCCCCAACCTAAACAAACTTGACAAGAAACAACTGAGTGCTGTGCATCACTGAAGAGTAGATACAGGAATGAAGACTGCCAGAACATATTTTATCAATGTGTGAAGATTTCCTCTTTCCTCAATCAAACTACTACATTCTACAACTTGTTTTTCCTTTGCAGAGTGCTCCCTGCAAGGCACCAGAGAGAAGACTCCTCATGGTGGGTTGAAATTCAGTGTTTGTCATCACGATGATCCAGATAAAATCCAGATTACTTTCTAGAATTCCTTTGCCCTCCCTGGCTAGGGGCAGGCTGGGTAGGGAAGGGTCTCACACCCAGACCCCACCCCCATGTGCTGATATATTGGCCAGCTGGCAAGGAGTATATAATAGCTGGCTAGGTACTGCTGCCTCTCAGCTCAGGGGAAAATCAATAAAATGGCTTCAGAAAATCTGCTCTCTTACAGCTCCTCCTGTTAAGTCAGAAGTGCAGGGACCATCCACACAAACTCCCTGAATGTACTGCAGCCAGGAAATGCAGGGATGTAGCCTATTTCTTATCACCTATTTAGGACTAGAGTGAAGACACGCACTGAACTGAGAATAGAAAAATCTCATTTTTCTTAACACTTGTCTCTCCTGACTGCTGGCAAACAGACAGTGTTGAGGAGGAAACCACTAGATTTAAACATTTTGCAACCTTGGTCATATTTTTCCCTTTTTGTATGTGTAGTTTTCTAGGATTATTAACAAAATCAAAAGCTCTGTTGTTTAACTCCATATTAAGCACCCATATCAGACCTCAGAAGGTTGCTCTACATGTTAAGTGTGCATCACTTTAAATCTAGTTGACTACTAGCCATCTTTTCATTCTGTATAGGAGTCAGAGGCATCTGCAGCTTTTGTAATTCCAAATGCAAGATTATCTCTAAAATCTTTTTTCCCATCTTACATTTCTTTTGTTCAGAACACTGAAAAATAGACTGCAATAAGATTTAGTATTTACCATAAATACTACGTACATTATATGAAGGAAGCAGGTTGTCTAGCCTGGATCTGTGAGTTCCATAATTTTATTTCATTGTTCTTGTCTTTGCCTGGTCCCCAAAACAACATAATTTGATTTCATATCATTCAAATTACTTCCCGTATTACATGATTAATATAAATGAAAAATGTCTGAGGAAAAAAATAAGACCAGATGAACATAAACACCAGAGGATGATTCAAAACACCAGAGGATGATTCATTCTTGGTGTAATTTCTGTGTCAATGGAAAATACACCAGGTACAAATTTGGACCCGTGACGCAGAACTTCCAGGAAACATAAAGCTATTGTAACTAGAGAACTCTGCTGACGTATGAATTGAAAAGCAAAATAGAAATGAGGCAAATTCAGCATGGGCATAAAAAGAGTGAAGCCAGCTCTATTAATTACCCAACTGAAAGAAAATAAAAGCCTGGATCAAAATAACCTAATGTACAGAAAGAAAAGGATGCAAACATGAGGCAAGAACAACAGCATGATGACAGATTTGAGTAGCACCACATAGTAAATAGGATGACTAAAGTGGAAAAAGAAAGTGTTTTCCATGACATCTAGCACGGACGACAGATCTTCGACTTCTGAGAAACTCAGTTCAGAGAGTGTTCAATGAACTACATCTTTCAATAAACATCCTTTAAGCCCATTAATAACCACAGTAATACAGCTTTTGCTAACACCACACTCATACATAAAAATGTGAAAAGATGGCTTTTGATCTGATGAAATTAGGGTAAAGGTGATCTGTTCCTACATAATTGGTACTGTCATTTTCATCACTGGCACAACTACCAGTTCATCTCAGGAGATGCCCCACACTTTCAATTTAAACTCTTACTAGTGCAAAATATATGTGGTAGTGTAGGGTGCAGAAGAGCAAAGGTCAATATGTATTTTATTACAAATAAACCCATCTTACTGGCACATTTTTTTCCTAGATTTGATAAGAGAGTGTCAGAATCATCATCCCTGCTGTCCCAATCTTCTGCCCTGGGGGAGCTATGGGGAACATGTCACACCTCCCTCCTTCCCTTCCTGCCCTCCCTGCCTGGGTTTGCTGCTTATGGAGGATGGGAGAAGGGGGCCACCCACATCTTACTCCAATGTAGAGTTAGACACAGTTGAGACATGCACTTGGTGCCCAGGACTGCCTGTAGCAGTTACCCATTAATGTGCACAGATTCTACTGTGAAGAGAAGATAATTCAGGTCAGAGAACAGTGGTGAAAATTTGCTTGCAGTTATTTTTAACTAGCATAATTTATTACAATATCTAAGGTTGTTCCTAAATCAGGTAACTTATTAATGGTGTCACCAACTATACTATAAACCCTTATGTTCCATGCAAGCTGTGACAAGTCAAACTGTAGATTCTTTTTTCTGATAGCTTATTAAAGGCAAGAAATGGTATCATTAAAAGCTCAGGTTGACAAGTTCTCCAAAAGCAGTGAGAAGAGGTTTAGGCTCACTTCCAGTCATGTATTTCTTCTCCTGAGGATTAACAATCTAAAAGGGATGGGAAAGTGAAGAAGGTAAATAACTCCAGATCTTCAAACAGCCTCTCTCATCCTCATGACAAGGTAATTAAGTTATGGGTTGAGAATTTACCCTCATTAAAGTATGAACCTGTCCTTTCTGGTGAAAGCTGAGTGCATAGAAATGATCTCACCAAGCTGTATCCCTAAAAAACTACACCACGTAATCATGAGCATAGCCACTGTGTAAACTTCATAAACACAAATTAAATTTCCACAGACAGACAATCCCAAGGCACAACTTAGATGCAATCTGATTTCTCCATGTTCTCCAGGATGGGACTAAGTCTTATCATCCTTGACAAGTGAGCTTTTTTCAGTTGTGTTATTTAAAATAGGGTCATCAGAGGGAAGTAACTCTTTGTGATAGGCCTGTGTCAGACTAATATTTACTAGATTGAAGGTCTGAAATCTGAAATCATTAACAGCCTATTCATGACTATCCTTTGGCCTGTAAAAAACTACTCCAAATAGATATAACTGAGGAGGATTTTGGCAGTTATGAACCTATGTCTTTCAAAATACTAAAATTGCAGTTGCTGTGAGTTACTATATAAAGTTGACTTCTCAAATAAAAGACTTTCTATAAAATAAAGAGAACAGACCCATACAGAAAATCCTTACTGAAATTTTTATCATGGAAATATCTCCATCTAAAACAATTATAGTATTCTTCCTTGGCTTTATTGTCATAAATTATCTGTTATGATTGTCTGGACTACAAAAGAGATTTCAGTGTCTAACAAGTAATGTTTCTCTCTTGATTTTCCCTTATCACATTAATATTACCTAATTTCTAAAATACTAATAAATAAGGAAAAGAAGATATTATTCTTGTCAGTCAATCCAGAACAGGACATTTTTGTCTGGTAGGAAAACATATCATATGTATGTTATTAGCTTGGTTGATTTGTTCTCTGTCATGTTTTGCAAGAAAGACTTGAGGTGTAACAGAAAGGGATTTAGTAAAAGCCATTTTCTAAATAAATAAAAGTTAATTATTTCTCTGTGGAAATCACCCTGAAGAATATTACACAAAGAATCCTACATAGTTTGATGCTTCTTTTTACATGATAAATGATGACCATCTGTGCAGGCAAGGATCAGTAGTACAGCTTCTCTTACAAAGTGAAGCAAGGTCAGAAGTTTATGCATCCATCTCTATGTGTCTGAGATGGCAAATACCACCCTCAAAGTATTACAAGGGCATCAGTTTTCATCCCTGACCCAAAGTGAAAAATTTGGTGCAGATGATGCTATTTACTGCTTGAACGACATGAGCCAGTTTCTATAATAATGACTTGATCCTGAAATCTATCTTCACATGGACTCTCAACATTGCCAATAAGACGCTTGTAAAAATATGAACTATTAACTTCAGGGGCAAAGAATTTAAGGAGTAATGGCCTTCTGAAGACTTCTGTCACAAATATGACTAACTAACAAATAATGATCATTTCTATTTAATAATCCCTAAAAACAGCAGCTGGCAAACAGGAAAACTGGATAGGAAAATGGAGTCAGGTGTCTGGGTAAGAGATAGACATAAAGTGACTTTAGGACTAGGAGTTAGAGGACTTGTACAGATACCTGTTTTCCATTCAGAAGGGGAAGAGATAAGAAAGGAACTTCCCATCACCATCCCTAATCTTCCTTCCCTTGTCTGGTTTCCTATGATCTAAGGAGAGAGGAGGGGGGGTTAGAAGAAAAGGTAAGCAGAAGAAAAAGGGGAAAACTTGTGGCTAATTTATTACCCTGCCCCTTCCTATCCATGACAGGCAATACCACAGGAACAGTAACAAAACAACAGCAGGTGCAAAGGATCAAAACAGACTAGAAAGACCAAGAGGGAGTTGTCATGGGGTACAGGGGATCACTAGATCCCTTATTATTGCTAGGCCCTGAGAAACTCCTTAGCAACCCAGCCTACATATGAACATAGACTTTACCATCATCAAAATGTTTGGAAGTGTCTCTGACAGTGCTAAATATTCAAGGTAAAACCTATCCTATCCCTTTGCAACAATTTTACACCAACGCTTCCACATTTGAGTCCTGAGTTTCAAATTCCCAGTGCAGGACAATGTCACTAGTTTACCCAGTTCTGCTTACTCCAGAAAATCCTACAAGCATAGGGATAACTTCTCTCATCAGTCATTAGAATTTTCCCTCTTTTTTTTTTTTTTTTTAAGACATAACTGGGAATATTTTTCCCACAGTGAATTAACTTGCAGTTTTCTAAAACTTCCTGTGTGTCTATGATCAGAGAAAGATGTGCATGATTTGTGTCAAATTCTCAACAGAGAAAAACAGAATTTGATTTTTGTTTTTAATAGAGATGCAGTGTTACCACCTTCTGTTCTGGATATAGGTTAGCCTGTTTTATTGACGAGGGCTTGAAGTAGTGCACTTCTGTGCCAGAGCTGATTCGGAGTCCAGTGGTCTGATTTACTAATGTAAATCAGTTCAGCAACATTTCTGCCTCTTTGTGTACTCTCTTTCCTCACTCCAACCCAGTGTCATTGCTAGATATGTTCAAGGCATTTGGCATCTCCATGTAGAGAAAATAATTCTTTCCACCAATTCTTGCCCACATCTTCAGCTCAAGAATATTAAATTTCATAATAGGGCTATGCCAATCACAACTGGAGCAGAAGGAATCTAGAGGATTCGAGGCACTATTGCTCTGGTTCTAAATAGCACTGTTCTTGTGTCTCTGAACCACCAGGTTTTTTGTCTGAGGTCTTCTTGCTTTTAGTTACCACATCACATAACCAAGCATCTCTTGTCTGAGATTATAGTATAAATCTACAGCAGAAAATGAAAATGCAAGAGTCTGCCTTACACTATTTACATCCCTGATATCTAGCAAAGGTTTTTACAGAGCACTTACTAACTCTCCATTGACTCTGTATCTAGATACACCTGCTACACCACTGTACAGGAGATGTGCTTTGAGAGACAGGATGAACAGCAAGCAGAAGATAATGCAATGGTCACATTAAATTTAACAACAGAAGCACTTCCTAATTATAAGGCAATATCCCTTATTTTCAACACAATTTCATCTCTATTAAAAATAACTATCATCTGTGTAATGATTTTATGAGTAGTGCTGCAGAAGAAGTTACCCAAAGGGCTATTTCTTCTGTATCTTAACTAATTTATTTTGCTTACACCTAATATTCCTGGTGTATTATCCTGCCAACAGAAATATGGACATACTGTTCCATACAGCTATGTATGAATTGGTGACCTTGTTAAGAAGTTAGTGATATATTAGGCCCATATCCTGTGGTTTTGTCATCTAAAGAAATTTATGCCTCAATAGTCACCTCACCAAGAAAAACATAACATAGAGAAATTGAGGGAGAAAAGTCAAGGAAAATGTGATGAGAAAGAGTAGGGATATCAGTAGAAATCATAAAAATATGGGAATCATTTTCCTTAGAAAGCAGGTAAATAAGAGGCTATGGGATTAAAAAATACAGAGAACAAGACTGAGGGATTCATTTTCTCTGTGTCAAAGCACAAAGGTAGGAGGGTATTCAATCAAAATATAATACCATCTCACATGATATTTACTCAGACTCTGGAACTACATTTCCAGATGTCACAAGCATCAGGACAGTAACAAGATCGAAAAGGAGATTACATGTTCAGAGGTAGCAGAAGAAAATAGGGAACAGAGCTAACAGCATTTCAGAGGAGATTAATCTTCATGTTTCAGGGTGTAGTGGAAAAGTGTCTTAACTTTTCTGAGGTATCTGAGTAGGCCACTTTCATAGTAACACTGAATGGCTGATCAGGCCACGTAACTAGACTCTGACATGTTAGATTAACTCCTAGTCTTCACCTGCAGAGTAGAAATGTTTAGACTGAGCTAAGTTGTCTTTTTTCTGTAAAAAGCCAGCCAAAACATTCACTTTTCCACTCTAATGTTGTATCTGCCTACTACTCATACAGTGAGAGATTGCATTTTCCTTCCATTTAAATTACTGCAAAAATTCAGTTAAAATATAAAGTTAGAAGGACAAAAATAATTTGAAAGATCAAAACCACATGCATGCACATATGGAAGGAAGATGCCTACCTTCACCTTCTGTAACTGGATTTATGTTGGACTCATAACTTCTGTAGGAACCCAGGAAGAGCTAAGTAGGCAAGACAGGGGACATAAAATGCAGTGCTCTTCATCTTAGATCCATCTGGTCTGAGTAAATCAGCCATGTATTATCATCACAAAGAGCTGGAGGGACACCTAGTGGACTTGTTTACAAGTAGGAGGTCTTTGTGCTATCATTTTACTGCACTGCTCCACATCAGAGGTGTTAATGTTGGTCTTTCCACTAAATGAGCATATGAAATGCCAGAACAGTACTAAAATCCATGCCATGCAAAACAGGCAGCCAGCTATAAAACATACTGTCATCAACTGTAGTCCTATTCTCATATCCAAACCAAGATACAATTTACAGCCAATCTACAGCTTTCCGACACTATTAGATCAGAACTACATTTAAAATACAGACCTGAGGCATTTTAAATATAAATATGTATAGTGCACATTGTGCCAGCCTTCTGAAAGGTGTTTATGGTTTAACACCTGTGAAAATTCCTTTACAGGCTGCAGGCAAGAGATAATTCTATTTTAAATATCTTCTTTAAGAGAGAACTATCTTCCAACTTTACCCTAATCCTATTGGCTTCAAGAGTAGTAATGCATTTTGGAAAGCAGAATGAGACATTCAGCAACATGTATTTTACAGAAACTTTATTCTCATCCAAGCTATGAATATTTGCTTCCACTGGCCTTGCTCAATAATATACCTGAACACTTCCAATTTTCTTAGGAATGGAGTTACAAGTGTACTTACAAATTTAAGGAAATGGACAGACCAGAGTTGGGGAATACTCTGATTCTGGGGAGTAATCCTACTAATTTCAAGAACCTTTGAAAAATCAAAAAGATACTATATTTCAGAGTCTAAAAAGTTTTGGTGCCTGACTCCAATAGATGTATTCCAAAATAGTTCATCAGCTCAACCCCTGCATATTTAAGAATATCTTTAGGTAATCTGGTAATTCCCACAAATCTTTAATTTGAGCTTCTTGACCTGCAAATTCAACTTTGTTCCAGACATGGGCAATCAATTAATTTTCTGCTTAACTGAACTCTTAAAGTATTCAAGTTTAAGAAGCAACTGAAGGAGAATCAGGCAAACATTTCCCTCTTCTCTCCACTCGAGTGAAAATCTGAGTTTCATCTTTTCTCTCTCTAGTTTTCTCTCTACAGTTCTCTATAGTTGAAACTATAGAAACAGAAAAGTCCTCCAAACAGTGAATTTCAGTAACATTTTCAGTTTTTCAAATTTCAGTAATTTTATTCTATGGTCTGTTTTAATTAATGTGAAATGAATGGGTCAATATCAAATTGTTTAAAAAAAAATAGAACAGAAATCAGTTCTGTTGAAAAAGCTAATAGCTGAAAGGAAAAGGCCAACTTCTCTCACGTATAAGCTTCTTAATTTACTGAGCCTTCCCAATATGCAGAGTTACACTAAAACCACAGCTCTTGAAAAGCATGAAAGTCTCAGGGCAATGGAAACAAAGACTAGGAATAAAACAGGTAGAAGAAGAAATCTTTATTTAAAATTTAAAAAAAAAAACAAACAAACAAAAAAAAAAAACAAACTCATGCGTCTGTCTCATGATTTTTCTGGAATTTAGCAGATGGCTCTTCAATCCCTGACAATGAAGGGCCTACAGGTACAACCTGGAACTGCCTGGAAACCAAGATATCATCCATTTGAGTTCTCAGATCTGTTGTTTGTTTCTATCTGCAAGTTTTGTCCAGGCAGCCTGTGAGGACTTCAGGAATCAATCTGAGTCAAGCTGTGGTCATTCAGCTGCAACTCAACAGCTGAAATACAGGAATCCTGACACATATGGGATTCAATAGATCCTATTTTATTTATGCACTTCATGCCAATCTGCATGCCTCAGATCTGTTGCGAGTGGCTTGCTTACTATCTACATTTCCATCTGGAAGCCAAGATAGAAACATAGCAACCCTACACTGAATAATAAAAAGCTCTACAAGTGCCTGCTTAAGCTACAGTCCCTGCTGGGAATCTTTCTTTTCCTCCACGTCTCATAGGGTTAGTTCTGGTGTTTCCAAGGTGTTCGTGATGCTGCCCAGAAGAAGGAGGGCTCCCTGCATCCAGTGATCAAAGATATTACTCATGGCCTACTCTGAGCATAAAATTCATGTCACGTAGGCTAACTTCTAGCTGGCTGTCCCAACTCTGTGCTGGGACACAAAGCTAGGAGACCCAATATGCTGTGATTGAAGGGCTCAGACCTTGGGACAGTCCTGGCCAGACTCTGATAGGTTTCAAAAGGGACAGTCTGTCCTGTCATAGCAGCACATGCCACAAGAAAGATTAGAAGATCTTTATCTGAATAATGGTAATTTTTCATTACATTAGCGAAAATACAATGAAAAACACTACTTTTAGAAAACAATTAGTTTTTCAAACATCTGCGCTTTTCACTCCACCCCGTGGCCCAGAGTTCTTGGTGGTGGCTTTGTAAAAAAAGTCACTAGGATTTCTCTCAGAAGTTCCTGATCTTGCAGGGGGAATTTCCTCCTTTTCTAGAATCATATATTTTGGCTACAAAGTAATAAGTGAATAGAATCAATGTGACAGAAGGTAGACATGCAAACAGGAAAATCACATTTGGAAATGTTACTACATTGTTGGTTGTTTTATACAGAATAAATATTTGGTACCACAACATTGATGTGCTATAGGAGTACAAACACTGAATGCATTATACACAAATAGGAGGCTGGGAGCAATCTAATCTTCAAGTAATTGTGAATTCACATGTCAAAGAAGATACCTTTCTTCAGGAAAGTACATTCTTTCTGTTTGAATATGTTCCTTATGCAACATGCTAATTTCAAGTTAATTTGCCATACATTAATAACATGGACATTTGTAATCCAACCACATGTTGCTACACATCCTAATACATCTAATATCCTTCACATCCCTCCATAGATACAGCTCCAGGTGGGCTTTCACTTTCCCAGTCAAATACCTTCACATTCAGACAGTGTCAACAGTGTCTCTGCCACTGTCTGACAGAAGTCTGAACAACCCATAACAGAAATACATGCTTCCTGTTGCACTGACACAGGAACATTGCAACTTCTACTGCCCTGTTGCCTAATATGGGCCAACATTTTATAGACTACAAGAGTGTAGAAAGTGTGGTTTCATAAGTAGACAGCATTGATCTGCCGCAAGCGCTGAGATGCAAATACAGAAAGACACTTGCTTTTATCGACATTTTGACTAAATTCTCTTCTAGGTTCCTAGACTTGCTTGAACTCAAACATGAAAGCAAAGGTCCTGAAATATGCATATAAAACTGAAAATAATTTCACAAAAAAAAAAAAAAAAAACAAAACAAAAAAAAAAAAACAAACCCACAACACAAAAAAAGAGAAAACTGGCCAGATTTCCATTCCTATAATTTTTTTTCACATTTTTCCTGTCACGAACAGAGACAAAATATCTGACAATCTTTCTTTCCACTATGCTAGTGTTAGATTTGTTCCCATCTCACAGTCTAGACATAGGAATGGGGAATAACACCAGCATTTGGCTAGTGGCTTTCTAAGTAGATCATATAAAGGACATCTCCTGAAAGCTAGACAGGATCAAAACTGAGCTCTGTGCATTTACTAGCTACACAGTATTTATGGAAAAGTTATGAAGAGGATTAATAGCTACCCAAAAACTGAATCTGAGGTTTTCCTTAGATAGATCTTGCAATGTGCAGTTTAACAGAGAGAGGGTGATTGCTCTGTCCCAGTTAATTTCAGGCAGCACCCATTTGGACATTTGGACTGCAGGAGCAAATTGCTACACTCTGTATTGCTAGGTGTTCTAAAAACAAGCCCAGACATACTGTTTAAAAGTTAATTTTCATTTCTGTGGCATTCAAAATAGATAGTTAAAACTAATTTCTAAAAGGTTGCAGTGAACAAGCCCATGCAAACTATTCAAATGGTGAAGGTGGCCTATACCAGCCCGAAGATGACAAATAAACCTACTGCTAATCTCATTGCTGAAAAAGGCAGCCAGCCAAAACACAAGGTTATTCCCAACAGATTTACAAGCCGGGAAAAAAAATCCCCATCTCAAGCTTGGAATCCTTTTGACTGAGTAATAATAGAAGTATTCTGTCTACCAGTGCCCTTCCCATTCCTATTCATTTTTCCACCCAACTCAATTCAACAACAAAAGGAAAAGAAAAAAAAAACAAAACCTCCTATCTGTTTCAGTCTTTAGAATCCAGAGAGCAAGGGAAATCTTCTCCTCTCCCACCACCTTTTTCTTCTTCACATTTCTTTTAAAAATAGGACATGTCTCTTGCTTTAAAAACACTTTTCCTGGACTCACAAGATCACAATGGCTGAATCTGGCAGGGACCTCTGGAGAACATCTAGTACAACCTCCCTGCTCAGAGCAGGTTCCTGTGGACCATGTCCAGCCAGGTTTGAATATCTGCAAGGACAGAGACTCCACAGTCTCTCTGGGCAACCTGTGACTGTGTTTGACCACCCTCACAGTAAAAAAGTTTTACTTATGTTCAAATGGGAATTCCCATACTTCATTTTGCACCAGTTCCCTCTTGTTCTTTCACTGGATACCATTTAATAGAGTCTGGCTCTTTTTTACTGTCCCCCATCAGATGTTTGCCTACATTGATAGTATCCCCCTGAGCTTTCTCTTCTGCAATCTAAACAACCCCTTCTCGCTCAGCTTCTCCTTGTACATCAAGGATTGGCTCTAACCCCTTAATCATCTCTGTGGTCCTTTGCAGGACTCACGCCAGTATGATCATGTTCTTCTTGCCCTGAGGAGCCCAGGCCTGGACAGCTGTGGTCTCCCTAGGGTCTCCCCCAACCTGCTGGTACCACTGCCTAATGCAGCCCAGCATGCTGCTGGCCACCTTTGCACAAGGGCATATTTCTGGCTAATAATTTTTGCTGTATCCCAGGTCCTTTTTGGCAGTGCTGACACCCAGCCAGTCAGCCCCCAGGCTGCGTAGGTGCAGGGGGACCTGACTGTCCCACGTGGCAGGCAAAAATTCTGCCACCAAAGTTTTCTCCCCCTAAGGCCTCACAAATGCTTTCACGTGGCCCTCCCTTAGCACCACTAAGGCAGACCAATGTAGCTGTGATCATTTGAAAGCCCAGCATGGAAACTTCTATTTTTTTAGGCGTCAGGCCCTGCCCTGACAGACCCTGTGGGCAGCCGTCACCTCTCCCTGCCCCCAGCCCGTGGAAGCCACCAGCCTGTGCTGCACAGTGAAAGATACGGGCAACGTCAGCACACGTGGGAAAGCTGCTCTATTCCTGCTATACAACTCCACGGTGTTTAACAATTGACAGGAAATATACTTCTCTGCTGAACACTGGGAGACTCCCCCCGCCACCACCCGGCAGCAGGATGCGTCAGCGGGCGAGGGGCGTCCCGCCGCCGCCAGGGGGCGCCCGAGGGCCGCGGTGCGGGCAGGGACGCGCAGGGACGGGCAGGGACGCGCCGGGACGGCCAGGGCCGCGGGCAGGCGCTGGGCTCAGCCGCTGTCCCGGCCGCGTTCGCAGATCCCTTGCTCTCCATAACGGGATCGGTGTCACCGAACAAAAGAGTTCACATCGCTTCGCCAAGCTGCGGTGACGGAGTCCTGCTCTTTCGAGTAAAAAGCAGTAGCTGGAGAGGGGAGGAAAGGCAGGAGCCTCCTCGGCGTACCGAGACTTTCTGTTTATTTTTCTGGTCAAGAACAGATGAAATCCCAGAAATGCCATTTCAGATTGTTGCCAAATGATAGTGAGCAAATCAAAATGTGGTAATGAATTGCAACAGTGGATGATTGTCTCCGGCACAAAACTCCGCAAGAGTTTGTACATTTCATTAAACAGAACTTCTGTGGTTTGAAAAAAGTGGGGGTGGGTTTGGTAAAGCTAACTTAGGAAGGGGTACATCTCCATGTAAGACAGTCTCCAGGAGTGTCCTGTGTTGTGAAACTTTACCACTTACCATTTACATAAGGGGGGGGGGGAGGGGGGGGTTATTCCTTGATGTCAAGCAAGAAGTGAATATCAATTTGGTGGCATTTGTACATGAGGTAACACACAGAAGGGTTGAGTGTCTCATTTTAAGTCATAAACTAAGTCATGGGCAAAGCACAGGCCAGAATTCAGATTCTCTGAATTCCAGTCCACCTTCCTATCCAACATGATACTTTAGCACCATACTTCCACGTGATATAGTTTAACGCTTCTCATTATACTACTCTTGCACAGCTTCAATTTCATAGCAACTTTGGCAAGTTATCAACCCTGAAAATGTGTCTTGCAGAGGCAGAAAAGAACTGTTATCAGTTTGGGATACTAATTCTCATTTGCAATCTCAACCAATCTCCACAGAGTTAGTACCATTAAAGCCAATTCCTGTCATTTCAGAAAGGGCAGGAATTCGTTCTCTGGGTGAGACACTAAGATCATTAAAACATTTAGTTCAGTACCACTGGAACTAGATCTTTTTTTCAGTGCAGGGATGAAACACACTCTTTAAGCCAGGGTTAAATTTAAACAGAATGGCTAAAGAGATACGGTCTCTAAAAGAGGTGTTCTTCCTGCTGTCTTTACCTCTCTCTCCATGAAGCCCTAACCTATCTCTAATCAAGCAGAAGACAATTTTTTTTCCTGGGTCAGCTTTCTGCCAAGTGAGGGAGTTAAATCAGCTCAGGGTCTGACAAGTGCAAATTGGTGCAATATGAGCAGGGAACTCATGCAACTGAGAGCAAGGGAAGACAAATGTAGGATGAAGAACCTCACTCCTTCAGCTGTGATGACTGGCCTAAGCCATCTTACCTCACCGCCAGTAGCTGAAAACCTGTATACACCAACCCCTCCACCCTGAGTGAAGATTAGCTTTGGATCTTGTCATGTCTGAACTCCTTTCCTTCTGTAAGCGACCTTAGCTTAGAAGTATACATGATGTTTCCAGAAAAAAACAGACAGAATACAGCTTTCAGTCCTTTCACAGGGGCTTTTCTCAACAAGTTCTATTAAAAGAACAAGTTCATGTGCAAATAAAACCTCCCTGTGTCCCAAGTGCATGAAATTGTCCTGACTTTAAGCACACTTTCTCCCCCCTAACTTGACAGCAAACAGTGTTGATTGAACCATCTTCTCAAAATTGGAGGCACTCACTGCTCCTGGATGAAGTAGCCCTGTGTTGCAATGTAACTTCCTATTTTTGCTTTTTTTCCAGTTCCTCAGAATTGTATTTGCACAGGAAGGGTAGCATGTACCACTCCTGCTTTTGACTTTACTTTTTTCTTAACCATTCTTAAGAAATCCTTTGGGTTTCTACCAAAACTTTCTCATGCCTTACTGGAGGACAGTAGTACACTTGGCAATGCTGTGGATTCTCATAATGATGACCATGACCTCCAGAAGAGCAACAGTCTTGCTCAGTGCAACATTCTCCACACACATGGATGCCTGCTTGAGTGACATTTCCATTTGCTTCAATGGCAGTGACAATCAGGTACCAGGAGGAGGACACTTTGCTTCTGCATTGCTGTATGACTGCACATGGGACTACCATTTGTCAAGACACTGAATGTTCATCAAGATCTGGCATATACTTAAAAAGGCAATATCAACCAGTCAGAGGAGATCTGCAGAAACAGTGGGAATATTGGCAATGGAGGCTGAAGAGTGAAGGCAGAAAGTTCAGGCACATCTCAGCTCAGATGAGCCACAGATGATACCAGCAGAGAGGAAAGTGCAGGTCCCTGCCCTTCAGCTGCTGTGGGAGCATGTCCACAGTTTATGGACAAGTCACAGGAATACTGCCTTCCCATTCACAGGTGTATTTTCTGCACTTCTGCTTGTAAAAGATAGATCTCATTGACATGACCTGAATGTGTCTTCACCTAGCTATAATCCTATTAAAATAATTATCCCAGTGAGAATTTTTGTCCTATACCTTCACACACATTAAGATCCCCTGCTTGCTATAGTGGACGCAGTAAACATTTGTTTAATTATGATCATGTCTTGGTTTTATTAAACATCCTTTGTATTGCAGTTATAATTTCCATGTTCTTGGCAACATGGGCTTTGATGTGTAAATTACTCAGATGGGTTCTTGGAATAAACAACACAGCTTTTTGAAATAGCCAAAAATATCTGTTCTGAGCAGAGCCTTGGAATATGTGTGAGAGGCTGGGAGAAGTGGAGGAGGCAGCTCAGACTGGCCTCTGGTCAGGGATTCCCAAACCATATGAGCAACTCGTGGTGCACAAGATGTTTCAAAACATCCCCTATGTGGGAAGGTACAGAGAGAAACTGCTGCTGCTGCTGAAAAGCAAAAGAGGAACTCCCAAGTTTAAATCCTTTCTGGGTTGATTATGAAATCAGCCAGGTAATTTCTAGTCACCATGTAAAATAAAAACTCTGAAAGAGGTTCCCCTACTACTAAAATCCCTGTACATGAGCTGACAGACACAGTTTAAATTAATTCTCTGTTCCTGGGAACCCGGCAAAGAACTCCATTAATTCTATATTGGACAGACAACACAGCAACATTACAAAACTTTTACCATGGCAAAATTACTGGTTAATACCATGTACAAAGGGGGTTATCTTTGTCATTTACAGTGGAAAAAGTTGGATTGGAAAGCTGGTTCAAACATCAAACGTATCGTTTTCCTCCTCTTGTTGCATTATTTTCTTTCATCTTCTTTGTCAGCTATAACATTAATAATTTGCTCAGGTGACTTGCCCTGCATTCAGGTGTCATGTCATCCAGCACAGCTACAGGTGAGGATGGCTTTCCTTACCCACTGGAAACTGACTTAGAGAAAAAGAATTTGAGGCAGCTCTCCAAGAAAATCCAGACCTTCATTTTCAGACATGACCTGAAAAATAAGCTTCAGGAGCAGAGGTCACAGTCTTCCAGGTCAATGAGCACACAAGGTGATGGCTGTTGTGGTTGTCTGAGGTGAGCCACTACATGTTGCTTCCACCCTCACAGGGGAAAAACTTGGATTTAGCCTGGCACTAGTATATTCTGGGGGTGGTAGTTTGCCGTTGGGGATATTCATGACATGTATTTTGTTTCTCTCCCCCTGTGTTCCCTTTGTTTACACCCATTTGTATGGAGCATTGCTTATGGTTGAAGAAAAAACTTTTCTTCAAAGCCTAGAGAGCTTGGTTTAATTTCCTCAATTTAATTTAATTTCCCCACAGTTCTGCATGGGAGTGCAAAACAGTGTGTGCCTGTGCTTATTTATTAGGGATCCCCAGGGGCTGAGCTTGGCCAAGAGACTGAATCGTGCCTTCCTTGCAAGTCAGTCCCTGGCATGAAAGTTACATGACCGAAGATACCAGAGCTAACATCACCCTGGCTGCAAGACAGCAATGAGATTATGAAAAGAAAGCAATTTTAGAAGTGAGAAGTCATTTTAGCTGCGAGTGTGTGGAACTGTGTAAGAGCTCTTGACGTATGTGTAGCACTTGTACCTGGCCTTGCAGTCTCTGCTGTGTATATTCGAGTGACAACACTGTGAATATTTATATATCTATACCTGCCTATATAGATATGTAGTGGGCATGCACTCTGTGGTGGTTCACACTTCACGAGGGGGCCTGTAATATAGCAGTTCCCTTGTTGAGGAAAACAAGGCGGATAAAGAGTAGGCAGCACAGCCAGAAAAAGTCCAGTTACTGTAACATAAGTTACCCTGAGAAAATCCCTTAAAAGGGAAGCCCTTTGAGGGATTTTCTGCTGTGAGCAACACCAAACTCATAATATGCAGAAGTAAAGGAGAACAGTGATTACAGGAGTGCTTTGCCAGCTATTAAATCAATGTGTCATAAGAGATTTAGGTTTGCTTTAAAATGTCGGGTTTTTTCATTGACACTGCTGAGACATCCCTGATGCTCTGTTTCACTGCATATGAAGAAAAAAAAAAAAGGTAAATAGCATAACATCAACAAAAAATGGTCCATTAAAAATGCTAAAAATACTCTTACATTCACAACTAAGTCCATCCTGACCATCTCGTAAGAGCTCTTTATGCAACGTACCATCCTTTTGGAGAGTTCCTAAATGGTTGGAGATTGGCATACCCTTCGCCTCCATTGTGGTCATAGCAACACCCTAGGAGACAGCCAAAATATATGATCCAAAAGACAAAGCATGGGATACTGTCTGGCACCTAGATTTTATGCCACTATTCCTATAATTGTGAGCTCTGGGGAAGAATATAATTGAACTTTTTTAGGTTAGTAAAGGTTCTCCAATCATTTTCAGCAGAGTGGATTTTTAAGAAATACCTTGTCCAGGCAGAAATGATGTAGTCAGGATCTGCTAACCTAGCATGATCAAATTTAGGAACAAGCTGCTTCAGTGCTTCTTACATCTCCAGATATGTTTGGGGCAGAGAGTTGCAATATGTCACACAGTGTTAGATAGTCTCTTTCAAATGGGAAAACTGATCATAAAGCCTGGTAATTCTGCCTATCAAGCTTTTGCTGATGACAGTTAAGGTAGCAAAGTTTGCTACAGAAGAGATTTTCACTTATCACAGCAACCATCTGGCTTTAGGCTGAGGGGTGATGGGGTGCTTTTCCTCCCATCTCCATTCTGTGACAACAGAACAGGGAACAGAAGGTTTGGGTTGAGTGGAGTCACCAGATTCCCCTCTGATTTTGGAAAAAGCCATAGCTTTAAGAAGGAGCTGAGAGGAAGCCTACAGCAATTCCTCCACTGTCCAGGAGACACTGGCAAGGCATTCCTAACTCAGAGCTCTTCAGAAATGGAAACATTTACATTTCTTTTTGGTTAGTCCTGTAAGCAAGTCAAACCTGCAGTAAGTAAAAAAAATACTTGTTGTTCAAGTATTGTTCTATGACTGTTCACTTGCAGTGTTTAAAGACATGCCTGATTAAGTTATCCACCAGACTGTTCTAATAACTGTAGCACAGAGTGATCTGATGCCAGATGCATGAGTTCAAAAGCTTGATTACCTCCTGGCATTCATAAAAGCTCTTACTGCTTCTCACTTCATTGTCATTGTCTATCACTACTTATACTGATTATCCTGAGACATGTTACAGAGATCATTCTGACTTTCTGGGCTGCTTCAGACTCCAGTGCTGAAGAGGTTTGCAGAGAATGTTTGTTTCTCAAGCAATACAGGCAGTAAAATACCCGACAGAAACTTACCCAAGTACAATAAAATACAAAATCCAAGTTAAATATGTTTTGTGCCTGCTTCTGGGTCCTTTTCTGTCTCTCTCTGAAGTAAATATTGGCAGAGAATTTCACCCCAAAAGGCCTGTTTCTACTCATTAAAATTACCTAGAATTAGATCATTAGCTCAGTCTGTGTGGTTAAATTACATTCAGAAACTGAACCTTGTTCACTTTCCAAAGAGTGCCTATTTCTTTCCAGTGACTCTAATAAGAGAGCAGACAACCAGCTTAGCAGTAGATGTCTACACCTGATCAGATGAATCCTATCATCAGCCAAATTGTTGCCCCAGCTACTAGATTAGAAGCTTCTCAATCCCTACATTTTTCACTGTGAATACGTGTTTTCTTTTGATCATTCTGCATAGTCATATTATTTTATTATGCTGGGTGTATGATGGGAGGTGAAGACCTGAAAATGAATCATTTGGGCTCACTTCAGTAAACCAAAGTGGATTTTTTTTTATTTTGGATTATGATAACATTTTATTTAGATTTTAAAAACATCAGGAAAACTTCTAGAATTTTAATTAAGCTTTTGTGCGAACATCTGTTCTCTGAAGAACTATGTGCTCACGTTTTTTCTTCATGTGTAACAAAAACAGATGTTAAAATGTTGGAATTTTGCTTGGAATTGAAACTGGGTTCTGATAAACAGCTCTAAAAACATACTGAATTCAGCCAATTAGGTCACAAAGTTACAAAAGGACATTACAGCAATAAGAACCTACTGAATTTAAACAGCTTTGTAGTGTTTTCCCTTTACATTTGCTGTAGCAAACCATAATACTGATTGCTATGAAATATTGGCCATATCTATATTAGTAAGCTGGAAACTGGGGTATGTTTTCTGACCATGCAAACAAATGGGACAGCCTGGCTTGCTTGCAACAGCATAGCTAGACCCTTTCCACAGCATGGTCTTCACCATACCATGTATTGCAACCAGCCCCCAGCCTCATGTTGTACCTCAAGCCACTCCTGGCCATCACCTGAGGGAGTGCGAGTTAACGGTCATGCGCTGGGTAGAGGGGTAGTAAACACCAAACAGTATGAATGACAGATGCCATTTCTCAAGCCAATGCCTTGGCCCTATTTAGCTTGCTTGAAGTTTGCTTTTAGTTTACTACTGCTAAGTAAAAGACTCTAAGTAGCATAGGCTGGCTTGTGCCCACACTGGTAAAGGTTCGCGCCATTCAGAGCAGATCTCGTGCCTCAGTGGTACACTGGTGATTCTAAGATATAGCTACTATTCCGTCTGCTGCTTTTAGTTCGAAGTGTTTAAAATAATGTAAGAGGTGTTTTGCAGTCAGTCCATCAGGATGTTTTCATAGCGATTGATGTAGGGTGTGTATTGCATGCCCAGGGATATGCTGTAGAAGTGTGTGGAGGTGAGTGGGAGGGCAAAAGATACTGATATATTGTGGAAAGACTGTATAGGAGAAGAGGGCCAAAGCCGGGGTAGTCCCATACATACTACCTTTTGGGAAAAGAGCCTGGAGTGAACTGTCCCTAGAACTATGCCTGGGCTTTGTCCTAGTTGAAGCAGACAGGAGAGGACCACACCAGGGTCACAGAGTGAAACCACAACTAATCAGAGTGAATGATCAAAGTTTCTTTCCTTTGCCCTTGTGCATTTAGCAGCTGTAGCACTTTCAGGCTGTAATAAGATGTTTAACAATGGTCCATCACCACCTTTGGGAATTCACCATGGACTGGAGAACTGGACTCCAGAGTCAAAGCAAACCATGCTTAGCTCTCAGGTTCTCTAAAGCCAAAACTTTCTAAGGTCAAAATTTCCACTTTCAATTTTAGAACAACTGGACTTGAAGGGGATGTACAATTTCTGCACAAAGGATAACATAGACCTTTGCTGTTCCAAACTGGAGCATTTCTGTCTATGGCTTGTGGCCAGGCTTTGAAACAACACTCTGTTGCATGGTAACAGTCGAAGTGACACTATCATCTGTTTTGGAGAGATACGATTTTATTACAGTGGTTCCCAGTGAAGAGTCCCCTTTAATAAAAGATTCATAAATGTCTATTTTCAAAAAGCCATAAAATTTATCTTCAGGCATGTGCTATAAAATAAGGCTGTGGCACTCAAGCATAATTTTATATTTTTGGCAGCAGCATAGATGGTATATTTAAATTTCAGTTGGTTTGCCCTGATTCAGCCTTTTTTTGGTAACTTAACGGATGTCACAAATTATATCACTTTTTATAGTGTTAGATTTTTTTAACAGATTTCATAAAAACCCAGAAGAAGTCAGATTTTATGCCTGTAATTTTTATGGACCAATAAATCTGAGAGATGGAGTGGTGTTTCACAGCCAAATTGCAGCTCTGTACAAGCATGTTATTTTCACTGTCTTTGTAGAAACGCTAATTACTATAACCAAGACTCTCCACAAAATCTTGTAGATACAGGTTTGTAATCTACTAGGAAACACCCTGAAGAATCGCTTTTTTTTAACGCACTTTTATCTTTAAATCTTAGCCTGACTGACTGGTGACGCCTCACAGAGAACTATGGTTAACAATAAACAATGTCATAAATGTAAAATCATTTCAGATCTGTGTGGTAGCATCTTCTGTCAATTAAATGAAGAAGAGTTCTTTTTTTCATGCACAGCAGGACCTAGCCCAGTCCCCTGGGCTGGGAGGTGGTGGGCAGGGACTCTACCTGCCAGGCCAAGCAGACGTAGACATTCATATCCAGCAACAAGCCTGTATTTCCCCAGACCATTTCAATACTCAGCAGCTGCACCTGCAGCCTACCTCCAAAATCCCCAGTGTACCAGTGCATCTCTCTCTTATGCATCACCCCAAATGCCTATTAATCCTAGGCCCTCCTACTGCCAGCTCCACTCAGCACCACATACACTGCCTCCCACCTACCATCAACCGTCTCAATGCCTAGTCCTATGGGTAGTCCCTTACTATGAATCCTTTATCTGCTGGCAGATCTGCCACACACATCAAAAAAGTCATATGATTGCTATCTACAGAGACACAGGGGTGTAGAGCCAACGAGGAGCTGTGCAGCAAGGCCACCCTAGCACAACCACGGGCCATGCGTTGGCTGCTGTTGCTACACTCTGTGTGTTTTGACCTTGAGTTCTCCTTTTCAGTCAGTGTGGCGTGGCAAAGAGGTCGACTACCAGAAATATGCCAAAAGAAGTTTCAAGAGGTGTGCTGACTTGATGATATAACCAAAAAGAAGTTTGGGAGAGTTCATGCTAAGAATTAGGTAACACAAAAGTACTTTGGTTTCTAGGAAGAAGTGATACTGCAAAAATATTGTGAGAAAGATAAAGCAAGGAGTCACCCAAATGAGTTCGTAGGTTAGATCATCCCTGTGCTACTGAAAATGAATTGAATCTAGGCATTTTTAAAAAGCTAATAAGAAGGGAAAGTGACTGACTAGGATGTAGCTCTGATGGTCTGGGAACCAAGAGCTACATGAAATCAAATATGAGAGGCATATGACTAAACATAGGCTGTAATATTTGTTCATTATATTGTATAGGTAACAAGCATGCTGTCAAATAGCTTGTCTTCACCTCTTCCTCATCCCTGTAATCCCCATACACTGAAACATTTTACCAATCTCACAAGACTGTGTGTCTCTGTAATTCAGTTTTTTCACCCCTGAGTCCACATATCTTCCATTCTTATTATTTAAACTGAATCACAGTTACTAGGTAGAATGGCTTGAAATGTCTCAGGTTTTCCTGTAATTCAGAGATTTCAGAATGAAAATAGTTTTATATTTTCTTTTTATTTTTATAAAGCAGGGCTTCCCATTTAAAAAAACATAACAGTTTTTTGGTCTTGACAGAAGGCAAAAATTGATCATCTTTCCTTTACTCCATGAAAGGGAAGGAGTAAAGGTAAACAAGGAAGTGAAGATATTATGCTCCTGAGAGAACAGAAGGAAGAATTTCTATAAATAACCCTGTCAGCTGGTGAAAAAATGCCAGCTGCAGGAGGCAGCTCCTTACTGGAATTAGCTACCAAGAGAGATACAAACACAGAGCGAAGATATAACACACCAAACGACTGGCTGCTGGAGGCCATCCTTTAAAAAGCCTTTGGACAGGACATGGCTGGTGTTGCCAAAAGGGAACCTTTCCCGGAGTGACAGCATGGTGATACCCACACTCCCATCCCCAAACCTGTGCCTGCCTATCCCTGATCTATAAACCGACATTCACTTTACAGAAGCCTTTTCAGAGAGGCATGTGTTTCCTCACCTCACAGGCACTTCTATCTATACTACAACACCAGCATGTTGTTCTTAGATCTTAAAGAGCATGGTAACTTATATGGATATGGCCTTATCCTCTATTTTTATTTCATGGTTCCCAGAGGAACTTACACTGTTTGTATCTGAACAGAAATTGTAAAGTTTCTTCTGCTGCTGAGCTGGGTCTGCTCCTGCTTGAAAAGGGAACTCATAAGACACTTACTCCTTCCTATTTAACCCTATATAAAAAATTACATTAAGGGGCACAGTCTTTTATGAAAAGACCTACTATAAATCTTTTTGACTCAGAGAGGACTCCTGGGCAGAACGACAGATCACAAAGTAGACCCCAAACGAGTTTTTACTTAGGAAATAAATCCTGTTTTCCCTTTCTATACCAAATTTGAAATGTATGTTATAACTGTTGTCAACTCTGTCATGATTCAAAAGCCAGAAAAAAATTGCTGCCCTTTCCTGTTTAGCATAAATTTGTTACTGATATTTCAGATAGGTCTAATCAGACTGGTGTAGTCATAGGTAATTATTTTCCCAAAACGGAATAATGTTTTAATGCGTAGGACTGCATAATTAGTTCAGCATACACGTGAAAGCTGAGAAGTTCACCCAAAAGAAGAAGCCACCATTTCTTATCACCTTTTATTTGCTTACACTCCTGTGGCTTACTACATAACAGCAATAAATTCCTGTTAAGTATTTCCATAATTCAGATTGGTGTGTCATCATCCAACAGTCTGGCATGAGCTAGTCTGCAAAAGAGCAAACATCTGCAGCAAACAGATCATATCCAGTCTGTGATCGATCTCTTTCTCAACTTCCATACTTAATATGCCTCATTAAAAGTGAAAATGCTGGTTCATTCCTTCAACACCCATGTGAAGAGAAGCGATGATAAACCACACAGCTTAGAGTGTGTTCAGCATGACTGTCCTCTGCAGCCCAGATCTCTGACATCCCTGGATCTCTATGGAAAACGAAATTATTCCGGTATCTCCTGATTGCTACAGCTTAAGAGCAGCAAGTTCATGTGTTATTGATCCATTGGGAAACCACAGATTTCCAATTCAAAATCCCAGCAGTGTAAAATGTGAGTGGGCAATCATAAGCCCGGCCACTGCAAAGCCTTCTACCTACCTCCTACAGAAAGCAGCCTACTGGAAAGGATAGTTTCCAACAGCAAGGTATAGGCTAGACAGTGCTACACTTAAAGCCTCCTCCCCTTCTTCCAGATGTTCCAAATATCCGGGGAGTTGGGATACCGCATCCTTGACCTCCTCTGGGGGTTCCTTATCTTGCACCCTCCATGGGATAGTATTAAGAAAAATAAAATCTGTGGAGGGTTTTAATGTTTTTTTAATTTAATTTCATTAGCCTTGCAATTTGAGTAGCTGCTACCTGACTGAAGAACAGATTGGTTAGCATGGCAAAAAAAACAGTGGCTTAGACCTTCCTGACTGACTTGTGCCCTCCTTAGGTGCAGCAATTTTTTTTCAATTCTACAACAAACCAGTTAAGACTATTCAGAAGAGCACAGCCTGAGCAGCAGCAGTCCCTTGGGGAGCACAGAAAGGTCCCAACCTGCAAAGACCAGAGTTTGCTCAGTGTTATCTATGCAAATTCCAAGGGATTTTCTCATCTGAAATAACCCATAACCAGCAGAGAAGAGGAAGTCACACTTCCTCACACACCCACGTGAGAGATGATTGACACTAATGGCATTTGCTATATTGCAGTAGTTTCTCCCTTGTCACACCATGTTGCTCTCCAGTTCTGTCAGGGGTTCCCAGCACTGACTGACTTGGTCTTATCATGACAGCCTTACTGGAAACTGTCGTTCCTCTTGTTATTCTTCACAGGATTCATCATTCATGATTATTGCACCAGTTTTCAGAAGTGCTTGTCAAGTGGAAATTCCCAACTTTGAACAAACTTACAAGATTACAGTCTATATTATCTTTGCCTAGTTTCCTTATGGGAAACTGGACAGAGGTCATGCTTTTAGAATTAGCTGGTTTACTTTCCCTGAGTTACCCTCCTCTGAAAATGAAAAGAAGCTGTGTTGTAACTGGAAAGTGGCCAAGGATAAGCAGTTTTGTAATGGGTTGTGTGTTAGATCATGACCTTGGTTATTGTCATTTCTGTGCTGAGGCTCAGCTCCCCAACATAGCATGCAATGATTGGAGCCAAGAAAGCAGTGTAACACAGCAGTAGGCTGTTCCCTGAGGTGGCACGGCCACCATGGCACAGGCATTGATTATATGAATTCTCCCTCTGAAATCTCTGGCATAATTTTCTTGCTCGTATTGTCTGCTTGAAAGAGCACCTGGAATCACCCCAAAGCATCCTCTTATGCAATCAGCTGAAGCTAAAAATCAAATTCTTCAACGAGAATTGACATTGAAATGGTTGTTATTGGTGGTGAAGCTCTGGTTAAAAATCAGTCCATGAATTCAGTCTGAAGTTAACTAGTTTAAGTACTGGAACAATTTTCATAGAGGCCTGGAAAAAAATAAATGAGGAAAGAGATAATGAAAGAGATAAGAAAAGATAACTGATTTCAGCTTTTAGATTCCTGCCTGATAGTGAAGCAGTTTTGAAAGACAACTTTGAATAAATTAAAATTCACCTGAAAGACAAATACTGATACTATGTCCCTCTTCCCATCCAATGACAAATTATGTCTTTCCACATAAACAGTTGGGGGATGCAAATGACTGAAGTAAAACAGATAACAAATTACTAAATTAAAATAAAGAACTGATAAGAAGAAAATGAAGAAACTACTTCTGAAGCCAGTTTCTCACCACAAGGACCATGCAGAGCAAAATAAACATTTTAATATCTCTGGCAAAATAAACGAGGAAAAACTGTGTCATCACAATGCAATAAAACAAATTATGTCTATGGGCTTTTTTTTTCCCCGATGGAAGCTAAGAGAAGAGAAGGGCTAGAGAGGGTGCAGAGGTGGAAGCCAATCTTTGGTCTGTGTGGCTGGATCGAAGGACACTATGAACAGAGCAGGAGATAATTCTTTGGGCAATACTGGGAGAAGTATTAATACAAACTAATACCTCTGTAATAAGGAAAACCAAGCCAGTAAAGCCAAGTCACTTTCAAAGTCAGAGTTCACAATCAAGCAATCACAGAATCACAGAATTGTCTAGGTTGGAAAAGACCTTGAAGATCATCCAGTCCAACCATCAACCCAACATTAACAGTTCCCAACTACACCAGATCGCTCAGCACTATGTTGACCCAACTCTTAAACACCTCCAGGGATGGGGACCCCACCACCTCCCTGGGCAGCCCATTCCAACGCCTAACAACTCGTTCTGTAAAGAAATGCTTCCTAATATCTAGTCTAAACCTTCCCTGGTGCAACTTGAGGCCATTCCTTCTTGTCCTATCGCTTGTTACTTGGTTAAAGAGACTCATCCCCAGTTCTCTGCAACCTCCCTTCAGGTAGTTGTAGAGGGTGATGAGGTCTCCCCTCAGCCTCCTCTTCTCCAGACTAAACAACCCCAGTTCCCTCAGCCGCTCCTCGTAAGACCTGTGCTCCAGACCCTTCACCAGCTTCGTTGCCCTTCTCTGGACACGCTTGAGTAATTCAATGTCCTTTTTGCAGTGAGGGGCCCAAAACTGAACACAGTAATCGAGGTGCGACCTCACCAGTGCCGAGTACAGGGGTAAGATCACTTCCCTGTCCCTGCTGGCCACGCTATTTCTGATGCAAGCCAGGATACCATTGGCCTACTTGGCCACCTGGGCACACTGCTGGCTCATGTTCAGCCAGCTGTCAATCAACACCCCCAGGTCCCTCTCTGACTGGCAGCTCTCCAGCCACTCCTCCCCAAGCCTGTAGCGCTGCTGGGGGTTGTTGTGGCCCAAGTGCAGCACCCGGCATTTGGCCTTATTGAAATTGTCCCTCCTTAGAAATTACCTTTTGTGTGTGTATATGTGGTCCCTGAAGACTTGGCTCTGCAACTCATACCTCAGTCATTACCTCATAGGAAGGGATAATTTGACAGCAGATATCTCCTTTGTATTTTGTTTCAGAAGGTACCACATTAGTCATAGGTTCCTCTCATGCACATTCCTCTTTTATATATCATTTTAGCATTCTTCTCCTTTTGTTCCCCTTGCATCTAAGTGGAATTGAGATTTTTATAGGAAAAAAGAAAAGGATTTGCAAACTTGCATTCACTTCCCCATTCTTGTCTTTGGAAAGTGGAAGGACATCCTGCAGGGTCTGATGTTGCTATATTAGTAAGTAAAGTAAAGTTAGTCAAAAAATCAGAGTTAAAAAGCTGTGAGGTAAAAATGGCAGTGCTTCCTGTTCTGACTGTGGTTTTGTGTTCAGATTGGAAGAATGTTTTAGGAACCCTGGAGCTGAAACAGAAGCATCATTAAAAGGAAACTGTTGAGGGTGATCTATAGTAGATAGAAGTGAGTAGGAAATGGGTGTCTGAAGAGAGATGAGAAACAAAAGGGATCTCAAAAATGTACTTAGCTGCCTTGACAGAAAAATATTAGGGAGCTGTGGATTTCAAGCTTTGCAAAAACTTTTATGATGATTCATGACCACGTTCCCATTTTTCCCCTGAAAGCTCTATGTGGAGTAACTCTAGGGGAACCAGAGGAGCCACACCTATGGAGAATGCAACCAAGCCCCACAGCCACCACTGGTTTTCACCACTAGCAAATCCACCACTGCTTTTTATGAGGAGAATAATTCCCAGTAAATAATATATCATGAAGCACCATGGTATAACAGATTATCTGTAAGCTTTCATTTTCTTTTATGAATCCATATTTCTTTTCCAACGAAGCAGCAGGGAGGTAACCCCCAGGGTAATGCCTCCACCTCAGGATGAGCAGCTCTCCTCTGGCATGAGAAACAGCCCAAATAGAGCCTCACCTGGGCCTGCTCTCAGTACCTCATGTGTTAATCAACATTGCATACATACGTGTTTTCTTTATGAAATGCATGTTAGAACAGGAAGGTAAAGCATTTCATGTATCTATTATCTATCCTCTTTTCCAAATAAATGCTTTGGAGACATTTTCCTGGCACACAGTACAATCTGTCAGCCTGAAAGCTGGCCCAGGCCCCAGGTTCTGCAGTCTATTTTCATCACATTCAGCAAAAATGTCACACTCCCCCTCCCACTGAAGCTGCAGTTCTGCCTTTACAGGTACCACAGCACAGCCATACACTGAGGGGCCAGGTCTTGGGCTCTGACTGAGGGACTCCCATTCCTTCCTATGAGTTACTGAAATGCCAGCCAAAGGCAGATCAGAGACACATCAGTGTCGGGGTGTTGGACATAATAACTTTGCATTGAGGTTCAGTCTCATCAGTCCCCAGAGGGAATTTCCAGCCTTGTTCGTCCTCCTCACTGTACCTCAAGCCTCTACTTTGCATTAATTTTTGCATAGGTGGATGGGAGTCCCTCTTCCCCCTCCTATTTTCTATCAGACCCAAAAGGTGATTTGTGCAATTCCCAAATTCTGGAGATGGGGCAGTACAAAAAGTTAATACCGGAGCTCAGACACACATGGCATTAGCAATCACCTGGCTTCACATCCTACTGGATAAGCTAACTTCCAAATCATCACACTGTAACCTCCAGTACTCAAGTGCACCAAGAGAGGGAAGGCCTCTGTTTCTTCTTCCCTTTGTCACTTTTAAGGGGAAAGAGAGAATGAGCTGCTGCTGAGGAGTTCAACTGGGCCTTGAGAATACAAAGAGCAATGGTGTCCAGAGAGTTTTCCAAATGGCCTGTCTTGAAAATCAAAGAGACTGACAGATGTCAAGGAATGAATAAACAAACAAATGAAAAAACAAACAAGCAGATAACTAAGTGTCCTCGATATTGTATGGAGAATTTTGCTATGCAGTTTCAGAGGCACCATGCAATTGTGGAAGTACATTTCAACACAAGTTGTAATTCCCCCTATCAGACTCCCAAATGCAGCAAGACTTGAGCCTGGGCCCAACAGGTAGTCTATTCTTTCCTTACCAGTCATTATGGTTTGAATGCTGTGTTCAGTTTTTCACAATTAATCAAATAAATGCTAAACCTACGCAGTTGTTAAGAAACACTTGATAAAAATCACAGCTGAGAAGGTGAAGGAGAATGACTAATCCAAAGCAAACAGTACTTTGCATAAATTAAGAAATAAATACAGGGAGACATATTATTCATTGCAGAGCACTTCCCTTTGGAGCACTCCATGGTTAATTGCAAGTCAGTGGAATGCCATTCCACAGTTTTCATTTTTGGCCCCAGCTGTGCTATTAAGCAATCTATCTGAAGACAATGATGTCTTCTAGTGACAAAAAACTGAGGATGAGATAGAGGGCATGGAAATGGTATCCAGCAGTTTAAAAAGAAATATTGATGTAAATTTTTACTGCTGCAGAGGGAGCTCATGTTGGTTTCTCAACTGTTCAACATGCTTGTAAATTATCTAGGTACTGATATAAAACATTTGCCAATGATGCTAAGGTATTCAATCTGAATATGACAAATTGCAAATGGGTTTCACAACAGTGAGCAGCTGGTAATAAAATGGTAGGTGATATTCAATGCTGATAAATAACGTGAAGTATGTGGGAAAAAACAATCCTAACTTCACAGCTACAGAAAACACCATTGACACCACCACCACCACCATCACCACCCCTACCGTGAAACCTTAACTACATGCAGAATGTATCCTGGGATGGCTCACAGTAACTCAGTAGACTCATGAAAAAAAAAGCTACCATAATGAGTAGGTTGCAAAAGTTTTCTAAAGCTGCCTATCTTGAAGAAAAATATTGTAGTCCATATATGATATAGTCATGTACAGCCTGCTCTAGATAGAAGTGATTTAGATTGGAGGATCAGGACTATTTTCCCTTAAAAGCTGACTACGTAAAGAGCACAGTGTTATAACAGTGCATACAGTGCATGGGTGCCACCATCTACGACAACCTACTTACCATACAAACATCCAGGTAAGGAGCAAACAGCCTCTGGCTGGGTCTTCCCTGCAGGGTGACACAGGAGCATATTAACATGCATGTAAGTGTTACCAAAAACCATCTAATACAAGGGAAGTGCCGGCAGTTGTCTTTTTTTTTTTCCTTCTGATTTTGCTCAGTTAAAGAAGTAAAAATGAAGCATCCATCTCTTCTGTCCAGTCTACAAGAAGCAGGGTCTGCACAGAGCATAAACCTGCATTTTTTTGTAATATAGTGCTAAGCTCTGATTTAGCCATAAACACTAAGCAATGAGATCTTGGATTTCTAACAGTTCCATGTTGCCAACAGTCCAGTACTTAATAGTACTGGTTAAAAACATGCATGTAGTTTCCAGCATTATTAGGCAGGGAACAGAGAACAGGACCGAACATCACTATGCCACTGTATAAATTCATGAAGCACTCATATTTTGAATACTGTATACAGTTCAAGTGATTTCCATATAAAGAATGATTAAACGTACTAGAGTTCTTCAAACTGACAAAAAGATCAGGAGGAGATAACATAGAGGTCAATAAAGCATAAGGAGTGTGAAAAAATCAGTACAGAGAAACTTCATTATCCCTTTCAATGCAAGAGCTAGAGGGCAGCTAGAGCTAGGTAAATGGCATAGTGGCTAGTGACAGGTTTAAAGCAAAGACATATACTTCACATATCACTTGCTTAAACTGTGGAGTCCCTTGCCACAAGAAACAGAAAATTTGAGTTTACATGAGTTCAAAAAAAGACTGAGGTAAATTTGTATAAGAAAAACCCTCTCAGAGATATTAAACACCAAAAAAAAAAAAAATTAATTCTTCAAGTTCTTAAGAAATGGGCATTGAAGTTGGGGAGTATTACCCTATGCTTGTCCTGACTATCTGCAGACGTACGTGTTGAAGACAGAGTACAAGCTAGATGAACCTTTTACTTGACGCAGTACACACTCTCATATGTCCTTGTACAAAGTCAGGAAGCCTGAGGTGACTGGGTAGAAATGTGAAAAAGGTAATAGTGCAGAGAAGGTCTGCTGACAGTGTGCATTGAAACCCTGGCTAACTCATCAAGATTGGTTTTGGAGTGCTTCACAACAGGTAATGAAGGATGGGATTTACAGGGGAAAAGATCTGACTTTTTCTACCTCTGTCTGTGATTCCCTACATTCCCCAGAAGTACTTTTTACTTCTGGCTTCTCAGCCCCAGTTTCCCAGATGCCAATCAGCTGGGCTCCAAGAACAGGAGAGAAAATGCAGTGTTGTATGGCAAAAAGAGAAGGCGTGTCTCTAGCTCCAGCCCCACAATCCTCCAGGATGGACTCGATTTGGAGATGGCATAAAGGGAGGTGGCTTGTCTCATCATGCGATAGAACATGGTTGAAGGAGGAGCATCTTTGTCACAGCACACAGTCCTGGCAACTGTGAAAAAGTAGCTACCCCCACAAAATACCAGGACTGCATCCTGCCCTGAGTTATATCGATGGGGACCTAAAGTCGAGTCTTTAGGGGAACTAGCAAGGATGACAGCAAAAGCATGGAAGCTCATACTGTCCTGATCCAGAGCCCATCAAAATTTGCCTAGTGAGGAACAGACTTTGATTTCTCATGCTTCTATACCATATATATCATTTGTACTCTCTGAACAAAACCTATAATTACCCACATTTCAAAAGCTGTTCTGTATGTCTCATAGTCTAAAAACTTGCTTTCCACTTACCTGGAAATGAATCATTGGACTTCATAGGAGAACTAAGAGTTTTTGTGCTTCTGGGAAATGAAACTCAGTAGTGTGCATATATTGCCAAGCAAAAAGTAGCACAAAAGACAAATGGAATCCATATTTGACTGGGATTTACTACTAATTACTACAGATGACTTACAGAGCAGAGGCTTACTTTCCTTGGGCAGGACAAAGTCTGTTTTCTTCATGACAATACTAAGTAAGCAGTAAATGATGATGTTTCTGCAGGCATAGTGACTGTTGCTGTCAAGCAGTGGTTCACAGGGCAGATAATACACAAGAGAAAGTTTCTTGCGATGTTCATTCTTTGTCTCCCTTTGTCTCACACTTCACACACATGAACACACACACACCCTTCACAAAAATTCACAACTGTCAGATTAGACATGGAATGGGAATTGTGGTTGTGAACTATATTACAATGACCATTCTTTAAGAGACCCTCCCACTTTGCTGGAGTTTTTTAGAATTCCATAAAATTGCCTATTATTACATTTAAAAGCAGTTTCTTTACAGACCTTAAGATATAGATAAGGGAATGCTGCTGCCCTGTATGCTAAGTCTTACACAAACCTATCTCCAGGAAAGACTTGATGCAATAGTTCTTCATTTTTGTGAGCTGGAACCACAATATTGGAGTATTTAATGGAGAAAGAGAATGAAACCTTGTGAGAATCTAAACCAAATTAGCCTGCAGTGTCTGAGTCTTATAAAATACCAGAAACATAGATGGTGGCTTACATTCTTCAGACACAGTCACTACTTTTCTCCTGTAATGATACAGAGCTTTGGTAAGCTAGAGTACAGCAGAGCATCCATTCAGGAATCACAGAGTCCTCTTTCATCTGAGGTAATGACACAACAGCAGCAATTTTTGTACAGCTATTTCCCTTGA
The DNA here is from genome assembly GCF_047716275.1 of Strix uralensis. Taxonomy (NCBI): domain Eukaryota; kingdom Metazoa; phylum Chordata; class Aves; order Strigiformes; family Strigidae; genus Strix; species Strix uralensis. The sequence goes on from NC_133976.1 coordinate 22,546,122, forward strand.
TACCCAATGTATCTGCACCAAGCAGATAATGACAGGTGATAAACAGCCCTCACAATTACATTTACATTATCTTTGTGATCTTTTCCATAGAGTAGATCTTAGTCTGCAATATCAGTTTGTGCAGATTAGGTTGTATATATGCTGTTCTAGGGCTCTTTCAAGAGCAGACTGGCTATATCCACACCCCCCCAAAAGGAGGGAAAATACCCTGGAGCTTAAGCTGTGCCCATGCTTTGTCTCAGATGTGAAAGGTTAGTTTGCTGCAAATGAAAGCCCTGGAGTAAACTACTATGTATATAATATGGATGATCAGAACCCTGAAGTAAACTGGAACAATAAAGTTTCACCCTAGGGACTACAAAATATTTCTTAGACAAAGAAAATAACAAAATATCAGAGTTTTGTATTCCCCAAAGACTGGGGTCATTTCACAATGACTCTTCAGACCCAGTTTCCTGAAAGTTGTCCCTGTATCACTTTTAAGTGCCTGATAAGAACTTTGTAGCAACTGGAACACATTTACCTCAGCATCCTGTTGGTGTTTGTCTCTCCAAAGTATTCCTTTAAGTTAATTCCAGCTGGCTGTGATTGAAAGGGCGGCCTCCTTGGAGGCATTCCACCTCATGGGACAGCAAGAAAAATAGGAGGACAAGAGAGAAAGAGATAAGCTCATTAATAATTTCATTCATGCAAGAACAGATCTCCAGAGCCATTTATGGACTAGAGAAAGGCAGAGGAACAAACCTTTCACTCTGAACTTCAAGAGTTGTTCTCAGAGAAGAAAAGTCAGAAGACTGCTTGTCAGGGAGGAACTAACACATGCTTCAGCTGTGAAGGCATAGGTTCTTGATTTGCCCCTGGCATTTGTTGGACTTTAGGCTTGCCACAAAGGCCTAAATCCCACCCCCCACCCCCCCGCCCCAAGGTAACCAATTCAAGAACTTGTGAGTTCATTTTCATGTGGAGGCCAGATGGAGCTGCAGTGGAACAGCTCCCAGGAAGGAAAATTAGCAAACAAAATTAAAAAACAATGCAATAAGATGGCATCTGAAGGTTTTGCAGCCACAGTTGAAGAACATAAAGTCAAGCAGAAGAAAAATGTTTGTTGGATTTGACTGCAGTTTTTACTGACAGACTGGGAAGCCCTGTTGTGGCACTTCTTTTTGAAAGTGGGGATGATGTCTGGTGAGCTGGCCAGCATCAACTAACTGTTTGGTGAATATTTTTCTGGCAGTAGAAGCAGATGAAGTCTGATCATCTTGGAGCTTACAGATAAAGGTGATCTGTAATACACCCTTAAAGTGCTAGAAATGTGCAACTAGAAAGAAACTTGAGGGTCACAAAACATCACAGAAGTCAGCTGCCTGAAAACAGGCCAAAGGATTTGAGTCAGGCTAGGTATTTATGACAGCTTTCTGCCCATCACTAACTCACAGAAACTTAAAGGAACATAGGAAGATACCTCAGCTTGAATCACAAAAAAACCCCACAGTCTCTGATGGAAGGCACCCCAAATGATGTAGCTCATTTGGCTCAGCTCAGTCTCATACTTTAAACAAGCCAAGACAGAAAAGTGAATTTGGGAAACACAGCTCAGATAACACTGCAGAACATATATCCAGAAAAAAAGGCTGAAGTTTTGTTTCTATAGCAAGGTGAGGACAGATACCAGATTGCTGTCTGTGCTCTGACTTGGCCAGAGCAAGTTATAGTCAATCTGGAAACTACATTAGTGCTGTGGTCGAAATGATCTATTCTGCCTTTCAGTAAATATTATTAGTTTAGGCATACTCCCACACAAATATACTTAAGTGACTTCCAGGACTCAGATACACAGACATCTTAGAGCACAAACAGAAGAAGCTTGCATGGTCTAGAAATATTCTGAGATATTCAGACACTCATGGTTGTAAGGTTCATCAGCATAACCTGGGCAGCGTACAGATAAGGAACTGGGTAGATAAAAGAACACATCAATGGAACAAGCAGAACATTTAAGTGTTATTATGATATTGGTATCTGCAGACATACAGAGAAAAATGTCTTCCAGGGTGAGCAGGCAACAGCCCAATCTGAAGGCAGTGAGTTGGCCAAGATCTTGCAGATTAAAAAAATCAATGAGTAGAAACTACAGATGTAGGAACACATTCTGGATTTCACAAAGAATGTGAACAGAGAGCAGAAGAGGAAGAGCCCCTGGAGAGGAAGCTGGCTGACACAGAAGTCCAACACTGCAATAGAGGAAGAGATTCATTATAATATTAAGTAACTAAAGAAAGTGAAAGTTCTCCTTCTAAAAATAAAGGGAAACTGAGAGTAATGCAAAAAATGAAAGAAACAGCTCTGTCAAGTTCCAGTGTTTTTAAAGGGGAAAATGGTCATGAAAAGACTATTAAAGCTATATGGCTGTTGTGTAACTCAGTGTTTCTCCACTCATTTGAATCACACCTTTGCTTTCTCTCCCCACTGTTAGAACTTACTGAAGAAGAAAAAAAATGGCAGGCTGTTTCCACACCTCTTCTAACTCATGATCTGCACTTATGCTGAGGCATAAGATGACTTGCTGAGGACCTGACAAACTGTGAAGTCCTGTAGGTAAGGAGCCCATAGACACACTGAAGAGGACTCCTTGTCATACAAGGAGGTTCTGGGTCTGTTTGCCTCCCACTCACCATGACATTGTGCTCCATGAAGGAGGGGACAAGATAGCATAGGACAGTGATGAAGGTGAGAAGCAACCAGGTAGGACAAATGAAAGCTCTGGATGCAGAGCAGTACATGCCTGGTTCCTCTCCACTCACATTCCCATTTCACCTGGAGGTTCTGAGTGAGGAGTAGATCTAAACCAGCAATGTGAATCACACCTGCACTGGCTGGCTTCATCTCCCCCTTCCCTCTTCTGCCTCACAATCTTTGTCCCCTCCAGTCCATCTCCCCTGCCCCACCTTCCAGTCATCCCTGCCTCCACTTCCGGATGTCCACCTAATTCTTCACCCTTTGTGAAGGCTTCCTTCTGTAGACTTCATATACACTGTTTCCTGCTGAGTGCTTCTCCCTACCTGTGCCCATAGATTGCTCAAGGTACATTCTTCCCATCTTTCATCTAGTCATCCTATCTCTGGGCCTCCTTTTACCTTTCATCCTTTCTTATTCCAGATACATCCCATCAGAGAACCTCTCATGCAAAAGCTGTTGCCCAAGCAAAAACCCAGCTTCAGAATGCATACAAGCTATGAGAGAAAAGCTTGGAAACCTCTGCAGTGGGTGTTTAGCCACTGAACATGTACTAGAAGTTGTGAAATATATGAGAATAGTGGCTAGGTAATAATAGTGTAATAGTGGCTAGGTACTCAAAGGTAAGAGCTTTTTGATTATACTGGAAACAGTATGAAAAGGTCCAAAATCTTACAGCACTCGTGTGGAGACAGCAATGTGGAACATGATCCCATCCCAAGCTGATTTCAAAAATGATACCTTTAGAAGTTATATAGGAACTTACACAGCTTTAAAAGAGGATGGTTTAGGTTTCATTAGTCAGGAGGTATTCAACGGCAGGAAATATATCTTACATATTCAACCTGTTGAAAGATGCAGTCTAGTGAAATTATCATCTGCTTTTCAGTATTATTGTATCAGCTGTATACTAAGGAGTCCTTTAGTCCAATGTAAGATGGAGAGCAGATGAGATCTGTCTTGACACTGATGGTTCCTAGAAAATCAAAATTTCTAGAGTTCTTGTGAATCCAATAGAGGAACTGCTCCTTGCTCATTTAATTAAAGTTTTTTAAAAGTGGCACTTAGTGCCACATAAAAGGGCCTATTCCTGCAAAATGTGATCCAGTGATACTGACAATGGCTTGGAGCAGCAGAAAACCAGAAGAGGGATGGGAGTACTAGTTCCCACTGTTGCTACTGGACTTGTTCCAGTACTGCACTAAACACTGCAGCATTACATGTTTGCACTAAAGGGCTTTCTGGTTAAGAGAGAAAAATTGTTTTCTTAATCCAGGAAAGATATTTTATGTACAATAAAAAACTTACAGGGGATATGAGATATAAGATAAAGTCACCGTTTTTTAAGGCCAGCTGTTACAGAATATGAGTAAAGGGAATTTGCTCATTGCAACTTTTCACAGTAAATTGAAGAAAATAAATTATCTTCTGTTTCGTAGGCACAGATACGTGATCAGCTTGCAGTGTTACATTACAGTTCGGTCAATCTGCTATCTAAGGAACTAACAGGAGCAGCACTGTAGCCCCTATAGCTGGGCTGCTTCCCTTCTGCTGGCTCACACATGCCTGACTTTGTAGTTCAGGAAGTGAAATCAGCAGTAAACCCTGCAAAAGTAGTCATTATTTCTCTTCCCATTTATTTCTCTGAAGTAGATTATCAGAAGTCCAGAAAAGAGATGGGTCAGGAACACAGACTGCAGAGCACTGGACTAGATCTGCTGTGGCTATTATTACGGCTTAGTGAATACACAGCTACTCATTAGGGTGTGGCAATTCAAGCATACCACACAACTATAACTTGCTATCAAGGAAATGTATCCACTACTGCAAATAAAGACATCCAAAATATTGCTGCAGCATCAGTCTGGTTTCCCACACGAGACCCAGTGTGGGTGTGGCAAGTGCAAATAAATCCCTAAATAAGTGGAGGAAAACTACTTTAGTTTATGTGGTAACTTTAAATTATAGTTTCAGGTTTGTGTAATGCATTAGACACAACTGAAAGTCTTCTGAAGAGATTAGTACAAAGCATCTATCAGTGTTTTTGCTATACCTCAATGATATTCTGATATATACTAATATCGGAAGAACTGGGACATTGATGCTCTGTGATAATAGTAAGAATGTACAGATGACATGAAAACAAAATAACTGCAGGTTGTCTCAAAATAGGGTGATTGGACTGGGCCCACAATAAGCAAGAAGGGAATTTCCTTCAACAAAAGAATGGAGGCTCTACAGAATTAGCCAAGTCTATAGGCAATCACATAGGGGAGTTTTGCATTTGACTGTTATTACAGCACATTTACTTGTGCATCAGTCAATTCTGCAAAACTATTGCATAGTTTGGGTGAGAAAATAAAATATTTCAGTGGTCAGCAGAGGAAAATGAATACTTTTAGAGTTGGGAAAGGTTCTCATACCTTCTTTCAGGATTGGCCTACCAACGTTTAAAATGTTATGTAAAAAAGAACAAACAAACAAACAGAACACTTTATTTTTGTAGCTGTAATGTCACAAGGACAGTATTATCTGGTAGCTTAGTAATGCAGAAGTCTTTAATTTCTCTAGAAAAGGAAGCACCCAAGTGGAATTCCTTCCTGTGTGTTACATGTACAGGGTGGTCCAAGTCACTACTTGAGAGAGTGGGAAGAGGTAGTCTCAGGTGGAGCAGGAATTTGTAATCAGAAAAGACAATATTTACCTGAAGTAGCGTATTAGAATCAGGACTCAAAGATCAGTTTGGGAGTCAATCAGAAAACCTACCAGCAATTTTCTCACTACACAAACACAAACAGGCAGACCTGAGCCAAAGTATGGAAATACTATTATTTACAAATATTGCTGTAAACAGGAATATCTCAATGGTAAGCACTTAGGCTAAGTTGTCTAGGCTCCCTCTAAAACAAGTATCCAAGCAGAATGAAGTGTGCTTGGGAAGTACCTATCTGTCTGCAGTGGCCATCATGGGAGCCTAGACTACTACCTTTGAATGAACACTTTACTTTCAGACAGTTAATTTAAGTGACATGTCTGCTATGTTCACCATTCATGCTTTCCTGTAAAGCCACATGAAAGTGATCAGGACCATGGCTGGTCACATCCTCTTTGCTATTTCCATCACTGCAGCCAACAAGAGAAGATATACTGCAAGAGATTTAGTGTCTGTGCAGCTGAAACAGGACCTTATCATTGAAAGCATCGAGCATCAGTACAGCTATAGTTGCTTCAGGACCTCTTATGAACTTCTCATTGGAGGCTGTGTTTTGTCTTCGCTACACTTAGGTTTTCAGATCCTGCCACACCTGTAAAACTTTAATTCATTTTCAGTCTGAGGACATATTCAAACAGTTGATCTTAAGACTTTGCTGCAAAAAAAAAGCACACTGTACAAATCAACCTTTCCTACAGAAAAGACTTTTCCACTGGAGGAAAGTCAAGAGAATAGTGTTATGATGCTCTCTCAGTTGAATGGCTGAATGACTTGTTTCTGGCTGCAGTCTGGAGGGTATTAAAGGAAAAGCAGATGTCCGAATAGATCAGTGCTTCTATTTCACAGCCAAAGCAAGTAACTAAATGCTTCAGGAAAGCTGCCTTGCCGCCTCTGCTTTTGGAGCTGTAGCACTGCTTGGAATAAGAATGTATCTAACATATGTGTCGTCTATGCAATGAAGCTTTGATATCAAAGGAGTCAAGCAGAATTTGTCCTCTTCAGGGCACCTCAAAACCCTCATGTTTCAAAACAACAGATATGTCTCTTACACCATATTTGTCTCCTGTAAATTGGTCTTTGAAAGTCTTGAAACAAAAAAAAACATTCAGATGGAATTTTTTTTTTATTGATCAGCTTCTTGTTCCAGACCCTTACTCCCCACCCATATTCCTGATCCCCCATGAGCAATTCCACATGGTTTCAGGATTTGCTATTAATCATCTTTTAGTTGGCTTTATTTCCTTGTTACACAACAGGAAGTAAGGATGTTTGACAGGAGTATTCAGTGAAATAAAGGCCAAATGTTTGATAATCAGTACAGTGTGTAATATTCTCAACAATGGAGTATAAATACTGATATAATGGGAAAAAAAACTTAAATTCTTTCCACTAAACTATTTCCTTCTAGACTGGATTTCCACATGACAGTTTTAAATAGCTATGAAACAAAAGACATGTACCTTCTCAGACAAATAGGACAGTTATGTCCAAATCGAATACAAATGCAAACACAGAAAGCAGTTGTTAGACATATTTAAGGAGTATGGTCCGTCTAGGTGAGATCATCAGAATGGCATCAGAAAACAAAGGAAATTACAAAGAACATTAATGTAACAAAGCTGAGAAATCTTCCTTCATTCTTCATTTCTCAAAATGTTTTGCTTCTGGTTTAAAAATGAAGGTTACAAATAAGAAAATCTGAAATACTTGTTCCATAGGTACACAAGGTACTATGAATGTACTCATTTATAACATATTGTATATAAAATATTAATTTAGAAGGAAAATGTGAACCTGATTCTCTAAGTGATCTAAGACTTTTTTGTTTTGAAATACTGGGAAATGAGGCACAATAATACAGCTTCTTTTGGATATGTTAGAATAGGTTTGGCTTGCTAAATTCTTCACTCATGAGAATAATGTCAGTAATTAGCAGAAACTACTAACATGAGATATGACCAGTTAGACAAGACTTGCAAGTTGAACCAAAATACAACTTGATGTTGAGAAGATACTAAGGACCTTGAAAATGTGTTCTTAAATTCAGTGCACGGAATGCACACTCTTCATTCTAGGGGAAAAACAGAAGAGGAAAGAAGATTGGCTTCTTTTCTCTGAAGTGTGAGAGTTCATTTCATTCATATACAGTTGGAGTTAAATAACAAATCTAACCATCTGTCTACAGTTTGTGGACTTGACTGTCACAGTCCAAACAGCACTCATATGAACAAGTGAACAAAACCAAGATACTTTATTCTGTAATGATATCTTCTGACAAGGGAAAAGACTGCCTCAAAGCAAAATGGTAGCCCCTTTCTCAACCACATGACTTGCGTAACTTCTGCAAAGCTGCGTGTTTTTTCCATCTTTGAACAAGGGCTTTTCAGAGCATCTCTATTCTCTCCGGAGTTCTAAGTTGCTCCTGCTATTCTAGATCGCCTCTGAAAGGGTATCCTTAAAGGAAGGGCATTTTAAGAGCTCTGGGTCTACCAAATCATACATCTATGGGCTGCATTAATTACTGATTTGATTACAATTTAGGAATAGGTGTTTTGCAAAGGGCTGTGAGAATGAAAAGAAGCACTGGAACAGCTGAGCAGACACATCTAATGAGTGAGAGCACAGAGGGGACTGATCTGCCTGCAAATGTCAGGGAAAAAGCAGGGGGCAGGTGTAAATAATGTGAATGTCATGCTCAGCAAATCTGAGATTGTTCTAGGGCTCTTGAAGGTTGTCTTGTTACTTTACAAGCTTCTCACTTCCGCTGGTTACTTGTCTCCCTTTGTCCTCTCTCCATGGTAGCAAGGCAGCTACCTCTGATGCCAGACTGCACTGTGGTGCAATAGAGAGAGAGCAAGAGGAGAGAGAGCACACAAGCAAGAGATGTCTTCAGTGGGGACAAGGAAAGGGGAGAGATAGGAACCCGATATTCCTGCTGGCTAGTACAAAATTTGCTCAGACATTGCTTCTGTTCTTTGGAGAGGCCAATGATATGTTTTCAGGATTAACAACACCATCAACTCTCAAAGATGTTTTAAACTATACATTGGATGGATACCTGTGTGTCATGGCCTTTGCTGGGTTTCCATCACCGTATGTCTGACCACAAAAACCTGAAGAAACAAGTTCAAAGGTAGGTTGCCATTTTGTTTTCATTATGATTCATGCATTTGTTCTCACATTAACTGATTTGGGTTATTGTTTCATTCAGAATAGTTAAGTTTCTTTATAATAGGTGAAATAATGTCTCAAAATGTTTAGCTATGTTAAATGGAATCCAGAAAAGTGGCCAAAGGAAAAATAAAATTTAAAAAGAACACAGTTTTGCCTCTAAGTCAATGCTATTAAATGCAAACAAAATTATTTTCCCATTTCCATCCTCTGTAGAGCAAATAAGGCTAAGCCATTCTGATTCCAAAACACAGCTACTGATAGAAAAATGCAATGCATTGCAATATAAGGTATTCTATGTGCCAGAAAACTCCTCTTGCAGCTGGAAAGAGTGTAGTCTTCATGATGGTTAGCTACACTGTTTTTTTTTATAATAGATACTGTCATCACTTGAATCTTGGTTTTGAGTAACAAAATACATGTTAATAACATGGCTCTTTTGGACACACTGATGCTGCTCGGTACCTTTAACAGTGATACTTAACAATTTAAATTTCTATTTTAGAAAGATGTATGCAGTAAATATTTTCACTATTTTCACTATGCCATTATAAGAATTATAAATCTCATTTACTGTGACATTTTGTGTAGTCCAAATTGTCACAAATTACGGAAAAATCTTAGGTTTAATATTCCCTTCACCTTTTTGTGGACTTTCTTAACATCTTAGGTTCAAACACAATAGCATCCCAGTGTAAGAATTATCACTCTTGGTGACATTGTCTTTAAGAAACTTCCATCATTTCCTGATTTTAAAAAACTAGTGCTTGACAAAATATGTTTGCTGTAGAAAATAAGCATTTAAGAATACAAAAATCCTTAGTAGTAATGCTATTACTATTACATTAAAAATCTTACACATGGCAAGCAGTTGATGGCTCCCAACAAGTCATTAAGAACACAGGAATTACAGCAATGAGTTGGACCCACCTAGTTCAGTTTCCCATCTCTGACATTGACTTGTACCATCTGCCTCATAGTGAGGTCTTGGGAACCCCTTCCTGGTCAGCTGACATAGATGGAATTATCCACCTGCTAGTGTGGATCACATTATCCCAAAAATATAAAGTATGGCAGAATCCATGAAGCATGAGGTTAATATCCTCAATACAACAAACACAGTGATCATGCATTACAGTTCTTATATTCTTGATATGCACACAGTTTCTCATATTCTTTTCTGAGTCTCCACAAATTCTTGATCAAAAAGTTCCACATTTAAATCAAATACTGTGCACAAAAAGTTCTTTAGTCAGTTTTTGGTGTTCCACCATTTTCATTTAACATGCTCTCCTACTATATATATAACGATTCTCTCCTACTATAAAGTAGAGGGGGATCCCCAGACTGCCAGCTCTGGAGCCTTTCATTATTTTACACGCTTTCATCATAGCCTTACATTTGTTAAAAGGAAAGTACAAATAAGGAAAATGCATCCAGACTACACGAATCACAATGCTCTGATTATTTAATCGATTCACCTTGAGTGGGCTTGTTACGAGTTTTTAAGTGGAGAAGAAACCTGAACTAGGATTATGCAAGTGCTTTCACAGAGAACATTTAGACTGCAGATTCAAGCCCCCTCCTTTAGTATCAGGCTTCCAAATCTGAAGCTACAGTTAACTGACAGGTATTTTGAGACAGCAGAGAAAATCTGTCATAGAAATCACTGGTTACAATGACCTGGGAGGGCAGGTAGTTTGTTTGGGTGGGTTTGGAAAGATGGTTTTGGCAATACTTAGATTGAGCTTTCTCTCAGCTTGACTCCTTTTAGACTTTTTAGTTCTAAACTAGTCAGTCTACTCCTGTGCTCTTCACAGTAAACCCCACAGCCTTAGTTCACTCTGAACTCACTAACTTCTACAACGCCTTCCTTTCAAGGCTTGAAGATTTCAGAATATTCTGACTCCATGAGTGTATCTAAGTGTGCCTCAAATCATATTTACTGGCCGCTCGAGGCTTGGATGATCACACGCTTTGCTGGGTAAAAAACTGGCTGGATGGCCGAGCCCAAAGAGTTATGATGAATGGAGTTAAATCCGGTTGGCGGCCAGTCACGAGTGGTGTCCCCCAGGGCTCTGTTTTGGGGCCACTCCTGTTTAACATCTTTATTGATGACCTAGACGAGGGGATCGAGTGGACCCTCATTAAGTTTGCAGAGGACACCAAGTTGGGTGGGAGTGTTGATCTGCTCGAGGGTAGGGAGGCTCTGCAGAGAGATCTGGACAGGCTGGAGCGATGGGCTAAGGCCAACTGTGTGAGCTTCAATCAGGCCAAATGCCGGGTGCTGCACTTGGGCCACAACAACCCCCAGCAGCGCTACAGGCTTGGGGAGGAGTGGCTGAAGAGCTGCCAGTCAGAGAGGGACCTGGGGGTGTTGATTGACAGCTGGCTGAACATGAGCCAGCAGTGTGCCCAGGTGGCCAAGAAGGCCAATGGCATCCTGGCTTGCATCAGAAATAGCATGGCCAGCAGGGACAGGGAAGTGATCTTACCCCTGTACTCGGCACTGGTGAGGCTGCACCTCGATTACTGTGTTCAGTTTTGGGCCCCTCACTGCAAAAAGGACATTGAATTACTCAAGCGTGTCCAGAGAAGGGCAACGAAGCTGGTGAAGGGTCTGGAGCACATGTCGTACGAGGAGCGGCTGAGGGAACTGGGGTTGTTTAGTCTGGAGAAGGGGAGGCTGAGGGGAGAACTCATCGCCCTCTACAACTACCTGAAAGGAGGGTGCAGAAAGCTGGGGATGAGCCTCTTTATCCAAGTAATGAGTGATAGGACAAGAGGGAATGGCCTCAAGTTGCACCAGGGAAGGTTTAGACTGGATATTAGGAAGTATTTCTTTACAGAATGGGTTGTTAGGCGTTGGAATGGGCTGCCCAGGGAGGTGGTGGAGTCCCCATCCCTGGAGATGTTTAAGAGTAGGGTCGACATAGTGCTGAGGGATATGGTGTAGTTGGAACTGCCAATGCTAGGTTAAAGGTTGGGCTAGATGATCTTCAAGGTCCTTTCCAACCTAGATGATTCTGTGATTCTGTGATAATAATATCATCACCGTACTTCTGCAGTGGAAGGCAGTACTACTGTCCCATTTGTAGAGGTGGGGAATTAACAGTAGCACTGTGTACCTACTTGCCAATGATTGTTTTTAACTAGTTACCTCATGTACTGACAGCAAGGTAAATATAGGTGTGGCATGCAGAACTTGGCATAGGATGGAAAACTCACCCAGGAAGCAGAGAAAACAGCCAGCCACACAAGTTGCCCTTGCAGTAGCTAATTAAAAGCTAGTCGAGGTATACAAGTCCATTGTCTATAAAGGAAGCTGAGCATATCTAGCTCACATGCAGACCCACATTCAGTCAGGTGAATCCCACCTCAGTTTCCCAATGAAGACATACTTCAGCTGAGATGCTCTCTTCTATACAGTCAAGATCTAATTCTTCTTTTGTTATCGTTCATACTTACCACAGTGGATATCACAGATCTGCAGTGGAACTGAATAATCTACATCAGTCCTCCAGCCCTTTTAAAAGAAAGAATTGAGTCTTATTCCCTTTTCAGCAGAACTGTTACTAAACATTTGTGTTGACAAAATGAGATTTCTTTATTAGTTTACTCAAGTGACTGCACTTTTTAAACTGTTTTTAAATAAATGCATATGGAGACTGCTGGTCTAGTGTATATTTAGTGAGTTGCAACCACTTTTAGGTTTCTAAATGATAAAGCAAGTCAGATGTTTTTTTGAGGAGGGCCGTAGAACTGTATTCTGACAGATATCTTATTTACAGAATAAATTATTTATGCAAGAAAACATCGATATTGCCACCAAATCTGATTTTTCACTAGGGAAAGAACAACTCTCATTACCCAGAAGGCTCTTGCCAATCTCACTTCCATCTTGCCCCTTTCTTCCTAGCAATGAAGGTGAGGCTGACAAGGGCCTTCCTGGGCAGCTGCTGAAGTCTCGCAGCTCTGGCTGTCAGTCTCTCTTGTCCTGGTGTCTGCTAAGAACATTAACTCCAGAGAGGAATAAACCTATCAATCAGCTTCATGCTCATTTTCTATTAATTTTGTCTTAATAAAGTTCAGCTACGGAAATAGTGTGCAAAAATGTCAGAAATAATTTGCTCAGCTCTGCTTTCAAGAGTGCTAATTCTAGCATACTATGCACTTACTGTACTGTTTGCTGTATGTCTAACCTTTTCCAGCTAATGTCAATTTTTGAAAAATTCATCTATGATTTACTTGGATCTTTTGATACCTTGGAAATTTTTATTACAAAGGAACATATAAAATCAGGATTAACAATCTCCTGATGATATTCCTTTATCTGCCACTGACAAAGGAGCAAGATCATGGAGAGCAACTTCTCTGTTAATTAATGTCATCTCAATGAGAGATGGTGGCAGCACATCAAGCTATAAATAATGCTCTTTGCCAACTCCATTTGCACAGTAATCAGATTTGGCTGGGAGGAGAAAGCAGTGAGAGTGCCTGCTGGTTTTCTTTTTTGTGGGTTTTTTTTTTTTTAATGATTTGTTTATCTTGTACAGAGTAGCTGGCAAAATCAAGACACATACCTGAATGCAAATTGTTGACCCACACATTTCCCGTGACATAGTGATTGATACAGAATCTCCCTAATGAAAAGAAAACAAATTGAAAACTATTATTTTCTATACCCTCGAACAATGAAAATGTGTTGTGTCTCTCCAGTTCTTTGGTTTGTTTGACAATAATGCTACATATTCTATTGTGTCAGAAAATTAATAAAGTACATACTCATTATGGAAGGTTATTTATTTTCAGAGATATCCCCAGATCTCAGTGACCATAAGCAGCTGGTGTAGCTTTGCCAAGCACAATTTGGGCAGCACGGGAAGAGGGCAAATGTTCCTGCATTTTATGAAGCATCATAAGGCAGGACACCCTCCCCACCATGGCTGCTCACACTACGTTAGCCAATGAGCATCTTCACTTCCTTTCCCTGGTGTACATGAGTTGAAGGAATGACCCTTTCTTTATAGTTCTGGATTCCCCATCACATTGTATGCTGAGAACAAGTCCAGCCTTAGGGTAAAATTGTCCTAAATGACTGTTCTGACACTTAACGTTTGATTGTTTATGGTTTGTCCTCAAAATATTGTTAGTTACTCCACTAATAGCTATGAATCCTACACTGCTCTCTTTGTGTGGCAAACTCCTAAAATAATTTCAGGCAAATTAGGTGAATATGTTCCTTTTTGAGCACAGCTGAACAGGGATTACTAGGTAAATAATGAACATTGGTTTCTAGGAACACAGAGCTACGTCTTGATGAAAATTTTGTGTATATTGCTCATGGTGTTGAGACAGGAACTGTATGTGGGTTTTTGTGGGCTCCATTTTTATATGGGCTCCCATTCTGTCACAGTAGCAGAGCACATAACAGCTTTGTACCAGAAGGAAGAAAACAGCATTTTTAAATGCATCAGTGCCCTTCATGAAACACACATTTTGATACCTAGCTGTGATTTATTGGTGCTTCACCATTACCCTTCTCACTTAGTAATTCACACAGGGAACCTTTAAAACCAGAAAGCCTAAACTCACAGATTTCATGTGAAATAAGCCAGTTGAAGCAAAGTGCCACTGTAAATGTTCACTGAACATAGAGTTTGACAACTCTTCTACCATGCAGATCTCCATCTTTGCCATTTCCCCAGACATCCTTCCCCATTAGGACAGTCTCTTGATAGTGCCACCAATGCCCTCTGTGGTCTGTGTTGATCAGGATAGCTGTTTTTTCCCAGCCTTTCCCCATGATTATTCAGCTCTGGGATCTCCTGCAGAAGCAGTTATCATGTTCCACTTAGCATGTGCTTAGCTTCAGCAGCACAGCTGAGTTGGGAAACTGCTTTTAACAGCTTCTCTGTTACATTCAGCACCAGAGATGTAATAAAGACTTGAACTGATTAATTAGAAAATAAATTCAGCTTTCAGTGTCCACCCCTTTGAGTTTAAGAAGTCCTTATTCATAGCTGCCTCCTTGTCAGCTACCCCCTAGCATATGCACCCTGCACACTGAAAGCATCAGAGGTACTTGAAAAAGTCACAGCTGCACCATGTATGTGCATACAGTGGCAAAGGAAGTACAGCTGGAATATATCTTAAAAAGAGGACAGGTGTAGGAGCTACAGCATGCTTGTCTCTTCTAAAGCACATCCCCCTACAGCAGCATGAAGTCAGTGGGCACAGTCAGGAATAACAGTAGAAATCACAACATATGAATTTCTCAACTTTCTCAAAATCCATCATATGACATCTGATATATCTGGTCAGTGGAGGAGACAGCAGGAGCACACATTTAGGGGTGGGCATAAGACTACTGAGGAGCTGGCTGCTGAACCAGCATGGTGGTCCTAGTAGCTCCTAGACCCTATTCTGCTAATATTCTCCTATTTGAAAAATAATACTATGGCCACTCCTCTTCTCTTTGACCCTGCTTTCCAGATGTACCTCTCAGTAGATCACAGGTCAGGCCAACAAGGTAACTCTGGTTGGGAAGGTTGAAGGGCAAGGGCAAGCCACAGTGCTGCACTGAAAGTGTCTGAGATACAGGCTTAGTTGCAAGAGAGGAATGAAGCTCCCACTTCCTGACCAGCTGCTGCCTGAAACAGAAATCTCACCCTCCCATAATCTTTTTCCCTCTCTTCCCCACTTTGCTGGAAGAAGCAGTTGTGTAGTCACAGTCAGCCAGCTCAAAAATCTATTTTGGCTGAAGACTTACCTTTTTTGTGTGTTGAATTTGTTTTGGCAGCTGTGAGATTTAGCGTGGCTCATCATCATGGATTTATGCCTCAAGTCTTATGTTTCATGATGTGAGATTTGCCAGGTCAGTTGTATCAGTGACCCATATATGAAATACTAATACTAACACTAACATTTGCCATGTACATAATAGAAATACTACACCACAAAGATGATGTTTAAAGCACATCAAGGTCCCACTCAATAGCCACTTCCTGTGATGTGATTCATTTGACTTCAGGATCCTTATTTATTTCTTTCTTCAGTGTGGGATCCGAATTAAAACTACATGCTTTAAAAATGTTCCAGTAATTGTTCCAATACGTACGTGCATGGGTTTATTAATGCTTTCAAGCTGCAGAGTGATAAATGGAATAATAAATGAATGCAGTCAGATATATTTAAAAGTCTTACAATGTTTAAGAAATAACATATACAAACCACAGAGACTGAATGGTGCATCCCAACAGATTCACATGAGGCCAGCTGCGTCCTGTTACACACAAGCACTGAGAACTGTGCCTTGGTTTGGGATGTGAAGAAAACTTGTATTTGTTCTGCAACTGCAGCAGTTCTCATTTTCCAAGCTGATATTAGGGGAAAAGACTTACTTTTAGATGTACAAGGATCATATATTATATTCTAAATTGTAATATTTAAAATAAATGCCTTTTTAATTAGTTAAGTGCAATGAAATAATATGCGAGTAATTATTTTGATCCCCACTAGTTATTTTTTATACTGATAAACACTTGATCTGCTGGGGATACATAGAAGTAGCAAGCTGACAAATCTCTTTGCCATAATTTAGCAGCTACAGTGATGTGAACATATCTCACTTGCTTACTGGAGAAGGTTCATATCTAGTGATTGATTTAAATATTTTTCACAATTTAGTATTATGTAATTAAAAAAATATATTTACCTGGAAATTCCCCATGAGCAAATGGACATTTAACCCAAGAGCCTTGCTTGGTTGTAAACTGAAAGCAGAGAAATCTGTTAGGAAAACTGATTTTTCAATTTCAATCTGTGGCTACAGATTCAACTAGAGATGATCAGTGAATTCCAGAAAGTTGCAGAAGGTGAATTCACATCTTTCCTGGTCTATTGTATCTTCCAACTCTTGATTTAAATTAGGTCCCCCAATTCTCCAGGTATTTATGCACATGCTTATTTTACAGAAACCTGTAGTTCCACTGACTTAAAAGTAATCTAAAAGAAAACAATAATATGCCTATATTAACCTTATGTGTCATTCTTTTCTCAACTAGAATAATAAAAGGTACTCCAGTAAATGTACTGTATTGATCATTTTTATTACCAAATATTTAATATGGAAAACTTTATATGTTAAGTTTGGTGCATTCTTCAGAGTTTGCATTGACCTAAAACACTTTTTCTCTGCTTTGCTTAAGCAGAGAAAACAGAGGGCACAATCTGACCTGCTGCTGACTTCAGAAGAACCTGCTTTTAATCTAGTCTTTCATATTTCCTTAATTCTTGCTTCCCATTCATCAGAGCTATGAAAAAAATTATTGATCCTAAAGAACATTAGAAACTCATTCTTTTAGAGCTGACAGAAAGAGGACAGTTAGCAGGTGTTTTACAAAGAAATCCCTTTACCTTCATGCAAAGTCTTGGGTGAGTGTCCACACGAGAATATTTAACCTGCTTGAAAAGACAGCACTCAGCATTAGCTAGTTTCATTAACTAGTTTCACAAAGTCAGTTACCCATAATTTTCATTGTTTGATTACTGAGAAAGGAACTGGTTTGTTTACTTTATAAACACCCCAGGAAGTTAATCACATAAAATATTAAGAATAGAAACAACCGCTACTTTGGACTACTGAATAATTTGCTTCATTTTATCTGTGCCATATAGCATTTTTATAGTCAGTCTGACCAACTAGAGTTAATGAATTGATTCTGTGGTGGCTCGTGTGCAAAATTCTAATTACACAGACATCTAGGTTCAGTCCCTTATTTACCATTCATCAACGACTCAGCAGAAATTTCAAATGTACACTCAAAAGTGTTGTTCCACCTTCAATTCAGAAATTTTTCTATTTTCCATATCCCTATTCCAAAAAAGACTTAAATGTAGACTGAATTTTAAACATCTGCTTAAGTGACCTACAAAATATTGCTTTCTTGATTTAACTGCTGTTCATCTGCCAGGGCTTCACCATAAAAAGCCTTGTGTCATATAAACAATTGGTACCCATGTAGGTGATCTTATTTAAATCAACACCATTGCTCAAGTGACCAAGCACAATGGACCCTACACACAACATATGGCATCGTGACCATAGTAACACCTTTTTCCTGTAACTTTTTTGAGGAGAACATAATGGATGTCCTTGGGTATGTCTACAATATGGTCACAAAAGATACTTCTGTAAGAAACCATTCAGACATGGAGATGGCATTGCCATCAACAGAGAAAGCCCCACCCTAATTTGAGAGAAGAGTTATGTAGCTTCTGGGCCTGATCAGTACATATCCATGGTATTAGAGTGTGCAGCATGTGTGGATTCACTGGGGGAGCTGGCACTATATGAGGAATCTCTGCAGTAGACTCCAGCACACTATAGAGGTGTTCTTCAGGGTTACAGTACAAGAAATGGATGAAATTCATTTCTTTCATTTAGGATTAATTAGAAAAAAGGGAAAATTCATCATGTCCATGAAAATTATAAATACAAGAAAACATTCATCATCTGTAATAAACTAATCTTGGATTGTATTCTGGGTAATAGATATGACCATTACCAGCCAAACCTCATTTTAGGCTTCTTTCTTTTTTTTCTTTTTTCTTTTTTTTCATTTTTTTCTTTTCTTTTTTTTATTTCTTTTTCTTTCCTGCAAGCAATGAGTTGTGCTTGTTGTCAGCAGATGATAAATCCCACAGGGACCACTCACATGTATAAAATTAAATATATTTGGTTTTGCAAGATCAAAGCTTTGTTGAAACCCTTAACGTGGTGACTCTGAACAATCACTGAATGCTTGGATAGGAGTTCCTAATCAAAAAAACATTCAACAGCCTTGAGTCACTCCCCCACTCCAAATCATGTCATCAGAGTAATACTCAAAGTTTCAAAAATTAAGAATTTGTATTTTATTTTATTTGGCTTTTCAGTTGTTACCTCAAGTTTACTGGCTTCTCTCCACAATCAGGAAAGCCTGAAACCTACTTTTCAAGATGAAAGCCGGTATTCTAACCACCCTCATAAATCCAGTGCATTCAGCATCATGAGACTTCAGATTGAATTATTAAGCAGTTCAAGATATGTGCAATGTAAACCCTTTTCAACTTCAGAACATAAGTGCTGGAAGAACCAAGGAACCCAATATTTCAATACCCACAATTTCAAGACACTGGACCAGGTTGAGGAAGGCACTTCAGAGAGACCTTAACTGAGTACAAAGCAATTGTGCCCTACCAAAGTACCATTATGTCTCCAGTAAGTTTTAAAGAGATTTTGCTTCATCTCACTTACATTTAAGGTGTCTAAATGTTAAATATCCAAATCTGATCTAATCACAGTAGACTCTTGTGATAGTCATTGAAAAGAAAGAGGTACCTTCAGAGAGAAATCCCTCCAACCTTTCTTATATGCCTGTCTTCAGATGAGAAGAGTTGTCCTCTCAACATGTCTGTTTCACTTTAAAGGGAATCTGACACGAATAGCATAGACTTGAACACTTATCTTTTAGACAGCAAAGTCAGGGCAGATGAATCATGCCTTTACTATAAATGAAAAACAGACCCTATTTACCCCAAAGAATTTAGCAAACATTACCAGCTTCACAGTCATCTCCACTTTTTATTTCTTAATAGTGAGTCAATGAGCTCTGAATAAATCATGTGGTTACTGTACAAGAACAGACTGTGATTATGAATAGTTTTAAGTATCAGAGAAGCAGAAAGGAATTGTTCTAATTCCAAAGTCTAGCTCTTCACATTATGTCTTTGGTCATGGCCTTCTCACAGTTTGAATAAATCTACATAGCTCTTACTTTCTCAGGAGAATTTTTGGAAGAGTTTTGTATATCTTCACAGTGGTCGTTAGACTTCATTAACCTGCATAGGTTAACCATGACAAGCACAGGACAGGCTGGCTCCCAAGCTAAGGTTTGTGTTGCTGGGTTATAAACAATATTATCCCATAGCGCCTTTGTATCTGTGCACAAAGAGTGGAAATGTTATTCAAGATGTCTAAAAATTAATCAAATTTGTTCACAAATCTGGTACTGATACATGTGCTTCAAACCAAAACCATTGCTTTTCCATTTCCTTGTCATTTTCACCAATCAGAACTGCAGTGTTTCGCACTGCAACAGTGTAAAACTTGAATTCATCACACCAAAGTGTTGGCATTTACCAGAGGTACTCAACCTGAGAGCTTAGTTTTACCAATCTCCCACTACGGTGATAGATAGGCATCACCAGGGAATGACACCTAGGCTCTTAAGTAGGCTGCACAAGCTCCTGGAAGTGAATTCTGTGTCCATCAATCACAGGGGGAGTGTAACACACATAAATTCCTAACCAAGGACCTTCAGTTAACTGTGTATGATAAACTGGAATGAATCCATACATTACTGACTAGAGGTCATTGTATTGGAGACTCAAATTCTGTGTCTTGTGTAGCACTTACATGTACACCTGTATGTAAGAGTATAAATTCAAGCCTTTAGCTGAATATCAAGAACTCCAATAACAAAGCTGTGCAACTAATTCACAATAAATAATTTTTCTACAGCATTCATATAAATCTTCTTTCTATCTATACTGGGCACACCGTAATTTCAGAGCTAGCCAGCATATATTTGGGGATATCTTAAATAGGCACTATTTTAAAACAAAAGCTGTCTTATTTATTTGGTCAAATTAGTCACTTCATACTGACTTTCTTTTCCATTTAGCTGCACATGGATGAAAGAATTTCAAATTGATATTTCAGTTCTTGCTTCAAGAAATAATCTTTTTTTCTAATAGTCAGAAGTAGGAGAAAAATATATTTCTGCAACTATGTGTGAAGCAAAAACTTAAGAACATGGCCAGTTGCATGTTCAAGAGGAGTGAACAAACAATACCCTTGACTAGAAAATGTAGCAAAGTGAAGAAGCACAGTCTACATCAAAGAGTGGAAACACCAGATGTCCAAATTCAATGCCCATCAAGCATAACAACAATTCCTATTGGTATCGCTTCTTTCAGAAATGTCCTGAAATAAAATCTTTTGATATTTTCTAACAGAAACTTTCCAGACCCTTTAATTCTACCAAGCCTCTTGCTGTCTTAACTTTGTGTCCCAATGCATATACATCAAAATACCGAAACATTCTCTGAAGTGAAAACTTTTATTCTGTTTTTTAAAAAAACTGCTGAAAATTTTGGTTCTTTTTGAAGAATGTTGTTTTTAATAAATGAACATGTACTATAAAGCTAATGTTTAGAGACTATTCAACCTGACTGCAAAGTCCTGGGTCTCAACAGTTCTGACCGTTTTCACAGCTACATTTTGAATGTTACAGGAGTCTGTAATACGTAGATATAGTGTAAGTGTAATTCCAATTAAGAGAATAGCACCACAATTAAGACTTCTCATGTTTGTTTCCAGTCCTGCTCATTGACTTATTACCTGAGTTTCCTTCTGTCTTACTCTTTTGTGACATCTACTTCTTTACATCATAATAGATGCTCATTAATCTACATTGTTTAGTAACCAATAGACATTCTTTTTTTCTTTTTTTCTCCTCTTAATTAACAGTTATTATATATAGGAGCTTCTTTCTTATATAAAACTGTTAATTACCTCCTACCACAGAACTAGCTCTATAATCCCAACTTTATTACATCAGTGATAAATGAGACAAAAAGAGAACCAATCTACTTTAGATATTCCAAAAAAACCCTGTCAGTTAGGAAAAAGAAAGATTTAAAAAGAATAAAATGTGACTCAAAGGCTGGAACTCCTTATATACCTAAATAGCTGGGTACTAGTGTCTGAAAAATTGCTTGAGATTCCTGCAAGGAGGATAGTTGACTAAACAGCTGTAAAACAGTATTTCCCATATTCATTTCCTTATCAAAGCTATAAGTTATGTTTTCAATGGTAATTGCCCATTGGAACTGCCTAAATGGACAGAAATAAGCTTCAAGAGCTTCAGTGTGCCAAGGCACATACTGCCCTTCCTCTGACTACATAAAGCTTTGTAACCTGTGCTTCAGCTACCCCCAGGATTCAGTGGCATCAGAGAGGGGAATGACTGCCATAGGAGGGGAAGGAAAAGAAGCAGAATGGAAGGAATCACAGGATTCACGAGCCTGATTTCCTGCACTTGCAAAGCATACCATTCCAAGCACAGGAAATAGGTAGAGATCTGAGAAAATCTGGAAGAAAACAACCTGTGCTCTATGAGACCCAGACTCAGGCTGAACAGCGATTAAAACTAGAGGTTAGGACTTCATACTGCAGATGACTTTAAAGCCAGATCTGACTACATGACGTAGACATAGCTGCAGACAGAGCTTGAACATTCCTGTAAGTGCTCTCTATTGCATAAATAGAGGAAAAAAACAAAATCCCTTTTTATTTTATTTAGTCAAACTGCAGTCCATTGATAGAAAGGAATGGTAGTGTCACAAACACTATATTCTACCACAATAAAATAAATCGGAAATGAAGGCTGGGCTAACTAAAGAGGAAATAGTTTCCATTTTAAGACATTTTAACACAAATGTATTGGCCCTATATGAATGTGAAAGGATTGCAGTAAATGTCTATGCAGTTTAATGGAGTTTGGATGCACTGTTATGTGACGGTGTTTTTATTATCTCTCTTTTTTTAAAAAAAAAAAATCCTTAATGGGCTTCTTAGCATAATCTGGGGCAAAATTATTGTTGTACTTATTTGGACTTAACACAATAAAACACTTTTTCAGGCTACACTTTTTTTCTATCTTCCTGGTAAAACTTTCACTAAAGACCCATATAATGTAACAACTTCTTTTTCAGCTGTCATCTCAGACCAAACTCTGACGTTTCTGGAACACTTTGTGTAAATAATTTCCCATTAAGTATGAGAACTCCCACATGCAGTTAACTCTTCTTTTTCAACTCCCTATTCCCTCCTTTAAATTGGGTGACAGACACCTTCTTCAAATCTCTCCTTGAAGCCCTCTTCTCATATAAGCATTTCAAAGCTGACCTCAGTGGCTTTTCTTCCTTCTGGCCAGTTTGTGTGTGACTTAAGAAAATGTGGGAAATTACTAGAAAGTTACTTAGTGTTTATATTGGCATAAACTTGGTGAACAATTTGGTCTGAAAGTAAGTTATTTCCTCTACCCGCAGTATAACAAACCAATGTGACAACTTCCTTGAAGTTTTGCAATATATGGTTTTCACCATAGATTAATTACAAATTGTGACATACTACTGAAGCTGCTGAAAATCACTCACATAAAGAGTAATCACACAATACTTGCCATTTTCAAAGGGGCAAAGTTGTATCCTCCTTGCATCTGGAATTGCCAGCCAAGCCTACAATCCAAAAAGCGACCATTAGCTAGAGATTCTCAGATACATCAGTTTTTAACATTTCAGACAGAATGTGACAGAAGACCTGTCTACCAAACATAATGATGCTATGTTTATTAGAAAGCTTTGGAAGTAGTTTATTTAAAGGATGTTTTGCACTAGATATCTTTTATTCTTCATCATTAGGGGGATTGGAGCTGATGAACTAAGGTGATCCCTTCTAGCCCTATATTCCTACTATTTCTGAGTCATATATTTAGCCCAATTTCATTTAGAAAGTCTTCCAGTTTGATTTTCATTAAGTTTCTTACAGTGTCATTACTTTCTAGGGGTATCAAAAGACATTCAAGAATCATTCCAAAATCTCACTACTCAGATTATCAGAAAAAAAAATCTGTATCTATCCTGAATATATTCATGGAATGAATTTATCCCCCTTTCTTGTGGCAAGAATGGCTTTAGCTTAAAAAAATCTCATAGAATCATAGAATACCATGTTGTAAGGGACCTCGAGGATCATCTGGTCCAACCTTTCTTGACAAAAATCTATTATTTCTCCTTAGAAGTGACCCTTCTGTTGTGTATTTAGACAACAAACATATTTTCTCTTTGCGTGTGTTTTACCAGGCTAATGAAAACATGTTCTTTGAATCTCCTTTATAAGACAGTCTCTCCATTCCCCAACCATCTTAGATTTGTTATGTACATCTTCCATTTGAATTAATCTTTCTTGAATACAGTATTGCCAAAGTATGTCAAAGAAGGCCTTGTCCATACTTTCTTGTTAGCTTGGAATAATCTAACCCACTAGACCTTTGTTCATATTTACATCATGTAAGCATGTTAGTTTAATCATCCTGTGGTGAACTATTACAACCAGATTTTTTTCCTCCACTGTTATTTATAAATGAGGACTCTCATCTTACATGAAGAATTCTTTTTTAGTAGAACAAGGCCACGAACTTGCACTTCACACATTACACTTCATCCTCCTTTAGTTATTTCACATATGAAGACCTCTAGTCTCTTCCAATTATCCTGACCCTCTTCCATTTTGATTACACCTCTCAACTGTATTATCAGCACATCTCATTAACATTCCCACCTTTTGTGCCCATGTCATTGATGAAAACATTCATATAAGAACTGCTCTAAGTGTGGTCCTTAAATAACCTTCCTACTAGCACAGTCCCATTCAACAGGAGTAGTCTAGTTAGCCTTCCAGCTAGGTATTATCTACCATACAAATCTTGTTCTCACTCCCAACTTCCTCAATTCCTCTTTTAGTTTCTCATGCACGACTATATCAAATGCTATGCTGAAATTCAGTCAGATTAAATTTTCTGTCTTTTCATTGCTTAAAAAAATCAGTCAAATTAATCTTACACAATACTTTCCATAAATTAATGTAAATTGTATCCCATTTTCTTATCTCCATGTTTTAATTAGTGTTTCCTAAAAAATTTATTCTACACTTACATAATCATAAGGTCAGACAAGCCTTAGTCAAAAACTTAAGTCTAGAGCCTTTTTCTACAGATTTTTCCTCCTTTCTTAGCACAAATCCCAGATAAAATTTCTTTAATCAGAAACACAACTATATATTAAATTCCAGACTGTATTACCTCAATGCAAAGACAAGGGAGTAGCTGAGAATATTTCAGAGACACTGATTTTAAAGATTCCTTCCCTTTTATCTGAAATGAAACAGATGGTCATGAATCCAGGACAGTAAATGACTTTTCATAAAGCGAAATAAAGATATAGAAGGTAATTTCATATTACTATGACCTCAGTGAACATTTCCACCTAAATGTCACCTCCCACCAGTTCAACAAACTGCTTTGAGCTTTAACTCACCACAGCAAACGCCCCTACATCTTCACAGGTAAACCATTTGTGGCACAGACGAACGTAATAATCTTGATCTCGAGGAAAGTTGGATACATTCACTGATATAATTTTCCTTGCCCTGTCTACATTATAATCAAACTTTCCAGCTGAAAAAGAAAATTCAAGCATGAAATTATCACATCTGTTTCTTTACTACTTTTTTATTTCTGATTTTTTTGTTTCTTTATAAAAGGTACAGAATATATTTCATAACTTGATGGAGATTAAACTCAACATCTATAGATTCTTACCTAGGATGTTTGAATTAATTATTTTTATATCCTGATATTCCTAAAGATATTATTATTTTATGAGATATTTCAATATTATTCCATTTTAAATTAGCCTGTGCAATACTGAGACGCCAGGACACCTACCGATTATACCTCAACCTTAGTACTTGAAATGTTATGTAGTTCATGTACAAATACTTGAAATATACACACTGTTACTATGACAAAAACTGATTATCCCAAGGTTCCAACTTCATTACATAGAGAATATGTGCAATTATGTTAGCAAGTACAATACGTGCGGGGATGTTTTATTTTTTTTATATTCATGGGTATGCCAAAATTGGGATAGCAGTTTGGCAAATAAATTTCAATCTATTTATGAGGTCTGTCTATAGAGAAAATATAAAACCAGCAACCCAAAGGGCATGAAAAGGTCACAAACTTTTTTCTAAAAGTTTAAGTATTAAATAAGTTGTCATCTTTATCTGCTATCTAGCATTTCCAAGTAAATATAAAGAAACACATTTTCCAGGGTATTACCTATCAACTACATGGTAATTATAATTAGTGGTAGTTGTAAATAATCATTTTTTCTCCTGCTTATTTAGCTATGAAAACATATCATTGTATATGTCACCAGAAATATCTCACAGCTTTAAGTTGTATAGATCATCTCACCCGAACAAGCTGAAATATGTTTTCCCACATCACTGTTTCTGCAATCTGTAAAATAGAAGCCAGAGTTTTCTTCAGTGCTGTTTTATTTGTATAGCTGTGTAAATAAACTGCTATCTCTTATACCCCTTTTTAAAGGCAGATTTACATCCACTTCTAGATAAACAGCAAAAAAGAAAAGTACCCTTACCACACACAGAGATTATATCACAACTTGCCTTAAGGGGCTATCTCACCAGTGTGGGGTTTCTACTGGAAAACCTCATCAGCAGTTTAAGGTGGCAATCTAGGATATAACACTGCACTTCTTTACCTAATACCTAACAATAATTCCAGTAATAATAGTAATAATCATAATAAAAATTTCCATTATTCTTTCCTTGAAAGCTACTCCTGTTGTTTACCAGGCTTATTCCTCTGTTATAAACACCTGTGTATTTTTGCTATTCTGACTGTACTCTAGGCTTACAAAGAAACACCTTATTTAGCTCCCAGGAAGCTTACCAGAATTAGAGGCCAGGTGACCCTTTCAGAATATCTAATATTTGTATCTCCAAACTTAAATCTTGATTTAAGAACACTAAATAAGCTCATAATGTGCTGCCTACTGTTTTCATCCCTCCTTGCTTAACTCAGTATTAGAGCAGCACTTTGTGCTCATTTCCCTACACAGTTCTTTTCCCCAGAGAAATATTTCCTGTTTTCAGTTGTTTACTCACCCTTGTAAAGTCTCTTAAAATTGGGCTCTGTAAAACCTTAATTCCCCCGCTCTTTATTCACAAATTACATATCTACTTCAATAGTGGATCAGGATTTATCAAGAAAATGAAAGGCTTTTTAAATACAAAAAGGCTTTACTCCTATGAAATCATGAAACAGCTACAACGTGTCTGATACTGTGTGCAAGGGATGATACTGGACCAAGGGGAAAGGGCAAGATCCACCCCTCCACACCAGGCTCTGGAGGTGGGAAGACAGGACAAGCCTGCGCACTGGATCAAACAAAGGGTCTCATTTCATTTTTCGCACCACCATTTGGTGCACTTGTCTCCACTAGACACACTGTATCTTGGTTGAACCGCAGCGCTGAATCTATTTTTGTATGCATATGGTAGGCGCTTTACCCCAAAAACATGGAAAAATGCTACCTTATCTTAGCCGGTTACATGAAAACAGGTGATAGAACAGCTAGCTGATGAAAGTAAAAAGAAATTTCTTTCCACTTCCTTATTAAGCTTTCCTCAATCTCTGAAACCACCTGTGACATAACTATGAAAAGAAGCAGAGGTTCCATCTTATGCACAGAGAGCACACAGGACTGAACCTGCAGGCAGAGAAAGAGCACATGCCAGCCACAAGAAGGCCAGTTAGGACAAATGCATAGTGTAGTTCAGTTTTTCATATACTTTTAGATATAAACTCTGGTCTCTGTTATTTATAGCAAGTCAGACATTTATATGCACAAAATCAATCATCGAAATGTAGAATAAGACTGGTCCTGGCATACATGATCTACCATCAGTTAGATCAGTGTATCCCAGAACATGATTTGGCTTTGCATTTGAGGTTTTTTGGCTTTTTCTTTTCTTTGAAAAGATGTTTCTTGAAAAACATCTGGTTTAAGATGTTTTCCTACCTTCAACATAGTATTCCTGACTCAGCTTGACTTCACAGTAATTTGGTACTGTTTTGATGGTCACATAGATGTGTTGTGCTACATTGACTTCAATGCAATTGAATTGTACCTGTACCTGTTCAAAACATTTATAAAATCAAGTTTGTGTGTGACTTCCAGAATACACGAAAACTACTGGTTATCAGATTTAAGCAAGAAATATTCTTTGTTCAGATTTATTTATATTTACGAGGACCATTGTCTCAGATATTTTAGCATTAAGAATGTAAAAGAAGCAGATACCACTTAATGAAAGGATTTCAAAGAGCATCATTACTTCTCATCCAGGATGTTGCTATCTTCTTCACTTCCAGAAATCCAAATATCTACAAGCTATCAAATAATCCTAAAAGCACAGAAATACAGGTACCCAATGCTCATTGAACTTCAAAAGCAAAAAGGTCTTTCATACTAGCAAAAGTCCCAGTTTGTAGGCGTTTTACAAGCAAAACCACTTGCAGAATAGGAAAAAAAATGCCTGTTTAAAGATTTAATGCCAACTTCAGCAAGTTTTTTTATTCCAGTAACAGTTTGTGAGAGAGAAAGTAATTTATGACACAAAAGTTGATGTCCAGTTATGGTAGGTCATTCCTTCACTGACAGCAGTAACTATTAAATTCAATATAGGTTTTCATGCTAGATATACTCCTATTTGGTACAAGGCATTTGGAGGGTAAAAGACATCTTATTGTCACCATTCTAGTCACTGAACTGAAACTAAGAAAATTACATTAAATATGTTTGTTGAGTCTTGCCTATAAACTTACCTTACCCTAAAAGCTACCAACTGTTCATTGCTGGCCCTGCATTGCCTATAGGGAGGGACGTTTGATCATCAAGTGATACAGACTGTAAACTGCAATTGCAGTTTGGGAGAAGAACATTGTTTCACATGTGCAACCAATATAACACTTACAAAGCACATTTTGTATGAGATTAATAACAGTTATCCACCAGTAACTGAAAGCAAAAATTCATGTCTTTTAAACAGTTGGTAAATGTTGGGGTTTTGGGTTTTTTTTTTTTTCCCAGTTGCAAATTTTAATAAAAGATACTTCTGGGTTTAGCTTAGTAAAAAAGTATATTCTGCTGTTGCAGTTACTACCATGAGTTTAGGACAGATGTGTTCAAGTGCTTAGGCACTTGGCTGTCTTCTAGATGTGTAAATTCCATTGACACGGTTGGACTTAAATAAGTCATACGTATGCACTTAAAATCCCTGTGGCATTGTGCTTCCTAGCAATTGGAGTTACAAAAGCTTCCCCCCCACACAATTTGGTAGGCACAAAGAGAAAGCTGGCAAGATTGATATGAAAATTAGGCTTTGCAGAGGCAGCTTCTCTTGCAAAAAGGTAAGTGGAAGAAGTATGAAAATGATGGAGAATTGAATTTATAGCTTATAAAAGGACATTTTGTTATGGAGTTTCATTTGACAATGCTGAAGCATACATTTCATTGCAGTTTTCCACAAAGTCAATAAGAGGAGAAAATAAGAAACAAAATATTTTTTTTACAAAGATTCATAAACATTTAAATGAAAAACAACCCCCAAAAAAGGGGTCTACCTTCTTTCCGTTAAGCATCTTGCTTTTTTTCCTAGCAAATCTCACATTTGTGCACTGAGATTGCTGAGTGTCCAGTGAAAGAGAACATATTTCCAGCCCACGGATATTTTCTGAAATGAGTCAGGAATAGATTTCAGAAATATAATTTGAGAATCTTTAAGAAAAATAGAAAATAAATAAAAATATACCATATCGTAAGCTTTCGTTCTAAGTGAAAGGCACATGTATTTTATCTCCTTTAAAAAAAAGGGGCATTATATATAACACATGCATGGGGGTAGGAGCAAGAATTTAATACAGATTGCTATAAATTAAAGCTTTAATTATGCAAATTCTTATGCAAATTTTAAAAATAAACCTATTAACTCTGAGTGAAGCACACTAGGAAATATCTAAATGGTAACACAGTAAGCACATGAATGGCAGAGTGTTAAGTATAAATAGACTATGCCCCAAAAGTCTGAGTGCTTTCATTTTATTTTAGTGCAGAATTGTAACTTCAGATGCATAAACTGTTTCTCCTTCTGTTGGGGCAGTCGCTCATGTCTGAGTTACCAGGGCAGAACGAATTAGCGCATGTGTGCATGCACGCATGTCACAGCTAGAAAGAAAAGGGCAGCAGTATGCTTGGGGCACTGGTAGAGAGAAGTGTATTATGTTGGGAGTAAAAAATCAGTTTTCTTGAACTCATTATCTCAGTTCTCATTCCCCTGAGAAGGGCCATGGCTTTATCGTGGTTTGTAGTAAAATGTTTTCACAAAAAATATCTTTCTGATATAATTACATGAAAACAGCTTGGACACAAATATTTCAATAAGGAACAAAATCTGGCTGAACAGCTATAAACAAAAAGTAACCAGAAATTATTCAGGAGCAAATCTGTTTCCTACCATCCAGATTCAGAGTTCCTTTAATGTTTAAATGAAGAGAGCATGGGCTTCCTTGGACACATTTCATCACTGTTGAGATCTTCATGCTTTTCAGTACCATAGAAGATAGAGATTTAGGAGCATCATGGCAGAAGCTGTTAAAAATGCCACCTGCAAATGCAAATACACAGACAGAGAAATCTCACTGTACACAGGATATTTGGGGGCAACAAAGCACCAAAGGTGAAGGTCCAGCTCTACTGAAATCAGTAGGAAAAGTCACCACTGACTTGAGCAAAGCCAGTACTTTACCTACTTACATGGCCAACATTGCTAGTGAGCAATGCAGGAGGGTTGGAAAGAACTGCATTACAGATAGGGTTTGATAATAAATTTCCTGGCTTAGGGAAGTGTTAACCCACAAGAGGAAGGAATCACACTTCTAACAGTTAAGGCTAGCAGAGCACAACTGGACTAATAGTGTTTTTAAATAATCAGATCTCCTAGGTTGTGGCTAGACTAATAGTTTATTTAAACTTTTTTTCAAAACTATTACCTGTATATTGTGAACACTCTCATAGGTGGTATTTTAATTTTAGGATTGACTGATGGTCTCAACTGCGGTTAAAATTTCACTTTCACACAAGAGGGCACCATTGCATTCCAAGTCATGGAAAAATCCCTCACACCTACAGGATTTCCTTCTGCTTTAAACCAGAACAGCAAGAGCAGAATAAATATTATTCAGGCCTTCTTCAAGGTATAAACAGTAGGCACAGAACACAGCTACTATGTCTCATCTTATTTTCCCATGGAAATTTAGTCATCCCGAAGCCTTAGGACATCGGTTTGCATAGCTGCCTTCTGTAGGCTAATGTAAAAGAAAAAACAGTCTTAAGGCCCCAAATCTCATCAGTTAGCCATATTTCATCTCTTTCGACTTCTCAGACTGCCCTGCACAGAAATCAGTTATTTATTTATGAATTTATATTGGTACAGTGGCTTTAATCCCCAATGCATTCCTTGGGCTTCTCTACCTCACATATATTGTTTGCAGTCCCAAAAATCAAGAGTTCAAGAAACTATCAGAATGAATAGCCAGGGAATTGTGTTTTGTCCCTTGGCTTTGTGGTATACAATTGCAACACACCTCATTTTAGCTGTAACTACATCATAGCAATTTCTTTGAAATATTTCTTACTCGTCTCACTTCGGTACATAGCATGAAAGTTAAAAGATACCCAAGAAAAACAAAGTAATTTACTGCACATTCTCCTCCCACTGGGGAGAGGCTGGAAGAACAAAAAACATTTGACTTTTTAGTCATACTGCTTAACATGTGTGTAGAAGGAGTTCAATTACTATAGCAAAGAGCGTAGTATGAAACAGCAGTGCCACAATACTGTGCTTGCCATAAAATACAGGATAACACTCTTAAATCATCAGAAAAGGGTGCATCCAAGAATTGTTGTCAAGCATGGATGCCCATTGACTCACATGGAAGACACATCCACAGTTCTCACAGAGGAAAGGTAGGATGTGGAGGAGGAAGAAGGGCAAAACTTATCCTTCCTTACCCCTCCAAACCCTCCAATGAAGGAAAGTGCTCTAAATTTAAAGACTGAAAGTGTATTAACCTGTGTAGGACCTCCTTCTATATTATGAGATCCTCACTTTCACAGTGTCTGGTTGCAACTGAAGCTCATTGTCAAGGGCTGAATACTGATACATGAAGGATGTGAAAGAAGGCTGACATAAATGTGGTACCTTGGCTTGAATCTGTCAGGCCTTAAGGTGCCCTCACACTTGGGATTAGGATAAATAAGTCCTGTGTGATACATATCAAAAGTCAGAAAAGACAAACTCTTTGCACCTGAATCTCCACTCCATTATCCTGGTTTTGTGCCATTAAGCATCTTTTAGAGGTGACAGGATATGCTGTTATGAACCAAGTGGAAAAGAATGGAAAAACAAGGACACTTTACCTCAACTGACAGTAGAGTCAGCTCTCAATTATCCAAGGTAATATTGGCAATGAGAGAAGACAATTTGTGCAAACCAAAGAAAAAACACAGATCATTCAAAATACACAAATTAGGCTTTAAGAGCAGTGGAGTACATTGACTTTTGAAGAATTTGTAAACAAGATTTCACAGAGATGAGGAAGCCTTAAGAAGTACAGTGTACAGCAGCCAGATGTGAACACTATATTCCATGTTCCAGGAATGGGTGGTGTAATAACCCTGAAGGTATCTCAGGATAGAGAGCTACTGTACAACACCCAATCAATCTACCCACAGTTAATTGGGAGGTTACTATATTGCAGAACCACCTGATAATTATTACTAATAACATGATATATGATGATTAGTTTTAGCTCTGTCTCTTTGCTCAAAATGATATTTTCTTGACTGCATCACATGACATGCAGTTGTGGATACCAAATGGTATCAAGGAGCAACAGTTTCTGCTTAATTTCTTGGCTGTTGGTGTAAATTTCTTGATCCAGACCTATAATCTTTCACATTCCCATGTCTGTGTAGAAATGATTTAAGAGAAGAGCAATGTATATATGTATACATTGTCAAAGCTGACAGTTCTTTACAAAGTATTCTGTTTCGGTCAATTTGACCCTACTTATTTTTAGGAGTGACTGTCATGACTTAATTGAATTCAGTTCTTAGTTATTACTGCCTGAAGTATGGTATTATCAGATGTCACAGGCTTGGAACTATCTCAGCAGAATCCTAAAACATACCTAGGTGCATTACTGACACTGGATCAGTATCAGGCAGATGCACAAACACAGTTTTAGGGAGTGCTGTCTGTCCTTAAGCAGGGACACTGCGCTCCTTGATCACAGTTGCTACCTTCAAACTGAGAACAAATAAGTAATACACTGGATAAAATAAAATTACTCTTCCACTTTGGATTTTTTTCTATTAATTTTATGATACATTTTGAGAATTGAAAAAGATGCTGCAAAACTCATTAATAATAATTTAAATGGATCATATAATGCATGAGGATATTAGTTTTGGATGACAATAAATATATGATACAGGGAAAAGCTGACAGAAAATAATTTTCATTCTATAAATCATCACAGTATAAAACTCATTTCTGACTAATTCTTCAGTAAACTTTTACCTTATCATCTTTTAATCCCCCCTAGATAGTTTCCTCTGGAACACACACCTCTTTCTTTTTCTCATGATTAGTTTGATCTACACCCCAGAAGACATAAAGATACATCTTGCTACACAAACCATCTGCTGAGTAAATCTTGCCTAAATTTTGTGTTTATGAATTATAACTGTAATTAGCCCCACATGAGAGAGGGATTGTTGCTGTAATAAAAGATTCCTTAATTATGGACACATATATGCCCAGGCATAAAGAACCCAAGGCTTATTATTCAGCGTGTAGACACTTTCCTTGTACTTTTGCCATCAGATCAACCACAGCAGATTATTTTTTTATCTGATGATGCAGCAATCAACCCAGAACTGTCACGACAGCAAAACACACCTTATGTACACTGGGATAATAGAAGCCAGAGCTGAGCAATGAATACGCAATAGAAATGATTAGATGGATAATTTGAAGCCTCAAGCAAGAAGATGAAATTGGAGAACAGCAAAAAAAATTGCAGAGAAAATCCATTAATAACAGGTCCAGGCCAACACCCAATAGAAAATCATAACCATTTTTTTGTCCGATATTTCTTCCCTACAAGAATTGTAAGAATCTGAAATACTTAGGATACTGACAGTGCTAAATTTGTAAGCATATCTAAAGCACACTAAAATTGCTTCACTGGAACATCTTTCCATGAGTATAAATTACAGTAACATTTCAAACCTATTTGCATATGATTTACCACAGTATCTGCTGCATCTGTGCATTAGGGTGATTCAACAAAATTCATAAACAAACTAGATATGCTCTGCTAAGATAACCACATGGTGCACTTCAGTTAATAAATACCAAAATTTGCTACTTAAAAGTACTTACATCAATTATGAAATTGGTTAAATTTCAGACTGGCAGCCTCTCTTTCACAATAGATTTCAATGCACAGTAAATTAGAAGGGTTTCACAGTTGTACATTCAGAAAATATTTCAAACTTCCAAGTATATTGGACAACATGGTGATATACTATGCCAAATACATTTTCTGATAATGTAAGGTTTCTTACATTATATATCTGGAGATATATATATATCCCCGGATATATATATCTGGATATATATATATGGATATATTACAGTGTATTACGTACTAATAGTCTAGAAGAGCAAGAGGGAGAAGGCAGAGTCAAAGTTATGTTGCCAAATACTACAGAGCTGATAGCTGCAATTCTAGAAAATAAAGTCATCTTTTTGTTGCAGCTAAAAGCAATGACTACTGCAAAGGTGCTCTATTATACAGTTAAAGTCTTTTAAGGTAATTTTATCTCAAATAATAAGTAACAAAAAGAATTACTATAGAAAAGGAAGTATGGAAATGAGTATACACCCACTGTTGCACAAGTGAATTAGGATGAAGATTAAAAAAATGTTTTTTCATCACCCCTATAAGGCTGAGTCATCCTACACGTTACTTGTATTAAAGATAGGCAGTAAGTCATTTTCAGGCAGCACTGAAAACCTACAACCAGCTCTGCTTCGTGTACATCATCTTGAAAGATAAGGATCTTTAGTTTACAGACTCTTCAGGGCCCAAAGTCTACATCCAGCTAAGAGCTAAACATCTAGTTTATGCTTATGTGCATCATCTAAGCACCTCTGGCAGTCAACAGAGAAGGAGAACCCCTCTCGCCTACCTCCCAGCACATAAATCACCTGGTCCTAAGATGAGTGGAATGAATCACCACTTTGTGGTACCTGTAGTGAGTCTCCACTATCTAGATCTGCATTTTTGCAATACCCAGCACAGATTTTAACTCATAACCAACAGTATTGCAGGTGTCCTTCCCTTTGAGACCAGGGTTGAAGGGTTTGGTTTCCTCAGCCTGTGCTGCCCGAGGGCATGAAGGCAGGCTTCAGTTAGGTAGAGCAAAGGTCAATGACCCTGTTTCTTCTTCTATCTTCCATGTAGTTTGTGTAACTAGCAGCTCAGCTGCCTAATCCTAAAAGGACTCATTCACAATCCTTGAACCAGCCACCAATGGTTCAGTCTGCTGGCCAGCAAAAGATTAGAGACCTTTTCAGGTGGGACTTTTAACTGCATCCCTTCCACAGCCGTGTTCTTTCTCTCCACCTCAACACATGTCCCACAAATGCCACGCTTTCAGAATAAGACTCATGACCGCTGATGTTCGGCTCACACCCCATGCCACAGCATCAGCATCTCTCGCGCTTGCGGCTCAGCATCGCAGCTTCTCCCTCTTTGTGGACTCTGCCATACGGATCCAGGAAAGGCACCGTGGAGACAAGCAGTGCTCAGAGCTGCACCTCCAGCTAGGACTTCTCCTCTCAGAGGGGACTGCCTGCAAGGCAGCTGCCTCGTACTTCCCTGTTAAGAGACTGTGTGAACTGGAGGAGTGATTGATGAAAGCTTGAGAGTTCAGGTAATTAAAGAACCTGTATTATTACTGTAGGCAAGAATATAAAGTAGAAGCAATAAAAACATGTGAAATGACTAAGCAAATACACCCAGTGACCATCTATGGTAATGAAAACTATAAAGCAACAACGCACAGTCATTATTAACCTATTATTTATCAGAGCTTACCAATTTCCAATGTTTTGTACAAGGAAACTGGTGGTAAATACCCTGTCATGACAGTGATCTGATGTCACCAGGAAAGTGGATTTATTATCTGCAATAAAATATCTTTGACTTTTAAAAACAAATGTAGTAAAAATGTGAATGATGTATACTCACCGGAAGGTTTGCTTTTACAATGAATCCCCTGCAAACAGAAACAAAAATATTATAAAATCTGAGGTAACAATAAAAATAAATATTGCTTAATCATTGGACACAAATATAAACATATCTTAAGCAAGTAAACATATTCACAGTCCACAACAGAAATAATTTTCAAGATAAAAAAAAGATTCTCAAAACAATGCAAATGCACATCACTACTGCATATGACAGCCTGATACGTACAGGAACACAAGATCAGCATTATCCTTATTTTCATGTATTTCCACTGAGGTGTAATTGTTATAACAAGTATAACAGTTCCATCAAATACAGACATCATTTTATCAGGTACTGCCATTCACAGTGACCAATAGCTTATTTATTGTTTTGTCAAACTTTACAACAAACTGCTTCATACCAGGGCAAAGAAACCAAATGATTTTGTAATGAAAGATATCTAGAACACTATTGAATATTATATGATTTTTAGAAGATCACACTAGGCCAATAGAAGGAAGTATTACAGAACTATCTGGCTCAAAATCCTGAAAATGAAATTACTCAGGCACAGTACTTACCATGTTCAAGTGGGAGAGTGTTTTTATAAGAGTAAAATGAACCTGACACTGAGATTTTAACAAGTTTCCAGCTATCTTTCAGACAGACTCCATCCATTTTCCCAGCAAACTCTTAACCACACACTAAAATTCTGTAGAGTTTGACTACTCTGCATGACATTGTAAAAAAAGGCTATTACTGAGCTAACGAATACTGTGTTCTGCTTTGTATCCAGCACATATGTTCCCCCCTGCTTTCCTTTAAAATCAGTGTCTCAATCACAGAGACACTTTTGTCACACCCACAAAAGGAGCAGGCACCGCCTTGTCTCCTCTGCTCTCAAATGGACTGGCAGCTCTCAGTCCTTTTAAAACATCTTAGGATCTTGTCAATAAGCAAAAGTCTCTCCATGGACATTTTGAAGTTCTCAAGTGGTGGAGAAACACAAAGACTGCAGCCTGGGTAAGCATTAGTACATCGTAAAATAACTATTGCTTGGTGTTCCATGAGGCTTTCGTCCACAGGTAATTCTGTCCTCCTCATAAACACAGCTGTAGAGCAAAATCCTATTATTGCTGCAGGTGAGAAATGGCAGCATGTTAGCTACCCTGTGGCAGCTGCCTAGAGTACCTGAGAAGTGTTTTCTGTCCTTCATCACTGCTTTTAAGTTTTTTGCTATATTAGCTTGCTTTTAAAGAAGGCCTTTAGAAAACCAGTGACCAATATTTAACCCGTATTAATTCTCATTCCTTGGTCCTTTTGGCACTTTTATTTTTAATCACTTCTAGAAGTAAGTTGTCATCTTTTTTGATTGGCAGTTTGTCACTATGACTCATAAAAGTGCAGGCACATAAAAGGTGGTATTTTAAACCACTTTTTATAATAAGACAGAGATCGTCATATTCTTTTGTGGAATCGCTGGAAAACAACGAACATGTTGTGAGCAATCCAGACCGAGTGGCCTCACTGTAACAACAGGCTGCAGCTGTGTTCAAGGACATATGCAAGGCCGAGATAGATTTAGAAACTACATTCATGGCCAAGAGATAAGGAAGTTGGACTGTTGAAAACAGGATGCCTACCTAGTAGGAGAGCAGCGCGTGGACACCACACCTGGACCAGTCATAGAGGGCAAAAGGACGCGTGGACAAGTAGCTTTAGCCTATTAGCAATAAGATAGCAACGTGTGTACTTTATGTTAGTGTATAAATTGCTGTGTATCCTTTAATAAAGTGGCATTAACTTGATCACATTGGTCGTATAAGTTGTGTCCAGGACTTCCGCGTCAGCATACTTTCATAGACAAGTTTATAAAAATTACTTGTGACATTGTAAAAGATATCACTTTGGCTGCTTCTACACAATACTACATTGACACTCAAAGAAGTAGGGCCTATTGCGATAGGACAACTCTATCAACTGTTGCAATAAGGACCCTCTTAAACTAAAAGGGTAGATTTAGATTGGACATAAGGACGACTTTTTTTACAATGAGGATGGTGAAACACTGGAACAGG
Source organism: Strix uralensis (assembly GCF_047716275.1). Taxonomy (NCBI): domain Eukaryota; kingdom Metazoa; phylum Chordata; class Aves; order Strigiformes; family Strigidae; genus Strix; species Strix uralensis. The sequence continues at coordinate 22,583,954 of NC_133976.1, forward strand.
TTGCCCAGAGAGGTGGTAGATGCCCCCTCCCTGGAAACATTCAAGGTCAGGTTGGACGGAGCTCTGAGCAACCTGATCTAGCTGAAGCTGTCTCTGCTTATTGCAGGGGGGTTGGACTAGATGACCTTTAAAGGTCCCTTCCAACCCAAACTATCCTATGATTCTATAAAGGAAATCAAACTTCTCTATATAACTTCTCTAAAACTGGGGTACTTCTATTTCACTGGTTTCATTAATTCCTCAAGACCCCCTGAAAGTCTGAAAAATGTAACTGATAAGACCTCATTTCCTCTGTAATGTGTTCATAGAAATAGTGGTCATTTATTAATTATTTCTGCTCCCCCCCAAAAAAAGCTTCATTGGTAGTTTGCTGATTCTCCCAATTCACATTAATCAGTAGAAAGAAGACCATAGCTTTCTGAATAATTCAGTGCAACACTAAACCAATGAAAGTGGAACATACCAGCTCATATAAAACTACTGGAATTTAACTGCTGTTTCAAAGCCCTAATTTTGAATTATTTCTGATCAAACCCAGCAGTATTATGCAGAAGGACAATCTGAATTCAGTTTCTTTACTTGAAGTTCTCCATGGCCTTAGGGAGTGGAATAGACGAATATACAAAATGACTGCAAAAATGAAGTGAGTAAGTTAGGGAGCTTTCTTGATGAGAAAATCTAACTGTTGGATCAACTAATTGCTGAGCCACTGCTTACTGGAAGAAATTAATCTCTCATGAGGTTGATAATTTAGCAAATTACTTCTGTATTTTTAACTTTTCATTTTGCAGCCAGACTATTGAAAATATTTTGGTTAGGTGGCTTGAGAAAGTTCCCAATTGCCAGTCAAAATTTATTAGAACATCCTCTTTAAACAAACTTCTGTAACTGTTCTTTCTGGTTACAATCATGGTGCAAAAATACATTAGGAAAAAATCAGGATCCCATTGAAGTAAACAACAAAAACATCACAAAACTCAGGATTCAGCCTTTTATATAAAGAAGGTCAGTGCTTTGGAACCCTCGCTATGACACCTGAAAAATGCAAATCATGTGTAAATAAATTATCTTAAGTTACAAACATGGAAAAAAAAAAACCACTCACTTCTGTGGGTCTGTGGAACAATGCAGAAATCCTCCTATACCTTCTGGTCTATCTTAATTAATTATCATTTTTCAGTATTGCTCAGATGAATACTACCACATGAGCACTTTCCAGTGCCATCTTGCATTTATTTTCCATGGGGAAAAAAAAAAACAGATCCATCGGTGATTTTTTGTTCTGGTAGGGAGATGTTTTGTCATTCTTGGGCACTTGGGTTTGTTCTGGGTGAGGAGTTGTTGGGAAGGTTTACATAAATAATCAAACATTTGCACAAACACTTGCCAGTTACAGTGAGCATTTGGTCACAGCTCAATTCCTTTTTTTTAATAAGGGTTTCTTCTTATTGTACAATACCAAGGGGGGGTGGGGGTAGTATTTTCTTTTATGATCATTTTGCAAAATAGTCAAAAGAGACCATTTGTCTCAAAGAAGAACTCAAATAAATTAACCAAGTTCCTCTCCCACTTTCTATATCTTTTGTTTTCAGGAATTTTCAGTCATGAATGCAATAGAAAAACATAACACACTAAAACCAGAATGGAAATTTTCTTCCCCTTTCACAAATGCCGTGGGTGTCTTTTATGCAAAAATAAGATCCTGAACATGATAATACATTTTACTCCTATACAGAGAGCATCTTTAATTCATATCTGCTTTGGCAAAGAGCCTAAGCAAAATATACTTACACAATGCACAAACAGTTAGGGATTTTCCTATTTCTTTAGGGTTTTCCCCATTTGTGGTATTACTCAACTGTAGCTAGGGGTTATCTGAACAGACACCACCAATGTGTAGCATTCTGAATAGAAGGTGTGGTGCCAACTTTTTAGCTAGCACAGCAACTTCTCCTCAATCTAAGTCAATTGTAATATCACACTGTTTTGTTTAAAGACTGTAGAGAAGAAAGTGAGATCAGTAGAGGAAGACTTGGATTTAGGGGCACAGAGAATATTTTCATGAATTAAATTGCCAAGAAAAAGAAACAAAGATTAGACCTGCTTCCCATTTTCTCTCATATCTCTAGGCACTGAATCAAACACAGAATAGCAGAAATTCTTCTCTGAATGTTCTGTCATGCAGGAAAGAGTCTGAGGCAAATTTGGTTTCACAGTCTACCTGTTAGCTCTGCTGTACCTCGTTCATAGAAGAGTTGGTGGCATGACTCCATAAGAAATAGTAATATGCCTGAAAATGCCTTAAAATGTTTCCTTTAATTGGACCAGGTTGTCAGACACTTAACATTCATTCATTAAGCTACCTACATTAGTCAGTGAATTTAGAGTGAACAGTTTTCGTCCCTTTTGAGAGATCCTCAGTGGCAAAGCTATTATCTACATTCCTACTTCAGTTTCAACTGTCAGAGGGCAGAGAGAAAGGAACATGACCATATTTTGATGTTTCCCTCTACTCCAGCAATTTCTGTTCTTTGACCACCATTAAAAATAAGCAAAGGACTGTATGTATTCTTACAACACAGGGAAAGCGTGGTCTTGCAATAACTGATGCTCAAATTGTAGCCAAAATGCTGATAAAGATGATGAATTTAATCATGTTCTTTTTGATTTCCAGTTGAGAGGGAATGCTCCGCACAAATCCATCTTATTCTGCACACAATTAGAAAGGACCCCCCAGATCACTGGGTCTAGTGCCCTGAAACCACAGGTACCACATCATCTAATCCCTTTCAAAAACTAGAGAAACTTCATTTTAAAATCAGTCAGGCTTCTGTGTGCATTGCTTCAATAGCCAAAGCTATTCCAGAAGCCCTGTTTTCTGCCAGCGCCAGCACCAAATCTTTTTATTTCTAACATAAACACAATAATGGCTAGCTTATATTGGCTTCTGATTGTGCCCATTATCTTTTCACTTAAATAGATGCTTTCCACCCTGGAATTTACTTTCCATTTATTCACCACCTGTAATATACCTTTTCTCAGTCTCAGCTTTTTCAAGACTACAAAAGCCAAGCTCTTTTATTCCTCTCTAATAAGACAGGCTTTCCTTCTTACCATCACTCTTCTCAGCAGCTATTTCTACTTTAATGCATCTGTCCAAATGGAGTGACCAGAACTGAAGACACACGGTTCTGAAGACAGTTTCCCTCTAGGGTTTATCTGGTGCCTTGTAAAGCGACAATATTCTTTGTCTGAATTGGGAGCACCACAACCATGTTATATCAGTAGTTATCCTCCAATACAGAGAGGGAGTTACTTACCCCTTTCCATGTAAGCAATCCAGCAGCAGCCTTCTTTTTTCCATCTGCTCACCCCATTCAATTTATGGAGGGAAGAGCCTACAGATGCTGGGCCATTAGAGACCCAAATGATTTCTCATGGCCTCTAGTGAAAAACCTGACAATGTTAACGTGATCTCAGTCACTTCCATAAAGAAAAAGGTCTCTGAGCAGTGGACAGCCACAGTCAAAGTGATATGGACCTATACAATTTAAGAACTTTGGATGGAAACAGAGAGGATACGGAGTTGTATCATAAGCTGCTCAGACTATCAACAAATGATTGCAATTTCTTTCATAGAGACATTCAGCCACAGAAACTACTTAAGGAGAACTTCACAAATGGAAACAACTGAGTATGCTTTAGCTTTTTCCAGAGCTATTTTCACAAGCGAAGGAGATAATGGCTTTGCGCTTTACATGTTCCTGATGCTGGTGAGGTTTGGAACCTCACAGGACTTCTCTCATTCTATTCTCATAAGGGTCACCACTGTATTTATCTTACCAGATGTAAGGAAACAGAATTCTTTCCACTAAGAGAAAGTACAGGGATAACATAATGATTCCTGTCCCACTAAAAAAAAGTCTTAACTATATCGTGGTCAAGTATGTATACGAAAAAGCTTGTTATTGGAGATGGGTGAAAGGGAAATTATAGGCCTACAGAACACACTTGGCAATTGAGTAAAATTGTCGTTATTTACTGAGAACCAGAGGAATTATGATTAATACACGTAATAAGAAAATTTAGAACTGTTAAAAATTCATAGTTAGTACTGCTGATACAGTGTCCCCAAAAGACCTTTTCTCAAAGGAAGCATCTGTATTTGTGTTGACGTCATGTAATTACTTTCATTGCCAAGGTAAAACTATCTTACTGATGATCCTTTTTAATTTTTGGCAACTCACAAGGTTGTTCTTCAACTTTTACTGACAATGTGGTGATCAGATACATGTGAACAGTGTGCAATGAGATCCGCTAAGCAACCATAGAAGGAAACATTTGGACTGTTATCCATGCAGAAAAGATAGGCACCTGAATTTATGGCAAAGCATTATTTTGGACTACTTTGAACTGCTTCTACAAGGGTGCCTGGATGTTGCTGGATTTTTTTACAGAATGTTAAAACCAAAACATCTGAGTCATTATCCACCTCCGAGTCTCTGTGTGTGTGCTCCAAGCTGAACAAAAACCATCCCATCACATTAGTGCAGTGCTGAACCTGAGGGGATAAGTACTACTAAGAAGTGGGATATTAAGCTCAGGCTCAGTACAGTGCTAACAAGGCCCACACACTTTTTGGATGAGAGTCCAACAGAGCAAGGTTAACATCTGCCTGTGTCAATGTTGTGTTGATATGCTCTCAACTAAACAGTGAACAGACAGTGAACAAATGGGGAAGAGATTAGTGGGTTTATTGAAGATTATTGGACAATCTTCAGTAAGACTGCAGAGTGGTCTAAAGCATAGCCTTTTAACAATTTTTGTTTCCTGCACCATTTGCCATTTCACATGTATATGCAAATGTATGGACCCTGTCCTCCACAAGCTGCTGTTTGTCACAGAGCCAACACTTCCATTACAGTCTAGCAGCACTTCAGTAATGCAGGAGCACATGATTAACAAAAGACCCTCAAGCCCCTTCGATTTTTTGTCCTTATGTTTACCTGCTACTCTTCAGGTATAAAAGATTTCTGTCCTCAAGTCAGTATGTATTTCCTCCTGCATTGTATTGATGCAGAGGAATCCTGTTCCCATATTTTAACTGAACTGTCCCATATTTTAGCTGGACTGTATGTGGCATATAACGTCTTCTGACCATTACTGTGGCTGCATGGCTGTATCCCTTTTATATAGCAGAACAAGTGAAAGAGTTGGTAGCACAGTAATTATATTTCTGGGAACTCTTTGCAGTGACATGCATTTATTCTATAAGCGAATGTCCAATCAAAACAATATTGCTTTGAGTTCTCACAGCTGGGAAGAATATTGCCCCGTTGTATTTTTTTAAGTGATTTGTATGTAAAAATAAGGATGTGATACAAAAAGGACCTACATAGAAACCACTTGCTTTTAAATTTATTGGACCAAAGGGAGCTACGAAAGTCTGAAATAAAAGCTGCCTGTTCTATTGTATGCTTCAACTCCAGGACTAGAAGCAGAATTTGCCTGAAGCAACAGTATGCTCTAGCTTCTTTTTTTTAGAAATTTAAAAAAAAAAATAATAAAACAAAAACATTGTCAATCATTTTGATGTCGTGTTTCCTAAAATATTAATACAAGTTGTTAACAAAACAGAATTGCATACAATAGACAAAGTAAAATTAAAATTCACTTTGAATGCCATGCCCTCGGCTGGTATAAATCAGCACCATCCCATACATAGAGTGTCAAAAATTTCAGACCACTCAGCTACTTGAAAGGACAACTAATCTACCAAATCAGCACTTCTAGTCTAACAATGAGACAGGGACATTCTAACACAGCATTAATGGTTATTTCAATGAATGACTGGAGATCTCATACAGAGGATGATAAAACAGAATCAAAGAAATTTAAGGTGGAAGGAGTCTCTGGAGGTCACCAAGTCCAGCCTCCTGCTAGAAGCAGTACTATTACCAAAACCAGATCAAGTCAGCCATTATTTTGGCCATTTCTTGAAAAACTGGAGGATGTAGATTCCACAAGCTCTCCAGACAACCATAGATATCCCCTGCTTTGAGGTTAGGATGGTATAATGATCGCTGTAGCACAGAAGAGGCTACGATAAAAACTTAAGATCCCTCAGCAGCACTGACAGCACTGAGACTTGCTGCATTAGAGGTGACTGGAACCAGTGGGCAGTAAGATTGCCACAGAAAAGGAAAAAGAAAAAAACAAGCAAGAATTGAAGTGAAGATCATGAGAAGAGACCCTCCAGGATAGAATTGCTCTTCCTGCTGCTGCTGCTGGAGGCAGTGGTTATTTCTTTGGAAACAGTTATTTTTCTTTTGGCCTCAAGATCTTTTTCTATTCCAGTTACATCCTAACGCTATTCCATATATCCTAACACTATTCCTCAGCAAAAGAGGGAATATATTGCATGCCTGGCTTTCCAGTGCTCTGGCATACACAATGAAGTCCTCAACATTTTGCTCTAGGCAACTACTTATTTTCCTTATGTTTAGAGTCAGTCCCAGGAGCAGAACAGTGTTCTGCTGTGCACTGTGACCTTTATAAATTATAAATGCCATCCTGCTCACATTCACAAATTGTGGAGGACTATGGTTGAGTGAAACTCTTTCCACTGATTTGAATGAACTTTGAATCAGATCCAAGTGGGGAAAAGCTTTTTGCCTACTGTGGTGGGTTGACCCTGGCTGGAAGCCAGGTGACCACAAAAGCTGCTCTATCACTCCCCTCAGCTGGACAGGGGAAAGAAAATACAATGAAAGGCTCATGGGTCGAGATAAGGACAGGGAGATCACTCACCAATTACTGTCATGGGCAAAACAGACTCAACTTGCAGAAATTAGCTTGATTTCTTACCAGTCAAATCAGAGTAGGATGATGAGAAATAAAAACTAAATCTTAAAACACCTTCTCTCCACCCCTCCCTTCTTCCCAGGCTTAACTTCACTCCTGATTTCTCTACCTCCTCCCCACCAGTGGCACAGGGGGACAGGGAATGGGGGTTGCAGTCAGTTCATCACACGTTGTCTCTGCAGCTCCTTCCTCCTTAGACTGACTTCTCACATTCTTCCCCTGCTCCATTGTGGGATCTCTCCCACAGGATAGTGTTCTCCACAAATTTCTCCAATGTGAGTCCTTCCCACAGGCTGCAGTTTTTCATGAACTGCTCCAGCGTGGGTCCCTTCCACGGGGTCACAAGTCCTGCCAGCAAACCTGCTCCACCATGGGCTCCTCTCTCCATGAGTCCACAGGTCCTGCCAGGAGCCTGCCCCAGCACAGGCTTCCCATGGGATCACAGCCTCCTCCGGGTGCATCCACCGTTAACCTCCATGGGTGCAGGGCACAGCTGCCTCACCATGGGCTGCACCACGGCACCTGGAGCACCTCCTCCCCTCCTTCTCTGACCTTGGTGTCTGCAGAGCTGTTTCTCTCACATATTCTCACTCCTCTCTCTGGTTGCAGTTGCTGTTGTGCAGCAACTTTTTCCCTTCTTAAATATGTTATCCCAGAGGAGCTACCACCATCGCCAAGGGGCTTGGCCTTGGCCACTAGTGGATCCGTCTTGGCACCCCTGTAGCTCCCCCGCTACCAAAATCTTGCCATGCAGACCCAATACACCTATACAAACTTCAGATTTGCCCATGATAAAAGGGTCACATAACTTCCAACTAAGGCAATTTCTGTGTGCTGATTTTGCATTACTACTGGTAGTGAAATGAAGCCAAAGTTTGCAGTCATTTGCAAAATAAGATTAAGTCAGCCAAATCTAAAAGAGGATTTAAGTACCTTAAACATGATTTAAGCAAACTAGTAATCTCAGCTGAACACCATGATCGATAATACCCTATTAATTGCCACCTAACACTAGAGGCACCCAAGATTATTAGGCACCTCCCTTTCTGATCTGAAAGCTACCTGGAGACATGTAGTTTGGTGTTTAGTTCATGACCAGAATGAAGCTGGAATGACACCTAGCTCATGCCAAAGCTCTTTGAGATAGCATTACACTCACCTGTGAGACACCACATCCCCCAGCATAGCAGGTGGCTGGAGGAGATTTAATAGTAACAGAGGACAAATTAACAAAGCTCTAGCCTAACTTCTCTCAAACTGGAAATATTAGAGGAGAAAATCAGACAGGGGCATGTTCCAGTTCTTATACTCTAGCTTTCAAGTCCTTACCTCAAGGGATAGCCAGGTTCAACATCATCCTTAACCTGAAGCGGTTCTAACCCTAAGTTCTCTGTTTGCCACACTGCCCAGTAAACTAGAGGGTTTCCCAAGCCTCCTGTCAAAGCAGTGATATTACATAGAGAGAGAATGAAAGAACGATGGTCTGAGAGAAGGACAGGCAAGATGCAGTGTAGTTTTTAAAGCTGAGTGCTTCCAACATTCAAATGGGAGATCTGTTCCCTTCTCAAAGCCCACTTAAATTTTATTTTAAGCAGTCATCAGAAAAAAAACAGAAACTGAAACTTTGGAAGAGTGGCTCTCAGCAGCTACTCTGAAGAGAGACTGTCAAACTCTGGCTCATAACTCAGGTGTCTGGACTCTAGAGAGTGGAGTTCAGAGTAACCTGGTGCTTTAATTTGTTCCCTTGCCTCACTTGAGGCAGTACCGTGCTGAGCAGGCACGTTTCTCATACTGCTCTGACAAGTCACTAATGCTTTCTCATGATCTCCATCTAATCTGTACTTAATAACCTGGAACCACAGGAAAGGAACATAGAATGGGTGAATGTTGCACAGATACTGTCCTGAAATGTTGGCTTAAAAACAAAAATGAATGTGCTAATCCTAACCCTGCCAGTGTGGATCACAAAGTCATACTAAAATGTAAAACAGAGCACACTTATTATAACAGTTTCAAGACTTTGTAGGCCATGTGTCAAGGCTCAGACACTCTTCAAAGCCATGCAGAGAAACACAGGAGCATGTTTCTGGTTTTTGTAACTCCCATAAAAATGGTGTTTCTCCCTCTTCTCCTTAAACAGAGAAAAACTTAAAACCTAAATAAACTTGGAACTACCCCCTATTATGGCTCTTCCTGCTGAAAAATATTTTTAAATGTTGATTTTGATTTTATTCTAGCCTTAGCTTGTTATGTGGTTGTGTAAGGATGTAAGGCTGTACAAATGATCCCTTGGACCATGCTAGAAGCAGTGGTAGTGTAGTCTTCGGTGACAATCCTGAGAAGTCAGTGCATTCCTTCCTGGTGTCACAGTATCAGTTAAGGAACTGTTTCCGTTAAAGACTTAATGATAAAGGTGCCTGACTAGCTCTAATTGTGCTTGCTTGAATGTACAGAAACACTCTAGCCACAGCAAAATGAGGAAAAATCTTCTTGTAGGTGAAAAACTTTTTTTGCAGCTGTATACTTGAAAATTTTTGAGAGGATTATTTCCTATTTGATTCCTTTCCTAACTATTATGGCATCTGAAAGTTTTAATCCTACATCAGAAATCTTATACCAGAATCCCTGCATACATGCCTTTCCTCTCCTATGAAGAGCAACAAAAGCCAAAAACACCTTTCCCTGAAAGAGCTAGCGGTGTGAATACATGAAAAATTAAAATATATTCAAAATTTGCCATGTAGAAAAGCCCTACTGAAAATATCTGTACTGTGCATTCCAACTGAAACATTTGCAGTTTGAGATAACTGATACAGAAACTAGTTATGAATAAATTTGGAAATGCTAAGGAAGAATAAATCATATAAAATACAGACTTAAAAATATTTACTCAAAAAGTCATTACACAGTCTATTTCACTTTTTACTGTTAACTCATAATTTTGTGGGGATTTGGGGGGAATGGAAAAAACCCACCAAACTATGGATAATCACGTAGTTTGGCTTTATCTTGTGTATCTTCCATATACTGTAGTTGCTAAAGTTAGCACAGTCCAATTAAAGGAGGCAGAGGTTCAAAAGAAGAGCTTCCAAGGAGGCAGGATTCTACCAGCTTTACAACAGCAGCATTGTTTCAGCTGACTCTCCTGATCATGCTCATGTCCCTAGAGGAAGCTGTAATTTCTGGGCATAGCCTCAGTGTAACAAACCCATCAGTGTTCAGTACCTTCATATGTTGCTTCACCCTATGTCTCATTTTTAATGATAGCACTTACTCACTGAAAACCACCTATGCCACACATTCACCTAAAAAGTGTATGTGGGTTTTTTTCCCCATAAGTGGAAGATAAAATAAGCTACAGAGGCAGACTGAATGGTAACACAGATGTGACCGTGCTCTAAAAATTATTCTATCATATACAAATATAATATATTGAAAATTAGGGGAAAAAATTAAAGAGCACATACTACTGACCAAAAGTAAGCATGATACTATAATGAGAATTGCAAAATTAAATTAAAAAAATAAACAAACCACAAAGGGGGAAAAATTATAATACAAACATCAACATTTGAAACGTAATGGAGAAAACTCTCATTGCAGTCATGGAAGGAAGAACAGCAGGTCAAGGAGATGAGGAAGTGGGAGAAAGATCAAGGAAGTTTGCATATGTAGGGATGAAAGGGAAAAACAAAACTGGAGACAGTGAAATGTATTAACTGCAATAAATTTTATTTCCTCAAGGTTTTTCCAAGAAAAGACAATGAATGCACAGCTAGTACTGTACAATGTTGTTTATATGACTCATACTTTCTGAAAATATGCAGGCAAGTAGAGGCAACTCCAAGACAATCAGTTTTCCAGAAATGATTGAAATTTGCCACACATATTCAAAGCAAATAAGTTGAAATATTTTCTTGTAAGAGAAAGAGCCACAGATCATTTACAAAGTAAAACTGAAACTCTCTTCATTTTTGCATAGACACTTCCTGAATGAGATTGTATGTCCCATACAGTTTTCATGGTGAGCCCCATATTTTGCTTGCTGAAAGGGCAGGATATGCAATACAGCAAGACAGATCTTTGGCTCTGTTGAGGAACTTGAAAGCCCATCTTTGGATCCCACAAAAGAGAAATTTATGAATGAAAGCAAAGATATGGGTTAGAAAAGAACTCAAGATGCCATCTACTCTACATTTCTGCCTTAGGAAGAATTACCTTTATCTGAGACATATCTGAGAGGTATTTGCTTAGCATGTGCAGAGATCTCTATAAGCTCCTCAGGCAATCTATTTCAGTGCTCAGCATCATTAGTTACTGTGACTTTCCAGCTTATTCATGACCTCAGAAAACTCTGGCCCAACGACTTCCTACAGTTGTGAAGGCAGGGTCAGGCCTGTAATGTGTCCATATCACATCCGAGCATACATGATTTTATCAGTTCCTAGCCAAGTAGTTCAGAGCTAGTCTGGAACTTCCTCAACAACACACTGCTGTTCAGGGCATATTTTCTGTTTTGTGTTTTTAAGATGGCAAATAATTTTCAAAAAATTTTCAAAAAACAGAAAATAAATGTTAACAAAATTAAAAAAAAAAATTTTTACAAGGAAAAATTTTTTCCTGAGAATATGAAAATACCTGTGCGAGAGTTGATATATAAAACCTAGAGATCCCTTGTGGGGATGATAGTAACGCAACACATAGAACTTCAAATGTGGATTCCTGGTTTGAACAGCCTGGTAGCCATAGCATGGTGCACAGGAGTTCATGCTCCCAGAAATCAAAAGATTTTCAGTCACAGATAAGAGGAAACTCCTTTCTTAGGTCCAAATTACCTACCTAGCTGGGAGTGAGGCCTAGTTTCTCAATGCTGAGCCAAGAAAACAGGACAGTGTCCAAATCTATCCTTAGAAAGAAGTCTTATAAAACCTCTTTTTGATCCTTCTCATTTTTGATCATCCCTGGTTCTCTCCCATGCACAGACATTCTGGCAAGAGAGGAAGAACAGGACAGTATAGACAAACATGACAAAGTAACAGGTACAGCATTACCAGCTCCAGCAAATGTAGAAATTAAGCTAATCCTAGACCTTATTGCAAGAATTCCAGATAGGTCACACCACATGGTCTCATTAAAGTTACTACCACTCCTAAAAAATTTGTCTTGCCTAGATTTGATCAAATTACAAGTAGCTTTTCAACTGCAAAGCAGTCAGTCAGACAGCAATACTCTGCAGCTGTGAAAAGCACCTGCTCCCAAATCTCAATATTCATCAGTGAGCTTTGGGTCCAAATGGAGACGAAGAATATCTTCACTCCCTAAGATCAGGGCTGAGAGACATTTGTGAGCTAAAATTAATTGCCAATAATAAAGGTCAGCTGCTCCCATCTCCTGCTGAGCTTTCTTATATATCCCCCTTTTTTTTTTTTTTTTTTTTTAAAATATCTACCTTCTGCTGCAGGTACTGATTGCACATACTTGTGTTGACATCTCATGGTGGTGAAGCTTCTAGAACTGCCTTATGTTTCAGTTGCAGGACACCTTGTCATGTCCAGTTCCAACATCTGTTAATTCTGTGCCCCCAACTTTCATGACTGCCTGTAGTGCCTCTGCTCTTGCTACTCCAGTGGCTTATCTCTTTCCAGACCTTGTAATCTTTTTCCAGAGTTTCTGAGGAAGGAAGAAGTGAGAAAGAAAAAAAACAAGAGCTACCATTGCATTTTTTGCAAGCTCTGAATTGCAGAGCTTTCTCCATCTCCACCTCTCCTGAAAGAAGTGGTGGTAGATGCTCTAATAATGAGGAACAGTGGAGAGTTTTGTAAGTCCCTGCTTGTACCTGTCACTGGGTGTTTTCTTCTCAGAGGGTGAGGAAATGGGATGGCACCCAATCAGTGGCATAAGACACAGCAGGAAACATGGAAGCTAAGTGTTTCATCTCATTGCCAAGCTATTTTTGACCCTAAGAGCAAATGTAAAACACAGTCCAAGAGATAAGTCACCTAAACTTGCTAAACTGCAGCTCTCCTGATTACCAGCAGAGAAGGCAAGCAGGGATATCTAAGCAAATGGGTTAATATCACTCTAATACAGTGACTCAACATGATTGAGCCCCTTAAGTATGACTGTTTTGACTAATAAGTACTTAACATTAATTATAGTATTCAAAGCACTTAATTAAGACACATAATTAAGACACATCACACAGGAAGGTCAGCACTATTTTTCACTTGTGAAAACTGGAGAAAGGAAATTACTTGGATAGGGCCACACAAGTGAGTCAATGACAGGCAGGGATGCAAAGCCCAGGCTGTCTATCTAGGGCATTCTCTCATGGATTGTAGTGCATCTCAGCAAATATTAGCAGAGGATATGTTTTATGTTTTTATGCATCTCCTCCAGTCATCAGGTATATTGATGCATACATAATATACCTAATATACTGTGGTGAATCATCTTCCTATGTTGGCACTTCACACTGTATCTCTCACTCTGAGGAAGCCAGGTCTCTGATCAGTCTCTTTAGACATTTTCCATGTCTAAAACTAATTTTTCAAACAGATTTTAGAGAACAAATTAATTATGTTACCTAGCTTATCATGTCCGTTTTTTAGAGGCTTGGGACCACTTCTAAAATACAAATTGCTTACCGTAATAATGAACAAAGAATGCCAATTTATGTCAGCTGAGTTAGTGGCCTAATGGCTGTTTTATACCACTGGTTTTGCAGTGTGTAGTATTCAGCAAGAATGGACTGATCCATGGCATAAATATCCACAAAGAAACACCACGTACTTTGATTATTAATAGCATGAACAGACAGCAGCTATATCAATAATTTGCTGCCAATAACCTTTATAATTGCAGGGAAATCCCAGGTTCACTTTAGGGTTTCTTTCTTTATCCATGGACTTTGGAAACGTTACTACAATTAACAGCAGACAATACAAATACTATTTCATAGTTTTCTGGAGAGTTTTTTTTAAATGTAGTCCTCTTGATCTTTACCAGCTGTTGAGTCAAATTTGGCATAGGCCTGTTTCTTTGTATACAGCCTGCAAACAATGTGGATTGTAAAATGAGTAGGGCACAAACCCAATTTCATTTGCAGGCTGGGATTCCCCTATGCTTTTACAGGGAATCTTGGTTGATAACTGTGTTTACTATTGGGTGAGGCATGGAGACCAAGCCCATTGTATTTAACCTTTGAATACCAGAATATCACATGAGCTCTAAAGCCAGGCATTAAAGTAAGGAAGGAGAAATAAATCATTATACATAATAAAAGCTTGATTGTTCCTTTGCCATCTCTCAACCCACAATTGTATATTTTTATGCTGTTTAAATTTTCATGTAATGCTTTCATAAACATCCAATGTTCTTTTGTTTTTTCCTTTCCTGTACTGAACAGAAGTACAGTTTGTGGTATAGTAATGAAACCTGGATATTGCCTTATACAAGGCAATGCAAGGATGTCTTGCTGAATACTCATGGTAAACTAAGAATGATTCATAAAGTCATAATAAGATCCAAAATCTAAACAGTTCAGTGTGAAGGGCTTTTAAGTCACATACCTCAAGACAGTTATGTCACTATTTCCCTCTTAAGTACAACCAGTGCTTCACTCTGATAAGGAGTACCCAAGACGGTCAAAATTGCTTACAAATAGTCAAGGGACATAGTCACCTTAAAATCTAGTCTGCTGGTCAAACTCAACAATTTCTGTTATTAAACCTGCTCAAAACCTTCTGACAATACCCACAGTTTGAAAAATGCAGAAAAATGCAAATTAATTTATTTTCATTACCCTATTTCTTTATGAAGAACCACACAACCTCACGGTTGACTCTGCCAAAGGGGAATCCATTATAGAAACTTATGGGAAAACTTCATAAAGAAAAAAACAATCTTCTATAATACTCACTTGGAGCAATTGCAGCTACAGAAAACTTCTGATAGTTTTACAATTACAATATCTTATTATCACATTAAGCAAATTCCTAGGAAAAATGGCATTAATTCTCTACTTTGTGATCTGATGTGCTATAGCAGAAGGCAGCACACATATATTGCACATAGACAAAGACAAATTGTAACCCCTGGTTAGTGCCCCTATAAAGACCATTGAGCTATAAATTATGGAGAAGATAAACTGCACCCTTTTAAAGTAACTCAGGTAGGAATGGAATTGAGGCCACAAACTGTGGTCGGTTATGTAGGGAAATTGAAGTTACTTCCAAAGGAAAAGAAAGAAGGAGTTTTCTCTAACAAGCCAGTCATGAGACTCTAAAGTTCATGTAGCTAAAATGCTTTGCTCTAGATTGAAAATGTTAAGCTGGCAGTGATTTGTCCTGTTGAGATCATTATTGTTCCCAGTGAGAAAACATTTTTGACTTAAAAAGTCATTAATGCATTCAAGATTCTACTGAATACAACTAGCGGAAACGTTACATAGAGGACATGAATTGAATCCTGTCTTTAACATCACAAATGATTGATTGATTCCATTATTCTGGAAACAATGTATTTCCACTGTAAATTAAAAAAAAATACACCTTTCTCAGTTATCCAACCTACAGTATTGGAAAAGTTGTAAGACAAACTCTTGAAAGCAAAGGAAGGGATCCAGTTTACCAAACCTCAGGGCTGTCTATATCTTAGACATCTAGTGAATCAGTCTTCTTAACATAAATACCTAAGATATGATGGAGAAAGATGCCCTTTCAGGTCCTCAGAAGTAATCCTATCCCCTAGACTGATTCACTCCAAAAAAAGTTGCTACTGTTTTTTACATGTTGAGACTGATAGTCATACACTCTTTGGAGAGATAGCACAGTAAATCATTTCTATATTAAACTCTCATTGCAGCAGACCAAGGAGCACAAATCATTTAAAATACACGTGTGTTTGCATTCATAAACGTAAGTACATAAAATTCTTGAAAAGTGCTCAGGTATATCTATAGATTAATCTCTTATGACTATATTTTATTATTCTAAAAACACTAAGTGGATAGAGACTACAGAATTTGAATGTAGAAACATTAAACAACTTTAAATATAGAAGGGGTTTTTTCCCCTCAGTCTGGTATTTTATAAGCATCTTTATTCCTGATATTTTCTAGGATAGATGTATAAAATATAGAATAAATTCCTGAGACATGTACTAACGTAATATCTGGGTAGTACTACCACATTTAGACATTCTTTGGTACGTCTCATTGCCTGACCTAAACACTGACATCTTCAAGCAGAAGTCTGTACAGACAGCCAAATTCTTTCATGCCATCAATTCCACTTCTCTGTAGCAAGTACAGAGTTAACATCATCTGCTAAGACTGATAGTCAGATTCCCTATTGTTTTATCCTTTTTAAATTTATCTTTCAATTTACTCTATTCTTATAGTTTCAGAATGCCAACAGAAGCAGACTATCTCCATACTGCCCCTCTGTGGGGATAGTTGGAAACATACAAAATTCAAAGTTATTAAAGAGATGGTATGGCTCACACTCCACTTTTATGCACATACATAAGTAATTAACATTAACATTCATCACAGAAAATTAAAAACAGGTTTTACTCTTTCTCAAGCTTAATTCATTTACTCACAGGAAAGTCAGTGTTCCATATATTCCTTACACAATTAGCAATTTCTGAAACTTCATGTTCCTCCCTCCCTCATCTCTTTGGCACCACTGCTGTTACAAAAACTGACTCTCCAAAGTAATGAATATGAACTATATCATTTTTTTCAAATACAGAAAACAGATTTTACAAGGTACTAACACCACCAGTTGGAAATACTGTAAAATACATTTTCTTACTCCTAACAGTCATCTTTGCCACTTCAGATACTTAATTCAGAATGAGAGGAATATGAAGTGAATGTTCATTCAGGACAACTGAAATATTTTTCCATTTTGCTTTCTTGCTTTTCTTACAATTATTTTGACAGCATACAACTACTATATTAATAGATAGCAAATAGGAATAAGAGATTACCTGAGAACATGAAAGTCCACATTCTTCAATCCTAGGAATAATCTGACAATCCAAAGTCCAAAAAAGAATTACTAGAAGAATCTGAACATGAATACTTATCATCCTAAGTTGAAAAAAAAAAAAAAAAAAAAAAGAAAAGGCAAAACCTCAGAAGAAACCTTCTACTCTGACAATTCTCCCTCTCATGCCAAACTTTAATATGATTTTTAGTCCCTCCCACAGCACCTCTCAGCTCCTCCCTCTAAAACTTTCCAAAGACAGAAAATTGCTAGTTGTGGGAAATATAAAGCCTGTTCAACTCATTTCTTATGTTCCATAGTGAAAAATCGGAAATGTGAATTTCTGACAATCACACTAAAAGCCTTTTCCTTCTGGATTTCATCATGTCAGCTTTAGATCAGTTTTTGCAAATTTCTTTTCTGTAAATTCTATGTAAATGAGAACTTTGTTTCTAGAGTGATGTATCAGCAGGTTAACTGGAATCCAAATGCATTCTTATGTCTACTTATTTTCCTGGGTTTCTAATGCATTGAATAAAAGAAAAACAGCTTTGCTGAGGTGGGTAGTCTTGAAAGATTGGTTTCTTGTTTTTCACCAGCAGGTAAAACAGATTCTTTTACCCTAGAAATGTGTGCCTTGAACTTATTTCACTTATTATTTAACTGTATCAACAGAAGCCTCTTGTTCTGTAGCCTATCTCCAGTTTTTGGATTTTCAACACACTCCAGAAATATGCATGCTTTGCCAAAGAAGCTCTGAAAGCAGGATAGGAGTGAGTCACAACACCTCAATACCTGTTAGCACAACAAAATGCTCAGGAATGCCTTTCTGGGTGCTACCTTGCATAGTCTCAATTGTCATCACAAGGAATAAGTATTCCAAAAAACACACACTCTTGTTCATGTGGAGGCTATACATGGTGTGCTATGCCCATAGGTGGAATAAGGAGTTATTCCTCCACAGAGAGGGCATGCTCACAACTAAGAGAAGTATCTTTCAGTAGAACACTGCCAGACCCCAAGTCTGCAGTGCTCTTGCAAAACTTTTTACATCAGTTAAATTAGGAAGTTCACACTTAACACCATCTGGTAGAATCTGACTTTACCAATTATTTTTTTAATAAACAGGTAAAAGACAATGTCTAGTCTGCCATTGTATCTACTATACTTGTATTTTAGATACTTTCATGTGAGTCCAGTTGGTCAATTTTCCAATAAGACTTTGGTTTTGGAAGATAAAAAGCAGTATCAATCACAGTACTAAACAAATTGTTAATGAATTATTTTGGTTAAAAGTAACAATGAAATTTTGTCATCCATACATAAAAATACACCAGATCAAAGATCCACCCAGTCCACTCTCCTGTGACTAACAGGATCAGTAGCAGATGCTTAGGAAAAATAATAAAGATGTTAAATATGTTACTTATTTTAAGATATGTGGCATTTATATTTTAACCTACATAGGGAATTATTTTAACCTATATTCTGCCAAGCTCCAATGACCTGGATCTTATGGATTTCCTGAACTGAAAGCCATGTGCACATCACTGGTTTTAATAGCTGTTTCTGGACCGTTCTTACATGAATTTGTACAACAGCTCTTTGCATCTATTTATCTTTTTGGTTTTCAATACTTCTTGTGGCAATGAGTTACACAATTAAACTACTTTTATTTGCTTTGTTTTGATTTTAAAACTGCTTCCAAATAGTTCAGTTGGGTTCCCCCCTTGTTCTTGCTTTAGAAAAAATAGAGAATATCCATTCCCATCTCACCTTTGCCAAAATAGTCACAATTTTATTGATTTCTAGCATGTCTCCCCTATTTTTTCTAAGATTAAGAATATACCTCTTCATTTTTGCTGTACTGTTTTGTAAGATAGGGGATCCCACACACACAACATTCAGGACTGAGCAGATCAAGGATCTTTTACACAATAGCACAGTGATGTTGACTGAATCATCAGAAGCATGATTTCCCTCTACCAAAAAGCCATTTTGACTCTCCTTAGTGTATCATTTACCTGTATGTCTATTGCAAGCATGCCAGTTCAGCACACACCACACTAGTTTTGCAGCTTCAATTTCAATTGCAATTTATGGCACCCTGTAGAACACCATTTGATTACTGTTTCAGATAGTCTCATTGTTTTGGATTATTTGTTTTAAACTTAGATCTGAGACAATTCCTCCAACTCACCCTTCAGTACGTTCCCCTATAATGAATTCCACTGCAAGCAAGCAAGGACTTCCTTTTTTTACTGTGCCATTAGATTTCTTGAGCAAAAAGTGTCCTTTCATATCTCCACTACTAGTCAGTTCCATAGACTTCTCCATTACTAGTCAGCTTCATGGACTTTTTAGAAGGTTTCCTTCTCATCATTGATTAAAAAGGATGATATTGACCTTTCTTTAAAATATCGTGTTGGGAGCTGCAGAAAGATGTTTTCTTACAGGTGTTCTGAGTTTTCCCTACATTACTTTTAAAGAAGCTCCTTGTGCCTGGAAAGCTTCTACCCTTTCAACTGCTCCTTTTAACTTCCTTTTGGAGACTTATTCATTTTACATAATTCCTTTTTTACTTACACATCTGTGGTGGTGCAATTCTCACCCCTCCTCGCCTCTCCTTGTTGGGCTGCTTGGTGCTAGGTGTGATTCCACCCACCTCCCCCGAGCTATACACCAGTCTGTGGAGATAAGGACTGCTAACAGCAGTGAATCAGAACTTTAAGGTGCCCCTTTAACGAGCCTGGCTCCTGCCCTCCGGGTTGCTTGAAACGGTTATAACAGCCCATCACCTCCAAACGGCCTGGCACACCTGTGCCTGTGATGTGGTCAAATGGAAACAATAACAGAGTTGCACATTCATCAAGTTGTTGTGCAACTGCTAGAAGACACCAGAATACTTTGTTGTTCGAGCTGGGCGTGAGCAGAAGGTATCTGACAAAAGTCAATTATCTTGGACCCTATAAATTGCAACCACAGGGGAGACCCTTTGAGCTCTCCTAGATCGTAGCAGGCCTGTGACCAGCATCTCCCCTGAGCTGGGACGCCTCTCAGGTAGCAAAACCCTTAAGATGTCATCTGCTGCCAGAGCTGATGGAAGGCCAGGGAGAAGTCAACCAACTCGAGTCTCAATTATTGCCCGTTGAGGAATGCCAAGGCATTGTGAGTATTTAAAATCAAGAGGAGGGAAATTTTACTTTGAGCTAACTTCTCCTTCACCCACTCTTTCTCTGCTCATTGGTGTGTGGGTACATACTTCATTCTACCAGATCCAAATACTTTTGTCTCTGTGGGTGTTTGTACATTTTGTGTTTGTGTATGGGCATGTACATATGTATAGATTTAAGATACCATAAAGTAAGTTAGTGTGAATCTTGTCAGAATCTGTAGATAAGTCGCTATTTTTATAATATTTTCTGAATTATTTTGTAATGATCAAGTGCTGTTATTAATAAATCTAGATTTCCTGTTAAATCATTACTGTGTTAATACTTTCATCTGCAACAACATTAGCATAGCACACTTCTTTGGACGTTGAACTTGTGTCACTATTGAAGAGCAGTTTCTTGCAGGCTGCTTGGAAAGGGACTAAGAGTTCTTTCTCTTACTATGCAGTCTATGATTACTTGCTCCAAGCAACAGTCATTTGCTCTGTTTATAAATTTAGTTTCTCCATCAAGTCCGGAGGTAACACTCCTCCAGTTTCCATAGAAATTACTGATGTCACTCGCTTATTAAGTTTTCTTCTCTCTTACTGTTTCTGGTATTTCTTAGCACACCTCTGTCACCTTTGAACAAAGTGGTTAGTAGCACTGTTCTAACAGAATACGCCTTCTATGCAGGACAGTGTTTCAGTTCAGACAGTTTCTGTAATACCTGTTATTAAGTTCAGCAGGCAACAATCTCATTGTTATTTACTTTATTTGACAGTAAGCTTTTTTAAAAATCATGTCTAAACTAGGACAATCTACCATTTCTACATAATTTGTATCCTGGAATTACAGTGTTCATTTGTTGTTTTCATTACGTCAGGTTACAGAACCCCCCTTAGAGCTGGGCAGTATAATAGACCCATTTAAAAACTATCATTTATGTAGAAGCATCAATGCATGTGAACTTTACATGGGCACTAGCTCTTAGGCTCCTGCTCAAATGGGACTCTAATTCTAGATAGACATTCTTACAAATAATTCCTTGACAACAGATTTCTTTTATTCCTTGTTCCTCACTACACCTTACCTATATTTTAATCAACACTTGTGTTGATGTTTTTATTACTTCATCCCTGAAGAACAGATGGTAGCAAATGATATATTATCCTGCTTCTACCAATGTTCCCTCCATCTTAAGAATAAAGACTCTTAATACGAAGTGCCTCCTTTTACCCTTTGGTAATATAGACACTTTGTGCCCTAAAGCTTTCCTAAAGCACTGGTCGATGATATAGAAAACTCTAAACATTTCTCAGTCCAAGAAGGTTTGAGTCCAAATCATGCACATTTCAGGATGGTAGCCTGGTTGCTCAGGTTTTTTTAATAAAATGCAGAGATAGACCCTAGAGTACAGAGCGAAATCCAGTATTTCCCATTCTCCATTTTCTCTTTGGTCAAGCCTGATCTCTGGACCATCAGCCCAGGTCCCTTCTCCTTAATTGCTCTCTGGCTTCACAAATTTTGCATGCTTGGCTACACACTTGGCCCATTTCAAGACAGACCACTAATATAATTCCACTGTTGCTCAAGTGTGTTCAAGGAGCATTACATGGAAATAAAAGTCAGGACAAGTGTATCACCAGACATACCTAAGCAGGCAGACATGGATTTTGTGACTTGTTGTGTAGGAGTTTAGGCACAGAACTCCACACAGATTTCTACCTTGACTACATATTTACTGACTCTATTGAAAGAAACATGTCAGTTCCTAGGCTGGAAGGCATATCCCTGTCACATGCATACTGGAGAAGTCCCAGCCTTCTTTGAAGCACAATAGCCACATTCACACTACGTTTTTCAAGAGTATCCTGTGGCGCAGCACTACATACTTTCATGTCTCACCAACACAGGCACACGTATCTTATTATTATTATTCCAGCTGTCTGGAAATGAAGGGCCATGGCTGGCACAGTCCCATGGCTCCTCTTTTAACTGAGTGTGCAGTCGTACTGCCTGCACCAGGCAACAGACATCTTGCCTCAGGGTCACTCACATCAACCACAGGACAGCTGAGTGTTTACAACTTAACAGCTTCTTGTCATGTTAGGCAAGCTCTGGAGCAGAGCCGTGTAGGGTGCTACTGTCATCATAACAAAATATTCACAATGATTCAGAACTACTTGGGAACTGCACTTTTCCTGGAGTGTGCCTATATCTCCTGTCAAGAGTGAGCCTGCGTGGCCAGGGCAGGTACTCAGCGAGGGTACCAGCAGAGCTCATAAGTTGCACAGAGCCACAAAACAGATTGGTGAAACAGGAGCAGCCCAGCGCTCCTGTATCCAGCTTGTTACTGCTTTATTGTCCAAAAACAATTGCTCCTTATTTCATCTACATGATCCAAGGGGACCCTCACTCTCTTCCCCCACCCCATCCCTTTCCTACAAGAGTGACAAGTATTCAGCAACAATGACAAACATTACAGTAGGTAGCACCTTAGGAGCATTGCCTACAACCTGTAGAAGCCATTGAAACACGCACAGAACTGCAGGTAGAAGCTGGAAATGTCATTAATGCAGAAGTCTTCACTACAAAGGGTGAAAAAAATGCTCAGTGGGATGCAAAAACTCTGCTATTTCACTTGGCTTTTGCTGTACTATAAGCAGGCACTTATAGCTAGGCCCAGCGCTGATGAGATTACACAGTTTTTGCAATTATCCTACAATTATTCTGGGCCCCTTTGGAAAATGCAACTTTCAAAATATGGCCTCAAGCAGCAGCAGGTCAGGTGCACCAGACACCTAGGAATTAAATCCTATGTATGCAACTACTATTAAAATCACATATACTGTATCGAGGCAGCAATATCCCGTTAACTGAATTACTTCCAGGAAGAACTACTAGCCATAGTATTGTGTCCAGTGATATTGCTTCCCTGCTAAAGCAAGGCAGTTTCTCCTGTGAGTAATCAAGAGTTCCTCCTTGTATCTACTTCTCCTCTCACCACCCACAGTGCCAGGAAAAAGGCAGGAAAGGATGAAGCACCCCTGGAAGGTTGTCCCTTCCCTCAACCTTTCTCCCTCCAATACAAATATCCACATTAACAAACTTGTCTGCTGAGTACTCTCAGTGGAGTGCACTGACCTGACAGATTCATTGCTGCTCCTCTGGACTAGTATCAGCAGTGTGATATTCACTAATACACTTTTTCACTTAGTACAATCAGGATCACTCTCATAGACAATTCAGGATCATTCTCATAGACGATGACATCTAATCGGCATGTGGTTTTTTTCCTCTGTCTGATAACTTTAGTTTTAGTTTCTTCTGTCCCAGTTGCTCTGCTGCTTTTTGGATACTTGTTTTAATATTGAAACTGCATTTAGTTTATGTTTTTCCTTTATATTTTTTCTGAATCTTCCCTTTTTGAGGAAAGGATAATGCAAGGGTATGCCAAAAGTGAGAACATCTGCTTGATAGGTAGACATAACTTTGGAGAGGCAAAAACCTGGACTTGGTAGCTGTTAAGAAGGGGAAAACAAGAGGAACATGAGCATTTTAGACATCTGAGAGGAGCCTGTGGGGCTACACAAACTCAGTAAAGATTGTGCAGTGGAAGGGGATCGGGGGAATAGACAGAAAGGAGCCAATTGCATCTAAACAGCATCCAGTCAGTATGCATATGACCAAGCTCTGAGCTTGATGGGCCCAGTCTGTCCTATCTTCTTACTGAATCCTTTCTTAACCATCTCTCCATCATCTCACTCTACCCTGGGTGTGGAAATGCCAGCGAGGATGAGGTGCCAGCGCTTGGAGGGGCAGGCAGGAATGCAGTCGGTGCCAGGAAGCAGAGTCTGCCCCAGGGTGCAGGCAACCCTGGCCAGTGGCATCAGCAGCTGGAGCAGGTGGAGGTCTTGCCCACAGCCACTGGAGTGGGAACAGTGCGTGTCCTAAAAAAGCAGCTACTGTGGGGACGGACATGAGTTAGTGGTGGTACGTCTGGGAAAATGTATTTAAGAAAGGGCAAAACGCTGCATGGCAGTGAGGAGTGCGGACAAAAGTGTAAGAAACAGCAGCCCTGTGACCATCAAGGTCTGCACTGGAGCAGAGACTCCCCTGCAGCCCGTGGAGAGACCACAGCAGAGCAGGTATCCACACTGCAGCCCGTGGAGAGGACCATGGTGGAGCAGCTATTTCCCTGCAGCTCATGAAGAGGGAAGGAAAGAGAGGAACCACTGTGTACCAACCATACCACTGCCATCCTCCCTGCACCACTTAGGATTGGGTAGAGGAATTGGGACTGAAAGAATAAAGTTCAGCCTGGGACAGGAGGGGAGGAAATGTGTTGTTTTAAGGTTTGTTTCTCACTACCTGAATCTATTTTAATTGGCAGTAAATTCATTTTCTCAAAGTCAAGTCTGTTTTTCCTGTGACAGTAACTGGTGAGCAACCTCCCTGTCTTTACTGAGATGCAAGAGCTTTCTTATCCTGTTTTATCCCCCTGTCCCACTGAGGAGAGGAGTGAGCAGCTAGAGTTCGGCCCTTAGCTAAAGTTAACCCACCACAGGTGTCAGACAGGCAGGGGGTCCATGCTGGTATTTGAGATGATCCGCAAGCGTAAGGGCACCTGTGAGATGACTCTGTGTGTGTTTGCTAACACACATCAAGCTGGACCAACTGGCAAGTAGTACACCTGTGAAGCAGGTAAGAGGACTTGGGATCTGGGCAGGAGTAGTAGACAGAGAAGCCACGCTGATGCTCAAGGGATCTGTGAATGTCCATGTGAACAGAGTGAGTGGTGGGTGGGTGTTCTTTGACTAGTGAGCTTCAATCCTGATGAGCTGAAGAGGACGGGAGGACTTGGCTGTCTGCACTTACATTGAGTTCTGGCAGTACTATATGAGGGTGCTGTTGAAGGCAGTGCCTCCTCATGGCAGCATGTGTAGCCAGCCATGTCAGTGTCCCCTGTGTGTGTGACTCCGGGACACATGCTCAGCCTTGCTGCTGGTTGAACCTGCAAACAGAAAAAGAGCAGCTGCGTCCATCAGCCTGGGACAGAGACCTCCGGGCCTCAGGACAGCCCAGGCTGGGCTCTGGCAGCCAGGCAGGAGGTTCCCCCATCCCCAGAGCTGCTGGAGGGGCAGCCCCTTATAACACATCCCTTAACAGACATTTAGCACAATCAATAGTTTGAACTGGTATGTATATAATTGTCTGCATGAAGTTTTTTTACTTACGAAGGGATCACCAGTTGATGGGTGTTTTCATCCCCACAGAATCTGTGAACTGTTACCATTCTTTTCCAACCAGATCTGTTTATAGAAACAGCCTCAGGTATGAGCTGGGTAAAACAAGCTGAGCAACTCACTATAAAAAGGACATTGAATTACTCGAGCGTGTCCAAAGGGCAATGAAGCTGGTGAAGGGTCTGGAGCACATGTCGTATGAGGAGCAGCTGAGGGAACTGGGGTTGTTTAGTCTGGAGAAGAGGAGGCTGAGGGGAGACCTCATCGCCCTCTACAACTACCTGAAAGGAGGTTGCAGAGAGCTGGGGATGAGTCTCTTTAACCAAGTAACAAGCGATAGGACAAGAGGGAATGGCCTCAAGTTGCACCAGGGAGGGTTTAGACTAGATATTAGGAAGCATTTCTTTACAGAACGGGTTGTTAGGTGTTGGAATGGGCTGCCCAGGGCAGTGGTGGAGTCCCCATCCCTGGAGGTGTTTAAGAGTTGGGCTGACGTAGCGCTGAGGGATATGGTGTAGTTGAGAACTGTCAGTGTTAAGTTAATGGTTGGACTGGATGATCTTCAAGGTCTTTTCCAACCTAGATGATTCTGTGAACTCTTGCAGCTGAAGGGGCAGTGCTGCTCTCCCTCCGCACACTCCCAGCAGCACTAGTCTGACACTTCAGTAAGATGACTGAACTCTTTAAGCTTGCAAAAAAGCGCAATTGCCTGTATTCTGAGCTTTCTATACATAGAAAATTGACTACAAATTACTGACTCATAGATCTATCAGTTTTGGCACTAACAATGCTGCTAAATATTTAAGGGTTCTGTTTAAAACATTGCAGGTTAGTTGTTAATGACAAATCATGTTCTTCTACAGCATTTTATTAAAGTCTTGCACAGTTCTACAGTTCTATTTATTAAAAAACAACAACAACAACAACAAAAAAAAAACAACAAAAAAAACCCCAACCCACTCAGAAATAAACAGACCCCCCATTTTTTTCAAAGACCAAAGTGCTCTGAATTATTTCAGATATATGGACAGAAAACAGTTCTATCACTTATCACCTTGTTCATCTTTTCTGGATTGGGGCAAGCATTCATAGATAAATATTTTTATATTTATCTATGTATTTGCAATATAGCTGAGCTGCAGCATTTACTTATTCTCTCCCACTTGAAAATATTTCCAGATACATTTATTCCGCTTATTACTCTGTATACCTTCAGAGAGGAAAAAAGAAGCCATGAACCCTCATTTCAGTTGGATTCTACTTGAAACTCAGCTTGAAAATACTTGTTATAGAGATGCACAGTATATATAGGCCATCATCATCCAAGTATAAGCGAGTGCTCTTAAGACTTTCAATGGGCTGTAGCTGCTTAAACTGCAAATTAGGCACTTTTTCCTCAGAAAGGAATCTGAATCCAACTTCAGATTGGGCTACTAGGGCTCTCTATATAGCGCATACAAAGCATGCAGAGGTTGAGAAGAGGGTCCAGAATTGCAAGCATCCTGAGCAGAACTGCCTAGTGCTAGACTATGGGGAAATGCTAACAAGAGGCTGTGCTTAAACCCTTTGCCCCCTCAAGAGTTCATGACTGCAAAGACATATTTGTTCACTTTTCAAACACTGCAGTTCTCTTAAAAGGCAATTATATCTTCTCTTAAGGCACTTAAACATTGGAAAGAAAAATAAAGCAGGGAATTTTGCATTAATAGTGATTGGATTAAAACCAAATCACGTACAAATGATATCAAAGCAAAGACTAGATACATATACAATCCACAGCAGCTTCCACTTTTACATGATACATCTATTTCAGCCCATTCATCTATGAACTGACAGCTCAGAGACAGGAGATACAAGTTGAAAATGCCTCCAAGCTGAGAACAACACTGGCTCCAAGGGCTCAGCCTCTCAGGTGAGTGCGCTGATTCCCAGGCTAGTACATAAAACACGGGCATCAGCACTTTATTTAAAGCAGTCACAGCCACTTTTTAAATGGGACCTGGACAAAACAGTGCATTAAACATGTTCCTGGAACAAGGCTTTTAGGTAGACCACCACCTAGACTCTTGAGGAAAGCTAACTTTCAACTGGTATTAGGAGACTGCCTTAAAAGAAAAAGCTGGAAAGACTGGAGCCATCTAGAAAAGTGAGGAAGCAAAGGGTGGATATGATACAGATGTACAATAAACTAGACAAATCAACTTAAGACTTATACTGTATTATTAGCATTATACTCACAAAAATGACACTTTAAAAAGCTCATGAACTTTAAAAAGTTCATATTTACTAAATAGGTACTAGCTGATATTTTAGAAAACTCATGTAAAGGCCAGTTAAAAGAATGCATTCTTTGAAAGGGAAGACATGCATGATCTATTTTCCAGAAGTTTGCATCTTCTTCCACTTTGCTTTTATGAATAGGTGAGAAAAGTTTTGGATCTGGAATATTCTGTGTAGATTGTACAGGACACCTGGGGAAATTGGTGTGCCCAAAGGATTTTGTCTGTACATATTTTACTTTACTTTTTTCTCCAGTTGAGAACTCTCATACATTGCAATGAACATTTTTAATTTTTCCGTATCAACATTTTGTTTGCCATCATCTAAAGGTACCATTGACTCTCTTTGCTTTCAGCAGCTGGTTGAAAGACTCTTTAGGTACCCTTGATTCTGTAACATTAACATTAGTGGTGGGAACAGCCTTCTATCTTGAGATCTGTAACATTAATTGAAGATGGACTGCAAGTAGTCTGGAGAAAAACAGATCAGTGACAGATTCAAAATATTAAATAC
This sequence comes from Strix uralensis, assembly GCF_047716275.1. NCBI lineage: Eukaryota > Metazoa > Chordata > Aves > Strigiformes > Strigidae > Strix > Strix uralensis. Next base: position 22,612,010 of record NC_133976.1, read on the forward strand.
TGTACAGTCTCATCCACTAACTCTAAATGCTATCAGACAATTTGGAAAAACTACAAAATTAAGAACACAAGTATATAATGAACACAAAATAAGGCAAAAAACCCTGTATCAGCTTTCTTATTAAACTATTGTTAATTAATCCTACCAACCCCTCTGGACATATTTGTCTGTACGTTGCATCTTTTCTTAGGCCTAGTAGGTAAGTTTTCAACAACTGGTTGTTACCTTTGGTACTGGTCTGGTAATGTGTCCATGACAATGGGACTTAAATCTTTTCTTTAGCTTCGCAAACACAACTGTAATGAAAATAGTAAAAACAACTCCTGTCAACATATAGTATACTCAGTTGTGCAAACTGAATACAACTAAATTCTACTTTTAAATAAATTAAATGCAGGCATAAAACAAATACCAAAAATGTAATAAAATTAGTAACATCCTCAGTAAGATTCAAAAGCACAGAAAAAGTATTTTATTTCTTCCATTGTAACAAAGATTTTCGGGCTGAACTACACATTACAGAGTTCCCAAATAACTGATTCACTTGAAGTCATTGTCATGAGACCTGTATAATGCTGGAAGAAGGAATCTGTCAAGTTTCACATGAAGTCATGGGAATGTTCTCTTACATACACAACTGACTTCTTAAACACTGTTTTAAACTGAAGGTACTTATAGCACTAAAATATTTCTTAGAGTTTAAAGCATTTTCCAGAATGAGCTCTCCTTGACCAGAATGTAATGCTATATCCTCCATACCCATTTCCAGAGAAATTAATTTTTTTCTGTATCCTTGCTTTTTTCAATTGTTTTAGTATTGGGAACAACCTTGTTTGTATCTTCTTGTACTTGCATACATAAATTTGCTGTGACTGGGGCTGAAAGAAATTTGGTTGGACTGGTGTTGACTTCAGTCACCCATTGCTTAAAGACCTGGCCAAGAATAAAGTCTGCCCCATTTGACTCAAAACTGTTCTTCTTTGGTTCAAAAATATCTTGAGTCATCTTCATGGTATATCAACCTTTCTGTTTTAAAAATGAGATTTGAATTACAATAGGAACTTGGGAACCTTACTATGCTTTTCTAATACTTCTTCCTCCATTACTACTGTAACTACTATAAGTAAACGTGTACAGCTGTGTAAGAGGCTGCCACAACAAGAAATTCAAATTGCAGCCATTTAGGTTACATCAGTGGGAAAACAAAACAAAACAAACAACAGTATTTGTCCCTTTAAAAAGGTATTCACTACAAGCTAATCCTTAACTACTTTTGGAAACAAAACAAAATATAACATTGAAGTGCTAAGGCTTGGACAACCTGCCCAAGCCAGAGTTAACCTATAGATGAATCCTGTATATTTTATAACTGACAACCATTGTGCCAGTAGGTATTGTACTAAGTTATAACAAACCACCTGTTCTGATGTAAAAAGTGGAAGTATTGAAGCCTGAACAACAGGCCCTGAGCCAAATCTGCTAACTCAGTATGTAGTCATTAGTGAAATACGTATGGAAGATGTAGCTATCTTGAATGTATCTTTATCTTTCTTTTGTGTGGATAACAGGGTCATGGAGACAGTTGTCTGGCCCTGTGACCAGATGTGTGACCTTGCTCATAATCCAATTAGATAAGCAGGGAAACTCCTTTAGCTTCTCCCTTGAGCCCTGGCCAGGCTCTGGGAGAATCTAATGTGAGATTGAAACCAGATATTCCTGCTTAAAACAAAGGTGCCAGCTATTCTGGCTTGCTGATTTTTAGTATATAAGGCTGGACCTGTTTGCAGTGACTTTGGATGCCTCACCTATGGGTGGACGCACCCCGTAGGATTTCCCGCTTGCTGGGACAGGCTCTCCAAATCCTCGCTGTTACCAGGGCTCCCCAGCGACTGCGGATCTGGATGATGGTAACATATGCAAGTGGTGATGTAATCTCTCTCATGTAGTAATGATTTGATGCATTACCCTGTATTTTCCTATTTGTTTAAGTGCACTATTCTGTCTTTTCTTTTCTGTATGTTTTCTGTATTACTCTGTTACATTATTTAGCTATGCCCAGTAAAATACGCCTACTGTTTTCACTCTGATGTCCAAGTTTAATTGGTATCCTTAACCAGCAAAACAAACATTACTCAAGAAATACCTTTATCTGGGTCTACATCTCTCTTGTTGATCTTTTCTTTGGCCTCCTGTGGTATTCTACTGCTGGCATTTAAACAACACACGAAGAAGCATACAGAAGCTGCTGTATTCCAGAAGTCCTCTAAAATAAATCTCATTATTGTAAGTTCTGTTTCACTAAATCTAATCGATCTATTAATAACTGTAAAGGAATTCCACTGCCTCCTTGCCCTCTGGAAATTAGACTCTGGTAAATCAATCCTTTGACTAACTCTCAACCTAGTATTGAAAAACATTCAGTTTGGGTAGTAGTCTGGCACCAGCCTCCTTACTCTGAGGCATTTCTCTAAACTATATAAAGCTCTAAAATTAAAACCCTGCCAAGTTTTTCTTCCTTATGTCATCAAACATTCATTCATTTGAAATACATTTTAAGAGACAGAATGCTATTCACATGCCACTTAAAAAACTTTAACATTCACTTTAAAAGTTCTATATGTGTGGGTTTACACATTTGGAAGACAGTAAATCCGTGCCCATTCTTTCTGAACTGTTGCATAATCTCTTTGGGTTTATACTTAACAATCCTTCTAATGATAAGGAGGAAATTAGACTCTGGTGAAGTCCTATGAAACAACCCATTATTCTGAGTGGAAGTAAAAAAGGGAGGGATTTCTTTTAGAGACTGTATACACCTCCTAAGATCGTCCCATGCACTGTGGCCATTTTCCACTTCAACAACAGTGAAAAATTAGCAGCAATATGCTTCCCCTAACCCTTTTCATGGTGCAAAATCAGCACTGGTGACTCCGGCCAAGGTTTTAAAAAACATCAGCTGCTTCAGCAATCCAGTCGGCTGATGGATGAAGTTTCAGAAAAGCCTAAGGCAAAAGTACACACTCTGTAAATTAGGTATTCAGTGCAGTACATACCCCGTCAAACTCTTTGACCTTATAACTGCTCTGTGTACTGCTTACACATAGTCAGGTATCATGGAGGTTCTTTAGTACATGATATCAGTAAAATAAGACTATTTTAAATTAGCTACTCAATTATAAAACCAAAACACTTGTTTTCCCTGTGATGACAATTATTTGAAGTATCTGTCATGCAAGCAATACCCTTCAGTGGCAAGAAATCTCTTATTCTGAAAATGTTAAAAAGGAAGGCCTTGTCTTCAGAGGATGAAGCTATTTTCAGCTTTAGCACATGTGAGCAGCATAGCTTTTAGAAAAGTAAGAAAAAAAAAATGTATGTACTTTTCAAATAAACAGCAGGCTATGACTAAGACCCACTAGCTAATCCATCTCAAAGGCATTGTAAAAATCACAACAGGCATGGAACTTGTGCAACTCAATAAAAGAAGCTCACTCCTCATGAAATAGAAAGAAAATGTTGCCTCTTTAAGGCCAAACTCTTTAGTTATGCAAATTATGATGAAATCTAAAGTTAGATAGCTGAATGACTAAGGATCTCACCTTTCTGAAAGATTCTAAGGATAAAGAAGGTATTTTGAGGATTAACATTTTTGTTTTCTCCAATACCATGGTAAGAGAATTACACTGGATTTATCAGCATATCTAAAACAGTAGATTTTGCTTATACGTATCTTCTTGCAGGAGTGAAGATACACAATGAAACAGCAGAAAGTGTCTATGTTTGATGTTGCAGGGTTTCGAGTTTTCTGAACCCAACTCAACACAGTATTTTAGCACATTTTCTAATGGTAATGGTTTAGAGCTACGCATGGCTTTTTTATATGCTAAGGCACTTTAGTAGATATGGGCAAGTGTTCAGTACATTCCTGCATTACATTGTAGGTACATAAAAATATTCCTGGTTAAATAGTCAAAGGATGAAAAGACTTACCTATAAAAATCTCACTTTTCATATTCCATGCAAATACCCTAAGAATGGGGAAATAGGGTAGGCAGATTGGCTTGAGCGTACCAGTGTAAGTTTCTCAAATTTAGAGTCCAGTCTGACTTCGCCACCATGTCATAGTACCCAGAATGAGACAGAATATATATTGACACACACAAGAATTGAAATGTGTGTTTTTATTAAGCATGCAATTCCACTAAAAGGATCCTATTTCATGCTCTGATGATATGATACAGATTATCCAATTCTAGCTGCTTGCTACTGCAAAAGAAAGGCATAGTCCTGCTACTCCTGCTTCCTTCAATCTCAGCCTTGCTCATCAGACTACCTGCCAACATGATTAAATTTGTTGACCTGTCAGAAAACTAATCCATCCCAATAAACTGAACAGCTTCCTTTGGGTCAGCTAGCGAGTTAGCTCAGAAACACAAGAGCCTACAGAACAAGACAGTAATGCATGTCTGGAACCAAGTGTGGGAGAGGTAAGGAAGGATGTGAAACTGCTTCTTCTGTAAGAGAGCCTGATTCCCATACAATAATTAAAAGCTGTAACCGCAAGATTCTCCAGCATAATAGGCCTTCCTAAGAGACAGAGCAGTTTATTAAAAGATACTCCCTACCTTATTCTACTACCTAATACATTCTTAATTCAAATAATCCTTTTCCTTATGCGCAATCAACCAGTTTTAATTCAGAAAAGAATCTAGTTAATTAGCTAAGTATTTAAGACCTACTGCTTTCTAATTGTTAACATGAATGCTTTGATTATTCAGTAGTAAATCACCTGTAGTATGGAGTCTTCCCACCTAACTTTAAGATTATCTAAAAGCTGAGGATTCACATTATGTCTGAACCAAAATAACAGCTTATTTCTCTTCTCTCCTCCCTTCCTGGCTCTTTCCCCTTCATATTCAGTCACACAATTTCACTCTTTCCTCTGCCATTGCACAGACTCTGGCACCCATTTCATCAAAACTGAATTAATTCAATTATTTCAAGAAGAAAAAACAAAAACCTATTATTTGCTGCATTAGTGAGTTAAACAAGCCTACCCTGAAATGAAATTAATACCTAAATTGAGTCAAGGTAAACAAAGGGCAGTGGTGCAGGGCAGGGAATGCAAACTGGGGAAGGGGAGGACATCAAGTAGAACACAGGTTTAATTTTTAGTCCAGCAGTTAACTCGGTCCAAACCATCTCATGAAACTGCAGCCTCAGTATCTAACTGATCTCCTTTGACTCCCTACCTAGCGAACAGCAGAAGACAAAATCTGAAGTCCTCTGAAGGTCCTTTTCTCCCACTTCACCACCTAGAGACAGAGCCTAATTTCCAAACCTGGGTACTAAAATGGAAGTAACCCAATAAGTTTGAAGTTATGATCAAAAGCCATAATGCAGTGCTGAGGCAAGTCCCAGAGCTAGGAGGCCTCAGCCTCCTGACACCTAACTGCCACTTATACTGTGCAGGCGATTCAGTTAAAGCACTTTGCACATACAGCAACTTAGCTGGATGTTGGCATGCTTTCTCAGAAAAACAAGTCCTAAGCCAAGAAAAGATTTAAAGCTAAACAAAATCTAACCCCTATAATTCCATTATTTATAGCTGCTCTCCTCTGCCATTGTTACTTAAACAGTTATTGAGATATTAAAATTGCAAATTACTTCTCAAGCACCTAAATTATTATCTTCTATCTGAAGCCAACAGTAGAGCCAACTTTAAATTCTGAAGCCAAATCCAAAGAAGTTATTTGAAATCTCACCATACATATTAACATACTTCATTTTATGCAAAAACATGTAACTGGGCATCTAGTTTAGGAACATTTGAGACATTTATGCAATATTTACATTCATGTTCAAATACAAAAAGCTGATATAAATATTTTAAAAAACCCTTGTGCCTATGACAATTACAGCTATAAATAAGAATAAGCGGATAACTTTCCATCTCTACCTTCTTTCCAAAGATTAATTATGAATACGTTATGAGCTTCGCAAAATGTGAAGTTTCACAAGGACCTTATTAATAATTTTATGTGCATGGGTTCCATACTCATGTAAAGTTCTGGCTGCTGACTGGGCCTGCATAGTAAAACTGAATACATTGATACTTCTGTTAGGACTTTTAACTTCTTACCTCACTGGTGATCAAGTTTACAAAAAAATTGATCTTTTTCTACGAATCCTAGGAGCACTGGTAATTGTCATCTGCAACTTGGAGACCATGTGATTTCAGCAACCTACTTTAGCTGTGAAGGAGCCAGTTTTCCCATAATAATTCAACATCTGGTTAGAATGCAAGTATGGCAGTTACTAGTGTCCTTTCTTACAGTCAAGAACAGAGAGACATCTTCATTTCTTATCATCCTAGAGTGATATAAAAAGAGAATTTGTATTATCATCGTATAGATTTAAACCTTGGAAATTACTAAGTATATCAATATTAGGCTGGAAAGAGTTTTACACACTATTTCTGTATAAAGTCACAGAAAGGATGAACTACTGCACTTAGTCAGAAGAACATGTTTTTCCATGGAATGCTAGACCATCTTTATAACATACCTTAAGAGCTCTGGTATACGGGGCACTCGTTCTGGAGTGCAGAGCAGTCAATGCTGGCAGAAGACATGTTCACCTTGGCAGATGCAGGATGCCAAGATTATTCACATATAGGTACACACTTATAAAGACAGCCCAAATCTAGGCCACACACAAATCCCACCTGCCTTTGAGCCATACAACTCTAGAATGCTCTAAAAAAAATATCCTAAGGCACTCATCAAGCTACCATATTACTCATGTTAGCCTCATATTACTCTCACAAAGCCAGTCACGGAAAGTAGCAAACATCTGGGCTAAGTGTAGGCCCAAGCATACCCAAAGGACTCAAACCATCTCTCCTCCTGACTCCTCAGAAGTTCTTAAGCTCCCTCAAAACCGGCACCTGAGCAGCAGTTTATGTTTACATATTGTGACTATGGAACAAGCTCAAGCTAATTTTTTAAATACAATATAGTCCACTGTACTGTCTACATATTGTCTGTACTGGCAGAGGAAGTCTTTTGGTTCTGCCTGCTCTCCAGGCACAATAAATCTTCACTTCTGGAAAATATACAAAGAACTGCATTCTCCCATTGTGGACAATAGGGAGACTGACACTGGCTTCTGCAAATATATAATAAGACAAGACATGAGCCACAAATGCTGATTTGGGTGGCACTTAAAATCAGCTCGCTGCTTAACTGCTGCAAATTAGGCACAAATTCCTCCATCACTACTAGCTCTGTACTTACCCATACAATTCAATCTGATATGTAATACTTGATTCAACACAGGCTCCACATCCTTTTTATATTTATATATGACTGATTTACTACAAAATTACATGTTGAACTTATACAGTGCTAAGATCTTTCCAGCATAAACGAGTATTTACTGGCATCATTTTCTGCTAGCCTTCAGGCAAATATGTGCTCTGTGTCATGTGCCTCATTCTCAGCAAAATTTGGCCCATTGTGACTGTATAGCAACAAAAAAATAAATTTTACAACAGGCAGAAAATTAAAGAAAGAGTTGTCATGACAGATATTACAGGTAATGAAGATATACTTCAAAACAGAAAACCAATAGACAGGTATATAATCTTACCATTAAAGCATGAATGTAATCTGAATTGTTAACATAAATTGCCTCTTACCACAAGGTATTTTTGTTTCCTTAAAAAAAAAAAACCACAGTCATGTATCGATGTTATGTTAGCATTTTAAAATCTTGTGGCAGGTACACCCACCCAGTGAAAATAAGGCTTCTTGGTTGCTGAAGTGTAGCAACTATTGATTGCCCTTGTTCTCAGGGCTTCACGGTAGTTGGGGCCTTTGGCCAACGGGAGCTGCTATTGACTACAGATCAGATTCGGCCTGGGTATAAATGGAGTCCCCTGGGGGGGCCATTTGGAGTCAGTCTGTCCGTCACCCCTCCTGGGTGGTACACTGCAGTCGAGGACTCTCCCCTTGGATCTGGATGCTGTCCAAGGAAACTCCTTGAGGTTACACAGGTCGGGACACTGCCCTAAGAAGTTCCTCAAGGTTGAGAGCCCTCACTTGTTAGGTGAGTGACAGAGTGAGTGATAGGTGAGTGATAGAGGGTTGTCATTAAACCCTGGGAAGTGATAGGATGTTTTGGGTTGTCAGTAAATCCTAGAAGTGATAGAGCGTTTTGGGTTGTTGTTAAACCCTAGGAAGTTGTTTTGTCTTATTCTCACGGATATTTAAACCTGTAACTGAATGGTTGCAGAGGGCTAGTTAATTGTGTTGATAATAAATTTTTAATTCTTGGTTGTTATTTGTTTATTTGAGAGCCTTCGTAAGAAATCTACTGGGGAAATTTGGGAACACAGTAAGGGCAACCCCAGAGGATTAAGAAATAGGCAAGAGACTGACAGTTCCTAAGACACTGTACAACAGCAGCTATGTGTCCAGGTTAGTTCCAAGTATCTCTGAGCATAGACAAAACTGATTATGCTGCTCTGAGTATGAGGAACCAAGCTGCTCTCATCATAGAGATGGAATGGTGATGCCCAAGCCTTGGTTAGATGGGTATGTCACTCATCAGCTGCTTGAGGGCAGAGAAAATAATTACTACTGTGAAAGGAACTACCATCACCTGCAGGCAAGGACCCCAAATACATCAGTCATTTAGAGAGGGCAAAGATATGGTATTCTATGGCTCTGGAAAAAACACACAGGCCATGAGGTCAGTTGCCACTCAGAGGTCTGCTGCCCTATATACATCTGCCTGCTTTGCCTATGATTAGAACTAGCACAATTTAGCTCTGAAAAAGATATTTTGTATTTTGTTTTTCTTAAGACTCTCTCTCCACATCAAAATACAAAAAAGTTATGCTGAAGGAAGAGACTGAGTTCTTTAACTTTTGAGGTTCAAGTTGCAAGGTTTTACTTCTAAATCAAGCTAGAAATAATACATTTTACATACACATAGTGTTCAGTCCCATGGTTTTCCCACAGACGGTATGCAGATTAATTTCTTTGCACAGAACAACTATCAAGAAATCTTCTCTAAGGGAGGCAGATGTTTAGCAACACTCATTTATTACCACTGACCTTCCCAGACATCTTTCCAAACAGGTGAAGACACACGCTGTGTCCAGCCCATCATAGTTTTGCTTCCCAGCAGCTACCATGGAATAGTGATGAGGGGCTAAACTACTTTCTCTCTGTTCTGCTCCTTTTGTCACTTGTACCTTCTGTTTTCCAAACAAGACCACTTGAAATCAAGGTCTTTCAATTAGAAGTGCCAAACAAGCAAACTATATTTAATCACTGTGCTGATTCGGAAGGAGTCCCTGCAAGAAAATGGACGTGTGAGCAATCCTGCATATGAGCAAGACTGGCAAAGCCTCAGCTTCGGCAAGGATGTGACAAGGGACTGACCCTGAAAGAATGAGGAAGAACCCAGGGAGATAAACAATTCAGGGTGTGGGTTTGGGCGGAGAAGGAAGTTTGTACAATGTTGATGTGGCAGCTTCCATCCAATCAGAAGAAAGCTTAAGGTGCATGTGCAAAGCTAACTGTCCAATCAGAAAGAATTATACCATGTGATTATATCATGTGATTCTCAGCTGCATTATAAAAGGCTTGCTCCACCATAATAAAATTGGCATTGCTTAATCACAGTGTGATCGTTCGCATGTCTGTAACTCCCGCAAATCACTTTGTGCCAGTCATGGCTATGAGTGAACAGATTTTCTCATCCACATCAGAGAGGCTGGTGAGGCACCCTACCATTCTTCCCAGGATCTTCACAACAACTACAATACAGACCATCCTTACCATCCTGCAAAGCCACTTGTACAAGGAAGCATTTTCTCCACTCTTTTTCCTTAAATGTATATGAATTACTGGGTACAATCCACAGATGCTAAAGACTTTCTTTTTCTAAAATTAGAATCATCAATCATAGAATGGTTTGGGTTGGAAGGTACCTTTAAAGATCATCTAGTTCCAAATTAGGTTGCTGAAATCCCCATATATCATTAAAGAAAAAAAAAAAAAAAACAACAATTATTTACAAATTATTAAAAAATATTTTAAAACACTGTTAAAATTGTTAATAAAATTATTAAAAAGTGTTCACAAAAATCCTCTTAAAAAAAGAAAAAATATAAAAAGAAGGGAAAAAAAGCATATTCACACTTTTCCAACCTTTTTGTAGACATTCTATACTTTTAAGAACTTAAAGCTCAGAGAAACTGGAGTTATTAGCAAATATGGGGTTTTTGCAATTAAAAGTAAATGAATTACCAAACATACTTACCTTAATTGCCTTTCTAGAAATCTTGCCAAATTGTATTTGTCTGGTTTTGGGGTAGAAGGTAGTTCTTGGGCATTTATTTGGTTTAGCCCTATAGAATGAAAGAAGCAAAAACAACTATAATCCAAGCAGCCATAAATAAAAGCACTATCAGAAAATTTTCTCTCATTTCTGTACTAAGGACTACAACTATCTATTTAGTCAGTTTTACTACTTACATTAATACTGGCATACTGAAAGGCTTAGAGATCTGTAATTTTTCAGATTTGATACAAAACACTTCTACCTGAATTCTGAAGCTGCTGACTACTGTTAGGTAGGGAAGAACATAAACCCTGTGATGAATTACTTTTATAAGATCTGATTTTGTCTAGACTAAACTGTCTAATAATAAAAAAAAAATTAAATTTCTCAAATTCAGATGTATATACTGATTTTGTTATCATCACATATCCCCACAACTATATAATAACATTAATAACATCAGAATGTAAATAAAGCAACACTGCAAAAATGCAACACAATGTCCTGAGTTTATTATGGGCTTACATAAACCAACTTTTCTTCCTAAAGCAGATGAAAATTAGATGACCTGGTGTGGTGGTTTGACCTTGGCTAAATGCCAGGTACTTACCAAGTCGCTCTATCACTTCCCACCCTTCCCCCTTTTTTCTCAGCAGGGCAAAAAGGGGAAAGAAAATAAGATAGGAAAAAACCAACCCTTGTGGGTAAAACAAAAGCAGTTTTAATGTAAGCAAAGTGAAGCAAAGGTCCATGCGCAGAAGCAGAAAGAAAACAGATTTATTCTCTACTTCCCATGAACAGGCGATGTCGGGCCTTCTCAGGAAGCAGGGCTCTGATACCCATAGTGGTTGCCTCGGAGGACCAAGGGTGACCCCACCCCCTTCCTCCTTTTTCCCAGCTTTATACTGAGCAGACGTCATATGGTATGGAATATCCCTTTGGTCAGCTCGGGTCAGCTGTCCTGGTTGTGTCCCCTCCCAAGATCTTGCCCACCCCGTCCCACTGTGGGGGGGAAATGTCGGAAAGAGCCTTGGTGCTGTGTAAGCACTACTCAGCAGTAGCCACACCACCAGTGTGCTATCAACACCCTGCCAGCTCCCAACATAAAACACAGCACCATGAGGGCTGCTACAGGGGAAAACTAATTCCGGCTCAGCCAGACCCGGTACACCTGGAAAAAGAAAAGCATTTAAAGGCAAGTTCTTAGGAAACAATTTCTCTAATATGAACTGCAATGCATATAATTTACCTTTTTTTTCACCAGACCACACCTACAAGTGCAACTAAGTACTTTAAACACGTTTTTCCTTTGATTTTATCAATAAAAAATATTAATTTTATCTGATTTGGTTTTCTGCTATGCCCACAATACTTTTCAGTCATGGCTGCTTAAAGGAATAATGCTAATGAGTGAATTAGAAGTTATCCTTACCTAAAGAGCTGTAGTGCATTTAGGATTCATACCAGTAGAAAGAACACAACCTGAAGCTCCTTATCCTGCCCACTTGTTCTCAAATGTGTGAAGACCCCACCTGCCAATGAGCCTTGATGGCACAAAATAAGATTTAAATACTAAATCCTTTTCAGTGCAGGCAATCACAGGTGACAGTAAACAGATCCAATTGCCTCTGCGGAGAATAATGTTATAACGATGCTACTAACTGAAAACACATTGCCAAAACCTTCTTGGATTATTTACCACAAGGTCTACTTCATTCTGGTGATCATAATTTTTTTAGGCTCTAGTTTGTTGAGGGGTCTCTTATACTCCATGACATTTCCATGATTAAGTCCTAGTGTATCATTATTGGGACAGACTTCATTTTAGAGATAAATACTCTGTGATTAGATATGAGATCTATGGATCAGATTATGAACAGAATAGATACTGAAGTATTGAGTCATGATATACACAAAAAATGGAGGTTAACACACAAGAGATGCTGCGCATAAGGACATCAGCAGTTCCTAGAACAGAAAGTAACACTTAACCATCTGGAAGGACTGAAATAAAAACTACTTCCCAGCTATTGAAATTTCATCTGAGGTCAGCAGAGTAAGATTTCAGATTTTAGACTGTATTAACACCAGGAACAAACAAGAAATAAGTTGAGTCACAGAAAGATGGAAAGCTGCTTCTCACCATGTTTTCCTTTCTCACCAAATCTAGGAAAAGCCTTTCCTTGAAAAGCATGGACCAGCAAAGGACAGTGACATGGGGAAGTCTGGAAAGACTGGCAGAGTGGCAACTATTAACAAAGTGATGCTTATGTAGCCCTCAACAGGAAGTCTAGGATAGAGTTTGAAAACGTTGTTAGCGGCAACAATGCTGGCTTAAGGTAACACCCTCATCTGTTGTCCTGTGCTGTAGCATCTCAATCCTTCAGTTGAACTGAGGGTGTGGATCTACATTGTAAAGTGAATAAGGAAACCAATGCAGCTTTAAAACTTCTTCAGAACAAAGAGTCATTTTGTGTGATTTGAGTGATTTGGGGTTTTTTAGGCAGAACAGTTTGAAGCATCACAGGTGTCCTGGTGGAACTCAGTGCAGTAGTAGCCAGTATGGAGTAGGTTGAAATGTTAATGCTATCTTTTTTCCTTCCCATTTCAGTCACGAACTTCAGTGTTTATACAATGCAGATAAAATCATTCTGATTTTATGTAACTTTTTATATAAATCAGATGTTGGAAAGAACATAAAAATAAATACAAAAACTCCAAGATGAACCATATTGAAAAAAATGAGACTCTTTCCATAGACTTCAGCAGAAATGGGTAAATGAGCAGCAGAAGAACATGAATAATCTAAACCAGGACTGCTGGCAAAGAATACATATCCTCAGAACTGAGCCTGAGTCAAGGCCTCTGTCTAGAAAAATAAGCTCCAGAGTAGTTGATATTAATCCTGTTTATTTGTTAAATGGCGAGCCTGGGAATAACCAAGAACAACTCACGATACCTGCACTGTCAATGGGGGCCAGTAGGAAAGACAGGCTACACCCCCTACTGACAGTGTAGAGGTACAGAGGTAGGAGGTGTGGAGGTAGGAGGCACTCCATGGTGCTGGTGGCACTTCTGAAAACAAGCAATGTTGGGGCAACCTCCAGCAACTCAGCCCCTGCAGAAGCATTTGGTCTCTTGTAGCTGCTGGAAAGCAGAGCTGGCATACAGCAACACATTTCCAAGTTCCTTCTGGATGCCCACTCTGATGGCATAAAGCACAAAACCATGCAATACAGAACAGCAAATCATCATACGCACACAGTGTTTTAACACTGTTGCTTTCCCCTTCCAAGAACACACAGGTGGTAAGAACCCCTACAAACTCTGGATATCTGGATATCAGTTTCCATGGTTCACAATAAACAGAGGAGAAAAGAACAGGACCTGTTTAAACCTAAACACTCTGCTTTTGTTTGAGGAAATGGCCACTACCAAGCATTTATATAAAAGGTGTTTCTTGGATTAGGAGCTACATCAGATTTTAAAAATGGAGTCAGCTAGGGCAAAAATAGTTCAAAAAAATTAGCAGTTCTATATTTTTTCTTCAGAAACAGTTTATCTTTACAGGACAGAGAAGAATAAACCGTTCAGTAAAGAGGTTATAACTTTTCAATGAATGAAACAGAAAGGTTAAGGAGGAAATAAATTTAAAAAAAAATACTCTGAGCAAAACTCCAGTAAGCATTATATAAAGGTATTTTATACCTGTAGACTTTTCCTATCTTGAAAAAGGAAGTATGAAAAGCAATTTTTACTTATATCTGACGGTCATAACTTGATATTAATAAAATACTGATTAGCAAGTAATTGGCCAATACACACTGTTTTCACGGGCATTTCCTTCTTCATTGCTTAAAGCTAGCAGGCATGGGGTTTTTTTTGCACGAATCTGAGTCATCATAACACATTCAGCTCTATCATTGTTATTTCACTCCTTGGCTGTTTTCCCTATAAATATAGGGGCAGGAAAACAGTTTACTGTGAAATATCTCATATTAGCATTAGACAGGTAACATGAGATAAGGGGGGGAAAAATAATCCAAAACTCATCTTTTGAAGATACTTTATCTAAGATACTACTATTCATAAAATGGATGATACTACTATTTTCTTCTGACTGTCCATTTCTCCCTGAGGGACTCCCCACAAACAAAAGTACTTCTAACATTTGAAAAAACAGGAAATCATTATAAAACCAAATCAGTTGCCAGGGAAGCCTGACTACTCCAGTTTCTGAAACTAATTTAGATTTTATTATTTTGATCTCATGGATTCTCTTTAGAAACATAAGACCCAAATCACAAAACATGCGATTTTTTATTTGAGAAACTCCTTTAACTCCAACTATAATTGGCAGTGATCTACACACAAATGGATTACATGGTCACTCTGAAGTGTAATTCCTGGTACAGATCATGTACAAGTCTATGCTTTCAAATGGGGAATAGAGAAGGAGCATATGACCAAGGCAAAACATCGTCAAGGAATGTGATGGGGAGAGACAAGGGAAGTACTAACAAAACACAAATGTTCTGTTGATCTACCTCCAGTGAGGTAGAAGTCCAATTCTACCTCCAGTTGGTATAAAGTCATGTCCAAGATCTTAAAGAGGGCCACTATGAGTTTGCAGTGTGCTAAGCTGGCTAACTAAATCAGCAGGAAACTATTCATTTTTTTAACTGATAGATAGATTTTTCTGCCAGTTTAATAAGATACTAGCCACAGCTATCATAAGGGAAGAGGCCAGAGGAGACAATCCCTTTCAGCACTGAAATCAGCTCATTCACCTTGTAAAAATCTCCCCTTTCAGCTGCTGGAGATGAATGGAAGGAAAGATCTGAAAAACTCTTATCAACTCGAAACTATCCATGCAGAACATACATGTACATATAAAAACACACATGCACAATCCATTTAACATAGAGACATTTCTGGATTCAGAGAGGTCTGTATTCCTGTTGTGGGGTAGGCAGTGTACCACTTCTTCCAGATCTCTTATTCTAGTTGAGCACCAAAGGTACTTTAAGCACAGGTTCATAACAGGAGCTTAGGTCCAATGAAACTACAGACATACTGCTTTTCTATCCATAACTAGGCACATGTCTTAACGGAAAAACAGTAGATAGAAACACCAAAGGTGAGGCTTGATGAATTGGATCCTAACTGCAGTTTTCCTCCTCACCTGTCTGTTCTTATAAGGCAGGTTACTACTAAAAACAAACAAACAAAAATACATACCGATAGTCAGGTGTGTGTTCTTGTTCCTGGTGAGATGCTACAAGAAATTTGCCTGTAGGAGCAGAGAGGATTAAAAAATGCTCTTAAAACTGCAGTTTTCCCCTTCTGTTTTCCTAGCTTTTCCTAGCTAAATTGGTAGCTGAGGAAGGAGTTTTGCAACAGATGCACACAATTTTATTTATTTCAGAAGATGTTTCAGCCACATTTCTTTGTTTATTTTACCTAGGGCTACTTCTTTTTTTCTGTTAAGCTAGGACCCTAACTTCTCGTCTAAACTAAGAAGCAGCCCATGGCATTAATTCTACTGAAACCCAGCAAAGCAGAAACCCTTGAAACATGGCACATACACTTGCTGTTATCTCACCAAGCTGACCCCAGAGGGATATGATTTTTGTTCCTTCTTCCCAGCTGTGCTGTGGAAACAGATCATCTACCAGCACACCCTAATTAAAGCTACAAGCAATCAAGATTTACTTTGTGTCAAAAAACAACACACAAACTCCCTTGTCAAAGAGGGCTGACAGGGGGTGTTGCTTTGAATTACAAAAGCATTTATCCACAGAGTGAGATGTACAGCAAAGCTTTCTCTGCCTGAGAAAGGATATTTTCATGTCAGCAGCCAGTCCTACATTAATTCTGGTTTTAAAAGCCTGCCTCTTACCTCCATGATTGCATGGGATGAGAACATTCAACCTCCAGAGCAGTATCCATTGTGGGGTACCTAGTTTACTAGGTGTGCAGAGAAAAGTCCTGGCATCTGGCAGATTGTGCAGTCCCCACTGTGCTGAACAGGGCAGGAAGGGAGCCATCGCCAGGCAGGGAGCCCGGGGGTGTTCATCTTCACTGGAAAGCAGAATCTATGGCTGGTAGCTCTATGACAACCTTTTTTTTTATTCCCATCTATTCCAATCCAAATTCTAACATAATCATTCTGTTTAGCCTGTTTAGTTTTCCTCTTTCTTTTTGATGAATGCAAGTTTCTTCACCTCTTATTAAAATACTTTAGTTCCCCAAAAGAAAGGTAAATATCCCCTATTATATCCTGTCATTAGGTTCTTCCAAGACACTCCTGACAGTAAAACAAAAATTAGTACCTGTTTAAAAGGTTCTTACTGTCTGGGGGAAAGCACCTCAAACCATATGACTCCAAAGAAAGTCAAAGTCCTTCAGCACCTTGTTAGTATAAGCATTTTGTGGAAAGGAAATTCCTTCAGATGTGAAACTTCCCATTAATTTCTTTTCCAACCAAGGTCAGTAATAGAAGTAGTATCTACTTATATCGAACCTTCTGGATAACTAAAGCCAAACATCATTTAACAGAAAAGATACAGATGATCTCTTGAAGATACAAATTCAGTTAAACAAAGGCAAGTGTGTTACCAGAGAAAAAAGAAAGCAAACTGTTAAGATGCATTCTACATATGACTCTATCTTTTCACTTTACAGTGATTCATGAAGAACTTCTACACTACCTACAGTCTTTGTCCAGTTTCAATCCATGTGTGACATTTAGAAAACCGGATTTTTATTTTTAGGTAGAATTGTCACTATTTCTTTGCTACTTAAAAAAAATAGTGTACAATCATAAACTAACTTGTTCTATTTATAAGAATAGTAAGATTGTAGGAGATATATTATTATTTATCTGCCTTGTCGAGAGAATGTTCACACAAGTACCACCAGTAGGGGCATGAGATTTGGCAATATTTGAGAAGTGGCAGCTGCATCCTCTGGTTGTTGATGGACCAAAACCACACACAATATTTTAGGTGAACGGAGAGGCTGCTGTACACATGCTCTTAAGAAGCACTGCTCTATACTTGAAAGAGTATTCTCTATGTATTAAAATACAATAATAAATGTCAGCTTTTCCAAAAATAAAACATGCTAGCATACCTGAAGAGCTCTGCACTGCACACACCTTTCTCTCTCTTTATTTCCCATCCCCAAAAGCAAAGCAGTAAGCCTTGCAGCATGCTCTCAGCCACTATCACCCTAGTTACATGAAAAAGCCTATTAACATGGAAATTCTTAGTGTTCAAAATCTATACGATCATACACATAATCCAGCTAAGAGGAAAAGGCAATCTGTATGGGGGATATCCCTTGTTTGAGGGCAGCTAGGTTCTGTAAGTTTTAAAGATAGTTAAGAAAATAAATAAATGAAAAGTAATATACCTAAAAATACATTTTCATATGTGAAAAAACTCTTTTAATATCAGTAGTATCTCCTGTTATTTGGCTGATTGTTTCTGGTTTGAGGGGTTTTTTGGCTAGTAGATTTTGTGCCTGGTCACTCAGAAAAAGCCCCTTCCCCCTTTCACAGTCCAGAAATGGAAGTTTAATGGGAAAGAATATTCTGTTTTCACCTCTCCAATTAGAATGTCAGTCCACATTCTTGAGTTTACACATAATAAAGACTTTTATTTATATAAAAGCAATGAGATGCAAACCAACTTTACAACTCCTACAAAAGTGAAGTATAAGCAAAAATATCAATTATGACTTGTACTCATAACTTTACAAAAGCATTTATCAGTTACACTGACTGCATAACTGCAGTTATAACAATCTCTTGCAAATATATGAAGCCTACTACATATTGTCATATTTTACTTTGCCATCAGTATAAATCCATGTGACTCATTACCTTTTTTCTACAGCTATCTTCTAAAGCAACACTAGAATACAGATACCAACAGAAGAGACAGATGCGTTAAAAATATTATCAGTGTATTTCAAAATTATTAGAGAGACACACTATTTACTGTGTTATTCCTTGGCTCCTACTGCTGTAACTATATTGCTGTTTATAAACTGAAAAGTTTTTAAGCCTTAATTCAAACAGTTGATTTGTATTGGACTGTACTGTATTGGCTGCATTTGCAGAATCCAAACTACTGAGCCATCTGCACCACAACTGCTTTCCAGGCTTTGTCTTTGTCAAAATCCTTTAAGGTATTATTGGAAACCTAAAAGTAAACAAATTTCAGACAAATGGAAACACGAAACAATGCTCTGTTTAAAAACTGAAGTTCAATCAAGTAAATATCTGAGAGAAGCTATGAGAGTGTAAACACGAATAGTTACAGAGTTACTAAAATATTCTATACACTGTAAATTCGTATAGTTTTCTTTATTGTATAGTATACATTTATGATATAAAATATAATAGTGTAAATTGTATAATACTTGAGACATTTTGGTTAAAGAAACTTGTTCAAATCTCTATTTTAAGCATGTTACTTAGGACATTTTTTCAAGATTTTTGCTAAATTGTGACTGAAAGGCCTAGCACCTATATCTCTAAACCAACTGAAGCAAGATTTATCTACATACATGCAAGCAAACTAAGGTCTTGCCTAAGAACACAGACTTCTGAGAAGCCAAAGGGATCTGCAACTTTACCTGTAATATTATTCATGTGTTTAAATACTAACAGGTAAGCAAAAAGGTGTTGCTTTTCTGGACAAAGTGTTCCTTTTAGTATTTAACTGGCACCCAATTTCTCAGTGACTCACAAATTAGGAATACTTCAGAAAATAAGCAACCTATGCCAAATGCCCTCAGCAGCCTGAGGGGACATAAATCCACAGCTTCCACTTTCCATACCAGCTGTATAATGACTTGACTGAATTTCAGTCTCTGCTCCCAGTGCTTTCCATCCAGGGCTGTTTCAATGCAGATGCTCTTTCTAGAGCAGGGACTGAATTCAGCACTCTCTAGTGCCAGGCCATGCAGTAAGCATCCAGCTAACGTGAGTTATTCTCTCCTAGTCTTTAAGGATACAGCACTTTGCTCTGTACAGCAGAAGTGAGGGAAGTCTAAGTGCTTCAGTGCTGTGCTATGAAATGGATGTAGTTAACCCATGCAGGCTGAAGAAAGCTGGGTTCCCCCAGTCCCTGAAATACCACTCTAGCCCTAAATGATTATATGAAAAGTGGTAACAGTAATACTGGCACCACCATGTTCTAAAAAAATGTATGTGATAAATATGTATCTGAAAGGATAGCTCGAACATGTAAGTACAGGAGGGAAATGGAAGGGAATATCAATTCTGATCTTTATCACCAACTTCGGTAGTGCAGTTAGGAC
Source organism: Strix uralensis (assembly GCF_047716275.1). Taxonomy (NCBI): domain Eukaryota; kingdom Metazoa; phylum Chordata; class Aves; order Strigiformes; family Strigidae; genus Strix; species Strix uralensis. Next base: position 22,631,705 of record NC_133976.1, read on the forward strand.
ATGGAAAGACCTGGGATGCCAGGCACCCCTCTTTGCGCACTACCAGCACATATAGCCACTCACTCAGCTTGCCCGTTTTTGGTCCTATGCTTCAGGTTCTTAACTCTTCCCATTCCAAGTTTAGGGAATTTAAGAAAACTAACTTGGTTTAGTATATTCACTCCCCCACAGTAGGCCTTGGAAAAGTACAACTATATCAAGTACTCTCATTCCACAGCCCAAAACTTCTGCTCGCATTGAAAGGGTTAAATCCATTCCTTTCTTAATAGGTGGCTATCTCATTATGAGAACATGGTCATGCAAGGCCCATCATCTTTTCTATAACTTCATTCTGACATAGAAATAGCAATTATGGATCTGCATCTTGTGCAGTAGAACTATCATTTTATCTTAGTACAATGACGAACCTCATCTGTAGTTGGGAGCCCATACTACAAATGTAAACAAAAGGGAGCTTTAACCTTACAACTGTTTTTCTCTTAACAGGACTTGTCACAGATTTACAGATATTGCGTCTGTCATGCCCCAGTTATCATTTAACCAGCAAAATATCTCTTTTTTACAAAATTCACCAGTGCATTAACATCTTCACAGTCTTACAGAGCAGCTTTTAATTGTGATCTGAATTATGTAACATGAAACATTACCAAAACAATCTAAAATAACAGATTTTTAAATTTTATAATGGGTATAAATACCTACCTCTGTTGTTTTGTATTCCTGTTTCTTAACCTGTGATGCTGTCCATGACGAATCATGTAGTTTCATTTTTGTCTTGTAATTTACACACTGTATTACAGTTCCAATAGTAAGGCATGCCTGAATTAGCAGCATCAACATCAGAAGCAAGAGGAGTACATCATAAGATTGCTGAAAATAGAGACATGAATATGTTAACTACCAGAATAAAATATTTTCTGCCATTCCCACCCCCATATTCTTGAGATTTGTATCTAGATTTCATTTTTTAACTCAAATTATAATTTACAGTTTATTTCAGCATAAAGCTTCAATTAAAATTTGAGTGCCTGAGTTTACTCAAAGTAGAACAGATCAATAATTTTTAACAAAATGTTAATTTGCCAAATGATCTTTTCCTCTAGAAATAGAACAAAATTGAGGAAACCATCCTCCAAAATATAGAACCTCACTGCTGATTGGACTTGTCTGGCAATCACTGAACTATTGCCTGAACCTGGTTACCATGGCTGGACCTGCCTTGTTTTTCTTTTTTTGGTTACTGTAGGACTGCACCCCTTGCCAATGAGGTCACTGTCCTTGTCTGCCTTGCTGTCACCTTCTGCGCCCTTGTTCACCCTCCTTTGCAAAGCGGGCCACTCTTGCTGCATCCAGACACAAAGTAGTGTAAGAATGCAAGAAATGCTCGGCAGGGTCACACCAACTGTCTACAGTTCAGTCTTCTGTCTCCAACATGTGCAACAGAAGCTACTTAAAGCTGTGGCCACTTCCTGAGGTCCAACCATACACTATGCTCCTCCAGTATCAGAATACGATCACATACTCAAAAGCTGGTTTTACAGTCATTAAGATCTCAGTTTGATAAACATTTTCCCTCTCTTCTTCTGAAATTACAAAACTGCTTAAGGACTAGTGGGTACTAAGAGTCAAGACTCTTACTGACACTATTTTAATCCCCATAAATGGTGAACATCATCTCGGATTGCTAAACACTTTGACGGTAAAGCCCTAGAAAGCTCTTCAGCAGTGCACTGGTAACACTTCATATTGAAATGTTTTAAGATTTGTAAATTTTTCTTCTCTGCCCCAATCCAGGCTTTGAATGAACCCAGGTATAAGCTTACAATCCCAACTGTTGGTAGGCATCCTAAGAAACAGAAAAATGTATTCTTCAACTAAACCTAAAATCTTTAATATATATACTACAAATTTATAAAAACCTCAAGGAGTCCAGCATATTACATATTATTTTTACTGATTTTTTAGAATAATACCCCATTTTTTAAAACTATAATTCCAGGGCAGCAATAGATTTAACATATGTAAAATTGTGTAATTAGTTAAATAAGAGTTTTTGAGTAATTTCTATAACATTTTATTCAATCTTTATAACGCAGTACCATGTCTGCATTGTCAAGTGTGTTGCTACTGTAATAGATAGATGTTAATTTTTCAATTGCGTACAAATACATACTTTAACAGCAGGTGGGTAATTTTTAAAGATGTCAACAACTTGCATGATACTGAAGGATAAGTATGCAGAAGCAGTGAACAATAACGGAGAGGTAACACTGCTAATGGCAATCAGGACCTCAACCTAAAAAATAAGATAATAAATGTTAAATAAGAATAAAAACAAGTTAACACTTTGGTTTGTGAATTCTATCTTCTTGAAGCAAGCATAACAGAAGTGTGTAAAAGTGTATAAGATTACAGATATGAGACAAATATTAACAGCCATCCACATTGCATGGAGGTACAGAAGCAAGCTTTGAATAAATTAAGCTTCCTAGCCAAAACTGTTGTTTTGTAATTCATTTTCCATTTAATATGGGTGATGGGTATTTTGTTTGATTTTAAAAGCCCTTTTCATAGGCAGACCGAGGAAGCAATACCCAATTTCGAGAGCCAGTACAGAAGTATCATTTATTCTTCAGTTTGGATGAAATAATGAGAATTAACAGCAGGTATTACAGATTTACAGCCTAAAATAACTATGCAAATAAATTTGACTGCTTTGAGGCAGATTTATTGACACACAATAGCAGCCGAGTTTCCATTCAAATATCATCCCTACAGGATAAAATTCTGACTTCAGTTGTGGTCACGTGTCATTACTAACTTAAATATGGTTGCATGACTATAACTTAGAACAGATGTTTTAAGGAGGCTTCACTACACATCTGGGACAGTCAAGGAATAAATACACTCTACTGAATATTCTTAGTCCTTGTTGCTAGTCATGCAGATGAGGAATTTGTTTTAAATAGGTTCTAGGTCCAGCAGCCTACACACCTAACTGTCTTCTTTCAGAAATCACAGCTCATAATGAAAGCAGAATGGAACAGAAGGGACCTCAGCTCAGGACCATGAAAGCAGTTCTGGGCACACCATATGAGATACGTCGTTTTCCTACAGTAATATCCATTCCCAAGGAACCAGTAACAAACAGTCCTTTCAATTCTTTTCTAGAATTGGTGGAATTAAGTCTCCAAAGGACCTACTGGATTTCTCTTCAGGAATATCAGCTTACAAACATGCTACATATTTCTGTTATATTTTGTAGAAGTAACTAAAAACAAGTAGTGCCCACTATCACAGGCAGGCTTACTTAGTATTATTCCACTCTAATGACAAAATCCAAGAATTTTACACACTTACCAGACATTTACTTGGATATTCAGCAGCTACATGACTTGCAATAGCACTGGGAAAGCACTAAACAAAAAAGCATAACAAAATAAATATTTACCTACTTGAAAATTACAAAAGTTACAATTGAGTTACAGTGATTCCCACTAGTCATGGATCACATCCTACATTTCCTGAAAAGGTAAAACTGTATAGACTTATTATGACAGTATTAGGAATCAATTAGTCAAATAGAGATAAAACTAATCTTCATTTAACTTGCATTTAATGAGTATCATGTATTAAACCTACATATACTGAAATATTGACACTTCTACATAAAAATCTAATGGACCCTACTGAACTTCATGAATTCTAAATGCTGAAAAACTTGTTTATAATCCTTTTCCACTTCATGCTGAGGGATTTTCCAGACATAGGAGCCATATATAAACCTAATGTTCATTGTCTTCTTTCTCAACTGGTTCAGTTCATGGCAAGCAGGGTAGCACAGCACCCTTTAGGAATCCACTGCTCCTAGGTACAGGTTGTTATTAGTGCCAAGGGTTACCCATCACAGTCTCAGGCTTTTAAGACAGTTAAGGCTAACAGGCTAAAGATGATATTCTAAGGATTCTACCACGATGCAACTAAACTCAACTTTCTATTTTGCAGCCTGACACATCCTAAAACCTAGGATTTGACTGACAAAACACTTCACTTCCAATACCCTTGTTTTATTACTCATTTCCATTTTACTGAACTGAGGACTGAAAATGTATCAGAACATTTTATAAGAATCAAAGTATTGTAAATCAAAATAGAACAAATACATTACACAAATATATTAAGTATATTGAAGCACTAATTCATTTGCTAAGCAGCAATTGCGAATAAGTATTAGGGCCAAATAAATATTCCAGTACAGAGGGAGAAAATGAAAAAAAAAAAAAAAAACCACGAAATTTTTAAAAAATCAAAGACATTGTTTTGAAAGAGTACCTTCATTTTGCACTACTTACAGCAACTAAGATCCAAAAGAATGTTACTGAAAGATATGGACCTGAGACTAGAACATCCATATTCAAAGCAATTATTCCACCAAATACTGATGAAATTCCAATAATCACTTCAACTACCTAAAACAAAGAAGAGCACACAAATTATTAACAGTGCATTTGAACACCAAATTTCCTATTTGCATATAGAAAGGAACTCACTGAAAGGAAAAAAATGCATTTATGGTATTAGCTAAGCATAAAGTCAATGTTTTTCAGATCTCTATGGCAAAACTTCAGCTGGCTTGAGTGAAAACAAGATCAGCCTCATTATACATATTTATGCTTTCATTTATTAGCTCCACTGAACAACCATTAATTATACACTATTTATCCTTAAGTCATTAAGTAGTCTTCTTCCTATTATGCATGGCAGCTATTATTTGTCTTGCAATATTCTAAAAGCAAACATTTTAAGATATATCTCCATTTCTGTCTTTATTCTTTCAGGTCTTACCTACACTGATTTCTTCCTGGCTTTAAAGAAACTTAGCACTTCTTAGATGAAAGAACAAATTGATTTAATGAAATAAAACACTTTTCTTACTGAGTATGACTTCAGAATTCGAGTAGGAAAGCTGACATTGCTCAAAATGATGGTACTGTCATATGCAGTATTCTAGAGGGGAATAAAAAATCATGATCAAAAAACCACAGAAAGCAATACAGTCCTTTCTAATACGAGGTACAACCCGTTACAGATCCTGACAGTGGCATGCAATGTCTGGTTGGCCCACCAGAGCTGACAGTAACACCAGTGTCAGAACACATCAATCACATTAAAAACAAATGAGGTAGTCCCAGATTAGCTGTTATACAACCACTGTTCAACAATGAAATATGGTCATCTTGACACCCCTTTCCACCTTCAAAATACATACTTTCTTCCTGAGCCTTCAGATTTTGCTGATGTTGATAAACAGTAACTGAAGGAGGACAGTACACTACACAACTTTATCTAGCAAGAAATACTTCCACTGGAACCCAAAATGGCACAGCACATTTGTTTTATTATTACTTAAAAGTACTACTGTTATAGAAAAATGAGGGTAGGATTTGGGAGAGCACTTGTGACTAAAACAAATTTTACCTATAGTCAGATACCACCAAATTGTCATACATGATGAATGCTTTCTCCACCTTAGGCTTCAAAAGGCACTGCCTGCATACATACAAGTCACAGTATTCTAATGTTTCATATGTCATTAAGGTTTGTTCTACAAAACAGAAAGAAAATATTTTCCATGCCTGTTCATAAGATATTCAAACAACCCTGTGCTGTATTATTGCAACAGGTCATTTTGCAAGAAGGTCCACTGCACTCAAAGATAGAAGAGGCTATTACTGTTTAGTACGTTACTTTTATTTATTGTTCAAATCTAGTTTTACCATGTAATTTTGAAGTTACATACTGGAGTCACTAGTTACTTGTCAACATATGTAATACAGGAAAAATTGAACATTTTAACACAAAAAAAAAAAAAAAAGGACATTTTTAATCCTTAAGGGAGGGTACATACTTTGTTTCTTGTACAGCAGTCTTCAGTAGACCTAGCTGAAATGATCACAGTAGTTGCCATGAAGATTTCCAGCAGAATAAGTAGAATCAAGTTGAAATTTATCTGTCAGTAAAATCCCAGATATAAATGAGTTACATCTTCCATATTAAAAGGGGGTGGGGGTGGGATCTAGCAGGATCCAGCAGGCTATTTTCTGTGACATTGAGACATATCTGTTAATTAGGTACCTTGTTAAGCGTTTTCTTGGTTCTTGATGAATTTCTAGGACAACACTTATCTGTCTACATAATATTCAGAATACCTAAGCTGAGAAAGAAATATTTATTTCATTTATGGGAATATTCCACCTGAAGATTTTATCACTGTATTCCAGAAGAGCACTTAATGACAAGGGGGCAATTGCTGGGTACGTTTGCATTTTGCAGGACCTTCCACGTGTAGAACACTGCAGCAAAGCATGGAAGATTCACAGGAACAGAAAGAGGACAAACAAGAGCAAGGCTGACTAGCCCAAGGGCTAAAGCAGTCCACTGCAGGGGGAAGAAAGGCCACAGGCTCCCAACCCCTATGCTGCAATCCAAACGGTGCAATACAACGTCTAATGCTGGATGAAAACACAACGCAAAGAACTGGGCTGAGAATCTTAGCTCTGTGCTCTACCTAGTGCTAACAGAGTGCTGATGAACACTCTTCCTGCTTTCATAGCTCTTGCAGGTCTAACAGACTACATTATTGTGCAAAAACATGGATGCTGCCATTCCTCCTGCCACTACTCATCTTCAAGAGATAAATTAGTGAACGTAATAATTAACATTTCTCTTTGGTTCCTTATTATCTCATGAAAAGAGGTAAATACATACTCTACATGGGCTGAATAATTTTCTAGAGGCAGGCAAGTTAGGCAGAGTGGATCTTCCTCTCTTGCCTTCCAAAGCACCATGTTTTTCCACCAGCAGCCGAAGAAAACATTTGGTGGTTAGGTCAGGCCATTGGGCAAAGTACCAAAAGTTTAGGGAGAACTGACTCCATTCAGGACCTATACAATTATAGCAGACCATTCACTGCTTAATAACTTAGGACAGAATTATATTGTTCCCTCATGTCAGACCTGCTTTGCTGATGATCAAATCTCAGTTTTTCTCTCACACATATCTTGCAGCACACGTTTTTTGAAAGAGATCATAGGTGGCAGATTTAAGAGGCTTTTTGGGGCACTAAAATTCATCCTTCTCAGGAAATCATAATTGGAACTATGTGCCTTGCAGTACACAACAGACTGTACAGTTGTACTAGAGCCACAAACAGCAATAAATGTCCTAAGGGTAAGTTTCTAGGGAAAGAGTTAGCATGAATAAAGATATTATTTGGCAAAAGAAGAGGTGTCAAACATGTGGCCTGCAGAACAATTTAATCCAGCCTGTAAATTCCCATTATTTGGATGTGTTTTGACACATAGGGTTGGTACTGACATGGGCTGGCAAGGCCACGCTATACAGTGCAGTGCCAAACAGACATACAAGTTTGAGTCCTGAAGCACTGTAACTACACTGATGGACTAGCTCATTTAGTGCTAGGTATAAGAAGTAAATAACAAAAAATGGAAAAGTAACAGTAAATAACTTAGATTTTTTAATTTAACTTTTATCTTTCCAGTATGTTTTTTCTGATATGACATGTCTAGAATATCAGGTAGAGCCTTCCACTGACAAAATTAGTTCAATACCCCTAAACCAAAGCAAAAATATCTCATCTCCAGTTTTGGAGTGTAGGTGGTTTTCTTGGTTTTATTTTTTAAACAGAAATACAGCTAAAGATAGAAATAAATATCTTTTTATACCATCTGTAACAATGGAAAATTCAATGTTAGATTTCTAAGCACTAAAGAACATTCTCTCTACAACTACCACTGTACATAAAATCTATCACCAGATGCAGAGAACTAAGCTGTGTCCCTAATCCTCTTCCTTGACTAAGGAACATGCAAGTGCAACTGGGTAGAAAGCAGTAGATTAGCACAACCTTAATACAATTTGCTCTAAACCTGCACCAGCTATTAAAAATGTGGCTCACTGAAACTGTATGACAGGGCTGAATCAATTTAAAGATAAAATAATTTAAAGCTGAATATAGTTGCTTAAATGCATACTTTTAACATGATTTAAGATATCCTACAGATGTTTCAAGACATCTGCACAGGTCTGACAAATGACAGAAGACCATAAGGAAACTGATGCCCTCTTGGACCAGATGCTGGAGCAAGGCAGGACAAGCCAACACAAACCTAATGGAGACAGACGCTTATGGTTAGGCAACCAAATCAAGCACTTACACTCCAGTATCCGTGTGCACCCATGTCGCCTAAGCTTCCACTACTGTCACTGAGGACCTAGTCTATACAGAAAGGACAGGGAACCCCAAAAGCTACTGGGACAACCAGTCACTTACTGAGACAGGGTTCAATTATACTAGCTGCTAGTGCCGTTTGAAATATTCAAGCATATTGAACATGCCTGCATGAATGGAATGTATGACACAGGACTGGGAGACTCTCACCCATCCAGAGTAGAAGCAGCAGTCAGGCAGAATATCATAGAATCATAGAACAATTTGGGGTGGAAAGGACCTTAAAGATCATCTAGTTCCAGCCCCCCTGCCATGGGCAGGGACACCTTTCACCGGATCAGGTTGCTCAAAGCCCTGTCCAACCTGGCCTTGAACACTCCAGGGAGGGGGCATCCACAGCTTCTCTGGGCAACCTGTTCCAGTGTCTCACCACCTTCACAGTAAGGAATTTCTTCCTTATGTCCAATCTAAATCTGCCCACTTTCAGTTTAAAACTGTTACCCCTCGTCCTATCACTACATTTCCTGATAAAGAGTCCCTCCCCATCTTTCCTGTAGGCCCCCTTTAAGTACTGGAAGGCCACTATAAAGTCTCCCTGGAGCCTTCTCTTCTCCAGGCTGAACACCCCCAACTCTCTCAGCGTGTCCTCACAGGGGAGGTGCTCCAGCCCCTAATCATCTTCGTGGCCTCCTCTGGGCCCACTCAAGCAGGTCCATGTCCTCCATATGTTGGGGGCCTCAGAGCTGGACACAGAGCTCCAGGTGGGGTCTCACGAGAGAGGAGTAGATGGGGAGGATCCCCTCCCTTGACCTGCTGGCCACACGTCTCTTGATGCAGCCCAGGATACAGTTGGCTTTCTGGGCTGCGAGCGCACATTGCTGGCTCATAGTCAAGTTTTCCATCCACTAATACCCCCAAGTCCTTCTCCGCAGGGCTGCATTCAATCCACTCATCGTCCAGGCTGTATTTGTGCTTGGGATTGCCCCAAACCATGTGCAGGACCTTGCATTTGGCCTTGTTAAACGTCATGAGGTTTGCACAGTACCACTTCTCAAGTCTGTCCAGGTCCCTCTGGATGGCACATCCCTTCCCTCCAGCGTGTCAACCGCACCACAGCACTTTTAAAATAAGAGATGTCTAAGTTCAGGCCTGAGTTCAGATTCCTGCCTTAGCCATCTACACCAAGGATTGTATTGAAGGGTCCCAGTGAGTGGATCAACTCAACTGTAATGGAGGTACAGACACTCAACTTGCAAGGAGACAATAAATGTATGTACTCAGTTTGGAGTTAATATCAATCCTGTTCAAGATCTGAATGCTTTCAGTTACAGTGGCCAGCACGCACAAGGTTCCACTCATTTTTGTCCATCAGGCTTCCTACTCTGAAAGCTGGGAAAAAGAGAGTGGCAGCAGTGGCAGTTTGCATCTTTTACACATCACATCCTTCTTGTCGGTAGTATACCAACTACAGACCTGCACCCTGCTGGAGTGGTGTCACACAGTCACAGTCTAGGATGTGGCTTGTATCTTGCATTCTATTTATATATCTAAAGTAATTTTGTAGTTATCCATCAATACAAGTAACACTAATGAAGAATTACCCAGGTCCTTAATAAAGCAGGGGAGGGGGGCAGGGGGGGAGTTTAAATGTGAATTGTCTTAATTGGATAAACTTACCCTTTTTTATGAGTCTTACTGCTTTTAAACTACTGGCAGTGATTTCACATCAGACCTAGTATTATTTTCTTGTGCAGTTTCCCACGGGGAGGGAAAATAAATATGATGATGAAAGAACAGTTAAAGAGATGGTATTCTACATTTTCTTTGTACCACATGGATAATGGAAAACAGCTGGCAATGAGCTGCCAAACAGTAAGACTGTGTCACTGAAACGGCATCCTTCAAAGAGGAGAGCAAGTCAGCATTACAAATAACTCTTAAGACAGAAAGGTTCAAAAAAGCTTCAGAGCCAGCTCTGCACACACAGTTATCCTCACTTACCTTTATTCAGTGATCAATGACATAGTATGGACATGCAGTAGGCAAGTGAAAAAAATTAAAACAACATAACCAAGAATGCCTTGTGGATATTATTGTAGATAATTAACATTTGGCAAAAAAGAGAATTTGCCTTGTTATAAATTTAAAGTTTGTCACTTACACTTTTCAAGTCTAATATAACCTCTTTTTTCAAATGGTTTAATCTGCTTTGAAAATACAAAAATTGTGAATATTTAATAATAGAAAATTCAAATTTTTATGCAATCAAAAAACTATTCACTTCAAAAGTATACAACTAAATTTAAGCTCTTACACACAGGGACAGCTCAAAGCTTCTTGAGAGCATAAGAAAAATTGATTTTGTCACACTGGGGCTCATTACAAAATAACTATTTATTGTGGTGGCAAAATGAGTCCCTTGGGCCCACCTTTCCTGAGCAGACATAGCACTCCACTGTCCTGACAGCACTGTGATCCTGTCTACCAGGGTAAGGGAATGCAAAGGGACTGGTAGTCTCCAGTCACGCTTCTCTGATGTTTTCTCTCAGAATGCTTGGACTAGTTTCTAATATTTGAACTCTCTACCAAGAAAGAAAGGGAAAAGGGAAAAGGCAGTACCCCCGTGTCTTGCATTTAATTCATTCAGACCCAACAGCCTAAGACACTTGAGGGGGCAAATGCATGAGGGAACTGCCACATTATCAATAAGCTAGCAAAGGCTGTGCAACGAATTGACTGGTATAAACTCTCCTGAGATACACACAGAGCCCAGGGGGCCATGACATTGTCCCATCAAACACAAAGCAAAACTGCCTACATCTAAAGCCAGTACTGCTTGAATTCAAGTGATCTGACAGACCAGAGTACTAAATCTCCACAGCTCAAATTGACTACAGTACTCCATCTCTCTGAAAATTAGGCCAGCTGCACACAAATGTGAAGCTAGACTTAGTGAATTAATTTATAAAGCAGGTTTGTAAGTATTGGCCTAATATACTGCACTTTCTAAGGGGAAGTAAGCACAGTTCATTTAAAAGTTCAACATCTATGAAACCTGGAGCAAACCACATGTTATTAAAATAGCATAGATAACTCCAAAGCAAACTCTATCTCGGCACTATTTTTCTATTGGTAAAGTCTTTTGTTACTAACAATTCAGATCTGCTACATTATTATAGGGAGCCATTATTACTGCTGAGCTCTTAGTATCACAACAGTTGATATGACAGTGGCAAAAGAACTGAATAGCACATGAGAGCAGTCATTAACCTTTATACAAAATGTATGATATAGTTGTATTGAGTACTGCTATTCTGTGATGCTCTATTATGAATATTCATCAGTAGTAACAATAATACCTATCACTGTGTTATTTACTCACACATGTAATATTCTTGTGTAGTACAAAAGTACAGAGATCTCAGAATGTTTTACCATAGCAAAAAAAACCAAAACTACCCTGTAGTTCTACTGTTGGGCTCTGACTACCACAGACAGATGTCAAAAGGTTGTGACTCAAATCCAGTGAACTTTACCCAGCATCAAATATGTGTGCTTCAAATGATGTAACTCCTGCATTCTCTTTGTTGATGATGTATAAGAAAAATGTTCCTCAAAAGCTTCTTTCCTGGTGGCCTCACAAGCAAAACTATCCATTAAAGCAGATCCAGGAAAGGATTATGCTTAATCTGATGATGAAATGTCCTAGAAGCAGCACTGTTTGGGACATCTTCTCATTTCGGTACAATTCAACCCTAAAAACTGACTAATCTACAGATGAGCTACTAATTTATTTTCAATTTTCTTTTCTGACCATGCTCTTTCACAAAAAAAACCCAAAACCAACAGAACTTGCTACAGTCAAGAGAAAAATAAAATCAGTTGATCAAACTGAATCACATTTGAAGATCTCATTCATGTTTTTGAACTTTGAATACAAGAAGATGGGAAAGTCGTTTCCATATTAATCTCCTCTAAGTTAGCTGTACCGTGCATCTTTCAGCCATATAAGTTTTCATCGCTGATGTCAATTTTCCAGTCTTGTCTTAGTAAAGTTACCACTAGATGGTCTCTCCTCACAGACTAAGTAAGAATACTGGGGTATTGACAAGGTAATTACATGTGATTTCCATGCACCTCACCCCCACTTTTTTTTTAACAAAGATAAATGTAGCATTAATTAATAAATGTTTTAGTAACTTACATTTATAGCTGATGGATTGAGGACAAGTTTGCATCCAAACCAAATTAAACATGTTGTTGTAACAGCAAATGTAGAGACAAACAGAATCTGAAAATTGGGTATCTGAAAAACAGTTTTAGAATGGGTTTCTCTCTCATTTTAACCAAAAGGGGGAAAAAATATAATTTCCAATAAAATCTTATACTTACCACATTAATTTTATTCCTCGCTATAGCAAAGCTCACAACTGCTGATGGAATACACTGGGAAAATTAAAAGAGAAGACTAGTGGGATATTCTGCACAAAGAAATTTATATATATTTCTATACATGTATTTTATTTGGTCTGAATTCATATTTCAGTTGACTTAGACAAACAGAAGATCAGAAACTCTGAGGAAATTCTGTTGGTTTAAATATGCCTTCCACATCCCTCAGTTTTGACTAGCTACCCAGCACAACGTGATGAGTAAAGAAAAGAAAGAAAGTCTTTCATGAGGCATTTCATGCCTTTGTTAGTTTAAATTAACTCTAGAAGGCCTGAGATCCTTGAGCAGGAAAAGATAAACACTGCTACTCCCAAACTGGGCCTCCACATTCTTTTAAACAGTCGTGGTTGTGTAAGCTAAAATCTGGCCAGTCTCAACACAGTTCTGAAGAACTTTGTAAAAACTGATCTGTTGAGTCAAATTACACTTCAAGAATTGTGCCTGGGATCTCCACTACATTCACTAGGAACTGTGTTTCTATACTGAAGGGCAGAGCTAAACGGAAAAATCATGCATAAGTGAAAAGCTTCACAAAGTAATTTCTCTATCCCTTAGCTGTTCCCCACCACAACAGACATGGTACCATTACAGATCCAACTCTATTTTCACAAACACATAATGTTACAACATACTACTAAGCAAAATAAAAAGATACTCAACTAAGGTTTTTTTTTGAAGTTTCCATGTTAAATAATGAATCATGTCACAAATGCTGCATTTCTTTACTAATTATCTTTTGACACATCTGAACACTGATGGCTTAACAATGGAACTACTATAACTAGATTACTATTGACATCTAAAATTCTTGGCAGCACTTCCTTAACACCTGTAGTTAACATAATTAACATAATTAAAACATCCTTTTATGTCCTGGATACCCTAGAGTCTCTAGAACATTACAGGACTATGTTTAGGCAACTGAATCCTACTACTAGTTGTAGGAGTCTGGGCCGCGCTGGGAGAAAGTTAGGGCAGACAGAAGAATGCAAGGACGAAGACAAGGCCAGCAAAATAAGGCTGGCAAAAGCACACAAGACAGCAGATAAGTGAGAAACACCTGTGGTCAGCAAAAGCACACAAGTCTGAGCAAAACAGGGTATGAGATAAGGGAGTTTTGGCAAGTTTTGGGCTTTACGTGCTAATTGCAATTAACCAATGCAAATGCTTGCAGAGGCGCGTGAACAGCGCGTGTGGATGACCTGTAGCCTATTAGAAGATAGATGAGTGCGTGTACGGAACTTAGTAGAGTATAAATGTAACCAGAAAAGGAATAGAAAAAAACTAAAACAATAATATATAATAAAAAGATGGACGACCTGATCATCACATTGGTGTTGCGTCGTTTCTGTTCCCGCACGGAGAAATAAGGACCCCGGCTAATGGTGACTCCGACAACTAGTCAAGTTGGTTAAAAAAGTCTAGAGAGCAATTCAGCTCAAGCTAAACTAGACACTTAGTGGTCAGGCACCTATACAGCTCTTTAGGCTCTTCCCACTATATTGACTCCGTTACCTGTAGTAGGAGCTGTAACACCTTACTCACATACACATACCCAAATGTACACATCTTTACCCACAGCAAGCCATTCAAACCCAATGTGATAACCTTCTGCATCTACCAGATCTTTGGTAATTCTCAATTCATACAAAGTTCAAAGAGACAAGATTTGGAACAGAAAAAGAGACATCTCTGTTACTAACACTAATGTTGCAGAGAGTAACACATCAGTGAAGTTAACTTCAAAAACTGCTTCAACTTACACTAACACCTCTAGCAGAAACATAAGTGACAACTCATTCACAGAACAAATCCTGGGACTTGTTTGTTTAAAGTAAAGCATGAGTCTTGCACCTAACTTAAAACAAATCTGCAAGTCAAGTTGTGAACATAACAATGACAGAACAGAATCTTGCCATGAACAAAGCAAGTACATCAGAGTCATCTTACGCACATAGCTCTGAAGTGTAGATTATGTATATATAATCTTATTATATAACCAACAAAAAAAATTTGAGTCCCTAAAAATATAGTAAAAAATACTGGACTTTGGAAATGTCAGACATCTTTAATGTGTATTTTACTAATAAAATAGTAATATTCAAGAGAATGTTAGTCTGCTTCAGTACTTGGATATTAAGGCAAAATAAACTGAAAAAGTAATACTTTGAAATACGATCTGAAATATATTCTGATACCTTTTAGCCAGGAAATTCCCCAAGTACTTAACAATGCAAATTTTCTTAAAATGGAGCACAGAAAATATGTTCATGCAGATAACTACTGCACACCAGTGGTGAGCTGGTTAACAAAAATAGTAGCACAAACCAGTTGTCTTTATGACAATCATTATTCCCTTAACCCTGGGATGAAAATCCATTTAATGAACTGTTAAACAGAATTAAATCTTCCATGAAGAAAGTTAGTAGTAAAAAGACAGACAGAATAAAAGACAATAAACCCACAAAAATTATTTACTGTTGATTTTGTTCTCAAACAGCCACAGCAAATAATTAAGAATGCTTACTGAACCTGCTGCACAACGTAAATAATCCATTTCAGATGGAAAAATATTTCCCAGATATAGTGAAAATCCAGAAGTAATAAGGAGGCAAGTCTGCAAAGCAACAAATAAGATAAATTAACATGAATAAAACTATTTTTAAAAAGCAACTAGTCAGATAGAAATCAGTAATTCCTTTCAAATTAAGCTACTGATGAACATTTAACAATGTGAATAATTTTGAAGAAAAATATCAAAACATGGTGAGTTCTGAAGGAGATGTTTTGCTGGTTACCAAGACTCAATACTGAACAATATAATCATGTCTGAAACAAGGATTGTGCCCTGACTGGGCAAACACCTAACAAAATGCTCAAAAGGTAATTGCAGCACTTAGTGCTAAAAATGTTACAGAAACCCCAACTAAGCCTCTATTTTGCATTCTCTGCTTGACTCCACCAAAATTCATTATGCATATCAGCAGCTGGGCAATTATCAACTAGAATACAGTAACAAAAATAATATTAGGATACACTGATGAAGATTCTTCCACCTATATTGCTGCCTCCCTCCAATCTCTTTCTGCTGTGGTCCAGTGGCACACCCATAAATGTTCAACTCCTCCTGTTCCCTTCTTAACTATTCTGTTTATTTCATAATTATCGAAGTTACACTCTCAGCAATAAATGATTAGTGTATTCTACTAACATTTTTTCTTTTTGCTTGTCGTTCCTTAGTGGGCATTTCTTTGAAGGGGCTGGGGAAGATGAGAGACAGAATGACTCTTCTGTTTTATTGGGGCCTTTTTTTCATGATATAAAATTACAGGGGTCTTTAAAAAGTCCTTGTCAAAAAATGACAGAAAATAAGGATAGCGTATGTATGTATAAGCACACACACAGAGGATTCTGGTGGACTGGAAGACCAGTATTTATAGAACACAGCTTGAAATTGTGCTTGAAGGATATTGAAACATTCCTGCACAAGAACAGCCCATACTAGCAGTCACTCTGATGTCACTACAGTTTGCAACAGCTACATGAAGTAGACAGCGCTGTTCACTGTGACTTCTGTTGCTCAGCATACAGACTTTCCTTTCTGGACACTGCCTTTCAAAGGGGTTGAGAGAAATTAACCACTACAATATTTGGGAGAAAAATCTAATCGGAATTTATTGGATTAGTTTAACAAAACTGAATTTTCATTTATCCATAAAAACCATGCTTCTTGATAATATGACTTCAGGAAATGAGCATTAACCGTTAGTATCTCCAATCATTCACAACAACTCAGTAAAAGGGAAAAATCTAACTGAAGAAAGTTGTTCTTTTTGACAATTAAGTTTGATAAAATTTAATGCAAAGAAAGCCAGTTCTTCTTTTGCTCTCTTTTTATGTAACAGTACATCTGAAAGGAAATCCAAGTTTTTCAAATTGTCAGAAAGGAAAAAATGTTCAGCTGTTTCCATGAAAATAAGGCAGTTCTTTTACTCACTGTGCAAAAACAAGTAATTACCATATTAACAGTGAAACATTTTAGCTCTTAATAAAAATTACTCTTCAAAACACACAAGCTGGCAGAAAAAGAAAAGATCAAATTCTAATTGCTATAATGAATTTTAATTAACTTGGCTCAGAACATGAAGAAGCATATGATGTAAGTGCAAGAGCAGTGTCCTATGATTCCAGCAGTGACACAAAAAGTCAAATCAACACGACGTTCATGTAAGAAACACAAGTATATACCTCACTACCTGAAGAGTCTACCAAATAACTATATGACTATTGAACCCTGAAAAATTAATGTGGCAATTAAGTACCATACAAATTTTTCATGCCAAAATGCTATCATGCCAAGTAAAGTACTTTGAACAGTTAAAAATATGTTAAAAGGATGTACATGATCAGGATACTTTACATCCTTTACCAAAAAGCAGTGCTTATACATATATATGGGTTGATATTTACCACTACCACACTCATTCTGTTTATGCTATATGATTAATATTAAAGAGAAAAATCAGTCTTCATACAGCATCTTTGATTAGTGCAGAATTACCCACAGAACCATTAGTCAATTAAGTGTTACACTCTAAATTTGCTAAACATGTTCCTTTCTGTACAAATATTTATATTCAATACTATCAGTGATGAAATTCTGAGTTCCCAAATGATGTGAAACAGAACAGATTACTCGGCACTGAGACCTCACCTACATTTTAAAATTTTGTATCATTTAAAGTACTTACTCCCATCAGCAAAGAAAAGATCCATGTTCTGTAACTAAAGCAAGGATGCAGCCTCTTTGATAGCTGAAGGTCACTGGATTTGATATCTGGTATATAATTTCCATTCTCTTGTTTTCCCCTCTCCAAAGTTGGCATCCTGTCATAGCTAAATTCTTCTCTGTAACCTTCTTCCCTGGTCATAACACTTCACAAAGGCAATTAAATAATAATAATGGAAATGCAAATGATGAAGAAAGACCAAGAATATAATTTAGTTCCTTCACATACTCAGATCAGTGCTCAGCTAGGTTTTTGTCTATTTAAGCTAAAATAAATAAAAGCATATTTAGTAACAAGCTGTATTTACATTTCAAAATATGTAAGCATTCTAACAACTCACTTGTGTACAATAAGTTACATCCTATAGCCACAGTTCATAATAATACAGTATAAATACCAACAAAATGAAAGTTTGTGTATCTATGATACCTCAATAGACTTATTTCAAGATCTAAGAACCATTTTTGGAGGTGTCTAGTATGGGGGTAACTTTATAACCAAAGCTTTTTTCTTTTTTTTTTTTTTAACTCTAGGACAGAAGATATTTAACATATTTAGATATTAGCTTCTATTTGATTTTAACACTTCTTATCAGGTATCTAAAATGACAGACTTCACTACGAGTACGATGACCTCATATACTCACAATAACTCAGCTACAGCAAACTGTTTCTAATTTACCCAGGATGAACCATTTCTCTTGTTCACTTAGCCCTTTTTTGTTCATCTCACTGCTTGCCAACCTGTTCAAATACCTTGAGAAGTATCTTATATTAGAATTAAGTTACTGCATATTTTTCAACAGTTAAAAACCTTCATGCTTACCTTCAACTGAAAAGTTAACTGTCAGTTTAAAACAGTCTTGTGAACACAGCTGCCTGTACACTTTGTGATATTCTCACCGTTCAGTGAGTCATGCCGTCTTTGAAAAGTTCTCCCTTACACTTTGGCTTTCAACAACATCTATTCAGATATGGAACAAAAGCACAGCAAAAACTTCAGTTAAGCCAGGGAACAGGAAAATGCCTCCTGAATTTTAATTAACAGAACACACTGGAAAATGACTGTACTACATTCTCATAGGGCTGCTTCCAAATCAGACCAACAAATTAAAAAAGTTTCAAGTCTCTTTTATTTGCGTACTGCCCCTTACTTGGTATCTTAACTAAAACCTTCCTTATAGTTTAGCAGTTTTAGTTTTTATAATAGCCAGTGATAATGATGTTCAACATTCCAGTTCTTATTTCAAAAGAGTGTAAGCTACTTACAATGCAGCATTCCCCTAGAATAAACTACAGATAAAAATTCAAGTATTCAAGTATCCCAACAAGTTGGGAGGTTAGAAAGTTTGAAGTTAGAAATCTATCAAGAATTCTATCTTCACTGTATAACTCTTTTTTATCTTTTTCTACTAACCCTAGTTTTCTAGAGAGTTCAGATAAACCCTGCACACTTCAATCATGCTGACATTCATACTTACAGAACACCATGACTAAACAACATATTTTAAATGTAGCAGGCAGTAGTGACATGCAATGGCCAGCATACATTGGATCCAGTCCTCCTGCTTATTAGGCACTAAAAAAAAAAAAAAAAAGAATGCTTTTATCTTGAAGATGTTGGCACCTTGACAGCTACAGCAATGACAGGGTCTTTTGTCTAAACTTTAAACACTCTTGTAACCAAGACACAATTAAATCTTCAGTATTCTGAAGGGCATCACCTTTAAAGTATGCTCAAAAAACTTTAGCACAACACTACTTCTCAATTTGTACGGACTGTAGACTTTGCTCTTCTCATAATGTCAGCCAATACTGAAAGAATATTAAAATGTTACAATTGTTTTAATAGACTGAAACATGGAAATTCATACACCATACACAGCACTAAAGACAGCTGTAAACTGTGTGAGAAAAGGGGCAAAAAAGAGACTGTGTAGCCAAACAAAACTGTCTTAAGTAATTAAGCCCTTCTGTTCCTCTGTTCACAGAAGAAACAGTATGCAAATATTTCCATTATGTGTAACTTTTCAAAGACTATGGATTAATGGAAAATGGGCAATACTTCACATTTTTCAATGAATGCTAGGTACTGGTTTGCTCTAACACAATTACCATAGATATAAAACAGGATCATATTTTATCCCTTTTGACCAATTTAGGGAGATCAACTTATTTTTTACACAAAATTGGTGAGCTATTCAGCTATTTGATTTAATCTCTCTGAATAAAAATAATTTGTAAGTCCTGTGCCACTGAACAGAGCAGAGCTCAAACTCTAGAAATTTTTGTTCAGAATTCCAAGTGTTTCAGCCAGCATTGTACCTGAAAGTTCCTTCTCTCAAGTGTGGCACTACAGTGTTTTCTCTGGTTATGGTGAAATTCCTTCTGCCCCTTTCCTGTGCGCTTCTCAGTGTTTGCCATTTTCCTTTCTGCACAGAGGTTCACACAATTACTGTATCATCTGATTTGGCATCAGTGTCAACAAAAAACACTTAAACTTCACAGCTTAGTTTCTACTCTAAAAATTTTCTGGGGCCCTTATTTTAGGTTCCCTTCACTTCATGTTCTCAGTTCCATAAAAAGTCTTAGGTCATTTTTGTGTATACACAACCACAAGGCAAGATCTGGTAGCCAGAGCCCAAGCCACAGGCCAAGACCTTATAATGCTAGGTAAGGTGCAAAGGTGCTGTACAGAGATTCCTCCTAATTATAAAGATTGCATAGGAAACTGCTGGTTTTGGCTGGGATAGAGTTAATTTTCTTCGTAGCAGATAGTATGGGGTGTGGTTTGGATTTGTGCTGAAAACAGTGTTGATAACACAGGGATGTTTTCATTACTGCTGAGCAGTGCTTACACAGAGTCAAGGCTTTTTCTGGCTCTCACCCCACCCCACCAGCGAGGAGGCTGGGGGTGCACAAGAAGTTTGGAGGGGACACAGCTGGGACAGCTGACCCCAACTGACCAAAGGGATATTCCATACCATATGACATCATGCTCAGCATATAAAGGTGGGGGGAGAAGAAGAAAGGGGGGGATGTTCAGAATGATGGCATTTGTCTTCCCAAGTAACCATGCATGATGGAGTGCTGCTTTCCTGGAGATGGCTGAACACCTGCCTGCTGATGGGAAGTGGTGAATGAATTCCTTGTTTTGCTTTGCTTGTGTGTGTGGCTTTTGCTTTACTTATTAAACTGTCTTTATCTCAACCCATGAGCTTTCTCACTTTTACTCTTCCAATCCTCTCCCCAACCCCACCAGGGAGGGGTGAGTGAGTGAGCGGCTGGGTGGTGCTTAGTTGCTGACTGGGGCTAAAGCACAACAGAAGCCTACACAAAGACTGCAGGAAACATAACAATGCCAACAGAACGTTACAGGCTTCTGAAAAGGATTTACAAATTAAGTGGTTTTATTCTACGTTAGGCCAAAAGATGTCAAGGGATGACAATCAAATCAAATCAGGAGAGACTATGAAGAACTACTTACTTCCACCACTGAAATGACCACTGAACTGCCTGAAGCAGCTACAGCAGGTCATTTGTCAGGGCTGTGCCATGCGAGCATCCCCCCCAGTAACCACAAAAAATAAAAAACAGATTGACAATTATAACTGATCTGCCACAGGCTAATATGATAAGAAGGTACATACACTTGTCATAGTCCTACTTTTGTATCAGTGATTAATAAAAAAGCATTCTGTCCTGGACCAGTATCCCTAGCACTGAACCCAGGCTCACACCCATGTTCCCAAATCTAAACACAAAAATACACAGCACCTGAAGCTTTGGTGAATTTTGTGTTTACCATGCTGACCAACGCTTCCTTTTTCTGATGAGTTTTTATTAGCTACACTACTTATGCATTCTTTCACGCAGTATTTATTACACTATTTTAGCTCATTACCTGTATTCCTTGTTCAACATTTTCAGCTCTTTTAAAATCAGCTCTTTGAAGTATTTTGCTTCTCAGTCCCAAGACATGATCTGATTCCTTAATCCTTGTTTCCCCAGCTCATGTCTTGGGGCATGTACTGAATCAAGAGCAAAACATAGGCCCAAAGCTTCAAAGGGATATCTTGCTCCCCTAGTGTACTATAAACTTCTTTGGGTTTAGTCCTTCACGTCAATCATCATCTGAAGAGTTTAAACAGGTTCAATCAGTATGTATACTATCCACTGCATGCTATTAAAATACGAAGTACTTCTAGTTTTATGCATTTTAAAGCATATCCATCCTTTTCTGCCTAGGCCATTTTCTTGCAGTAAGATTTCTGAGAAGCACAGCCTGGGAAGGCTGTTATAAACTACAGGATTTTCAGACAGGAATTTATGCATGTATAACTACTCCCCTCCCTACTCCAGAAAAACAATTTCTTCACCTGTCACGTTTCTGCCAACCAACACTCCTCTGCCTGCACTCCACAGGAAAGTGAAAGAAAACAGTAGTTACAATGGTTTTAAATCAGCGTATCCAAAAGTGGAAGCTGCCACTCCCTCAGCACTCTTCTAAAAAGATCATGTACTACAGACACGCACACACATTTCTCCTCCCAAGAGCATCACCTCAGCTACTTCAGAGCAAGACACTGGAACCTGTATGTAATTACTGGCAACCAGAATTTCTTCTGGTCTAAGAACTGTATAGAACTCTATAAAAATGTTAAACAATCTGCAATGCACTTCTAGTCATTCTTTGCCTAAAGAATGCTGAGCTAACCATACAAAAATAAAAGGTTGCCAAAGACAACTGCTACTCTAGTCTCAGAATCTAATCACAGACTATGCTGTCTTTCTACAACAGGCATAAAGCAGTTTCCCATAAAAGTATACAGTGCTCTACCCAACTTGCTGAAACCATCTCCTTTAACAGTCTTACACAGCAGTTCCCATTGAAATTACTGCAATGCTGAGCTCATCAACTCAAAAACTATGCTTTGTGAAACAGTGTTTATTAAACAAAATTTAATGGGGGCTTATACAAGATACCTAAAGCGCATTGCGTGAAGAGAACTGGTAAAAATATCAACTATGGAAATGGTAAGCAACAGTCAGAAAAATTTTATCTCTAGAACCACAGCAGCTCTTACATCAATGCTATTAAGACAAAAATACTTATTTTTTCTGTTAACCCAGTTTATAATGTTCTAGAGTCTATGCTATCATTTTGAAACTGGCTGCTGCTGAGATTATAGCAATTCACCAACATGTCACTTGCATGTGCATACTCTCCCACGCACTCCATTTCACCGCACTGGACAGACTCCAGGGCTGGCTTATGTCCGGTGCCACAGAAGCGCTGGGAGCCCTCAGCCCAGGTGAGCTGGCAGCCTGCTGCGGGTGTTGCCTGCTCAGAACGCCTTGCTTACAGACACCAGAATACCTGTCATACACTATGACCACAATTCCAGACAGCATCACCAGCAACCAACAGGCTTCACGCACCCCTCTGCTTTAAGCTTTCTGCGGTAACCACACGACACCACCTTTACAGAATCACAGAATCATCTAGGTTGGAAAAGACCTCGAAGATCATCTAGTCCAACCATTAACCTAACACTGACCGTTCTCAGCTACACCATATCCCTCAGCGCTATGTCAACCCGACTCTTAAACACCTCCAGGGATGGGGACTCCACCACTGACCTGGGCAGCCCATTCCAATGCCTAACAACCTGTTCTGTAAAGAAATACTTCCTAATATCTAGTCTAAACCTTCCCTGGTGCAACTTGAGGCCACTACCTCTTGTCCTATTGCTCATTACTTGGTTAAAGAGACTCATCCCCAGTTCTCTGCAACCTCCTTTCAGGTAGTTGTAGAGGGCGATGAGGTCTCCCCTCAACCTCCTCTTCTCCAGACTAAACAACCCCAGTTCCCTCAGCCGCTCCTCATACGACATGTGCTCCAGACCTTTCACCAGCTTTGTTGCCCTTCTCTGGACACGCTCGAGTAATTCAACGTCCTTTTTGTAGTGAGGGGCCCAAAACTGAACACAGTAATCGAGGTGCGGCCTCACCAGTGCTGGGTACAGTGCCGAGTACTTTAATGCCTCTGCAACCCCTGAGGTCCTGAAACCCTACTGAAGGAGATCCTCTCACCCTCCTTTCTGCCAGCGGTCCCACCGCTCGGCCCTACCAGGAGGTGGCCCTCTGCCGCCTGTGGTGAGGAGCCAGCGCGCCCGCCCCAGGGCAGCAGGGTGACACCGCCCCGGCTCCGTCCCCTCGCAGCCGGGGGAAAGGCGCCTCGCGGCGGGGCGGGGCGGGCAGCCCCTCAGCGCGCGCGCACCGCCCCTGAGAGAAACCGCGAGGCAGCCGCGAGCGAGGGAAGTGGGCTGCCACCGCTCTGCGTCACGTGACGTCACGCTCGAGGCGCGCGAGCTGCGACGCGACTCCCCCAGCGCTGTGCCGGGCGATGCCGGGAGAAACCGCTCACGCCACGCCACGCCACGCCACGCCACGCCACGCCACGCCACGCCACGCCACGCCACGCCACGCCACGCCACGCCACGCCACGCCACGCCACGCCCTCCAGCCTGCGCGCCCGCAGCGGAAAAGCTGCATGGCCCCGCAACACCTCCTCTCGCCCGCCCAATGGCACGTGGCGTGGGCTCTTTCACGTGACCAGGAGCGAGCGGCGTGATTGGCTGGCGGCGTCGTGGGGGGCTTGAAACGCAGCTGTAGGAGCGCGCGCTGAGGAGAGGGTGTGTTGAGGGCTGCTGCAGGATGCTCGGCCTCTTTTCTAAGGTGATCTCCTACTTCTGGAGACGTGCAGATGATGAGGAAGGAGAGGATGAGGGATGGGCGACCGCAGGTAGGAGCTCCTGGGCCTACTGTGGGTTTGCAGGGCCTGTGTGTAGCTTCAGAGCCCTGAGGACGTTCGTGGCCTCTTTTCCCATGTGAGTGGGGCTGATAGACCTGTTTCCTTTAAAAGGAAATTGGGAAAAGAAGACACCTTTCTTTGACTACAGAGCACATGAGAATGTACCAAGCAGTGTTTTTTTGTTATGCTCCTGGAGTAGGTCAGGTAACTGTTGCTGCTTAGTGTATGGAGTGAGGTGTAAGAGGAGCATTGTGGTGGTGGGTGATGGATGCTTTGGGCTTTCCCTTGCACTACTATCTTAAAACTTCATTTTTCTTGGACTGTAGGTGTGATTAGCTTTGATGTTTTGAGGCTCCAAAATAGTGTACATTTAAGACAATTTTAGTAGCATTATTCAATGTAGCAAAAAGTACTTTTTCATATTTATGAATAAAGAAAACAAAAAAGATTACTTACTGTATTATGGTCTTGATTTTGAGTGTAGCCAATAATGTGTTAGAAATCTAAACCAGCATACTTCAGTCCAACTTTAAGCCTGAAGTTGTAGTGCAGTGCTGTTTTGTGAAAGTTTGTGTAATATAAGTTGATACTACTTCTAATCCAAAAGACATCAAACTCCTAGGTCTCCAGAGAAACATCACCACATCTCGGTTCAGAAGTGTATTAATTGTAATATTATATAAACAAATTTGAAGGATTAACTTATATCACTTGTTTACTTTTCCTGCTTTTCAGAATAGACATCTTAAATGTATTGGATTCCCCATGCAAACAATATTGAGTACTTTCTTTTGCTCTGGAAAAACTTGAAAATAGTTGTTGGCCCGGAGCTTTTGGGAGAAGTAGTTTTGCCTGCAGGTATTTTTTATCTCAAGTTTTCCAACAATATACATATTATATGTACTTGGGTGCTGGATTCTGCACCTGAATGGGGTAATCCTGGCTTGGCTGAACAGAGAGCTTTGGCTGGAACTAAGGATAAAAATAAGAGTTTATGACCTTCAGAAGAAGGGGCAGGCAACTCAGGAGGACTACAAGGATGTTGTGATGTTATGCAGGGAGAAAATTAGAAGGTCCAAAGCCCAACTAGAACTTAAATCTGGCTACTGCCATAAAAGACAATAAAAAATATGTTGGCAACAAAAGGCAGACTAAGGAGAATTTCCATCCTTTATTGGCTGTGGTGGGGGAAACAGTGACAAAGGATGTGGAAAAGGCTGAGAAACTTAATGCCTTCTTCACCTCAGTCTTTAATAGTAAGACCAGTTGTTGTTGGCGTACTCAGCCCCCCTGAGCTGGAAGACAGTGACAGGGAGCCGAATGAAGCCACTGTAATCCAAGGGGAAATGGTTGGCAACCTGCTACACCACTTAAGACACACACAAGTCTATGGGATCCACCCAAGGGTACTGAGGGAGCTGACAGAAGTGTTCATCAAGCCACTTTCAATCATCTGTCAGCAGTCCTGGCTAACCAGGGAGGTCCCAGTTGACTGGAGGTTAGCAAATGTGATGCCCATCTACAAGAAGGGACAGCAGGAGGATCTAGGGAACTACAGGCCTGTCAGTCTGACCTCAGTGCTGGGGAACGTTATGGAGCAGATCATCTTGAGTGTTATCACACAGCAAGTACAGGACAACCAGGTGATCAGGCCCAGTCAGCATAGGTTTATGAAAGGCAGGTCCTGCTTGACTAACCTGATCTCCTTCTATGACAAGGTGACCTGCTTAGTGGATGAGGGAAAGGCTGTGGATATTGTCTGCCTAGACTTTAGTAAAGCCTTTGACACCATTTCCCACAGCATTCTCCTGGAGAAACTGGTGCTCATGGCGTGGACAGGTGTACTCCTTGCTGGGTAAAAGATTGGCTGGATGGCCGGACCCAAAGAGTGGTTTTGAATGGAGTTAAATCCAGCTGGTGGCCCGTCGCAAGTGGTGTTCCCCAGGGCTCAGTATTGGCACCAGGTCTGCTTAATATATTTATCAGTGATCTGGATGAGGGAATTGAGTGCACCCTCAGTAAGTTTGCAGATGACACCAAGTTGGGCAAGAGAGTTGATTTGCCTGAGGGTAGGAAGGCTCCACAGAGGGATCTTGTGGCTCTGAGACTGGTGTTACCATCAGGGCTTTGAATTTTTCAATCATGGGTTAGTATACAGGATGCCAGACCTTATGGCATCAGATGGCATGCACCTGTCCCAGAGGGGGAAAAGGATCTTGGGGCAGGAGTTAGCTGGGCTCATTGACGGAGCTTTAAACTAGATTTGAAGGGGGAAGGGGACAAAACTGGAACTTCCAGACATAAGCCCCAGGGTAGATTACCACAGTTTGTGGGCTGTTGTGCCAGTGATGACCCTCACCCTGCTATCCCAGTGGAGGCAAGGAATGGAGACATGCAGCGCAACAAAAATGCAAGGGATATTGATGGATCAGTAACCGTGGTAACACCTGTGAAAGGTCAGGCCAGACTTAGGATCTCTAAATGCGAAAAGGTGCTGGGGACATCAGCCCATCTGAAGTGCATGTATACCAACGCACACAGTGTGGGTAGCAAACAGGAGGAGCTTGAAGCCATGATGCAACAGGAAAATTACGATGTAGTGGCTATCACAGAAACATGGTGGGATGTCTCCCATGACTGGAGTGCGCCAGTTGATGGCTACAAGCTCTTTAGAAGGGACAGACAAGGAAGCAGAGGTGGTGGGGTGGCACTGTATGTTAGGGACTGTTATGATTGCCTTGAGCACAAGTGTAGTGAAGACAGGGTGGAGTGTCTTTGTGTTAGAATCAGGGGGAAGGCCAACAGGGCAGATGTTGTAGTGGGAGTCTACTATAGGCCACCCAACCAGGACGGAAAGGTAGATGAAATGTTCTATAGGCATTTAGGAGAAATCTCACGATCGCTTGCCCTTGTTCTTGTGAGAGACTTTAACTTCCCAGACATCTGCTGGAAATACAACACAGCAGAGCGGGACCAGTCCCGGAGATTCCTGGAATGTGTGGCAGATAACTTCCTGACACAGCTGGTGAGTGAACCGACCAGAAAAGGTGCCCTGCTGGACCTCCTCTTTGTGAACAGAGAAGGACTGGTGGATGATGTGGCAGTTGGAGGCCAACTAGGGCACAGCAATCATGAAATAAGAGTTCTCTATTCATAGAGAGGCCAGGAGAGGGGGCAGCAGAACTGACATCCTGGACTTCCAAAGGGCTGACTTTAACTTGTTTAGACACCTTCTTGACAGAATCCCTTGGGAGACAGTCCTGAAGGGAATAGGGGTCCAGGAAGGCTGGACACCCTTTAAGAAGGAATTGTTAATGGCTCAGGAGCAGGCTGTCCCCAGGTGGTGTAAGAGAAGCTGCTGCTAGAGAAGGCCACCCTGGCTGAACAGGGAGCTTTGGCTGCAACTCAGGGAGAAAAGGAGAGTTTACGGCCTTTGGAAGAAGGGGCTGGTGACTCACAATGATTACAAAGATGCTGTGAGGCTATGCAGGGTGGAAATCAGGAGGTCTAAAGCCCAGCTAGAAATTAATCTGGCTTCAGCAAAGATAACAAGAAATGTTTCTATAAGTATGTCAACAGAAAAAGAAAGACCAGGAGAGCCTCCATCCCCTGCTAGACCGGGGAGGAAACATGGCGACGAGTGATGAGGAAAAGGCTGAGATGCTTAATGCCTTCTTTGCCTCAGTCTTTAATAGCAAGACTAGTTGTACTGAGGGAATCCAGCCTCCTCAGCCAGAAGACAGAGACTGGGAGAACAACCTCCCAACAATCCAGGAGGAGACAGTCAGTGACCTACTGTATCACATAGACATACACAAGTCTATGGAACCGGATGGGATACACCTGAGGGTGGGAGCTGGCTGGGGTGCTCGCCAAGCCACTTTCCATCATTTACCGGCAGTCCTGGCTGACCGGGGAGGTCCTGACAGATTGGAAACTGGCCAATGTGATGCCCATATATAAGAAGGGTCAGAAGGATGATCCAGGAAATTACAGGCCTGTCAGCTTGACTTCGGTGCCCAGGAAACTGATGGAGCAGCTCATCCTGAGTACCATCATACAAGTGTGGGACAACCAGATGATCAGGCCCAGTCAGCATGGGTTTATGAAAGGCAGGTCCTGCCTGACAAACCTGATCTCCTTCTACGACAGGGCGACTTG
The DNA here is from genome assembly GCF_047716275.1 of Strix uralensis. Classification (NCBI taxonomy): domain Eukaryota; kingdom Metazoa; phylum Chordata; class Aves; order Strigiformes; family Strigidae; genus Strix; species Strix uralensis. The sequence goes on from NC_133976.1 coordinate 22,660,175, forward strand.
CTTATTGGATGAGGGAAAGGCTGTGGATGTTGTTTACCTTGACTTTAGTAAGGCCTTTGACACCATTTCCCACAGCATTCTCCTGGCGAAACTGGCTGCTCATGGCTTGGATGGGCATATGCTCTGCTGGGTTAAAAACTGGCTGGATGGCCGGGCCCAAAGACTTGTGGTGAATGGAGTTAAATCCGGTTGGTGGCCGGTCATGAGTGGTGTCCCCCAGGGCTCGGTTTTGGGGCCACTCCTATTTAACATCTTTATTGATGATCTAGATGAGGGAATCGAGTGCACCCTCATTAAGTTTGCAGCTGACACCAAGTTGGGTGGGAGTGTTGATCTGCTCGAGGGTAGGGAGGCTCTGCAGAGGGATTTGGACAGGCTGAAGCGATGGGCTAAGGCCAGCTGTGTGAGTTTCAATAAGGCCAAATGCCAGGTGCTGCACTTCGGCCACAACAACCCCCAGCAGCGCTACAGGCTTGGGGAGGAGTGGCTGGAGAGCTGCCAGTCAGAGAGGGACCTGGGGGTGTTGATTGACAGCCGGCTGAACATGAGCCAGCAGTGTGCCCAGGTGGCCAAGAAGGCCAATGGTATCCTGGCTTGCATCAGAAATAGCATGGCCAGCAGGACTAGGAGTTGATTGTCCCAGTGTACTTGGCACTGGGGAGGTGGCACCTCAAGTACTGTGTTCACTTTTGGACTCCTCACTGCGAGAAAAACATTGAGGTGCTGCAGCGTGTCCCAAAGAAGGGCAACGAAGCTGGTGAAGTCTAGAGTGCAAGTCTTATGAGGAGTGGCTGAGGGAACTGGAGTTGTTTAGCCTGGAGAAAAGATTCTCAGCGCAGGCCTTAGCAGTCTCTGCAACTACCTGAAAGGAGGTTGTAGCGAGGTTGGTGTCGGTCTCTTCTCCCATGTAACAGGTGATAGGACAAGAGAAAATGGCCTCAAGTTGCACTAGGGAAGTTTAGATTGGATATTAGGAAAAATTTCTTCACTGAAAGGTTTGTCAAGCATTGGAACAGTCTTCCCAGGGAAGTGGTTGAGTCCCCATCCCTGAAAGTATTTAAAAGATGTGTAGATGTGGTACTTAGCGACATGGTTTGGTGGGACTTGGTAGTGTTAGGTTTATGGTTGAACTTGATGATCTTAAAGGTCTTTTCCAATGTAAATGATTCTATGGTTATACATACAAATTGGGAGATGAGAGGCTGGAGAGCAGCCCCACAGAAGGAGATCTGGGGGTTTGGGTTGATGGCAAGCTGAATATCAGTCAACAGTGTGCCCTGGCAGCAAAAAGGGACAACTGTGTCCTGGGGTGCATCAAGCACAGCACAGCTAGACGGTCGAGGGAGGTGATTGTCCCACTCTACACTGCACTGGTGAGGCCCCACCTCGAGTACTGTGTGCAGTTTTGAGTGCCTTGGTATAAGAAGGACATCAAACTATTAGAGTGTGTCCAGAGGAGGGTGTCCCAAGATGGTGGAAGGTCTCAAGGGCAAGACTTATGAGAAGCGGCTGAGGCCACTTGGTTTGTTCAGCTTGGAGAAGAGAAGGCTGAGGGGTGACCTCGTCGAAGTTTACAACTTCCTTAAGTGGGGCAGTGGAGGGGGATGTGCTGCTCTTCTCTCTCTGGGGACCAGTGATAGGACACAAGGAAATGGAATGAGACTGAGTCAGGGGAAGTTCAGATGGGACATTGGGAAAAGGCTCTTCACTGGGAGGGTGGTCAGTCACTGGAACAGGCTCCCTAGGGAAGTGGTCACGGCACCAAGCCGGCCAGAGTTTAAGGAGTGTCTGGTTGATGCTCTTAGTCATATGGTTCAGTTTCAGGTAGTCTGGGAGTCTAGAGGAGCTGGGAGTTGGACCTGATGATCCTTATGGGTCCCTTCCAACTCATAATTTTTTTCATGCAGCTTAAAGAATGTTGGTTTTACAATGTAGTTTTTATTTAACTAGCTTTCTTAATTGGTTGAAACCATAACTTGCCATAAGACTTCAAGATTTAAATGTGAAACTAATTAGTTGGCAACTGTATTTTTAGTTGAACAAGAGAATGACATTTTCATAGAAGGAATAGCAGGTTTGATTGCATTCATTACTTGTTGCATAGTTCTATAAACAAGTGATTTGTTCTTATGTCAACACTTTTCCTCTGGATGCAGGTGATAAAGAATTAAAAACGGTACAAGGAGTAGTGACAAGACTTTGCCATGATTATGGGATGATAGATGACATGATAATCTTCACAAAGGATGCTGTTAAGAAAAATATGCTGTTGACTGTTGGACAGGAAGTTACTGCCACTGTTGAAGAGGATAAAACATCAGGTGGCTTGAAGGCCATTAAGGTAAGAGGTGAAGATAAATAGTAGCCTCACTTTCTCTGTAAATCCCTTGAGACTTTCTTTTGGAGGTTACTATAGTTTTAGCCTCTCGAACTTTACAAAAAAAGAGAAATTGCCAGCCCTTCACCTAGTGGGGCTAAATTGTTTTGGTTTTTTATTATAGTTTATTCAATCTTCTTTAAAATGTTGTTCCTTTAATAATGATTCTTTGAGTATAGGTCTAGATGTAGTGAATATGAAACTGTTGGTTGAGATAATTGCATTAGAATTTGTTTAATCATACCTAGTTCAAATCTCTGTGTATTAACTTCTTTTGAGCTTCAAAGTCAATTTTATGTCACTGTTATATGAATGGATAAGAAAATAAAAACAGGGGCTGCAAGTTTTACTTTTTTACACAGAAATGGATAAGAACGTAAATTTCAAAACTTCCTGTTGTAAAAAATCACAACTTAATGTCGTGTCGAGTTATAAAAATGGAGATTTCAGTAGCTTTCTTGCTTAAGACTTTATTTGCAAACCTACTTCAAGCTTGATTATACATTGTCATAGCTTTACAGTAAAGTTATAATCATATGGGGTCCACTCTCAGGTGCCTGGGATAATCTAGTGAAGAAGCTGAGTCAAGTGGCCCTTCTCCATTTAGATATTATGTAAATAATGGTGCTTCGAAGACTGGCAGCAGTGCAGAAGCAGTTGATAACTGTGTAGTAGAGAATCCATCTTCTTGGCTTGTATCTGCTTGGTTTAGCTGCATTACACTTGAAGTACAGCACTAGACTGGTGTACTTCATGTAATAAACTCACCCTGACCAAAAGTCCGAGCCAAAGCTTAAGCTACTTGTACAGAGGAAATCACAGTGTAACTAGTTTAAAAGTTAACTTGAGTTTCCTAGTAAAGGGATGTTTTATGATTAAGCATCTTATCAGCTCATACTGTCTCTAAAGAATAAAATCAACAACCGTGGTGGCTTCAGAGATCATGTTTCAGATAATAAGAAGGTAATGATTAGCCAAAGTATTCTAATGTTTCTAGTAATCTTAGTAGTAGAGTTCTGATACGCAGGTTTAATAAGAGCGTAACTTACCAGATTGAAGAATTTGTCATTACTGTGTTAAATTAGCAAGTGATACATAAACTGGGGAAAGGAGGTCAAAATCCTGCATTCACTAGCATACAGTGTTTTTGATTCTTCATGCCTTTCTGTTATGCACCATCCTGATTTCGGTACTTAAGAGACATTTTAGTCAGCTGCCAGCAGTGTCCAGACACAACCAGTTGTCATAGGGAAGTGAGTTTGTACTATTTTGACACATTCAGTAATTCTGTTGATACCAAGTGGCATATATATTAATGGAGTGAATTATAGTTAATAACTGAGGCTGCTAGTATCTCTGTGGTGATGTAGTGGACACTTTTCAGAATTAGTCTGTTGACCAGTCCTGAACCTGTTCATACTAATGCTAAGTAGAGGCATACCTTTAAAAATACTTTCATCTGTCACCATGGAATTACTTCTTATTTATATTTCTTTTCTGTAGTCATGGCTCTTCTCTTGATGATAAACTTGAGCAGTTGAAGCTTCACTGGATTTTCTGTGCACTCTTTGGGAAAAGACTTTCATGGCTTTTAAGTAAGGCCCTGAATATCAGCAGAGGCATTGACATGTCTATGGAAAGCAAGGTTGTGTGGTGTACTCTTTCTTGCTCCCTATTCCCCCTGGAATTTGAGGATTTGATCCATATGTTTTAATTTTCCAGGTGTCTGAAGGTCAGGCTTACTCAAACTACTGAGCACTTGAAAATCCAGGGGGTCATGTACATGTGCAGAGGCGTCTACATGTATCTGTGATGTGCAGGACATGTAACTGCTGGAGGCTCATTGCTGCATAAAACATCTAATTAAGACTGGGAGAAGGATGCATGTTTTGGAGGGCATGTGTTGTATGTACATAAAGCTCATATACACATCTATAACTGGAAGTATGATAGAAATTGTAACACTGCCTGTTGGTGATACTTAGGTTTTGAAGAGCTGCACTTAAGGCCAGTCGAGTCTCTGTAAAGGATGACCAGATACCATCGTGGGCTGCGTTGTGAGTGACCACATGAACAGTTTAGTCCAGTACAGTTCCCCTCACTGTAACGGTCTTCCTCTGAGTATGACTGTGTGGATGAAGGTTTGTCTTTGCCATGAGAAAGAGTTGCCTCCTGTAAAACACGTTAGTACAGGTGTTAGTCTAGAAAGTTACTTTGGTTTATTATATTTCTCAACTTTTTGGCCTCAAACTTGAAAATCTGACTAGGATTCAAAGCTCTAACTTCAGCCACTATAGCTGTTAATCTTAGGAAAAGCTCTTTATCTAATTAACCTATAAATAGGAAACCAATGCAAAGATGCTGAATGCCTGCTGAAAGCCTTTTTTAATCATTATTTGTCAATAATAAATATGCTTTTCATCTGAACATGATAATAGTCCATGAGATGTACACCAGGCTAATGGGGAAGACAAGTTCTCTGTGTGAGATAATGAGTTGCACATAACAAGCTCCTCCCTAGAGGCTGAACTTGAGCTTAAAATAAATGCATACCTCTGAGAATTTTTTTCCTTTAAGGGTTGAATTGGCAGTAACTGTACTGTGTCTGATAAAATGAAGTTGACTAGAAATGTGACTTCTCAAGTATGAATAGACAGAAAATAAAAATACTAGAAGACTAACTTGATTTGTGGTTTACTCTGTAATGTTTGAGGGGAGTTCTTTGTGAAAATTGTGCCTCCAAGAAGTGCACCACACAGGTAGCAATAGCATTTAACAAGTGTAGAATTCTTCGTAATATTTTGAAGGGTGTGACTATAGGGCTGTTTTCCATCTGTGCACAAATGCTGATCTATAAGAGAAAGATGGCACTGTACAGAGCCTTTTGTCAGTGTATTAATTTTTTCATGTTATACATGAAGAAAATACTTTTCAGAGTTTCTAATATTTGTGTGGAAGTAAAAACACTACAGCTAATTTTTTTCCTCTTCTATCCAGTTGTGGCTTTTAGTTACACTCTTGTCTGCATTATTCTAGTTTTCCGCTCAGTTTCTTTATTCTGGTTGTGAATTTACGAATACTTAGCTTTCTGAAATAAGCTGTTAATTTAATGATCTGACTTGTACATTTACATTACAGTTCATGGAAAAAGTTGTCCATGGGCATTTCATTCATTGTATTTGTTTAATCACTGCAGAGATACCTTGCACACTTTCTTCATGCTTTCCTACAACCTTATCCTCATAAGCCTAAATAGTTTCTCTACATACCATTTGGAGTCAGCAGTTCTTGCTCAGTGGTCATATGTGCTTCTGTCCAGTGGTATGGACATTGTTACTGGCCCTGACAGTCCTTGTAGAGAGCAGGGAAGCTCTGAAGAACAAGTGTTTGAACTGCAGAGTGGAGACTTCTGAACCTGTGATGGTGGTGGCCCTTTGGCACCAAGGAAGAGCACTTGCAGTTTTAGGAGCTCTAGTAATTAAGACCAGAGATGCTATATCTTACCCAAAAATAGCTGTGGTGGAAAAATGGTTTCTGCACATCAACAGTTTGTAGCTTGTGTTCTGCAGAGGGCTGTTTAAAAGAGTAAACTTACACTTGAGGTGGTGATATGGAGAGTCTATAAGAAGCAGCTCTTTAGGGTTTTTTAGTCAAAGTGTTAAAGAATAACAGGGGCAGTCTGAAATACATATGGTGTTTATAAATAGCATCTTGAAAACATTTTTTTTTGCTTTCTGAAATAGTGATGTTCTAGATCCACTTGTGTACAATCAGATTGCTGGGGAGGAGTCCTCTTGTCAATATGAAGACAATTCTGAAGTAGATCTAAAGCATGGGAAGCATGAGAAAGATTGGACAAATCAACATGTAATTACAGTAGTTGTCAGTGTTGCAGCATACAGCAGACTTAAAAGAGAAGTTACTGGCTGTTTGCTACTCATGGTTTTTGTGTACAAAAATGAACAAGTTCATATACAGTGAGTATAGAATTGTCTAATAAGGAGTTTGACTTCCATAAGCAGTTGAAACTCTGATATTTATTGTAGTAATATGTTTAACATATAATTGTGAGTATCAGCTGTTTGAATGTTGTGGTTTTTTGTATTAACAGGTAGATGCTGTCCAGAATACGTGGGAAGACTCCAATTCTGCTTGTGATGCTTCTGAACTAAATATGAAAATATTAATTGGCAGTATTACCTCTCTCTCTAAGGATGGTGGCTATATTAATCAGAATACTTTTTTTGCAATGGAAGATGTCTGTGACGGTGTGTAGGGCCTTTCTTGTTTGCTCTTTCTTAACTTTTTTATATGTACAATAGAAATATCTTCTGATAAACTCGCAGTCAACATCCCAAATAAGTTCTAATACAGTGTATGGAGTGAAACAAACAGGCATTTGGGTGAAGAAAGCTACCTTTCATTCTCACTGAGTGTAACTTGCATGCAGTCACGTAAGCATGGATTTCACGTAAGCAAATGTAGTTTTCTACTAGCATCTCTTACGTAGTTTGTCATAACCTACTGGGGGAAGAACTGCAAAGAGAAGTCTGAACTTGGTGGATCTCAATAATGCAGTGTTCTGGCTGGTCATTTTATTTAACTGAAACTAGTTCTGTATGGGAGTAATACAAATGTCATCAGTAGCAATTAAACTTGACAAATGTTCTGTTTTACATAGGTTTCAAACCTTGTGAAGGTGACTGGGTGCAAGCAAAATATTTTATTAACCCAACAACGTGGAACAGTGAAGCAGTTGCTGTAAAGCCTTTGAGATATAAGCGAGTAGACAAGGTAAATGTTCTGCACATTGTTTTTGTCAAGAGGAATTTTGTGTGAAGGGAGATTTTGTAGGTGGTTTTAAGTTGCTAATATTGGTAGATCTTCTATAACACATCTTTAATTAAAAGATACAACGTATCAACTCATCCATTTCGAGGATTACTTCTAAAATAACAAAGCTTTTTGAAAAAGCATACACATTTTGGTTAGAACGAGAAGAAACTTATTTCCTGGCTATCAATTGCTGATTTGGATGTTTATTGTTGCTTCAGTTACACTGGTTGCAATGAGGATGTGTGGATTTTCAAACTTTTTTAAAGTAGTAATGACTGGAATGTATTATGTTAACTTTAATTTATCCAAGTGTTTTGACTTAAAATCAACCATTCCCCCTTTTTTATTTTAATGATGATGAAAATATTTGTTCCCTCTAGGAATACATATATTAGGTTTATATTTTATTGTATTTGCTTTAACTGTATATATTGAATAATAACTGCATGTCAAGTATAGGAAAAAATTTCTTCTCTTGTGACTGCTAGTATTGAACTATAAATTAGGTAAGTTGGTAAGTCACAAGACAGGTAACGTGTGTACTGTAGTATGCACTTAGGTGGAACCTAATGCTTATCTTTTAAATCTAAAGACAAGCACAGAGATTCTAGGTTAGAGCTGTATGAATAACAAACTTCAGAATGCAGCTCTGTTGATGCTAAAATGGCTGTTGCAGGAAAAAATTATGCAATGGTAGTATGCTTGTTATCTTAAGCAGATAATATCAAGTAACACTGAATAACAAACTGTTACAGGTTCGCATTTCCAGCATCTGTGGAAGAAGTGGTACAGTAGATGAGAGTATATTTTTCACTTTGGATTCATTGAGACTTCCTGATGGCTATTCACCTTGTAGACATGATCTAGTGAACACAGTTGTGGTGGAGAGCAATCAGTCATGTTATATTTGGAGAGCTCTCTGCTTGGTGCCAGTCAGCCTGGATAGGTAATATTAATTCTTTCATTCACTTTCCACTCTTAACTACTAGAGATGAATTGTAATTTCACATCTTAAATTTTGTTGGATCTATTAAGTGAGAAGTATTGTGAATTCTTCACTAGTTGACTAGAAGGCATGATAGATCATTAGTAAGATCAGAGTGTGGTATATTTTGGTCCTTGCTTTTTCACCTTCCTTTCCAGAAGGTGAGGATATCTATGCTTACTACAGAAGTAAAACTAGTAGGAGCTGAGCTCAGGGATATTGCTAGCCAAGGAAGGAATTCTGTATGATTTTGTTAGAAAAATGCCAAGCTCATGCTCTTACCTCGTGTTTCCTCTATTCTGTGCTCTTCTAGTGAGATCTTTACAATTTGAAAACCATTCTCAGCAAAACTGATGTAAAATGGATGTTTCTTTAATCCATTTTGCTTAAGCTGTAGTGATTCTTCAGATATCTGTCCTAAGTGGAATAGCTTAATGATCTCGATACTAGATTCATTAGGCTTGCAAATATCAAACTGGAAGGTTCTGCAGGCATGTCAGATGACATATGTGGTGTGAGAAGGATCTGGACAGATTGCAGAAAAAGTTGAAAAAAGTAGATGATGTTCAGTATGGAGAAAAAGCAAAATTTTGTGAAATAATCAACTACACAAATGTAGAATGGGCAACAGCTAGCCAGTCAAGTTCTGCAGCAAAGGTCTGGAATTTGATTTGTGAGTTCAAGTGTCTGTCCTGTGAAAAACAGAAATAAAAACTGCCCAGATGTATATAAATAGGGCTATTACCTGTAAAATCTGTCACTCTCAGTGCTAACAAGGCCTTGGTAGGATTACAGAATCTGATTCTGCAAGTCAAAAATAAGCTGTCAACCAATTGGAAAGTCCAAAGGAGAGCAGAACAGATGTTCAGATACCTCTCAAACATAGTCTTTGGGAGAACTTGCCTTGTTCAATCTCTAGGAAATACAGCAGTACATGTATCTTCAAAAGAACTATGAAGAATGGTTTTCACTGGAGATAATGGATATAATAGATTTAAACTGTACCTAGATGGAGCTTGAAGTGTTTACATCTCCTTGCACAACAGTACAATTTGCTTATTTTTTCAGTTGGACCTATTTTTAATGATGGATTTTATACAAAAAATTCTTACTAAAGCCAAGTTACAAAAGTAGAGCTTAGGGTGGTTTTCTCAGTTTTGGTGTATTTCCTACCGTATCAAAAAATTGAGGTAGCTTAAGCTGCAATGGGAGACATCTAGTGGGCTTTGCTAGTAAATTGGTATAGCTGATAAAGAACAGATGCAGTCATTTTCTACTTTATTGTATTAGATAACTAAGGAATACTTAGGGTGTGTAAATATTGGTGAAATTATTTGAAAAATTTCCATGTGATTTTTAGTGCCAATTTATGTAACTGAATAGTTTCTTAATCATGGAATAGAAACAATTTTTTTAATGGTTTCTACAGGCAGCTGAGACTGAGAGGTTAGAGTTATGGTCACTGTCTCAGACAGGGAAGAACATGGGACTTCGGTTTCATAGGCATTTTTCATCAGTAGTATGTGTGATGGTGGTTTTTAAGAGTGCTTCTTGGTTTTCAGTGTTTTTCAATTTCTTCTTCAGTTTGCTGCTTTGAGATTGTAGCAGTAAGCAGAAGACTTAAGAGCTTGGGGTACATGTTGAAACACTTCCAGTGTAGTTATTTTACCTCTTGAGCTCCAGTGCTAATCCAGGACTCACTAAGGAGCTGCTTTTTGTGGTGTCTTGGTTCAGCTCACGAAGAGATCCGTAACAGCTCCAGTCACGATTTGATTCAGCACTTCAGCAAAGATTAACTAGCTCCTTAACCATTTTAACCTTGTATCCGAAGTTTTATGCTGGTTTATTGTGCTGCTGACAAAAGGCTTGTTGTTTTTAATTTGCTGCTTAAATTAGTAAAGGTAGTCCCATTGGAAGTATAAATAACTGAGAAAAAGTGAACCCTCTCAGCTGTTACTCTCTAAATGCTGTGACTGCGCTCTGATATAGTGATTCTTAAACTTAACACTGAATAAAAAATATTTGCTGAGTCTATGTTTCGAAATCACTAGCTAAAATTATTTTTACAGACAATCTCACTCTAATGGAGTCAATCTGGATGAGCCTTATGAAAACTTAATGGGAGACAAAGGAGGGTTGGAAGTATCAAGAATGACTAATTTTGGAACTCTGAAGCGGGGGGAATCTAACAGAATGATCATTTGGATAGAGTAAGCCTTTCTGATTGTTCTAAGCTTTCTTACTTTCCATCACTCCGTTGTCTGTAAACCTGTCTTTAACACAGAAATCTCTCACAGTTGAGCCTTGTGGTTCATGGTCTTCAAGTAACCCCCAAATACTATAGAATTAAAGAGAATTTCATATTGAATTTGATGTCTTTAGGACAGTCTTTTTATTGAGCATATATCTTGTAGATAGTGCTTTGAGACTCCCAGTCCTATGTCTCTTTTCAGTCTTAAAATCCTTTCTGGAGTGAGGATTAAAGTAAATGCTTTTACTTGTGTGTCTGATTTAAACTGCAGATATGCTGCCATCTTCAAATTTTAGAACGAGAGGACTGTTGCATACTCATGTGTTAAAAGCAGACCGGATTTTTTTTTCTTAATTGTTTATTTTTTTGTTTGTTAGTTCTCCAGCATCTGGGTTAAAAAATATGTCAGTGTATACTTGAGGGTGGCTTTGGTTTGGTGTTTTTCTCTTGTTTTCTGGTTTGGTTGGGGTTTTTTCCACATCTGGGCATAGAGGCTCAAATGAAGTCACACCTGAATATCCTCTATTTGTTATGAGCTCTTTCCTAAGAGTTAGTTACCCAATCATAAATTTTAAGTTACCATAGCTTTTTTTATACACAGTATTTCTGTATGTTTCATATGGTAGTTGATATGACCTAGAAATATTAACATTTAGCAGAGGTTCTAGTCCTCTTGAGTTAGAAGCAGCAGTGCAATTTCTTTCTAACAGCAGTTATGAAATAATGGCAAACTAACCTGCTACAGACAGCTGTATTTGACTCTAGGTAAAATTAAGCTTCCCAAGAACATTAACTATGAATTTAATTATGTAATTAATTACATAACTACTTCTAGGAATAAAGGGAGTGTACCACAGTCCTTAATCAGCTGCAGATTAGCTGGATGGGTGAAAGACAAGCAATTCAGTTTTCAGATTCCTCAAAACTCTGAGAACAGTCCAGAAGTGTATCTGTCATCTTTTCCAATAAATCAAGAAGATGTTTCAAAAGCTGCAATTAATTCATATAACGACCGTGGAGGAACAACATATGAGTCATTGAATAACACATCCATTATGAAGAAGGGAGTCATTCCAGGTACAGTGAAATGTTAACATTTGAATACTGAGTGTTAACTCCTCAGACAACCTCTAGGTTTGTTTGAGAAGACTTGCCTATGCTAGCCATAGCAATTATGGTAACAGAATTTATTGTAATCTGTTTACTACAGAAGAAATTAATTCTCAGGATACAAACTTATCAAGGACAAAAGAAAACTCTTCCTTGCTGAAAGATGAATATCTGCATAATAGAGAAAATGAGCAAAGACATGTGGAACAACCAATAAAGCATGCCAGTATTACTGGAGAAATTGTCATACCACCAGGTGGAAAAACATTCATAGTGATCATATGCACAGCTGTGTAAGTATTTATTTTCATTGGTTCTGACTGTTACAATGGAAACAAGTCATAAAAATTGACTTCATAGAATCATAGAATACCAGGTTGGAAGGGACCTCAAGGACCATCTGGCCCAACCTTTCTTGGCAAAAGCACGGTCCAGACAAGATGGCCCAGCACCCTGTCCAGCTGAATCTTAAGTGTCCAATGTTGGGGAATCCACCACTTCCCTGGGGAGATTATTCCAGTGGCTGATTGTTCTCATTGTGGAAAAACTTTCCTCCTGTGTCCAGTCGGAATCTCCCCAGGATTAACTTGTACCCGCTACCCCTCATCTTTTCTGTGTGACTCCTTGTAAAAAGGGAGTCTCCATCCTCTTTGTAGCCACACTTTAAATACTGGAACATAGTGATAAGGTCTTCCCTAAGCCTTCTCTTCTCAAGGCTGAACAAACCCAATTCTCTCAGTCTTTCCTCATATGACAGGCTTCCCAGTCCTTTGGCCATCTTTGCGGCCCTTCTCTGGACCCTCTCCAACCTGTCCACAGCTTTTTTGTATAGCGGGAACCAAAACTGAACACAGTATTCCAGGTGTGGCCTGACAAACGCTGAGTAGAGTTGAATAATGACTTCTTTATCTCTTAATAGTTCCCTTATTCTCTGAATATTCTCATAATAGTTCCCTTATTCTGGGCAGAATTCTCTCTGGTGTACAATAAAGCAAGCCAGTACATATTAGCAAATGATGTGGAAACCTATATTAGACCTTGAAAGTAGTTAGCATTTTAATGCTTGATTCTGATTTTTGTTGAAAGAAAATACAGTGGGAGTAGATAACTTCTCTTAAAAAAGCATAGTAAGGTGAAGATAATGACTACAGCTGGTTATATTCTTTTCAGGAAACCCATTGCTCCATGAGCACTAGAGCTAGTGTAGATTTCCTGGGAATTTTTGTGTTATGTCTGATATGTTTCTTCCAGTCTGAGTACCCTGACATCATATTCATGTTGCTACATGACTTGATCTCAGACTTCCCTGTTGTGTGATATTCAATGCGGGTTATGTATGCTGAAATAAAAAAGAAAAGAACGTTCTTCCTTAAAGGTGTAACTTATAGAGGAAGTGGTTTGCAGATCTTAGAAAACTCTTGAAAAACAAAGTACTTGAAATACTGTAGAAAATATTTTGTGGATTTAGTTAAGAATAAAAAGTGGCTTTGTGTGAACTCTTTCAGAATTCAAGTAGGAAGCTCATGATGGAAAGCTTATTTTCATGTACTTTCCAGTTACTTCTAGCTGTAGCTCTACAAATGTGTACCACTACCATTGATTCTTATGATTATAATTTAAAACTTGGACAGGGGAAAAAAAGTCAAATGGTTTCATTCATCAAAGTAACACTGCATTAACTTTCACACTACTTCTATTAAGATTTGAAATAGTGAGACAAGGGATAGAAATTTTCTTAGGAGGATGATTTAGCTGCAATTTGAAAGATAAGCTGCAGGCATGGCCTGCCTTTGTGGTAAAAGATGGGTAGAAAGAACAATTTAGATTTCACTGTAGATCTAAATGCCACAAAGTCTGAGAATCTTCTAATAATATAGAACAATCCACACGAAATTCCATAGGAGGCTGCAGCATGAAGGTAACAAGCGCTTGCCGGCCACTGCAGAGACCATAGAGACTGCAAATTTAGACCATAAATCTGGACAGTTCAGTGTCTGCACAGAGTTTGTGTATCAGAGAATACCAGGTTATAGCTTCAACCTGAGAAGGTAGTGACAGTTGACATGAAAAAGTGGTACCCCTGCCAAAGAAGTAGTAAGCTGGAATCCTTCAGGGATGCATTTATTTCAGGCACATGGTAACAGTGTTGGACTCTAGTTAGTGCTGAGGAGAGAATTGGGCTCTGGGTAGTGCTAGGATGAGTTCCTTAAGGGATTTCAGAGCAGATGGTGTCTGTTAGATCTTTTGTCTTAAGGTCCTTAGAAACCAGTCTGAAGAAACTGTTCCCTCTTTTTTTTTTATTACTCCTCTGTCACTCCTCAAGCACCATTTACACATATAAAGTGCATATTTCAGAAATAAAGGAGCTTTCCTACTTTCTCCACTTGATGTGTTTACAGTTAGGGTTCGGTTCTGAGTAGCCTTAAGCAAGGTGGAGGAAAGCTGTTGCTACAAACAGTGAAGGTATATGCTACAAGTTCTTCTAGAAATGTTTGGCTAATCTTTTTCACTAATAGTAATTCCAAGATATTTCTTGTGACAGAAGTATTAATTCTGTACCTAGTATGTTGAGGGGAGGGATTTTACTCTTTACCCAAGCTTTTAATGGAATTGGGGTTTTGAGATTTTTACTCTTTTCCTCTCCCCCAATTATTCATGATACCTGGATTGAATTCAGGGTGGGGAGTATGAGGAATTACCTCAAGTTAGCAGTTCTTACATGTTACTGAAATGAGAATCTACAGTTTTATTTTAAAAAATACTTACGGCTGGGGGAAATAAAGTGTGAACATGATGGTTTTAAGAACATAACTTCTGCTTACTTGAAGAAATCCTGGGTACAGTAAAGAACTCCTGTTGCTTGGTTTTTCTGACTTTACTGTTGGACGCTACATTGAAGCCACTGTAACAAATGAAGAAGAATTACTAATAGCACCTGTGGAACCATTTTCTCCAAGAAAGCCTAAAATTACTGCAGAACCTCAGCCAAGGAAGACAACAGTGATTGCCCCTAAATACAGGAGGTACTGTCAATCAGAGAAAAAAAAACCACTTACCTAATACTGCTTTATTTGGTATTGCTGTATCTGTTCTGTAATGCTGACAAAGAAAATGTGAAACTGTGAGAGTCTGTACATGTTTATATAAGTATGTTATAAACAAGATAATTGTGGACATTACTGATAGAAGAAATAGTTTCAGTAATGACTGCTTGATTTCTTTGTAGATCTGTCAAGCAGGAGCTCTTTCTACTATATAATGTGATAAACAAGATGAAATACTGTTGCATAGTAATTTACAAGTAACAATTGTGTTAGTAGGAAAAAAGATGGAAAATTGGAAATAGCTTTCTGAGAGTTAGCTTCTTAACTCCTCAAGCAACTTAGACATCTGTATCTGATAAATGTTTCCCATCTTTCATTCAGAACTTTTCTTTTGCAAATAAGCTTCTATTATATTTACAGTATTTGATTAGTTATAAAAATACCCCTAAACTGAAAAAGCAGACACCCAGTGCTTTCAAATAATCTGTAACTGGAACACTTCTCTATCTTCTCAGTATAGCAGACTTCTCAATTGTCACTTTGAATGAATCATTGTGTCTGTCATGTGTGTGTTGGTTTTATAGCCTTGATGATGTGGCATGTTAACTAGCTGTTTTTCACATAGGTAATTTGAGAAAGCTAAATGGTATGTCATACATTTTTTGTTTTAGAAATCACAGAAAGTTGCCAAGCTTTCTCCCGCATTATACCGTACCAGATGAGCTAAGAAAATGTGTGGAGCAGAACTTAGACATACTGACCTTTCAGCCTCTCCTAGCAGAGGTATGCAAGTATACGTTTATATAAGAAAATATATTTTATGTGTGTTTCTTCAAGCTGGCCTTAATTTAGCAAAAATATGTAGCCCTTAGTGTAAAAGAAGATGTTTTAATACTGTTACCAAGTAGACTTAAGACTTTAGTCTGTACCCAGTAACTTTTGTGGGTTTCAATATGTCACAGAATTCTAGCTTACAAGAGTGCCAAAGAGTAAATGTGAAAAACTGAAGAGGGAGTAGAAGTATACTGGGAGGCAGGGGGGGAGGGATATTACAGAACCCTAACAAAGATTCCTCTTCACTCTCACTTTTTAGGCATCATTGGAAAGGGTTTTGGGGGATGTCAAAACAGTAGTCCAGAAGTTGTTTCATAGCAAATGAAAGCAGAAATTCTTAAGTTATACCAGAGGATTCTTTTCTCGTTGTTCAACACTTCTTTTTAAAATCTTCAAACTTAATTCACTACGGCTTCTTGAAATTCTTCCTGCAAGTATAGTGACTTTGGAATATGTTAAAAAAAAAAAAAAATAAAACAAAAACAAACAAAACCCCCCTGAAGTCTAAGAAGAATATTAGTGATTACTTCTCCAAAACTTTGTCCTGATTTCTGGTAGGACATTGCTGCAACTCACTTTTTTTCCCCCTAACTTTTTAAGGACTTAAACTGAGGCTGTTACTTAATTTTTCAAAAATGTAAAAGGCTATACTGTTTGCTTTCTAAACAGCTCACACAAAATCTGAGATCACAGTGTTAAGACAGCAGGTTAGCAATCCTCTCTCAAAGAGGATAAAACTCTGTACTGTTTGAAATAATTTTATACTGAAAGCCTGCCATTAACAGTAACTTTTTTTAATCACACCTTAAGTTGTGTCTGGTACTGGTGATTGAAGTCTGCTCCACAACGCACTGCTCATTTGCCTTGTATTTGAGTGGGAAGATACCAAATAGAAAGCATTCTGTGCTATCAGTCATTGTTTAGATAGAGCTTTGTGCTGTTGGAGAATACCTTGAGAGTGAGATGGGAGAAAGCTCCAAGGGAGAAGGTTCAGGTTCTTTGAGTCTGCCATAAGTTGTGTAATCATCAGCCAGGGCCAAGACTGACATGACTCTTATCTCTTCACCCATCTCTGCCCAGTTCACTTAGATTTTATGATTTCTGGGATTGCTGAGCACAGAATTCAGTTTGTAGGCTGCCCCTGAATTCAGATGTTGAAACTGCCATTGTAGGAGGGAGAGACTTAGTTAACTCTTTATCTGACTGGCTATTGCATCTAAGTGCCAAGGACTATACTAATTCTGCTTTAACTGCTGGGGGAGTTTAAAATAGTAGCTAGTGTATAGATACGTGTGTTAGGTGCCTTAATTGGCAACCCAGTTGCTGTGCAGTCTGTCTTAGGAGGTGTTTTGTATAATGTTAAGAATAGTGGGTTCCATATCTTAGTGTAAAAATTACAATAATGTATACTTTTCTTGGTTTTCAGCATCTTAATCTAGATAATTATAAAGCAAACTTTTCTACTCTCTTGTGGCTTGAAGAGATCCATGCAGAAATGGAGATCAAAGACTTTAACATGAGTGGGGTTACTTTGAAAAGGAATGGGAATTTGTTAGTGTTGGAAGTGCCAGGAGTGGAAGAGGGCAGACCTCGCCTGGTTACAGGTAGTAATTAATGTGAGATAAAGCCAAACAGCATATTTATCAATATTTTCAGTACAATACAGACTCCATTGCTTATTCATTTGTTTAAAGAAGTCTCTCACATACTTGAACACAAAGTTATTAATCTAGGTTACTAGACAGGTGAACTGCACTGTTAGTGTCTCAGTGTGAGTCTTACAGTGGCTGCTGTCTGAAGCAGCATTGCATGTGTCTGTTCTTATGCATGTTCCAATACTTTAGGATTTTTCATGTACAAAAATTGGTGGGGCTTTCAGAAAAAGATAAACTCTGCAATGTAATAATAACTTAAAAGACAGTAAGTGTATAAAAAACTGAGAAAGTAGACAAAATTTAATTCAGAACGTCAAATAATGTAATATACAAGATACTGTTTTCAGGAGGTGTTATCTGATAGTGTCTATATTAGGTGCCTTTTAAAATGTAATGTACAACTGCATATGGCATTTCAGAACAGGTACTCAGATACAGCAACTTTGCTGAAGTTAGTTAACATCTAGCATCCTGCAAATTCTTAGTTTAACCATGCCAGAGAGGAGGAAATTAAGTGCTGCTGTGAGAATTTTACTATTCCTTGTAACAGTAACTTTTAACTTTGTTTACAATTAGGTGATAAGGTGATACTGAGAAGTCAGGTCTACTCTGAGCATATAATAGAGTACGTTGCCTATATTACTGAGGTAAGCAGGGTGTATCTTCTGTTGAAAATACTGTGATCCACAGATTTTGAAGGGGAAGCTGGGAATTCATGGAGTTACAGACTAGTTTAACCTGACTTTTGGGAAGCTAGGTTTGTTTTATCTACATTCTGAGTGGTGATTTTGTATTTTTATTGTATTTTTTGAAGACTTTGGCTTCTCTATTCTTTCTAGATTATAATCTTTACCTGCTCTGAAAGCCCTCATAACATAATCTAGATATGCAATATGTTGATAGGTAAATCTAGGTGTTCTGTTTGGAGGTGGCAGGGGGGTGTCAGTGCTCTCAGAGATGCTTCTTTGTGTTTAAAGCACTAAACCTTCCATCAGTAAACTGACTTTTATCTTCACAACAGATATGTAATGAAGATGTTACTCTTAAATTTAACGCAGACTTTGAACAGGCTTATGACTTGGAACCCATGGATGTGGAATTTGTTCATTGCAGGTATTTTTATAAGCTTGCAAAAAGCTGCATTTAATTGTCCCTCTAGTAAAATGACTATTAAAATATATGTGACTGTCAGTTGGTTGTTTTGGTGGATACAGACAGAAGGACATAATTAACATCTTACCAATTCTTTCACCCTCAACACACCTTTGCCACTACATTTATTGGTAAAAGACTGCAACTGTAGTCACGATGTATAAAGAATTCTTGTCTTAAGCCTCTCTAAATGATTGCACCATTGCCAGGCAGTGAAATGGTGGGGAGGATGAGGTGGGGTGTTTTGGTTTGGGGAGGGGTTTCTTGGGTTTTTTTAAGGAAAAAAAAAAAAAAAATCAATGTGGCTGCAAGACTATGCAAAAAAAAAAAGTCTGCTGACTTGTTAAGAATTGTTAACCTTGTTAACCACCCATCCTTTTATACTTTTGTTTTATTCATGGGATGTTATCTATATACAGTTGTTTAATCTTCTGTGTAAAATCAGCTTTGCGGAGAACTTCCTTGAAAGACTGTCTAAGTCTGGAACACCAGGCCACCTTTGTCTCATTGAAGAGCTAGAGAATATATGTATCAATGTTATTTGCAGCAAAACTGTTGATTAGCACTTCTGCAGCATATTTCTCAGTAGGTGCTTCTTTTAAAAAAAAAAAAAGTGGTTTTATATAAAACTCTTATATGCACTGGTGCAGAGTAAAAAATACCAGATACCTTGTAGGTTTATGCTGTTGTAGTTTATGGAGATGTAAGCTTCTACTTTAATCTACAAATTAATGTTCTGATAACAGGATTACTAGCAGGCGATGCCAGTTGGCAGTTGAGCAAGCTGTCTACCTGGGTGAAAAAGGTACACTTCAGTTGACTTAAGCTGTCTAGAGGAGTTTGTGGGGAGTCTGAGTTTTATATTGCTTTCACATCAGGGCATAGTGAGAAGAATGCATTGCAGTTTGTTCTTGGGGGAGTTTTCTGTAATTTTTTTTTTTTTTTTCAAAACCAACTCTGAATGTAGGTGTCATCAGAATGATTTCATCTGTTGGTCATCACAGGGGAGAGGCGTGGAAACAAACTTTTGTGAATTGTTTGAGCCAATAAGGATGGTATATAACATACTGTTGTAATAATAGCAAGTGAAATGGCAGTGTTTTGTGTTACCCTATAATTTATTAAAAAGCACTGAGTTTCTGTTTTATGGTTGAGTAGAAGAATCCATATGAACTTCACACAAGTCTTTACCACTTTTATGTTAGTTCTGATAAACCAGTTTTGGCAACTCAGAGCAAGCTGATGTATCAGCAGTAATGTTAATCAGCGAAATGTGCAAAGTCTTTGTGTGGCTTTCAAATTTCTCTTTCTCTTTTTCCTCTAAATTTGAAGTGTTATTTCCAGAAAGGCTTGTCTTACAATCACCACAAGCTATCAACACCCAGAATACTACCAAGTATTGTGTTGTTGATGATGGACCTGAACAATGTTCCCAGCAGGGAAGTAAGGTATCTATTCTGTAATTGTTCCTTAAACTGCTGAATACCATTCAGATTGGTAACAGATATTTTTAGAAAGGAATTGTATAGCAGACTATCAAAGCATCAAAGTCATGTTCTGCTGCTTTCTGATGACAGAAGTTTTTGTTTACTGCCTGGGGATAGGGGATTTTACGATGACATACTATTAAGCTAATACTCCCCTCTCAACTGGAAAGTGTTTATAAAAAACCAGTATGGTTATAATTGGAATTGTCAGATTTGCCTTAGACTAGTTTTCATAGCTACTATTGAGTAAATACTTAAGTCCTGTCACTGTGGCAGGAAATAATTTTATGATAGAAGGTAATTATCATATTCTGAGTAGATTTATCCAGGCTTCTTAACTGCTAGTTAAATTATATGAAGAAAATCTTTCTTAGAAAAGACTTCAGAAAGTTACCTAGTCCTCCTTCCTATTTGAAGCAGGACTGTCACTGCCACTAAATCAGGTCAGCTTGGGGGCGGATGGGAGGTGTTTTGGGGTAGGAGCCTCTGCATAACCTGTGCTTCACCACCTTTCCACTCAAGATTTTTTCCTAATTCACAGTATGAATCTTCCATCTGCAACTTGTGGATGTGGCCCCTTCTTATATCATATGTGACTACAAAGAAGAGTTTATGTCTTTTTTTTTTTGGTAACTCTGATTTAAGCCATCATGAGCTATTAGACTGCCTCTTCACCTCCACATGACCAGACTGAAAATTCAAGCTGTCTCATACTCTCCAGCTCATAACAAGAATATGATACTGGCTCATACACAGTTCTGGCATCCACAGTAACCCATGATCCTAAAAATTACTACTGAGGATTGCTACTCAGCCAGTATGTTCTCAGCCTGTCTTGGTTCACACAGTTATTCAATCCCAGGTGTGCAGCTTTCCACTTCTCCTCACTGAGCTCTCTGTTGGTTCTGTTGCCAAGTTTCTCATGGTCCCTCTGAACTGAAGATGTACCATCAGGCATTTGAGGTATGACTTCTGATTTTGTGTTGTCTGCAAATTTGTCGAGGGTGTTATTTGGTCTCATCCTAGTCATTGATGAAGATACTGAATAATATTGGTCCCAACAACAACCCTGGGTTTCTTAGCTTTTGACCAGCTTCCAGCTGAGTATCAAACTATTGATTAATACTCTTTGAGCCCAGTATTTCAGTCACTTTTCAACTCATCTAACTGTTGATCTAGCTAATATGTCTTCAGGCTACAAATAAGAATGATATGATAAGTAAACCATTTCAAAAGTCTTGCTGAGGTCAAGGAGTGTTACAATGACTGCTTTTCTTTTGTCCATGTAATAGTCTCTTCATTACAGAGGAAAATCAGGTTGGTCATGAAAGATCTGCCCCTTGGTTTAGCCATGTTGGCTATTCCTGGTCACCTTTTTTCCAATCATGTGAAGGATATGGAATCCAGAAGGGTGTGCTCCGTGATATTCTCAGGGACTATGGTGAAGCTGACAAGCTGTAGTTCCCTGGGTCTTCCTTGTCTGTCTTAAATTGGAGCAACATTAGCTTTTGCATGCTGTCAGAGACATTCCCTGGCTTGTCCTGATTATGTTTTTATTGTAGATAATAGGCAGCAGTGTGCACAAGCATATCAGCGTGGTGAATGACATCTACCCTGTGTAGTGTCTCTAAGCATTTTGCAGCATGGTCCTCCCCTTCTGTTACTTTTCCATTTCCTTCCCATACTTGTTACTTTACACAAGAGTCTGGAGGGCTGCATGTGAGGCAGAAAAGACATTTGAGTTCTTTCCCATATCATCCATCAATAAACTGTCTTCTTTTACCCATCTGTGAGCCTCTGTGATCCTTGAACTGTCCCTCTTCCACCACCACATTTGCTAAATCCCTTTTTATTACTCTGTTCTTAACACATTTTAGCTTCAGCTGTACTTTGATCTCTTTGACCTTCCTGATTTTGTCCAACTGTCCAAGCAGTGTTTTTATATTTTGCCTGTCCTTGTTTGCGCTTGTAATAAGCTTTTTATAAACTCATCAATAAGCTACAAGCTTAGCTAAGCAGGCCTTTTATTGAAATTCCTGATGATCTTGTGGAATGGGGTGGTTTGTTTACGATCTCTCAGTAAGCAACTTAGCTCTCCTGGGCACCTTTTTCCCCACATGGTAGCTTCCCAGAGGATTTTGTCTGGTGATTTCTTACAGAAACTGAGGTTTGCTCTAGAAGGGCCAGAGTTCTGACTTTGCTGCTTTACCTTCTTAGCCTTCATCTAGTGTTACAATCTCTGCAACAAAAGCTGGTATATGGACACATTCTCTTTCCTGTATATGAGCAACAAGTCTAGTAGAGTGTTATTTCTGATCAGTATGTCAGCCATTTACATCAGGAAGCTGTCACCAACTCAAGTCTAGGAATTCTAGACATTTCCTGGGTGAATTGCAACAGGTGTGTAAATGACTGACATCTCATGGAAGCTGCATAACCTGTGATCAGGACACTGATGCCCATTGTTTTGTCAGAAGTCTCATCCATGTTGTCTTCCTTCTGGTGGAGACTTGTTACAGACCACCAGACAATATTGCTGCTGTTCTATCCTCCTGTGGTAACAACTCAGACACATCTCTAGTTTTGCAATTAATAATGTGCAATCAAGGAGCTCCTGCACACAGACCCAGAGCTGTGCTGGTGAGAGCAGCAGCACAGCCAGTTATTGTTCTGCAAGATGCCTGCTTCTTCTGGGGCCTTTCTGTTTGACTCGAAGGATGGTGGAGAACATCACCTGGGTACCTCATGCTTACCCCAGAGCTGTATGATCCTCCCCTTGATCTATTCAAGGTGTCACTAGTACCCACATGGGTAAGTAGCAAAGGGAGTAGTCAGGACTAGATGAGTCTTGTGGTCCTTCCATGACGTCATGGCTCTGGGGAAGCAGCAAACACCTCTGTCCTGTACAAGGAGTAATCAACCTCTTATCACTCATCACTTCACTGGATTAGGATCAGTAGTAATATGATTGAGGCATCTGGTCCAGAACCTTGCAAACACTACGTTCCCCACAAGCAGTTTTCTCCCGTGCTGCAATCTGAAAGTGGTATCATGCTTAGTGGTATGGAATGTGAATGTTAGCTTTTGTGGAAGGAAACAAGTTATTCACCCATGGCTTCAAAATCCTCATCTGAGCCTGCAAAGCCAAACTTTTAGAAATCTTAAGGTGGGAATTCCTACCACCTTCTTCTCCTACTCTATCTTTCTGTCTTCACAGTAGATATTCTATTTAATGTGATAATGTTATTTGATGGGAAAATGAAACCTAGCAACTTCAAAAGTGTTAGTGAAGATAGTTGCCTGTCATCTTAAGGTTATAAATGAATTTATCTTCACTTGCTGTTTTCAGGTCAAAAAACTGCAGAACAAACAGGCGAAATGCATGGCATCAAGGGAAATGAACATAACAGATGTGATGAGAGTAGCTGCACAAACAAGCCAATGTGGTATACTTTAATACTTTATATTCAAGTATAGACAGTTCAGGATTGTAAACACATCAGTAAACCAGGGCTAAAATACCTTTTAGATATCCTTGTGCTCTGTCCTTTAAAGACAAATTCTAGAACAGTACTAGCAGGAAGTTTCATTGGAATCTTTCTCTGTATTACTTAAATGTTTATCTCCAGTTCATAGAATCACAGAATGGTTTGGGCTGGAAGGAACCTTAAAGGGGTCACCTTCTACTAGAGCAGGTTGCTCAAAGCCCATCCAACCTGGCCTTGAACACTTCCAGGGAGGGGGCAGCAAACATCTAGTGATATATTCTGTACTCAGTAAACTATCATTTCCCAGTCATTTACTGGAAGATTTTTGGTCATGTTCAAAGCTTCCAATTTGTTACTGGGATGCTGTGTCTCATACTTGGGATAGCTACTTTACCAAAGATGATAAAACTTTAGAAAAAGTTTTCAGAAAGCCCAGGTCATTCCTATGCTTTTCTGAAAAGTATGACCTTTAAATATCAGTGTACTTAATTGACAAATCAGGTGATTTTATCACTTTGTAGCAATAGGATGCCTAAAGAAATACTGAATGGATTACCTAGAATGCACTTCTGTCCAAGGGTTAGTAAGATTCTGCTGTGGAAAGCTAAAGCTAGACTAATTCAGACAGGATTAATCAAAAAATTTCAGTAGTTGTGACTTGCTACTGGTCATCTAGTACTCATACTATCCCTGAAGTACCAGTTACTGAAAGTTACTGAAATTTTGCTGTTCTAGGACAGAAAAGTGAGCTTGATGCTAAAATGGAGTTTTTACATGTTAGTGGGTTATGTAATCATAGTCCTTTTCTGGCTTTGAATTTTATTAATTTTATACAATACACCTCTGAAATATGCTTCTGAAATATTAATGGCTTATTTTCTACATGCTATTCTATGAAATCAGAATTCTTGAGAAATTCATTCGTTCTTACCACATAAGGAAAATGAAAAATTTTTGAAGCATAATGTGAATTGCAATTGCTTTAATCTGCATATGTTAAAAATATTTATGTGGAGTTTTAATATATGCTTATCTTGATTATAGTGGGTGAAACTGTGACACTTAAACAGGGAGCTGGTGAATTTTTCAATCCTATGCTGAATGAGCAACAGAAGCTGGCAGTGAAAAGGATACTGAGTGGCGAATGTCGTCCAACACCTTATGTTCTCTTTGGACCACCAGGAACTGGAAAAACGTTAACAGTAATTGAAGCTATTTTACAGGTAATGGTGGATGACAAATCAGTCATCTCTAATCTTTTCAGTGTTGGAACTCTTACAGTCATTCAGTAAGTACCGCAATATTTTTTTCCCAAGCAGTTTTCAAAATACTCTTTTTAAGATCATTTTCTATAGCTCTATGAAAGAGGAAAGATCTTGATATGGATTTAACCGAGTTCCTGAATGGCTTATTTTCAGGCCTTCTTGTCTTTAAAGCTGTAGTGAACAGTATCTAACTTGTGATTCTAGTAGTGTGTAATATATTCATGAAGCACAGGTATACATTAATATGATAACCATTAGTTAATTCCCCTGTCAGTACACTCAGTTTGAGAGTACTTAGTCCTGACTGTCAAGACTGGTGTTGTTGAACTGCAAAAAGATGGATAAATATGTGTATGCAAAACTCCTAAGGATTCTGTATTCAGTGAAATAAAATGAGCATGTTTGAGCTATTGCTACTTCTCTAAATAACCTGGTTTTTCAATGTCCATCTTCTTTAATGTAGATATATTATACTCTACCAGATAGTCGAATTTTGGTTTGTGCACCATCAAATGCTGCAACAGATCTGATTTGCTTGCGGCTGCATCAAAGCAGTCTGTTAAAACCAGGAACTATGGTCCGAGTTAATGCTAGCCTCAGGTCAGAAGAGGTAAGTATTATAGATACCTGCCAGTTAATATTTCCATTTTAATATTTTGATCTTAAAATACTGATTTAATAATGTAACTGCCAGTGCTTATTAGGCTGGTTAGGCTTGTTTAGGATCCAGAGTATGAACGTATTACTTCAGCTTTTCCAGAAGATTAACTGGAAAGTGTTGATCATAGTCCTTAATTTGATTGTATGAGCATAGAATCTTAACCTTTTTCCTGCAGTGCTTGACTCCATAAGCAGCACATAATGTATCGGTGGGACTTTCAATGTAGCAAAATGCTTTGACTTACAAAGCAATCCTAAAATCTGTTACTGAAGACAAGTCTTTGTCTCCAAATTAAGACTACTTACAAGAAAAGTAAGCAAGTAGGATTGTCATGTTTATGCAGTACATGCACAGTGTGTGTATGCATTTTCTATATGTGTATATATTTATATACATATGTATGTATATGAAGCATCCATATGTTCAATTTTGATCCTTACAATAAAGAAAACGCAGAAGTCTTGCATATATACTACTTTGTTTAGGCAAATTAATGAAGAATTCATTTCAGTGTATGAATGGGTCTAAATCTAAGTGTTTTGCTATGCTTCTAGAATAGTTTTCAGTGGGCTTTTTTATTCAAATTAAAAAGTTTAGTTTGAGTGGCATTTTGTTTTACAAAATACCTTTTTGTTTCTGCAGCAAATTGATGACATGGTGAAACCTTACTGCAAAGATGGTGATGATATTCAGAAAGCATCATGGTTCAGGATAATAATTACCACATGCAGCACTGCAGGACTGTTTTATCAAACAGAAATACGGTAGAGCACTATAGATAGGAATATCACTGAGATAGATGGATGCTACAAAACCCAGAGCTTTTAGATACCCTCTGTACTATAACTTGAGCTGTTTTAATACAGCTGATTGCATGTGCCTCTTTTGAAATTGTCTTCCTAGCAAACCACTTGGTTTTAGTAATGTTTCAGCAGAGACTTTCTTCATGGTAAATTTAAGAATTATCTTGAATAATGTTAACAGCTTTTGACACAACTTCTCCTCCACTACCAGTGGGAGCCTTGAAAATTATATTGCTGTTGACAGTCATTTTAGCTCAAAATGATTGTTATACTAAAAATTATATTGTATTTGGTTTCTATGAAGTCACCTTTACTAAACAACCACCATGTCAAGCGCTGTTAATTAACGATTTCTCTGATTTTGATTTTAACTTTGTAAAAGGACCCTCTGAAGCCTAACTGGCTTGAGTTGTTCAGTAGAAGCAAAGTCTGTGGATTGTCTTTGCTACACCAAGTGCATTGTTCTAATTAAATAGCTGAAGGAAGTTGAGAACAAAGAAAGCTTTTCTAATTGTCTTAACCTTGGTATAAACAATACTTTAATTAAACTAGATAACCAGTGGTTGTGTATATCAGATTACGTAAGTGAAATCAAAGATGACAGGTTAAAGTTACCATGTTGTTTTTTGCATAGTCCACGTTGAAAATATCCATCTTTGCTCTGTGTGTGTGTGTGTGGAGTTGCCTGGCATGCTTGATAAGGAAGTTAACAGAATTGCTGAGGTCAACCACAGGGTGGCAGAATGAACTAATCTGAAAACAGCCCTGTTTTGGGTTCATGTTATTTAATTCTAGGCTTGGACACTTCACTCATGTGATTCTGGATGAGGCAGGGCAAGCAAGTGAACCAGAGAGCCTGATTCCTCTTGGGTTGATTTCAGAAGCTAATGGACAGGTAGTTGTCTTAGCATCATTTACTGAGAGGAAAAAAGTTTTGATTTACTGTTTTAATTTTTGTGAATGATGTAGAATGCAAGCAGCCATTTCTTGGTAATGAGTATGGAGTTCTGAGTACTTGAAATTAATCCTACTCATCCACAATATCCATTTCCCATGCTTAAACGAGTTGTTTTCCATCTAAAACAAATCTGTATTGGTAGGACAGAATTCAGTGTGTGGAAGATGTCAAAATAAAAATATGCTTTCTTAGTTTAAGACAACAATGTACTTCTGTCCTGGGCCTAACCCTTCTTCACAAACACAGTAGATGTTTGGAGGAAAGCAAAATGCTTGATATAAATTGACCTTGGAATTCTGAAATGTGTATGTTATTGAAACTACTTTTTTAATAACTGTTTTACTACAAGATGCATTTTTTTTTAATTGCATATACAGATAGTTCTTGTTGGAGAT
This sequence comes from Strix uralensis, assembly GCF_047716275.1. Lineage (NCBI taxonomy): Eukaryota > Metazoa > Chordata > Aves > Strigiformes > Strigidae > Strix > Strix uralensis. The sequence goes on from NC_133976.1 coordinate 22,687,476, forward strand.
CCAAAGCAGTTAGGGCCAGTAATAAAATCTAAAATTGCACTGAGTTTTGGATTAAATATGTCCTTGCTGGAAAGACTGACATCAAGAGAGATATATCTGAGAGATGAGGATGCTTTTGGTGCCTGTGGAGCATATAATCCTTTGTTGGTGAGTAAAACTACAATTTTAATTACTTTTTTTCATCAAAATCAGAAAAGGAGAAACTGTGGTTCCTGCTGTTTCTTTAACACCTTTTTGCTCCCTGATGCCTAGTGATAAGTCTAGTTTGAGAATTAGTTCTCTAGGAAAGCTTGATTATTTTGAACATATACTCTGAATAGCAAGGATGCTGAGCCCCTCCAGCATGTTAAACCCTTCTTTGAAGGAGTTATCTATTCTTAAGCAAAATGAGTCCAATATGGTGCACAAAGCAGAATTCTAAATAACAGCTTCAAATTCCCTTCCATCTCCATTGTCCACATTTACCATAACTTCATAATTTAATTTTCCACAAATGACCAAGTACAACTTCTACTTTTAAGACAAAGGAAACAAACTTAAAAGCAAACAAAGCTTAACAAAGCCTCTTCTTTAAACATAAAGATTAATTTTGAAAATATCATATTTCAGGAAGGGAAAAAAGACACTGTGCCTGTTTCTTTATCACCTCTTCCTCTCAGGGACAGCTTCCCAAAACTCTTGTATGGTGCAGTACCTAAAGTCTATGCTAAGTGGCAGAGGTAGCACTGTACATAAACAAGCACAGATGTTTCAGCTGCTTTAAATTATTGTCTGAATCTGAAATATAGGGCTAAAGTTAAACTTATTGAGATGTCTTTCCATTCTCATGGTAATATACTTTGAAGAATTAAACTGAGAACAAAAGATGACTGTATGACCATGTAAGCAGAGGAGAGAACAAATCTGATGGCAGACTTTAAGGGGAAAAAGTGGGGGTATTTGGCCCTAGGCTTTAGGTTGGGTTCAGCCTACTGAAAAATCTGTCATGCTTCCTCCTAAAATCTTTCATTGTTGTGTTCCTTATACAATGCTTAAGGAGAATTGGCTTAGTGAGAGGGCTTTAAGGATACCAATGGACTTGAGTAGCATATGTTAGTCTTTTTACAGGACATATTTTTTTCTAGCTGGTTATTACTGACTGGAATGCTTCCTTAAGGCGATTCTTTCATTTAAAGACAAATCCATTTCTGGTTTCTCAGGCCAGCTACTATCAGCTGTTCTGATGCTCCTTTTCTGCCTGTCAAGACTGCCTCAAAAAAACAGGTTACATCCATGGAAACCCTGTTAAAAGAACCTGACTCTCTTAAAAAAAGAGAATGCGCCTATAGAGCAAATGTTTGAAGAAACTGGAGAATGAATTCATCTATCATGTACATGCAGTTCTTTTTTTTTCTTTTTTCCTTTGGAGAGGAAGGAGATAGTCCTTCAAAAAACTACTTTTATTTGGTATTTACTTTCAGAAAATCACACCTGCAGTTTTTGCCTTTAATACAGTTCTTTGGCAGCTTTAGAAAAGCTAGATGCTAGAGGATGGTAATGTAGTATCTGCTTGGAAGCTGTGTACTGTGAAGTGTGATGTATAATTATCTGTTTTGAGTTACAGATTTTGTGTTTTGGTTTTGCAGATCACAAAACTTGTAAAGAACTACAGGTCACATTCTGCATTGCTTGCCTTGCCATCTAAATTGTTTTATCATAAGGAGCTAGAAGTTTGTGCAGACCCTTCAGCAGTGACTTCTTTGTTGCACTGGGGGAAATTGCCCAGGAAGGGATTTCCATTAATTTTTCATGGAATAAGGGTATGTAAAATGTTTGTGTAGTGAGAGTATGAATAAGAAAGCCTGATAGAAGTTTGTTGATGTTGTAGATGAGTTTTCTTTAGAATGAATTGTAGAAGGGATATGAAAAAAGAATGAACTTTCTTTTGCAAGTAATATGACTTCCTGACCATCTGGTTTCAGAAACAACTACTGAAGTCAAATGTTTGCTAAGAACTTGGACAGCTGCCCATTGAATTGTATTGTGGAGGCATTTTGATACAAATTTAAATTCATAGCACATTGACCAAGATGGAGCTACAATCACTGCCTTTAGATTGCTTTTGATGAGTTTGCTACATTAGAATGAATACAAGCCTCTAAAACTAGAGAATTATTAAGACTTAAATAGGCAGGGGAAAAAATAGTACTTTGGGAAAAAAGGTTTTCTTCAGTCTTCTGAGAAGTTACTCAAAACTGGTAATATTTACTGCTTGGAGAGGCTTGGTTGTGAACTCTTCTGCCTTGCACAAAAGCAAGATACCACCTTGGTAATACCTACTATTCTGAGTTGAGAGTTAACTCATTTGTTGCATGCTTGAAGTACTGTTGTCATAAAATCTTCAGCTTAAAAAAACAGTATAAAATGTTAGGTGGTGCTTGTTCATTGGAATGCATATGTAGTGAAGAAGAGAAATTGTATGTAACGTTACATCATTTTTTTGCATTTAGGATGTATAAGAATAATCTGTTAATAAATATGTAGTCACTTCTACACCAGGTCTTCATCTTCTTGTTTCCTTTCCCCTAATACAGGGCAATGAAACACGTGAAGGTCACAGTCCTTCATGGTTTAATCCAACTGAAGCAGTTCAAGTAATGCAGTACTGTTGCCACCTTGCTAAAAATGAAAATGCTGCAGTGTCAGTGACTGATATTGGAGTGATTACACCATATCGTAAACAGGTGTAACAGATGTCTAAGAACATCAAAGTTGCTGTACTTCATCTTGTGACTTTAGATTGTGGCTGTGGTTTGTTAAAGCAGGGAAGCATACCTCAAAACTTCACTGATGTGTGTTTTATTACACAGTGTATTATCAATCATTAATGATGTTTCCACTGAAATCTAAACCTAAAGACAGCAGTAATGGCATTCTACTTTCTTTAGTTTTAAAAATCAGGAAACGATTAAGGAGAAATCTGCTTGCAGTTTTGGAGACAGAAGCAGATTTTTTTTCAGTTGTTGGGAATAAAGAGTGCGAGTCAAGAATTTATTATCCAACAGCTGGAACAGCAATCTAATTCTGGCACTTGCTGCACTGAGTGGAACAAAAGGGAAATGCAGTGAAGTAGGTGGCATGTCACCTTGTTATGGCTTTGAGGAAACTAGAGGAATTGGGACTTCTTAGCTGTTCTGTAGTCAGACATGGAATTTTGTGCTGCTGTTTAAACCTCTAGAGAATGTGGAATGTCAGCTTCAAATGCTGTGGTTTATTTTTAAAACTATTTATATTCAATTCTTTAGTATGCAATGTTTGCTTTCATTTTAAAAAGAAGATTAAATCTCCTTTCATTTCCAGAGGATGCTCTGGACACTGTGCCTATTGTTTTTCTTGATGTTCACATCTTAGTATTCATGGCCTTCCATGCCTGGGTTGGGGGGAAACACTGTGAGCTGTGTGGAAAAAGCCACCACCTTTTGAAGAAATCTAACTAGCAAATTAGAGCTCTGCCTGTACTGATCCTACTGGTCAGGTGTATGCACCTGCCTGTGTTTATAGTTACTACTTATTTTTTCAACTATTTATTGATGTGACTGAACCTCTTGTGCTCCCTAAAACACATCATTTAATGATTGTCCTTCATCTGCCTATGATGCAAGACATACAATAGTAATATCCACTTCAAAAAAGTCACCTTGTATTGCAGGAATGCTTGTTAGAAAGTAGTCACTGACTGTAATCCTCGGTTTAGCCAGGTGTGATTTCTTTCTTGGTGAATTTCTTGGAGCTCTTAAGGTATAGTCTCCAAGCAGCTTTTAGGAGATAGTAATATACTGATCCCACATATACCAGCATTCCAGTGTGTGAGACTACTTATTCTTTCTCTTTTGCGGAGGGTACTTAAGGTCACATCACACTTCTGTCTTTCACTCTGCATGATGCAGCTGGCAAGCAAAGGTAGAATCTCTGCACAGTTCTCTTGAGGAGCTGGGGGAAGCTGCTTGCCCTACCACAGCTGTGGTTTGGGATATAATGCACATTGGAGGAGGAGGGTTTATAGCTCCATTTTCTTCTCATTAAGATCTAGATTATTAAAAATCTCTTGATTTCTGGTTTTAAATGATGGTAGTGAGTACTTCTTCTAAGTTGTGTAATAAGTGTGATATTTCTTAGGAGAAGTTACTGGTTTATTTTAAAACCTTACTAGTGGATGAGGGCTAAACTTGGTGTAGGCATTCCCTGTGACATTGCATACTTGTATATATAGTATGTTTTCAGTTTTGAAGTAATCCACTCTCAAATGTGAAAATAAATTCCTTCAAACACTTTTTTTTGGTAGGTGGAAAAAATTAGATTTCTTCTAAGAAGTATTGATTTGGCAGACATCAGAGTTGGCACAGTTGAAGAGTTTCAAGGGCAGGAGTACACAGTTATCATCTTGTCAACAGTACGTATATTTATTGTGGTCCTGTGGAGAGTTTTCGTATGTGTCTAGTTCTCTATTTCCTTTTTGATACAGGGCTTTTAAAAATAAAAATTAAAAATTTAAAAGCTATATTTTTGTCAGTCTGTCACAGTATTTGAAAACAGAATAATCCATGCTATGTTTCTACTTCAGTACACTAGTCACAGGCCATCATTTTAACAGTACATCACCTTGATTCAGAGTTGGTTTTGCTTGACTACATCTATGTAATTATGAAGGTATAGGGGCATAAACTGCATCACTACAGATTTTTAGATAACCATGAAAATACAGAGGTATTTGGTTTCATTCTTTGCAATAAATGGGACTTTCAGAAAAGTGCCGACAAAAGGGAGCATTTGGGAAATGTGGGAAGATGCATGTTTTTGGAAAGATGATGTTTGTGCCTTTGAGCCTTGCATTTGATAGAGGGGGAAGGAGAGGAGAGGATTGTGTCAGAGTGCTGGGAGGGAGTTGCTGTTGTTATTTGGAAGCTGGCAGCCCTTGTCTGTCACCTTCTTTTGCAAACTTGATGACCTGTTTGCTTCATCAGATGCCTGTTTTTTCTGAAAGATCTCAGTGCATGTTATCTGCAGGTGACAGACAAAGATGTAGTCGTAGTTTTCAGGCAGTTTAGAGTGTGGGAATCCTGTCTGTAGCAGCTGAGACATCAGGCTTCAGAAGACTGAGGTTGAGCTGAGGTTAGATGCAGGCATATGCCAGTTCCCCCTCTCTAAATGCTCCAGTGCATATGTATCCCTGGTATTTGAATTCACATGAAAGCCGCATGAAATAAACACAGCAGCTTCTTTAGGGCCTACTTTTCTGCCCTTTATCTTCTCAGGCATGTAAGATTGTTGACTGGGGCTCTTGACAGGAGACTTTTCGTTGTACTATGAAGGAGAAATCAGTGTGGAGCGGAGAAGTGTAAGCAGCAGCTTATAGCTACTGAAGCTTTTTGCAGACAGCTTCTTGCTACCAGAATATGTGATACCAATCCTTTACATTCTGAAACAACATCCATCAAATGCACACTCTTGTAGGCACACTGAACTCCTGGGCAGAAGTAAAAATCTGTGCTGGATCAGTGGAAGAGACAGTTGGGAAACTTTAGGGAAAGGCTAACTTAATACTTTGAATCAGCAAGTGATATAAGATCAGTGTACATGATTGTGTTTGAGGGTTTAGACTTTTCTGGTGGGTATTATGAGCCCTAGATAGTTGTATTTCTACAGTGTAGAATTCAGTTCAGAACACAAAAGAAGTCTGCATATGCTTGCTTTTTTCCAGATGGTAATGTGGTTTTGGTGCAGTAAGTCTCTAAAATAAAAAATTCAAGTGTTTGGAATGTGGAGCTCCAGAAGGGTTTGTGACCTGGGATCCCTCAGGGCTGGGCTGGTCAAGAATGTACAGTACAGGCAGAGCCTGTATAAGTCTGAGTAATGGCATATAAGGCAAACTGATCAAAGGAGGAAGTATAGGCCAGGAATTTGTAGCTGAAGATATGACCAGTACTGGACTACTTCTAACAGGAGTACATAGGATTTCCAGGAGAGAGGAGGATAAAATAGCTGTGTAAACAACCAGAACACTGGAAAGCAACCTGAATGTGGGGTGGAGGAACAGCTGGTTTTTGGGGAGTCTTTTGTGGTTTGGGCAAAGAGTTTGTGGGATTTTTCTGGCTTGTTTTTTCCCGAGGGCAGTGGTACTATGGTTACTTCCTTTGTTCTGTGTCATACCATAGCTTTTCAATCCACCATTGTATCTCAAGCTAGTTCGAGGTATGTACTATGGTCCTATTTATAAGAACTCATTCTTTAGGTCATGAAATTTTTTTTAATCAAAGATGGGTTCAAATATAGATAAAATAGATGGAGGTGAAAATGTAATAAGCAGTAGTTATAGCATGTTGCTTTGGCTGTTTTTTCTAAGTTAAATCAAAGCACACCGGGACTACTGAAGAAGGCTTGCAGAAACACAGACTGAATTGCCATTCCAACTATCAGAATTAGAATACCAGCAGCTCTAGCATTTCTTAGACTGAAAAGGTAAAATCACTAGTTTTTAGGAAGCAGTTTTGGTATCTTGGGTTTCAAATTACAGTGGATAGTCCTGATGCTAAAATAAAACTAGTACACCATTCTCTTGAAATTGCTGAAGTTGCATTAGCAGCCTGTTGGAGAATACACCTTCTGTGGGAAGGCCAATGGTGGGAAATAGCTAGCTCCCTGAAATTTGGATTATGAAGTTAACTTGTACATTGATGATGCTGAGCTGTGGGTTGCTGCAGTAAGCAAATATCATGTTAAAGTTACACTATGGCTAGGTAAGTTGCTTTCTCATTACTCTATTTCTAAAATTATCCATAATTAATTTTAGGTGCGATCTCATGAAGACTTACTTGGTGATGACAAATGCTGCTTGGGCTTTCTCTCTAACCCAAGGAGATTTAATGTAGCAATTACTAGAGCAAAAGCTTTACTGATTGTCGTGGGAAATCCTCATGTTCTTGTGAAAGTAAGTTTTGGTTTTATATCTTTAATTGCATGTGGTATTTGCTACAGGAAATGAAAATTGGGGTTTTAATCTGATGTGAGGGAATATCAAATTATGTTAAGAACTGGTACATTGTCCTCAGCCTGCCTTCGGGAATATCTGAATTCTGTAGGTTCCTATGAGTATGGACAGTTCAGGCACCCACACAGCAGACTTCCAAGCACAGAGGTAATGCTGATCTGCACCTATGGGCTTCTACCTCCTTTTTCTCCCTAGAAGAGGTCAGAACCTCCATGCAGAAGTTCTCCAGCAGCCTGCAAGTCCAGTAAACATGTGTTGAATAACCTTAGGCAGTCAGATTCTTCACAAAATGCAGTTGCTTCACTTTTGAAATGGAGGGTGGTAGAAGTGATTGTTCCCAATTTATGTAACAGCCTCATCTTGAACCCATATATGGTCCTTCCATAGGAATAAGGTGAGCTTTTCTTAATATCTGATAAGATGTTATGTCTGACTTTCTGGATAAGAAGGAAAGCAGTATTACAGAAATGGTCTGAATAGAAAGTTTAGTCTCCCTGCACCTATGTGCAACAAATGTAACTTACGCGGCTGTAGGTATCTTCCTCCCACGTTAAACCATTCTTGCACAATTTGTAGAGTTCTGCTTCTGGAAGAGGTCCTCTTAAATCTCCTGCATTCATATGCCATGTTAATTTGTTTGAAAACTCGCTTCACAGATCATTTAAATTAAACATTAATTTTCTCTTGTAGGATCCCTGTTTTTGTGCACTGTTGGAATACAGTCTAATGAATAGAGTTTATGTAGGTTGTGACCTGCCTTCGGAGCTGGAATGCCTGCAGAAGTGAGTGTCTGGTCTTCACTTTAACCTTGCTAGATATGGATCAGTTTACAGTGTTTTTAAAGATAGTATCATTTGAAAGACTGATAAATACAACAACCTGTGATTATCATAGTAGATTTGATTTTGCATTCTTAAGTACTGTAAACATAACATGTAACGTAACCACATTTTCTCCCACCCCATAGGAGTCTGAGCATTAAATATTAAGTAAGAGCTGTCATTGACTTCGGTATTTTACATATCCCCAAATGATCCATTATGTATTTGACCATAAGGATTTGGGCGTGGGGGGTTTCAGGGGAAATGTTTAAGGTGACTTTACTGTAATTAAATTTGCTTGAAGATTGATTTAAACATGGCTCTTCTAGTAACACATAATATGTTGTTAAATGGGTGTTATCTACTAGATGAAACCTCTTTTTCCTTAATCAAAATTGTTGTTCATAGAAAAAAATTTGGTTACTTTTCCTTTTCCTTTAATTGACAGGTGTGACTAGTTTGCATTCAGTCCTCATCTGTTCTGAAACTAAGAATACTTAACAGTCCTGAGGAAATCCAGCACCTTTTGCCCTCAGAGAAAGGCACATGTTTTGAAATGGTTAGAAGTTACTCCAAACAAGATTTTTAATACTTTAAATTTCAACTTTTTCACTTCTTAACATTATTAAACAGTAGTGGCAACTTATTTGCTTTTTTGTTTAAAATGCATATGATGATATGCCTCTGCATAGAACAGTATGCTTGAATCTATAACAGTATGCCTGAATCCTCCAATCTTCAGAACAAAAATATCATTGAACTCTTATGTTAGCTTTACCTTATTCTGTATTTTTTCAGCTTCTCAGTTTTCTCAGACTTCTGTAGTGCCTCCTAAAACTAGACCATCCCAAGGACATGTCTTGTAATTTTGTTGTGGGAGTGTTAACGGTAATACATGAACAATGTGAACTGGAATGATACATGAATATCTCCACTTGACTGATTTTGAGTATCTTAAGCCAAGCATGTGTAAAAACCCTACTTCCAGTTTTTAAGGCCTTTTGTGTATACAGCTGAGATCACACAGGATTTTCTTGGTTTTCCACTGCAGTCCAGCTATGTGCTGTGGTGTATGTTAGAACAATGTCTGAAATGGTGGGTTAAAAGAAAGAAAATTAAAACCACAGTTTGTGTTTCTTCAAGTACACTGTAGAATAAAGTATCTTGTTTTATTTTGACAAAGTTAAAAATAACTGATGGGTTAGAAGTATTCCTGCAGTCAGCTTCATTGGGCACTGTGCTGTGCCCTTAAACAGTGGTGTTTTTTTTTTTCTTGTCCTCTCCTTGGTGATGAAGTCTTGCCACACAACACTTTAGAAATAGCTGGACAACTTGCCAGTGCGTTTAGGAACTGCCAGTACAACAAGATGGCTTTTTGTACAGACAGAAGTATTTTGGATAGGACTGTAGCCTACAGAGAAACAAACAGAGGGGAAAAAAGATATCAGGCTTTTGTTTGCTTGTTTACAGTCTGCTCATCACTTCCATTCCTGGTCTGCCCTGTACTTATTTCCTCTGCAACACACAATATGTAGATACTGTAACTTAAAAGATGGCAAACATGGTAAAACATCAAAGCCAGATGCTACATAAGGGTACACTGTACGGTGACACATAGTGTGGTGAACCCAGAATTACCTCTCTCAAACTGTCCCGTGTGAGTGTGTCCCATCTGAGTTGCAGCACTCCAGACTATTCAGCCCAGCCTCCTCAGCACAATACTGTGCTGCTTAAACTGTGTTCACTCATGACAGGCCAGAATAGATGGTTGGTGTTGCTGAAAATACCAGCACCAGTGATGCCCTGCCAATATTCTACATCAAACTCAGGGAGTTGTTTAACTAAGAATCTGTCCTAGTTGTTGCCTGTTGAAAGAGTCTTGCTTCAGGATTGTGTTGTGCCATACTACATCTCTCAAACCACTGTTCAGACGTACCCCTGCTCAGACTTCCTGCCAACCTCATTCTTTGTCAGTATGCTCATGCTCTCTTCAGAGAACAGTGAAGAGATCACAGTGGAGATGGATGATGATTACTGTATCACAAGATCTAATTCAGAACTTTTAGCATAGCAAAGTAGCAGACGATTGGTTATACTGTGATACTTAATAGGTACATGTTTAATAATTTTTAACTGTAAAGTTTGCATGTTGACATCAGTTTACTTTTGTGGAAACTACTTGATTTATCTTTGAACATTGTGCTTTTATTACTCAGCAGAAGTCAAATGATAAATGCCTATTATCATATATGGTGTTTATTTTTCTAGAAGAGTTCTTAGTCTAAAGGGCAAGTACACATTTTTGAGGGAAGAAAAAAAAAAATCTTTCACCCAACAACTACATTTTGCCAGTGGAGAAACTCATATTCTTTTCACTGATAACTGTTCTTACTGTAACTCATATCATCCACAACTAAAATGGGAAAACCTTTTCCCTGAGTTACTAAGAATAGTGTCTGACAGTCTTAAGTGCTTTCAGAGAAGTGCTTATGCTTCACCTTTCTTTCTGCCTACCCAGCTGCTACTGAAAACTTTGTTTGAAGAGAGACATACCCATTAGAATTGTGCAGGATTAAGTAGAGTTTGCAACTTTAGAACAGTTTCTTCTGGCACCTTGATGTGCTGGCAGAGCTGGTTGTTCCAGAGGTCTTAACTTCAATATTCTAGTCATCTCTCTCATGAAGTCATAGGGCCTGATGAGCTAGAATGAGGAAAATGGGAGAAAACAGCGTTCTCACTATTGGTTAAAATCATCTTTCATTTTTATGGTGACAAAAATTTACATAAATTTTTTTGAAGATATGCAAAAAAAGAGGATCAGCCACTGCATGCAGAAGTAGCAATGACAGAGACAGTTGAGAGTCAGTCTCTTTCTTTTAGAGACAGTCAAACAAAGTGTTGCTTTGCATGAAAACCCTGTTCCAGTTATTCAGTTCTGTTTACAGGAACAGTCTTTTCCCAGAAAAAGACTTTGGCATGGCAGTTTCTGATTTATTAATTCCTTGCCTTACTAAGAAATTACAGAAGCCAGACAGGTGGCTTCCACCATGTCTTGAGGAGCATGTCAGAGAACACGGGAACACTATTACAAATTCCTCTTTCTCCTCTTCCCTCTAAATATTGTATTAGCCATTATGGGCTTAAGAAGAGCAAGAGACTGAGAAAGAGGTAGTCTGTAAAGCAGACAATTCCTGAGCTATTTAACACAAACAGTTAAGTGTTAAAATTTAAAAAATACCTTTAAAAATCCAGTGAAGCCATTGGAAAAGCCCAGTGGTCTCAACCTTGCAGTGGTCCCAACAGCTGGATTCTCTGCCATGGCAGCAAGAGTTCCCTTAATGGATGGTCTTTACTTTTTGAAAGATGTACCTTAACTTGTAGGTGGCTGCATTTAGATCACAAGTAAAAGTATGCAGCAGTTGTACTAGTATTTCAGAATATGAACACTTTGTTAGAGTGGCAATCCCTTATATCATTTATTATAGTCTTCCACTGACTATTTTTAATGTTTTTACGTTCCCCTTAGATTGCTGTTGTTCATCTGTCCACACTGGTGCAGTGTATGTAGGTCAGGTCACAGTCAATCACTGATAGATGCAGGAGTTGCTGGGCAAGAATTTTTATATGTTTCATTTGTTATTTCCGCTAGTTCCACATTTTTTTCATAACAGCTGTTTAACTGCACTTTATCTAATAAAAGTTACATCCCTACCAACTACGTAGTAACATTTTGAAGATCAAACTGTGGGCCTCTGACATGAGCCTAATTATTTCAAGTCATACCAGCTCAGTAGTCCAGGACACGAGCAGGCCGGATGCTGCCCAGTGCCATGCTGATCAGGCCTCACAGATAAGCTGTGAGTGTTTTTCCAGATAATGGGGAGTGGGAGCCCTGTTAATTGTGTCTATCCTTCATCCTTCTGAAAAATGGCCAGTCTGCACCCAAAGGGAAAAAAAAAAATATGAGGCTGTAATTACAACCTGTATTCAACACCACCTGTGATCGTGTTTTTTTCCATGGGGCCCATTATTCCAGTAAGGACATTAGATCAGTGTGGAGCAAGAAATAGAATTCAGAGTGTGCAGGCAACTTCACCTTCTATTTACTGTCTTCTGCAACCTTGACTTGACAATGTTGAAAGTAAAGTTTATAGACTTTTGAAAGTTTATGAAAGTTTAATAGATTTTCCTTCTTTAAATAAAATAGCTTCAAGGTGTCAAGGAGTATTGTGCTGCATGTTTTGGAGCTCAGATACCAGAATAATGAATATTCTAAGTCTTAATAAGAAACAGAGTCTTTTAAAAAGCAATATTGGTTTTTTGAAACTAACAAAAGAGAATGTCAGCATTCATTCACAGATTCAGAAACAATTCCTTTGTCTCAGTTTTACCAGGCTTGTTAAATTATATATTCTGATTATTTAAACAATTGGCTTTTTTATAGTAGTAATGGTAAGGAAAATTGCAATATGTCTCTAAGCTGTGGGGAAGGGTGTTCTTCCAGCACATGGTGAAGAGTGGGAGTGTAAAATAATCCTTTTAAACTGCTTAAATTTCCTTACAGCCTTAAGTGTCGTTATGTTTCACTATCTCTTTAAAGATATTTCAGTGCCGGCTTCTTGAGAATTGTTCTAGAAGAGCAAAAGGAAACACTTCCAGTGCAGTGTCTCACAGAAGTACAGTAAGTGGGAAGGTGATGTGCTGTAGCAGGACAGAAGTCAAACTGCAGACCGTGGAATTAAGTTGTATGTAAATAGAGGACAAAGTGCTGTTGAAATGTTAAATCTGGAAAGGCTTGGAATTTTTCCAAAAGGCGTAAATGAATAGTTCTGGTCTAGAACTAATAGGTCTTTTAAGGAATACTAATGTCAAGGAAGAAAAAATTAGGAGCCAGAAGAGACTATAGGTAATGAAAGAATACAGTCAGCAAAGGCAAAATGGGGAAACCATTTTTAGTTTAAAAAGAATAAACATAAACACACAGAAACAAAAAAAAGCCCACAAGAATTAGTCACTTTTCTCACCTTTACTTGTTTTTCTTCAATGCTCTTCATATATGACTTCTCTTCCTCTTGCCTAACTGGAAGGTGCAGATGACGTGGAAGTGCGAGAACTGAACAGGAGATTCCTCTCTGTCATCTGCTAACATCAGTGCCTGAGAGCTGTGCTTCAGCTAGATTGTCTAGGCTACCTCTCTAGCTGATGGAGAGAAATGACTCTGGAAGGTGGTTTACTTCATCCGAAGATGTGCCTAGAATATGCAGATGAATCCCTGAAGGTGCCTGTCCCTTTCCACTGACTGAAGAGGGAGCCTAGAAGCTGAGACAAGCCAAGTTCTGGATAACTGAAGCTGGGTGAGGGGAAATGGGTCCTAGCTGCTTGCCTCCTTTTCCTGGAAGCACAGGAGAGCCTTTCTCCTAGAAGGTATTAAAAAGCAGTTTCTGAGATAGCTGAGAGGGCATATGACAGTGTTGGGAAAATGACACAATTGGAATTTAAATTTTTTTCTTTTGCTGAGAATGTAAAAGTTGCTGATGTAGAGGTAAACTGGTTTACATCTGTGGAATACAGTAGCACAAAATGAAATGTTTCAGTGATTGCTAGCTACTGAAAAGCTGCATTAGTAAAATAATTCTGAGTCATGATGGCAGAGCTCAGTACATCGTAACATGAGGAAGTATGTTAATGTGAGGTATTACATGCAATTGATAATCAAACTAGTCTCATAACAGCAGTGATCACATGGAGAATAAAATAAGGCCTATTTTAGTACAGTCTTACTAGGTTTGTGAATAAATTTAAATTTACAAAAACCTGGTGCCAAAGACCTTGGTTTACTAATAAATGCAGAGAGCTATTCATTATGACAGCACTCCTCAAATAACAACACCCACGGTGCAAGTCCAAGAGACTTGCATGAATTATCTTAGGTTGCTTTAAAATGAATGAACAGTTCAAGTGTGTGTGATGCAAAATAAACATGGGAGTTCAGCAGCTGTTCAAATATGTACCCTTCCTAATGGGAAATAACATTCCCATGTAGAGAAGTCCTCGACAGAACTTGGGTCCTTTTTCATTTGCTTTTGGTATGCTTTAATATGATAGAATTCAGTTGCCATCTTCAAGGAAAATACAGCTGCTTTTCTTTTTACACTTTGGAGTACACACAATGTAAAAGGTAAAGTATGTAAATACTGTGGTTCATCGTTCGCTCCTTGTAGTTCTTTCAGCTGGGAAAAAAGTGCTTCCAAACTATCAAAAGTAAGGGAAGGTGAGAAGTAGTGGAAGTTCAGAGTAGAAAAGATAGCAGAGATGAATAAAGAAGGTGAATAATAGAGAAATATTTCCATGTACACTCTCCTTGCGGGCAGGTATCCGGCAGTAGTGTTGAACCTGCACGTGGGTATCTGAAGGTGCAGGTGATGCTGTTCCAGAGGGTGGCTGAGGGAACTGGGTGCATTGTGCTTTGTGGCTTCTCAGTTCCTTCATAAAACCTTACAGGTGATAGTGCAGGGAGGAGGTCCATGAAACATATCCTATGTGTCAGGTTTTAGCATGCTTGGGCACATCTTTAGTGGCATACAGTAAATCTGGGGTCCAAAAACCACTTTGCTTCAATAAAAGCTGGGGTATTTGGCTGCTTTTTTGTGAACAGAAAGCTGTCCCTTAATGTGCCTTTTAGTACAATGATGCTTACCAGAAGTTTTCATAAGCAATCCGTATATTCCTAATAATGTGTCTGAAAAGCAACAAAATGTGTCCCTGTACGAATACCAGGAAGATGATCCCCAACACTGTCAACCTGGTGGGTGACCACTATCACAATATTTGAGTGTGTTTAGAGGAGTCAGAGCAACCAGAGCAGCCCTGCTCATGTGTGACCGTCCAATGAAACCACAGTTAATGTCTCAACCATCTGGTAAAGAACTTTGGCAAAGGAAACTGTTTCTGTGGAAAGGCCGGGGCTGTGCAGGTGATGGCAGGGAGGCGCGGTGAGAGGAGAGGGTCCTGGAGAGGTGGGACCACACTTTTCAGAGGCTGAACTTCCCTATCCTGAGTGACTCTGTGAACCACCGATAGAGAAGCCGTTTTCACGAAAGGTCAAACAACGGTCACACCCGCAAGGAGGGGGGAGTAACTCCCCAATGACCCCCCAGCCCACCGACTCATTTCCAGAAGAATCTGAAGGTACAAACTGCACATGTGCTAAAAGCAAGGAGAACTCTAGAAGTATAAACTGCGCATGATGCCTAATTAGTCTAACGAGTCCAAGTGCCCACATGGAGGAGGGGCAAGGAATTATAAAAGGACACAAGTCAAAGCCCCAGGTGGCTGCACCCCACCAGAACTGGACCCCTGGGCTGGCTGGACCAACGATGGAACCAAGACTGGTGAAATCCTACTTTTTGTCTCTCTCTCTTTACCTCTCTTCCCTTTTCCCTCCCATTTTTACTCTGTATGCCCACATATAAGGCAAGGCTTGTTCGGGCATGTCTAAGGCTTGTCTGAGCATGTTTAAGACTTATCAGGGTATGTTATAAGATCTGCCACTAGTCGGTGTAAGTTTAATGCCTGTTGCAGAGGATGCAAAGACCTCTGATAAAGTTTCATGCCAATTATCTGTTGTGAGAGAATAAAAATTGAGTTGTGTGAATTGAAGAATCCCTGGTGTTGTTTCACCTTAATCCTGACCCAGGAATCGGTGAATCTGAGTTGTCGTCCTGAGAAATTGATAGTGTAAGGGGCAAAGGGGAAGCAGGGTTGTCCCTAATAGCGAGACTTGATAAGCAACTACATGTACCATGTTGACCATAAGACAAAAATGTGATCCAAAGGAAAAGCCCTAATGCTGCAACCTTTGTTATTTCAGTCGGTCCTCCTCAGCAGGGTGTCCCCGGGGTGAGATGGGTGTCCCCGGGGCGAGGGAGGGTGGCAGGGCTGCAGCCCACAGCACAGCCGGGCAGAGCAGCAGTTGCCTGAGCAAGGTGCAGCGACTTGCAGCACTGAAGGGTCTGCCCTGGGCACAGAGAAGGCGGGCAAGAGCAGAGCACCACCCGTACAAATCCCTGGCAGCAGGGGGGGTGGAGGGGAGAGGCACAAAAACATGCACATTGTCAGTGCTGAGAATATTTACTGGGAAGTCAAGGGCCTTGTGGTGGTTTCCATTCTGTTGCTAACAGCCGTGCCCTGGAGCAAGGAAGAGAACAAGATAACGAGGACAGAAGGGTAATGAAAATTTCCCTCTTGGCATCCCTTAATAAGAAACAACACAGATGGGATAAGTGAGGCAGAAGAAGAAATCCAGCATAAACGTTCCCTGTAGAGTGCCTAAAATGAAGACATCCTTTGTGTGGAACAGGACAGCAACCAAAAGGCGTTTTCACCTCTATTGTTTCTGTTTTGGGGAGAGTGCTCTGAAGACTCTTCAGGTCTTGCTATAGAAAAGGACAGTGACAGTAACTATCAGCCCTGTAACCCTCCAGATGAGTATCTCCATCCTTGAAATAGCATGCTGGTTTTCACGAGTGCCCTGTCTCTGCCTCCGGCCCAGCAGCCTGTGCTGGAGCGGGCAGAGCCAATCAAGCTCAGCACATGCTGTACTGCCTCACGCTGGCAGGTGATGCAATTCATCTGACCTGTCCAAATTTCCGTAGCCTTGAGGTTGTGCTGGAGTTGCCTGGCTTAAGACTTGACGTTTGTCAGATGTAGCGATTTTTAAATTCAGTCCCAAGAAAGGGCTAGTAAATAGTGTGCAATGGACTTTCTCTTCTCAGGCTGTTCATTAACTTTACTGAAGCCACCACCCATTTTTAAAAGCAATTTGTTTATCAGTCTTTAGTCAGATTTCCTCATCTGGTATAATACTACCGAGTTTTTAAGTGTACTAGGTACCGCTAACTAGGTAATAAGTCATCCTAAATACATTCCAGGTGGATGTCACCATTTGCACTGAAAATGGTAACTGTAATATTACCCCTTTGTACTTCAGCATGTCCAGAAATTAAGCCTTAAAATGATTGTGTGCTATAAGCATATGTGGCCTTTATAGTAGTGCCCTGTATGTGAATCTCATTTGTGTGTGGAGTCATTGCTACCATCACAGAAAAATCTAGCAATAGAAAATTTAAAGAACAGATTTTTTAAAAAGTGACTCATTGCAGAAGTACACATGGAAAGAAACAGATTACCAAAAAAAGCAGAATTCATTTTTACATAATTTGTTAATAATAGAAAAAAATATATTTGTTACAGGCAGATTAATGCTGTCATTTGTAAATTGCTGTGTAATCTTTATCCAGATTAAATTGCAGATCTGCCCGGGATTGAAGTTAACAAGATTTGGTCTGGACACAAAAGCCAATCTTTATTGTCCTGCTGCCTGCTTGTAGTGATATCCTGATGTTAACATTGTTCATCAGCAGAAGTGTTAACAGTTCAAGGTAGCTTTCCCTTACGGTTTTCATTCTTATGTCCTAGTGTTTGCGTCACTCTGTGTATAGCCAGGCAGAAGCAGAGTGCTACCTTTAGTCATAATGTACTAAGGAAGGACTAACACTTAATGAACAAGAATTGGCCTTGCATGCACCATACGTGAAGCTGTGGTAGTGAACAGTCTGGTGACAGTGGTTTGAAATGCGTGTTAATGTGGTCTCAAACATGTTCCTTTTATAAGTGATGTTTCAGACATTTTAAGAGTAAATTATTCAAAGAACCAGCTGGAAATTAATCCTTACCTCACACAGTAGGCACATTTAAAAAAATATCTTGAAGACAATGAAGAGCTTTAAAAGCATGTTCCCCTCTCTCTTCTGTTCGTCCCCAGTGCATCCTGGAGATCCTATTTCCCACAAAGTAAAATTACGTTTGAGATCCTGGAGCAACTGTGTTCCAAAAATGTCTATTTTAGTAATTCCTTGTGTAAAAGGAATTTGCCCTTTCCAGGTTTTTATAACGGGAGTTTTTGCATTGTACTTCTGGCTGGAAACATGTAGCAATTGTAATCCACAAACCTGAGGTAGCAGGTATCTGTATTCAGACAAAATTCCAAATAAAAGTTGCATCGGCAAGCTTTAGGTTGAATGACAGAACAACTCCTCAAGGGATTATCTGGTGTGATCTGAAGATAGGGCCTAGACACAAAGAAGTAAATTCATTCATGTGAGCAATGCCATTGAAATTCAGGCATTTTCCTAGGTGCTAAGCACTCCATGCATGAAGAATAATGTAATTTAAACTTGTGAGTAACTTCATGGACTTCTCAGACTTTTTGAACATGCTTTGAGAAGCAAAGGAAAACTGTAGATCTATTTATTTCAAGAGTTTCAACTTTTTTTTTTCCACTTCTCCTTTTTGTGCAGTAGGTTAGGGATGTATGCAGAAGGCCTCATGGTATTTGAGGAAGATGTTGACTCAGTGTCCTGAGTGTCTGAATGTAAATGTAGACAACTAATGGTATGTTAAAAGTGTGAACAAACCCACAGCTTCCATGCAGTCAGACCTGTGGGGCTGTCAGTTTACTTAACTCATTTTAAAGACTGGGAATTACAGAACTGGTTAAGAACATGAGAAATTAAGTCGTCCCAGTTTCCAGTTAAAGGTTATCCCAAACATTCCCTTTTTAAAAGTATCTGTGTACTGTTTCCATCTTACTGATCATTTTTGATGAAAAACAACTGCTCTATGTAATGCAGATACAAGCTCTGTATAAGGACATCATCCACTCTCCGCTGACTGCAAAGGAAGGAATCCCATTAAAGGCTCGGGAGGTAATAGAACTAAAAAAAAAAAAAAAAATCAGGAAGTGTATTGTCTTTATATCAGTGTGTATTTGCATGCATTGGGGCTGAAAACCTTCAAATGATGACCTTCTGTCAGTACTCATCGAATCTCTCCCCTTTTAACAGAATATTACAGATTTCATGTGAATTTTGGATCAGCTGCCTGCGTATTTCGTGGTAGATGTATGCAGTGTAATAATCCATTAACAGCTGAGCAGTTCCATTAGCACAGATGGAATGAGACAGGTACCTCAGCAATTATTCCACCTCGCTGACATCATTGCGCCAGCAGTGCCTCTCCCTCTCCCTTAGCAAAGTAAGAAATGACTGCACACCCTCTGCAGTCCCTCAGACTGATCAAATCTATTGCATTTAAAGAAACTGCGTAGCCCAATTTAACTCCCACTGCCAGCAGTTTCATGTTATGTAGTTTAGACTTTGGCACAGTCACTCCTGCTTTCCACTGGGTGATGCAGAGCACGGTTTACACAGGCACCTTGTTTCTTTCTTCAGATAAAGAATGTTAAAGATTGTTGCCACTATGACATTCCTTTAATAATTTTTTCCAGTTTCATTTCTATTACTAATCAAAAATATGTATTTATCTTACATTCAGGTAAGAAAACACATTGTGATCTAATATTGCAAAGACTAATTTTCCTTTTGTGGCTTTAGGATCATGATGAACAACTACGGCTCACAGACACTAAGCTGAACGCCTGAAGGGCAACATCAGATTTTCTGCAGACATTACCTGTCTTGCTTGACTGTTTTTTACTTGACTTTTTCTTCTAATGTGAAAATGTTATTATATACTAATTTAATTCTGCTCCAGCAGAAGCTTTACTGAATAACCTAAGCCTATACACTTTTTCCATCAAATATCTATGCTGTTTTTATTGTCATACACCTAGAAGCTTGTGAATCAGCATGGAAGTTATTCATATGCTGTAATTTTCTGTATCAAAAAGTTAACAAGGACATATTTAATGTCTTATAAATGCCTTCAGAAAGTCTATTACATCAAGTAATTGTTTCAGAGTTTATTAACCAAATAGGTAATTCTGTCCAAATGTATTTGATGCCATTTGCTTCAGATGTGGATTTCTGGGTTCATGGTGTAACACGTGGTCTTCTCTTCAGCCTCTCGGCAAAATGCATCAGTTGCTAAGAACCTACAGAGACGTTACAGCACTGTGCAGAGCTGGGAAGCCTTTGGCTCCTGCCAGCAGACAGTATTACATGATCTGATGTTAGCCGGGTTAGGAAGAAGCCACATCCATTCCACAGCCTTCGTACTGGGGCAGCGTCTGCCCTTACCTTGCTGATTGGCATTAGTTATGATACTCTATACAGCATGTTCTCTCCAGTTTCTCCGCAGGGCAGACTACATGGCCTGTAGTTCCACGTGTCATGGCACTCACCCATCTTAATTATGGGTAAAATGGTAGGTTTTTTCCAGACTAAATAAAACATCTGGGTTCAAGCAGTTGTTTAAGTTCAAAATTATTCAGATTATTTTTAATTAACTCCTTAATAAACTGTCTGCAGACTAACTAATTCCCTTAATTTGGTGGGGTTTTTTTCACATGAATAGTTATTTAACAGGCTGTAGTAGATGATGATGGAATATAAAGTATTTCCCCTTTACTGCAATATATTAATTTTATCTTCCTGCTACTTTCCAAAGGAAATGCTAATTTAGTGTAACTCCATCTGCATCATGACTGACAGCTTTACCCTCCCTGCCCACTATCTGATCTGTTCAGCTGTTAGGGTTTCATCTGTTCCCAGTTTATATAAGGAACTTCACCACTAGTCTTTATGCCCGCAAACAAAGGGGGGTTGATCAATAACTTTAGCTTATAACTTTAGCAGTAGGGGCTTATGTCAAAATCAGTATTTTATAATATAAATCCAGCATAATGGGAAATTATTTAACCACTGATATTCTCTATTCAGAGGTCAGTAGCTCAGTGCAGTCAAGGTAATATTGAACACCCCCACATTATTACACCTAGACTGCAGCAGCGCCCAGCAGGAGCTTGGCCAGACTGGAGCCCGCTTGTGTGAAGCGGTGTACAAATGCAGACAATTTACAAACACGTGTGCAGTGGCTTAGCCTTACTAATGTGAATATTTCTACTTTTTTTATTATGTCTGACTGTACAGGACAATAAAATTAAGAAAGCGGGTCAGGGTTTACAGAACCAGGGACACAACCAGCAGCAGCACATGCAGGTTTGCCAAAACTAACAGAACAGCACATGAATTAAAATTGTTTTGCCCAAGGCTACATTAGTTACATTCGTCGGATTACAAGAAAAAACTGTTATGTTGATAGATGAGAATCCAGCTCTTCGGGAGATGTGTTGCATGTAATCTTGCCTTAATAGCTCTTAGGGGTGACATCACTTACAAAGCAAAATGTTTGCAGCCAGGAATGGAGGGACATGATTTGCAGCAGCTTTCTGGGTTTGGGCATCTTTCCAGATGTAATAGATGTGAAATGCTACCTCTGTAACATAAGGCTGTTGGAAGGGACCTCTGTAGATCAACTAGTCCATCCCCACTGCTCTGAGCCTGTCCAAGAGGGTCAGGTTGCTCAGGGCCATGTACAGCCAAGTTTTTAATAGGACCAAGGATGGAGAGTCCACAGCTTCTCTGGGCAACCTCTTCCAGTGTTTGACCACCATTACAATAACTTTTTTCCTTACACCTAATTAGAATCTTTATTGTTCAAACCTGTGTCCTTCTCATAGGAAGGTGAAGATAAAAATGTTTCTTCAATAAACTTCTGAAATAAGACAAATAAAGCCAAATTAAAAAATTAAATTTGTCTAAACTGTCTGAAGCAAGCAGAAATTCTTTACAACATACCTAGGAGGATCTGTTTGCAATTTTGTCCTTTACTGGAGGACAGATAATTACTGTCTCTGGAAGAAGACATTACTTCAATTTTTATTGAAGTATTACTTCAAACCTTTACCAGTTTAGCTTGCTTTGTGATAATGTTAGGCATCAAATTTGCTTGCACACCATTTTAACATTAAGTCCATAGAACTACTCAGAAGATGTAAATGACAGAAAATATATTTATTATTCATGTTTTTAACTGTAGTTTTACTTAGTTCGAGGGCATGAGAAGCTAGGATACTTCAGATGGATAGGCCAAAATTCTAGATAACACAGATGCAGACAGCGAAAACGACAGTCACACTAACGACCCTGCCTGGCATTGCCCAGCACTCCAGTTTCCTGGGGAACTAGTTCCTGTTCCTCCTCAGCCCAGGCAGGTTTCTTGCCTTTGTCCCACCCTACAGCTAAGCTACTAAGCCCTGTGAAGAGCTGGGACAAGGCTACTGGGTAAACTAGAAGGACTTCACTGTTGCTTGCTTCTAAGCATTGGGCAGTTCAGTTGCAGTGATGGTTCAGACCCAGCTGCTGGACATCCTGAAGAAAAGACTATTGGACATGTGCAGATCAGATGAGGACACTGAGTTTGCAGATGCAAACATGGTGTTGTGGCACGCTAGCACACAGCAAACCTGACTTATTCAGGAGATACAGACTGAGCAGGTAATAGGCATGGTGTGCATGCAGAAGTTGTGAGGTGTCTCATCTGTGCCAGCTTTCATGTGCTTCTGTCAGGGAAATCACAGGAACGCAGCAGCCCTACCACAGGGTGGGGTGCAGATGCCACCTACTGCTGCTGGACTCCAGCTGGTTCTGACGGGTAAAAACATGTTTTCACTGTGCTACATAAGGCAGTATCTGTGGCACCGATACTGATCATTGCTGTTGAGAATTGACTCTATTTCTCACATATATTTGGACTCTAATTTTTTTCAGAAATGCTGCAAGATTTTTTTCCCTTCTCAGCTCTTTACTTCAGTCACTTCTAAATCTCTGAGCTGGAACTAAGCCAAAATATTCATGTATATGCTATAGTCAAAGCTCATTCAAAGGGGAAAAGATGATTATGAGTTCTTGAATATTAAAAACAGATGATTTTTCTATTTTAGCTCATTCTCTTTGTTGCTATATTATTATTAAAAACAGCTTTATTATTAACTAGGCAAAGCACTGGGTTTATTTGGAGTTTTTGTCCAATCTTCTTGTTCCAGAAATTTATGTTTTGGCATCCATGAGAAAATATGCCCATGTCTGGAAATAAATGCCAGGAAATCTCCATTTCACAGAATCACAGAATCGTCTAGGTTGGAAAAGACCTTGAAGATCATCCAGTCCAACTATTGACCTAACACTGACAGTTCCCAACTACACCATATCCCTCAGCGCTAAGTCAACTTTACTCTTAAACACCTCCAGGGATGGGGACTCCACCACCTCCCTGGGCAGCCCATTCCAACGTCTAACCACCCGTTCTGTAAAGAAATGCTTCCTAATATCCAGTCTAAACCTTCCCTGGTGCAATTTGAGGCCATTACCTCTTGTCCTATCACTTGTTACTTGGTTAAAGAGACTCATCCCCAGCTCTCTGCACCCTCCTTTCAGGTAGTTGTAGAGGGCGATGAGTTCTCCCCTCAGCCTCCTCTTCTCCAGACTAAACAACCCCAGTTCCCTCAGCTGCTCCTCGTACGACATGTGCTCCAGACCCTTCACCAGCTTCGTTGCCCTTCTCTGGACACGCTCAAGTAATTCAATGTCCTTTTTGCAGTGAGGGGCCCAAAACTGAACACAGTAATCGAGGTGCAGCCTCACCAGTGCCGAGTACAGGGGTAAGATCACTTCCCTGTCCCTGCTGGTCATGCTATTTCTGATGCAAGCCACGATGCCATTGGCCTTCTTGGCCACCTGGGCACACTGCTGGCTCATGTTCAGCCGGCTGTCAATCAACACCCCCAGGTCCCTCTCTGACTGGCAGCTCTTCAGCCACTCCTCCCCAAGCCTGTAGCACTGCTGGGGGTTGTTGTGGCTGAAGTGCAGCACCCGGCATTTGGCCTTATTGAAACTCACACAGCTGGCCTTAGCCCATCGCTCCAGCCTGTCCAAATCCCTCTGCAGAGCCTCCCTACCCTCAAGCAGATCAACACTCCCACCCAACTTGGTGTCGTCTGCAAACTTACTGACGGTGCATTCGATCCCCTCATCTAGATCATCAATAAAGATATTAAAAAGAAGTGGCCCCAAAACCGAGCCCTGGGGGACACCACTCGTGACCGGCCGCCAACCAGATTTAATTTTGTATGAGCCCATTTGCAAACATTAGACAGCAAAAGCCACTGAAGATTGTATTCTGGTTCTGCAGTACCTTTTCTGTGATATTTTCTTCTAACAGAAGAATGTCACCAGCTGAAGTCTTCTTGATACTAAGTCCTTTCAGTATCTGGTTCAGTTTACATGGGAACATCTCTTCAGGATAGGCCGATGCCCAAATTCATACCCAGCAACATCTGCCAAAAGATTGCCTGACCCCCATAACTCAATGTACAAAAATAATTGACCTTACGAGGCAGGTACATCTTAAGAAGTATCCACATGTCTGCACATGTGGATGCCAAGCTTGAGACAGGTAAACTTCCTTCACTCCCACACATGCCGCCTTGCCTAACAGGTTCCAGTCAAGAGTTACCAGTGCTCATGCTGTGCATAATGGTCTTATGGCAGTTGGCAGGGGCAAATCCACCCTCTCCATGGGAATGCAGAGCTGTTCCCAGGAGGACAATTCCCTGTGGTGCATTGTGAGACTTGCTTTTTCTTAGCAGGCTCAAGGGCAGAAGTTGGGTTAGTCTGCCAAGGCATATGGCTTTGCAGGGCCTGCACACTGTTTGGTTCTGTGTTTACTGGCAGTTGTGGTTTGGGACACCAGATCAGAGAGACAGTTCATCATTATACGAAGGCATTGAGTATGGAGACTGAGCACAGAGCATACGATAAATCTGGCAAACAGGATGAATGCTGCATTCTCATCCATCAACACTTGAGGAGCAGCAGAACAAGACGCAGCATGGTAGGTGGGATTATACTGCCTTGCTGACATGGGATGACCAGTAACGGCTCCACAATGTCTGGAGGATGTCATGGCTGTAAGGGAGGTACTCCAGTCCTTCAGGGCCATGGTACTCGACTGAAGAAATCCATTCAAGTACTGAAACGAGCTCTCAGCAATTTTACTTAGCAGTCCAGTACATTTAGAAAATTAAGGGTAGGGCTGGCCTGTGCATGTGGAACACAAAAGCAAAATGGCACTGGCTTGACAATCACCTGGATGTCAAGATTGTAAAACCATGTACGTACGGCCGTGACTTGCCTTTGTCACAGTCTGTAACTGGAAAACTAGAGGCAAATATTTTTTTGTGGAGCAGGACCTACATACTGGTGAATCGCTTAACCAAACAGCGTGCCCTCATAAGAACTACTGACTTAAGGTTAAAGCAGGCAACAGAAATTAGGGATGCCATATGTGCTCAAATTCATGCCACGCCTGACAATTCTAATGAGTAATTACTCACTGCAAAGCATGTGCTGTTTTGTGGATTATGAACTGTTGTTAGACATGTTGTACTGATAGCTTACAGATTTTAAAGTGCTTCTTTTGCCTTTTGGGGTGGTTTTTTTTGAGTGCTCCTGGGAGGAGGGCACTGTTAATCTTTATGGAGTATTATGTGCCTAATTAATTGTAAGGACTTAGGCAGCTGAGGGCTTTTATTTTCCTTTACAGAATAAAATATCAATTAAAATGTAAATCTCTGTGATCCTGGCTTGGGGACATGGGGATCCCCATAACTGAACTGTGTAGATTACTCACTGTTTTCAAATACATTAATAATAATATGTTGGCACAGCTGCTCCTTCTCATTTCCTTACAGTTAAATGGACAATACCAAGTGTTAAACAATGACCTGTATTAATTTTGCCAATATGTGCAAGGGAGTTAAAATAGTTGTGTAGTTAGAACAGCTGAATGATGATGACAGTTAATGGTCCCTATCAAAAAGACTGCAACCTGCATGAACAAAAACTGATGAAAAATGCAGGAGTTTCACTTACCTCCTTGCCTCTCCTCATTTCCTTTCCCTTTCACGCTTTTACTTGGACATGTGATGCAATGCTGGCTAGAGACTACCTGGATGAGAACTCTTTCTCCCCTTCATTTGCTTGAGCTGTCCATCTCCCTGGAATCGTCTTCACTCTGTGGTAGCAAAAATGGAAAGGCCAGATTAACTCCCTCTTAAGCATATGTAAAGGAATCTTTGCAGTGAAAGGCACGTGCATCTCTCCAGAACAAGACACAGAGGTCTGACCCACGCTGCAGGGAGAGGGGAGCTGTGGACTCATAACCCTGTACAGAATCACAGACCCATGAGAAAACAGGCTGGAAGTTGCTTAGGGTGGTTGTGAACCAGAGTTACTGTCCCTCACCTCAACTCTCTTCTTATTCCACAAGCCCATGCAGAGTTCACTGCTCTGTTCCTCCTGCATTTCTCTATCTCCTGGATCATGGCCTCTCTCTTTTGCCTCTGCAGCAGTATCCTCCACTGCTCTCTTCCTAAACTCCCTCCAAGGTAGCAGCAGTATGCTCAGCCTTCTGGCAGCACAGGTTATCTTGCAGATCTCAGAGCTCCATGCAGAAGCCACCCAGATAGAATTCCTTAACAAACATGCAAGACAAGGAATCCCTCCAATGCTACCTCTGTATGTCAAGATGTAGGGTTAAAACCTTCCTTCCTCTTAATATACCATTTATTTGAAGGCTGATGCACAGAAATAGCAAGACAGCAACTGAGCATAACTGAATGCTTTGAGCAACTGTAAAATTACAACATTAGCATTGTCCTTTATTTTTCATTAAAGAACATTCTGACATCCTGTAGCAGAGGAAACAATGTGATATCCTAGGGGTTGAAGCACTTCCCTGGGAAGAGAAAAATCTGAGCCTTAGGCCCTCCTCAGCCTGAAGAATTTGGATCAGTGTTCTCCATCTGTCCTCTCCATCCGTCCTGTGGAAGCAGAGCCAATGTGCAGCAGAGAGAGCAGGATTCATGGGACCAGGGAGAGGGGACAAGCAATAGGGACCTGTGTGTAGCACAGCAAGATGAGGACTCCCAGCAGTTTATGAGTCCTGGAGAGATCTGTTCCTTACTCCAAATGACATTTATGTACTTTAGCTTGTGATGCTCAAACAAGAAGGACTACCAGCAGAAATTAGGGCTCTTAGCCCTTCAGTTAGGGTTTAATGAAAAAAAGCCATCATCATCTCATCTGCACTTTCTTGTTCATTTGCATTACGAGTTTACTCTAACTTTAAATGCTCCTCGCTACACTGAACTGGAATTATGACGGCCTTCCATGTGATACTTAATACCACAGCCTGGCAGGATGAAGCCTTTACATTGCAAGCTTCAGAGTGGAATTTGAAAGAATGTTGCTGATTGCAATCTGTACTGAGCAAAGCAGTTAAGCATGTGCTTTGCTTTCTTTTGTCAGAATTTGAAATTTTGAAACAAGAGACTAACACAAGAAACAAGCTGTCTTCTGGCAACAGAAAGGCACAAGTATAAAGACACCACCAACTCAATACACAATACATTTATGTCTTTAGTCTCCTCTGAAGTAATACAAACTGCCAAAATTAAATTAAAATTAATTTTTAATTTTTAAGAAGGTGTTTTCTTTGTTTTCTCCCTTGGTGTTAGTTTCTGTACTTCGGTGGGCTCTGTCGGAATGTCTCTTCAGTCTGACATTGGTAATTTCATCTTCAGGTCCCATGCACTATCATGCCCAGCCTTTCTAATACTGTATGCATTTCCTGCCACGAGCAAACTGTATGCAACTGCAGTCTCTGCTCCTGAAGCATTTCAGCACCATGTCTCACTATCTTCAGCCACAGTACTGAGCCCCCACAAACCATCCACATCTGGACTCCATGTAGCCTTTGGGTTTGCACCACTGTAAGCTCTCTTGACTCCACAATGATCAATGCCACAATGACATTAGAATAAAAGCACTAGGTCAATGCTGCAAAAAGCCCCACATCACAGGACACAAAAGTACTCCCTGCTTTGTTTTCTTGGTTGTTGTGGATAACTAGTTGGGAAGTCTTCAGGAAACAAACTGGTTTTAGGTTCTTGCATATAAAATAGCTTTTAAAATAATGATCATAGTATATTATGTGCCTGACTTCTCCTTTAGATTGGAGACCTAAGAAGTAACCGACTAACAATTATGATGTTTATTGATTAATCAACACACCTCTAAAAGACTGATAATACCTTAACTGTATAATGAACAAATGTCTAATATTAGCAATAGTCATTCACAACTGTATCACTACAAACATAACACTTCTGAGTTACAATTATATTGCCTGTTACTAGTCATAGTAATTCACAATTATATTACTCTAAATCATATAAATCGCATGCAAGCTCTATCACATTACAGTTCTATTGCCTTCCCTTCTCACCTAGTATTAGGGCACAAGCCCACCCCTTCTCACCCCACCCTTGCACACCACATCTTTTGGAGATGGACCTGATGAGGTCCAGCAGGTTGTCCCAAGGGTGTTGTCCAGCATCCTGGGGGGCCTTGGGGCCACAGGTCAACTTTACCACTGAAGGTGTCCACAATTCTGTGACCAGAATATCCCACCCTTCTTTGTTCTCCACTGGATTATACCTAATTCCTATTAATTATTTCCTGTTTTTCTCCTATTTAATTGTTTTAATTCCTAGTGTTTATTTTCCTGAGCCCAGCTTTTCACCAACCCTGCACCTCCCTTTCTCCGCCTAGACTCCTCCCAGACAAATGTGACCTATTTAATGACCTGCCTCTAATTATTTTTTCCTCATTGGTCCCAATTCTGCTACATCTACACCCAAATTTGGTGTTTCTAATGCTGGTATCTGAGCAGTTTTGATACAATGTGATATTGTTCGTACTGTTATCTAGATAGTCCCAAGACTCCCTTCAGACCCTTTCTTTCAAATTGGTTACACTTCATCTATACCATACGCTTTTTGGACAGAATTTTGTTATCTTACTTTAGCCTTGACATCCCTACTAACTCTACTTAAGCCAAGAAGTTTCTTGTTTTATGCAGAGACAGCTTGCATGCCAGAGCAACAGAATAACCCATTTTGTGCTCACGTAGTCTCTTTGCCCTTGAACAGCTTCAGTCGCCCTCTGGGTTCCCATGGTGGCGTTAGCTGGTTTTGAAGCCCAGTGTTTGAGCAGGGCCTCTTACTCACAGCATGGCCCTGCATATGCCAGTGTTTCCACCCAAGTGCATCATGCATGTGGCAAGCAGACGGTGCAGAACTCACTAAAAGAACGTCTTGCTAGTTCAAAGCCTTAGGACAAGAGAATGCAAGGAAGAAAGGACTTAAAGAAAGCAGCAGAAATCAGTCTCCTACAGCCTGCACTGCTGACACGGTGGCAGACGACAGCAGTGGGAAAGAGCCCAGGCCACATCATGTCTTCCTGCAGCAATCTCTTCCTTCCTCTGCGCAGCAGAGAGAAACTGAAGTACAAGCAAAAAGGAAAGCAAGCAGCTGGCCAGCCCAGCACCCTGCTGTCACTGGCCAGGCCTGTAGGGCCAGCATGAGCACTCCTGCCACCTGCACAAGCCTCTTTTGCTTGACTGTGTTACCAACACCGAGCAGACAGGAAAGGGAAAGGGACCTGGAATCAGTACACCTCCAAGCATTTTAATGAGGCTGTTGTATAATCTCCTCATACCTTCTCACTTCATCTGAATGGAAGGGACCAAAATTTGCTTTTGATTACTCACTTCTGCTTGAGAAATAATATACAGCACAGTTAGCAGAGACTTTTAAGGTCCAGTTGAATAGGATTCCCCAGTGAACTGCAGGACTGGAAGGACAAGAGACATAAAAGAGTAGGTCTAAAGAAAACATTGGACCAATATTTGTCAAAGGTGGTCATCTGACTAACAGGGATGAAGAAAAAGCAGAAGCATTCAATGAATTTTTTTTTGCCTCAGTCTTTAATGATATTGATAGACCTTAGGCTGCCCAGTTCCAAGTCAGAGGATGACAGGTGTGGGAACAGTGACTTTCCATTTGTGGACACTGAAACTGTAAGGGACCAGCTGTATCAGCTGAATGCTCACAAGCCTGCGGGGCCTGATGGGGTTCATCCCAGAGTTCTGAAGGAGCTAGCGGATCTTATGGCAGGACCCCTCTCGATCATCTACCAAAGGTCTTGGGAGGCTGGGGTGGTCCCTGCTGATTGGAAGCCAGCCAGTGTTATTCCAGTCTACAAAAAGGGTGTGAGGGAAGACCCAGGGAACTACTGACCTCTTAGTCTAACCTCAGTTCCCAGAAATATTGTGGAGAAGATCATACTGGGTACTATTGAAAGGCATTTAAAGAACAATGCAATCATCAGGCACAGTCAACATGGGTGCACAAAGGGGAAGTCCTGTTCAACTAATCTGACATCCTTCTATGACAAGGTCACCCGCCCAGTGGATCAAGGGAAGGTGGTGGATGTAGTTTTCTGGATTTTAGTGAGTCTTTTGATACTGTCCCTCACAGCATCCTTCTGGGCAAGTTGTCCAACCATGGGATTGGTGGGTTTATGGTGCGCTGGGTGAAGGACTGGCTGAAGGGCAGGGCTGAAAGGGTTGTGGTGGATGGGACTACCCCTGGGGGGTGACCAGTCACCAGCGGTGTTCCTCACGGCTCAATTCCAGGGCCAGCTCTATTTAATACATTTATCAATGATCTGCATGCAGGAGTTGAATGCACCATTAACAAGTTTTGCTGATGATACCAAACTGGGAGGTGCTGTTGACTTTTCTTGAGGGATGAGACACCTTGCAGAGGCATCTAGACAGATTGGAGCATTAGGCAATGATTAATAGGATGAAATTTAACAAGTCCAAGTACTGGATTCTGCACCTGGGATGGAGTAATACCAGGCACAAGTATAAACTGGGAGAGGAGTGTCTGGAGAGCCACCCTGCAGAAAGGGCTCTGGGGGTGCTGGTCAACAGCAGGCTCGATATGAGTCAGCAGTGTGTCCCGGCAGCCAAGAGGGAAAACTGCATCCTGGGGTGCATCACATACATTATAACCAGCTGGTCAAAAGAGGTGATTATCCCACTGTATCTAGCGATGATGTGACCTCAGATGTTGCATTTCTACACACCACAATTTAAGAAGGATGTGAAGGTCCTTGAATGTGTCCAGACAAGGGCAACAAAGTTGGTGAAAGGGCTGGAAGGCATGTCCCATGGGGAGCAGCTGAGGACTTTGGGTTTGTCTAGACCGTTGGACTAGATGATTGTTGTAGGTCCCTTCCATCTGAAATAGTCTATTCTATTCTAAACAATCCCAGAAGAGATCCATTAGCAAGGAGACGTGCATTTCTGCAAAAAAAACCTTCACCAGTGTCAGCAACAGCATCACATCTTACTGTTAAGAGTCACTTTTGCTTGACAGGGAGCACAGAGCCTCCTCTTACTGCCAAAGCTTCATCTCGGTGCCAGCAGCCGCAGCCAGGCTGCATTGCCAGTTGCCACTTTTCACTATCATCTGGCATCTCACTTCACTTTACTGCCAAAACCCTCACCTCAGTGCTAAGACCCACTGTCACAGCTTGCTGCCATCTGCCAATTCCCATTGCCAACCCTACACAGCCTCGTCTCGCTGGGTGCATCTGCAAAGGCATGACTGCTCTCACCAAAGGCATGACTGCGGCTCACGCAGACAGACAGCAGTGCCTGCAGAGCTGTGGCAGCACTAACTGCAGACCTAGCCCAGCGAGAGCATCCGTGCAACCATGGGCGTGGCTGGTCTGTGCGAGGGCCACACTTCCCCAAGACACTGCTCAGTGAGGGATGAGATTCCCAAGGTGGGCTTATGGGGTAAAGGCTACATGGATTAGAGTCACAGCCTTGGCTGAAGGCAAGAAATGTCCCCCAGCTGCTTCCCGGTCCTTCTGCTCCTCGACAGTGTTATCAGGAAAGCTGCATCCTTTCCATAAAGACATCCTGGGGGTCTGCGTGAAGGATTCATGGTAGCACGACTCATGTTAAAACCACCAGATTAAAAGGCAGCAATTCCCAAGTCACTAGGAACTGACAAGGACAAGGAGAGCATGCAGTCGCCCTTGGGGAAATGGCTAAGCTGGGACAAGCTGTAATGTAAGAGACAGTGAGTGGGATTAACGTGTAAACTCTGGACACCTACAATGTGGAAATGATTCATCTCATTTTGAAGAGGACATCTGCATTTGGTCACATGAACTGCACCGTTAACATTCAGTTATTTCTCCTCCTACATGATTCAGGAATAGCACTCTGCAATATCTAGCTCAGATGCCTTCATGTTTTAACAGATAAATCCTACCCTGCATCTAGAGGTAGCATGCCCTCTGCTTAGAAGGCAAATTCTAGGTGCTAGAGGTCTCTCTGGTAGAATTTGCAATCAGTCTCTCAATTTTACTCATTTGCTTTTAAATTGCTGAACTTTCAGAACTTCAGAAAACAAGGTTTTAAAAAGCCACACACTTTACCTTCAAGAATATGTTCTATATGATAACACCAGATGATTTATTTAAACTCTCTAAAAATAACACTCCTTTTTTGATCTTTTGTTAGAATTAATCAGAATTCACTCCCGTGACTTTCCACTTTGATCTGTAAATCAATTTCTGACCCTACCAGCAGCTTGTGAAATATTTATTAGCACAGGATTATTATCACAGCCTGATTATTGTCTAGATTATCCAGCAGCATACATGCCAGCATGTTATTGCTGAGAAACTTGGCTATGGTGTTTGTCTGTAAATTATGACAGTAATTTTCTGTGTCCCAGTCTCTGCCCTGCTACAGATTTATGTTTACCCACATGTTTTGGTCTGACAGTACCATTCCATCTTGACTGTCTCTTTGGCTTTCTATACTGACATAATCTTGCCAAGCAAGATTACAAAATCAATATGATTAAATTGAGTAATGGTATTATAATGAAGCAAGCTTCAAAAGATAAATTTTAATTACTCATGGATATCATATTTATTGTAAAAACAGAATGTCTGATTTATGGTTATTTTTCTATGCCAGTAGGTCTCCTTGCATATTAAATGTGGAACAAGATATAAATTAGGGGGAAGATATAATAGATGTCTACAAAAGTGTACGTGCCATGGAAAAGATGGATAGGGATTGATCCAAATACCTTCCCATAACTAGGGCCCATCAAATTAAATTAGGTTTGAAACAAAAAGGACAAGGTGGTTTTGACACAAACAGGTTGTAAGCCTGTGGAATTCCTTAACAAAAGAGGCTGTGGATGCCAGAAATTTGCACAGTCCCAACAGGAGACCATAAAAAATACTCTGAGAAGAGACCTTTTAGGGGTTATTACACCATCACAAGCTCAGGAAATTCCCTGAACATAGTTGGAAGCTGGGACAGTGTCAGGGAAAAGGCATCAACACAGGTTGCTTCATTTTCATGCTTCCTTAACTGTCCAGTTACAGCCACACTTGGAGATATAATAAGGGACTAGATGGACCCAGGATAGCTGTTCCTATGTTCTAGATGTTTGTAGGTGCTTACACCGAGCTTCCTCAGAAATGGTTACTAGAGACTGGCATTATTTCCTCATGGGAAAATATGAGGAAGCATCTAGAGTCAGCATCTAGATAGCAGACAAGTGGTAAGGGCCTAGGCAGGGGAAGATAGGAGGAGAAATACCACAGGAAGCCTCTGAAAACAAAAAGCAAGCAGCTTGTTTTGAATTTAGTAACTGGATGGGCAAAAGAGAGAATTCAAAAAGGAGATGACAGTGAGGATTAGGAAAATGGTCTTTCAGCAACATTCTCAATGAACAGGACAAGACTGTCAACAGCAGAGAAAAACTTGGTGAAACGATTAGGATGTTGAAAGTCTGTAAAAACAAAAGTTTTGCAGAAGATTAGCTGTACTGCCTCAGGCTGTCAGACCACCTTGCTCAATATCATCCCTCTGGCAGCAGCCAGAGGTTTGTTGCTGGAGTGGAAAGCCTGTATATTAGGGCCTGATAAAATACACGTGTAGCCCAAATACTATGGCGAGAGAATTTGGTGCATCCGTCCCTCACTGTGGGTCAGAAGGATTGTTGGGGCCTGAGGCCTGACCCAGCAACTGTCCCCTCTTCTCCTCATGTGTGGGAACGACACTGGCTGTACTCCATTCCCAAGTTCATCG
This sequence comes from Strix uralensis, assembly GCF_047716275.1. Taxonomy (NCBI): domain Eukaryota; kingdom Metazoa; phylum Chordata; class Aves; order Strigiformes; family Strigidae; genus Strix; species Strix uralensis. The sequence continues at coordinate 22,721,286 of NC_133976.1, forward strand.
CACCAGGCTCCTCACTGCTTTGCCTCCTACCTTGCCCTGCCTGCTCTCCCACCTGGGATACAGCTGAGCTACATCGCCAGTACCCACTGTACCCGGACAAGGGCGTGAGAAGACGGTACCTCCCCTCCCTGCCTTCTGCCCATGAGGCAGATACTGCGTGTTGGTCCTTAGAGAGGACTGAGGCCACAGAGCCTATGGAGGGTGAGGAGGAAGGAAAAAGAAACAAGTGATGGTGACAGCTTCAGGTTTAGGCTCTCCTGCCTTCTCATCCTCAGGACCCTTCAGGAGCATGTGGCACTGACACTTTTGTGTCTACCGCCTGGGATCCTTCATCAGGGCTATTGCCATCAGGACATCCCTCTTGCCTTGCTCATCATATTACCGCCTGGATGGAGGGACCCCTGCCAACAAGTATTATTTAAAGCTTGCACCCAATATTTAAAATTGAATAACAAGCAGGACAATCATATTGTTCACAGTGACTGGGGAAAGGGAAATTTCAAGGCAAAGATGAAAATCTCTGCCTTACTCATGCTGCGTTGCAGATGACAACTGCAAATCTTCGAGACAAATGTCAGCGATATTTGTTTAAGCGTATCCCTGGTTTTCATCTAAGTACTGCTAAATATAAAATCCATAAACAACTTGAGAAGGAGGAATTGTGACCTGAAGCTTTTGTCTGAATGCCATAGCTGCTGGCTATGATGCAGCACGTATGTCCTCCTTTGATTCTGTGTGGTCTAGCTTTTTCCCAGAGAGTCATAATATGTTCTCTATTTCCAGCTTGTTCCAGAGATGGACAGCAAAGTCTGGTCACCTCTGTGAAGATACAGGCCTGAGCCCCATTAGGCTGAGGCAAGCTGAAAGCTGTCCTCTACATTTCTGGCAAGCTCTCTACCCCTTGGGCTGTTTTATCAGGCGTGACTAACTCCACAGAGCTTTAAAAAGCAAGCAGCTGGAAGGGTTTCTAACGGGAGCACCTAAATCCTGATGTGCCCGAAGGCTGAAGACCTTCAGGGCACAGCCCGCTCGGGTGAGGGTCTCCCTTTCCCTCACCACTACCCCCTGCTTCTGACAGCCACTGGGCTGCGGGAAGCGCCGCTGCACCCGGGCCTGAGCTCCGTTGTGTGCGCTGGGGGCGGCCTGGGGGAAGGAGAGGAGAGGGGAGCCCGGGCCTTCTCCTGCCGGGGTCGTCCGTCCCCGCTGCCTCCAGGTTCCCTCTAGGGCCTCCCGCTCCGATCCGCTCCCCACCTCCTCCTCCTCCTCCTCCTTGCCCCCCCCCGCCTCCGCGTCCCTCAGCGGGCGGCAACTGCCGCCGCGCCCGCCCGGCCCCGCGCGCCCCCAGAGCCGGGCCGGCGCATGCGCGCGGGCGCCGCGCGGTGGCTCCTGCAGGGACGCGGCCGCCGTTGCCGCCCGGGGCCGCCGCCGCAACGTGTTGCGCGCTGCAGCCCGCATGTGTCGTGCCCGTACCGGCTGCCTGCGGCCGCGCCCGGCCGCCCTGCTGCTCCCGGCTCGGCAGGCTCCAGCTGCTCGCTTTAAAACCTTAAAGGACCTCTGCGTTCCCGCATTTCATTCCGGTGCGGCTCTCGCCTCCTCCTCCTCCTCCTCCCCACGACTGCTGCAAGCCCCTTCTTGAATTGCTCTGCACGTTACTGCTGCTTGGTGCAGGCGGGCATTTCCATGCAAGCGCCAGCCACCCGCTGCAATAACAAGCATCAACCCATCATTCGCCTCCCGCTCCGAAGCCGGAGCGATTTTATCACTTGTGGAGGTGCAGGGACCTTTTTCCGGCAGGAAGGTCCAGTGTAAGTTTATTTGCGGCTTCCGCTGTTATTTACAAGTCATCGGTTTTGCTCACCATCCCCTGGGAACCGAGGGAACCGAAGTTACCAGGTAAATGCCCTCTTCCTTGTCTGCAACACTTCAAGGGAGGGAGCTCCAATCTGTCTTGCTGCATGACTGCTTCGCCGCTATTGTACAGCATGAATTGCAAAGCGGAGGCAGCGTTTAATTGCACAGCTGTCACCGGGCGGCTCTTTTCGTTGCCCGCCTCTCGTGACATTTCTCTGCACGGCTCTGGGGAGAGGGAGGCTGCCTCGAACCGCACGGCTGCCGCCGCGCTGCTGCTGGGGTTGCGGCTGCCCGGCCGCATCCTCAGTCCGGCCCGTTTGCACCGCTCTCCCCAGGGCTGCGGGGGGTGGGCGGGGGGACGCCCCCGGCGGGCGGCCAGGGGTAGCGGCGGGCGGCCAGGGGTAGCGGCGGACCCCGCAGGGTCAGCGTCCCGCCGGCCCAAACATGGTGCCGCTGCGGCAGAGGGGCCCGGCCGCGGCCCCGCCGTTACCACTGTCGGTGTTGTCCCCGCAGGCCGGGCGGGCGCCGCCCGCAGCCAGCCCGCCGCAGCGCGCCGCCCGTCCCCGCGGAGGCCCGGCGGCGTGAGGCCGCCCGCCGCCGCCGCTTATGCAACACATCATCGATAACCACCCCGACATGGCCACCGCGCTGCTGGCGGGCGAGAAGCTGAAGGAGCTCATCCTGCCGGGGCAGCAGGATGACAAGGCGGGCGCGCTGGCGGCTCTGCTCCTGCAGCTGAAGCTGGAGCTGCCCTTCGACCGCGTGGTCACCATCGGCACCGTCCTCATCCCCATCCTCCTCGTCACCCTCGTCTTCACCAAGAACTTCGCCGGTAAGGACGGCGGGACAGCGGCGCGGGCGGGACGGGGCAGGGCCGGGCCGGGCCCTAATGGCTGCTGAGCGGGGCCGTGGCGCTGAGACGGCGGCTGCTGCCCCTCGCCTTGGCGCCTGGGCGGGCGAGGGCAGCGGCGTCGCGGCGGCGGCCGCTCCCTGACAGTCACCTGTGCCGGGGAGGCGGCCGCCGCCCCTCGCCTTGGCACCTCGGCCCGCGAGGGCAGCGGCATCGTGGCGGCGGCCGCTCCCCAGAGGCCGCTGGCGCTGAGGGGCAGCGGCTGCCTCTCGCCTGCGCGGGCGGGTGAGCACCTTTCCCGCGGGTGGGCAGGGGGCCGCAGCCGCCCCGCCCCGGGCCGCTGAGCGGCGGGCAGCAACGGCGCCGGGAGGCGTCTGCCGCCCTGCTGCAGCTGAGAGCTGGTGTGGGTGGCACAGAGGGTGGTTTTATGTTCCTTGAGGTGGATCGTGGGCAGGTCCTGAGCTGGACCCTGGCTGATTTCAGCCACTTGTCCTGACGCTAATTCGGCCGTCTACAACACGAGTGTTTAACTGCCCTGCTAGGGAGGGGCAGATGCTCTCATGGAGACTGATAACAATACATGGAGACACATGCACCCTGTGCTTTGCCATATTGTGATAGTGGAAGTCATTGGGGTCTGTATCTGTCGAGGGCCTACATCTTGCATACAGCCAGTAACAGTTTAAAAAGCCACTGTGGAGTCCTTCCAGTCTAGGAAGGTCAAGTTTTGACGAACCTTGAAAATTACTGACCCGGTAAACTGTTATGACACCTTTCGTGCCATTAGTGTGTATGTAAACGTTGTTTTACTTTCTGAAGTACAGGCTTGGTGAGTGTAGCTGCCAGTGCATGACTGCTTTTAAGGTCCCCTGAAGATCCACGTGAAATTAATTATAAGCACTTTAATATACAGGACTGACCTGGCAGTCTGTAGCTTGTGAGGTTAATGGGAATTGGCTGTATTCAATCAGTCTAAGCATACCAGAATCAGGCTCTTGCTTTTCACACTGGTTTGGGATTGACTTCCGACATTTATGTATCCTTAGTACTTGTTTTTGTTCTGAGATAAAGTTAAATTACCTAGAATAACTGCTTGCAAATGGATTTTTGAGATTTTTCTTAATTATAGTTAAAACTTTTTCAGTCTACCTCATTTTTTAAACATACAGTTATATAGTTCAAGATCATCAGCCAGTTAATGAAAAGAGCCTCATTTTTTGGATGGTCATCTGGAAGTATCTCAAAGAGACTGTATTTTCAGGGCATGCTGAGCTTGCTAAACATCTGAAAACTGGCTCTTCATAGCAACTGAAAGGCAGGATTCAGGGTCACCTTTGGTGGTCCTCTGTAGAATGCAAAAGTTTGGGGATCCCTTCCTCTGGTTTGTAGAGAAGTCAGCTAATAAACAGGCAATCCTAGAGAAGCTAATGAGACTGCATACCTATGTATGTGCCTTCCTACTCTTTGAGATGTACAGGTTTGAACCTCAGCATGCCTGAAGATAACCATGGGTGCAGGAAAGGTCATGCCCCTTCATGTGTGTTCCTTTACATTGTGCAAGTTTCCCATCAGAAGTCCGCTGGTGACTCACTGCTTGTGCAGATAGCAGTAACTTGTTCTGTATGAACAAATCCTCTGAGACTGCAGATTGCAGAGGAAGCCTCAAGTCTAAGAGGCTCAGATTAATACAGTGGATGTCCCTCTGCAAGTCTAAACTGTGGTCCGCACAAGTATGTGGAAGAGAAGGGGTCTACTGAATTTCTGCATTTGAGTTTATTTTATGCTGTGGAGGACATGTTCTCCATGGTTGTGTTCCAAATTTGTTTTTCAGAAGTAACAAAAACAGTATCATTTGTGTCTGCTTACAGACTGTGTATGCTCATTTGATCCAGTAAGATAAGGGCAGTAACCTATTGTGTCCTGCCAGGGCAAAGCTTACAAGGCAACACAGAAAACATCCTTATGTCTTTGGAAAAATGTGGGACAACACTATTCTGTCATATGATGTCATGTGTTTGTTCAGACGGCCTGCAGTTAGAAAAATAATATGAGAAAAAGGAAAAAATTAAAGATACAAGGGAATGTAATACAAACACTGTAAGGGTCTGATGAAACTAAATAGATTCCTTTTTGGAGTGGAGTTGAAGAGCTCAGGATTAGTGGATTTAGTTCTTCTTCCACAGAGTTCAAGAGCAAAACTTACATTAATTTTAATGTGACCTGAATCACATGTTACTGTGTTAACAAAACAATATTTACTCAACTTCTTTACCAAGTCAAGCTTGTCTGGAGACACTGACCCTGGTAATAACAACAATCTAGGTGGATACATGCTTACTACTGATTCTGCAGTTTGTGTTATATTTCACCTATGCGCTGCCACTGATCTTGAAAAAATTCTAATCTCATTTGCTTGCTTTGGATACTGTTCCCTGTGTGCAATTTAAAGAATAGGTGTGAAAGTACAAACTTTGCTGTTGAAATTGAGTAAGGCTCCTGCTGCCCCTTGGTTGTGAATATCATAGTAGCTTCCGAAATTTTGCTTTGGGCCCTTGTGTGCTTATCTGATACTTAACCATTATTCCTCATTCTGTTAATGATATCCAGTGCAAGCCATGGAAGGCTACCATCATGCCACTAAACTGAGAACAACCCTATTTCCCAGGGTCCATACGATCTTATTTAATCAGTGTTGATAAAGCTCTTGGAACAGTGGTGTGTGCGCTTGACACATAAAAGTGTAGTTATCAAAAAGCAGTGGTTTCTCACAAAACTTTTTGCTGAGGATTGGAAGAATCTGCATGACAAGTGTGTAGAGGAGATAAGAGCCTCTTATCTCTCTGATATACCTTTGAGTTTATGTGTGTGGGATCAAGTGTAGCTTTAAAGCATAGTCAAGAGCAGCTGTACAGTCTGTGCAACAAGTGTAGTGAGAGCTGCTTGGCCAAGCAGCGTGAGTGTCCTGTGCTGGGAGTGTGCAGAAGGCACCCTGTCATCCCAGGAAGCCTGGACCTCCCAGGGGCCAGAGGCTGCAGTGAAGCACGTATGAAAGCAGAGTTCAGCCCCACAGCACAGGACAAAGAAAGAGTGTGTTGTTTATTTAAAAGATTATAATTAACAACCTTAAAAATCATTATGTCTGTAGTATAATATATTGTATACTGTAGTTTGCCTGTGGGTGAAGATAAAGTTATTTAGTTAATTATGTTGTTTCAGTGCCATGGGCAAAGTCGTTGTTTAGGATAATGCATTTGCAATTCATGTTAGTGATTTGTTTGTCCTCATATTGGAGTGTTCTGATCTTTACATCACTTTTGAGAAATTACATCACAAATTACTGTTTTAGTAGCATAAAAGGCATGTTTAGCAGATACTGTAATGATTTTCTGAATAAATCACAATTCAGCTGATCTTAATGTGTTACAAAAGGCTTTAAATTAGGTATTGGGCTTTTCTTTTATTACATGTATTTCATAGAATCATAGAACGGTTTGGGTTGGAAGGGACCTTAAAGATCATCTAGTTCCCACCCCCCTGCCATGGGCAGGGACACCTTCCACTAGATCAGGTTGCTCAAAGCCCCATCCAACCTGGCCTTGAACACTTCCAGGGAGGGGGCAGCCACAACTTCTCTGGGCAACCTGTTCCAGTGCGTCACTACCCTCATCATAAAGAATTTCTTCCTTATGTCCAGTCTAAAGCTACCCTCTTTCTATTTAAAACCGTTGACCCTTGTCCTGTACATACAGGCCCTGGTGAAAAGTCTGTCCTCATCTTTCTTACAAGTCTCCTTTAAGTACTGAAAGGCTGAAATAAGGTCTCCACAGAGCCTTCTTTTCTCCAGAATAAACAACCCAACTCTCTCAGCCTGTCCTCAAAGGAGAGATGTACCAGCCCTCTGATCATTTTCATGGCCCTTCTCTGGATCTGCTCGAGCAGATCTTTCTTGTACTGAGGACCTCAGAGCTGGATGCAGTCCTGCAGGTGGGGTCTCATGAGAGCAGAGTAGAGGGGGAGAATCACCTCCATTGACTTGCTGGCCACGCTCCCTGTTATGCAGCCCCAGATGCTTACAGTATCCTTACCATCTGACTCAGTGTAAAAAAATGGGCTGTCATCCTTGGTTCGCTTTTAGCCTATAAATCTGTAACATAACCAAAATTTATTGGGAGATAAAATTTTGTTTCCAGGCTTCACTACTAGATGACAGTGCATTCTGGGTGAAATTTTGCTCTCCACAGAGGGAAGGCATAGGGCATACACACTGCTAGGATGTGCTCCTGAGAGTTAAATTCAGGCTTCAAAAGAGTAAGAGTTTGACTGTTGATTTCAATGGGGACAGGTCTTCACTCTGGTGGCTGAAGTAAGATACAATTCTTGCACTGGCCCCTCTTTTCATAAGAGAAAGTCACTTGGCTAACCTCTTACATTATCACTTCTCAAGTCTCACAATTCTCCAGTGGGATTCCAGAAAGGACACCCCTAGAAAGTTAATTAAAATAAATCCATGTGCAGTATTTATACTGGACATAAGATCATCATGAAGTCATTTAGGAGCAATAGTCAGTGACCCCACACAAAGAAAAGCCCACATGAGCACCCACAAGAGAAGAATGAATATTGTTTCCCTTTCTAAAATTCACCCATGGACAGACTTCATATAAAACCAGGACATCCTGTATTTAGGGGCCAGTGTATGTTGACATTGTGGATAAGAAGGTTTTGGAGGCATGTTTTTCTGACCCAGTGGATGGATCTGTATTTAAGTATAATTAGTTTTCTGGAGTCACAGGGCTCTCAGCCCTGGTGAAGGTGCCTACAGAAGGCAGCATAGGCTAAAGGAAGCATCTCCTGTAGCAGTGTCCTTCTTAAGAGTAACAATGCACGCAGTTGGTAGTCCCAAGGGAACTTACTTTGGTTTGCTCTGGTTTTGTTTGGGAATTACTGCTTTGAAGACAGCAATTACATTTTTTATTTAAATATGAATACTAATGTGAATTTCTGTCAGAACAGTGACATGACCCCCATCACACCCTGTACGTTCTTGGGCATCTGTTGGAGCACTCATGCAAATGTATATGCAGTGCTTTGCAAAGGTCCCTGCTTATATTTGACTCATCAGAGGTTTGATTTCTCATACCTGAAGATCCAGAAGCCTGACTTTTCATTCCCTAGCAGCTTGAACAGTTAGTTATTCCTGTGCAAACTAGAAGTAAAATACAAGCAATATGAGTGGAGAGTTCAGATATGGTAGTACGGCGCTATCTCAGAGCAAGAATAGGTGACTATACCAGGTGCTGGCTGGTGGAGAAGCAGACTGTACACCTGTAAGTATAGGTTGTCACTTTTGTCCTTCCATTTCAGCTGCGTTGGAGCCTGCTGGATTGTTCCCTTTCCCACAATAAAGGTTTTGGAGTTCTTTTTATTTATTTATCTATTTATTTATTTTTAAAGAAATCATTTAAAGTGTGTCCTTGTTGAAGCAGACTAGGTTTAGGCTAATATTTAGTGGAAAAATGGCAAAACACCGATAATTAAATGTTAGTAGGTAAGGCTCTAAGATACTTAGTTCTAGTCCAGCTATGGTCTGTGTTGGTGTTCAGCAGTTGGTTTTAGTTATGATGTTTCAGTATCTCCTGTCAAGGCATGGTCAGTCTGGAGAGGTAGGGATCTAGATAAAAAAGGATTCAATACACTGCCTTCCCATTTTCAATTCCTTTCTAAAATGTACAGAATGCGGAGTATTAGACTGCAACATTCATTACCAGTTTTAAGTGGGTCTGTTTGATGTTCCATGTGTTTTTTGTCCATCCTCTACTCTCCTGTTTTTACCATGGATCTAGTACACACAAACCACAGACACAAGTAGGATGCTGCTGGGTCAGCAAGTGCTGTGTTCTGACCTCTGTGACGGGCCACAATGCTACTGGCAGCGAGTGGCATCCTTTTGTAGTGGAGCCTCTCGTGGCATTTGCTGAACTTCCAAGACACTGATCCACAATCCAGTAGATGAAGAGATACTTGGCTTTCATGATGTGCTGCTTAGTTTGTTTGTATTGTTTAATGGTTTTAGTAAGTGGTTTAAATATTCTGGTTCAGTGTTGTGCTGTGTTCAGAAGCAACGCTGTCAGTAATGTCTGTGGGAGGTTCTCTGTGTAAGGGACCAGAGAGTGGTGGGCCCCAAAGGAGAATACATTGCTGTTTCTATTATGTGTTACCTTCACAATATTGAAATATTTTGGTTTCCAAACTTTCAAAAGCTTTAGGACTGATGTGGTCAACTACAGGGATTGCTAAATCATATCCCTCTTGTATAGTGCCTCGTGCTTCTGTTCACAGTGAATTATTCTTTCCATATTGCAATCATGTTTCCTTTTCCCTCAGAAGCTCTTAAATACCAATACTTTATGAAAATAAAGCAAACCAGTCATCCAGTTGATACTTATACTTTAGTCAAAAGCCAAGCTTTGGCATTGATTTTCTTGCTAGGTTTATAAAACAGTGCCTACAAAATACCAAAAAGTTGCTCATAAATACTGTATTTCTATGTCTCTTAGCAGTTACGTAGCTCAGCCCTCTACCACCCTTCTGCTAGAAAATTCTCATGAGGAAGTAATGGAAGGAGACAGTAAGTTAAATGACTGAAGGGTCAGTTCAAGTTTTTATGCTTTATTTTCTGATTTGTAATCATTTGCATAAGCAATGCTTACTTCACTGTGTAATACAGTATATGCGTGAGTTCAATGTCTTTTTATGCATTTCACCCTACAGTATGTTTGAAATAGTATATGTTGAGGATTTCTGCATAAGATGGAGTTTTATTTTGTATTTCTGGTCAACTTTTCTAATTTGTATTTCTGTTTCCAGTTGTGGACAGGATATTTACATATGCTTACTTAGGTGACTTATCTGATAGATGGCTTTTGATCTTATTTTCCATTTTTTCTCTTTAACTTTATAAAGCCACATATAGTAGGAAAGTGAAGAAGACATTTTTTCCAAGTCATTACTGTTAGCGCTAAGAATACAGGGCCAGGTTGTTTTATGTACATGATGACATCAGTGCAGAAATCGGTTCTGACGTGGTATTAGCAGTGAAAAGAGAATTTAAGGAGTGTCTCAGTACCACCTGTGTTTAAGTGCTTTCTGATCACATATTTTAAAAAAGAACCAAAATAGTACAAGCAACCACAGGCTGGCTGCAGTTCAGCCACTGGCTGTTTGCACTGCTGATGGAATTTTTCCCAAAGGGTAAGGGCAGTTCACGCACACACAAACACAAGGTGTGCATAAGATACGCGAGCTGGTTCTCAGTGAGTTTTGATCCTTTAATGATTTGCAGTTACACAGCTGAATGTTAAATAGAAAGGTGTTTGTGGGGAAGTGCATGAGCCTCACGTATAATCATTCCACTCCAGTTCCTAGTGACTACAGGTACTTTTCTGTCATGAATTCCGTTTCTCAAACTTCATGGACACATACACATTATCTTTTTTTCATATACACTTTAATGACCCCATTTGCACTATTAACCCCTTCATCTTCTCGAGTGTCACATATGTGGAGAGGTCCAAAATGTGGATGAGATTTAGCTTACTACATGCTTTCAGATAACTTCAACAATTTAACAGATGGTCAAAAATATTTTTAAGAGCTACTTAATTCATTCATCTTTGTCAAGAAGAAACCTTGTGAATAAATAAGAGTAAGGTCGAGACTGTTTTTCAAAGCTACCCTGAAGTATTTGAGCCTTTTTTTTGTTCCTAAACTAGATGAAATTTTGCATGATCTAGAAGAAATCTCAGCTTGTATTGTTTCTTAGAGCTGTAAAACTCTTCAGGAAGAATCTGCATCATCACTGAGTTCTTTGGGTTCTGTCAGTATTAAAAATGACTCCAGTGGGCATCTTCAGTTGGTAAACATGTTTAATTACAAAAGCTGAATAATTTTGCAGTAGACTGGCATGATTCTTGTAGAGGTTCCCTTTGTTTCACAGGATATAGAATTTATTCTAAGAACAACACTGAAATCAGTACAGCTATTTACATCATCAGGGATTTTGTCCCAGGCATGTTTTATATTCTTGCATTTGAACTGGGAGATACAGCAGTTCGTTATGATAGTAAGGTTTGGGGATTTGTTTGCTTTTCTTTACTGGCACCATGCCTGTCATCCAGATTCTAAATTACCAGAGCAGTGATGCCGCCAGGTGCTGAGATGCGTGGTGTATTTTTTGCAGTTTAGAGCTCAGTGACTATTTCTGGAGCATTTTAGTTATATGCTGAAGTAATTATTTCAGCACTTTGAGGTTGAGGTAACTTATCTTCTGTGGGTCCATGACCTGTTCAGGAGAGCAGGAGACCTCCACACTAAAACTGGCAGAGCCCCTGGAAGCCTTGAGAGACTGATTCTCCTGGCTCTGTTGTGATAGATCAAAACAGTTCTGATACTTCACAAAACCCAATTTCTCTACACGTGGAGGAAGCAGTTTTCCAAAAAGCAGTAGAGCATCCATCTCTGCCTCCTAAATACTATGTTATTAAAATAACATTATTACTTAATGAGCTGACTGTTGGCAGTTTTCTTCTTTTTCAATATGAAGTTTTCTGGGTGCTGTGTTATGCCAAGAGGTACTTAATACAAGCCATCTTTTTCATTTCTAGTCATTAAATAATAATAATGCAATAGAACAAACCTGCTGTTTCCTGTTGCTTCCTGTGTTTGTATTTTGTGCTTGACTCTTGACTTAAGAAGACACCCTTGTCTATGTATCATTGGTTTCACTGCATTTCCATAATTCATTTCACTTTGGCATTTACATGTTCTTGCAGTTTATTTTGGATATTACTCTAGTCCACATTATCATAGTGTCTGGGTGCTTGTGTAGTTGCTTTGGGGTTCCATCTCTAGAGGGGAATTTTTGAACGGCCCCCCAAAATTTTTTTGATCTTTGGAAAACATTAAAACACTTATTTTCACACATTACTTCTTTTCTTGTGCAGAAGATCTGTATGTCACCAAAATTCCACTCACCTCCTCATGTAAGCGCTAAATAGCAGTAAATATTATTCACATCTCTTTTGTAGGACTGTCTGCATGGCTGAATTTCATTAATTATATTTTGATGAATACATTCTTTTAAATTCAGATCTAACCTTCCCTCAAATCTTAACATAACACAAAGCAACATTACAATACAGTACCTCTATGTACAAATACAAGCATTGTAATTTCCTTCCAAGTGTTTTCTGTGTTTTCACAGAGCTCTCTAGAGCACAGGAAGAAATGCTCCTAGTGATGTTCAACAGTGCAGTCACTATAAATAAGCTCTCTTTCCAATGACGTTAGCACCATACTGCATGGCCATCACATGGTTGATGGTAGCTCATTATTGAGGAAACATTCCTCTATAGGAGCAGCCTAAGGGATTTCATTTAGGTGTTTCTGCACCTTCTGCATAACAGTTGCCATTTCTGGAATAACCTTCTCCAACAGACTTCAACATATCAACCAAGTAGGAGTAGGTATCTTTATCTCCTGAATAACCTGGGCAGGCGTTAGAAGTCTTTAAGCCTCAGATTGCTGGTAAGTGAACTTCAGCATACCAGCTAATTTTAGAAGACCAATGTTTATTACATACGGGGAATATAGTTCTGTAAATTTATATATACATTAGGAAGGTGCATTGCTAATTTATTGATTCTGCAGATCCAAAATATATGCAGTTCAAGCAGCAGTCCTGCAAGAAAAAAAGACCCAAATTGTAAATATAGGGACACCTGCTGCTGCCTTTACATTGCAGTTACCCCTGTGGGTAACCCATTACCTATCAGTCTTTGAAACTGCTTATCTACATCTCACCCATTATGACTAATCCTTCTAGAGTATAGGCCAGTAAAACTTACTAGCAGCAGTGGTTTCCGGTCTCATTTCTTTAGGGACTTTCTTTTCAAGGTCTTTTTCTTAAACAGGACAAGTGGTTTCAGAGAGTGGGCAAAAAAGGCTATACCTTACCTTGTTGATCATGGAGAAATTTGTACCTTAGGAAGACTTCATGGGCATGGAACCTATATTCAGATTTGGAAAGAATATTCCCTAAGAAAGGTAAAGGTATTGTCTTTTTGTTTTGATAAAAGTAATAATTCTTAATAATTAGCTTGCTAAATTAAGGCTTAGTTTGATGAATGTTTTCTTATTCATATGAGTAAACTCAGTGAGTTAAATAGGACTGTATGACTACAGTTGATACACAGAAATAATTTCAGGAATCCATCCTCATGCTGTACTAATTTCTAACCTTTAAATACCCTTTAAATAAAGTAGTTGAAATAAACCAGTTAAATTAAGGGAGTTAGTTTTTCCTTGGCTGTGAAATAATTTGGGTATTAGCCAGCATTTATAAAATCACATTCAAAGTAGAGAGTTACATATTCCTTGTGGACTGTGTGACCGAGATGCAAAACCTGTATAGTGTTCAGATAATGTTATACTTGCTTAGACTACATCTTCAACCTCAGTAACATGAATGTTTTTTGTTCTTTTTTTCCAGAGAGAAGAGGATCAGGGCATTCCTTCTTTTCCATTTAAAAATTGCTGAAAAACTACTAAATAAATTATTTCTGTTTCTCAAAATAAACAATTTGCTACCAGCTTTCTTGTGCAATCCTTTCAGTACCCAAGATGAATGAGGCATGTATGTCTGATTGCTTACACATACGTGACAAAATGTAAGGAGAACAGTACCGTTGTCAAATACTGGCATTTATTGCTGAATTCAGGGAGTTTCTCATTTATCTTGGCTGTTAGAAACCTGTGTTCTGGCATCTGATGGGCAGGGAGGTTCAGAGATTCTACTTAAACACTGAATCTCTCCTTAGAGTCAGGTGGTGAGGGACCGTACAAGGAGTGCTTCAGAGAACTTGACTGGAATGCCAGCTTTTCTTCATAGGCAGGTTGGGCACCAGCATGAGGATGGTTTAGCAGCCCTCTTCAAGAGGGCAGAAAGCCAATTGCTAGGAAGCACTAGGCCTTCAGTGGAGTCTATAGTATATTTAACCTGATACTTAATTTGGGTCTCCAATATGAGGGTTTAGGCACTTGTCCAGGAGGTGGGAGATCCAGCCTGTTCAGCAGTGCCTAAGCACCACTTCTGCTGCCTATACCCATGTAGAACCATGGTGCTCCAGCTGAAATTTTTGCACAAGAGGCATACTTACCTTTGTGTTGCTGTAGTAAGCATAAGGATTTTAATCTTTTTTCAATTTTTAATTATATTTTCTGAAAACTGAGTTCCTTTTTTCCTTTTTTTCTGTCTGCTGTTAGAAAATTGTGTTATTTCTTCTGCATTACTGAATTATTGCACTAGAATGCTGAAATCGTGCAACTCAGTTGGAAGATTAATGAGGTGTCATTTCTTTTTCCGGAGTACATTCTAAAAGCTGGAGGTCACAGGAGACATACACATTTTATTATTATGGTTTATATTTTGCTTTGGGTGAATATACTTTATTTCACTGGGAATACGGTAGGTGTGAAAAGTCATTTGCCCTTTTACATAGGGGCATATACTGTTTATTACTAATATTTTCCTTTCTTACTTTTTAATGGCTACCAAAAGCATTGTAAATGTGTTGTCCATATTTATTTAAATAACTTTTGCTCATAATAATATTTTAGAAGCTTGAAACTGACCCCCCCATACAGCATTAGTTCTTCAAAGAGAGATGCACATGCCAAATTTTATGCACTGTGAGTAATCCCATCGGCTGCAAAGGAACTGCCCAATGCATGAAGTCACTTAAGTCTTTTTAGGAGCAGGTCTATTTTTTACAGTGTTGAATACTAAGAGATTGACATTGTAATCTTTATTTTTAAGGAGCAAGTGAATGTGTTAGATGCAATTCACTCACTTTCCCAGGAAGACTTACAAAAACTTGAACTTTGCAAAGGTAGTGGCAAATGATACATATCTACAGCTTCATCATGCCTTCTTGACAGTGTCATTTCTGTGTACTATACACCAGCTCACATTTTTTTGCAAGGTTTTTTTTTTTTTATAGATAGGCAAATACACATACATGCATGCGTGTGCGCACACACACACACAGAGCCTCCTTGGTGAACTGTGCTGCTGATATCTCTTCCTTCTGTTGAGATGCAGTACTGAGGCCTGAGCTCTAGCCACTTGTATTTCAATGATAGCCTTCTAGCCATATTTTACCTAACGTGTACTTGGTACAACTGGTCATTGCATTCATTTTTGGAAATGGCCATTTCTCAAAAGTGAGAAAAATTACTCCTGCATGAATCAGATGTTCTTGCTGGACATAACCTAAAGAAAAAAAAAGTTCACCTTAAGGACAATCAAGCATTGAAGCAGGTTGCACAGGCAGCTTGTGTAGTCTCCATCTTCGGAGGTTTTCAGCCTGACAAAGCCCCAATCAAACTGATCTGAACTCAGTCTTCACCCTGCTTTGAGCGGGATGTGGGACATGGTAAGTTCTGAGGTTCCTTCCAGCGTTTCCATGATTCTGCATTGGGGTTTAACTTCAGGGAATGATCTAGGACAGCAGTTACCAGATTTTCCCATTGGTAACTCCATTTCCAGGCCTGAGATTCATTTTTTGCAGTGGGAAGTTTCACGGGGGTTCCAACTCCAAACGTCAGCACCCCAGACCCTCACTTGAGGAATTTCAGAACTTAGAGTATTTTATCTCTTGGTTGAAATTAAGCAGGAGATTTCTTTTTCTAACATGTTTTCATGCCTAGCACCTGCAGCCTGACAAACAGTGTTTAGTTCGGGGCTCTTGAAGAGGGCAGCTGAATGTATACTAAAGTATATGGAGGTTGGGGACCCACTCAGAGGAGGTGGTTGACCTTGACTTGGGAACAGTAGGAGTGGGAGCCTGCAGAAAGCCCACAAGCATTTCTCAGAGCCTTTTACTCTGCACAAGCAGACTTGGCAGCTCCTAGCTTACATACTTTGCCTTCACTCCTTCTTTCCATACTGTCTGTTTAGATTCTTTCTAAAGAGTTTTTTGAGCACGGCCCCTTCCTTCATCCCTCTCCTTACCTTGGCCCTCTTCTCGCAACCATGCACTCTCTTTCATTCCCCTAAAGTATGCCTTTTGTACCACAGTACTTCCTGCAAGTAATTTTTCTCCATTCAAATAGTATTTAAACTGATGGGATGAGATGGTACAGAATGGAGCATGTGAAAAAACTTAGCGGCCAAGGGATTTTAATTTTTCAAGTGGCATGACACAATCAATTATATTACACAACTAAGTGATTCTGTGTTGATTATTTCATCTTGTTTGCATGTCCAAAAAATTCAGTGAGATGTCTCTTTTCCTTATTCATGAGAATAGTTTTGTGGACTTCTGGAAAATACTTACATGCATAGTGAGCAAAATAAAATGTATTTATGTACAACTGTTGAAAACATCTGATGTAATGCTCCTGTGATCATCTAATAGTATCGAAAAAAAGGGAAGCCTAAGCTTCTTAGTATGCATCTTTATACTCAAGCCAGTATGAGGTAAAATATTAATATACTTTATAATATATTAACATCAAGGACTTTTTTTCTAATGTAGTAATTATTTCTGCACAGCATTAGCACAGGGTTACTTAGTCTACTAAAAATTGTTCAAAAGGATCATTTCCTGGGAATGAGTGACTGTAGGAAAGTATTACTGAAGACAGGATTTTTTCTTAGGTATTCCTAGTGATGTTTTCTGAAACTGTGTTGAACTTCATATTCTGGCATGCAGTTAACACATTTGTGTAGGTGAACCTAAGGGCAGACCTTTAGACTTTGAACTTACTGAGATTTTACTCTGAGCATCAGAACTAAAAATCTTGCAGCAAGCCATCACATTTAATGCAGAAAAGTTGAGTTTAGTATTCCAGTCACCAATGACAATGACAGCTTAGTTATCTTACTTTTTTTTTTTGCCTTTGCTACAGACGCACATGTGTGCAAATCACAGATACATGTTCAGCCTGAACCACCTTTTCATTATTGTTTGGAACTGGCAAAAAGAATATTTTGGAGGTTATGACCTTGCTCTCTTTTTTTTTTTGGTAGGAATTTCTGTCTTTTGGGCTCACAAGAATGTATCTATCAAGGAGAGTGAAGGGATAGATTATATTTATGGGCTTAAGCCTAGACAACATTGAAAAGACAACCAAGTCCACTCAGCCATAATAATGTATCCTAAGCTTTTAAAAAAATTTTCTTTACAGCACCTTGTTCTATTGTCTTTTCCTACACAATTGAATAGTTACACCATATGCAATTAAACTGCACAGTCTTGGGAAAAAGCTGCATTTCACAGTGGCTGGAGTGGTTATATGAAAAAGAAACTTCCTAAATTGCTTGAGGATTTTCAGGGTGAAATAAGAATATCAGTAGAAACTTTCTATATTTATGAATACAAAGTTAAAAGCAAATACATTTTTTTTTATATTGCATGATCCAATGTCAGAGCTATGATTTTAACACTGTTACAGCCTTTTTTTTTAATGCTACTTACCTATCAGGAGAACACTGTAAAATAAAAAAGTACATCTGCCATGCCTTCTTGAAACTGCATTAAGCAGGGCCGTCACTGCTAGAGTGAGCTACATGTGTGAGAACAACCTTTTACTCCCCTGTCCTTATCAGATCTGCATGTTGAGATCCAGCTATATGTTACTGCCATCTTTCATAACAAACAACATTAGTTATTGACATGGTGCCTTTCTTTTTCATTTATTCCTGATTGACACAGATTGCAGTAGGGGAGAAACAGGTCCCTGCTATGATGAGATCAAACACCTTCATGGTGCTAAATGCCAGGTTAAATGCTGCTACCGACTGAGAAGTAACATTCACAAAAGCTAAGTGAAACCTAGGGGCGATCTTGGTTGGCAGCCTTTTGTCAATGAAGAGAGACAGGCTCCTCCAGGCAACAGCTACATTAGTCTTTTGCTTTGAATCATTGTCTGGAAGGGTATTCCTGTCTTCTCCATTGTGTGGACTGTTTTCTAAGATGAATGAGCTTCCTAAGGCTGATGCTGTGGTTTGGGAGTCAAGTCCTATGCTGAGAACTAAATTCTCCTGTGGAATAACTTTACCAAATCAGTGGTATTCAGTGACAGTGAGTATGGTTCAAACATTTTAGAAAAAAACATTTGAATAAAATTGCATTGTAACCCCACTGCCCCCACTTCAATCAGTTATCAAAAATCCCACTGACTTCACTGAGGATTGGGTTTCATCTAAAAGGTCTTGGGATTTGCATGGCATATAATGAAAATCATGTCAATTTAACAAATATGCAAAGAAAATACGAGACTAGCATCAACAAATAAAACATTGATTAGGAGTGGGGCGCCATGCTCAGCTATCCCAATAAATTAAGAGATCTCTCACAACAGGCAATGGGAGCAGCTAAAAAAAATGTTTAACATAGGAAAAGGAAGCAAATTCCTGTAAAATGACATTTGCTTTCTTTACTGGGCTGGGCAGTCCCATTTTTGAAGTAGCCTCTAATGAAGCTCTTCAGACTTTTCTCACTGAAGCAATGACAATGGCTAGAGTGCAGAGTTAGTCTCTAAGTGATCTGTCCAACATAAATGTAAAGACATTTTGATTTGTTTCCTTTTTTTATTTATAAAATAAATATATGTTTCATTGTTATTGTATGTATACAATTTTGGCAGAAGTCACCTTAGCTTTCAGGTCTCAGTGAAGAGAACTGTTCGGTTTATTTGACAGTAGCAACTGATACATGAATCCAAATATAATCCTTATGGATGATTTGTATGAATACTCGTTGTCTTCCCAAGTATTCCTGGTGTTGAGACCTAGGAGAAATGAACGCATGTATGTCACAGAAAACTGGGTTTCATATTGGCAGGTTCTTCTGAGCTTAGGGACACCCAATTCAAAATATTTCTGCTTACGAGAAATGCACCACACTTCTTTGCCTTTTTTTTCCCATGGGAATATTTTCACATAGGAATCTACTTTGTCTTCTGGGAAATCATACAGTAACTCTTTGATAGTAGGAATTGAAATATTTTGTATGCATCCCTTCATGAGTAGGGTTGGGAGGGCATGTAATTACCAAAACCAAGAGAGTCAGTGAGCATTTTTCTTGTAACACATGGTTGTAAATACACAAAAACAGTGTAAATGGGAAGCTGTGTAACATTAGAGTGCTTTAAGCTCTCCTCTGAGGTTAAAGTTAGATCATTTTAAAATAGTCTTCAAAAGTGATTTTAAAGAATTTGCAGGGTTTGCTCACTTTACATGCTGTCTTGGATAGCATCATTTATTCTATCAACTGTTTAAATTGGTTGTATTTTTAGAAAAGAATACTCACTGAATCACTTTAAAAAAATTTTTTTTGTGCAGTCCTTGGCACATAGATCTCTGTAGGTCACAGAAGAGGTTTACACCTCAACACTTTACCAAAGAACTAGTAAATGCTTTTGATTTGCTCTCATATGAGAAGTAGTTGGTCAAGTAAGGAGTACTCTGTTAAGCCAAAAGGATTAGGGTTTTGCTTGCCTAATAATTTTTAATATTTTATTTATTGTCATCAAATGACATATTTTATTATTTCTCTTCATGATTTGTATTATTAAGACAACAGTACCACCAGTCTCTTCCAGTGAGCTGTTCTCGATCTGAATTGTAGACTGTGTTCAGAACTGCAGCAAGCTTGGTGTTCTTGAGCGATTCTCAATTCAAGAGAACATGCCTTCTTCCATGTTAGGAAGTTTTTTAAAGGTGTACCAGAACAGTGTAAAATATATTCCCTTTGTTCTACCTGCCAAAACATGAAAATACGGTCTTCTTTGAAGACGGTGTTTTGATAATGGTCTTGTTCTTTGGGCAATTAATACTGTTCCAACTTTCACAAGTTTTTCTATCTTTCTTGTATTGCTAGAAAAATGACATTGTATAAGAACATAACTTATCTACTGGGTCAAGACAAAAGTCCTTTTAGCCCCACATCCTGTCTCTGATGATGGCAAAAAACAAATGCTTGGGAAGGAGTGTTAAAATAAACAAGCATATGGTGTTACTTCCTTTGATAAACCCACGTTCCAGCAGCCTGTGGCTTAAACATGTCCTGAGAGAAAAACTGCATCACTATCTGTGTATTTAATAATCCTTGCTATAGTTTTTCTTCCATTACTTTGTCTGATTACTTTCTTAATCCACAGTGTTTGTTTCTTCCATAATACTGTATGACAGCAAATTCCACCATTTAATTGTACATTGTGTAAAAAACAATGTTACAGTTTCAAATGTAGAATTAAATTTTCATAGTGATAAATACATTTAACACCACATTCTGTCCTGGTCAGTCACACTTTAACTCAAGAGTGTTAGCTGAGAGGGATATAGTTGACTAAATGTTTGTATGTCTTTAAGATTTATTTTTTTCTACCATATCCAATGGGTAGACTTTGTTAATAAGGACTAAAAACTTGCCTTCAGCTACATCTAACTTATTTCTATTTAGAATATTTAGCTGGGATGAACCTTTAATTTCACCTAAATGAGCCTTTCAGCATTTGCACATAACATCCTCAGCTACTGTATAGTGGATATCAGGACTTTCAGCTTTACAGAGTTTAGGTCATAGTTGATTAGAATACTGTTTTCAGAGAGTTAATTAAACCAAAATACATATTTCTTGCTGACATTTCTAGCTCAGGTTCATTCTAAAACCTCCAGGTAAATTGTTTTGCTTGGGGCTTGTGAAGATGTGAGCAGGCTGAGCTGTCTAACAGACATGGAGGGCTTAACGGTCATGCAAAGATACAGTAAAATGAAATTGATATAATTTGAAATGTTTATTTTCCAGAGCTCCTTTTGTAGGTTAAATGCACAGCAGTGACTTTTCTCTCTGTTATACAGAGGAGCCAATATACTGTTATACACCACACAACTTCACCCGCGATCAAGCCTTGTATGCCAGAGGATATTGTTGGACAGAATTAAAAGATGCCTTGCCAGGAGTTGATGCCAGCCACTGGCCCTCCTTGTTTGAGCATAAGTTCCTACCTTATGCACTGCTGGCTTTTGCTGGTATAATGTACATTCCAGCTCTGGGCTGGGAATTTCTGGCCTCCACCCGACTGACTTCAGAGCTTAATTTTTTGCTTCAGGAGATTGATAACTGCTACCACCGTGCAGCTGAAGGGCGGGCACCAAAAATAGAGAAACAGATTCAGTCCAAAGGCCCAGGGATCACCGAGAGAGAGAAGAGAGAAATCATTGAGAACGCAGAGAAGGAAAAAAGCCCTGAACAGAACTTGTTTGAGAAATACCTGGAAAGAAGAGGACGAAGTAACTTTTTAGCTAAGCTTTATCTAGCGAGACATTTGTTCATCATCTTTTTAAGTATTATACCAATTACATACTTATCCACCTACTATGCTACACAGAAGCAGAATGAATTTACATGTGCGCTAGGAGAGCCTCCAGACAAAACAAGCAGCTCCAAATTGCACATCAGAGTGAACTGTAAACTGCCATCTGTCCAGCTCCAGCGAATTATTGCTGGTGTAGATATCGTTCTCCTCTGCTTCATGAACTTGATAATCCTCATCAACTTAATTCACCTCTTCATATTTCGCAAGTCTAACTTCATATTTGATAAACTGAACAAAGTTGGAATAAAGACCAAGAAACAGTGGCAGAAGTCCCAGTTTTGTGATATCAATATTTTGGCCATGTTTTGTAATGAAAATCGGGACCACATAAAATCATTGAACCGTCTGGATTTTATTACAAATGAAAGCGATCTGATGTATGACAACGTGGTACGCCAGCTGCTGGCAGCATTGGCCCAGTCCAATCATGATGCCACTCCAACCATGCGTGATTCAGGGATCCAAACGATAGACCCAAGTGTTGATCCAGCAGACATTGATGCTAATGAGCAGCTCATCATTAAGAGACCAAGGAAGAAGATGAAATGGATCCCAACTACCAATCCCCTTCCTCAACCATTCAAGGAACAGTTAGCCATTATGAAGGTTGAAAACCATAAACCTGAAAAACCGAAGCCTGTGCGGAGAAAAACAGCAACAGACAGCCTTATAGCTCCTTTGTTAGAGTCCGCTGCAAAAACCTCACAGCAATCATCCGCTCATAAAACTGAGCCAAATGCCATCCCAAGCACAAGCAGTGAAAAAAAACACACACGACACTTTTCCTTGGATGTTCATCCGTATATACTTAGTAGCAAAAAACCCAAGCCAGAGATTCAAGCCATCCCCTCAATGCCTACATCAAAAAGCCAAGAGGGTGGATTTTTAAACCAGGAAGAGAATGTCGTAGTACACGTTACCTCCTCTCTCAAAGGTACAGTATGCCATAATGCCCATAACACCTCCACAGACCATAATTTGCATAGCAATCTTCAGGAACTCAAAGCTTATCTGAACTGTTTGACCTACCTTGGTAGATTTTGGGATAGCTAATAATCTTAGGGCTTGCAGGCCTCAGAAATAGAGGTTCTCTCTTTAACACCTACATGGAGGATAAGGATTATTACAGGTAGAGCTGTACAAAACAGCCTGTAGGCTGTCGGTGCGGGTAATTTTTCAAATGTAAGCAGATTTTCACAATTACAAATGTGGTCATGCCTTGCTAAGGAAATGAGGAGAGTTTGGCCTCTGTGATACCCTTCCTGCTCTACCAGCACCTGACATGTTTCAAACCTGCCTTATTTTCAACTTGTATGGAAACTGCCATGTTAGATGACCAGCACTCTGACTAGTAATAGCCACTTAGGAGTGTGTGAGAAACTGTGCTAATGGCAGTTAAAGCTGCCTGTAGAAAAAATTCTTTTTAACTACCAATTTTACGGGTTGGCATGTGTTTGTCACCTAGAAAATCACAACTCGGATCATTGATATTGTTCTTCATGCAAGAGATGTTTTAAATTGCCCTCTGTCTCATGTGGGCCAGAGAATGGATTGGTCTGAAGTGTGGGTGCTGGTCAGGGATGTAGAAATTCTGCCATTCCCTTCCCGTGTGGCCTTGCACGAGATGCTCTTTGTGTGCCTCGGTTTCCTGTGTGTGTCTTGGAAATCCTGTCCCTTTCTTACCCCAAAGGAGTGTTTTAAATATATCAGTAATTGTCAGGTGCTAGAGTGATAAGGAAAGCCGTGTGAGCATTAAGAAAAATGATAGATCAGTAGATAAACTGATAGACAGATATCTTGTTTATTTTTGTAAGCTACTGACATAAGAAAGAAGCACTATGCAGTTGAAGTTACAGAAAGATTTGTATGTACTTAAAGCAATGGCTCTCATCTCATTACAAGCTAAGACCTCCCTCTGGGCTTCGACAGACTGACAGCTACCGTCACCCCACTGCCCAGCAAAGAAGTGATTTGAGGTATAAAAGTTTCTATCACTTCCAAATCCCTATGCTCCTAAGAGCCCTCCAACTCCCCAATGTGCATGTGAGCTATTCTACAGCATTCCTTATCCAGTCACCTGCTCTGATTTCAACTCCTCAAAACTACTGGGGTTTTCTGGTCTCAATTACCTTCATCTAAATTAGTGCTTGAATATTTTAAGGGCAAAAAATAATTACTGTAGTTTTGGGGGTCTGTTATTCCCCATTCCCATTAAAAATTTTCAGCTTTGCTTTTGAGTTAGACCTACATTGCAGTCCATCAGGTAAGGTAAACTTGTAATTTCTGGAAAAAGACATCAGTTAATGTCAAATTGCTGAGTTCTTTCTAAAGACAAGTGGCTTACAATGTGTAAACCACTAGTTTTTCCCATTGAAAGTATCAGTGCTTTTTGTATTCCATCCTGTGGATTTCAACAGTCATAATGTTTGTCAAAACATTAAATCATAACATTTATAAAACACCTGCCAGACTGTAGAGGGGAATAAAAGATACTTTTCAGTTGTTTTTTGTTCATTTTATGAAAATACCATTCACATAAGGAAGCATGAGCATGCGTAAAAAAGAGTGAGATTTACAAAACCCATTTATTGTTTGTCCTGTTTCCCTGAGCTTACAACCCATTTGTTTTGAATCAGTCCTGTTGGATTTCTCAAAGGGTCCCAAGAAAATTCATTTCTGAGTCCACTCCTGCTCCCACAGTGGCAAAACTGCCAATGACTTTTATTGGTTCGGGACACTCCTCTCTGATGGACTGGAAGGGTGAAAGACTACCTGTCTTTTAAATGGCTGTTTTGTTTTCTTTTAGACACCCCTCATCCTGCAAAAGAGATCCTGTACTCATCTGAGACATGCAGAACTGTGCCTGCTGCTGGGGCTTTTGTCACATGTAACCACAACCATATAGCCACAGCTGCTGCTGCAACGAGTATGACTTTGAACCAAGTCAAGCCAGAGCCAACACCTGCACTGAACTGCAACCCAGCCCACCCTTTGCTGCACATCAACACACTGTACGAGGATCACGAGGAGGAAGTTTCAAACATAATAGACAATGGTATTCACTCACCAACTGACACCGGGGAAATTCTCTCCATCCCTACCCCAAAGCAGATAAGGCTGGCAACATTTGATGAACCAATGGCAATCGTGAGCTCGGTGGAGTACTGAAGACCCCCGGGCTGCACAGCTGCGCCCTCGTGGCCAGGCCCAAGAGCACTGCAGTGCGGACCATGGTCCCCGCAACAATGCAGTTCACTGCATGAGCATGGAGAGTTTTCACACAGCCTATAGCTTTTGGTAATAACACCAAACGGTTTTTCAGGTTCACATCATGAGCACTGTCAGTCATTTGCAAAACAGAATAAAGAAAATCTGGTGGAAATAGACCTTTAACACCAAGACAACCATTAGATCTAGCTCTAAACTATAGCTTCCTGATTTAAACGGGGATTAGCACAATTTATGAACATTAAGAGTCTGATGGCATGCCACAGCAATTTTAGTGAGTGTTTGAATCCTTTGCATTCAGAATCAGTGATTAAAGTTAAAACAATGTGGAGGTGAGGTATACTTTTTTAATGGCAGCAGTTAAATAAGAGGTTTTTTCTAAGCAGAGAGGGTTTGTTTTCAATTCAGGATTATGAAAAAGTTATATGCAACAAAATTTTTGTTTGTTTGTTTCTTTAGCTCACTAATGTTGGGCTTGATGGAGACTTAGCTGAAAGGGCCTTACTACCACCAGCATTTAAGTGCAAAAATATTGATACACTCAATCTTTTGCATTTATAAATGAAAATACCTGAGGTATGCCCCGCCCTTGAACAAGCTTATATGTTTGATGGAAGATGATGAAATGAAGAGTTTATTTTTTTAAATATATTTTACCATGGGAAGAATTACTTTAATAACTTTTCAAACCAGGTGTTGCTTTTAACAAAATGTGTAGAAAAGAGTCATTGTAGCTGCTTATTTTTTCATAGTGTATTTATGAACCAGGTTAGAAACTTTCATGGGTGCTTCACTGATACGAAAAATCTTAGGAAGGTTGTTACAAAATATGTTAAAAAATATGAAACCAGCAAAACTGTTTTCAAATAACACACAGTTGAAGAAGTCTGAATTTATGTCTGCAGACTTGGCTAGTCCTTGATTCAGCAAACACTTAAGGCCGTGATGGCACTGAAACGATTCATATGTCTAAAGCTAAGCACACACTGAAATGGCTTTGCTGGATCTGGGCGCTAGTGCAGGCAGACAATAATCCTGCAGTATGTGCTAGCACTCTGATTCAATATTTGCCTTCCTTGGCTCAAAGCACATCTTCATGCCCATCTTCCTATAACTACGGTATGTGTGATTTAATAGAAAACTCTAGTATAACTAAAACATCTATTAAAAGTGTATCATGCAATAACCATTCTCAGCAAAAATAGTGAAACAAAAAGTGACTGTGTTAAAATAATATTCCTAGCTGCATTAAGAATTATGGACTGTGTGTGTTTGCTTCAAAATTATATATAATGGTAGAAAAAATATGCAGCACAAATATGGGACTGAAATCTTGAATTTATTTTTAATTTATTACCTCAGACATGGATATATTATACCAATATTAATTAAAATAGCACTGAAAATAAATACCTATTATTCTGAATAGTTTAATGTGTACTACTTCCTAGCTCAGTTATGTACAAGTGGTATTTTATTATAAGCAGTAGGTGGGACATGTAAAGCTACCATTCCCCCCTACATTAGCTCAGTTATGCCCATCCTTTTTGACCTGAACAGCCAAATACCAAAAAGGCAGCAAGCCACAGGACACATACCACAGACAGGGGAGGGGGTGCTGGGGACAGAGGAAAGACCTGGCTGTAACACCCTGAGGTCTTGGTGCAGGGCAGTGTGGAGCTGATGGGGGACATGGAGCTGGGGCCAGGGCAGCTGGGATGATGGCTGCAACAACTCCTGCTGGCTTGTCTCCTTCCAGCTCTGGGGATGTCGATGTTCTCCTGCAGCCCACAGCAGAGCTGTCTGCGTGAGGCAGCCGCGGGATGAGCAGGGATCTGAGCAGTTTGTATGCTCCCTGTGGCTCCAGGGCCGAAGGTTGGTCACCCCTCTTGTAACACGCAAACAAAAGCTGCAGGGTGTTCAGCACCACTGCTTGCATGACTGATAAACTGGTGTGACTTTTAACAAATTAACAAATCTGCACCTGCGTAGCCAGGGCCTCATTCTACCCCAGGTACAGGAGGAAGCATTCTGCAGTGAGGCAGCCTAGGAGTGGAGCATCACCTGTGACGGGACTACAAGCAAGGTCTCTGCCTGGCCTGACGGGTCACTGCCATCCCTTCAGAGTCACCTGAGAGCAATGGCACATAGAGATAGGAGGTGAGCCAAATGTCCCACTACATCCTATTCACTTAGATGAATACTGTAGTTAGAATTATTTTTTCAGGCAATTTAAAACCATTATAGTTAAGTACTTGTTAAACACCAATAAATAATTAGAAAAACTATGGGAAATTTCTTTAAGAAAATCAGGAACCTGTTAATAAAAGCAGAGAGGAAGCATAGGACCCTGAGGCCAGATGTAAAGAGATGTAACTCCCTTATGCCACTGTACTTTCAATTGCCAGAAGGCAACGCGGTGAATTTTTCCTGGTTGCAGCAGCTCAGCTGACAGTGTTACAAATGCATGGGGAAATCCTTGGGGTTGCCTGTTCACTTTCCACTTGGTATCACACATTGAGAAATATGTCAGTCGTACAGGTCTGTAGCTAAAGTGATATACCAATATACGTATACACCAGTGTCAGTCTGAAAACTAAGGATCCAGATGTTGTGTAGTACATTGAAAACAGCAACATTCAATAACTAGAGGGATTTTCATTATGCAGAAAATGCAGGGCTGGGTCCTTGGGCAGGTACATGTAACAGTCTAATGAGGGTGGTGTTTCCTAGGAAGGGTTGCCCATTAAGGTGCACATGTACCCTATTCGTTCAAGAGCAGGACTCAAGTCTGGGTGGACACAGTCATTCTCCATGATACTGCTGGTTTCTGTTGATTTAGGATCTGTTGGTGCCCTTGTAGAAATCAATATCAGACTTAACTGGACCAACTTAAAAAAAAGGAAAGCATATAGCTTTCTTCATCCTTGGGGCAAGCTAAACTCAGAGAACACCCACTTTACTAATCTTTACCTGTTGTGTTACAGGAGCATTGCACCATCCTCTTTCACAATCCAGAGGCTGTGGATGTCAGACACCCAGCTCTGAGTGTTAACACACTAACTACTTGCTAAGGGCAGGATGGTGGCCCAGACACGGTTTTTCACTGACCAAGCAAGCAGAGAGCGAGTGCAGCTTAGTCTTGACTGATGTGGGGTAGATAACTGATGCAGGCACATAGCAAACACTGCCTTGCTGAACTGAAAGGAAAATACGTTAGTGTCCTACCCACCAAGAGGAACTTACCTAAATGGAATGAACAAAGATGAGAAAGATGAGACACAGCCTCATTTTTAAATGTCTCTTTAGCCTGAATTACATTAGCATCTCCATCTGCCTTGTCTCTGTTTAACGGTTTCAGCTTGACAGATCAGATGACTCTCATTCTCCAAGGCTGCTTTCCCATTTGCTTCACCAGGAAAAGGGCCACATGTTGAGATCACAGAAACCCCTTTCTTCAGGGTACTTTTATTCAGAGTATGTTTGACAACTAAACAGGAGAGACAAGTGTGTCAGAAGCATCTTTTGAGCTATATTTAGGATGTCCAAACCCAGCAAATCAGCTGTTTCTGTCTCATAGCCAGCTAGAGAAGTGATTATTAGGATTTTTTTAGTGCAATAATGCTTTTTAGTATTAATGTTGCTGACATTTAGTCGTACTGAGTAAATGTACACATACACACATACAGAGATTTACATATATCAACTCTTTACCTACAAATTCTATATATACATGTACATATGTACCTGTTGCATAGAAATGTTCATCTTCTCTACTTTGCTTTGTAAATAAGCCATACTTAGTAATTTCTTTTCATTTCCCATTATCATGCATTAGATCCAAGCCAGCAACATGTAATGCATCTTTCTGACTCTGCTGGGATTTTCTGATGCTTGGCATGCTGGTGAGGACGCTCTGTTTCCTGCAGAGTTAGGTGTGCTGGGCAGTTTATATTTTGATGTTGACAGTGAGTCAGGCCCTGATCTTGGGAGCCCTTTCCTGCACATGCTTCCTATGACTCCTTGGCACCAAAACACAGGACAGGATTTATCTCTGTGCTGGGGATGAGGTTAGTAGAGCTGACAGCTATTTTGCGCATCCTTTGTATCTCTAGAGCTGGCTCCCAAAGCCAGCGTTGGACCCTGAGGCAAGCAAAGCAGAGTTGAAGCTCCTCTTATTTGTCCTGGTTACCAGCTATCAGGTTATCTGCCAGTTAAAACTACAGCAGGGATAGTGCTCACAGGCTCTATGTCTGTAAGAGAGTGTTGCTGCACTGAGAGTATTTCATCTCCAGCTTTAAGAAAGCTTGTCACTGCCCCTTCAGGCTTGTATGAAAAGGAGCACTAATGAAAAGCTAAGTCTGAGATCATGAGCCCAGGCTTCTAAAGCCACTGACTCAGTGAAAGCTGAAGACAGCCTTAAACACACTTGACCTAGCGCTGCATAGGGGAAAAATCTTCCCTTTATATCACAGTTATAGAAGATTATTAATAGGAATAATTAATAGTGAAAACCCAGCTTTAACCTTTCAGTCAGAGAGTTCAAGAAGCTCTAGAAGAGCTCATCATCGTTGTCCCTAGCTTATGTCCCTAGCACTGGAGCACAGAAAGTGAAACAATTTGTCCCAAAGCTACTTAGGCTGTGTCTAAACTATCTGATCTAAAGCTGAGAACGTGCCATAGGTAGGACACTGCCCTACCTGCCAGTGTAAGCAAGTGAGGATGGTTTTGGGTGCTGCAGGGAAGCTCTCTGAATTCTTCTAGCAGAAAAAGTTTTTTCTTATTCTACCAGAAACATTGTGGAATATTGATCAGGGATTGTTTTGCTTTAACGAAGCAATGGGTTTTTCTCATTAAAATCACTATACTAAAATACAAGTCATGGAGCACACTGGGAGTTTTAAACAGGACAATTATTTTTCAGATACCTTCCAATATCTTCTGGCTTTTAATGAGAAATGTTCCACTCCATCTCTAAACAGACTGTAACTAATGGGAAATCATTCTATGTACATTATTTACAAACAACAAATTTTCAGCTTTTGCTGTTCTCCGAACAGTTTTAAAGCATTTCTTAGCTGTTTTGTAACATTATACAAACAGAAAAATTTATGAATGACTCTGCCACACCAATGATGATCTCAGGTCAGATTCAAAGAAATGTTGGCCCACAAATCCTGTTCTCCTCAGTGGTTATTGATGCTTCCGACTTAATGCTTTACTGACTTGGTATTTGTTCACAGAATGAATTTGCCCGGAGCCAGAGCCAGCTTAAGCTGAAAGAATAAATTGTTGGGCCTCCTGCTGGGCTCAAGAGCAAAGTTTACTGACTCTTTTGGTTAACTAGAAATAATTTTGCTTTATAATCTCAGGGCTCATAACAGTCACCAGTCTAGCTTTCCAAAAACACATCCAGGCAGTGCACAGAATACAATAAATCCCTGGAAGAGGAATGCATGATTCACAAGCAAAATCTGATGTCTCGCATAAAATCAGACAGAAAACCACCCCATACCCTCCACTGCAAATGCCTGCCTGTAACGAAAAATTACATGCTTAAAAGATTATACCAGTTTTTGCTCTTAGAGCTTTTACAATAGAAAGCCATGGCAGTGTACCACAGTTACTGCTCTGGGATAACAAGCCTGTGCCCAGACCCTGGGGTGCACAGCATAGGACACAGATGGGTACATTTTGTTGCTGAGGGAAAGATCTTCTGAGAGCAGTTCAGGAACTTCTTTTGCAGTGATGGATGTTCATCCATGCAAACTTGGGAAAAGGATGTGCTGCATTGGGAGCTAAGAAAACTCTGTACTATTTGTCCTCTATGTACAGTCCTGCGGACTTCACATTGACATATTTATCCTGTTACTGGAAAGGCCTAAACAATGTAAAGGAGTGACTAGATGTATAGAATAAATGAATAGCCTGGAGAAGAGAAGACTCCAGGGAGACCTTATTGTGGCCTTTCAATACTTAAAGGGGGCTTATAAGAAAGATGGAGACAGACTTTTTAATAGGGCCTGTAGCGATAGGTAAAAGGGGGTATATTCAGACCAGATATAAGGAAGAAATAGTCCAAACCAGAAAAAACAGGTATTCCAGCAGAACAAAGGAATGTTTCACATGACAACAAGAGTGGCAGAAGAGTCAAAGGAGCTTCTGGGAGAAGCTTTAAATATCATGAGAATGACTCCCAGGCAGTGGCAGAGAATATTGTAACACCTGGGAAGAAGGCATTGAGTGAAGGGCCACAAAGATGAGGAAAAGCTGAGAGAGCTGGGACAATGTACATAACCTTTCAGCTAGGCGGATGGTGGCTGTAAAGGGAATAGCATTCAACACACCTAAGGTTTCCGCCATCGTGCAGACCCCTGACTCCAGGCTTCCTAGCTGCTCTCCTGGAAACTCCTCTCAGACCATGTGAAATCCAGGGACTCTCTGTTGTGGAAAGAGAGCATCAACCCAGGAAAAGTCAGCAATAAAATATATATGCAGATATGTAGTTTTCCCTCTATAATCCAGGACTTTTGCAAAAGTCTGTTTAATTCTTTTTCCCACAGATTTGTCAGAATGTTCCACAGCAGTAGTCAAAGTATTTCTCTGCAAGCCTGTCTTTACTTATAAAAGTTGCTTGATTGTCCTGCCACTACCTAATTTGCTGTAAATCATCAGTTTCTACTCAAGTGCTGGGGAGGCCTGGTCTCCTGCCATAAGTCCTTTTGTTTAAACAAAGTCTCATATTAAAGTAACCACAGGATGGGAACCAAGGGCAGATCCAAGAGCAAAGTCTTGGAAAGAGACAGTTGGACCTAAAGCCGGAGCTATTTCTTTTCCTTATTTTCCCTTTTACCATCTAAATGCAGGTTTATGTTACGCTGAATCTCTGGGAAACACTAGAGGAAATGTGGGCTGGCAAATGAAATATCCTCTGCAGGCACACTACTCTTTTTCCCAGAGGACCAAGTATCTCCTCTGGAGGTTCTGCCCCTGTGCTTTACACAGTTATAATTAAAACTTTATGTTTTTATATTGTACTGACTTCCTCAGCAAATACATATTAAAATAGGGATGTCATTTTTACTGCAAATGGGAATTTGCTTTTTGATTTTTACCCTAAGCATTGAAGCCAAAATCCATAAAAGAATATCTAATTTCTGCAAATTTTAAGCTGTATAATTAAGTTTTGTAAGTTGTGTAGTGAATTAAGATGTGTAAATCACTAGGTGTTTTTTTAAATGTTTCTTGTTTGGGCTAACAGTAAGTTGCAAGATACTTGATGACAGGTGTCATGTGCAAAATCAAGACAGAAGATTTCTGATGAGATAACTGGCTAATTTATTATATGTTACTACCTAGTGTTTGGGCGGCAGTAACACTTGAGAGATGCTGTCATAGACCAGTAAGACAATGGCAGCTCCAGCCGAGAAGCCAGCAAGCCTACAGCCACTGTACTGCTCCCGCGCAGGCAGCTTTGCCTGCTTGCCTGGGCTTAGAGCTGCCCCTGCTTGGAGGACTCCTGGGTGACCACTGAGCAGCCTCAACTTTGTAGTCATTAAAACGCACCCTCTGTTCTGGAGGGTTGCCCACCTCTTTCTTTCTGCAGGCCAGAATATTACCCACTGAGAAATTAAGCCCACAGATCTGCTGCCTTGGCTATACAATGCATGGGGGCACGGGAGAGATGGAGTGACCTGCTGGCTTTTGCAAGAGAGCAGGTAATGAGCAGAAAGTGGGTGAGTCAGGGCAGGGCCCAGAGCTACCAAGACAACGAGCATCCTCTAGAAAGACAGATGCAGCCAAAGACAACACAGCCAGTGTTTGTCCTTTATTGAGCAGGTCACTAACTTATTTCTGCTCCCCTCTCCTTCACCCAAAGTCCACAATCCGTGACATCCCTGCCTGCTGAGCCCTCCTCTGAAATTCTGCCCTCTTTCTCTACCATATACCTCTTTGCACATAAAAACTGTTCTTCTAAAGCCAGTTCTTACAGATACTGTGCCTCGGTTTCACTGGCTATTTCTTCATTACCCAATAATGCAGTGCCATAGGAGCAGATCAGTAAATCAATGCAGTCAGTGCTGATTTCCTCACTGTTCCAGTATATGTGGTCTGGGAGTTTAAATTCAGATGACATTTAGTGTGCTGCTCTGGACCAAACATTCCTGCCAGGCTTGCACATGAGACCTGTCATGTGTCTGGACCTTTATTTCCCTACCAGGGGCTGGTTTGTACCTCAGATGGAGTCTCTAGGGCTTTCTCCCGAAGCACCTGCAATCAACAGATCCACTCTGCAAAATGAACCAGTGCACAGCTGGCAGGTTCATCAGGGAATTTTTTCCAAAACCACACTACTCCTCCAAGCCAAAATGCCAAAGCTGTGCCATTGTTATACTCTCTTCTCCCATATTGTCCCTCCCCCAGCCATCCTCACTCCACCTTACTCCTAGAGCTACAGACCATATATTGGCTGTGCAGCACTTGCTCTGCCTCTGCCTCACCTGAGCATGTACTCGGCTGCAGCACATCATCACAGCTGGCATGCAAGAGGCTGAAGAACTGTTTCCCCTACCAGTAGTGAACAACACGGGGAGGACCAGCAGATGCTAATACTGTTCACCAGATCTGGAGAGCCAAACTCAGCAGAATTTACCAGTTCATGTGCAAGGTGAATTCTGCCCAGAGGGTAAGATTATGCATATGAGCCATTGTGATGTTCAGCTTTGCCCACTGGATGTGATAACATTCAGCTACCAAGAAGCAAAATTAGACTACTAATCTATAGTGTATTAACTAATTCTGTATGGCAGCTATGCATGTGCACACTCTTGTCCCATGCTAAATGTCATATGAATCCCCCATTCTGTGTGCTTCCCCCCACAACCTGACCTGTATTTCCCGTAACCCTGTTCAAGTGATAACCACCAGTGGCGATGGTGATAGATGCGTCTGGTCCTGATGGCTGCATCCTACTCGAAGTGGATTGGGGGAAACAGATAACAGTACAATAGCCAAAGGCTAATTTGAATGGTTCTCCCACCCAACCGCAGTGCTGGTCACAGTCCAATTTAAGCCAAATTTGAAAGAAGCTAACATCTACTTGGTGCAAATATGAGTATGAGTCAGTTATCTTAGTCCATAAATAGTGGACAGCCCAGGGCCTGCTGAGCTCTCCTGCACAGCAGTGGACTGCACGCCAGGATGTCCTTTTGAGTAGGGACACCTCTGAAGGTTACTTCTCAAGGTTGAGAGATTCCTTGCTGCAACGGATTCTCAGTGATTAACAGCATTCTAAACTTTGAAATCTTGGCTAAGTGATATAAAGGGTTGATTGTGCACATATATAATCCTTTAGACATAAACCATTGACCAAGTCTGGGACTAGGATTGGATCCAGCTACACCTAGACTCCTCTGATGAGTTTAGAGTGCAAGGGGGGCCATTCTGAACCTTGTGATTCAATGGGAGGGTCTCCCTGACAGTTTTGTCTGACCCTGTCCTCTGTGCAGTAAATATCAAGTGTACCTTGCCATTGAATCTTGTTAAACCACTTTTGCATTTACTATCAAACTTTGTTAAATTGCTGTTTTATATCAATAAACATATTGCTACTTCTCTCTTATGAGTGAAGTGCATCACTCCATCAGAGACACATTCTCACTGAAGAGCAAGCTTTGCTTTACCGTAGGATGGACACATATACAAGACTTGTTACCCCAGAGTACCTAACACCTCCTAAATGCATGTCCTAGCCTTCCCCACCAGCTTCTTGTATTCTTTAGAGTTTACCCATTAGGAAACTCCTTAGAGACAGGAACACTAATGTCTCCATTGTAATGTGGAAATATTAAATGTTCATTTGTTGGTTTTGCTTAGGAAGCCAAAGACCATGTGATAAGTGATACCAAATGTGTCCAAATAAGCTATGATTATGCTGAGTAATCTATCAGACTCAGAGTAATAAATGACTACACAAATAGCTAACTTTAATGATGTTTCCTCTGCAGATTTATAGCAGAAATAAAGCACCAAAGCTTTTGGCTTCTGAGGAGCACCGACAAGACTGGTTTAGCATAGATGGCTGATACATACAGATTTTATGGCATAGAAGTTGCTATACCTGAATGCAAACTGAGGATTTTGTGGTATCATTTCCATTTTCTCCCTCCTGAATGTTAATCAAGCACAAATGTATGAATAAGATAACATTGATTCTGTTAGCAGGCTGGCAATCAGCTAATCGACTTTCTCTGTGCGCTAGGTAATGTGTATATGCTGGTCCAATTATCTTACTCCTGGAAAAATAATTCCTAATATTTAGCAGAACCATTATTCCAATGATACTCCAAATGTTTCTGTTAAAGTATCTTCCTCTTGATAGCTCCCTTAATTGCCTTCTGAAATGTTAACATGCATCTGCCCTTGTGTTGATATATTAAATCCTTTTCTTTTAATTACAGAGTTCAAAGACAAAAGCTTTACAAATGAAATGGAGTCAACTCTCCTCTGCATTAGCCTGGACCATTTATTTTACAATCATTTGGGTTGGACCAGGAGTTGTTTGCTGTCTTGCCAAGTGTGAGTCCTGCTGGGCAGTCAGGATGGGTTCTCTCATCTTCAGCAAGACAGAGGCAGCAAATATCTTGGCCCTTGTCCTCAGAAAGGCTGTGACTGAAAGGCCACATACCTGTTGAGTGCCCTTCACCACAGAAAACATGGTCAGCTGAAGCCTGTATTTCGGTGGCATAACTGAACCACTAATCCCAGGCCATAGAAATTCAGATGGAATTTAATATAAACTGCTTTATTCAGACACAACTGGCACAGGACATTTTTCATAATCTATTTTCATAATTTATTTATTAAGGTTAGCCAGAGAGATCTGAGAGCTCATTACTTTAGTACATGTCAGGAGAAGAAGAAAATAAATAAAAATACAGTTGTGAAATATTTTCTCAAGTAGTGCTCTTTCTCTGTCTCCTGCAAAAATGTGGGGATGAAAACACCTGACATGTATATAGAAAAGGGGATGTACAAGACTGAAAGAGAGAGGACAGCAGGTACATGCATGAAATTGCTAAATGAAAACCCAGTGATAACAGAACAAAACCAGCTTGCATTTTCCTGTCATAAAAGCAGCCTGTGCAAAATTGTATGTTTACCTGTTCTGTTAGACTGTACAGGTAAAATAAAGAGATGCTGTATGCTATACCTAAACTAAATGTCAAAATCAAATGCCAGGCTACAACACTCCTCTAGGAAATAAATTTTTACTGACCTTCCTGCATCACCTCTCTTTTCTTCCCCCTTTCAACACAGTGCTGAACAGCATGGATAACAGATGCTGCTTTTGGGAAAAGGGTTTGGGGGGTGGAGGCCTCAATGGGTTTTGTTAGGATATTAAGATTGTCGCCTGTCTTGTTTTATTGTGAACATGTCTATTGCCAGCTGAGCTACAATACACAGATTCATCTGGCAAGCATAACTGCTTCTCTGAGGAGGTCAATGTTTTTTAATTCAAAGGTAGCAACACAGGCTGAGGTATACCTACAGTCTACATCCTCATCCTTGAAGCATCTCATTCAGCCAATGACATGTGAAAGCCTGCAGAAATCAGGCTTCTGCCAGGCTGTTTTGGGGCTTTCAAACAAGGATTAGATACCTGAGTCACCTACAGAAGCCTCTTCAGCCATGTTCTGGCTGCTATCTGAGGCTGCATTAAAAAAAAGACCATTCTCCACCTCTGAGACCTTTAGGGTGGACTATATGAGTATAGGCAGATACACTGATTTATTCAGTTGTTACAACAATTCAACTCCCTTCCCATAGCTGATATGAAGTGAGGAATTCAGCTCAGTTCTTACATTTCCTAGAAAAATACACAATTAAAATGTATTTGGCAGTTTTGGATCAGTGGATAAAAACTTTGAAGTAGAGGGATTTTCTCCCCTTTTCTTAGAATTCAGTGTTTTGAAGTAGGGTGGGGTTCCTTCTCTCAGCACCAGCTCTGCTTTACTGTTAAAACTGGCCTGATCATTAAGAATCATGCAATAAGAAAAATTTTCTAGCCAGTTAGTTTGATACTTTACTAAGCCGGAGAGCAAGCTGAGGATCTGCAGTATGAATTATATTGAGCTAAAATGTGCTGTTCAATATTCACTTGCTGCCTCACAGGAGCCTGGCAGGTCTGCTCAGCCAGAGGCTGACCAATGCATGTGGTAAGTATAGGTAACATAGCATTTCCACATACAGTACATACCAAGCATTTCTAATTAGCTTACACCAGCTCCTTTCGCTCCCCCCCTCTCCCCAGGAGACTTTAATAGTGTCGACAGGAGCTACTTTCAATACACGAATGGAAATGTCTCCATTAACTTCAAAACTGCTGTTGATCACAGTCATGGGCTGAGGTGGAGATGAAAGGTTCAGAAAGGAGCCACTTTCTATTCCCTCTGATAAATTAATCCAACAGCTGACATTTCGTATGTATTTAACCAGTCCTGAATAGACTCACTAAATGTCCAGTTTTGTTGATTAATATTCCCACAGAATTCATTGCTAATATCATTAGAGGAGATAAAATACTATAATTCATTAACTTGATTATGAGTGATCTTAACGTTTAGTACAAGTATTTGTAACAATCTCCACCATTATCCTGGTAACTAGTATCAATAACAGTCTTCCTAAATTAACTATAAGAACAATTAATCAAACAATACCTTAATTGCATATTGCATTACTTATACATCCACCCAGTGACAGCAATAAAAATGCAAGCCTTAGGCTTAAGAATCAACAAATACATTTTTAACAGCTTAAAGCTAAAATCACCTCTTATGTAATTTCTTATTAAGACATAATCATAGCATTGGACTTGGAAGTAACTTGCAGACATGGTCATTTATCTGGATTTTTTTTCATACATACCCATCTTTTGTTATTACCCATTTGTTATCATCCAACGTACTTATGCATATTTGCACAAGTTGTACAATTTTGTCTATCAAGAAGTTTATAATCAGTTTGTCAGGAAGAAATTAATTTTTTAAACTGCAGCGTTAAATCCAAAACTCTCACAACTGCAGATGACAGAAATGGAGAAAATATGTTTCCACAAAGCTCATGTAATAGGATCTGAATTAATCTCAATGATGGACAGGGAGTAGAAATTCTTTTTATTAAGCCTTCTGCAAAGAAAGACCCTCCTAGTAGTAAGCAGCAATGTTTATTCTTTTACTATCACAAGTCATATGTAGCTAAAAACATTCATCTCTCACTTGTGAGCCTTCACTCACAGCTTTGATAAATAACATATTAATATTGCACAGAAAGAACTTAGAACAGTTTTCCATATACCTATCATGTGTGCTTTGTGTTTATGCTAATTTATTTTATGGATTTAGAGTGCTCCCAGTGGTACTGCAATGAAATCAGTGCAGTTATTGTAATTGGATTTACCTTGCCAGAGGAAAGGTCAGCTTTCAAAGAAGAAGGAATTATTTTACCTTTCCCTTCATTGTCCAGACTCCTCTCTGATGTGTACACATAAAGCTTCAATTTCCATCTCCTTTGTTGACTAACAATTTTATTGCACTCTGTCTGGAAAAAAAAAAAAAAGCCAGAGTAACCCTCAGCTGAAAGCATTTTCAAGCTGTATTTAGAAATCCCTTTACTCATTTCTGAAGTGCAATCACCCCGAGTGAAGTGAAATGGCTTTTCTAATAGGAAGCAGTGACAGACAATTTCAAAGCAAAATTTCAGGGGGAATGGAGAGAAGTCAGGCTGTAATTACACCTGGTGAAAATTACCCGGTATTGAAGGCTAATAGAGCATCTCTATTTAAGTCCCACGGGAATGCTTAAGGGACTGAAGGCAGCAGAGAATTCCCATCATGGGACAGGAGCAGATGAGGTGGAACAGACAGACAAGAGCAGACCTACTG
Organism: Strix uralensis; assembly: GCF_047716275.1. Classification (NCBI taxonomy): domain Eukaryota; kingdom Metazoa; phylum Chordata; class Aves; order Strigiformes; family Strigidae; genus Strix; species Strix uralensis. Next base: position 22,759,604 of record NC_133976.1, read on the forward strand.
AAGATGAGGAGATGATGGAAAGATCAGAGATGATGGAAAGGATTTGGGCAGTCACAATGCAGACGCTGGGGCTGGCTCTGTGTGAGCTACCTCCAAAGTGCTGAGCAGGGTAACTGCTCACTGAGGCACAATACTGCAACTGCGAGTTGGGCTGCTCTGAGGCCCGAACACATCTCTGTGTGGCCCCATGAGCCCCTGCTTGCCCACATCATCCCCAGCCAGCGCTTACCCAGGAGTTTCAGCATCTCCGTGCAGTCTGTCACATTCTTGTGCTCTAAAGTGTCTGAGTAAGTACATTTAAGCACATATCCAGGGACCCCAACAGTTCCCAGGGAAATTAAACAGCTGTTTCTAGGCAGGCTTTGTTCAGTCAAGTCTAAAGGTAAACTCATTTTTGGAAAATATTGACTTTGTATAAACCAAATTTATACCAATGTGCTGGGAGAGCAGTTTCACAACTGGCATACATGGCTCCAGGTATGGTAACTGAACACAGCTGGCAGCTCAGCCCATGCGCAGCATGCAACCGCAGTGCGCAGCAAACACATTACTGCCAGAGCCAGTCTTTCCGTCAGGTCTCTGTGTCTCTGGCTGCAAGAGGATTAAATATTTTTCACTTGCAAGTTTTCTGATGGGCAAGGTCAGTCTCTGAAGTGATGGATATTGGGTCATGTCACGCCTGAACACAACTGTAAGTGACCCATGAAATTAAGGGACATTTTCTGGCATTCACTCAGGACAGCTCAAGTTTCCTGAAGGTAGATCAGCCTGGAAAGTCCTAGCAACAAAAAAAAAGATATTCATCTCTAGGTAGAAGAAATACCTGAAGTAAAAATACATAAAGAGCAACAGCCTAACTTGAGTCCAATGAAACAGGAAAGTGGTGGTGGTTTGGGCTTTTTTTTCACATCAGAGAACAAAACACAAAACAATGAAAGAAAAATAATTCTATAGATGTGCTATATCTTGAAATTGTTAAGGAACTTATACCATATAGCATCAGTGATTAGGGCAGCTTATAGGGAGCTTCAGACAACAGCACTGTGGGATCTGCAAGGCTGTCGCTGCTGCCTAGGCTTTGGCAAGAATTTCTGTCATCCGAGTTTCCATGAGGAGGGAGCAGCCCATGAGGAATTGCCTTTTTCCACGGCTGTGGTCACAGAGGAGCTCCTCTAATACTTCCGCGCATTATAGGGTCCAAGACTGTTTACTGTGAGGTCTTGGAGACATACAAGTCTGCTGCCCTCCAAGTCTGAAATCATCTAGGTTTGGTGATGCACTGAGTCTACATAAGACAGCTAGGGTCTGCCTCTGTTCTACAGGGCTATGGAGGGGCTTCCCACAACTCCCAAAGGATATGACACGGTATCCAGCCGTCTGGTCTGCCCACTGAAAACCAACTTGCTAGTTTGATATCCACTACCTTTTTTTTGGATTTCAGTATGTCCATTGCATTGTTGAAAACTTGATGGAGTGCCTACAGCCATACAGGCATTTCTGTCTTTCTAATAACATTGATAAATACATTTTGAGATAGTCAATATAACAGCATCAAGCTGTAACAGCCCAATCTTGCCCATTTGATAAATATCAGAAGTTATGCAGTCACTGGATGACTAAAAGTTGCTCAGCCTGATGGTCTCTAAAAAGGGAGACAAGAATTACTTTTCAAACACAAAATCTGCAGGAGATGACTGATGCTTGCATCAAGCAAAAAAATTCATGTCAGCTTTCTAATATCTAATGAAATTATGTCAAGCACTCACCTTTTTTTTATCATGTTAAAAGGGCCCTCTATGAAAATGTGTCTATGCACCATTTTAATCTGAATGACAAGCAGCGTTGCCAGGCAGTGATTTCTCCAACCTACCACACCTGCTTGGTATTTGGGAGAATTTAGTTATGTTCATGGTATCACCACAGGATACAAAGTGGAGATTTGCAGGAGAAGGGAAAAACAGCTTAGCATGAAACTGTATAGTACAGTTCTTGTTGCCAGAAATGGCATTAACAGTAATGACATACCTGCCCTGTCAAAGTGTAGACATTTTCTTACAGTCAACTTTATAAATCACATAAGATAATCTGCCCAGAAATGAGATGGCTGGGAGTAAGGTGAACAACTGACTTCTTGTCTGTTCTTTACATAAGGGGCTTTATGTGCCCTACTTACTGGAAAAAAAAAAAAAAAATTTTGAAGCTGGTAATTACATGTTTTAAATGCAGAAGTTTGTTTAAAATACAAGCAATAAATCAGGAAATCATTACATAAGGGCATTATGAAAAGGTTTCTGGCATTAATAAGATAAACTTAAGTTACACAATATTGATGTTTTCTCTAGTGTTCTTAATCATGTTTTCAGAGAGATGTTCCACTAACCCATTGAATTTGTTCCAAACTTTAAATAGTGAGCTAAAGTATTTATCTTTTCCTACGTCTTATTTCCTACCAAAAAAAGTGCTAACTGGATTTCATGATTTAGCTTTACTCATGCCCAGTGAATACAACAGGGCACTATTAGACAGTAATTAGGAATAAGGCACCTTGTACTTTGAGCTGGTTTCATTTTTGAGTATCACAGGTTTTCAAGCACTGTGTCAGATGACATGTCATCAATGAGAATAAATCTCAGAACAACTCTGATTTTCAGTAATCTCTTCATCACTCCCAGGGAGAAGATTTGTGACTCAGAACAGCCAAACCATTCCCTTTTGCATTCTCAGCATCTTCTTTGTAGCTCACAACAGCTGAAGTCTACATGAGACACAGGCATGTGTCTGGACTACTCTGCTATTTCTGATATAGAAAATGTCTCTTCCTGCTCTCCCTGTGTCCACTAAATCTCCTTATGCCTCAGACCTGTGAGTGGGGTAAAAAAATGTCCATATTACCAAACCCTTTTCCTAATAAGGGTTTGAGAGACCTTGCTAGCCAACAATGTCCTGATAACTTAATACTTACTGTCTTTCCAAGTATTTGTCAATTCACAAAGCCCTCTAGATATTAATCTCATTTTATTTGTGTTAAAGATACAACTCTGACACTTGCCTCACTAGACAAACAGCAAGATTAAGAGTATGCAGGTTGCCATTCTCACATTGTATTTTCTTTTGTCAAATGAAAACTGGTTTAGAAATGACTAATCAATTTTGGGTATGAGTGAATCTTTTTTATTTACTTCTCCTGTAAAGTCAGCAATCTTCCCTGAGCATTTGACAGCCATCTAAAGCACCTAGCACTGAACATGTGAGAAAAGGTGACTGTATCATTGCCTCCTATCTTGCATGTGTAGACAAATGTATACATGAATGGTATGAATCACTTCAGAGCACCTCTTGCCCTCACAGGGCCGAGTTTAATGTCAGTGTTCAGCAATAATGCTACTCCCTGAATTTGCTCGCAGCCTACTGCTGCAGAAAGGACTTAACTGAAAGGAAACCCTCCTGCTGTGTCTGTAAAATTCCTATTTCCAAAATGCATTGTCCCAGCAGGCAGTGTACCTCAGCAGAGTTCCTAAGGGTATCTCCTGAGATGATAGCTTTGGTATCCTGCTTTCTAAAATGTGCCCACACGAATAAAAGTAACCAACTATAACCTCAAGGCATACTGTTTAGTGAGTACAGTACCATGATGTGAGGATCCAACCATTCTACTGAAGATTATTGTAAACAGCATGTAGCTGAAATGTGCCAAAAAGCGTTGTAGCATATTTTCAAGATCAAGTTTCTCTTATCAGGTTAGAATTTATAACACATTTGTAATCAACATTTATCCCGTCCTCATCAGAATGTGTAACACATTCCCACAATACAGAAAATACAAATGCAGGGCTGTGTTTAGCCATATTCTAGTCCAAAAGCTTCTGCGTGCCAAGAACACTTGACTGGTCTAGTCACATCTGTTACTACTCAGCAACTATTGTTTAACATTTGGTTATACTTTTCAAGAGGTTTCATTCAATCCTTCTATGAACCAGCGGTTTGACTGCTGTACACAATGAGTACAGACTCCTCCAAGCTGGTAACCACAGTGAGTAAACCCCAGAAGCGGCATGCAGAGATGCTTCTGTTAGCTCTGTGGGAGCCATCACTGCAACCAGAAGCAGGGTTACCCACACCAGTGTGTGCTCCACCCAGTCGGCCAGATCTGCCAGGAAGCTTCACCACCCAGGCTAGCAAATTTACATTGCTCCACTGAGCCATAGGGACTCACAAGCTGGGATGTCTGTCCTGGGTCCGCTGGGTTTCTGCTCCTGGCTATGCCATGGCTCTTCAGTCCCTTCTAAGTGGAAAACTTCCTAAAGAATGGGTGAGGGAAGGACAACTGCACAATAGGAACTCATACCACTTCATCCCAAGTGCCTCCACTCAGCAAAGTTTCAGATCAGTCAGCCCAGTTTGAGAATAGGAATAGGAGATGATGAATGATGTACAAAATCTCCGGACATACATATTAACTGAGTTGTCCTGAAATGGCTGGATAAGGCAGTGAAAAAAATCACTGCTTCTTGTCTCTGACACAGTGGTCCTGAAATTAAGCATTCATCTTTGTTGCAAGTAAAGACAGATTGCCAGGATCTATCTGGAGGTGTGATGCAGTGACTGCCCAGTGGCAATATCCTACACACTGTGTTTGCTCATGTAACAGTTGTTTTTTCCACCTCAGTTTTCCTTCAAATCTATCATGTGTCTCAGTTCCTACGAGTCACCACTGTGTGACTAAACACAGGAGTGCAGGATCTGCAAATATAGACAGCTCTGATACCCAGAGAACTGCATGCTGGGCATCCTAGAATCATGCCATGAGACAGGTGAAGACAGCAATTTGATGCCCCACCAAGCCTTTTCTTCTCCAGGCTGAACAAATCCAGCTCCCTCAGCCTCTCCTCATATGTCATGCTCCCCAGCTCCCAAACAGGCTTAGTGGCCCTCAGCCACATGAGTTCCAGCTGGTCAACTCTTTCTTGTCCAAAACTGGACACAGTACTCCAGACACAACCTCATGAGTGCCAGAGACAGAGAATTAATCTTTTTTTCTGGTCTTGCTGCCTACAGATTTGTTAATACAGACCAGAATGTGGTTGACCACCTTTGCTGCAAGAGCAGCCTGCTGGCTCTTGTTTGACTCATCCCCCACAGCTGCCAGGTCCTCTTCTGCAAAGCTGAAAATGGAATAAAATTCTAGAGCAGTAGAGTTCAAAAATAATCCCAAGGAGAATCATTTATTGTTTTCTTGTCTCTAGTGTCTACGTTTTGATGAATTGATATCTTCAGTTAAGATTCCCATTTCACATTAGTTCCTTACTTCTGAACATATGTTCACCCATGTCAGCAAACAGTCCCTACCTCAGCTATGATCACTCACGGTGCCAGCACAGCACAGCTAACCTCGCATTGACCCAATCTGGAATTATCTGTTTATACGGACTATAAAAATACAGCACCAAAAGCTGCAAAATCACTGGGTGAATATTGCTCCCACAAGGCCTGCATAAATCAGCATGGATTTGGGCAGCTGTGGTGGGTTGGATAGTGAGGTCTGCTTTCTCCTTGCTGTCCAGCAGATGGGGATGACTTCTTCACAGAAGGTGTCTGTCCAAGGCAATTGCTCCACAGCAAGACAAATGCAAACACTTCATTTTCCCTGTTGCCACCTATGTACAGCTCAGTAGCACTGTGCTGCACAGACTGAATTAGGAAGAATGACTGAATTAGGAAGAATGACTGAATTAGGAAGAATGACTGAAAAAGAGCACTTCGCTTTGACCAGCACTGGCAGTGACAGAATAAAGGGAGAGTGTTTCTCCCTTTCCTTCTTTTTCTTCTTCTCTTGCTACTACACTGTATCACAGCTGGATGCTTTTAGTGATGCCAGCTGTTTTGTCAGAGCAGCTTTATTGAACAAGAAGGTGTCAAGAAGCATGTAGGAAAACTCCCCCCACTTTTAACTGTAGAAAATTTATCCTGAGAAGAAAAAACCCCAGTTTAGTCCAGTCAATCAGACTGACATCTGCTCTCATAAGCAGCTTGCTTGGAGTCAGTATCCCAGGAAATGCCATGTGTCACAACCAGAGAGTCCTACAGTCCACCTTTCTACATCCTGAACTCAGCCATCTCCCTTAAATGCTGTTGCTGTTCTTACAGACCACTGCTGCCATACGCTTAGCCCTTCTGACTTGCCTCTGTCCCTCTTCAGCTTCTACCCTGCACAAAGACTTCTGACTCTTCCCAACGGTGGTTTTAAAAGCCTCTTCTCGTCTCTGAGTGGGATAGTGCTATGTCATAGAAGAACACACTACATACCATTGTTCCACAGTGTCATGAAAGAATGATCATAAATGCCAGATGGGAAATGGGACATCAAGATACTGTTTATTTACTAAAAATATACCCAGTCCTCAGGATCTCTCAAAATTGCCTTTTTACCCCTTCCTTTACACAATGGCTTGCCAAATCTAAACTAACTTGTGGAAGAAAAAGCTATAACATCATGTCTAGGTCTTCCACAGAAAGTGCAAACCTGAAGTGCCCTTGAACAGCTTTTTGAAAAGTATAGGGGCACTCCTCTTAATGTCATAAAAACTAATGTCTTCTGGATGATAAGCATTAATACAACAATACTGAGGTCCAAAAGAAATGAAGGCTTTGGCCTCAGTTATGTGTATTTAATGAAAAAGGCATTTTTAATAAGAGTACAGCCTTAGAAGAAAGTTAATAGTGCAATTTCCACAGAGCAAATACTCTTAGGAATAGAGTATCCTTTAGAACCACAAAGGGGTGATTTACAAACCACGTGCATAAAACAGAAAATGTGATGGTTTTGGTTATGTTTTCTGTAATGATGGCAAAACAAAGGTATAGTAAACCCTAGAACTATATTTTATATAGATTGTCCAATCTTAAACAAAACTGAAAAAAAATACAAACTTGTCTGATCTCAGATGGGAGGTCTATTATAGCTAAGGATGAGACTTGCAAGGCATCTCATAAACTGTAGGAATTAGTGCTATTAACAGATTGGATATAAGTATTTGAAATTTTGTATTAAGCATTAAGGGGTCTTTTCCCTTTTGGGTCAGAACACAGCAAGAATTTGTTTCAGCTGCTTATGTTGCACAGGGGTTTGTGCTAAGCTATGTTGATTATTGGGAACTCGGCACTGAATGAAACCACTCTCCCATAAATGCCTTGGCTGTAATTATAGATTCATAGAATCACGGAATCATTTACATTGGAAAAGATCTTTAAGATTATCGAGTCCAACCATAAACCTAACACTTCCAAGTCCACCCCTAAACCATGTCCTAACTAAGTGCCACATCTACACGTCTTAAATACCTCCATGGATGGTAACTCCACCATTTCCCTAGGCAGCCTGTTCCAAGGCTTGACAACCCTTTTGGTGAAGAAATTTTTCCCAATATTCAATCTAAGCCTCCCCTGGCACAACTTGAGGCCATTTCCCCTCATCCTATCACTTGTTACTTGGGAAAAGAGACTGACATTCACTTCATTACAACCTCCTTTCACTCACAGTCTATGCCCCAATCAGAAGCAGGCACCTTAATGGAGCCAGGCAGCAAATGCCACAGAAAGATGCTGCTTTCCATAATAAGGCTTCTGTCTGAGCAAGGAGAGCCCTGAGCTTGCAGAGAGATTTCCAGAGCACGCTATGTAGGCACACATAGCAGCAGCAATGCCCTCTTCTCCATTCCCATACTCAGGTTGACAGGTTCACATGGGCTTTGGGCTTCTTGGTTTCATTAAGCAGTCTCTGACCTTTCTGCAATCAGCAGTGCACAAGCCTCTGACAACAGAGCACACCACAAACTTTCCACAGGTTGGTAACTGACGGGTTAGTGCCAGCTGCCCCAACCATGCACCCCTCACTACTTTGACCTGGTCTGCATGGCCCTTCCAGGCTCTGGGAGGATGACTGCCCTCAAAGAAAGCACAGAGCAACAGCGGCTGATTCCTTGTGTTTTAATCTGATTTAGCACTGTCCTTAGTGAAATTGTTCAGTTTCTAGTGGCTGTCCTGGCCCTACCATGGCAAAAGTCAGACCTGGTTGAAACCTTGGAAGGTGGTATCTCTACTTCTGCCAGCCCAGTCGTAATGTCTAATGACTGAGGCAAATGATACATGGATACGTGCACATGCTACTGTATAGGTTGCACAATAATGCTTTCTATGCTTATGTATATATGCCCATCAACACTGATATAAAGCAGAAGAATGTAAGGACCCTACTTCTGCAGAATGAAATTTTATTTGAAGTTCCTGACAGCTTCCAGCTTTGTGCCAACCAGCTCTGGAAAAGAGTCCCATGACTCAGTATTGTAGTAATTTGGATCAAATTAAATATGTGTCCTGGTTTAGCCAGGATAGGGTTAAGTTTCCCCAGCAGTGGGGGGAAGCTCTAGCCGGGTTATTCATATATCATGCTGACGTCAGGTCCGGGCGCCAGAGCGCGGGAAGAATCAGTGATCGCATGGGTTGGCACAGCCGGTCCTCTCACTGCTGTATCGGTAGATATCTTGCTCTGTTCATTGTTATTACTGTTACTGTTATTGTTATTGTTGTTGTTTGTTGTGTTGCTGTCGCACCATTGTATTAAACCTTTCCTTATTTCAGCCTGGGGCTTTGTATTTCACTCCCTTTGTGGGGGTGGGGCAGCGGCCGCGTGGTCTCAGACCCCGGCAGGGGCTAAACCACCACAATATGAAATACCAGATCTGATATTCAGCGTGTCAAATGCTTTTTAAATCTCATTTGAAGCAGAACAGTATGTCCTGAAAACATGTAAATACCAAACAGAAATAATCAATATGATAAAAGCCATGGTGAAGAACAAAGGAAATGCACTTCCCAAAAAATATAACAACGAAGGAGCTGACCAGCAGTTTGCTGATTGTACTACAGTGTCATAATTCAAAGCTGGAGAGGAAGCAGCATCAGGGGAATTACATTAATAAAGCTTAGATGGTACCATTGAGCAAACTCAGAAAAACAAATGGCTTAAAGGCAAGCAATGATTTGTATATGATAGAAGGTTCTGTGGGCAAGAAGATTAATCTGTGTTTCATACTATAAATTAGAAGCAAACAAGGTATTGCACAGTGTACACTCACTGAAAAATAGCACTGTCTTTTTTTTAAAGGGTGAAATATGTAGGAAGCACTGGAGAAATATTACTGGATCTACTTGCAGGGACAGAATGGTGTTTCAGCACTGTTGTGAAGACTCCTGCAAAAGGAAAATAACATGATGAAAAGTGTCTTGAGCCAAAAATCGAGTAATAAATAAATGTGAACGTCATAAGCACACAAGTAATATCACGCAGAATGGAAATAAAGGATGACATCCCTGACACACTGGAAGCATGACATATACAACATATGCTAGAAAGCTGGCTTCAAAACAGCACTCAGATCTCCATTTCTACTTGTTAGGGAGAGCTGTATTAATGTCTTAATGCCCTCTAACAGGAGACTTAAAATTAATCTTTATTCGGCTTTCAAACAATGAAGCTCATTTTCTGGGAGTCTGTCTGGAAGAGAGACCTGAATTCTACCTCTACTTTCTTCAGAAAGTATCTGATGACACATTTATTTTCTGATGAGTTTGCTCAAAGGTACCTTCTAAACTTCATTAATTAAATTATTAATATAATCACTAGAGCTGGTCCAAACCCACTTATTTTCCTTGTAAAATAATTAGTTTAGCTTCTACCGAAGTTTCCCAGAGTATTATCATTCTAACAAAACAACAGCAACAAAAAACAATACCATCGAGCCAACAAAGAAGGTATATGGGAGGTGGGTGGTAGTGGTGGTGTTTGCTTTGGTAAGAAACAAATATTATCTAATAGAAAAATAGCTATTGGAAATTACTGTTCAATTATGACTTTCTGCCAAATTTTTCATATAATTAAAAAACATAAAGTGACTACTAGTGCTAGAAAGTTGTTGTTACTAAAGCCAGGCAGATCAAGAGGCTGCTTTTCAAAAACCTGTCCAACCAGGAGCTCAGACCTGGAAGGACTGTCCGACTCCTAGGGTGGGAAGCTAGAAAAGAAGGAGCAGTTGGTTCAAGGGACACACAAGGCAGCAGGAAGCTAACAACTGAGATGAGCATTACAGATAATAACACTCCATGAATAAAAACTGGAGTTACAGAGAAAGATGGAAGGGCAAAATGAACAAGAAAGTGTGACCATGCTACACTGGTGGGAAATTTTGCAGTATTAATGAGTTTCCAATTCTGCTTATTACCTAGCTATCTTGGTGTCTTCTTTACCAGTTTGATGAACAGACCTATTCCAAATCATGACATAGGTATATTTAGCTGTTGGATTCGTGCTTTTCTTTCATGATTATTTTAGCTGAGCTCTGCACTGAAACTCAAGGTGCTACTGCAGATGGTAAGCCTTCACCCCTCTCTCTTCTGAGCGTTCCTAGGCAAGAATGACAGTACCTGGGATTACTGGGACACAAGTACACTGTCTCACGGAACTCCAGCACAACTGAGAAAAGCATCTTGTCAAAAAGGTGGTTTCAGAAAACTGAAGTGCTGATGAACTTCAAAGTCTACTCAAGGCAGTCCCCTCTCAGCAGTGAGCTGCTATGTGAGAAGAGATTCCTGCTACAAACTCCAGCAAACCTCAGACGACATGAGCAGAAGGGACACCATCACTCCAATCCTCCGAGGGAGGCTTTATCATGTGGAAAAACTTTCATGGAAAAAGATGTATTTATTACCCTTTCAATAAACAACAACAAATTTCCAAAGCAATGTAGAAGACATCCACTACCGAGAGAGGTTTCCTTTATATCATGTCAAGGATGTTGAAATCTCAGAAAGTAGAGCACTGTATTAAACGGGTCATTTTCCCAACAATACCACTTTAGTTACTTCACCTGTAAATTACTGAAACGTAGCAGGCATCCTACATAGTGCTGTCTGCAAGGTCAGGAAACCAAACAGCAAAGAAACAGCCCTGGAAGATGTACTCAGAACAGTAATAAAGCAGTAGGACTATTCTAATTGATGATGATATTTTAACCAAGATATTACCAATCCCAAATCTCCGGTCAATCCTAGAACTGACCAGGGATACTCCCAGCACCCTATCTTTGTGACCTGGAAGAAGTGGAGCTATCAGAAATTATTAACACTAAGCATGAAAGATCCCTCTTCTTAGGTTTTATGAGATCATATCACTGCTTTGAAGTGCTGATACCTTACGATTCATGCAGTTCTTGTAGATAGAGTAGAGCTGCAGAACTGTTATTTTGAGCAATCTAGTAACATAAATCACCAAGCAGTATTTGGCCTATTTGTCGCAATGTTAGGATGTAAAATGACATTCTTCCAAGAATCTCCAGTTCCAAGGAGTTGCCTGTGTTGGTCGATATGAGCAATGTACCTCCCTGTATTTTGCTGTGGCCTTGCCTAAGACTCAAGATATTGTTCAAAACCAACAAACACAAATGTTATATTCATAATGTATCAGTCTGAGTACCCTAATACGATAAAATGGGAGTAATATTTACAATAGTCTAAGATTCAAGCTTCAAACACTCCTTAACTCAAACTTTGCTGCTGTGAAGCCAGCCCAAGAGTGACTCTAGACATCAGCAGATTAAGAGAACAGGAAAAGCAAGGCTTCACAGAAATCACTTCAAGAAGATTCGAGAAATCTTTATAGAATTAGAGCATTTGAAATAATGTTTGATTTGATAATTTTAATCCTGTAGCCCAGATAAGATTCTCTAGTAAATTCTATTACATGGATTAAAATAATTAACAAAATATTTCCTCTCTACAATAGACAGTACTGAGAGTTCATTGCAAATGAAATCTAATGTCAAGGACAGAATGGTATGTTCCTTAGATAGCTCCTTTTTCTCTGTCACTGCCTCATCCACAAGCAAATCCACATATCTGACCAATACAGAGCTTCTGAAAAATGTGTGTGTGTGCTTGTGTTCTCTCTGGTAGCATGGGAACACTATATCCTCTGATATTTTAATTTTACGGGCCCAGAAAGTAGATCAGGACAGTAGAGGGCACAAGAAATCAAAGTTAAATTTTGATACTTTGTTTCTCAGCAAAATACTAATGGCATATTGAACAGATTGAAATTTATGGTTTTTAATCAAATCGATTTGGGTAGAAGCATGTGTTTTTACCACTTTGAAGCATAATGGGTGCGCAACCAACGAAGTATAAACTGAAGTAAAATTACACAGATCGAAAATCTTACCTTACAAAGATGGTCAGCTTCTGAAACGGGAGACAGAGAAGAACCACAGGAGATCTTACCACTAGGTTGCTTTGCACTCTAGTTTGCTTTGCACGTCTTTCCATATCATCCTGAAAAGCTTAAAATTCAAGGATATGATGTGACTCCCGTTAACTTTTCAAGTTGCACAAAAACAGTGGCATTAAAAAGTAAACACTACATGTATCAGAAGGCTAATGGTAAAAGGGATTCACCCACACTTAAATCCTTTTTGCAGTTCATGCTTAAATTCTGCTCAAAAAATAGTTTCTTTATGGCAGTGCAGAACTTACCACTGTTTTCTGCTCTGCAGTCTCACCGTCACCACACCTGCCTTAACCTTTGGGCATTTGGGTTTTTTTCCTCCTTCAGGTCTCTAGTCAGATCTAAATTCCTTTAGCTGTACTACTGTCTGGAACTATTCCTTCATGGTCTTGCACTGGACCAAGAAGCCCAAGAAACAATATAGATGCAAAATAAACCAATACGAACTGACTGTTTTCCTGTGGTGCTTCAGAACAAGACCGTGGTAAGACTTTTTAACTTGATCACCCAAACTTTCCATGGACATGCCTTTTTTATTGGAATGCAAAATATTTGATTGGGAAAATTTCTGAATTTACAGCTCTGTTCCCATGCTATCTGATTTATCAAAATCTTTGGTAGGTTGATGGATTTATGAAAAAGGGCATCTTTACTATAATTTATCTGTGGAAATAATAGATGAGTATTTTTCTTGTCAAGGGCTTTATACAATATCAGCTTCTAGCTGTGGAAGTCACCAAGGTAGTAAGTGATTGTATTCTCTCCAGAAGAAAGAAGATAATGTTATAAGAAGATAAATACATAAATAAACATGAAAACTACTTTTAACAAAATAAATATTTTTTTCTTCTCTGATTTACCTAATCTTACTGCTATTGTTTAAGTTTTCTGATCCCAGGAAAGCCATCTCTTCTTTAAAAACCCACGATCTGTTATAAAGGCCATTTTTAGTTCTGGTTATCTGTAATGTGAAGTTCAGCTACACACAAGTACAGTAAATAATTGATGCTGGACAAAATATCAGAACGCTTTTGAAGCTTGAAAGAGTTATATTCTTGGCATTCTAGATCAATGTTATAAAATAGTCCTTGTTTCATAACAAGGGTCTAATCTTACCACCCTGTTAATCCTAAATCTCAGTTTGTCCAAACAACAGAGCTATTGTTTCTACAACTGCAACACAGCTTGCTCCTATACTTAATTTGGTATGGTTTTTAATTGATTAAATAACCAGATGAGATTAGCTTTTTGTAAAAGATGGGATCAAGTATACCATTTTGATGAGTGACTTTACGCTGAAGAGGATGACAGAAAACAACTACGTATTCCAGCAAGGGGTACATGGTGCTGTCTGGTGTAACATTTTCCAGTTACAGCCATTCTGACTATCCAGAACAAAATTAACATTGAATTCAGATAATTTTAAAAATTACATTAAAATTTGGTCACTGACCACAAAGAATTCAAGACAAGTGAAACAGCTACTGGGAATCTGCTAATCTGGGAATTAATTAGAGAAGAATGACATTTCTTCCATACATCTACAAAAGTTAATGTTAATTATTATTCTAGGAACTGGTGATAAACTTTAAACAGAAACTCACAGCCAGTCCATGAAAACTTTAGTGTATAGTGCTAGGCCCTGAATAACACCCTGAAACAAAGTTGACCTCTAGATAAACCTCACAACCAAACATTATCCATTATTGGTATCTGCTAATTAGTAAAATCTGTATTACCATTAGTGTTTATTAATTAGTATCTGATCAATAATGAAATATGTATGCTCACTAGTGAAAGATGTAGCTTAGACAAAATGTAATCAGTAGTGAGGATGAAATGTTGTGAGAATGTGTATCCAGCTTCCCTTGTTTAGCCTTGTTCAAGGCTGAGAACCCAAGTGTTTGACCTTGTTAGAAACTCCCTTGGTTCTCCCCCTGAGCCCTGGCCAGGCTTTGGGTGGAATCCAACAGGAGGATGAAACCAGATGTTTCTGCTCAAAGAAAAGTGCAAGTCATTCTGACTTGCTGATTTTTAGCACATAAGGCTGGACCCGTTTGCAGCGACTTTGGATGCCTCACCTACGGGTGGATGCACTGCGTAGGATTTCCCACTTGCCGGGACAGGCTCTCCAAATCCTCGCTGTAACCGGGGCTCCCCAGTGACTGCGGATCTGGATGTTGGTAATGTATGCAAGTGGTGATGGATCTTTCTTAATCACTATTCTCCCCATCGTGTAGTAATGATTAGGTGCGTTACCTTGCTTATTCTTATTTTTCTATAATTAACTGTATGTAGTTATAATTAAGTGTACTATCTGTATTTTCCTTATTGCTTATTTTCTGTATTACTTGGTTATATCCTTTAATTATTAACAGTAAAATAAGCCTACTCTTTTTACTCTGGTGTCTGAGTTTAATTGGCATCCTTGATCAGCAGAACACAGTGATATAGGTGTACTTAACACTTACATGGTCACTGCCAAGGCTTATCCTGTTTCAGTGGGTATAGGCCAAGAGTTCAGAGTGACGGTTTACATTATTCATTACATTTTGATGTCCTGAGATTCAGGCCTGGCTACCACACAAACATGCACTGGTACGCTTAAAACTTGGTCCTATTTTGATATTCCTAGCAACATAAAAATACAAAAAACCCACTAAAGTGAATACCCACACAAGGGTTTCAGTTGAATGTGTTTTAACAACATCCTTCATTCTGACTGACTGCTGTGTGTCCTATAAGGTAATCAGGGTCAAGATCAGAAAAAATTTTAGTAATCAGTGGAGCAAAAAAAGAGCAATGTCATATTCTTGTAAATATTCAGAACATACTGATTCCAGTAAAGAAGACCATTATAATAAACCCAGTGCAACTCCATGTCCCTTTCCCACACACTCCACAACACTTGTTTTATTGCTTCTTTAATGGATCTTCTGAATAAAAAACCCACAATATGCTTCTGTCTTTACATTTCAGTGTACACTTCATTTCATCACTTAGTTGAACCATGTGGGGACATACAGAAATACAAATATTGAATTGGATTTGAAACAGTGACCTGTTTTGCTTGTAGCACTCGGTAACTTTATTTCTGAAGTACCATTCCCCATAAAAAATATACTTTTTGCCCATTGTTAAAACTGTACAACATGACACTGATTTCCAGAAAATAACAGGAGTTCCACTAGTGCGTAACTCAAAAAAAAGTAGAGTTAATACAGGGACATCTACAAACAAAAATACAAAATGATATTCTGTAAAACATTAAACAATAAACATCAGTGCTAAAAAATGAAGCCTTGTTTTCTTTTTAGAGAGAGATTCCCAACACAATTCCAGAGTTCACCTATGCAGATGAATAGTCAAATGACTGAGAAGCCTGTTTACATTTCACGCTTCACCTGGAATGTGATAATCATAATTACATAGCCATCAAATATCTGAAAAAATAGACACTTCAGGTAAAGCCACAGCTAACATCCAAGCACAACATAACTGTCAATACAGAATCCTAGGATCTGTCCATGAGCACTAAAATCGCTCTCCAAAAAGGAAAACACAGTTTCTCTTTTTACACTTTTGATCTTGTGAGCTTTAGTTGAGAGAACTGACTCCGACAGAATTATTTCCATGAGCAAAGATCATTTCTATAAATTTAGTAAAATCAGTTTGTATGCCTGGACTCCAGTGAGTGCTGGATACTCCTGCTGGTCCTTGTAGATTTTTGCCTGTAAATACCATTTTGGATTCAGCAGTCCTCAGCTGAAACTTCATTTAAACTTTAGACTATTTTGCGTAGCTGGGGAGTAAAACATCACTTTTCCATGGAAACACCTATATACATTGTTCTGGTTTGGGTTTTTTTACATTCTCAAGTACCATCAAGCCTGTGCAATTGTTAATATAAATTGGGGGAATTCTCTTTATGTTCCCTGGCCAAGCCTGCTTCGCTCTGCAGGAATACTGCACCTTTATGAGTGCAGTTCAACAAGTCAGAGGCTGTTATTAGCAGGCCACATTGCAGCACTATCCCCAGGTCAGGAATCATTACAATCCTGCAGGTGGAAAAAATTCACCATAAGCAATCCGTCTCCCAAAAAAGGAGACTGGTGGGGAAAAAAAAGGGGGGGAGCTTCACTATTACAAGAGACAGGGAAGTGGTAGCATTTCCAGGTGTTTTTAAATGGTATAAACCATGAAAAGCAGTAAAGATACCTGAAATCAGAATGTTTCCAAGTGAATACATATTTTGCCCTGGTTTCATCCTCAGGAGCATTGTCAAATGAAATCCTAGAAACTTATTTTCAGCAGGGGGAAAGCACAGAAATACCAAGGCAGGGTTCTTCTAAGTATAGAAACTGTGAGGATTTAAACAGCAGGAGGAGAGTTAGCTCTAAATTTGATCTGGTTTTCCCCATGGAAAGGCAGCAATGGGTTTGCTCTCCCTTTGCCTGCCTCACCAGGGTGAGCAGGCATGGCAGCCCTTGCGGGCAGGGCCAGCTCTATCCCCCAAAGCGAGCCGGAGGAGAGGCTCTTGCCTCCCATGCTGGTGGGACTGAGGCTCTGCCTGGCTTGGCCTTGCAGCCAAGCGTTTACTTTTGGTGGGAGGCAAAGAGAAAGCCAGAAATGTAGTCAAAAGGAGTAACGGCAAGCAAAGAACAAAATGAGCCAAGCCGTCCTCGCCCCTCACCCCATACATTCATTGTCTGGGCACCAAAGCTTCACTGCTAATCCCCTTTCCCTCAAGGGTACTCCACAACTCCCATGAAGCTATCAGTCATCTTCATTCAAGAGTTCGTGTCCTGCTCATATTTGTTGGCATTTGACCATTATCCACAGCTTTGCTAGTCACGTTCCTAAAAGACGCCACATCTTGGAGTTTCTTTGTGGTTTTTAGTCCTTTTCTGAAATCCTCCCTCCCCAGTTTGCTTGGTAAGGTGGGTATTCAGCATGTCTTTGTGCTGTGAGGCAGGGAAACATGTAAAAGTCCAGTTCACAGGTTTTAAACAAGTGGGAAGAAACAAGGGTGAAGCTCTGAAAGTTCAGGACCATCTAAAGTTCAGGGCTTGCTCTTCCTAAAGCTCTAAATGCAAGCCCAGAACTGTCGGGAAAACCAAAATTCTGTAGATTTACGCTACTGTCTGACCTGCACACACCCAGGACTACACTGCAAGTCTTGGGGTCCTCTGTTTACTCTCAGGTTGTGTAGATCTGGCTTCAGATATTTGAAAAAGGAAGAATGTCAGAGTCTGAGGGCTGGTTTTTAGAAACCCTTCTATAAAACAGAGAGTCTGTTCTGCTCACCCTGAATTTAACAGCAAAAGTCCAAAAGAAACTTCTGAACGGCAATGTGCCCTTCTCTCCTCTTGCTACCCCTAGTCAGGTCTCATCCTACAGCTTTTGCCATCCTCTTGTATGACAAGGAACCAGGTTCAAGGTCTTCTCAGCCCTGCAAAGACAAAACCAGCGACGACGCACTGCCTAAGACGACAGGCACGTCCTGAAGGAGGGAGAAGCATTTAGAGCTGCAGCTCCACCTTTAGATGGAGATCTGCATCGGAACCACCGCAGCGGGACAAGCACCCGTGGCAGCCGGCTGCAGACAGCCGAGGCAGGAAATCTTTGCGACAGTGGGGTGCACGCTGCTGGGCAGTCCCCCAAGTAGAACCCGACGGCAGCTTTGCAGTAATAGCATTTTCCAGTCTCAGAACACTTACTCAGTGTAACGTTGAGAGACACCTCTCTGGCTCCCCCAGACCTTCTCCTCTTTCCTGGCCCCCATTTCAGTGCCTCAGGATGTTTACATCACCCAGAAAACTGGGCAGCCTTGACCAAGGTGTCCCTGCTGCCCACGGGTCTGTCCATGCTGCCACCACTCTCTGCAGAAGCGGTCCAGAGGCTCCAGGGGTGGACCTGCTGCCTGCAGGGAGCACGGCCAGGCCAGGAAGCACCTTCCCAGCTCTGAGGGGCTGTGGAGATGCCTGTAGCACTGACACACCTGACACGGGCTGCCAAGGAGGAACGGAGTCTGGAGAAGGAAGCTCTGGTGGAAGTGGGGAATGTGAAGGGAGGATTTTCCCAGTGGGGTACACCCAGGTCTGGGGGAAAGATGGGCGCTGGAGAGGTGAAAGGGCAGGACCGGGGGGACCTCAACGAGGGGTGGCGATGCCCAGCAGGTGGGCAGGGATGCGGGCAGCCAGCAGGCAGGCCAGCACAATGCCGATGAGCTGCAGCAGTGCCAGCCCCACGGCGGCCGTGGCAACGTAGAACATGTTGCTGCTGACGAAGGCTGACACCTTGCTGAAGCAGCCGTCGCGGTGCAGCCTGCCTGCGTCGGGCGGGCTGCGCCGGCAGCCCCGGCGGGCCCGGCAGCAGCTGAGGGGCACCGAGCCGTTCTGCTCCAGCCCCCAGGGCGCGGCGAGCCAGTCGCGGTAGCTCTCCACGCCGCAGCAGGACAAGGTGCGCTGCAAAGCGTCCAGGGCATCCGCCGTCCCCTCATCCTCCCCGTAGGCCAGCAGGGCCTGGCGCAGCCCGTCCTGGAAGCCCTGCGCCACGTTCTGGCGGTAGACGAGCGCCGAGAGCCCCGCCGCCAGCCCGGCCGCCAGCACGGCCGCCAGGAAGGCGCTGTAGGCGCGCAGGAGGCCCCGGTGCTCCGTGGCGGCGCCGAAGCAGCCCAGGAAGCCCCAGATGAGGACGGCGGCGCCAGTGGCCAGGAGGATGGCGGGGGCGCTGGGGTGGTCGTTGGCCGACAGCGCCAGGTAGCTCCCCAGAGAGACCCTGGCCCAGAGGCCGATGATGAGCATGGTCAGCCCCGCTGCCCAGAAGACGAAGCTGAAGGCCATGAGGGACAGCTTGAGCACGGTCATGGTGCCCTCGGGCCCTGGCGCCGGCGGCCCGTGGTGCCGTCGGGCGGTGAGGGGGGTCCCGCGGCCGTCGGTGCCGCCGCTCCCGAGGGTGCCGGTCCGCGGCGCTCGGCGGGGAGGACAGGGCGCCTTGGCGGTGTCGGGGCTGCGGGCGGCTCCTGCCGGCTCTCCCGGGCGGCCCTCGGTGCGGCACCTCCCCCCGCGGCAGCCGGTGCCAGTCGCGCCGCCCGTCCGCCCCGTCCCCTTTTTCAGGGCCCGGCGCGGGGGCGCGGCCGGTGGCGGCGCCTGTCGGGGCGGCCCTCGGCCCTCCAACGGGCGGCCTGCCGGGCCGGGCCGGGGCGGGCCGGGGTCCCCTCCCCTCTCCCCTGTCCCCGTGCCGTCCTTTTTGAAACGAGCAGCCGCCGCACGTCAGTGCATACCCAGCAAACCGCGATACGCGGCGGGAGGCGGGAGGAGCACGTATACACATTGCGTAGGGCTCTCTCCGAGGTTCGGGGTGTAGGGAAGGGGTGAGTGTCTGTGCACGGTCGGTTCCAGCGGCCCGCGGCACTGCGGGACCTCAGATGAAAAGGTTCCGCAAACTGAAAGCTCGAGATTAACTTTCACTGCAATATGGTGCGGACTAGGTTTACCCTGGGCAAGGGACTAGACTTTTTCTTGTAAGCATTAGGAATAGCACCTAAAAAAATCGCACAAATAATCCACAGGAAGCATAAGAAATCTGTTAAACAAGAGGTTTTATTTCTTACACCACATCAAGCAGTGCTGTTAGGACACTTTGTAGAAACAAGCATAAATATGTACCTGAATATTAGCTAACTACACAGTCGGTCAGTCAGTCTTGATTATCCAGGTGGCCAGACTGTTAAACATTCACTTGATTTAGCCCATGATAACACTGAGCCACAGAGAAGGCATTAAATGGCCATGCAGGAATGTCCACAGATAGATACTGTTAGAGAACAAGCGGCCCTGGAAGGTCCGATTCCACCATCCCACTGTCTCATTGCAAAAGATAAGCTACTCCTACAACCCAGATAAGAAAAAGATGAAAAAGAAACCATAAATGAGGCAGGATTAGCATCCCCAGTGGTAATTAATTGCTTAGTGAGTCTTTGACCATACCAACTGACCAATTTCTCTTCAGCATTTCTTGACAGCACCACAAGAGGTATGTAGTACTCTTCAGTTCAAGATTTTGTACCATCTTCATTACTGTGGGACTTTGTACTGAATACAGAAACTACTCAAGGGCATTGCAAGACACAGAGTTGACTTTCATATGGCTTCAGGTGCTCAGGAAATTAATTTTGTTATATACTAACATACTATCAGACTTCTATAAAATATTTATATTGCTTTTTAAAAATGTTTTAATAAAATGTTTATTATTGCAGTTTCATTAGTTGGTGAAAGATCTTTAACCTGTGCAGTTTACTGGATCACACTTCAAACTGCAGTCTGGGTTTTTTTTTTTCTGTAATTCCTTATCCTGGGAAAATACTACTCTTGTTTGAATTTCCACTGATACAACGTTGAGTGAAATTGGGGGGTTTAGTTTGTATATGCGGTAGCCACACCAAAAAATCAGGTCAGAGTACCCTGTTGTTCACATCAAACTCATTTGGGACTGAATTTGGAGGTTTAATTGTGTTTCAACAGTTTGGGGGTTTTTTTGTGGAAGTTTGAGAAAAATATTTTGTAGGTTTCTTTCTGTTACAGAATCATGGAAAGAAAGGAGGTGCTTTAAGTATCACATTTTAACACATCCATTCAATATACAACCAGAAACTTAGTTGTCAAAACATGAATATAGCATAATCATCACTGAAACATCATCTGTTCTTTATTAGAGGCCTTAATAATTTAATTAGAAGACTGTTATCATTCCTGCATTTTACAGATTCTCTTCTTTTGCCTTTTTACAATATTAAGCTCTTCATCAGTTTCTTGACAGATCAAGTCTGAGCTAGTTCCTTTGATTCCCAGATCTTCTCAGAGGATCCCCAGATCTTCATGTCAAGATGATTTAGGAATGATGATTTCCATGCTCTAGAAGTACTCCCCAGAACATTGCATTATATTACCCATTTTAGCACTAAATCACATGACTAATACCCACAGTGAAGAATAAAAGCTCATGGCAAAGACAACTTAAGAGGTCTGCAGGTACAGAATTTCATAACCAATGGCTAAAAGCTGATAGTTTTCATGGTTTCACACCTAAGTGAACATACAGTGTTGGGACACTCTGAAGGTGACACTCATGAAGCTATGTTTCTTCTGAAGCAGTGAGTCTCTGCCGGCCAGGCAGTTGTCAGCCACGTGGGGAAAAGTCCTTGCTGTCCTTGGAACAGGCTGATCATTGCTGCATTGCCATCTTCCAACCACCTGTTTTTTCTCTTAGGATTTTAAACTGTTTGAATCCTTGAACTGCTAACTAGCAACATCTCAAAACTACCCACTGCTGTTTTGCCTTTCTTATCTCGCATGATTCTGTGTACTTTCTCACGATGGAGCAATTTTTTCAGAAGTTTTTCAGAGCTGGTGCTATCAGAACTAGGTCTTGGATTGGAGACAGCTGAAACCCATAGGAGAAGGGCTAGACCAGCTACGTTGGGTAGTGCTAACAAGGGGCTTACAGCCCCTTTTCACAGGACAAACCTGTGAACGCTCTCTCTGGATACTGTCTCAGATTTGGCTTCAACACGAATAAAGAACATCAATAAGTGGTGTTCTCTGTTACCCTTGCCCTTCCTTACAGTGAAAGAAGCAGGCAAAATAGCTTTAGAACAGGCTTGTATAGGTATCTCAGGATGCACTATGCCAGGTAGGCGTGGCCAAAATATAGGGCATATGGGCAGATCTGTTGTCACCCAGGTTCCTCTAGCATGTATCAGAGATGAAGGATGGTGCTAAGGGTACAGAAATCTAACAGTATCTCTGTAAAGATGTTTTACAATCTATCGGTGCTGTTGTGAAGTATTTGGCACATAAGAACTATTGGTTTCACTGGCAGTTAAATGCTGAACTTCCTCCAAAAATCTTGTTAAGCATTCAGTGTTAGAAGATGCCAGATGATATCAACATTTGTGCTTTTTTTAACCAGGGTGAAATGGATATACAGGGCCAAATTCTGCCCATTCTCATAAGCTGTGCCCCTGGAACTATTTGGGTAAGTAAAGGACATAGGATTGGGCTCCTTTAGTACATGAAGCCATAAACAATGGAACAGCTTCAGTGTCTGAAAAATAGTCTTACTAAAATTGTTTGATTTTTCAGACATAGTCAGAATCATAAAATATGTTACATAGAATCATAGAATGGTTTGGGTTGGAAGGGACCTTAAAGATCACCTAGTTCCAACCCCCCTGCCATGGGCAGGGACACCTTTCACCGGATCAGGTTGCTCAAAGCCCCATCCAGCCTGGCCTTGAACACTCCAGGGAGGGGGCATCCACAGCTTCTCTGGGCAACCTGTTCCAGTGTCTCACCACCTTCACAGTAAGGAATTTCTTCCTTATGTCCAATCTAAATCTGCCCACTTTCAGTTTAGAACCATTACCCCTCATCCTGTCACTACACCCCCTGATAAAGAGTCCCTCCCCATCTTTCCTGTAGCCCCCTTTAAGTACTGGAAGGCTGCTATAAGGTCTCCCTGGAGCCTTCTCTTCTCCAGGCTGAACAACCTCAAGTCTCTCAGCCTGTCCTTACAGGGGAGGTGCTCCAGCCCCTGATCATCTTTGTGACCCTCCTCTGGGCCCACTCAAGCAGGTCCATGTCCTTCTTGTGTTGGGGGCCCCAGAGCTGGACACAGTGCTCCAGGTGGGGTCTCTCGAGAGCGGAGTAGAGGAGGAGGATCCCCTCCCTCCTGCTGGCCACACTTCTCTTGGTACAGCCCAGGATACAGTTGGCTTTCTGGGCTGTGAGTGCACATTGCTGGGTCATGGTCAGTTTTCCATCCTCTAACACCCCCCAAGTCCTTCTCCGCAGGGCTGCTCTCAATCCACTCATCTCCCAGTCTGTGTTTGTGCTTGGGATTGCCCCAAACCATGTGCAGGACCTTGCACTTGGCCTTGTTGAACTTCATGTGGTTTGCACGGTCCCACCTCTCAAGTCTGTCCAGGACCCTCTGGATGGCACATCCCTTCCCTCCAGCGTGTCGACCACAGCACACAGCTTGGTGTCATCAGCAAACTTGCTGATGGTGAGATTTCTTACATCTTAGTAAGAAAACTGTTACAGAATCTCATTAAATGATAGTAGTGAATAAATGTTCATGATACTGCACATGATATGTGGACTGACAATTTGATGAAAGAGAAGTGATATTCCTTTACATGTCATTTTGGAAAGCAAAGTGTCGTGGAAATACTGTAAGAAGTGAGGATTTGGAAGTGCCCTCTAGTGAGAGCAATACCAATGATCAGAGTGGTTACAAACATGGGCAGCGACTAGAGTGAGAATGACCTTGGAAAATGGAAAATAATAGATCTTCGAGAAAACTGGTACTTAGTGGCAGGAAGAAGCCTGCCAAACAGTGCATCTGAAGGATATGTGGGTGATAGCAGATAGCTAATTAGGCAGCGTTTTGCTATACTATTTGGCAAGGAAGAGCAGTCTGCTCGAAGCATGAATTTTCCTTTCTTTACTGTTTTGGTTTGGGCATGCCTTAAGTGTTACAACTCTTCCCTGGCAGAGACATGATGATTTTAATACAGTTTTCCATCTCCACCTTCTGTGATTTTTTTGTCTGAGTTTACGCTTGCAATTCTGAAGTGACTATTTCCAATCAGTCCTTAACAGAAAGAAAAATGATGCAGGGATTCTTCATGGCTTCTCAAGGAAACCAAGTCCTTTTGTAGTCCCCAGTTCATGCCTATTTAAGATATCTTTGGCTACAAGAACAAGTGGCAGCACTGGCGCAGAGAGCAAAATCAGGTAGTTTGAAGCTTTGCCATAAAAATATGGGTAGCAAGAGCGGCTTCAAAAAAGCAGTATTAGTTTAGTGTTCACAGGTATGCTTTCCTTAGACACCTGAATGAGATTTTCATGTCATGACTCAAAGAGAGGTACTATAGCTGCCAAACTACCTGCATTTATTTACCTTGGGGAAAACCAGAACACCTGTGATGCCACCATAGTGTCCTGCTGATGTTAAATCAGTGTACTTCTGGAGTTGTAACTATTTGTCTTTGGTATTTTCTTGTCTGGTGATATGCCTAAGAGCTCTTCCCATGGACAAGATGCCTACTGGGTGGCATCCTTGTGAATACAAAACAAAAAGGTTTCTTATGTTGAAGTCTGATTTTGTGATGCTTTGTCGTGTTGAGTTGTCTCTTACACAATAAATTCAATTCCATTTAATTCAATAGAACTGTTAATAGGAAAAGTAGTTACTCAGTGTGAGGAAAGTTATCAAAATCCAACTGAAATTACTTTTATGTAAAACTGAATTATATCTTCATTCTAAATTGAATCAAATGGAACAGGAGTCATAGTTTTACACTCTCCCAGTGCTGTGCAGCATGGATATAGTGCAAGTCCAGGCTGGATGGGAAAAGAAGATGGACTCGGAGGAAGAGAGAATTTCCCCTGATCTTCCCATGAACTCTGGGAAGGGAATGTGTTAACGTTTCATAACACAACTCACTTCTAGCTGCAAGTCCCTTCAGGGAAAATTAATAGATTGTGAAATATCACCTACTCTTGGCCCCCTCTCAAACCCTTAATCCAAGAGGAAATATTGGATAAACTGCTTCTGCTCTATCAGCGAGACTGAGGGACGCAGCCTGAGCAGACCGGAGTGGCATTCGGGTGGGATTCCTGCCAGCTTGCATAGCTGAGCAGGAGACGTTTTCGCCTGCAGCAAGTATGATCCTAAGGCAGAACTTAGCCCGCTGTTTCTTGGAATGTACCCCACCAACAATAGTAGCACAAGTGCTATTTTTTTCACACTGAGTTTATTTTAGGAACTGGGGTATACAATCTCTATTATAGATCAGCTACTTTACTATTAATAGCAACGATCAGAGCTCCTTTGGATTAATGATTTACTTCTAATGTGTTTTTTAACCTTAAAATAAAGCACAACATTTAGTTTTAGCTATAGCTTCCCCATAGTTACAGAGGATATTATGATCCATGCCTTGAGCAAGTCTCTCAAGGAAAATTCAATGCACTTTCCAGTTACCCTGCAGAAAATTATTATATGCTGAATTTCAGATACGTTTCAGCACTAGTATGTCCAAATAGCATGCAGGCTAGATAGGTGGGAAAGACTGCCAAAATACCATGTCAGAGGAATCTAAAAAGAAGTAGATCTTTAGGCTTTTCATTTCAGGGAGCAATGGGAAGACAAGACAAGGTTAAACATTGCCAAATTTTACACTTGACCTTAAAAAGATTTGAATATATTACTACTAATTCTCAATTTCCACTTGTATTAGGAGCTGAGGGTAGTATTTCACATATTGGGATCTATGTAATGTGCATATTGACAGCAGTTAAGTGTACTTAGCGAGTCATCATTCATATAATACTTACCTACACTTATCAATACAGATTTCCATATATGAGGGACATTTCCAAGATCTGCAGTAGCAAAATCTATTCCACTTTTCACTTGGTTGGTATAATTTTGTATCACCTTTGCTGATTTTGAAAATTAAAGACCTCGCTTCTTTAAAACCCCTTTTCTTTTCCTATCTTAAACAAATGCCATTATAATAATTGTGGACTAGCCAATCCAAAACAAAATAAATTACTGTAAATTAGGGAGTCATGTAGCATAGCACAATCACCTCTCTGTCTAATTTTATCACAACACTGGAGGCATCCAGTTCATGAATGCTGATGCAGAATAGTGGTGACAGGGAGAAGACTATTCCTCTGTGAATGCATACGATAGACCACAATATACCATGTAATATTATTTTGATATGTTAATCAATGGACAGTAGACTTTTTAGTAATATTGTAAGTGTGGCTTTATAGAATAAACAGCTGTTATTGCTGATTATATTAAAAATATTATGTACACGCCTGATATATAGAGGTGATCAATATGTTGCCTGTAACAGGTATGTATCAACAAATACCTACCAGTAGTGCCTTGCTTCCTACTGGTGCTTGACACGAGGTTAGTGGGGAGAAGGAATATTTGGTTACAAGAGAGCTTCATGCTTTCTGGGTCCCTGGGTCAGGAATTGGGAAATCCCATGGATAAATGCCACAGCTGAAGCATCTAGCAGAAAACTGAGGTCCAATAAAAAGATAGGAAGGTATTCCACATGCACTGTCTGATTCATACCTGCACAAGTATTTTCTTTATCTCTGCCAGGTTTTGACAGATAACACCATCACAAGTAGAGGACAAGGTGACCACACACTCTCTGTGGACTGGTTAAAGAATGCCATGGGGCAGACTGTTATCCTGGGGTCACTGAAACCTGTGTCCTTGCTGAGGTGAATGGTTAGGGCATTTCTATAATACCAGAGCACCAGAGGATTTTCCAAGCCTTGGGGTCCAGATCCATGGACTTTTACAGCTTCCTTGAATTGCTCACATGGAGTGTGCCGTCCTCAAGCAAGCATCACTCTTACCTGCTGTAAAGGTCAGGAAAGACTTATTTAAAGGAAACAGTCTGCATGCAAACAACACACCACACTGGCATCATTGCCTTAATCAGGGAAATAATTTGTCAGCCTGCCTGTCTTCTCTGATAGTCTCAGATGAAGAATCTTGTTTGGCTCTCCTGTGATGGTAAAATCTTAAACATTCTTACTATGATCTTCTCTGAAAAAAGCATGTTGCACTATTTGTTAAATTACACAGATTGCATGTATGGAATAAAGCGTTAATCATCATGACAGTCAACGTGAGAATTACAGGGAGTTTTACTGGAGTTTCCTATGGGAAGGACTGCTGAATACTTTCCCTTTTTTTTTTAGACAATTTTCAATTTTCATGTACTTTTAAAGTTACAGGTCTTCATGGGTTCATGAGGGGAAAGTCCTGCTTAACTAACTTAATTTCCTTTTATGACAAGGTCACCCATCTGGTTGACCAAGGGAAGCCCGTAGATGTGGGGTTTTTGGATTTTAGCAAAGCTTTGTGTACTGTCTCTCACAGTAGCCTTCTGGGCAAAATGTCCAACACACAAGTCCATAATACATTGGGTGAACAATTGGCTGACAGGTCAGGCTCAAAGAGTTATAGTAAATGAGTCTACATCAGGCTGGCAACCAGTCACCAGTGGAGTTTTGCAGGGTCAATTTTAGGGCCAGTGCTCTTTAATATTTTTATAAAAGATCGGGATTTAGGAATCAAATGTACATTAAGTAAGTTTGCCAATGATACTAAACTAGGAGGAGCTGTGAACTCCCTTGGGGGTAGAGAGGCCTTACTGGATAGACTAGAGAGCTGGGCAATCACCAACAGTATCAAATTTAACAAAAGCAAGTGCAGGATTCTCCACCTGGGTTGGGGTAATCCTGGTTATATGTACAAATTGGGAGATGAGAGGCTGGAGAGCAGCCCCACAGAAGGAGATCTGGGGGTTTGGGTTGATGGCAAGCTGAATATCAGTCAACAGTGTGCCCTGGCAGCAAAAAGGGACAACTGTGTCCTGGGGTGCATCAAGCACAGCACAGCTAGACGGTCGAGGGAGGTGATTGTCCCACTCTACACTGCACTGGTGAGGCCCCACCTCGAGTACTGTGTGCAGTTTTGAGTGCCTTGGTATAAGAAGGACATCAAACTATTAGAGTGTGTCCAGAGGAGGGTGTCCCAAGATGGTGGAAGGTCTCAAGGGCAAGACTTATGAGAAGCGGCTGAGGCCACTTGGTTTGTTCAGCTTGGAGAAGAGAAGGCTGAGGGGTGACCTCGTCGAAGTTTACAACTTCCTTAAGTGGGGCAGTGGAGGGGGATGTGCTGCTCTTCTCTCTCTGGGGACCAGTGATAGGACACAAGGAAATGGAATGAGACTGAGTCAGGGGAAGTTCAGATGGGACATTGGGAAAAGGTTCTTCACTGGAAGGGTGGTCAGTCACTGGAACAGGCTCCCCAGGGAAGTGGTCACGGCACCAAGCCTGTCAGAGTTCAAGGAGTGTCTGGTTGACGCTCTTAGTCATATGGTTTAGTTCTAGGTAGTCCTGTGAGGAGTCAGGAGTTGGAATTGATGATCCTTATGGGTCCCTTCCAATTCAAGATATTCTATGATTCTATATTCTTAACTATCATCTCAGCTGAAATTTCCCAAGGCAGATATCTATCTGAGTCTGAAGTACAATTTTTTTTTAACTTCCAGAAACAATGGTTCCACAAAAACTGTTTTGAAAAAGTTTAAGGTAAAAAAGGTATTTTTCTCCTTTAAAAATTGTATTTTAACCACATTTTTATAGCAATTCCATACTTGGGACTACAGACTTGAAAGTTGGCAAAGGACTAGGAATGATTTTTTTCTGTAATTTTCACATGAAACTGGTTAAATTTGGCAAACTATAAATCTCTGTAAACTTATTTCACACCTTCTCAGTCAAGATTTTGTTTGGAGCTGCTGGAGATATCTTCTTTGCATGATTCAGGCCAGGGGTTCAGTTTTTTCCCTGAAAACTGTTCTCTTAATTACTCCCATCCCTTTGGCCAAGTACTGGAATTCTAATTTTCCTGTGCTCTCCATGTTCCTGCTGATGGTGCCCAAGCAGGCAGGAAGAAGAAACAGATACAAATGCAATGACAGAAATTTGTCCAAAGGACAAAGTTTGACTTGGTAAAAGGGGTGACATGGCAGTAAGTTGGGAGAAAGACCTGGAAAATGCAATTACATGCCATTAGAACATACGAATCAAAATAAGTTGCATGGGGGAGGAAATCAGAGGGGATTTGGAAATGAGAAGAGAAAGAGGAAGAGAAATGAGATGTGGAGACAGCCACAGTCTTCCCATTTAGACTAGCCTGTATTCTCCAGGAGATGGTGAATAGAAGCTGAGTTGTGAATGTGTTTATTTTTAATTTATAGTGTGAATTTTAAATACTCTGACAAAAAAAAAAAAATTAAACTTTCAATGTCTCAGATGGATTACCTGAAATCAGTGCACAGTTTCTCATTCTAAAATTTCACGTCATCTCCTTCAACAGGGTATCATGCAGGTAGATTAATCCAGGTTTGTAAACCAAACCAAAACTAATAAAAGGAATAAGAAAATTATGATACAACACTGGAGAATAGGGCAGTTCTTATTTTACATAAGTAATGAGTCAAAAATTTGCAGTGAATCTTAACTATACACAATTCTTCCTTTAGCCTTGATGAGGAACAAGGACTGTTGCGTCAACTCAGGAATGCCTAATTCCTCCCTAAAATAAAAAAGATAGTAATCCATCCTTACAGATTCAAAAGACACCCTTTTATCTTTGCGCTAAAGGAGGATTTCTGCCACAGAACAATGTTTGAATTCTTCCTAAGTAGATACAGGAGAACATACCCCTAGGCATGTAACACTTGATTCTTCTCTGCATGGAAAGGTCACTCATTAACAGCAAGCCCAAATTTGAGTACAGCAGTACTGGGCTGATGCAAAGCCAGAGCAAACATAGGAATCAAGACCTGTAAACTTTGATGGGAACTTTATCTTATCTTTCATCATCCTTCAAAATATCTAGATGCTATTGTCACCTGCTACATCTTTAATTTGCCCCCTTCACCTGTTCTCCGACAGCTTTGTAGTCAGTCTCATTAAAAGAAAAAGACAACCAAGGAACCCATACCCTTCATCTTCTTGCTCAGTTATTTAAAGTACTTAGGAAAAAATCCAGATTTAGCTA
Source organism: Strix uralensis (assembly GCF_047716275.1). Classification (NCBI taxonomy): domain Eukaryota; kingdom Metazoa; phylum Chordata; class Aves; order Strigiformes; family Strigidae; genus Strix; species Strix uralensis. The sequence continues at coordinate 22,789,629 of NC_133976.1, forward strand.
GCAGATCACAGCTCTCTAACACAAATCTGGTCATTATTACCATCCCCAAGATAAGTTTGCTTCACTTTTGATGTGAAATTTCCACATGTGTGAAAATACGTTCCTAATTTAAATTGAGTTAAGTCACATTTACAATTGTTTGTAAATATTTTGTATCACAAATTGTTCTGCTTTGTAATGGCAGCTCTGAGATATGTCAACAGGACATTTATCGTGCCAAGTAAAGCTCTTGGCACTGATATTTACCATCTGTGGGCTTGCAAAGTCCTCTGCCTTGGTGTGTCTCATCTACTTCTTTCACAGCTAAGTAGTATTATTTCACAGTCTTCTGCTGATAGCAAGGTTAACTACACAAGAAAAGGAGCCCAAGGTCAATATGTTTATTAGAACACTTAGAAGACATGGTTAACTCTGGTGTGCCATCTGTGAACACTGCTTTAAAATTATTTCTTTTGTATGATGCCCAAGTCATAGGTATCAAACACTTTTATACTATTGTAGTTTTGTTTTCTTTTCCCAAGAAGAGCAGCAAATTTAGGCAGTAACCTGGTTGGGGACTATTTGGCTTTTCAGGTGGAGGAATTTTGTTGCAAGGCACAGGCAGCCCTTAAGCAAGTGGTTTAGAAAGTTACTGTTAGGAACTGTTAGTTCATAGATTCTCATCGGAGATGGAGGGACAGATTACAAGACTGCTTCTAGGCCACTGTCATACTGGGTAGGATGGATTTGCATAAACCCTCACAAGTTCATTAGGGGCACTAAACTGCTTGAAGGGTGGTAACTCTTTAAACCACTCTACCAGGACCACGAGCCCTATAGCATGTGAAAGGAAGTTGTCCATTGTGGTCGTATGGTAGTTTTCACTAGGGAAAGGGAAAAAAGTTTTCACTGGTTAGGGAAAAAAAAGCCTAGCAGAGACCTTTTCAAACGTATTGCCCTTATTTCCCCACTAAATTCTCCACCTTCTCGGAAAACATTTGGTTTAAGGTGAAATTGCTGTGTCCAGATCATAAGCATGTTCAAGACCCCCATGTTCCATACCTCCAGCTTAAGCTCAACAAAGCAAATAAGGAGCATTTCTCTTTCTCGATGATGTCTCCTTCCTTCTCTTCACTCTTATCCTTAGGTGTATGCCCCAGGATTTTCTGCAGAAAATTTGAACAAGTTTTATTTCTTGAAGCTTTCATCTCCTCATTTCAAGGTCTATTAGAGGACACAGGCACAGGAACTGACATTTTAACACAAGTATGTGGCAGGTAATCGAACATTCTGAAATGCAATAAATATAACTTTGGATTTTAGGTTCTGATTCTGCATTGTACAACTATTCCCTACTACTGAAATATGTACACAAACACAAGGTAACATTAAGGCAGCCTAATGATTTTCTTAGCAACTTAATTTTTTTCAGGAGAAAGGCATTATGAAGGGACCTTTCAGAAGTTAAGCACTTTTCCCATCTAATCTATGAAGGCAAAAGCAGCTGGGATTTGTGAATCAGAGTATTTCTAGATTATTAGTAATAAAGGGATTGTAATCATGTGTCAGGATTGATTTTTTTTAATCAAATGACACAGTTGAAGGAAATACAGTGTTAACAGTATTGATGCTCTTCAGCCTTAACCCACTCACAGCAGGGTCCTGGAGCCAGGTCCTGGAGTCACTGAAGCATAACAGAACTTTGCCAGGGACTTCAGCTGTGCAAGCCTTGTCCTTAAATGAACGCATGTACACTTAAGGAGTCTTAGAGCTCATGCAAATAGGGGAGTCGATGAGCAGGCAAGTTGGTTACAGCATTTTGATTAATTCCCCATATGGACATTGTATGTGAGGAAGCCACTGCACCACCTATTCCAAATTAATTTACTGTTTGCTTTGAACAGTCCCACGGGGAGTCAGTGGACAGCAGGCAGCACCTCGCTCTTTCAATCCCCAACTCAATTTGTTGTAGGACAAGCTGTTAGTCTTTATGTATGCCCCAAGGCTTGTGAGAAGGAAGGACTTTAACAGACAAGTCCCGTTGCTAAACCAGGGGTTTCAATACAACTTTAAAACAAGGTTGTGGACCCATTCTTTTATTCCTTGTGTCCACACCTTGCATCAGCAGTGATTTTTCAATGCTTCATAATCCAGCCTTATCTTCAACTCATTTGTTTATTTATTTACAGGGATTGCACCAAAAGTCTCCCATAATGCCATACAGCTTTCAAATCTGAGACAGACTAGTGTGTGTTAAGGATTGCACACTGGCTTTAGCCCAGACTTTTCTTCTCTGTAGCTCTAATCGAGCCTGTTATTAGTTGGAGACAGCACTGTGTGATTTAATTGTTCATGTGTAGGAACAAGACCGTATATAATAGCTCCATTGTCTCTCCTTGTCTTCCTGTAGCAGGACTTCTGGTTTCCTCCAGTGAACAGAAAGGTTAACTTGTGCAATCCTAAGCTCCCTCACAGGGGCATGTCTCTGGTTTGCCTTCTTTTCCAGCCTTTCCTGTAGAGAAGCATAAAGTCTGATTTTGCCTCTTTGGTGATCCTTCTCGGATGAGGAAAGCCCCGAGTGTGTCTCTCACATCTATCCCGCTGTCACAGCAATGCCATGTTGGTTGCTCCACATGCCTCCCACACAAACGATCCCAAAACCAGCCCTGTGCTGACACAGCTTCTGCTACCCAAGCTGTGGTACTCACAGCTCCTTGGAGCGCCTCTACATGGCACAGCATTGTGCTGTGCAGGTCAGCTGCAAATGTAATGGAAACGGGGAGAGGCTGTAGCCCTTCCACCCTCTCTGCCATCAGCACCATCCTCTTCCACTGCAGGCTGCACCCCTGCCTGCACCCACGCCACTGCCTCCAGCACAGCAGCTGGAGCTGGACCTGGGGTAGGTACCAAAGCGTTGCTCACAGAGATCACCTTCCACAGAGTTACCCTTCACGGCAGCCATTTGTGATGGACTGACCCCAAGCATCATGCAAATTTTAAGAGTAAATTGTAAAGTTCAGAGGCAGCCGAGTCAGTCCAGTGTGTGGTTTGGTTCTTCTGATTTACCAAATCAGTTTTGTTGGAGCCAGTTCTAGCCACATACAGGCACTCATGGTCGTCAAAGCAGTGCTGGAGGAATAACTCCGAGATCTTCCCAGTGCTGCTGTAGGTCGTAGCCTCCAGGAGCAGATACACTGATACCGCGTAGGGCATTGGGTCTGGCTGGCAGTCTTTTGGTATGGCACTCTGGAAGCTCTGCCCTGCCCCGGCCGTCTCTGCGTGAGTAATAGAAAGGCCGCATCACTTCTGGTCGCAGCGGAACCGCACTTTAATTTCCCTCTCAGCACATTGCACGTAGTTTAGATGATGCTGTTTTGGAGCAACATAAATATACTCTGTACTCTCGACCTTAGGGAATTAAGTATATTAGATCTGGCCCGCAGATGCTTTTTCTGAATGATAACAAAAATGCAGCAGGTGAGATTGAAGCGACACAAATCTGTCTCTCTTGCAGGGAGCTCGGTCACATAAATTCTGCGGAGCTACTAGTCATTCTGCCTGTCTCTCCTCGCTCGCGGCCTGAAATGGATGGCGTCTCCGAGAATCACGTTAATAAAGAGAAATGAAGCGGGGGGGTGGGGTTGGGGGGTGGTCCCCCACTGCCGCCGCGGAACCACCGAGGGGCGCTGACGGCGGGAGGCCGCCAGGGGGCGCCACAGCTCCGCGGCAGCGCCCCTGCCCGCCCCCCCCCGCGGCGCCCTCCCGCCGCCGTTCTGCGGCAGCCCCCGGGGCACCCGCCGGCGCGTCCCCGTCACCCCTCGCCCCGGCAGGCTCCTGGCCCCGGGGCACCCGCCGCCCGGCTCGCAGGGCTGGGCAGCAACGCCTGCGTTTCGTTGCCTCCCGCCCGAGCTGCCCCGGGCCGGCGCTGGCACGCCCGGCGCTGGCTGTCCTGGCCCCGGGCCGCGGTGCTCGGCCGGGGGACGCTCTCTCCAGAAACCGCTGTTTTGTCAGTCGCTGACTGGCAGAACGGCTGCCAGGTAAACCGCGGGTGGCAGGAGGGGGAGGCAGGGACAGAGTCACTTTCACTAGAAAAGAAGCATTTTTAAGATCCTGCCCTTTGTAATTCACAGAGAAATCTCTGAAATGAGGCAGGTAAGGGAACACAAATACAGCACACGCTTCCTGAAGTCAGGGTTAGCCGGCAAGTCATGAAGACAGGGTTGCCAAAGGCCAAGTTTGTTTCCTGACCTGTGTTTTCCGCTGCTTCTCCAGCTGGCCCATGAAACACTCCTGTCTGTATCGCTGCGAGCCCCTGTACGCTCCTGCCGTGCAGACACACCGCCAACCACCTTGCTTGTGTGCTTGAAACGCCAGAGGTGGTGGTAAAGGATCCAGCTGAACTGAGGAGGGCCTCAGCAATGGTGGGTTCAAGTGCATTCTCCAGGCAGTACACAGTGCTGCCCCAGCCTGTGGCCTGGCACCCACCTCCGTGGCCCAGAGGCTGGGACTCTTGGAGAAAATCTTAAAATTCACTAGTCTAGAGAATTCAAAAGGAGATGTGACAACATTTCAACAGGTGAAGGCTGCTACAAAGACATGGGAAGAAAGTTGTCCTCCAGAGCTGCAGTGGGGAGGGCAAGAGCTACTGGGTTTGGATGCCAGCAAACAACCAGTTTAGGTTGGATGCTTGAACAACCTCCCTAAGTTTTTCAATAGCAGGGTTGTTTTGGGTGATGGTGGTGAATCCTTTATTATTACAAGATCTTAAGAACCTCTTGTGACAGACAAATGCCCATCCAGGAAGCATAGTGGCTTCAGTCATAGAATCATAGAATTCCAGGTTGGAGGGGACCTCAAGATCATCTGGTCCAACCTTTCTTGGCAAAAGCACAGTCCAGACAAGATGGCCCAGCACCCTGTCCAGCTGAATCTTAAAAGTGTCCAGTATTGGGGAATCCACCACTTCCCTGGGGAGATTATTCCAAAGGCTGATTGTTCTCATTGTGAAAAATTTTCCTCTTGTGTCCAGTCAGAATCTCCCCAGGATTAATTTGTACCCGCTACCCCTCATCTTTTCTGTGTGACTCCTTGTAAAAAGGGAGTCTTCATCTTCTTTGTAGCCACCCTTTAAATACTGGAACATGGTGATAAGGTCTCCCCTAAACCTTCTCTTCTCAAGGCTGAACAAACCCAGTTCTCTCAGCCTTTCCTCATGTGACAGGCTTCCCAGTCCTTTGGCCATCTTTGCGGCCCTTCTCTGGACCCTCTCCAACCTGTCCACAGCTTTTTTGTATAGTGGGAACCAAAACTGAACACAGTATTCCAGGTGTGGCCTGACAAACGCTGAGTAGAGTGGGATAATGACTTCTTTATCTCTGCCGGTGACCCCTTGTTGATGCAACCCATCATCCTGTTGGCTTTCTTTGCTGCTGCAGCACACTGTTCACTCATATTGAGCTGCTTGTCCACCAGGACCCCCAGGTCCTTTTCCACAGAGCTGCTCCTCAGCCAGGTAGATCCCAGCCTGTGCTGCACTCCTGGATTATGTTTTCCCAGGTGCAAGACCTTACACCTGTCCTTGTTGAACTTCATAAGGTTCTTGTTAGCCCACTCCTCCAGCCTATCCAGGTCTTCCTGCAGGGTGGCTCTCCCTTCCAAAGTGCCCACTTCCCCACTCAGTTTGGTATCATCAGCAAACTTCACCAGGATACACTTGATCCCACCATCCAGATCACTTATGAAGGTATTAAACAGCCTTGGGCCCAATACTGATCCCTGGGGAACCCCACTTGTGACAGGTTGCCAGTTTGAAAATGAGCCACTTACCACCACCCCCTGAGTGCAGCCTGTCAGCCAGTTCTCCACTTCCCTGGCAATCTGTTCAGGGGCCGATTTAAATGTCACACCAGTTCTCTATTTTCTATGAACCAGAGATGGCTGAAGACAATCGAGCAACTCTAGCTAATATCACCATCACTGCTATCAGTTCCTAAGAAACTTCATGTAAAAATAACTTGTCAAGAGAAAGAAGAGAGGGGAAGGGAGGGAAGGATGAGGACAGGAGGGAGGGAAGGAGGAAGGGAAGAAGAAAAGAGGGAGGGAGGGAGGGAGGGAGGGAGGGAGGGAGGGAGGAGGGAGAGTGGGCAGAAGTAGACTTAGCTCCCTCCTTGCTCCTACCCCATCCTGGAAACACCTATGCCTGAGAGCAGTGTTATGTGCATAAGGAACCTGTCTGACTCTACACAATAAAATGACCTCAGATATATGTGCTGTGGCTAGTAACTATTCAATGAGGCTCAGTTTCGGTGAAAATAAAAATGCAGTTTAAGTAGAGTTGAAACGCTGAAGAAATCCATGAATCACCTGCCAAGCCCTCTCTTCACTACCAGTATCTGCCATTGACCTGAAAACAATCCCACGTCAACGGTGACATTTAAAGAAGAAAAACCACAAAGTATTAAATGTTAAGAACTGGATTTATGTGTTACACTAGGCCACTTAGCAGACACCAGTGACCCATCTTGCAATTGCTAATTAATGGGGCATTCATTCAATTACCACAACCCTCTGTAAATAGGGATCAGAGCACAATTTGCAGTCGTGCCCGCTCCCGCAGTGACACCACAGCTGTCGGTGGGATCACTGGCACAGTCCTGGCAAGAGGGCACCTCTAACCGTAACAGCACGTCTGCCGTTGGCAGAGCTGCGGAGCCCTGCGCCCTGGGATTGCCAGACATGAAAACGCCCAGGTCTTTGCAGTTTGATAAACATCCTCCTGTTTCAGTGCTCCCTCTCTGCTTTCAGAAGTGTTGTGTGCCACAGACCAGGCTGAATAAGCACAGGCAGAATCTCCAGCCGCACTGCTTCACGTCAGTAGAGACTTGCATCTTACCTTGGTCCTTGTAAAGGCATGTTCAACCACGGCAGCTCTCGCTGAGCCAGCAAAGGAAACACTGCCTGAAGTAATCATACCTGAAAGCACCAACACTGTTGACATAATCAGGGTGCAGCATCATGAGCTAAAGGCAAATCAGGCCAGCAAGGTTCACAGTATTCCCACAAGCAGAGGGCTTCCCAATCAGATCAGATCAGGTGAGGTCTTTCCTGCAGGCTAAGGCAGTGCTCCCCAGCTCCAACCCAAAATCACTGACCCTTTGCAGCTGAAGCAGTGGGAAGCTTGGGAACACGTCTGTAGTCTGCCAAGGTGCTCACAAAGTTTGCACAAAACACAAGCAGTGGTGTAGCAGGAGGAGCTGTGACTCAAGAAATGCTGAACTGTCACTCAGGATGTACAGCTTGAACCCAACACGTGAGACTGCGAATAACCAGGGCTTGAGTGTAAGCCTGGCACATGCTGATAGTTGAGCAAATCTGAGTAAGAGAGGATAAAATGTATCATGAGCTGTGTAAGGGACACTAGTGTGACTTAAGAGTTGGGTGCTGAGCAGCAGCAGAGGTCCCCTCTGTCACATGCTGCTTAGCCAACACTACACAGTGTCATTATACCTGCTACCTGCCACGCTACGGCCCCACAGTGGATCCAGTGCCATGGAAAGCCTGTGGCTGGGCAAGGCCAGTGCCTGGAAGAGGTGGGATTAGAAACAGACTGGGAAGCAAGCAGCTGTGGTCAGCAGGGAGCAGCTGCATCTGGAAATGGCAGTACTCGGGGGGGGGGGGGGGGGGGGTTTGTCCTCAGATGCCAAGAAAGCTATCTGGCTCGGTCCCCAAAAGCAGCAACCAATTTGCTCTTGTACAGTACAGTGGCCTCCACCCACCAGTTGTGGGGAAAAAAAAAAGCACTATTTGAAATCTGTGGACTGCAGTAGATTAAAATGCCCAAAGTTAAATTTTCTTCCTTATCTGTCAGACACAGGATGGCTTTTTTTCCCGGGAGTCTGCATAGCTCATACTTTGATTACGTGTATTTTGAACGTTTGTGCGTGAAATGCCTGCTCTCTGCTTTTATAGCAAGCTGAAACTATTATTACACAAAACAGGAAGAGAAATTCCCCAACTGTTTCAACATGTCTGTACTTGATTTTTACATACCACGTACTTCCAAAGCTCAGCCCAATCCTGAATTAACCCTGGCTAGAATATGTCCATGAAGTAAAATATTTAAAAGATCGGAAAATGTACCCTCAAATCTGTTCTAAAGAAACTGTATTTAGGTAATAAATATATGCTCAGACTAAACGGGTGTTTTAGCCATGCTGTCACGGAACTGTGACCTATCAGAAACAGAACAGAGAAGCAGGGAAAGGGATAGAGACAATTTCAGAAAACAATCAGTAGCTGTAATAAACTCTTGACACGCCTTTCTTGAAAAAGTTTACTTGACCAATATTTGTATGTGTCAGCCTTGTAATTTGAAGTCTCATCAAATACCGCTTGTGCTTAAAGGTGAAACACAGGATTTTCAGGTTTTGTGGATGCAGCATGAACCGCTCTCCAGCGGGAGAGGAGAGGTCCCCGGCAGAGGCCGCGGGCGGGCGGAGCGGCAGCGGTAAGCGGCAGGGCTGCCCGCAGCGGCAGGCACGGCTGCGCCCGGAGATGGCGGAATTCACTTTTCCCCACCTTCCACCTCCGCCAGACCACGACCACGGCGTGTTCGCACATGGACGCCCGGCCTCTCACTCGCTGTGCCCGCACCCTCCCGCACCGCTCCCCGCGGCGGCCATGCGAGGCCCGGCCCGCCCGCGCAGCAGCCTTCCCGCGGCGGTCACCGCCGGCCCCTGGGAACGGCCGCCGGGGCCAAGGCTGGGATCGGTACCAGGCCGGAGCTGCTGAGCCTGCCTGCGCCGAGCTCGGCGGGCCTGGCCCAGGGCGGGGAGAGGCTACAGCGGCCCCGGAGCGCGGCAGCGCCAGGGCGGGTGCGGCTCCGTTCCCTGCCCCCAGGCCCCCGCTCCCGAGGCAGCTGAGGGGGCTCGCCGTGCGGCGCTTCCCCCCGCCCGAGCCTTTCCCCGCCCCGAGGCTCCCGCAGAGGCTCCCGTGGGCCCCGGGAGGCCCCGTTACTGGCACTGACCCAAGCAGCCTCCACGAGCCGGCGCCGAGCCCCGGCCGCCCCACTCCCGGCCCGGAGCCCGGCGCGGCCGCCGGCGGCGGGCAGCCACGCCGGGGGAAGGAGGTGGGCGGGTGCCTGAGGCTGCCGGGCCCCGCGGCCCGTTCGCCCGCCGCCGCGCCCTGGGAGCTGTAGTCCGCTGCCGCCCGCCGCCCCCCGCCGCTTCCCGGCCCCGCGCCGGCGGGAGACTACAAGGCCCAGGCTGCCCGGCGGCGCCGGCCCCGCCCCGCGGTGAATGACTAATGCAGCACGTTGTCCGGCTCAGCGTGCCCCTGGCGCCGGAGCTCCGCGCCGCCGCCTCCCCCCGCAGCGCCCTGGCCAGCGGCGGCACCGCTGGCTCCGCCGCCGAGCACGGCAAGTGACCGGGGCGAGGGTCGGGGGGGGGCGTCTGCGGTGCCCGTTGTGCCCGCTTCCTGCCGGGCCGGGGGGCGGCGGCGGCGGTGCCATGTTGGGGCCGAGCCCCGGTGCGGGCGGGTGTGTGTGGGGGGAGCGGGGGGGTTGTCGCGTTTCTCCCCGGTGCCCCGCGGGAGGGAAGTCGGCTGTGAGCGACGCGGCCGCCTCCCCTCGCCGCTTGCCCCCTCACGTCCACCCGACCCTGCCCCGCCAGCTGTCCGGCCCGGCGGCACCGCCGGGCAGCGCCCGACTCGGGCGGGCAAGCGGCCGGGGCGCGGCGGCCCGCTCCCGCCGCTGGAAGCGCTCCCCGGGCCCTGCGCCCGCGGCGGGCGGGCCCAGAGCGCCGCGGACGGTGCCTCGGCGCCCGGGGGGAAGGGCGGCCGAGGCCGGTCCGGCGCTGCCCCGCCGGTGACCCTGCGGGCGGCGGGGGCTGAGGGGCCCTCTCCGGGCGGGGGCGGCCTCCCGCCGGGCTGGCGAGCTCCTCCTCGGCCTCGCAGCGGGGAGGCTGACCCGTAAATCCCCGCTCCGGAGGGGAAGAGGAGGCTGGGAGGCCGCTGCCCGCCCCCTCCCCGCCGGAGCCCGGCAGGGAGGCCTGGCCCGCTGGGCAGCGAGCTGCGGGAGGGCTCGGAACTTGGGGCAACACTTCTCTGGGGTCGTGTTGAAGGTCCCGGACGCGCGTGGGGTTACACCAGCGGCTGCACCGTTCCTGTCGCTTCGTTATGGCCGTTTCCTGGCTGGGGGGCTCGTGGAGGTGGCAGCGTGGTGTGGGCAGAGTGCTCCGGGCCATCTGACGTTTTCTGGGTGTTTCGTGATCAGAGCGTGGGATTTGTTTGTGGTTTTGGTTGTGACGGTGAGCTGGGGAAGAGAAAAGCAGAGACAGTTTTTCTTTTGTTGGTCTCTGGACAGTTGTGACTTGTTCAGACTGTCCACATTGTGCATCCCATGCAATAGACTGTGAAATCAGGATTTTGAATTCACCTCTGAAAATAGTTCTAATTAACCCAGCTCTCAAAAATAACTTATGTGCCAGACATAGCCTGTGCTTTTCTCTTGAGGAAAATACACGTACCAGTGATCCTGTACGCTGGTACCAAGGTGTTTACTTTTGGCTAGCTTTTGGGAAGAAAGGGAATGTTGTTGTTTGGTAGAACTTTGCAGAAAGTTGCAACTGCGGAGTGGTTGCTGCCAGATTGGAAAAGCGAGAGGATTGGCTTTTAAAAGTTAGATGCTACTTTGCATGTGTGGTGGTGCCAGCAGTAGTCCCGAGAAACATAAGAGGTGCCTGGAATGGACTCACTTCTCTGTTTTGTAGAGATGTCTGTCAGTGCACCTACTGTATTCCTTCTTGGAAGGCTAACAGAGTAAAGCAAAAAATGAAAAAAAAAAAACCCCACCCAAACCAAGCAGATTTGTGGGGTTTCCCTGCTGTATTTTAGCAGGGGATAGAGCTTAAGCAGTAGGGGAAAAACTTGCATACATTTAATTATCCAAAGCTAAATGTAGTTTAGTAATTCCAAATACTGGGTTATGGCTGTGACATTGGTTTGTGCCCTTCTGTTTGTGGCTTTCGGTAGACTTTCAAGTTTCTGTAACTTGAATTACTGATTGTAAATTTGTCAGCTGTCACCGTGTCTGGCACCCTTGTGTCTTAACTGTAGACTCATATATTGTTTAATTCAGTGCTAGGAGAGTTATATGTATTTTTCAGTGTATTCTTTCTTCTACATGGTAAATATGATGAAGCGTTGCTGCTGCCACCATCACAGCTGTGAATAAAAACAGCATCTTATTTGTGGGAGAGTCATCTGACTGCTTTTTTAAAAAAATGTACTTTTCAGAAAACATCTTTTTTGTTATTTGCTACTCAGGAAAAGTGAAGAAAGCGATCTGGGGCAGTCTTAGAAAATGAAAAAATGAGAGCAGGCCAGAGATGAGTGTGCTTCAGACTTAATGGGAGTGGTGTGTAACTACAGCTGTCTGAAGTGGTATCGCAGCATGTGCTTTGCCAGCCAGTGCTAGTAGGAAGGAGGGATTCTGCAACTCTCCATGTCCTGGCAGGGATGGTTCACACTGGTTAGCAGCACCAGTTGTCTGCCGTAGACGATTTAGTACTAGATCTCACCAATATATTCTCTTGGTAATGGTTGTTACTAAATACGTATTTGCAAATAGGTTTCCAATGTGAGTTGTTTCTGAGGTCAGATCTTCAATTTTTGAAGGTTTTTGTAAATAGCCACTCAAATTTGAGGTTCTATGAACATGTTAGTTAACACTGTGGTTCTGCATGTGAACTTACAAACTCTACAAGTAGGAGTGAATTTTTTTTTACTGCCTGCAAAATGACCCAGGGGCGTATAACTTCAATATTAACAGCAATTTATAGATTTGTGTGAAAACATGTGTGCGCTCTGTGACAAGCTCTCTTCCTTTCCACTCCTAAAAAAAAAAAAGTTAGAGGGGCTGTTTTCTCTTCCTGCCTCTTTCCTCTCTTCCCCCCCATTGACATGCCATGCAGTTTGATGGAAATCACTGAGGAAAGCAGGGACTTAGCATGTCCACATACAAGAATTTAAGTGTCCTGATGACCCCACATACCGAGCTGCAGGAGAGGCTACACTGGAGCTCCAAAAGTTCATGTTTTCCAGTGGTTGAGCCCTGCAGGCTGTCTGCAAAATAACCCTGCCTGTATGGACAGTGCAGTGTCACACACGTGTTTTGAGAGGTTTGTGTCTCTGTGCAGGAAGGGTGTGCACGCTTGTGAGAGGGAGCAAGAGCCTGCACCCCAGCTGAACAGCAGCACAAACGCTGATGAAGTTGAAAAAAGGTCTCCAGTGACCTGTGCAGTACATCTGGAGATTCTCATCTTACCTTGGTAGGACACATATCCCGTATGTTGCACAACTGGGAGCCGTCCTGCAGAAAGACAGTGAGACAGCTAGTTACAGGGTAACTGATAAGGCCTGTGTGTGAGGAACCAGGATCAGGAATTGCTGTGGGGTTTTCTCATTTCTTTGGAGGGCAGCAGATGGAAATGGAAATAGAGATCATATCTTGAGGGAAGATCTTTTTTTAGCTACTGAGCTTGTCAGGCGCAGGGTGCTTTATGCATTGAATGAGCAGCTGGATGGAGTTGCAAGCAAGACAGCCTTCCTGATTAGTGTGAGTGTGTCTCTAGCGCTGTTATGGTTAGCGCTAACGTGGGGCTCCAGTGAATTAGATTGCTTTCCTGGGGCTTTGTCTCCCAGGTCTGTCTTGGAACCTGACCCTCTTCAGTCTCCTGCCACAGGAGAGCTGTGTGTCTTTGCTTGTTGCCAGCACGTGGGCCCGTGTCATGTAACAATGTTTTCAGCTTTTGTTATCACCTAATAATTTTGAAAAGGAATGGGTGGGCTTGTTCCCAGCTACTGTTTGGAAGCTAGGATGGAAGGGGCAGGCAGAAGAGCACTGATAAATAATATGTTTGGTAGTTGGGCAAAATTATTTTGTCCTAGAAAATCCCTACATCATAAGGTTTGCATTTAAAAGTGTTTGTAAGAAAATGAATGAATGTGTCTGCCAGTAGTCTTGAGAGCCAGCTTCTGCATATCTTAGCAGACAGCCATTGACATGTGAAATAAATGTGTATGTGAAGTTTAAGAAGACTTCTGCAACAGTTTTGTGGACCACAGTCAAATATTTTCCAAGCCACTAGTTAGTCTTCCATGGCAGAACTCTTCTACCCATCTCCTTTGCTGGTTGCTTGTAGGTAATGAACAGAGAGTGGAAAACTTGCCTCTTGTAGAACTCCGTAGAACCTATGAATGCAGCAGCTGTGCTCTTTTCATTTTGCCCTGCTTGGGAGTGTTTTGCAGAGGGTTCCCCAGAATCAGAAGTATCACTTGATGTTCATAGTTTTGAATGTCCTGGAGGGAGGAGTTGTGCTGAGTGGATATGTTACCCCAATCTGCTGATCATAGGAGAGTCTAATAAAATTATTTTGGTTCCAAATCTTCCCTGAATTCACATGACTCATATTGGAATAAAATAGGAAAGTGACTTGGGTAGGTGTGTAGGTTCTAAGACAGTGTGAGTTTCTGAGTGGCTGGCCAGACTTAGGCCATGTCGCTTTGGTCTTTCTGTCCCACATTTCTAAATTTAGCAACCTCTTTACAGCCTCCTAATACAGTAAGGGTTTGGCCTGTTGTTTGTTCTCAATTCTGTCTGCATTAATATCCCGATTCACCTCGTACTTACGCATTTTGTCTAGTAGCCCTAGTCAATGTAATAGCAATAATTTCTGAAAACAGAAAACATACATGAGAATGCCTTCTTGTTTTTCACTGATAAACCTGTTTTCAGTGCATCAGTGTCCCAGGCCAGATACTCTCATGTTCCAACACCTCCTTTCAAACAAAATTAGTTTAGTTGTCTGTGACTTTTACCTTTTAGCTTCCAAAGTATGCAAATGGATGTTGACTCCAGTGTGCAGGTACCCGAGTTTAGGCTGCATACAGCAGCACAGTTGCAGGAACATCTCATTGATGCTCAGAGGGTAAAAGTCTGTGTTTTGAAGTTTATGAACTTCTGAGTCCTGAGAAACCAGAGCCACAATCTACAACCATCTGTGATCACAGAACCAGTTGCTTAGTTAAGTTTCAAAGGCGTGGGTTGTGTCAAAGAGATACGTGCAGTATGTAGAGTAGTTCACCTTGGTGATGGTTTTGAAATACGTTCCAATTTCTGAATTTGTGGCTGTTGCATTAATTGACAGTCAGGTTTCAGCTGATGCATCCTTCTGAGTATGAGCAGTCTATCAACTGAGAAGAGACACCATTTGGATGTTGATGATAATTTGTAAACATTTGTAAGATTTCTGTGCATAAGCATGGTAAAAGCCTCATCAATCTTAAATACTTTTACTTCCATTGTAGAGGACGGTGCTGAGACATAAGCGGTATCTGTTCATTTGGTTTCGCTACCTCAGTAGGTTAAATGTTAGGTATGGAAGGTACTCTGTTAGGTATTCCAGACAGCAAGTAATGAGTGCAGTGGTTTGTCAGTGGGAGAAAAGTTGTGTCTGTGTCTTCTGAAGTATTGATACGCCTCTTCTGTTTACATGAAATAAGTGGCCCTGTTGAATGGGTGGCAGCATTCAAATAAGATCTGCTTATGCAGAGCATAATATGAATGTGAAGCACATGGGCTGTACCAGCTAAACCGAATACCTGTTGCTAGTGAAACTGCAGGTTTAGAGGATAAAAGGAACACTGCACACTTAGTGCATGTAGATTCAAGTAAATTTTTATTGTTGTGTCTCCTGCTGAGCAGATGGAGGCTGTGTTCTGGCCTGGGATACTGGTGTTAGTGGGCTGGGTCAGGAGGCTGTTCATGATACAGTTGTTGTGTGTACCTGTGGCTTGCATCCAGTGCAGGTCAGTTCTGGCTCAGTTACAGCATGACCTGTGTGAGGTGTGCTATATTCTCACTGGAGAACCCCCACTTTATTGTTTAACAGCTTGCTTTTGAATCAAATTGTCTTTCTCACAGTGACTCTAGAGGAACAAGGATGAGGGGTGTTGGCATGTTACTGTGAGAAAGTGCTGTCCCAGGGGTGATGTGGGGGCATGTTCTTTTGAAGGGCCGATGATTAAAAACAGAGGAAAATTCACATTGCAAAATTTAAATGCTTTGAAAGCTCCATCAGCCTTCTCCAAACTACTTGTTTAGATACCAGATGTCAGACTTGTAGATGTATTTAAGTATTCATATGCCTTAGTTCCATGTTTGTAAAACAGGGGAGTATGTATAATCCCATCTCAGAGGCTGCAGGATTAATACATTGAGTACTGAGAGATGTGGATACCTTCTTCAATGCTACTGAATATCATAACTATCTAAACCAGTAATACATATGTTTAGATTACAGGGCGCAGGGGGGGGATCAAACATAAAAATTGGTTACTTTCCATTTCAATAAAAGGTGAAGCAAGTTGTGGTAGTTCTGTGGCTCCTAGTTTCTTACTAGTTATTTTGACGTGCGTGCAGTGCATAGAAAATACAGACCAATTATAAGACTACAGAGAACTTTTTTCCCCTCTTGCAATATCAAGATGTTGAGGAAAGCAAATGCTGCTTCTGAGTTTCTGTATAGCTCAGAAGGAAGAAAACATTCAATAAAAATCTTTTTAAAGAGTAGATGACTAGGTGGTTTTATAGGTAGAAACATGAGAGTTTTTAAAAATCTTTTTTATTTATTCAGTTGAATCACTGTCTAAAGGAAGTAAATTTAGACAAGACAGTAAAGGAAGAAGTTCAGCCCTACTGTAGTAGGATACCTTAATGCCCTTACCAGATACCTTACCTGTCCGTACTCTGTGTTGCGCTTGAATTTTCTCACTGAACCACCTCGTTGAAATAAAACAAGGAAGGGCATTGGTTCTTTAACGGTAGCTCTTGTTTTAGTGCCTGTAACTTGCCTTGCTGGAACCCCTGATTTTGAGTGTACCTCTTATCTCCTCAAGGCTGCGAGCTAAGAGAGTTTCAGATGCCTAAATATGCAGCTAGAACCGAAACCCTTTGGTCCGCTAAGACTACCCAGTATGAAAAATAAGCCAGTGGTTCATGAGCAGACTTCATGCAAAGAGGAAGCTCTACTGAAGCTGTTTTACACTGGGAAAGCTGGAGAACTGATGCGAAATAGCATGACAGGGAGGTCTGTCTTATTCTGCTTTTATCAGCCACTATGCAGGATAAGCATTGGTAGAAGATGTTACACTTACCTGCGTGTTGCTTTCTGAACTTGTTGTGTTGAGGGGAAGAGAATAATCCCCAAAGTGCAGGGGAAAAATAAAGCCCTTTTTCCACAATGCTGTTGTCAGTGTGAATGGTTGTCCTGCATGTGCTGTCAGGACAAGATGACCTTGAAAGGAAATAGGTGCCTATCAGTAAGATGAGTAATGGCTAAATTTTAGGCTTGCAGTTCATTGTGTGGTCTCAAATTCCTGTTTGGTTGCCTGGATATCTTAAGAGTTGGGAAAAGGACATCATTTGTTCATACGTGTATACATAAAGGACAATTTTTAATCGCCCAGTGAATGGCAGGTCCCCTAGGATTAGCAAAGATGAAACAAGCACAAGAATTCCACTTGCTGGGGAGAAAAGGTGATTGAATTGGGGATTGAATCAGGGATTCAGTCATCAAGGAGTCCTTTCAAGAAAATTCCAGAGGTAAACCCCAGTCTTGCTGGATCATAAGGAGCCAGATCAGACTCCTCCTTGTTTCTTCTGGCTCCAGGAATTCTCTTGGTGGCAGTCCCAGCAGGCAGAATGAATCCCAGATTAAGACAATCTCCTGGCAGATAAGTGAACAGAAATACTTTCCAATCTCTGATCTTTGAGTGCCTAGAAGCTGCATCTCCCAGTTTGTTTGAAAGAAGTGCACTGTCATATCTGAGATTTTCAGTATGTGATTTATTTCATGAGGGCCTCTTACAGGCCTTTGAAGTAGCTGCAGGAGAAGGATTTGATTGGTTTCACATGTTTGTGCCAAATCCCATGGTGAGTAGAAGAACTTGAGGTTATGAGATCTTGTGGTATACGTATTATGGAACACAATACATAATTGTCTGAACAGCTTCTTTTGCCTGTGGCTTTACAACTTGGGGTTGAATTTCCTTCTGTTACCTGGCAGGTTCTGCCGACCTTCTCTTTTTCACAGGCACATGCACCACCCCCTGTAATCTTCAGTAATCTTTTTTTCCTGGAGGAGCAGTGCTGTGTGTTGCACCTCTGAATGACTGTGAGACTTTTACCTCCCTGCCAAGTTTGTTTAAAATTCACCTATGGGTTAGCAAGCACAGACAAATAAGCTCTGCCTTGTTACCTAGTCTTATTTCTTTAGGAAGTTGAACTTTATTTTAAGAAAAAACAAAAACAAGAAACAAACAAAAAGAAAACAGAAGGTTGAAAAATCAAGCTCTAAGAAATTTGGAAATGCTTGGATTTAAGTTGCCCAGATGTTTGCCAGGATTTGATCTGATTCAGCACCTTTTCTTGCTGTTGGACACGGTGGGAGGAAGTGCATACAGCTTCATATGCTTCAGTTCTTTGTCTGTGTGACAGCAAGGTGTGTTCAGTCCTCTCTCAGAGGTTTCAGGATTAGCATTTCAAGTATCGTGGGATGTGGATATCTTCTGTGAATACACAGATGTACAGGGATGGTGACTTTTCCATGTGGATGAGCTAGGTCAGCCTGGAGTCCAAGGTATTTGTCTAGTTTCCAGAATATATGTACTTTATCCTATGTTGTTGATGAGGATGGCTAGCCAAGTAGCCAGACTTGTCTGTACTCTGGTGTTGACATGTTTTGTGCCTATTTTCACTCACACTAAGCAAGAAAACAATCAGATTTTCACGGCAGTTGATCAGTTGAGCTTGCTCGTTTTCTGTTGGCAACAAGTTGTAAGAATTTTCTTAAATGTTGAGTGAATAACCTGAATTCCTGGGCGTGTTCTAAGGGAAAAATTTTTTTAAAATCCAGAAACAGGTCTGCTGCATAGAAAATTTCACCTCCGGTGAATCTTGAGCAGATCTAAGCACCTGAGAACAAGATCTCGTTAGAAGAAAGCAATGGCAGAGTTGCCTGTCAGTGTGGCTGCCCAGGCTCTCATCTGACCATTGTGATACTGTGCTGTGAGTTACCTGCAGAGACTGGAACCCTGCTATGGTGGAATTGGGAACCACATTGAACAACTTTGCTTTCTCCGAAGGTTGTACAGATCAGATAAAAAGCAGTGCTAGCTAGCATGAGTAGTCTTCAGAGATATCTCTCTCTCCCATACCAGACACGTCATTTACCCAGTGGTGAGAACGG
This sequence comes from Strix uralensis, assembly GCF_047716275.1. Lineage (NCBI taxonomy): Eukaryota > Metazoa > Chordata > Aves > Strigiformes > Strigidae > Strix > Strix uralensis. The sequence continues at coordinate 22,807,913 of NC_133976.1, forward strand.
GATGAGGTTTTCTAAAATGTCATTTGGTAGGGAAAAAAAAAAATCACTCGGTGCTTCTGTATAGAAGTCTATTTTTTAACTGAAATTTGTAGTTTACTATCTTTTTAAGAGCACTCCAATACATAAGAGACACTTCTTCAAACCCTGGCAGGCCTTCAACCAAGCTTAGAACTTCAGATTGTATTTAGGACCAGCTGATTCACTGGCAGAAAACCACTGTGGCGTTTTGCACATAAACCAGTTGAGAACCAAGCCCACAGCTGAGTGTCAGTTATTGGTACACTAACTGATGTTGTGGCTGGGCAAACATTTTCTCAGAGGACAGCGCTAGTTTCAGCATCTCCATTCCATATTGTCCTTTCAGTTTTGTTGCTGCAGTTCCTGCATGTGTATGGTCATCTGAGCTTAAAATGCCTTGGTAAGATGGGGGAAAAAGAGGTTGTTTTTTAGCTTGAATTTGCTCTCCAGTCTGGTTTACTGCATAAACGTACCAGTAGTTAAACTAGTTTAACAGAGGCAGGACAGAATAAAAACAGGCACCTGATTCACTTAAGCCTGCAACACCACCAGGCAACTCTGGCCAGGCAGTCTGGCATGGGGTGTCAGTGGGCTGGCATGTCCCTGTTCAGGTTGTAGCTCTTGAGGCAGGGGTTTCCTTCAGATGTGCTTATTTAGAGCAGTCCATACCATGTGTAAATTGTGGAAACACTGAAGCAGAAAAGAGCGGTTCAGCTTCACCTGCTGTTTCAGCTTACTCTGACATCTGAGTTTCCTCCACTTGACTCCTTGGAAAGGGGGAAGGCATGGTCATGGTTTTAAATTTATATTACACATTGTAGCAAAAACAGTAGAGTACTTGGGCAACTGTGCCTGTGCAGGGTTCTCACATGTTTTTGAATAAATGGTCTGCTGCTGAGCCTCTTCGGACCATTTGCAGTGTGTAGTTTTTGTTTTAACAAGGTATTTGCCTTGCAGCTCGGGAGCTGTGTCTGTAGCTGTTGCCTGCTCAGGGCACGGGGCTGTACTGGGTTTCGCGGGGATTTTGCTCCAGGGAGCATGCAGAAGCCAGGCTCTTAGCCACTCTGCATTTTTCTTGTCCAGTCTGAAGCTGTGATCTGCAGTTTGCTGGCTGACCACTACCAGTGGGCAATGCAATGGTGTGAATTGCTGAAGTCCTTCTATACACATGTGGAGAGAGGTGTGCCAGCTGTCCGCATTGCACTTGCATGCTTCCTGCTGCCCAGGCGAATGGTCATCTTGTAGAAATGTATTTTAAGCAAAGCTAGAAAGCAAAACAACTTGAGAATAAAGGATGCAGAGCGCTAATCAGACTCAAGGAGACTTGCATTTGGGGAAGAGGGGAGGCTTTTGCCATCACATTCTGTGTGTGCTGAAATATGCTATCATGCAGGTGCCAGCCAGCTTTCCTTCAGCCTCACCTGGGTGTAGGGCAGGAGCTTAACTTGTCCCTCTGCTCCTCAAAGCGGGGCTGCAAACTTGTATGAATAAGTTGGTCAGGACTGCTCTCCAGCCAAATAAAATAAAACACCGTTCATATGTACTGTGAAACAGGTCAGAGGGAGGTAACCTAAAATGTTGTAGTGAAGAAGCAGCACTGTTCAAGTGCTTCAATTTTAGTGGGATAGCAGTAAGAATAAGCAGAATGAGCACTAGTCACGTGTTTGGTGTCTTGTGCAATTCCCTCAGAGTACCATTAGTCAAATCATAGTACTGTGCCAGCTTCAGGGAGAACTGTTGAACTTAACCAATGTGGATGGAAGAAGGAATCTTAAAACTAAGACATGGAAACCATTCACAGAGGGTTTGAAAACCCAATTTACAGGTTTTTTCACACAGACATGATCTTACTGATGTTCTAACCCTGGCATATAAGAATGTGTGTGCCTCTCTAGTTGAATATTAAGACAATGACTGCTCTCATATTCCTTGTAGCAGTGAATTCCTAGAAATGTAGTTGATTCCTAAGATTTACCTAAGAACTGTCTTGATGTAGTTAGTTTGGGCAAGACAGAACTACTGATCTAGTTGAGCAAGATCTTTGCTATTGCTGAAACCTTTTTGACAGCCTTCCTGTGTCTTCAGTTACTTATGAGTGATCTGGAGGAAAGACATTTTCGCAGAATCTAACACAGTAAAAAAAAAAAACCACCAAACAATTCTGAGTTCCCGTGAAATCCATCCTTGTTTATCAAGATATTCTTAGTGTTTGTGAGAACACAACTATGCTTTGGACTTAGAGGCAATTTAAGAACCAGATTGAAACAGGCTAGTTTTAACCTACTGATGTGTGTGTTGGGGGGGTGTTGTGGTTTTTTTGTTGTTTGTGGGTTTTTTTTTTAACAGCAGCAGAGTTAAAAAGGTGTCATTTGTGCATCTTCAGTTTGCCACTTTTATTACTTCAACTTTTATTAGAGATTGTAGAGGCACCTCTGCTTCCCCCCAGCCCCCCTGCCCCTGTACGGTTCGTAAATATTCTGGGCTAGGCCATTAATTTTTAATGCTCTTCCATTCCTTTTACTTCTTTCAGTTCTTGTGTGGTTGGTGAAAATAAACCTACGCTGCAGGGATGCAAGAGGAGCAACAGCCTGAGGTAGGGCTTGGAGCTGAAGATTTTTTTTTGTCTTGGTAGAATTGGAGGGAAGGTCAAGAGTCTGAATCTGTCAGGTTCTTCCACTCTTCCTCAGGGAAGGTCTGCAAAGTCAGAGGGTTGAGACTACCAGCGTGAGACCCGTTTTAAAACAGGGAGGTGGGGGCTGAGTGCTATTTTCTGGCCACATTTAGGTTGTTCTTTTCAGGGTCCTTTTCCCTCCAGTTGCAAAAGCTTAAAAAGGGTCTTTTGTGTTAATTTACTTGCAAGTGAGGAATTGCAAAAAATAGCCTAACCTATGAGCTTAAACCTTTAGGAAGAAAAAAATGTTTTGTGAGTAAATTACACAAATTGATTGTATACAAACAATCTCACTGTACATAGGTTAAGTGCCTTGCCCGATTAAACTGAGGTGCGTTTTTTTCTACCATTTCTGTTCCTTTTCTTCTCCTTTCATATCCATGTATCTCAAAATCTCTTTCTGGTGTGAAGCTTAGGGAATTTTTTCCTCTTAGGAGATATAAGAATGTTGGTTCCTGTGCCCTGTAAGTTAATTTAAAAAAAAAAAAAAAGAATGACAGACTCTTGATGTGGTGCTCAGTGCTTTTCCCACTGCAATGTTGTAATGTTGTTATGATGACAAAGCCAGCATAAGTGACAGGATTAATTCCATATGTTAGATGGATACATTTTTCCAAAATATTTTTGTGACTAGAGTTACGCATGCAAGCAGTAGAGTTAAGCCATATGTTGTGATCAGAAACTGAGCTGGTGTTAAATTAGATTTGTGAATGTAATTGCAATTTGCGGTGTAATTGCAGTTTGCAGTTGTCAATGAACAGACTTTTGCTTTGTAGGGAAAGGATGATATGTTGCTGTGAATGTTTTAAACTTTGCACTGTAAAGCTGTGGTACTTTTTTGGTCTTACTCCATGAAATGTATGATAAATTTTGCTTTACCTTCAGTGGGGCCAAGGTAAGACACCCAGGATTTATTATCTGAAAATTACTGTTTGGCATAATGTAATGTAAGAAGAAATTAATTACTTTTGTTGAAAGCTCTTAACAATTGGATGTGCTTTGTACAGTCCTGTTTTAAATCTGTTTCAGTACAAAGTAAATAAATCATTTTAACTAAAAAGCTGACATCCATTAGGAGAGCTTGACTGCCTGCTTTCGAGGTACTTGAATGATGATGGATTCACATCCTGTCTCTAACTTTTTGACTTAATGTTTTTCAAGAATTCCAAATTCTACCAATAATCATCCTGATTCAATTTTGAAATTCAATATAGTTGCCTAAAGATAGTTTATAGTTGAGCTTTTCCTGATTCTTAAGTCTCTTTTCTGCACTAACTCGGCCTCTCCGGCTTGGATGACATAGACTGCATGACTGGGATTGTTTGAATTCTATGCACGGGTTTTAAAACTTGCCTGTTAGTTAAAAATAAGAAAGGTTTTGTTAGCCAAAGACCTGTCTCATGTAATTCTGGTGATAATATTTAAAAGTCAGTCTTTGGGAATCTTTTCAGTTACCTTCTGATCCTTTAGAGAACAAAACCATGCAGATGCATCGCATCCTTTTGACTTTTTTTTCTGATGTATATAAAGTCAACATAAACATAAACTTTATAAGACTGGGTGTGCATGTTGTGTAATTACCTTACACCTATTCCAACAGAATAAAATATTTGAGCAGACTATTCTAAAATGGATGTGTGTATTCCTGTGAGTGCTGATTAACTTTGTCAGACTCCTGACAGACTAATGGTGACTGGTAGTTGAGTCAAATACGCCATCTTATAAATGGCAATGGTATTATAATAATAAGTGCACATTTTAGTTTCCAACACAGAAAATGCTATAGTAATGTTAGAGATAAATTTGGCTTTTTAATTCTAGAGTCAGATGATTTTTTTTTTTTAAACTCCATGTGAGGTATAAATTTTGCCTTTTAAAATAGGCATGAAATAGTTTTTAATATGTTCTTTCTCATACAGCTAGGAGAAAAACTGTTGTAAAACCACAGACATTTTGAACTGTTGACACTGCTTAAGTTATTTACTTGCTTGAATATTGTATGTAGGTTCAAATTGAACAAACTCACAAGGGGAAAGACGTAGTAAAACATTTCATTATAATTCCCAGCCTCCTTTTGAATTTGTTTCATACAGGCTGCTGCAGATCCAATGTCCTCCTCTGATGCACCAGAAGATGGCCCAAAGGAAACGTCAAGTGTATCGCAGAATATCTGTATGTTTCTGGTTTGACTGGGGAGGGTGTATCACGTTGGAAGTATATTAAGCTAAACGTCCATGCCTTTTCCTTACCTAATAAGGATGTGGCTGTTAGCACAAAAGGGAGATGCGAGTGAGGTCATATCTGACTTAATCCGTTCATGATTTGTAGAAAGGCCCAGTTGCATAAACCAAATTTGTAGAGAGCAGTGACATCAATTGTCAGTTTGAAGCTCCCATGCTTTCAAAAGAAAATAAATGGTTTTTGATTTAATAGATATGCTCAGCTATTGTTTTAAGCTCGGTTGTGGCTCTCTAAGCCAGAGATGCATAAGTACATGTTTGCTTCAGTGTTCTGGCATCTAGTGTTATGATGTTGAATCAGTTGTCCCAAGTGGAATACTTTGTCCATGCTAGCATGATAATGTTTTGATATGAAGGCCAAGTGTGCAGGGTGTGGGAATAGAAGTGTTCCAGCCAAAACTGTCTTGTGAAGCCCAGGAAGAGTATCAGTCCTTACCTTTTAGTGGTAAGGATCAGATAATGACAGACATTTCTTTCTCAGGAGGAGAAAAAGGCTTCTTAGGATTTGCTTTGTGTGTATTGATATACTGTTGTGATGCTAATGTATATGATGCTCATTTTGAACAATAGGAACATTCAGATTGTGCTTTCTGGCAAATAATAGGCTCTGAACCACCTTAGGGCAAATTAGCGGGTAACAGCAACATTACTATAATGCTGAAGTTGCTGAATAATCCCTAGGGATCACAGCTTTCAGAAATAACAATCATGGGAGCACACAAAGCCTTGACTAAAGCTATGGGAAAAGCATTCAGGCCTAAAGAAGCAGATTAATTTTTTATGTTGCTTTTTTCTCCAGATACAGAAGTTGGTTTAATAAAAACCATAGGTGCTCCTGAGAATATTTTCCTTGATTATGTCTTTAAATGATAACATCTGGTACTGCACTGTTCTAGCAGTTTTCGTTCACATGAAACATTATTCAGTCCAGTTCTGAATATATGTATGAGATGAAGGCTTGAAAAAAATTAATATAAATTAAATCTTGTGAGGGTTACTGAATATGTAGAAATCACTTTCAACTGGGGGAATCTGAGCTATAGATGGCTTTAGGCTAGGATAGTATTTGGGGAAGGTACCATGCACGCTTCCCCATTTCTTATATTCTTCCTTAGATACCACTTTTGACCATTATGGGAGACAGGATGTTTGCTTAGGTAGATTTTGGTTGGTCTGCCATGGCTGCTTTTATGACTGTGACTGAGAGTGCTACAAATGCAACAGCTCTGCCTCTCCTTTGTTTTACAGCAATGTTTTCCCCACTCCCTCCCTAGCATCACTATCTGTTTTGACAGCAGCATGGTCTTAGATCAGACCATACTGATTGCAACACACCACATTCTTGGGTATTGACTGTAGTAGGCTGCTAAAATGCTAAGGAGGATGTTGGAGGGTGGCTTCTGTTTTGGGTTTTTTGGCATACAATCTTGTGAGATAAGTATTTGTGGGACAGATCTGGGGCCATAGCCACACAGTAAAACCAGATTCATGAAACAAATTAATGTATGGTAGGAGGCTGTAATTTATCTGCATCTTTGACATCCTGCCTACAAACTGTTCACTAACCTTTTTTTTTTCCTGGGATTATGATCCTGTTCCAGGCTTCTGGACCACTTGAGACCTCTGCTAACTTGTGCAGCAGCTTGCCAGAGAAAGAGAGTTGGTTGGAAACAAAACTCTACTTTCCTACTTGATGCTTTTTTTGTTTCCCTAAGATGCATTACAGTTTAAAGATGACTCATTCAAAGTTACTATATTTCCCATTGATGTAAAACTGAAGCTTCTCTATCTCAGTTAATGAGGCTTTCTGGCATTTAACAAGTAACTGTGATGGAACTGATAGATCTTACTATTTTCCATGTCAAACTTGACATAGATGGGCTAAACTCACATTGTACCATTTTGATCTTAGATAGTTTGTTGTTGAAACTAGGGAAGAATGATGGGTCTCCTGACCTGAATACCTCTTAAGGTTTAATTTTCAAATGTATACTGATCCCTGGTGTGTTAATCTCAGAAAAGGCTAAGATTGGTACTGTAGATATCCTATATGTGCCAGTATGTGCAGGTGACTTTACCAGCACATCACACCAGCGTACATGTGTTGCTATCATTTATACAGATAAAATCCCAAAAGGGAACGCTTTTGTTCTAGAATTTTAAAAAAATGCTTTTTTTTTTTTTTTTTCAATTTAGTGTATACCTTTTCTAAGTATTCTTTGCTTCTCTATCCACCTCACCTGCCACACAGCTTCTCTCTTTCCCTTACTGAACTGCGTGGACAACCTGTCCCAGTGTCCACAGGGTAGGAAACCTGGACTGAGACCCATGCTTGGAGGCATCCTCTCCACTGGTGGCACTCTCAATGATGTAGCCTCAGAATTGAATGTAAGATTACAGTGGTAAATCAATGGCCTTTTAGCTCTGCTCTGCTGTTTAGTGGTGAACATTTTTATTTTCTGTTTTATTTACCTGCACTTTATAGTCACGTGTGCTTTTGTTTTCTGTTTTTATTTACATTTATAGCTGATGCAGATGCATTTAAAATTCTCCTGGAGATGAAGATGAAGAAGAGGCAGAAAAAGCCTACATTACCAAGCACTGTGACTGAACTTGACACCGAGGATGGTTCTAAAGTATATGTGGTTGGAACAGCCCACTTCAGTGACAGCAGCAAAAAGGATGTAGTGAAGGTAAATACGGAGTGGGAGCCCTTCAGCAGCATGTTTATAATGTTGTCAACTTAGTGTTAGGTACAATGAAGTCCAGCTCTCTTGCTTGATTCTGTGCTGTAATCTTCAGACACTTGTTTTTTCTTGTTAGCTGTTGGAAGGATAAGAGTGCTGTGGGGTGAACTAAGAGGCACACATATTATCTTAATAGTTTTTTGATGCAATACATTGCTGTCCCATCTCAAATATTTTTACTTGTCCTTAAACAACAAATGTAGATACAGTGGTGCCAGCGTTAAAAGTAGAAGTCTCACTAGTGAAGCTTATGTTGCCTGTCATGATACAGCATCACATCAACAGTGCATACTGTGGTTGCATACTCACTGTGATGTATGATGCTGAGAAGATGCAAAGCCTAGAACAGAAACTGCAGTTTACAGCTTCAGTGTGCCTGGGATGTATAATACTAAGCTGTAAAACCATGCCAGCCCAAACTTGGATTCCATTCTCAAGATGCAAATAGGTCCGAAGCTCTAGTGAAAGTAAGAACTATTTCATACTGTACCTCATAAAAAGTCTGCAGTTCCGAGTGGCTTTATTTTCCAGGACCTAGCAGGTGGAAATCTTGTGCCAGAATCATCAACCCTGATTCTTACAAAGCTTATTCTAACTAAGATTGCAAATGATTGCAGAGCGTGGTCAAAGGAACTTTGTGAATGTGGAAAGTTTAACATTAAGTTTTTTCTTCTCCCCCTCCCCAGCACAATGTGTTCTCCATCTTCCTGTCCCAAAACATCCCATAACTAAAGCATTTTGCCGTCATCTTCCTTAATGTTTTTCTCGATACATAGGAAGGCTGGACACACTTCAAGAGCAAAGTCTTAAAGGCACAGGAGCAGGCTGTTCCCATGTGCCGAAAAACAAGCAGGCAGGGAAGGAGACCGGCCTGGCTAAACAGGGACCTTTGGCTGGATCTCAAGAACAAAAGGAGAACCTATTGTCTTTGGAAGAGGTGCCAGGTCTCTCATGAAGACTATAAAGATGTAGTGAAGTTATGCAGGGAGAGCATCAGGAGAGCCAAAGGACAGCTAGAGCTCAATTTGGCTACAGCTGTTAAGGATAATAAAAAATGTTTCTATAAATTCGTTAACAGCAAAAGGAGGATTAGGGAAAATCTCCCTCCTTTACTGGATGCAGAGGGAAACATGGTAACTAAGGATGAGGAAAAGGCTGAGGTGCTCAACGCCTACTTTGCCTCAGTCTTTAGCAGTGGAACTGGCTGTTCCCTGGACACTCAGCCTCATGAGCCGGGAGATGGGGAGGGGAAGCAGATTGAGGTCAGCACAGTTGAAGAGGAGGTGGTCAGAGACCTGCTACACCACTTGGTTGCACACAAGTCTGTGGGACCGGATGGGTTACACCCAAGGGTGCTGAAAGAGTTGGCAGATGTGCTCGCCAAGCCACTTTCTGTGATTTACCTGAAATCATGGCTGTCTGGGGAGGTCCCATTGGACTGGAGGGTGGCAAATGTGACAGCCATCTACAAGAAAGACAGAAAGAAGGAGCCAGGAAACTATAGACCTGTCAGTCTGACCTCAGTGCCAGGGAAGGTCATGGAGCAGGTCATCTCTAGTGCCATTAAAAGTCATATAATGGACAACCAGGGGATCAGACCTAGTCAGCATGGGTTTATGAAGGGCAGGTCCTGCCTGACAAAGCTGATCTCCTTCTATGACAAGCTGACCCGACTATTGGACGAGGGAAAAACTGTGGATATTATCGACTTGGATTTTCGAAAAGCATTTGACACAGTTCCCCATAGGATTCTCATAGAAAAACTGGCTGCCCATGGCCTGGATGAGCGAACGGTCTGCTGGGTCAAGCACTGGCTGGATGGACGGTCCCAGAGAGTGGTGGCCAATGGAGCTAAATCCAGCTGGAGGCCAGTCACAAGTGGTGTTCCTCAGGGCTTGGTGTTGGGACCATTTCTGTTCAACATCTTTATTGATGATCTTGATAAGGACATAGAGTGCATTATCAGTAAATTCACAGCTGACACCAAGTTAAGCGGGAGTGTCGATCTGCATGAAGATAGGGAGGCACTGCAGAGAGACTTGGATAGATTGGATCGGTGGGCCAACGTTAATGGGATGAGCTTCAACAAGGCCACGTGCCAGGTCCTGCGCTTGGGCCACAACAACCCCATGCATTGCTACAGGCTTGGGGAGGTGTGGCTGGAGAGCTGTCTGGAAGAGAAGGATCTGGGGGTTCTAATTGACAAGCAGATGAACATGAGCCAGCAGTGTGCCCGGGTGGCCAAGAGAGACAATGGCATCCTGGCTTGTATTAGAACTAGTGTGACCAGCAGAAGTAGGGAGGTGATAGTCCCCCTGTACTCTGCACTGGTGAGGCCACACCTGGAGTATTGTGTCCAGTTTTGGGCACCTCAATACAAAAGGGATATCGAGGTGCTGGAGCGAGTGCAGAGGAGGGCAACGAAGCTGGTGAAGGGCCTGGAGACCAGGTCCTATGAGGAGCGATTGAAGGAGCTGGGACTGTTCAGTTTGAGGAAGAAAAGGCTGAGGGGAGACCTCATCACTCTCTACAACTGCCTGAAAGGACATCGTAGAGAGGTTGGTGCTGGTCTCTTCTCACAGGTGATTAGTGACAGAACAAGGGGGAATGGCTTTAAACTGCAACAGGGGAGTTCAGACTGGACATTAGGAAAACATTTTTCACAGAAAGAGTGGTTAGACACTGGAATAGGCTGCCCAGGGAGGTGGTGGAGTCACCATCCCTGGATGTGTTTAAGGGTCGTTTAGATGAGATGTTGGGGGATATGGTGTAGGGGAGAACTTTGTAGAGTAGGGCTGATGGTTAGACTTGATGATCCCAAGGGTCTTTTCCAACATGAATGATTCTGTGATTCTATGATTCTATTTGGAGAAGTCTTATTTACCCTTTCACTGTTCTTTTAATTGAAAATGATTGCTGGAATGTGCTTTTATTAAGTCCCTTTTCTCATGAAAGTATTGGTATTGGCTGCATTTCTGTTTAATCCTTCCTAAACTGGTGTAAATAACTTCATCTTTTTCAGACAATACAAGAAGTGCAGCCTGATGTAGTTGTGGTGGAACTATGTCAGTACAGAGTTTCTATGTTAAAGATGGATGAAAAGACATTACTTAAAGAAGCCAAAGAAATAAATCTGGAAAAACTTCAACAAGCTATAAAGCAGGTATGATTCCCACAGTGAGAATGGAAGGTTTGTGTTAAGAGCAATTTGTCAAGTTGCAACCAAAACCAGTGTTCCCAACAGCTGGAAACCTAATACTGTTCACCTAGGTGAGAGTACCATTACAGTGGCAAAGTTAGGTTTGGTTTTACTTTGTTCAGCTGGAGTATTGAGGGCTTCTGTTCCACAGCAGAATTGTTTGGGCAGTTGTTGACCTCAGCAGAAATCCTCCTGGGTTTAACAGTTTCCCCATTTGCAGGACAGAAGTCTAACTTTGTAACTGTATATTTAAAAAATATTTTTATTCCTGCAGTCTGCATCTCTATCACAGTTATTTAGGGAACACTTAATTTTGGTATTGTCTGTCTGTTTAGTTGCATTCCTTCTTCATACTAGTGTGTTGCTCTTTCTTTTTAATTCTCATCCACTTGTCTTTTGAGTAGTTGCTAATTGACAGTAGTCCTTGAGGGAGGTTTTTGAAAAATTTGGGCTGAAAAGTGTAGGATTTGTTCAAATTATAACTACTCCAGCAATTTGACACTGTCTGGGATGTGTGCACAAAACAAGTGTTGTCCTGTATTTTTTAAGTTTCACTCAGCCTGTATTTAAGTAAGTTTATCTAGGCACAGTGAAACAGCACAAAGCTGACTTAAAAATGATAGGTCATTTGATGAGAATGGCAGTATGAGGTCAACAGGAAAAAGTTTCCAGTGTCCAGTTGGATGAACAAATTCATAGATTGTTATTTTAGTTGTGTGGTAATTATATATTGGAAATGTTTTATTGATGTAATTGGGGAATTTCAAGGATTGCACCCCTCATAAGAATATAATCAGCATTCATGCAGAAGCGTTTGCAGTGGCTAGGGGCTCGTCTACTTGTGTGTGTATGTGCATGCACATAGTGTCTTACCGCCCACTTTCTGACTCAAGAGTTAGGCAATAATGTGTCTTTCCTGTTTTCTTTATTTATGTCCTATCAAAGGAAGCAACATTGCAAAACACTTGCATATTGCATGAATTACTATATCCATCTGTTTATTTTAGGTAAGGTGGATTGTTCTGATGCATGTAGTCAGAATGCATGTTCACAACAACCAGAGCAGCATAGCTGGGGGTCTTTTGACCTCATAAACAGGCACAGACACCTTTTTTTTTAATATCAAACCTAAACGCAACAGGTTTTGCTGTCCTTCTCTGTTAAGAGGAAAAGGACAATGAAAAGGACTTCTTTTCTCTGTGATGTAAATTCGTGTTGGCAGCCTTGTAATTAGCACTTCCTACCAGGGCTTGAAGTGATCTTGTGTGCAGACAGTAGGAAACACAGACTGTTGGCTCCAAAGCCAGAGAATAATACAAAGATCCTTCCTATTTTTACAGCTCAGTCTTAGTCTCCTTTGTCACCAGGGATAATGCAAATAATAAAATATGGACATTGTGCCTTTTAAATAATATATTTGTCTATAGTCTCAACGAAAAAAAACCCCAACCCAACCTTTCCTCTTTGATTCAGTAGCAGCATGGGTTATATAGGGAAAATCAGGAAAAACAGTCCAACTGTCTCATACTAAATTATAGTGTCTTTGTTTTTTTTCTCTCATAAAAATCAAACCAGATGGTAAGTTGCTCTGTCATACTTCAGTTGTCCTATCACATTGAAATGTGCATTCAGACCCTTACACCAAAAGTCAAAACTGCTTGTAGCTTTCATCCTTGAGTATCAAATTAGAAAATGAAAACTTGTCTTTTTATAATCACCTGTATAAGTATTAAGCAGTAAAAAATTGCATTTCATTGCTTGTAATTGAAGTTGGAAACTGGGCAGTGCTAATATGAAACTTACACACTTGCAGTGGGTCACCGGTATGCACAGCTTATCAAGCAACTGTTGCAGGTTATAAACAGGCTTTCTCCTTGAATTTTGAAACTCTTACAATTGTTTGCAGAGAACTACCTGTTTGGTTTCCATTAAGCAAAGCAACACAGTGCAGACTGGTATGTGGCCCTAATGCAGATTACCTGAAGATGTACAGTAATAGTTGGCTTAAACCAAACTGGTAAGACAGGTTTTGTCTTACCTTTTCCCTTGGCCTCCTGTTTCCATTGTCCCTTCTGTGTCCATACTATGGCCCCATGTTAGTTTGAACAGGGCTTGCTTTTTAGCTGTGTCATGTCCCTATGTGACTGTATGATTGCTGATCCTGACACAGAGGAGGAGCTGAGAAAACCTTGTTCTGGGGCAGAAGAGAAAGTGGGCCGGTGGCAGAAAAATCTTAGCTCAACCTCACTTTTTTTAATCTACTCCTTTAGGCTGAAGCTACCTGTGCAGGAATATTGTAATGCTGGGTTTTTTTTAACGTTTCTGGCCAGTGAAAAAGCTCTGGTTTTGCACTATGTAATACAGCCCTCCATGTTTAGGTAACCTACAGAAATGTGCTGTTAAATAAAATGGATATAATGCGAATTGGTAGGTGATAGGCACATCCACATGGACAGGAGCAGGCTACTGTCACTTGCTGCCTTCACTTGTGCTTTAAAGTCTAACCTCAGTGCGCTTGCAGCATAGCACCACAGCCAGGTGGCAAGACTGTGTTTGCACAGGGCTGCATCCATGGGAATTAGGGTTTTTAAAAGAAATCCAGAGAACTGAAATACAAACAGTTTGTTTCTGCCTGCAGTCCTGCTAGTTAGTGCTGGATCTGTGACTCGTTATACAGTCAAAGAGTAGCCTCAAGGCCCCTTCCTTAGGCTACGTTCCCATATGTAGTATAAGCGTTTCTGTGCTGAGTCTAGTGGAAGATCTATCTGCTTTGGAAGCCCTCTGGCAGCTACCAATAACAGATGCCTGGGGAAAGGCATTAGAACCTGCAGCCTGGGTATTCCTCTCTCTTCCTGTCCTTTTCACTGTCTCCATGCTAGTCATGGTGTCTGATAGAGTGTGTTTTCCTCAGTCATCCTCTCCCAAGCCTCATGAGTATTTAATGTGTTTAATCTCTTCTCATATGTTTGGTATTTCTTTGCACATTTTTCTAGTTCAAGTATCTTGTTTTAAAGACAGGAGTCTGCTAAAGATTGTACAGCAGTGCATTGATGTTTCTGTTTTCTTCCTTTCCTGGTAATCCCTCTTACTCTTCTTGCTTTCTGACTGCTATTGAACATTGGGCTGATAAAATTGGTATTTTGCTTTCTCTCTCCTGTGTGTTAATAGCTCTGCATCCCTCTGCCTGTGCAGTTAAGTTTCTACTTGTGCATTGCTTTGTGTTCATGGCTGTTGCATCTAACCAGTGAAATTATTGCCAGCCACTCAGGATTTAATGTTCTTTTGTGGTCAGCTTTCCTTTATCTGACATTGAATTATCTGGTATTGATAATAACCTCTTTTACTGTTTTGCTCCCATCATTCTTCCTACATTTTGCTCTTTATCCCCTAACAGTATCTGGCTGGACAGTTGTTGCTGGTTGCTGCTACATATGGCTGCTTGTCACCTTTTATCTCCTTGATGCTGAGTAAATATGGCAGGCACTGAGTTTCATGCAGGTTAAGAGCACAAATGACTCTGCACACTTCAAAGATGCATTCCTCTGTTAGCCAGCAGAATGAATCTTTCTGTCATAGTGTAAAAATGCAACTTCAATCCTGAAGGAAGATCAGCCAGCAAATAACCTCAGGCTGCATTATCCTAGTTTTCTTTATTTGTGGGCATGTTTTCTGAACTTCTGGAAACCCTTGTCCCCCAGGCTTTTGAACTAGATCTCAAGGATGCTGAAAACCCTTTTTCTCACTGCTCTTTCTTCCTTCTCTCTCACCAGGAGACCAGCACCCTGTCTTTCTGCCATGCTTGCTAGTTTGTACCATGATACAGATAATCAATTGGCTTTGAAAAGAGCCCCTTTCTTTTGCCAGTTCTGGTCCTCCGTGACTTAACTGCAGAAACTGCCTACAGCCTTTGGAGAGGTCACACGAGCATCAGATCTGGCACAGGGTGGGTCATTTCAGTATGGCCCTGGGAGCAAGGAATGGAGACCAGGACCTTCCTCTGGTAACTTCAAGCAGTTATATTAAAAGCTATCCCATGTAACCGTATCTTCAGTTGTGTGAAGCTGGTGATGTAGCAGGAAATTAGCCTTTGGCGAGGGAAGGGGGAATATCCCTTTTGGTAGCGTTATGGAGTGATGCCAAATTGGAGGAGATGCATAACAAAGGTACAGGTTACAGGTGGGGACAGGTAGAGTCTCAGTTGTGAAAATAACTGGTTGAGGATGGCCAGACCTGGACAGAAGGAACAGCTCTGGATGGATTTGTTTGAGATGTTTTTTTCATTCCTTTTTTTCTAAAAGGATAGGGAAGGGAAGTTTTGTCTAAGTGTAGATGGGAGAATTTTTTTTCTTTTTAAAAAGAAGAGTCTTGATTTTAGGTGTCTGTTCAAAAAGTACTAGCAAGGAGAGGCCTTCAGTTTGCTTGTGGGAGTGAGTCATACCTAGGACTGTGAGGTCTTTTCTAAGGTCTTATGTGCTGAAGTCATGCACAGCAATTTCTTGCACAACACTAGATTCTGTGTTTCTGCATCTGTTAACCTAACCAGTCCCCAGCCTAGTGTTTCCCAGGATTGTGTAAGTGTTTGATTAGCCCACTAGCTATTTCCCTTTCAGTATCTCCATAATTGGTGTTCACTGCACATTCAATAGAATTTGCTCTTGTGGTCCCTTTTTTTTGTAACCAAATAGATTAAGAAAAATGCACAGTATGAGCTGTTTTACCAATCAGTTATTCAGACACTTTCTTCAAGCAGATGGAGTAAACACAGACTGAAGTAAGTCTGGCTGCCCTCCTTTCTTTTCTTAACTCTGTCATACATTTTTGTTGAAAGGGAAAAAGCTTTGGCTGCACACTGAAGTGAAAAGCTACTTCACAACTTGTAAACTGAAATAAAAGAGCTGTATTGATCAGTGAATTGGCTCTAAAAGGTAGCTTCAGTGCTATTTCTTCACTAAGATAATGAATGTGTTTTTTTTTTTTTTCATGTCAGAACAGTGTATTCTTCTGAGAAATCCACACAGCTTGTTGATTTTCTTTTTTAATGTTTTTCTCCCTCTTCTGCCAGAATGGAGTCATGTCTGGATTGATGCAAATGCTGCTTCTGAAGGTTTCTGCTCACATCACAGAACAGCTGGGAATGGCCCCAGGAGGAGAATTCAGGGAGGCTTTCAAAGAGGTGCGAACTTGAAATGGTTTTTCTGAGGTCACATTACTAGCCTTTTGCTCCCAGAGTCAAACTAAATAAAACCATTTGTTAGGGACTAGAAAAGAGCACTCTGGCCATACTTGTGCTGAAGCGTATGAAGTAGTAAGAATCATCTTCAGCTTCAAAGTGTACTCAAAAGTACAGAGGTTTGTGGCCCTAAGTGTCACTAAAGCAACTCCAAAAAGGCTTCAGATGGTAAGGGTTTTTCCTGATGATATTTCTGATGGAATCTGTTTTCATTTTGTTAATAATTTATTTATTTTGTTTTTGTTCAATAATTATTTTTGAATTCTGAATATGGATCCTGGTCCCACTGTTGGCGGTGTCAGGGTTTCAGGCTGTGAAAACCAACTCTAGAGCATTAATGAGATCTAACACATTCATCTAGAAGAGCCTTTGGGGAAGTGAAATATCTGACTGGTCTGTTAGTCCTGTCTGGTCTTTTAACATTCCCTTTTGTACTACTACCAGCTGTGATACTGGGAAATAAATAGTAACTGGACTTCTACTGTGTATCACAGCTACTCTTTTTTTGTCTGGGAATACTGAGACACTACTTTCACTGTAGGTGAAATGTTGAAAATAGCATGAAATGACATGCTATTTTCATATAAATTAGGTATAGTAAGGAAATCTGAGCTAACATAGCTGTTAAAGAATCTGGAATAATTTGGTGTTTTTATCCTTAATAAAAAGAAGACTGTTTCAAGGCTTATTTTCCTGAGCATTCTGGACCAGAGTGAAACTTTTTAAGGTTTCACATTCGAACTGGGAAAGAAAAAATATATTAGCTCTGTCCTGTTCTAAACATGTTATGCATAGGAAAATTTTCTAGAAATTCTGTACTGTGCTAAAATCTGTCAGTCTAAGCTGCAGCAAAGTCTTACCTCACATTGTTGTATGGTATCTGGCATCAGTTCATAGAATAGAATCATAGAATGGTTTGGGTTGGAAGGGACCTTAATGATCTTCTAGTTCCAACCCCCCTGCCATGGGCAGGGACACCTTCCACTAGATCAGGTTGCTCAAAGCCCCATCCAGCCTGGCCTTGAACACTTCCAGGAGGGGGCAACCACAACTTGTCACCACGCTCACAGTAAGGAATTTCTTCCTAATACCTAATCTAAATCTACCCTCTTTCAGTTCTTGTTTCATAAGATGCTTCTTGAATATACTTTACCATGACGAACCGTGACAAAGGTTACTGATCCTGACAAATCCTAGGTAAAATGACAACAGTTGCTTCACCTTAGACTTTATTCAGACCCAGATAGATACTGAGTCCCATCTGTTCACCTTTAGTCATAAGTAGGAGCTTTCTGCTTAGGTAAAAGTGACCTAAAGAGAGTGGCAATACATGTTTTTACTGTAATACCTACTGCATCTTGTAGTTGATGTTTTCCTTTAAGAAGTAGTATTTTTTAAATTATTTACTGCAAAGCCAGAATATTTTTGGATGTTGAAGTACACTACTTGCTCTTTTTTAAGATACCTTATATAACACAATAAGATGTTCGCTTAATAAAGATGTACTGTGCTGCAGTATACAATGCTGACTAGTCATTTGTATCTTCTCTTTCAGGCCAGTAAAGTACCTTTCTGTAAATTCCATCTTGGAGACCGACCCATCCCTGTTACATTTAAGAGAGCAATTGCTGCACTTTCTTTCTGGCAAAAAGTCAAGCTTGCCTGGGGCCTTTGCTTCTTATCTGACCCAATCAGGTATGAATAAGCATCTCATATGTCTGTCAGGTGAATTGTTCAGTTCTTCAGGTTGACTTTAGTACGAGCTGGAAGTCCTCATACCCAGCCTGATGCACTGAAACTTGAAGTTAGTGAGAAGAATAAGTATACAAACTACCCTGCAATAATCTGTATTTTTGAAAAGAAAGCTGGCTTTCAGATCATGTTCCAGCTCTTTCTTTGTCTTTTGATACATTACTTCCAGGTGAAGTGAAAGATTTGATGCTGGAGAATTCCTAGTGTACATAAGAAAAAGCTTTTTAAAATTATTTTTGTATTTTTTGCTGAAAATAAAATTTTTCCCACTACTGTGTGTGAGTATTGCAAATAGAAGTGAGTAGGGCCTCAGTGTGCTAATTTATACCTCCTTAAGATTTCCAAAGGACTTGAGCCTGCTATGCTAAGTCACATCTGGATCAGGGCAGCTTGAGAACCGAATCTTCTGTCTGAGCAGATCTTTGGAACAAGAGAAAGTGTTTAAAGTCAGCCATCAACATGAGATTTTACAGAAAATGGAGTAATAATTCAGCATCAAATTTGTGTCAGTCTTGATAGCTTTTCTATGACCTGTTGAAAGCTGACAATGCATTTCTCCTTTTGGTTGTCCCTGTTGATGTTTGTAGTGCCCTTTTGATCTTGGAAACTAAAGAAAGAATGTTTGGCATCATTCTTCAGTAGACAGTGATGCCAAAGCAGGTGATTCTGTTGCCACAAACTATGACTGTACCACAGCCATGGGTGCAAACAGAAAGGTAACAGCACCTATAAAAAATATTACAATTTTACAGTATTACTCGTTACAGGTACTCCTGCAGTTTTTATTTGTTTATTTCCTGCCGTTTCCTATTCTTCTGTTCAGGGAATTGATTTATAACTTTGACTTCCCTGCTGAAGACCTGTGATTGATGCTAGGAACCTGCAGAACTCTTTCCATCCACTCAGACTGTGCCTTATGGTGTGCTTTTTTTGTTGTTTAAATAGAGCCTCTGCATTTAGTGATCAGACCTGCTTCCTGTGTGTTGCTTCTTCTAAGCTTATTAATATACACAGAAAGTGGGGCACCATTATGACTGTTTCCTTTGAAGCCCTAGTGCTTTTGCTCAGTTGAGTTGTCAGCTTTCAAATTGGGAAGGGTGAAAATCCAGTTGCACTGCCTAAAGGCAAGTGACCTCTCTTCTTCCCTTTTCCCTCACTGTAGAGGCATTGTTAGGTATCCAGTTTTACAGGTTTAGGGAGTTTGTTTTGGTTTTGAAGAGGAGAACTGGGGGAGAAGAACTGTAGCGTGTGGTTTTATGTGAATAATGTGTATAATATCCAATTGTTTTTATTCATTGGTTTGTCTGTATTGGGCTTTAAAAGCGTAACAGATACTGAGAAAACTTACCTTTCTTCCAGTAAGGATGATGTGGAGAAATGCAAACAGAAGGATTTACTGGAGCAGATGATGGCAGAAATGATTGGAGAATTTCCTGATCTTCATCGAACAATTGTCTCAGAGCGAGATATTTACTTGACCTACATGCTGAAGCAAGCAGCAAAGCAGATAGAACTACCTCGAGCTTCAGAAAGTAATTTTTTTAAAGCAGATATCATAACCAGCAAGTTGTTCTTTGTGTACTAGTCTAAAGTTCAGTTCTTCTGAGGAAATCTGGGATGTTCTGTTCATGTGTGTCACATGTTGCATAAGATTACAGTGCTTAAAAATTAAAAAGGGGTATTACTCTTCTGTTGCAACCACCTATAGAAGTAAAAAATTTTCATAGAGCAGTAGACTCCAAATTATGATTCCTTTCTCATTTTGCTGTTTAAAACTGGAAAACACTGATTAGCCTGACAACTTTCTCAAAAGGCAGGTATCTGGTATTACATCACAGCCTAGACTGCCATTGCCTAGCTCATTACCTCACCAAATTCATTGTCATCACCAGCTGCTCAGGAACGCGTTTTGCTTGACCATGTGTGACTGTGCATGTTTCAGCAAGAATAATGGCATTTCTCTAGCCTTTGCTATTTTGTTGCCGTATGTGATCTGGGTGCTCTTCTTATATGTAGGCACACTGAAGCATGGGTTACCTCTTACTTGTTGTCTTAAGATACTGTTTGTAATCACTTCAGTGCAGACCTCTGGCGCTGTCTTGTGATTGAAAAAATAGCAAGAGGATTGCACTTGTGTTCTTGTATCTCCCTTGCATAATATTATCTCAATGATGCCTTCATAAAGTTTGTCCAAACACACAGTATTCCTGTTAGCTCAGTTGATACGGCTGAAAGAGGCACAGATGGATTCAGTTACTTGGTCCAAAGAGCAGGCTGGAAATTTAGTTTTTGTTGGTCCTGTCTGGGTCATAAGCCACCAGAGGAATTGTTTAGCAATTTCCCTGCTCTTTTTTTTTTTTTTTTCTTCCTTTAAATCTACCTTCTTAAAAGCTCAGTCTCTGGAACACTGGTGTAGTAAATGCCTGTGAAACCAGAAGGGGTTTATATGCATTATGAAGGACCTCAAACAGAAGATGGGACCATAAAAGACAAGAATGTGAGGGACTACCTGACTGTCAGTCATGTGTCTCTGTCTTAATTAACAAGAGATGACGCCAGAGACAGGTTTTTTTAGAAGCTGTGCATTTATATTATATACATATAATGTGTTCTATGCATTCATGCTCACAAGAGGTGGGGGGAAAAAAAAGGCATATGATATGCTTAGGATTCATAATAAAATACAAAACCCCACAGTTCAAATGAGCAGAAATAACACATCACCATTGCCCAAATCATTTGCTATTGTAGGGACATAGTAGAGAGAAATTCCTGGACACTATTTGCAGGACTCAAATTTTGGTCTGATATATTCCTAAACTCGGTCTGATTTGCTCCTAGCCTTTGTCTGACTCTTTGCCTGGGTGAACTCTTCCAAAAAGATTGCAAATGAAACTTTCACATTTAGTTTTTTATTCTATCTTTACTTCACACAGAATATTCTGAGAGGGATAGAAGCTTCTTCCAGGACTAAGTTTCAGGCAGGGCTTTAAACTGGTATCATCTCTGAATCCTGCCCAGAAGCAGACAGGAATGTACAGGTGGAGGTTGGAGTGGATGTGATGTGCTGTGGACAGCCCTTTCTGCTGAGGTGCTGTGCTCTGCCTCTGTTGTAGTTGCAGCTCTGATTTGCAGCAGCCATGGAATAGGCTGGGAAAAGACAAGTCCAAAGAAACAATTTCAAAAATGTGTATAATAGTTCTAGTGTTTTCAATACAGTTCTGTTTTTGTTTCAGGGAGGCTGCTTTTCAAATATTTTACTTATTCCTGGAAAAATCAAGGGTGGCTATTTAAAGCAAGACAGTGGAACTTACTCACATTTTATATATGTGTAACTTTCCCCAGAGGAAAGCAGACTGATTACTGTTACTTAGAAAGTTTTCAGTGAATTATTTTTATTGTGTTGTGGTCCCATTTTTTCACTGGGGGGAGGGGTAATACCAAAACTTTCAGGAACAATATCTTAACTTCTGCTGGGTGTTGTGGAGTTTGGATGGTAGATGGGAGGGTGAGAGCTGGCATGTGTTGTAGTGGTGACTGGCTAGGTGCTGGACACGAGTGGTTCAGGTTTTGCTGTTACTTGCTGAGGCCCGGTCTGTAACAGTAAACTTAACAGAGGCAGGTGTGGTTTTGAGCGCTGTTCTCTGATTGTTCATTCTGCTTGTTAGCCCAGGTCTTGTCACAATTTGGATGTGTGCCAGCTGCCACTGTTCAAAGTGGTGGAGAAAGGTCTCCGTTCAGGAGACAGCAAAGACCAGGGCTGTTCCTGATAAGCAGTACAGAAACATGACCCACCCTGGGAAGGAAAGAAATTAATTTAGTTTGCATCTGCTGAGCCTCTCACCCTGAGGCTGGAGTATGAGCCCTGGCCAGGTCTGTCTTCTGAAACAAATGTTTCCTGAAAATCCAGACAACATGCTGATTTTTTTTTTTCAGACTTTCAACATAACAGGCAGTAGGTGAGATGAGTGTTAACTTCTGGTATGTAACAGTTTTAATATCTAGTAGTAAGAGTCCCTACTACTTCTTGGAAAATTCAGTTTTGTTATCTCACATTTTACCTATTCATTTATAGCTTGAAATTAGTTCTTTTACTGATATGTTCATTTCTCTCCATCTCTCTCAGCTGAACCTAGAGAATATATCCCAGCTGTTGTAGTTGGTGTTGTTGGGATGGGTCATGTACCTGGAATTGAAAAGAACTGGAACTCTGACTTAAACATCCAAGAAATAATGAGGTAACAGTCATCCTTTCCTATGTGTTGACATAACAGCTTCTCTTGCTAAAAGACAGCAATAATTGGTTTGGATGGGGTTTTTTTGGTTGTTTGTCACAGCTTGAAGAAGCATCACTAGTGTCATCCCTGCCCTGTCAGCTCGCTGACTTGCTGTGCAGTGCTTGCAGATTGTGCTTACAGCAAAGGAAAATAAAATATCAAAGGAAAAAAAGTAAATAGTTGGATATCGAGGGAAGTAGAGATGAGAGGGTGCCCTTGTCTCAAAAAAAAAAAAAAAAAAAAAATCCACATCTAAGGCTTTTAAAACGAGAATTCAAATGAGGTCTGTAGAAGATGGTGTAAACAAAATAAGACTTCCAGTCTAGCTTAAGTAAATATGAACTGTTGGATTCAAAGCTTTTGTTGTGTCAGGACATTGCTGGCTCTGGCAAGCTTACTGTCACCGTTGCTCATAGCCTATTTATACCTATACATATAAGTAATAACGTGCTTTAATGAGTATACCTAAATATAGGCTGATTTAAGCCACATATCTGGTGAACTCTCACTCCAAAGTACCTATTAAAATAGATTTATGTGCTTTGTAAAAGAAGGAATTGAAGAACCAAAATGTTCAGACTACATGTATCCTATAAAGCCAAATGGTCGGGACTTCAGAAGTGTAGGAAGGATTATAGTATGACCTGGTAGTACTGGTCTGTGGTGGTTTAGGATAATAGAGCCTTTAAAATACTGGCACTTCATTTTATCACATCTGTTTACTGTTTATATAAGCACATCATCTATCTCCTCAGAGACTCTGAAAAACTTTTGAGACTGTGCCCCACCTAAATGGTGTATTTAAGCATCTAAAATATGATTTAGAGAGACTTCTGGTGTCTGGATCCAAAAATGCAATGTACAGAAGCCCTGCCTAGCTATTTATAAGCCTTTCACCTGGAGTCACAAACTAGATGTCCATATTCCTCTGCACCCTCGCAAATAACCTGTAAAATGAGGTTGCCCAAATCCGTATAATTGTATGGTTAATGCTGGCGGCATCATTGACATCGCGGAACTGAATAGCTGAAAGCCTGACTATATGTCTTCAAGTTTACATAGAGGATCTTTTTCATCAAAGTTTAGTCTCTTTGACTTGATTGTCTTTACTGTGTCAGTGCCATAACTAAGTGGAATGGTTACCAGTATCTTTCATAAGACATAACTATTACATAACTTGACTTTCTAAAATAGTATGAGGCAAATAACGTTCATAAAATTACTATACTTGAGACTCATTTCTCATTAAACTTTTTACCTCTCATGCTGTTGCACTGCAGTTGCAGAGCAGAGTTATGAGGGGGTTTTGTGTGTTAGTGGTTGTTGCCTTTCTAAAGTGAAAAGTTTTTAAGACTGTTAACAGGCATTTAGTTAGGTTTTACAGGTTGGAAAGTGATCTTGGAAATTATCTGGATAGAAACATACATTTCTCAGATTTCCAATTTTTAAGTTCATACGTTGAATCTGACTCTGAGCAGACCTTACTATTTGCTTCAGATTGGTATGAATTGTTTTTTTTTTTTTTAATTGCACTGAGAGACTGGAATTGAGAAAGAATAGAGAAGCACGTAAGAAGGTGCAAAGGGATGCCTTTACCCCATCCTTTGTTCCATGTGTATGCTTTTTTTAAAACTCTTCCTGTATGTTCTCTTAATATGCAAAATCTTACCAGTAATAACTTTGTCCTAGCTTGAACGCATGGATCTAAACTCAGTTTAGTTGTATCCTCTTCTCAGCGCATCTAACCTGGTTTGAGTGTGCCCATAGTGTTTTTGCACTAGTGTAACTGATTGCTTCTGAATACATTAGAAACATTCTCTAGGTATAAATAAATGAGAACTTGTGACTTCTTTGAAATGATATGCAGAGACCTCTCGGTCACCTGCGAGAGGACTCTCTCAGATGCTGTGTAGGCACACTGTGGGTGCAGGGCCAGCTGAGGTACTGCAGGGCCTCTTAGTGAAGGTGCAGGGCTATGTGTGCATGTGGCTGTGCTTTCAAAGCCAGCTTTATTTTGAACTGTTTGCTTCATACACTAAGTTCATAGGCAGACCTGGTGTGCCTGTTGTCCTCTGCCCTCCTGGTTCCAGGTGGCAGTGCAGAGACTTCCAAGCGGTTCTGAGAAGGCCTCTAAGCCAGCAATACCTGCCGGACCCGAGACAGCTTCATTGCAAAGCCTCTCTGATTTGTCCGCACTCCCCTGCGGAACTCCAGAGGCCGAGAGCGCTGCAGGGGCTTGGCTTCCACACACTCATGCTGGGAGCTGCAGCTAGGCTGGTAAGCCTGCCTGGCATCTGGGGTATACCTTGCTGAAACAGACCCCAAATCTATGCAGGGGCCAGCCAGCCTGGCTCCAGACTTACCCCTTCTGGCCACACAGACCTGACCAGGTCCTGACACGCGTTATCCAGAATATCAATGCACTATGTTCCTCCATTACCCTGAATGACAGTCAGTTGACTGTACAGGTGTTGAACTTAGAAGAAACACAGGACACAGCCTGAGTTTTGTCTCTGTGCAGAGATATGCATAGTAATATTATAAACAGTTCAACAAATCATATTAACTTCTAGTGTTCTTCAAGAAGTCTTGATGTTGCCTTGGTTATTTTGGTAGGGTGATGGACAAATCAAGGTCCGTACCCATTAAGAGTGGCATCATACATAAGTGGAAAAAGCTTTATTGTTGTTTATTATTGTTGTCATTGTTACTTTTTAATTTGGATATAGCTGTTGAACATGAAAGAGTATGTTGTTCATTCATGGCACATCTGTTACCTGAAGGTGTCCTGCACTGTAAGGGGGGAGGGGAGAAAAGATCCTTATTTTGATTGGAAAATGCCTGTTCTTTCCAGCTATGCAGGTGTTAACATTGTTTTATGTCTTTTGCTTCAGTGTGCCTCCTCCATCAGCTTCAAGTAAGATTTTCAAATTTGTCATAAAAGCAACAGTTTTTGGACTGATGGGATATGGCTGCTACCGAATAGGTCAAAGGACAGTTCAGTTTATTCTCTCGATGCCAGCAGCACAGAGCTATCTCCAGAAGCTGACAGAAATAAGGTCTCAGCATTGAACATCGAGTGGAGGCACTATGTGAAGAAGGTGGCTGAAAAAGGGTGATAGAGGCAACAAATGTGAACTGGACTGAAAGAAGAGTGAGATGAAAAATCTAGTCAGATTGATGCTGAGCAACACTGAATCACTGTATAATAAAAGATTTGATACTAAAATTACACCAGCTATGATCTAATGAATAGGTTTGATTCCTGGGGAGTGTATTGTATGAAACCACATGATTCCAGATTGAGGTAAAAGAAATATGTATGCAAAAATATATATTATATATATACACATACTGTATATATAATATATGTTACAGATGATGTAGTACAGACAGCTTAAGCTGAGTGTATGTTCATGACTTCTTTACCAGAGGAACAGAACAACACAAAGTAACCTAATTGGCTGCATCTGCTCTGAAGTTCAGGGACACTTGTCTTGAGTGATTCTTTGCTTTTTTTCCTTGGGTATAATAATACCTAGTGGTCATTTCTGGTGCCAGACACTTTTACACATGATTTAGAAGGACATCTTCTCAATGTGTGTTTTATACTTAAAACATTTAAGCTTTTTTTAAACTTAAGAGCTTTCCAAAAATTTCAGAATTGTACAGGCTGTCATACGTACACTGCTCAAATTTTTTACAAGCCTTACTGAAGAACAGGAACGTTGCCTTTAGATTGCATCCCTTGTTACCACCACCAGTTGAATTGTCGTTCTCCTGCATAGAGAAGGTATAGCCACACCATCAGAATGCAATGTGGTTTGTGTCAGATGTTTACAGGACGCTCTGTTCCTTTAGATTAGCTTATTTAAACTGTATTATTTAGCCAAATCCTGCTGGATTCAGTATTGTAAATTTAAGAGACTAGAACTACTGTACAATTTACTTTTGTTTGTCGGACCTTTCATTATTGGGACAAGAAGTCTGGAATTGATAGTACCTGCCCCTCACTTTTGATACATGAAAATCTTAATTATTTATCAGTGGAATTTCTCAGTGGATGAATATTTTAATCTATTTAATAGAAAAACAGTGTTCAGTTTAGTTGTTCAAACTAGCTGTAGCATTTTATTTGGATTACTTGCTATTTATACATAGAATTATGGGTACTTCAAACTGCTGTGATTTTCCTTCTTAATTATCCAGGACAGCCATCCATCATCGATTTTTCCCCCCCCCCCCCCCCCCCCCCGAATCCCAGGTTCATACTTAATTGGAATTATTTTTGGTACCCTTTATACAGGATTGTCAGTGATTGTAAAGTGCCCTCTGCAATCAGCTAGTCCCAGTTCAACAACACAAAGAACTGTAACTGTCATATCAAAGTTTTAGCCAGATGTATTTGAATGGAAGGGTCCCATTTGTTCCTCAGGCCCATATACAGTTGCTCATCGCTTAGTGAAGTTTTCATCTGTATTAATTTCTTTTGGGAGTGAAAGATAGGAACCAGTGTGTGAGGCAGGAGGAAGAAAAGGTGATGATGTGTTTTGTGTGTGGTGTTTTCAGTTGGTTCAATAAAATCAACAAACTGCTTTTAGTAGGGTATATTTCCAAAGCCTTGTCTTGGAAATCATCCCATACAGTCTATTGTTTGCTGCAAGTATGTACATGGATCTTCTGTGCAGTGTTGGCTTTCAAGTTTTTTTTAATGAAATTGAGGGTCTAATGCTCTTTGCTGTGATGGCATTGACTTTGCTGGGAGCTGGTCTGTCCATGCAACCTGATGCTTTTCTGCCTTGCACTTTGAAAACATTTTGAGTCCCAGTGTAGCAAATCATTTAAGTGCATGTTTATCTTTAAGCCTATTAAATCTAACGCGATCCTGCAGAGCTCTTAAGATGATGCTTGGTGCTTTTCTGGATCTGGGCCTTACAGTTGTGCAGGGAATAAACCTTAGGAAATGAGAATGGCAGCAATTCACCCTTCTTGGACACAAAGTGTAAATGATAACACAGAATACAGCGGAGGCAGGTCCTTTTATTTTCCATCTATCAGTGCTTAACAAACCACCAGCCATCTCTAGCAAGAGGAAATGCAGCATTTGTAAACAATTTATAGAAGACTAGATTGGCTGCCCAAATTTTGATTCCTGATACTTTTTTTTTTAAAAGGTTTAATGTATTGTTTACAATTAAGCAGTCCTATTTGAATAATTCCATTACATTTTATGTACGTTTTTAAAAGATGAAAGCAAAAGCTTAAGATCATTCTTCTCCTGGCTTTACTGACCTACCAAAATGTTTTGTTCGTTGTTTTTTTGAGAATTTTTTAGCTGGTAGAATTCAATATATTGATGTTTTGCTTTAAGTTATCTACAGATTTTTAAGGTATCTGCAGATATTTTAAAAGCTCTGTAGATCTTTGATATCTGTGCTCAGGTAATTTTACACAAAGGAAAACAAATCTAAGGTAAATTTTAGATATGAGCCTTAAACTTGGGTGGGACTAATGCTAAATGATTGTCATGGAGCATTCTTGCAGACTTAATGTTTTATGCTTCTTAGCTAGAAGTGATTACTGTGTAAGTTGTCTGTTCATTATTCAGTTATTCTCTCCAGTTAATACCTTAAGTCTATTGTTTCACTTTTTTTTTTTTTTTTTACAAAGCATATCAGCAGATTCTTCAAGGAGCCTGTTTGTGGTCGGAGAATTTGCAATTTATTTTCCCACTGTTGCAAACTGGCCGATCATACGCATGCACTGTTTACTCAGTGGCACTGGAAAGTCTGATGAATTTGCAGACCTAAAAATCCTGTGAATCCATACACAAATGCTCAATGTTGTATATTCAATGTGTTGTGCTGTTTATGTAACATAATCAGTGTTTTAGGTCCATTCTTTTCTGTTCTAATCAGTCCTTTCGGTGTTAACAGCATCCTGTAAAATTTAAACATATGTTGAATTGTCCCAGCCCCACCTCAACGTTATGAAGCCATATTGTATTTTTTTGGTGACATGTACATCTGTTTTATGCATTTGTACATGTGATGTAAATTTGAAGTATTTTTAACAATGTGTGCCTTTACTCTAAAGTGATTTAAAGTAAACAGCAGTATGTTCTATGATATAAAAAATAAAGTATTTTAACCACCATTTCTGTTGAAGGCATTTATTTTCCTTATAAATCAGTATTTTTATTGAGTACAAACACTGGTTAGCTAGATCTAGTACATTATAATGTCACCATCTAACAGATTTTTCTGAACAAGAAGGTCAGTTGGAGCAAATACTTCCCACTGAGGGGCATCTCAGTGTAATGCTGAAGTAGGGAAACTAGTTTACCTACCATGTGTAAATCAGTTGAGAGGAAAGGATGAGTTTCCCTGCCCTACTGAACATGCAGGGAGACTGACTTCTTAATGTGAGTACTTAAATTCAGAGTTAAGCATGGTGAGTTGACTTTTCATTGTTGTTGTGGCTTTTCTTTTAATGTTTTTCTAGTGCTCAGTCTTGCAAGGAGCTGATGGCCTTAGTCCCAGTCCAGCAAAGAGCTCAAACACTGGCCTAACATCAGGCATAGTCACTTGTTCTTAAAGTACCATCCTCTGCATGGGAATTAAAGACCCTTTAAGTGGAAAAGGTGCTCAATTAGTGGCAAAAAGAGTTTAATCTTTCAGATTGAGGCAGGTAAATCAATATGACCATTACTTTAAAAAAAAAAATCTATAAAAGACCCTGTGTTCATCGTGAAAGTAAGTAAATATATGATAAGCTGTATTCCATACAGATAATGTACCAGCTGATTAGTCTGTTGATTGTACACTTCGTCAAGCAGTGGTACAAATGTGAATCAAAGTGCAGTCCTGTTTTCCTTGATCAGGCAAAGTTCCCTTTGGTTGCACTTGCAGCTGTGTCTGCAAAGAAGTGCTGGGTAAGCCATGTAGGTGGGGAAAAAAAAGATATTGTAGTCAAATACCATCCATGGGACTGGCAGATGACATGCTGCACAGCACGTGAGCTATTGAGCACCGCTCAGTCAGGCAGCCTCAGTTTGCACATCCATGCCCACGGAAGGCAGCTGCCTGCTTTTGGAGTGTATTGTTCACTAGTGTTACATGCACACTGCTGGCCTAGGTTGCGTTTATGATGTGTCTTTTCTATACTGAATACTGAACCAAATTAAATTATTTTTGAGGTGGATTAATATTGCCCATATTTCCACTGGAAGCTGTTTTTCTGTGTGTGTATTGTAAACCTCTTAAAAGGCACTGAGAAATATATCAAGCTATCTCAAAGTGCCAGGCAGTAGTGGGAACTACTCATGGAAAAGAAACCACACACTGTCACTTGTGTAACTCTAAGATATTCATGTATGTATTTTCCTGTTTCTTTCTAAAACTGAAATAAACTTTAATTTTAGACTTGAGTGTTTTGAGACTGATTTTGTTGCAAGATTTGGGGGTTCTTAAGTATTTGCAGGAGAAAGGTCACTTTTCTGGCTCTGACTGATGGACAGACTTTGGTGTGGTGCTGAGTCCTTCAGTTGGCTGTGGAAGTGTGCATGGAAGACAACCACAGGACATAAGTAGCTCCAAAGATGCAAAGCCAAAATCGATCTACTAACTGTTCAGGTGAAAAAAAATTCAACTGCTGTGCATATCTCCACAGAAGCAGGTCTGTTGTGTCGGTTGGTCTGTGAAGGGGAACAGGGAATAGCTGAAGCAGCTGTCCTGTTCAGCAGGTCCTAGCTGAAGAGGCTGGCAGGGGGTGGGTTGTCTAATTATCCCCTCCTGTGTTGCTTGCCTTATGCCTGCTGTGGTCTCACCAAAAGGGAGCAAATGAAGCTCTCTATATTCCAGGGAGGCATCAGCAGCAAAGATGGGCATAGCCTTATCCTTGCTCCCAGCAGGGAAAAGGATGGCAACTGAGGGTGTGCGTGCTCTTTTCCATTACAAGACCTTGCACTTGGGTCCTGCCACTTGGCTCTGGCTCCTTGGGTAGCTCTGTGCCACTCAAGGGGTACAATGGTACAATGTGGGGAAATGCTCATTTTTACTTGTTCAATGTTTTTGTCTGTTGGTTCATTTTGTACTGTACAGGGAAGCTCTAGTGGTGTTAGTTTGAGGAGAGAAAAGATGCACACTACCACTTTCACACTTGCCTCCTCCAAGATACTTGGTGCTGATGCATGAGGGAAAGTGGAAAGAATAGGACTTAATCAGACTTTTTTTAAAAAAAGCTGTTAGACACTTTCAGTTTCAGTATGTTGTGTGGCCTCCCAGCTAAGTGACATTCTTTCAGTGGTAAAAGGTCCCTGCTTTTAGCTACAGTGATGGTTCACAAACCGGGCAAAGTAATTAAGAGTGATGTTTTGATTAGACTGTGGTGGTTATTAACGCCCCGTGTCTCTGCAGCAACTGAACTGCACACCTGATATCTTCAAGGCCAGCTGGAGTAGCTGGACAGTCACTGGGGCTGTGTGTTGCCGAGGCTGGCAGGACTCCTCAGTACTTTACCTTTGAGCGAGTGCAGCAGGTTTCTAGGTGTGCACCACCTGCCAGCGAGCATCTTCTCACCACCTCCATGCATCTCCCTCCCTGCTTCCATCCCCGTGTTGTCTCTTGCCTCATAATTACAGCCCGAGTTCTTTGAAGCTGAGACCCAGTGTTGCGATTTTAGTTTGCCTTGATTCAGCTGGAAAATACGAGTAATAGTAATAATTTAGTGCCATCTACCGACGGCAGATGGTTTACTTGGTATGCCCATTTTTAACTGGAGGTGTCTACCGGACCCTGAGACTATTCTTCAGAGAAGTGCGCATACCTTGGAGAGTTTTGGATTTGGCTCACTGATGTGGTACCTGGTATTAACTGAAACAACACAAAACAGGAGCATCCTGAACAATTACTGACTTGTAGTATATGCCCATTTCTCCATGTGATTGTATTGATGCTTGAGAGGCAGATTCTTGATGAATTGGCAATAACATACTAACCTTCACTTAAGAAATTAAATACCTGCCAAAAAACATGAATATGTTGCTTCTAGGGTACTTTATGGAAAATACAGAATTACACCGCTAGAGAAGAACATCCTTATTACACCTTAATTTTACTGTTTTTTAAGAATCATGGTTTTACACCAATTGAAATTAGCATGGATTGCTTCGTTCGTCACATTTCAAGGATAGACTTAATTTGGCCATCATGTCAGACCCAACCTCAGCAGACTTTTACTCTCATTATTCTAAAAGTTTAGCATATTTTTGTTTGTTGTGCTTGATAGGCTGCTGCTCTTCTAAGGCAGCTGGAGACTCTGTGGGCTTCTCACCCAAAGCCACGTCTACTGTGACCACTCTGGCAGGCTCTTGGTGCTGCTCTTTAATGTGGGACAGAGTGGGAGGACTTGGGGAACCAACAGTAGCCTTGACTGTTTATTGCAGTTATCAGCAGTTTCTACCAGGCTACTACATACATGGATTTCTCCCTCTCTGACTGTGCACAGGCAGATCAGTAATGGCATTCCTGGGCATGTGGTGGTCAGACCTTGTCCTACACGTGCTCTCTGCAACGCCCAGGCCTGTTAGAGGAAGGCTTGTGGCAGGCAGCACTCCCACAGTGTGGACCACAGCTCTGTGACTGTGCTGAGGTGTGGCTCCCCTCTTCAGACCAGCGACCTGAGACATAACTGAAGCACACTGTTTATTGACTGGTGAACACACTATGAGGAAACTAGCAAAACAGAAAAATAATCAATAACCTAAGTACCATACCACCGATCAAGTTACATATTTATGCAAACCGTAAGGCACAGCTATGAAGTTACAAGCTCTTGATCTCAGATCTAATGAACCTCACACATGGCCAACCCTCAATGACAGTTTTATAAGTCCCAAGGAGCAGGTTCTTCCTCACACACCACGACATACTGCCAGAGACCTGATGGAGTGAGTCCAGTGGGTCCTTCCAGCCTCCCAGGGCTAGTCTGCAGACCAGTGTTGCTACCAGCTGTAGGCATCCACACTCCTACCATCAGCAGGAGCCCTCTGGTCTTCCTCAGTGGACTTCATACTTCATTCTTCATTCTTTGGCATCAGGGCCTACCTTTTAGCCACCTCTCTTCCACCCAAATCCCTCCCAAATAAACAACCTGCCCCAATTACTTCCTCCCACTTGGTCCTGGTTTTGCTACAGCCATACCTAACTGTGGTATTTCTGATGCCATTACCCAGGCAGTCGCAGCCTTATGTGGTGTTACTGGCAGGGATACCCACTGTGGGCAGGCTAGCTCCCCACAACTCCCGTTGGGTTTAGTTTACCTTCTGCGATTACTGGACACAATTATTCCATGTTAGCCTTGATCCCAGTGCAAGATGACAGTTTATGTACCAGAGAGCAGCAGCAGAGGTACTTGTCACCCTCTGCCAGCGCTGCTGAGGCCTCAGTTCTGCGGGGCTGCGTTACTCCAGCAGGACCTCTTGCTCACCAGCCACCTCCTGGTCTGCCCAACCTCCTCCAAGGACATTCAGACCACTCTGGGTGCCCGTAAGCTCAATCCCTTCTGGCTGGAAGCCACCACAACTGTTAGGCTAACAATGCACATAACATGTTCAACTGGGCATGTGAGCACACTTTTTCCTTTTGAAACAAGCAAAGCATATATAGAATAATAAAGAACAACATGACTTCTATCATAACTAATAACAAATACAGGATTAAGTGCATCAGTAGCTTTTGGAAACCAGCCCATGGATATGTCATACCAACAATGTATGGTTCACAATTTCAGTCTCTGGTTCTGACAGTTCCTTACTCGCCAAGGTGGTCCTCAGGCTTGCAGCTTGTTGGCTCTCTGGTTTCTTGTCTCCCTTCTGTATGCTGTCATGTTGTCCAAACACCTCATCCCAGCAAGGCCTCTCAGCTCCCAGACATCATTAGTCCTTTGGTCTGGAATAAAACCCTGCTTTTGAGAACAGGTGAATGAATGTACACCACCAACAGATCTAATGCCACATCTTTGGTCTTCTCCTGGAGCCACTGATGTCGTGTTATCATCCACTGTCCCATTACAGGTGAGGCAACACATACACAGCCTGCACTGTTACCAACCACCACTGTCATTCCCATGCCAACTTGCTCCACTGACACATGACAATATCCTCCTGTGGTCCACAACTGATTGTGCAGAACTAGTACATACTTTTCATTTAGTTGTCCATTTGCAACAGCGGTTGGTGAAGCGTCCCTTGTAATATGGGATCTCTTTGTTGTACTACCCATGAGAACAGAGTAAATACATCTGAAAAAGCTGTTTTAATAGCTAACAATTGAGCTTGAGTACAATAGAGATATTATTTCATTTAATCCCTTAAAGTTTGTTGTTTAGTTTTGTTTTTTTAACTTGGCAGTTGCTTTTACCACACGCCACATTTGGTAGTTATCACTGTTGTTGTATCAGTCAACAGTCTGAGGTTTGTTACCCATTTACCTTGTATATGACTCAAAATTGCTGCCATTTTCATAGAATGAATCACAGAATGGTTGAGGTTGGAAGGGACCTCTTGAGATTATCTGGTCCAACCCCCTGCTCAAGCAGGGTCACCTAGAGACAGTTGCCCAGGACTGTCTCCAGATAGCTTTCCAGTTATCTCCTAGGATGGAGACTTTACAGTCATAAGAGAGGCACAACCCATGTACATATATATGGGTCACACTCTGGATGTATTCTAGAATAGTTCATAACTCACATATCAATTCCCCACCTCTTTCCCCATCTTAAGGATTAATATGGATACTGTCCTACAGGGTTTGTGGATGGTGTGATTTTGGTTTTGGATATGCTCAGTGGCCAAAACTAAATCTGCACCATCTGAACAATTAAAAGCATATCAGGTGATACAACTGCATCCCCTATTATTACAGTGGTTGCAAAGGTACCATTTGATTCCCATGCAACTTCTGTGGCTGACCCATATTGGGATCCAAGCTGAATATTTAATTTATTAGTTCCACCTTTTTGTCCAGTCCATGCTCTCTTACAGGTGAAGTCAGTCAATTCTGGAAGGACTGTTAACAAATGCTTATTAATGAGAAACCAAACATCTGAGGTCACCCCCATTGTCTTCAGGTCTTGTATTAAAATTCCTTTCACATCTTTCCTGAAGGAAATAAGATTATTAACAGCAGCAATGATGTTCCACATCCAAACTATTGCTCTTACACCTAGAAGCCAGCAGAACACACTGAACAGGGCCTGC
Organism: Strix uralensis; assembly: GCF_047716275.1. Taxonomy (NCBI): domain Eukaryota; kingdom Metazoa; phylum Chordata; class Aves; order Strigiformes; family Strigidae; genus Strix; species Strix uralensis. The sequence continues at coordinate 22,842,306 of NC_133976.1, forward strand.
AATGCTTTAAGAATATTCCTGATGCTTTAACACAGTGATGAGCGCCTTGAAGAAGATGGTTCTTGTTGAGGCTCTCACACCTGTGATCAATCCCACAGCCATATTTGATCCTGAAGACCAATCTTACCTACATGTTAGTTGGAAACATTCTCTTTGATTTCCCGGCAGTGGGTCCCACCTATCCATGAAACCCTCTCTTCTTTGTCTCCAATTAGTTCTGCGTTTCCCAACCCATGAGTCACAGTCACCCCTAAATTTTCTCTGGGCCTTCCCCTTTGTACCTGGGGTGTGGATAGGACCACATTTCCCAGTGGGGGTTGATTTTCATGTTGCTTTGTATTGGCATGCTGCTCTTAGCTGTGCAATGTCGGAGAGCAGCATGGGTCCATGCTCCCTGCTGACTGAACCCTGCTCCAGGACTGAATCAGTATCAGAGGCACACGGCTGTTTCCTGACATCGCCACAGGATATCTGTCTGTGGGACAGGGCCACAGACCAGCTCGTAAGGGCTGCAGCAGTACCTGGTGAGCTCTTTGTTCCCATGGCCCAGCACACAAACAGAAGTGCTCCAGCTTAGTCCTCTTTCTTCGTGAATTAGCTTCCATCTCACCTTGATGGGCCTCTTAGCTCTCTCCACTACCCCTGGAGAACTGTGGATGGTAGGAAATATGAATTAAATGATGCACCCTTACCCCCTTCAGGAACTTCTGACTGGTGCATCTGTCAAGTGGTTTCCTTTATTTGAATCAGCTAAGATTGGAGGACCACATGCGTTCAATACTTCATGTAGACACCAAACTACGGTGTTAACTGTAGCCTCATACGCTGTCATTGCCTCTGTCCATCTTCCTGTTCTGTCAATGGCAACAAACACAAACCAACACAAATCCTCCTTCAACCTCTTGAAGGGATCCATGTAATCAATTTGCCACTGTTCGAGTGGTGCCCCCTCCCAGGGGTCAAAGGCATAACCCAACATGGATTTACAGGTCACAGAATCGCAGAATGGTTTGGGTTGGAAGGGACCTTTAAAGATTGTCTAGTCCAAGCCACCAAAGTTGCAAGGGGTTTCCACCATCCACATACTCCACACCCTTGGACTCCCATAGAAATTGTGAAAACAGGGATTTTAAATCCCAATCTATTCAGCCTTTGCTGCATCCCTTGAGACTCCTTGTGACCCTTCTGTGCTGCACTACTGTATGGGTACTGGGATAGGAAGAGGGGTCTCTGGCTGGAACCACCTCATATTTCTCATTTACTACCCCTGTTTCTGTTTTACTTTTAGACCAGCACTTCACTAACTTGAGGACTCCTGCAATTGCTTCACTTTGAGGCAGCAGCACTATACAATTTTCCCTTGGACAGATCCACCTTGAACTGAGACAGGAAATCTACCCCTCTTTTACCAGAATTACCCCCCCCCCCCCATTCAGTTTATCCTCCCCTACCCACAACCCGGCTTCTACTTCTTTTCCCCTCCTTTTTCCCCTTCCCACTCTCCATATCCAGATGGATTTAGCCAGGAGTGGAAGACCCTGATAATCTAATAACATTGTCTCTGATCCCATAGCAATTAAGAAAGCAACTTCACACACCCCCTTCAACAGACATCATACCTCCACATAACCCCTTCCCCCTGCAGACCAGGTCAGCGTTGTGGAGGTTAATCCCACTGACACCAGGGGTTGGGACTCCTAATCTTTAAGGTCCCCTAAGGGGATAGGGGGAGGAGCTGATGGATTCATCTGTCTCAGTTTTTCCCAAATCTCCTCTTGCTTCACCCCCTTTTCCTGAAGGATTTTCTTCATCTTGGCAAGTAAAACTCCTGTGGGCTGACTATCTAGCTCTCCTTCATTCACCCCCTGGCTTATTAAATATCTCCAAATTGTCCCTCTAGGAATGTATTTCCTCCCCTTTGCCCCCATCCCATCTTTCTTTGCCATACCTTTCCCCTCAGCTCCCATCAGGGTCCCCATGTTCTCCAAGGTAACCATACATTCACCGAGGGGGCGGCCAATTAAAGTAGACCCCAGGCTGATGAAAAACCCTTTGTGCAGCTCGGGAGCACGGCAGGCCAGCACCCCCACGTCCCCCTGCTCCACGTTCACCCCAAAGATGTCGAAGTCACGGGTCACTGGTTTCTCCCGTTGCTTTAACACCCGGAGTAAGACATTCCCACACACGTAGGCTGACGCCTCCTGGACATCTCTCCAGGGCGCCCCCTCCATGTTATCTTTGAGAGGCTCGTACTCTCCCAAATTTCTGATCACCAGCCTTAAGATCTCCCCCCCCAACACCTCATCGGCAGGCAGGGCTCTGATAACAGCCCCGACCTTGGGCCATGACAGCCCAATGGCGGTCACCAGCTGCTTTGCCGCCTCGTGCGTGAAGGGAGTGCACTGCTCCAAGGTCCACATTCGGTTTACCCACACAGGCCACCCCTCCTTCCGTTTCTTCCACACCTTCTCTTTCCTGGACATATCCCCCTCTCCCTGGCCTTTATCTCCCTCCACCGGCTTTAGTTTCCTAGTGCCCGCAGCACCCACTCCTTGCGCCAACAACTCTTTCTTTTCCTCCAAACTCCAGCTGTCGCCATCCCACATCTCCGGGTCCCAGTTGGCCTTCCTGAGAGCCGCCACCATCGTCTGATCCAAACCCTTTCCCAGCGACAGCAGGGTGCCCAAGCACTGCACTTTGCTTCTCAGCTGGGCGTTCTCGACCGCCTCAGCCCTCAGCTCTTCCCTCAGCTTGCGCAGCTCCTCGGCCTGCTCGCTCAGCAGCGAGCTCTCACACCGCAGCGCCAGGATCTCGTTGCGAGCCACCTGCAGATTGTTTTGCAGGTTCTGGATACACTGCTCCTTCTCTTCCACCGCTGCCTGCAAGACCCGGGCCAGATCGAACAACAGCCACTGCAGGGCCGAGCACTTCTTCTCCCCCTTGGGGTGGCAGGCGGACACATAATTCTGCCACTGCCTCTCCGCAGCTCTCAGGGTGGGCTCCTGTCCGATGACCTTACAGTCCCACGGGTCTCCCCCGTGCTCCAGCATGGCCTGGACCAGCACACCCCTCTCCTCCCGGCTGGGGGAGCTTTCCGGCTCCTCTTTCTCCCGCGATTTCCCTCCCCTCGTTAGCCAGGACATCTTAACGCCAGCCAGCCCGGGCGGGGTAGCCTCGGGTAAGCCCACGCGTGCCACCCCCCGGGGCTCTCCCTCTTCAGATCCGGCGCCCAAGGCGCAGCTGAGGCAAAACGGGCCGTCCGCCGACTAACGGACGCGGCAGCGGGGCACCCCTCACGCTGCCGCCCCCCCCCCGCCCCTCCCCGCGACCTGGTGGTGGCTCCGGCCAGCTGCCCCGCGCGACGCCTCCGGCCTCCGGGCGGGCAGAGGCGGCCCCGCCGCGGGGCCAGCTTTTATACCCGCCCCCCGCTCCCGGTGTCGCGCCCCCTGCGCGCCGCCCCCCCACGGGCCCCGCCGCCCGGCCCCCGCCCCCCGCCGCAGGACCCAGCGTGGCGACGTCCCCGCCCCTGGCCGGGGACGGGCGGGGCGCCCCGACGGGCGGGTCTCCCGGCGCCGCCGCCCCGCCCCTCGCCCCGCCCCTGGGCCAGGCGGATGGCCGCGGCGCTGCGCAGCGCTCGTCGCTTCCTGCCGCCGCTGCTGCTGCCAGCGGGGGCCCCGGCCCCGGCCCCGGCCCGGCTCGGCGCCCTGGGCGCTGCCATGCAGCAGCCCGCCGGTCTCCCGGCGCGGCCGGGCGGCCCCGAGGGCGGCGCGCGGGCAGGCGGCGGGGGCTGGCTGGGCGCGCTGCGCTTCGACAACCTGGCGCTGCGGTCGCTGCCGGTGGACGCCTCGGAGGACGGCGGGCCGCGGGCCGTGCCCGGCGCCTGCTTCTCCCGGGTGCGGCCCAGCCCGCTGCAGAGCCCGCGGCTGGTGGCCATGTCGCTGCCGGCGCTGGCGCTGCTGGGGCTGGAGGCGCCCGCGGCCGAGCGGGAGGCGGCGGAGGCCGAGGCGGCGCAGTACTTCAGCGGGAACCGGCTGCTGGCGGGCTCGGAGCCGGCGGCGCACTGCTACTGCGGCCACCAGTTCGGCAGCTTCGCGGGGCAGCTGGGCGACGGCGCCGCCATGTACCTGGGCGAGGTGCTGGGCCCGCGGGGCGAGCGCTGGGAGATCCAGCTCAAGGGCGCCGGCCTCACCCCCTTCTCCCGGTAAGGCCCCGCGGGGCGCCCCGGCCCGGGGGGAAGCAGCGGGGAGGGGCGGTGGCAGAACAGCCCGGTGAAGGGAGGAGCAGCACCCGGTGCCCCCACGCGAACCCCCCCCGCGGCGTGGCGAGCTCGCTGCGCGGGGGTGACCGGAGACGGGCTGCCCCGCCCGCTAATGGCATTAGCGAGGTGCTCTTCCAGCTGGCTTTGCGCTGAGCGTCATTCCCCGAGGCAGAGGTCATCTCTGAAGCCCTCGTGGGTTTTTTTTATCTTTGCTGCAGCAAGTGTAACGGTTAAATACTAAACCAGAAAGTGGCAACATTTTCCCGTGCAAATTAAGACTGTAACTGCATCTCGTTCAGGCAGTACGTTACATCTGCCCCTGGTTACCCTCTGCTGAGGTTTTTCCGCCTTTCGGAGGGGGGATGCAGACCGTGATGAAAGTGGGGACAGCAGTGTGTCATGGGTACCTGACTGCTCGCTGCCATATGGCCCTATGGCCCACGCGAATGGTATCTAAAATGTGGGTGTTTGGTTTGTTTGTGCTGCTGGTCCTTCTGCCTGCTGCCAGCAGTGCCTTTCCCACATCCTTCCTGGCTGTGGGAGGGAATGGTGAAAAAGCCCCAAAAATGGCATACTGACCAGATTCCTGCAAGGGATGGGATATCATCATTAGTCAGTTTAGCTTGCACTGCTTTAAATCTTTCAGGTCATTTTTCCTACTTGCATTTCCTATATTTTCTGTTCTAGCTGTGCACAGGTTTGGTAGCACCTTAGTTTCATACACGTGGTGCTCTGAAGGCCTTCTTCAGGTCTGTGAAGGTTAGGGAAATCACAGTGAAAATCCCAGATATGGTGGTAGTGCTGTAGTCTGCCCTGGGCATCTTTCCTGCTTGCCTGTGGCATCTGAAGTGGGGCTGAGAACCACCTCTGCCTGTTCTGTTTACTTGATATCTGTTAAATAAGCTAGTTTGCTATCTGCTGTCGGTTCAGTGGTTTTTTTCAAGGCAACTGCCATGTGTGCCCATATTTAACACCTGATTTCTAGATTACTTACCCAGAAAGATCCAAAATATTGCTTTTCAGGAGGCGTAACAGTAGCCATTTTAATAAGAGGAAACAACTGACTTCTTATATAATAAAACTTGTCCAAAACTTTTTAACTTTTTGAAAGACTCTATTGCATCAATAAAAACAGCAGAGTTAATGATTAGAAGGGGTTTGTGTAACTGGAAGGTTTATTTTCTTCTGCTGTGTGTGGTCTTTGTTGCAAGTGTGTTGTGTTGGTCTAGTTGAGCTTTTGGAGGTCCAGCTTTTGTTCTCAGATCTGCCACTGCTTTGTTGTGTGACTGTGGACAGAGCATGTAACTTCTAGGCTTTTGTTTCTCCACTGCTAAGGGGGAGACAGGAGTTACTGCCTTTATAGCCTGAAAACTGCCCGTGTTGTCTTCTTGCAGGCAAGCTGATGGTCGGAAGGTCCTGCGGTCGAGCATACGGGAGTTCCTGTGCAGCGAGGCTATGTTCCACCTAGGAATACCAACAACGAGGGCTGGAACGTGTGTGACATCTGACTCAAAAGTTGTCCGTGACGTATTTTATGATGGGAATCCAAAAAGTGAAAGGTGTACAGTTGTTCTGAGAATAGCTTCTACGTTTATAAGGTAGAAGCCTATTTTGTTGAGTTTTTTTATTCTTTTAAAACCAAGCACAGCAGTCTTTTAAAATACCATTTTAAGTGTATTTCCATAACAACACCGTTTGCGTGTTTTTTGTTCTGGGGCCTTGGAACTCTTTCACCGGGCTGTCGGAAGCTGCTCTTCTCATCCAGCAGATGGGTTGAGCTGGTGCCTTTGCACACAGGCAGATAAACACTAAGGATGCTACACTGGTAGAAAGAAGAACTAAGTTCTGCAGACCTCAGAATAGATTTTTCATGTTTATGCCTGTACAGAATACCTGCTTTTTTTGATGTTGGTAGTAGTGGTGGATTATAGCTCTGCCCTTAATTCCAAAGCTATTCTAGTGTAGTACTGTCAAAGTTTGGCTGTACTTTCCCTGTCTGTATGAGGGTCTGACACAAAACATTAGGAGTTTCAGGAAGTTGCATTGCTTCTTGTAAGGCAACAGAATATTAGAGGAGGGTGAGGCATAGGGAATATGTACATGTATGTGTATGTGCCTATATGCATGTGTGTATATATATATGGAAAAAATCTATCTTACATGCTTGATGTACAGTCTAGTATTTCAAATAAGTCCTATTCCAGTATATTTACTTGGGATAGGAATTTTTCTGTAGAAGTGGTTGTAAGAAACTGTAATGAGCTGGTCTTCACTACTGGCTAGGGTCTTGATCTGTCAGTTTAGTTATATGTGGATGTATGCACTCCCTTGGGTTGAGTCATGGAGCCTCGCTGGGTCCAGTGTAGGAATCTTGCAGGTCTTTTCTCTCAGTCAGTTGAAGGATTAGTGTTAAACTCAAGAGATGATGTGGTGTTCTTAAATGCTTTTACTACTTGTAATGTCAAATGAAGTTAATAGTAGCACATAATACTACAACATGTGTTTATTATTTTAAAACAGATTTGGTTCTTTTGAAATTTTTAAACCTACTGATGAATACACAGGACGCAAGGGTCCCAGTGTTAACCGAAATGATATTCGAATACAGATGCTTGATTATGTGATCAGCACTTTCTATCCAGAAATCCAGGAGGCTTACTCAGACAACAGTATTCAGAGGAATGCCGCTTTCTTCAAAGAGGTAAGAAAGATCAGATTCTCTTCACAAATGCATAGCGGTCATCTTTAGGGTATTTGTCTGTGTCGTGGATGAAGATATTAACATGGTAATGATTTAGCAGCAAATCAAGATTTATTAATGACTAGCAACACTTAATCATTAACTAATTTAAGGATTTGCAAAACATCTCAGTAAAATGTTATGATTAAAATAGCAACTTAATTACAGATTTGAAAATGACAAGATTCACACTAACTTAACTATAAAGTATCCTAAATATATATATATATTTTTATATTCATAAACACAAGATGTACAAACACACAGACAGACAAAAGTATTTAGATCCAGTGAAATACGTATGTACCCACGCTCATGAAAATAACCCAAACACATTGGTGAGAGAGGTGGGTGAAAGAGAAGTAGCCCAAAGTCAAAATTTCCCTCTTCTCGAGTTTAGAGTAAAAACAGTGCATAGGCATTCAAAAATGGGCAATAATTGAGACTCGAGGGGTTCGATTTTGCCCTGGCCTTCCGTCAGCTTTAACATCAGACGATACCCGGAGGAGTTGATACCTGAGAGGTGTCCCAGATCAGGGGAGATGCTGGTCCCAGGCCTGCTGCAATCCAGGAGAGCTCAAAGGGTCTCACTTGGGTCGCTGTTTATAGGGTCCGAGATAATTGACTTTCACTGGGTACTTTTCACTCTGGCCCAGCTCGAACAATGAAGTATTCTGGTGTCTTCCACCAGTTGCACAGGCCAAGAACTTGATGGATGTGCAGTTCCGTTATTCTCCCTCGGCTGTGTCCCAGGTACAGATGTACCAGGCTGTCAGGAGGTGATGGACTGTTATAACCATTCCCAAGTGATAGGGAAAGCAGGAGCCAGGCTCATCACAGGGGCGCCTTCACGCTCTGGTTCACTGCCATTTGCAGTCCATACCTCCCTAGATTGGTATGTGGCCCAGGACGGGATTGGAATCACTCCAAGCACTGAGCGACCTAGCAAGGAGTAGAGGGGAGGAATTGCAGCACCACAATATGCAAGCACAGATGGCTGGAGTCGGTTAATACCTTGTATCATCCAATTGCTTGAACTATTCTTTTCTTTGAAGAAAACCCTCTCAATAGAACTGCTTATTGATGAAAGCAACGTTGATATTGATCAAACTGATGAAAGCATTTTAAGCTTTTTAACAGTAAATCATGATTTCTCTGCTCTGGGAGAGCTTCCCAAGACTTGCCTCCATTTGCTGTCTTAGACTGTGAGGAGGAATTCTGGCCCTGACTGTCAGACGATGAGTTGAGTGAAGGTATCGAGACCTCACTTGCAAGGCATCATCTTGTAAAATACAGAGAACATTGAGTCATTTCAGGTCTCTCATTTTACAAATTACGAACAGGAATGTTGACTGCAAATCACTTTAACTTTAGGCTGTAGAATCGAAATGTTTAAAGACAGTCAAGCACTGCGAGGGCTTGCTTGAGGAAGTTGCAAAACCTCCAGCTTTGGGAATGGTAAGATAGGTGAGATAAATATGTCTTTAGACGTGGTACAGTATCAGGTCATTTGGCAGTGGCCCAGAGGAGAGGCTGGGTGATTTCTGAGACCCATTTTGAACTCGTTTTCAATTACTGTATAAAGTTAGACCTTAACAATTACTGGAGATCCATAATAAAAATCAGAACCATAACATTAATAAATGTAGAATTGCTATATTTCTCTTTGAAGTAAAACATAGCTAAATTAATTGGTATCTACACTTTGTCTTCTGAATATACCTTTTGCCTCACTGTTGTTACTGTATTGCTATTTTTGACGTTGAATTTCTATTACTATATATCTTTGTCTCAGTGAGCAAAGAAGGAATTTGGGGTAAGGGAATAAGCTGCTTCTCTTTGAGTTTTAGTGATTAGTATATAGTAATGCTACCCTTGCAGAAGGGATCCAGTTTGAAAGTACTGGAGAGCTATAGTAAAGGCTCTGATTTGTATCACCTGAAGTTCAAATTATGTTACAACCCAAATAAGAATGTTGTAACTAGCCAGTAAACAGAATAATTAAAAAATACCACAGTCTAATATACTTGGCTGGTCTACATAAAAGCAGTTGTGGTGCTTTGAAATCTGAAATGATCTGGTAGGGAGTGAGGGAGTGGCTGCAACATGATTCATGTTCATAACAGACCAATAAGAGGTCAAAAGGCAGGCTTAAAATCTGACATTCTCTCTCTCTTTTTTAATAGTGGGGATGTGCTGTCAGCTCAACTCTGACAAGTTTTGTATTTATTTTTGCTCCATGGAAGAAATGGAGGAAAAAAGTACAAGTGATTGGATTTGACAGCACTGTCTAGAAAGCAAACACCATTATCTGTACTTCTCAAATAATTTGTAGGTGGTGTTTAAATTTAAATGAGCATGTCCTTGAGACAGTGCTCTTTTTTATATATACACCCTACTTGTTTTCTAGTATGGCTAGCAGTAAAAAAAAAGATCAAAAAGAATGAAGGTCAAAGTGAGTGCAAAGCTGTCTCTTTCTAATCAATATACCCATCTTTGTGTGGTGCCCAGGCTTTAAATGCTTTCAGGTGTTCTCATTAGTGGATTTCTTTTTTACCAGAACACCGGCAGTGTGTGATGCATTCACACAAACACATCTAGCAGTCATGAATTGCCTTAGTGCTCAAGTGCTTTCATCCCAACCCTGTTGGCCAGGCTTTTTTTAAAGTTTTTACCATCTTCCTGACACAGAGCCATTGTACAGGGTGTCTCCCCCTTACTGGCTTATGGTATGCCAGCAATCAGTTTTGGACATGTGTAGCTGGCTGCCAACTGCCCCATGAAGTAGCATTCAGGAAAAATGGTTAAAGTAACTAACACAAGAATATTGTAAAAAGCAGAAGCATGCATCATTTGTGGTTTTTACTATCTGTCAGATTATCCCAGGGCAAGACTTTTCTAATTTTTCTTCCTTACCTGACTGTACATGTTTAAAAAAAGGAAAATGGAAAAATTTGGAGTTTAAAGGCAGAGGCATAAAACTAACATTTCCTCTGTTAACTAGGTCATTTTTTAAACCTTAATAAAATACACTGCAGCTTGGAGAGAATAGTTGCCTTAAAATTCTGCACATTGATAGCTATTTGAGAAGATGAGTGATTTTTTTAGCTATGAAAACAGTTTGCTTTAGAAGTTTTAGCTAATGGCTACATTGAACTTTTATTTACAGCAATTCAGTAAAGTATTTAGAAATGCCTAAGTTTATTTAAAAGGTTAGCTTCCTGAATTTTAGATTTCATAGGGCATATCTAGTTGTAGTTGGCAAGTGGGCGAATTTAATTAAATAACTAGAACTATTTTAATATGTGACACTTTATTTGAAGAATGGGGCACATGTGGTGGTTTCAGTCAGGGATTCCATAACAATAACTCTCAGTTAAGCAATGGAAAAACTCTGGTGAAACATGTGATCAGTGAAAAATTGCATTTAAATAAAATTGTCATTTTTGGAATATTTTATATTGTAGCTCTCAATAAATTGAGGGAAGTGCTTATCAGTGCTAAAACTTGTTATCAGGGAATAATTTTTTGTGTAAACCACTTAACCTTTCTGTAAATCACTCCTACATACCAGGTAAACCAAAAGACTATCTTTACATTGGGCTTTGTTTCATAGAGTTAATTTTATTTCTTAGACTGTTTTCTCCTGCCTGTAGTTAAAGGGTCTTTAAAATTAGTAGTAAGCAAAAGAATGTATTTGTATAATGACTAGAGTAGTATGCAAGTTTGGTGTCAAACAGTCTACCTTATTTCAGCATTCGGTCTCCAGTACATTTTAAAGCTGTACAATTGACTTGCAAGTCAAGCATGAAAAGAAAGAAGAGGAGGCAAACAGAAATGGTAGACTGAGAAACAGGGCAGTTATTAACAGGAGAAGGGAGACAAACTGTCCTGAAGATATTTGTGTGTATGACATACTGCCAGCACCTGCTTCCCTTAGAGCTGTAGAAATGTCAGTTCAGACTAGGAAATGCTTGGAAATACATGAATGTATTGGAAATACGTTGTGTTAAAAAATGAAAACAAAAATCTCTTTTAGATAACAAAACGGACAGCGAGATTGGTTGCTGAATGGCAGTGTGTTGGGTTTTGCCATGGTGTGCTGAATACAGATAACATGAGCATAGTTGGACTAACCATTGACTACGGCCCCTTTGGATTTATGGACAGGTCAGTGTGGCATAATTATTTGAAACGTGCATATGTATTTGCTATGTAGAACAGTCCAGATGTTCACAACTGCTTTAATATTTAAACTCTAAAGCAGATTTATGAACCCTCTGTGGCAAAATAGATTGTTAGTTTTAGTCGTCCTGTACTACTACTTTCCAACTTCTTAACAATTGTGTTCACAACATTTGTAACTGCTAGACTGTTCTTGTAGCCTGTGGGGTTTCTCAGTGTTTGACAGGGCAAGAAAATATCTAATGGGGTAACTTTGGGAAAAGAATCAAGGAGTGTTCCCTTTTGAATTTTTAAAGTTTCCTGGAGAAGACTAAAATAATAAAAATTAACATTTCTCACTGTATTGGTGTCCAGATAACTAGAAGAATGCTAACTATTTCTCCATTTGTAGATATGACCCTGAGCACATTTGCAATGGTTCTGATAATACAGGGCGCTATGCTTACAACAAGCAGCCAGAGATTTGCAAGTGGAACCTGGGGAAACTTGCTGAAGCTTTAGTTCCAGAGCTGCCCTTGGAAATAAGTGAACTCATTCTGGAAGAGGAATATGATGCAGAATTTGAGAAACATTATTTGCAGAAGATGAGGAAGAAACTAGGCCTAATCCAGCTGGAATTAGAAGAAGATAGTAAACTGGTGTCTGAACTCCTTGAAACCATGCATCTCACAGGTTGGTGAAGAGCACAGAAGGTTATTATTTAAGAGCCCATCAGTATCTATAATCAAACCAAAATGTAGTTTATACCTTGACTTTACAAGAAAGCAGGCTGGTGCAACTACATTGTCATCTGAGAGAAGGACCCAAGACTGAAAAATAATTACCTTCTTGTGAACTGTGGGGCAGCTGTTGCCTTATACAGGGCTCCCCCAGTCTCACATTTGCACCCTCAGTGAGGGAGCAGTTTATTTGCCTCTTCAGAGTGGTGACCTGTACTACTGCGGGGGGAGTTGGCAAGGACGTGTGGGACCTGTTTTCCTACTGATTTATTAGTTGCATTACTCATAGAATTCACTTTTTCAGGTGGAGACTTCACAAATATTTTCTACTTACTGAGTTCATTCTCAGTAGGCTCTGATCCTTCAAAACTGGAAGATTTCTTAGAAGACCTTACAAGTCAGTGTGCTTCTGTGGAAGAACTGAAAGTTGCTTTCAAACCGCAGATGGATCCAAGGTAGTACTCTTCTCTACTTAAATGCTTTTAGCCTGTGCTTTTAGTTTCATTATAACCAAAATGAACTCTGCATGTAATGTAATATTTGACTAATTTTAAATTTGGAAGTTTCACTGTTAAGTAGATGCATCATGACCTACAGCAGTGCAAATTCTGATGTGTTTTGTGACTGGCAAATGCTCAGCAGTGACTTGCAGCAGTTGGCTCTTGGGCTAAATTTGTCTGAGGTTTCGTTTGGTCCTTTTATTCTTTTTTTGTCCACTGTCTCTGCTGACTAAGGCCATGAGAGTGCCAGATAGTGAAGTGATACAGAAATATTTTATAGAAGAAATGGATTTGAACAATAATGCTACTGTGTTCTGCCAGTGTACTGTCAGCAAATGATCACTTTCAGCCACTGATGTTCTGAGCTAAGTATAACCCAAATACAGACTTTAGGGTCTGAAAACTGTGTGGTGCTGTCCACGTCCCGTTCGATGGGCCATGTTCTGCAGTCCAGCTGCTCAGAGCATGGAAAAATAGCTTTGTTCAACTGCTGCTTTTAACAGTGATTGCAGCAGTTTTTCACTTTTTGGAGCAGTGGAAAATGGAATGTGTGACCCATTATGACCTGTTAATTTGTCTTTTTTTTTTCCTAGCATCTTCCCAGATATTAAAAAATTTAAAGTGGGAGTATTTGGGGTACATTTTTTCGTCTCTCTCTTTGTTTTAATAAGGTTCCATGAAGGTAATGAACCTACCAAATTCTTCAGCTTTTTCTGTGTGTTGATATCACACTCAACAACTTGCAGAAAACAGGGAGTTGAGAAAATGGACTGGTGTGAAACTTGTTCATACAAGTTTGGTATTACGCCAAGATGGTTGGCTGTAGCCATTTATCATATTACTGGTTATTTAAGTTTTTGTGCTGATACCCTAAAACAAAAGGGAAATAAATTAAGGTGGTGAGTACTGCTTATTTAGTTCCAGGTTTCAGCTACTTTGAAATTGTAAGCAGATGTCATTCAGTGTGAATATAGCTCATGTGACAGCGATGAAACAGTATTTTTTTTAAACACTGCATTCAGGCTTAGAGGAATATGAAAAGTAGCTATAAATTATCATGATATGGATGTAAAACTTTGGAGGGGAATAGTACTGTGTTAAAGTGAGTGCATAACTGATTTTTTTTTTTTTTTGTCACAGCACTTGGATATCATAGAACTGGGCATGTCAGATGTGTAAATCGGGTTTGGATGGTACTTTATTTAAACTCAAAAATCAAAGTACCTAGCTTATCTCTGCTTGCTAAAAGTAGGAAAATATAATCTGATATAATGAGTTGTCTGTTCTGAGGCTGGGGAATGATGTTTCTTTTCTCCTCTGTTTATAAATGCATTCATAGAAGGAAATAAAAATACTTAGTGTCTTTTTATATGCTTCAACTTACACTCTCTGTTTTTTTATTTTACTTTATGCTGTAGTGCAGTTATTAATCCAGGAAAAGTAAGTTAGCTAGCATGGTATTGAAAAATAAGGTGAAGCTATTGTACAGTACCAGCTAACACAGTCAAATGGAAAAAGATACAATCCTAGTCAAACTTTTGCAGCAAAATAGCTGGATATTGTTAGGAATTTATTACCACAAAGTAGTTCTCATTCTGTGATTTAGACTGGCTAGTTAAAAAGATTTAAATAAACTGTTGTCTCATATGACTTAAATGAGGTATCTTTCCCCATATCATCTGGATTTTTATTAGTACTGGTAAAATTAGTAGGCGTTAGATCTTTATTCTGCATACTGTTACAGTATTATTGTTAGGAAAAGAAATTTAAAAAACCCCTAAACCTATGGAGTCTGTATTATCCTGATACCTAAGTGAGATCAAATTCCTTATTCCAAATTACTTTCAAAGTTCCAAGGGTATTTTGATGAGAATTGCACATCTAAACCCAACTGGTAATTATGAAAATCTGCTGTCTGCACTCTCTGTACCACAGGAATGTGAATTAAACACACTGAAGAAGGGGGAAGGAACAGTAAAATTAGCATAATTTGTAGTAAAAAATTGTTCTCTTGATTATGAAGTACTGTTATTTCACATCTCTAGTGAAATCACAGGTTATTATGAATGTTTTCATATCTACTTTATGGTTGCAAAAAGATGGTTCTTGATGGGCAGCTCAACTTTAATGTGTTTGTTCCTTTCGTTCCCAGGCAACTGTCAATGATGCTAATGTTGGCTCAGTCGAATCCTCAGCTGTTTGCATTAATTGGAACAAAAGCTAATATAAATAAAGAGTTAGAACGCATTGAACAGTTCTCTAAACTGCAGCAGTTGACAGCAGCTGATTTACTCAGCAGAAATAAAAGACACTGGAAAGAATGGCTGGAGAAATACAGGTAAGGCTTCTCAGTATTCATAGCAGTGTATTTTATTTCTGCATTTTATTTGAGAACAATGTGCCTCTCTCACGAAAGACACCCTGCCTCAAAGTATATAGATTGGCAGGGATGTGGGGGGGCACGCAGCTTGGAATATTAGCTACTGCCAAGAGCAGTATCTGTGTTGCTGTGAAAGTTCAAGGGCATCTTTGTATTTTGTTTACTAGATTTTGGGGAGGGTCAGGGGTATAGAAATCACTTAGCATCAAATCTAGTATTAAAAGTGCTTCAAGAAGTTCAAGTTGATGTTGATTCTAGCAGAGACTAATTTCAGTCATGAGCTTTTAAGTGCCCAGTAACTACAATTGATTGACCTCTAAGCTTTTTATCCTTTTAATTTTTTTTTCTGAAAGAAAAATCTATGTATTGATATAGAAAGTAGAAGTATTCTTAAAGTGTAACTGTAAAAGAAATCATGGGCAGGAAAACAATGTCTAGACTATTCTAACAGGCATAACTTAAAAGCCTAAAAGCATAGTGTTAGCAAGAGATTTTTTTAATATAGAAAACCCCTTAGTAAAGCATTAGTTTTTTCTGCTGTGTGGATTAGGTTAGGACTCCTTCCTCACCTGGCTGCCTGTGATACTGTTCTCCAGTGGGGCCTGGGAGTTGTAGCAAGTATTCCTGCTAAAAGGTAGATGAAGCTACCTCAGCTGTATTGCATCCCTTTACTTTTATCCGAACATCAGAACCTTTAACCAATAAACAAGTGTAGAAATACTTACAAGACAAGATCTGAATGTGATAGCTTTTGCAGAGCAGTGCAGAACAGCCTGTGCACCAATGTCTCAGTCTGACTTTTCAGAATATATGCAAGGTGTGCCACTTCCTCGAGCCTCGTCAGGACCTGCTGATGGTCTGTAATGCTGCTTTTAAATGAAGTGACATTTTGTATTCTATTGTCGTGCTGCATTTTATAAACGGAGAGGATTATAGATGATGTAATATTTGTTAAGGAACTGCAAACTAAGGATCTCAAGGCAGGGAAACCTGTTAGCTTGTAATTCTTGATCCAAACCAGTGATTTTCGCTTCCTTAATTTCAGAGTCCGTTTGCAAAAAGAAATAGAAAGTGTTAGTGATGCTGATGCCTGGAACACTGATCGTGTGAAGGTTATGAATTCAAACAATCCAAAATATATCTTGAGAAATTATATTGCCCAGAATGCCATAGAAGCAGCTGAAAATGGGGATTTCTCAGAGGTACGCTATTACTACTTACTATCTCTCGGTTTGGGTGGATGTGTAGCAGTGCTGTTGATGACTGACATTATGCTAGGTGAGATTCATTCTGGTATCTCGGGCAGTAAGGGCATTGGGAATTTACTGTTCAGAAGCTCTGTATTATTTCTGAGGTAGCTGTGATTTTAATGACTGCAGGACAAAGAAAGGAATTGAAAATCTAAATCTGAACTCCACCAGCTTTTGTAGGCTGATCCCAGGACAAGATTCTTACCCCTGCTTTTACTGTCTCCAGAATGGTGTTTACCTTGGGAGGCAGCTGGGGATTAATTTATGCTTGTTCCTTGCTGTGCTAAGTGTTATATTTTAAAACTTACGGCTTTCACCTGTGGAGTTCATCGCATAGACTGTTACATGCAGAATAGGGGAAAATTTAATTTATTTTGAGAAATGGCATAAGAACCTGTATTTGATACTTGCATTTCAAGTTATTTGAGCTTGAGTTCCATACAGATACAAACTCAACCAGTTATGATTTTACAGTTTTCAGCTTACTTGATATGCATATTTTTCATATATTTAATATTTGGCTTGTCTGGAATTTATGTATTAAATACAATCATAAATAAAATCAATCATTGTTTAATGTGAGGTTTTTCTCTACATCATTTTGCCTTTATTTTCAAAGTTCTCATAACCATGCTGTGTTTTCTCTCTAGGTGAGAAATGTTCTGAAACTCTTGGAGAATCCATTTCAAGAAGCTGAATGTTTCAGGGAGGTGAAGGAAGATGTGGAAGAGGAGGGAGCAACTGCTACTGCACCTGCTTGTGCTCAGGAGACCAGAAGCAGACTATCATATTGCAGTAAACCTCCGCTGTGGGCTTCAGAGCTCTGTGTCACATGATCTTCATAACTGCCTTGTTTTGTTTTTTGCTGTAAACTGAAGACTGATCCTCCTTCAGCAGTGAAGAATTCAGCAAGGCAAACATCAAAGTGCTATTAAGTTACAGAAACAACCCTACATTTGGATGCATCTGCAACTCTCTTCACCTGTGCTTAATTTGAAGCAATTGTGGAACAAACCAATGACAATCAACAGTCTGTATACATCAGTGATTTAAATGTTTTGAGACTGAAAGTCTTTCCTTTTATTCATACTGCATTGCAAGTAGAAAGCAATATTTTATGTTGGGAGAGGCTGAATTTTGAACATCCAAATGGAGTTGTTACGTGAAGACAAAAATAGCAAGTCAGGAGTCTGATCTGTTTTTGTCTGATGTCTTAACTAATAGTACTTCTAACATTTATTTACTGCTTTGTCTATGCAGGGACTTCTAGTCCTCTTTAATGGAGGAATAGATTCAGTGTTGCTTGTTTGAAGCTATGTTTCATTCAATTAAGTAGTTCATTTCTTGTGAACCTTCAGATTGATATTTAATCACTGTCTATTTTCAGAGAATTTGTGCAGGCTAGGGTTTGGGGGGAACAATTGAATTTTTTTTAAAAAAAATACATTAAGAGCAGAATTAAGGGAGACTATATACATTTGCACTTGAAAATCTTGGTGGTAAAGTTTATGCAGGTTCAGTCTGTTTGCATACAACACATGTAAATATTTACTAAAATCATGGGTGCAGTTTGTAAGCCAGTTGACTTGGACAAGGTGGGTTTGCCAAATCAGTGTGAACCTTAAACTACCCCAGTACTCAAATCCAGGTTCACTGTCTATTTGTGTGCTCTTAACAGAGTCTCCTTATATGAGAAGCGTGCAGGTGGGGTATCTGTTTGTTCACACTGGTCAGTGGGATCCTTCTGTTCTCACTCTGGTCTTGCACCATTTAGTTTGTTTCCATGGTCTTTGAAAAGCTTTATGCTGAAAATTCCCATTTGGGAACATGCTATGTGAGCTTGTGTACAAGATTATAAGAGGATGTGGGAGGAGGATGGGAGCTGACTTTCTTGCAAGTTACTTATTGATAATGTTTCAGTTGAAGTTTCAGGGCAAAGTTGGTTGCCATTACTGCCACATCAGCAGAAAAAAAGTTGTTCCGTAGTTAGTTATTACGTAGCTTTCTGAACTTCTTTCTAAAGGACTCTCTTACTGGTTCAGAAACCTGAAATCTTGGGAAAAGTTTGGTTTAATGCAAAGATTTCTCTTTTCCAAAGAGACCACTGTCTTACACTGTGAGTTTAAGAGTACTCCAGTAAATTCTTCCTCCACCCCTGTGTGAGCTTGCTATTAGCTCAGGTTGAATTGTGCTCTTTTAAGTCTTCCTCAAAATATGTGCTATCGAAAAACAGGGAGAAGAACAGTTGGGCTACTGCTTATCCATCTATACTAATAATCAATTTGTCCTCCTTGCTGCCACAGTAAATAGGTGATGCTTGGAACGTAAACATTCATTCTGTCTTGCCTTCAGCCTGGAGAAACTGATGCTGAATAGTGATTTGTGACAAGCTAGAATCTCTGACAATTCACAGCACTTTTTGTGACATTTTGGAGTCCTTAAAGAAAAGGACAAACTGGAAGGTGTACTTACCTAGTCCATGGAAGAATGGTGAAGTTGAAAGCTGAAGTACCTTGAAGAAGTGGGCAACAAGTAATACTAGCTGGTGCAGCTGGTCATCTTCTAGAATAATCCAGTTTTGTATGGGTTTGAGGCTTCCATTGGGGATTGTCCTTCCTCTGAATTTGGGAGTACTGGAACCAAAGCATTTAATGGAAACTAACAGAAAGTGAATGCTTGGGTAAAAAGGACTGCACTGGGGAAGGAGAGTGTGCTGGCAGTTTGAAAGATACTCCAAACATACCCCTGACAAATTTGCAGAACCAGTCATCTCTTATCATGTGCCTGGTCCAGAAGGAAGTAATGGGGGGGAAGTTGCTCCAAGCTGATCAGCCTAACTTTGCGCTGATTTTGTTTCTCAATTTATATATTTCCTTTTGGGAGGCAGAGGGGAACAGAGTTTTGAAGGAGCTCTGCCCAAGCTTTTGGCTTAACAGAATGGTGTAAAAAATAATGATTTTACACCATACCTAAGGGATCAAGTATTTTTAATGGCATTCTGATATTAACTGGGGGGGTGTTGAGTAGACATCTATTAATAATGGTATAGAGGAGGAGAATGATATTATAACTGTGTATTTGGACATAGGAGAACTTGAATCAACTACCAAATTATTTTGCATATAAAGATACAAATTATTTTGCACCTATAATGTCAAAATCATGGAGCAGGATACTTTGAAATAATTTGCTAGCAATTTTATCCTTAAAAAGGGAAATTGAATTTGAGGAATGAAAATGTGGTGGTGTTTCCTGCTAAATACATTCTTTGTTTACATACAGATGAAGTGCTAGAGGTCTAGAAAGCTTGAAGTAATGAATACAGATCCTTGGTGTGGCTGCTTTAGTGTGCCGCTCAGTAACGTTCTATTTGTAATAGATGTAGTATGTTCACCAACAGGTAGAAATACTAAGAGGGTATTGACATAGTCTGACTGCGCTGACGTTCAACTGCCTGGTTTCTCGGTGCATGCAATAATATCAATGCTTTGTATTTGAAGAAGTGTGATGATCAGAAGCCAAGTGGAATGCTTGTGCTCTTCCAGCACTCTCATTCAAAAGGCGGGTAGTAGTTTCAACTCTGATGATAGTGAGTTTCTTCTGTTCTTGTTCCTGGAGCAGTATGGAAGCAGGAGGTTGTTCTGGACAATTAGATGAAATTTTGTCCAGGTAAGAACTTTTATCTCTTAGCTCAGTTCTTCAGAGATAAGGGAATACACCTTAAACATTTGGGAGTCTAAATACTTGAATCATAAATTGCTTCTTGATTTTTACAGCTTGTATTTGCAATAGGTAAACCTAAAAATAGTATTTCTAATTGGTCAAATATTTTGCTTGTTTAAAAGCCATGGACTTGTGCTCAAAATGAATTGGGGATTCTTCCCATCAACAGCTTTCTGTGGAAACACTTTGATTAGACTCAGTCAGTGGCTATACAGCCTGAACTACCCTTGCGTAAAAGCAAGTGGTACTCACATTATGGAACTGAAATGAGAAGCTCTTGGAGATGTGTCTCTGGATAGTCTCACATGGTAAGTGGGACTCCTCTCATGACTTCGTAAGATTTCACCGTAACTCTGCTTCATGAGCTTGTAAATCTATAATTGCTGAATGTTTTACTGTCAGCTCTCACTTTGGAATGTTTTGTGGTTTTGTTTTTTGTTTTGTTTTGTTTTTTTCCCCAAACAAGTGCTACGGCTTTCTTTGATTCTTTTATTAAAAAAATTAAAAATGCAATTTTAATATTCTTATTCATGCCTATTTCCTGAAAGAGTTTTGCTGTTAATGACACTGTTTGCAGACTTCATTTCTTTAGAAGTATTAGCTCTGTGTTAACATCAGATGGCCAGGTCCTGTCACAGAAACCTCACTTTGTACTTTTGCAGTGTTCTGAGGAGTGAATTACCACAGCTACAGTTGCCTGCCTAGCCAGTGATTTTTGGTAGTATGCTTGGAGCAAGGTAAGGACCGTCACATTTTTCAGAGAAACTTCCCTCTTAGTTGGCCATAAGACCTACACTGACACCTCTTTAATTCCAGTGATTTAAGGAAGAATAAAGCCCACCACCTGATGTCAACAGATACAGGGTGTGATTTTAAACTCTGGTCACAGAAATAGGCCTTTGCGTAGAAAGTGAAGATGCATTTTGTTTAACTTTATTTAAACTGGATTGAGTAGTTTATGCAGAGGTTTTTTTTCTAAAGATCTTGGTGATACAGTGAACAGGACTCTTCGGAGTGGAAAACACCTAGTATAGAGCCTGTTGGATGAGATGGATGCCCTGGCATGCGGCCCTGTTGCACATGAGGAAATTATGTATTGGAATGTAGCAATCTGTAAATTGGTGCTGCAGCATTTGGGGCCTCCTCTTCCTCCTGTAGTCTGAGTGCAGGGGACTCCCCTGCTGTGAGGGCCCAGAGGCTCAGGAAGCAATTGTTGGTGAGGATCACTCTCCACATGCTCCACAGCTGGTTACTGGCAGAGCCAAGGGCCTTATCTAGTCCCACACTTGGCTTTAAATCAAAACCTCATTAATGTTCCATCAGCTGTTTTAACAGATTACTTGTGCTGTTTATGGCTTCCTTGAGCAAAGTTTATGCCTGTTGCTTTGTGGCATTGATGGTGGGGAGTGGGGAGGGGGCAGAGAAAGGAGAAACGTCGGTTTGAAGGGGAGAAATACTGCACTGGCAGCCAGATTAGCAATGGTGTGTACTTGTGCTGAGCCTTGGTGGTGTAGGCAAAAACTGGTTCTGGGCAGAGCAGCACAGACAATATGTGGCATGCATAGGTGAGGCGGAGAGAACTGGGTTTGTTCAGCCTCAGGAGAAGGCTAAGGAGAAATGCCTTGCTGTCTACAGCAGCTACTGGGAGAGTGTAGATAGGTAGAGGCAGGCTCTTCTCACAGTAATAGGATGAGAGGCAATGAACAGAGTTGCAACATGGGAAATTGAATAGGTATAAGGATAATATTTTTTTTCCCCACCATAAAGGCAGCCAAACTTTGAAACAAGTTGCCCAGAGGCATCTTGTAGCCCAGTAGCATCTCAGTCCTTGGTGATCCTCAAAATGTCAGTAGAGCAGGCTGCTCAGGGCCTGGTCTGGGTGGACCTGCGTTGAGCAGGGATGGGGCTAGATGACTGCCAGCCATCCTGGCCAAGCTGTGTGGTTCTGTGAATGTTCTGGGGCTGACCGGCTCAGTGCCATTCAGTGCAGGGGTCTTTACCTTGTGGAGGGTCTCACCCAGGGACACTAGCAGCAGCTTGTTGCCCTCTGGGGCCTTTAATGCTACAGGGGGCTCAGAGGAGTTTGTTACTGGGAGTTCTGCAGGGCTCTTCACCCATACTGTGCTTGGCCACCCAGACTAGTGGGATTTGTTTGTTTGCAGACTAGGTCAGTTCAGAAAGGGGAGAGATTATAGTAGTCTTTGTGAGTAAATTGGAGAAGGGGGTGAAGGCTAGGTGATACCAAAAGTAATGAGTAACTTGTTCTGCTGCTCAGCTGGGAATGTTGAGATGCTTGAGGTAGTTCTGGAGTGTCACCCAGCTCTGGTGTAGTTCACTTTCTCACCTGAATACACATGTGACTCCAGGGTGCTTCAGCTGGGGTAAATCTCTGCACTCCAAAGTGTCTTCTGCATTTCTGTTTACTTGTCTGAGATGGAAGTGGGTTTAGGCCAAACCTGCTGCTTGTCCCTTTGCATGGAGTGCGTCCAAGCAAAGGGCTAGGGCAAGCCCCAGGGTCCACTGAAAGAGCAAATTCAGGCCTTGGTTATCCTGCATTTACTTTGTCAGCTCCACGCTTCACAGGCTTGAGTGTGTATCCCCACACAGCGCCCTTCATTGGCTCACACACCACCACACACTCAGGCTGCTCAGTTACACTGGATCACATTCAGGCAGCCAGGACACCCTTTCCTAGCAGACCCTTCATCTCTGTTACGCAGGCGGATGGGACTCGGGCAGCTTTACCTCTGAGTCTGTATGAGACAGGTAGAGGCAATACCCTGTGCTTACCCCTCCAGAGCCAGGTGATATTTGAGGGTAGTGGATGTCAACCCAACAGGAGGGTTTCTCAGTGCTGTCACATCCAGTATAAGATCACACAGTTGAGGCTATATTCTAAATAGTGCAATCAATACCTGTTACATCTTCTTTTCATTTGGCTTTATGCTTCATGCATTTACAGTGGGAGGTTTTTTGTGTGCAGTGGCAGTTCTCAGGTGCTCTCAGCTGTACGAAAATGTTGCATTTGGTCCCCCCACCCCCCTTAGCACCTCTGTTCTCCCCACCCCCAAATCAGCCTTACAGCTGATGGACGCAGCTGCCCTGTGATGTGGGGCAGGTACAATGGCATATAAATCAAAGGACATAAGGGGCAGAGAGAACCTTCCAGACACACACGAGTATAGACTGCCTCTTCTGTGCATAATAAATAACCAATCATGCAGTTTTTACAGCAATTGCCTTATTAACAGGGGAGCAGAAACCCAAGGGGAAAAGTCAAGCTTATCTGTCTCTGTAGCCAAGACATGAAAAATCTGAAGCTCTGTACTGCACCTTTCCTCCCCTGCTGCTGGTTGGGCTGGGCAAGGACAGTGCTGCAGCACTGCGGAGCTCCTGCTAAGCTCTAGCAAGCAGGTAAACCCAGAGGTGGGATTTAATGATACTTTATGCAAGTATAAGCAGAAACATTTTCAGCAGGCTAAGCTGACCTACAAAGCTCATCTCATGTCTTTTGTATTCTGGAGTTAATTTTTTTTAAAAAAAAGTGGACATTTTAATACAGTAGAACAATAGATAGTTACATTGATAAGGGAAAATGAATACTATTACCATTTTTCAGGTTGAGAATCTACAGCACTGAGAGATTAAGTGATTTTGCTGATGATGGCAAAGCTGTGCTGGGCCCCAGGCAGGTTTTCCACCCCATAAGCAGCCAACCTGTTGTGGTGTGTGAGCTGTGCACAGAAATGAAGAGGTCCCAGGGTTGGTGCTGTGGGCAGTGGTGGGGGTCAGTCACAGGCAGCTTCCACCTCCTCAGCCACAGTGGTCCAAGCAGCTGCGCAGGGACACTGCCTGGCTGCGAGGGTGCTTCCATCCTGCCCTCTGCCTTTCCTTGGTGGCTGTCGGACAGGGAACCTCATACCTGAAATGCTCTTTTTGTGAGCTGACAAATTCTGCACCAGGGCTGGCATTACAACACTCATGTTTTGTAAACTCGCCTCTTCCCTCTGTTCTCTCCAGCCACAGACAAAAAACAAACGAAGATCCATCCAGCTTTAACTCTTTCCCAGAAGTGGAGATAGCAGAGCCCCCATCAGTGGAGCCAGGGCAAAGGGAGGGAATGGCCTTCAGCTGCCTCTGACTGGCCCCATACCCTCGGAGCTCAGCTGGCTGTGGGTCCTTCACCCTTCCACCTTTAATTCGGAGTTACCAGTGCCCAGGTCTGGATCAAAATTCTGATTTGTAGATGTTTCTGGATGACTTTCAGTCCACTGCACTCAAAAGTTTTACTGTGCAGAAAAGCAGAGAGCTACTACAACCATTTCTCTACTTGAAGTGCTCATACAACACCACAAAGTTGAAAATATGCATTAGTTTTCCTAGTTTGAGGTCATTCTTGGTATTTCCTAACCACCCTTTCTAAACAAGCAGTATTTTCCAAATCAAAATTAATTTTACTTTGTGCAGTGTCTGGACAGGATGGAGTTAACTTTCTTCATAGCAGCCTGTATCAGGGGCTGCTTTTGGCTCTGCAGCTGAAGCAGGGCTGATAACACAGCCGTGTTTTGGCTGTTGCTGAACAGTGCTTGCAGAGTGTCAAGGCTGTCTCTTCCTCTCACTCTGCCCCTGCCCAGGGGTAGGCGAGAGCTTGGGAAGGGACACAGCTAACCCAAACTTGCCAAAGGGCCAGTCCGTGCCATGTAGCATCATACTCAGCAATAAAAATGGTGGGGGGGGGGGGGGGGGAAGGGGAAGAGGGTTTCATTTCCATACTTTGTTTTAATTTTTTTCTAAAGACTTTTGTCTATAAGGAAGCAGGTCATCACTGCAAGACTGCACCTGAAGTCTGAACTTTGCTGCTAGATTTTTCACTAGGTGCATCAAAAAGGATGAATTTGGTAAAGTGATCAGCATTGCAGAGCTCAGTGTGAGGACAGGGAGATTGATACAAACTCAAAAAGCAGCATTTAAGCTGAATCAGAAAGATCACAGAATAGTTGAGGTTGGAACAGATCTCTGCAGGTAGTCTAATGCAACTCCCTCCCAAAAGTCACTATCGTTATAAACACTTGAAAACTGGAAGTGTGAAGAGGGCAAGACTGTAGGGGATTAAGAAAAAATAAAGCACTTCAATGATTAAGAGAAACTATTTGTTCCATGTCAGTTCAGTGTATCTTTCACAAAGGACTGGAGGGGAAGTATGCTATAAATGTAGCAATGGCAGGCTAGTTTTATGGCACCATGGAAGGGGATCTTGCATTAGTGCGCAGTGGGATGCTGAGGAGCAGTACTCGGGGCCTGCATTTGAGAAGGCTCTGGGTTTCAGCTATTGCTAATTTTGCTGCTCTTTCCCTTCATCATAGGGGACTCCTTTAGAAGTCAATGGGGAGAAGGCTGCTCCTCTTGTGTAACAGTACCAGGAGTTTAATTCAGGTGCTCTGAATCACTTCTCTCTTCCCTCTTTCTACCCTCTCTTTGCTGCCTCTGTCGATGCCCGGCTAAGGCACCTCAGAGCACTGACTGCAGGCAGTGTGGTCTTCCTCTAGGAGCAACACAGGGTTCATGGGAAAGCTAAAACTGTGTCTTTCTACAGTTACACTGTAGTGCTAAGGTCCCAAACAGCTACTTACTCTGTGCGGAAGCTGTGTGGCTGCTCTCTAGTGGGGAGTTGGGCATCAGGACAAGGCATCAGCCTGCAACAGAAGGCAAGCTTGCACACACACACACCCGGCCCTGTATGTCAGGTAGACAAACAGCTCTCCGCCTGCCCAGGTGACAAAATAGCTCAATCTGCAAGCCACTTGCTCTTTCAATTTCCTATTCTGTAGAACAGAAGGAAGCTAGTTAATTAAATACAGCACAGATAAATAAACAGCATAGAACATGCATGTTACAACTGTGCATTGCCACATTTTTATACTGACTTTGGTACCAGAGCAGGAGCAGAATCACTCAGGTCAACCTTACAGTTGGTATATTCTGACTCTAATGCTTAATTTCTATTTCAGGAAAAAAAAAAAAAAAGTCATAAAACTACCTCTACATCATCAGAAAATCATCACATTCAATATCCCACAGTACTGGTAATATGCTAGCTGTGCCTGTACTTTTAAATAAGTGGCCCCTAATCAGACAATGACCTCCTGATGAATATATCCATATTTTAAACAACTGCGACTCTGGGATCTCAAAATTAACATACTTCAAAGCAGACTCCCTCTCTGTAACATTCTCATACCATGAAGTTAAAAATTCAATTGTCTCTTTTCACACTATAGAAGGGAAAAAAAAAAAAGAAATAACAAGGAAAAGGAAAGTTATTAGCAAATTGAAAATGTGATACTGCAGTTGAAAGCAGTAGTTGGAATATATGTGGAATTAGAGCTTTGTTTCAGTTTAGTGATGCTGAATTTCTGTTTTAGGTATTTTAAATAATCACCACAAAATAAGGCATATAGCTTAAATTAAGAAAACTAAAGTTGGCACAATTGATCCAACAATTCCTAAGTGCATGAATAGTCAAAAACTGTATTTCCTAGCAGGTCTCCTTAGTGCAAGGTCTTTTTATCACACCTTCTCCCACTGTGACAAATAGCCTTGAAGATTAGATTGAGAAATAACATAAGTTTGAAAATAAAACACATCAAATAATAGGTACTTATGTCTGTCTGAACATTCATACCTCATACTCACCCCTCAACAGTTTTAAAAAGTATCTGTTAATTTATTTCACATACATGTATTTACATTGGAGGAAATTCACAACACTGAAAATACAACATTTACACATTCACAGATATACAGTTTTGCACCCTCTCCCCTGCTAAGAGCAGGCATTCAGCTGTTCTACCTTTGTGATAACAACAACATCAATTTGCAGTAGATCAAACAGCTGGTAGGCGTGGTGGATTTTACGAAGCATCATTCTCAGTATGTGGCAGTTATATTCTTCAAGCTATTAGATAGCGGGTTATTTCACTGAAGAAAAATGCCTCTTGCATGGCATTTGCATAAGCTTCTATAAAGCATAAGCATATAGGTTTATCTATTTCTATTTTACCATGCTCTATGGAGTTCAGTTATCCTTGTAGTAGTTATTAAAGTTGATTCGCAGTAGAAAGTCCTCCAAATGTGGTTGGTATCCTCTATTTACAAGCTTTGTTACCACTGGAAGAAAAAAATAAAATAAGCTTCAACTAACAGTAATAGTCTAAAGTCAGCCTTGAGAGTATTGATGCATTTTAATTTAAAAGAAAAGTCTAATGCAGAAATCTGAAGACAATAGAAACAAATGTGTATTTTTGCATAAGAAAGGTCCAGTATCTCTCTGGAATTACAAAGTATTTCAAGTAAGATACAAAAGAAAGACTATGTATCAGTTCTAATTGAAACTGTATTATTCTAATAAGGAAATGCTTTCTCAAGTTGCTTTCACAATAAGATGGTGTGTTACCATAATTTCAACTGACCAGTGAGCATGTTTAGGTTCTCTGGTGACCTCTGTGAAAGAAGAAGCTCTGCTGAAGTTTTCTTGAGCAAAGTCCATTGTGAGAGAGAAAACCAAAGAGAAATTCCTGGGACAAACCCCTCAAGCTCTATGAATGAACAAACTGACTGCTCTAAATGTCCTTAATAACAAAGGAAAAAAGGCAATAGAAACCCCCTAAGCTCATAAGCATCCCATGCACTAATATAAAGGGAATGAGCAAGCAGCAGTAACATGCAAGGAAGAAGGGAAAGTGTCAAGTTAGAAGTTAGGGCCTCAGCCAAAGCCGTTGAAGTCGAGACAACACTGCATTGGCTTTCAATGGATTCTGGATCAACCCATTGTGAAAGAGAGCATTTTACAATACACAGTGACTGAAGGTACAAGTGTAGATGAACAAGCACATATTTGTTCTGTAGTGCTTAATAAAGAGGGTGTATAGAACTAGGTCACTCAGCAAATTTCCTTACGGAATGGTCTATTAATCTCTGTCCATGAAGCAACCATAGATCTCGTAGTATGGGCTTAGGTGGCTCCCAGAGGCGTTCTGACTTCCTGTAGAATTTGGAAGCAGCCATTCTAACTCATCCTGAAATATCTGTTTTTGGTCCTTTGACACCATTTTTGGACACCCTTAAAGAATAAAAAGGGCAGCTCATTTCCTGAAGAATATAGTCTGACTAGAAAATATTCTAAAAACATAGATGTAAACAGTTGCACTTCCTTCAGCAATTAAGGGTTCTCTAAAAACAAAAACCAAACGCCATGAACCGTCTTTGTACTCAGGGGAAGGATAAGTAACTTGTACTGAAAACACAAGATCTGAAAGAGAAATGGAGAGGAAAGACAGATAACCATTTCTTCACATTACAGGCTAAGCTGACAGAAGAAATTTTATCATGTTAAAGGAAAGAACATTTGGCAAATGATCTGTGCAGTTGAAAAACACTTGTGTGGAGCATTGGATATAAGCTTCAACTAGTGCTAGGAGGCTCTCAGCTTTAGTCCAACACAGGAATCAGAATTTTCAAATCTTGTAACAATGGTAATACTCAACTAAAGCAGATATATCTAAAATTACTTCTAAGTAGTATCTAACTGTCTCTCACTGCTGCCAATAAAAAGTTCCAGAACTCAATTCCAGAGAAAAGAAAAATCTAAGCATATATACAGCTAAATACCACATACTTACTTTGCAAATTAGCAAAAACTTACGGTCAGTTTTGGGATATCTGTTAGATTACTTGTGTGGACGTTTTCACTGATACATATGCAGATCTGTGCAAACCACAATAATGCAGTTTTCATTTGGAAACTACATTTTCTAACACATGCTAAGTACATACATCTTCCTAATTTTACATTATACTTCTAAAACCTCTGTAATTTTTTCAGTTGTCAGTTGACTTTTTCTTCTATCTAGAATTTATGCAGTTTCTTACCTTTGAATAAGAAGTGGGAGTAATACTTGAATGTATTGTACGACTGCTGCATCAGACCAAAGTTGGGATGAACAGCCATTTGCTTCCCTGCATCGAAGCTCCATGACTGAGAGATCAGCTGGCTGCGGAACTTCAAAATAAGGCTGAAGATGCTATGTATAATGTTCATCACAGGGGCCGCCTTCTCTGTCAACAGACCCCTAACAGAACGAAAACAACTTTAGAAATGTAGTTGACACAACTTATTGGTTGTAGGAAGAAAAATACAATGGGGTTGACAATCCTTTAGGTTTCCTCTTTAATTGCTTATAAAAAATAATCCACAAGGCTGCAGCCAACTGTAACCGTGATTTTAAAAAAGGTGCCTAAACCCAACATAGTTGGTATGGTATTTGCACTGGTGTATCTGATTTCCAGAATGACATCTGCACTTGCAAAAGAGATGACATTTAAAAACATTATCATGCTCTGAGTCTCCTTAAACTTTAATCCCCTCTCATCCCACCACCTGATATCCAAACAGCAGGTTTAGGCAAGTTTTTTCCTAATTAAAACTGAAAAAGAAAGACATGAAAGGACAGATTTCTTTTCTTGTTTATAATTTCTGTTCTTTATCATCTCTTCTTCCTCTGTCTCCCCACTTTATCATTCCAGTGCATACTCTTTAAGAAACCAAATAAACCCTAGTTCCTCTCCTCTTATTCACACCACCCTTCTGCCTCATATACAGTAACCAAAGGGCTAAAAGCTTGTGATTCCTAAAAGACAGATGTCTCTTGCACTGCTCATAAATCTGGACAGAGGCATCAGGTCACATTTGTTCCTTCACAGTCCAGTCCTGGTCACTGCACATATATTAAAGGCACATACAATGTATAGAGGAAGCATTTTACAATCCTTCAGCTAGGCTTACTTGTGCACATGCTGAATGAAACAGCATTCATTTACAATGGCTATGACAAGGATGGGGTGAAAGAAAAACAGAACTGTGGCAAGTGCACCCTTAGTCTTCAGGTTAGAGCTGTCCTGAGTAGACTTGAAGCTTGCATTTTGAAGCTTGCAAGGTGAACAGGAGCTGGAGCCTACTCCAAGGAGTCTGGGGAAATGAAGAGGATGGGTAGCTGAGGAAAAGCATCAAAGTATGGACTTCAATGTGCTGTGAAGTTTGTTTCCCTTATATTAGAACACCTTCATGTGTAAAGACTAGTGTGTCAGGTAGAAGTCAGTTTTGCACAATTACGTTAGGCTTGACTGGCTGCTCCATTAACTTAAATATTTGAAGTAAAAATAACAATGGTAGCTTGCCTGAAGATTGCTTTGTTGAGGTATTCAGCATGTGTTCTGTGAATTTCTTCCAGGTTACCTACAGAAGACAGTTTGTTTCCAAATTCACACCATGTAACATGAAGAATCTGATTAGCAATGTAACCTTGAATAACTTTCACAAAATGCTGCATTTCATGTTTATACAGCTGGAGCTGTCGAAACTGAACAGAATTTGATGCACGACTCACTAAAGCTGGAAATAAAAACGGAAATATATTATCAGCAGGACTCACGGAGACCATCAAAAATCAGGATTTTTAAAGGAATTAAGGTTACTGTTAGTAGAGTCTGTTTAAGATGCCAAGCAAGTTTCTCTAAAAAATTGTGGCTTTTGAAGCTTGATGTGACTGTTTATAAGCAATTGTCTAGCACAGGGTGCTAAAAGCATTTTTAACAGGATGCTTTCTAGTTCACTCATTATACTTACCAGTGCGTTTTAAGTGAAACCAAACATCCTTGAGTGTCCACACCATGTGCTTCAGCTGAAGCAAAAAGGAGAAGATCTTGTTGTACTTATTCATGCAGCTCTCAGTAATGACAATGTTCAGAGGCCAGTCAACCTAAAAGAAGTAACAGTGCTGATCATACTATATTTTTGTGTTAGAAATTATAAGAACATTTCAGATACAAGTATTTCAGGGACACACAAAATATATGTATTTCAATAATGTAATGGCCAGGCTAAGCAAATCCTGTAATTTCCATTACACAATGTTTTTACTCCATTCTTAAAGGTATTCCATTATTAAAAACATCTTCACTCTACCATGGTACATAAGAACCATGGTCTAATTGCAGCATTCTACCTTTCTCCATGCTTTCTTACCTTGTACCTTAGCTCTAAGCAACTCAGAGCATCAGGTGCATTGGGCTTGAACACTTCTGGAAGATACTTGAGGGCAAAAGAAAGATTGGAAGCAAGCTGTGTGTCACCATGAAGACTGTACTGTAATGCTTTATTTAGGATAGAATTAAGAACTAGTGGATTCAGCAATTCACCAGGTGTTTGTCCTGATCCAAGCTAGGGGGAAAAAAAAAAATAAATCCTAATTACACAGTATTAATAAAGAGTCTTGGCTCCTAAACACAGGTGAGTTAAAGCAGAATGGTAAAGTGGTGACTATCCTGCCTTCCTCCACCATTCTGATTGGAAGTTTCTACTTCTGCCATATGGATGCATGAACAGCACAAGAAGCAACTGCTGAACTATTTGCTGTTCACAGCATGAAGGTAATCTCATACCTGTACTGATTAATTGCGGTATGTTGGCCTGCAGTTTGCTGTGGTTCAGGAGGTGCTACACATCCCTTTAGGCTTTGGTGGGGCAGAAAGCCAGCGACAGGACTGGTATTACCTACCTGACTCCAATCTGCCTATCTCATCAACTCAGTACCCTCAGAGGTTTACAAATAAAGCTATTCATCAAGTCTAAATCCCCAGGTGCTTTCCCTAGTTAGGTCTAAAGCATTCTTAGGATTCAGAGAAATGCATTAACTATCCTACAGCCATGTATCTCCACTGGCAACCAGCTATATTAACCCATGCTATCCCTCCTACCTTGCTGTCTTCCCCAAGAACACAGGGGTAAGTCATGAAAATACTGTCTCATCAGAGGGCTCAGCACTCTCTTCAGATGCCCTCCCCTCTGCCCTACAGGATATTTGAGGTAAGAATAGGTATTTTGCAACACAGGCCTTTCCACTGGATTTTAGCAAATGGCAACAGGCTCTTCCAGCCTTGCTGCCAGCAGATGGGAGAGAACAGAGCAATAGTGCAGCATTTTTCACAGGAAAGTGAAATACCCTTCCATGACTGTTTATCTGTCAAATTCTGAAATTATTATCCTCAGTGAGCCAAATCCTTGTACTCTCTGTTGCTGGGATTAGCAGTAGGAGATATTACTCTCTTCCTTGGGACTTCCTTGGGCATGGGCATCCCTTCCAAGCAAAGACCTTCTTTTGCCTCCATCCTTACAACATCAACACAGTTCCTTGCTACAAGACTTCTCAACATGGCACAAGAGAGGAAAACAGCACAAACCAGGTCTCTAATTCACACCATTCCCTCATTCCCATCCAAATGAATCCAGAGGTGTCAAGCTAAAGCAGACAACTCAAAACCAAGGGTTAAGACAACAAAGCAAATTTACCTTTTCAAACAACAGGTCACTGAGTGACTGAGCAAACTCCCCGTCTTCCATTAACAAAAAGTGTCTCAGTGCTTCAAAATGCTTCTCTACATTCAGTTCCACAAAGTAGTAATCAACTATTGCTTTGTTCACAAGAGAAACACTAAGAATGAAAACACAGACAAGGTATTATTCTTACAAGCACCTCCTTCCTTACTGTTCATATTCAGCTGTGGCTACATCAGATTAATGCTCCAGTACTTAACTCTAATATTCAAGACAGGATGATATTCACATAAGCAAAAAAATGAGACAAAAATAAATCTTCATCCAGTATATACCAGAATTAAAACCTACCCCTTCAGATAACTGGGTTCTGAACAGTACTGGGGAAGTATTTTAAGACTGGCTACATATAATGATCTTTAGAACATGCTGCTGGGCCTGGAGCAACATTTTATCAACAGCCTTCTGTCTTATCTCTGTCACCTGCACAAACAAATTAAGAAAGACTGTTAAATTCCTGAGAAGAATATCCTAATTGGTAAGGCTCTGACACTAGATATTGAGGGTAGGTCTATACTACAGCTTGCAGTATAGCGTAGGTATTCCAGTTAGCTTTAAATAATTTAACTTCCATATCAGGGATAGGCTAATTCTGCCAGCACACAACTCAGGCTCACTTACTTTGCTTTGCTAAATACATGCATCTGGCTACCAAAATGATCTGTATACAATCTGGATGTTTAAAACTACTTTCTACATTGCACCAAACTTTGAGTATAGCATACTCAGAGTCAGTAAATGGAAATCCAAACTTACAAGATAGTTGATTCCAAAACAGGAAGCATTTCAACACATCTGTGAACAACTGTTTTCATGGCAGAAGCTAATCATGTACACAATAGCAAAAAATTTTCTTTAAAATACCATTAGATATACTAATAAAATGGTCCAGCAGATACGTGGTTTCCCTATATATTCCAATAGTAACAAGAACAGCTTCTATTAAACTTCAAAACAGCCTTGAAGCCAGAGTTCCCACAGAAACATAAAATATATCCTGATCAATATACATGAGCTTTCACATAATCAAAAAGATTTTTTTCTCTTATCTTTCATCTGCCAAATAAAAACTAGCACAAACATTATAAAAAATACACCTTTTTAAAAGAACAAGGAAAACAATGGTGTCAAAACCACTGCTGCATAATCCATGAGTCTGAGAGCAAACACTTCCCTCCAAGCCCTTCTATTTCAAATAGACCTTCAAATTTTTAATTTACACATAAAAATATAAGTTTAATTTACTAATTATAATGTAAATCTGAACTTTTTAGGTAGTGATGAACCATCCTCTGAACCACTGCTGGAAGCAAAGAGAATTTAAGAAAACAGACCAATGTGTAACTCTTGTCTTGAGAAAGAACTAATAAAGAACACATTAATTGCTAAATTATCGATTCACTATTTCTAACAAATACTCACTGAGATACGAGTGGAGCCGTAATAGAACGTTTCATCAGCACTGGCAGAGATAGGAGCTCACTCAACTGCACAGCTGTTTCATCTGTTGCTGACTGTACCATAGGATCCACAGGAAACGTGTATGATCTTGGTATCACGTGATGCAAGAGATGAGAAACTGGTAGTTCTGCTAAATTTAAAAATATATAAACATTGTAAGTTATTATATTTAAGCAATTTGACAATCTGTTTCTATTACACTCTACAAACCCCTCTAGGTTAGAAAACCATAATGTGTCAAAATGTGTTTCTCATCTTTGTGCCTAGAAACAAATTGTTTGGCCACCACAGTTCGCAATATTGGTAATTTACTGGTAATTCAGGTATTTTTTCTGGCACTCATCTTTCTTGCTGAAGTTTACCACATCTTCTATTAATCTACTGTTCCGACAGTTCTACTCACACATCAAATCATAACTGTCTTGATATTTTTCAATACAATACTGATCTGACAAGGCTTTCACATAAGCTTGTTCTTTCTTCCATGTATCTTCCTCTCTCCCTTCCTCCTCCTTAGTCTTGGGAGCATTAGCTTCAGAAAATAAAGTTTCTTGAGGGACTGTATCTTGTGGAGTTGCTTTCTCAGGTTCTTCTGCCTAAAACAAAAAAATGGACAAATTTTATGAGATGCTGGCTTTGCCTACTCACAATTAATGTGTTCTTACAGGTAACTGACTAGTTGTTCCAACGGAAAATAAAACAGCTTACTCACCTGTACTTTTCTGACATGCAAAACCAATATGGTATTACAGTGATTACTACATTAGGACAGAAACTTATTACCTTAACTACCAGTGTGTTTAATCCTTTGAAAGAAAAGGAAGTCTTCTCAACAACTAGTCTGTTTCTTACCTGTAAGCTCTGTGAGGAATCTGGAGAAGGGTCCTTGTTGACCACATTTGTGATTACTGTAATTACAAGTAAATTAAAGACAGCATTTACTTAGACCTGCTTATAATACTTAGTTCAGATCTGTTCCCGAAGTTCCTCAAAATTTCTCGACAGACTATCATAGAAACAACCATTCCAGGAACAGTCCCTCCCCATAGTCCCTCCCAGGCAGTTTTATGCATGTTTTCTACTCCAGACCACATGAGGCCCTGTTTCACGAAGTTTCACACTAGAACATTTTTAATGCTCTGTTTATTGTATATAAGAGACAAGACTAAGCTCAAACTCTTTCCTCCAAATTCTAACAGTGTCTGAAAAATTATGCAAGGAATTAAGTACCCATTTTGAACATAAACATTTACAGTTACTTTTATGAGCCCTTAAGCAAATGCTGGCTGAATAAACTTAATTTTATTTTACCTTCTTGTTTCTCTTCCATTACGTTTTCCTTTTTGTCATCTTTAATATTAGCATCAGGAGAGACTGAAACACTGTCAGATGACTGCGATTGTGGTAAAGTCTTTTCCTTAACTTGTGATGGTTTTGCTTCCCTTCTGCTCCCTTCAGCAGGAGATAATTCTTCACTGTACAGAAGTGTCTGAACTGTGGAGTCAGATGAAGGACCTGCAATGGTTTTACGATGAGGTATTGGATCACTTTCCATAGATGGGGCCCACTTCCCTATTTGGATGCTTGACTGGGACGCGTGACCAAACGGGCTCCAACGAGATTTCACAGGCTCTGCATCTGAAACCAGTTCTCCAATTTTGATGTGTGACTGTGAAGCGTGCCCATGGATGTTCCAACGAGGTCTAGCTGAGACCACCTCTGACACGTTTTCACCAATCTTGATATTGGCATCAGATGCGTGACCATGGATGTTCCATCGAGGCCTTGTAGAAGCTACATTTGACACATACTCTCCAATCTTAATATTGGCTTCTGAAGCATGTCCATGAATGTTCCACCTAGGTCTTGAGGGCTCTACCTCTGAAGTGTATTCCCCAATTTTAATATGAGCTTCAGAAACATGCCCATGAATATTCCATCGGGGTCTGCTAGATTCAACTTCAGAAGTATAGCTGCTGATTTTTATATGGGAGTCTGAAGAATGCCCATAAGGACTTGAATGTGGCTGGTAAGTGTCCACATGAGGTACATATTCTCCCACTCTAATGTTGGCATCAGACGCATGTCCATGAGTATTCCACCGAGGCCTTCTGTACTCCACATCAAATACATTTTCTCCAACTCTAACATGTCCCTGGCAAGCTGCAGATGGTCTGAGAACTGTATTAAAATCATACTCGTTTTGCTGATGCAATGGTACATTGTCTTCTCCTTCCAGTGCTCCTGTCAAGACAGGCTGATTTTCACTTACTTGAGAAGTCTCAGAAAGATCCGAGTTAATATTCCTGAATGCTTCATCTAGCAAAGATCCTTGCACGCTAATGGCAACGTGTTCTTCATCTTGTGGCTTCGATAAGAAATCTTCTATATTCACAGTGGATTCAGGCAGGGAATCAGCACTGCCTACAGGACTGCATGCTTTCTCTGAACTTTGGAGACTGCTTTCAGATTCTGCTGCTTTAGGCTGAAAATGATGATCAGCATTGTTTGTCGGCTCTGGCATGGGCAGTGCTTGGTCAGCAGAAGTAGCATATTCCAGTCCAGGCTCAGATTCTTTTCTGCCAACTGTCTCATTAGGATGCAGAGATTTCACAGAAGACACCTAACAAAAAAATAATTATTACACTGTATGGCAAGCCACATAATCAAGCTACTTATTAGGGCACCGCTTTATTACAAGTAAGATTTAAAATTTTCCAATTTTTCAGATGTACCACAAATAACGTGATAACTACTCACCCTGCTGTTACAGTGAACCTTGTGTTTACCGAACTGAAATGAACCATGAAATGAACTCGAGGGAAACTTGGAACAGCAACCTGGGGTTTAGGTAAGAAAATAAACTCACCTGTGAATGTGGATCTTTCACAGCAGGGTTTTCATCTAAAGCCAACTGGCACTGTTTATAAGGAATAATATCTAATTTTTTCCTGTAGTTTCCATCTGGAAGCTTTTCAAGCATTTCCTGTAAATAAAAATTATAAAACCAAAAGTCTTTAAGTCTTTAAGTACCAAATTTTCTAAAAAACATTTCTTAGATCTTTTCAGAAGATACCTCGATGCGTTTTTGATCTTCTAATAGGAACTTAAGACGGGCTGTTTCCAACTTGTGTCGCTGGATTTTCCATAATGCTCTTTGTTCCCTACGGGCTGCATCATCTGAAAGTTTGCTATAATGGTCAATTAATTCCTGCCTAAATTAAGGTAAAAAGAAAGCTAAGTTAAAGATTTTCATATACTGATTTTCATCTTCCCTTCTAAAGAATAAGACCTTTTAGCACTTCAGAACTGAGAAGCAATTTTTTAAAAGCAGAAGCCAGTTTTCAATCACAGAGAATAAACAGGTGGAAAAACCAGGACTGTATTCTTAGTCAATATGTATTTCTATAATTATTCTTAGTAGGTCACTCATTTATCCTAAGTATTTTTAAATATAACAGAAGAAAGTGAAATATGACTAGACGTACAACAAGAGCAATTCAAATAATTATCAAACTCCTCCATCTGCTTTTTACTCCTGTTTTGGCATACATGTGACATTTTTGCTGTGGGTTCAGCTTTTACTTGTAAGATGTAGTTAATTTTTTTCCTGAAATTCTTATCATAACAAAAACCAGACTGGATAGAGTTGGCACAAATCAGTGGGTCCAAGATTTTGGGGCCACTAACCATTCCTAAATCACAAACTTGTTGATAGATTACCAGAAATCCTTACATCCATCTTTCAGCTGCAAACATTACCCTTGTAGAGCAATGTCTGGGAACTGCTAGTACCATAAATTTGAATACACAATAATTTTTCCTGAGGTCTTTATTATGGTTTTGCAGTAGCTAAGCTTTGGGAGACTATTAAGATATATTTACCTTGCCTTTTTTTCCAGTTCTTCTTCTAAAGCTTTCAGTCTTTTTTCTCTCTCTCTGAGTTCTCGGGCATAGCTGAAATCATCATCAATCTCCTCTTGCTTTATTGCAAGGCGACGCTGCATAAATATTTTAACACTTTTAAAAGCCACTCTCAATACCAGCTGTAATGCACACATCCGCAAGAAGTTCTTATTTGTACCCCATGAGCTATTCATTCAACTTCAGCAGAGTAAGTCAAGATATCCTTTCCATTATTTGCCTAAGAAAAAAGCTGGCCTTTACAAACACACAGAGAAATACCTCTTGGTCTTTTGCAAATTGGTCTTTCAGCTTCTGAAACTGTTCCCGTTTCTTTGCATCCAAAGCCATTCGTTCTGATATCTGTCGATCTGTATTATAATAAAGATATTCTTAGTTTACATTAACAAACCCACTAGAAAACACATGAAACACTGCTGCAACTTACCATTAATGGCTTTCAGTACTTTGCTAGCAG
Organism: Strix uralensis; assembly: GCF_047716275.1. Classification (NCBI taxonomy): domain Eukaryota; kingdom Metazoa; phylum Chordata; class Aves; order Strigiformes; family Strigidae; genus Strix; species Strix uralensis. Next base: position 22,880,351 of record NC_133976.1, read on the forward strand.
TTTCTCGAGCATGAACGATTAATTCTTGTTTGGCTATTTCCATGCGCAAATCCTAAAAAAAACCCCAAACAAAAATACGGATGGGAATTTTTTCTGGTTTTTTAGACTTGAAAATACACTATTGTAAAGACAGGCACACACTTTATAATGGTTATTAATCTATGATTACAGTACAGAAATATGAATAAAGCAATTAATTAAATGGGAAGTCTATGAACTAATATTGAAAGTTAATACTCGAAACCTTACAACAAACCAAATCCATCTGATATATACACTATATTGATGTCATCTGAAAGACAGAAGTCTCTTTATAACTAAGAGTTCTGTAAAAACAATTAGCTATGCAAATTACAAAGCAAGTCTTACCTGGCTACTAATTAGATTGTCACATTTGTTAAATTAGAATCTAACAATCTTACCAGTAGAAGGACAAATCTGCTGCTGCAAAAAACTAAGATGGAAGTCCAAAACTCATTTAATATATGAAAATGCGAACAAATAATAAACACACCACCTATACTTTTAAAAGCTACATTTAGTATGTTTATTTGCTGTGGTAACAATTCAAAAAGCAACCAACTAATGAAAAAATTCTGACTATAAATACAAATTCTTTCAAAGTTATAATAAAAATGAAAAATTAGTATTAAAAAAAAATACCAACAATGAAGTCTTTATTCTCTTATTCATTTACCTTTTCCTCCTTGCTTATGGAACTGTATCGGGCAATTCTTTCCATTCGACCTACGTACACTGCACAATCTCTCTCTATTTCTTTCAGCTCCTCAAGCGAAAAAATAACTGAAATCCGGGGAACAGGTATATCTGACCAACAAATATAATGCTGAAAAATGAGAAATTTCATTTTAAATAAATTTTTTAAATTGTAAAATATTAGATTATGAACTCACTTTTTTTTTTTTTTTAAATTTAGCAATGCTTCAAGATACTGAAACAAGCCTCCACACAGGATCTAAAATTGTTATTATCATTGGTTTTAGCATTTATATAATTCAAAATAGGAGACAGAAGTATAATGTTCCAGAACTTGGATCACATGTCAAATTCTCAGGGTCCCCTCTTTCCCACTGACTTGGACAGGAACCTAAAATCTGATACAGACATTCATAGTAGTCATGTTCTAAATGCCTAAAACTTTGCTTTTCTGAATACCCAAATTAACTGAGCCTGCGTAACTCAGCACTGAATACATCTCTCCTATCAAAAGTTGGGTTTTGTTCACTTATATCCCCCCCCCAGATCCCCACTTAATAGGAACTGTCTGGAACATAACTAACACACACCTACAGGAGAGAGCTCTAACACAAGACATAACTCTTGAAAATATGGCCAGTGCACATCAGACAGTACCTGTTCTCTAAGTATCTTAGGTCTTTCTGCTCCATCTCAACATCCCTAAATCTCTGAAGCTGTTCTACTCAGTGCAGAAAACAGGTAAGTGAACTTCAAAAACAAAACAAAACAAAACGTGCACAAGCATGCTCACACTGGATTCCCCAGTCTACTGGCAAAAATCAGAAGATGGAATGCTCAGAGCTGTGCTCTGGGATTGTCAGCCTAATCAAAAGGGAAGAGCCAGCTGTTTAGGGAACTATCATGGAAAGGGATGAAATGTGACTGGCACTCTTAGACAGATAGAAGACAATTGAACCTGGGAGCTGCACATCCTGGGGGAATGTGTCAGTATTAAGATACTGTGTTAGTGACTGATAAAGCTACAATTTATAATGGAAATATTGGCTGACGCTGATTTATAAAAAAACCAGTACTACTGGCACAGCTGAGTCATGGTTTGAGAATGCTTATCAGAGCAGACTCAGGAGAACTAGCAGAGAGTCATCTCACCTGAGATATTAAGCTTATGCCTGGTATCTGATACTGAGCTGCTCAGCTCTGTCAGGATCTTAGAAAGAGAATAGTAGTTACATGGAAAAGAGTGCCTATAGCCTTCAGACACCTCTGTGGTTGTTTCACTGTCAGGCATACATAAAGCAGGAAGACACATAGCTTATGTTTTTCTTGTCAAGGATAAGACTCTTTCTGCAGCATATGAGTAAACAGAACTATTTAAGCACTTCTTGGAAATGTAGTAATAAAGCTGAAATACAAGAGCTATGCAGGACTGAGTCAAGACCTGATAAATGACGCATCTTTAAACCAAAAAATAGTAGTGTGAGTTGTGTGAAAAATGAAAGCCTAAAACATTCCTGCTTTCAATACAAAGCAAAATAAGAAATGTATCACGTGCATTGGATACGATGAATTTGATGCTGTTAAAATTTTGTATTTCTGCAGTGGGGTGTTAGCAAGTAAAGTGGATAAACAGTTCACAAGTATCTGAGAGCAAGTAATTGCCTTTCATGAATCAACATCCTACTTATGCAATAACAGTTTTCAATAAAGGAGCAAACTTGCTAAAAGCCTAGAAACTTGCTCTAAAGAGACATAGTTTTCTCAGTGTAATAGGAAGGAATCAACCCAAAACTTACCCTAGGACAGCACAATTTCAGCAAGTTTATGGTCTTCCCACATATGTATACATCATTAGCAATATGTTTAAGAAATACAGGGACACAATCTTCTACTTCTTTTGAAATCAAAACATAACCATGAGTCCAGTAATGTTTATCTACATATCAAACAAAAAGATGAAAATATATATTTTAAATTATTTAATTAACAGCACAAATTATATACATTAGAAATGCTCCATACACATACTGTACCTCTGAAACAAAGATAATCCTCATTCACCTGGATCATAAATTCTCCATAAACATCTCTGAATACACCACTGTATACCCAATCATAGATAAATCTGAAAAAAATATAATTGTACAATATTGAAAAGTCAATCCTCTTGCCTTCTCAACTTTATTATAGCCAAACAGTAAGTATATTCTTTAAAACACCAACACACACAAGCTATAGGACAGGATAAAAACCAGCAATTAAGTGCTACCACACCGATATTTAAAGATACACACAGGATTGTGACTCTACATTTTTCTTAAAAGAAACCATCTTTATATAGAACATTTCAGTGATAATTAGTCAATATGAAAGAACACTGCCTTATTTAAAACAATCATTTTATTTCTGTATATTAATTTACTAATTAATTAAGTATATATTAAAAATTTCTAGAAATCTTTGCAGCACATCAAAAGCTTAGGGAGAGGTAAGTAGGAAGGATTTATTTTACAGAGAGGTAACTTTAGCAGGGAGAAAATGAAAGGGTATAAAACAAAGATGCAATACTAAGCACTTTTCCCCCAGACCTAGAGATATTTTTAATATATATGCATATATTTTAATATATATGTGTGCATATATTTTAATATATATGCAATAATGACAACCAGTATTTTGGAGTATTTATGTATGCTTTTTCCTATTTCCTCTGTGTGAAACCAAAATTATCTGAAGCTGTAGATAAAAAGCCTCGGACCACCTTGAGGTTAATCTTTTCTTTTCTTACTAGTTGCAATACCAACACTGTTTCTAGACGCTGGGTCAGTGTAACAAACTGGAAGCATTTAGCACAGGAACCACCGTTCAATTTTAAGGTTGTAAGTAAAAAGTTAAGAACATTTAAAGTGTTAAATCTGATGTTTCTATGATTTATTTGAGCAATATCTTATATTATTTAATTTCTTTCAGATTAATAAATGAGTGGGATGACACTTTCTGCAGATAACAGAGGCCTCCTTCCATGGCAGCCCTGATCATATATGATTGATGTTTCAATAGAGATCTGCAACAAATCTAAGAGTCAATGCTGTAAGTACCATTGCATTAGTAGTATAGTATAGCTAGTATAAATATAGTAAGAATACTTTCATATTTTTTAGGTTCCTTGTGATGCCATGACATCCCACCCTTGGTATTTCAGAAATTTGACTGCCTTCTATAAATTGCAGGGCAGTAGCTGTGAAGATATTTCAGTGAGTCTTAATCTGAAATTAAATTCCTCTGAAGAACATTTTATGTGGAAGGAAGAAAAAACAAGAAGGGTGGCCACCAGAGGTATCTTAAATTTAGAGCATTTTCACAGATTTTGGTCTTCTCTTTCTAGTATCATGACATCTATTAAGTATCATTGCAAACTGATGATGGACTACAGCTATAAACCCTATAATAGCTGTTTAAAGAAATTTAGCGTCTCTTCAGAAGTCTATAAACTAACAATTTCTAAACTGATGTCCACTGCTTAACAAAGCTGTTGCAATCCAAGGAACTCTGCTTCCTATTGTGAGTTAGTTACATCTACTTAATGAACATCAGATGATTTTTTAAAAAAATTTTTGATTACCGAAAAGCCCACAAGACAGACAGTGGAAATAAGCATAAACTTTCCCAGTTTGTGTAACACCAAGAGAAACTTTTTAGTTAGCAGTTTCAGGATTTTACTACAGGTATGAGAAGAAAAAAAATAGCAGCTTATCCGAGTCTTATATTCTAGTATGAATTTCCAGGACTAGCAGCAAGAAAGAGTTTTATTTACATGCATTTATTTACTAATCTAGTCACACATAAAACTCTTACGTTGTTACAGAGCTGGAAAAGAGAGGGAAAGAAGGATTCAGCAAAATGAATTAATTTTAATATGTATTTTGCAGATACAGCCACATCTTATCTCTGAAATGTTAAAAGCCATTGTTAAACTAGTAGAGTTACTCACCAGATTACTAATTCATAACTGCTCTTAAACACAACTAGGCAGAGAACAGTATGGACGCACCTTGTGTATGGTTCACAGCTCGTCTTCAACAAAGACAGAAGAACTGGATAATGCTCATTGCTACAGTTGTTGAGAGCCTCTTTGTACAGATATGAAAGCAATTTAACACCCTAAAAAATTGAAAAATATTATAATATTAGGCAACAAACTTCACTACAAGTTTAATAACAAAAGATTCACAAATACACAGCTTTACATGTTTCACTAGACACAGAAGGCAGGATTCATCTCACTTCCTCTAGCTATCTGCAGTTAAGATCACTTTATCTGAGCTAGTTACCTCAAGCTCGCTTTATAGTCACTGGAGGGAAACAGGTATGTTTAGAGCTGGCTTCATTTGAGTTGCTACAAACATCTCCCTTAGAATGAAATAAAATGCACTCTAAGGCTTCTTTTTTTCTCATTTGTTTACTTTAGGAATTGAAAACACAGGACAAAATTCCAAAATTTAAAGTATCTGGAGAAAGGATCATGGCATTCTAACTGGAGGTCCAAAGTCATATCATTGGTAGCAGAGAGACCAACACTAAATATTTTATGTAAAATTCTACCTAATTTTGAAGAATATTAACAGTGTGACACAAGCCAAACATAAAAACATCAAATTAATTATCACCGTAGGAAATGAAGCACCAGCTCCACCACTGATCCCCAGCGCTGTTGTTCCTATGCCACAAAGTTCAGCTAAATACCTAAAAACAATATTAAAACAATGTTACAATTTCAACCAAAAGTCTCTGAGATCATAGTGATGAACTTTGCTAAAGCTTAACATCATACAACAACGCAACTGTATGAGCTGAATGATAACAGGGATAACAAAGAAACTGAATATAAAGACCTCACATGTGTTCCCTAGTATCTTCTGGATATAAACAAATCTCTCTGTTAAGATAGAGGAAAAATACTGAAAGACTGTGTAAGAATGTCCAAGCAATATTGTCTCTTTTAGTGCACACGAATTAGATTGTGTTTTGTCTGCTATGAAAAGCTTAAATATTTAATATTATTCTCTTACCTCAACTGACGACCTAATTTTCTGAAGAGAAAGCTGATTGTTAGAAGACTTAAAGTAGGAGGTGTTGACAGAACACAGGCTCGGTAATATTGAAGATACTTTCTCAGCCCACTTGTGAATGCCTAGTACCAACAGAAAATATTTAAAATCTTACTGTTAAAGCTGTTAATAGTCTATCTATGTCTCACATCAATTGCATCGCACGAAAACAAACCTTTTACTAAAATAATGTGCATATGCAGCTAAGAAGGATGTGTATACCAAAGTAAGGACCAAGTAAGAGTCCATGCAGCTTCAGACATTCCAATTAGCCAGATGACTCCACTGTACTCTCCATACATCCAGTGCACAGAGCTTGTACCCACGCACAGTGTAATAAAGCACCTTGGTTCAGCTTCTTTGAATTGCCCTTTGAGAAGCCTCTCATTCTCTAACAGCTATAATAGGAACCTAGGAAAACCTGTTTCCTTACTTTCATGCCTAAATTGGATACTGGAAAAAACTTGTCTAGAACTCTTTCTAAGAAGACAGAGAGAGACCTTCTTATTCCATTTCTATTAATATTGCTGTAAATCAAATATACAGAAGAAATACTTTTTCATAACCAATCCTAACTTAATTCTATGCATTAGAAAAGGATGAAATCACCTAATATTACACAGTGTACATACACTTCAGCATAATATACAGAGGACAGGGAAAATTTGCACTTAATTCTGAACTGAGAAGAAGTAATTAAAGCTATTAAATATAATTTCTCTATTTCAGTTTTTATTTTTAAAAAATATATATATCACATATATGCATACTGTATTAAGCAAGTTGTATTTTAATTTTATACATCTTAATGTGTAAACATGTAATGTTTTAAAAACATCTAAAAATTATATTCCAGCATTCACTGCTGACCTGGGATGAGCCTTACACTTAAAATGCTTTGCAGTTTAGCAGACTGCAGAAATTCCAGCTTTACACAAAATCAAAGTTACCTTCTCTATCTAAGATAATTGGCCCATTCAGTCTAGATGATTTAATACAATTGTTTTACCTGAAACACAAGTCCTTTGCTGTATGAAGAATCTAAAACTGGCTGAAGAGAAAAACGACTTAGTCGTGTGTAATAGGTTCCATACTCTGCCACTTCCAAGAGTAGGTTGTGCATTGCCTCTGGTGAAGTTCCAGATACATATACCCCCTCCTTTATAACAAATGTCTGAGCAGCCTAAAAGGATACAGGCAAAGAAAAAACAGGCAGATTCAAGTATTTCATAGCTGTATTGTGATTTAAAATATCAAACATTTACACACAAAAATAACAGCAGACAAATTTTCAGTTTAGATACTCTGGTGACTGAGACTATAGATAGGACAGCGTGATAAATATATTAAATTGTAGCAAAATTTAAGGAGTATGAATGGTATTTTCAAATATACAGAATAAGACTCATTATCTAATTCCTTAAGGAAAATCCAATCTACAAAACTACTTACACATCTATTTTTAAATATTCATATCCCATTTTCACTTAGAGGACTACAAATGCTCTTAGCCTATTGCAATAACATCATGCGATATATAGGTATACACACACACACATATATATACATATATATACTGCCTAATTGTCATTAGGTCACATTCAACTTTTTAACAGTACCCACAACTCTCAAGATCTGCAACATCCCAAAAGAAATAAATGTATTGAAGAGGAAACCTCTACAAAGAAAAGAAGAAAAAGATGAGACTAAGAAGCACAGTTAAAAATCTTCCATACCTGATTCAGTGAAAATGTAGTAGATACTACACCAATGAGGACATTCAAGACGTCTTTAACCAGTTCCGGTTCTTTCATTAGAACGAGCTGTGGAAGCTGAAGTACAGTATTACTAAACAGTTGCAATTCCCCTTCTTGAAGTTTGTAAAATTTGTCAAAAGCTTCTCTCCCAGCTTCAGTAAGATATGGTTCCTCTTTTTTACCAGGTGGGCTGTGTCAGAGTAAACACAACATTACAAGGTGATTATATGAAAATAAGGAAATACATCTCCTAAAGAAAAAAAGGCATTTCAGAATTTTACACAGCCTGTATTGACCACAGAAAAAGCTACTAGTAATATAGTACATTTTCAAGGGAATGTGCATTCAGTCAATGAAACTGTAGCCCAAACTCAGTACAGTGAAGAAACAGGTAGATAATTTGAACATCAGTTCAGAGACAGAAACCTTGACAGAGAATTACCAGCTTCTTTTGTGGCCTTCCCTGATGCAGTTTTCACATTAGGAAAATGAGGTCAATATATACCAGATTTTCAGGGTCCATGTAATACTAATATTCAAATATGTTAAAGAGCAATATGCTCAAAATGCTATTATGACTTGTATTAACACATTTTGGCTCTTCCCAGTGAGGATTACTATCCCCTCCAAAACAATTTCTCCTTCCAGTTCTTTCAAAAATTCTGAATTCTAGTAGCATGTGCTACACGAAAGCTGTCAGGTATATGGTCTATATTTGACTGTGAGATCCTTACAGTCTAAATGGTAGCAAGAAAAACTGTCTTGTTCTAGGAACAAAGCTAGAATGTGCTACAGTGGCTTTGAAAAATCAGGTCAGGGAACTTCTGACTTTCTGAGCTTCTCAGGCTCAGAGTTGAAAAAACACTGTATAGCACTGAAACAGATACATCACCACATTATTACTTAAAATTACAGAAAACATACAGAGCAGAGTTTCTTCAAGAATCAGGCACACCACTGTCCATCAGGAATGTAAGGAAGATACCTGCCACACCTGCCTTTTTTTGTCTTTCATTTTAGGGAAGTTAGGAAGCTTTAACAGGGCTATCTAGAGCCTTCTCTCAGGAGATGCAACTTCTACTCAACAACCAAAAGAACTACAAGTCTAACTACACCATTAAGAAATTTCCATTTTGGTTACAGACAGAAAAGGAATACAATACTGTAAGATACAGGTTTAATTATTCTAGTGCTATACAACTACCACTTTCTCTTTTGAAACTGAAAACAGGGAATCATTTTAGACTGAGATAAATTGCATAGTGCGTAAGAAGTCAGATTAGTTAGAAAAAATGTTGCATTTCACACAAACAACAAGTGTTCCCAGAATGCCTTCAGTGTTTTTGGCAAAGATGATTTTGTTTTATCTCTTCCTATGAAACAGTTGCAACTTAAGTAGTTTGTTGAAACTGCACGACCTTTATTCCCTTCTCAATCATTAATGCAGTATATTGAATTCTGTGAATTAAATATGCACATTTCACTATACTGAGGTAATTTGGAACTAAGACAAAATGCACCTTCATACATTTGTATATGATTGTAAGTTTGCCAGTAACATTAGACACATACTATCCAATTCTTTCCCAACATCTTCGTTTGCTGGGTCCATATGTAAGCACTGCATCCCACAAGTCTATGTCTGGAGTCATGCTCGGCTCTGACTGAGAATCAGGAGTCAGATTGGATGCTGACTGGAATCCCTCATCTTCTGACTGGTCTATACTTTGGGGAACCTATCAGAGAGAGTTCAAATGTTATACATGAAAACATTTTACTGAAGAAACATATGCTAATAACAAAGATGTTCTGCTATCATTTGTCATCAAGTGACTCCACATGACTCAACCTGTGTTGTCCCCCCTCCCTTTATTCTAAGTTTCTTCTATAAGCACTTTTTTCATTTGATGTCTCTACAGGTATTAATGCCTATACATAAAACAACAATCACCATCAAAATAATATACTAAGTTTGTCAGTGTTAAACTTGAAACTTACTCCTTTAGTAAGCATATAATTCCACAATCTGAGAATCTGAGGTCTGGATATTCAACAATATGTAACACTAACAAAATCATACTGCTCAGTATTTCATTTCAGCAAACGATCCATGTCCTAATTCTTCAAATTTGCAAACATTTTGTTAACTATGACTAACATAGTTTGCTTCCTTATGCTTATTCATATGCAGAAAATCTGCAGGTGTCCAAACAGTGTATATGCCACATCCTCAACTCCCACTCAACAGGAGTTGTATGTGCAGAACAGTACTCAATTTTAGTAAAAGACAATCACACCCTCATAAAAAGCTGCATGTTCTTCAAGAAATCACAAATTTTCCAGTCTGATGGAAAGAGTACGTCAGTCACTCAAAAAGGTTCTGCCTCCCCTCAGTTATGACTTACATCCATATGTGCACACTGAATGGCACAGGGGTTTTCTTTTCTAATGTGTCTGCCTTCAAGTCTTAATTAAGACTCTTAAGGGAATTTCAAAATGAGGACTGAAAGTACAGAAGTATAAAAAACCTACCTACACACAGTAAAAATGGAAAGAAAGAAAACAAACCCAACAAGTTTATCTAGTACCTCTATGAGAAGAAAACATAGCACAAATAAACAGAATGGACAGCAAAAGGGGAAAAAAGATACAGTAGAAACTGTACACACTGAAAAGGTAAAAGGACAGTAGGAACTAGGAGGTTCAATGAAACATAACTTAAAAAATGTTTTAAGATACAACAAGACAAGAAGAAAATACAAGTTAGGTAATGTAATCTGAACAGCAAGATACATGCATTCAGTCAGGAATGCTTATGCAGGTGGGCAGAACAGTAACAAGTAAGAGACAATGCAAAGGAGTTCAATATCCAAAGCAGGCAAAAATGCAAGCGAAAGACTACTAGGGTAAGGAAAACACAGATATAGCTGATGTCTTAACTTCATAAAGCCTATGGCCACATGATGATTTTTTTACAGTTATAGGACAAGACCAAGGTTTTGATTATCATACATCTCTACCCAAAAAGCTTATTTGGTTCTCAGCAAAGAAAAGGATCCCTGCTTCATCTTAATGACTACCTGTATGTTAAACTATACTTTCAGAGTGGCATATTGAAAGCATGCATACATTCTCAAGTCCAAAACAAATGGTACCATACTTTAATTGCAAGTCCAGACAAATCTGCATTGTCAGGCACTGGTGGTAAATCCAACTTGATGTCCATATCATACGTACGGCTATGGACAAGAGCACCGAAGAGCGAGACCCGCGTTTCTTTCTCAAACTTGTCACCAGCAGGATAGTTCTGTGAGAACAACCCTATGGCAGGGAGTCCGGTGCCAGGTGCAGCCTCCATTATCTGAAGAGTCTTTTGAATCGTGTCATTGAACTGACATTCTTCATTTGTTATTAGGGATTGTATATCAGCCTCAAATACACTTACATCATAATAATCATAACCCTGGTATTTGACATTTCTCCCAACATATTTGTTGTTCAGAAAATAGTCCTTTTTTTGTGGTACAAGCTGAGGAGGACCTGTTCCAGCAAGCTGTACTAAGAGATCCAAGACAGAATTAACTTCAGTAAATGGTAAGCATTCAGCTGTTTCCAGTTCCTCCACAAGATTCTCCAGTCTGTCCGCTTGAGCACCTAGGCCACCAACTCTCAAGTTGAAAGACAGCATCAAAATTTTGTTCTTCACTGGAAGCCTGGAAACGTTTGATTGCAGCTTACGAGCCTCATCTTGAAAAAGGTTTATGAACAGGGCATTATAAGCAACCCTTTTCAGATTTTGCTTAGCCCTTCTCTTGCTGATCTTCCGCCTGCCCAGGTGGACTTTCCATGGCAAACCTGTCAAGTGCACTTCACACAAATCATTGAACAACTGTGTAATGCTCTCCATTTCACATCAAATTGTCAGGTTACAGCAGTTACAGTCTGGGTCTCTGGTTTCACGCAAAGACCTGAAAAGTATCAGGAAAAGGAAGAAACGTTCATAACATGGGTATGAGAATTTGCTGAGTATGCTTTAATTTAAACTGAGACAGCCCAAAATGAGAGAGAAAACTGACCTTGCACATATTTAGGCCATGAGCTATGAAAATAACACTATGACTTTGATCACAACCAAAGTGATGGTGGTGCAAGCTTAATTCTAGACGCCCGATTCTGCTCGGCGGACTAAAATAGAACGGAGATGATTGCCCTGATCTAAATCAGGATTCATGTGGGACACCTTCAAAAGCTTCACCACTCTAGCTCTGCCCAGGAGACGCCCGCCACCTCCCTCCCGCCCGCGCAGTGCCCTCAGTAGAGGCCACGGGGCCACGCAGAGGGCGAGGGACACGAGGCGGGTGCGGACGGTGCCGGGCAGCGCAGGGCTGGCCTGCACAACCACCGGCCATCCCTGGGGCGCTCTGAAGCACCCACCGAAAAGGGAGGAGCTGCCGGCGGCGGGGGCTCACCCTGAGGATCAAGCTGGGCCCGGCCCTTCCACCCCCGGCAAACGCGAGCCAGCCTGCCCCTCGCCCCCAGCATCAGCCGGGGCACGCCGACAGCATTAGCACCACCCCCCGCATAAGGCCGCCACCCCGCTCCTGCCCGGGGGGACCGCGCCCCACCGCCCCGCCGTACCTGCGGCGGCTCCCCCGGGGCGGGCGGCAGCCGGACGCCGCGGCCGCCTCCTTCCCTCAGCGCGGGCCGCCGCGCGCGGCGCCGCCGACGTCACGCGAGAGCGACGGGCCGCGGCGCGGCGGGGGGCGGCTCGGGGGGGGGGCGGCGCTGGCGGGGGCGGCCGCCCGGCCCCGCTCCCGGGCAGGAGCCCGAGGCACGGCGGGGCTTTGCCCCCGACCCTACAGCGGCGCGAGCCCCGCAGGCCCTCGCAGCCCCGCCGGGGGAAGGCCGCTACCCCCGCCGCGGCCATGGGCGGGCCGGGCCGCAGCCAGGGGTGGGAGCGTTGCCGCCCCTCACGGCCACCGTCACCACAGAGCGGTTTAAACGCCGATGCATGAACTGCCGGTGTAGACGGTTCACGATTCTAAACCATTCCTGCGATACTTACTTTTAACATTGTCACTCAATTTACAAGAAATAACACGCTATTGCCAGAAGGCGATAAACCCCATCTGTACCGTGTCCCGATCCGCAGAATTTAACTGCAGTCCTCTGACAGTATTCGCAAGCTAGTTCCACCAAGAGTACACATTTTCTTATCTTAATTCATGTTTTAATAAACATAGAAAAATACATACAGAAATACACCCCTGGTATGATTCAAATACTGGCTGTAGAAATTCAGTTGAAGGAAGGCTGGTAAAAGGGAACGAGCTAAGATATTTCTGAGAAAATACTTCCCTTGCAAATGCTGAATTGTCAAAAAAATAGTATTTTTTTTTTCAGGGGAGAGAGAATAAACCAAAAAAATCTCCTGTTCCGAAAAGTTCTGAAGCTAAAGTTGCCCAGTTCTTAATCTAAAGTAAATACTTTTTGGAGGTTGAAGTTAAGTTTAAAGAAATTTTGAACTGAACAGATCATCTTCATGTTCTTCAACTTTTGTTTATGAAAATATTTGACATGTCTTTTAGTTTCTTTTGAAATAGATTTTTATTTCAAAATGTTTAAGGATTGGGTATCATTACCCATCCAGCAATAACTGAAAAGCAGTATGAGTGAGAATGGAGTCATGAGAACAGTTACAAAAAGAGAAATATGAAGACAGATTTAGTTACTCAAATTATGTAGTTGATCCCAGCAGCAACACCAGTATCAACATGATTTGGAGTGTCTGAAATCAAAAGGTCACATTATTGAAGTCACAATCACAGCAAAGTGCTCTTGAAAATGAGCCCTAAATCCTATCTGGAACACTGCAAAACAAGGCAGACTATGCCTATTGCCTCAGGATGTTTATTTAATTTTGAGAATTCACATGATTCCAGCCTTAGGCCACTATCAAATCACTGGGGGTTTGGGGATTTTATTTGTTATATAGACAATTTATGTTTGAAAAGAGGGCAGAGTGAAATTGTCTTTACCCTGCTTTACTCAATTATGTATTTGTAATTTTATACATGCAAAATATTTTTTTTTCTCTTATGCCCTGTATAGTTCAGGAAATTAAACTTAAATCATCACATGCATACACTTTAACTGTTCAGTTGCTTCTCTTTATTCTTGCAATTGACAATTACTCATTAGAAAAATAAAAAAAATAGACCATGTTAGGTGAATCCTTTAAATCAGGTTATGAAATGAAATGTCATTAATCTGAAGGACCTGTGGTTAAGTTTAAACACCCAATGAAACGGTGGTGGCAGCAGCAGTGCAAAGGCTCTGGTGTTGAATACTGTTAAAATGTTTGGGCTGTTATGACTGCTCATTTCAGACACCTGTCTTTTGGACTTAAAGCCAAAGTACTGCATATGCAAGCCTGACTTTACAGTATCACAAATGCCATAGGCCCCAATTTGCAGTAATGAAGTACAGGAGTCGTTTTCAAGTGTCAGTCCTGAATAATTAGTGCCAATATCGAATTTGCAAGCACAGTCCTCTAGCTGAAGATATGGATTTTAAGTATTTTAAAAACAGGAGACAACTGTAAATGGCTCTTAATTCTGTTTAGAGACTGACCATCTCTTTTCCTGATGATTTAAAAGGCAACATGAACAGCAACACATTTTCTTCTGCTCTGTAAAATGATTCTGAAGTCAATTTCTTGAAATACCATCCTTTACTGAAAAGAACAGCAATAAGAAAAACAATTATTAATCAAGCTTGTACCACAATGCCCAACCCCATAAGAACATTTTTATTGGAACCAGACCACTGCTCTTGGCCATTTCTTCTGAAAGAGAGCAGCGCATTTTCTCTCAGAGAAAGATGCCCGCCTTTATCATTGCTTTTTCTGTTGAAAACCAAAGTTACTCAGTAGAGAAACATTTCTAGACAAGTATGCTTGAAAACATAGGTACCTGTCTAATCTGACTCCTATACACATGCAGTACCCAATACTCAGGTATTTGTGAATGTACTTTAAGAACGACTAATGACTACTGAGTTAAGTGAAGTTCTTTGTGAACAAGCTGAATGTATAAAAATGTCACCTGATTTGGGACTATATTCAGAAGACATGTTAGCAATTGGAGCCAGTGCACATCGTATAACCATTCTTTAAGCATATAATACTTTGGTAGATTCATTTCAAAATTCTGGAGTAACAGTATTCAAAGTTCCCAAGGGTACAGTTACTATGCTATGAAATTTGGTGCTTTCTGGCTCAAGTGGCAGAATTAGAAGCATTCAGAGTTTCATCCTTTTCATATTAGATCAATGTGCTCCCACTGACTTTAATATCCCACTGACTTACAGGATCCAGCTGTATTTTATCATCTTTTCAGAAACTTGCATATATTAATAAGAACTAAAGATAAAAATAGACAACTTACCTGAACACTGAAGCATTTTCCATTGCTGCTGAAACTGGTCTCTTAATATTTTTATTTTATTTGCTTTTTCTTGGCTAGGAGGTACATAAGTTCCAAAGTTAGGTGTAGAAGCACCCACTAATGCTTGGGCTACACTTTGCATTAAATTTATCTCTTTGTCCTATTTAAGAAGAAAAAAAATACTCCTGGGAACCAAACTTTCTTTATTTCAGTAATACATGAAATATTTTAAAACAAGATTTTGTAATTAAGTTGCTAGTATTAGTAGCAAGAATGAGCAACTTTCCATTTTCAAATAAAAACATGTCAAAAGGGAGTTTTTTCTGAAAAATTAATTTTTATCTCCTGTAAAACTTGTTTCTTTCAAATAGAGAAAGAATCTCAGTTTTCCTTTTGTGACTGAAAGGAAATAATGCTGGGTTAAAGGTAGAAAATGTTAGGGGGGAAGGGGAGCATAGAGCTTGTTTACTTCATGCATCATTTATTTTCTATCAGTAGAAAATAGTGATGTATTCTGCTTTTTTTTTGTGACTTTTTTTTGACTCCTGACAGTCTAAATCAGTATCATTTGCTCACAGAAATTATATTCTGAAATGTTGATAGTACAGGAAGACTATTAACATTTATTTGGAAGACTGTAACTCTATTTCACTTTTAAGAGATAAAAGTATTTTTTCAATTATTCTAAAAAGCCCAGCACATGCATTAGAAAATCCACACACATTACATAATCCTGTTATGGAGCTACCTGCAGAGTACCACTATAAAAGTATCAGTGACTTTTGAAGATTTATGCCTAAATTTCTTTTCATCTCTGAGTTTATCCTCTACAATACAAATAATTCTTTCCATGTCATACTCCTAATTAGTAATGTGCAAATACACTATTTATGTATACTGCCTATCAATGTACAAATTATTGTAGCTTAGACAATTTATGTATCAGCACTCTAAATTAAAACAAATAACATTTGCGAAGACTACAGAATAAAGCATGTCAAAATTCACTTGACAGCTTAATGAATAGTGTATCTTTAATTGGATACTTTCTGGGGAGCAGATTAAAATAAGCATATGTGAACAATTAGTTGTTGTTTCTCATTAAAGAAGAACTAGAAGGCACGAAAGCAATCAAAAGTTACTGTTTCACAGAACACACAGAGAAATTGTGCTACTCACAGTCACAGGATGCTGCAGAAGCCAAGAGTGTAAATTGAGTTCTTTAAGAGATTAGACAAATTCATGGAAGATATGCTTGCTGATTATCACACACTGGTCTGGATAGAGCCTCCGACTTCCTAAATTTAGAAATCCTTAACATGGTAGTGTGTGGAAAAACTAGACTAGGGAAAGATCCAGATATTCTTTATTTCCTTTCCCATGCTCTCTACCAGAAACACAAAGCTAGGGTAGATTGGTCCTCAGTTATGTATTATGACAATTAAGTTCACTTAAAGGATATGTGCTATTTTGATTTATTTATCTTCTGCATGATGGAAGTCAGGTGTGATAAAGTAGAGCATGGGGAGTGAATGAGAGGAACTTCAGCATTTTATGATAAACAGGACAACGGTCTGCTTTCAGTCATATTTGATGGAAAGAGGCCATATAATTAACAGACAAGTGTGTCTTTTCAGGAGACAACTCCGAGCTGTGAATCCCAGGTGGAAAGGGAAGTTGTGGTAAATTGTCACAACACCTCCTGTCTACAGACATAACCATGCACTTGCACTCGTGCCGCAGCTTCTCAATCATGCCAGCTGCCTACAGCTCAGTAGGCACGTGTGTCTTGTCTCGTTCTCAGGACAAGAAGAAACCCGGGCTATTTGTGTCGTGAATTCAGGGATACCAAAGACAGTATAGATACAGCCAATATTTTGTACTGGGCAGCTTGAAGCAGTTCACACCAAGCATGCTGCTGCTTGATTTGAGCTCTGTCCTAGGCACTATGAAGTACCACATCTTAGTACCACTTCTTACCTCAATCACTGCTAGAATTCGAGACTCAGCTAATCCTTGTAGTAAAGTAAAAAGCAGAAAAATCCCACTTATTCCAAGGCTCCTGTTTGGTCCAATAGCTATTACTGTCAAGTCAGGTCGATAACTATATGCTACAGGAAGAATGAATCCAAGTACAGCAGAAAAGAAGTCATTTCCTTCAGCATCCTTTAACAACAATGAGAAACTGTTTAGCACAAATGCAAAGCACCAGATTCCCAGATATAAAACAGAACAGTAAGAGGAATCTCAAAAAGCTTTTGACTGACCTAGGAGACAGGATACTGATTTATTTTCACTGCAATTTTTATATTAAACACGCAGATTATTCATCTTTTCCTTTGTATCTTCGCACTGTGCTTTCTTGAAGATAAACTACAGTAGCTACTAGAAGTTTCCTCAAACCTATTCATTCTAATACACTCTAAAGATCTGTGAAGTAGTAGTACCCTGGCAAGGGCAAGAAAAGGAAATATTTTCAAAGGTCCAAATTGCACTGAGGGATGTAATTCTCAGTGTCATTTTATGAATTTGTAAATATATTCTATTATTTCTGTCAAAAAAGTTTTTCTCTTACATTCTTTCCAGAAAGTGAATCTTACCTCTTTCCAGTTTAGAGGAATATAGTGTTTGGAGCTGGTCTTTCCAGACTGTTCTTTCTCACAAATATGTATCATGAGTATTTTTCTGTAAATAAAAAACACATCTGAGTATTTAACCACCAACTTCCAATGTGATAAAAATTTTTTCTTTCATGATTCTTTAAATACTAATTCATAACACAGGAGCACATAACTATTTGCATTACTACAAGCCATAATGTAAACACCAATTAAAACTGAAATCTTTTTTAAGGTATTTTTAAAAAGACTATTAAAGACTATGGGCAAATTACTTTTAAGAAAAAGGGGAAGCAGCAAAAAAAAGTTATAGATAAGATGACTTTCAATAAGGAACTCGGCACCAGTAGTACGTGTCCCCTGCGGTTATAGGGGGATATGCCCTATATAATTAATAATTACCTTACTGCTTTCTATTTTCAGTAACAATCTAAATTTCAATTAATATAGAAGGATTACATTTGAAACCTACCACTAAACGCATAAAGTGGCATTTAGAGATAGCAGCTTATCTTTAGATATATTTGGGCATGTTTTGCATTTTGTCTCAAGCTAAACTTAATGAACATCAGTTCATGACTGATTCCTTAGTGCAGATTTCATCTTACATATGGACACTTATGAACATTTAGAAAGCCTTTGGGATTTGACTCCCTGAAGTAAAGAGAAACCTCACCCATCATCTGTGTTTGGTATGATTTGCATGTCTCCAACAAATACACAAAGCACTCTGCAGAAAACAAAGAAAAATATACATACATTTGCATCTACAAGTAATTTTTTTTCAATTAGTGCAATTTGTTTAAAGAGTTTGCATGCAGATTAGATGCATAAAAAAGAACGTATATTGTTTCTGAATTTGGGCCATTAAAAGTATAAAGAAAAACACATTTATGGCAGCCCAAAGGAACTCTTTTTCCCCCACCAAATACTAGGGAGAAAAAACAAAACCAAGAAAATGTCATAATGTCCTCAGGCCAAAGACAACTGCAATCTGACAAAGAAAATGTAGGCTAGCACAGCAGTCATCCTCACAAATGTTTTGCCTTTGGTAAGGCAAAAGGTTTTTGCTGGCATATACAATACTGTCTGTACTACATATTGAAAATGCTATGTGTATGGAGACGCTATTTGTTTTAAAATTAAGGTTTCAAAGGCAATTTGCCACATTTCACACACGCTTAGTATCTTATTTTTACATTTTGTCAAAGGCCCCCAAATGCAAAAGATACAAACTCACCTTTGAAATCCAAAACGAACAGAATGTCTTAGTGCAACAGCAACAGAAACAGCAGCTGTGGGTGATTCTGCAATCCCATTGCATACCTGCAAAATATATTTTTCATTCAGAAGTAATTAATGCTGCACAAGATAGGGTCATTTTTCATTTGTAACAACTTCATTTTTACTTGTTTCTATGTATCATTCAAAACAAAGCTACAGCTGTATGAAAGGGATCTTTCATACAGATATCATCTATCATACAGATAGATATCCATCATACAGATAGATCATTCATGATCTATCATAACAGGGTTAAAAAACTGTTATTATTGCCAAATTTGATAATTATGCCAAGAGCTGTTCTATTACTTCAGAAGTATGGTGCTATGCTGAAAGGCAACTGTAAAAATAGCTTTTGCAGGGGAAGCCCATCTTTACTGGGTCTCTAGTCTGCAGATTGCACACACTCAGTGTGCCCGCAGGCAAGCTGCACCAGAAAAGTACACCCTATGAATTCTAATTCTGACTCTTCCTTTAACCTAGGCAAGCTATTTCTTTCTGGACAACACAATGACAACATTACTCAGTCAACCTTTCAGTGTTCATTTGTGTTGTGTAGTGCTTTGAACTCTACATGAAAGCTAAGCAAAAAGATAATGCATGCTCCCCCTCTTCACTCCTCCTTTGTATTTTTCAACACAAAAAGCTCAGCTTTGCATCTGCAACTCATGAAGAGTTCTTTTTGCCAGTTACCATTTTTTTGATCTATTTATAGGCTCTCCTAGAGGTATGTGCAGTCTATAGTGTTAGAAATTTGTCCCCGAGATCTACATATGAGAATTCCAACAGCAAGAAGATGGCTTACAAGAAAGAGGCCATTCTGGCAGTTACTCTTCCTCGGAGGCCTGGTACTCTAAAGAGAGCCTTTCATTCAAAGGGGGAGACTGATTTATAATGATGTCATATTCTTGTTTGCAGTTTTTTCTCTTTGCTTCTCCAAGTTTTTATACATAAACACAAACATGCACTCTGTAAGTCTGCCTTCTCCTCATTCCTGACACTGCAAGAATCAAAATGCTGAACTGGAATTACTCTGTTCATAATCACAGCATGCAGTGGTGCTTTCAACAGCTTCACTAAAGGCCGGGGGAGTAGGGTGGGGTGGTGGTGGTGTAAATCAAAATTTACTCTGAGTAAACTGTTGTATAAATAATGGTAAGTGGGTGCAGCTGCACATAGCATGGCATCTTGTAATGAAGAGTAATGCAGAAGTAAATTCTCTCCTAAAGACAGAATGAAAAATTCTGTGCACAAAGACAGGGAAATTTTTGACATTTCTTGTTCAGATTTCTTGCTGCTGCTCACCACTGCTTGAAACACCAATTTCTGCTCACCTCAACTGGAGGAGTGAATGCCTGGCTCATCTGTATGTCTGAGAGTGATGAGAAGGTTCTTACTGACTCACATGCTGTGACTATAGAAAAGCTGGACAATGTCTTGCTCAAAGATCGTTAGAAAGATGTCTTGGGGTTAACAACTATCCCTAAATAGTTGTTTTCTCATCTTGCATACTCACTCTCACAATTATGTACGCACATTCTAGCTGAGATCAGTGGGGTCATGAACTACAAAGTAACTAATATCTGGACAACAATGTACTAGAAGCAGAAATCAGAGGAATCCAACTCTCTCCCCATGCCCCAAGATCAAAGCAGTTTATTATTACCTCCTTCTTAAGTATTTTATCTAGGATGGCCAACATACTGCCAAGAGAGAGCAAAGTTTTGTCCTCTTTCACAAGGTCTGCATAAAAGCCACTGTAAAATAAATTATATGAAGAAAAACTAGGTTAGAGGCAATAATGGTTTTGAAGAGGACACTGACATTGTACTCTGCAGTTAGTATTGAAGGGGTACATTTTGCATAGGTGCTACACGGTGATTCTCAAAAACCCAGCTCTAGTAGGAAGATGTTGCCTGACAATCTTGAGCTCTCTAAACCTGTGTCCATCTGCACTGGAAAAAAACCAAAAATGTTTGATGATATTCACGAAATACAGTTCTGTCAAAATTGGACTAAGACAAAAAGTTGAGCTTGTCAAATCAGACCACTCTGGTATTTTTTTCAGCGAAAAGTGAACACAGGGCTTTAAGGCACCTTCCTAGAAAAATCTCTTTCTAAATTAATATGTTTGCACTAACTGTTCTATCTCCATTGAAATAGTTTTCTCTAAAAGTATTCTTATTAGTTCTTTAAAGAACTTCAAGGCTATGAGTGATAACCAACACCAATGTCTTCATTTTTCAAAGGAAGAAACTCTGGCTGTAATTGAGTAGACTAAGGCCAAAAAGATGATCATGGCAGAGACAGAGCTCTGTACACCGAGACCTCTCACCCTCATAATTATGTTGAAAATTAGATAGAACCAACCTGACAAAAGCTTTTATTTCAGTTTTGTCCAATTCCTTCACTAAATGAACAGGTACAGGGAGCAAATGTGTTGAACCTTTAGAGTCAGATGTTGTTGCTGTTTTGATGGGAGGCACTGGAAATAGAATATTTTTCATGTGCAGTTCCAAAAACTTTTCTACTTTGACAGTTTCATTGTTGTTACTTATCTTAGATTCATTTTCTGTGGAGGGATTTGGATCAGCCTTCTTTAGTAGGTGCGATTTGGTGCTCAAATTTTGTATAAATGATGTGTCTAGAGAAAAAAAAAAAAAAAGAGGGTTTCACATGTGTTAATTCCTAAGCAGTGTGTTAATATTTGGTTACGTTTATTTACAAAATTGAGTACATCTGTATTCATAGTATGTAATTTATTTCCATGCACTAGCTACAATGTTTCCTGCCACATTTGTTTTAATCTACTGAAAGGTCATAAAACAGCATCCTCAAACAAAGATATCAAAGTGATACTTTTTGGTGTGATGTTTGCTGGCTTCGGAAGTTCTTTTCAGACCAGCTGAAGACATGGCCTTGAATGAAGCCTCATACTGCTTCATCAGTCACTTGATAACTGTTAATTCAATTACTTTAATCCACTGGTATTTATCTTAATCATTTTGAATTTCTGTATGAATCCATTTACCAATCACATTTGCTTGAAGAAAGAGAAGAGTAATTACCTTCATACATCAACCATTTCCAGTAGGGTTTATGTGCTGCTCTCACATTTTGAATAGATTCAACAGCACTACAAAAGAAACAGGATTAACAGTATCAGCACTAATGAAAATACAGGAAACATAACTTACCTTAATGAAAAAGCAAAACCAAAAAATCCAACTGAAGATGAACAAGCTCTGGTCTCTTCCAAGAATGCAGAAAAGAAAGATAAAGAGAATGAGAGTCAATAGGCAGATTGCTTGGAAAGATTAGATTCAAGAGTCAGAAAAGTGAAGAACACATGGAGTATGTACGCACATTTACACACAGCGAAATCCCAACCCTGCTGTTAGAGGAAGCACACATGTCTCTGAGTTCAGAAAAGGCAAGATTTCACCTGTCTTTCTTTGCTCTGTCAGAGATTTTATCATCTACATAATGTAAAGATGCAATTAGATTCACTCAAAAGCAAGACTATCTGTTCAGGAACCAAGTAAAACACATTCCCTGCTGTTCTTTGTATTGGAAACTCTTTTTTATTATCAATGGTATTTGCAGCACTACAGGCAAATGGTCCTATTACATTAGCCATCATACAAACATAATTCAGATGATGTTAAATCCAGGATAAATTCTGTGTACTTGGAGATTATTTGTAAGGTGTTCAGGAACTGGACTGATATAATGGATAAATATGTAATCAACTCTCTATTACCTAGAATGATAGCAACCTGAGATCCTACAGTTGGTAGAGAAGAAAAAGAGGCGATACAAGGGCTATGGGATGTGCTGGGAGCAAAATAACCAGCTCTGCTCCATCAGAGTTTACCAAACACAACCCTGCACATAGCCTGTATATAGCTACACTGCTTCCCTGACTGATCCGAGCTCCGAGTTCTAACTAACAGCCAACTGGTAGTTGCTGCCACCAAAATGCATGAAGAGCATTACTGCTGAAAAAAAAGCACAGGACAACTATTGAGGTGGGAAAGACTGAGGACAGAACACGGAGATGTGGAGGAGATGGTACAGACAGGTAGATAGAAAAAGATGCTGTTTAGATGTGGGGCTGATTCAGGCCCAAAGTTCAGAATGCTTTACTAGGTCAGATTCACCCCTGTGCAAACACAATCTTACTGTCTCCAAAAAGAAGTTAGACCTGAAGTTTAATTATCTTGGTACAGCCCCAGGCCTCAATGCTCCAATTTCCAGAAACACAAGGAGTCATCAAGACGGACCCTGCACAGCATCAGCAATCACTGATGAGAAAAAGGTTAGCTCCAGCTGTTGCTGTACACTACAGGAACCAAAGTGGCTCTAGAGCCTGAAGAACTAATCCTTGCAATTACATACTTTCCCAAATACTGGCTGTTATTAACTGGCACTGCCTTGATTACAGCAGGATTGATTCAGCCTTGAGTGAGATGGATCTCCACAGGATAACAAGAACCAAGGATAAATGGCTTATAATTTTATGCTATTAAGCTCTCACAACGTGAAATAATTCAGAAACAAAGTATACAAAACTGTACCTTGGATGACTTTTTTGGAAAGCAAGTTATCCAAAGCAGAAAATAATGTATTAAAAGGCATCGTATTAAAACCTTGCTTCACCAAAATGTTC
Organism: Strix uralensis; assembly: GCF_047716275.1. Classification (NCBI taxonomy): domain Eukaryota; kingdom Metazoa; phylum Chordata; class Aves; order Strigiformes; family Strigidae; genus Strix; species Strix uralensis. The sequence goes on from NC_133976.1 coordinate 22,903,955, forward strand.
AAAGCATGCACGTCATTAGTCTCTTTGATAAATACCTGGGTTGTTCTAAAATTCTTCATATGCTTACCTTAGGCAAGGTGCCATTTCTCCAGTTATTTGAGGTACAGGATCTCCAAGCAAAGTTTTTACAGTCATGCAGACTGATTCAGACAATGACTTTAAGTGGTAACCACCCTAGAAAAAAGTATTTTGCGTCACCTAAGAAACAAGTACTTGTAACATCCATCTGTGTATCATCATAGAAAATAAATTAAACTTTTGAAAAACACCTGAATTTACAGAAACAGAAGGTGATATGCAAGTACCTCTAAGTCAATGATTTTCAATATGAAAACAGTAAATTAGAAACTACTTGCTGAACTCCACTGGCATCTCATGATTCAAGTCACTTTATCATGGTTCGATTCATTTTGGAAATCAGTCATGACTTGGCCATGAAAACCCTGGAAACATACGCCTTCTCCATTCCTATCCATGATATGCCGTCTTCAACAATTCTTGTGGAAGATTCCTTAGAAGGCAAATATTATCACTGTCTTCTAAAATGCCTGTACAAAGGAAATCTCCCACAGCCTGACACCTTTAAGATATGGTTGTCCTAATGGTTTGGTAGAATTTGGAGAACAACTGAAGACTGCTAGATTGCAGATGATAGATTGCTTCCTGCATACCACCTGTGGAGCAGTCACATTGTATTAGCACAAGATGCTTATCTGCACTTCAGCTAGTAGACAGAAACATCTATAAAAACCTGCTGGAGAGAAGGATGATGGAAGAAAGCTCATGCAAAACAGAGGTCAAGTGAATCAATTAATAAACAGTTCACTCTTGGGAGACCTTGTTGGCAGTAATATTTCCACACACTTATTTACCTGAAAAGCCATCATTTTTCTAACATGCAGCAGAAACAGAGAGTTGAAATCTAGATTTCAAAAGGAGGAAACATTTTTAATTGTTTAAAAAATAAAAACTAGCTTTTGAAAAAAGAATTTGCATAGAGGCTTTTAATCAAAAAAAGGGGAATTTAGTAAGGGCTCCATTACTAAGGAAGAGCATATTGAGGCTAAAGGTTTTTTAAACTCTCCTGCAGTAAGACATACTTGTAAAAACGTCAGTAATGCAGCTTATTCATGAAATACATCTTAATGAGTCTGGGACTGTCCAGAGCAGCAGACTAGTCACTGTTCACAAGAACTGAACATAGCTGTGGAGTATATGGGATTTTTTGAACAATGAGCATACACTCTTCTGTTTCAAAATTTTATGTTTAAAAAAAAAAAAAAAATCAATTTTTAAAACATGCATTTCTTTTTAATATATAAGAGCACTGTCTTACCTATTTTTGCGTTCCTGATTCTTATAAAAAAGATAACAAGAAGAAATTATTTTGTTAAGAAGTTTTGCTTCTTAGTTTCTAGCTTGCCCTATATGGCTCTAATACAAAGACTCTTCCCCTGGGAGTACATTTCAAGTCTTTACCTCTAGGATGACACACAGCTTTCCATTAGCTAACTGCATAAGGAAGTGGGTAAGGTGGGCAAAAACCTCAGGAGTGGCATTCATCTGACCCTAAATCAAAGAAAAAAATTTTAAGAGATGAAACCCTGAATCAAAACCACTGGTTAAAAAAAACCCCATACAATCTGAAATACATGGAATACTGGAACATTTGCCTCTCATTGTATCTAATAAAATGCTGAACCAAGTGCTTTAAAGGAAGCTGCAAAAAACATAATTACGCCTATGGGATAAATTGTCTTTACATGTCTCACTGTAGTATTTAATGAGCTGGAGTCAGCTTAAAGACGCAGATGTTTATTTTTAGCTTGGTCAAAGTGAATTTCACCTAGCAATCACAGGACATTTAAGAGACAGGAATATTTTGTGAACAGATTCATGACTGAAAACACAAAGGCTACAGGTTACTTACTTCAGGGTCTCCAATTCCAGAATCATATCCAGAGGAGACAATAACCAGTTCAGGATCAAACTGTCATAAAACAGAGAGAGTTGTAACACATTCTTATGTCCTATTTTCAATTTTGTACTGATTTCAACTATACCATGTTCAGCTGTTATTTCAGCCAGAATATGAACACAAAGACTCTCCTTGAACAAAAACTAAGACTACCCTTTTATGCTACTGTCATTCACGCTGGAAAAGTTGCAATCATTTTATTGAATATTTAAAAGCTAACATTTCATAAATACTATTCAGTTCATCAGGACATCAGTCATGCCAGCAGAAATAATGTGTTAACTACACTACTGGCAATTACTGCATTTCTACAAAATATTCAATGGTACCTGCTTAAGAAGTACTTAGGAAGCAGTCTTTGGGTTTGGAGAGCAGTAAAAAATTACCTCAAAAGCTGCTGGAAGCAACACATGGAAAAACACAGCAAGATAATCTGAATTTCCCATCCCAACCTGCAAAATATGAGAAATATAGGTCATGTTTTCCTGTTGGAATAAAAAATTTTCTAAGGTTCTTCAAGACTTTAGGGAAAGATAGTATCAAAAGTTGAAGATAAGGGAACCTTTTAAGGTCAAGAAAAACAAACCCCATTTAAGTGAAGTGCATAAATATCCACTATTTTCAGTCTTAAGTATGAGCTTCAGTTGTCTGCTGAACAAGGATGGATGTAACCATCTCCTGAAACACTTTCTGATTTGATGGCTAGACAAGATATTCAAGGAAAAAATTGTGTATGTTTTTCTCTCCCTCTTTTTTTTCTTAAACATTATCACATGTTGAGCCATATTTTTCAACAGACATTCCACTGACAGGAAGGATGTACACTGTGCTAAGACATACGCCAAGTAAGTAAAGCAATGCACTTCCTGGAATGTGTTATGTAAAGCATGAGATACAAATCTACTGCACCTGCTTTTTTGTGCTGTAAACATTTACCTTATTCCAAGGCAAATTTATGTTAAAACCTTTTCCTTTTCCCAGACCCACAGCATCATAATCAGATTCTGTGAGTGATGGCCAGAATTCCTGATGTTCATAGCGATGCCAGGAAAAATACAAAACACTGAAAGATACAAAAAATAAATCCAACTTGATGAAAAGATTCTGAAATTGACTTTATATCCCGAACCTGGTGACTGTACTGACTGAAAGCAAGAAAAGAGAGTTGTCCTTTCTTCTTAGTTCTCTTAATGGACTTGAACTGTTGAACTCGGTACAGGAGGTCCTGTGCCAAAATGAACCTAAAAATTAACCTGCCAAAAAATTCTTGTATGCACACACTCTGTTCAGATCAAAGACAGGGCATTTTCAGAAGAGCAGACTTGTTTCTAGAACCTACTTCTATGGCTTTTTCAAAAACTTATAAAGGTCATGCATTTTATCCAAATACTACTTGAATACTTTAACTGAGAGATTTGTGAATACAGAGAATACATGTATTAGCTGAATACTGGCACAAAGAGATCTTGCTACTGGCAAACCAAGGTAATCATATTGCTCATATTGCATTTGTTATTCTTTAAAGTAGAACAGATTTACATATTTATTTTTTTGTTAGATTTTTCCCTTTATTTTATAGCAAGTAAAAAACAACAGAGTGCCTAAAATAGCAAGGAGAATGTTTTGTAAGATTCTAGTTTTAGAAATTTAAGAAATCTTATTCTCTACAAAGGCAAGCGATCTTTAACTAGCTAACATTAAAAAAAAAATATTAAAAAATCCTTCAAACCTTGGATCTTCTTCAAATATATACTGAGTTCCTTGCCCGTGGTGCACATCCCAGTCAACAATTAGGATTCTGCATAGATCAATAAAAGAAAACATTCAGTGGAAGAACCACAGCCTTTGATCTAAAGGAGGTAGAGATTAATAATGTTTTTCTGACCCAAAAGGTACATGACACCCAGAAAGCTCTAGACATTAATCTAAAATGGTACAATGTCAAACTGTTCTCTAAATGGCATACTTGGGTATGAAAAGTTTCCCTAGAGTCAACCATGCACTTACCTCTTTAGACCATATTTCAGTTTTGCATATTCTGCCGCAATAGCAACATTGTTAAACAAACAGAACCCATTAGCTGCATTTCTCTGGCTGTGGTGACCTGGAGGTCTAAAACAAAGTTGTATATGGTTACTCACCACAAAAGAAATTTTGGTAGAAGTGAAGATTTCTCACATATTTTCTTACCTTACTAATGCCATTCCATTGCACACTTTTCCTGACATCACAGCGTCCACCAGCTGCAAAGTCGCTCCTACTGCTAGTCTGGCACAGCGGTAAGTGTTCTGAAAAAAGAGAAACTCATAGTTGTCATCAATCACTCATCAGCTTGTTTTAACTAATCACACATGATGTGCTTTTGCACCCCAACAGCAAGTTGTCTTGACGTAATTCTACCCAACTGAGGTTGTATGCAGATAGCTGAAAGCAGAATTTTACAACATAGACTCCAATGTGCTTTCTACCAGGTTTACCTGTGATGACCATATCCTTCATAAGGATGTTCTCTCTCTGGAGCAGTTAAGAAACATGAGATGGACATACTGAACTGACTAGTGGAATAACACAGCATCTTCGAAAATAAGGAATGAAACCTTACAAAAACAAAACACAAAAGACTTCACCTCCATTAACTGGCACAGCACTTAAGAGCAACTGTTACCAAAATGTGACTTGCAGGTCACTAATGGTCTACAGTGACATTAAGTGACAAAAATACAGCTAAAATTTGAGTAGCACACTATACTGGCATGATACAGTTACAGAATAGATGACAGGACACTTAACCAATTTAAATTACAGCATTATACTAAACTTTAAACAGATAGCAATAACATCATAAATAAATGCAAGTCTACTTAAATAGCAAAAACTGTATTGCCAATCTCCCCCTACTTAGAAAAGTGCCACTCAGATGCAATAACACAAACATTTGTAACTCCCAATAGAGGGAGCAGTTTAACTTACACACCGGATGAAAAAAAAAAGCATCATAATTTCCAGAGACTCTTTTCAGTTGCTCTTCATTCATTGTCTGTGTGCTTTTCGCCACTTCCAAGTGTTCTGAACTGCAGAGGAGAGAGATTAACACAACACTTACAAGCAACTGTAAAGGTTTTTTTTTTAATGCAAAATGTAATGAGAAGTAACAGAATATATGTTAAAAGACCCTTTCTGTGAGACTTCACAAGTCCAGTAGGTACTCTGAAATGCTAGTTACAGGATATAGTGAAAAAAAATAAGGAGCACTATGAAAGCAAGGGTTCTTCTCTCTTTTCCAGTGGTAAGAGCAATTAGTCTTGCTTTCAAAAAAAGGCTCTTTGTTCATCATGCAGCAATCTATTTTGCAATTCATGCTACCTATAGATACCATCCCAACAAGAACTAAACTAAGATTCTCACAGTCATCAGAGTGCGAATTATAACTCTGCAAATGCATGTCTAGTCCTCCCTTGTTCTACTGAAAACAAGTATTTGAATTAATCCTTCATCAGGTGTGTACTAACTCCCTTTTTTCACTGGTTCAGGAGTGCAGTAAGTACTAAGGCACTAGCACCAATGTTCCCCCAATTCTCTGTCACTGCTCTCCTGCCCTTGTGTAGTGAGCTGGAAATGGAGGCTGATGGCATCTCCTCTCCCATCTGTGTCCTAATCCAGGATACAATGACTACATATATGTGTTCCTCTAGGTGGACAACACCAAAACAACCAAAATTTCACAACAAAATGAGACACGCTAGCGCTGCCTAATGGAAATAAAGCTCAACAGTGGCTTCAAAATGAAGGCATTAACAGGAATAAAACTATATGAACCTGAATGACTATATAATTACTAGTTTAACTTCAGCAGCCTCGTAACTAACTGTGAACATCAACAAAACATTTTTACAGGACTTATAAATTTGTTTCCATATAAAAGTGTTTTAGAAAGGAAAGAGCTCTATTACTTCTAGCTTACTTATGGAAACCAAGACATGTCCCCAATCATCTTGCAGGAACAACTCAACTGCAAATAGTGATCAAGCCTCTTCCGTACCCAATCAGCAATGTATTTACTATGAAAATAAATTATATTGGTACACAGCACTAATTGCATTCTAATAAATAAGTACGTGCTTAGGAAAAATACTGTCCTGGAATATGAAAACGTAAGCATGACCTGAGATCAAGCTATGGTCCTTGTCACAGGTGTCAGGGCCCTGGGTGCATCCCCTCCCTCCTGGGGTTTGGCTGCTGGGTTCAGAACCAGCAGAGATAGTACAGCTGGTGACCTTGAGAGCTACAAAGAGCCTCAGCAGAGGCTGCCTCCTAACAGTTCTGCTGAGAAGTCTCAGCAGAGGCTCCCCCTCCTTCCCTTGGCACTTCCTTTTAAGATAAGGTTATCACCCCTGGCTACACTGCAGCTGTGTTGTGTAGCCATGTCTGTGTCTGGCCACGAACCCTGCTAATCTGGACCTGGACCCTGACCTGTGGACTGACTCTCCACCTTGACCTCAGACCTGCCACGTCGCTATGGCCTCGTCGAGCAATCTAAACTCATGGCTGAATCCAGCTGCCATCACTGGACCTGTGCTGCTCACCTTGCTTGGGTATTGTGGGATTGTGCCCTTGGCCTTGAAGCCACTGCCTCTGGCTGCTTTGTCATCACACTCTGCTCCTGACTCCCCCTGCCTTTCAGAGAAGGCTGCCCTTGACACTCCCTGGCAAGGGCAAATGAGTGCACAATCAACACACAGAATCATCTGCAGCTGGTTGCAGAACCATCACACCAAGGTGGCAAATGCCAGAGCAGACCTCATTGCCATGACTTCAGAATGGGCAGGGTGGGTGCTGTTCATCTTTACTTCCCCCCCTCAAGAATTAGCTACAAAGTTTTTCTGGTTGGTTCACTCCATCTCAAAGATGCTTGGGAGAAAGAGGTTATCTTTCTAAAGAAATACCTGTTTTTCTAAACTTTTTAAAGTCCTGTCCCAATTTTTATTAGAAGTTTACTTTTAATCCTATACATAAATCATCACTCGTTGCTTAAGAACCCAAAAAGTGAGAATAGGGACTTACTGGAATATCAGATTTGTACTTCGCAGCTACACCATACTCAACATAATTTGTCTAACTTTGTGTGGCACATTTTCCATTGAAATTACTGGAAGTCATTGAGTTTTGGAGCAGGCCTTTTCAAATGGAGCAAAATATGACCTGGAGGTATGAGATCTGTTATTTCATTTAATTAATCTGAATGATGATGAAAGTAACTTTCAGACCTGTGAACTAACAGGATCTCCTCCTCACTTCCTTCTCTGACAGGTACACGGACACATCTCTCCACAAGATGGTAACGTTTAAGCTGCTCGTAGGAGGATGACAGTCTTTCTGGCACTTCAATATCACAAACAGGACTAAAAATAAACAAGAATCATATTACTATAATGCCATACCTGCACAGCTAACAAATACACTTCATAATGCCTAGCTTTTAACTTCTCATTGTAAGAAGATTCATTACCCTCATAGAGGGACACGTAAGAGTAAAATAAAATCTTTAAATACTTTTTGTTTTGGAATTGAGCCAAAAATGTGTAAGCAGAAAATGTTATGTGGTTCTTAAACAAAAATGAAACGCAAGAGCATCATTTTTGTTTTCCTCTCTCACCATTGAAAGTAGTAATACTTAACTACAGACACAGGAGTGCTGAAATTAAAAGCTGTACATTACAATGAAGATGAACAGAGGAGACATGGGCTTGGGAGAGAACACAACAGTGGACTGTTACTCTGAGCACTGCAAAGGTACTGGTCTAATTTATGTAAATTTAAGCAAGTAGTATATACCAACTTCTAACTGAATTGAATTGACAGGTTTCAGCTGAGTGAGTGTATCTATCTACATATTTTTTCCAAGATCTTTATAAGCAATTTAATTAGCTTAAAATACTTTATTTAGGGGGCTACTCAGAATTTAAAATTAACACTTCTTATTAATGTGTACCAGACCGGAGGCCTACAGCTTTTCAAATCCATCTTCAGATTATCATTTTGACATCTGGATACAAATTGGGAATAAAATAATTTCCAAAAGGAGACTTCCTATTTACTAGGAAAATGACAGGGTATCTATTTCCTATTACATTTACCTATAGCTAGTACGTATTTCCTATTACATTTACAAAAACTGCATTTACTTGGTATTTCTCTCCAAAGTCCTAATAAAATTCAATTCATAAAAAGGATGTCAGTGACTTACTCGCTCCAAAGTAGTTTATGAGTGGTCATCTCCTCATCGTAAATCAGCGCTGTCCCTGAAGCCATTGCTAGAGACAGAACAAAACAAAAATCCCAAGGCACACACTTTAGGCAAGAAGTAAACATATATTAAAACAATATTGTATTAGGAAGTGAGAATATATGTACACAGCATATCTGTTTGCACGTCAGTTTTGCACTTACAGAACAAAAATCATTTAGGAGGAGCCCTGAGAAGACCAGGTGAGGCAGCAATTCAAAGCTAATTGCACAGACCTTAAAACTGGATGCAAGCAGGTGCGATTCACGATTATCTGCGTTTCCAAAACCTCAGCGGAGGCATTTCTGGTGAAGGGGTGGGGTTAGGCCACTTCCCCAAGCCCCTCTAGCCCACACTCGGCCTGATGAAGACTGCTGAGGATCTGAGCACAGGCCTGCACAGGCCTCCTCATCCCGCCATTACACACCGATACTTGCCTGTCACGGCTGATGTGAAAGGAACCAGCTACTTGCGAAAACTTAAGTTATAAAGCCACAAAATATGAAAAATAGGATTATATACACTACGCATAGAACAATTGTAGGGATCTGTTGTGTTTAAAACTTTCAAAAAGCCCAAGAGAGACATTTAAGAGAAACAAAGAAACCGATGCGAAGAGGCTCGAAGTGCGCCGCTGGCCGCTAGGCCGCCTCACCGGAGCCCCGGAGTGCGCGTTGCCGTGGGCCGCGGGCCCGCTCCGCTCCTCGCCTCCCACCCGCCGAGAAAACCGGGCAGCCCGCAGGCGCCCTCTCGCAGAGCCGCCCGGGCCCTGCAGCGTGCCGACGGCAGCGCCCCAGGTCCCGGAGCGGGCCGCGGGCGGGCCCCGGCTCCCGCAGGCGGGCAGGGCGGGAGGCCGGCGCGCCTCCGCCACACGGGCCCAGCCTCGGCCCAACCCCCGGGAACGCCTCGGCTCGGCTCGGCCCCACCAGCCGCCCACTCCTCCCGCGGCAGCGGCGGCTCGGGGAGTGCCGAGGGGCGTCCCCGCCCCACGGCCGGCCCTGAGCGGCGGGGGCGGAATATAAATTCCTGAATTTCATTTTCGCTGGTACTAGTGCTGCTGGACATTTCACTGGTGTGTAAAGGGAGGCCTTAAAGGGCATACCAGGGAAAACTTTTACTCCGCCAGAGTTCTCTGAAGTAGGCCTGACAGTTCATGCCAAGGATAGTTTAACCACGGGTATTGTTTTTAGTATATAACAAATCCAAGAGCAAAAAACCCCACAACCCCGGACTATGTGGTGTCCTCTAATATAAAAAGAAATAAAATAAAAACTTGAACTAAAGTGATTACTCCTTCGTTTTTGCAGCGTAACGAGCATCTCGTTCTCGGCAGGTAATCGCAGGCACCGTAGCCCTTTGTGCCGAGCCCAGGTGCTGATGCTTCTCCTGCATGATGTGTGCAGGTCACTGGCCACCGGGCCACACAGCCCCTGCGCGAGTCTCCCTCGCAGCTCCCCTGGAGCCGCTGGCATGTGTAAAGCCATGACAGGCTTCTTCAAACGTCAACTGAGAATCACAGAATCACAGGTTCTGCAGGGACCAGCACACACTCAGGAGGATCAACTGAACGGAGCTCTTGAACAACCTACTTTTTTCTAAGCAATGACTTCATTATACATATAAGCTGAATATATGTTGTTTCAACCTTTTTTTCCTCAGTTTCTACTAGTTTTCCAGTTCATGGTAGAAAGTGACAGAGCAGGTGCCATCAGGAGCATGCACACAAACCTGCACTTACGGGAGACATACTGGGAACTCAGATCATTACAGATGGGACTTTTAGAAAACTACTTTTCTTGTGTCTATTATTCGTATTTATAAAACTATTGTTAAGTTCTGTCCATCTTCATGTAGTCTTTAATGTCAGTGTATTGCACTGACAATGAGGATGCTAATCATGTGGCCACTGTAATATTTCGCATTTCTTGAATGTTATCACTGCATTAGTACCCTGCAGACCACTTAGACAACTGGTAAAGTTTATACATTGACTTTTGTAATGTGTCTGAAAATGAAAAGGGACCTTTCAGTAGCAGCGACCTAATTTAGTTTCCAGTTGAACCACTGTCACGTTCAAGATGGTCAGGCAAGAATAAAAAGTTTCAAAAACTGCATCTAGCCTATGCTCTCAGGTGTTACCACTGAGACACAGTCAGCTCTGTCATTGTAAAATGACACCCAGTAATCAAATATTCTTGTGGCTGGGGCCAACCAAACTGTGTTTACAATTACTTATTCCTATTTATTCCACTTTGATTCCGGCAAAAGTGACCAGCAGAGGGCTGCCTTCTTTTAAAATACTCTAATGGCAGAAAATGAGGTGGATTTATGAAACATTAAGCAAGGGAAAGTTTAGGTAATTAGAGAAAATGGCAGAGTGTGTGGTACAGAAAAATACATTAAAGATAGTTAGCTGGATTAAAACTATTTTATACCAGTTTTTGCACATATTACAAAGTTTTTTGCAATAACTCCAAGAAACATTTATACATCGTTGGCCAAGTTCAAACTTGATGTGAATAGCTGTAACACTACACTAAGAAGGCCTAATAACACTGGGGTTTAAGTTCAATTTATAATACAACTTAGAAGGAAGTCAAGACTTTACATTCCACTTATAATACATTCCTATTTACAAGATAGGTTTGGAATGAGAAGTATAATCATCTTTTTACAAATAATATGATAACTATTTACAAGCATTTATGGTATCTCCACTTCTGAGTGGCCAAAGTCAGCTGGGAGTCCCTCCTCTGCCAACGATAAACCTGGTTTACTAAAATGATGCCCTCTTCAATATTCCCCACAAGGAGATATACCACGGGACGATGGGTCAGAGTCATCCTCTGCGTACAGTTTTCATTGATAAGCAGCCACTGTTGTATCATACTCTGAGTTTCGTAAGGCAAGAGTGAGCCCTGGGTAATGAATTCCACTTGGCATTCGATGTTATACTCTCGGTCACCAAATACTGTTCTCTTCTTGGACAGCTTTACTTTCACTGCTGAGAAAAAAAAAGGAAACTCCATTTACTCAACTGGAGAAAGAAACACTAACAGTGAAAGCAGATTGATTGCTTTAAAATACTATCATAATTTATGCTGATAGGGTATGGCAAGGCCTTCTCCAGCAGCAGTATACATTTTAAAAACTAAAGGTTATGTAGTAAAGAAATTTTTTCATGGAATTAGACAACTAGGAAAAAATATTTTCACAAAAGTTAGTAATGTATTTTTACCATCACCATGTATGTCAGACTTTTTGGATAATTAGCTGTTGTAAGCTGTTGGTGTTGTTCTTGTATCATGAGGCTGCCCAGCTTGCCCAAGCAATTCTGAAACTCATTTTGTTCATGGTAGGAACTCGTCAGCAAAAATAGCTAGTAATGCTTGCTGATACCACCCTTTTACATATTCCCTTTTCATTATAGGCATCTACCTACCCCACTTGATTCCACCAGCACTTCTTAGCATGAAATTTCTCTATACCGCTTGATCTAAAGTCAGCCAAAGCCACCAAGAATCTCTGTACTGATGTCAGAGGGCTATGCAGGAAGTTTCTAGGGCAAACTCTAAAGTATTCCATGTCACTCCAGTAAGACAACATGAGGTAAGAATTTCTTTTACTGATACAATTTTCTGAGTCTCCTTTTCAGTAAGCTATGTATCACAAAAAACGCATGCACACAAGTAATAAGGACACACTGTTCACTGGTAAAACACCAAACCTTTACTTTAGGTTTAACCACTAGTAAAAGGCAAACCTGCTTATTTGGCTGCTTTTGCCAGAAATATTTTCCATAAAGCATGTTGTACTACAATGTAGACAACTAGACAAGAACAGAAGACCTATTTGGTTGTAAACTAGATCATCAATAAATCTTTCATGCAAAATAAATTCTGCTTATATTTTGATTAGAAAGAACATATTCTGAAAAGCAACCTAAAGTTAAGTCAGCAGCCAAACTCTTAATCCTTTGAAATTCAAGCAGAAATTGTCACTTATTCTCATTCTAATTTTAAAGCATTTTAGAAGGAGAGATGTTAGTCTTTTTAATAGCAGCCATATTAGCAAGGACTTACCAAAGTTACTGTCACAGAAAACTTCAAGAACTCTTCTGTGCGTAAAGAATTCCTCCACTGCTGGGCAGGTCTGGCAGGCAGGCTTTGGTAGGACTGGTAAGAAATTACAAAGTCTCATTGTTATCTTTCAGAATCTTTTGTTTTAATTTTCTGCTGTCAAAGCTGAGAGCCCACTGTTTAACCACAGGGATGACAGAGGAAATAAGCAGTTGGTCAGTGATAATGTAAAAAGTCTACACACTTCTCTGAAAATACAGCTAGGGATGAAAAGGAGTTTCATTTTCCATGCACGTTCAGTCCTTGTTCAGACTGACAAGCTCAATTATCAGCATCAAATACAGTATTATTTTTAATACAGCTATGATGGGTGGGAAAGGGGTTAGCTGGCTGATTCTATCAGTGACTCTGGGTGCAGTTGAGCTAGGATTGTGAATATATGAATTTGGGTATGCTAGCTGCAACGGATTCCTACTGTTTTCTGCAGAAGTTAACAAGCCTGAGTGCATCTGAAGATTTGAACATTAATGTCATGATAACTCAGATTTCCCAAAGGAAAATCAGAGAATAAATCATCCCAACTTTTCTAAGATGATCTGAGAACCAATTCGTTGTAGACATAAATTTATCTGTGATAAGGGCCATTGGTAAGTCTATAAAGAGACCTCAAAATAAATCAGTGTGCTGTCATGGGTATGATACTGCCCATAGCTGTGCAGGGTGATAATTGTCTTCCTCCACTGTCTAAGCGTAGACTACCTACACTTTATTTTTTTGAAGCGATGCTGATTTACACCATCTGAGGTCTGCTGCAGCTTACACTGCAAGTACTAGCACTTTCCCCTGCCATCTGCACGAACAGGGTGAAGCAGTACCAACAGACACAACTCCATTTACAAAATCACAGACTCTCTGGGAATGGTGTCCTTTGTATCTCCTTGATTCCCAGGAACACAGAGTACGGCCACTCTCCCCTGGGCCATCTTCCAGCTACCTTTGTCCAAGTATTTATATTCCTTTGTAAGAGATGCCAGGCACATGTCCTCATCTGCAGGGAATCGATCACAGTCCAGACTGTCAGGCCAGGGGTGTCCGTGGCAGGTGAGAACAGGGGCGCAGCTCTCACGGACAGCAACACACATACTCCTGCAAGGATGGATAAACCTGTCGCCAGGGGAAATACCAGGATGAATTAGTTAAACTCACTCAGTGATAACAGAAACTATTGCAACAGTGATTTCTGTGCAAAGTACATTGTTTCACTGGTATTTAACATTCTTCAACAATAATGTAGTGCCAGAAGCATCAACTGTGCAAACTGCACAAGTGGTCTGTACATGGACTAGACTGTGCTTACAGTATTGTCACAGTTTTAAAAATGCATTTATTACAACCTGAGAAAAGCTTCAACAAGAGCCTGATTCTATTAATAATAGGTGCTTCAACTCTAAATTAACCAGAACAAAATGTCAACTGTAACAAAATAAAACATGATATTCTTTGACAACAGCATTCATTTCCTCAAAGCAAACTAAAGTTGAAGAGGAACATGTTTTCAGTACTTTTCTTTCCAATGAGTATGAAAAAATTAACAGAATTATTTCAGATAAAGTGGAGATCACCTTTAGATTATGATAAACATGCATTTCATTTGATCCCTGTTGGAGTTTTGTACTGTGCTGTGGTACTTACGTATCTAAACAGATGGGTGCAAACAGGGAGCACAGGAATGTCCTCACGTGAGGGTGACAGTCCGTGTGTGTAAGGTGCTGCCAGGTGGTGGATTTTAGGATAACCTCTGCCATGCTTGTGTGTCCCATCAGGTTGGGAAGCCTCATTTCAGAGTACCCAATCTTGTGGCACATGTCCATCTCCTTGGGTATCACTACACATTTCGTGGATAATCCAATGTCAAAGCCTGTTGTCACTCTTAGGAAACCACTCAGAGCAAAAGCAAGTATTTTTGCAGTCAAGAACATCTTCCAGTGACTCCTGGGCTGCTGAGCATGTAGCTGTCAAACCCCTCCAAGTGCAGGAGCACACTGGAAACCTTGTGGCTTATATACCCCAAGAGCTTAATAAACCATTGGTTATCAACTACTTATCAAATCACTCGAGACAAGACCAGGTCTTATTGCCTGTTCAAGGAATTGTTGTGATAACCAGAGAGGTGGAGACAAAGTATAGAAGTATGTTCCCTAAAGACACTGATTTGCTATAGCCTTTTCAAATGTCCCACAGGGTCAGTTGCTGCAGTGTGCTATGTGGCATATTAAATTTTGACACCTAGAAGGTTTGCTATGTGCTTTCTAAAACAAATTAAGAGATCCCCCAGAAAAAAGCTTGGGCAGACAAGCTGTCTCCTGGGGCTGCTGTGTCTCCTTTGTTTTCAGACACTGCTGACAGGGCAGGAAAAAGAGCCCAGATTGACTTATCAAGTGAAAATGTTTTGCTTGTGCTAATTGCCCATGTCTCTTCCACTGTTTTACAATGTAGAAGAGGTGCTTTCTTTGGTCAAGTGCTATAAAAGAGACAGCCTCCTGCTATTAACCAAGTATTTTGTCTGGAAATTGGGATCCTTATCCTGTGACATACTAAAGGTCACAACATCTATTAATTTTAATAGACACCTGGAAATACAAAATTGTTTTACTGATTGGAATATGTGCCTGCCAGATGGCTACAGAACTTGCATATTTCATTTATTCAAGTTCAGTGGTGGATTTAATATTGTAGGACTGTTGTGGCTATCAGTATTTATTCAGAGTGAGAAGGCAGTTACACTATGGAGAAACATTTTTATTATTTCAAATGAACCTGTCTACACTTAAAATTGCTCAAGTAATGCAGTGTTTCACCTATTTATTAATAAATTATAATTACATGAAGCTGTGTATATTTATATACACAATATAAATTATAATTACATACCAGATGTGTACTTTTTCTGTTTGCAGCACAAAAATTAGTATACATTTCTTAAGTTAAAAGTTAACAGAATTACTGAGTACTTCGTTACTGTTCTTACTACAGTACTGATAAACAGCTCTTTGCTGTAGAGAAATTGGGGAATCAGTTAATGTGACAGATAGTCTGAGTAATGTATAGCTTACCTATTATGAATAGAAAAGGCAGATTATTAGTTAAAAGAGTTGAAGATCTGAACAAAACATTTTGTGGAAATTTTTAATTTGAAAACACTTTGCCAACTAGTTATGGGTACTAATTTTTATTTCAATTTCTTATTACATGATTTATTGTCAGACATGTTTAGATATTAATAATACATAGGTGGATCTACTTGATTATTAGGCTAAAATGAGTATGTTCATAATAGTGTATTAGTTAGTATTACTGATGATTGACATACATTTTTCAGAAGCAGCAGCTTTTGTGCTTGTACCTAGATGTAGCACATTTAGACAATGTGCTACATATAATTTACATGTTTATACCTAAATGTTAGATTATTAATCCTAGCATTTTTGAAATCAGTGACAAACCACCACTGATTCGTCCTTAACTGTCTTCTTTAAGCTACTGGGAAAATTACAGTATCTGTTTAAATAAGACAGAAAAAAATGACAGCATGCAAGGTTCCAGGAACTAAAGCATATTTAAAAGAATTGTCAGTTTTTCTTTTCATGTTTTGTTACCAGCTCTGTATTTTTTCCAATAAATGTGGTTTCTCTGTATCTGTTAGCTCACTTCAAAGCAGAGGAACTCAATACCTAACCAGACTGATTTAGGCCTGATGGTAGCATCCCTTTGCCAGGTGCTCCATGTATTCCATAAGAAGTTGAAGAGCCTTATTAAAACTCAGTATAAGTCCCATTCTTGCTAAATCTCTGCAGGTATCCCTGGGGCCCACACTTCCACATAGCTGCTCTTGCTACCATTTTACCACAAAATGATGGCACGAAGCTGCTCAGCACAGGGAGAGGGCAGACGTGTGCGCCAAGCCAACTGTGCAGCTTCTTTGAACATCTCCCTGATATCACCTGTATCTCATGTGTGCTCAGAGCAAAGCCATGACCCAGGTACAGCTGCCCAGTGCACAGAGCTCAGTTCACACAGGCTCCAGAGATCTTGCAGACACCCTGACGTCTCTCACCTGAGAGTCACTTTGGCATTCAGCAACTGGAGTGAACCTGGACTCCATATATGAGTAGCTGCCTTATCCAGCAGGCTTCTCTATCCATCCATGTTGCTAATATCTTTACCAAGTCACCCCATAATTTTATGAAATTAATCAGATTCCTCTCTGGCCGTAATAATATTATTTTGTAATACTTTTGTCATCTGATTGCTATCTGAAAGTAGGTGGCAAGATCTCTGGTGAGGGAAGCCCTTTGATTTCATGTGGGGCATGGTATTACATAGAATCATAGATCATAGAATCATAGACTGGTTTGGGTTGGAAGGGACCTTAAAGATCATACAGTTCCAGCCCCCCTGCCATGGGCAGGGACACCTTTCACTAGACGAGGTTGTTCAAAGTCCCATCCAACCTGTCCTTGACACGCATATTTCCGAGTGATACCAAAGATAGATAGGTAGGTAGATAGATAGATAGATAGATAGATAGATAGATAGATAGATAGATAGATAGATAGATAGAGTATTTGGTCTCTTGATTGATCCTAAAACCTGAGTCAACTCTGTTACTGCAGATAATGAGGGATTATAGAGTCACTAGCTCTGCAAGAATGGTCCCCCCAGCCTGTGCTGTACCCAAGACCAGGTTCCCTCTGGGTCATCACTGATGGACAGAACAGAGACAGGCATAATGAGAGCATGTGAGATGAAGATAATAAGAGCTAATACCTCTCCTGACAAACTTAGTCTCCATAGGAACTGTCTTAGAAATAAATAGTTGCGTATCTCCGAGTCACTGTTTCCTACTGGGGCTTCTCAGGGGGTAGGTCATTTATAAGCCACCACAGAGCTGTACCTTGAGGTTTCTTTTAGCCTCAGATATGTCTCAGAGAAGGCCAGCTATCTGTTGATGCTTTGCTTTTGACAAGCTTTCAGTGCATCATCATTTTGTAATGCTAAAGAAAATAATTTTTCTCTGTGTGAGTACACTGGTATCTTTGGAGGCTGAGGGCCCAACCACACAGGAGAGTTAAGGCCTCTGTGGGTCAGGAGGGAGCTGCACACTACTGCTCAGCCACATCTGGCATGGTGCTTCAGTGGGGAGCCTGGGGGATTCAAGAGTGTGGAGGAAACTTCATGGTTTTGCCATCAGAAGAATGGCAAGCCATCTGATTTGCTTCTGTTTCTTCTTGTTTTCTTGCTGTTTTGATCAAAGTAGCCATTCACCCAGGGAATAGCATGACTTTATGTGTTTGTCAGGAATGACGAAGCTCACCTGAGGGCTGAAGAATTGTCACCAGCTCTGAGAACAAAATGTGCACAGATGCCTTTGCTGGACACCTATGACTGCATTGGGTTTAAGGCTGGATCTGAAGCCAGAGCATTATCCGTAATTCAGTCATTTCTTGCTAGCCGTCTTCTGTCAGGAAAGAGCGTCATTTTTGGGAGCTTCTGATTCCTCTCTCTCTGACAAACACTGGGTTCAAGATGTTAGCTGAGTCAAATTTCTTACCCAGTGCCATCTTCAGTGTCATCATTTACTAAGGAATATATCAGTTTGACACTTCTTTTAGCTACGCTCACAAGCCACTTTAAAGCAAGGGAAAGACTTTGGCTGTGCTTCTGTTAAGCTTAATTATTTTGATGTTCTTCATGAGCAGATGCTACCTTGAAACTTGGTTTGACAGAAAGTCATTATCATTTATCATTTTTAGCAGGAGTCTGGCAGAACAGTTATTAAAAATGAACATGCAAAGTAGATTGCCATTGCTTGAGGAGTGCTTCAGGTCAGTCAGATGTTGGCTCCTCAGCAGAAGCGTGAGCTGCAGCACCCATATTGCTGTGCCACAAATTCTCCTTTTTTGCAAATGCTCAGCTGCTCATTGACATGGCGTGGAAAAAACAGGCAAATATATACACAGCTTGCTTTTGGGAACACAGTTGCCACACCAGTTAACATTCAAATTGCACAAAACCTGACAGGGGCACAGTGTTTCTAATTGTAGTGATATATGTGTGTAGAGGTTGCTTGAATAAAGACTGTCTAAAATGAAAAAAATTATTAGTTTAGCAAACTATCATGAGAATTGCAGTGTCTGCATACATTTTGAGAGGGCAGCATAAAATACAAGAACTGAGGGTTTAGAGAGACTACTGTCTCGAAATCTGGAGTCCAGCTAATGCTCTCTGAGACTTCTGAAGAAAGCTGCGTGGTTGTTCCCTTAGCCACGGGCTGTATTTATTGTTCCTGGATATGAGCAATGGTCACCTGCTGATGGACCCTGATAACAGGAACAGTGTCTGGAGGCTCACTCCCTGCCCACCTCTATATTGTCTCCTTTGACTGTTACCAGGGAGGCAGACAGAGATTAACCAAGAGCCGCTCATCAGACCCCAGTAAGAAATGGGACTGAATTTTTCTTCAAAGAAAGTAGGGGTTTGGGAGCAAACTAGTATATGTAGGGATTTTTGGTTTTAATCTAAACATTTGTTGCACTATTTGCTGGAGTAATTTTTATCTGGAGTCTAATTGCAGAGATGCAAGGCTCTCAGACAAGGATTAAAGCTTGTAACCGTGCACCCTGAGTTGCAAAAGGAGGCTGTGGAGAGGCGGTCCTCACTCTCATGACAGCTCTGCTGGACCAACATCCTTACTTTGTGGAACAAGATTTATTTCATAATGTTTCCTTTGCTTTATAAAAAAACCCAATTAGGACACATGCGATTCTGTAAAAGAGCAGAGGAAGAGTCATAGATGGTTTTGAAAAGGCCTCATTAATTTCTTTGTCACAATGGCTTTAGCATTGCTTTAATTTTTAAAGGACAGAAATACTCTATTTCCTTATAAATCTGTAATGCAAGTTGTTAAAAGGCTCTCTGCTCTGGCATGTTGAGCTCTGTCGTTATTACTGTCAATTGATTAACTGAGAGGAAGGTTTGTTTTAACAGTGAAAGAGAAAGTTGATACTTTGAGTGACCCAAACTTAGATTCTGACTCTGCAACAAGCTTCCTGCTGAAGCTTTAACCCCACTATATTATACTCCTTCACACATGGACTGTCCTAGTTAACAGTGGTTGTGGCAGGGGGATGCTCAAACTTAAATGAATTTGAATATGAAGCGTTCAGATGCTACAAGAGCAGGGAGGAGGCATGTAAATACCCACACAGATTCCAACAGTCTCACCTAAATGCACAAGTGTGCTGAATGCTATACAAAAACTGGGTAAGTAGCATTTGCTAAGTAGGCTGAGTAAGTTGGGGATGGAAAAAGGTCGTAGGAAAATTAGGTGACTTGCTAATCAGCTAGCAGCTAACACAGGCATACAACTCTGAACTTTGCCATCACAATATTCATTGACCCATTCAGCTTTCGGGTCTCCTGCCCAGCAATATTTTTGTCACTGCAGAGCAGGACAATTACCGTAAAGTAATTTTAGGGGAAGAATTGAAACCATGTACTGACTTACTAGCAGCATGCTCATGAAACTGCATTCAGGCTGTATCCCATGTGCTGCACGGCAGGGCCTTACAGTGAACGCCGTATTGGTTAAATGCTGTGTGAGTCTGTTTGCTTTCAAGGTGGCTGAAAGGAGGAGAGAAGCACTGGCATGATTAAGAAAGTGGAATTTTGCTCTTCAATCATAGGAAGTGTGCCACAGTCCATAATGGTAGTGGTTTTGCTCCAGGGATAAGCAAATTCCAAATGGTGGCTTTCAGGTGGGAGCAAAATACAGTCTGTATGAATTCAGGGTTTTACACTATTTACACTAGATGAGCACCTTCTGCAGAGAGCCAGTAGTGATAGTTACTCTTCTCTGCCTTCCTTCAGGTAAAAAACTTCTTAGGGTAGTGGGGTTTTTTTGGTTAGTGTTCGTTTGCTGGTTTGGCTAATTTTTCCTTTTAGTTTTTAGTCAGTTTTGCTGGGTTTCAATTTAGTTTTGCTCTGATTTAATTTTGTGGAAGAAGGACCATTTGACAAATGGAGTTTCACATATTTCAGGCACACTCCTTGCTCTGCAGAAAAGTTCCTGTTTCTTTTAGACTTAAGGAGTTTTTGCAGTCTTTCGGCAACTGTTTTTTCCCTTTATCAAATTTCTGTCATAGCTGAGTCCCCTCTCATGCCTTGTCCGTCACAAGCAGCTCCAAATGAAATAAAAACTGAGGTTAAACAGAGAGTGCACTGAATTGTTTCCAAACCTCTGTGGCCAAAAGGGAGTACAAGTAGACTCAAGACTGTTTCATAAGGAGTCAGGGAAACAGCTGTTTTGGTCACAAGTAAACAGCAAGTACATACCAACTATTTGTAGTCCATTGAGAAAGTAAACAGGCTCATCTTGTCTATTCCCCCTGATTCTTTCTTTGTCTGTGCCCTGTAGCCAGCTACTGATCATCAAGATAAGTCGGAAACACATTAAGTCTTGAAAATTATGTCTGGCTTCTGGCTGTCACTGGAGATAGCTCTATCAGTTAAGTAACTAAAACTGTGGGTGAGTGCTCCACTGACTCCAGCATGCCTGGAGCCCATCCCTTTTAAGTCGCTTGGTGGTATTTTGCATCTAACTTCTATGTATCCCAGCCACCTGGAGGAAAGGGGCTCAGCATCTGTCCTTGTAACAGTACATGGCAGGCCAGGCTCACTTTGCTTTAATGCCATGGGAATCAGTGGGGCTGAAGTTTCTGTTTAAAAGTCAAACTTCATCCAAAATGCTTTGCTGAATAAGCAAAACTAATGTCTGTAAGGTTCCACAAATAAATAAATGTGCTTCAAATATCTGAGTTAGATGTTATGGCCAAATCTAAATAATCAAAACAAGTATTCCTGTTGCAAACGGTTTTGCTGAACTGAGAGGAAAACAAAGATTTGCCAGGAAATAGTCAGAGTTACACCCTGGACATGAATTTCAGATTCTGGTCATTAGAATCCTGACAGGTCTTTTTGGTTACAAATTTCTCTCCAAGCCATGACTCATATTGTTTTTAAGGGTGTAGCTTTACATTTTAAAATTTCAAAAAGAAAATATATTTTCTGGATAAATCCTAGACTTTATTTTTAAGTTTCTATGTCAGTGTTGTTTTAGAAAGATTTTTTTTTTTCTTCTAAAAGCATTTGCAAACTTCTTCATTCAAGTACACATGTACATACTAAACTTTGGGTGGCTTAATTAAAACAAATACCTGTGTCCTGAACTCAAGTGTGTATATAGTCAATATTCAAAAACTGTTTTGGGATTCACAGAAAAGAAAAAATATTTTTAATTGTGGCATTTACAAACTACTTCCAATAATAACTGCAACTGCTTCATAAATGAATGTGTCCATTCATAGGTGCACGGTATATAATTTTTACCTGACTGCTGTGCAAGTGTTTGATGGGAATAGTTCTTTTCTGTTTTGTTACCTGAGCTCTGTGCCTGGAGGGTAAAGGGTGCTCACTGAAGGTGTGAATATTCTCTATTTATTTTCGCTCTCCCTATTTTAGATAATCCCTTACAAACACCTTCTGGAAAAGGATGACCAAAAAAGACATCCTTCTGGAGCCTTTAATGCACCTTCTTACTCCACCAACTAACACACTTGCTAGTACAGCTGTCACTAATCTACTTTTCTTCAGTATTTCTCATATATCAAGGAACTCAAAACATTTTTCAAGGTTCAATGAACGAAGCCACTGGCCTTTTGTGTAACCCGTTTTGCTTACAAATGCATAGCCAAATCACACCTCTGTTGAGGAGTGAAGGCAAGAGAGAGCAGGAGCATAGCACTGTGGCAGGCAACCGGCAGGACCATGCCAGGCGTTGGATCATCATGGGCAACTCTGAACATCAAATGTCATAATGGCTTCACAGACACTACTTCTTCTTGAATCAAACCTTTATGACTTTCTCTATGTTGTCATACAGAGATGGTATCCCTGTAAATAGTCTATAAGTCTACTTGTCCATCTGAGAAGACAGCTAGTAGAACAGTTAATGTAAAAGTAAGTAGATTTTGCATCTTGTACACTTACAAAATGGGGTTACATAGTGCCTCCTTATAACAACGTGATGCTGGGCCCTTAAAATCTGCAGAACCTCAGCAATTGCTCCCATAGAGAGCATTCATATTGCCATAATCATTCTCACAGCAGGCCTTAGAGTCAAATCAACCACTTCATCCCCACCCTTTCATTTTGTGGGACAGCCCCATTGGTATCCATGATAGACTTTAAATCCTCTGCAAATGGATTCAATTTAAATTCAATTTTAAAAGGATTAAATTTATAGAAAACACAGATCAGTCTTCAAACAGAAAGCATAGGTACAATGTGCTTTAAAAAAGGTAGGGAAGAAAATAAATAAATTTTCTCTTTCTTTGGGCCTTCAGTCCCTCAGAGTTCAGAGGGCAGATAGCAGGTTCCTTCCCTTTCACATGGTTTGTGTTGTGCACATTGCCTCTGTTGAAGATCAAAGACATTTGGTTTCTATTATCCTATCTTGAAGAGAAGCTCACTGATAAAGAAGTCTCCACCCTAATGATTAAACCCTATTTGGATTTAAATACCTGGGTGAGAGCCCTTCAGCCTGCAGACCAGGATTAGAAGGTCCATGACTCCAGTGCCCATTTGCTAATCTGGATGCAGACCATGTGTGCCTGCCTGTGAAATGTTATGTCACTTGGCTTTCACAGGCCTTTACCTTCATCCCAGGTCAATCATTTTCTTCCAGTGGCACTACCAGGAAATGAAATGGAGATGAAGCCATCCTAAATTGCTACACAAGAGCAAGAGCTAAATAAATAAATAAGGGAATATTATAGAGCAATCATTTAGAAATGGCTCAAAATCAAGCAGTACCTAAACGCTCTTTAAAACTGTGGTTTACTCCTAATTAGTTTATGAAGCTCAGGGAAGGGGAACCAGAGAAATAATTAAATTTAAGGTTGATCAGGAGAAGCTGTTTTTTTTTGTCTTAGGAACCATTTTCATTCTCTAAATAGCATTAAGGGTTTCATGCTGGTTGCAGTGACCAAAGATTGATAACTATATCCACAGGAGGCTCTTTTCATTATGGAAACCACAGAGGACCAAATAGTTTAGAGGGGAAGGTATTTTGAAATTAGACTCAGGACCATCCAAAGACAAAAGATTTGTGATTGCAGCTCTAGTTTCAGACCTTAAAAGGAACATGTTTGCCTGATAGCTGTTTTAGCTTTTTCTCCCCTAGTTACTTTTGTCTGATAAAAGCCATCACCACTCCCCATAAGCCTTGCCTTGTTATATCTACATCTCTACTACAGCATTACTACTGTTAAATGTACTAGGGCAGGCTTTTTTTGTTTGGTGAGAGAAAAAAACATTTTTTAGAAAATACATCCAGAGAGTGTAATTTGAGCACTCGGTTGTGTGCGTAAATGCTCTGTATTCCTTTTCTTTTCCTGCTATTCTATGAAAATGGAACAGAAGTACTGGAGTTATTGACAGGCTGACCCTGTACCCAAGGAAGGCAATCACAGTTTCCATAACCCATGGTTATATCCTGAAAGCCAAGATTCTGCCTGTTTTGTTTATGCTGAATGTTACAATACATCCTATTGATGTCAGTGCAGTTCCCATGGCATACCTTGATGTGAGCAACACTGACAAAGGTGGCCAACATACACAGGCCATCCATTCCACTCTTTTTGGTGAATTATCTTTCAGGAGATTATATAAAAATGTTTGGTTTGGGAAATGATATTGAACAAGGGTTTGGCACGGATGGTACTTTGTCCTGCCATATGGTGGACTGAGTTAAACATCCTCATCCTAATATCTTGGCTCCAGCAAGGGATGCTGCAGGTGCATACGCCAGGCTTTAAAGTGAACAGACAGCTTCTTTCCCTGTGCTTACTGGAGTCCTTACACAGCCGTTCCCTCCTTGCACTCCGATGGGAGAGGCCAGCTTGGGTCTGTGCCCACATGAGTAAGAACACTTTACTTGGCTATTTCTTTTTTTGAGGATCAGTGGCATTTGATTTACTTGGTAAGAACACTGCTCGAGTAGATAAAGCTAACACAGAAAAATAAGGGGAACTACTGCTTCAAATTCTGCCTACTTCCAAGTTTTCATTTTTTTCCTTTCCAAGAGGAATGGACTGTTGCTGGTTCAGGCTTTTCATAACCAGCCTTACTAACATGCCCATGTTTTTTAAGGCCTAACATTCCTGGACAAGAAGAAAGATATTTAGTCTTCTTTAAACCTACTAATTGATCATAAAGGATGTATGAACCAGCTGATGATGTCACATCACCATGTTAGAGAAGAATTTATTAAGTCTAAGCCATCCTCTGGTATGAATTCGGCACATTAAGGCAAGCCACTCTTTGGGGCACAGCGATGATCTCTGCTTGCTCATCTTGGTTCTTCCTTCAGCCTTTCCTGAGCATTTTCTCATGGGAGGTCATGCTTACCCCACTGCTAAGATTTGAGGTTACAGCGCAAAGTGAATTTTCCCTTTACATAAATAATTTATATCCCAAAGTACTTTAATGGTGCCAAACACTAGCTATGGAAAGCAATTCAAGAGCTGGAAGGTATGCAGCAAGTACATTAGTCATACAAAATCCAGGTGATCAAAACCACTAATCTAGCCATAAACATAAAAGGCTACAAAATCAATTGAGAAACCTAAGGAAAAGTAGTTAATGTTCTGTTTTAAAGACCTAAAACAACAATACTGAGTATCTATAGTAATTATCGTGAGCTGTTTGTGAAGAGAATCCCACTTGTTTTAGAGTCCAGATAGTCACTTGTTTACATATGGTCATAGTTTCACACCTGTTCTGATAATTCAGCAAACTTAATGTAAAGCATTAACAGAATGCTTAAAGCCTGTAATGTGACGTGGGACTGGGAGTTTATCTGTGACCCTGGTGACTTAGCTCTCCCTCTCTGCCAGCATGCAGGACTTGATCTCAGCATTCACAATATTCTCACTTACGTGGTTTTACCTCTCTGATGAGTCTGATTGTTTATTTAAGATATTAGTAATGCCTTTGAAAAATCTTTCTGTATTGTCTTTTCTTTGTTTAAAGGAAATCTGTGCTCTCTTGCAGTTATTTTCCTTCCTATCTCATCATAACCTTTTGCACAAATGCATCATGTATGAAAAGCTTTAGGGCAAATGATGTTGTCATGACATTTACTTGGTCAAAATCCTGTTAATAACAAATGAGAGACTCACAGCAACTTACAGTAGATTTGCCAAATGGCAGGGAAAATACGTATTATTTCCATCTTATTTTGGAGCACTGCCAATAAATCTTTCCAGCTTGAACCTAATTTAATGTAAAGCACCACATCTACACCAGGGCAGAAGTGGGGGAGCAGCTGGGGACAGCCCCAGCCCCAGGCGTGGGGCATCTCCCTGGGGATGGGGAGAGGCCAGGCTGAGACAGCAGCCCATGGGTGGTGGTGGCTTGGTGCGACCCATGGCCGGGCACACGGCCACGGGGCAGCGGGAGCTGCAGCTCAGGCAGGGCCAAGGTGAGCGCTTCAGCTGGAAGCAGCTCCCCCAGCCAGGGTTTGGCCCCACAGCATCTGGAAGCCTCTCCCCAGGGTCACCACTGGGACGGGGTTGTCCTTGGCTGCACTGGCTCCGAGCTGGCCCCAAGCCCCGGCAGCCAAACCTATGCAAGTCCCTGGGGATGCCCTCACAACCCTTACGGCAGAGCTCACCATCACACTTTCCTAAACAACTACTTCACAAAGGCTGCATTTTTATTTTAGGGCTAAAGGACAACAGCACAAAGAGATTACAGTCATATGCACCCATCAGTTTGGGGTGAGCACAATTTTCCAGGCACCATCAGCTCTGTGGCCATGTCTGTGCTAGTAAATTAACCATGCCTGAAGCAGTTTGTTGGATAAGAAGTCCAGCTGGCAAGAAACTGCCCAACTCCACGCTATGAAAGCCTCTTACCCTCCCAAGCCAGCTGACAGCTTCCCACTGCCTGTTAGGAGCGTCACCTGGCTTCTCAGCTGTGCCAGGGGAGTCACAGGAAGACAGCAGCTGCCCTGCGCCAGAACTGTGTTAGCAGTTTAACAGAGCAGGCAGCTGAAGTTCAGCACCCAGAAACACTCCCAGCCCTGGTGAGTGAGTTAGTGCCGAACCCACATGTCCAACACACAGCTCCCACCGGCTCGCACATGCAAGCCCAGAGCACGCCCTGCTGCAGCAGGCGCCGACATCTCCAGCCAACCAGCCAAAACAGGAAGAACAGTCAAAGGCAGCTTTGGCAGGCATGGGGAGAAGGATCTATAGCTTCTATAGGAGATCATTTTGGATACCATAACCAAGAGAGAGTGCTTTTATGTCCTGTGTTCCGCCTTGGCTTAGTGATCACATAGTTGCTACCTTTTGCAAGAGCTGGTGGGCAGGAGCTATAATCTCTTCCGGTAAAAACATCTTAACACATTCCTAGAGAAGACTTAGTCATTGCCCTCAATGAAGGTGATACCATATGACGAAAAATAACATAAACCTGTGTGATAAAACACATAGACAAGGAACTCACGATGAACCCCTGAGATGAATCTCCCTGTAGCTACATTTTTGCTTGGAAATCCACAGTGAAGAACCCTAGCTAACATGCTCACTGGAGATGCCTTACATTTAATGTAATCACTTAAATAGAATCAAACATTTGTCTGATTTGATCATCTTGTTCCAGCAAGATGCAATAACATACATGTTTCTAGATGAACCTACATTTCTGGAGGATACTTTCTGGGGAGTTCCCTGCAGTGTTGTGCTTCCCTCATCAATATGCAAACCTGTTCTTAAAAAGGTGCTCTGCTTCAGGACTACCAGACATTTTATGTGCACCAGTCATGCTTCCTCTTTATTCAAAGTTTATACTATGTTAGTTTTCTCCATTAAATAAAAAGTCATCTTGGGATTCTTTTAAGAGTTCAAACTCCAGCAAAAAATACTTGGTTACTCCAGCAATGGTTCCAGATTCTGAGTAGCAATTTTGATTCCTTATAACTGATTTTATAATGTATCCTAGATCTTGAGAGGGGTTTGCTTTAGAGAAAACTTCAGTTAATGTTTTTTCTGATTACACTTCTCAGCTATATTTTCTCTCCTCAGTAGCACACTACTGTTTTTATGAAAAAGGAAATTCAAACTTGACTCAAACTCCAAAATGTAAGGAGTTTCCTAAGAACAGCAAAATCTTTGGACACATGCCAAAGTCATACTACTTGGCGTCAGAAACTCTTACCATGTACAAATGGGGCTTTTAAAATACCTGAAAAAAAGCTGCGTTGCCCCAAGCCCCAGTGGATTAAATGCCCATGATTTCCTGAGCAGTATAATTTTACTGTTATAACCTGTGATATTACTGTTATAATAATAATAATGAATCTCCCATTAATATCAGCCTGAATTGGATTAGGTGGCAGTCTTTGGTTGCATTGCTATTGTGAGCACCACTCAGATGAGAGCCTCATTGCTGCAGGCACCACGCAAACATGGCAAGAGACGTTTCCTGCTCCCTACCAGCACATGCCTCCAGGACACCGCATGGCAAAACTAAGAGCATTCTCAAACGGAACCTGAGCAATTTCTTTCACTACATTTCATTTGGTTGCTTCACTGGTTCCTCATTTTGCCTCATTTGCCTCTTAAAGATAACAGCACATTCAAAATACCTCAATGAAAGGCATAAGACTTCCATGCCTGGATCGCTCAAACTTAGCTGGGAAATGCACCTCGTTGCTTACTGATGAAGCAGGCCTTGGAGTGAACTAGAAAACTCCAGCATGGAAATGTAATGAGGTTAAGTGTAAAGGAGCTCTGTTTGCAGAGCAGGATAGCAGCAGACAAAAATAATGATACCTTAAATTACTTTCCTTGTCCCCACTTACCTCCTTGCAGAGGGATGCTGTTCTTTGTAGCTAAAAATCATGCATCATTCCCATGCCCAAGAGCTGCATGTGGTTGCTAGGTGGCAATGCAGTTTTTAGATCATTATGTTGCTATCCCAGAGGGCTGCAAATAATCTGTGCTCAAGAGCTGCTCATTAACTGGTAGTCCATGAAGTTTCAAAGAGTGTCTGCATGATCGAAGCCCTCATCCCTTGATCTTTCTTCAACTTGTGCATCTGAATTATTAAAAGTACTGAGGAGGAGATTTTACATGCTGTAGTCCATGAAACTGCTTCTGGTATTATTTGACAACCAGTTACCCTACAGTGCATTCAGGAGATGGAGAATTAATCAGCAGAGACAGCAGGTGTTATGAGCCCCTATTCTTTCCCTGGTACTTGCAGGGACCATCTAAAGCCCTACAGGAGTATTCCATACCAACATCCAGTGAATGTTAGCATCTAATACATGCTTCATTCTCTGACAACCTTAGCTGAAGCAGACCAGAAGCATCTGATATTTGTATTTGAACAGCAGATCAGAAAGTAGGAATCTCAAAGAATCCCACCCAGCTCATATGCCTGGTAGTTCTGAATCAAGAACAAAGTGGATCTTCTGAACACATTTTGCAGGACTTATATTAACACTGACCTCAGTGTTATCCTGTTGAAAACCCAGAAAATAATAAGTGAAATTGAGCCACATCTGACCCACAACAACACATTATCAAAATTCAACATGAATGATGAATCTTCAGTGCAATGAAGACTAATACTTAAGGGCATAATCCTGCTCTAAAACAGTCAGGGGACATGTGGGTTTTCAGGGCAAAGGTCCCATATATCCTATTAGAACTCTGTTAACTCTAAGATATATATGCTTGTTGACTGTCAATCTGACTTTGGCTTTTAAAATCGGGCTGAGGAATGCAACTGCATTTAAGGACTGAAATCCTGTCCTTCAGAACAAAGCAGAGATGTCTTGTAAAATCCAAGATGATGTAAGAAATAATTGGGTGGCAGTAGTACAATCAGATCAGGTCTCTGGCTGACTTGAAGTTTGGAAAATGGGAGAAAGGTTAGCATCTGTGGTCTGACTGACTTCCAAAATAAACTACATCAGCAGCTCATATTACATGAAATGTACCTACAATATTAGGTTTCATACAGTTCCCTTATACTGAAAATACTAATTTCAGGAGTGATTATACATTTGGGAATACATATGGGGAAAACAAGACTGTTATTGTGTAAAAAACAAACCTTTATTTGTCACAATACATTTCAAGTACATGCATATTTACATTTCTCTAAGGCAAACAGAAATTGGGTTCTTATTCCTGAGTTGCTTAGCACCAGTAGAAACAGCAAATAAAAACTTAGGAAATGTTGTCTCTCCCTTTGAAGCAGCAGCTGCCTCCCATGCAAAATATTTCTGCTTTCACCTCGCATTTCTTTTAATGAGATATTTGTAGTAATAGTCTCTATTGCTGTTTGGAGCCATTTCTGCAGACTACAACCTCTTCATGGAAACATCTTGCCAAGATGTGACAAACTTTCCATGTTTTGTTACTTTACCTTACAGACCACTGACTAGACAGCACAGCAGTACTTCTGTCTTTGCTGGCACCTGCATCAAGGTCTTCTCTTCAGTTATTTTATCAGTTCTGTATTCCTCCAGTATCTAGAAAAATGCTAACATTACCTTTCTCCTGCGGGCTAGCTGCTTCTCCAATACTAAATTAAGAGAGGGAAAGGTTCACCTCAGCCAATGGAGGGTTTTAGGGCTTGACTTCATTAAAGCTAAAGGTGGGGGGAAGTAAAAATGCCCATTGAAGTGTTGGCATTTATGAAGAAAATGCAAAGCATTTTTTCAATGAAAAATAATGCTTCCTCAAAGTCTGACCAACATTCGAGCCATCTGCATTATCTCAAGACTTTAGGTATTTGCTAGAATTTAGGATGTTGAAATTCCATTTAAAATACAGAGGGAGCATGAAGTTTTCAACATTTTCCAGTTCCCATTAACTGGCTCTAATACACTCACTAATTCCAACAGGCACTTTTCTCCCATGACTTTTAAAGAGGACCATGGAGCATGATCCTAAGAGAAAACATCTATTCTGTAAAAAATAGTTCCTATTTAACGTAAAAGTGTAGTCCAAGGAGAAAGTCAATAGTGCAAAATGGGGTATGACTCTTTAAGTGTGCCTTTCTCAGTGACCTGTAGTGTGGAAAAATGTTTTGTTTGAAATTACATTCTCTGCTTTTAATGCATTCCTGAAACTGTAGCTTTTAATGACTTGTCAAATACATCAATAATTCAAGGTTTCTGTTACCATTTAGTCTCTCTACGTGCCATCTCAGCTAATCAGTGTTCATCACAAGCAATTTTTAAAGAAATACTAATATTTACAGGTGTTTAACTTAAACATTCATTGAAAGAAACAGAACAACTGTGCCTTGATTAAACTTCTGGTTTAAATTGGTTATTAAAGCAAAAAATGCCAAGTAATTTCTTACTTCTTTTCCAGTTATTACCTGCTAAGACCAAATGTCTTCCTTCACATTTCACTCAGTAGCAACATACAACAGCATACTGCATTGGGAATAATCTGCATACAGTCAGTCAGCTGTAAAGACACTACCCTTAACAAGGACAAGCAATCTCACAAATAAATTCTTCACCAAAGGTTTGCCAATTTCTTTTTCCTACCTCTGAGAGACTATTACAAACTAAGCACTAAGGAAAATACAGTAAGAGGAACTCATGAAGTATCTAATCAATCTATCCCATCGGGAAGCTGACTCCTTCTGGTAAGGCACCTCTCAACAGAAGGTCTGAGGGTTTTTCCAAGTAAGATGAGTTCAAATGGCTAAAAAAGGAATGGTTGTTATTCTGCTCCTGGCAACACCTCTCTACACTGTGAGCAAAACAGCTTGCTGCAGGTATTCCCAATGAACAGCTGCAGCGTAGCATTTTTATCCTCATTTTATTTTCTATAATGTGACTCATGTGCAGCTTTACTTCTAAAATCAGCACTGCTGATTCTATAACCAGTACATCCTCTGAGAAGATGTACTTTCTCAGTGATCATTTCAATACTAAGATGCTAAAGAGCTTACAAAATTTTAGAAAGTCTTAAGAATTTTCTCCCTGGAAATCTTTGATCCCTGGTCTATTATACAGAGAGACTGCACTGTATTTAGAGGAAAATATTGTACCCCTTGACAGTGATTGTTTATCCAGTGACTGTTCACCTAGTGCATTTTTGAAATCTTGTCCTGCTACGCTGGCTACTTTGAAAAAAAAAAAAAAAAATCTAGTACATCGACACTTCTCTGCTTCTTGCCTCTTGCCCAGATCTGTCAGAACTGGCTGGAGCTCAGGTTCTCCTCCGCTCATGTAGGACAGGGGACACAGGCACTCATTTGGGCTGTGTCTCTGCTACCTGCTGCACTAGCTGAGGTAGCAGAAGATGATTAGCCACCCCAGGCTTTCACCAAGGTGAAATATTCCAGAGGAAGTCACATGAATACTTCTTGTATTCAAGATAGTTCAGTGACCTGGGAAAGCAGTCACGGCACATCTCTGACACACTCTGTATCTCAGTTTGCCTGGGGTAGTAACGTACTCTTCTGATCTCTGAGCTGAAGAATTAGTCCTACCTGCTCTTTTGAGGATGGCACTGGGTTATCACAGTCTGAATCCTTTCATGCAGAAGGAAGAAGTTGTAAACAGGAATAAGTTTCTGGATAGTTTTGAAATGCTATTCCCAAAGGCACCAACTTCCATATGCAGGGTAAAAGACATTGCTCTTTCTTACAGTGCAGATAAAACAGATTACATCCAGTTTAATTATAAAAGTTTTATACACCTGAAATGTCACAAACATTTACAACTTTCTCGCTTTCTTCAGAGTTCTGAAAAGACTGAGTCACACAATTACACTGCGGTCTCCTTTGACTCTGATGTCTGTGGTGGCTTGAAGTTCAGTATCTCTTTGTATGTAATGCCTGGAAAACAAGAGAATAAACCGTGTTGCCGGTCTAATCTGAAAAGGGGCTCCAAAGAAACAAGCAAGGTGCAACTCCCAGCAGTTATGCTGTGATCTAGGTCAGGAAGAGAGAGACCTCTTCAGGCAAAAAAACAAAAGAGTACAAAAAGTAAGGGAATCAAGGACCATTTTTTCCATCATTTCAAATGTGAAGTAGCCCAATACTGAAATGTTACAGGTGCTTTCAAAAGGATGTGAGCACTGACTTTACAGTATAGTGGGCAATATCCTCAGAAAGAGCTACTGAGAAAAACAGCTTTAAAAGTCAAGTCTTCACTTAAAAGCCAAAATACAAACCTCTAATGTCACATGAAAACTAGATTCAGACTTAAATCTCTACTGGGATAGATATGTTTTCTCTCCCTGAGAGAACCTAATTTAAAATTAAGGCCAGCAATCGTTATAGTCCTATAGAGCCAACAGTTGAGGCATCGGTTCACCTGTCCTACCCACAGGAAGGAACATGTTATAGAAATGGTTTCTTTCCTATACTGCAGAAGATGGGAGGACAGAGGAAGGGGAAGGAGGGGAGGGGAAGGAGGGGAGGGGAAGGAGGGGACCCTCTATTAGGAGGCAGAGAAGAAGCCTTTGGGGATCATTCCAGGAGAACTTGATAAGAGGAACACTGGCTTATCAACAGCATTTCTCTATCTTAATATTGTCTATTTACTCTGTTCCATCAAAAGCAGAGAAGGCAATTTGTAAATGGGAATATTCTTATTTCTGGATGGCCTTTTATCTGACTATTTTTGAAAACATCACAAAACTAAACTCACGCTTCCATTCATCTAGCGGAAGATCCATGTTATCAAATGTGTCGTCATACTTCTCAGCTTCAATTTCTTCCTCAGGATCGTGAATTGGTTCAAAGTAAGGATGCAGCAAAGCCTCAGCTGCTGTGACTCGCTTCTCTGCATCCAGCACCAGCATCTTCTCCAAAAGGTTTACAGCTATTGCACAGAAAACAAACAATGTATTCAAATCACACCACTGATTCCAGCCTGTACACAGTAACATTGCCCTGGAGACATTTCAAATAAATACACAGAGTTATAAAGCAGAATCATTGGGTGTTCATTTTATAGCCAGTGGGGCCCATCTGCATGACAAAATAGCATTGTGAGCAAGCTGGGATGTGTACAAAGCCTGATTGCAATGCAAAGGTGCTCCCTTGCCTCTGTATGCACTACAGCCACATCACCTCAGCCAAGGACTTCTCAACTTCTGGCTCCAGGACCACTGGGCTTGGGGCTTTCCCAGGTGTCTCTCATCATTGCCACCGTGTTGGGGTTCTAAGGTACATCACAACCTGACAGCAGCAGAATGAACAGGTGGGTGTAGAGCTAATGAGAATGGCTTTGTATGTGACCAAACCCAAGCCCAAGTACACTCTGAAGTTCACTAAGAGAAGTCAGTTGTCCACGCTCAGAATCTCAGCGCTGACTTTATCTGCCATGTGTTTTTGACCTTGGCCAAAACAATCCATGAAAATTTCATATATTCCTCTCCAGTGGATTTTGGATCAGGTCCACTGTTAGACTGTCAAAATGGGCTAGTGTAAACAGATATGAAGAATGACGTTTATTCTCTGTTTTTCTATCCTGAAAGAACGTTCCTGGGTTGGATGGAGCAGCTGAAAGGAAGAAGAGGCAGCAGTGTGGGACAAGATGCTGCAACTCCTGCTTGCCATGTCATGGATTCTCCCTAACCTTCTCTCCCAGACCATGAGCAGTTGTTCTCTATGTAAGGATGGCCACAGCCAGATGGCCACTGAGGTGATAGGAGGAAATGTCCTAAAAACTAAATGGAAAAGTGTAGCTTGCTGTAGTTGAGAAGGTCAGTGAGCTAACCACGCAGACAGGGTAAGAGCAGCTTATTAATGATGTTTATTTCTACTGCATCTGAACATTCTTAAATTGAGAAGATTCAATTATCCTAATTTCTATTTTAATAAAACTGGCTTTCACAGAATCACAGAATTGTCTAGGTTGGAAAAGACCTTGAAGACCATCCAGTCCAACCATCAACCCAACATTAACAGTTCCCAACTACACCATATCCCTCAGCGCTAAGTCGACCCTACTCTTAAACACCTCCAGGGGTGGGGACTCCACCACTGACCTGGGCAGCCCATTCCAATGCCTAACAACCCGTTCTGTAAAGAAATGCTTCCTAATACCCAGTCTAAACCTTCCCTGGCACAATTTGAGGCCATACCCTCTTGTCCTATCACTTGTTACTTCATTAAAGAGACTCATCCCCAGCTCTCTCCAACCTCCTTTCAGGTAGCTGTAGAGGGCGATGAGGTCTCCCCTCAGCCTCCTCTTCTCCAGACTAAACAACCCCAGTTCCCTCAGCCGCTCCTCGTACGACATGTGCTCCAGACCCTTCACCAGCTTCGTTGCCCATCTCTGGACACGCTCAAGTAATTCAATGTCCTTTTTGCAGTGAGGGGCCCAAAACTGAACACAGGAATCGAGGTGCAGCCTCACCAGTGCCGAGTACAGGGGTAAGATCACTTCCCTGTCCCTGCTGGCCACATTATTTCTGATACAAGCCAGGATGCCATTGGCCTTCTTGGCCACCTGGGCACACTGCTGGCTCATGTTCAGCCGGCTGTCAATCAACACCCCCAGGTCCCTCTCTGACTGGCAGCTCTCCAGCCACTCCTCCCCAAGCCTGTAGTGCTGCTGGGGGTTGTTGTGGCCCAAGTGCAGCACCTGGCATTTGGCCTTATTGAAACTCACACAGTTGGCCTTAGCCCATCGCTCCAGCCTGTCCAGATCTCTCTGCAGAGCCTCCCTACCCTTGAGCCGATCAACACTCCCACCCAACTTGGTGTCATCTGCAAATTTACTGAGTGTTCATTGTCTCTGGGGAACAGATGAGGTTTGGGCAGAGCCATCTCAGAGCTCTGGCTGCCTCGGGTCATGTCACAGCTATGCACACTTGGTATGTTCTTCTGGCTGTATCTATCAAATCCAAGCCAGTGCTTCTCAGGAATGCACAGATGTTTCTCAGGATGTATTAGTTCCACAACTAAAATGTCAGCTTTCTTTTTGATTGCATTTCTACTGCAAATGAGATTGAGCTTTCAGAATTATATTTCAAATACAATACAGAGAAAAATTTATTACATATATTTAACCTCCCAGGGCCCTTGCAAAAGCTGCTCCAGTAAAACCATTAAGCTGGATCAAAGCCTGAAACACAAAATACTTCTTTTTTGATGCTTCTAAGACACATCTGATTCCTAGCAGGGTCCAAACTTGACAAAGTTCAGTCACTACAATCAAAGTTATGAATTATGGAAAGCAAGAGACAGAAAAGCACAAGAACCATCACATAAGCTATCACATGACTGATACTGCTGCTGCCTCCAATGCAAACAAAAGAACAATAGAAATTGTACACATCTACACAAACTGTCTTACCCAAAGGATTCGCATACTTCAAGATGGATGCAAAATCTTTTTTCTGGACTTTTGGGAGGCTTTTGATATAGTTTTTTGCCTTAAAAGAAACATGGATATTAAATTAGGCCTTTGCTGCCTTTGTAATGTGACAATATTAATTATATGCTTAATAGGTAACTCAACAATAGCACACTATGCAAGTGAATTTTTTGGGGAGTCATAAGCCCTGATTATATTCACCTTCTTGTTGAAAATAACTTTTTTTTTTTTAAATCAAGCCTTAAAACCATGATTAAGAAATGATAATGTAAAGCTTTAATTATTAGTGCTCCATATTTAATATATTAATTACAATAAACATGTATGCATCATTTGAAATAATGTCATAGTGAATTTACAGGAATCTCTAGAAGTGAACTTTATACAGTAATTAGTATTTAAATTGTATAGTTATTCTTATGAATAATTTTAGATTCTTTATAGTAGGGGCTTAAGGATTCTAGAAGGACCTCCACATAAGAGTAGGAAAGACGAAGTCAGAGAATCTGCAAACAACTGGGTTTTCGGAGTAGGTTCAAGTTTTCAGTACATTCCGAATATAAGTAGTAATGCATCAACTTAACTGTTTATATGGTGCACACTGGAAACTTTGAAGTATTTAAATATACAGATTTTTCAAGTGTTCTATCATTTGCTGTCCCTCCCTTAATCTCCAGTAGTTATTCTGGGTGTGCAAAGCATTTCAAGGCAGAGATGTACTATCAGGGATCATTTCAGTAGTCAATACATATTATCTCAGCCAGCCTAAGAAAGGAGCATGGCTGAAGTAAAATTAAGACATGTAAAACCAACTGAGACAAAGCATAATACTCACATCTTGACTGTGCAGTTTTTGAACAAAATCTTGCGTTGGTGTACCTGTTATTTTCATTATTTCTGTGAGCTGGTCCAGATCTGAATACCAGAAATAAGGAACAAAGTCTTTCACCATAAGAAAACTAAGCACCCTGCAAAAATTGTGCCTTTCTCTGCTAGTGGAAAATGATACAAAAATCACAAGCAACAACTGAACAGATTTATGAAAGGTGAAAGTTATCCTTTTTTCTTGCAAAAGGCAAAGACACTGAAAGCACCTGAAATAAAATATCCTATAATTTAGGAATACATAATTGAATCATCTGCAAACTCCTCTAATATCATCAGGCCTCCTCTGTATTTTTGGTCAAAATCAGTCCAAAAGTATTGGAGTATCTGAACAATCAATGCATGCATTGCATGCATTGCCCTGGTCTATCCAATACTTACGTGATGTAGAGGCAGGAAAAATCACAGAGAACATTGGGTGGTATGATAAACAGAACAAAAATCAGAGGAAACCAGTGTGTTAGATCTTCTCCACACTGAGAAAGGGAAAAAAATTAATCCCTCTCCTCATTTCCCACATGCATAGCTCGATTCCAGATGCTGAGATGTTGGAGTCATTTGGGTGAGGCATCAGAACACTCCCTAATCTTCTGTGTCCTAAACCAGCACAAATTAATCGGCAACAATATTAGCTGTTTCAAAGAAGAAACACCATATTTACAGGAGGCTAATGCTGCAGAGAACAGGCTTGTGACTCATTTGCTACTCTATTAAGAGTAGCAGATGAGAAGCTAAATCAGAGCTCAAGGCACACGAGGATTCCACCAACCTCTGCAGAAAAAGGCAATGGTGGGTAATGTTAATGAAATAAATAAATAAATAAAATCCCATACCAAGTCTGCAGGATAACCTATTCATAATACTAAACCAAAAATCCCTTAAGTTAGCTGTTTTCTTACTCACCTACCCAAAGCTGAACCCATGGCTGTATTTCCCTAACAGGTAATACTGATTTGTATACTCAAAGGCCATCAAGGACTATTATGCTGGGATAGTTTCCTTCATAACATAGGACGCAGAACTTCAGCCAACAGTTCTGAAATCTCCAAAACCCAGTATGACTAAAATACTAGCTTTTCCACTCTTTCATTTACAGTGCAACTTGAAAATCATGACTCATTCATTTTCTTACTTATGTATCAGAATGCTCAAGGTTAGCATTAGTTGAGAAATGCTATGTGTTATTCAACGGCTGTTCTTTAGCAGGCATTTTAGTATTTTCTTGTTAAGAACTAACGTGTACTTAAAATCTGTACACCTGAAATAATTTGATGTATTCTACTTTTCCGTAGTCCCCATCATTTTTTTGGTGAATGCAATCTTCCTCTTTTATGTTTTTCCTCATAAAACAAGAATATGATCCATGCAATGAAGTTGTAATCTTACATGTATGAACTTAAATACAAATGTAACTTAAAACTAAACAATTGTGATTCAGTGATTCTGTAAACAAGTATTTGCAAGTAAGTGATTTATTTACTGGAACTTCACAAGGGGAAAAGCAGTGCAAAATGATTAGGCTGAGCTGACAAACATACAGAGCTTGGACACACAAAAAAAGCAAAAAATTCTTGCTGTCTTCTATTAACACCATCCCCTATTAACTATCGCAACTATTACTGCCAATGAAGTATCACTTGAGGTTGAATTACAGCTTAATCTTAATTATTTTCTCAATTCATCAGCAATGAAATTATAGGACTAGATGTCTTCTGTAAATCTAAAACATTTTACTAGATGTTACTTACATAACATTTTTGTAAAAGTCTCAAAAAGCATGAAATGGACCAGCACACATAAGTCCGCATACTACAGCAGAATCTTCTGTGCATGTTCTGGAATTGTGGAACCTATTACTAAAAAAATCAAAATATGCCTCTTGTATCATCACAGAACCTTTTACCTGATGATCTGAGACATGATTCAAAGATCACCTCTCTTTCTCTATTGAAAAAGTTCAGTAATACAAGTTTTAATTGGCAGATGTGCAGAAGTCATACAGATATCAAATAACCAATTAATGAGAAAGGTACAAACCATTTTACTATTCATTTCAATTTATGCTCATCAGGTTTTGAACAGGCCTACTGTATCACACAAGAACCTCTCATCATTTTCTTACAGTAGTATCATAAATTCACTGAAGGATACGATCATTTCCTTTGAACAGAGGCCTCCCTGTTATCATCTCAGCCATTATACAGCCCACAGACCAGATGTCAACTGTAAAAAAAGACCAATCATCACATTAAATTGCTGAACACTTGTCCATTTAAATGTACATAAAATTTAATTTAAAACATATTTTAAAGAAGTGTAAAATTCCCCTTTATATATAGCCTGTTATAAAATAAATGAGTGCCTTGCCTACTATGATGAACAGTATAGGTGAAACTACCAGCCTTTCTAATTAGCAAACTGGAGATAATCTGGTAATATGCTGTGCTGGGTTTGTGTGGTGGGTTTTTGGTAGTGGGAGAGGGGGCTACAGTGGTGGCCCCCTATGAGAAGCTTCTTGAAGCTCCCCCAGCTCTAAGTTGGACCTGCCTCTGGCCAAGGCCGAGCCAATTAGATGCACCTCTGCGATAACGTATTAAGCAGGGGAACCTGGGAGGGGTTGGGACTTGTGAGGAAGAGAAGGACACCTATGCAAACACCAACATCAGTGGAAAGGAGGAGGAAGGGGGGGGGGTGAGCTGGAGCACAGGCTCCCCTGTATCCCGTGGTGAGACGGCAGGGCCACCCCCCTGCCACCCACGGAGGTCCATGGTGGAGCAGAGATCTGTCTGCAGCCTGTGGAGGGCCCCAACACCAGAGCAGGCATCTGTGCCCGAAGAAGGCCAGGACTCTGAGGGAAGAAGCCACCCCCGCTACTGTAGTTCAGTGCTGGGAGGATTGCAACATGTGGGGGTGACCCACGCTGGAGCAGCATGGGAACGTCTGCAGCCCGAGGACTCAAGCCAGAGAAAGTTCACGGAGGAGTCTCCTGTGAGAGGGGAGCCAGGTGGAGCAGGAGAAGAAATGTGGGGGAGTACTTCCCCCCCCAGGAGGAAAGAGCGGTGGACTGACGGAAAATCCCCCATTCCCTGCCCCCACATCATTGGAAGGAAGAGGTAGAGGCATCAGGAACAAAACTAAAAGGGAAGAAGGGAGGGGTGTGGGGAGGTGTTTTTAAGATGTGGTAACGCTTCTCACTGTCCCACTCTGTGTGGCGTTGTTTTTGTTAGTGTTTGAATTAAAGTGATGTTCTTTTTTCTTCCCCCAAAGAGTCTGTCTTTTGCCTAACAAGTCTGTCTTTTAATGGGTGACACCTGTCCCTGTCCTTATCTAAATTCCTGAGCCTTTTGCTTCATTTTCTCCTTCCCAGCACTGGGGAGGGGAAGGGGTGAGTGAATGGCTGCGTGGTGCTCAGTTGCCCTCTGGGCTCAAACCATGACATATGCAGAATCAGCTTCTCAGTAACAGGTAGATGCACGTGGGAAGTAAATTTTCAATGCTTTCAAAAACTTCCATAGCTATCCTAGTGTCACTTGAATTCCCTCCTTCTGCCATCTTCTCCTGTCCGAGTTACAATCAGCACATCTTTGCAGAAAGATGACAGTCAGTGCAGAACACAAGAACACAGACCAGACTGTCACACCTGTATACGTTTGTATCACTTTTTTCCAATCACCTTGGCACTTTCTGTTACACTCAGAAAATATACAAACAAGTCCCCAAACTCACAACCACCAAATGATTACCTGCAATTTATCTACAAGAAAGTTTTGCATAATTATACGGTCATCTCCACCGCCAATTTCTCATTCACTTCAGAAACAAAGACATGCTTATAATTGCCTGATTCAGTGAATGGTTAAGCTCTGTTAAGACTTTTCTGAAGAGATGCTGACCTGTTTGCGTATAATGCATCCAGTTAAGTATGACCTCTGGGGCTCTGTACCACCTTGTAACCACGTAACCGGTCATCTCACTGTCTGTATGCCTTGCCAATCCAAAATCCAGAATCTGTAGTGGAAGCACAAAGAACATCCTGATCAGACAGCTAATTATCTGTTTCATACAAACTTTACAAATGTGGAAAATGAAAGAACTGGAGCAATCTGCAGAGACTGGTTTATTTTTGTATCTTTTTCTCACTGAAGTGTCTTGTTCTCATTTTAAAAATGAAGACAGAAGTAGCAAGGAGCTTTACAATTTTTTTCTCCAAGTTAGATATTCCTATAGCAACATGAAAAGCTGCAAAACCAGTAAGAAAATAATAGATTCTTCAATTATTAATTAAAAAGATACTGGTCACATTCAATGCAAAATGTTCCCTGGCCATGGAATCACCATTGTATCATGTTAGGGCTAAAAAACAAGCACCTATCTTAGATGGTATTCTTTGCTGTCATATTCCAGGTGGTACAATTCAAAAGTGCGTTTCAATAATATTCTGAAGTAAGGAGTTATCATTATTTCCATTTTATGAGTAACTCATACAAGGGAAGACTTCCTCTAGGTCACATTGAAAATCTTCAACAAGATTAGGAAATTACTATTATTCAGTCCCA
This sequence comes from Strix uralensis, assembly GCF_047716275.1. Lineage (NCBI taxonomy): Eukaryota > Metazoa > Chordata > Aves > Strigiformes > Strigidae > Strix > Strix uralensis. The sequence continues at coordinate 22,945,239 of NC_133976.1, forward strand.
CCGAGTTTTTTCCAACCTACTGCATCAACTACAGAATAACCCTCTGTAAGGAAAGCAAGGTCAGTGCAATTTTTTTAAGGGATTATGCACAACTCAGCTTATTTCTAAGACTCTCAGATATTTACCTCTAGATACAGCAATGTGTACAGCAGCAAGATTAAAAATGAACATTACAGCCTTTTGTCAACTTCTACAAAATTGGCTTAATAAGGCCCACCTGCATGGACCATCAAAAGATGGTGTTGAAAGATGTGGCCAACAGCAAGAAAATTCCACCCCTGGAATTACAGTCAGTTCATGTTTATCAGAAGTTCACGCTCCTAACAAGAAGCAGGGGCCTGGGTAAGTAAAGTCTACTTAAAATAAATCATCATCATCCACAGATAGCTGAATATGTAGCTTTGCATGAACAGCCACTAGTTTCGATGTGTATCAGGCTTCATATATATATACTGACAGGGAAAAAGTTTTTACTAGGAGCACCTGTGCGTTACTATACCACGAGTTATGTTTTAGTAATGCTCTCGGTAATTAAACTTTTTAAAATATTTCAGGATAGTTTCATCATTCCCTGGCACTAACAGAAAGGAAAATTATATTTTCATTCATAGATCAAGAGTATAAAATGTTATGGCTTATCTTTATTGCCATACTTGAAATACCATTTACATGTTTTCCCCATAACTGCTGATTACCTACCAATTTAAAAACAGGAATAGGATGCAAAGGGAGAGATTTTTATTCTTACTAATAAAACGCACTTGATTACAGCCAATTCTTTGGTACTGAAGATTTACTGGACTGAAAATATTTGCAATAGCAAAATACACTTTTATTACAGATTTCAAATTTATTCTACATATACAGCACACATTATGCTTTCTCAATAACACAAGAGGAAGGGTGGAAAACAAAAGGAAGTCTTATGTAACAGGTCAAAAGCCACATGGGGTACCATCTATACTGTCACAGCTTTTTAGGCATTTTCCATACTACGGCTTGTGACACTTGGAAGTGGAAACAGCTAAAATATTCGGGTTTGTATTTTTGTAAAAGCAGAAAACATCAGCAAGAATTTTTGCGCATTGTATATTAACTTCGGGATTTCTTTTAATTTACATATCATTAGGCCCAGAAACAAGTGTATCCTGTTAGTACTTAATATATTAACCACTTCCAACAATAATCTTCACATGAAACTATTTTTCTCATACTCCAATCTTCAACTTTTCAGCTGGAACTTCCAAAGCAATTTTCAAAACAAGTTTGAAAATCTTTTCTGTAATACAGAAATTATGAAAGAGAGCGCAAATTTCCTCAGCTCCTCAAGGACAAGCCCCCCTTCTACTCAGCAAACTTAATCTTCCTAACTTGCTTCAGTAACCCTAGCAAAAATATCTTGTAACTTTGAGACTGCAGAAAGGGCAGTGATTTCCCCTCATGCACCTTTCACTGTCACTTTTCTGATTACTCTGTAGCAGTTGAGAGCATCAGATGAGGGAGCCAGAAAGCTCATTGTGAAAAACAAAACTGATTTCTTCTTAATTACCACTTCAAGGAACTGTTCCAACCTGCCTACAGCCTCATTGCCACTGGAGCTGATGCAAGGGAAGCTGCTGAGTGCACAAACATGGGGGAAAAGGCTTGGACTATCCCTGGCAGCGTGGTCCTGTGCCCACATAAACTGACTTCAGAAGAACACTCTTAGAGCGGGGTCACATCCTGTCCATTGCATCCGAATGCTGGCATGCAGGGGAAGTCAATTCAACTCCTTTAGTGTAAAAGAGATTTCAGTTAAATCCTTGCCTTGATATTTTTTATCTACACTTCTCAACATACTATAGTTTGCTTTTTGTTTATAGATCGGAGTTGTCTTTTGACAACCAGAATTTCCTAATTGCAAATCTACACTTCTGCATATGCTATCAGAGCTTATTGTACAACCAGGGACATCATAATTTCGCTCTGAGAGTCAAGAAACAAAACTAAAGCTAAATGCTACATTTTCTCATCATTTCACAAAACTGTGTTCTGATACAGAATTATCTGCCTCAGTTTATCTAAAAGCTTAAAGATGTTCAAGGTAACAGAAAAATAAGTTGTGTTAAATAAAGAGATACAGTGATTGTATCATGGAAGAATGTCTTAGACCTGGGCTGCACCTCAAAATGTAATTGCACAGCTGGGGGGGCGGGGAAGAGAAACAGGTACAACTGCTTTTTTCTAGATTCTTTTTTTCCCCAGTCACCCTGGGATCCACTCACCATTTGGCCACCTACAAGCCTGGAGAAGACAATGGCTTTTTGTGTTACATAGGGAAATGACAGGAATCTAAATAATCAGGTCAGTCTCCAAAGAGCAAAAAATTGCATTACAACAGCTACATGCAAGTATATAGTTTGTATATTGTATGTTAAAAACCATTTTTGCAGTGTTGCATCAACTTTTATTTTATGTAATTAGGGGAGTGCTTCACAACCTTTGATCTTCTGTATCTCCCAGTTTGTAGTTAGACTTTTTATATTTGTTCAAAACTGGAATTCTCACGTAACTGAACTACTCTCATGAAGTCTTATGTTTCTTAGGGAGGAAACCTTGGCCACAAGATCTAAATGTACTTACATATCAGGACACAGAAGGGTGTGGGTGTGCACCATCATCCTACCCATATTTGGAGAGAAGCCCTGATGGGTAGGACGAAGGGAGTCATGGTACATGCCAATAGCTGCCCCACTTCGGAGAAGCAGCAATGAGGTAATACAAAAAAATGCCATGAAATGCACCTGTCTTGCAGTGCAGCAGCAGAAAGAGCTAATAGCTGAACTACAGAAGGTTTTATGAGGAATTGTCTCCCTTTAATGATTTTTTTTCTCATTACTTCAATTAAGAGCAAAAATGAAGCAGAACTGACATATTCCTGCTATGAAACACACTCTAGTCTATGTGCAGTTGATACTACTATTAGTTGTAACAGTGCAGAAGGAATCACTTTTAAAGAAGTAAGATGTTCTCATTTGTGGTGAGCAGTATGTGATTCCTCTCATGCTTCTCTGAAGTGATTAGCTGCAACATGTCATAAAACCAGTTCTCCTGCTGGTTATCTGACCGTAGCCATGACATGATTTTTTCCTGAAAAGTATTTTTAGTTGAGTGACTGCATAAAAATCATAAAATGGTTTGGGTTGGAAGGGACCTTAAGATCATCTAGTTCCAACCCCCCTGCCATGGGCAGGGACACCTTCCACTAGACCAGGTTGCTCAAAGCCCCGTCCAACCTGGTCTTGAACACTGCCAGGGAGGGGGCATCCACAGCTTCTCTGGGCAACCTGTTCCAGTGTCTCACCACCTTCACAGTGAAGAATTTCTTCCTTACATCTAATCTAAATCTACCCTCTCTCACTTTAAAACTGTTACCCCTCATCCTATCACTACAATCCCTGATGAAGAGTCCCTCCGCACCTTTCCTGTAGCCCCCTTTGAGTACTGGAAGGCCACTATAAGGTCTCCCTCTCAGCCTGTCCTCACAGGGGAGGTGCTCCAGCCCCCTGATCATCTTCGTGGCCTCCTCTGGATCCACTCAAGCAGGTCCATGTCCTTCTTATGTTGGGGGCCCCAGAGCTGGACACAGTACTCCAGGTGGGGTCTCACGAGAGCAGAGCAGAGGGGGAGGATCAACTCCCTCAACCTGCTGGCCACACTTCTCTTGATGCAGACCAGGATACAGTTGGCTATCTGGGCTGCGAGTGCACATTGCTGGGTCATTTCATTCAGTTTTCCATCTGCTAATACCCCCAAGTCCTTCTCTGCAGGGCTGCTCTCAATCCACTCATCACCCAGCCTGTATCTGTGCTTGGGATTGCAGGCTGTATACCAGTATTCATTGCAACATACACATCACACAAGAAAAGGGTGACCATTAATGTCACACACACACACTTGGTGCGGGCACACAGCTGTGGCGTGGACTGCTGTCAATGCCAAACCTGCAGAAGCAGTTTCAGTTCTTACACTACCCTTCACCCAGCTGCAGGGACCCAAGTTAGGAGGTGCTCCAGTGATGCCATGAATGTAATAACCCGTGGCACTGACTTCCTCACCAGAAATCTTTCTCTATATCCTGAAGACAACCCCCATCTCTCCCCTGTTAGCACTGGGTACCAGCTTCCCAGAGTGTCCTATCTGGACTGGATGTTTTCAGCTGGGACATTTTGGGCAACATTTCTAGCTTGATCTCTGCCATTCATATGAAATACACATTTATGTCAGTCAAGAACATACAAATAGGACGTGAATAGATTCTCACTATTCAGGGCTTTATTTCTTAAGTAAATATTTAATTATTCTTGTGGTGACTGAGGTCAGACAAATGGGAAAATACTTATACGGAGCAGTTTCCTGTAATTTTTTTCCGAGATTTTACCACTGCCCATCTGATCTTCCCTTTAATTTTCCAGCGTTTCCCTATTTCTCCATGACTCCTGAAAGCCCATGGGCTGAAAGCCTGGCCCATCACTGAAACCAGCCAGCGAGATTACAGCTGTTGCACCTGCTGTCTTCTGTGGTGTATTTCTGATACATCTGACTTTTTTTTTTTTTTTTTTTTTTTCCAAATAAACATATCCTACCTTCAATTCACAGTCTTCATTCACTGCCAAGTTTCCAGGCTTTAGATCCTGTCATCAGATTTGAAATGGATGTTATTTACTTATTTTACAGCAAGCACAACAAAGCACACTTTTTTTCTTTTATTTAGGTTTAATGGTTTTCATACAACTACTTGGAAAAGCAACAGGTAAAACAATGTCATAATCTAATCAGAAAGTTAAATATAACAAATAAGACACAAACTTGCATATGTTTGGCTTTTTTCCAGTATGTTTTCCCCCCAGACAAACCAACTGTTTTTCTGCTAGAAGTCAGGAAAATACTTGCCAGTGAAGGAACTCACTCATGTTACCATGAGTGGGGTCTGGACTTAAATTTGTTGCACACCACAAATTAAGAATTCACATATATATTTCTGGACTATACATAACTGTGTATCAAAATATGCTTTTAAAAGGTTCCATACCCTCATAGACTTAGAAGTAATCAAAAAAGATTTTACATAAAAGCCTATGCTGTCTTCTGTGGGAAAACCAATTTCTTAACAAAGTCGACTGAATGGAGACTGCAACATGAAAAAAAAACCACTCCTCTTTAGCTACTGTAGAGGCTGCTAATGATCTTCCAAAGTTGTACTTCTAAGTTTAGCAGCAAAGGCAAGAGTACTGGCAATGACTAAGAAGATTTTGCAACTCTTAGACATTCACAGTTATAAATATATATATGACTCTATATATGACTAAATAATATATATATGACTCTATATGTATATATGACTCTTAGACATTCACAGTTACAAAAAGAAGAAAAAAAACAGAAATAAATTTTCCTTCAGCTTTTTCAAACCTTTGTTTGACACACTTTGGCACAAGACATTTAAACGAATCTTCTCTCTGAACTTTTTAAGAGGCATCCACCTGTTTTATACAAAGATGCTTTAAAATCAGAGGGGCCTTGGAGAGAAACAATTTGTTGCAAAGAACTGTAATGAAACCAAGAAACTCAAGAGTCATCAAGAGGGAGCTTAGAAAAAGTCTAAGCAACTGTAAATTTAGACCATGAACCTGTGTTGTAGAAATAAAAATATCAATTTATTAAATTATTTTGGCAGTTTGTGTACTTTCCATGTCCAACTTAAAGCTGCACTTTCTGTGGTGCTCCTGATACTTTATTACAGACAGACAGTTTCTACTGTTCTGATGCAGTTTTGGGTAGTTATGTTGTTTGGTACCATGAGGGCATCATTCAGAACTCCTTCTTCACAGTGCAAAAGTGATTTTATGTGGACTTTAGACACAGCAGGGATTCAAAAAGAATCAGATGCCTAATTTCTCTCAGAAAAAAATGAGGTTTTCAAGGCTCTAAAATTCTGGACTACTTCTTCAATTTCTATGTTTTCATCCTTCCCCCAACTTCGAACATTAACATGATGTTAATTTAAACATTGTTTTTAAAAGTTTAATCTTTATTTTTAAAAAAGGCCAGAAAAAACCTCTTCTCCATCTCAATTTAGACACTATTTGCTCTTGTGGGGACTTACAACTCAACTTCACAAAGCAATTTTAGAAATCCAAATCTAAGGTGTATTCAGTGCAACCCAAGTGCCCAACTTACACTGATGTAGCTATACCACCTCTTGTTCCTATTGAACAAACCAATGGCATCATCAAACTGAGACACAATAAACAGAATTTCAAGCATATTTATGAGCATGCTTATACACAAACACCACTCACATTACCAACATCTTATATATTGTTTCCACTTACCCTGTGAATTATGCCTGATGAATGAATATACTGTAAAAAGAGAGAGTATTTTTTAGTTAATGAGGTCCTGAATTTAAGAAGTTGACTGGGACAGGGGAGGAAGTACTTTTTCATGGTGCTAAAGTAATCTGAAATCAGGAAATGTTTATTGATTGCACAGAAGATCTTTTTAGCTATGTTTTTAATGTTCAGATAATTAAACTAGGATTTTGCCATTCCTCTTCCCCAATAATGAGAAACCAGTAAATCAGTTTGAGTACTGCAACAGATTGTATAGTTTTTTTTAACTCTTCCCATAGATAAAATCCCATTTCCAGTTAATTTTTGGCATTGCTAGATATATATATATGTACCAAAATAAATCCTGCTATTTTATATATCAGACATGCTATCTTGCAATAGATGTCTCTGGTGTGCCACCATAGTTTAGATTCATATGCTCCGGCAGCACTGAGTTTTAAGACATCATTTAAGACCAGGATGAAGGCCAGTCAAGGTTTTAACTGAGAAGTCTCACTTACATGCTTCAATACTTCCTCAATGAAACATGAAGAGGTCATGTTACAAGACATTCTCCTTTACCTGAACATTTTCATCATCCTTCCAGTGACCTATTAAAGGGCTCACAAATGTCAAACCAACAAACTGGACACCTAGGATTATTTCTTTTGTGAAGACATCTGACCAAATACAGATGTCTGCACCCATGACCGTTCTCAAATGCTCCCTACTGAGGTATGTAGTTCCTCTCACCAGCCGAATGATGCCCTAAAAGAGACTATTTTCATCATGGACAATATTTTCATCACGAACCTCTAGTAACTAGTTCAGACATAGGTATCTCTTTTGCAAGGACTGAAACGCAGAAAGTTGTTCTGAACTGAGAACATGCTTTCCAGGACCGGCCTGGGACGTACTAGTACTGTTCACTTCACATGTGGAGAACTGCTCTGAAAACCCCACAGACCATACTACTGATGGGAGCTCATACTACTGACACCAAGAAACATGAAAACAATAAAAGCTTTTTAAAAAAGTCCCCAGATGCGAATCCCACCAGCTTCACCTGGAGAGTTTTCATTTTATTCCACCCTGAAGAACGGGTCAGTAATTGAGAAAAGAGTTATTGGGAATCAGCTGTCAGAGCCAGGAAAGACCAACCAGGACAGCTGGCACAGCATCACAGAGATGCACAGAAGCACTGAACTTTGCAAGGTAACTACCAACCAGCCGTAGCCCCAGCAACTGTTGTCTTCTTCCCCAGAAGCCATGAAGATGAGCAATTAACCTTGTAAATACAACAGTCCCTCTGCAAAGGGATCCTCATAGCCCACCTGATGAGAGGACCAGGGAAAAGAAAGCAAAGCTACAGATCAAAGCCAATTTCTTCAGACAGATCCAATGTGCATTTCAGACTTAGGTTTCTGAACTTAAACAAAACCCATACAACCTAAGCAGCACAAGATCTGGCTTTAAGGCACCAAGTTTTTAAAGCAGTGACTGAACAAAAATAAAATCTCTGACATTTACTTTTTCCTCTCTTACACCTGACACAGAGCTCCTGATGTAGTCTTATAAATTCTGACAAGAGGTGGGGGTGGGGGGGTGGAAATCACTTCCCTTAACCCTCTGCCTACATCTTTACCAACCCAGCCCAGATCGTGGCAGGGCTCTGCTGCTGCACAGGCACACTGCTGACTGTCGTGCCCAAGTCCGTGCAGGTCTTACTATTTGCGGTAGAGCAGTTCCTGCTGCAGAGCACTTGCAGATTAGGCAAGGTTTAACATCACCCATAGGAAATGCCATAGTGCTTTACAGGATTTCCTGGGGCAGACACAAGGGGCTGAGGGCGCAGGGCTGCTCCCCAGCATGTAGGCTGTAAAACCACTACAGCAAACAAAGAACTATGAAATGCTGTATCTGTCATGCATGTGCATGAAGAGGGTCAGGATGGAAAGAACCAGATACAGAAAGACGAAGTTTGTCATTTGTATGCAGAGACCAGAGAGAGTCTACATGCCTTTTTTAAAAAAAAAAAAAAAAAAAAGTATCTGTAAGTAGTTAGACTCTCAACAAATGAAGAAAAAGATTATGTCTTCTGCCAATAACCATCTCGATCAAGGATATCACAATGACTACTTGCATTCTAAATCATTTCAGTGTCTTCTTACTGAAGCCTCGTGATTTTCCAGAGCAGATGCTTAAAATATTCTATAGGCTATTTTCACTGGTATGACTGTACACAGCAAGGAAATAACTGGCAGACCCAGGAATTTCTGCACCTAAGAATGTGGCATGCAGAAACAGGAATTAAAAGGACTGCACCCTTCAGAGTTTTAGTTAAAAGTAAATCTCACTTGTTTGGGGGGAAGAGCGTGGTTTCACTGGCGTTCTCACCCCACTGAAGGTTTTATGAGTGTTCACAGCCCCAAAATCATGTTAACACTTTGGGGAGAGCTCCTATATTTTCTAAACACTCCTCTTAATACAACACTACTGAAATGACCTGAAATAGTACTTATTCCTGGTGCTAATGTACACATCAGCCTTTCCGTAAGCTGAAATACTGGTGCTGTGCTGCAGTGTTTCTCTAACAATAGCAGTGCTTTTTTAACTGCATTTTATTATCTTCTGGCAGGTAGCAGCACTGGAACTATGCCAGTCTTCATTCAGAAAAGTTTCCATTTCATTTCAAGAGCGTTCTGAAACAAGATTCTATTCTTACTGATTCTCCTCATTAAATTATCCATTTATTGACAGATTTTTCACGTTTAACATGGGAAAGACATCCAGACCAGAGCAGACACATCCTTCACAATGTTACTACCACTTCACCTGAACAACATTTGATTCAAGAACCCAGTTAATGTGAGCAAAGTGCCTGGGAGCACAGGAGCTCCGTGCATTATCCCAAAGACAATTTTTGGGAGCATGCATAAATCCTTGAATGCAACCTTCAGATTGTGCTAGGAAGCTATCCAACAGTTGTCTAAATTCTAAGCATTCTTGTCTGTATATGCAATCTCTACACAAAATAAAAAACTAATCAAAAGGGAATTAGAAAAGACTCAGGAGAAAGTATTCTAGGCAGCATGCAAAATGAAAATGAGGAGTGACTTGGCAGGGAAGGAAAAACTGAAGAGGGTGAGAAAAACTGAAATGGGTGAGAGGGGGAAGGAAAAGCAGAGAATCAGAAAGAACAACATAAACATGAACAAAAGACAGTAAATAGAGATGACATAGGGAGAGAACTAGAGCAAGTAATTACCATGAGTATGGCAAAAGAAGCTTGAACAGGTGTTTATATGGCCCAAGAGCTATCTGTCCATTCCCAGATACTGTAAAAATAAAGAAACAGGACTGCCACCCACCTCCCCAGACCTCTACAAACAGGAACCCAACTGGCACTCCTGCAGAAGAGGAACCCAAGACTGAAAGTGCTGGAAGCTCTGGCCCCTTTCCACCCACATAAAGACATTTATGTTCAGCTTGCCTTCTGTACTATTTGACAATACACAGCTTTTCTGTCAAACAAAAAAATGATGAAAGCCCTTCTAAGTTGCAAGCTCATACTTCAATAAAATTTAATTCCAGACTAAGGCCTGACTAGGAAACAAAGGAGAGGCACATAATTGTTTTTAAGCGGTGTCAAATCACATTGTTTTTTCCTACCACAGATGAAGTTAAATTCTGATAAATTACAAGGCTCACCAAAGAAAGGAAATGAGTATTTCATTCTCTATAGAAAGAAGACAGTAAAACAGCAAGAACGGGAACTAACTGACAAACAAGGACTGTATAGACTTACAGAGCAAAGACCTAAGGGCTTGATACAAATCTTCCTGAACTCAGTATGAACTTTCTATTGACCTCAATTTATCCTTTTAAAATGAAGCCTGTTGAGCATTTTGATATACAACCAATTCAGAACCAGTCTACATGCAGAATATAGAAACGAGGCCTACAAGGAACTGACCTGGGGTTTAGCAAAAATCTCTTATCCCTTCACAATACATCACTCACACAGAGTTTTTTCTACATGCATTTAACTGTCACATGTAAACGGGTTGTTACAATAGAAGTATGCAATGTGACAAAAATGATGAACAGCCTTCTTGCCTTTGACCAGACATAAATACAGATACCAGAAAGTGCTTATGTACTTACACAAAAGACAAATGCATATTGCAGGTAACATCTTTAACACCAAAAAACCACTGCAAAATAGTTCATCAAAGTTAAAAGGTGCAAAAAAATAATATGCATTATAAACATGAGAGGCTAAGCTTGGGAAGTTGAAAGAGTTTTTACAACAAAGATCTACACAGTGGCCTATTCCTCCTTCCCAGGCATTGCATGTATTCCCTTATAATGCCTCAACTGAGTGCTGAGTATGGTTTGTTTCCCCCCATCCCACCAAAAATGTAATCTAAGACAGATGGGCTGTCTTTAATCCAGATACAGTAGACTTTAAAAAGTACAAGATTATTACGCAAAACTTGGCAGACCCTTTCTTAAACAGCTAACTTACTGATATTAGTAAAAGTAGACATAAATTACTGACCCATTTTCTTTTTAGTCTGCATGCTAGCAATACTGCTTTCAGCTTAACCCACTTCCTGACACAGAGAGTGCTGCAAGAATGACCCTCAAGCAATGGACCACTCCTATTTCTTAAAGATATGTACTGGGTCTGGCTGAGCTGAAATTGGTTTTCCCCTGTAGCAGCCCTCATGGTGCTGTGTTTTATGTTGGGAGCTGGCAGGGTGTTGATAGCACACTGGTGTTGTGGCTACTGCTGAGTAGTGCTTACACAGCACCAAGGCTCTTTCTGACATTTCCCCCCCCCAGTGGGACGGGGTGGGCAAGATCTTGGGAGGGGACACAACCAGGACAGCTGACCCGAACTGACCAAAGGGATATTCCATACCATATGACGTCTGCTCAGTATAAAGCTGGGAGAAAGGAGGAAGGGGGTGGGGTCACCCTTGGTCCTCCGAGGCAACCACTACGGGTATCAGAGCCCTGCTTCCTGAGAAGGCCTGACATCGCCTGTTCATGGGAAGTAGAGAATAAATCTGTTTTTTTCTTTTTTGCTTCTGCGTGGAGACCTTTGCTTCACTTTGCTTACATTAAAACTGCTTTTGTTTTACCCACAAGGGTTGTGGGTTTTTTCCTATCTTATTTTCTTTCCCCTTTTTGCCCTTTTGGGAAAAAAAGGGGGAAGGGGGGGAAGTGATAGAGCGACTTGGTGGGTACCTAGCATTTAGCCAAGGTCAAACCACCACAAGATATTTCCAACTAGGTGTGTTATTGTGGCTGGATGAATTGGTTCAAGAAGAATCCAAAATTTAATGGAACAGATACAGTAAAGACTTGTCAAATGTTTGCTGCGCAATAGGAAATGACAAAACATCAGAGTCTAGTAGCTGAATAATATCTTATTTCCTGCTGATAATTTTGAGGTAAGTACAGTTGTGCTCTAAAAAATGTGGGGGAAGGGACAAAATATTCAGGCGAACAGCTTCTTACAGATCTAACAGAGTTACAGAAACCAGAGGTACCAATTTACTAGGACTATCTCAGCATCCCTGCTGGTTGCCTTGTAATTGAAATGACAACTGCTCTCATTTTTATAAAATCTTGGGAATAGTGGGGAACATCAGGAGTTTCCTGCTCTTTTTCTCTGTGGTGACAACCTTGGCTGGCCATCAGGTACCCACTGAGCCACTCTCTCATTCCCTCTCCTCAGCAGGACAGGGGGGAGAAAATACAGTGGAAAAGCTCATGGGTCAAGATAAGGACGGAGAGATCACTTACCAATTACCATCATGGACAAAACAGAATCAACTTGGGGAAGATTAATTTAATTTACTGCCAATTAATAACAGAATAAGATAGTTAGAAACAAAACCCAAAACTAAAACCACCTGCCCTGCCTTCTTCCCAGGCTCAACTTCACTCCTCACTCTTCTATCTCCTTCCCTGGAGTGGTGCAGATGGATGGGGAATTGGGATTGTGGTCAGTTCATGAGGCGTTGTCTCTGCTGTTCTTTCCTCCTCACGCTCTTCCCCTGCCCCAGTGTGGGGTCCCTCCCACGGGAGACAGTCTTTCATGAACTGCTCCAACATGGGTCCTTTCTGTGGGATACAGTCTTTCAGGAGCAGACTGCTCCAGTGTGGGTCCCCTGTGGGCCACAGGTCTTGCCACAAAACTGGCCAGGAGCCTGCTCCAGCACAGGCTCTCCATCAGCTGCAGCTTCTTTCAGGGCACATTCACATGCTCCAGCACAGGGTCCTCCACGGGCTGTAGGTGGATATCTGCTCTGACACGGTCCTCCATTGGTTTCAGGGGGGCAACCTGCATCACCATGGTCTTCATCATGGGGAATCTCTGCTCTGGCACCTGCAGCACCTCCCTCCTTTCTCCTTCCTGACTGACCTTGGTGTCTGTCGGGTTCTTTCTCTCACATTTTCTCAGTCTTCTCTCGCAGCTGCTGTGCAGCGTTTTTTACCCCTCCTCAAATACGTTATCACAGAAGTGCCACGAACATTGCTGATGGGCTCAGATTTAGCCAGCAGTGGGTCTGTCTTGGAGCCAGTTGGAACTGGCTGTGCCTTCTCACAGAAGCCACCCCTGCAGCCCTCCGCTACCAAACATTGCCACACAAACCCAATATATCCTCTCCAATTCCTGCTCTGTTTTCTTCAGATGTATGTCAACCATGCACTGTTGCTCCACTTGCCCTCCACATTTACTGATCCAACAGACTTCAGTGTCAACCTTTGAAACACACAAACTCCACTCTGTTGGCCTCTGCAAGGTAATCTAGGCCATTAGGTGCAAAATACATTTCTAGGCCATTTCACTGGAATTAAATTAATTATTCATCCTTTCCACTACACTCAACTCAAGCTAATTTTTTACAGTTCATATCTTGCTTGCCTGTAAAATTAGCCCAAATGATGTTTTTCATCTCTGGTGAATAGCATGCCTCTGCTGGAAACTTGTTTCCCAGACAGTTACCTGCAACAAAACAAACCATTACACTTACATGGTCCTTGAGAAAACACTTATTAGGACATGGCTTTGTAATTAGGGAACTAACTACAAAACTGAAATCATAACTCCATGTTCACAGCCCACATTGGAGGTGAATTCCTCTAGTTTAAATAAAGCCAATTTTCCCAAACCTGGCTTTAGTTTCTGCATTTGAAAAGTGGAAATTAAGCATTTAAATGCACAACTGTAGAGTAAGAAGGATAATTCCTTTGCATATGTAAAAGGCTGTGTGAGTGAAATGTACTGAATGAAGAACACAAAATCCGAGGTAGGGTCAAAGAGAAATTATTAATGCAGGACTCAACAACAGAGTATAGTTACTAAGCTTTGCAATGGGAGTAAAACAATTTACTTGCCTTTCTGTATCTGTTAAGTACTGAGAGACAAAGGAAACTTGGGTATGCTGTTCCTGATGTCGTTGCCCAGGAACAGCATGCTGTCCTGCAATATTTATTTTTAATAGTGTTTGGCAATGCAAATATAGATCTGGAAGAATCAGCATCCTGATGGATGTGCCAGACCTTCCTGTATCGAAACCAGTTCTGTATTTCCACTGCACAAACACATCCCTATGCAACACACCTTCCAGCACACCGACTCCACTTATCTCTGTACAAGTGCAGATGCCCATACTTTGCATGTTGCAGGCATGGAACTGTAAAACCAAAATTGTACAGTGCAAGCAGCAGCCAAGGACTGACATTCAGTTCCAGATAGTGCCATACACAGCCTCGTTACAATGTGCCTCTCCAGAACAGCAAAGGGAATTTTATGGCCATCACTGCAGGAGAACTTGGCTGAAGCCTGCAGAGCTAGGTCAAGGTTTTTCTTCTCTTGGAATTGTGTCACCAAAAGAAAAAAATAAAGAAGTAATAGCCTTTTTATAATCTATATTTTTGTACATCCAAAAAGCAGACTCTGTAATTTAAGAATTGCAGTATCAATCTAGATTGAGAAGCATTTTCATATCACATTAATATAGGTTACAGATGGACAGGTAGCTTAAAGTATATCTGCTTTTCACATTTTAAGATATGAACTTCAATAATCACAGTCCATGTTTTAAAAGCCAAATAGAAGAAAAAAGTAGTAGCAATAATAAACAGTATTTAGGAGAAAGATGAGGAAGAAAAACATAAAGTATATGACAGCTAATACATTTAGAATCATCTTTGTGAGAGTCACTAAAATTCAAAAGGTATGTTGCTTTGCTACAGCTGTTGGCTCTGCAGTCCACAGAAGTATAAGATCCAAGAGATAAAAGAGAGATGAATATAAACATTATTTCTGAGAAAGAGTGGGGATTAGCAGTCAGGCTTAACTGGGTTTACACTCAGGGTTATTCTCTGGGAAAAAAAAAAAAGAAAGAAGAATCATGAAGAAGCCTAACAACTAACTTAAGGATGGAGTCTGGTTATACTTTTTGTTCAAGTATAAGAAAATTCTACATTGAAATTACTACTTTTTCCCAGATGCCATGTTCCAGCTAAGTCGTGACTTACTGGAAGAGCTACAAGATGAAGCTTTCCTATGCAGTTCAAAGCTAGACAAATCTGAATGGTCCCTTCTAGTCTTTTACGAATCCTTCCATAATTTCACAGTTTAAAATGCCAGCACATTACAAAAACAGGCAGCAGAAGACAAAATCAAGCGAAGGTGGCAGGAGGCCTGCATGATGAATGAAGAGCTCCTAGGGAAACTGAAACATAAGAAGTGTACATGAGGTGGAAGCAGAGTCAGGTCACCCAGCAGGAATGTGGAGACGCTGTCCAAGTATGCAGAGATGGAGTTAGGGAAGGCGAAGCTTTGTGCTGAACCTGGTGAGGGACATAAAGGGCAACAAGAAGGGCCTCTACATGCACACTAGGAGTAAAAAGAAAACTAGGGAAAACACAGGCCCACTGCTGAATGGGGCAGAGCATCAGCTGACATGAGGCATGGAAAAGGCCAAGGTACTCAATGTCTTCTTTTCCTCCATCTTTACCAGTAATATTTGCTAAATCATAGGTCCCTGAGACCACTGGGAAAGTCTGGAGCAAGGAAGACCTACCGTTGGTGGAGGATCATCAGATAGGGAATACTGAAATAAACTGGATAGACACAAGTCCCTGGACCCTGATGGGATGCACTTATGAATGCTAAGGGAAGTTGGCCAAGGTCATTGTGAGGCCACTTAATAATAGGTCATGGTGATCAGGAGATGTTCCTTATGATGGGAAGAAAGCAAATATTGTTCATGTCTTCAAAAATGACAAGGAGACGATCAAGGAACTAAAGGCCAGTCAGTCATACCTCACTCTCTGGGAAGGTAATGAGCAAATAATTCTGGAAACCATTTCCAAACATAACAAGGACAAGGAGGTGACTGACAGTAGTCAACATGGATTTACAGAGGGGAAAATAATGCTCAGTTAACCTGTTAGCCTTCTATGAGCAGACGACCGGCTTGGTGGATGATGGAAGGGCAGTCAGTGTTGTTTACCTTGATTCTAGCAAGGCTTCTGAAACTCTCTCACATAACACCCTCATAGACAGAGGAAGCATGAGTTAGATTAATGGACAGGGAGGTAGACTGAACTGCCTGGATCAGAGCTGACTGAGTCAGTTGACTGAACTGCCTGGATCAAAGGCTTGTGACCAGTGGCAGGATGTCCCTGGAGGCCCATCACTAGCAGTGCCCCGCCTAGGGTCAGTACTGAGGCCAGTCCTGTTTAACATTTTCATTACTGACCTGGATGATGGAACAGAGTGCACCCTCAGCAAGTCAGCAAATTATACAAAACTGAGAGGAATGTTCATATACCAGACAGTTGTGCTGTCACTTAGTGAGATCCCCACAGGCTGGAGAAGTGGGCTGACAGGAACCCACAAAACTTCAACAAAATCCTGTACCCGGGAAGGAATAATCCCATGCACCAGTACAGGCTGGAGGTTGACCAGCTTCGCAGAAAAGGACCTGATGAACAAGTTGAATGTCAGCAATGTGCCCCTGCAGCAAAGACAACCAAAAGCGTGCATTAGGCAGAGGATTGCCAGCAACTTGAGGGAGGTGATCCTTGCCCTCTTCTCAGCTCTGGTGAGACACACCTGGAGTGCTGTGTCCAGTGATGGGCTTCCCAGTTAAAGGGAGACACTGAAGCAAATCCAGTGAAGCTCCATGAAGATGATCTGATACAAGAGGAGAAACGGAGACAGACGGGATTGTTTAGCTGCGAAAATGCTCATGGTGAAATGCTCACATCTTATTGATGTGCATAAATACTTGACGGAGGCAGTAAAGAAGACAGAACCATATACTTCTAAGTAGTGCCCAGTGAAAGGACAAAAGGCAAAAGTTGAAACACAGGAATTTACATTTAAACATAAGAAAAACTTATTTTGCTGTAAGGGAGATTGAACCCTGGAACATGTTGCCCAGTGAGGCTGTGGAGTTTCCATCCCTGAAGATACTCAAAACCCAACTGCACAAGCTCCTGAACAGTTTGCTCAGTTTGACCCTGCTTTGTGCAGGGGGGTTGGACTATACAGTCTCCAGAGGCCCCTTTCAATCTCAGTGAGTCTGTTGAAAGGCATTAAAAATTTATTTTCTTTCAGCGGACTCCCTTCTGACATCTTTCACAGCTGTTTAACTCCGGTGCCTATTAGTTTGGGCTTGTAAGTGATTTATTTGTGCTCCTCTCAGCCACCTCCCACTCAGATTTGTCACCAAAATTCCACAGTCCTTCCTCTTTATCCAAGCTGTCCCAGACTTGAAGACTTTAGAGACTCTAACTTTACATGCATGTTATACACAGGACACATACTTTTCAATTTCACAGAAAACATTCTGACATCTGACTCAGAAAGGTATTTCAATATAGAAATAATCCCAATGATTTAAATTTAGCAATGAGCTTTAGTACTTTGCAGAACTGGACTTTCAACACATAGGGACCAAACCAGCACTTGATGTGATCCTTGAACACTTCCCAAACCAATGTGAGCACTAGGAGTAAACGGGGCTCAGAGTCACTCTCAGTGTCAAGACTTTCACCCCAAAATATCACACCTACAAGTTGACAGATATGTATGGTACATATATACCATATACATATATACCATACATATAGGTATGATATAAACATAAATACACACATATGCATCCACAGCCCCCCCAATCCCATATATATACACATATATACATACATACATATATATGCTCCTCAGAAGAGCACAGAAATATACTACACTTAGAGCAAGTTAGGTGCCAAGTGCCTTAGCAACAGTGTGTCAGACCAGTATTGGTACACCACAGAAACATTTTCAAATTAGAGACATTTGAAGCTGATGACATAGCTGAGGGCTCAAGGCAAGGGGAGTCCTGCCTCTGAACTCAACAGTGGTTTCATTCTTAGCCTCTATGCTCCCTAACTAGCCACAGTAAGAGATATGGCAAAGCAGCACCACAATCAACTACTGGGGAAGGCAACTAAAAATCACAACAGGGATGTTCTGGTGTACTCAAACAAAGAAACAAAGATCATCCTGGATCAATGTACTATATAGATTTTGAATTATTATCCTTTCTTTTTCCTTGAAAAAAGCCACAGACAAAACCATCATACAAAAAACCCAAGATAACATTTATCATCACAAAACAATTGTTATGCAGAATGTCATTACTTTTACTATACAAGGTGAGATAAATTTTATCCTGCTCTCAAATAATAAGCATTTATAGCTCTCCATAATGGTTTACTAGGAAAAAAGATTGTGAAATCAAAATAAAAATGGCAAACCTTTAAGCCTTTCAGCATCTGATATACCAGGAATTGGATTCTATCTTCAGTTAGTTTCTCATGCTTCATTATCTTACTCAAGTCTGTTCCCATAAATGGCATGACAAGGTAGCTTAAAAAAAAAAAAGGAAAGGAAAAAGGACAGAATAACTTTAATTTGTCAAATAAATTGAAACATCATTGCATGTTATAGTTCAGTGGCAATATTAAATTATGGATCATTCCATTTACCAAACAAATGCATCATCATTCCCCTGCCCTCCAAGTTTCTCTGATTTTATCTAATTTGATTGTCATAAAGAGGTATTGCCTAACCCTGATCCTGATTATAGAAAGTTGCTAGTTATCAGAAGAGTGCAGATTCTGAACTAGTTAGAAAGAACCTACCCAAAAGGCATGTGATATTTCACAGCCACCTACACAGAAAACAAAGACATTAACACAATGCTATGTATCTCACAATCACGGCCATAGCGTTGAACGAGCAGCAACCAAACTGCCTAGACGGTTCATTCAAATAGACAAGGTCAGACACAACAGAAATAGAGATGATCAAATTAGGAGGCAACAATAACTTCCATTAATTTTCATCTGGGATAATAAGCTGGGATCTTCAGTATGTAGTACTGGTAAGGGACACCAGCAACAGAAAGCCTGAGAATACCAAGCTGGCACTTGAAGGTTAATCTTCCCTTAAGATCCAAAACTGTTTTTCACATTGCTTGTGGTAAATTCATTCTTCAGAGTCTATCCTTAAAGTCAGATCTGAACACAGATAGAACCAGTCACGTCTGGCACCTGAGGATAAAGTAAGTCATCAGTTTTCCTCTTATGAAGATGAGCAGATGAATTTTAATGAAGGGAAGAATTAGATGTGATCATTGTTTCATAGCTACAAATTTTATTATTTAGACTTAAACGGGTTTCCTCTGGTTAAAATATGCAAATTACAATTCTGCTGATTTCTACTATTAAACCTGTATGAAAACTTCATTTATTCTATTAGAATTGTAACTATTAACAACAATATGAACATATGGTTCATGCTTTCTCTACTTAATTTTCTACATTTTCCTGTCAAATAGCTTTCTTTGTTAACATAGAAATATGCAAGGCTGTTTTTGATACATAGCTACACTAACACGAAATCCAGAACAGTTCTATGAATGTAACATGAAATCTACATTAAGCTCAACGGGACTTCGGACCACTATTTCTCTAGTGGCTCTAATTCCCAAGAATTGCAGCAGGATCCACAAGCAAAACAGCAGACATGATAAATATCTTGTGTCTGAGATGCTGCTAAAAGATCAGGGAGATGTACATACCTGGTGCTAGAAACGATCTATATGATGTGCTGTTCAGACCACTGGACTGGGAAACTAGTCAGGCAGTACAACAGACCACTGTGCAGATAATCACTAAAAAATTCAGCAGCATCAGCAGTTTTTAAATAATTCTTGAATTAGGATGGATCACACTGAGACATGTCACATAGCAGGAATCATTTTCAGCCTACTTGCTTGGGTTAAGAATTGACCTACCATTTGGGCAATCTGGGCCTTAGGGTAAGAAATCAGAAAGGTGAATTAGGAAATCCACCAAACTGCCATTTACTAAGGGCTGAAAGAAGCATACACCTTATAAGATAGGTAACTGGTTCTAACGACAATCTGAAAACCTCGGTATGCCAAGTTTGAAGTTGCACATAAGAGTTATGTTAAGAGGAAATTCAGAAAAAATCCATGAAGCAACAATTTTGGAATTCTCCATTTAAAAAAGCAACAACCCTTCCTCCTGCACAAGCAACAATGCCCTGCTCCCAAACACAAACAACTCAGAACTTACAAGTCATTAAACTTCTCCAGTGTTACATCTGGTGTGAACACATCCAATATTCCAATGACCTAAAAATAAGGAAGGGGGGAGAGGAAAAAAACCAAGATTAATACTGATTTAACACAAAAATTCCTGAATTACATAAGTGAAAAAATATAATCAGAAACATTTCCATAGTGACACATTAGCTACAGGCATAAAGATGGCAGAAAGAATACCTAAAGTAGTGCCTGCTTAGCAACACCAAGATTTGCTATGTGTTGAATTTTATAACTCCGAGGGCTGTTTGACTCTGTGATAAAAAAAAATTTTAAAAGTATTTACTTGAACAAAAAGTTCAGAGGTTAACAGTTTAATGTAAGAGGAGAGAGCATCTTTTAACCTGATCCACTGCAGTGTCAATAAACCAGACAAACTGGGTTATAACCTGAAGCAGTCGTGCTATTCACTTAGCTGCGCCTGCCGCCTGACAAAGAACAACACTTTAAACGTGTTCTAATTTCAGTAACAGGGTAATTTAGGTACAGAGACTACAATATCTAATTGGGAGTACAGGGAAGAAACTAGAATTAAACTATTTATAAACAGTAAATTATCAAGAGCTTAATATGATTTACTATGGCTTTTATACCTTAAGTTCTCCTTAATAGTATTTTTGTCAAACAAAATCATTCTATCACTCAACAGAGAAAGTTCAATCTAGTAAAACACGTGTCCCACCACTGTTTTTCCTACTAGCATGGCTTTCAGCGGAGCTATACCAACTGGCTAGATGCATTATGGTAACTGCCAGTGCTTCTCCCATTGAACACCAGAAATTTAAATATACAGAACTCAATGCTCCAAAAGATGTAGCTGGAATTGTCTAAAGCCAGATCTCAGCTTGGATGCTGCTTAATCCAGGCAGTGCCTAAATAGCACAGGCTTTTAGAGTTGCTTCTCTTCTACTACTAATTCATGACCATTTCTGTCTACTTGGAGGAAGCCTCCCAAGCCCCGGCCTGCTCGTGGTGTTTCCCAGATGCAGGCTGTCATGAGGATAGGAGTGTGCTGGGGTTTGCTGGAAACCAGCTAAAAGACTAATAATCTTTATAACCTTGTTCAGACCTATCTCCACAGCCCTACAATTTAAGGACATCAGATTGTACATTAAACTAAAACTGATTAAAATTAGGAACTGCAAGCAAGGAACTGGGGTAATGGCATATTATGCTGTCTGATGTTACTATCAAAACAGCAGGAGGAGGGCTGAAAAATCCACTTTGATAACAATCTAGATGGATTTTGGACATTACTACTATGGCTTAATTGCTCCACAAAACAAGAGTTCTTTAAAAAAAAAGTACATGAAAGTAAAGAGAAGTGAGAGCAGAAGCGCAGGAAAAAAAATGCAAGAAAGGGTGACTTCCTTTATTTAGAACTTTAAATAAAAATCTCCAACTGTGATGAAATCCTTACTGCACATATTTTTATCTTTTCCACATTCAGGGGGAACTACTACAGTTAGCCTGGATATTATCAAAATTTCATAATGATGAACAAGATAGAAAAACTAATAAAGACGAAGACAGAAAATTACAACTCTTTTTCTTTGTAGCCACATATATCTTTGAAAAAAATCACTAATAATATTTTCCCAAGGACTGTTATATGAAACTAATTAAATAAGAATAATAGAACTACCATAAAACAATAATTAAACCCACAGAGGATGTGGTTATTATTTGAAGTAATACCTTCAGTGCTAACATTACAGCAAGAACTTTTTTATTCTTATTTTTTTGCATGACAGTTTTACATGAGGCTTTCAATTTCTCTGTGGAGGCAGGGAGAAAAAGGGAGGAGAGAGGAATTCAGAAGATGTATGTGACAACAATGGAGCATAATGCAGCTCTACGGGCATTTCCTAAGGCAGTGTGTGTACACACACACACACACAGAGCATACATAGCCAGAAGAGTTGTGTGCTCTCCAAAGATTTCAGTATTAAAAAGAAGGAAGTTAATGTTTTAACAGTAGTCTTATCCAATATCCACTTCTTTCCCTATTAAGCCCCACTTTTTCAGAAGTCCTGCTTGTACTCCTCAAGGACATTTCCATGCCTTCATTTACCTAAGCAAGAAACGTAAGAAAATAAACCCCATCATGTCTGAATGTAGCAGTGAAAGACACAGGGACACCACAATAAAAAGAAGGGACACAGCAGAGGACGAAATGGTGCAGCCACCATACCGCATCCCTCTGTGTGCCGAGGCATTATCAGGCACCTGCTGTGAAACTCAGGAGCATGAGGAACACGTTTTCGTAAAGAACATACCAGCCCCAAGACACACTTAATTAAGTACACTAACATTTTACTGCTGCTTCATTCAAGTAAACAGAGTTCCCAGTAGTTACTTAATGCTGCCTGATATACAGTATGTATTACTTCTGAAGTAAGGTTGCAAACTCATGGAGACAAGCCTATCATTGCTGCAAATCCTCTGCGGTGAAGAATACCACTGAGACCAATGCTCAGCTCCCACTGAAGGGAATTTAAAATAATGAGCCACAAAACTCTTCTAACATGCCAAGGATTTCACAGTACTCCTTTTATTGCTTTACAAAGCAAGTGTCCTAAAAACCCTGAAATCCATTTTAGTGTTCAAAATGGTAAGACATACTAATAGTTAATCAATTTAAAAATAAAAGTGAGGGACCTATTTCTTTTTCCTCAATGATCTTCATTTAATAGCTACATTTTGGGATGATTTTCCTGTACTGGAAGAGTCATTAGTATATCCATTTAGGTCACAGCTTTCTGCAGATATGTTAAGCACAAGGAGATACAGGATAAAATAAATCCTCCGAGGAAGATACAACTTCAGCTACTTCTTCAGGAAAAGGAGAAGAACTGGACAAAGTGTAGGAAACTCCCTCCTCTATAATATCATAAAAATCTTGCATCTGTCTAAAATGCTCTCAATTAAATACAGTATTAATAAAAAACCTTTATGATACTTAAAGATAACATCCCAGCACAAAAGTAAGCTACTGTAAACCAATTACAAGAATAATTTTTTTCATAGTAGGGCCTATACAAAATGTAACAGAGGTATCTCTGAAACCTTCTGTAGCTCTATTTTTGGTGTTAATTCAGCACACTTACAGATACTACAGGGACGGAAGCACAGCCAAGGAACAAACCCAGAACACTCTGTGATGGCAATGAAAAGCATCTATGGAAACCTGCAGCAGCGCTGCCCTTTCAGGGTCTCATTTTTTGACTCATTAACTCTGCCAAAAGGCAATTTCTAGAATGAATTAGCCCACAAAGGAAGTACCTTGTTTCCTACTGCCCATCTGACTGAATGCCAACTAGGATTTCTTCAGTCTCCACTGAAGTACCTTCTTTGCTTGTGTCTCAAGGAGAGAGTGTAATACTGTGTCTCTCCCATCTTTCTGCAAAGCAAAACCACAGTAACAGCAAAACCACCCATCTACTGGTCTAACTCTTTTTCCACAGGTATGCTTTTATTCAATATTTCACTTTGTTGATTGTGTCTCTTTCCTGTGAAGCCAGTGGGGGATGGGCAGCAGTGTCACCAGCCTTTCTCATCCCTATCATCCATCCCCCAAGACATTTATACTGACCATTCTGACCAACTTTAACTGCTGTCAACAAATAAATAACAGCTTTGTGCTGGTAGGTGGTTTCTGCCCTTCCCTTCTCAGCTGCCTTCTTTTTCAAACATTATTCCAGCAGTGGAGCACAACAGCAAAGAGCTCCTCATCTCTATCTTCCCCTGCACTTTCATGTCTTGGATTACTTTTATTCAAGGACCGCTGCATGTCTGTTAAGGAAAGTTTCTGATGTAAGCAGCACCACATCAATGAAAGACTTGGATCTTGTATAAATTAATAAGTAATGTAGGTTATGTCTCTTATACAGTAAGTGCTGCTTTCTCTTGCGGATGTTAAGCATGAAAACACAGTGAATTTGAATGGCTTTGGCCCTCAGGCTACAAACGCAAGTACATTTTTTAAGAGAGATCCCCGCTTGGGTGCACTGAACTACACATTATGCTGCATTAAATTTTCTGCAGGGTTAGCTTCAACGTCATGTTCCTGCACTATTTCACATCACAGTGCACCTGCATCCTTTTACCATACTAAGAAGTCTCAATCTTTTTAAAATTTTAGCTAACCACGCACAAAGCTTGTACCACAGTCACCTTTCTTCCTCACTGATTACTGCTACATGACAGGAGGGATGCCTGCTGATGGACTGAGAGCTCCTTTCCTTTCCTCCTGCCAGTCGGCACACTACCAGACATAAGCTGTACCCATGAGTGTCACCGTACTCTTCTTTCAAAGGACCCATATGTAACACTGGACAGATCCAAATCCTGCAGGCAGACACATCTTCATCTCTGGATTGGATAGCAATCCAAAGAGAAGGTTTGGGTTTCAGTGTTGTCTTCCTTATTTTAATTTACTGAACTAAGCTAATCAGTCTGCTTTACTAGTACCCAAGGCTGAGGTGTGAATAAATGGCTATCAGCTGAAGCCCAGCCTGTATAAAACACTTATTAGGCAGGTTTATGAAAATAAGCAGAAGTGAAAGCAATACCACTATGTTGATTTATTGGCTTTTGAGTACCAAAAAAAGTGACTCTGGTGTCCTGTTAGCTCCCTAGCTGTGCTAAGTTTTCAGCCCACAGAAAAGCAGCCAGGAATGTTTCTCCCCTACAACATTTTGACAGCAATAAACTATCCACTTATAACTGTATTTTTGCATTCATAAGGACCCATAAGGAGATCTGTCATCTCCAGCCAGGACTCCAGAACTGCACTTTACTGGCACTTGTGCACCCAAAGGATGTGAATTTTTAGCTAGTGCAGTCCTGCAGGACTTGCTGCGGGAAACCTCTTCTAACACAGTGAGCATGCTTTCATCTGTAAAGGCATCGCTCATCTACAACTCCCTTGCTGGTCTGATTTTGTACACTGCAGAGGCTGTTGCTCTTCCAATGCTCACATCAGGCTAGATGAACTGTAAAAGGTGACAGTTTTAAGATTTTCTCAGGGAGGAACATGGAGTGCCCCACTATTTTCTCTGGAACAAACTCCTCCCTGCATTGACACTGTGTAGGTGTAAATAAAAAGCCCAACATTTTTTTCAAAATAAAGAAATCAGCAGAATTAAATATTAGCCAACCTAAAAGTGAAGGACTGCATCATCCTCAATAACATAACTGTAGAGACACACAATTTGGTGTCTGTTGGACACCCGAATTCCTTCCAAAAGGGGAAAAAAAAGCTACATGGTTCTCATAATGCAAAACACACACTGGTCTTCAGATGTGGGAATACACCAGAGAATAATTTCCACTCAGAGCAATGAATGAGAGCATAACATAAAGTACCTTTAAACAAATAACTGCAGTTGCCTCTTACACACAGGGTTTCCAGGAAAACATCTGTAGAATATTAACTAACCCAAGAAACGTTTAATGGGCATTTGTCAAAAATGTTATGGCAGAAACACATTCATAATTTAAGTTGGTGGAACTGCATCAGAATTCGTGGGGGTGCTTATATGTATACATAGGTATATACATATGTACACACACATGCATGTACCACACTGATAAAATCTGCACTCTGTTCTGACACAAGACATCACATGAGCCACTGCTTTTCTCTCCCTGTCTCCACTGTCATCTCCCCATACCAGCTATTTTGCACACCTGCTGGCAACTTCAAAACTTCTGTTAGCAAACTGGGAGATGAGAAGGGCAGGATTGGACCAGTACAAGCCACTGTGCAGTTGTTGCAACAAAAGTGGTATCACTTCCAGTCCAAATGCATAGTAAAATCCAAGTTATTTGCCAAATGAAACTAAAGGTTCTGCACCTCCACTTACTTGTCTGGGTTTAGCTTTACACACACAGACATCTCCATTAACTTCAGAAGAATACACGAATGCAGAGCTATGCAAATGTCTGAGAGCCAAGGCCAGGGCCAAAGTTAGCACGCTGAACATAATTTCACTGGTTTTGGTTTTGAGTCAAAGTCACAATAGTTTTAAGGGCCCTCACTTTAACTGAACTCAAAATGAAAAGAAACAGGGAAAAAAAGCAGCAGTTCTGAAAAAAACTTCATAAAGGTAAACAGTCTGTTCTTTTATACAAGGTGCAGTAGATGCCAAAGAAAGAACCAAGAGCTGCTAAGGCTGTGGTGGGATGAATACTTCAAACTAGCATGAATAAATGAAGAAAAAAACCCAAACCGAAACACAGCTTTCTTCATTCTGCCTTAGATGTTTTTATTCTTCATTTTCACACCATTCCCTCCCTTGTGCCAGAGTATCTGTTTATGCAGCTACAGAGTGATCCGGCAGCTTATCCCACTGGAAACTAACTTTTCTTTTTGGCAGTGTCTAAGGAATTGATCTGGGTTAGACTGCTTCTTAGCAGTAGAAGTAGCTTATGATATTTCTGAAACATCCCAGTTCCTCTCAAATTAAAAGGCCTACCAAGAAAAAAGGATACCAGTGCCATTAAAGACAGTGATTTATCTCCTAACAGACAGGTCTCGTTCTCTTCACACACAGCCTCTGCCCCATGGTCCTCAACACTATTTCTCCCCTGCATTTGTTTGCAAAGGGTTGATGAGAAGTCCCATGCTACCAAGTCTGCACAGTTTACATAGAAATATTCCTCACTACATTTAAGCAATGTCCCACTTGAGAGCCATTAGGGAGAACAAATGTCTAGCATATATAATGTAAGATGGTCATGCCAGCAACCAGAGTTGCCTCCTCCCGAAAATGCCTAAATAGACAAGCAAACTGACCCTTTAAGTTTACCTTACAAGGTAAAATACAGTTCCAGTAAAATTTAGTAGGATGACTCCGGTATTCATTTTCACAGGACTACTGGTCATCCTAAAACCCTTCCACATTAAGGAGATGAGCATATTCCTCAAAGGGTCTATAATGGAGGTCACCCAGGGTATTAAGCAGAAGTTTTCCTCCATTTTCTTCACTGGAGCATGACAAGCTGATGAATTATATCACTGTGGCATAGGTTTAATGGTATCTTCTGCTACCTTAATGGAGGATCAGAGATGCTATTTTTAATACAATGTGACAGACCATTACAATTTCTTCCATCATTCTGAATACAGCATAAAGTTAAATAAACTGTGATAATGTATTGCTACATGCTTAACACAACACTTCCCCGAAAGCTATGAAGGGCAGAGATGGTCCACTGAGAGTTAATCATGGTGAAACAAACAAAACATCACGCTCTTCATGTAATCCAACATCAAATGCATCATGATTACAGAAGTAATTTTGAAAGAAAAACAGATCAGAAGAGCGAATTGGATGTAATTTTAACTATCTAATAAACAGAACCTTGAAATAGTTTATATCCTGAAATACGAAAAAAGCAAGATGAGGATTTGTACGGGCAGATTAGTGCAATGTTGCAACAATAACCCAAGTCTAATCCATAGTGGCAATACCATTAGACCAGCTATCACACACTACATCCTCCCCATACTTAAGATTACCAACACCCAAGACAGAGATAACAGTGGCATCGCTTTTTTATTGTGGTCTTTGAAACAATTACTTCAGTTTTATTAATTTTTAATAGCAGTTGTATTGATAGTACAGCCAGAAAGATAGATAACTGCTATTTTATAGAAGTATACTATAACATGTTAGTTAACAGAAAAATCAGGGAAGACACTTAATCACTGTTCTACTCTACTAATTTCCGTTTTAAGGAGATATGGACCCACCTGAGTGGTGCCCATTCAAAACTCCACTGGCAGACCCACAATGGTAACGACAGAGAACAGGCAGCTGTCCGACTACTGTACACATCATGAAAGGTGTGTACAGCACACTGTGGACTGCTGGTGTGAATGGGAAAGGACCTTACTGTCTGCCTGTAAATCGATCCTTTGGTGGAAATATGCAAAAAAGAGGCTCTTTGACAGAATGGTGGTGGATCAAAGTGGGAGCTGAAAATCCTGATCAGGAGTAATACTGCCACTCTGGTTTAATTTTGGATGGGTGGAGCAGCTAAAGAAGTATCCTGAGATCAGCACAGGGACTAGAAATCCTAAAAGGCATTGTTGCTATTCCTAATTCACTGTGGGCGAAACGACTGACAGAGGGTGTGAGGCTGAGATGGTAGATGGGCTGTACTGCCATGTCAGCCTCATTGCGGATGGGTGGAGCAGTCAGCTTCTGCCTCCACGGTGCCCACGAATCCCTGAAGGATCATTTATTCAGTCTTTGTTCTCTAATGAGTAGATGCCATAATTCATGGTAAAACTTTTCCTCAGTATGTAGACCATATTCTTCTTCCTGTAGCCCAAACTGTTTCCCAAGACCATAAATTATTCCCTTCCTTCATATATATTGATTTGTAACTTTTACAGATTGTGTTTACGTTCCCCAGTGAGCGTTTTCTTCTAGACTCTTTAATTATCAAACGAGTCCATGGAGGGGTTCCAGAGTATTATCCTGAAGGGCATACACCGCATGAAAACCACCAAGAGTGGAATATGCTACCCAACAGATTATTCTGGGAAATGGAAGAAAAATAATCTCAAAATTCTGGACACAGTTAGGAGCTTGGCAACTGCACAAGCTGCTCTGCTCCCAAATGTTCAGTAAAGAAAATGCTGAGAGTATGAAAGCCCATGCATGACACAGAAGTTCCCTGCAAACGTTAACTCTTTAGCACATACAGCAGTGGTTACGATGCGGTTACTTCAAAGATATTATCAAGTAAAACGATCAAATGTCTTAAAAGATTCAGACTACAATGTTAACAGGCACACTGGTTCTTAAGCCGACAGAAAGGTCTGTTATATTCTGGATAGTCAGGATATCCCACAGATTATTCTTCAAAACGAACCTAGATATTGTTGGTACTAACAATCTTACTACTATAATGTTAAATGGCAATGACGGGCTATTACCAGTTTCTCTCATCGTCACTTTCAATCTCTTAGCTTTCCTTGAAGGCCATGTGAATGGAGCTATGCTCTAATCTCCCACATTATTACCATTTTAAACCAGATTTTAACCATTGTTTTAACAACTCCCTCCAAACTCTTTTTTTTTTTTTTTTACATGCATTCTTCATGAACAGCATTTAAAGTCACTACTGTGATCGTCCAAGCCCACACTGGGACCCTTCTCACTTGGAATCCATGCTTTGATTCCACAAAAACTGTTTTCACACAAATCTCTCCTCATTTTTTTCATTAAACCACTAAGTATTATTGGGACTAAGTATCTCAATGACACTTTCAACACTTCTTTCTAGAGCTGTTATTCTTCCACATTATGTGGGATTCCGTGCAGAGCTCTGTATCCTATTCTCTGCTTCCCAGTAAAGCAATTTATTTAGTCATTCATGAACTTCTCTTGTTTCACATTAGTATGAGCCCAAAACTTTCAAATGCTTCATGAATCAATAAAAAAAGAAAAGGAAAACCCTGCCCCCTCCCCAAAGATATACATGTGCACCACAGCCATCTTCATGCAAGTTCAGAAAAAAAAGAGATGCTGGCACCTGAGACCCACTGGCACAGCCCCAGGCTCTGCACTCTTCTGCACCTCACAGGAACATAGTGATGGAGACTGTAATTTCTGATTGTTAATCTCTCTCACTAGTTCTGAGCACAAATTCTACCATGGTCCTAACCTTCCCCACCCAACCTTTCCTACATGGAAATGAAGCAGTGTTTCCCACAGGATATTCTGGTTTGTGCGAACTGATGTTTGTAGATAAAGGACAGACAGACATAAGACAGGCTGAAAAATTCTATAATTCCATGCAGCCACACAACTGCCTTGTCCAACTCTGCACAATTTTGTTTTTAGGGTGTGTAAACTGTGGCCTCGGGGGGGATATCTGCTAATGACCGAACTCACGTTTTCATGTTTCATGTGTTTCAGGAGGCGCAGCTCTCGGTAGGCTCGTTTGGCGAAGAGTTCAGACTGAAACGGGCGGTACAATTTCTTAATGGCCACTTTGGTACCACTTCTTCCATCAACGGCTGAGCTTTAAGGGAAAAGGAAGAGTTTGGTGAGTGAGAACTGAAACGAGACCACAAATGCTGGAGAGTGGCCGCATCCTGCCCGGCGCTACCCAGCCCTCACCCTGCGGCCTGCCCGGTGCTTGCGTGGCCTCCCTGTGCCAAGGGAGGAGACACCTCCCCAAAGCACCCCCCATTCCTTTAAAAGGCTGCCAGGCCCTGCGATGGAAAGTACCCAGTTTCCAAAAGCTTCAAGGAGGAACATCTGGGAGGAAGGAAAAAACCCCCCAAACCAAAATGAAATCCCACAAACCCCAACACAAGCCGAACCCACACCAGGTGCCCCGTCCCAAGGGCCAACACCCCGGGTTTGGGGACGCTGCTACTCCCGGGAAACCGCGGGCCAGGGCCGGCCGCCGCGGGCAGCGCTCCCCGGGCAGCGCTGGGGCGGCGCCCCGGGCTCCGCTTGCTCCGGGGACGAAAACACGCGTGGGACGGAAGGCGGCAGACGGAGGGCCGGGCGCCCCCGGCGGCACAGCCCGCCTGCCGGCGCCCGGCCCGGGGGCGGCCAGGTGGGCAGCGGGGCCGCCCCCCTCAGCCCCCGCGGGGCCCGGCAGCACCGGGCGGGGCCGGCCGGGTCAGGCACAACAACCGGAAAAAGTTGGCAGGGAACACCGCGGGGGAGGGCCGGGCCGCGCCGGGTCCCCCCGGCCCAGGGCAGAGGGCACCCGCAGCGCTCCGCTGCCACCGCGCCCCCCCCCCCTCCCCGGGGCTGCCCTGCCCTGCCCCGCCCCGCTCACCAGACGGCTCCGTAGGCGCCGGACCCCACCGGCTGCAGGTCCCGGTAGCGGTCCCGCACTTCCCAGAGGGTCTTGGTGATCTCCTGCCGGTAGAAGCCGTTCTTGGGCGAGGACATGGCGCTGCGGCCCCCCGCCGGCACCCGCCGACAAAGAGCCCGGGCGGGGGGGAGCGGGAGCGGCCAGCGCCGCCGAGCCGGGCTGCGGCGAGGGGCCGGGCTTGGCCGAGCGGCGCCTCCCGCCCCCGCCCCGCGCACCCCCCGCGGGAGGCCCGGCCGCCCGCCCCGCGCCTCCTCCGGCGGGACCGGGGCCGGGGCCGCCCCGCCGGGGCCGCGCTCCGCGGGGGGCGGCGGCCGCCGGGTATCCCGGCGGGGGCAGCGAGGCGGCCAGTCCGGCCGTGCCCGGCGGCAGCGCAGCCCGCACGGGCGGGAGGCAGGTGCGGCGGCTCCCGCTGCCTGCGCAAGTCCGTGCCGGGGAGCTGGAAGCAACTCCATCGCAGCCCGCCTTCGGTGTGTGCGGCGCTGCCCGCGGGGCGCCTTCTGCCGTCGTGGTGAGATCAGGTGAGATGCAGCCGACTTGTACATGAAAGTGGCAAGGAGTTGAGTCTGAGGAGAGCTGGCAGTACAAAAGCGAGCTTTCAAATGGCCGCAGCACGAAGGTGCGCAGCTGAGGGCTTCCCAGTTCATCTCTGGGTCAGACCCCAAGTTTCAACAATATTTCATATAGTTAAGTAGAAACAAGCACACACTTGATTCTGTTGCTCAGAGCAAGTGGCCCCGTGCACAGCTGGTGCGGTATCAAACAGTTCAAGCAGCAGCTTGAAGCAACTGCAGTGCTGGAGTACAGAGAATAGCGACCTTCTCAGTCTCTCTATAGTAAATTGGCCTGGACTGGCACGTGTAAGGCAAAGACCTGCTTGAAAAAATGTTTTACATGTTCTCTGTGTGAATATAATTAAAATTCTTGTCCTTCAGGGTCTGGTAAAGCCTTTGTTTTGTCTGACTTCACCCCTGAGCAATGTTGCTGAGGTTAGATAATTCAGACTTGCTGTCACTGGAGTTCAATTTGTGGCTTAGCTAGAAAGGGGCAATCTGGCCAAATTTCGTTGTTCCTGATGCCTTTTTGGTAGCTGCTGTGGGCCCAGACCTTTTCGTGCCAGACTACCAAATGCAGAAGAGCAGCCCTCCCCTCCCTCCTCCTGATATTGATGTGTCGGGTACAAGAGGAAAGCATCCTTCCACGCAACAGCTGGGTGTTCCCCCACTGCTCTCTGCTGACCTGTGACCTCTTCGACTTCTGGTTTAGTGAGAATGGAAAGCAGCCTTCTGACATTTGGCAGGTAATGTGAGGCTCATGTCAAGTGTTAGATTAATGATACACGTTTGACTTTAAAATCCAGTGTCCCAGCAGATTTTTTTTCTTTTTTACATTTCTGACATCACTTTTATGCTGTGTTTGCCATTCAGATGATGGCTGGAGTGAAATGTGGTACAGGCAAGGTGAGGGATAGAGCAGCTTTCACTGAGTTTTGAGACAGTCCATTAGTTAAGTTACTTTTAATGACAAATATGTATGTTTCTAATACAGTAAGGATTAATTCTGCTTTTGACCCTTCACCTACTTTCCCTTTACCCAGCTGTGGCAAAATGATGCTTTGTTAATGCAGGCTTTTTATCAAGGCAGAAAGTAGATTATTTTGATACAGTAGATGAAACTACTAACCCAGCACTAAGATGTCACTCTTGTGCAGAAGCTGAGAATATTACAGGGCAACTTGTGTGAGATATATTAAATTCATTGTCAAAGTTGGCCAATGCTGGTTTTCCCATGTTTTTCCTTCATGTAAGTATTTAAGTATACCTTTACTATAGATGGATGAGGTAGCAGTGTAGGACAAATACAAGACCACTTTTCCCCATCAGGTCACACATCTAGCAGATGAACTGATAAATTTACTGAAAAGACTAGGAAATCGGCACTGTTGTAACAAGAGAAGGTTTGTCTAATAAAACCATAAAAAGTGTCTGTGAAGGGAGTGAGATAAGAAACTTGGATCCATCCACAGCTGATAGATCTTACAGCATCATCACGAAATGCACGAGCCTCAGCGTCCTGGAAGGCTTGGCTGGATACTTGGGGATGTGTTTTCCCAAAGACAATCTGTCTCAATGAGACTAATAGGATACTATGGCCATATCTTATCCCAGGCAAAGTGTGCTTGATAGACTAAATTAAAAAAGGAATGCTATCAGATGTTTCTGCTTTGAGCATATGTTTATTGTAAAATTTATGGAACAAAAAGGGACCTTCTTCAGACATCATGAATAAAAAGTAATAAATGCATTAATGATGGAAAAATCCCACTTTTCTAATGCCTATCCATAAAGGGAAGCTTGGGAAGGTTCTTACCAGGAAGAAACATTCATTTTGATACCCTTTTTTTTTTTTTTTTTTTTCCAAAGAGCCAACTTTCTATGTATTGGAAGGTTGCCATCAGCTGCAAAGCATATGCGGTAGATGGGATACATAGTAGTCTTTCTAATCCCGCTGGGAACTGAGATCTCAATTTAAACTCCAGTCTGGACGTGAGGCTTCAGTGCTGGAGCAGCAGCTCTGCAAGGGAGCAGTGAGAAAGCTAACCATGTTTTCCTGAGAAATTCTGCATGTATGGAATCTGGTGAGAGAGTTTTGATGGCAACGCTGCTCACAACAAACTGTTAATTAGCAGTGATAAAATGGCACAGCTCAGTCAGGAGCTGAACTGCAGGCTGGCTGCTAGGTCCTGGGTGAACAGGGTGCATCTGCATGAGTAGGGAGAGGGACTGGGACCTTGATCCCCAGTCCAGGTACTGTCAACATGGATTCAACCAGGGGAAAGCAGACATCATACAGTCCTTGGAAAAATCAAGCATCTTCCCACCTTTCTGTCTGTTTAGGTCTATAAGATGTCTTTCACATAGTCATTTTATTCTTGATACACATATAAATAATTTAGTTCTGTAAATGTACCTTAAATGTCAATAAACATAAAATCTCGCTGAACTGTCAAAAGCTGGTTCCTAGAATATTATTTTTAGCCAGCTTTCTATATCCCCACCTTCAAAGAGTACTCTGTTCTTGTCTACTTAAATATGTTGCCATGGAGGAAGTTAAGTCCATTTTATTTATTACAACAAGAAGTAAAGCTTAAATTTAAAAAAAATCTCAGTTTTCATCTGAAAATATTCCCATGCTATTGTGTCCCCACCCTTCCCCAGTGGAGCTGCTGCCAACTGTTTTGCAACTTTTCTGTTTTTGTCTTTCTGACCCCTGAGCAGGGTGCTTCAGTTCCAGTTTCTGTGACATTGAGCACCCCTGGGGGCCTTGCCATGCTGCGAGAGCACTCAGTTGTCAGCAGAAGGGAATAAATACGCACCACCAAAGTGCTTTTTTTGAAAAAAAAAAAAAATTTTAAACTGGCTTTTCTATTTTTTCAAGAGATCAAGTGAGAACTTAATAAGTAACTATTTACTACCCCATTATCCCTGATTGTGAGGGAGGAAGTGAGGCCGGGTGTAGAGGGTAGCAGACAGCTGTGATTAAACCAACTGCTTTTAACACTCTCCTCTTTCTCCTTGGAGCCTGCCTAAAGGTCCTCTTCATACTCATTCTTACAATAAACTGTAGGAGTTTAGTTTTTAAACTATCAGAGATTGTTGCAGTCTGAGATGCAGTTGTGCTCAGAAGTAAAAAATGCTCTTGTGTTGAAGAGTTTCCCAATGTCAGTACAAAAATCATATGAACAGTGTTAATGGCTGTCACTGATTGATAGCTTTACTCATTTGTCATTACACAGCTGTACACATTACTCATTTAAATCACCAAAAATTCGGTGGTACTCTTACCCCATTTTTCCCATCCTCCTTAATATTGCATTCATCTGTTGTCTTTCCATCTCAACCTAATGATAGAGCTGGACAGGACAGGAGTATGGTGTGTTATTTTTGCACAGAATGTAACATAACTAGGGTTTATTGATTTGAACCTTTGGGCTCTATTATAAAATGAGTATGAAATAGGAATATATTATCTTAGTGCATTTTAGTGCTGATCTACAGGATATTATTCTATAACGAGCAAAGTATGGCTCAGTGGAGGCTGCTAGTTACAGCAGATTTTATGTATATTTGTCTCAGGGATGCTACTGTGATTCAGTACTGTGTTCAGTATTACTTGTGATCAAATTGGAACCTAAAAGGACTAGCTAAAACCTCTGTGCTATGGTACACATCTTAATTTGTGACAATAGTTGAAGCTGGGGGATTGTGTGAGTGCAAAATGAAGCATTTGTATGCACGCAAGATTGAAGCCTAATTGAACGGTTTCGCTCATTATATAGAAATTTCCCATCTAGTGGCTTAAGAGGTGGATTGGTTGGAATATCAGTGTTCACATAGGAAATTCACAATATATTCCCTACTTGCAGTGAAAAATTAGACCCTTTTAGGCCTATAAGTTCACTATTTTATCTTAACTCAGAAAGAAGGTCAGTGGCAGCTACACTAATGCAACTTTCTGAGTCTCTTGGTACTAGTCCCTTAAAAACTTTGGTTTTTGCCTAGACTCATAAATTAATGACCCTTGGTACTCTCACTCGTGCAAGCATGCTGATTTTCTAAGGACCAGCTTTAGAGAGCTGCACTAAATCCATAAACATTAGCAGCATGATTCACATGTAAGAGAAACAAGCAGCTGCTTTTAAAGCAAATAAACAGAGGTGTTGCTGTTAATTCCTTCCTAAGGAGACTGATCTTGCCGAGACTGAATTCCTTTCTGCTGTTACCAAAGGACATAATTTACCCAATTTACAGTGCAATTCTCTTTTAGCAAGAGCTAAATCTTTACTGCTGCTCATCTGTCAGGGATTCTTGGGCCAGTTCAGCAATTTACACCTGTAGCAAAGGATACTTAAGTAGTTTAAGTGCCTGCAGCTGAATATAGCACTTTTGAACAGATTCATCTTTGACCAGGTCCCGGGATTCAGGAACGTTGGAGGTCTGTTGATGATCTAGGAGCACATGTGACAGGAAGAAAGGAAGGAAGTGTTTTTTGTATTGACTGCTCCCCACCTCTGTCAAAGGTGCTTCTGCTGCCAGCATTTTGTCCTTGAAAGGGTTGTCCCCCTCCTGTCCCTAGGGTGAGCTCGCTGTGTTGGATCCTGCAGCGTAGTGACCCTCCTTGCATTTTGCTTTCATCTTTTGCACCACATCAAAAACACGCCAAGAGCACTAATGGGAATTCTGCAACAATGGTAATTAATGGCTCTTGACCTGCTGTTGCATGATATATTTTTTCATATATCAGTGTTGATTACCTAATTTCCTATTATTTTTCCCCGTATAAATGCCCAAAGTTACTAGTAATCCTGCTGTTTCATATTTGGGTAGCCACTTTGTTCTGGGAGGAGGGAATTTTGTGTATTATGGCATGTGATACCCTCTAATGCTGTGCTTTTCCTCTAAACCATCCTTGGTTTTTCTTTCCATTAGCACATTGTAAACTGGAGATTTCTTTAGTCTTGTCTTTATTTCTGCTTTGGCTGTGGCATATCAGTTTCCTGCTGCTGGGCTTCAGTGCTGATGAGGCAGAGAGCTTAAAAAATAAAGATGAAGATTTTAAAAGAAGTGTAGTGTATACTTATGCATGTCAAAAGGTTGAGATGTATGCAAAAGACTTCTTCCTTTTGCTTCCAGTGATGATAAAATTACTATACTTGGGGTTGCACTTAACACTGATTATTATAGAGTGAGATAATAAATACTAGAAGTGATTTCAATTCAGTAGGTGGAGGGATAACAAGCTCTTGTGACTGAAAGCTGAAATTAGGTAAATTCAGATTAGAACTAAATTGTTAACAATGACAGTAATTAACCAGAGAAAGCCCTCGGAGAGTTGCGTTCTACCCCAGTGGCAGCCTGAGCCGTGCTCCTCCCAGGGTCCCTCCTGTGCTTCGCAGGTGGTCAGGGATGATGAGCACCCTAATTAAGTGTGGGCTAAAACCTGTGATGCTCTCCTCAAACATACATGTGACGTGTAAGAAGACAGAGAGGCACGATTGTAATAATGAGAGCAAGAGTGGTGTCAGGAAGGAGATTAAAACCCCAGTTTAAGCAGGCTCCATGGCAAGTTTTGCAAATAGAAGTTGGGCCACATAAACAATGCCTTCATTAAAGACATTTTTATCAAATACATTTTTATAAAATAAAATCCTATTATATTTATTTACTCTTTAAAATTTATTTTTAAGTGATCTGCCTTACAGGTTCACCAAGCCTGACAAAGCCCTCACTCCTAGAAGTTTACCTCCATTTGCCTGTTTGTGTTGGTTGACAAATGTTTTTTTCCATCTGTGTTCAAACGATAAGCATTGTTAGTGCTAAGCCTTCCACCTTTCTGTCCCAGTGGGGTACACGCTTTGCAATTACCCTGTCCTGCTGTTGTAAACTGATAAATTTACCACATT
Source organism: Strix uralensis (assembly GCF_047716275.1). Lineage (NCBI taxonomy): Eukaryota > Metazoa > Chordata > Aves > Strigiformes > Strigidae > Strix > Strix uralensis. The sequence goes on from NC_133976.1 coordinate 22,982,651, forward strand.
GAAGTCCCACGTTGTATTACCACAAGGGATTCTTTTACCTGCTCTAGAAAAATACTTTAATTAGTGGCTTTTGAGGTCTAAGAAATCACCTTCATTTTGCAAATGTAGGAAAAAGATGTCTCTTTGCCTACTGTTTTTCTTGACATTAAAATGAGATGATTTATGGGTTTTGATGGTATTTCATTAAAAATAGCTGAGCTCTTGTTACCCATTACTGTCACCTTTGATTAGTTTAATGTGGCTATGATCGTATTCTTCCTACATAATTTATCTCCTAGAAGAAATTACATCATTGAATGTAAAAGGCAATATTCAGAGGAAGATTCAGAGTTGCCAGAAGAACAAATTTTGGAAGTGATATAAAGCTTTCTACCTCAAGCAGCAGAACTATGGCAAGAGCAGACCGTCTGGTCTTTGCCTACCACAGAGTTTTGCACATCCTTTGAAACATTTGGTGACGGCCACCCTCAGAGCCAGGAAACCAGATTAAACAAATGGTGGGACAAAGCCCACACTAATTTAATTATCATTGGATGCAGGAGGTTCTTGTGAAATCTCTACTTCGTCCTTGCCCTTCCAGTGGAAATAGAGCTGCAGAACAGGCTAGCAAGCTCATTATCAGATTTCAGAGAAAATAAATCACTGAGCTACTTTTCTGTTAAATGGTAAACAAACAAATGAAAAAATATAGTTGACATGACTAAGTGATTATTTTCATTATGTAGTCAGACAAATAATTTAAGAATTTACAACCTTTTCACCTATATTAGCATGAAATTCAGTCATTGCATGAGCATTACAGGCCTCATCCATCTTCATAAAAAGCCGAAGTAATGACGGTCAGACAACACTTCTGAGGACTCACAAGAAATCCACACAGGCATTTACTTTCAGGTTAAGATGCCTTGCAGAAAGTTGGATACAAGTGGCTGTATTCCACTGATAAAAGTATTGGATAACTGGTCAACATTATCAACAACAGTCAACCACTTAGTCCACAAATTAGGAGCACATTTTCTAGAGGGAAAAGATGGAAAATTTCTCAAAGAAGACAAACAATACTGTATTAAGTATCTCTGAAAAATCAAAGTTCTTGGACTTGATATTTTTAAAATGTTTATTAAGAAAAAGCTTTTCTTTTTACATAGAAAAGATACAGAGGAAGGTAAATAAATGCAGTAGAATTATTACCTCATGTAATAACTGTACAACTGAATTTTAATGACAAAAGTTGCAGAAAACCTAAATATTATAAAAGCCACCTCCAAAATGACTCTGACAGAGCAAGAACAAGACAAAAATGAACATTGAACAACTGTGAATCACAAGTATGTAGAAAGACACAGCTAGTACACCACAAGAGGCCTCGTGCCAAAGTATATTCCTGTTTCAGTATTATGCCTTCAATGGGGAAATCAGATAAATTTAATTCTTTAAGAAAGTATCTGGTGTATCCTGCAATTTATTATTTAATTTTCCAACTTTTCAGAGCTGGAAAGTCTTTAAAATTTTGCTTAAAAAAGAAAGTCAGATAAGACGGATATTTTGTTTTCCACAAACAAATTCTTAAATCTTTCTGTTTTGTCATGTCTTCCAGTGGCAATTACTAGATTATTTTCCCAAGGATTATGTGAAGGAAAATAAGACAATGAGGAGTATTGAATTCAAAGCTGTGAACTGAACTGAGTATTCTTGCATTGCTATCTGTGACAGACTTTGCTGAAGCTTGCAGAAGACTAGAGATCTGCCACAGTGCCTTCAGGGCACCTTCCTGTAAATTTGGGATAATTCACCAGCACTCCACCCATGCCATGGTTAGGAGCAACATCGGGAAGTAAAATCATCTCACAAACAGGTATTGTGCAGATTAAAAAAAAATATACATGGGGAAAATAATGAGAACAGACACTTGAATGGCAACAGAAGACAAAGATTTATTTTTCACTGACTTTCAACTGGTGTTAAGATTGCTTGAAACATCCAGTAAATTTGTAAGACCACCACAGATATGACTACATATGCATATTCTGTCTATCTCACTACCACACCCTCTCTTTATAAAGGCACTAACTATAAATAATATGAAAACGGACAGATAAAATGCCAGAAAAAAATTGGATTGCTTGTATGGACTTCTATGTTTATGTTTGTATACATTCATGCTTTAAATGTACAATTTTAAAATTAATTTAAAAAGTCACCTTTATTTTGGCAATACAACTGATAAAATGAAACATGCAGAACACACAGCTTGACAGAACTCAGTGCATAATTTTGTCAGAATGAAGCAGTTCTTTATCACCCTTTGTGAGTTGGGAATACATTCATATCACAAGGCAAAAAAACCCCCACCCAAAACAGATATCTGGCTTCTGTATTCTGCTTTTCCACATCTTCTCCAACATCTTTGGACAGTAAAATCTACGTCTGACCACAGGTTAAATTGTATGGTTATATTTTAACAGTCTTCATAGTGCAGCAAGGCAAGACAGAGCTGCCTGTATTCACTGTTCTATCTCCAGGCTATCCATTTTTAAGTCGGGGGGTTTAAAGCTAATCACTTCTTCATAGGTAAGTTCTGTAGAGAGGTGTAAGGGAGAGAGAAGAATTAGGTGATATTTTCTGCAAAAGAGAAATATGCCAGACAAAACAGTTCTATGGATGCATGTGAGTTGTAGTTTGTATTTCCGGCCTTTTCAGAGTCCAGATCCAAAACCAGATTGAATTCACTAGGAATCCTTCTGTTAACCTCAGATTACAAACTAGACTCACAAATACAGTTATTGTACAACATGTCTGTCCCCTTCAACTAATTACTAAAACACAAAGGGCCTGAAATGGAAACATCAATTATGCTGTCAGATGACCTGCCAAAATGATGTAATAAAAGACAAAATGTAACGGAAAATGGAATCTTTAAAAGTGCCCAAACAGGTTTTAAAATACACACTTTTAACTGCGGAGAATGTTCTTTATCATTGCTCAGTCAATTGCCTTCAGCATACATCACTCGCAATTCTGTGATAATGCCTTGGGATCTAGGTTTTGGGGTTTTTTTTTATGTTTTATTGTAACTAACTTAATTTTAAGGTCCTCTGAAAAAAAAATTCTTTTGTCTTAGAAGCATGTAACAGTTTTATTTTCATTAAGAAGGGCTTAGCTAGAAACATGGATTCCCTGCTATTTTACCCTGCTTTAGGAATAGCCCTTTATCTTTTCATTCTGACAGTCATGTCCTGTTTTGTGCTTTGCACAGTAATGAAATATGTTGACAGCAGCTACCTCCTATGTATTTTCTCAAGTTAGATATTGTATTTTAAGGACCAGATCCTCTTCACACATAAATATATGGCTAACAATGCAGTACTTCAGGTTCTGTTCCCAAACAATGATGTTTAAATCACATCAAACTCATGCCTATTAGCTTGTTTATTAAACAGATCTGTCTGAGACAGCTGCTACACCTGCAAGTGGACCTAGCACTCCTCTAAAAAGTATGTAAAAATCTCTGGGCTGAATCTTGCTTAACGCTCCGGTTGTGTTATGCTGTAGCATGGTGTACAGTGACCAGCATAACAGCTTTGGTGAAGGATTTCTCTGAAAGAAATTCTGTGTGCAGAACCCCTGAGGAGGAAGGATTAGTTAGGTGACTCTTTCAGTGATTGACTTGCAGCTATTAAGTAGCATCTGGTCACAGGCAGCCAGGTAGGAGCTAGAGCGGTGTTGACTGAACTTGGAGGAAGCCAGTGTCCTCACAAATTGCACACCTGGAACTCTATTAGACATTATTCCTGCTGGCTGTGCATGGTATGTTTATGAAGCTCCCTCAGCCGGTTCTCATGCCACCTACTCAGTAGAGAGTACTGATGTTATGCTGAGATATGTGCAAGTGGAGCAACAGCTAAGGAGAGATAGTGCATATCATTCAACTCTGAATAGCGTACTCTTGGCCTCCAAAATTTTGAAATACTTTCTGACTCATTAAACATGTCAGAAAGAAATCTCTGAGCTTGGGCTGCAAGCCTCAGCAGTGTGCAGTGGAGGCCAAGGAAATTCTTAAGTGCATAACGTGTAAGACAAACTGTCTGAAATCTCTTTACTTTGGTGCTCAGTCCCTCTTGGGATTAAGTGCCACTGATTTGTAATTTGAAAAATTAAAGAATTAAAAAAATTTAAAAAATTAAAGAAAAAGAGCGGAAATATGCCATTGACATCTTGAGAAACTGGGTCAGTATTTCATCAACAGTACAAACGTTTTATGCAAACAGTCACCTTTATATCATCTTACTTAAATGTGGTGCATACTGTACTTGAAAATAAAGTTTCTTTCCCGAGATAAAAGTATGGCCAGGAGGAAGATCTGCATGTCCTGTGCCAGTTTTGAGATTTTTGACTCAGGCCTTTTTTTTGTCCTGTATAAAGAAGGAATTTGACCTATTGTTCCAGCAAGGTCAGTGATGAAGAAAAATATGATACTGTTTTTTCCTAGAGAATTCACCTCCACATCCTCATTTCAGTTCAGAAAGTGTTAAGCTAAGATTGTTCCTGAAATAATTTCAACGGAGTTTCATCACAAACAGAAATGAGCTTCATGACTCGGAAGTTGTTAAACTTTCCTGTTAAAGACTCAGTCAACTGAAAAAGTGGCAGAAAACAAATCTTCCACTTTTAAGTACAGCAGCAAATTGAACATGCCTCTCAATAAACAAGATGTATGGGTGGTGCTGTATGCTGCCAGGTTTTGCAGAGGACAGCATGTGTAAGGAGTAACTGATACCAGTCAATCCGTCTTGTTTGTACAGACACAGTAGGTCTCTAGAAAATCCTTTTCGGGGCTCTAGGAGGTTCTTTTATTGTAGAGAGACCCATGACCCCGCCCCTATCTATCTTTAAGATGTATTTGCTGCCTGTCTCCCCTGCAATGCCCAGGATAAAACATGGCACAAGTGGAAGGGCATGAGTAAGACAAGGGAGGTCAGTATTTTTCATCATAAACCTACCCACTATGTCAATACATTTTTATCAAACCTTTCTGGAGTAAAAGTTATAGAATATACAAATAGAAACAGAAGAACATTTATTTTATAGAATACCTATTTCATCTTAAGCCAAGGAAAGGACTTTATTGATAAACAGGAACAATTAGTTTTCTGGAACATTACTTTCAATTTAAAATGTCTAGTAAGGAATTTTTAGCATAATATGTCCTCATTAGACAATGATGAAATTGGACTGTACTTTTCAGTGTACTTGCAAACTTAGCCACCTTACTTCCGTGATACTGTAGTGCAATATGATCATGATGCAAGCATGGAATTAACTAACAAAAAAAGGTTGTTGCAGTATTTCTCAAGGATGGGTTTTGTGGTGTCACTCCTAAGTAAAATCAACTCTCATCTTAAACAGGATCAATAGTGTTGTTTATCTATTAATCCCAATTACTTGGCTATCTAAAGAATGATTAACAAAATACACATCTATGTGGAAAATACTCATTTCTGGTTCTGAACAAAGCTAGACCAGAATCCCAAATAGTGTCACCTGCCCTAGGACAGTTACTTCAGCTGAGGATCTGACCTAGAAAACTAAAAGCACGACAGAATATGTGGTTACCTGGTAACCAGCATCAGCTTTTAGTTAAGATTAAACTTGCTATAGGGAATCTAGTGAGGAGATGATAGAATGGGGGAGGGGAGCAAAATCCAGAGAGGAAACACAACCCTTTCCACCTCTCCACTCCCACAAGTGCACACATAGACTTATCTTGTTTCACTGACGCTTAAGAGTTCAAACTGGTCTGGTTAAAAACAGAGGAAAACTTACTTAAGTAAGGTTTTGTTCTGCTGCATGTATTGACTACTGTGTGCAATTCTGTTACCTTTCCATTCATCTATGGTTCGCTCCTTATTCTCTATTGACTCATCGTACAGCTCGGCCTCAGGTTCATCATCTGGATCGTGATACTGTACAAAGTATGGATGTGCAAGTGCTTCCGAGGCAGTAATTCTTTTATCGCTGTCTAATATAAGCATCTTCTCAAGAAGATCTACAGCTAAGGGAAAAAGAGAAACGTGGTTCAAAGCCAGAAGAGACAATCTAGAAATAAAAGAGAAGACAACTGTTTACACACAATCTATTCTCACTCACCTTAAACACAGTTAACATCATTGGCAAACCCACAAAATTTAGACAGTATAACAAATAAGTTTTGAAGATTTTATACTGTGAGTGCAATTTTCAGCGCTGAAAGAAGCTTCTGGTTTGCATGTGGTATGCACAAAGGTTCACTATAGTCTATTTGAGATCTGATTCACCTCTTCAGACACCCAAGGCCTTCATTCTGGAAAGATTTCTGTGTGCTTAAAAATTAAATATCCTGGGTTGTGCCTCATGTGCTTAACTTGGTCCCAATCAGTGCAAACTTAGGTAACTTAAAATTGTGAATGTGAGGTTACACTTTTAATTAGGTGCATCAATGAAATCATCAGATGAAAACCCCAAAGCAACTTTACAGGACTCAGCAGAAAGAAAGTATGTTTGAAGTTGACAGTTGCAGAATATTAGAGAGAGATCTGCAAGGTTGAAATTGGTTTTCTATGTAAAGTTTATCATAACTATTTAAAATATTATATAAAAATGATTTTTAGTGCTTTCATAAGCACTGTCGTTAATTTGCTTTTATGATATTAATGTGTAGCATGCTCTTATGTACCTCATGCAAATAAATCCCATTTTTTATAAGAAAGTGTTCACAGCTACTTGTATTTGTAAAAATAAAATCGTCTTTTAATACACAGAACAAATTCAGACCACTTTAACTCATAATACTTCCCTGTATAAAATGTTCTAATGTGCACTCGATGGAACTGACCAGGCACTGTCGTAAGATGACTCCAGTGACTCAAATGTCTCCTTTGCCATGTCACAAGAAATGGTTCACAGAAACATCTCTTTTGCACAGGCAGAACCAGTTGGTTAGACATAAAAACAACTGTGCAGGATCAGACCAAAGGTCTGTCTAGCCCAGTATCCTGTGTCAAACAATGGCGCATGTATTCCTAGGAAATAATACTCAAAAGGGTCATTCAAACAGCTACACTTCCTGGTATATTCTTCTTCTTGCCAGCAATTTACAGCTCATGGCCATCTGAGCCAGAAGCGATGTCTCTAGTCTAGGCCCCATGACATTTTTATTTATTCCTGCTATATATAGCCAGCTTTTGCTTTTCACCCACAGACTGTTTTCCTTACAGGAGATTCCCGTAATCTCCATCAGAAACAAAAGACACATGCTTCATGAAGGGAATAGTCTCAAGTTGAAAGGTTAAGCAATGCTCTTCTCACTGGTCTGATCATTACTATATGAGATCATATAGCAAAGGAAGGCTTGAGTTCCTACGTTAGTGAAAGATTTAATCAATATCAGTCTGACTTTCTTACCTAATGGATTGGCACCACGAAATACTGCTTTCAAATCCTGTTGAGGCATATGTGGAAGAGATTCAATGTATTTTCTTGCCTAGGAATAAATCAATATACATACCACATGCACAGAGGTTAAATTTTGCCCAACAATAACCATATCAACTCTAAAAAAACAAATGTAATATTTTTTATGTTTCTTCTACATGGGAAACCTTCTTCACATAAAACCATAATGTATGACTGTGTTTTAAGCAGTCACTCCTGTATATTGCACAATAAGCAAGGGGGTTTTAAACAGGTGTATTTTCCTTAAAGGGTTATGTGTTAGCACTTATGTTTTCACCTATGCTTACTGGTTCATTGCAGTGTATCCCCAGGGAACACATGCATGTAACATTCAACCAGAAATTGCAACCTAAATCATCTTTCAGTTACCCTCAGCAAAGTGGTATAATCCAATCTGCATCCTTCCCTCCTCTGTCAAACAGTAGCTTCACTAACCGAAGAAAAAATCCTGATACTCCCAGGACTCAGATCTTCAGATGTTTAACAGAATTTATAGCTTGTCTTGTCATCCAAACTCAGCTAGGAAAAGCCTACCCACATGTTGGACCCACAAACATCAGCATGGATCCTGACATACGTGAGCTACGAATTTCTGGACTGAGGTAGATAGGTCAGCAAGCGAAGAGGTTGAATGCTGGTCCTAAGGGATGGGATCAGATGAGACAGGGAATTCTGAAATGGAACAGTTAAAGAGGCAGCAAATGGCTGTCCCCAAATCTGTAAAAAAACCAGATGGTCTTTGAAAAAACCTTAATCCTTTTAAAACATGTTTATGTTACAGGGACATCTCCCTGCACACTTAAAAGGAGACTATCTGCAGGAGGCTAACTAAGCATCCTTGGCCTACTGAAGACAGCAAAGGAGATAAAGTTGTTCATACCAAGCAGCTCCATAGCTTCAAGTGAGATACCAGATTGAAAATTATGGAACTATCTTCTGGACTATCATGAAGCGACTATAAAATACTCTGACATATCATCTGTGCAATCCTACAACCACACTTGGGAAACAGATCCTCTTCCCTACACTGTTCTCTCTGCCATCACCTTAATTTCTGCAACTACGATGAAGTGATACAAAGATATTTTAAATCATTACATAGCACAGTTTATTTTCAAACTGTGTTCTAATTTAACGAGGCAGATCTATTTATTTTTTCTGCTTCTTGTAAGATATAAGCATACTCTATCAAAATTCTAGACTACCATTAGTGACACATTTCAGAGTCTTACTAAAATAAGCAAGCTTTCATGTGTTATGTCCCCAGCCTGTTAAAAGTATATTAGCATTTTCCCTTTTTATTATGGGGGCTGACAGCAAGGCTTTCTAAAAGGATGATTTCTTCTTAGCAGCCGTAGCCAGTCATGCAGAGAATGATGTTTAAAGACTAGTCAAACACCAGCTTCACTCCACCTATTTTATGCCCCTAAAGTTCATAAAGCCAGCAAACACCTGCTAGAAGGTGAGGGTGTGCAGCTCTTATCAGGAGTTAAGTCTTCCAGGGCATTAGTTTCTATGTATGTATGAACAGCAGAGCAGAGAGAGCTGTCACATTCTTGCATGGAAGCTATGGACTAGGGTAGAAACAAAGTAAAATTATCTTGACAAACATCTGTGGATTTGTGGATTACGTGTTTCTGTACGGACATCAACTAACATCACTAATCCAAACACAACTGAACAAGATAAGGTCAAAATTATCTCCAACCTTGCCCAGAAGTCCTTTGAAAACAACACAGACCTATCAAAGTATATTTCCCAACCTGTCTCCTCTGCTTATATATTCACCACAGGAACCCAACCAATAGAATCCAGACATTGAAATTATTCTGAAAGTAATGAAATATAAACCCATATTAACATGAAAGACTGACAGAACAGCTCAGTAACTTGTGCTGAAACATCCCATGAGATTGATGTTTTAGTTTCCAGTTCTTTAATCCTCTACTTATAACTGAAAATAGGTTTGGCATTTCAGAAAATATCTGACCTTGCTGTTAGAAGAATGGAAAAAATTGTCCGGGACTGCAAGCTGCATTAAGAAATATCTAAACAGTAAGGCCAAACTACAGGTAAAGAAGAACTAGAATGAAGGAACAGAATAGGCACTCCCTTGCAAGAGGCAAGTACCTCCAAGCAAGGTACGTATCTCCTTTGACATTGCTCCTCTAACCAGCTAGCAGCAGCCCAGAGGTGACCTAGCAGCACTCCCACTCATTAACTTGTTTTTTGTGTTCTCCCTATGCTCTAAAGGTATAATTAGCCTCAGTAAAAGTTTTTGCGTTCCTGTAGCTCGCTGAGGTATGCTCTGAAACACAAGAAATTAAAGACAAAAGCAGATACTATCTCCAGTAAATATTTAAGGTGCTTAATCTCTTAAGCTTACAAACTGACTAGTTGTGGGTAAACCACACATTTGTATATGCTATGAAAGTGTTACTGCAAAAACCGTAGGATCTTAATAACACGTAAAGGCTATACCTACACTTAAGACAGCACAGTCTGAGATCTGCTGGTTGATTCAATCTCTGGCACAAGGACAGGTCCTCCTCCTGCCCCAGCCATTCCCAGGTGCTGGGTACCCACAAACTCTGGGGCTGCGCCTCGGCCTGTGCTGATGAGGTTTTGTTATGCTTGGACCTTCCAGAAATACAGGGTTGCTCTGGCTCTTCTACTACTCCTGCTTACTTAACCCACTAGTGTATTCATTTGTTAAGTTCAAAGAAAACCCATCAATATACACACAATCTGAAAAGCAGCCATTAGTATTAGTCTGAGGTGTATACAGAAAAGGTTTAAGAAAACAGCTTCAGCTCAGGAGGTATCTGTGCTGTTGTTTATCTGAATGTTTACACTGTGCCCATCACCTGCCTTGATCAATCAATACCACATCTCATTCCTCAGCTTGATATCCACAGTTACTGCTTAAAGTGAATCCTTTAAACGTAGCTTTAGCAGAGAAACGAAGTGGAAATTGTTCATTAACTAGATTACTATTTTAAAGTAGTCATATGGAGAGTTAAAAATCACACCGTTAACTACAGATATTATCATGAAAGTGGACCTCAGACAAGCATTCAGAGAGATGAACAAATACAAATTTCAAATTAGGGATCCAAATAAGAGCACTCATGCAGAACACACATTATTTGATTCTGGTATCTCTGTTGAGATCCCTTACAACAACGGAAAGCATAAAAATTACAGAGACATCAGATTGAATAACAACAGTATCATGCTCTGAACTGAGCATCAGTTTGAATTTTTTTATTGTAAGTACAGCAGCAAAATAAAAGATCACCAGGACCAGTTGCAAAACTCCTTTCAAAAACGGGGTACGTGAGGACAAGTATCAAAATTAATCCAGCTGACAATCAAGAAATTTGGATACCTCTAAACGGATTATTTTTTGAATGGTGTCATTCTAGCAACAAAAAATAGAGATAATTTTAAAAGTGTTTACTCATTTCCAAATCAGAGTATCTGTGTAACACAACCAGTGACATACAATACCAATTAGAGAAAAGAATGACAGAAATGAATGACAGTTAACCGAATGAAGCTGGGAACTCACATGTTCTGATGAGATCTTCTTCAGAAGTTCAGAACTGGGTGTGCCCACAACTTCCATTATTCTTTTTAGTTGATCGATATCTGCATTATTTCAGGAAAATAACAGCACATGGTCCTTCTGGGTTTAAACGATTAATGAGCTTTCATGCAGATAGTTAAGATGTTTAAAACTATTCAGCAAGATAATTCCACTGTAGTGCATGGAAGGATACCAATTGAAACCTGCTTAAACCTAGTCCTGGAGTATCAAATTCTCTATTGTACTATAGGAATCTGTCAGGTGTGCCTGTACATGGGAAAGATGCATGCAAAATATTGCTTTCCTGTTCTAGTTCCCAATTTAACATATTATTATTCTTAAACTTAATACCACATTTATGTTTCAGTTATCTGAGGGATTTCCGAAGAACAGTCTAATGCGATAGAGCACACAGGGCTAGATTACTAATCTGAGGGCTGGTAAGTGGAAAGTTCTCATTTGGTAGCTTTAAGAATCTGTTTTGTATTAGTTTCAAGATTAAAAACCTTGAAAATGTTCATTTTTCATTGTCATATATGATCTGTAAAGTATATTACATTTTCCCTAGAGACTCAAGGTTATTTTACAGTTTTATTTAAATTGCTAATCACATAACTGTAGACAATATTTTATAACAGCTAAAAAATTCTTATCTCTTGAAAACTAGATGTATTGATTCTTCCAAATACCACATATCATGTAATCACAGTCTGAAGCACAGTCATCATCCAGATGATCAACATTTGGACAATGTCTGTGGTTACAATAGAGCCTAATGATGCTGACCACAATAGAAAGGTCAGCAGGGAGACTTGGTCTCTCATCTCGCTTATTTTTCAGGCAATTCTAATGTCATGTTGTTTTGCACCTGGCAACAGCTTAGTTTTACAGAAGCGTTTGCTTTTTGAGGGGTTTCAGGGTAGTGAGAATGTCAGTACAGAAGAAGGTGCCTTTGTTCCTCATATTAAAGGCTTTCCTCTTCTGATGCAGTTGTTTCCTCATTCCTCATGTGTTTTTCTTCAGTTTTCTTTTATTATTTTACCACTCTCCTCAGCAACGGCTCTTTTTTTCCTCCTGTCAGCACAGAAAATGCCAATGAAAATCCCTGATGCTCCAGCAGGGACCACAGCACAGCGCTGAAGAGAAGAGGGGGTTTTGTTGCTCCTGTGGCATTTCTGGAACTGCTGGCTTTTTTAAAAACAGGACACAATATGCCTGTTAATTCACTTATTATTTAAAAGCTAATTTGTTTGCATTTTAGGAACTTCCAGCCTAAAAGCAGTTCTGTTTTTTAAAATTATGTTAGCCAATCAAAAAATACTGCCTTCAGCTTCAGTTTTAACGTATGTTATTTCAGTAAGATACACACATGGAAGAAATCTGCTCTGTTGTAACTAGGTTATTATTTACATACAGATACACAACAAAGAATAAATGTAACTTTTTGTTGTTTAGGAACATCTGTTACTGTTCTTTTCCTACCAGTGGGTCTCACATTCATCTGTCATATTCATCTGTCATATACACTAAACTGAAAGATAATCAAAATGGTTTACTGTTTTAGAAGTTTGTTACCTCAAAAAGATTTTCATGGAAACACTCAAGTCATTAGAAAAAAAGGAAGAATTAGAGAGTATCTTTATAGCTGCATTTTATGTTTTATGTTAAGGATACAATCATTTCCAGGAAATAGGGCCTTCCCTTTCAATAGCTCTGCCATGATGCATCCAACCGACCAGATGTCAACTGTCAAAAAACGGAGAGAGAAATGTGTACGATGAATCAAAGAGATCCTTAAACAGAGTTGCCCCTTGTTTTAAAGCTATCACTATATCCAGCTGTAGCAAAATGTAAGTCTTCACAATTTACCTGTTTGATTGTAGTGCATCCAGTTTAACATAATTTCTGGAGCTCTGTACCATCTTGTTGCAACATATCCGGTCATTTCATCATCAGTTTGTCGAGCCAAACCAAAGTCTAAAATCTACAGAATAAAAATAAAAAATAATTTTAAAAAATCCCTTCTCACTTTTGTTATAGGTACTGATTTTCCCCATTACACATTTCTCAGTTTATCCATAGTCCCTCACTATCGGTGAAGCGAAACAGCAACACTCTGCGGACGAGCTCATCTGCTCTCCCTGCTGTATCCCTTCAGCCTACGTGTTTGCATAAAGATGCTTCCACTGCAATAAGCCTGGCCTTTTGTCCTCTAAGGCAAACTTTACATTTTGCCTCAAGTTCAATTTTTCACTGACATTCATTTGCTAAAAATAAGCACTGTTGCGATAAAAATGAGACACTATCAACTGGGAATGCTCGTGTAAAATACCAATGACAAGTGCCACTTGGCCATTTAGACATTTAAAGACCACACAAGCTCATCACAAATCTGCAGAATTTCTGTTGCTTCCCTCTCACATCTATCTAAGCATTTACCCAAATCACGCGTCATTCTGATGCCACTAGGAGAGAAACATATATCCTGCATAACAAGGTAGATTTAAATCACACACCATCTGTTTTCAGTAGAACTCCCCCGCCAAAACAACAAAGGAGCTCTGTTTAGGTACACGTATTACTCATAGGCTTGATAGCAAAATGTTCCCCTCCATATGCTCTCCCTTGTTAAGTTTACATTGACGGGAAGTTATTTCAATTACATTTTCCCTGCTCATTTCTTTGTTTTCTATTTTTTGATTAGTCTGTGTCCCACTAATTACAGAGCTAGAAGGCATGCTCTTAAGAGAGACTGTTGTGAAAGGGTACTACTCTCTGAGCCTCAGTGCTGTTTGTTAAGTCAGTCATCTGAGCTAGTTAGCATCTCTTCAAACAGAAATGTGAATTGAGATCAGTGGCAACCTCCCATGGTGAGATCCAGGATTATTTATTAAGCTGATGGTTAATCCTTTTCATTGAGAGTAAGAAAATTTTAAGAGTGTCATTCAAAACTCCTCAGTTATAACTCAATTTAAAGATATTAAAAGCCAAAAGGAAAATATTAAGATATAAATAACACAGTAACATCTTCTAATATACTTTAAAAGCATTATTTATTTCTTAAATAAGCAAAAATAAAAGCATGAGGAAAACAAGGCATGAATAATGGTGTGAAAAATAATGCCCTTATTTTTATAAGGATTTTGGCAATATTTTTCTTTAATAGCTGATCCCTTCTATCAAATGTGTACACACACGTTTTTCTTCTTTTTGCTTCTATTTCCTTTTTTGTTTGTATCAGGAAATATCCACTAGTTTGTTCTATTAGAAAATAATTTGGTATTGGAGGAAGTAAAACTATAAATGTAAACAAAGCGAAGAGCAGCATAACAAATGCTAGGCATGGAGGTGCACAGATACCATAATAGCAGAGAAAAAGATTAAAAGTTTCCTTTACTTACAGTACAAAAATACAGCACACATTTTAGAGTGCATGATCAGACCCAGATGACCAATAAAATTTCACAGATGCTGAACATACATGCACGAAGACATTAAAAGGATAATCATGAAACTTGCTGAGCATCTGCAAGTGTCACTGAACCCAACAGGAACTACAGTTTCTCACCACAGATCCGGATTAGCGCGAGAACCTAACTACACTGCTCTTATTCACTACTGTGACTTTTTGCTGATTTTGTAGTATTTGGAATATTTTGTTAAATCCCTCGCAGCTGGAATAAAGGAATTACATCAGAGTCTCAGTCACAGAGAGAAAGATGTCTCTGGCTGTCATGGAGAAATGCTAAACTTCTCATTCTTGGGCTTAAAGGCTTAGAAAGCTAGAAGATATATTTTCCTTCTCCAGAGTCTCATGCTTTTTATGTAATACTGTATCACACAGATACACAAAGAGATGTATTTATATAGATGTGTACATTAAAATAGCACTTGATAAGTGTGGATTACAGGGTTCTTTTTGGTGGGGTGGTTGGTTTTTTGTGGGGTTTTTTTGTTGTTGTTTTTTTTCACTGCCTGTAACTGGTAATGCTGGTATCTTTTTTCATAACAAAGGTTGTTACAAGGCTTCATCTAAACATGGCAGATGCAGATACATATCACAGGTCAAACTTTTAAGAAATACTCAGTTAAGTACTCACTCATGGACCAAATTATTAGCCTATGTACCATCTGTGAGGAACTAGGAATGAATATTTTGCAAAGATACTTGTGTTCATACTAAATTAATATTTGAGAGAAAACACATGTTCATGGAAATGGGTTTTCTATGCCAGCGGAGCAACAGTAGCAAACAGTTGAAATTAATAGAATCAGAAATAAAAACGGTAGCTAATGTTTTCTCAGAAAACTGTCATCTTGAGAGCTTTTACGACATTCTTCATTACAACAGCATACCTACCCTCAATTCACAGTCTTCATTTACGGCTAGGTTACTGGGCTTCAGATCCTGTAGCAGAACAGATAGAGTTAGTCAAGTACAATTTTAACCAATATAACTATGTCTTAGTAACACATTTAATGCACAGAGGGATACACTCCATTCATTTTTGTTATCGCAATGAGTGAACTCACCCGGTGGATGATTCCAGCTGAGTGAATATACTGTGAAACAAGAAGGGAAAAAAAAGGTAAGATTTGAAGTTAAAGGTGAAGGAAGGTAAGTCACTTGTCTTATCTTTTCACTTCTGAGACTGATTGTTTTATATACAGAAAAGACTTACGTCACACTACATTTTCAGATCAAACAGAGGTATGACAAACTTCAAAGCCTCCTTGTTTTGTTTTGTTTTATCCACAGCTGGATATTTCAAGAAAGGTAACCATGAAGACTAGATTCTAACATAAAAGATAGCACTTGCAGTGATTCTTCTGTTGAAAGTTTCTTAACAATTTGGAATTTGTTCCAGTCTTATCTGGATGTCTGTGTTGATCAGCTAGTGGCTCAGTGAAGTCAGTGGCCTAGGGAGCAGTATGGTTGACTCCTAGATGATGTGTCACCTTCCCATACCATGAACACTGAATGTAGGTGAGAGATACTCACGCTCTGGGACAGCTTAGTGACCAAAATACCCACCTAAGCCACAGCATTACTGCTTTCAAAGCAGGGACCCAAAGCAGTATTTCAGTGGTTATTTAGTGTCTCTGCTATTTTAATAAAACATTAAAACTCAAAGATTGAGAAAACCTCACTCTGTAATTGCCCATCATTCACTTGTTAGGATTGACAGTCAGTCTATCTATGACCTTACTGACCAGGATCAGCAAGACCTTGAAAACCTTCTCTTTATTCTCTAGAGGTGAATTCATCTTCTTTTTTAGGAGCAGAGATTACATGCAAAACCTGTGTATCATCAGGGAAAACCCAAAGAAAACACAAGGGCATTATTCTTCCTCCAGACCTACACATGGTTTATCAGAAAGGCATGGTCACCCCGAGCTCTCCTCACAACACCCGCGAGCAACTGAACGAAGAGGAAACCCAACCACCGCTGGTGACAGAAGGAGCTGTGTCCCTGCTCTGCTGAGACAATGACAACAGCTCCTCTCCTCTTGGTGCCTCTACCAGCCAGCTCAGGAGCCTGCAAAACTATGCAGCTCCATGTTAACGCTTTGTCTGCTCGGACAGCTTCTGCAGGGCGTGAAGCCTGTGCTTCATACTGCTGAACACACCTACCAGTGAGCCCAAAGCTTACTCAGATATGCAAATACATGTTGTAATGACTCCAGCGTAGATGTAAGCGAGGAGTTATATACAATCAAATGTTCTTCAACTAATGAGACGTGAGAATTTCAATTCCAGAAGAGATGAGCCACCATCAACCCCTCCCATTTGAAACAGAGCCAGAAACGCACCTGAGTGCATTTCTGAAATTAATATTCACTCCAGAGCACAACTCTTACTACTATTTAGCTCTGACACAACATAGCCTTATATTCAAAACCCCAAGCTGGATAATTAACTCCAGAATCCATCTTCCTAATTAAGCTATTAACTTAAGTAAATGAGACAAAGCAATTAAGGACTCAGTTCTGCAATTTTTAGTCACTAAAATCTGCACTTAAATTGACAGAACCTGCATGCATGCATAAGAATTACTGTCTCGGGCACAAGGTGACTTGCTGAAAATCATGTAATAAGTATATTTCAGAGCCAGCATTTACCATGGCTTGCTTTCAAATATACAGTTATTTTGCATGTCTAAAATATCAGTTATGGTTAAGTTAGCTACTAAAGCAGCTGACCCATCTCTTTTGTTTTTGCTTATGCCTGGGAAAATCAACACTGGTCTGAGAAAATGCTTATCACCTAGTAATGGGAAGCATTTTCTATATCTTCTCCCGTTATAGAGACTTATATGTTTAATGTCAGCAAAATCATACATATTTTAATTCTTTCAGAAGGAAATTTTGTTAAAGTTTCATTGCCAATCACCCATGTTGTCTAATTGTATAAATTTTCACTGACATGATTGAAGGAAACAATGACTTTACAGGCAGAGTAAATCCTAGGTGATCATGTGCAACACCATACATTGCTAGGATAAACTTCTACTTCCAGAAATTTCCCGAAGAACCCAACTAAGTTGGTTATCTCTTCACATGTGACACTCTCTTCAAAAATGAGGGCTGTAGTTTTTCAAACTACATGTCTTTCAAAGCACAAACGTGAGTTACTTGCCATATCATTCTTTATCAATTTCACATTCTTCGGGAAGTTTTTTCACTACCTTCTCATGACAGGTGAAGTGTCTAAAACACACACTGTGCTACAGAACATGTTCACTTGAGACACTATATAGAAAGTGATTCTTCTTCAGCAATAACTTAAATAGACACTGATCTCAAGTTAATGTTCAAGGGGAGTATTCACATGTATTGTGCATGTAAACACTGGCAGACTTGGGGTTTTATTTCTGGTTAGAAAAATGATCTGATAATTTCTGAAATGATTGCTGCTATCTGCACACTCTTAAGACATAAAAAAAAAAGTGTTTAAGTACTGTCACTGCAATGAACCAGTTGTTACTACATTGCTGACTCTAAAACTCCTACATTCAGCCAGTACCTTAAGACCTCGAAGTAACTGATAGATGAGAAACTGTATATGGTCATCCGTTAACTTCTGGCACTTCACAATGTTATTCAGGTCAGCACCCATTAAATTTGTCACAAGATACCTGTGAAAATAAAACACAGAGAAAAAAACCAAAGAAACACACCTCATTTAAGAATGGCAGAATGTAAATCCTTCTAAAAGCAGCACATCTAAAGAGTAACTACACATTCCCATGTAGGTTCTTTTTCGTTGCTCTACTAACAAACAGTTTATGCCCTTGAAATCAGATATGAGCTTTAATAATGGAATTACAGCTATGAGATTTTATATCATGAAGAAGAAAAATCCTTACAGTACATTAAAAGCTTTTATCTCTGTTTTCCCCACGACACACTACCGTAGTTCAGTGAGGGGAGAACACATCATATTTTGAGATGAATAGGAAGCCTCACCCAACATCAAAGTGAAAGCCTGAGGCACTAAAACTACAGCACCTGCAAGGCCCCGGAATATCTGATGATGGAGATTAACACTGTATTGGTTGAAATAAGAGTGTTTTGCATAACTTCCCTCCCTGCCCCCACTGGAAGTTTTATTTTTTAACAAATTTCACAGAAATGTCTTTTCCAAAAACAATGCTGGGACAGAAGTCTGCATCTATCATACCCAGTTCTCATTTGTGTAATTTTGCCCCAGAGTCAAAGTGGTTTGGCCACTAATTTCCATGGAGGTAAAAATATATTAACTACTATTTCTTGTGCTAAATTGTTTACTTAAGTGCTTATACACGATGTAAACCAAGATGAACTCAGCATAAATCATATGAGTAACACCAAAATACACCTAGTCCTAGGTTAGTCAGGAATCTAG
Source organism: Strix uralensis (assembly GCF_047716275.1). Classification (NCBI taxonomy): domain Eukaryota; kingdom Metazoa; phylum Chordata; class Aves; order Strigiformes; family Strigidae; genus Strix; species Strix uralensis. The sequence continues at coordinate 23,001,622 of NC_133976.1, forward strand.
CCTAAATTCACCTTGTCTCAGTTAACCAACAGAATACTTTCCTGCATTCCTGAACTATCCCATCTAGCTATGAAAAAATAATCTACAGCTAACACATAATTGAACTGAAAAAGTTTTAAGTTTACTGGCATTTATGCAGCATCAAGCCATTTACCATATCCCTATAATCTTATTAATTATCATTCAAAAAAGTACAAAAATGAGGCCCATCCTCCTGCCTTCTCTTTCATGGAAAAGCTGCAAAAAGCTTTACTGGTGTTCTTCACAAAGCTAACTGTGGCTGCAAGTCTGTTAGAAAAATACATGCTTCCTTTTCAAAACCAGAATGGTACTTACTTACTAACTAGTCAAAATGATTTAAAAATTGTACTTACACTTCATTAAAATTTTCTATTGATGTTGCAGGTGTAAAAACATCTAGCAATCCTATAACCTGAAAGATGAGGGAATTGACATTTTATTTTTACAAATCTGTAAAGCAACACATAACTACTATTGACAGTGCTTAGCATTTTTGGGATGAAACTTACAAAAACATGACATAGAGTCTCCTGAAAACTTAGTACAAGTGGCACAGTAGGTGTTCTATACAGGTATAGCCTCAGCTATCCCCATGATCAACAGAAAATGATATTAATTACAAAAAATAATTACAATAAGACTTTAGACAATCAGAAATAAAGGCAGGAAAAGTAATGTCTTATTACAGAAAAGCTGACACACAGCTTATACACTTGTTATACTTAAGATTATGCACAATTTCATGGGTTATCTTGTTCTGTTGTTATTTAACTTTTTTAGGATTTTTTCTTCAGGATACTTTTCAATCCACTGTTTTTTATTCAGGCTTCAATTCATCAAGTTACTTTTAAGTAGGTGGATACTCCCACTGAAATCAACTTTGCCACGTAAGTTTAGAATACTGCTCAATGATTTGGGGCCTGAAGTTCTATTATCTTTCATTTAGATATTACACTGTTGTTAATTTCAATGAGAGTATCTGCCCTTAATTTCTCAACAGAATGCAAATTCAGAAAAAGCAGGTTTGAGGTTCTCATTTTCCCTGGACTGATGTTTCAAGAGTATCCAACAGTAGCGAGCAGAACATTCTCATTACTTTAGTTAGAGAAGAGTAGGATCACTTGTTTTGGATTTCATTATCTGCATCTTCGAGATGAAATTAGATCATTTTTCAATAAAAAGGCAGCCTTTTACTGAAAGTGTCTACTTTAAAGCCCAGTGACTTCACTACATGTAAGATGGCTAGGTCCAGGTACCTTGGGCAGCTAGAGAGTTGTATATACTTTTTGAAAGAGATTGTACCTAACTGAAATTAAGCCTATATTGCAAACTTTCGACATAAAAATCCAAAGGGAAAGAACTCACTCTCCACTTACGTTCTCGTGCTTCATGTGCTTAAGCAACCGAAGCTCTCGATAGGTCCTCCTCGCATGAATAAGTGATTGAAAAGGTCTTGAAAGCTTTTTTACTGCCACCTTCTGTCTTGTTTTGGTATCATACGCTGAACTAGAAAAGGAAAAAAAGTCCATGTCGATGGCATGTTCTAATTCAAAGCTCTCAGGTAGTTCACTGGAGAAACCTGTACCCTCCTGGGGTCTCTTACTCCCTCCTTTGCCCTCTTTCACCTTCTACTCAGGGACTACAACTGGGGGAGCTAGTCAGCAGTAACTGAGTATTCGAAGACAGTTCCCTTGTTTTCCATCTAGCAAATTACTAACTCTTACGATAATGTTCAGGACTCGTCCCCAGGTAACCCTTATCCATATGGCAGGAAAAGTAACCAGAGAATTAGCTCCATTAGTGCAGCCCCAGCCTCCAGCTCCAAGGCAAGGCTCACTCTGGGTCTTGCTGAACAAACTGAAGTCTTTACTAATTAGAGGAACACTGACATTGTGCCTAGCAATATTAATTACCTATGTGACCATTAGCTTGCTAGACGATAATGCCACAAAACTGGTATCAAAACAGGATGTTGACATAGCCAAGGCCATACCATTTCCTTGGGAAATTCTGGTAACAAGTGAACACGGGGTACACTGCAGACCACAGATACTGCTGACACACAGCATGTGCTTAACTTCATACAGATGGAGATGCCCCACTGAAGAGGACACTAAATACCCCTCACCATTTGCACAAAAGGGAGACCCACTGTTTTTTGTGCATCAGAAAGACATGACAAGCATAACAAGCCACAAATAAATGCTGCCTGTTATGCAGCACAGGAATAAAAATGATCCCTGTATGTCATGACATTACACAGTACAGTTATAAAAAGATTCAGTTTGCTACCTTCTCTTATGAAGAAAAGAATATTTTCTTTAAATTGTTACTCTTATCCACTCAATTAAAATTGTGTTCAATCAAAATACCTTGATATTTCCCTGTTTAAAGTGTGGATAACACTATCTATGCTTGCTAGAGAGCATTAGCAAGCTGAGAACCTTCACACACATCCTACAGTGCTTTTTCAGAGTTACAAACATGAAAATTAGATAACATGAAAAATGCACAGAGTAGGATGACAACAATCAATGGTCACATGAAATGCTATTAGCTCCTTATGAACAGTGTTTTAAACAGTCCTGCAAATTGTAGTAGGAGATACCTGCTAGAGACAAAAACCATTGACCGTGCCTGGAGTAGCTCCCAAACTAATACACCAAGCCTATAATCAGCTCCAAGTAGGTGGACTCCTACACATATTTGGTGCTCTTCTAAAGTTATGAAGAGCCAAGTGAAGAGCAAAGCCTCTTTATTTGCAGACAGCTGGAAGACAAGTTATGTTTCTAATGAGAAGCAACAAAGGATACAAGCAACAAATGGGCAGGAAGACCAGAGTGGCATCCAAAAGGTGATCGTGATCCAGTTATCCTAGAATTCACCCAACCTCTGCAAAGGCCAATGCAGGGTATACATCCAGCAACACTTTTATTTGATAAAAACAGAGAAAGGGTAAGTAGATTTAATCAAACAGTTTGTTGCAGGCACCATGGAAGGAGTGAGTCACTCATGAGATAAATGAAATAGATAAGCCGATTACTTAGCTAGTTTCTTGCAAGCACCACAGAAGTGGATCTTCAGGAAAGCTTTAAAGGTGTACAGGGTTGTGGCTTTGCTGAACACCTCAGGAAGGGCATTCCCCAAGAGAAGAAAGCAAGCACAGGAAGAAGACGACTGGTCTCACTCTGAGGAGTGGGTGGAAGGGATATGACAGAGATACTTGTTCTGACAGTAGGGTAGGGACAGAGTTATTCAGGATATGAGGATGCTGTGTTGCTCAAATACGTGGAGCAACTCAAGGAATGAACAGTGCGAGAAGAACTGACAATAGACATATCTTAAATTCCACATGACTGGCCACAGAAACAACATGAAGGTTGCACAAGTAAATTTGAAGAAATAAAAAGGAAGCCAATGCTTAGCTGTTAATGTAACAAAGATTAGATATAATTGCCCTGTGTGTAATCCTGGCCAATGAAGCCACTGGAGAACACCACCAAGTCTCATAAACACATACTTTCTCTATCCTTTCCAGCTTTTTTCCAGTGGAAAAGGAAATGTTTGTCCAGATAAATAAATAACATTGCCCAAAACAGCAGTCTGTGCTTAACAACTTGGCTCTTCTAGTAATTCACAAGCCTTCCCACTCATGTTTGTACTGGTCTGTGAAATACTGTGTACATTACACAAGGCTAGGAGGAATTAGGTTTTAAATCCCGTTATCGTGATAAACATCCCACTCCTCCCAATGCTAAGTTCAAATTTGGGTTTCAGTGGTTTAAAAACCACTGATCTTTAAGACAGTTTGCTTTTTACCCTCCATATGAGTCAAGGCTGCAAAGTTTTCAGATGGTACAAAGCCCTGTTTTTTTGGCTTCGGTAATTCTTATGACAGCAGATTTTTAGACCCAGGATGGAAACATGTAAGGAGAGAGAAACGAATAAAAGAAAGAGAAAACAAATGGCCACTTGAGTCCTGGGACCTCCAATGAGAAATCATGACTTGAAGCTGCACAGGCCACGGACTGACTTGGTTTAAATGAGCTCCTCCGCAGTCAAGAAACCGTACCAAATGATAATCCGAGCTAAAAACTTCCGTCTCTTTCCTTGCCTGGTTTACCATCTTCATAATTCAAGTTATTAACAGTGAAGCATTCCAAAATATAGATTTCACATTGTTTGAGCTCTCAGGTTTGTCAGATTCAAGGGTGACTTACATCTGTGATCTCTGCTACTGCCCCTGTGATCACATTTTGCAAGCAGCAGGCCGCTGCCTGCATTCCTCCCTGTGTAGACTTAACGCTTCTTAATTTAGACTCTGTCTCCCCCTCTTGCTATTATATCATCATAACTGCAATCTGGGTTGTCCCCTGAATCGTTCCCTGAGTAAACTGTTAGGTGGCAGGATAAACTGCTTCCCTTTCTACATGATTTCCCCAAGAATGTTCAGCTTTCAGACTACTCCCTGGATAGGACATCTCTGGTCCCAGTCACGGCAACAATATGGACCCACTTGTGCTTGACACCTGCAAACCCTTCCTTGGGGGCCTGTAACCAGCCCAACTAAAATGATTCAAAACAGCTTCTTCAAAAAAAAAAAAAAACAAACCCAAACCAAACAACCCATGCTCTTAACTAGCTTAACAGCAGGAGAAAAAGGTTAGAGGCCCTCACCTTCCCTTACCCTGCACGACACCCAACTTGCACCTTCCCCACCTCCGCATCAACTGGAGACGGCTTTTCTGCCAGTCTCCTGGTGTTTGCATTGCCTCACAAACAACTGCTGGCAACTTACGCCTTTTTCTTTTGCAAGGTTATTCTCCACAGGCTTCAGCTTTGGCCAGCCACTTGCGTTTAATACCTGGTCTATACTCATACCTGGAAACAAATCATCCTTCCAGTGTTCAGCTACTGTTTCCCGAGTTTCTTTGAAACTACTTATTCTGAGTTGTTTTACCTCTGATTACAATGTTACCTCATGTAGCTGGACAGAATAGTACCATGGAGATAAACTTTGATACTTGCAAAGGGGTATCATCTCCCATCTCTATTCTTTACTGTTAGCATTTCATTTGTTGTAGGCAGTGAAAATCAGTGGCATTTTAAGTGCATATTGTCAGTCAGTATTTCTGACATCATCATTAAGCAGTATGCTCACGTGCCTCAATAGAATATGGGAACACCACTTCAGACAGACTTTCTATCATAATTTAAAATTAACACAGTTATTACTATTTTTTTAATTTACAAGAAACAACTTTGTAACCATCTTGGCAATAGCTTTTTCAGATATAATCATTCTTGACCCAGAACCCTTCGCAGTTATGACACATTTTTTGCTGTCTGTCCTTTCCAAGATCAAGGATAAAAAGCCATCACTCTGCTTACAGCGATGGCATCACTTTTACACAGATTAGAGACTTTGTTCTGTGTAATTTTCAATCATCGCTTAAATTAGGCCTACCTTTTCAGTGTTGCCAAGTCCTATATTTAATAATCCTATTGAAGTTCCCCTAGATGAAATATGAATCTCTATTTATATGCACATTTTCCCAGTTCTTAAGTTTCAGAGAAAAGTTTTAACATTGGAAGCTAATGCAGTCCAAAAACTCAGGAGGCAGAAGGCACAGGATTTTAACAGCGTCATGCTAATTTCATGACTTTTGATGGGGCATGGATTTTTAGTAGCTGATGTTTATAAACATGGCTGTACATACAGTCATGTCCCTAGTATCCACAGACAGTTTATCCTCTGTGGTTGCAGAGCAGTAATACTGGACAGACAGGCCATTCACGTGTGCAGCCTGCTCAGACCCTTCAGAGTTTGGGGGATTAGGAGCACACAACTCAGTTATGGCTATTTAGCCTTCACGATCAAATTTGCTTCCGTAGCTGGAGCGCCACTTGCAGGAGCCCAATATAACAAATCACGCATGGAGCCAACTCATATCCTATTTAGGAAAATCCAGTATCCAATGTAGGAAGAACTCTTCCTGGGATCAACTGGTCCAATTGGACTACAGCCAGTCCCTGAATTTCTTAATGCTTTGAGCTCGGAGAGGGCTTCTTAGCTGAGCACATTAATACCCACAATGCCTGAAAAAAGTTCAACCTGAATGCAGCGTTCGGTCTAGTGAGTTCTCTTCATTCCTGGAGACAGCGCAGGTCTAGCTGGTGCAGAAAGAAGGCATGACCCAAGCTGGTTGTATGTGGTGCCAGTCTTGTGCCTGCAGCGAGCTCCCCATTTGCTGTAGGTTACCTATATCTGCCAATATTCCATCCCCATCACCCCAGAGAACCATGAGGTTTTGGTTGTCTACAAAGTGTGATTTTATGCTTCTGGAAGCCTTACACATGTACACATAATGAGGTATACTTATTCTAAGTGATTCATTTGGGGTTAAGTGCAAAAAATACAGAGAAGACTAACTTTTCCAATTTATTTTATATAATTCAATGTCCCAGCTTGCAAGGCTGTTACATCATCAGAAGTTTGACAACTGGTTGGACACACTATACCAGACTCAGAGAGAATGCTGTACACAAGCAGAACATTAAATTTGCTCCATGTGACAATGACACTGGGTCTGGGTTTTCCCCATATTGTTATAGGCTTCTATTTTTATTTCTTTCACTGCAGCACAAATTTCTTGTCTTCGCTGGGTCACATTCCTCCAGAGCACGTGGAGATTCCCCATTACATGTAAGTGTTAAGAGAAAAAACAAATTAAAAATGCAATTCATGCTCAAAATACAAATTTACATGAACAGAACTTTACTGATTTTGGCAAGAAAGAAGGTAACATTCAGAAAACAAAATGAAAGTGTACAGAATTTCTGCCACATATTTAGCACTGCCACAACTTTGAGCTCTTATCCACAGACCTCAGCATTGCAGGAGACATGAACCTCCTTGTGGACAAATGTCCCCTTAATTTGTAAGACCCTGAATTCCTGAGAAAAACAAGTAAGAGCAGCAGAAGGGTGTTATGTGAGCAAGCATTGAGGGGAAGGAACAGAATAGGGGTCAACAGACAGAAAACCTAAGCATTGAGGCAGGCAGTGCTCACTGCACTGCACATTGGCAAGAAAGATAGAAAAGGGGGACACACAGGAACCCTGCCCTGGGACATTTTTTTAGTACCTAATCATATAATCTGGGTTCATCACAACTGCAGTGAATGACAACCCTTTTTACATTTCTCATAAATATCATGTCAGTGAATCAAAGTCATCACATGAATAACATGGATTTTGGTTTTTGTCTGCAAGGTTTAGCTTGCAAGCTTTGTCTTCTGGGTCTTCTCCATGGCCTTCTTTTTTAAAATACAACTTTTTTAAAAAAAAAAAATAGAGCTACTTTTTATTGAGATATAGAATAGTCTTGAGAAAAGCACACACAGCATCTATCCAATACCAGAAAATGGACCATAATAGCTATTGGCAGTGCAGCAAAAGAACAACAGAAAAAGGCCACCCACAGTAAGCTTAAGGTAAGCAGCAAAGTAAACCCAGGAAATGGTTCATTTCTTCTTTATAAATGTTTTGTTACTTTATGCAAGTTCAACTCAGTGATTTCTACGCTCTAAGAGCTAAATTTAAGGTACAGAGTGTGTGTTTGTTTACTAAACCTCAAAAATCATGACATATATGTGCATCAGAAGGAAACCATAAAGAAAAATGAGATAATAGCAAGACAAAAGATGGGACGATAAGTAATGGGCAGCTCTGAAATGACATGTTAATCTCCTCATTAGAGAAAAAACCCCTTGCTTGATGATGACAGGTTATTGTATTGTAAAATTACATCCCATCACTTGGGTATTATTCCAACACACCATGCTGAGCACTAACATCAATTGTTTTGGCTTTAGTACAATCACTGTCAATTATCTCAGATTTATTTACCACTAAATCTAAATATAAAAGCACAAGATACCTCTTACATATGCAACATAATTGTTCCATAACCAACACTAAAATATGTACATACTTTTAAGCACTGAAAAATACTAAAAAATAATTGCTATCCATGTTTACATTAATAGTCTTCTTTTAATGTAACAGCATGATCATAAAAATGCTGTATCAGCCTCTGAATCCACAAGCTATTCTTTATTTTCTCATCCATCTCATGTCTCCACAGTGGCTTAAATATTCAAATAACTTTACAGAGGAGCAGTCACATTTTTCTAGGTGAAGTTATAGACAGTACAGCTTACATCAGTGGGAGCGATGCGTTTAAAATCATGCTTGTGAGAAAAACATACAGAAGGATGGGGTCATAAGCTGTTAGCTTCCTCAGCACATGTAACCAACTCATGAATACCAAAATAATAATGTATTTTAGATAGCCTATAAGCCCAATGTCAGTATGTAAACAAGGAAATCTGTCAGCTGCCACTAAGCCAGTACACTGCTAATGACAAATGTATTCTATTTAGCATTTCATTAAAAAAAAGACTGCCAGGTAGTTATAAATGGTGGGCTTTAAAGCTGTAGCTAGAAATGCTCACGGTTAATCTTGAGATAAAGTTTAACATGAAAAATATCGGTGCTTTCAGATGCATTACATAAACCTAAAAAGACAAAATCTCACTTACATTCTTGTCCTTCTTTTTCCTATTCCTCCCCCACTTCTCCTTCACATTTCCCATTTTCTCCCTCTACAACAACCAAAATATTAAATGGTATAAATTTGTTCCTAGCTCACACACGGGTTTTGAAATGCTCTCTCCCTTCCTGACTGTACCCACAGAACTATGACACTGGATTTTTGGTATCAACTAGCTAACAGGTTCTGAAATTGCAAACAGCTCCTCAGAAAGCTGTGTTGAAGCAACCAGGCCCTGAGACTTCAAGGGCTCTGGAACAGAGACTGTGTCCCCTAGCCAACTGCAATCACAATCATGACCAATGGCAGGAGAGGAAAGCAGTTAGCTATGCTACTGCTGCATCATGTGGTCAGGATGGTGCGTATTGTAACAAATCATATTGAAGTAGGGATGGAGGATACCCTCTGCAGGGAATTTTTATTCTGCTAATGTATTCCTGCAGCCACATAGAAGGCTGTAATTCCATGATCCTTGCTGCCTTTCTGCCACAATTGGCTCATCTTGTGCCTCTCATCTCTCTTTCATCCCATAGACCCCTCTCTCTCTTAAAAAGGTCTAATTAATTCCTCCCGAAAGAAAGCTTGCACAATACAAACTGGTCTTCCCCACTTCTTGAGCTTGCCTGTTCTTCCCCATTCTTACAATTCCCTCTACCACCCTCATCACACACACACAGATGTTTCTCATCTGCTCTCGAACTACTCCACAGGCTTAGTGACAGCATCCTACACAGAGATCTCCATCACAGCCATTCTCAGCCCTTCTCATTCTTTTCCACTAACACCTCCTTCCTGATACAGTCTCCTTCATTAAAAGCATCCTTAGACATTCCCATTTAAAATAGGAACCTTGGCTCCACTAATTACCATCACACTTCCCTTTTCTTTCCAAAGTCAGTAACTACACTGTTCCAATAGCTGGAAAATAAGCAGGATGAAACTGGACAAAGGAATGACGAGCAATCTGCATTCTATCCTAGTACTCCAACAAAACCACTCTCAATGAACTCCCTAGTAATGTGTCTCTGGCCAGTGCTAAGAAACACTCTTCCATCTTCCTTCATGTATCTTTCACAAAATTTCTTGAATTCTTGATCTCCCTTAGCTTTGTAGCTGCAAACCCCATTGTGTCCTCATTGCTAATAGCAGAACATCTTGCTCCTCTGAGGGTCTTTCTCACTCTGCAACATTTTTTGTTGCTTCACTTATTTTCATCCATCCCTTCTAGCAATGCTGCTGCAAAGATCCTCCTCCTAACCTGTAACATTCATCATGCAACTCCTTTCTCCCTATTGCAACCTCACTTTCAAGGCCTTGTTTCTAATTATCGTTATCACATATACTCACTCTTAAGAGGTGTCCTGCCTCTGACTGGACTCTCATATCAGCCTTCATCTCTCACTAAGTTTTCAAGACAGTATTTGAATAAGCTTACAAGAGCTCATTGTAAATATCTTCAAAACCTACGAAAGGCTTTCAAACTTTCCTTCTGAATGATGCATACCAAAAATAGACAACTGCTAACAGATCTTGGACAACAGTATTTTAACAATATTGTTTGAAATGTTTCCAATAAAATATAACCATCAACAAGTGTAGGATGAAGTTCAGCCCCCGTATTTGCACTGGAAACAAAAGACCTAATCTGAAAGAGGTACAGCCCAAAGGCTCTACACATGCTTGGGATTCTGCCTTTAGCCTGTAGAGATCTATACAGTCTTCAGTTTCCAGCTGTATTTACATACAGCAGGTATCTGTTACTACTACCCTACAAGTTTATCTCAGCATTTATTATTTAAACTAGCATGTAATGCTATAGTGACACATATCATAACTCCAGTAACTTGATCTCATAGTTGAAATCATATACTTAGTATCACTATAGCTAAATAAAAGGTCCCTTTAAAAAAAAACACCCAAAAGTCATCAAGTACAATTTTGGATGAAGGAATTTTTTTCTATGTCAAAGACAAATTATATCAGCTTTTAAAAAACCTCATATGCTATTGAGTTGTCTCAGCATCTCCTTAGAGCTCCTCAATGTGAAAAGGACATTATTAGCAATGTTATATTCCACTCTTGCAAGCTACTGCCCTCAAAACACTTGTGAGTGACAATCTAACCAGAAGCACAGGATGGGGTGGATGGGGGAAAGAAGAGGTTAAACTTCAGGATTAAAGCCTTCTGCTTCTATTTTTCCACTGTACTTCCTCAAAGCAAAATAGAAGACTAAACACCACCCCACCTTCCCCCATTTTTACCCAAAATTAGCTAGGACAAAACCTTAACGGATCTTAAGCAAGCACTTAAAGTTAGCAGGGTAGAGGGACCTGCGGAAGTGCTGCATTGCATAAATGACGTAAGGCAAGCTTTGCCTTCCCGCTTTTCTTGAACTGAAGCCTGTGCCATTATGTTCTGACTTATCAGGCCTCTTTTTAAAAATCTGTTATGTCACCCGAGTTGGTGTTAGGCATTGCATACTCTTAAAAATAAAAGAGACTGACTGCCCTATAGGTGCCAACAGCCTTTGAGGAAACAGTGCAGGAGTTTCTGGTTGAGAAGCAGCTCTGGTCTCACTCTGATTCATCTTGCAAGGTCTGTTCTTTCCAAAGAGGGCAGAACACAGAGCTTGCAACATGCTAATGGGAAACAACCTGTTGGAGAGATCAGAGACAGCATGCTGCAGAAGGCCGTCTATACCTCCCAGGCAAAAATAAGACTAAGGTTGGAAGCCAGTTTATAAAAGCTGGCATGAAAAGAAGCATACTGGCTTTAAAAACCAAACCAAAACAATAAACCAAAAATCTATCCACATTACATAATTTGTGGTATAATAAAAATTCTTAAAAAAAAAAAAAAAAAAAAAAAGAGATGAAGCTCTTTCTCAAGCAGGTGGTAACACCAGCTCCCAGAGGATGGTGGACAGGTATCAAACCATAGTGGATGTACCAGGGTAATACAGCAGGGTGGCAGAGATGCTGCAGGCCAGAGGTCCAGTTTTTAAGCAGTATCACTAGGACAGTTGAAAGACTCAGAACACAGCCAGAATTCTTATTTAACAGGCAGAATCACAAGGGACAGGAGTTTGAAATGCAGTCTGACCTGAGACATGAATTGTCTCTTTTCTCTAGAACTGAAATGAAGCAGTTGTAGATGAAGAAGGGCTTGTGAAAGTAAGCTTGCTTGCTTCCTATCTAAATGACTATCAGTTAAATGCTGCACTTTAAATCAGAAATGTTTTTAAAGCTCACAATTAGCAGGAATAGTGCCTGGTCTATAAGAGTTAACCAGTTCTTTGACTTCTGTGAGAGATAAATCCCACTTTGAGGGTAGGCACAGTGAAAATGCATTTTTCAAGAAAACTTTAAATTTAACTGAGTTTTGGCTTGAGGAAGAGTTAAAATAATTGTCCAATATAAAAAACCTCAATGTGATAAGCAAAGCTGTAGCACAAAAAGAAAACAACTCCAAAAGAAACAGTTGTGCATGTAAATTTGATATTTGCTAATATGCAAACAACCCCTGAAAAAGGAAAAATTAACCAAAACGCAGTGTTGAAGACTCTGTTATCATTTCAAATATAATTAAATTACCATACACACATCACACTTCCACAGGGCTTTGATTTTTTTTCCTAAATTAAAAAAAAGGTCAGATCTGACAGCAGCAAATGACAGAACACCCAGCAGCTTGAATGGCCACAGGAAACAGCCCAGATAAAGGGAAGCCCTCCGCAGAGTCAAAATACAAGACTAATGCACAATGTACTGCAAGGGTGAAGTACTTGAGGGAAAGACGTCACAGTTCTCTCTGTGGTTCATGCAGACACTGAAGTGCAAACTCCACTTGGCAGCGTGGCTGAGTTCTGAGGATTTCTAAGGACTGTTCTTTACAATGTGTCATTAAAAAAGTGAGAAAAGCAGTAGAGCTTTTTATATGTATTCTACATATAAACAAAAAAAAGAAAAACATACTGGAGAGCACTGTGCTTGATACAGATACCTCTTGAAAAGTGAATCTATTTTAAAACAGTATTATCTATCTCCATAGCACGTTCAATGCATCTGTGTATAAAAACTAACCCAAACACAAATTCTATTAGACTTACGAAATGTCAATAAGTTGGGCCAAAACACAGCCTCCTGACACAAACTTCTATTGATTTTGAGCTGCAAGCAAAAAAAGGGCAAGCAGAAGTTAGCTTAAATGCATATATTTACAATATGTTTCTTATTACCAGTTATCACTTCAGTTGCACAAGTCTATCGGATGTGACTGATAATTTACTGTAAAAAAGGAAAGGGTAGGACTAGAGAAAAGTTTCACTGAGGTAGAAAAAGATTTGTTACAACAACTTTGTTCCTGTTTTAAAGTTTGGAGTTCAGGACCTTGGCTTCTATTCAGCAAAGCACTTAAGAATTTGTTTAATTCCAGTGGTTTCTGTAAGACTTAAATATGTTTTTAGATGTTTTACTGAATAGGAGTACAATTATTCACAAAAGCAATACAGCATATTACTCAAGGGAATGATTGTGTCTTGTGGGTCTCCTGGGTAAAGCACATGCACACAGAGGGGAAAAAAAAATCAATTTCAATAGACACTAAAAATAGATGGCTTTTCTGAGAGATGCGAACCTTTTCCTCACATTCAAGGCTTCTGTTTGAGTTTATCGATGTTAACAAGGCTATTAATATAGAGTAGTATTTTATTGCTGTATTCTGTTCTTAAATGTATATTTCAAAGTAAACCTTTCCCGTAACATCCTCCAGTCTACATTTTACAGTCCAGTTGCTAGGCTTCTCCATTGATAAAATATGAGGATTTCCTTGGCTTTGCAGACAGAAAAGAAGTAAGTACAATGAATTAACACTAACAGTTTAAAAAAACCAAAGCACCAGCTGTGCTGCAAGTGAACCACCACGTTTTCATTTCCTTGGCAATTTCTCAAAAGTCTTGACACCTCATTACAAAATTCAGCAAAGTAGGTCTTCCCCTTAAAACTATGTCAGCAAAAATGGGGAAAATAACCAGAAATGCAGGTTCAGTTGGAACACAACAATAGTTACTCTCCTACTGTATATCCAGCTCCTAGTTTGTAAAATAAAAGAGGAGAAAGTAAATTAAGATTTTATAGTCTAAATAAACTAGGTCCTTGTGAAACTATTCACAGCAGATAGTCACAGGACTATAAGCTTATCTACAATGGCAGATACGAACAGCCACAGAATATTTGCCTAGATTTTCTTAGTGCGGGCATAAGCCTGAAATAATGAAAAAAAGAAGAATTCAGAGATACTTCATACTAGTCCTGAGTGTTTCTGCTGACCGTTAGGGGTTTTTTTAAAATGCATATTCCTAGTTTACATGTAATTGGGGCGTTTCACAGAGCTAGAGAGTGAAGCAACAAATACCAAACTCCATACATGTTCTCTGGTATCTGACTGTGAAGAGAAAAACATGAGCGAAGTTTAGTCCACGGCAAAAAGTTAAGTTCTACAGAAATCTTTTTTGTGTAGCACATTTATTTAAGGCCCATTATGGATTGTTTTTACATAATTCCACTCACCCAGTTTACAAAAGAAACATGATTCTTTTTTAGGAACCCCTTAAACATCACTATTATTTCCAAAAATTGATTCAAAGCTTTTATAAGCATAGGTAAGCGTGCATCAAATATGAAAATAATAACCCAAGCTGCACTGGGAGCTCCCGAAAGTGCAAACCTCATATAGTAATTATCAAAAAAAAGGCAAACGTTTTATGGTAAGATGTGATAAACCCTTACGCAACCCTAAGGCGCCGAAGCCCCTGGGCGGCAACCTGCCCTGGTCGGCAATTCCCCCCGCCATGGCCGGGCGAAGCCCCTCTCTCCTCTGCCAGCCGCCCTGCCGACACGGCCCCGGCCAGGGGCTTCTCCCATTGTTTCCGAGGACCGGCCGCCCCCCCCGTGGGGGCCGCCCCGCGCACCCCGCCGCCGGGAGCTGCACCCCACCACATCCCGGCCCGGCAGCAGCGGGGGGGCTCCGGCTGCCGTGCCCCGCGGCCGGCCGCTGCCTCCCGGTCCCCCCGCTCGGACACGCCGTGACTGTGCAGGATTCTCGGCTTCGGGGCAATTGTCACTCGGGCGCGAGCGGCGCCAACCGACCAGCGGCTCCGCGGCGGCTGCTCGTTGAGGCGGCGCTGGGGGGCGGCCGGCGGCGCCCTCACAACTCCGCTGCGAGGCGGGGGGCGGCCCGGGGGGGGGGCAGCGGCGGGAAGGCCGGCGGGGGCCGCCCTCCGGCGGCGGCGGGCCCGGTTGCCCGGGTTACGGCGAGGCATGCCCCGGCCCCGCGGGGCCGCCGGCCGGGGAGGCGGGGAGAACTCTGGCGCCGCCGCACACCCCGGCGGCCCAGCGGACACGCCCCCCCCCCGCTCGGCGCACACGACCCCCGGCACGGCCGCGCGGGGCTCGGCGCGACGCGGGGGCCTCCCGCACCCCCCGCCCTGGCTGCCCCCCTCCCGCTGCCGGCCGGCAGCACCTGCCGGCTCCCGGCCCCTCTCCCGCCGCCCCGCACACCTACCAGACGGAGCCGTAGGCGCCGGAGCCGACGGGGGTGAGGTTCTGGTAGCGCTGGGGCACCTCCCACACCGTCTTGTTCAGCTCCTGCCGGTAGAAGCCGCCGCGCTCGGACATTTTCCCGGAGCCGCCGCCGGCAGCCGCAGCAGCAGCGGCAGCCGCCCCTCAGCCGGGGCGGGGAGCGAGGCGGGCACGGCCGGCGCCGGCGGGGAGGAGGGACCGGGAGGGGAAGGGGAGGGGAAGGCGGGAGGCCGAGGGGGTGGGGGCAGCGTCCGGGGCCGGGGGGAGCCCGGGCGGGGGCGAGGGGCGCCCGGCGCACAGGCCCAGGAACCCCGGGGCGGCCCCCGGTGTCCTCCCGAGGGGGTGTGCGGGGTGTGGCGCAGCGGCGGTCCCGCCCCGCCCCGGAGCGGCGGCTGCCGGCCCATCGGCCGGCCCTGCCGGAACGTGCGGGACCGAGCCCGCGCCGCGCCCGGCTGCTCCCGGCGCGGGCGGGCGGGCCCGCTCGCCGAGCCCTTCGCCTAGCGCCCTTCAGGCCTTTGACAGCCTTGCTGACACCTTTCTTGTTTTGCCACGGCCACCTGAAGCTCCCCTCGGCCCGCCAGACCCCCCTTGCCCGGGCTGCAGCGACAGGGGCGGTGACCCGGCACCGGGCGCTGAGTCGGGGCATCGCCCGGGGACCCGCCGGGCCAGGCGCGGCCGTCGGTCAGTGACGGGGCTCCGGACAGATGTCGGGTTCCCTGGGAGTCCCCAGATAGCTAGAATTTCCCCTTAAAGCACTGACTCCCGCACACAGTCATCTGAACACCTCCGCTTTCATCAAGGAAGACTCAAGCCCCCAAGGTAACAGAGGAGAAATGTTGAAAACTTCCAATCTCCAAAACTCATGCACCAATTAAAGTAAAATGTTCTCTGGTTTGTTTACTGCTTTGTTTCTTTTCTCCAAAATGTGCTTCATACAATATCCCAATGACTTGTGGAATTGTTGCAGCACCACTGCAGTGTTACCAGTATATTTTCCTATGTATTATTTCCTTCCCTAACTTCTTATGCTTCCTTGAGCACCTCTAAATAACTTGAACATAGCCTGCTACATAATGGAGCTTGCTCCGCACCTGCCTTTAAATCAGTGTGGAATGTAAATCCTCTCTTTTCAGAACCCTTACATAAGTCCACTGTGTTCCTATACCATGAATTGCAGTTCACTGACAAATGGATGCTCAGCTCACGATCGGACGTCATCATGAGTGTACAGAACATGTATGCTTGAACAGTTGTGAGCACGATGAGCCAGAAGGCAAGTTTTATGGATGCTCCAAAAACTGGATGGTTCAAATTCCAGCTCTGATACCCCAGCCCATGTTGCATGACAGGACTTCCATACTAGGACTACCAGAGTGAACAGTGTCAGCAATTTGGCATTTGCTCAGTGCATTTCAAATTAAAGAATACATGAATGATGCTCCTACAGCCATTTATCTGCAGCCACCCATGCAAGGTGTGCTAAGTACTCCTAAAGCTGTAGCCTAGTTTTCACTTCTATCCTGCTGTAGTGCAACAGACATATCCAGTCCTCTCCAGACTGCTCCCTGCTCCCAGTTGAATTTCTGTGGTGGGGGCATAGTACTTGGAGATAGCAGTAAGTGTGAAAAATCCAACAATACTTTCATCTATTTTTCTCAGTACCACCATTTTGAGTTTGAGTATAAAATCAGAGTAACAGTGCAGTCACTCTACACCAAGCCAGGAAGAAGTATTTCCGCCCCTGTTGTCCATCCCCCCCCCTAAAGTAAGCAAGCCCAAATGTTTTCCAATGCCAAAATGAAACAATCCTACTTGCTGACTTTTATTCTACTTGGACTCTGCAGGTGTTTTGGCCTCTGGTCCTCACCCACTCACCCAGTATTAGATTATTTCCTGCTAACTGCAGCCATGATTTTTGGAAGTTGGGTCTATTCATATCTGCCCAAGCTTCTAATTGTGCAATTTCCACAGGAGTTAATTTTCTGTCCTGTTGGTATTTACAGTTGCTCTCAATTTCCTGTCTTTTGTGAGCTTCTGTGAGCTTGCAACCATAAGTCTCAGATTGTGCTTAATTACCTTGTTTTATTGGATACTACATATATGATGTTCTACTCCACGTAATGAGGGAGATATTAGAAAACACAGAGATTGGAGGACAGCATGTTTGAGTTGTCTCAGAGCTAGGTAGGTTACAGGTCTCCAGAAGCCTCCAGTAAAGCAAGCCCTGGCAGCTGCTCCTCCCATGGCAGAAGCAGCTCATCCATCTTTGCCAGTTCTGCAGAGGCACATGAGGAAGAGGCAGCTCCCTTGTCAGTCGCATTCTTGTCTTTTAGTTCGTGTTTTACGGGCCCGCCAGGTCTGTGCGTACAAGGGAGAGGGGAGGGAGTACACTCTGAAGAGGTGTGAAGGCATAAGGAAGAGAGAAGGTCATGGCTTCCTCTGTACACATGTTGCCTTCTTAGGAACTTTCATTTCCTATATGTGAAATACTGCTACATTAAACTGTGCCAGAGGCTGTGTTGGGGCTGCCCATGGACAGGGGGAGGCCATAAAACTGATGTGGACACTGCACACCCCCTCCCCTCCTGCCCTGATGGCTGCTTAACTCTGTGACAGTTCCTTGCCACACCAAGTGCTGATGGCTGGAGGATGATGGGACTCATGGCATTTCATATATGACATGATGGCATGGGAGGGCGGCCCACGGGCTGCAGTAGGGTAGTCTGAGACGCCAGGCAGTGTGTGAGGTAGGATCCAGCTGTGTGAGCCTCACGCCTGGTGAGCAGGATGTCAGGCATGGATGTGAGCCCAGGCTGCAGGCGTGAGGAGGCCGTGCCCGGGGGAGGGAGTGGATGCACTGTCCCTCTGACGCACAGCAGTTCCAGCAGGTGCCGAAGGAAGAAAACTTGGTGGAGTAGCAGGGCACTGCTATGCTCTTGTGGGTGTTCTTGCACTGCATAGTCAAATTCTGTGTTATTCTCACTAGAACAATCCCCAATGAAAACAAAGGAATTTATTATTTACTAATAATTGTAAGTTACTAATAATTAGTGAGTTACCAATTTCCAGTAATTCCTCATTTCTCTTTTACTTCTTTTTTTTTTTTTTTTTTTTTTTTTTTTTTTTTTTGATACATTGCTGACAGCTTGCATGTCTTTGCTAACCTCCTTCTGGCTCCTTTTGATTCTCATTTATCCTCTCTCTCTAGCTCTATTTTGATTTTCAGTTTAAGAATCACAAATTTAATACATAACACGGTTTAAAGATTACAACTTTCATACTAATAACAAACATGGAAACTTGAAGAAAGAAAATGACACCTTAGTGTTTTCTTAGAAAATGTATCACTTCCTGGTTGGAAACATAATCATATTATAGGAAACCCAGCATTGATTTAAAACAGGCTTTGGAAAATGTAGAATACACTGTCAGCAGATCAGAGTTCAGACTGTTCTCACTATAACTGCTGTAAATGTAGAGTAGCTCTAACTAAAGAATTACCAAGTATCAGTGAGGTTTTAGGATGAACCACCTTGATTCTGTCACAAGATCTGTTACAGACTTAATTTTGAACTTGGAGATGCCCATTAATCGATTTCACCATGTCCACCTGAAATTAATAACAGCAAAATAAACCTGAGAATGCCATTAAGATGCTTCCTGTGCTGCTTTTTTTCGAAAATGTTGTAAGGAATAATTAATGTCTTCCTAAAAGAAAAAAATTATATTGGAATGTTATATACAGTACTATTAACAATAAAATATTGTAGTAATTAGCTATAGTGCTGGTTTTATTTGCATGTTCTTGCTAATTTATGAAACCACATCTACGAATATGTAATTATAACATAGGAAAGCTGTCACTGTTTATAACAACTGAAAACACAAAGTACAGGCAGCAGGAAAGGCTTAATGAAGCTTTCTGTAAACAGCGAGTCAATCATTAGCTAGTGTTAATACATGTGTTTCCATGAGATTGCTCTGAGAGAGACTGTTACTTTGTTACTGAATTACAAGACACTTGTTGCATATGCCTGCAAGGTAGTATCACTCTTACTAACACTCTTTGCTGCCAAGTACCGATCTGGATATATAGCACCCAAGGTGATTCAGATGACCTGCTCCAGTCTGAGACTGTTACGTCCTGTTATAGCTTAGATATTTGCACTGGAGAAACTTTTTTGACGTTGTGAGGGTCACAATGACATGAAGGGTCTTGCTTTGGAGAAAACTGTTAAAATTTAGCTACTCATTTTGAACCTCGAGTTTGATCATAAAAAATCCAAGGTATTTTGTATCTATGATTAGGTATGAAACCCACTGATGAATCCTGCTATTGACTGAGGACTTTTAAAATCTGGCTTATATCATAACAATTACACGACAAGAATAGGTTTTTATCCTTTCTGAGAAGACAGATTCTAATATGGTTTGAGTTCAGAGCTGGGGCTTTGTTTCCTTCTCTCCCCCATTCTTTCTATGTGGAATTGGGATGGTCACTAGATACCTCTGGGCCACCTTTCTACAGTTATGAACTGAGGCTAGCATTTTTTCCCTATTTTAAGGATAAACATATAAGATAGATACTACCTCAGATAGTAATAGCACTTGTACTAGCTGTGATTATTGTTTGCAGACACTGATAACAAAATTTTCCAAATATTCCTTTTATACTGATGTGGATGCAGGGTGGGAAATATTTTCTAATATCCTGTTAAATGAATGTAATTCTGAAAAAAAATCAGTCTCCTTTACCTGAAGTTATAGTGAAGTGTCTCTTGGCCTCCTGTAGTCTACCAGTACAGGGTGTCAGTGTTTTCTTCATCCAGGAACAACATATGGGTATTATTCTAAGCTCATGTTGATATTAGATTTTCAATGCGATTGGCACTGCAAACATGCTAGCAATTGGCGTCAGAAGTCTCCAAAGTAAATTTAATAAAATACAATATCCTGATCAGTCATGTCAACAGGGGCTTCTCAGTGTATGTACATGCAGAACAAGGCCATCATCAGAAAAATAAATACAGATTTAACTTTAAAATAATTCCTAATTAAGTAAACAAAGGTCTAGCTATAATGAGGGAAGGCTGAGATGGGCTATTAATATATAGTGCTACATTTTCCTTTGTATTTCTCTTGCAATCCATGTAATTATGTTGCCTGGTGTCTCACAACAACTCCATGATGCTTTATTCTTATGCATAATACAGCATCATTCAAACACTGCCTAATATTGACATGTATAATCAGTAGCTGCGGAGAGTGCAGCACTGCTCCCATTCAAGGCAAAGGCAAATTTCATTATGTGAATGGGAGCAAGAACACATTGTTCCAAATGCATTAATTGGGGTTTATGTCCTGAATAAACAGTTGTAAATTTCTCCTGGTTGACTCTGAAGACACTTCAAAGATAAAAGCAGATGTGGATGTAAGAGCTGACGTACACCAAGCTCTATGCCTTTCTGATGTATAGAAGAAATCACACTCAAGGAAGGCTGTTTAATTGACTATTGTGTTGTCTCTTTTGGCTCCACAGAAAACACCATGGGATCTTTAAAATGACTGTGCATTCCTAATCATGAATTCCTCTAAGCACAATCCAAAAATGTTTATGTATTGCTGCAATTACATTAACAAGTTGTCATTTTGGCTAAAATTGTGTTTATTCTACAGACTAAGTCGATATGAAGAGAACGTGTTACTGACAGGGCTTCTAAATAGCCATGGTTGTAGATGGGTACAAACTTGCACCTACACCTGTAGGGTTGCTCTGCCTGATTCCTGTGAGCTTCAAAACATGGTAAGCACTAATAGAGTGCTTTAAAAATATGCAAATATTTGCAGTTAAGGGAGAACAATATGTGAGTCCTGATTCAGCTTTAACTCTTTATGAACACCTAGAGGAAACAGTTACCAATGCTAAAACTTGTAGAAGCAGAACACAAATCTCTAGTAAATTATCAGTCTGGCTTAGTATGGGATGCATGTATTCACATGCCTTCATTTGCCATCTGCTACTCATCTACAGAATTTTGTACTTCAATCTGGTGCTTTCATTTCCCATAAAGCAGTTACACTCAACCTTATCATATTGAAAATACTGCCTCCTTCTCTATTGCTGTGTTTTTCAGTCATTATTCAATACATTGTGAGGATGCAACTCAGGCTATTTGAGAAAAATGGTACAAATTTGGTGGTTCTATTGTATACGAACCTCTCCAACCTACCTGCAGGGTTTTTCCCACCAGCATGGCTCCAGTGCACAGTGGGTTATTCCACAAGGTGAAAAGTGGAATTTCTACTTTAATAACAATTTCTTCCTCACTGATGTTATAATGTCACTTGCTTGGTTTTGACTTAATATCCTGTCTTTGGACTTCGCTAAACAGACTTTTGGTTCCTCAAAGTAAGTGTGTCAGCAGGGCTCCAAGTAATGCTTGTAATGTGACAAATTATACTGCAGATGTTGAACAGTGTGGACAATAACGGACCTGATGGAGGCATGCCCTCTACTGAGGCTTCACAGGGGCTTGATAAACCCAGTGAAATTGTTACATGGCTTGGCACACTGTTCATTTATTGGGCATTTGGACCCACAACATACTTTCCTTGCTAAATATCTGGATCAAACTTTCTGCTATTATTATTATGGCAGGATGGTAAGACAATAATATGATGTGTTTCAAATCATTCCAAACAGCCATTTGGATAAAAACTGTGATCTGTGTGATCGACATTCTGTTCAAGAGCTGCCATCCATAAAGGGGGACAATTTTTCATGGTTTCATCATAATTCAGGATGTGTTTGATACACACTGGATCTTTCAGGCTATTTAGACTATCAGGCTATTTAGGATTTTTCAGGCTATATATGTCTATTAATATTTCAGAAATAAATATCAGGTGGCACCTCAGTTTACCTGTTTTATATTATTGTACCTGACTGTACACAGTAAAATTGATTAATACAAGCAATGGCTGAGATAAGGCTCTTTTCAGAAACGATTAATTGAGGGCCCTGAACCTAAGGATTTAAGCCCTTTAATGTCCCTCTTATAAACTGGAACTTAACAAGGGGAATACCAAATCACTCTAAGATCAGAGGCCCTGGAAAGGAATGAGGTTATCAGTCATTGCAAGAAATAAGTGAGACAGATCCTGAATGCATCAAGTATATGGCCACACAAAAAAGGTGAAGGGAATTGGGTTGGAAAGAACTGTCAAGGGAAGGCTGCCACATCGATAAGGAATATAAGACTGGAGGCGACTTCCCAGATAGGTCATTGTGCCACATTCACCATCACAAACTTATTATGTGCCAGTTTAAAAGTAATTCAGTTTCGTTGCCTTACCATAAAATTTATACTGGTTTGTAAACTACCAATATATATTTGTGATTGTGCCAGTGCTGCTTTGTGGCCTTTCCTTGGTGTTTCCATTTCAGCTGGTGTATTTCTAGACATCAAGCATGTCTGTGGCAGCATTCAGATTAAATACGCTGAGCTCTTTATGTCTCCTGTGTTAACACAGGCTCACCCTTCCCTGTGTGATTCTGAGGAGAAGGGCGAGCAAAAACTGTAACAGCTTCTCCTATGGAGTTGATTATTTTATGAAAAATACTGTGTGACGGTTCTCTGTGGCCATCGGGGAGTTATGAAGTAGTCCTTTTTTGTACCATAGTCTATTGTTTAAGACAGAATTAATTATTCCCAATTTCCTTGAGGTTTTACTCAGCCTGTAGCAAAACACACAGACTGTCATTTTTGCTGCTTGCTTACCGTTATCTCCTGCTTCTAATGGTAAAATAACAAATAGGCTGCATTTTCCCATTGACTGAGACTCTTGGACGTCAATGGCATAGCAGTGGGCTTTCCAAAGTAATGGTCATGCCCATTGTCTTCTTTGTGTGAACATTCAAATGACAGGACAGTGAACTGTGGCAAAACCTTTTACATCCCCAGAGTACATATGTGGGCTTCTCTCTCAATGTGAGCATAATTAAGCTTGGCAGAGGTAAGAGACCTACAAGCAAAGGCAAGAGGCATTTCAATACAATTCTTCAATGCATGCAAAGTTTCTATTTCTGTCATGCTAAGGGGAACTAATGCAAGATGTCTTTACTGGCAAAGGCGGCACATTGTTCTAAACACCAGTCTGTTTTACAGCGTAATACCTTGGTAAGCTAATGTTTCTTAACACCACTTCTTAGCATCTTCAGTCTCCACTTTATGCGGAATTAGACTGAGCATACCTTAAGAAAATTCTTATCAACAGCTAACAAGGCAAATATGTTCTTAATTGCAGATAAATTGCAGATTTTTATGCCATGCTACTGGTATTCTTGAAATCATTACAGAGATGGGTGTGAACCCATCTTTTATTATTGCCACAGTAACACACTCCATCTTACCCCAGTTAGCCTTCTTTATACATCTAGTGGTTTGCCTCTCTTTTGGAGTAGTGTGAAACAGTGGATGAGCATTTAAGAAGCCTCTTCTTCAAGTATAATTTTTGGTTTCATCTGTTCCATTTCCTCCTGAAAGACATCAGCCAACTGCCTTGTCCAGCAGTTTCAACACTTTTTGCTTTGGGATAGAGCCCAATATTTTCTTTAAAACCTTGGATTGATTGTAAGCATAGCCACTGAAATGAATTATCTCTGCCAGTCATTATCCGTTCATTTCATAATATAGAGGTTTAGCATATATTGTATCAGTTTTAGATAATTTTCCTCTGGAAAGCTCCCCAGAAGGCTTTTCCCAGTAGGGGTTTTAGAAGCACCAGGTATTATGTAACTTTTCTTGTTTTACTGGTTTTCACAACTTTTCCTGTTTTGAAATACAGAAGCAGCAAACCTTGAATCAGGCTTCATTTAAAAGTGTTTTTTCTTATGTATTGTAGTATTCAAGTTCTTTACTGTCTCCTGAATTTAATGGATGCCCTTGCAGAGTGTCCATTTACTCCTGCCCGATCTGTATCTTGTTTTCCTGAGTGATGCTGTTGCACCTATCTAGCAGCTTTACCAGGTCTCTCTCCCCTGACTCAGCAATTATTAATGTATTTTTGAGGCCCAAATCAATGTCTGAGGTTGCCTCAGTTTGTGTATCCTACACTAACACGTATTTTGAAGCAACAGTTGGCAGCAATTCAAGGGCCCTTTGCTAGACTGTTTTTTCCTCCAATCTAGGCAACAAGCATGTTACCAGGAGCTCAGTGGAGTTGTGATGTTTTGCCTTTATACAAATAGAGGCTGCTGGGGTTTGAGCCCAGTGAGTTCCAAGTACCTGTGAATGTCATTGATATCTCTCCCGAGATACGTCATGGTGCTCAGAGCCTGGTTCTGTACCAGTTTTGCTGTGTGCCACTCAAAAGAGGCCATGTTACTCCTCCTGCAGTTTCCTGCCCCTTGGTTTGGTGTGATGAATTGCTAAACTCATAATGTTCCACCAAACTCTTAATCCAGCTGCATACTGGGAAAATATGGTACTATTTGACTCTTCTGTGGCAGCAGAAGAGCTTTGCAATCACGACTGGCTTTGTGGACAGGTGATCCTGCAAAGTCATTCAATCTCAGCAGTATTTTGTGTGCTGACTTACGAAATTGCTAGCTATAGAGTAGCTCCTTTATTCTCAGAAAATCAATAAATTATGTCATTAGCTATTAGAAACTCCCACACTCCCATGCAGGTGGAGCGGTAGATATTTCTGCAAGCATCCAGCCTTTTGAAACTTTTTTATCTCCTAGAAAAGTGGTTTTCTCGTGCTGCAACAGCTGCAAGATGATGAGGTCTTTTTCATTTCATTCAGCTGGCTTCTCTGTTTTCCTCATTTCCAGTTTAGGATTTCATTCCAAATTGGCAGGACTCTTACTCCACAAATAACAACCATTTGTTAAGTTGGACACCATCAAGGCATTCATATTGCACAGTTTTGCATCAATTGTGATCGTTGTAACAATATTTGATGACAACGGGAACCTGGACTTGACCTGCAAGATTCCTTCCCAGTGCTGTGATATTCCTATTACAAAACACACAAGCAAAAGACCAAATGGCAAAGAGAAGGAAAAGCTAAATCAGAACATATAGATAAGAAACAGCACAGGAGGGAATTCTCTGGGAAGGCACAGTCCTCTACCTCAACCCCACTGTCCAGCAACTCATTGTACCTCAAACCCACACTGCACTACAAAACTTAATTACAACAGAGCTTGGATCTTCACAACTACATAAAGAGCTGTTAGACCAGAAAACATCTTCTTTGTTTAAAATTAAAGTAAGATGAGAAAGCTGGATTCTCCTTCAAGAGTACCCAATTTTCAGTTATTTCCTTCTATAATCATGCATGCATAGTTATCAGCAGTTCTGCTTTAACAGGGAGAAGAACTTTCCCTAAATATTCCTAGACATTCCATTCCTTGGTAGCTGGGTTGGCTAGCAGTAGCCTGCACTGCTGAACTGATCATGCATTCTCTGTTAGCTTACCTAGAACGAGATTTGACCTGCTGGATTCTGCATGCTCTCTTTCTTCCCTTATGTCTACTTTTCACCATTCTGCTGATAGATCCAGGCTACATGGCTGGAGGGATCTGCCTAGAAGGGAATTCCCCTGCTGTAGTGCAGGCTGTGGATAGTATGAATGTGAATAGCCTGGAAGGGTCATTGTTAAGAGGGCATGAGGAACAAAATTACTGAGCTTGGGCTCAATGACCTTCTCCTTTCCATTCACGAGTTCTGCAGTAAGTGTAAATCAACCTGAACTAATAATAGCTATGCAAAATTTGTTCAGCAAGCAAACAAAACGAACAACAATAACAGAGCTTAACCAAGGTTTGCATTTGCTTTCTGAGGTACACACTGATCAAAGTTTAGCTTAGACATAAATATCAGTTTCATAAGATCTTTTGGATAAGGTGATGGCCCTCAGCATAAGGAATATGACAGGTGATGCTTTGAGAGGAAATGGCAACAGATGAGGATGCTTGGACTGTAGATGTTGTAGCTTTCCCTCTTCATTTAATGAAATAACTGTAATCATAGAGAGGAAAGCAGACAAATGTTTCATACATATGGCAAGCTTCAGCAGTCAATCAAACAATTCCCCCAACACAATGAACACAATCTTTCCAGCTCTAGGCCTTTGCCACAAAGCTAACAGCTCTACTGTTCCGGAAAGCAATCACATGCTCCATGCTTCTCCCTGCAGGTGCAGCTTTCCTGGTCAATCCAACCATAAACATTGTATTTTTGCACTCCCTTGTACAGCAGTAAGTTGCAATCCTGCAATCAGGAAATGCTGTGTTCAGAAGTCATTATGGTGAATTCTCTGAGGTAATGCAAAGGCACACAGGGAACAGCTTTCCGTGATTTTAAAGCCTTTACACAGGGGCTGCTAGAATCTCAGAAACAGTTAACTA
Organism: Strix uralensis; assembly: GCF_047716275.1. Classification (NCBI taxonomy): domain Eukaryota; kingdom Metazoa; phylum Chordata; class Aves; order Strigiformes; family Strigidae; genus Strix; species Strix uralensis. The sequence continues at coordinate 23,028,257 of NC_133976.1, forward strand.
GTGACTGAAGTCAAATGATAGGTTATTGCTTCCTCCTCCCTCCCCTCCTTTTTTCCTGTCAAAGCAGGAAAGGAAATTAAAGATAAATCTTTTTTTATGAAATAGATTTTTTTTATAAAGAGATCTTGGAAAAAAACAGAGCAAGCAAGAGCACTGCTGCTTCTCTTTTTGGCAGGTAACTCGGTTAAGTATGGGACAGGTGGCTTCAGGAAGTAAAATACTCCATACTGCTGCAAGTGCTTGGTGATCTGTTAAAATAGCAGCTGTCCCACTCCCAGCCATAAGGAGAAGGCAATTATTATAGCCTCAGTTATGACTATAGGTGAGTAGACAGGCTTCAGCACAACTTGAATCCTGTCTCTTTTGCTCTTGTTTACCAGAAGCCATGCACTGCCCCAGGCGTTTCACACAGCAAGCAGACACATCCACAGCCGGAAAGAGGAAGGGTGTTCGGTAACTTCTACAGTTGTCCAGACCTTAAGAAGTGTGGGTTCAGTTCTTGTGCTTGCACAGGTATACTATGGGATTTTAGTTTGACTGGTCCAGATAGTTAAAAAGACTTGCTTTTTTTCTAATGCCTAAAGCTTTTATCTGCTCATCCTCTGAAGAAGAATATATAGAGTTAGGTACCAAAGTTGCACAGGGATTAAGCATCTAGCAAGTGTCAGAGAAAAAGTCACTCCTTTCTTCTAACACCAGGAGAAACTGACACTTTTCTGTACAAGCCTTCAGTGTTTGGAGAACTCAACTAGGAGTGAGAAGTATGATCTAAATTCTTCCTTCAAACTTAAGGTCTTGAACCCTAGATTTCTGCCCCCTGACTAAGGCTGTCCCATTCCCCAGGTTCCAAGGTATGGGGAAGGAGGTAGGGAAGTACAAATGAATCAAGATGGGATGGGAAGGAGAAACTATTCCTCCTAGATAATGTGTAGCGTTTTGTACTGACACAGTTTAAAGACCTAACAATCTGGAGGGCAAGCAACCTGCCCCTTAGTTGTGTAGCAACAGCTGTATTCCAGCTGTTGCTTTAATCAAGTCATCAAGGACAACTTTTTAAATTTAAAATAATTTTATCTCTTTTTCTTAGTGAATATTCAGTTCTTGTTTGCAAAATGGAGCTGTTTCAAGCAAAGGAAGTAAGAGCACTGCTGCATCTGCATAACCCAAGTCCTTAAGGTCCTAGTGGATGGGGGAAGGACAGGGCAAAGAGAGGAAAGGAGAACTTTGATTCTGCATAAGCAGAGGGAAGCACAGAATCCAGCCACTCAATTCCTAAGTATCATAACCATGTGGACCATGTCTTCCAGAGAAGGAGCTAACGGGTATACTTCAGGAAAGGATATTTTTTAGATCCTACTCAGCTCAAGCATGAGAGGTATGAGTTGCTAGGCCTGCAAAGATCGAGGCAGTTCCATTTATTCACAGAAGTTGAACTGTAGGCAAGGGACCTTCACTATTAAAACCCTGATAACTATGGACTTCGGCAGGAGGAATGCAAGCCAGAGTTTTGAAGGTCACGGTACTAGACTTCTGCATCTAACTGCTGTCTATAATCTGAGGTGGACACAAAAGATGACCTTCTGGATCTGACCCTCCATATTACTTTTCCTCCTCTCCTCATACAACAATAACAGTTTTTACATTTTCCCAAGGCTTTTTATGAGGGCAAAATCCCTAAAAAATGCTAACTGTTCAACTTGCATATTAATGAGGGTCTATGTGAACATCTAAAATGTTGCATATCCACTGGAGGGAACGTGTGACTGGAGGATATGCAAGCACACAAATATTGGGTGACAGTAACAGTGAAGCATCAAAGAAGCATCTATGGATGCAGTGGATTACTAAGAACATAGAGATATTAACTATGGGGGTGGGAGCATAAGCACAGACCAAAACCCAGAAAACAGACCTAAAGAGACCTTATTTTCTTCCAGTGCAAGAGCAGACACCCCACTAATGTGAATGGGTGAGGATTATAAATGAACTCCACTGTTGTATCAGCTCATGCCTAGAGGCATTCTCCTCCACTCGACATTATGTAAAGGGGTACAACCTTCACCCTGTGCCATGTATGTCCTCCTGATGTTGAGTTACTCCCTGACTCCTGCACGGTGATGCAGCCTGGCTTCAGTTCCTCACAGTCTGGGAAGGTGCAAATTCTTTCTGTCATGGAAGGGAAGAATAGGGAGAAAAAAAGGCTTGTAGGGAGGGACCAAGCAATAAGAGTGTAAAACTAAATCAGATTTTATTGCCTTGGTATATCTGGTTGTGCCTGCTTTGATTGCCAGCATGTGCTGAGGACTGTGATCTTAAAGCATCGCAGCTGTTGTTACCTATCCATGATACAATCACACCTTCAGTTTGCTGTGTGAACCTCTCCTGAGGGGCATATCTGTGCTGCACACTCTGTATGGAGTAAAGGTGGATGAGGCAACATTGCAGAAAAGGTGGCACTAGTTACCAGCTGTGGAACTCTATGATATTGTGGCTTGTTCAGAAGCAGCCTAGGTATTCACAGGTGACACAGAGTTGTGCTGAGCAGACACATGAGTACAGGAATTGGTAATATTTTTCAAGTAAATATACTTGGCAAAAGACGCTAACAAAAATAACCAATTTTCTAGTCAGTCAGAACTGATGCCATTGACTCCCTGTGCCTTGATGATATTTAAAATATTGCTGACTGCTCTGTGTTGATACAAGTAATGCAAATCCATGCACTTTCTGACAGTGAAAAACACAGGAAAACAGAGGCTCCAGGGCCAAACAGTCCATTGTAGCAGGAAATGTTTTCAGAACAAAAAGTGACTGGGTCATGCATAAGCTTTGCGATAGCAGTTATCCTGGCAGCTGAATGGTCTGTTGGGGGAGGCAGGTCAGTTCATCTCCCTTGACCTAGAGTACTTCTTTCCTTTATTAATTGGCTGCTTTGACTTGCGGGCTTTGGTCCCTAGATTTTGTTTACTTTTTTTTTTTTTTTTCTTGGTAAGGAAAGAAAAATGTATGGCAGAAGAGGCCACAGGAATCTGTGGAAAGAAATGCCTCTCCATAGGCAATGTCTGACTTTCAGTAACCTTGGCATATGTCATATGAATGGGCTAGGAGATAAACCCCAATAGGTCACTGTTATTGCAACAATTCATCTAGCTTTACACTAACTTTCAATAAACAGGAAATTTTCAAGCAAGTAAAGATCTCGTGGGAGGTGGGGGTGCATCACGGCATGGAATTCAACTTCCATATCAGTTTCAGGGACTTTCCTTTCTGAAGCCTAAATCATTGAAATGAGAACATTCCTGAGTTAACAAGAACACGTCTCTCACTTTGAGCCACCCACCAAAAGTCTTTAAACAAAACATAACAAGTGATTCATGGTAATATGAACTCCCCTGACACATGCACAGCCAAGACTAATATTATGGTACAGTATGTTATGCTTGATTAAACAAAATGTTTTGGTACTCACATTTGACAAGCTTTTGCATAAAGCAATTGTGTCAAGCTACGCATCTGAGTCAGGAAAGTAATTTATTCCAAGGCTGAGTGTTCATGGGTTTTTTTCTCCTTTTACTTCCTTGTTTCTCTGTCAAGAAGCAGCTCATGCCATCATTGTAACACCTGAATGTACATAACATGTCCAAAGTGTCTTGCTGAACCTGCAAGGGGGACACCTCAGTGGAGAGGTGCAAGGATAGTGCTGTGGCTCAACGGAGAGCTTGTGAGTGACTGGACTGTTTTTGCAGTGTGCCTCAGGTGCCTGAGCATGGAGAGAGAGCACTGAAATGGCTGAGAGACTGAACTGGATTAGACAGGTTCAGGTAAGCTCACTAGCCTGGCTTCAGTGCCTGTTCTGTGGGAAGCAGGTTCAGAGTTAGCAGGAGGAAGCAGAATAAGCATGGGTAAGGAGTGAGCCCTGAGCCAGGAGTGACAGTCCTGGTACTGCTGGAGGAGATGGCTGAGTGTAGGGACGCTGTAACAAAGATCTGTCTCGGACAGGGAGAACACCACTGGTCTTTTTCACACAAGCCTCATCTAGAGCAAGGTTGATAAACAGTGAAGCAGACCAGATGATCAACTCCCCTCACTCATCCAGACAAAATATAGTAGGCAGTGGCCATTTGAAGGGATGGGGCAACTAGATACTGCAACTTTTAGATGCAGAACTGCCCAGAGAGATGGATTTTGTAGCAAGTCAGTGTGTATTGAGAGAACATCCCGTGTATGACTGGCTGAAGTAAGCATGATCCTATGAGCATGATCATCAGCTGAGAAACGAGCTGTCACAGGAATTCTACCATGAAACAACTGTTGATGAGTTCAGCTTCCCAGGAGGGGTGTGAAGCCTGATTAGCAAAAGTAAGGATCAAGACTTTCATTGGATTGTGTCACCAATGTTTTCATATGCTTTAAATTTTCTCAATTTTTTAAGATCTGCATCCTGAAGTACCTAAATCATTGATAAAATATTGTACAAGTTCAACCTGCTTATAAATCATCTTTAAACTATGTCACATGCTGTTGCATACATATCTTGATCAAACTGTGAGAAAGGCAGAGAGTGCAAGATCAAAGCAAGCAGGAAACTTCTAGCGTGGCTGGACTGGCAAAGACATCTGCTTATTGCCATGTTTGTATAATCACTCATGTGGCTGTCAGACAGCAACTGGTAATTGTGTCATTCTGCACACTGCAGTTCACCAGTGGTAGCTAGGGTGCTGTAGTTTCAAGAAAGAGCATGCACTGCGACTACAAGACAGCTAATTGCAAGTGAGAGTCAAGCCTCTGCTCTTTGTACTGCTCTTCATATGTATTTCTTAAAGTGATTCCTGCCATATCTTAGCCAAGATAAGTTTTATTTTAACTAACGTCTTCTGTAGCCCTAATTTACTACTTTGGGCTTTTATTACCAAGATGTTAAAAACTACCTTTCCTTTGCATCTTTAAAAAGCACCACATTATGATTTGTGTTTTAATGCTTCTGTCAATGTAAACTCCTGATGCACTGAGATCTGTGTAGCATTTAAAAGACAGACACTTTATCAAAAAGTTTGCAGGCATGTTGAATTAGAGCAGTGTCTTGAAAAGAAGAAAACTTGTCTTGTTTGTGAGACAGCAAAGGCAAGGATAAAATAGTTAAACTTCCCACAGAGTTGTTTTTATTGCTGGAAATATACTTGCTGTCCTTGAATAACAATTTGGGACTTCAAGCAGTGCATAAAAATTAAGTATTTAAGAGCAATTTTGCTTTTTGAAACATTCACTCAGCATGAGCAACCTATGAAGTCTGCATAGGCAATAGGAGCAGTTATTCAGACACAGAGTAAAAGATCTCAGAAGAAAGATAATTCCCTTGCAGCACTTACCTTGAGGCATTTTTTACTTCAACCTGGCAGGTCTTTGTGTAGCCAGAATTCATGCTGAGGTCTCACACCTTCTGAGCTGCACTGTGTCATTATCAAAGTTCATCACAACTATGCTGCACCTTGGCCACGGCTTTCTGAGAAGAGTGCATGGTGCAAGCACTGTGAAAAGGGTAATCCATGCCCACGGAGAAACTCTGGAGGACAGGTGACGAGCATCCTTCCAGCAGCTTGTCTTGTTTTTCCTTTCTCCTTCTGCTCCACAGTAAAGATTCATCATCAGTTACAAGTCTCTATTTCTGGAGGCCAGTGAGAGGCTGGACCTAGGATTCAGCCTATTGCCCAGTGCTGAATTGGTATCTGCGCAAGTTAAACATTGCTTTCACTTCTGCTAGGGGTGAAAGGGACATGTAGCACATACAACAGAATCAAAAAAAGGAAAAAGTCTCCATTACTGTGCTTCTTCCCTTCCCTAAAAGTCGAGCTAATTTGGATCAATGAAACAAAAGCAGTGTTCCTACAGAAACTGCCTGAATTTGATGAGTAGGAGAAATAAGTTAACAGTCATAGCTAGATATCACCACAGCCCCAGGCAAAGACAATTCACCGCTAATATTAGACTGTATTTGAACATTACATATACTTCTGTAACTCTTCTCTGCACCATTGCTTCTTCTGTTCATGTTCTCTGTTCTCCATGGGGTTGAAGCACTAGTACAGCAGCAGCTGTAGGGTATAAGGGTGAGATTTGTGGGGAGAGGAATTAGCCTATATTACATTTCTTGAGGAGATGAACCGGCCTGTGTTAGGTCTCTTGATATAATTGAAAAAAAGAGATATGCTTTCAGCTTCATAAGTTCTTCCTGACTTTCACAGAGTTGGACATTTGAAATCAAGGGTTAATGTTAAATTCCATCTTATCAGTTATGGACCCAAAAATTCCTCTTACTCAAGCAGTGCAAATTCACTTACCTTCAATACTATCAAAGGCCAGTGGTCAACAACTTGTGACACAGGAGCATATTTGAACAGCCCACAGTGCAGTTTGGACAGTGCTGGGAAATTCTGCAGTTTGAAAATTCATCCATGGAAGGCAAAAGTTTCTAGTTTCTTCTGAATTCAGTGGGATTCTTTGAATTTAGAGGGCACAGACAGTCCCTGCCCTTCAGAGGCAAGGTACCGCCAAGTGGTTGACTGGTATCATCTTGCCTCTCTGTGAGGCAGCATCCCTCAGCTCCCACTGAGCTTCTACCAGAGCTGCTCTTAACCTTTAAATTGAGAAAGAAAGTACAGCTTGGCATGTGCTCTTAAAAAAATTGCTTCTCCAGCTTTAGAGCTCAATCATCTTTGAGGATGATCCATTTATTTGGGCTCAAACACAGTTTTTAATTGAAGCTGTTAAAGCTTCAGACTGAACAGTGCTTTTAAAATCTGGTATATCGCCTATGAATCACATCATATCCTGAGATCTGTATTGTATCAAGTTGCCTTTTTACAGCTCTAGGCTAAAATCTTAAAAGCAAAGCATTTTTAAAAGGCTGAATGAAAGAAAAGAAACACAAAGAGGTTGGTCTGGCCCATGGCCAGGCCATGGTTGCTATCTGGAGAATATTCTGAAACACAAATCACAAAATATGGAGACTTGCCATGTCATCAGCTATTTTTAGCAGAGTGAAGAAGAATGAACTCAGTTTTAAGAAACATGTAAGATTAAAGATGCAACCTTAAAATTAACTTTGTTCTAGGTTTGTTCCTTGAACTATTGGTATCAAACACTGTGATTTGCATACACATCCCTTGTAGATGTCTGCTGTTCTGTATACAAATTCAAAATACACCATGTTTTTATACAGTAAAAACAGTAAGATTGAGTAAACAACTATGTAGTTAAAATTCATTATGAAAAACAAGAGTTAGAATAATTTGGAAAAAACCCAGTTCTGCACAGTTTTAAAGGCCTTGCATTTCTTTACCTCAAGTGTCAGCTTGCCTGATACTTTCATAAAATTGCAAGGGGTGATATCTAAAGATCTACTCATTCTATTTACACCTTGATAGGTTGTTACACATAATGTATTTCTGGCCTCTGGCCCTAATTCAGAAGATATCTTTATTCTTTTCAAGTGCTGTACTTCTTAATCTTGTATATGCTTTAGACTTTAATGGATCTCAAGTTGTGATGACATTCATGCAGATATTGATATGCTTACGTGAAGAACCATAAGCACATGAAGTAATATTCTAGAAACCAATTTTGCTGTGAGATAGAGAATCAAACCTACGGTTCTCCCACGTATGTGGCAGGCAAATAGTGATGGCAGTGGCAGACACTCAGTTATGCCAGCTCACGGTGAGAGGGGAATGACAGTCTGTTAATTGGTTCTAGAGCTGTAGCCCACAACTTCCTTTGCTTCCTCACATTGTAGGCAATGTCCAATGTTAAACAGTTTTTCTCAACTTTCATTGAATTTAGTGTAGTCAGCCTGCTGACTACAAAAATTCCTGCTGTTACACAGTCCCAATCTGATTGCAAACTGTTTTGCTTCTGACAAGTCATACCACACTGTCCAGGATGTTGCCTTTTATCAAAATAGATTTTTTTCCCTTAAAACAAAGTAAATGAAAACCCGTAAAGGGCCAAAATTCACCCTGGGCAAAATAACTGCTCTGTAAAAGCAAGGAAATATTTCTGACACAAACAGTGACTCTTGATTGCTGAAGTTTTTCTTATGGTTGAGTATGGCCACCATGTTAGTGGAAGGACTGGGCAGCTGCTCCTGCACTCACGACTGGATGCATTTGTTAGCGAGTACTAATAGGAAAGAGGAGGGAGGGGAATGGGGATGTACAGTTTTCTCAGTTCTTTGGAAATTCAAACTACTTACTACTGCAGTACTCAACAAGTGAGTCTCAGTGTGTGTGCAGGTGCTCTACAGGCTCTACCGGCACATCAAGGATCATATCCTCCTATCTCTTCCTCATGCAAACTGAGAATAATTCAACTGAAATTCATGTTGCTGAAGTAGGGAGGAGAGTCAGATCTGAGGTTTTGTTTTTTCTTTTTTTTAATTAAGCTTTTCTAGCAAGTTATCCCTTGAATGTGATGCAAGATGTCCCCTTGCAGAAACCTTAAGTGCTGTTGGCAGAAATGTTCCTGTTTAATTAAGCCATTAAAAGAGACTGATACTTTTAATGTAGGAAGAGGGCTACTTTCAGGGAGAGCGACAGCAGAAATAGCTTCCTCTAGCAGAAATGAAGTGGCTGGGGGAAAAGGAGCCAGTAGCTGGACACAGTGTAAATAAGGATTAAATAGCAACCCAAAGGAAGAATAAGGAACAGATCAGCGAGGAGACAATGAAGACCAAAAAATAAGAGTATGACTAGCAGTTTTAGAGAAAATGACTTCTCATGTCATGCTAGACTGAACTAATGAAAATGCTAGACTGTCTTTCTGACACATGTAGGGAGGTAGCGATCACTGTGTGATATGATGATTTGGAAACTGGAAGGTAGAAAGTTCAATCTTAAATGCAGCCCTCCTCATTAAAAAGTCAGAGAGCTCAAAAAGAAGCTATTTTTAAAGATTAGATTGTAGATGTACAGGATGGAGGAACTATGTATGAAGCCAAGTTCAGAAGAAATGAGAAAAATAAAATGTTAATATCCAAAGCATTTCTTTATGATTATGAAAGCAGTTCTTCAGACTGAATGCATGAGAAACCTCAGAGAAATTGGTGAACGACTTCTAGTGCTAAACATTAGATTTCTGCAATTTGCAGTGAATGACCATGTGTGCATAATAAAAATCATCTTGAATGAGAGAAAGAAGGTCAAACTGAAGAAGAAGGAAAAAAAAATATTGAAAGGACAAAGGGAAAAAAGCAGCTCTGCAAAGTAATGTAAGAAAGAGGATGCATGAAAAAGAAGCTTGTCAGAGGGCAAAGGGAATGAATAGCATGATGGAAAAACCCAACAGTTCAGATATATAGCTGGTAATGAGGCGGTTCCTGGGTGTCGCTGCCCTGCTCCAGGGATGCGGGGAGGTCAGAACCCTGCTCAGCTTAGTCGAGGATCAAAGACTTCCCAAAGCCACATAAAGCCAATTTTTCTTTTTACATGGTTTGGGACGCCTCTCAGCTAGTCTCATATATACAGCTGGAGTTTAAAGAAGAGAAATGGAATGAAAAGACTGAGAAGGAGAAAGAACATAAACAGGGGAAATAGAGCCATTTTTAGCTTCCCACCCCCCCCCCCGTACAGTGTCAAAGTGATGAAATGTAATTAATATTGATCCTCCGTGATTCAGAAACCGCCTGTAGCAGCTTCTTTGAATACATATGCCATTGCACAGCTGCTGTTGGTTTTCCAGGGGCACAGAACTGCACTGAGCACCACAAACCATGCAGAAGAGAAAAGGTACCACTCGGCATTACTCTGGTGGGGGAGCTGAATAGAGGCAATAGAGGTTTTAGCAAGTGCATTTAAATAGGTGCCTATCACAGCAATGCTTTAAATTGTTAGGAATTGGGGAAGGCATTCATTAAGTTGGTGCAGCAGTCACTAACACATATGGCCATGTTTGGGAGAACTCTTGTAGACAGAATATATCATAACTACTCCAAGTTGTGACAGTTCATCATGAAGTTTATCATCTGTGTCACCTGCATGTGCCTGCATATAAAACCTCCTGGAAAACCAGTGTCCTGGAAAGCTGGAGGCAAGAAGAGCAGATCCTGTGAGCTGTCAAAGGGCTGCTGCTGATATATTTCTGCCAATCCATTTTCATGTCAAAGTTGCCACTTTTTTTCCCAGCCATGGTAAGGCATTGCATGTCACCGTCTCCCGGTCCATCTGTCCTATCAAATTGGCTTTTCTCCCTCTGGCTGTTTTGTGTTTCACTGGTGTATGCAGGTTTTAATCCCTCCATCTGATTAGTTAGGAGAAGAAACAGACTTAATCTGATAACATCAGGATAATGTAGCACTGCAAAGATAGGATGATTTAATTATCTAATAATTTTTATTTATTTACTTACTTATTTAAGTGCTCTTCAGCAGAATGTAATGGGTTTTGTTTCCAAGAAACTAAAAAGTTATCCTAAAAGCACACTGGATTTAAGACCACTTTATAAAATACTGATATTCTCCAGTAAGAAGAGATTTCTCTGAGTTCATTTCAGTAGAATGTTTTTATGCTGGCGTTCCTAATTGACTTAGCCTATCCTTGGATTGTCTCTTCTTGGCTCAATTTACCCAGCCTGGGAAACTTTGTACATTCAGAAAAAGAAAACCCAGGCAAATGTTCCCTTATCAGAAAAGATAGCTGCCCTCCAAAGAAATTTCCTTGTAATTATTTCCACAATTACCTGACTGAAATAATTTGCAGATTTTAAAGCTTAAATTGCCAACATATCAAATGTTTGTGTTAAATAGAAGTGATTTATGCAGGCCTCAACATTTTAGTTATTGGTCCCTGTCTCAGACAGATCAGCTGAGAATTTGGAAACCTGTTTCTTTAAATTGTCTAAGTAAGCTTATCAGACATCTTGTAAGACAAGAAAACAGGTGTTTAATAGACCTTCCCTTTGTACTGAGGTGTGAAACCCTACTTGTTCGCATCGGGAGGCACACATCTGGCACAGTTAGGACGATGAAAGGCACATCTGAGTTATATGATGGCAGTGAGCCTCCAGCCAGCCTCCCAAGTGCACAAAAACCCTCCAGAGGTCCATCTGGGACCTCCTCCCCTGATATCGCTCCTGGCCAGTGACTCCAGGTGACCACCCACAGATGTCTGGCTGCTCTAATCGCAGACGGTCCTGTGGGGTGGGGAGGCTGTGGAGGACACAGACACAGAGAGGCAGCTTGTCCAGAGCATGGTGTGCCCAAGGCAGAACTCAAAGCAAGCAGTCAGCAGCTGGACTAACTCAGGCGCAGATCAAGGCCAAGGCCACTGACCTTGGTCAGACTGGAATGTGCAGAGCCCTTTCAAGCATCTTTAGCTGCTTCTGTTGGCAATGTTTAGGCCTTTCATTTTAACTTGAGCATATTAAATGTAATATAACATAAATATCTATTTTAATTTATCTTGCTGAGTTCAGTTTGGAGGCTTATGCCAAGGAAAAATTAAAATCACAGTGAGAATCTTCACAAAGAGGTAACATTTTATTGCATGTAAAAAACCCACACCCGGACAGACAGACACACACACACAGACAGAACTATAAAAGAACAGCATCTACAGAAACCAGGCAGTGTAAAACCGACCCTTTCCCATAATAAGCCATGGTATCATAGAATTATAGAATGATTTGGGTTGGAAGGGACCTTTGAATATCATCTAGTTCCAACCCCCCTGCCATGAGCAGGGACACCTTTCAGTAGATAAGCTTGCTCAAAGCCCCATCCAACCTGACCTTGAACACTTCCAAGTAGTTAAGCTGTATTACCTTGTAGGTGGATGTAGACTTCACATGGGGGCTGGGGGTTGAATTCTGATCAAACCAGCCCATGGCACCTCCTCCAGGCTTTGCTCTCTGTGCTAAGATGTTTTCGTTTTGAGACACTGGACCCATCTGAAGATCACCCAGTTTACTCTGTGGCTCCCATGTATCCATGCCAGGCAGTCCATTCTGCATGGTGAGAGCCTCCTGCCTAATGATTTGATAGTACTGAACAAGCTTGACTCAGAGCACTGAATATAATATATGAAAGTCCTTGCTGAAGTTGGATAAATAGATAAATAGATTGATTGATTTTAGAAAAGCCCACTGCTGCCTGACATAATTATTTTGCCATTTTGCAACACTGGTATGTGCATCCTGTGAATGCTGAAAGGGGAATTAATCCAGTCTGTCTTCCAAGGAAGAAGAGTTTCCTAAGAAAACAATTAACATAATAATTATAAGGAGAAAAGAGCTCAGGACATTTTTGTCCTCAGAAAAATGAAATGGAAAATATGATTCACGTTCCTTAGTAATAGACACTTCTGGCAGTATAAAATATGGAAGAACATTTTTTATCACAGGCATAGGGACTTTAGCTACAGTGAATTATTATCAATATTTAAAAGACAAGAAAATCTTAAAAGTTGAAGTTTCAAAAATAAGCAATGTAAAAGACTACATCCATCACAAATTGAAATTACAGGGCAGGAGGGGTGAATAGTCATTGAATCACAGAATCATAGAACGGTTTGCGTTGGAAGAGACCTTAAAGATCATCCAGTTCCAACCCCCCTGCCATGGGCAGGGACACCTTTCACTAGATCAGGTTGCTCAAAGCCCCGTCCAACCTGGCCTTGAACACTGCCAGGGAGGGGGCATCCACAGCTTCTCTGGGCAACCTGCTCCAGTGCGTCACTACCCTCACAGTGAAGAATTTCTTCCTTACCTAAATCTACCCTCTGTCAATTTAAAACCGTTACCCCTCATCCTATTCCTACACCCCCTGATAAAGAGTCCCTCCCCATCTTTCCTGTAGGCCCCCTTTAAGTACTGAAAGGCTGCTATAAGGTCTCCCTGGAGCCTTCTCTTCCTAGGATGAACAACCCCAACTCTCTCAGCCTGTCCTCACAGGGGAGGTGCTCCAGCCCCTGATCATCATTCGTGGCCTCCTCTGGACCCACTGGAACAGGTCCATGTCTTTGTTATGTTGGGAGCCCCAGAGCTGAACACAGTACTCCAGGTGGGGTCTCACAAGAGTGGACTAGAGGGGGAGAATCACCTCCTTCAACCTGCTGGCCACACTTCTGATGCAGCCCAGGATACGGTTGGCTTTCTGGGCTGCAAATACATGTTGCTGGCTCATAGTCAGTTTTCCATTCACTAATACCCCCAAGTCCTTCTCCACAGGGCTTCCTGTATTTGTGCTTGGGATTGCCTTGACCCATGTGCAGGACCTTGAACTTGGCCTTGCTGAACTTCATGAGGTTCGCACAGGCCCACCCCTCAAGCCTGTCAAGGTCTCTCTGGATGGCATCCCCTCCCTCCAGTGTTTTGACTGCACCACAGTTTGGTGTCATCAACAAACTTGCTGAGGGTGCACTCAATCCCACTGTTGATGTAGACGACAAAGATGTTAAACAGCACTGGTCCCAACACCAACCCCTGAAGAACACCACTTGTCACTGCTCTCCATCTGGACATTGAGTTGTTGATTGCAACTCTATGAGTGCGACCATCCAGCCAATTCCTTATCCACTGACTGGCCCATCCATAAAATCCATGTCTTTCTAAGTTAGAGACAAGGATGTTGTGTGGCACAGTGTCAAATGCTTTGAACAAGTCCAGGTAGATGATGTCAGTTGCTCCTCCCTTATTCACCAGCACTGTAACACCATTGTAGAAGGCCACCAAATTTGTCAGGAACGATTTGCCCTTAGTGAAGCCATGTTGGCTGTCACCAATCACCTCCTTATCTCCCGTGTGCCATAGCATAATTTCCTGGAGGATCCTCTCCATCATCTTGCTGGGCACAGGGGTAAGACTGACTGGCCTGTAGTTCCCCAAGCCTTCCTTTTTTCTCTTTTAAATATGGGGGTTATGTTTCCCCTTTTCTAGTCAGTGGGAACTTTGCCAGACTGCCATGACTTCTCAAATATGATGGATAGTGGCTTATCCACTTCATCTGCCAGCTCCCTCAGAACCCACAGATGCATTTCATCAGGTCCCATAGACTTGTACACCTTCAGGTTCCTTAGATGGTCTCAAACCTGATCTTCTGCTATAGTGAGTAGTTCTTCATTCTCCCAGTCCCTGCCTTTGCCTTCTGTGTCTTGGGTGGTGCGGCAGGAGCCCTTGCCGGTGAAGACTGAGGCAAAAAATTTGTTAAGTACCTCAGCCTTCTTCATGTCCCAGGTAAGAGGTCTCCCATTTCCTTCCAGAGAGGACCCACATTCTCCCTAGTCTTCCTTTTACACAGGAGGATTGTAAATGCAGTGCTCTTTTTTGGAAGCTTCTAATACTCTATTCCATTGTAACCTTTTGTTATCAAGAATTTAAGTCATCACTTCCTCCCCCCTGATGCATAAATTAGATTATTTTATGTAGAATATACAAGCAGTACAGCATATTATTAATATGGTCTCATACTTCATCATATATATAGTGTCACCAAATGTTAATGGTTTTGTTGAAGTCTTTTGCTGAATATCTGTTTTGCACTGAAATTTTAACTAGAAAATTTTATACAACACAACTGACTCATGTCTTACAGTTGTGCCTTGCTCTGCTGTGGAGCTGTGCTGGTTTGCCAGGTGGGCACTGTCCTGGGGCTGTGAGCTGGTCCAGCCAAGTCCTGCAGCTCCACTGTCACTGTTTTTCAGCTCTGGGTGAACCTGTTTAATGCCAAGAACTACCCACAGCCTCACCGAAGTGTTTTAAGCACCCTCTATGCTTTCTGAGCTCAGGAGAGTTATTTAAGCAGCAATGTCTCTTACACCTGGCAGGAAGTTCCTTCAGAAGGTCTTCTGCCCTCCTGGTCTTTTCTCTTCAGGTTCTTGTCTTTGCACCCTGGTGCCAACACTCCAGGTGATGGTCATTCAGGTGCAGGCAGGCAGTGTTAACACATCTGTCCACTACAGCAGTTACAGATATTCTCCACCTCATTACAGAACTCCTGACAGCAATATCTCTCAAGCAGAACAGTACCACATATTCAAAGCAACTGTCTTCCCCAAGCCCCCTTCCCACACATCACCTCTTTGTCCCACTAGATGTTCACAGGACATCCTCTCCTTGTCTGACTAACATGGAGGGGGTTTTACTTTAGGCTTACACTGAGAGAACAGGTCAGAGAGTGACTCCTGAGCCAGGTAAGGCATGCAGGCAACCAAAGTGCAGTTCCTGAAGAAGGGTCATGTCATGTGACTGGCATCAGGCTTGTGCTGGTCGGGAGGCTGAACTCCTGTGATGGGAGGGAGGGAGGGAGGGAGGGAAGGAGTCAAAAGGAGCTCCTGAGGCTGGTTGTTAGACCACCCAGGCCCCTGCTTGGTCCTGTGCCAGAGCACTGGGACCTTTAGATCTAAGGGACTTGTTGTCTTCTTCCTCCTCTCAGCTCCCTGATGGTGTATCAACCATGGGAAGATTGGTAATGGCTTCTACACAGCCTACTGGTGTGAGTGTTGGTAGACAGCAGCAGTTACTACTTCAGTTACTACTGAATCATAAGCTTTTCTTGCTGCATCTGGGCAACCTGGCAGTTTCAATGTTTGGACAAGCTGCATTAATGTTTTTCAGCAGGTCTCAGTATGCCTCTTTCCAAACATTAATGTGCAAAGCTCATACCTGCCCCAGACAGACTTAGAATGATGGAGAAAACACCTGCTCCCTGACTAGATCATTCCAGGAGTTAATTATGCTCACTGTGAAAAATGTGGTCCTTACTTCTGTTCTGGTTTTATTTGGCTTAGCTTCCAGCTAAAGAATCTTTCTTTTCCTTCAGCTTTGACTATTAGAAATCTTCTCCTAAACTGATACTTCAATCAAATCACTTTGATACTTCAAACTCTGAGCTTTTTCTTCAACAAACTAAGTAGTTTGAGGTTCTGTTATTAGGCTTCAAATCATTCTTCTATGTCCTTTTGGAAGTCCTTTCACATATTTCAGAGTTCTTCAAAGAAAGTAGCAGTTAATGCTGGGCAGTATTCCAGGTACAGCCACACAGTCTTCATCTCAATTGTGGTGCAGGAGTGCTCTGGGGCATGTTGTGCGTTCTTGGTCTTCTAACCATGCATTAAATTAAAGCCATTCTGGCTGTGAGTTTGTTGTTGCATAAACCACTGAGTAACAGAAATTGTATCATCACTGCTTCTTCAGACTTCAGTGCTCTACAAGTCTCCCCATATTTCTCTGAAAGGCCACATGCATCTTTTCTATTTTAATTAAAAAGCCTTAAAGGTTCAGTTCATCTCTGAAAAAAAGAGTTACTAGAAATCTACTTTTCATAGTTTATTCCCAATCCCAGATGCCTGTATTAGCTACAATGTTAATTCTGCTTTGTATTCACTAAAGCAATTTCAGCTTGTTTGGGAACTGGTTTCGCTGGTCTCTGTCCATGTCACTGTATTTTAACACACAGCATATTCTGCAGGGCTGATGCATTAATCTGGTTAAGAAACCAGAACAGGTATTTCCGGCCTGAGAAGTTTCACTCATTGAACCCCCAAGGGCATTTTGCTCTGCTATTGTGGATTGAATTTATGACTGTTGTTATTTCAATTGAATCAGAATTGTTATGCTAGGGATAAATTTGTCCTGGCTTGTTTACTGGTTTATTTGAATGATTACACAATTGTCACACTCTAGGAAATAAATCTGCTATTCAAAGTATAAGGCTAATCAGAATTTTCTCCTTGGAAATAAAAGATTATGGATAAATAGCATAGAGGAGAACAAGGCTATATTATCTCATGAAAGAAATCAACAAACACTAATCCCTTTAAATGTTCAGTTTTGAAGTGGAATAGCACTGTGCATGGTATAGAATTGGAAATCAAATATACAAAATACAAAGGGATCAGTCTGTACTACTAGAGAGGTGGACAAAGTAATTAGACAAATCACTTCATTCTCCACTTTGCACATTTCTGTAAGAAATGCTCTTTCCTCCTATTATTCACATTGTGGATTGCTGTTTGCACAGCTCTTTGAGATTTTCAGTTAATACTGCAAGAGTAATTATATTTGGTTTAGAAGTACCGCTATTATGTCAACACTACTATTTCTGTTACCTAATTATCACTTTGAACCACCCTATATGAACCTTGCTTTTTTTTCTTTTAGCTTGGGCAAATGGCTTAGCTCATTACCATAGGCATTTTTTTCACTTGAAAAATGCCCAAGAAAGGACATCAGGCTTTTGGCCACATTAGATTGCATTCAGGAACATGAAGGAGACCTGGCTGGAGATCTTTAGTACCTCATCATTCATACAAAGTTTGCTGACCTTTCTCATACTTGCCCAGCAACAAAGAGTCCAAGTCAGTCTGTTTTAAAGAAAGACTTGGGAAGCAATGGGTTAATAAATAAAGCAAAGATATGGGACTTCAAAAGTAAGGTCTTGACAGCTCGTGTCTTCAGCACATCAAGCTGAATTTTAACCTAGGAAAATTCTTTCACTCATAATATTTAAATAAATGTCTAATAAGTCTATTGAAATTTAAACTCTGAATTAAATGGCTCTACACAGAGTAACTTCAAGATCATAATCAACCTCTAGATGATGTATGTTCTACCTGAATAAATTGAAGAGAAAATTATTTCACCAGACACATGTTCTCACCTTGAAAATCATATGGACAAAATATTCTTAACACATGGGTTGCTATATAAGGTAGGATTGGCAAAGCATTAACACCATCTTCAGTTTTTCACTCCTTTGCCACACTGGGTTTATACATCCTAACTGCTTCCCAGCCCTACAGTGCTATATACGCCATTTCAGTAAAATGTTCACAACTACTCAGGTCTGTTATTCAGAGTATAGATCTTAATAGAGTGGTAAAATAGCTTATAGGGAAGTCTTGCCTTCTGAAAAGAGGCACTACAATGAGGCTGCAATTGTGTTTGAAAAATTTTGCAAGAAACATTTATAAGCCCTGGTACAGCCCTGGGTGAGGACGGGGGTTTTATCAGCACAACAGCCATATCATATAGGTGAAGGCAAAAGCAAGTAGAAATATTTCAGTCTGTTACCAAGAAATGAGCTTCTTTGTGAAATTTATCGCCCATGAAAATAATGGATTGTAGAATTAACCTGTCACACAGAGAAACAGATAATGTGGCCTTGCGGTCTCAACTCAATGGCTGTGGTCAGACTAGAGGCTACTGGCAGCATGGATGATGCTGGGGTATACATAAGTATGCATAAGTAGTTGCAGCAGAAATCTCCTGTTTTTTTTTTTTTTTTTTCATACAGTGCAAAAACCACATGAATTAATGTCTTCAACATCTTTTTCATTCCAGGGCTGGCACTACTTCCTGAGCAGTGCTTGGGCCCTGAAGGCTGCAGAGCCCTGAGGGGAGGCTGGCCAACCATTTCTAAAGAGGCCTGTGGAAAGTGTCACCAGAGAAATGTTACTAACGCCAGGGCCTCATTAAATGGCGCCTGAGTGTTTCCTACCGGCCTCTCCAGGGGCGTTTGTGAGGGCCGCAGCCCTTCCGGACTGGCGGACTGGCACGCTGAGGGACCCGTAGATGTGTTTTAAGTGCTTCCTCTGGAAGTGCTGGAGAAACGGGGATCTCTAAAGCTCAAAGCAGCCCTTCCCAAGCAGCTCCAGCTAGAGGCGTCGTGGAACTGGAAATCCTGGCCTTTAAAGTGCGTTAAAAATAAATGTTTTATTGTTGTTACCCAATCGTCTGATTTGGGGTCAGATAGTGCCAGTCAGGCCGCTCTGCCCGGGAAATGTTTTCCGTTCTCCTCCTGAGCCCCCAGGCCGGGAGAGGGAGCCGGGGCCCGGCGGCGCCCGACACCAGGCGCTTTCCCGACGGCTGCCGGCGGCGCCCGCCCGCCCGCCGCTAGGTGCCGCCCGCCGCCAGCCGGAGCCGCCGCTCTGGGGGCGCCGGGCTGCCGGGCGGGGCCGCGGGGCCGGGGCGCCCCTTGACCGCCTCTTTAAATTTGCCCCAGGGGTCTCTGTTTATGTATTTTTTAAACAAGTATTTCGGAGTTTGACAACCGCAGGTGAGCGCCCGGAGATTTTCGGGCAGGGAGCGCTGCGAGGCGTTGGCGCCCGCTGGCCCACGTTCCCGCCGCCTCCCTCAGCCCCTCGGCGAAGGCGCCCGCGGCGGTTGAGGCGGGGCGGCGGCGGGAAGGGGTTCCTGCAGCCCCGAGCCCCGTGTTGAACAACCCCCCTTGCTCCGAGCTGGCGCCCTCTCTGCCGGTGCTGCCCATTGCGCCCAGTGAATCGCCGGCAGCAACAGTTGGAGGCAATTGGGCAGCTAAGAGAGAAACACCATACAATTGACTGGAAGTCTCGACCACCAAATTGTGGTTTTTAATACAATTACAACACAAAAGGTGATGACTCGCAGTAACGTAAAACATTTTTTAACCTAAACAAAGTTTAGTTGTGTGTGACATCTTACGTGACAAATTTTTAAACAATTTGAGTTGGTTTTTTTTTTCCGCTCAAGCAGTACAGTCTTAGTAGTGTCTATTTTTCACTTCGCCAGGATAGATAGAAGAATTTCCTAGGAATGCAAGAAGCTATTTGGCCTCCTGGCTTATGTCTATTGGTAATATTTATCTACTTGAAGCGTTTTTGCTGTCTCGTCTGGAGGGGAATTCTAGCCAGGGAGTTTCGGAAGTGTGCTCAGTTTATTTTAGTGTTTGTAATATTTTTGCAAGCTGTGTGCTACTCATTAGAGAAAAGAGCAAAACCAAAATGAACCCTAAAGCAGTTGAAATGAATGCAATAGGAGAGAAAACAGCACCAGCTTGCTTTTGTGACCAAGGTCAAAAAGGAGAAATTGAAGGAAAGTAACAGTGTAGAAATGTTCCAGAATGTACTAGTTTTAATTTTCTTAGCATTAACGTAAGGCTTCAGGGAACTGATGCAGCCTTTCTGATAGAAGTGATTTAGTGTCAGAAATCTGAGATAAAACTGAGTTTGTGTGGGAGGGAAATAGATGGAGGTTTAACTGAAGAACATTTCTTATAAATTAGGACAACTGAGAAGAACAGCAGCAAGGACCTACTTCTGGTGGTTATGGTTCTGCTGAAATACAGAGTTTTTTCTGTAAAGGCAAAGGAAAAACATTCTAATTAATTATTTACAGCAACCGGGTTTGGGATCAAAATAACTGCCTTGAGACTGGAGTGCAGCTGCAACACACATTCCAGATGTGAAATATAACACTGTGTTGCGGCTGACCTTATTTTCTGATTTTAAACCCTGAATTGGTCAGGACTGGTAAGTGAATAAATTCATTATCGTTCTCTGAATTAATCCAATGCGGAGGTGCTGTCACATTCCCCACATAATCAGATGTGTTTTGGGGACAGCCGGGGAAATAACTTTCTGCCAGATGAAAGGTCACCCAGAGAAAGATCATCCACTTGGGCCTGGGACATAGGAAACTGCTACCCCTGGGGCACGTATGCTCACAAGATCTTTGTGTTGCAGTTTGAAGACCAACTCAGCAACAAGTTACCCCCTCACTTCTTCAGATGAGGAAGTCCACCGGGAATGCCCCCAAACCCTGCTCCTGGGGAAAGCAGCCAGGTCAGCCAGATGTGTGCTGCCTCCTGCCACACTTCCCCTTCAGAGAGCGTGCTTCCTGCTTGTCCTTTCTTTTATTCTCCCGTAGTTCAGACCATTTTTATATTAGGCCACTGAGAGACATCATGTGAACAGCTTAGCGAAAACAACAATGAAATGAAAGAACCTGTAGAAAAGCTAAGCTAAGATTTGCCACTTTCCTCAGGCACCTAATGAGACTTAATGTTCACAAGAGCATCAAACAAGCTTTCCCATGACTCTCCCAGCTTCTTTTCCAGCAGATGGTGATGACGAGTGAGTATCTGTTTTTCTCAGTAATTTTTGAAGGAAATTGAATATGCTGTCCCATGCTTAATGCTTATTTCAATCTGAAACAATTAGTCAATCTAATTAAACTGATACATGTAATTTTTTTCATTCCTTTGTTACTCTTGGCTCAGCATAGCTGAACAGAAGTATCACAAGTATGTGATGTACATCCCCCGTCTCCTATGATTTTTTTATCTATCAGAAATGGTATTCTTTAAAACTCCAGCTGGCTTAATTCTTAAGTGACTTTTTACATCTGTTTAAGGTGTCTGAGATATGCTGAATAGGCCAGATTTTTAGAGGTCCAAATGTCTGATTCCTCAGGAAAAAAGGCAAGCCCCTTTGAGAAACCTTTCTTCTGGAAGCAAAATTCAGTGCGTTTTCCATAGTAGGCAGCATGGGCTTAGTATAGAAAGAGCACAAAATCTCCCACAGTTCATTAAGTTAGGGAGAGCTGTACAGGAAACTCAAAAGTTAACTGAAACCTACATTATTTCTTCCTAACTTGTGCTACTAGATGTCAAGCTTTCTTATAACAGGAAAGGATTTCTTTTGATGTAGGTCACCGTTCTGGGTCTGCCTTCTGTAAAAATTTCAGCATTGCCTCAGCATCACTGAGGGTTTGGAGGAGCAGGTGTTGCTATGTTTAGGCATGGACATTCAGCAACAGGTTCAATAGCCTGAGAGGGTATAATGTCCAGGAGGGTAAAACGAGCCATTTTGAGCACTAACTAATGAATGGTCCTTCATGAAGAGGAAAGAGAATTCCTACAAGAATTAGTCAAGATTCCCACATTACCTGCCCCAGCTTATGATTTCTCCATTAGTCAAAATGTCAAACAAGTTTGAGATGTTCCCTTAGGTGATTTTTAAACATTAACTTTCTGGCAGAAGCCCAGGCTGGGCTGTAAGGTATTGTGTAGTGCTAGGCAATGGACCAAATTTCATCCCAAGATAGATGAGGATGTTATGGAAAGGAATGGCAGTGTTTATCCGTGAATAAACAAGCTTTTAAATTTGCTCCTTAATGTGTCAGAAACAGCTGGTTTACCTTTCTGTAAGTCTGAACTCTCAAACAAGGACATATTGGGGACAATGTAGGAAACGGCACAGAAAAAGTAGTGCAGTGGTAGAAAGTTAAATATAGCCTACCAGGAGAAAGTGTGGAGTATTATTGTTCTGTTTGATATATGGTAATTGTCTTGGAGTATTCATTTTTCAGCTATAAACACTTGTATCATGGTATCTTTAGAGATAGAACTTAATTAATGTTCTTCATGTAACGCTTTTGCATGTACAGGTATAGTTTTAGGGCACATGTATTGAAAACATTGGAATTAGTGAGTTTACCCAGCAGTGATATCAGAAAGTTGGGATGGTTGCTCTGTCCTGTGAGTCTCTGTGTATCCCGTGTCTGTGCTGTGAGTTGTGTAAATACCTGATGTACTCAGCCAAAAAATAAAACAAAATTAACATCAGACTAGGAGCTTTCACATCTTCACCTTCACTGTACAGAGAAGTTAGCCCAGTAGCCTGTCTGTCACAGTGACTACGGCACTTCACCAGTAATGCTCAGAGAAAGCACGAGAGAGTATGTGAACAGTCATCTATCCTCCCCTGCTTTCCTGAGTCAGAGGTTGAGTTAAGACTACTATTTAATGTTTTTAATTAATTTTTACCAGTGGACCAGCCCTTACTGAATTTCTCTAATGACTTTTTGACTTTATCTACACTTTTGGCCTGCACGGCAGCCTGTGACAATATAATTATGCACTGTGCAAAGAAATACCTGCTCTCTCCTCCTAATTTGACACCTGATAATTTCAGTGGGTGCCATGTAGTTTTTTGTGTGGTGTGACACAGTGAGTAATCATTACCTCGTCACCTCTTGGGCACCATTCATTGTTTGCAGCCTTCCTCCTTTGTCTTTTCCCATCCTGAAGACTCCTCATCTCTTTGGTATTCTCTTATACAGAAACTGTTTGCTGCCTTGGACCATCCTCACTGCCTTCATCTCTGATTTTCAACTTCTAACCCCCCTGAGGTGGAAGGAGCAGACTGTATGCAAAGGCTTATCCTGCATGGACAGGCTTTTGTCAAAATAAAACATGAGGATAGATTATAACCTTGTTTTGATTTGTTTCTGAACAGGTCTGATAAAGTCAAAGGGTTTGAGTCACAAAGTGGGAGAAGTGGTAGTGATGTCCCATATATATACATCTCAGTTGTCATGACAGCATGACATGGTGGTGTAAGCCATGAAAGGAGTGAAATCTGAGTTCAGATCCTTTCTGTCTACCTTTGAGAAGGGAACTGAACTAGTGCCTGAGCTACAAGCTGATCTGGACAAAGTCTCTCTTGTTTTAGCTGCTCTGGTTTTGCTCTGAGCTCTTTGAAAGCCACTGGAGTAGGGACTGAACCCCAACCATTTTATTCCCAGCGTGTGCCTTTAGCACTCAATTATGGAAATAGTTTCTTGCTCATGCTCTTCTCTGCAAGCCTTTGATATGAACAGAAAACTTATCAAACACTCTTAATAGCTATCAGTTTATTTCCTTGATTAAGTTTGGGCTGATGTCCTCCAGGACGCAAGAGTTCAGAATCCTAATGACTCAGGGCTGTTTTATCAAACAACTGCAGTTGCTGAGGGTGTAGTTGCTAATTACTGAGCTGATACTACAGCCACCTAAGAAGTGCTAGAAGTGGCTGTTCAGGACCAGCATATCTTTGTGGTAAAACTGTTGTGGTGCTGGCCTTGCTTTGACTACTCAGAAAAATTTGTATGGAAGTTGAGAAGGAGGCATTGTTGGAGCTCAGCCCAGCTGCCCACACCTACCAGCAAAGGTGCTTTCATTGATCAAAGAAAGGACAGATGTTTCTTAGACAACACTTGGGCAACACAGAGCCTGTCAGCGTGGAACTTTCTCTTCAGCTTGAACGGTAAAGATATAATTTCTGCTGGGTGTGGAGTCCAGCAGCTTCTGGTCCAAGCAACACATGATTTCTGTGATATATCTGGCCTCAGTGCCGAGCCCTCCTCCTCCTTCTCCCTGCTCTTGGCCCCTTCCCTCCAGGCTTTTGGAAACACAGCCACAGAGGTCCCTTACAACAAAGAAGAAAAAACACCTTTTAACCTGTTGCCAAGACAAAAAAGGGCATGTGGCCTATTTTGACTGAACAAGCCTTTTAGGTAGGTGTAATTAGAGACAGGGTTGTTGACTGCCATTAGGTTTAATTAGATGCGGATTGGTAGGCAGCTCTCACTCTGGCCAGTGTCTCTTCCACATGGCTCTTCCTGCCCTGGAAGCACTCAGCAGCAACACTCAGTGCTGCTTTCTGGCCTCTTCTGGTCCTGGAGGTTTTCACAAAATGCACGTTTGATTGCAGTTCACCTCATTAATGAGGAGCTGATTCTGTACTAGCATGCCTGGATGATTTCTGGTCACTCTAGCCAGCATGGGGGATGCTAGATCTTCCAGTTCCAGTTCTACTTGTCCTCACGATGGTCTTTAAAAACAAACACAACTCAGTGTTTGCAGCATGAAAAATGGGAGAAAAAAGAACTTGTTGGCAGCTGCCTTTCTGCTTCAGGAAAAGGTTTGCATTTGCATTTAAAAACGCAACCTTGTCTGCAAGCCCAATCACCAGTGCAATGTCACAGGTTGTTTGGGGACACCACATTTGACCTATATGTGACTCAGCGTTCATCTGCTGTGCCAGAGGAGCTAGCTGAGGTTTGCACATCACCCTGACACATACCCTCTGGACATAGTGATTCATATCTCTGCAGCTACTCTATCATCCCTAACTTGGCAGATGAATCTAAACAAAGTTACAAGGTGACTGTTACTCTTTTCTTCTCCAAAGAAAATCCTTGGCAACATATAAGGATCTCAATGGTGTATAGGTGAGCGGTGTGAGCTGGTCTGAAATCAGTGCTCTGTAGAAACACCTGAAAGGCAGCATGCTGAGCTTATGACAATTGCTTCCTATACTCTTCTATTATTAATAAAAGTGCAGGCTCTGCTGATCCAGACATTTAAAACATATTCCCTCCCACCAATCTGTTTCAAAAAGTTGTTGAGAAACTGAAACAAGAGTACTTCAGGGATAAGATTGATAGCCCAGGCACAGCCACGACAAAATCATGTTGCCAGCCACCAGGTTCTGTGGTTTCAGCCTCCAAAAGTATTTCCTCTCATTGCAGGTACACGCTTAGATTCATCCTGGTGAACTTCGTAGCCTGATGTAGACATCTCATAGGAGTACAGCTGGTATGGGTTCCTGCTGTGTCAAAAGGGGAAGAGCCATATTTGCAGGACAAGTCAGATGATAGTACGTGGGTTGAATCACTCTTTGAATATGCCTGGTTTTTCCCCTGTTGATTATATTTTTAGCAAAGGAAGCCATGTTCCTGATTTAGTTGCCCTGGTGAAGTGGTCATGGTCCTGCTGATGCAGTGAGCCCTGCACTGAAGCAAGCACTGAAATATGCGCTGAAAGCACCCAGAACAACGTGACATTTAAATGTAAAGAAAAGGAAATAAAGTAGTAACCATTTTAAGATGACAGATTGATTTTCCTACCTAACATGCCAGCATTGAGTGCTGTGCAACAGATAAAGTAAGCAATACAGTATTGCCCAATGTGGAATAAAATTATTCTTGTGATAATAGCTTCTCTCCCAGTTGATACAGTGACATGGAAACAAGCCATGAAAACCTGGCACTCAGATGAACCCCAGAGCTGGAACAAGGGACGGAGACAGAGAAGAGGGGGAAGGAACAAAGCAGAAGGGAAGGAACATGGCAAGTGGAGGGAAAAAAAGTTTTCCACCTTTCAACAGTGATGAACCTTTGATTCAGGTTGTTCATATGATGAAGCCATCCCCACAAGGACCCTGCCTGAGTTATCATTACTTTTTGTCTGTTTGAGCTCATGATAATCACTTACATGAGATTCTGCTCCCCTCCCCCCCCACCCCGAGAAACAGAATAGAGAGCAGAATTATTTTTATTGATCCAGAAAGTCAAACTACAGAGGACATTCAAAAGCGTAGCAGAAAAAGTTTAAAATCTCCACTGAGAGTATCTTACTCTGCATTTTGTTTTATCTGGGCAGATATCATAGATCTATTCTCATATATTTTGTGAATTTTGCCATTCAGAAAATAAAATACAACGATATGGAGAAACTCAGGAGATTGCAATGCATGGACAAAATCTTACCAGATGGAGGAAACCTGATTTCCTATCCCTTTTCTCCCTAATATTTCCTGGTCTATGTTATTTTGTTTTTACCAAGGGTATCTTCCCATAGCTATAACTCTTAAAAAAAATAAATATATATGGTAAGTAGTAGAAGAAAGAGCTACCAGCTACTGTGAACACATTACAGGAGGAAGTAGGTGATATTTCTTTACCTGACAGTAGTGCATCCAAGACTGGACATGCTACACCAGAGAGGTGATGGGAACATAACTGTGAAACTTTCAGTTTGTGTACTAAAGCAAATGATACTTAAGGCTAAAAAAGACCTCACAGTATCAGTTTAGCTGCCAGTTTTAAATAAAATTTAGCTGTGGGGAGGGGAGAAGTGTTCTGGAGCACAAGATCAGGGGCAGCTGTGCTCCAGAAAGCCTCTTTCTCCATCCCTTCACCCTGGGACTCGTATTTAGCCTTGCAGGTGATTTCTGAAGTGACTAAAAATCCTGATGTAAATAGGTCAGTGAAAACAGAAACACAGGAAGACTATTAATATTAAAGGAGAATGCAGTAAGCCTGGGAAGCAATAGCATCTGTATCACATATAGCCTGATAATAACATTACCTTTGGGAGGGTTACATGTATGAGTACTCCTTTACACCAGTAATTCAACTACTGCCTTGTAGCAATGTAATTACTCTGCTTTCTCTTTGAAGGCTGGCTGCGGTTTCAATTCATTTACATTGTAAAGAAATCTAATTTTTTAATAATAAAAAAAGCCTTCTCCAGGTCTTAGCAGGTCTGGAGATCTCTGCTAGGCCAGTGCTGGCCTGAGAATTGTGGACAAATGTGATGCTCCTAAAAAGAGCCAGAGAGGTGATTTAAGTCCTCTATCTGATCCCCAGAATGGGAGTAATGTGCTGCAGGCAGCTGTGCAAACACCCACCCAGTCAGACGTGTTTTTGTGGGAGGACAAAACATTCCCAACTGCTAGCCTGTATTGAGTCTCCTCAGCAGTGTTTGTTGTAGTGCTGCTTTTGACTGGACACTTGGAAATTGGTGGTGGGGAGCAGCGTCCTGCCATCAGCTGGTAACAAACTGGGATGGCTGCTGTAGGTTGGAGACCACAGCTCTGCCTTCCATTAGCAGGTTACTGAACACCTGACACACAAGTTATTGTCTTCTCCCCTCAAAAATGCCAACAGTCCCAGTAATGAGAATGTGAGCAACCCAACTCAGTGTGGGTTTGGGTGGTGTGCAGCCAAAAAGGCCTGGGCAAGAAATGTGTTTTCGAAATGGATTAGGGAAATCCGTTGAGCCGGTGCCTGTTCAGCGACGGCTGTACATTCTGGAAGCAGGAGGGTCTGTGGAAAAAATGCAAATGTAAAATATGGAATGTGAATGTCAAGAGTGCAAAATAGCTGTATACAAAAGCTGCAAATCTTTTCACCTAACTTGAACCATACAGAAACCGGTGTCTAGTCTAATCTAATTCCTTATCATCTCACTGTGGATCTCTGTCACCCCATCTGGACATGCCTGTCTTCCCCACCAGTTGTAGAGGGACCACAGAAGAATAGATAAGGCTGGAGAGAATCTTTTAGATAGTTCAAGTTAGGTGATATGAATTAGGACTAGGAGTCAAATTAATGCTGTTATGGATAGCTTGAATTCTGATATTTCCCAAGATTGCTGTAGCTCTTTCAAGAGATTTCTTGGATGCATATGGAAGTAGTCCATCAATTCCCAGATTGCATCAAAATAATTTACACACCGGCTGCACAGAAAGCTGAACTCTCTAGAGATCAAAGAAGTGCTAAAATGCTCAATTTCTTCTAATGTAACATTTCCAGGTGAAAAAATGAGGCATGTCTACTGAGACTTGATAACCTCAATGACCCAACAGTTTGAGCTGTTCTCATTGCAATATCTGTGTTCTTTTAACAAAGATTTTTCACATTTGTGAAGGTGTCACAAGCATGATGTGAAATGAGCTTGTAATATATGATTTTGAATGGTGTCTTTCATTGCCTAGGGACCTTTAAAACAGGCCCTCTGTGTCTGCTTATGGCAGTTGTATTGAAGTGGAGACAATTTTACCTAAGCAAAATAAGAAAGTAAAATCTAGGCAAGAATACTCTTCCTGAGTCTGAATTATATTTAGTGCTAACTCCTTGCAGGCTCTATTTTCACTCTGTCAATAACAGATGTGCTGTTTGCAGTGTATGGCTGAACAAATCTATTTTCAAACGTCTCCTTGACTCCTTCACAATCTGTTGCATTCCACTGATAGTAGAATAAGCTGCTCGGCTGGGAGAAGAAATATGGAAGATGGGAACAAACTTGACTTTATTAATAAAAAAAATGAAAAGAAATTAAAAAAAGGCTTGGGTTCTTTTTATTTATTCATGAATAAGTCAAATTAGGAAATCTAGTTTTGTAACTGCTGGCTCCAGGAATGGTGATAGGAACAATAATAAATATTAGCTCTTAGTAGTGGAGAACTCTCTTTTGATTACTTACAACTACTTATTTGCATACACTGTTTGCTTAAATTGTACCCACGCCAGAAGTGCCTTTTTAAGCAAGCACATATGGTCTTTCTCAAGGTCTCAAGGCATTGCAACATTTAAAATTACCTACCACAAATACATGCGTTAATTCTCATACAGCATAATTATAAATCAAATTTTTACTCTGAAAATAAACAGATTTTAAGTTCATAGTTAAATGACTCATTGAGATCAACAGGAACAGTATGAAGTGCTTAGAAAAATGGAAAATATTTTTTGCCCAAGAACATTAAAATTTAAGAGACAGGGTTAGTTCCAAGGAATATCTCTGCCTTATCTGACCGGGGTTTAATGATTGTCATTTCAATGCTACCACCTTATGTCAAGGTCAAAACCTTCTGAAAGAGCTTTTAGAGAGTGATGAAAACTTCTGAAGCACAGCACTGAAAGCCCGATTTCAAGGGCTTCCAGGTGAGCACTTCAATAATTTGTTCAAGACAAAAAGAAATTAGGAAACAGGCTGAAGTTATGATACTTATTCAAACAAAAAACATCAGGGTTTTCCTTTTATTAAACTTCTGAATTTTAAACCTAACAATTAGTGCTTCACCACTGGCACTGATTCTTGGGGCTGGAACTTAGAAAGGGGTACAATATTTCCACAGGAGCCCAAAATAAACTGGTATAAATCAATTTTGCTCCATTGCCTTCAGCTAAATATGTTGGCTAATGCCAGGTGAGGGTGTAACTAACTTTATTAACCCTATAAATGCAAATACATGTTTATTCACCTGGACTAATTCCTGAGGACAACGTGGGTGTGTCATTGATAGCAAACTCAGTGTGCCCAGGGTTGGTCTTTGACACTGAGATCAACTGATATGCAACAGGCTGTGTCCATACCAGTAAACTCTCTTACTTGCCAAAACTGGGTCAACTCACTCAGGTTGCCTCTTGGGAGTGGTATGCTAATGCCTGAATTATGGCCAAGAGTTATGCGGAGGAGTATTTTTTGGCCCCAGCCAGCAGTGTGCCAGTGCTGGTCTGAGAATTTAGTTTAGCTGACCTAGCCCATGTCCCCTCAGTTGCATGCTGAAAAAGAGACCATATACTGCACATTCTGCTGCACCTCTTGGGAAAGAACAAGGAGGAAAAGGGTGCAACCTGACCTTGCCCTGCTTCCCTCCAAACTTGCAGATTTGCTCCTCAGGCTCCCTTCTGACACTTGATACCATAATGGTCAAAATGTGTGTGGTGGGTTGGCTCTGGCTAGCAGCCAAACTCCCACCCAGCTGCTCGGCCCCTGCCCTCAGCAGGACAGGCCACGGGGAAAATAGGAATAACAGAAGTGACCAAGCTCATGGGCCAAGATAAAGACATTTGGTGTCCCTTCAGCTATTTCTCACGCTTTTTGTTCTCTCCTCCTCCTCTGCCTGTTTGGCATTTCCTCCCCTTTCTTAAATGCGCTATCACACAGGGGCCAGCAGGTTGGCCGGGGGCCTCAGCTGTGCCCTGCGGTGGGTCTGTTTGAGCTGGCTGGAACTGGCTGTGTCTGGCGCAGGGCAGGCCCTGGCCTCTTCTCACAAAGGCTGCCCCTGCAGCATCCCCCTCTGCCAAAACGTTGCCATGGACACCCAACACAGTGTCCTGAAAGGGCAATGACAGAAAAGCCTGGTCTGGAGCATACTGTCCAAACTCTGAACATGCCTGGTGAGGTTGTGCTTAGCAGTCCATGAGGTGAAACTAAGAAAACAAAGGGATCAGTGGCAGGATTAAATTTGCCTTTTCTGTTGGAAATGACTTTTCCTGTCTGCCATGTTAACTATGTGCAAATGGTGATTCTCAGAAGCATACAATTTGGTCAAACATAGATGTTTTGTGGCCAGCAGAAGACAGTTTTCCTGTGCCATATTTCAAACTCCTGCTCTAGATCATGAAGGCAACAGACTTCCTCAGCATGTCCACTCAAAGAAAACACCAGACCATTTTTGCCATGCAAGAAGTGACTGTAAATAAAGGAACTGTGAAACACGTACTCAGTTCTTTTTTTTTTTTCAACTTACATCTGGCAACATTTTAACTAGGAGGAAATAGTGCCTAATGCAAGGTTTTGAGCAAATTTAAATTAACCATTGATCTCAAAACTACCAACAACTATTTACAAATACCTTAAGGGACAGGAGAGGTTCTTAGATCATTTGATGTGGCTTCCCATGTGTCACAGACAATTAAGGATACCCTATATTGAAGTGATAATAGTTTTTTTATGAACATATAGTTTGTTTTCTACTAAAAGCTGTGTTTGAGAAAGGATGTAGATTTAATTTGGAAACCCCAAATGATGAAGAGTAAACCTCTTCATTTGATAGTTTGTGTCAATGGTTAATCACCTGCTTTTTAAAACCTAGTTCTACAGTTGATCTATATCCCTGTCTGCCTCACTCCGTTCGTCCCTCCTTTTTTCCCTCCTCTTCCCCCTCTCTTTCCCTTCCTTCCTTTTCTTTCTTTCACCACTGATTCTTGATAGATTTTTCACTGCTGGAATTAAAAACTATATTACTACTCAGTAGCTTCTCCCTTTGAAAGTGCTTACCTACCACTCTTTGGTCTTCATTTTGGTAAGCTAAAAGAGGCTGGGCTTGTTATCTTTGTAACTACAGCTCTCCAAAAATTTCTTGCTTTATCTTCTCCAGTGTGTCAACATTCTTTTTAAAAATGGGCCCCCAACCACAGACCATATTTCAGTCTTCACTCACCAATACCTATAGCACTTAATCAGTTTACTAATCTTTTTCATCTATCCCCTAGCTAATGTGACCTGTTTTTGTTGCTACAGTTTTGGTCTACTGTACCCTCAGTCTTTTCTTGCATCCTTTCACCTATTTGGGAAGTCTAGTCTTCCCTTCATCTTTCTAAAAAGGAAGAATTATTCTTTGGCCATCCCAATTTCTCTGAGTGGACTCAGATTAGTGTGCAATCAGAGGGCTTTGTCTGCTCTGTTCTCCATTACTGTTTACCACTTTTTCAGTCTTTGTCCCTAGAATTACAATTTACTCCTTGATCACTTGTGAAAACAGTCGAAGTCCCGATTAGCGAAACTTTCCCACAGTCACTGATGGTACTTTTTTGGCAATGATGTTTTCCACAAAGAGAGTTAACTTTCCACGTTATTGCATTTATGTTATATAGCACCAATTTTTAGATCACTGTAATGTCGTATTAATTCAACAGATCTATAAAAGTCAAAGATAACTGTGGAGCCATGACACACTTAATCAAAGTTGTAATATCATTTTAGAAAGTAATTCAGGTTTATTTGACAAGAGCTATTTCCCTAAAACCATGTTGACGAGGGTTTATTACATTCCTATCCTCTAAATCTTTTTAAAGTTGAACCAATGAAAAATAGTGTTTACTGATTCCAGAAGGAAGTTCGCAGAAGGAGGTAAAGTGGATGCTCACAGTACAGGAATGAGGGCAAGATGGCACTGATGGTTTAGTATGGGGAAACATAGCAGTACTTCTTTAGCAACTCCTGTTCTGGTTCTTTTTGTTACCTGCAAGAAGGACTTCAGTCTCCAGATCTTTTAAAGAAGGTGAGAGTATAATGATGAGAAATTTCTATTCCAAGTCTCCAAAAAAACCAAAAGCAGGGTCAAGCCATTATCTAAAATTGTTCATACAAGCAAAGACAGGGCTAAAGAGAAAAAGATGAGATTAGCAAAATCCAAGATTCAAATTGCTATCCTCCAAAGGCTGTGTTTGATAAATAAGACAAATGAGAAATTAATGAAATGGGAATTAATGATTGAAATTTTATGTGCTGCATGCTGGATCTAATAATGAAAGCATGGGTGGCTGAGCCTATCCACGTCTGTGAGGCTGTAAATATCAATGACAGGAGAGTAGATAGAGTGAAAGGAGCAAGTTTTACTGTAGTGACTGCCACACTCTCACCTTTAGGGTTTTGGGACCCATGGTGACAACTCTGCGCCTTCAGAAGCCCAGAGGTGTCACCCGCTCAGACAGCCAGAACCTGACTAGATCACATCCACTATGTCTTTCCTGAATATCACCTTTTTTCAACTTCCTTGTCTTCTTTCTTCTACTTTGTTGTCTTGTTCAGGCCTTCTCTTTAATGGAAGTCTGATTCAGCTGACTAAGCTTGAATCCTTTGCAATATTATTCTAAGCCTGTGGCCAAAAAGGCAACTAAAAGAAAAACTTTAAAGAACCTGATGCTTTTATACATCTGTGACTGATAAGGCTATGCATGCATCTGCCATTCTTCAGCAGACAGTTACACCAGAATCAGGGGCTGCATTTGTTATCTCTTGCTTTTATGTGACTTTCTCTAATTTGTGTTCAGGAAAGTCATATCAGACTCCAGCAGAAAAAAAGCAAAATGTCTCCCCTTTTTTCTCCCCTTCCCTTTCCCCTGTCTCCTGACAATGGGTCTTATCTTTAGCACCATCTCAAGTGTTTCCAAATGGAGAAAGAGTTGGTCCTTTATGTAATTTTTCTGAAGTTCAAAGAAAGGGTAAAAGGGATAATTCTCAAATGAAAGCCTCTGTTGATGATTTTAAGTGCTCAACTGGGTGGTCGTTTTTGGGTTTTGGTTGGTTTTTTTTTTTAATGCTTAGGTTAAAAGTTTTAATGGTGCTGTTCTGTCATAGGAAAAAATTCCCATGATATCTCTCCATTTCAGACTGTTTGTTTATATCTATACAGAGACTAGTCAGTACATTTGTACTCTGGACCAGTTAATATTCAGGAAATGAACATGGCTTATTTTTATTGAGAGGCCTCTGGCTTGTTACCTGGGAGGCTGAAATATTTTTTCATAAATCACAAAATCATAGAATTGTTTGGGTCGGAAGGGACCTTCATCTAGTCCAGCCCCTCTCCCATGGGCAGGGACATCTTTCACCAGATCAGGTTGCTCAAAGGCCCATCCAACCTGACTTTGAACATTTCCAGTGATGGACCATCCACAGCTTCTCTGGGCAGCCTGTTCCAGTGTCTCACCACACTTATTGTAAAAACTGGGTTTTGTTCAGAAGCTTACTAAGTCCTCTTCTCCTTCACAACAGACCTGTGTCATGTAGGACTTCTTGGCCTTCAAAATACTGCAGTTAGCCCTTCATCTAACTACTGTATAGTGCAGCTCTCTTAGGGCCAGATCATATTTTCCCTCTCATGTACACTAAGCTGGAGAATTTGGGAGGAGAAAAAGACCTGCACAAAACAAAGTAAAAAAGCATAGAAAGGTGAGAAAGTTCCTTTCTGAGCGGGATATTTCTGATGGGCTTCTGCTTCTGTGAAAGATCAAAGACAAGGAGAAGGTGCCAGTCTAAAGGCTTCACACTTCTCCAATCAGTCAGCAAGGCTTAAAGTGATCTACTAGGAAGGCCTCTCCTTCTCCACTCTAGTCTGGCTGCATCCCTCTCTAAAGGAGGACAACAGACACCACCACTGTAAGAACCACCCATTGGGATCAATAGGGATTATCATACAGCTCCTTCATTGGTATCGTTATAGTTCATTGCTATCATTACATGAACACACAGCAAAAATCAGATTCTCAATCCAGCCTTCTTGTACTGTCAGGTGATTTTCTTTCTTTTTGACTATTCTCTAATGTAGAACATTCAAACCACAATTGCCTGCCAGCCTCTAAGGTACAACAGTCTGGAGGCAAACAATCAAAGTGCTTCTGGGCATATCCACTTTGTACAGTAGCACACATGGCTTTGGCTAGATGGTATTTCAGTCTATTGCCACAGCAAGTCCAGCACTGAAAGCAGCATTACTAGCTCAGAGTAGTAATGAGAGAGAGTAAATAGCACTGAGAAGTAGGACAGGGTGGGTTGGGCATGGTGCCATTCTGGACGCAGGTTCAAAGTAGTGCCATCTAATGATTCACCTCTGTAGGGACATCTGGCTGTACTCAAATGAGTAGCCTGTCTTCAGATCCTAGACCACACAGGTGCTCATCCTAGGGGTCCTGTGTAACAATTCAGAGTAGTTGATAATTGAATAACTACTTTACCAGGCCTCAGAGAAAGGAGAAGATGTCACAACTCTTTGTGTCTTAAGCATAACTTAAGACAGTATCTGTTTGTTGGAGAAGACCCAGCACCTACCATGTGTCTTCAATTCAAATTTCTGCTAAAGAAATGCAGAAGCAAAATGTCTCTTAGTGGAACCTATCACTGACTATGTCTAAAACCTCCTGAGTTTCAAAAACCCTGAAAGAACATGAATCCCACAGCTGCAGTATTTCCCATGTATATCTCCCAAGTGGGCTGGTCTTCACAGGGTTCCCTGGGGGTGTCATTCTGGATCTGTCTAACCTGTTTCTCCTGGCTAGCCATGAGGCTGAAGCTTGCCCATTGCTGGAGAGTAACTTTGTGGGTTAGGAGTTTCTCATGAATGGTGTGCTTTTGCCTCGTGCTGGCTAGGGTAGAAGACTTTTTAGAACCTCGTTTTCATTGACTTTGGTATACAGATCATACATCTACTGAAGCATTTCACTTTATGTATTTTTTTATTATTTCATCACAGTCTTTATTTATTTGTTATATTCCTTTTTTTCTCTCATCCACTTGCAGATGTGTGTGGATGACTGCCATTCAAGGTGGGCTTTTTGCTCTTTAAAGGACATCAGAAATCCACTAGGACCAAATAACCCTGCATCTGTCTGTGCAGGGCATGAAAATAGGGAGTATATGGAATCTAACTCCAAAGTTCATGTTCTTGGTAAAGCTTGTCCTTTAAAGCTTAATTGGTTCCCTAGAAGAACATGAAGGCCAGAGTCAACTTTGAAGACTGAAGTATCAGCCTTTGGAGTTAACCTCCCTAACCATGTGTGAAACCACTATTGTGATTTCAAAGTCTCATTAAGTTTTAAATATAGAGCATGCCAGAAGTGATTTTGCAGTTAATAAAAATGTTCATCCATTTAAAAAACCAGACTGTAGTCTCATTACAGCTGTATTGCATGAAACATTATTTGTAGAGAAGAGTTCTTAATCATCCACTTCAGTAAAATTTATAGGGAAAACAGCTTTACTGAGTGAGTTAATTTCAAAGAATAACATGTTTAGTCTTAGATTATTCTTTCACAGCTGAAAAGAAAATCAAAGTGTTTTGAAAATTATTCTGAAAAAACAGAAAATTATAAACAACATAGAGTGAATGACTTGTAACTGGCCCTTTGTGAACGAGAGGAAAACAGAGAAATCACAAAACAGATCCTGCCTCTAGCAAGAGGAACTGATGTATAAGACAACCCTCCTCCCCAAAATAGGAATCAGACAGCAAAGACTCTTCAGAGAGACTTTCAAACCTTCCAGATGGAAGATTTTACCCTTTTACCCAAAGATCCTTTTATCCAAGAGACAGTGTTGACATTACTAATGAGAGATGGCAAATATCTTTTTAACTCTCTCTGTGGTCTTCTGTGCTGTTGTAAACAATATACCTAATAATAGGAGAAATAAACTCTTTGATACTGTTACTGGCTGTGGGAGGGGGATTTCAGATGACTGGTACACCATGTTAGTAACAGATATTTTCGCATTAATTTGTATAGATTTGTAGACTTAACAAGAAATCTTTTGATTTTCTAAATAGTGCAGGCAAGGGAATGCCATCCAAACAAAATGACATGTGTTTCTCTGGCCACAGGCTCATCCTGGGAGTTCATGAAATGGGTGTTTGCCCATGCCTGTTGCCTTTTGTCCTCCTGCCATGCCTCACTATGAAGAGCATGTCTCTGTGTTCTTGATGTCCTCCCCTTAGGTGGTGGGGGCTGTTGCTGCCTGAAGCCAGGCTGGACAAGCCCATCTCCTTCAGCCTCCCCTCCCAGGGCAAGTGCTCCAGCACCCAACCGTCACTGTGGCCCTATGATGAACCTGTTCCAGTTAATAGATATCTTTCTTGTACTAATTGGGATAGACAGACCAGGCACAGTACTCTAGATGAAGTCCAACAGCTTCTAAGTAGAGGGATAATCCCTTCCTGAAGTCCTTTCCAACCTGAATTATCCCATGATCCTATGAAATGGGTGGTGGCTGGTAGGTCCAGAGGCATAAGGTAATAAGGGTGCAGGAGGTAAATAGACTTTGTGAGAGTGTAGGTGGGCTGTGTAGAGTAGTTGGGTGGGGGGGACAAAAAGATGAGGGGTGTTATAGGAGAGAAGCTGTTGAGACAACAAAGGAGAAATCACAATAAATAATGCTAGAAAAACTGACCTCTAAAAGTTCAGTAAGAGGGTCCAAGTTTTTACTAGAAATCATGGTAATCCTCTGTAAATGGAGCTGATGAAGTGATTAACCGCAGAAGAAAATTCCTGAAACAGAATCTGGTGATTTTAGGCTATAAAATAGTGCAGGAAATTGTGATCACTTGATGTCTCTTTCTTATTATTCTTGCTTTCAAATGCAAACACTGAGAGGGAGAAATGGATACAAGAGTGCTTGTAGGCTTCTTGGTTTCTGGGCATGCTTTAGTGTGGCAGTCCATGGCAAAAGTCCTCCCTCTTCTTCTGGCTGAGAAGAGAACATGAGAAAGAAAAGGGGAGGGCAACAAGTGAAACCATTCTGCTCCTCTGAACTGGAGACCAGGCTTGTCATCACCTTGTCAGACTGCATCCTAAGCCTCAGGATGTTTTGTGTTTTCTTAAAGTTCTGGTTGCTAGAACTGAGAAGTGAACTCTTAGGGTTTTAGAGAACCCCTAGAAAAAATTGAGGACATTGCAAGGTTTAGGGCCTAGACAGTAACTACTGCCAAGCCTGTTTCACATTTTTCTCTTTCCTTTTTTTCCACTAGTCCCAGGAGTAGTTGACAGTCAAACTGGCCACCATTACAACATCTCTAATTCCTGGGACACTAATGATTGAATACACTGCTTGGGCAAACCTGTGGCGAACATGGGAGATGTTGTCTCTGGGTTTTAACTTCCTTTTAACCTGCTGACAGTGAGGAGCTGTGGACACATGTGGTGGTTTAGCCCCTGCCAGGGTCTGAGACCACGCGGCCGCTGCCCCTCCCCCACAAAGGGAGTGAAATACAAAGCCCCGAGACTGAGATAAGGAAAGGTTTAATACAACAGAGCAACAGCAACACAACAAACAATAACAATAAGAATAACAGTGATAACAATGAACAGAGCAAAGTATATACCGATACAGCAGTGAGAGAACCGGCTGCGCCAACCCACGCAATCACCGATTCTTCCCACGCTCGAGCCTGGACTTTACGTCAGCATGGTATATGAATAACCTGGCTAGAGCTTCCCCCCCACTGCTGGGGAAACTTAACCCTATCCTGGCTAAACCAGGACAACACACATTTGTGCTTAGGGCAGATAGTGGAGAAGATGGGTGCTGGGCTGTTGGGGAGCAGTCCAGCCCCCAGGTGCCCGTCCCCTGTCAGATCTTCAGGGGCTCTATGCCAGAGAAAGAGGAGGAGGAGGAGATTGTTGCTTTTACCACAGCCACGGCATAGGACTGGAGGAAATGCCTACTGGATTTGAAGCTGTTTCCTACCACAGGCAGTCTTTCTTCTCTCATATCGCTGGCTACATGCACCAACATGGTGGCCTACAAAGATGGTACAAAGGACTGAGTGTGCCGTGAGAAACAAGGATGGGGCACCTGAGAAGCCCCACAGAGCCACTGGGTTGGTGGGTGTGTGACTGGACAAAATTATCCTCTTGTAGTAAATCATCCCTGAGTGGAGAAGATGAGAAATGCAATGTGCCCCAGCACTGAAGGGTCGTTAGTACAGCAAGCTCCTCGTACTGATTCCAATGATAAACATATTTGACTTGATTTGTACAAAATCTGCTTTAAAAATTCATGTTTCCTTTTTCCTCCTGCCCCTGGTAGCTCTGTGTGGTGTTTGAAAAATGACTCACCTCTCTTCGAGACCACTTTATATTCAAATAGCTAAACTACTGCTTTTAACCAGTGTTTTGTTGAAAGATTCCCCCTGGCCTTGCCAGCTCTTTTGGGCAAATGCCTTTTCTGCCTTGGCTTGCAGATACATTTCCGGGTCTCATCAAAGAGCAAAAGCAAAACATGTTGAGATAATTAATAAACCCTCTCCTGGGTCTAGATCTCATCTGAACTAGTTGTCATCTTATCATCCTCCCTGAGTAGACTGAACTGTGGTCTTCACTCAGGTCAAAACCACCACCACAAAGAACGTGGTGACCCAGACAGAGCTGCCATGCAAACATGAGCGGTCCAGGTCCCGGGCTGCAGGGAGTGCCTGAGCCTGTCAATCCTGTCGGAAGGCAGCAGCAATAACACCTGTATGTATGCGCTGTGATCAGCTGGATGACCTGCTCAGCCTGGTGGCTGAGCTCAAAGAAGAGGTTGAAAGATTAAGAAGTATTAGGGAGTGCGAAAGGGAAATTGATTGGTGGAGTAGCACCATAGCACCCCTGAAGCAACAGGAGCAAATGGAGGCTCCAAACGAGGCAGGCGATCCCTCACCCTCTTGCTACCAGGCAGAAGGAGGGGACCTAAGAGATGGGGGAGACTGGAAACAGGTCCCTGCTCAGGGAGGCAGGAAAATCCCCTCCCAACCTCCCTCACTTTCTGTGGTGTCCCTTCACAACAGATACGAGGCCCTGGAACTTTTGAATGAAGTAGAGAAGGATGAAGAAAATAAGTCAAACAAGGAGGAAAATCAAGGTCTACCAAGGCCGGGTCGCTCTAGACCAGGTATTAAAACCAATTCTAAAAGAAGGGTCATTGTAGTGGGTGATTCCATTCTGAGGGGTGTCTAAGGCCCAATATGCAGACCGGACCTGCTTCATAGGGAAGTCTGCTGCCTCCCTGGGGCCTGGGTGAAGGACCTCACGGCAAAACTCCCCACTCTAGTGAGACCCAAGGACTACTACCCTCTCTTGGTTTTTCAGGTAGGCAGCAACGATATTACCAAAAGTCCTAAGTCAATGAAGAGAGATTTCAAAGCCTTGGCGTCAGGGGCACAAATTTGTTCTCCTCCATCCCTTCAGTTGCAGGGATGGATGAAGAAGATTACAGGAGAACTCAACAGATGAACTTGTGGGTCCAAGACTGATGTTACCGGCAGGGCTTTGGATTTTTCAATCATGGGTTAGTATATAGGACGCCAGACCTTTTGGCATCAGATGGGATGCACCTGTCCCAGAGGGGGAAAAGGATCTTGGGGTAGGAGTTAGCTGGGCTCATTGACGGAGCTTTAAACTAGATTTGAAGGGGGAAGGGGACAAAACTGGAACTCCCAGTCATAAGCCCCAGGGTAGATTACCACAGTTTGTGGGCTGTTGTGCCAGTGATGACCCTCACCCTGCTATCCCAGTGGAGGCAAGGGATGGAGACATGCAGCACAACAAAGATGAAAGGGATATTGATGGATCAGTAACCGTGGTAACACCTGTGAAAGGTCAGGCCAGACTTAGGATCTCTAAATACGAAAAGGTGCTGAGGACATCAGCCCATCTGAAGTGCATGTATACCAACGCACACAGTGTGGGTAGCAAACAGGAGGAGCTTGAAGCCATGATGCAACAGGAAAATTATGGTGTAGTGGCTATCACAGGTTTCGACCAGGATGGAGGTAACTTTCACTGGAGTATTTCATACCATGTGATGTGATGGGTGGGCGAGGGCTCTCTCAGGTGCGTGTGCGGTTTTTCGGGTTCCAGTCCGGTCACGTGTTGCTGTGGGGGGCGGTCACCGCTCTCGGTAAGCCACTGCTGCATTTTACCTGTTTCTTTTTGGACTCACTATTGTTACTGTTGTTCTCTTGTTATATTTAGTAAATTCTTTTTTTTTTTATTCAATCAATGAATTCTCTTCTTTTTGTCCCTCCCCTACTTCACCAGGGAGGGGGGAGGTGAACTGCTGGCCACGTGGCATCTGGCTGCCGTCTGAGTTCAAACCTCAACACACAGAAACATGGTGGGATGTCTCCCATGACTGGAGTGCACTAGTTGATGGCTACAAGCTCTTTAGAAGGGATAGACAAGGAAGCAGAGGTGGAGGGGTGGCACTGTATGTTAGGCACTGTTATGATTGCCTTGAGCACAAGTGTAGTGAAGTCAGGGTGGAGTGTCTTTGTGTTAGAATCAGGGGGAAGGCCAACAGGGCAGATGTTGTAGTGGGAGTCTACTATAGGCCACCCAACCAGGACAGAGAGGTGGATGAAATATTCTATAGTCACTTAGGAGAAATCTCACAATCACTTGCCCTTGTTCTTGTGGGAAGCTTTAACTTCCCAGACATCTGCTGGAAATACAACACAGCAGAGCGGGACCAGTCCCGGAGATTCCTGGAATGTGTGGGAGATAACTTCCTGACACAGCTGGTGAGTGAACCGACCAGAGAAGGTGCCCTGCTGGACCTCCTCTTTGTGAACAGAGAAGGACTGGTGGATGATGTAGCAGTTGGAGGCTGACAAGGGCACAGCGATCATGAAATAACAGAGTTCTCTATTCTTAGAGAGGCAAGGAGAGGGGGCAGCAGAATTGCCATCCTGGACTTCCAAAGGGTTGACTTTGTCTTGTTTAGGCAACTGCTTGACAGAATCCCTTGGGAGACAGTCCTGAAGGGTATAGGGGTCCAGGAAGCCTGGGCACTCTTTAAGAAGAAAGTCTTAATGGTACAGAAGAAGGCTGACCCCAGGTGCTGTAAGAGAAGCCGGAGACAGAGAAGACCACCCTGGCTGAACAAGGAACTTTGGCTGCAACTCAGGGAGAAAAGGAGAGTTTACGGCCTTTGGAAGAAGGGGCTAGCCATTCCCAATGATTACAAAGATGCTGTGAGGCTATGCAGGGTGGAAATCAGGAGGTCTAAAGCCCAGCTGGAAATTCATCTGGCTTCAGCAATCAAGGGTAACAAGAAATGTTTCTGCAGGTATGTCAACAGCAAAAGAAAGACCAGGGAGAGCCTCCATCCCCTGCTAGATGCAGGAGGAAATATGGCAACGAGTGATGAGGAAAAGGTGCTTAATGCCTTCTTTGCCTCAGTCTTTAATAACACGACTAGTTGTATTGAGGGAATCCAGCCTCCTCAGCCAGAAGACAGAGACTGGGAGAACGACCCCCCCACAATCCAGGAGGAGATAGTCAGTGACCTACTGCATCACATAGACATACACAAGTCTATGGGACCGGATGGGATACACCCGAGGGTGCTGAAGGAGCTGGCTGGGGTGCTCGCCAAGCCACTTTCCATCATTTACCGGCAGTCCTGGCTGACCGGGGAGGTCCCGACAGATTGGAAACTGACCAATGTGACGCCCATATATAAGAAGTGTCGGAAGGATGATTCCGGGAAATTACAGGCCTGTCAGCTTGACTTCAGTGCCCGGGAAGCTGATGGAGCAGCTCATCCTGAGTACCATCACACAACACATGCGGGACAACCAGATGATCAGGCCCAGTCAGCATGGGTTTATGAAAGGCGGGTCCTGCTTGATGAACCTGATCTCCTTCTACGACAGGGCGACTTGCTTATTGGATGAGGGAAAGGCTGTGGATGTTGTTTACCTTGACTTTAGTAAGGCCTTTGACACCGTTTCCCACAGCATTCTCCTGGCGAAACTGGCTGCTCGTGGCTTGGATGGGCATACACTTTGCTGGGTTAAAAACTGGCTGGATGGCCGGGCCCAAAGAGTTGTGGTGAATGGAGTTAAATCCGGTTGGCGGCTGGTCACGAGTGGTGTCCCCCAGGGCTTGGTTTTGGGGCCACTCCTGTTTAACACCTTTATTAATGACCTAGACAAGGGGATCGAATGCACCCTCCCTAAGTTTGCAGATGACACCAAGTTAGGTGGGAGTGTTGATCTGCTCGAGGGTAGGGAGGGTCTGCAGAGAGATCTGGACAGGCTGGAGCGATGGGCTAAGGCCAACTGTAGGAGTTTCAATAAGGCCAAATGCCGGGTGCTGCACTTCAGCCACAACAACCCCCAGCAGTGCTACAGGCTTGGGGAGGAGTGGCTGGAGAGCTGCCAGTCAGAGGGACCTGGGGGTGTTGATTGACAGCCGGCTGAACATGAGCCAGCAATGTGCCCAGGTGGCCAAGAAGGCCAATGGTATCCTGGCTTGCACCAGAAATAGCGTGGCCAGCAGGGACAGGGAAGTGATCTTACCCCTGTACTTGGCACTGGTGAGGCCGCACCACAATTACTGTGTTCAGTTTTGGGCCCCTCACTGCAAAAAGGACATTGAATTACTCGAGCGTGTCCAGAGATGGGCAACGAAGCTGGTGAAGGGTCTGGAGATCAAGTCTTATGAGGAGTGGCTGAGGGAACTGGGGTTGTTTAGTCTGGAGAAGAGGAGGCTGAGGGGAGACCTCATCATCCTCTACAACTACCTGAAAGGAGGTTGCAGAGAACTGGGCATGAGTCTCTTTAATGAAGTAAGAAGCGATAGGACAAGAGGTAATGGCCTCAAGTTGCACCAGGGAAGGTTTAGACTAGATGTTAGGAAACATTTCTTTACAGAATGGGTTGTTAGGCGTTGGAATGGGCTGCCCAGGGCAGTGGTGGAGTCCCCATCCCTGGAGGTGTTTAAGAGTCGAGTTGACATAGCGCTCAGGGATCTGTGTAGTTTGGAACTGTCAATGTTAGGTTAATGGTTGGACTAGGTGATCTTCAAGGTCTTTTCCAACCTAGATGATTCTGTGATTCTGTAATTCATGTCAAAACAGCAGGGGCAAACTTTAGTTCAACACAAAAGTTGGGCCAGGAAGCAAAAGCCCGGGTGTGCAGACAGTGACCTGTCCTGGGTGAGCCCGAACATGGCACAGCTGCCTTTTTACACCCAGTGTGCAGCAAAACTGATCAGCTGAACAAAAGCTGTGCTGGTACAGTACAGCTGGTGGCACCAGAGGGGCTGGATATTTGTGGTGGTTTAGCCCCTGCCGGGGTCTGAGACCACGCGGCCGCTACCCCTCTCCCACAAAGGGAGTGAAATACAAAGCCCCAAGACTGAAATAAGGAAAGGTTTAATACAACAATGCAATAGCAACACAACCAACAATAACAATAACAGTAATAGTGATAGCAATTAACAGAGCAAAATAGCTACCAAATACAGCAGTGGGAAGCAGGATGTACAAAACCACACGTGCACCGCGCTCCCGTGCCAGGAAAAATGTGACCTGCCAGGATGTGAGGTCCGCATGGTATCTGAATAACCCGGCTAGAGCTCCCCCCCCACTGCTGGGGAAACTTAACCCTATCCTGGTTAAACCAGGACAATATTTTAGCTGTTTTGGGGTATAATGTTGTTACCTGTAAATAGATGTTTAGGAAATTTTTATATTCTAAATGACAGCTGGAAACGGAAAACTGTCATGCAAGTATGACTGAGAGCTAGTGTAAAAAAGCTATGAACACACAAAGAAAAAATTATACTTTCTTACTCTCCTGAACCGCTAGGAGTGGACAGGGTTTATGTTGATCACAAATATTCACAGATTTTATAATCTTTCCTGCAATAACACTAAGTCTATATTTGCTTCTGGAAAATATTCTAGATGCGTGGCATGGAGGTTAAATTTTAACTAAGTTCTTTCATGATATAGGTGTTCTCTTTCTCATTTATGCCTTGAATAAATGTTGATAAATGTTCACATTTGCAATAAAATTCAGAGGCAAAGAGGGCATCATCTTGGTTTTGCAGTGACCATATCTGATCAGGGACTGTTAATATTGATCATCACAATCTAATTCAAAGCAGAAAGCAAACCTCAGGGATGTTAAAGCCTTGGGCAAAATTGTCATAATTTACTGTTATGGGGAAAACTTTATGGTTAGCTGCTTGGATTAAAAATCCCTGAGAGTTTTCCACAGGAAAGTTTTATTAAAGGCATGCCATGTTAAATATACAACACTCCCTGCTCACATACATAGTTACATATATATTTACATATCTGCAAAATCAAATTTCCTTGCCCATGTTAAATGACATTTTAGATTATTTAAAG
This sequence comes from Strix uralensis, assembly GCF_047716275.1. Classification (NCBI taxonomy): domain Eukaryota; kingdom Metazoa; phylum Chordata; class Aves; order Strigiformes; family Strigidae; genus Strix; species Strix uralensis. Next base: position 23,072,859 of record NC_133976.1, read on the forward strand.
GGAAAAAAAATATTTAAAATACCATATAATTCTTTGTATTAGTTGTATCGCTTTTTTTCTAAAATCTTATATTTCATTCAGCTCAACCAAATGCTTTCTCCTCCCCAAAAAGATCCCCAAAGCTAAAGTCAGCTTCACTGGGACAACTCATTCTTGTCATTGTGTCTGTGTGGAAACATTTTATCTGACCATAACCAGCTTTGCACCATGGAATTATTTAGTCCAGCTTGAGAAAGGTCAGTCTGGTGGTGCTGTGAGCCAGGGTAAGGCTGCCCTTGCTGCCTGGGCATCTCTATCCCTGTGCACTCAGGTGGCTTGTGGGACAGGGACTGTGTGGCAGAGGGAGCACATATTCTCCTGCCTCCACGTCCTGGAGTGCTCAGGCCTGACTGTGGTGTGCGGCGATGAGATTTGTCAGGGCAGTGCAAGCTGGAGCTCACGGCCTCCCTCTGACACCAGCCCTGTACTCCTGAACCCTCTAAGAGGGACAGGGCAGCCCTTCGTTCTCCTCCTGAGATGGCACAGTGTTTCTGCAGGGTTTTGCTCACAGCTGGGGCATGGGCAGGACCCGTGCTTATAAGGATTTGTTTATGCGCTTAGTGAGGTAGGTAGACCGAGCCAAACTACAGGAATTAGAGGTGTGACCATGGTTCAGGCAGGGATGCCCAGTCTGGTTAAACACTAGTTTAGTGAGGAGGATGCACATAAGTCTGTGGGACAGGATGGGTTACACCCAAGGGTGCTGGAAGAGTTGGCAGATGTGCTCGCCAAGCTGCTTTCCATGATTTACCTGAAATCATGGCTAACTGGGGAGGTCCCATTGGACTGGAGGGTGGCAAATGTGACACCCATCTACAAGAAAGACAGAAAGAAGGAGCCAGGAAACTATAGACCTGTCAGTCTGACCTCAGTGCCAGGGAAGGTCATGGAGCAGGTCATCTCGGGTGCCATTAAAAGTCATATAATGGACAACCAGGGGATCAGGCCTAGTCAGCATGGGTTTACGAAGGGCAGGTCCTGCCTGACAAACCTGATCTCCTTCTATGACAAGCTGACCCGACTATTGGACGAGGGAAAAACTGTGGATATTATCTACTTGGATTTTCGAAAAGCATTTGACACAGTTCCCCATAGGATTCTCATAGAAAAACTGGCTGCCCATGGCCTGGATGAGCGAACGGTCTGCTGGGTCAAGCACTGGCTGGATGGATGGTCCCAGAGAGTGGTGGTCAATGGAGCTAAATCCAGCTGGAGGCCAGTCACAAGTGGTGTTCCTCAGGGCTTGGTGTTGGGACCATTTCTGTTCAACATCTTTATTGATGATCTTGATAAGGACATAGAGTGCATTATCAGTAAATTCGCAGATGACACCAAGTTAAGCGGGAGTGTCGATCTGCATGAAGATAGGGAGGCACTGCAGAGAGACTTGGATAGGTTGGATCGGTGGGCCAACATTAACAGGATGAGCTTCAAGGCCAAGTGCCAGGTCCTGCGCTTGGGCCACAACAACCCCATGCATCGCTACAGGCTTAGGGAGGTGGAGCTGGAGAGCTGTCTGGAAGAGAAGGATCTGGGGGTTCTAATTGACAAGCAGATGAACATGAGCCAGCAGTGTGCCCAGGTGGCCAAGAAAGCCAACGGCATCCTGGCTTGTATTAGAACTAGTGTGACCAGCAGAAGTAGGGAGGTGATAGTCCCCCTGTACTCTGCACTGGTGAGGCCACACCTGGAGTATTGTGTCCAGTTTTGGGCACCTCAATACAAAAGGGATATCGAGGTGCTGGAGCGAGTGCAGAGGAGGGCAACGAAGCTGGTGAAGGGCCTGGAGACCAGGTCCTATGAGGAGAGATTGAAGGAGCTGGGACTGTTCAGTTTGAGGAAGAAAAGGCTGAGCGGAGACCTCATCACTCTCTACAACTACCTGAAAGGACATCGTAGAGAGGTTGGTGCTGGTCTCTTCTCACAGGTGATTAGTGACAGAACAAGGGGGAACGGCTTTAAACTGCAACAGGGGAGGTTCAGACTGGACATTAGGAAAAATTTTTTCACAGAAAGAGTGGTTAGACAGTGGAATAGGCTGCCCAGGGAGGTGGTGGAGTCACCATCCCTGGATGTGTTTAAGGGTCGTTTAGATGAGATGCTGGGGGATATGGTGTAGGGGAGAACTTTGTAGAGTAGGGCTGATGGTTGGACTTGATGATCCCAAGGGTCTCTTCCAACCTGAATGATTCTATGATTCTATGAGAACAGGGCAGTGGGGCTGCAGATGCGGCCAGAGACGAGCTGCCCTTGTCCTCAGGCAGCACCAAGTTCTGCGCCACAGGTGACCATGCCCAGCTGGCTGTCCCCTGGGAGTACACGCATCACCTACAGGTGTACATCCATGTCTGTGAGGGCATTTTAGGCAATTGTAGGTGCTGCCAAAGTTACACTCTCAAACTTATTGCAGGGCTGGTAGAGTTATATTCTGCCCATGTTTATAGGGTGGGTCAGACTATATGCTGAGAAACACTAAAAACCAGGCCTCATGTATCCCTTCATAGATGCTGAATGTCTATAGTTTGCAGACTGCAACTTGGGCAAACTTCCTTTCAAAAAATAGCTGTATATTTTTAAGCACAGGCAGGAGTTTTTCTTTGAAATGATTGATTTTTGAACACAGATCACCCTTTGCCAAGTGGGTTTTTCTTGTCCCAACTTTGCATCTGAATTTTTTCTCTACAAAGCTATGGAAAATTGTCAGCTTGGAGATAACAATTTATCTGGATCAATTTTCATTTTTCTGTACGTGGTGTGCTGTCAGCAGGTTAGAGTTGGGGGACAAGGATCTGGAATCTTAAGTTTTATTCCCAGTTGTGCCATTAACTTGTTCTCTAACCTTAGGCGAGTGGGGTCTGGGTTTTTTTAACTGCATCAACAGAAACGGGATGCCACCTCACAGGGCTTAATTAATGTTTGTAAAACATTTCAAGATTTTTGGATGAAGACAGAAATGATTCCACACAGTAAACATGAAGTCTAATGGCCAGGCCCAGAGCATGCCAGCCCTCCATTTGCAGAGCAGGCACTAGGAAAATGGTATCAACCTGACATATGATCTGCTTGGTTCCCTTCTCTCCCTACCTTAGCCACCTGCATCAACGTCCAGTTTCCTCTCTCATGATGATCATGTTAAAGCACTAATTGTATTGGTTTTAGAGTAAATCACCTGGAGATTGCAGGAGAGATCCAGAGTCCATTTAAATCACTAAGGACATCCCATATGCTTTTGGTGGATCTGGTGTGAGCAGGGGCAACATTTGCAGCACAGTAATAGATCAATTCTCCAACTCTGTTAATACATAAGACCATGATGAAAAGATAAGGGAGTGCAGACGGACCCAATCTGATCCATTCATCAGCTTCTTTATTGCTTAGCAATTTGGGCCCATTTATTTTCTCGTTACAGGCATGGGTGACATGCCTGACAGACACAAGCCAAATTATTCTCAAATATCATGATGTCCACATTTGCGCATCAGAATTTGGCTTCTTCCCTGTTTTGAACAGTAAATGGAGGTGAAAAATATTGTGTTGCTAGTTATGTGAAATGTTTTAAGTGAACTTCACAAAAAAAATAGCCTGGTTTACCACCAAATCAAATTGGGTTTTGGCCTAATGAATAGTGTCTAAAACGGCATTGTGTCACATTCTTGGAACTTAGATCCAAGCAAAACACCCGCTAGTTCTAATGAGAACAGAATTCAACCCCATTTGCAAGACTAAAATATGCAGACTTATAAGGCTAAAATTTCCTTAGTAAAGGATTTTCCTCTAGTAAAAAATAATCCTCATTAAAACAAACAAAAAAGAAACAGAAAGAATCAGGGAGAAGTACCACTGAGAATTTAAAGTATCTGGGTTTGTTATCAATAACTGCATACGTAATTTTTTTGTGCATATAGATAGTCCATAACAGAGCCCAGCTACACACTGCTAGAATAACAGATCTATCTACATCAACCTCTGTGGAGAAACTTGTAAACGGAGAAAGAGTCACTGTAAAATTTGGGAAAAATAACTATGAAATTTAGCTCTTGTGGAGCATAATATGATTGTGAACGTGACTTACCTCTGTGGTGCAGTCATTCATCAATGAAGCTGAAAAGGTCTCATAGCTCTAAGCAAAAAGAAAAAAGGGGGTAGGAAACTTGTATTTCCTTAAAATTTTAACATGTGCCTGTTCAACATTTCTGCAGGAGCACCCCTATTGTCAGAGCTATAAAAGTGCAGATACTTCAACGAATGATCCATTTATGCATCACAGACTTTCTAATATAGTTATTGACATACAGAACAGTGTTTCTCAGAGCTGATGGTAACTGCAAAGAGTAGGTGTGAACTGGCTTATGTTTCTAAGATGATTTTTAGATTAGGTTCTCTTTATATCTCCAGAGTTCAGAGTTAATTTTGAGGTTTCTTTATTTCTCTTAACATTGTTCTGACTTTCTATACTCTGAACTAGAATTTCAACAAGCTATGATTAACTTAGTTGCTTGTAACAATTATCCCTGTAAGTCACTCCTGTCTCTAGACCCATACCCAGGAGCTGAGAGCACCATGAGGGTGCCTGGACATGGCAGTGACTGTTGGTGCCAGCTCTGCTGCTGCAGCACTGGACATAGACGGCTGGACCACACTTGACCGAGGTCTGCTTATTGTGCCACACAGATGGCCAGCCTTACAGATGCAGTTTTGCTGTTTCAGTGCTGGAGCAGACCTGATTGAGCAATGCTGCTTGCACCATGCCCTGGTGAAGTTCATGTCAGGCTCAGATTCTTGACAATGGAAAAAGGATGGAGATCTTGGAGTTCCCACTTCGCCATCTAATGACTGTATCACCTGAATGTTAGTCTGCCTTTTGGCTTCCTGCATGTCAGTGGGGCAGAAAATGGTGCATTCACAGTGGTCCCAACTGGGGAGAGCAGTCCTGGGAGTTCCTCTTGCAGCAGCCATCGCTCTGAGCATCTCCTTCTGGTCTTGAGGGCTACATGCCTATGGAGGCAGTCATCTCCTTCCTCAAAGCTTGGCAAGGCTCAGCAATCTGATCCTCTCCCTGGCCTTATGGCTCAGGCCTTGCAGTGAACTCATGTGTCCTTGGGTTTGTTACTTGCTGGAGAGAGGCTTAAACTAGCATCCTTTCCCAGCAGACAGTTAACAGGAAGTTTTTGGCTGTGGACATGCCAGTTAGTCATCAGTAGTGGTGCAGATCTTCTGACGAGGCTCTGAAATCACCTGTCGGAGAGCAGTTTGAGTTAAATAGGAGCTAACCAAAGCCCAGCCTGGAATTTGTTAGGCTCAATCAATTCCCCAGATAACCACATCAGCCATTATCGCAAACAACCTGCAAACCTTAGCTGGTCCAGGAAGCGGGGCAATGGCCACAGCTGGCAGACCAGTGCAAGGGGACTGACTGTGTGCAGGGCAGAGCCTCGCAGCCCAGCTGGCAATCCCGCAACTCACCCCAAGCAGCACCTGGGTGCAGGCCCACAAAGAGAAATTGCTTAAATGTTCAAAATGAATAATTCAGCATTCCTTTGATTTGTGAGTTTTAACTACTGCAGAATATCTGTCCTGCCACATTACTTCAACCTTGAAATGAAGTACAAATAGATGTGATTCAGACTCTAAATATTTAAAGCCAGAATCTAATCTTAGTTACATTGTGTATGCTGTCATCTCAAAAACTCGATAAAGAGAGACAATGATGGACAGCACAGATTGAAATTAAATTCAAGCTCTGTATTAAAAGACTTGCCCTGCTAATTCACATGAATGATTAACCACAAAGAAACTGAAGTCTGTGAGTTACAGCAATGTTGAAGTGGTCTTTGTCGTCACTGTCTTGGTTAACTCCAGAAAAGAATAGTCTAAAACCACCTCGCAGGGAGGTGGTCCAAGATGCAACCAAACTATTAACATTCTCTAGTTAAATGGCAAACAAAACATTTCTAATCTTCCTTTCACTGGAAAGAAAGATAAAATCACAACCATAACCTAAATCAAAACCTATAATAGCACTTAGGCAGTTACAGGTTCTTACTATAGCTAGCTAGGTCAAAGCAATCAGCATATGAATCTTCACACACAGCAAGCAAAAATATCACTCGACACAGCTCTCTATCGAATATTATGGTAAGAAAGAGGAGTAAGTGCACCAGGGTATGACCCTATTAAATACCAAACCTGTAGGTCTAAAATAGCACAAAACCCAAATGGATGATCTCATCTCGAGCAGTAATGTGCCAGAATACAAATAGACGATTGCAAATGTTTCAAGTGCACAAGGAAAACAAAAGAAGACCATGTTAAAATAAAGGCTGAAATATATATTGGTGGTGTCTGAGCAGAATGAAGGATGCTAGACCTGCTGCTGCTGAAACTGCTAGTGGTCTTTCCATTCCCTTAGCTGGACTTTAAGGCCTCATTATGGGACTTCTGGATATCATAACCGTATAGCAGCCTCACAAGACAAACTTCACTAAAAGCGGCAATGAGGCTAAACACCCACATCAAGTAAACTAGATGTGTGTGTTTAGCCTCATCTAAAGGCTAAATGATGTAAACATCTGTTTGCTTTCTAGTTCGGGGCTAGTGTAGTGCAGCCACCAGTCTAGGGTAGAGGGTGCTGCAGACTTTAGGTGGAGTTTAGATCAACTCAGAAGGGGTGTTCATACATCAGATATGAATAGTATTGTACTTAACCAGTGTTTGTTTATTAACAACACAAACACAACATAGTTTAGACAGATGGAAATGTTTTATATTTCAGTAAGGCTGTCTGCTGTAGCATAAAATATCCACTTCTATCATTTTCCAGTGAGCTGAGCTGGGAGGGCCTGAGTGCCCACAGGGTGCTTCAGGGATGAAAAGAGCATGACTAATCCAGAGAGTGCTTGTTTCCTTCCTTGGGCTTTCAGAGGAGTGTGTTGTGGTCCAGCATGTGCCACCAAAACACAAGGTGAAGACCCACACAAAGAAGGATCACATGAAGTAGGAGAAGGAAACCAGCCAGATCCACAATAATAAAATTCCATATAACATCGTGGAGGCAGTTTTACAATTGTGAGCATTGCCATGGACCCAGATACAGCTGCAGGAAACATGGATTTTGGTTTGGTTTATATCCCGTGGATTGGCGTCCAGGCTCTGCAACTAGCAAGTATGATCTCTTACTGAATAGGAGCATAGCCACAGGAGAGGAAAGATTAAGGGTATCAAAGGAATAAATTTTTCATTTCACTCCTTTCTTACTACAGTAGATTAAAAGAAAAAACAAAGAGTTTTTCTCAACATTCAATTTTGAGAAGAATTAAATAAGCCCAAAACATTGTTCAGAATTAGAGCGCTGAATAAAGGATTTCAAAAACACAGTGTGTGGTTCATGGTGGGATTCTTATTTCCTTTTAAGATGAGCCATATACAGCTGTATGAGAGCTATTGTCCTCTGTCCCACTGAAGAAATAGTTTCTGTCTGAAGTGTTCAATCTGTTAAGACACATAGGTGCTTTAAAAGCTTAAAAAAAGAAGGAAAGTGCTCAAACTCTCTTCTGGTTCAAATGGCAATTATCTGAAAAGCTGCAAAGAAACGGGAATACATGGGTAAATGAAATAGCTTTTGATTGCCTGGCTATGAAAGATGGTAGGATTTGTCCTCTTTGGGAATGCAATGCCAGAGCAAGCAGTATGCACCGGCAAGACAAACGTCAACCCGGAATGACTGGTAACAATGGCAGTGATCTTACATAGCATGGATGGTTATTACAAGCCTGCACAGGAGAAGCCGCTTGCTTCTCCAGTGGATGAAGAAATGCTCCTTGACACTGAGCCATAAGGGGACACGATCTGAAGAAAACAAAAATCCTTAAAAACTTCCTGATAACTGTGGGTCTGGAAAGCCTCTTTTCTGTCTCTTCTGCAGGGATTGTCAAACACCAAGACTTCCACAATCATTTTTAGGCCTCATCAAGAGAAAGGCTAACAAAAGAGAAAGGCTGAAAGACTAACTAGTTTACAATTCTACCTTTCAAATTCATCATTCATCAGCTGAAAGAAGGTTTCTCAAAAGAAAAAAAGTCAGAAACACAGACTAGGTAAGCACAGAGCCTGAAAAAACAGAATTGCCAATTATTTTAGATTGCTTGCTGCTGTCATTCATTCTCCAGGGAATCCCATGCTCCAGGCAGATCTGGCAAAGCAGATCTCTAAGAAGAGAGGAGATTGTGCAACAGAGAACCTGTAAGGCTTCAGGCACAGAGCTTGACTGCGTTGAGCTGGGAATGAGAGATGAAAGCAAGTCATGAGGACCATGGTGCTGAGATTTCCAGTGCAACAACTCCAGGGACTCAAGAGTGCCAAATTTCAACCTCTCTGAGTGTAAAGCAGAATAGCACAGGCCTCGAGCCAGCAGTTGGTAGAAAAATGGGAACCAGACATCCTCCTTTAAACTTCTGAAGTTGACTGTCTCATTGCTCTGATGATTATCTCTAGACAGGGAGAAAAAAACCCCAAACAACTTCCCCCATAAGCTTTTTCTAAGAGAAGACAACAGACTTGGAAAAAGTCTTAAGAGAAGGCAAGCTCTGCTGAAGATCAAATTCTTTAGAGAGGAAGTCCTCAGAGAACTGTTTGGCCATGTGCTTAGGTGCAAATGGGAAACCTGACTAGAACCTTAATTTAGCAGGGTAAATCAAGGTGTTGCAGCCATAGGAAAGCATGTGAAAGAGGGATTTCCTGATCACATTCAGAATTTTTTTTTTTCAGGCCATGTAGGTACATACTACCAGGTCATAGTATAGTTGAAAATGGTTGTGTTACTAACAAGGTTTGAGAACCTGGAACAGTAAAGGACTGGCCACAAAATCTCATCAGTGCTGGTAAGTCCAGGACAGCTGAATTTCAAGCTCAGAGCCATTTTGAGTCTTTATGAAGCTGGCTAAAAATCCTCCTGTGTTATGACAGTTTGGGAATTTGTGAATTTATGGGTTCCAGTTTGAGTTTCTGAATTCCCTGTACATTTTTGTTTATAGTTATGGCTCTGCTGGTCTTCAAATGTTGCCAGAAAGGCCAGCGTTAGAGAATGTGTGTAAACACAGCACAGACTGAACATGCTGAGAAACACGCGTCCAATACAGCAGCGTGCAGAAGGGGGAGGCTCAAGTATGGCTGTAACAGACTGATCAGAGAAACCATCTTGAGGAAGCACTATGCCTCACATACACAAGTTAGACAAGGTCTCCTCCACCCATGACCACTTGCTTATAAATCTGTAGCATATAGAGAGTGGTAAAAAAGTCTAGTAAGGTGTCAGAAATGTGGCACTAAGGAATAGAAAATAAATTCCTGGCCAGAGACAAATAAACAAATTCCTGTTCAGTCGAGCGAATTACTCTGTATTAGTCAAGCAGGGTCAGGGTCCTTGTCCCATCATCTGAGATCTCTACTTGCTTATTTGCTGGTGAGGAGACAAGCAAACCCTTTGGAGAGGTTGAAATAGCAGTGGGATTCAGACCTGCTGGTAGTGGTCGACAGCCTGCACCCACCTCTGAACTATGGCTGGGAGATGTCCAAGCAAGGGAGTTTTGTTCACAGCTGCCACTATGGAGGAGAGTGGCTCCTATTATGCAGAGAGAAGGTTCTTGTGCTCAAAGAAGTGCCCCTTGGAGGGGTTGCAGAGGGGATGAAAAGGAGGGAGACCCCCAGTGAGCTTTTTTCTTTTATCTTGCAGATGAACCAGATGGCAGGAGCAGCAGAAACCAAAGGAGGAGCATGAAGCCTTTAAGAATCAGATTGCTAAAACGTAGGGAAAACTGAAGCCAAAAACTAGGCCTGGACAAAACAGAGCACCAGAGTGGAAAAACAAGCACTGGAGGAGCTTAGCCAAAAGGGTAAAGAATAAAATAAACCAGCTCAGTTCTTCAATTCAAATTCCAACTCTGTGCTTTCAGGAGAGGAGACTTAGAGAAACTGAAGAACTGGCATTAAGTCTCCTTTGTAGCTGCAGCTGCTCACAGTTATCTGCCTCCGTGTTCCCTGGCAGATGGCACTGCAGTGCAGATTTCCCAGGATGTAAAAAAAGGGCACCAGAGAGTGACCAATGGATCCATTGCAAACTCGCACACACTGGCAGACACACACTAACAGGTAAGAAGGATCCTGCCACAGCATTGCCACAGCCCGCAGCAGCTTATGATCGCCTGCAGCTGCTCTGCATCAAGTCACTGGTGGTGGGGGGACACATAATGTTCCCCCTGAAAGCCCTACTTACTTGAGCAGGGCTTTCTGATCTCTCTGGAGAGATGCTGCTGAGCCTATATTTTAATTGGCTTTCAGGTCCCAAGATAGATTTTCATCAGGCAAGAAGACCTTGCTAAAGGATGTTGCACTATATCCTCTCTTCTCAAGAGTACTCTCATTTTTCAGAGCAAATGCCCATAAAAAGGGCATGATGTCAGGCATACCATCTGCAGGATGGGCTGCGCTCCTCCATTACCAACCACAGACTGACGGACGCTGCTGCTCTATCACCCCTGGAGGAAGCATTACAAACCCCTTTCAACACCCACCCACCGATTTCAGTAAAGATCCTGTGACACTTGGTGGAAAAAACAACATTGTATTTGATTTACAATTAACAGGATTTACAAATAATGACAAAGAAACAGATTAGCCATGAAATTAGGATGCCTTTGTTGATGAAGGAGTAGCTGGCAAAGCACCTTTATGTAGAAGTCGTGTACCTCAGTCCTAAACAGTGTACAGTAACTTACAGCCCAGGCAGGTTCAGGAATGATTATACACAAATACAAGAAGTCGAGTACAAAACAAACCAAAAACCCCCTCCTGGCCTACTGGGCAGGAAACCAGTTCTGGTGAGGCTTTTGATTTTTGGAAACTGAAGGAAAGGCCCATGACAAATACTGGGAAATCTTCAAAAAAGGGGGGAAAAAAAATATCAACAAACAGTAAAAGTCACTGTGTGACAACCTACCGGGCAGGGAGAGCGGGAAGACACTGCGTTAGCTTGCTGAGAATCAGCAGAGTCCGGGCGCTTGGCAGGACAATGAACGAAGGCGTACAGATGGCAGCGCTTCATTAAAATGCTACTTTACTGCCAAAAACTTGCGAGACAAAGAGGAATAAAGTTTTCTGATGTGCAATATAGCAATTTAAGAAGACGTACCTAACTTTTTGATTTGTACGGAGCTTACCTATATTGTAAACACACACTTTCTGACAAGTTATTTCAATTTTCTTTGCTATGGGTTATGGTGCGTATTCAATCAAATGCAGCATTCCAAGGCTCAAAACTGACTGAGTGGTTTTCAATACATGGGTATATTGATTTTTCCAATATCATACTAGTATTTTACATCACAAATACAGTAAAACCAAGTGATGGTATTTCTAGGACAGTTCCAAGATTCAAATAAAAAATCATCAGAACCATTCTAAAATAAGATATACATAATCAAATCATGTTAAACAGCACACTCTCGGCAAGCAGCTAATTACAAGCATTCTGCTGGTCATGTTTTTCACACAAAAGTCATTCAATAGCACATAAATATTTCTTCTTCTGATCTGCTTCTTTTTACAAAACCGTTCATCAGATTCACAGAATTAGTACAAGTAAGGCACATTAGCATATATCATAAAACTCACAATAATAACAAAGAGTTGTAAAGTTTTAAGGACTAATTCCTTCTTTGAAGTGATTTCTGAACCAAACGAGACTTTTATCAGTAGAACCCTCCTACAATGACATTACTCTTATTTCCATCGCAGCCAACTGTGGTGGGTGCGATACTGTGCATCACCATGGACATAAATAATTAAATTAAGAACCATGTGGTGGTAGTAAATCCCATTTTCAGATCTTGCAGAGAAATCAAACACGTTGTTCACGATGTTCATTATGAGCATAGACTAAGTTTTAGAGCTTTATGGAAGTAAATTTCCAGTTATCAAAATAAAAGGGGATATTGCATGTGTCTCTGAGTATGTTATTATTTTCCTAGTAAAAATATTGCTTAACGTAGAAAGGATGCTATAGTACTGAATTTATTTGCATAATGAATCCTAAATGCTGATGTCTCAGATTCTACTAAATGAAATGAACTATAGGTTTTCCTCCTTCCACCCCCCACCCTGCCCCCAACCAAAGGACTCTCTTTCCCACAGAAAATTCATTTACACACAACACAGCTTTTAATTAGAAGCATAATTTACAGTAAAAATTCTTTACATTACACCTCTGCTATCAAAAAAACATGAAATATTTCATTTAAAGTTGTAATTATACATTAAAAAATAGAACACTATTTCCTTAACAGGAAGAATGAATTTGAACATCTTCAGATCAGATTTCTTTATTGCGGCTTTTGAGTCAAAGGTCAGTCACTTTATTCTCTAACGCAGCTGCTATTTGCTGTAAACGGAAGGCAAGCTGCATTTTTTGTGCAGCTGGATCCTCTTCAAGTGCATTTATAATCTGGAAGAAATAAACACAGAATGTTTAGAATCATTTAGCTTGAAATGTATGACATAGTTCCCAGACCAAGTGTTTGATACTACTTTGGTTGTAAAGAGTTTTTTTTATTCACTCTGTACCAAAGATAAAGTCCATCTAGTAGGGCCCATGTTCTATTTTTACACAAAGGCAATAAAAAAGATCGTCTCTGTTTATCTAAGTTGCTGTAATGCTTCCCATTATGCTGGGATCCAAGCAAATTAATAGGTTGTACTTTATCTTGTGAAATATTACATTCCAAGATGGAGCAGGCAGGGGGAAAAACGTCTTTATAGATGTTTAAGAAAATGCTTTTACTTACAGTGCACCTTACAAGGCTTACGGGTTATTTGCCAGCAGTAATTAAGCCCCATCCCCATAAGCTTTGGTTCTGAGAAGCTTCTGGGTGGTCCACGCACTGGCATAAGGTAGGGCAATGCAAGGTCTCATAGGTAGTATGATGAAGAAAACAGTCTGGTCACAGTACCAGGGAGCTGCCAGCAGCTCCCCTTTGGCTCTCGCCAAGAAATGCCAAGACTCTGGCCCAGCACCATGTAGCTCAGGAAGCAAAGAGCTCAACAGAGGAGCCCCCCCAGCATCCCGCATGCAGCCTCTGCTGTACAGAATATATATATAGGAAGGTATGACTCTAAGACACAAGGGATTTGAAAACAAGAGCTAGAAAAGGTCAACTGTTATGAGAAGGCTTTTCTTCAAATGCAGTTTTTTAGGGCTTCTCAAGATCAAATTTCAAAGGTTTCGAAAGGTTTTCATTTCCACCATCCTTTAGGGAAACTTTTCCACCGTCTATTAGATTTCTCCATTAGAAGAATGTGTTACACGGCAAAACCGTTTCTTTTCTAGAACTGTCTTGATTAATAAAAGTCAGACGCTGTAATCCAGCAGAAACCTTTAGCTGTTTAAATACTATATAAACTTTCAAGTACAAGAACTGGAGAAATAGTGTTTGCCTGTCACTGCCTGTGGTTCTTACTACTTCCTGCACATCATTGACAATGGATATTAATGCAGTCAGTATCAATCTAGCCAATAATTTCACTTTGAAGGGCTGGTATAGCATTTGAGTTTCAAACTGGAGCACCTTTGTTTAGAAATATTTATTTTAATGGATTTGTTTTTAAAGTGTGAGAACATTTTTATAAGACAGAGTTAATAAACACTTATTACAGTATTTAAATGGGGCCTAATTTAATTTAATATTGTTCCCTTAATTTAAACAATTACATCTAGCTGTAACTCCTCAAATCTAGACTAAATAATTCATGATTATCTCTGCTGGTGAATATATCCTTCATATAAATGTGGACAATTAGAGTGTACCCACTTAGTCACTGTCAAGCCCTGCAGAGATGCAGAAGGTACAGCGCATGCTGGGAACCACTGCGTCAGTAATAAAGACAAGGGCAGCTGCAAAATGTTCCAATTTATGCAAATGAAAACATTTTCATGGAAAATAAATAAGCTTGATTAATTTTACTGAATGGTTCTTGACAGATTATCTCCGTAACTCTGAATTAGCAGCCCTTTCATCAGATGCACCTTGTTGTTACACAGTGATGTTCATGAAAGGAAGAGCTGCAGCTACGCACTGGGCTTTGCTGGCCTGCCACTGATGAAGTCCCACAGACTGGTGACTCTACCTGTGCCTGCCACCAAACGTGAAACCACTAGTGGAAGCAGGGACATGGGGGTGTGAAAGAATCAGGGCTTTACGGTTCATCTGTAATCCAGGGTCCCTGAGTGTTCCTGTAAGGTCAGGCCATGGATACATTTGGGAAGGCACTGAAAGCCAGCTTGGCTAGTGCTGGGGATGGGGGGTGAGGAAACCAACGCCATCGGGCTGGCCTGCATTCCTCTGGCTGCTTCCCCTACTGACTCTTGTTGCAAGACTTCTCCGGGTGATTTGATTTTCCCTGCTTACATCTGTCTAAAAGCTGCAGCGGGCTGGCTGCTCCTGTATAAAGCAGCTGCAGTGAAGTTGAGGATGAGACTCACTACCTTTAGTGCTAAATATAAGTGAAAACACAAACTGTGCTGAGGTGCAAGACAAATCAGAGAGAGCTCACATGTGCTGTACTCCTTTTTGATTCAGCATCTGTTCTTACTTGCTTTGATTTAATTCTGAGAGTTTTCTGGAGGCATTCATTTCCATGGAAACCTTTGAATAAAAGTTTCCTTCTCTCTTTTTGTTTTCAGATTAAGTTTGGAGACCCATAGCCACAGCCCAGCTACAGTGGGATATTCTTTGTCCCCCTTTCCACAGGGCATGAAAAACCTAAAAAGCATTTTGGACTGAATGTGAGCCTCCTTTTGAATCAGGCTATATTCAAGTTACTCTGGCTCACCTTGGGCAGGCAGTTCATTTGGCACGGCAAAACAGGGATGGTAGCATGCATGGAAATTTTAAGTGCATCTTTACTAATAAGAAAGGCAAGGCCCCATTCCTACAAGCAACACAAATTTAATATATTGTTCCTAATAAAAATACCCACTGGCTTGAAACCTGATACAGCTCTTGATGACTACTTTTTACTTGGTGACATTCTCATGTCATAATTCTTAGGAATTATGATGGTAGAACTGAGGAGAAATGATTTTGCAATGTATTTCTCTTTCAGATCTTGTTAAACTATCACTACCAAAACCAGAGAGCCTGTAATGAAATTGTTCGTTTATAAGAACACACCCTTGACCAGTGTAATTGTCAAGCAAGGTGGATAACTGCAAAGTTAAAGCTTTCTGTTCAGCATTGCTTTTACCTGGTTATCCAGGGAATTCCTGAAGTTGATCCTTCAGGCTGGTTAGCCTTCATAACTTTTTACCACTGATATTAAAAAATGGAAACAAAAGCCACAACTTACCTCATCGTAGTATTTGTTAGTATACTGGTAGAGTTGGTGTAGAGCCACAAGCGTATTTAAGGAATCAGTATGTGCCTGTTAAACAACACAAGCAGTCAGAAAACGTATCAAAATATGATCACAGACAGCTGAAAGTTATGCATGTGCACAACTGTTGAATACAATATACAGTATACAAGCTTTCTGAATGCAAGCTCAACATCCTGTAACTTTTGTTAAATGACAGTTGGGGCAGAAATAAGGGGTGAGAAAACCTTTGTTTGGTGATTTTTAGATCAAGACTTTCTTGCTGGTGTTCTTCCAGCCTGCCCACAACTCTAACACTGGAGGTGGAAAATATTTTGAACTCTGAACGTCAAACCACAGCTCAAACATCTGTTAACAACATGGGTATGTATAACTAAAGCATTTACTCAGTACAATCTATGTATTGTTGAGAGATTAAGCATTAGTTCTGTCACTGTCATGGCTGTTTGAAATCCTTTCTCCAGCTCTTTTTAACTCTTTGAAATTATCCACACCTCACTACAGCAAAGGTGTAACTCATCAAGATCAGGAGCAGGTTTGGAAAAAGCCATCTGAATTATGAAGGTGGAAAGGAGAGAGGGCAGGGAGAGAGAGACAAAGGACTTTAAATGAAGCAGGAAATAACCTTTTCATTACCTCTTACTCCCTCCCCGCTTCCCGACATTTAACTTATCTAGTGAATGTGTTCTACCTGTCTAAACAGATGTTTTTCATTCAAATGAGTAAGATTCAAGTCTCTAGTTACACCTTTAGCATTTTAAGTTAGTTAAGAAAATTAAGAATTGCAGAATATTACTACTGGCATAAATGATTAGCCAAGGCATAAAGCAGCAAAGAAACATCCATCTTTCCTTGCTGTATAAAAGTCACTTCTAGAGCTGGTCAAAATTTGCAATTTTCGATCACTCCTTCCATATTAATTCTTATCACAATTTATAGTGTAAATAGAAAGGACCAACATATTCTGCTGATGTTAAAACATTCTATTGATTTTACTTTTAATCGCCAAATGTTTTAATTTTATATACATCTCAATTTGTGTAATAAAGTGAACTGGAAAATGAAATGTCACTGCAGATGAGTTTTGTAGTGAATGACTGAAAATAGAAATGCTCTCATGAGGATGTTGATCTGCAAAATGTTAGGTCCTAAGGGCACTGAAATAAACAAACCACAAAAAATTCCCCAAACGTCCTCCTTACGCTAAAACTCTTCAACTAAATTAAACAAATGAGCAAACCAGCCAGTAAGTACACTGTGTCTTTGCTCAGGGTAAACATCTTTTAAGACTGGTGAGGGCCTCTCCTGATTCTCCTAATTAAATCAAGTGAAGGAACAAGCCTGCTCTAGCTAAGCTGAGCTGCAGAGCGGACAGGCTCTTTCAAGACTGAAGTAGATATTGCAGTGTCTTTGCTCCATCAGTCTCCCACCAGAGTCCCCAGCTAGCAACCACCTTCCTCTGCTCTTCTCCATGAAAGGTAACCCCCAATAACCTATAATGTAAAAAGAATTGCCACTGAGTGAGCACATGGTAAGCTTCTCACATGCAACAGTAAAGCAGAAGTATTACCCTCATATAGACAGCTCTAAGAGAGGCTACACTTAACGTACGTGTCTCCTTTTTCATTTCTGGAGTCTAATTTTTGCTGTGGTAGCACTCTGAATTCAGTCATTACTTGTTATCAGTATGATCAATGCTAAAAATCCTCTATATGCTGTGGAGAGATAACACAATTCAAGAGTGCTATAATTTTTCCAAAATGGATGTGAAAAAATCTGAACTCTTTGCTCTGGCAACTACATCACTCAGATAGATTAGTGATGATAACCATTCTTGGTTCCATTCAATAAGTAACATTTCAAAGGCCTAAAAGGCATGACTACACTAAACAGGAGTATTTCAGAGATTTATGCAATAACTCATTCAATATTTGCACATACAAAAACCCACTTGTTGAGTTGGAAAGAGAAGACAGTGCTCCACTTGGATCCAATTTCAGGACAAGAAAATGGAATTTGTTCTTACCCTAGAAATCTCTGCTAGATGGGTATTCATGTCTTGGTCACTAACTGGCACCATCTGACGAATACCTTTGTAGTAACTGCAACAGATGAAAAAAGACTTTCAATTAGGTGAAATACACTGTGATATTCTGGTAATTCTGTCTTTCAATTTTGCAATTATTTTAAACATGCTTCCTAATAATGCAGGAGATGCTCTACCACAACAGACCAATGATTCCTTTAGTAATCCTGCCTTCCATCAGTCATTATTATCTTCACAACAGAGGCAAATTGTACCTGATCGTACAGGGCCATACCACAGGAAAGAAATCTATTTATAATTGCAGCTGATGATTATTTCAGGTCTTCAAACTTTTGAAGTCATCAGCTAGCAAGAGTTTTGTCCTGTGGCAGACCTTCCATGGTATTCACAGAATTGCAAATTAGTAATGAATAGGGTCAGAGAGGGAATAGAAAAAATGTGTTTGTGAAAATGTTTTCAGGATTTGATCTCTGCTGAGTTATGGAAGTGCAGCATTGGTTAGACAGATCTTATGGGTAACAACAACCACTGCAGAAAACAGCATCATATTTTCTCATGAATAAATCTATCCATCTGTCTGCACAGACACAAACATGCACTGGGTCATAACAGCACTCCATTTCAACCCTGCCAACGCCACCACCAAGGGAATGTTTTAACATTCAGGTGTATAATTTTTAACATTTGACAGTTGACTTTGACTGCTTCAGCATTTGCTTTTCCTCTTACACAGGCTTAAAGCCCTAACAACTCTGAATAAGCATGAAAAGAGTCTATACTTACTCTTCCACCATTTTCTTATAGTTAGAAATTTCTTTAGCGTAAAGTAATTTATTACTCGGAGAATCCTGAAAAATTTGTAATAGAGAGAAACTTGGTTGATTTATGAACATCTCTAGAAAACAAGTCAAGAGCTTAAGATCAAGCTTTTATATTCACATGCACTTGAGCTTTACAGATATTAACATCTGGATGCTTATTAACATTGGTGGGATTATTTGTCCTAAAAGGATGAAGCTTTCACATGGCATTACTGTTGAGTTTTACAAATATATCAATGCAAGATGATACTAAACTATTGGTGGATATGAAATAATCAGTTCTTAAACTTGTTTTTCATAAAAACAGTTGCTATTTTCTCCTTATTATAAATGTCAATTGGCAGACTACACAGTAACACTGACATGTTTACCAACCTCTAAGTGGTGACATACTAACTTCATTATAAAACTGAAAAGCAACTATCAAGTCTGTATCTCCTCAGAGAATGGGTATTGTCTATGAGGATGCCCTTTGTCTTGTCAGGCATGAGTGTAGTCAGGATTTAGAATGCAAATCACTTACTCTGCTTAATTTGTGCTCTGTTCTTGTGCAAGCATCCATGAAAGTCTGTGCAATGACTGACAAGGAAGCATCCACTACTTCATGAACATGAACATCAAAGATGAAATGGGGATTTTTCAGTATGTTTACCCAGAATCTAAGAGGCAGGCTGCAAAGCAAGGAAAAAGATAAATAATCCTTTTTTACACAAAAAATGTTCTACAACAAGCAAATCACATGAAATTAAGTATGGGTTTTGCATTTTGATCTGCTCACAATAGTGAAGCTTAATTTTATATTTCAACATTTTTACAGGCTATCTGTTGTCTGGTTTCCATGTCTGAAAACCAAGACTTTACATGTCTCACAGAAAAACTCATACGATAAGAATCTCGAGTGCCTCAAAATAGCAAGAGAAGATGTCTGTGTGGTTAGAGAAACTACCTGAGTAGTATTTTATTAGATTTTGTACTTTGACAGGTAAATCTAGTCCCATTTGCCTCTTGCTTTCCTCTTCCCTGCAGAAAGACAAGTAAAGTGGTAAATCTGCCAATGACAACCCCATAGGTAGGCTGGTTTAATTTTTGCAGCTTCTAGGCTTACAGGGAATCCTTTTGATCATATAAGCATATTATCTCAATTAAAATGATTCTGAGAATTATAAATGAAATTTACTTTGATTTGTGATAAGAGTTCCAGTACATACCTGGGAATTATACTCTAATTTCTCTGCAATACAAGTATTACTCATACTGTACCTGTTTGTTTTCCAGATGTGAATGGTATCTTCATCCTTGATGTCATGTTTTTCTGCTTGTTCATCAAGAAAGTCAAAGAAATATTTCACAGCTGGTGGCACCACATGGTTCGAGTTGAGGACACTATGAAAGAAGTTATCTACAAACTGCTGAAGTGTCCCCTACAAGCAAATTTAAAAACATCTATTACATTTGTGTTACAGGCTGAACTTGGTACCATCCTGGAATCTTTTATTTTTATTGACACTAACAGCCTATAATTCAGTTGCAATCACTACTGGCCTTCATCCTGAGTGCTAAGGGTACTGGATGACAAAAAAAAAAGTAACTTCTTAGTGCAGTGGCTTTGCAAACCGCCAACACAGTAAAGACCTTCTAGAGAACAATTTTATGTTCTAGCCTGAAAGGATGCGACGTCACCAACTATTTTACAGTTTGCACAGAAAGGTGTGCTTTCTGCTTGACAGAAGAAGCAGAAGCTGGTTGCTAAGTATACAATACATTTAC
The DNA here is from genome assembly GCF_047716275.1 of Strix uralensis. NCBI lineage: Eukaryota > Metazoa > Chordata > Aves > Strigiformes > Strigidae > Strix > Strix uralensis. The sequence goes on from NC_133976.1 coordinate 23,092,953, forward strand.
ACTTCAGAGTTGTTGTTCACATAAAATAATGGTTAGCCACTTTTAATGGTTTTGCAGCTTCTCACCTCCAGTTCCTCTGACTCCAGAACACCATGCAATTTTTAGAAAGAGACTGAGTGGGAAAAGTACCAGTGAGCATTTGACTTTTTGTTTAAGGGCAAGCACTTGGGTCTCATCAGACACCCAGTCTGGCCCAGCTCCATAAGCTCCACCAAGCCCCCAGGAGGGCTGTGTGCTTGGTTGGATTCCTGAATCTGCCTGAACCTTAGAGACTGTCCCCTTGTTTTAGAGATGACCCCGCTGGGGCCACATGCAGTTTGTGCCCGCTCAGATGGTTGACCCTACGGACACATCTGAAGGGCTGCATCCTCTCTCTCACCATCACTCCAGCTGCCAGCCTCAGAACAGGGCAGGGACTGAGAAGGCAAGGAGCCCTAAGCTTCTCTGTTGTCACCAAGGACACACTGACAGTCCTTGGGTTGTAGCAGTAGCTGTGGTCCCAGCCATAACATCTCACCAGCTGTGGATGAGTTAGTGAAGCTCCAGATTGGTAATAACCTATAAACTAGCTATTGGGAATGGAAAAGCAGCAGCTGCAAAGGAGTTGTTAACAGAAGAGAGGGATATAAGAATCTTGCTGGCTCTTTGTTCTGAGTTTATCATCTATGCACAGACTTTCCTTCACATCTACTTTCACACTTGGACAAATGGCCTTAGCTGGAGCCAGACCACACTCATTTTCCTGAGGAGCCTGGCTTTAGGGTCATTAAACACATTATTCTAAATTCTTTCTGCAAGGAGGAATGCTTTGCAAAGTTATTTTGCTTGTGATCCATTCTGCAGTATAAGCACTAAAAATACTCTAAAAGGACTATTATTACTTGAAAACATTTTTATTTTTCTAGATTATACTGCAGCATTGGTCACACAGAACAAGAAAATATAAGGCTCTGTAGCAGTTTATAAAGCATTTGGTTCAAAAGAAAACCCAACAAAATATTATCTAAACAGGTGGTAGAGAGGACAGTATCTGTCTTGCAAGAAAAATCCTTATTTAATGAACACATAATCATGGTTCTCAGCTTTGATCGAGAGTTATACTTTACCTCTTTCCCAGTAATGTTCCTCAGGGCATATTAATCACTTAAAGCCTTGAACATCAGCTTGTATGTACATGACACATACTCAAAATTGCAGCCAAACACATGACTAACAGTTGCACCATTTTCTTCAGTTGTACCTCAAGATACATAGAAGTAAGATGTAACTGTGGCACAGCTGAGCCTTACCTTCACAGAAAGAAGCCTGGTCAGGTAGATTTCTGTAATAGCTTTGGTCCTCTCTTTTTCTTTCACACTGCCCCGCTTTGATTTACCTTCATCTATTTCATCTACTGGCCGGACTAGATGCCAGACCTTATTTTCATCTTCCAGGAGTGCATGCCCTAGAAAAAGCAATCGCAATAATTACTAGAAATGCCCCACACCCAAAACAGCAACACGAAAATATTTATATACATAAGTATATGTAAGATCTTTGTTCCCTATCCTAAACATACCTGTCCTCTTGCCAAGAGGATCTAGATTACTCTGTTCCTGTCCAACATATACAACTCAAGTACTAAATGTTCAATACTACACAAACTGAAAAAGCTTGCTTTTGTCAAGAGCAAAGGGAGAGGAAGGAATCACACAATAAAGAAACTCCTGTTCGGTCACGTAAGAATAGTATGTGTATTTTTTGAGGTCCATACACTGAATTACTCTACCCCTTTGTGAATTCTCAGCTAGGTCTGACCCAACAGCCACTGCAGAAACGGCAGTAGCCTACTCCAGGTACAAGGCAAGATATTGTTGTAGCAGCTCTGGTGAATCTGGCAGTGGCAATTTAAGAATTTATGATCTCAACGTTTTTTCTAGGTATCACCACTACAATTTACATTTTCACCTTAACTATTGAGTTCAAAGTATGGTACCTCAATTCAAACCTGCCTTTATCGGCATTTGACCAGCGCTACTTGACTTTGTAGCTGAAAGGAGGGAAAATGCATCCCTTTGCTGAGAGGACATGAACTCCACTGGGCAGAGGTAATGAGTGCAGCAAATTCTGTTTGTCAGACTGTTTGTCAAACTGTTTGTCAGTTTTCATAGCTTAAACCAGAGAAAGAGACTCACATCAAGTCTGTTACTATATAGCAGAAAGAGGAGTAAGCACCTGGATCTAATGACAGCTCATCTGATTACAGTGCCTCGTTACGCTATCCGTGACTTGGTCATGCATCTGGTCCCTGAGCTTAGCTCAATGATTGCACAGTGGAATAAAGGGAGTCTGGCATTTCAGCATCAATGTGAATGTTCAGACAAACTCTACGCCTGAGAATCTTTTGTTACAAACAGTTCTAAAAGAGATGATACATTTGTTTTAATTTGCAATTAATATCCCTTGACAAAAGATTCTGTGTCACAAACTTAGTTTCAAATCTCCTGGTTTTGCTAGTTCTTCCTTTAATTTCTGAATTTTTATATCTATTTGGCATAGTCCCTAAAATCAATGGCATTTTTCCAGTGGAAGTTACTGAATCAGTGTATTTAAAATCACTGACGTCTTAAAAATGTGAAAGTTATTTTTCCCATAAAAACTGTGATTCAGCCCTATTGCACAAATTATTTTGCATTACTGCTAAGTCTTATGCTTTAGTATACATATCTAATGTAACTGAATCCCAGTTACAGCGGAAAATATCAGTTTCTAATTGCATGAATTTTGTCCTTTCAAATTTTTGGCCATAGTAGTTTATTAACTAAGTTCCTCAACAGCTACATTAAATTTACCAGCTTGCATGTATGTTCAATATTTTACATCACAGGGGAAAATAACATTTGTGTGTAATCTGGCCAAGCCAACACTTCTGCTTGAATCTACTTTATAGATCCTCATGAAAAGCATTAGCTATGCAGTCTTCTGGGGCTTTTACTTCTTTTTAACCAGATAGTGAAAAAAAATAAATCCCACACTAAATCACGTTGTCCTTTGAGAGTCCTTAATTTGACTTGTAAGTTCATGTGAACGAAGCAAGAAAATAAAAGTTATCACTTTATTTTGAAGCAGCTGTGATTTCGCAATTGATACCATTCATAGCAATCATCCACCACTACAGTAAGAACTGCTGCTAGTCCTGAAGTCTGGAATTCCTTTTGCAATGCAGGAAGTGAAGAAAATAACAGATAGGGGAAAATCCCTCCTTGTTTACTGCAATAGCCACATTATGCATCAAGTCATAAGCGGGGAGAAGATTGCACCCACTGGGTCAAATGCCTCTCCCCGAACTCTTTGTCTTGGCCCTTAGGCATTCTTTGGCTAATAGAAAATAACACTGGGGGGAGTTAATGCCAAATATTGACTGCACTGACTAATTATAGTGGTACGAACCATGACGTAAACATAATGGAGGCAAGTGAGATGGTCACAGGCAACACAGCCCCTTTCCCCTTGTGTGGCCTGCAGCAAATTAGCTTCCTTCCAGTTACCTCTCCCGCTGTGAATACACTGCTCCATGGAGGTGAAGGAAGGGCTGCCCTACATGGATCTGCTAATCAGTTTTTCTGGTCTGCAACCTTCTGTCTACTTTTATTCAGAATTAAAAAAAGAAAAAAACCAAAACCCCAGAGAAAAAAACCCAGAATAACAGAGTGTGTTGTTTTGGCTTATAGTTCAGTACAGAAATACTAGCATGAAATCATTGAAACCATTCTTCATCTTGATAAAAATTAGTAATTGCATTTATTAACTCCAGAAGCAAAAGATGCTCATTTAATTTGTCACAACCTCCAGCTTCTAGTGTCTTCCTGTTAGAAGCTGTGAATCAAAAGCAGCATGGAAGCAATGCCAGGTTTTAGAGCAACATCTCTGAACATGGTTTTACATCTTCGTTCTGAGCAAAGCCTAGTACTTTGGCAGACAGTCAATGGCTTCAGCTGACACTTCTCAATGCAAAAGGTGCAAGTTAATGAGAGACCGAATAAAAGGAAAACCACTTCGTCACAAGCCTCATTCATAGAGCTGGGATAGGATTTCTGTTTATTCCAACCCTGTAAATCCCTGTGTCATATAAATGTGTATGTGTGGGAGGGAAAGCCTCTGATCCTCTCCCCTCCCTTTTATACACATAGTGTCTCACAAATCACTGTCACTGCAGGCTGTCCCTTTGCACTAGCTTTGTAACATTTTATAGCTTTTCAAGAGAACAAGTTGCCACCAGATAGCTCTGAGGACCCTTCGGCACTAAAGAAACTGGGCTAGCCTGGCACAAAACATTTGTCTTCCCAAATTTGCACACCACGACCATGGTGCAAGACAGGCTGTGGAGAAGAAACATGGTGGAAGTTGTCTTCACTCCATACTTTGGGATCTGAATTCTCTCTGCAGATTTTTCTCTTGTGTGACAGCAGCGCCCCAGAAGTCTTTTACAATTTAGAATGCCACACATATAACTAAGGAATTCATCTTGGAGTACGGATCATATAGGTTCAATGAGCTTCATCATACTGATTCACAGCTAAAGATATAATCGTAGAGAAGGAGGAAAGGAAAAAAAAAACCAACAAAAAAAGAAAACCACATGGTCTGGTCCTCTACTGCCTGCCACAAGGATAAAGAGGTGGGGAGGATGAAGACTGGGAGCCCAGAACAGGAGACTGAACACTGCTCTGTGTTAAGAAAGGAAAGCAAGCTAAGGACACCACCAGGCTTCATTCATGTTCCACTCCACTTCTTTAGAATGAAGACAACTACCACCTCAGCAGTTACCTCAGCAATCAGTGCAACCAAACTGAACAAGGACTAGGAATCAGCTCCTTGCCTGGCTGCACTTGACTGTGCTCTATATTAAACTGGATGGCTTTTTAAGTTAACGTGCTGGGTTGGCACCTGCTGTGACAGAGTAGTCACCACTTGGCCAACTATGACAGGTACTTCCAGTAAAGGGGTAAGGGGATAGCAACAGAAGTGTAGTCACGACCATTAGAAGACCCTTCAAGGATGCTGGAAAAAGTCTCAACAGAAAGCATCCAGGAGGACAGACTAAAAAGTAAACAGCAAGTAATTCTGCCTGTCCTCATTTCCTGGCCAACACTCAACACAAATGAAATGGAAGCCTGCACATTTTTGTTAAACAGCAATATACGTCAGAGCTATCAGCTGAGACCTGTCTTCTTGAAAAATGTACACTTCTGGCATATTATTTCCAATGTTTGAAATAATTGCCCTTGAAACCTATTAAATCCAAGATCAGTAAGTCTGTTTAAAGGAGTGAAACTTAGGTGAAGCAATGGCTTTTGCAATCAGTGCTAGACAGAAAAGCGTATCAAGTGAGTTCATAGAAGGAAGAATGATCTCAACAATTATCGTTCCATAAATCTAACTTCGACCTTACGTAAAATAACTGAATGTAATGATAAAAAAAAACAGAGAAACTGAACATCTGAAATGTACAGGAAACACATGTGACAAAGAACATAAATTTACAAGTAAATATTTCCACAAAAATCTGAATGCATTTTAGGCTGTAATGGGTATTGTGTCTCAAGATGTTTTGAGATAAAGGAAATTGGTCTAGACAGAATACTAACATGTAGAAGTAAAAGCTTTAAAAGACGGGTTGCAAGCTAACAGGTTGTCTTCTGTGTTGAGAAGTCCAGCATGCTGCAGCAGACAGCAATACAAGAATTATGCAACAGCTGCATTAGAGATGTGAGAAGAAACATTACAAGGAAATTCCTGATGCTAATTTACAGTGGATTGCAAACCTCAAAAAGAACAAAGGAATTGTGGAAAATGCTGCACCTAAAGAGATAACATGTATGGAATGAACAAAGCCAACCAATAAAACCGAGACAAAACCAAGCTAGCATAGCTGGTGAAACATCACTCAAAGAGAGGGAGACAAAATATGAATGTACAGAGATGAGTTTGCAAGGCAACATAGTTGTAAGAAATGCAATAAAAAAATTGCATCAGATCCACTATGTCACAAGAGAGGGGGGCTGGTCTCTGCTGTGGTTCGTCTAGAACATTTCATTCAATTCTTAGTCTAATAAGGGGATGAAATTTGGAGAGGAAAGTAAGTAAAGGAGGAAGGAAGGAGAAACAGAGATAAAGCTCAGGAAAGATGAAACATAAGGTTTGACTATAGAGGTACTGGGACTAAGAAACAAAATATGCAAGGAAATGTTTGCTAAGACTGCTTTCTATTAATCCAGGGCATAGACTCACAGCAATTATGATTAAAGCCCCATCATTTAGGGCTTTTATAATCAGGACAAAGAAAATCATTGCAAGTGTACAGTGGGTAACACACAGCAAATAAGCCCCATATAGTCTGGTGGGGAATATCTAGCTCCACAGACATGCTTGATAAACAAGATCAAGATAGCAGTGTCACTCTCTTTGTGTGGGTTTTGACTTCTAATCATTTTGGGAGGCAGGGAAGCCACAGGATACTTACTTTCCCCTGGGACATCTTGCTGATTATCCTCTGGCTGCTGGGAAATTCCCATTTTCGATAAGATAAGTGTGGCACCATCTCGGACCTTTGAAAATACAAACACAGGGATGTTATTTGAAAGAAGTATGCACTTACTGAACCTCTTTCTTAAAACCTAAACTGTGGTTTCTGTAATCTTTTGCAGGGTATCTATACCTATGATTAATGCTGCCCCTCAAAGGCTCCTTGGGCAACTGGCTCTGCAATTCAGAACAGACTCCCTCCCCCTCCTTTAATAAGAGATTAACACCTCCTCTGAGGTTACTGAAAATGTTAGAAACATCTCCAAGATTTAAGTGGTTCCTCAATCTGGTGTGGGTGCCCTTTATACAGAAATGGGGTTTATCATGAAGAATCAGACCTGTCTGTTTTCTGAGGGAAAACTAACTTACTTCTATCTTTCCTAATCAGGATATCTGTTGCTAGAAAGCAATAAATAGCATACAAAGGGAAGATAAGTGGATTGCAAGTGCTTGGTAGAGTGCACAGTATGAAACCTAAAACAGACAGTATAAAAACGTCAGCGTCTGCTCTCCTGAATGGGGTGTTGAACAAACCAGACCAACCCAAAATCTGTTTAGCAGCACAGCAAGGGCAAAGACAATTCTCAGGGGTAGGAAGTGGTAGAGAAAAGAAGAGATGAATACGAGACCTAGCAAAAGAAGCTTTTGAATGTTCAAAGGGAAATTTGGATTTGGACACTGCAATGATGAGGAAACCAAAGTGCTGGCATTTAGGTGATGTGATTTTGGTAAGATGTTTAGGCAATATGTATAGACCTAGCCTTTCACGCTCCCAAGCTTTTACTGCCTAGACCCAGAGCTAGAGGTTTTTTTGATTATTTATGTAGCACAGAAATTTCTCTAAAAACAAATAAAGATTTTTATTTATTACTAGAGAATGGTTAACAGATGCGAACAACTGCTCTGAAACCTCCTTACATTATAATGCATTAGTGTGTTGATACGTTTCCATCTGCCATCTCTTTGGGATGTTAAATCCAAGTCTGAGAGGATCTGTGCAGTAGAACCTGGACGCCACTCTAAAGGGTAATTAAAATGAGAAAAAAACCAGCTTTTAATCATGTGCAAAAATAACTACTCCAAGAATGTTTAAGTTTAGACACCCACTGACACACTGTGGAACATTATAAGAAGTAATCTGGCACATGCCATGATGTGTGTTTTTTTAATGCTTAATAGTTTGGTCTTTATTACAGAAGTTTGCATGAACTGTTCCTAACCATGCACATGACTTCTGATTATTATCCACAGAAAGTTAAATTCCTTTGCATAGAATACTACAAATATATATAATAAGAAATTATAGTCCAAATAAGAAATAAGTCCAAAATAGTGTAGGACTTTGTATAGAACAGAAAAGGCATTTTCAGAGAATTTACTAGGATTTTCTGAAGAGCAAGAACTGCATCCTCTACTTTCAGATTAAGGCAGTAATGAAGATACTACAAAACTATTAATTGGAGCTTTTACTATGAGATTATGAGGCCTTTTAAGCTACGTCAAATTATTTTTCTCAAGAAGAGAACAGCAATTTTGAAAGCCTTCAAGGAAGATGATTTTCAGAGGCTGCGTGTCTCTCATCATCTCCTAAAAGTGCAGCTCCTGTAACTTATAATTCATTTGAATAACCATCATAAAGGCAAGTCAAAATCTGTACCAGTTTCTGAAATGGCATCATTACTTTTCCATCAGTTAATTGTCCATGCTGTCATTATCACATTAATTAGTACCTGAGATACTGACTCTGTCAGACACGAATACATTTGTGTTAATAGTCATTAACAGGCTCTTTGCACACTAATGACAGTACACCAAAACTTTAAGTCAGGAAAAAGAACTCTGTAAGAAAGCATTAATTTTCAACGCATATTAGGATTGCTGTAAAATGCTGTATTTCTGCATCTAGCTGAACATGAATTTAACTTTTTTTTTTTTAAAAAAAACCCAGTAAATTGATTTTATAGACATTTTTTGGGAAAATACAAAATCACACAACATGTTTCACCTGCTCAATATAGTATCACAAGTAGCTACCTACCAAGAACTACACTCTCAGCTTTTGGCCATTGAGAACACGGCAGATTTCGATAGACTTGGTCTATTATCTTTTCCTTTACTTGTGATATAGTATCACAGTTCAGCACTTTCACAGGTATGGAATCGGTTCCTCCATCTTGTACATATACATTTACTGTCTGTAAAAAACACAATGTACATGGTTATTAAGACAAATCAGCACTGAATTTCCTCTGTATCTTTTTCTGGGCAATTTAAATGCAAACAATATCTAAAATTCACTGTGCAATGATTATTGCACAGCAGCACATATTTGCAATGGGAATATGGATTATGTGAAGAATCCTTCGCTGTTATGCAGCCAACCAGCTATCATAAATTCCAGCTAATTCCTCCCACTATGACAAAACAGAAAAGATGCAGAATAGATTTACTCATGCCTAATATACTACTGTTATTGAGCCTTGGGAATTTATTAAAGGGGAATACACATGAACAAAGCAGCTGGACCACTGACTAGTTACATGCTTCTCATATAACCTGATAACCCGGAATACAGAAAAGCACAAGTGATGCAGTGCCCAAACGTAATGAGCTCCCAATAATAATTTGAGCTGCCCTTTGCTGAACTCCTAGAATATTGTGTGCTCTTGCCTTCCTTTATGCTGTTTTCATGGTTGTGGTTTTACTTCTCAAGTCGAGGAGACTAGGTCTGTACATGTGGTGATTTAAGATGTCTCAACTGATGAGCAGTGACTTGTTCAGCTTCCATAACTTTATCTCCTGTGACCAGCTGTTCATTACATATATATATATAAATACACACATACATGCACACACATCCATATATGTATATATAAAAGCCATTTATATCATCTTTGGTGTCTGAAGACTTCATTTACAGCTTAGCGTTGTCACAATAACTCTAATTTAAACTTCAGGAAAGATACCTAAATAGTTTATGCTAGTTCTAAAATATTACTGTTTTCTGATAGCATTGACATGTTGGTTTTTTTTTTTAACGTTAAAGGGAATTTCTTGAAAGCCTGCAATGTGCTGAATCTAGAGTGATTTTTTTAAAAGTAGCTTCACTATATGGGTCAGTTTTAACACAGACAAATGCAAATGAGAAAATGATGTCCCGGAAACCTCCCCAGGAGGAAAAACCCCACCAAAACCAAATAAATGTTATGAAAAGCCTCTTTCTTTCACTAGCTGAATCAGTACAACAGCTCAGAGCCCTTGTGAATCTTCTGCCACTCAGGTAGCTTTGGAGGCCAGGCACATCTGAAGCATTGCAGCTCTCAGATACATACAGTCCTGCCAACCATAATGCCTGAATTTATCATCTCAAACCTCAGAAATAAACTTGCACGGCTGGTATTTTTAAACAGTGAAGAAAAGCTGTGCCATACGGCAGTCAAATTAAACATGATTGCGCTGTCCCTTGACAGAACTCTCAAACTAATCATGAGATTTCACCTTCCTTTTCCTATTAGCTTTATGGTAATTAGACATGATTTTGCTGCTGGTTCAGTATGCAGCATGTCAGTGTAACCAGTGATGCAAAACAGATTCATCTTTTAAATAAGAACAATTAGAGAGCAGACAACTGCTCTATACTGTACTTTCCCACCATGTCTCACTTTCAGGCAGAAGTGAACAAATTAACTCATGCTTTAACCTACCTTGGTGCACAGATACTCCCTAACTGTTCACAGTTACCACAACAATTTCATCATCATGCCAAAGATTCCAATAATTTATAGCAATAGTAACCCCCCTCCATAATCTTTCATCACACATATATATATACACATATATCTCATCATCTTCCATGCATGCATACACATAAAATCTTTGTTTGATAGGAAGTCTTTAAATCTGGACCAAATACTACTACTGTACAACATTATAATGTTTAGTATTTAGCTAGTACGCTTGTTGTGCCCACATCTGATTGCATACACAAATTTTCTGCTTTCACAGTGCATTCATTTAGCTTAATTGCAGGCACTGGCTTTTTTCTGAGAAAAGAAACAGACTGAATAAAGAATTATTGCCATTAAGTCTTACACGATGTACACTGCAAGTAAATTTTGTTCTCTGTACACAAGAGAAAATATAACCATCATTGCCACTCAATGTGGTTTCTATGGGTGGCACTTTCAGCTCAGATATGAAGATGACAACTCAACTAATCCCCAAAATATCAATTTGAACTTAAAATATATCTTCTTGCTCAGCACACCCTCTTCCTCCAGGCAGTCTAGGTCACAGTCTAGTGATTCTGTGAGTGAAAGTCCTACAGCAATCTCCTCACATCAGCCCTCCCATCAACATCCCTTCAGAATACACAAAATGGTGATTTTTTTTTTTTTACCAAGACTTAATAAAGATTATTAAGTTTCTCTTTCCACACTGCAGATATGTCACTGCATCTTCGTCAGTTGGAGACAACCACAAATGGCTGCTAACGTGTCAATAAAAGAGAAATCAGAGAGGGAAAAAAAAATTCTGTGTTAGTCTTTGAAGGACAGTCTGTGCATCTTTGATATTCATTACACTGTACCCTGAAGAAAACCAGAAAGCCTGTCAGAAAGAGTAAAACTAGAATTTAGGCTCCCTAAACAGCTAAAGGGTGGGCTGCTTCAATTTTTTAAAAAGACAGTGAATTCGTGTCCTGGAGTCTGGTTGAAGAAGTGGTAGAAATTTGTGGCAGTGAACAGAATTAAGTCAAAGCAGAATTCATCATAGAAGAGAACTGGACCATGGCACTGGTGATCAGATTCAGGAGGTGGTGGAGCTCAGATGGGGAATTCCCAGGGCAGGGATGTCCACTTCATCCCACTTGAATCATCTAACATGGGTCTCCAGAACTGCCTGTACAGGCAGCTTCCCCTCATCACTATAGGGAATTATTTCCTTAGGTGGAAATAAACCCCTTCCAATGCCATTTGCGCCATCCATGTTCAGGAGAGTTTGACTCACACAGGAACAAGTGCAGAAATAGGTTCATAAAGTGTTTTGAGGATTGCAGAGCCATCTCACAGGACTGTAGAGGAGCTCATCCTGGTATACTAATAAAATGATATCTAAAATGACATTTGATATGTTTACAAGCAGCAATCACAAGGGAGAAAGACAACCCAAAGTTTAAACATAATGTTAGTGCAAGAATCCTGCAAAAATCAATTGCCAGTTAATTTAGATGGGAAAAGGAAAGGAGCCAAACACCCTGACCACTGTTCAGTCAGACTTTGAAAATTATGAAAGGGATTTACTGAAATTCCATAGTGACAGGTCTTGGATTTAACACTTAGAAGATACTTTAAAATTCTATTTTCCTGCCTGGACACTTGTTTTGGTCAAACTATCTACAGTCCTGCCCATGACCAGAATTTCTATGCAGATCACAGTAGTCCAGAAAAGTATGTACAGACTTAATACTACAGAATATAAAAAAAAAAAAAAAAAAAAAAAAAGATTTTGTGATATATTAATCATGCTCTGCTTACCAACTGTGTGTACTCTACATCATCTCCCAGTAAGCCTGTGTCATTCAACGTATACTTGGCTTTCTTCAGTACAGCATCCACTGGGCCTTTTTCTACCTGGTGTTTGATAGCCTTGAACAACTTATAAAGAGGTTCCCCAGCATTGTCCTATTTAAAGGAAAGGAAATGAAATAAAGCAAAACCAAAAGATAGACTCAATGCAGCATGTTCAAGTATTATTGATAAAAAAACCCCACAGGAAACAGACTTAAACTCTTACCTTGAGGTACTGATATAAACAAATAGACATCCAGTTAGACAACATTCTCTCAACAACCGTTTCAGATCTGAAAAAAAAACCAACCCCGAGTATAGTAAGGGTACTTAATGACAAAGTTTTAAAGAAAAACATTGCTTGCTTGAAATATAGTATTTTTACATGCTTAACTGCATGCACTCTCCTAATGCAATGATTTCCCTGTAGAGTCTTGAGAGAATGTACTTGCTTTAGGATAAGTGCTTTGTATTGCTCATCATTCCTGGATACCTTCAGCTCACTACTGAAAAGCACACGTTCTTCATGCAAAATCTTAAATTGGGTCTATGCTGTAAGAGCTAAAAAATTAACCCAGTTGTGCAGTTACTGGGAACTAACCTACACATTACAAAGCTACAACATACACAGAGAAAGGTCTTTTGTAATTTATTTGGGATAACAACGGGGTTAAAAACACTAAAGCAAGCCCTCACTGAATGCACAATGCAAGCTGATTATGTGTATTCATTATGGAGATGATGTGTGGTATAAATGCTAGATCATTTGGAATAAAATTAGATTAAAAATTAAATTAAATGTTCAGTATTGTATTTCAAAGTAAGGTAGATGTTTCCGTAATCTTGATGCACATTCTACACTACAGCATTTGAATAAGGAAATCTGTTGCCAGCAGTCCTGCCTGTGGCTTCCACAGCTATTCCTGGTGAGCTTGTCTTCCTAATATGCTTGGGCCAGGCTATTTCTGACTTTCACAGATAGTTGGCATTTTAATACAGTCACATTGCAAAAGAAATACATTTACAGAAAACCAGAGAACTACAGAAAACATGACAATCATTCAAACCTTCTTAGCATCAGCTTTGGGTTTTTGGCCACAACATACTGCTCCATCAGTTCTAAGAACAGTGTCCTCATGATGTCAGTATAGTATTCTAGTTTTCCATGTAAAGCAACTGTCAGTAAAGATGCAAAATACACTTTAGCTCGAGCAGAGAACTCCCTTTGGTTTTCCAGCGTGTGAATAAACTGAAACAGAAAACAAATGTAAAGTCAAGTCAGATGACAGTTTTCTGAAGAACCTCAACACTTCTCTGCACTAAGAAGACAAGCAATATTATTTTAATATTAATCTCTGAAGCACAGAATGGAAAGTTTTCAGAAGTTTGAAAAAACTACTTATAAGAAATTGTTGCCAATAATTTGTTTTAGATACACACAGTGTACTGGACTAACCCAAGGAATGCTTATATACTTTAACCGAAGCCTTATCTAAAAAGGATGCTTTAATTAAATGTAAAAAGGTGTTCTGTGACAATTTTCTAAAAGAGAAAATCAACTCCTCTCTCCCCCAAATTCCCAGTCCTTTCACATCAAATTACAAAGACACTAATCTAAGTACACCTGGGAATGCGCTCTCATTTGCCATAAACTGTAATGCTACCATTAACTAGCTCAGCACTGGAGCCTCATTTAAAAAAGAAGAAAAAGTTAGAAGCCTAAATCTATATTTAGGTGTCTGACAATCAGCCTCAGTTTTTGCCAGTGAGCAATTAGAAACCTCTTCAGAGCTGCTGTGAGCACTCATCAGTCTTGATGAATAGGCCACTTGAGGAGCCTCTGCCTCTCTGGGACAGAGATCCAGCAGATGGCTGCCCGCAGGTGACTTCTGTGATGAACCAGGATAGAATCAGCACTCTCTGATCATGTTTCCTGAAAGGCTAAACCAAACTTGTAACAACAGTTTTTATGCCAGTTTGGGTAATATCTGTTTTCCTACACCCACTGCAATGTTGACTAACTCCATACTACGTGACCTGGCACAGAAATATGATCTTGCCTCTCCACCCACCAGGAAGCTCTCACTGCGATGCCACATTATCTGCAGCAGTTACTTATTTTTATTAATTTTGGTTCAGTTGTGCTTGCAAACCTACTGTCTTGCACACACAGGTATGCCTAGCTAAACAGACAAGGTGCATCTACTTCTGTACTCACATTAATAAGAAATGATTTGCTATTGAGGAGGTTGGAGAACTGGTTCAAAGCCTGCTCCACAGTCTGTCGCCTGGCCTCAGGAATATCCAGCTTCCCCGTAATCATCACGTCTTTTTCTCCATCTTTGGAGGGCAGGAAGAAGACTCTGTCTGTGTAGGTTTTGTAGTCCAGTACTGGGATTCCAGCTTCATTGATATCATTTGTTTGATCCTCCATCTCTATCATTAGATCTGGAATATGCAATACAGTTTAAAGGTTCATTTAAAAAAAGCCTGCAGATTTTTTTAGGCAACACGATCTCTTTAGGTGCCTTGTAATAGAGACAAAGCAACTCAACACCAAAAACTATTTCATTTAATGTTTTCTCTTGCTATTTTTACCAATTATCCTGTTAAGTATGACTGCAGATAATCCTACGGTGACATGAGGATAACTGCCTTTAGCACAGATGGTTTCCTTCTTGCTGCCTATCCAAAAAAGGGCTTTAATGGACATCTGGGTGAGTTCATATATATGAATGTAGGATTGTAGCACAGAGCCAAAAAATGACACCACAATATTGTTTTCTTAAGTTTTTTGGTTTCTTTTTTTTAAATGCACATTCTATTCCCTTTGAGTCTATATTGTAATAGAAGTTCTTTTAAAAAACACATAGCAATCAAAGAAAGAAAAGTTTAAAGTGTAAAGCATGCTAATTTAATTGAAAGGAAGGGGATATCAGGAAGCAAGAAGGTTAAATAGTTCATTGAAATTGATGGAAACATTTCTGTGGGACTCAAAAGCTCTGAAGTACTTAAAAGGGACAACACTTAGGGAATCATCCTTTGGAGCAGCTATTCTAGCTGAAGGCTTTCCAATTACCCAATATTGCTGATTGACTAGAATACCATGTTAATTAATATAGTGACCTAGTGTCTCAGCAATTTCATTGCTCTTATTCATTCATTTACCTCTTTGTTTTACAGCATTCAGCAAAGCTGAGGGAGAAAGCATCTTGTGGCTTCCAGCTTTGTTGTATTTGTACTTCCTCCCTGATGTCCCTTTCCTCTGCTATCTTTAGTTCCATGTATTTTAGACTGTCTGCACTTCATGCTATTGACATTAGAGTTTCACAGTATGGATCCAGAATGCATTCTGACTTCAGTGTTTCATTTTACTGTCAGCCAAGGTGGATGCAGTTTAGGAACTGGATTACTCCTTGGATGTGCATTCTACTTCCCAGTTTGTGCTTGGTGGAGCAGAGAGGAAACCTTCAACCCAACATGCAGCAGGAGTCTGTAGCCCTCTACTAGGAGTGTCAGCAAGAGAAAGGCACCTTTCTCCTTTCACATATGAGTTTGAAGTTGCATGGGAGAGGTGGCAAGAGGGAGGGCTGTTACACTTGATCAATCCTCTCACAGTTCAAAATGTGGTTTGAAATGAAGACCATTTATGAATAGCTCTTGATTCAAACATTTGCTTCTGGTTTGTGTCCAGAACCTGGAAGAAGTCAGTTTTCCAGAGAAAGCAAGCTGGTACAAGGAAAGAACATGCTGTCCCAGAAATGCCAGAAAAACAAGACTGGGAGAGGCTTCCAGCATGGCCGAAATCTTTGAGATAGCTTGAGCTTCTTAAATTAGTTTCAAACTCCAACCTGAAATTGCCGTTTAATTCAATCCTGCTTTTTAGCCACTGTCAATATGAAATAATCTATTTCTCTTCAGAAATAAAACATGGAGGGTTTTTTTAGTAGAGATTATTTCAACATGACCCAACAGCAAGTATAATTCAGAAAATGAGGTGACATTTCATGGTAATCATTTAGGCCAGTATTTGCAATGTTTGCACTCAGATGCCTAATTTAAGCACTGCAATGAGTATTTCAACATGTAGAAATGCTGAGCCTTCACACCTCCTGCTGCCTTCCCTGGGATGATGTCTCTACATTTACACAGAACAATTAGCTAGCTTCTCAAATCAAGCTTAAGGTTTTACCACGATAAACAGGGCAAAATGCTATTTCTCTCCCGTGAGCTTGCCAAATTATCCCTTTGTATGCTGATTACTGAAAATAAATTTTGCAGTTCATTTTGCACATACAGCCATTGTGCTAAATACTAAGTGCATGTTAGTCACTATAAAATATTCTTACTTCCGTATCAATGGCAACTCACATTAATGACTGTAAGTAGCCCCAATCTCAACTAGTTTCTATTTCCCAGTTGCTAACTCTATGCTTGCTTTAGACTAAAACTATCCATTTCCTTTAATACCCTCAGCTCCCTATTTTAATTTATTTATGGCTTTCATATATAATAACAAAATATCTGCTGTATGTCAATGTCAGTAATCAAGACTACTAAGATCTACTGAGTATTCGTTCCCAGAAGACAGTTTTAGCAAGCTAGCACCATTGCTCCAGCTCATCTTCTGATTGCTGAAGAGGACCCAGAGAAGGGCAAATATCTGTCATACCTGTGAATTCCTTTTTGCACCGGTCTCTGACACTCTCCTCCAGGCCTTCAAGTTGTGATTTAATTTTTTCATACTCTCGTTCTGCTTGTTGGCTCTTGCGTCTTTATGGAATAGAGGTAAGATTTGTAAGAAGTTAGAAACTGCAAAAGTAAATACTTTGCAACAGCTCTGAGTGGGAAGCCAAAGGACTGGAGGACATTTTCCGAGTCTGATTTCTTTTTAAACGCTGGCAGTAGAAAGAGAATGGAGGAGGAGAACAGCAACAGTGGACCAAGTCTTCATTCCTTGTAAATCAACCTGGCATCATCACGGGCCTGCTGCTTCAAAGCACACTTGGGCCAGCAATTTAAAATCCAATAAGCAGTAGCTACAAATGCTTTCAATCACATATTACATACAGAAACTCAATTTGTATGTACTGAACAAAGATTGCTTGCAACATGTCCTGCACTGGCTCTGAGCCACCCAGGAGTGTGTCTAGGACTGAACTGAGAAGGTTGCAGGAGGTCCACGAGAACATCAGTGATGTACAGCACATATTTCAGCATTGCTTCAGCTATATTGATATGCACCATAAGAGTGAAATCCACCCCCTCCTGAGGGACAATATGAGGCCCTCATTACTAACCTTAAAACTCGGCTAAGTAGGTCTTAAGTGAAATAAAGACATTGTTCTGAACCTTTGTGAAGCATGAATTTCACCATTAATCATGAAATTTGTGTGTGAGTAACACTTATCTCAGCTGGAAAGGCCAAAATGACCCTTTAGCCAAATCCCTCCAGCTCAGATCTACAGTCCTGACTGAGGCAGCATAAACGCCGATGGATATGTATACAGAATAAGTTATCTCCTTCACAAGAGGCACTTTAGCTGCCATTTCAAGAATATATGTGTGCAACTCAGTCTGCAATTATGCGCTTGGCAAGCCTGGGACCAATTGTGCTTATGTATAAAGGATGGACTGGGCTGACTGACACCAAGGAATTTGGTGTGAGTGAGAGGAATTAATCGGTGCTTATATACATTTCTATCTGTAACTGCCTTTCTTAACTCTGCAGTTCATAAAAAAGATGAAGATAATTTCTGTAGACTGAGCTGAAAACAATCAGGTAGTACCTTGAAAGCTTTAGGACAGCAAAACCACCTAATTAAAGGAACTTACCTGTAACAGATGATAGAAGTGACGATGATTGCTACCATAGGAATAAGTACCAGTGGCAAGATAAGATTCAGTGGGATGTCACTCACACGTGTATCATATTCCACCCTTCCAAGGATCCATTCCCGGAGTCCAAATTTCACCTAATCAGATAAGCACAGACGTTTGTCTCAAAAAGTGCAAATGGACAGTGGTTCATTTCTCAGTTGCATTCTAAATTCTTCGTAATTCCCACTAAGTGAATTACTAGCTCAAACTGACAAACAAAGGAAACATTTCTGAATATTTAATACTGAATTTAGGTCACTAGCACTTTATTACATGAAGTAATTTTATTTTGCTTAGCAGAGGAAGGAAAATGCCCAGCCTGTCTAGCTACAATTTTACATTCGTATGTAATGAAGGTAGAAGGCATTTGGCAGCTTGGGACTGCTCTTTACATGTGACATCTTCTGGACAGCAGGCAGAAGCTGGAGGAAGAAAGAACTGCAAGGAGTTTCTTCATGGTACTACAACAACTTGAAGAACAAATTACTTCAGTTAAGAAGCACTGTATCAGTGTCACACATGATATTCTGTTGAAAAGGTAACCTACAATGAATTCAGGAAGGTTGTTGATGGTGTCTCTCTTCTGCCGTTTCTTTGGTTGAGGCTGTACTTCTGGCGGCTCACAATATAAGTCCGTTTCAGTTAGTGTTTTTATGTTGCAAGGCTCGTCACCCACAAAAGCCTGGGCCTCGTCTATTGTCATGGCTTTGTTCAGGTTACTGCCCTAGACAGAAAATACAAGGCTAAGTCATCATCACAAAGTCTTTGGAGACAAGAAGTCCTGAGCTGCGACTTCCCATTTGGATAATTTTTAGCAGCAGATGTGATTTGCACTGCAGTGTACAGAAGAGCAGAGTGGTTGGGAATTATGCGATTTCTCTCCTTTCCTTCCTAGTGCGAGAAGACATGTCCCCTCCAGTCCTTGGGAGCTCTATGGCAGAGGGCATTACCAAATGTCAGGCTGAACAGGAGGGGGCATCCCTGGGAAACCCAAAGTATGGCTAAAAATATAGCAACTATCTCTCAGAAGGGGAGTGGGGAGGAAAGGGGAGCTGACAATGTTCTAGCAGAGGTAAGAGACTCCTCCAAGCATTTTGAGTATGGTACCAAACAACAGCTGTTAAAGGTTTGAGAAAGGAAGGAAGAATTCCATATACACTTCAAGGACAAAATGAGCAACCACCATCTCTTGACAAGTTTACCTTTGCATTAATAAGTTTGTTGACTTGTTTTTTGATGCCATCTGTGAAGTTTTCAAAGGTTGGGTCTGCAACATAGGCAAAGGAGTGGCTCTCATTTTTTACAACCAAATGATAATGATCCATTAGAATAACAGTGGTAATGTTATAGTTTTCTGGGTCTTCCAGTATTGGTGGCGAAGAAAAAACCACTGTGGTTTCATTGAGTCTTGTAACAAGCTTTCCAACAAACTGTAAGAAACAAGACAAGAAGAGAATGCACATTTTAGAGTTTGACTTGTTCCTGTACATAACTGTTGATAACTTTAGCCTGTAGAAATAAACCCACTGGATTTATATCCTCTCCATACAGCAGAAATAACATAGCATGAGGTATTTTCTGAAAAGAAAATTAAACAAATTTGTTGATGAGAATAAACTGTTGCTTCATTATGTTCTAGCAGCTACTTGAAGAATAAGCTTAGGCTACAGATCAGTTTCCATTCCCTCCAAATTCTGTGGCTCTGGACCACACTGGGCTGATATCATTAAACTGCTCTAAGATTAAGAGGTTTACATGGCAGCTTTAATCCAGATCATCTTCCATGCCATTAAGTGTCTCAGGTAGATTCTTTTCTACTGACACTGTAAATAAAACACCTCGTTGAAATTCAATACAATTACTAAGTGAAATTTTGGAATAAAATTTACCAATTGTCAATCAAGGTAACAACTCAGTTACCCTCCATACCCAATTACACAAATGTTTTTATCCTATAAACTCCTTCAGTCATTCAGTAACACCAACCACAGCCAACAACACTAATAGGAACCCTCAACATTTCTTTTATCACCACCTCAGTTGCTCACTTTGAGAAATGCAGTTTGATAGCTTCTCCTCCACATTTCTGATATTGCCATAAGTGGCATCAGAAAAGTTTCTAGTATTAACCAAGAATGTGTGCTGTACATAATGCTGAATTAAGCTAATGTGCTGAGAAGATGCTGAGCATACATAAGAAGCGGAGTAAGAAATGTTGAGAAACACTGTCAAGAATGCTAACAGACTTTAAGATCATCCTGGGAGTTAAGGTTATCACGATAATTACATCTTGCAGTTTATGGCCTAAGAAATGTAGGCACTTTTCCTCTTAAAATTCTTTAAGGATAGGGTTCTGATGGACCCAAATCCAGCTGGCTTTGGCATACTCTGAAAGTTGAATCATGCATGTAATACAAAAGATGCACATTACCAGCTCTATATGGATCACAAGACAGTCTTAAATTGAAGAGCCAGCCTTAGAAAAAATCTTACAATGTTCTTACTGGAAGATCACTTTTAAGTCCTCAATCATCGCATTAAATTGTGATCTTCATTAGAAGAGTGGGAAAATGAGACTATCTGTAATGCCAGTTCTTAACATAAGATGCAAGAAAGGTTTGTGTTTTTATTAAATGGTATTTTTCACAACTTTTTGTGAACATGCTATAGGTGGAATATGCATGAAGAAAGAAAGAAAAGAAGGCTCACTTCATTGAGGTGTGAGAAAATAAAAGGCACTGACTTTGCAAAGCTGAGTACTCAGCATTGTCTGGATTTGGGTCCTGTTTCAGGCAAATCTCTAAAGCTTGCAGGGGGAGAAGGAGAAAGATAAAGATAAAATAAACACTTTCAAATTATGAAATACATCCACTTTACCACTCGAAGCTTAATTCTTCTATCCTTATTCATAGTGAATGAAAATAATTTTAAAGCAGAAGATTGCAAGGTACAAGTGAATGTAAGTCAGGATGGTAGGAGCAGGCTCTTCTTCCATGGAAACCCTGAACAGACTCAGAAATCTGTTCACACCTTATTCCACTCCAAGCCCCGTGAAGTCCAGTGGGCAGACTTAAATGAATTTTTTGAACAGATGATATGTTATGCATCCAGTGTGATGTCTTTGCGGGGAAAGAAAGAAAATTACCCTTTTGAGATTCGTTTTCCCTGCTTCTGGACGCTCTGCATATACCACCAACGAGAAACTCTGGATGAGCTCAAAACCGGTTCCAGTTACTGTAATATTTCTCCCTCCACTGAAAGGCAGAATTAAAAAAGAAGTCAAGTCAGTGGCAAACCACCACAGCTATAGACTGCTTTATCCTGCACTGCTACTACTTCCACTGAAAACAGCTATATAATGCCTATATGACAATTAGATATCCTACACAAGGGACTTCTGTGGAAGCTATTGATGACTACAGCATTTAAAAGCAGCAATGTCAACTTCAAACTTGTTTTAAAATAGTAGAATAAAAAAAGTACAAATTGCTTTGTCAGTATTTGTGGCTTTTCATTGATGCCTATCTTTGTGTGCTTTACTTCTCCAATGTTTTTGTTAAAATCACTCCACCTACCACACGCACAGAAACAAAAGTGAGAGAGTATTTTCTACAGGTCTGTAAGGACCTAGTTTCTCTATTCCTTTTCATTTGCAACACATTGTTTAAAAAATAATGCATTCGCATAAGAAGAACGCATGCAAGTTGCCAGTGGGAATTAAAGTCATCGAAGTAACGTGGATTTAGAGGGATAGCAATCCTCAAAGCAATCCATTAAAGTAAGCTTTAGTTTATTTAGAGGAAAAAAGAAATCTTTTAAATCCCCTGGGGTAAATCACTATTGATCTACCAAAAAAACCCTCCAGGCCCCAGAACCACCCAAACCAAAAATCAAAAGCAAGTATTAAAAACAAATCCTATTTTACATAAGTGACTACACAATATTCAGAGTCAGGTACCAATTTCTCCTAGAGAAGTCATAGCCAATTTTATTTTTAATGCCCTATTTGTAAGGTCACAACGTTCCACTTCTTTTATTTACTAACAGAAAGTGGAAACATCATGATCTCTCTCTGCCAACGGTACCTCACTAAGCAAAAGACCAGAATATTAGGGAACAGCTGAGATCACCATGAATCAAGCTCACAAGTTTGTCCCTGTATCAGTCACAGAATGACTTGCAAAACCAGAGTTATGTTACAAGGACTTTTATACAGATGATTTGCCATATTCATACAAATATAAGAGTGGCATATGTTCCTTTGGTTTCACAATTGGTACTAGGTGAGCTTTTTTCCAGAAGGAACAGCTATCAGATGAGGTGTCACTGAGTACCGCCACAGAGGAGAGAATATCTTTTAAAAGCATTATTGAACCCTGATCTAGATTTCCTGAAAAAATACTTTTTTTCCTCATGGGACAAAGAGATGATAAGTCATAACTTTCCCTTATTTCCAGCATACTTATTAAAAAGCTGAAGAAGAACTGCTAGAAAACTTTTCATGAGAAACCTTTTATATAGGTTATCCTTATAGGATAAGGATTTGTAAGTAATACAAAGATCATGTTGTCTGACATCATGCTGAAATGCTTCAAATCTCTTTCTCTGAGACATCTTCATTTAGAAGAAGCTCATTACCTCTTCTGGTTTCAGGATTTACCTTTGAAGTGGGGATTAAAGTTTGAAAGTAAACAGAATACTTTCAAACATCAGCTGCAGTTAAGAAAGATCACAAACTCTATGTATCTAAATGTGTACATTGCTAGAGTACAGGAGATTTTATTTCAAACAGTTCTACATGTTTATTACTTATTACACATATTTTAACCCAATTGTAAATTAAGTTATGACAAACATTTCATTACCTGCTGAAGCTATTTACTGGCAGGAACTTGGTGACAGTAGGATTCTCACTGTATGAAAATAGCTGTGGTACATTAATTGCTGTGCCCCCATAGTCCATTGTGACTGTAACAGCTTCAACCTTGCTATTAGGTCCTGTAATGCAAACGATCTCGTCTCCAAATTCAGTGCTAAATTTGAGAAGAAGAGGAAACATCTTTAGTTACTAACATTACGGTGATTTGTATTCTTTACTGCAGTACACCGGAAGCAACAAAACCAGCTCTATTTTTGCTAGGCACTGAGTAGTTACGAGAGGAGACAACACTTTCTTCAGAACACTTAGGGTCTTTAAAATAGATGTAGGGTATGAAAAGGAATAGTGTACAAACACAAGAACAATGCAATGTCAGCACACTTCATGTCATTCCTTTTTTGGGGGGGAGAGAAGGGCAGCAATTAATAAAAGGAAAAAGAAGTGAGAGGAACAAGCCAAGGGGCACTAGAAGATTAAGATTTTACACGGAACCACTGAAGAGATGCTGAGTGAAAGCATGGGTGGGTTTGGAGCAGCCAGTCAAGCAGAGAAAGGCGAAAAATCTGTGTTTATCTCAGTTCTCCCACTTTGGTTGTTTTTACAGCTGCTTCTTCCAGCTGGAACCTTGGAGTGAGTTTCTGTCTGAATGTTACGTGCAGAGCTCCATTGCACGGGATGAGTCACAAAGAGATAGACAATGGTTTTGTTTAATTTCTAAAGGCCAGAAAAGGTTGGTGCTTTGTTAGGATACAGCTCTGTATTGTTAGTTACTCAGGGTACGTACACATTGCAAGGCTGGCTACCGACTGAAACTTGAACGTCCTTCTTGGAACCAGTGGCCAGGTTTGTACCAGTGATGGTAAGTGTGGTTCCGCCCGCTTGGGGACCACTTTCAGGTCTTATTCGAGAAGGATGAGGTTCCTGCAAAGAGAAGATGGTCAAACTAATTAAGAAAATTAGAATAAAATTTACACCAGTATTAATTGGTATAATAGCTAACAGAAGTTTAATAAAATAATAACATTAAAAATAATAAAATCAAAATGACAGAAAATTCTTCTAAAACCCCCCCAAACCTTTCATTATTCATGCTGAAGAAAAAAGTAGCATGATGTGAATGTAATTCTATTTTTTCCATACTATATTTTACGAGGCTCTATATGAATTTCAACTCTATTTACAGAATGTAGAATTAGCTGCCATTAAGTCTGTGAGAGCTTCCTGTTGGATTTCCTGTTTTCACACTTATTTTAAGATTTCTCTCTTCCTTAAGGCTGAGTCCACCTTCACTCTTCCTTATCCTTTCCTACATTCAGTGTCAGCTACAGGAGAGACTGAGCAAGGTTTTCAAAACTGGTATTGAACAGAAAGAATATTAAGATTCCCTTTATCTCGTAAGGCTCTTAATTGTGGTAAAATTGTTATCCTGTTCTTGAGCAATGAGCTTGCAAAGAAAGAAAGTCAGAAAAGGCTAAACTTTTCTTTATGCACCCAGAACCTTGGAGCAGATTTTTTAAAACCAATTGAAACAAGAAGACACGCTTCAAAGTGTTATGAAATTTGCTGGCTATTTAAATTTCTCAAGTAAGTTCCCTCTTTTTGTTCTCAATTCAGTCTTCGTTTCCGTGATCGTATTCCAGGAGCTATGACAAATACCATAAACTAACAGTGAGGGCTTTTCATGAACAGTGTGATTTAATTACTTCATCACTAAGTAGTCCCTGCTTCCAGTTGAGAAAACCATCCTTATTCAGGACAACACTGAAGCTGCTGAACCAAGAGGGCGACCGAAGCCGTGCAAGCTGTGTGAGATGGGTTACCAGCCGGCTCCAGGAGAGTGCTGCCTGCCAACTCCATGGCCGGGCCCTGCCTGCAGACGTGCTGCAGCCCTTGCGCTGGAGTGATAGCTATTGTGCATGCAGGCAGCAAGGTGGTCCCACAGAGCCAGCTGTCACATGTGCTGCACACACAGATAGGATGCCAGGTCCAAGCATGCGGCAGGGGCATTGCTCTCAGGGACCCTGCATTTGCTAAATCATACCAGATCAACAGCTTAGGGAGGCTGTGAATAGGTAATGCCTTTACTGATATATAACTGCGCTTCTTCATCCATATTCAAACACAAGATTTCCTTAAATGAGTCAAATAAGCAATGAGCTTATTTCCCAATCTCATGTATATTTGTAACTCACATCTGCTCTCCTCCTCCTCTTGCACAATCTTGCTAAAATGGTTGACTGATAATAAAGTCCAGGCTTGGGGTATTCCGTATGAAGCATATGCAAATAAAGGAAGAGCAAAGAAGTTTGAAAACTTCGCTTGCTGATGAGGGTTTCCCTGATCACCATCATACGGCACTGATCTCCTACTCTAAGGAGGAAAAGCCCTGCTCAGAAACAAAGAGCAACAAGCCCACACCTTACTAGTCATGTGGCAAAACCTTTCCCCTGTGTTGTTTTGCTCAGGTACAGATTGCCATTGCTGACATTGCTGTGTCAGTTTACAGCTACAAAACTGAGGGCCCACGAATAGCAGGGAGGAGGACTGATGTACCACAGTTTGGTTGAGCCATTGACAGGTTTTTAATAAGCAGCAGAAATCCATAAGAATGCATCCAATGGACCTCGTGGTTACTTTACAAATTTGTTTTATTGAAGCACAGATATAGAAATGTGGAGAACTCATACTTGGTGTGCTTGTTTTATACTTTCATGTCTGAGCAACTTCTCCCCGAAGGAATGCGTCATGGTTCAGCACACTTCACAAATCCACAATGACAACTATAATTTGCTCTCAAGTCATTGAGCTTTAGGAATATGCTTTAACACTAATTGGGTGTCAATTGCTTTTCTTCCCTGAGAGAAATCTGTTTGTAAACCCTTCATTCCTCAAGATGTACATCGCTGCAGCATACTACTGCTCTCATGTGCTAACCTTTGATTTTGTTTTAATTTAATACATCACTCGGGTTACAAGATTTTATGTAGGGAAGTGACTCAAAGTAATTTTGAAGTATTTTTTAAGCAAAAAGGAGCCTTGATTCAATATAAGAATTGCCTAAACCTTGCCCACTTAGGTCTATACAACCTTTTCTGGGCATGCTCTTGTTTGGATTTAATTGCTTGCTGATTTAAGTTAAATTGAAATAAGACATGTGAGGGCAAATAAAAAGTTTGAGGGGGTCAGTTTTAAAAATCACACTTGAAGTTTAAATTAACACAAGTCTAGACATATGCTTCAAAGAAAGGCTTATTTATGCTTTTTTGTAACACAATTCCATTGCTGAAAAAATTACCAGCAAAATTGTATCTAAAATACAGAGTAAATAAATTGCTTATAAAAATGTATGAAATACTGTAAGCATAGCCTTAGCACATGGACAGAAAACCATACCTTTTATCGACTTCAAATTAAATTTTAATTGCTATAGATTGTTAAGCATGTTGGACCACTGCATCATCTGCAGTAAAAATCCACAGCAATGATTAGCTGTATAACATGCCTCGGATAGCTTTCAGAAGAAAGTATAACCCAAGAACCACTAAGGAATCAGACAAATCTGTTATCCCTGAACCTCAGAAAAACTGTTTAAAACTCACAGCCTTTTCCCTAAATACTCCCTCCACTGAAAGCCTAGGCTCTAAGGACAGACTTAGGAAGGAAAGGAACAAGAAACCACTTAAAGCCAAGCCTTTAAGCACAAACTTAGGAAGGAAAGGAACAAGAAAAGGTTTCTGAAGCATCACACACCACTGTTCTCTGTAACCTCACCATAAAAAATGAAAGGAAGCTTGCTAAGGACTTCTGCTAGACAGCTGTATTCCTTTCTACCTGCAAAAATGTGAAATAATTGCCCTGTTAAAGCTTTGCTGAGTTATCTGATGGGTAGCTTTGGCAAGGTGTCAGCTGGCTCTTGCTAACAACCAGTAAATATCGAGTGAGCTACAAACTTGAAGTAGAACCATCCACACCATTCTGTGTGGGACCTTTTAGTGGTGGTGTACGTTTGCCTATGAACAGGAATACACAGGTACCCAAATAGCAAAGTTATTGCTGAATAACACAGCAGCAATGGGGAAGTGAAACAAGTATCTCTTCCATTTTCCCCAGAAATTGCTTTTTTTCTTAGCAAGACTCCAACTCTGCTGGAAGTTAACATGCAGCTAAGCTGGACGGGAGAACATGCTGCCCACACCTGACCCCATCGATGGCACAATCGCACCATGAGGTCAGCACATCTCAGCTTCACTTCAGGCTGAATGGAAAACCAAGGCCAAGAATGACTCTGGGAGCAGACAAAGAGGAGGTGGAATAGTTATGGTTTAACCCTTATTTTCTCTTTAATTGCTGGTCTTGCAGCAGCTCCTCAAAATACTATTTTAAAACAGCTTAATTCAAAGTATTCATATTTAACGTATTTAAAGTAATTTTGCAAATACCAAGAGCTCTCCAGAGACCAAATAATGTGGATGCCTCAGAAAGATGATCTAATAAGGAGAAGCTGAACTGTGCTCTGTGGGCAGCAGAATTCTTCAGCATGACTGCTAAGACAAAGCATTGCATAGTAACAGTTTGTTACTGTAAACTTGTTAGGAAAATGATTTGATTAATTTTAACTTGCTATTTTCTGTTTCACATTTTCCCCCTTTCCCTTTCTCTTAAGACCCGGCAGAAAAAGTAAGTAGTTAAAATAAATTATCAAGAATTTTAACAATTTTAATAACCATTTTATTGCAAAACCAATGTGATATGAGCAAGTTTTAGTGCTCTTCTAAAATATTCATGGATGGCTCGAAGAGCAAAGCTACATTGGCCCACCTGGCGGTCTTAAAAGTACCAATAAAGAAGAAAAAATTGGTTCATCCAAATGTTCAACCAGAAAGCATTTTTCAAAAATGCAATTAGGTAGATAGGATCAGCGGGAGAACAGTATTTCGCTGAATGCCAAAATAATTTGAGAAAGCACCTTCAGTGGTGGTACAAGCCTTCACAAGAATTTTGTTACCTAAGGAGAAGGTATCCCCTTCCCACAACTGACATGGCACTCACCAGTGAGACAGAGAGGTTCAGACCCTTGGAAGCTGCCAGGTCTAGTCTTATCTTACACAGTCTTATCTTACACAGACGAGCAAAGCTGCATCTAACCCACAGCTCTATGTTACTTACCACAGCCCCGCATGAGATTCCTTCTCCTTGCAGAGGAAAGCAAGGTGAAAAGGGTAAATCCTTCACTACAAACCTTGTTTGAGGGATAATAAAAACGCTGCTTTTATGAAGAGCCAACCCCTTTTAATTTGGACTCAATCCTGAGCAATACTGAATGTTCAACCATTACAAAGAGCACTGATAAACCTAGGACCTCAAGTGCTGCGAGATCAGTGATGTCACCTTTTCAAATTCCCCTCAATGATTTTTTCTCTTTGTTTCTGCCCTTTTCTCATTTCAGCCTCTGAATCAGATGTATACCTGCCATCATAATATATACCCCACTTCCACTTTCAGCCCTCTGCACCTCAGGATCTTTGTTTGCTCAGTCAGAAGGTTACCAGGGGAAGTCACACTTACTATAACATTGCAGCACAGTGTGCCATTATAACATCACACCACAGTGCTCGGTGCAATTATGATGTTAAGCAGAACACTTGATTATGTGTCCTATATGGAATTTGTAGCAGTCTTATAATAATTCTTCTGGAAGATGTCAGCCCCTGTGAGGACTTGGCAATACTTAATTTCTCATGGACACAGTAAAATTTAAACAACCCTACAAACACTAATTTAACCCTTATTTTATAATTCCTTAAAGTGTAGAAAACAATAATTCATATATATTTCAGTCTTCTTCTTATTTTGCTTGAAATGGAGGAATGTTCTTTCAGGTTTCAGTGCTCTATACCTCCCCTTTTGTCACTGGGCAAATAGTGTTCATGTTTTCCAGGTAGTTTAATGTTTGAGCATAAATATTTTCTGCAATAACAGGTTACCTTGTTATGTAGTCTTTTTGATAGTCTAGACTAAAAAAGCCTGTTCCAATGTCTGTCAGTTGTTCAGTGGCCTGTTTCTTGCCAAGTTTGGTAAGCCATCTCCCAGCAGAGGGACCTCCCATCACCAGGACTCCCCACCTTATGCTCTCATGACCATGCCCTGTGTGTTTGTAGGAAGTGGATTTGCAGTTTTGGTAAAACATATGCACATCCACAGCTATACTATTTAGAATAGAATAGAATAGTTCAGTTGGAAGTGACCTGCAATGATCAACTAGTCCAACTTGTCAACAAGGTGTAGCTTGCTCCCTATCACATGGTTTATCTTGAAAAAATAATTTGATCTTGATGGGATTTCTTGCTTGTAGGTCCAAGCAGATTGTAGCTTGTCATTCATGGGAAGTATGAGCATTTTACATATCTTACATACAAACCTTCCTTAAATCCTACTTAGGCATAATAATGTTGAGCTAGAGGTCTCAAAGTCCACCTGCAACCCAACTCTCCTATGTTGTACCAGACCGCTGAGTTATTACTCCTGAACTGTTAAGCAGTTTTCCCAGAGCTTTGACAATCATTAGGCAGCTTTGCTGGAAGGATAATAATGATATGAATAGGTTACCTCTTCTGTTTTATGGCTGTGGTTGGTGCACATCCCATTGATATGGTTTACCTGAAAGCAGTGGTTATCTGCTCCAATTTGAAGTAGTGAGACAATGACAGTTTCTAAGTCCTTGTACATTCCTTATGGTATGTAACATTCAAATACTGCTAGTTTGTTTGGTAGCAAATTCATTTATTTTCTTTGTAATAGCAATGAATTCCCTTACGTGGCATTTGCATTTCTGTGTGCCACTGCCCTATCTTTGCATTGGGGACTAACCTGAGCTTCACAAACTATTTTTTGGGTTTGCCCCACAGTAATGCCATAGTCTTGCAACAGTCTGTCCTCTGAGGTGCTCTGTGCCTCGTCAGCACAGCGGTACCAGAAAAAAATAAAGACAAATACTGGCAAACCAGCTTGCACTGGCCCAAATATGTATATGACTTCACACTCAGGCCATTTTCCAGTGTCCTGTTTTCTCCATCGCAGACAGAAGACTTTCTTTTGCTTGCTCTGTTTGTATCCATTGCCTTCTACTTATGAATCTGTTCACAGAAATGGTGATATATTTTTCATTGTAGTTTCATGCTTTCTGCATGCTAGAGGGTAAATTATCTCCATGTCTGTTCCACTTATAATCACATTTAGACGTGAACTTACTTATTAGCAATGTACATGACTGCTGCTCTTACACAGCTACTGCAGACCCTCTGAGCATTCACATTTCAGCTCTTACATTTTTCATCCCGTTTATTAATCTAGAATGAACTTTTTCATCCTTAATATTTTATGACTTGCAGTTAGTCTTTTTGCACAGTTAGGAAGGTGATCTCTTATTTCTTCAGGTTTCTGATTACAATTTTATTAAAAGCTACCTTTTACAGGCTGAAAATGCTTTCAGAGAGCTCCCAGCATTTTAGAGCTCTGTGGTCTGTTGGTGTCAAATGAAAGCACAGCTTTTACCTGGCTAACAGTGGGGTTACTGCGTTTCTTTCCTTTTTTTTTTTTTTTATCCAGCTTCTTTGCAATTTTCCCATTAAAGATATGCAGGTGCAAAAGAGAACCATCCCCCAACCTCTTTTTCACTGACCTGACTTGCATTTGGGATCTGATCTGCCAGGCTGATTCATGTTCAATCAGTTTGTTTGCTTTGCAGCTTTCCTGGTTTACACTGTCATGTCCAGCCAACTCACTTCTGGTCCCTTGCAAAGTATTAAAGAACAAGAGGAGTGCACTCCTGTGGAGCATCACCTAGGTTCTGCATGTCTTCTTTTTCAATTTCTCTACTATTCCACTCATCTGTTACCAAGCACATCCTAAACTTTTTATATTCTGGGCATGACTCTGTAAATAGGGATACTATCTACTATAATATTTGTCTGTGGTAGGCAGTTTCTAGCCCAAGAACTACACCACTGAGATAAAAGTGGTTACCCTTCATCCTTCACTAATGCAGAAAATCAAAGAGAGACACAACCAGCCACCAAGGAGGCTACTGGTGGATCATGAGAGGGGCCAGAAATTTAGGAACAGTTGGAAGGCAACAGAGGAGGGGGGCCTAACCAAGATGCAAAGAAACCTTGGCACGAAGGCTATGCTTCAGAGGGGGATGCTTGGAGAAAATGCAACCATGCCAGACCACAAGCAGAGAGACAACTGGGGAGGGAAAAGAGGATGGTGGCAGAGTATATCCTCGTGATGCTGCGAGAGAATGCCAGCTGCAGCACAAGGGGAAGCCAGCAACAGATGGATGTGTTCAAATGGACATGATGGGGCAGCAAATGGCAAAGCCACCTAAGCTCCTTTCTGCCAGCTCCTGTAAGCAGTGACCTCCAGCTGGGGGTTTGCCTTTGATACAAGTGCACATCTTCCCAAGTAGAAATGAGCTCTTGTGCTTCCACACAAACAGAGCACAGGGATGCTGTGTAAAGGACCTAGTGACAGTTCACACACGCAGATAAGACTTTCACAAATGTACAGAGCACATTATTGCTCTGTATTTATCTCATCCATCCTTTCCTCCACAAGTAACCTTTCCCTTTCTTCATCCTGGTCCCAGCTGCAGTAAGTTCTGGCTCTTGAAACAGGTCTGTAAAACAACTAATTTGTTACCAAAATTAACTGCCCCTCACTGAAAGTCAAATTATTCTGCCAACCCTTGCATATAACTAAGGCAAAAATTAAAGGCATTAAAAGCATAGCCCACGAAGTGCTGTAGACACTGGCCACCTTCTTGGAGGTCAAAATGTCATTTCATGGACTATAAAGGTAACCGCAGAAGCTAAATTAAGCTTCTGAACGGGGCATGCAAGTCATTAGGAACTGCTCTTTCCCCCTCCACTTCCCTCTTTTCTCAGACTCAAGGGAGCCTGCTTCTTGTTTCTTCAGAAAAGCCACCCACTCACAGGATATTCAACCAGAGAATTTCCATTGCGCACTCTTGGCAGCCTGGTGTTCACCGCAGTGGCTGACTTGACCCACAAACTTGCCTCATCACAGCATCCACAACACAAGCCAGGTTTCAGTTCCTGGGTTATTTCTGCAAGAGCAGAGAAGTGAGCTGAGTCCTGCCTTTCTGGGGCTGCTTTGTCCAACCTCACACCATGTGAGCTGATCAAACACTTCCAGCCACTTCAGGTGCCCAGGCAGAGCATTTGCCTGCAATGTACATTGTGTGCTGTCTGCTGTGGATGGGATGCTTATGCAAAGGGTTGGTATTTTAAACAACTAATTTTTTGGACTGTAGGCAGCATCTTTTTATTGTGAGGCAGACACCACATGATTTACTGAAAAGACCACAGAGCCTTGCTGACAGGTTTGATGGAGAAATGGAAGCATGCATGACTGAAAAGTCTGCGTTATCATACAGTCAGTGGCAGCTTTCAAGCAGAACCACAAGCACTGAATGGTGGGACATGTATTTAAGTGCACAGCTCAGATGATAGAGAATTAAGTCTAATAATATCCACATGAGGAAGGGCCAACTTTGCAAAAACTCTCTGCTACCCAGGAGTTCTCCTGGCCCCTATGCAGGCTGATACATAAACAAGACGTGCTCCAGGACTCAGGAATAAAATAAGATCCTCTGGAAGCAACTCCAGACTGCTGTGGATGTATGGTTTATCAGCATCAATTGTAATGCCAAAAAGGGTGTAATATGCTCCCACAAAACCCCCCCAAACTCCCCAACTACAGTGTAAAATGCATGTGTTGAGGTAAAGACTCAGGGAGAAAAATCAAGGAGTGAACTAAAACCCTCCACAAAAGCCTTGTGGCACTAATGGCACTGCACTGGTGAGAGCTCCCAGAGCAATTGCTTCAAACATCAAGAAGGAAAGCAGAGGATGGATGGAGGTAAGAGAAAACTGCCATGTTGGGAGTAGGTTAAGGTGGAAGAGTGCACCTTGTTAAATGTAACTGTGCTGTTCAGGTTCACATTCAAACTTCTAGTATGGTGAACAGTCATGTTCATGTTTGTTTTCAGATCAGACTCTAATTTATTCCCCCTTCTTCCTCTTCTTGGTTATTCATCTCATTTTGTTTAGGTAAATAGACTTCCTGATTTACTAAAAGTCATTATTTCCAAGCCAGTCCCTAAACAACCTGCAGCACCTCAGAAATGTATTACACTTTTGCAAAGTTCTACCTCTAATTTCACCATCTTACATTTGAGTTTTCTGAAACCCCAGTCTTTAACCCGCTCAGCCTAAAACTCATAGAATTGCTCTTGCAAACAGATGCTGGAGAACCCAGAACCAGCTGCAAGCTCTCATTCTGGTGGCTGGAGTCTGAAGATGAGGTACTCTGAGAAAGGAATCATGCTTGTGTGGGATCAGCAAATCTGGGCCATATATCTAGGAAAAGCTTAACTCCTTCCTTTGATACTGCTTCTCACTGTCATAGTAACAAGCAAATCAGATAAAGTTAACAATAAATGAAAAAGCAGGACTGGCCTTTAGCCGTGTTACTGCTCCACCTGCTTAGAGACCAGCCCAGCTGTCAGTGCTCCAGATGTACCGCATAGCTGGATATTAAAGTTTAGCACCACTTCATTCCTATTTCACTAAACAGGAGAATGGTTATTGCCTGATACTGATCATAGTGAAACAACAGCAATGTCAGTATAGGGGAGGACCGGGTTACCAGAATTTAATGTCACTGGAATGTTCGGACTTGAACAGCACTCAGGTTGCATAGAGAAATTGTGGTGGGTAGGGAGGAATAGAGCTTTCTTCCCCTGTTACACAGCAAATATAGATGAGGTGTCTACTGCACAGCACTGACTCTTGTGGACCAGGGCATTTTAGTTCAGAAATAATTTTAAATTGAAACTATGGCTTCCCTTTTAACTGGACTTTTGACTCATTTAATGGAGGTCTCATGCATTCCTTGGCTCAGAAATGTGCTGTGCTGGCAGAAGGGGCAGAAGCATGAGTCTGAGCCCCAAGTTCTGCTGACTATTGATCCTCATCAATCCAGCTTTAAAAATTCATCTCATTGTTCAGACTGGGTATCAACAAGAGCCAAACGTAGTAGTACTTACAGAATCATAGAACGGTTTGGGTTGGAAGGGACCTTAAAGATCATCTAGTTCCCACCCCCCCGCCATGGGCAGGGACACCTTCCACTAGACCAGTTTGCTCAAACCCCCATCCAACCTGGCCTTGAACACTTCCAGGGAGGGGGCATCCACAACTCCTCTGGGCAGCCTGTTCCAGTGTCTCACCACCCGCATCATAAAAAAATTCTTTCTTATATCCTATCTACTTGATAACTGACTATGTGCTTTTGGTGGTAGACACTAGTCACATGTATGAGGCTGAGAATGGGGGGAGTACGGTGACACCTCTGGTGTGTATCGACACACTGGGTTGAGCAGCTGCATTGTCTCCTTGTGCACTGCTGGTGCGCTTCTGCCCTGTGCCACCACACACTGTATTTAGGGTGATCACTGCTAAAGCTGAAGCTATTGTGCTTCGGGTGATCAGAGCACACAGTAAAACCAGTGATAATTACTAGCAGGAGGGTAGACAGACAATGTGCCAAAGAAAGGGGGAAATACATAATAGAAGATTTATTTTAGGAAGGCTCTTGGAAAGAAGAGTATTTTCTTTCCTTTGTATATACTGAATAGAAGAGGTTTTAAACAAAGCACAGATTTCGCATGTCTGCTGAAAGAAGTCACCAAAGAAATGCCTGAAAACAGCAGTGAAACAAGATTGTACGTTTTAAGACAACATCAACTGACGTGATCATCTGCTCCGATCATCTGTTCTCACGCCAAAAGCTCTAATGTTACACTTGCAGAGGTGTGTGTGAATGTGACGCCCCTGTACTGACTTTAATCCTACTTATGCTGGGTTTGTGTGTGTGTCAGGGGTTCTTGGTAGCAGGGGAGGAGGCTACAGAGGTGGTCCCTGTGAGAAGCTTCTTGAAGCTCTCCTGGCTCCAGGTTGGACCTGCCTCTGGCCAAGGCCGAGCCAATTAGCAACAGTGGACGCACCTCTGTGATAACATATTTAAGAAGGGGAACCTGGGAGAAGGAGTGGGAGCTGTGAGGAGGGGTTGTGAGGGAGACACCTATGCAGACACTGAGGTCAGTGGAAGAAATGATGTGGAGGAGGGGGGGAAGGTCCGCCAGAGCAGAGACATCCCTGTACCCTGTGGTGAGACAGCAGGGCTGCCCCCCTGCAGCCCATGGAGGTCCATGGTGGAGCAGATGCCGACCTGCAGCCCGTGGTGGACCCCATGCCAGAGCAGGTGGCTGTGCCCAAAGAAGGCTGTGACTCTGTGGGAAGCCCCCACTGCTGTAGTTTGGCACTGGGAGAACTGCAACACACAGGGGTGACCCAGGCTAGAGCAATTTGTGAAGAGCTGCAGCCCGTGGGAGGCACTCATGTCAGAGAAGTTTGTGGAGGACTGTCTCCTGTGAGAGGGACCCCACACTGGAGCAGGGGAAGAGTGCGAGGAGCCCTCCTCCTGAAGAGGAAGGAGTGGTGGGACTGACCACACCCACCCATTCCCTGTCCCTCTGTCCCGCTGGAGGGTAGGAGGTAGAGAAATCGGGAGCAAAGGTGAGTCTGGAAAGAAGGGATGGGTGTGGGAAGGTGTTTTTAAGACGTGTCAATACTTCTCACTGTCCTACTCTGTTTGATTGTTAAGTGTTGTTGTTTGAATTAAACTGATGTTTTTTTTCTTCCCGTAAGGAGTCTGTCTTTTGCCCCTGACCACAATGGGTGGGTGAGTCACCCTCCCCGGTCCTTATCTCAATTCCTGAGCCTTTTGCTTTATTTTCTCCTTTCCATTTCTGAGGGGGAACGGGTGAGTGAGCAGATGCATGATGCTCAGTTCCCCTCTGGACTCAAGCCATGACACTACTGCAGTCCCCGTTGGCTTCATTTTCTCGTGGAACAGAGAGAAATGAAACTAGAAACCAATTTCACCAGCTTTAAGACATGAACTGTACCACTTGCCATTGCTACGCATTTTGTAAATAGAGTAAAAAGATTTTTGCAGTAAATAAAAATACTCTTTATCAGCAGTTAGCTTAGGTATCTGATATCTCAGTAACCTCAATGCAGGCAGAGATTGGCACAGAGGGAGTCTTGGACTTGCAGGAAAACATCCACCTGGTTGAAGCCTGTGCACAGCAGCTTCTCCTAGTGTCTCACTGATGGGCCATCAAGAATCTTTCCCTTAAGTAGCCAAAAGCTGTGGCTGCTTATCTTGCCTCCAAGATGGGCTGAGGAGGGAATCACACCAAAACAAGTTCACAGACAGGCTTTGAAGCCTACATGGGGGCTTCAGATTACATTTCAACCCACTCCGTAACATCTTCATGTGGTTCTCATGCAAACCATGGGAGAATCTTGACACACAGGAGAAGCATAGGAGAACTGGTGTAAAATATAACAAACACCATGGGTTCATGTCAAAATTTCACCTCATGTAGGGTTTACTGTCATAGCCTCTGTCCTAGAGACCACAAACATAAGCACAGGAAATTATGTTGTTGTTCTCTGGTTAAGATGAATGAGATTGATGAAGAAAGACTTAATTATAACCTACATTTCCACAAAGGAACAGAGGACATTTTCAAGCAAAAAGGGTGTTTTTTGCAGAGATATCATCAGGGAGAGGAGGTATTTGCTTGGAAATTATGGAAAAACCACTTCTAGCCTGTTTTGCAAAAACAAGAATACCCTCTTCTCAGTTGAATGTCATTCTTGACTTATTCCGCTGCTTACTGCCGACTCCCTTCCTTTCCTTTTCACAAGATATCAAGAATTAATGAGACAGAAGTTTAAATAATGGAGAAGATAAAAGCCTAACCCATCCTTTGTGTTTTATAGACTTAACAGTTTATAGGTGTAATGTGAAGTATCAATATGAGGACAGAGATTATTTAAACCTCTCAACTATCACAGGCTCTTATAAATTTTGAAGACCCCATAGATACAGATAAAACTACTTGCTGCTAAAACCACGTGCTAGACCAGCTATAACCTAGCGCCACATTTAGGGTAAAGGAAAGACACAAATGAAATTCTCCTTCATAGTGACACTGAGAACAAAGCACATGTGTAATATGAACACACATCACTCTGTCTGTGGCTCTGCATGCTGTATTTTTGAATGAAATAAATCATTAAAAAATTAATGTACCTTCATTACTTATTCTTCAGCTGCTCTGCATCCATTCTTGTAATTAAGAACATTGGCTAGACTAAACACTGTGATTAAAATAGTGCACCAACTGTGCATCTAAAGAATACCTGATTTTTTGAAGTGCTGATTTTTTTTTATTCAGTAGTGACACTGAAGAGATATTATGTCACTACGGAGTAAGTTTATTACAGCTTCTTTTCTACCACAACTTTTCAACTTGGATTGCCCACAACATCATCCTATTTTAAGACTCTGGATCTATTGATCAGAATAGATTTTTGGTACACCCTTTGTATAAAGAAATGTTCAAGTTAAGTGTTTTCTAATATACTTGAATGACAGTTGAAGAAACAAAGCTTGTAAGGCAAACTCAAGTGATTCTGCACTTAACAAGTAAACTTCTAACTTAAGTCATGTACAAGCTATAAAACATGCCTCTGAAAAAAAAATGCACTTACCTGGTATGTAAACAGCACTTCACTCGGTGATTTACCTAGTTTTCCGTTGATGTTAACTTCAATTTGACCCTGTTTTGGTTCATTCATCGGTCCAACTTGACATACAATCCTATCAAGAAAGAATGCAAGTTTATCCGTTAGAAGTAATAGCTGCAATACCAATGCAATCTATGTGAGCTACCACACACACTGCCAGCAACAGTGCTTTATCCTACACAAGGTACTTGAAGGCTGCCTCAGATTCCCAGCAGAAGCACACAAGAATAGTTTAATCTTCTGTCTAAAGGTAGGTAAAATTGAAACCTGAGCACTGAACACAGCAGCTACTTTAGCAGTCTGTTAGTAGAGGTGCCTTCTACAGAAGACTCCAATTCAGGCCAGAAGTCAGAGATGAACCTCTCCTACCCTACACAAGGTTTTTATTGGACCTTGTGATGTCAAAAAACCAAAGGACCTCACCCCCCTTGATGTAAGAATCAGATCATCAGCTATCTTATAACCTGTGTGTTTTAGCTGCTGATACTTTTGTTGTGCATCCTGCTATCTTTCATTGTTAAACTACTGTACTTTCACACTTACAATCAAAACCCCTTTAGAATTACTGTTCTCTGAAAATAAATCCTCAGATAACCCACGCAAAATCAGAGGTCAAGGAACACTGGCCAAGAAAATACTGCCGTAACTAACACTGCTGCTGAGTGATAGGTAGGGTGTTTAAATTTTTGTTTCAAACAGGTGATCCACAGAATACAAGGATGTAAATGCAATAAGGACTTGACACACTTGAAAACTGGGACAAACGTGTAATGGAGAGCTGATAATACAGTTAGATAAGGAGGTATATAATGTTGGCAGCCTGTGCAGGCAGACAGTTTCATACAGGACACACCCTGAAGATCACTGCTCATTTCATTCGCTCTTTCCCTCCAGGATTGTTGCTATTCTTCCTTAAGCAGTGCATGACTGCTTAAAAAAAATCCCTCAAATTAAAAACAACCCACAACAACCCCAAATTACTGGGTATAATGTACTTAAACCGGGACTTATAATAAAAGGATTGTCAAGTCCCTCTGCAGATCACTCCAGACTTTTCTGTCTGGGTACTGGCAAATGGACAAAATTCTCTAAATTCTTGCATGTCCTGGCATGTGTATGGCTGCCTGAGTCTGTTCCTCATCATCTCTCTACTGTATTCTTGGAAGTTGTATCTTCTTGTCAGGCAGAAACAGGAAACGGTGCCTTTGGAGGAATTTCTACCATATGTTAAGCTAGGGAAAGCAGTTGAAGGCCAGGGCTGGGGGGCGTGTGTGGGGGAAACGCTGTAGCATGGTTAACAGAAAAGTTCCCTCCCCTCCCCAGTGTTGGCATTGCCTCCCTTCCCCCACATTACAAATGGAAAACTACAAAGAATGAGAACATGACTTCTCCAAGGCCAACAATTAAATCACCACAGAGCCAAAAGCAGCCTTAAGTGCCTTAAATCTCACTGCTCTTCTGCTCATGGGAGCAACTGTCTCCTAAAAATGACTAGCTTTTTACTGCAGAAGGATAGGGGAGCAAGACTAGGCACTTACTACTTTCTTTTTTTAAAAATTAAATTAAATAAAAGAAGGTAATAATAAAACAAAAGAATGGAGGAAGATAAAGACAGAAAATTATAGACATCTATTTGGACATTTTGAATAACTTCTTTTTCAAGGTTTCCCTAATGAAGAACATCCTTCAAAACCCCCTAATTTGTTGATAAATTACATTATGCAAGTTGCATTTGTTCTCACCCATTACCACACTGGCAGAGCTTAGGAAACCAGTAATGTTGCTATGATACAAGGAACCAGTCATCTCAGTTCTGGCTCCTTTCCATGTATTTAAAAATATCAAAAAGCTTTAGAAAAAGCCAAGAGGCTGGGGAAATTCTTGTAAGGTTATGCTGCAACTCAGTGCAGCTTTTGCAAACACTGAAAACAGGGAATGGGAAAAGATGACTGTAAAAGAGTTGGGAATTTTGTGGATGATGATGCACATGTAAACGCACAAGTGATGGCAGTGGATTTGGGAAGCAGTAAGAGACATATAGCTATATACACATTCTTAAGTCCTAGGGGCCTGGGAAGCTTCTAAATGCCTGATCCACAAACTGATTAAAGCTAAACATTTTTCAAAAGCTAAAAAAATCACTTAGGTATCTTCAAAATCCCTTTCGAAACATGCTACAGAAATAGCAAAAGTTACTGTATTACACTTTAACTGAAGGGAAAGAAAGCTAAGGTTTCAATTGCAGCTTTAAATATCAAAAGTGAATAAAAAAATCACATTGCTTAAAATATGTCATTACTCTTAATATTACTACTGAACCTTCATGCTATGCTTTTTATCAGCTAATATCAAAAGGGTATTTCCCTCTTGACATTAGATCCTTGATATAATCTGTAACAAACACCTAGATACCTGGAAGGAGTTAGGCACTTCGTTTTAATTTTTGGCACTGCTTAAGAGTGTGACAACTAATCCACAAAACATCTACCAACCTGCTTAGGCAATTCAACATCCATGGACTTGTTGGCTCCGTGATGAACCCTAGTAGTCTAAAGCTAAACCAAAACTCTGGGCTTCCTCCCTGCCCCCAGGAAAGAAACTCTGTGGCTGGACTAAACCAAAAAGATTTAAGCTTCCTCTCGCTTTGCCTGCTTTCCTATAAATCTTTATGCTTGGCTGCACTGTGGTTCAGATTTAGCAAAGATTTTAATGATTAGATGCACACCTATGATGTCTTTAATTCAAAACCAAATAATCTTGAGATATCTGCAGTAACAGTTTATGAAAGTTTTTCAAGGAAAAAAAATTCAATCAATCAGAAGCAGGATAGTAGTACGCAACTGTAAATTTGTTGCTGTATTAGAACCCATAACAATTTTAAATAAAGACTTAGAAATGTTACTATGAAATATTGCAGGTATATCGCACTAGTTCTTTCTTCTATTGAGAACCTTTTATACCTACAGGAAGATCATCTTCTCCTGAAAATGCACAGAAGTTACTTTTTTCTTCTAAAATCGTGTGAAAGATATCCAGCAATTACCTTGTGGAAACAGAGTAGAATTCCTCTTTGAAAAGACATTCCTTGTCTGCCACCGTTATATTTTTTACATCTTCTGCTTTTATTCCCAAATTAGATCCCATTATGGTCAACAGAATTCCACCACTTAGTGGTCCAGTTTTTGGCTCAATCTGTGTTTGCATGAGGGAAAGTTAAAAAAAAAAGCAAAATTAAATACTGCAGCGACCATGTTGCTCTTCCATATTATTTAAAGCTACTTTGACTTACCTGCACTTGAAATGCAAAAGATGTTTCTTGTAGGACCCCCATAAAAACACATTATGTAACATTTAATGTTAATTAATCAGAACCAGGATTCATCAGCTGCAGATTTTGTGTCTCCTGTGACAGACTGTTATGTACAAAACTCTTGTCTGGTGTTTACTCTGTTTTACGTTTGCTTCCTCCACTGAAGCACTGTGATTTTGAAAAGCAAATGGATAGGGCTCTTCTCACATTCCACAGAGCTTTTCCAGCATTTTTACCATGATTTTCTCCCCTTAGGTTCACATCAGAACAGTGCACTTTCCTAACACACAGTGGTGCTCCACATAGTGTCCTCCTCTAGTCCCCTGATCTTCCTTACTGCATCAAATGGTAGGATGCTGTAGTACGTGGACTGATGCTAATTAAATAATTTGCAATTAAAATGAGAATTGAGAAAATCCTGCAGTTGCAGTGGACTTCTCAGGTTGAAATATGGCCCAAACAGGCACTTGAATTCTGAATATTTGTAGGGAGACTAACCTGCTTTCTTATGTAATATTTGGAGTATGTCCAGCAAGACCTTTTCAGGCCTTGAGCTCTGGAGGGCTGGAAGTTTACTATTGAGAAGAGGGAGGTTGCACGGTCCCAAATGCAGTAATTGAAAGCCAAACAAGTACAGCTTCTGAAAGTCTGGACTTTAATATCTGCTCCATCAAAATCAAGAGTTTCTTAGATCTAAGCAAGTCTGAGAACAGAGACATGGCTGCTGCTGCGTGCTGACCAGCCCAACTCCAGAATCACTTGCTCTGTTTTCCCACTGGTTCAACTTCCTAAAACTTCTGCCTGCTGGCCATTCCTTTGCACTCAACCCATAAATAAACTAGCTGAAAAATGACTCAACGGTTTGTGTAGATGTTGCCAAATATTTTGTTCAAATCTGAAGCTAACAAAATCTTTGAATATTTTAGAATGTAGTATTTGTATATTTTAGTATTTAGTATTTAATCCACAATCATGTACATATAGTATCTCAGGTGAAAACACTTTTGTTTTTCTTATTTCCTTTTCCTTCCCACTCAAATCATCTTTATCTGGGTACAGCTAGCACACAACTATTCTTCTCCACACTTTCTGTTGAGATTTGACTGAATCTATTGACTGAAACACCCCTGTTATGACTCTCAACCTCTGTCATAGTTACCACATTTTGTGATAGCTTGGGATGTGTTCTCATCAAATGGCGTGTCTGAATTTCAACTGATAGCACTGTCACAACTATTTAGATTTGCCCAGTGGAAGTATGCATCACTATTTTCTCAACAATTATGCCCAGAAAAACAGCATTTGGCTTGTTGCTGAAAAGGACATGGATTCACTTCTTGTTTTGGCTACTGGTCCACCAAAACATGGACAACACTCTTCCCTCACCCTGGGTGAATGCTTCAACTGCAGAGTAAGTCAGGGGTGCATATTTGGCCGCTCTGACTTCTTATATTCAACTTCTATAGCCTTGCGTTTGATTCTGGTGTGGACTGGAAAATATCACTGACACCTGAAAAACACATTGTGACGCAGAAACAACCTGCTCCCTTATTAAATACTACTTAAAAGTCTAGTTTGAAGCCTGTTAATGAGCCTGCTAAGTGCTTGTAGCTCCAGGAGCAGTGAACTTCTTTTATAGACATATTTCAGGTAGAAAGGATTTCAGGAGAGAAAAAAATCCATGCTAATTCCCAAGAATCAAGTGCCACATTTAAGCATACACTGCTAGCCTGGCTTCTGGCACAGTGAGGACAAGGCTTGAAAAACAAGGAGTCTCAAAGACTCCATTCAGTCTCTTATTCTGAGTCTTTACAAATCTCTCACACACATCACTACTGGCATTATTTCCTTGCAGCTATTTCAGAGGCTTACTTAACACCCTAGGAAAAAAACTGCCTTTCAGTATGAGCTTGCTTGGATGCCTTCTCCTGAAAGATAATACACTGGTAAGGAGAGAAAAAAGCAATCTTACACGAGTGATTTCTGGATGAGGACACGTGTTGGT
This sequence comes from Strix uralensis, assembly GCF_047716275.1. NCBI lineage: Eukaryota > Metazoa > Chordata > Aves > Strigiformes > Strigidae > Strix > Strix uralensis. The sequence continues at coordinate 23,135,908 of NC_133976.1, forward strand.
GGGAGGAGCATGACAGAGTTTTTCATAAACGCACTTGCTGGGCTTGCCATCTTCTTCACACCAGACACAGTTATAGTCCTGATGGGCCGCGAGGCATAAGCTGCAGTCGCTTCGTCCATATGAGCAGTTGTACAGAGTCACTGAAATATGAACGGTAAATGCACTTAGACATTTTCCTCTGTTTTAAGGATATTCAGTGTGTTATAGGAAGGCAAACTAATCCTATGTACAAAGCTCAGCTGAGTTGTGTGAAGAATATACACATTCTGTACTTAACCCTGAGTGATGATGAGATAAACCTGTATTTTTCCCTGTATGGAAAAACCTAAAATCTATCCATGTGCAGAGTATGAGTAAACTATCAAGTAGAACCAAATGCATTTTTGTCACTCACGCATTGTCAAAATGTTTAAGTACAAAGTCCTTTCTTTGACTATCCTCAATGAACCTAGTTGAAACAAACAGGTCCTCCTGGCATACCAGGAGTCAGACATGGAAGGGTACAAACTGCACGGGTGTCAGTAGGGACAAACATCAGCTGGCATGGGACCTCTGCCAGTTGCATATTTAAAGGAAGAGAGCTGCCTTTGTAGGCCGTTGCTAAAGCCTGAGCCAAATAGAAAGTTAACACTTAATGAAGTGTTATCCTTTGTTCAAGTTAATATCTCTATTTCTCCATTCTTCTCTATTTTCTTGCTTTTGTCTTGAATTGCCATCCTGATGTGTGCTTTATTCCTCTGTAGTGGGGTTTAATTCCAGTTTTTCTGAGCCAAGAAATCAGGTCTCACAGTCATGCCTCTCACACTGATGAATCACACACCAGTTGTCCCAGACACCAAGCTTGTTTTGGCCCCCATCAATCTCTAGCATAATGTGCAGCCACTGAACAAAATGAATTTTCTCAAATAGATGCAAAGCCTTGAGACATAGCTGGGTGGTTCAGCAACATACGGAAAGCCTGGGCTTGCAAGAAAACATTTGGAGATGCACTTGAGAGCTAGCCCAGAAGAAAACAGACTGAAGAGATGCCACACGTTTCTCTAGGGGAAGGGTGCAAGTTGCACAGATTACTCAGTGTGTGAGTGCTGTGCCTCCCTGGGAAGGTGAGCTGATTATTGTAAAGAGAGAAACTTCTTGCTCCCTCCTTTTCTGCTCCTTCCCTTCATCCCTGCTTCTCTCTACTCCTTGCTGCTCTTTTTTATCAGCTGCACAGCCTTTCATCCTCTGCCACCGAGGCTCTGGCACTTGTTGAGTCTTCTTGTAAATCAACTTTACGTACCAGAACAGCAGAAAACTATCCAGGTTTCCTCCTGTGCTCTTTCAAGAGTTAAATGTGCTCACAGATGGGAGTGGGGAGCACAAGACAGAGACTCAACATCTCCCCCTTCCAGTAGTGCTGAGCTGTTTTATGTGCTCATTAAGTCTCAAGAATTGGTACTGTCAGTGACACTGTTTTTTTTTCAAAGGAGGTTCATCCTTAAAGATGCAGGAAGCAAAGTGAAGTAAACAGAGGTGATCAGATGTGGGCAAGAGAGACTAGGATAAATCCCTTTGAGATTGCATATGGTAAAGGCCATCAAAAACATCTATTTAAAGAAAGCTTTTATTCTCAGAGGAGCAGGACTCAGAGGAGAAGGACATTGGTGAAACCACCTTCCAGTCCATCAGCAGTAGCTTTTTAAATCTAATTCCAAGAGGCTACCATGTCAGATTTCTACCAAAATGAAAAAGTAAAATGACAATGATGGTTTTCCACTATTTTTCAGCAGTGCCCTTATTCCCCTGCTAGGCATAAACAATATTACAGATGCCCCAAACTTGGCTACAGTCTCTCTGCCACTTGCATGAGAGCATATAACCTCATAAGGGCAGTTTTCCCCTAAATTCTACATATTTAAAAACCTCAGCATTCACAGCTAGTCTTTAATAGAATAGCACTTTTTTATTCTTCCCCTTACACTGAAGAGTCAATGCAGTGACGAAGTCTGGTTTTAATCCTTCTTATATCTAATCAGCATATCCACTTGATTTCAAGTAGCTTTACCAGCACAAACTCAGTTGAGACATCATTGGAGGTGTATGCAAAGCTGAGGGACTCTGGCATTTGTAACAATGAATCAATGAGAAAGAGCACCCATTTGATTCAACCCCTATCTTGAAGTCTCAAGGAATCAATGAGCACAAAGCAGGAGTAGCATCATTTGCTTCATATACTGAGCACATCAATATGGAAGTCACTGAGCAACAAACATAACCCAAGCAGTATTTTCAACGGTTTGTGTGTTAACCATTCTGTATGTTGGATGTGAACTTAGTGCTGGGGAAAAGCACCAGACTGACAGCCCTGGTTTGCTTTTATAAGAAGAGATGGTGCGGGCAGTGGCAAGGAAAAGTTTCCTTGCATCTATGCTGTGAATTGCTTTTGCAGGAACCAGATTGCTTTCTTAATCCGCCACTCTGAAAGGTTGCTACCGCACAGGAACCTGAGCAGATAATATTGTTAAACAAATCTTCCCCTTGCCTTCCTAAACCCTGCATTTCCCACCCACTCCACCACACGGCCACCTGGTACAGCACAGGAATATGCTTACTGAATTACTTTGTTATCTTTCATCGGCTGGACAGGGATTTTCATCCCAGCCCTCAGTAAACAATGTCAGTGCTGCAACATCTTGAAGTCCCCCACATCCAGCTGCATAAATGAACGGAGAAAGCTACGGCCTTAAAGCACTAAACACTCCTCCTGTTCACTGATCAGCTCATTAAATGTACCAGCAGCAAGCCACTCATTAGATTCAGACTCTTATCCATCACCTTGAGATACCAGCTGTGAAATCATTGATAAAAAGGACAAAGGATAAAAGGGATATATTGGATTTCATACTGTTCAGAACCCCTGATGGCTTGAGATGTAAAAATGCTATCATAACTTAGTATTCACTAAGTGCTATACAAAGAAAGGGTTCTTTCACTGGCAGGTTCAAAGGTGCTTCTCAGCAGCAACCATATACCCAAAGCCAATTCTTTTCAAGATGCATAAAAAACATTACGCTCTGGATTTCATATGGCAAGGAAATTTAAAAGCAGGAGAGAATTTGGATTAAAAACCCCCCTTTTATAATAAAAGGAGACATTTGTTGATATTTTTTCAATTCCCCTCTTGCAAGGGTTGCATATTTCAATTTGAATGATAACATTTCTTTGATAATTTTGCTACTTCTTTTTTTCAATGCTTTTCCCAGACTTGGAAAAAAGATGATGGGGATATTTGGTCAAAATTCTGCAGCTTTAAACACCACAGCCTTTGGAATGGAAATTAAGACAGTGTGAGATTGTAATATGACCTCCCTGTAACATTCATGTCAGGTCCTCTTTTAAGTGCTTTCAACACCGCACACAGAGCCATAGGGAAAATCTTCTAAAAACATACTCCTATGCTGCCAATAAGAAAGGGAATAAATTTAAATATTGTACAGATGGAAAAATATGGTCTAAGGATTTAATCTGCAGGGCAAATTACTTGGGAACAGTATTAGTTTTCCTGATGTTGACTCATCATACAAGTAACAAGTGTGTTGCCTCTCAGTTTTTGCAACGTTATGCCTTAAACTTCAGTCCAAAGGAGTGTAAGGTAGGACTCAACTCCCAGAGAACAGCTCCACTGATTTTGATGGATCTTCCTCACCTCAGCTCAGGACTAAGCTCACAGACATAATTGCTTCATTGTTGTACATTGAAATAAATAAAGAAATTTATATTTATAAAGGAAATTATATCAGAGAACAAGTCTTTGTGCTATAAACCACAATATATATATATTTTTTGCCATAGAAATAAATGAATAAAGTAATGAGCTGAAAGCACACTGAACATTTCTGTGTATTGCAGAATGCACAGCTTGTCCAGGTCCCTCTGAAGGCATCCTGTCCCTCAGGCATGTCAATCACACCACTCAGCTTGGTGTCATCTCCAAACTTGCTGACAGTGCACTCCATCACACTGTCTGTGTCATTGATGAAGATATTAAACAATACTGGTCCCAGTACAGACACCTGAGGGACACCACTTGTCACCAATCTCCATCTGGACATTGAGCCATGTGACTATCCAGCCAATTCTTTATCAATTGAACAGTCCACTCATCAAATCCGTATCTCTCCAATTTAGAGAGAAGGATGTTGTGGGGGACTGTGTCAAAGGCCTTACAGAGGTCCACACATAACATCTGTAGCTCTTCCCTTGTCCACTGATGTAGTCACTCCATCATAGAAGGCCACTAGATTGGTCAGGCAGGACTCGCCCTTGGTGAAGGTATGTGGGCTGTCTGGAATAACCTCCCTGTCCTCCATGTGCCTTAGCATAGCTTCTAGGAGGATCTGTTCCATGATCTTCCCAGGCACAGAAGTGAGGCTGACCTCATATAATAGTAGCAAAATAATGGTAGCATATTTAAAACAGCCTTTACTATATACAACACTGATGTTTAATTCATGGTTTTAGTATTAATAACTTTTTATCTGTCAGATTTAATTGTTTCATTCAAAACAGTAAGACCTACAGAGTTATAATTCTTATTCACATCACTCCAAATTATAAAGGGAGAGATTTGTTTACTGTAATTAATCTTCCTTTAATCCTGTATTTTATACTTACCCATCAGTTTGCTGTCGATCTTGACCTTATCTGTTCTTATGGATAAGTTAAGTCGTAGGGTCTCATTTGCACTATAGGAGAACTGGAAAAGATGACACAATAGAGATGTTTATACCTTCACTTGGCAAGGTTAATTTCATGCATTTTCTATGGCTCTTGTTAATCAGAGCTGTGAAGGTTTTAGAAACTATTCCAAACCTTATGGTCTCTTTTTCATCTTGGACAAATACATTTATGGAAAAATGTTTTAATGAACCTAATTCTTCACAATCAGAATTTTCAAGTACCAAGGGACAGCAATATCTGAATACTTGCTTTTCATTAATTCAATTTACATTTGGTTATAAGTATCCAAGTGCAAAGGTACTGTTCAGATTCAGTAAGTATAGCTGCTGACCCTGCCGAGTTCTCCCTTCCCACACCATCTGGCCCCATTACTTCTGTGGACATGGCAGACTCGCACCACATGGAGGGGAAATCTCTTGCATCTTTTGCAGTGCAACCCCCTCATTATAGCCAAAGCACAAGGTTCACATGCTCCAAGACATGAACTTCTGCTCATGTTGAAAAACAGCAGCAATAACAACTGGTGGGAAGGAAAAAGGCAAAGAAAAATACAATGGCTTTATAAAGCAAATGCTTTGTGCTAGGCTTAAATGCCGCATAAATGCTAATTAGTTCTCAAAACTGCTCTGTTAGTAAGCCTATAAGACTTAAAAGTTAAAGTCAGAGTAACATCTGAGTCCAACTTTGATGTTGGTAAATAGACTATTTTTTTAAAATATTGTTTTCTTTCTCTGTAAAATAAACCCGAGTGAAAGAAGCATAGCTAGAAAGTAGACAAACAACAACATACTGTTACCATTCCCATTTTTACAGATGTAAAATGGGAAAGATAATGAATTGGAGTGTGGAGAGGGAGAGCTCTGAAATTCTCGTATTTTATCCTCAATGATTTTACCAGATTGCATAAAAAGGGAAGAATAAAAGAGTAACGGTCCTGAATTCCTCCAGGGACAGTTCAATGAATCCATAGATTACATAGATAGAGAAATCAAGCAGAAAGATCGAGGGCTTTGAGGGGAGACCCCAGAAGCTCTGAGCCAAAGCTGCTGCCTTTGACTGCTACTGCCAAAGGGGAATCTCCATCAGAGGTGATTTTCTTCTCTGAGGGAAACCAAAATTACCTGTATATTTCTGGACACATGTGGACACTGGAACAGGAATCTAAGAACAGTATTTGGTAAGGGAATCTTATTTTTGCATTTACCTCTTTACTCATGAATGAAAATTTTCCTTCATCTGATTCATCAACAGGAGCTTCAAATTCAAATTGGCTGTTTCCAACCACAAATTTTTTACCCTATGGAAAAGAAAAATTCAGCTTAGAATTCATATAGTATCACCAAACATAATGAAATATCACTAGGCAATATCCTGTTCAGCATTGGAGGTACTAAGGCCAAATGGAGAAGGCTAACCCGTTAAAGTCATCTTCTAAAACAAAGCTAGTGAAACGTTGGGTCAGCGCAATCTGCTACTTTGCTGCATTCCTCCAACATTTGCTAAAGGTGGAAGCACCAAGCAGTACAAATAAAGCAAGAACATATATAGCACTTCATTTTAGGGAGCAATACGAAAAAGCCAAGAGATGTGAATACTGGACAGATGTGTGAGTACTGCCCTTTAAGGTTTTCTCTGTGGGGGTCCTGGGCAGAGCAGGAATGCAAGAATTACATGGGAAACTGGAATGAACGTCTCTCAGATCTTGCTGGCTTTGTTTGTCCTGCCTCACCATGACTCCAGCTGCGTTTTCACAGGACAGTCTTTGATGGCAGCACCAGCTTAAGGGTATTCCTGTCTCATAGACCACCTTCTTCCCCCTCTCTTCTCCCTAGGCCCTAAATCCTTTCATTCCTGCCTTCAGGCTGCAGCACATACCGACCTGCCCTGCACTAGCAAAACTCTCAGCTTGGCTGTTCTGTGATTCTATCAAGGAACTGAGTTGGCTAAAAGCCAAACACATCACCCCACAACACTGTTTCTTGTGCTGAGGTCATTCTCCTGCTCTGGCCCACAGGACAGCTGCACAAAGAGCTTTGCCAGAAGAATCAGAGAAAGAAATAAGGATATTTTCAGACCGTATTGTTGGTAAAGACTTATGAAATCAGAACTCACTGGGGGACAAGACCACCTTTGCCTTTACAGAATCATAGAATGGTTTGGGTTGGAAGGGACCCTCAAAAATCCTCTAGTCCAACCGCCCAGCCACGGGCAGGGTCATCTTTCACTAGATCAGGCTGCTCAAAGCCCCATCCAACCTGGCCTTGAACACTTGCAATGATGGGGCAGCCACAACTTCCCTGGGCAACATGTTCCAGTGTCTCCCAACCCTCATCATAAAAGATTTCTTCCTTACATCCTATCTAAATCTACGCTCTTTCAGTTTAAAACCGTTTTCCCCTTGTCCTGTCACTACAGGCCCTGGTAAAAAGTCTCTCTCCATCTTTCTTATAATGCCCCTTCATATATTGAAAGACCACAAAATTATCTCCCCAGAGCTTTCTCTTCTCCAGGATGAACAACCCGAACTCCCTCAGCCTTTCCTCATAGGGGAGGTGTTCCAGCCCTCTGATTATTTTCATGTTCCTCCTCTGGAGCCCAACAGGTCCATGTTTTTCTTGTACTGGGGGCCCTGGAGCTGAACACCAGTACTTCAGGTGGGGTCTTGTGAGAGTGGAGTGGAGGAAGATAATCACCATCTCTCAGCCTGCTGGCCATGCTTCTTTTTACGCAGCCCAGGATACCATTGGCTTTCTGGACTGCAAGCGCACATTGCTGGCTCATATCTAATTTTTCATCCGCCAGTATCCCCAAGTCCTTCTCCACAGGGCTACTCTCAATCCATTCATCTCCCAGCCTGTATTGATACTGGGGATTGCCTTGACCCATGTGCAGGACCTTGTACTTGGCCTTGTTGAACCTCATGAGAACTTCACTTTGATGCCTTCTGAGGATGTAAAGAATTAGTCACTGCTTTTGTCCAGAACTGCTTGAGTCTTGGAGTACATGGCAAAAAAATAATGGTTACTTGATTCCTCTCTCCCGCTCCAAGGGTTAGTAAGCTGTCTCCTGCTGTCATCTAAGTAAGCCTCACATATGAAGATCTTATCCTATTTATTTGTAGCTCGAATCACTGGTAACTCATGGGCCACTAAATTTATCTAATTAGTGCAGTAGAAACCTTTCCTGCTGCACCTTCACTGTGACAGGTTGGGCAGTGGACACAAGAGCCCACCAAGGTTTGGGGCAGATGAGGAGCACATGCTTTAACCAGGTAAAGGGCCTGACTCTAGTCTGTGGGAGGTTTATGTTATAGAGAGGAACAGACCTTTTACTTCTTCCTTCTCAGCAACTCCATATAGAAAATAAGCTACTGACTGAACTCTGAAAAGCCTTTTCTGAAAGTTTTATAGCCCTTTCTGCTTTACAGAAAACAGCTACGTGCTCCAAACTTTAAAGCACCTTACAAATCCCTTTTTTGAGCAATGCTGCCTTGCTTTCTCTACTCCACATATTTCAATGTATCATGTATTTTTCAAGTGTTCAAATTCTGCTGCTGCTGTGTAAGGCTTTCCCACATGCTTAACAGAAGGCGCTGGGAGAGGGGGGAGAGCTTCGGTGTGTGTGACAGCTGCTACCTGAAGTGAATTGAAATCAGGAGTTGCTATACCAGGCTCTTGAGCAGAAGGCCACAGAGCTCACATTCAGCAGTCTGTGTGCAAGAAGAGACATGTAGCAAACGCTAGGAAGTGGGTTACATGTCAGACACACATGACAAAGACAAATCCAAATGGGAAATTACTTTTAACAAAAATCTTTGGAGGGCTAATAAGGTTATCTTGATGCTGGGACATCTGTCTCTTCTAGTGTGCCAATCTTTCAAGAAGTCAGCTGGAGAATGCCTCTCAGAAGTTGCATGCAATATGACTGATCAGTACTAAACTCTCTTCTCAACCACTTGTCCTGGATGAGGCTATTCCCAAGAGAATGACAACAGCTTGAATTTACTTCTCCTTCCTACTGAAATTCTTTCAGAGGAAGGAGGGGCAGAAAAACAGTCAACAGCTTATCCTCTTCTAGTCTATTTCCCTCCAGTGGAAGTGCTCACGAGGAGATTTATTCATTGTACTGTAAATGTTCACAAGTTAGAAGATGAATACGAAACATGTGAACTTATCTTTCCATCCTCAGTTTTGCAATAGCAGTTTTAGAAGCCATCCACCTCTCCTACTCACTGAGTAAGCCCTAACCTTCACTGCTAATCTCCACCAATAGAGCTGCTTATATGCATCATGTTGGCTAGTGTACTTAGTGACCCATGATAAGGCAGGTTGTGCATTGCCCTTTTAAGCAAAGCACAGATTAAACCAAGATAATAGAGCTAGTAGTTCAAAGCGACAACAGAACATTCATTTTTGCTTTTTCTAAGCAAAGGAAAATAGGAGGAAAATGGATGTATACCAATGTTCTAATCAATAAGGACCTTAAATGTGCTCATAGCTGCATGACTGCTAGCTCCAAACACACCATAATACCCAGCATAACCTGTGGCAAAATTGTTCCACATGAGAAGCCACATGCTATTTTGCACTTGGGCTGTGGGCCAACGTCTACAAAATATCCATCCATGGCTTCTCCTGAGCCACGCTGCCCTCCATGAAATGTTTACCAAAGTCTGAGTGTAGGTTATGCCCTTACTCAAATGAACTTTCAGTAATCAAAGTTAACTGCTTCAGATAGCATGACCTCACAGGCATGAGTGCCTGTATGATATCAATTATTTCATGCCTTATTTGTCTGTTTTCATATATACTTAGAGGTCTGTGTATACAGCTGTAGTCATTATGTGTGCCTATTGAAGTCCTGGTACTGAAGGCATTATTATTTTGGCTTAAAAATGCACCTCGGTACCAGCATATGTGGAGCTGCTGCAATGACAGAGATGACGTTCCCACACGGCTCTCACCTAAGAAAAATTATTCTGACATCATTTGACACTTGTTGCTCTCCAGCATCTTTCCAGCCTAGGGCCTTTGCATTCAGCTTACTTCTTACAGAGACTTGAATTCCATGCAAGCTTTCCCAGTTCCAAGTTAAATGTGTACTAGGTCTGGTTTATAGGCAAACTGTAAAACACTGCTACCCGTGACAAAGCATGCAATCCACAGGATGTGTTTCTGCCTTTGTTAAATGTAACTGATACCTCACAGAAAAAAGGGAAGAAGCTTTTTCGTTCCCTTTTCTCTACTAGTAGTTCGGAAAGATTAACGTGCTTATTCACAGAATGATAAACTAGGTGAAGGAGTTTTTGGGTTCCTGTTGCTGTTTCTCCTCCTTGAAGGAAAAGGGTCCTCTAGAAGTCAAATTCAGCACATCTAGATTATGCACCTGCTCTGAATTTGTTCTTGAGAGAGAATAGGCTCTTCCACTTATATCAAAGAAGCAGGGAATGATTTTCCTCTTGTGCAGAAAAACAGCTCTTCACAATGTTAAACAAAAGAAATGTGAGTAAATTCTCTGGAATACTTTTCCATTTTTAGCAAAGAGAGCTGTGGCCTTTAAGACAAGTGTTGTATGCTACATCTTGCACACAGCCAGACATCCTACCAGGGACCAGTCCTGACATCTCAGAGAACAGACCAAATTCACCAAATTGAATTTCTTTGTTAACATATATTTTAAGGTCTTCAAGTTAAAATGTTTATTTTTGAACACATGCTTGTAGAGCATGGTCTTGATATATGTATAGTGTAGTGATACACAGCACGATCTTCAAACAATTGTAGTGCATGGGTTTCTTTTCACCCTTCTCTGAATATCTTTCTTACATTGTTACTCTCCAGACCTGTTTACCCTTTTCCATCACTTGGCAGGCATAGCAAAGGTGATAGAAGGACTTTGTGAGCTATACAGTACTTCACTTTGGCAAAGGAAAAAAAACCCTCAAAAAACAAAAGCCTTCTTTCCCTTGATAGATGGCTGGTAGTTAAAGCAATCGATGCAATCTCCAACATATCTATCATCAATTCGCATTTACACAAAGACAACACAGAAACAAACAATAGAAACTAAGAACAATACTTGAGCTATCACCTAAAGAAATGGTTTTTAAGCTTCATTTTAATCAAACTACCAATAACATTCTATGCATTGTCTGGGTTATAAAACAATTAAAAACTTGGGGTCAAACTCTGGCTTCTTAGAAGCTTTGTAATGATTTACTTTCTGGAAGAAAGTACTGAGAAAGAGAAGCCTTTGCTACAGCTGAGAAAATACCTGATCTTCTGGTCTGATGGTCACACACACACAGAAAAAGCAAAAGATTGTTTTATCCAAACTAAGAAACATTTAACTTCTGAGTGAATTTTTTTGCTTGAAAAGTGAAAACTGAATTAAGAACACTGAGGATGTAATTCTAGAACACACAAAAAAAGCGCGAGTATTTCATTAGAAAAAAGGCATGAAACATTCACAATTCCTAAAACTCCTCGTATTTGATTAGATGAAGAATAATTATCAAGTGTTTCAGTAGGTCCAACTTACATTCTTTAAAAAAAACAACCCACCTCTAGTAGTTAAAATATTTTGTCCAGCTCTGATTCTGTCTTGGTGATGACTCTACCACAGCAACCAGTATTATATCAAACTCAAACGTGTAGCTCTTTTCCTTCTTTGAAAACAATTACGAGTAGGATCTCCAAGAAACACAAACTAATGCTTTAGTTTAGGGGTGTGGCTGCATCTTAAGTGGAATTCAAATGACAGCTAGCTTTGAATTAATCTGCTTACCTGATAATAAGCTAGATGTCTTCCTTCAAAATACACAGTTGTTCGGTACTCCATAGGTATTATTGGAGGGTTAGGGTTTAGAAACTGTGGGCATTCTTCTTCCTGGGGAGAGAAACATTTTATATGTTATTCCAAATAAAAAGTCTTATCACAACAAGCTCCAATGGTCTTCGGACAATGGCATGATTGTTCTGAAGAACTTCATGCTTAAAATACAGTGACAGATTTGATTACACCCTTTCAAATTAGACATGCTAAAAATGACTGCAGCATATGTCAAAGCTGTGGGTGATTATCTTTCCCAGCCTTGAAATCTTGTTCCTCCCATTGAAGCAAAATAGTAAAGGGAACAAGAATATCCTTTCAGGAGTTATTCAGTCTCACTGCCCCTCCTCAATCACACCCTTAAATTCCCACCCCCGCACTGTCACTAAAAAAACCACCTTACACTTCTGGAGTTAACTTTAGAATAATTTTTAAATCCCTAATTGAACCAATTGATATAAGAGAAAAAGCAAATAAAATATTGAAGTGTTCTAATAAAAACCTAATAATCTTATTTTTAAACATTACCATATTTTGTTTAATCACATCCTGTATTGAAGAAGACTCTTCACAGATATGTCTCTTCCAGTCCCACTGGCAATTCCATCTATTGCTTGCACAGGAATAGCATCTACAAATATAACATGATAGTCATGACAAACTGTCAGGCTTTTTCCCCCATTGACAAAAAAAGTAAATGAAATACCATCTTTATTCATGGAGGGTAGATCAATCTGTTATAGTGTCCTTACTATATTAAGCTGAAAACTTTATAATAAGAACAGTTCAAGAACCCCCAAAAGCTATTTTCTCCCTTAAATATTTGAGCAAGGATCAGAAAACCACAGCATCTTGCACAAACTTTGAGATCAAGTCTGAAAGGACTGGAAATGATCTTGATCAACCTTCATACATAAGGATGAACAAAGTGGGGTTTGGGTTGGCTGTGCCTGCCCTGGGGCAGCAACATTGAGCAGGGCAGATGATGGGGGCAGAGTCAGCTTTGACTGTCCTATCTGAACGCACTGCAACCCAAAGCACTAATCTATCATTTGAGGGAACAAGTAGGTAAGCAGATGTCCACAGAGCTCACCTGCACATCCACTGGCAGCTACAGAATGGCAACCCAATGAACAAGCCTTTAATTCTATGTGCCATGAATATTCCTATTCCATGTGTTTTATGTTACCAGCTCATCTGGCGCTCTTCAACCATTTTTAAACTCCATTAAAATGTATGAAAAAGGATTTGGACACTGGCAAATTTTGAGAGTGCTAAAGGCTTAATTATGAAATGATTGAGTAACTCAGCTGCCAGTTAGCTGAAACACCATGTTACAGGATCTGAACACCTAAGTTAAGAAGCTGAAATACTTACGGCTGATTTTCCAAAAGATTCATTGCTTCTTCACAGTCATAAAAAGGGTAAGTATGTGACGCAAAAAATACCTTGTTCTCTCCAAAGGTTAACTGAAGTGGAACCGAAACATGATCTATCACAAAAGAAAAAAAATTATCTAAGTGGTTGTTGAATTCTTGAGCTCTTGAGCTGAATGATACAATGATAATACTTTTATTATTTTACAGGACATAAGCAAATATTTAACTATAATGTTGACACTCTGAATCTCATGACCTGTTATACTTTAGATCTATAAGCTCTGTTGTTTTGTCTTTTTAAGCTTTACAAAATTTTCAGCACATGGTTGTCAAAAGAAAAGCGGAGGTGGGATAAAGGGAAGAAGCAAAATTACAGAATAGCTTTGTTTTATGAAGTGTTTCTCAGCGGTGCTATCATCATGCTAGAATTTTAAAGAGTCTAGAAGAACAAGGAGAACTGAATAAGGAGATAATTGAACGCAGATGAAAACTGGCATGAGAACAGTCATTTTAAATAAAACATTTTCTTAAATATGAATATGTCTGCATGTAAAATTACTTCTTTCATTTGTGGATTAAAACTGTCATCGTCATGTGAATTAAAGCAAGTGATTTTTGTGGTTAATGCCCAACAGTGTCTGCAACGCTAAGTTACCACAGGCACTTGTGATCTTCAATTTGCTGTACATGATTTCTCCACAAATGTACTTCTTGTCTGGATTATTACTGAACTAAGAGTGGAAAATTTATCTTCAGAAACTGGTGCTTTCCTCAGTGAAACTGTTTGAAATACCTTTTGCAGAAATCATTAAGCCCTTGTGACAAGCTATTTCACAAGCTGTTGAGCAATTTCAAACTCTGCTTTCCTTGAACAGGTTCTTGGAAGACCATCAGCTGCTTGGCTGGAAGTCACCTTTGCCTGCACCGAGTCCCCTTGAATATTTCAGACTGGTAGGAATGTCAGGGGATTTCCTAACAACAGGACTGTGAAAAAGCATTGCTCCTCTCTAGAAATGTCCTATTCCCTTTGGAGCCAACCACAACTAAAGTAACCCAGACTTTTTCAAACTCACTAGGGTTTCTTAACAGTAAGTGGATGGCTCAGGACTTTTTGTCACATGCTGCCAGGAACCACTGCCTGTGTTCATAACCATCTGCCTTCTGTCTGTCAAGCTTCTGAGCATCTTTATAGTACTTTTGAACATCCTTTCGGATGGATCCCTGTGCAACCAACTCAGAGAGGTGTATTATTTCTAGGTGACTTGGTTACTCTAATGCCATCCTTGACAGGCTTCTAGTCTCACATTTTATGCTGGAAGATATCAAGATGTCAAGTTTATCAACCTGGTTGCTTTATGTCCTGCTTTACAAAATATTTAGGGAATGTGAGCTGGCCCTAAATAACAGTGATGCTTTAACACTTGGCATAATCTGACACCATGGCACACTAGCTAGTTTAAAACTTGGGAGTGAGACTTTAACATCATTACTCTTCCTGCAACTAAAACTGGATTTTGACTTGTTTCAGCCTTAAGAGAATTCTTAAAAATATCTTAAAAATTGCTTCCAAGTACTGCTCTGACAATTCATGGCTGTTGTGATACATATAAAAGGGTTATCCTCAGGCATACCTCTGCAAGCTGCAAGAGCACCTGTTTTTTGCGGTTTTCTTTTCTTTCCGTTTTGTTTTTTAAACTTGATACATAATAAACAGTGCTGTGTAACCAGTTTTATTCCACGTGTTTATGCATCAAGATGTATGAACTTAAAGCATGAATAAAATGCTGTCTAGCAAATAGCATAAGAATTACGGCTGGCAACTGACCTTAAGCATATAATCAGAGGTTCAGAAGAATGATACAGCCTTTAATTATACAATCACATATTTTTCCACTGGACTAACTATTGCAGAAGCTGGAGGGCACATAGTAGAAGAGACAGAGGCTTTACGAGAGACAGGACAGCCTTGTGACATGGACCAGAAAACAAGCCACTGAACTATAGATGACTAGATCAAAACTAAGACATCAGAGATGAAAAACTTCACATCTGAAGCACATATGCAGCTCTTCTGGCCCCACACTCAGAGTGATTAGGGTAAGATTAGAGTAGCTGGCTTTTGTTTGTTTGTGACACAGAATAGCACCTCTTTGGCTCTGTGTCTACGCCTCCGCCAAGCTCCTGTTTCAGATTCCTGGTAGAAACACTGGGAATGCTACAGCTTGTAAATACAGCAATGGAAAAAGTTTGAGCTGACCTTTTTTTTTTTAAAGTGTTTGAACAGACAAAGTTCAGCAGTAGGATGTTTGAGAAAAGGGACTGGAAGAGGAAAAAAAAACTCGTATGCAGCTCATATAAGGGCATCACATTAGAAGCAGCAGGCTACGTTCTTTCCTCTTATTATACATGGAGGGTAGCAATATTTCTTTACCTTGACCTTTTGGTGTTGGAGGAATTATATCGGGTGGAGCACAGATAATAACCCCTTCTTTTAACTGAGCGTCATGGACTGTTTCACCAAACGTACACGAAACCTGGTCACTCTCAGTCAAAGTTGGCAATGGACTTACAGTCAGTTCAACCTGGAAACAAAATTTTAACAAGGGCAAAATATTTGAAAGAAATTAAGCAAGACCCAGTAAGATTTATGGCCAGAGAATTTCAACTGCTCTTTTTTTTTTTTTTGGCCAGCGCTGATATTTTGGCTAGTATCACAGAAGATGGTTCTCCTTTTCAATTTTTATTTCTTTCCATCTGCTAATCTTTTCTTCTTATACCTCTACCAATTTTTCCAGTCTGGGTCTACGTTGAATTAGACTGGTACAAAAACCTCTTGTCCTGTCAATGCATTAGATCAGAACAAAAATGTCTGTGCAGACACACCCAAAGCCTTTTATTCTTGTCCTCAGCATCCAGTTTAGTAATAGTAAACAGAGTGGCTAACAATTAAATCCTCACAAACTTAATCAAAATTACATTAACCTTAGGTGTTACTAGTGAATAATGAAAACAAGGCTGGATGGGCTGGAAAAGGCTGAACAGAAAAATGGCTTCCTCAAGACTCAAATGTACATGCAAGAAACCCACTGAGATCTATCATTACTGCTGAAAAAGGATTTCTGAGTGATGGTGAGATCTTAACCTCCTTGAGGAAATTATCAATACAGAGTGCAGGTGAGAAACTAAAAGCAAAATAAAATGGGAAAACTTAGTAAGGAAAGAGGAAAAAATTTAAATGCCATTTTGGATGCTGTCCTTGATTTAATGCTTCAGGTGTGTTAATTATACAGTTTAACTTTTTCCATTTTGTATTGCCACTAGAAATGACAATCATCCCCTTCTCACTGAAACTATGTTATGAGCTGCAACGTTTTTTGGTGAGTAAAGGAATCATGAGGAGACAGTGGCATTAGTATTGTTACAGGAAGCATGTAAATGCTCATATGAAGTTGGGTTTGGTTTTGGATTTTAGGTATTTTGGCCTCAGATGCTGATATGAGACACCAGAGACTTGTCAACACAAGTTGACAAGATCTGAAGTAAGAGAAAATGTGGATTTTAAGTAGACTAGTGACACTCTACTAACATTTTTATTCAACACAGAAATGGCCTTAACATAATGCTGTTTACATCATTTAGGAATGGAATTAAAGTGACATGAATGAAAGTCTCTTTCTTCCTGATTAAGAGGGATTAAAAGCCATTTTACTGATTTTAGTTGCTGAGCATCCCCAGGAAATCCTCAGTCTGCACTGGTATGCTCCATTTGGATTTAGAGCAAGCTATGACATCCTGGTCACCCTCTGAACACTCAGTTTTGTTGCCACAGAGTCATTTTGCATGCTGAATTTACTTTCTCCATGCACCCAGACAGACTTCGCTGTGTAGGCAAATCCACTGCTGATTTTAAAGCAACAGCTTACGGCTTCGCTGCTTACTTAAGTTTATGCTCAAGTAAGCTGAAAGGGCAGCATGAAATCTCCCCTATCAATTACTTTTTACGGGTTATAGAACATTGTGCAACACTTTCATAATATTCAGGTAAATGTAAATGCTTTATCATCCATACTAGTGCATCATTTTGGTTTACAGGGAAGGTCAAAAAGAGCATTTCTTAGAAGAAAACATGAACTGCCACCTGCAAAAACAGCAGGCAAGAAAGAACAATGTGAGAAATGCTGGAGAGTGAGATACCCAAAACACTATCCTATTCCTAGTCTCCCCTGTGCATAAAGAAATGCAGATATTCATCTTCTTGATAGTCACATCAATGTGCTTTAAGAACATGTAGGGAAAACATTTTCTTGTCATACCTTAGCTGGGGCTCTGCGACTCATATTTAGAGGGTCTGCACTAATGATAGTCATGCACGTGCCACTTGGACTCCACAGCCAGTGGTTCTCCTTATCAGCTGTTCCACAGTCTGCCTTCTTTGTGCACCTGACAAAACAGGAACAAAAACCAAAGCAAAGCAATATTATAGCTGGACCCTGCTTTCTCTGAACGAAGCAACAATTTTGGGATCAGACCCTGAAATTACAACACAAGATGACTGGGAATTTGCTTTAATATTGACTATTCAGGTTGCTATTAGAGAATTTTTAATACAATAAGTATTGATGGTTTGAGATGTCAAAAGCAAGTGGGGAAATGTGCCTATACTATTTTGGACACCACCTTGGATTAGACAACCCAAATCCATACAGAGGCAGTAATATTTAGCACAGGAGCCATTGCCTGATCATCTGAGACCAGGCTGAATAATCTTCACTGCAATATACAACAAAGTCCTGAATGAGTGGGCACAGCCTGTATTTTCTGCAGGTCAAGTGGCAGACACCTATGTGTTGCAAGTAATAAGACACCCCACTGGTGCGGGTAAAATGCAATACAGAAGTATTGCTGGGGGCACAGAGGCTTGTGGAGAGCTCCTGTGAAACTGTAGCACTAGAAATGTTACTTTCATAGGGAATGTTTTCATTAACTGCTGCCACTGTTTTAAGACCTCTCTCTGCCAGGGCACTGTTACCATTAGGGGAAGACAACAGAGGTTGCGCAGCCCCACCAAAAATACTGAGAGATTTTCCCAGCTCAAGTACAGGAAGGACAGAAAGACGAGATACTGCCATGAAGAAGCTGCATATGTGGCAACAAAAGCTTGTTTAAGTGTGTGTGTGTGGACAGTCTCATGTGCATTCTTTCCATTCTGTGCAAAGTTTAGAATAAAATGCTGTAGGATCTCTGGCTGCTGGAGCAGAACAGTATTAACTCATCAGGGGCAGTTGCTGCACAGTTCTGTCAACCCTACCCTTAAATATATCATTTACATACAGAATCTACATTCATACAACATATCCCTAAACACACTATTAAGTGCTGTGTGCGATCATGAGACAGAACTTGCTGCAGATGAGAAAAATATTAGAAATTAACCACTTTTTTCTCCCCATTGGAAAGAAATACTAGCAAATGCAAAAATTCATGTCTGCCTGTTCTCAGAGACCATTAATATTTTGAGATATTGAGGTCAGTGGTCATATCAGAAACCTGAAGGGAAATCTAGGGAAAATTGCCTTTTGTATGATATATGATTTGGCCTTCAACTCCCAGAAGCCCAGGAGGAGTTTGAGGTGTATATTTCAAATCCCCAGGTTTCATCCACAACAACCAAAACCCAGACTGGAAGAGTTACAGTATATTACATAAACCTGCACGCACCATGTTAAGTTTCTCTGCAGTGCTCAATATTATGTTACACAGCAGGCTGATAGGTAACTTAATGTGATAGTTCACATTTTCAGACAGGAAGCAAGAAGACTGAAATTCATCTGCATACTATAATTAAATAGCCCCTTTGTTCCAACAGCAAGTACTTAGAATCATGAATTCCCAACTGCTCATGCCAAGGGGTTAATTAACTTACTAGTCAAAAAGAGAGCTGCAGGACAGCTCTTCCCTCTCACCACTCCAATCAATGCAGAGTGCAAAGAAGAGACATTCCAGAGCTGTTCAGTGCTGTCCTAGTTTACATGTGTTTGAATATTAATTCAGTTAACCTCTGCAAATAGTCAGTCAAATGCCACTTTCTGCCCTCCTACAGTTAGGTGAGGGTTCAGTGTAGCTACATGTCTTGATAGATGATGTTTATATAAAAACATCGTTTGAGCTATATACTTTATTTCAGATGTGAACAGTTTTTTCTTTTATGTTCTTTTTTACACTTTCCTGCTCTACCTAAAATATATGCTGTATTTTCTGAATTTTAAATAGGGACCACTCTTTTAATTTCTGGGAGAACATCTGACTGTACAATTCAGAGTGATAAAACATGCAGTTAGAAGATTTATACTGATTTTCAGTACCAGCAGAAAAGTATGTATTTTCCCACACTAATCAAATCTGCAGAAGTCAACGGGGACTTACTTATGTGCACAGAAGACTGATATAAGTGTCTGCGTGATAAAATTAAAACACTATCAGGAGCATAAGGCTGAGTACAAAGAGCTGGGATCACTATGCCAAGCAGTAACCCACAGCACATGTCAAAATTTGAGCTATGCCACTGCCTGCACCTGAGAAAACGCCAGCAGCACTCACCTGCCCTCTCTCACACACCAGCCACAGTACGGATCCCTCGCTTGAGTACACTTCTCACAGTCCGAATATTTGTAGCAGTCTTGTACAGGGAGCCGATGCACCTGGAAAACCGAAAGTAAAGCAAACCGTAACGGATCTGAAGAAGACACAAGGAGACAGAAATATTTGTGGACAAGGTTGTACAGCGCTGTTGCCTGTGGCAGCAGAAGACTTGACCCTGTATTATTATGATCAGAGCTCAGCTTGATTTTAAGACAGTACATACAAAACCATAGTCTGGTCGTTTCCCCCTTAACAAAGTCCAACTTCATACACTTCTCCTGCTTTTTTTCACTCTGATATTCTCTAATCTCTCTTCAAAGTAACGTAGGACATTGTTATAATCAAGAATCATGAGCAAGTCTTATAAAAATTGAGCTTTGCAGTTGCTCCAGGTATGTTACTTCTGGAAATCTGCGTTACAACAGCCACCGCAGGACAGAAACCGCCTCAACAATGCTCTGAATGTGAGAAACAGCTACTGCAGGATGGATACTTTCAAAAGGCTAACTTGGTACTGGCTAGATCATTTTTTAAACAAAATATCTTCCCCTCCATATCACTAGCACAGAGATGAAATCATTTGGAAATGTGACTGTCAGTGGCACTTTTAGCCAGAAGGCATTTCAGGAAGTCTGCAAGCATGAGCGAGCCAGGGTGCTTCAGGTTACCGCACGTCTCCGCGCATAACCCTCCACCATGCAGTACATTCACAAAAGAAAATGAAAATAATTATGACAGGAAGCAGCAGGGAAAAGATCATCATCAGTTCTCATGTTTCAGTCCCCCAGTAAATATACGGCTTCTGGTTTTTATTTCTTTTGGTGCTGAGAATAAACAACTTTGTCTTTCTTTGGTGCACAGAAAAAGGAACCAGCATACAACCATCCCTTTTAGTTATGCTGCTGAAATGATGCAAGAGGAGAACAGGACATACGTCTTCTTGCTGATGACTATGTTTTACTTTTAAAGAGTGCAAAAAGTCTAGCAACTAACTCTGAGATGCACGCTTTCTTTTTTTCTACCTTATCCTCTCATTTAAAACAACTGGCAATTACAAAGCTACTTTGAAAGTCTGAGTTTGGCCTTTTCTTTCACATTCGGAGAGTTCAGTCTGACTCAGTTAAGGAAAATGTCAACACCGGGTAGCTTTCTTTATATTATAATAATAATATAAATTATTAACAAAACTATTGTTAATATAATAAATATTACTATTTATTAATACAGAGGTTTACCTTTTCTCCATTCTCTTCTTCCACAGATTCTTACCTAACTGGAGCTAAGTTACTGGCACTCTGTTTCACTAACTGGTACCCATAAGTAATTTAATATCCAGTGAATGGCTTTTTTATGACAAGTATTTATTTCATAATTCTGACAGGCAGAAACAAGCCCTAGAGATTGCTGTCTCTGCAAGTTCTATGCAAACTTAATGGATATTTTTTAAAAAAAGCAGCTCTGTTTACAGCCAGCTTCCAAATACAGAGAAACTAATCTTACAGATTTTCTAATTGGCACTCGTAATCAAAGAGAGTGGTAAAAGCTAAAACAAGCAAACAAGCAAGTGACTGTCCTAAGTGACCGCCACAGGCTTCTGCTCTCCTCCCAGTATGGTATGTACCATAAGGAATTTGGGATCCTACCAGTGATGTTCACTTGTAATGAACCAGCAGAAGCACTGCAGGGTGGTACACTCCTTTCCAAGTCCTCAAAGAAGCTGCAAGGGGTTTCTCCTGCTCTCTGCCCAAGCTCTGGGAGCAGAGCGGGGAGGAGGGGTCTGACTTTTGAAAGCATTTGCTCCAAGCCACCCACTGCTATTGACACAGCAGCAGAAGCTGAGAGGAGAAGGGGGAGAAGTGAAACAGGAAAGCAAGAGCTTATTTCTTACTGTGGCTCTTAAACTCTGTATCATTCTTCCCTGTATTTTGCTTGATCTGATTTCTTTTTAAAGGCTGCTTCAAGTTATCACCCACCACATCTTCACTTTTGCTTTGTTCAAATGCTTATGGAGCCCAAGCAATTCATTTCCAAATGTTGAGACAGGCTGCATCTGTCAGGTGGCTTAGCACTAAGCACGTTTATCAGCAAAGCTAGCCTGCCCTTTATTGTTTACCTTATTTTAAACAACTCTAAACCATTTTAACTCCCAGGGCAGGGTTCTGATATCTCTATTCCCACAACTCCCAGCTGTGCTTAACCCAGAAGTGCACGTTTCAGCATTTATTCTTCTCCCCTTGCTCACATCGCTTTGTTTCTCCCAGCTCCAAAGGCCTCCATTCTCCTCCTGTCTATCTGCTTCTAAAAGTGGGTGGGACTGCTCATTGTAATTAACTCCTAGAGATGACAGTAATGTAATGCCATTACAGAGCTCTCAACTTTAGTTATTCATATTTAAGCTGAACAGGTTTTGTAAAAGAAAACTATTATTCGCATTATTCAGAAACTGCAATGTCTATGAGAGCTACTTGGAAAAGATTAAACTGAAAGCCTTTCTTTGGCAGAATTTCCTTCTTTCTAAATGTAAACATTTTGTAGACATGGAATTATTTTTTTGCAAATTTTCTCTGAAAAAATTTGTCCGTGGCCTTCCTGGAGAACTGTAGAATTTATTATGAGTTCAAGCAGACCGTCATCGGAAAATTTGTCTTCCCTCAAGGTTGCTGCCATCCCTTACACTGCTCAGATGCTCGCGCCATAACCTGGTGGGGACCTGGGGGCTTTTAAGCAATGTGCCAGCTTGTCAAATGGGGTGCCACGCCACCCAGGCATTTGTGGACAACATTGAAGTTTGGAGTTCTGTTCCAAATCTGAACGGAAGCCAAATGAGAAGTATCAACTACTTCAAAATAACCCCGAAGTAATCTCCCTCACACACTGTCATATTATTAAATGCTTC
Source organism: Strix uralensis (assembly GCF_047716275.1). Classification (NCBI taxonomy): domain Eukaryota; kingdom Metazoa; phylum Chordata; class Aves; order Strigiformes; family Strigidae; genus Strix; species Strix uralensis. The sequence goes on from NC_133976.1 coordinate 23,158,372, forward strand.
ATCAATTGCTTATCTGGCACTTTTTCCAACATGGCTTCTAGCCTGAAAACCTTCAGCTAGAATATAACATTCCCACAGCAGAAATTTATGTTAATCCTTCTATAAAACAGAGAACATTCTTCTCGCACTGTTTTTCCCAAATACTCTCCTTTCACATCCTGACTCATTCTCCCCATGTTACTGCTGCCAGAGCATTTCCCATGTTCCATTCTGTGCCACTGTCACTGCTGCATGGTCACAGCCTACCACCCACCCTGTCCTGGAGAGCTGCTGAACCATGCATTTGAGGCTGGCAGCTCCAGCCACCACAAAGAGAAGTGTCAGAAGAGGGTTACAGCTGGAGGTGAAGGAGAAATCTGGCATCCCTCTTGTCTCCTACTTGCTTTTTTTTCTTCCTTTCTTTACAAACCTCCATTGTGCCTCACCTGCCAGCACAGAGAGGGGAACCTAGAAGAGACTGCCTGTGTCTTTCATAGCAAAGTCTGACCTTTCCTGCTGCACTTGCTTGGTTCTAGCAGAAGCTTGAACAAAAGTGTTTCCCAAAGTTATAATTCTCTCCATTCCTTCTTAGTTTTTGACAGCAAGACCCTGGAAAACTCCTGGCAGCCTTACAGATATGTAAATGCTATTATGTCAGCTGCTTGCATCCTAAATCCTGAAGTACTCTTGAAAAGGACTGATCGCAGCTAGACCATCCACCCCACGGACACCACACTGAGCACCAGGGCTTCCTGACCCTGTGGCGTGCTGGTGCCAAATATCTCAACTTCATCCTTCTCACAGACCTCATAAGAGAGCTTTAGAGGTGAACTCACTTCCCATTCCCAACAGCTAAGCATCAAGGATATAACAGTTTTCTGAGTCACAACAGTCAAGTCCATCTGCTCAGACTTGAGAAAGGTCCTCATACACACAGACTGGGGGAGACCCAGCAAATGGGGTGACCTCCAGGATCTCAGCTAAAGTTGCAGAGAATGTGAAAGTGGACCTGGTCCCAAGCAGGACATGTTACCTTGTCTGTGGTCATCACGTATAGATTTTCTTGGGTTTGGTCAAGGACCAGGTCATTCTTTATGGGTTTGTTTTGTTCAATAGTAAGAGAGCTGTACTCAGTTGCAGTGGATGACAGGAACACCTATTTCATGGAAGAAAGAAAGGTGGTTAATGTTGCTTTTTTTAACCCAAATATCATTGTATCTGGCTATTGCCATAAAAGAAAATAAAAAATGTATCTATAAATACATTAACAACAAAAGGAGGGCTAAGGAGAATCTCCGTCCTTTATTGGATGTGGAGGGGAAACATAGTGACAAAGGATGCGGAAAAGGCTGAGGTACTTAATCCCCTCTTTACCTCAGTCTTCAATAGTAAGACCAGTTGTTGTTAGGGTACCCAGCACCCTGAGCTGGAAGACAGTGACAGAGAGCTGAATGAACCCCCCATAATCCAAGGGGAAATGGTTGGTGACCTGCTACACCACTTAAGACATACACAAGTCTATAGGACCAGATGGCATTCACCCAAGGGTACTGAGGCAGCTGGCAGAAGTGTTCATCAAGCCACTTTCAATCATTTATCAGCAGTCCTGGCTAACCAGGGAGGTCCCAGTTGACTGGAGGTTAGCAAATGTGATGCCCATCTACAAGCAGGGCAGGAAGGAAGATCCAGGGAACTACAGGCCTGTCAGTCTGACCTCAGTGCCAGGGGAGGTTATGGAGCAGATAATCCTGAATGCCATCACAAGGCATGTGCAGGACAACCAGGTGATCAGGCCCAGTCAGCATGGGTTTATGAAAGGTAGATTCTGCTTGACTAACCTGGTCTCCTTCTATGACAAAGTGACCCACTTAGTGGATGGGGGAAAGGCTGTGGATATTGTCTGCCTAGACTTTAGTAAAGCCTTTGTCACCATTTCTCACAGAATTCTCCTGGAGAAACTGGTGCTCGTGGCATGGATGGGCGTACTCTTTGCTGGGTAAAAAACTGGCTGGATGTCCGGGCCCAAAGAGCGGTGGTGAATGGAATTAAATCCAGCTGGTGGCCCGTCACAAGTGGTGTTCCCCAGGGCTCAGTATTGGGGCGAGTCCTGTTTAGTATCTTTATCAATGATCTGGACAAGGGGATTGAGTGCACCCTCAGTAAGTCTGCAGGTGACACCAAGTTGGGCAGGAGGGTTTATGTGCCTGAGGATAGGAAAGTTCCACAGAGGGATCTGGACAGGCTGGATTGATGGGCTGAGGCCAACTGTATGAGGTTTAACAAGGCTGAGTGCCAGGTCCTGCACTTGGGTCACAACAACCCCATGCAACTCTACAGGCTTGGGGAAGAGTGGCTGGAAAGCTGCCTGGCAGAAAAGGACCTGTGGGTGTTGGTCACAAGCTGGCTGAATACAAGCCAGCAGTGTGCCCAGGTGGCCAAGAAGCCAATAGCATCCTGGCTTGTATCAGAAATAGTGTGGCCAGCTAGACCAGAGAAGTGATCGTCCTCCTGTACTCAGCACTGGTGAGGCCGCACCTTGAACACTGGGTTCAGTTTGGGGCCTCTCACTGCAAGAAAGATACTGAGGTGTCGGAGCGTGTCCAAAGAAGGGCAACGAAGGATCTAGAGAACAAATCAAATGAGGAACAGCTGAGAGAACTGCGGTTGTTTAGTCTGGAGAAAAGGAGGCTGAGAGGAGACCTCATCGTCCTCTACAAGTACCTGAAAGGAGGCTGTAGTGAGGTGGGTGTCAGTCTCTTTTCCCTCCCAAGTAATAAGTGATAGGACAAGAGGAAACGCTCTCAACTTGTGCCAGGGAAGTTTAGATTGGATGTTAGGAAAAATTTCTTCACTGAAAGGGTTGTCAAGCATTGGAACAGGCTGCCCAGGGAAGTGGCTGAGTCTCCATCCCTGGAGGTATTTAAAAGATGTGTAGATGGGGTACTTAGGGACATGGTTTGGTGGGACATGGCAGTGTCAGGTTTATGGTTGGATGCGATGATCTTAAAGGTCTTTTGCAACCTAAACGATTCTATGATTTATGTAGTGAAAATCCTGTGTTTACTCAAGTTCCCAAATTCACATTAGGGAAAACATTTCAATTTGAAGTATATGGCATCAAAAGCAGGAAGCAAAGCACAGAAGTCATGAAAAGAAATTGCTCACTGCTCACAATAGCTAATATTTGTATATTTTTTGTAAATACTGATTTATTTTAGCACTGTAAAATTAAAATTCTCAACTAAGAGCCTTTGCACCTGAAGGTGTTCAAATTTGTTGTCTTCCCTTATGGTTACCAACAGTTTCAGCTTCAAATTTCAAACCATGTAGTAGCACATGGCCATCACTCCTTCAAGCAAAAGAAGGTCTTCAGCACTGCATTCTTGACATTTTAACACCGCAAATGTGAACCCTTGAGCCCCACAACACACAGTCAGAATTTACTAGAGCTCCAGCATGGGCTTTGTATTGCCATCTCTATTCACTTAATGGCCAGAATGATTACGAAATAAAAGCTGTTCTTAAATTAGTATGGGCTTGAATAGAGATAAGGCTAGAGCAGCTGCCAGATTACCTAAGGCTGTTTATATAGGGCTCTCAGTAGGTATCTAATCCTTCAGGAAAAGTGTCATTCAGGCAATGCTAATTCAATCTGTGTATTGGATAGCTGAGGTACATCAGAAATAATGTGGTTTTTCTTTGAAATTAAAAATACCAAGCTCCAAGAGAATTTGCTCTTGGTATGTGATCTTATAAATCCCATTTACTTTTAGAGCAGAAGTATTCTATCATTACAGTTCGCAACCTTTTAAACAGCTTCCAGTCTTTTAAGTCCAGTTTGTTACCTTAAGAATTTTACCATCCGACGTTCCCAGAAAGGCCACGGTATGCCCATTCTCCACAGCCACAGTGACAGCCGTGAGATTCATCCCTTCTTTTTGCAGTACCGGCTTCTCTATAACACCATTCTTACTTCCCAAAAGGTACGGTAAGTGTTCAGAGCCACAGGGGAAATTTTTGCTTGCATTCTAATAAGGGATAGCAATACAGAGCGATGTTAAACATTCAGATCACTAATTCCTAGCTAAGAATGAAGTGCAACCCTATTACCAGACAGTATAATACCCCTCAGACATACAAGAGTAGAAAGACAGAAATGGATTGTCTGGCCATTTCCCCCCAGCCAACAGGCACCAATCATAAAACAGCCTGCTAATTGCAAACTGCTTCAATGCTTTCACTTTCCAGGAGACGTGGGGAGAGAAAATTTTTTGTTTCTATTTCATTATAGCAGCACAGTTTAAAAAGTAACCAGTTTGTTTAATTAAAATCAACATGTCAAATAGACTGGGTTGACCAATTTTGTGTTGAAGACTGTTTTTTTAATGCTGTTTTGTTTCTTAATTTGCTGCTATCCATAGAAAAGCAGCCCACTGGCAACCATCTCGTCAACTTCAACACATTCCCTCTTCACTACACTTTAATGCTGAGCTGCAGGGAGTGCCACCAGAAGGAAGTTCATTCACACCTTGCCTTTCCTGCTATATTTGGTAACGAGACTGTCTTTCTGATCTGAAATCCACACCTCCTTTTTGCCGGAAGCCACGGCTGCTCCACTTGTCACATTCATGACTTTTATGTTTGATGCTCACCTCAGATGCAGGGTACTGCAGTAAGTAATATTGGTGTTTGGAAGCAAAAAGTGCTTTTGGCTTCTTACCAGTGCTAGTGACCTACTGTGTGGGAGAGGGCTGTGGTTTCATGCGATGAAGGATTATGGGTCAATACCAACATAAGGTATTCCCATGTCCCATCTTTTCAGCCGTTCACTCCTACCCCTGGAGTGTAGCACACCACTTCTCAAGCTGTGCTCAAACAGCTGCTATGCAAGTGTGTACCCCAAGCTATGCAAGGTTGGGGAATTAAGACATCTTCCTAAAAACTGTCTGAGCTATTTTTAAGATGATTCAATTCCTCAACCCAGTTTAGGGTTGGCTGCAGTAATGAATGGAATGCACAAGTAGGGCTTGAGAATAGGGTGGTGTGGGCAAAAACATCATAAAGTCAACAGAGATGCTGAAAACTGCCTCTCAGAGATGTAGTCATAAATTGAAGAACAGTATCTGGAGGGGTGTAACAGTGACTTCCAAAAAACTTATAGCCAAGGTAATGACAAACCATAAAAAGAAGATGGCCATCATGCTATGGAAGTGTTTTGAGCCAGAGCAAAATATGAACAGCACCTGAATATAAGAAACCTGTGTATTTCCAGCTATCTGAAAATTCAAATCCAAGTGAGAAACAACACCAAACTCCAGATATCACCTACAAGATTCTTAATACCATTTAAAAACATTATAAATATGTTGTCTGAGACCAGAATTGTCTATAGTCATTATCTGGAAGCTGATCATGGGCGTAACAAATCACTGCATTTGACTCAGTAATTTCCATACCAGAAGGAACCCTTTAAAAGAAATGCATTTATGAAACCAATATTCATCTTTCAGAAGACATCAAATCTTTTTTAAAAGACTCAAAATTATTACTATCTTGCCACTTCTTGCTTGATGTGTTCCACAACCCCCCCAACCACATTCCATTTCTATAGTGAATCCAGCTATTGAGTTTTCAGTCATCTGATCTCACTATAGTTTAGCTCAAAGCCACCCCAAAACATGCAGTTGTATATATTCCACTAATTCTAACACAGATTCTAAAACTGATACTGATATTACCAGTCCATGTGATGCACACGGGTTTTCTGCTGCAAAAAGTTTGTAAAATGAGCTGGTATTCTTTTTAGTGTAGCAGTCGTTTCGGTTTTTTTCCATCTTTTCATTGATGTGCCGCAAGGAAAACACACACATGGCAGATTTTAGAGAGCCGTTATCTTTGTTTACTTTGCTGAAGAGGGCAAGAAGAACTTTGTCATCTGAGACAGCATCCGTAGTTTGTCTCTGCTGAGCCATGCTCTCAGCCAGCTCCTCTCCTGGGGTAGTGACGTAAGCAGAATGACAGTGGTCATAGGCACCATCATCATCTTTGCAACCCAAGTCCATTTCAAAGTAGGAATAATAATGGGCATCATCTTTGCACAGACGTGCAATCAGTGTGCGGTTATTGACGGGCTGTTTCTCTTGCTGATTAAAAATAAAATAAACATAATTTTTATCCTCAAAGACTGCCACAAATTGTTGCGTGCTTGATGAGTGATAAGCTGACTTAACAGCTGCCGAGTCTGTATACATTTCAAAAATGTCTTTCCCATCTCTATCGTAGAGCTGCCGAGTGCTGATTATTATCCCATTATCATTTGGTCCGTTCCCTTTCCCAACAAACAGCACTCGGTCATTATTCAAGGAAGTGATCAATCCCACAGTTGATACATTCTCATCGTTGCTTGCTACAAAGGACTTTTCTCCGCTACTGTCTACATAATACTTCTGATTGCTAATGTTTCCTAGATCTCTGATGGCACAGATTCCCTTAAAAAGGCTTCCACACACCACAATTGTTTTATCCACCTTGTTCAGCAACAATAATTTGTTGTAATTGTCAGTCAGTACTGCCTCTTTACATTGGTTTTCATCAATGGGAGGTGTGCACTTTTTGTTGTCCTTTCTTGGACCTGTTTCTACAGACCTTATTACATCCAGGTTTGCTGTAAGCTGATACAGAGCATTTACCACTCCCAAATAGATTATCCCAGTGTCATTATCCACTGTTAGATGATTTAGCTCTGTAGCACTCTGAAAAAATTTCAGTTCCTCATTTCTGCACAAGGTGATACAAAAACAGCTCAAAATGCTCAGTGTCCAGATCCATAAAGCCATTTCTATGTAATACCTGAAGGTGGAAAGAAAATAAGAACATCAAACATATTAAAAAATAAAATTTACACAAAATTCAGCAACATGAAGGGTTTTTTTCTTTCATTATTTCAGACACAAATACACTTATCTTTATACATGTGTAGACATCATGAACATCATGGAAAGCCTCAGATCCAAATTATTATTATATAACCAATTAGATAATCAATCCTGTGCTAAACCACAATGAGAACAACAGACAATTTGAAACAACATAGAGTGACAAGAAGTGGTAGTGCTTCTCCAGACAACTTCATACTGTGTGAATTACTTATTGTTGAGATTTTAAAAATACGTTGGAGGATCCCAGTGTTTCGGGTGGCTCCTCTTTAACAGAGGGGGAGAATTTACATAAAAGTGTTTGAGACATTTGTGTTCCCCAGAAAGGAAAAACAACCTTCCATTGACTACAAGTAAGTCTGGATCTGGCTGCTGATGGTCTTTAAGAAGACATTACACTAATCCTTCATCAATGTAAAGCTGAAAGACGGTAGAGCCCTTAATATGCGACATCGCCTTTGACTGCTGGTATGCATTACAGTCCAACACTTCAATTCATTAGAGCACTGCAACTTAATAGTTTCAAATCTGTTTTAAGAACATCACTTCAGGGATTAAGATTCTGTTACTTGGGGTTTTTTTCAGAATTTTTACTTCCCAAGCAGATCACCTGGCTGTTTGGAATTAGACAAAGACCTTCTGAAACTTTTAAGAAGGAGTCTAATTTTAACCTGAAGAGTTAAATGAGGAGGGAAGTCCCAACTGTCTTCCTAAGCACAGAACATTTTGTCAATGTTTTCTCTAAGTGTTTAGTTCTGAGAGCAGAAAACAGAAGCTGGCATGCTTGAACACACTGATGTTAGGGGGAAAAGATAAATACTGTTTGGAGGAAATATTGAAAAACAAATCTGATCCACAGTATTTTAATTTTCAAAGTTAGCCATGTGACTCCATAGTTTGATGAGGAAAGAACCTGCAAACTTACGGGGAATCTCAAGCTAAATCTGAAAATACCTGGAACTGTGAATAGAAAGGAAATAATGAAAACCCACAAAAGAAAAGAGAAACATTTAACAAAATAATCCAACAGGCAAAAGCCTTGTAGGAGGAAGTAAATAGCATAGAATGCCAAAACGAGGAATGGGAAAAATAATAAAAATAATAATAAAGGAACCATGCTCCTGTGTCAGCTATAACTTCTGTTTTGGCAGCAGCAATAGACTCTGGTGGGATGTGAAAGAGAATTGTCTGAATCATCATTTATACTGGATAACTAAGGTTAAACGTCAGCAACCAGGCTGCAAAAGTTTGAGCAGGGAGGTAAGGACTTTTTTGTGAGCGCAAGCCATCTGCCAGCTCCCTAAACCACCCTGGCATTGCAGCAATGAATAAAGACAACTACTGCCCTCCAGCATTGACTGCATTTTGATCCTCTATGGAGAAAATGCATGTGTGACGGTGAGAACAGCTTTTCTAAAAGCAGAGTGATTCTAACTTCTAAAAAACCAAAAACCTACTAAATGTAACTCAGGATAGTAATGAAGACAAAATAAAAGGCTAAGTTCAGTCTTGTTTTGCTAAAGCTTTTATCATGTACCAAACTGAGTAGCTAACTGCAAAATGAGGTCAAAGAAGAGACAGTACATTACCGACAGCACAAACCTGACTTTCTAATGATAGGTTGACCTCATATGACAGTGACCAGGAAAAGGCTAAGAATTATAACCCATTCTTCAGACACATGGACTTCAGCACATGCCTTGCAATGTAATGGAAGTGTTGGGCCTCTCTACAACAATCTTAGACCTGCTCTAAGGAACCCAGAAGAATTCTGATACTATTTGTCAGAAGCTCCTCTCTTCTTCCTGCTCCCAACGACCTCAATTTTCCAAACAAGCTTTGATCCCAGCTTACATCTCCATGGCTAAATGATATGTCATAATGCATGTCATCTACTTTCAAATGTTCTTCCTCACAGTTATCTGCAATGAAATAAAAAAACAGCTTGACATACTACTGCAATGTTGTTTCATAACAGTTTTAACATTCTACTATCTATCGCACAAGGATGAAACGCCGAAGAATTCAGATTCATTTGTTCCTGTTTTTCCCACAAGGTAATTAGATTATTATAATCTCTGCTCTCGGTCAAAAAAAGCCATAAATAGCTCTACTTATAAAATAAAATATGCCTCAAATGAATGGAAAGTGATTTATTGCACCTTAATTTCTGTACTTGGTTCACTTCCACATCCATTTATTTCAGTGGATTAAAAAAAAACATTTTGTCCATTTGTGGCACTCTGGACACAGAGGCTGCACTTGCAATACACCTGCCTTCATCGCACGGTCAGAACAAAGAGTCTTGCTGGTTCATGCCAGAGCCAGGACTTAACAAAAAGTACATTTTGCACCTCTAAACCAGACTCTTATGGGAGTAATTAATCTCTCTGTACAAAAATGGGTAATGCTTCCTCCCTACCATTTTCTGCCTTGTTTACTTATTAAATTTTTAATCTCAGTTATTCAGAACTACATGCCTCTACATTAATTCTGCCTTTTTTTTTTCTTTTTTTTAATTTACTCCCTGCCACCTCGGTCTCATGCCAAATACCATCAGATTATCTCAGACCTTCAGCAAAGTAACAGTTTTTCATTCTCTGTACATATGCTATGGAAAAGACCCAGAACTAAATTCCCATGCACTTCTCAAATACCAGGCTTAAGGAAGGAAAAAAGCAAACAAAATAGATTTAAATGCACTACAACCACAGCTCATTCTCACCTGATCTTAATTGGGAAGTAGTAGCTGGAGGAATCCTGCTATGACTAGCTGATGTGGTAGGAACCATGAAGTGACACCTTGTTGGAATGACACAGCTACCAGAGTTCTGCCCCACTGCTAGATCAATTTTAATTTAAGTACCCATAACTATGTCTTTCTACTCAAGCAAGACCAATAACCTTAAGTAACAGTCAATTCTTCAAAAGGCATGCAGAAAAAAAAGAGCACCTATAATCTACAAGCACAAAGTGAGTTTCAAATTGACTTCACGCTATTACCCTTAAGAATTAGCACTAGCAACATGCTGACATGGATGTGGTAGGTGTTTTCCTCCTTCACTGCACAATCCTCTGCTGTACCTGTATACAGGAACCTTCAACTTTCCAGCCATCCCCAGACACTTTTCTTTAGCCTTTAATATAACTTTAGCTTTATGTCACTTAATTTCTTACATTCGTTTCCGCTGAAGTGAATGAATACCAAATTTTGCCTGAAATTGGAATAACTGAGAACTAAAGCAAGTGTTACTGCCAAAAACAATGGACAAAAAAGTCTTAAATGAAGGAATAATCTCACCAGTTTAGCTTCTGTGGTGTTTTTGCAGAGTTGCTTTTCACTAACCATATATATATATACTGAACTGAACTCCGTTACCTCATCTAATCCAATGTTTTGTTACTTGAAATTCTGGGTCTAGAGACAAACACTTCTGTCAAGACAGGCAGATACTGATACGCTTTAAAAGTAAGTGGTGCAGAGAACTGTGGTTCTCCCTGCAAACTCTCTCCTAATCAGGGAGACGCCAAAAGATTCAAAAGACCCTAAACTTGCAACATAAAAAAGATAAAAATCCAAAGAAGGCACCCAAATGGCGTAGATATTTGGGGAAAGAGGAATGAAATTTCTCTTCTCCCTCATTTTGAGTAACTTCGCTTCTAGCTTCCAATAGGTTTTCCACAAGTCAAAAAGAATTCAGCTTTCATTTTTAAGCTCAAAGGAATTCAGAACAGAAACTGGAGAATGTGTGCAAGGCAGGGGATGAGCAGATTTTCAGTTTGGATTTCAAAGATTCTACTTCTGTGAGAACTGTAGGTAAATGTGAGCACTCTCCTCCCCAGCTACAACCTTTATTACTATTTCCTAAAACCCATGAACAATGGAGGTTGCTTGTTCAGAGAAGGAATCACCTGGAAAAACACTCTGCAGGATTCAAACTCGTTTCCTGAGAGCATGGCAACATGCTGGAAATGCTTTGGAGAGAGAAAGACTTCTTTTGTAGACTATGGCATAGGTCCAAAATTGGTTTAGTATAATCTCTGAGAATAGCGATCGCTGTGATGGGTGTCCATCCCTTTAGTTGTGACGGCTTGCTGTTAGCAGATGGGACCTGTGGGTCAGTGAGCTGCGGGATGTCACTTTGCAAAGAATTAAAAACCAATGTCCATGTCCTTAGAAGTTGTGATAGTCTGTATTGTTCAAACATGAAGGGAGTAATTTTCCTTCTCCTTCACTGCTCCTCAAAACACAATTTGCTAAGATATAGGGTGTCTTCGTATGGGACAAACCATCCTATCTGGTCAAACTGCTGGAAAAGTGGCAAAAAATGGACAAATACTTGTAATACTGATTCTGCTCCTGATGTGGAAGACAAAAGTTCTGGTTGCTTTCACAAGGCAAACTGTTTTTCTTAAATTTTTTGAGTAATTTTCAATAATATAAGGTTTCTTTTTTAAATATTTGTAACAGTTACATTGATATGGATCTTCTTTTACAAGGTCTGATTGGAAATTATAGATTTGCCAAGGAATTAATGACTCTTACACCCTCAGTCCCTGTGCATTCTGCAGGTGTTTTTCTGCAATCCCTGGGTAAAACAAATGGAAGACACATGGAACCACAAACTCAGATTACTGAAAACCAGGGCTTCCTATACCATGGTTTCATCTGGCAAGAATGAGCTGCAGTGAGTTGTCCCTGGCTGGATGCCAGGTGCCCAGCAAAGCCGCTTTATCACTTCCCCCTCCTCAGCTGGCCAGGGGGAGAAAAATATGACAAAAGGCTTGTAGGTCAAAATAAGGATAGGGAGAGATCACTCACTAATTACCATCACAGGCAAAACAGACTCGGCTCAGGCAAGTTATTTAATTTATTGCCAATCAAATGAGAGTAGGGTAATGAGAAATAAAACCAGATCTTAAAACACCTTCCCCCCACCCCTCTGTTCTTCCTGGGCTAAACTTCACTCCTGACTTCTCTACCTCTTCCCCCCGAGCAGCACACGGGGATGGGGAATGGGGGTTGCGGTCAGTTCATTACATATTGTCTCTGCAGCTCCTTCCTCTTCACATTCTTCCCCTGCTCCAGTGTTGGGTCCCTCCCACAGCAGACAGTCCTCCACAAATTTCTCCAATGTGAGTCCTTCCTATAGGCTGCAGTTTTTCATGAACTGCTCCAGTGTGGGTCCCCTGCGGGGTCACAAGTCCTGCCAGGAGCCTGCCCCAGCATGGGCTTCCCATGGGGTCACAGCTTCCTTTGGGCACATTCACCTGCTCTGGCGTGGGGTCCTCCACAGGCTGCAGGTGGAGATCTGCTCCACCATGGACCTCCATGGGCTGCAGGGGCACAGCTGCCTCACCATGGGCTGCACCATGGGCTGCAGGGGAATCTCTGCTCTGGCATCTGGAGCACCTCCTCCCCCTCCTTCTTCACTGACCTTGGTGTCTGCAGAGTTGTTTCTCTCACACGTTCACACTCCTCTTTCCAGCTGCAGTTGCTGTTGCACAGCAACTTTTTCTCTTTCTTAAATATATTACCAGAGAGGCACTACCATGGTTGCTGATGGGCTTGGCCTTGGCCAGCGGCGGGTCCGTCTTGGAGCCAGCCGGCATTGTCTCTGTTGGACATGGAGGAAGCTTTTAGCAGCTTCCCACAGACACCACCCCTGAGCCCACCCCCAACCACCAGAATCTTGCTACACAAACCCAATACACCTATACCATGGTTTCATCTGTCAAGAATGAGCTGTTCCAGGGCCCAAAGAGGAGTAAATCTATCTCTCGTGCCTGCAGCATCAGCAGAGGCCAGCGGTGGCTGGGAGAGGAGAGCGTGCACTGGATAATTTCCCTGGGAAAAGGGCATAGGCAAGAAGATCCTTACATCACTCTGGAGACTCTCATCTTTCAGAAGATCTGAGGTATCAGCAGCAAAATGAGCTCAGATAACTCACTCCCTGAGAGAGCCCATTAACCCAACTGGACACTGAGGCATCCCACAGCCGGGCTAGCTGGGACCTCAAGGGCAAAAGGACATGTTTGAAAGGATGAAGCAGTGTTGCATGAGCAAGGCCACTGAAAGAGAATTTCAAGGACTTTTCTTGAGCTTTACTTATAAGGTCATCCCCATCAAGCTTCCCACAAAGGCAGAAGATGAGTTTTGGAATGTGTCCAGTCATTTATCAAAGATCACCAAACCCTCCTTGTGTCTTACAATCTCCAAGGGGGTAGGGAGAGGATTAAACAGGGGTCTAACAGGGACATCCTAAACAGGGGTCTAAAAGGGACATCCAGGTCTAATATCTCTGGCAACTACAGTAAAACAGTATTGTCACATACAAACAGGCCAGCAACCCAAACAGAAACGTTTTCCTGTCCCAAACCAAAAAGGTTTCTCCAGGCATTGCAATTGAATTAACAGCTGAGGAGCACAACTGCTTTTCACAGTAGGTCCTGTATCCACCAGCATCCCAGCACCTCCATGCCAAGGACTCTCAAGAACTTGGTGCAAAATCAGCAGGGTTGAGTCAAAAGTTTAAGTGAAGCAAACAGCTAGCAAATTCAGAGTGCATGTTAATAATTATGTCATTAGCTTAAAGCTAAATTAATAACACTGTTAGTGGTCTGAATCAAAACCTTTCATCTGTGCACACCTGAACTCCAAAGTATTTAACATTCTGATCCAGATCCAAATTCAGAGCAAGAGGAAGCAATGTGAGTCTTAATTTTTCAACTAGGAGTCACTCAAAAGAGCATTAAGAACAGGTAATGAGACTCAGAAAATGCATAGTTACATATTTTGTGATCGCACTCAAGAATTTCCAATAATGTGCTGTCTCTGCAACATCAGCAGATAAACAAAAAAGAAGAGTAGCGCTTCACAGATTTATATACGCTCTTAGAGGCAGAGCCATGCTACACCAAGCTGAGCTCTAATGAATTCCCTGGTTTATTACAGTCAGACCTGGCAGAGTTTTGATTTTGAAAATCTTTCATACCATGGATTCTGCCACAGTCCAAGGGTGGGTTTTTTGCTGCTCTTTGGAATCAAGACAAAAACTCTCTCAAATGAAAGTATCTTCAAGAGTTCACAGTGCCAAGTAGCTTAAAAAAGAGTCAATAAAATTAGCTGCTGTGGAAACACCTCATTCCACAGCATTAGCTACCAGCAATTATGGAGTATAAACCAGTCTGAGACACAGGTAGCCTATGCCAGAAAGGTCTCTTCAAATCCTAATTTTTATTATTGTAATTTTTATCATGAAGACAGGTGCTCATATTATCACCTCAAACAGGAGGGTTGCATATACACAATCCAGCCCCACTGATGCAGGCAGGAGCACACACAGGGAAGAAGAAACGCTACACGAGAAAGGCCTGAGTTCCTGCCCTCCTGGACCACACCCTCCTTGCAGTTTGGGCTTCTACATTAATTCCTCCATCTTTTTCGCAATGAAGAAGAAATGAAGCACCCATTTTAATGAGGCCTCACTCTCAGTGACACAAAGATGTAGTTGATCTGCAAGAAAAGCAGCCGAGTGATGTGTTTAATAGCAAGCAGCTGAGTCCGCAGGAATCTGAACCCACAGAATCCCCAATTTGACCTGCTTCATGGGTTTGTTAAAACCATGAGGTCTCTTACCTAACAAAAATTTATGGCTTTTTTTTTCCCCCAACTTCACTGAGCGCTAAGCCCAGTGATGCCCTATGGACCAACATCCAGCTGCATCAGTCTGCAGTCGGCACTGGACCACAGGCCCCCTCCAGACACTCCCAAAGTTGCTTACAGACACTTTTACGTTACCTGATCCTGCAAATGGCCAAATCTAATTTGGCCCCAAGTGTAAACACCCACCGCAGCATCGGAGCTGCCCGAGCTTCGAGGGGGGATGTCTCCCTGTAGCAATCACTGTGCAGGGTGGCCACAGAAGCCCAGCAGAAAGTGGGGATGCGCCATGCATGCCTGCCAGCTCCATGTGTGTCCTGGGTTATTTTACCCCTTCTGCAACTCAGAAAAACTTTTTTGTTTTCTTTTAGCCAGGGGACCAGCAAAATATGTGAGAGCCTGGAGCATGGGAAGGAAACCCAGGGAGTTAGGATAGCTTTAATTCGCTGGCTAATAAGGGTATTACAGCACAAGGAAAAAAATGCATTTATACTGATAGTAAAAGGACTCTGTGTCACCAGCTCCATGCTACAACAACGAATTGCTTGTTTTCAGTGCTAAGGTCATCTTCAAGGACTGGTTTCGGACTTCCCCTGGAAGAAACAAGAAAGGAGGCGGATTTTTCTTCCATTGTGGGGGAATCTGAGCATGACCATGTGGAAACAAACAAAAACTATTCCGGCTCCTTCCTTGCCAGAACCAGTTCTCCCTCATAATTAACCATTAATCACACACACACAAAATAATCAGATCAAAAGGACAATATTTCCAGCATGTGTGAAGCTTTACTTTCCCTACAAATTGCACAAATGGGACTTGAGAGGTCACAGGCAGACGATCCATCTCACCCTCCTCAAAACAGAAGCACTAAACCACACTCCGGATATCCAAGGCAGCCGCAGCCTTTTGCAGCAGCGCCAGCCAGCTTGGTGGCAGTTCAAACCTGCACATACCCCTTGCTGACTTGAGTGTAGCGAAAGGAGAGCTGGAAACAGCCAGGGATTTCCTTGCTGCATTATGGCTGCACAGGACAGCACACAGACTTTGAAAGCTAAGTGGCATTTTGGCACGAGACAGAACTAATTTTTTTCTTCCTGTTACATTCTAATGTTATAGGATCTAATAGAAGAATCATATATAAGCCATAATGATCAGGCTGTATGAAATTTATCCCATAAATCAGGGGGTTAAATCAATTTTAACTCATAAATCAATGAAATGCAAATATGACAAGTAATTCATGAAGCCCCATGCAACAAAATCCTTTTCCTCTAATTCCACCTCTCACTTGGTGGTGTTTGCTGTGCAATTCCCTGTCTCACCATCATGCTGTCTTATTCTTCTGTTTCTCCTGATTTTGTTTTCCCATTTGGGTTTAACAGATTCCTGCATTCTTCATTTTAACGTAGTTATCTGGCTGTGCCAGCGATTTATCCAGAACTTCTGTGAGGTGGCACAGAAGCTCTATGAAAATGGGAAGCTGTCAACTGCACTAAATGGAGTACTACGATATATATTGTACTTAGGCAGCTGACAATGCAAGCCACAGAGAGAGGCAGAGGAGGATGGGGAAAATTCTTGAAACGGAAAGTTTACTGAATGTTGGGAGCCAAGAAACACATAGCTGAGGAATGGAGAATTTTCCTGGCTTCTGCTGCTGGAGATAAATCGCAGGGGTTTGTCTGGTTCGTCTTTCTTGAAATTCTTTAAACTTTCATTTGGACGATTTTTTTTGTCCATGGTGGTGTTGCTCATTTTGATTGCTCTGAGATTAAAGGGTGGTTTTTTTTCGAGTCTGCCCTTCAAATTAATGTTCATGACAGTTTTTAAAAAGCTCTTTTATTTTTCCTGCCTTACACATCTTTTCACATCTTCTTACAGCTCCTCCTCCCCCCACCTTCTTCTTTTCTTCTCTTCTCAGGCACAGCCTCCAAGTTTTCCTCTCCTATGGCTGCTGCTACTACAGCTTGAATACTCTTCTGGAAAATCTCTGATGACAAAGCAGGAGGTAGAAGAAAAAAAAAGGGGGGGCAAAAAGAACAAGAACTTCAGGTGATTTTCAGACCTCGGTGGGGAGCTCAGACATACTGCCTCATTGACTTCCTATCTCTATTCAAACCTTATCTGAAAACCCCTCTTTTGCTTCTTGACTGCTTTTTTCTTGACTGCTTTTTTCTCCTCTTTGTTTCCTCCTGCTTTTTCAGAGAAAATAAAAATACAGAGACATACTTAACTTCATGGCACCTGCTGATTTTACATCCTCAGTGTTCACTCCAGCTTGGGGAAGAGGAGGGAACGTATGCACAAAAGAAACGGTGCTGGGTGAACAGGTGTCCTGCTGCAGGGAGCCAAGAAGAGGTAGCGTTATATGGTGCAGGTGAAGCACCACAGCAGAAACAACAAAGTGGGGGGACTGCTTCTGCTTATAGCCAGATAACTCCTGCAGCTGAGAAGGGAGCCAGGAAAAGATGGGGAGACACATGACAACAGGGCAGAAACAGCTTGGGGAAGCAGAAGAGAAATGTAGCAAGAAAGGGCATGTGGTAAATATTTGGAGAGGTTTTTAAGGTAGTGGGGAGATGAGTGAAATAGAATCCATAAGAAAGAGGACTTGCAGGAAATTGCAAGTGCTAAAATAAATAAGATACACAGTATAAAGGGTTAAGCAGCGGAGATGCAAACAAATACAGAACAGGCTGTGTGTTTCCAAGTCGCATCTGATTGCACTTACTCATTTATCCACTGTGGCTCTCGGCTGCCACAGGCAAGAAAAGACAAAACAGAATTGCAGCATTTTGACTTGTGTTTACCTTTTCCTGTGGTTTTTTGTTGTTTTTGGTTTTGTCTTTCTTTTTTTTTTAACTAAACACATGAGGCTGATCTAAATTAATGGAGTGACCCTGGCTCTAACAGAGCAGTGTTGGCTTGCGCTGATACAATCTGCCCGGACAGACACTGCGTGCACTTCTTCTATGTTTCTATTCATTATATCTCACTCCAAATTTATATAGCCAGTTAACCAGTAATTTGCATGGACCTGACAGCAGCACCTACCTCTGCCTGTCTATTTAAGGGCCTGTTGGCAAACGCATTATAAAATCCCCTTTTTATGGATGCATAACACAGTCATAAAATGTGTTTTCCTAGCTTCAAAACTGTCCAACACAATTTAATCTCCAGGAGCACTTTATTTCAAAAAAGGAGCATTATACAACGCGTGATGAAAATATATTACTGGCCATTTCACACCAGTCCCTGCCTAATCCCTCCAAAACAGAGGTCCTTCCTTTAAAACTGCAAGTCCTTGGTTATGCTGAACACAACCATACAATCTCCACAGAGCGGCTCTAACACATGCGGGACAGATGTGAGTAAAACCAGCCAATTTGCATAGTCGGGCTCAGGACCCACTCCAGCTCAACCTGCCAGCTAGGCCAGGAACTGTTTACGGCCTGCACTGAGGGCTCTAGCGGGATTTAGGTGATGCATAAACTTGCAGAGAATCATAGAACAGTTTGGGTTGGAAGGGACCCTTGAAGATCATCTAGTCCAATCCCCCTGCCATGGGCAGGGACATCTTTCCCTAGATCAGGTAGCTTAACACCCCATCTAATCTGACCTTGAACACCTCCAGTGATGGGGCCGCCACAACTGCTCTGGGCAACCTCTTCCAGTGTCTCACCACCCTCATCATAAAGAATTTCTTTCTTATGTCCAACCTAAACCTACCCTCTTTCAGTTTAAAACCACTGGCCCTTGTCCTGTCACTACAGGCCCTCGTAAAAAGCCTCTCTCCATCTTTCTTATTAGCCCCCTTTAAATATTGAACAGGGCTCCCCTGTGCAGGGTGCAATTTTTACTTGGAAATGCTGCTGTCCAGTAAGTGCACATGCATGTATGGTGTTTTCCTCACTGCCCTGAAAAAAATCATAGGTCTAAGTCTCAGAATTTGTCCCTGTAATTACTGGTACCAGATTTATGATTTTATCCTATCTCCTCAAAGGCTTTCAAGAACCACAAGTCGTACTCCTAAAGATCAGAGGATGCAATCTGAGATGCATAGAAGTAAACAGCAACAGACAAGCAGACTAGCCCTTCCACTGCTACCACTAACAACTCATGGC
The DNA here is from genome assembly GCF_047716275.1 of Strix uralensis. NCBI lineage: Eukaryota > Metazoa > Chordata > Aves > Strigiformes > Strigidae > Strix > Strix uralensis. The sequence continues at coordinate 23,177,073 of NC_133976.1, forward strand.
TTGGGGGATTTATTTATCTGCCTGCTGATTTTGCAATCAAACCATTCTCAAATAGTATTTTAACCTAAAACAACTGCAAAACTCAGAAACATATCTTTAAAGAAAAAAAAGTGGGGGGAAGAAGCACTGTTTGCACTGTAAATAGAACATCTGGTTTTGGTTTCCTAATCCTCAGAGTTGACTCTTCCTAAGAGTTGGTAACTCTAAACCCTCTCTGTCCTTGATAGATGAGTTGGGCTAACCACGCTCAAATAAAGGAGCAGCATTTTTCACGCTTCTGACAGCACAGTGCATCTTTAAACTATTGCTTAAATAAGCGCTGCCAAGGCACCCTGTGAAAAAACACACGACAGAAGATGCAAACCCACGAGTAAAGTCATGCAAACTCTTACTACTTTCTTACCAGAGGAGCCTCAGGATAAGTTGGGCACGGCATTTGTCTCACACACAGTCCTGCCTATGGCAACCCCATTTCCTGACCCCATTTCGTTTTAATGTTTGAATAAACGCAGAAGTATGCCCTGTGAAACAGCCAGTGTTAAAAAATGGAAAAGAGGTCTCCACCGAAACTACTGGCTTCCCACAGACCTGACATAAAATGCCAGGTATGGTCCCAGTGACAAGACTGAGGCCACCTGCTCTCCAGTGTTGTAGCCTCTGCTGCTGCGGAGTTGAATTCTGGTTGTAAAAAGACGAGTTTCTTCTGTATGTTTGTAGTAGGATGGAGAGACCACTGCAAGGCTGCTCAGCAGATGGCGGGAACATTTTTCTCCTCACTGATAAGCGTATTTGGACACATGAGTCAGTAGAGCCAGTAAGGGCCAGCTACATTATACGAGGTGAATAGAGAGCAGTGTAAATCCTCCTCCTTGCTTGACCAGTTTCATCCCACAACTCTAATTATTCAGGCAGCCTCCAAAGACTTCTGTTGGGCAGCTTTCATCATGCATCTTCTGAGCTCTTAGGCTAATTGTTTCTTTTATGACACCCACTGATGTGGTTAAAAGGTCTAATTCAAGTATATTTTACAATGTTTGTTTTGTTCGTGGGATACTTTGGTGTATATATTTAAATATATATTTAAAATTTGAATTTACAGTGGCTGCTCCATGTATTCAGAAATTTCGTACAGTAGATAAACTCTAAATTCAAACACACTCTGCACACTTTCTACAGGAGAACAGAGATCTAGGAAAGTCTTCAAACATGATCATCATGCATAAACACTTTCAACTGTTTGAAAGCAAATAAGCTGAAAATTTATAGGGGTACATTAAGACATAAAGTTTATAGTGCTGATGTGTACAGATAATAATAAATATGCCTCAAAGCAGGACATAATTGAAAACAGAACCTGCATTTCCCTGCAAACAACTGCAGGACAGTCAGAATTACAGTGTTTAACATATGTATTCTAAAGCATTTATTTCGATAGTCTTATTTCCAAGTAATCAGAATGCATAGCTCAGTTGTTTCAGGAGCACTTCTGATTTTACATATGGTGCATAAGGGAAGAACGAACTATTATTGCAATAGCCGAAGACGCCGTGTTTTTGTTCAGGCTGCATATTTCATGAGAGAAGTCCTTCTACAGACTCAAGTAAAAAGGAGTAATTTTATGGGCTAGTTTATTCTGTAAAATATTCCTCCTAATCCTTGTAAAAATATGCTTCATGATAATCCTTTTGCCTGAAAGCATTTTTGCAGACAACTTTGAACATTTCTATCACATTTTATCAGCTTTAAGCTGATCTAATTTCTCTAATTTTCATGAGGTTATTAGGATCTGTCTAGATATCAGATTTGTATAGTTGATCTGGTTTTATATAAAACCCTCAAATTGGTACATTTTAATTTCACAAGCACACATCTGTCTTCATCTGCATCTTGTAAAGTACCAAGTACTTTCTTGGCCCTTAATTAATTAGGAGCAATGACCTACGCATCAGGTAGTAATAGCATCCAATTAGTGGAAATGTATGCTGCTTGCAAAGTATTATCAGTTACATCACAGGAGAGAGATATTTGCCCATTCATGCTGCATGCCCTGGATGTGATGTACCAGCAATCTGTAGCCATGACAGAGTGCTAGCACAAGACTAAAAATTACTACCCTTCGGCCTAGTGTTTTGAATGTGAATTTCTAAAGACATTCAGATGCTAATATTTTGTGCATTTATGACTGCCATCAGAAACATATCTCCAAGCTTTAAAATGCCTACCATTGAGCTCATGAGAATAGGATAACCATGGAGGTTTGTTAAACATGCAAGGCTAGAACCTGCTGGGCACAGAAAGGCTTGGAAGCATTGGAAACCACCCCATGGAAGAGTTTGCCCTTCCAAAACAAAGGTGGAAACCAGTCCCAGAGGTCAGAAATCCCATTTCAACACCCAGAAATCACAGTATGACTGATTCCTCAACAGGAGACAAATTTCCAACAGGTTTTTGCTGCCCATGTACAGAGCCTGTGGAGTCACATCAGAGGAAGCTTCACTCCGAGACATAAATTACTTGTATATCCTTCGATGCTTTGCAAATGATTTTGTTAATACAATCTACCATCAAATAACTATTCATCATCTCCCACAGAAAACAGCAGGAGTTGCACATGTGTATCTGGGCACAGATTTCTCTCACTACCTTTCTATAGGACTTAAATGATGACATAAAGAAAAGCCAGTAGGAAACTCAAACTTACTATTCTCCATTTGTTTGATGGGAGAAAAGCAAGCATGAATTGTAACAGAGATATTCAGAAATTAGTTACTAAAGTACTGAAAAGTAAGGATGTCTGAGATGATGATGATCATTCTTTGAGTATCTCTGAAATCTGTGTTAGCTTGCTCTGAGAATCCAAGTAACAGCAATTCACCAAGGCTTTGTCTCTGGACTAGCTCTGTATCAGCATCCATAAAAAAGCTGGAGTTCATTCAGGCTGAGTACACTGCAATTTGATAGAGTTGATGTGACTGGCAAGTGAACTCCTAATATTGATTCAAAGAAAGATGGCATGGAAGAGGGTTGGTGCCAAAAGATGGAACCACACTGGACAAGCGGCTCAAGCAAGGAGGCTACTCCACCATGAGGGTGACCAAGTTGAAGCTTCAGTGCTTCAGTCTCCAGGCTGCAACACTGGAGTACAGTAGTTTTATTCCTTTGCAAAGGATCTGTGACACATGGGTGAAAAACACTACATAAAATCAGCACTTCTCTCATGCAAGGTTCAAAAAAACCCCCAAAACAAGCACCGAGACAGCTCCAGCACATTGTTAAAATTAGCTGCAGTATTAAACTTTCCTTAAAGTTTTGGGCAAACATCTTCAGGCAGAAAATTCTTATGCATTTCAGACAGAAACATGTCTCTCAGCTTAGTTTTCAAATTGGAGTGTCTATAAAGGACTGCCACTGCCCTTTGGGTGGTCCCTGCTTGCAGTGACTAAGGGAAGGCCTGAAGCTCACCACCATGTCTCCAGCTCTGCTACCTCATGGGGAGAAAAATGGAGCCAGTACTCTGCTACTCGCTCTGGTCTCCATCGTTGCCACATTTGCCTCACAGTAACATGGTGGTCAGGATTCCTACGCAGGCAAAACAAGGGTTTTTAACAATGGCCTTTAGGCCTCAGGTCTAACCATACATGATCATTAAAAAATGGTAAGCAAGAGCACTACTTCCATGCATTTAAAAAGAACTACAGTTGTGCAGTAGGGAAACTATTGTGCAAATCAGTCCATGTTGCCCAGCATATGCCCAGTCACCCTACTCTCCCTGCCTACTTGATGTCTGAAAGCACCCTCTGTCATCAAAATGCTAACAAATTCCCATACGGTCTCATCCACTGATTTTAGTGAAAGCACTAAACTGCCCTTAGAGAAAAAAAGACAACACATTTTTAGCCCCAGCACTCGTAGATTTACTGTTTTTGCTATGGTGTGGTATCTAGCAAGCTGTAAAAGTACAGTTAGATGAGCACGCTTGTTTAGGTTTCAACTTTACCTATACTTGTCTCATTTGGTTTTTAAATAAGGTTTTGAAATAAGGCACTTAAATACTTTTAAGTCAATACTTAACATTTAGATTTGTTTAGACTGAATATAAATATTTATTTAGACATACTTAGGCTTATGTCAAATAAGAGTATTCAGCTAAATTGATATAATCATTCAGCAACATTAAACCAACTTGGGAATTCAGACAAGCCTTTGAAAAGTAAAAGTGTTAATAGTGCATAAAGATTTGTAGAAAAGAATGAAATGAGAACATGGTGAGAAGTAATTTATTTTTTATCTCTCTTGAGAAACTGGCCAACCTCTGGGACATCCCTCCTGCCAGTACAACCACCCAGAAGACACAGCTATAGGGAAACTGCCTACAAAGTGGAATGGGGATAAGAATTGCCTGTGTTGGGTGCATTTGTTGTTTTATTGAAATAATTGATCCCTGATGCTAAAGATAGTAACACCGGTGGGATTCAAATACTCCAGACATTAATGAAGTCTCTCTCACTTTCTGGCAATGGATTTAAACTGTCTCTACTCCCACCGTCCAGTGCCTTCAGCAAGAGAGGCAGTTCAAACTGAGAAGGTTATAATTCAAAGAGCAAAGCAAAATCACCTTGCTGAGTCTCACCAGTGAAGCATGCTCACTGCCACAGGAAGAGCTAGGGGAGGGGGATGGATCCCTACCTCCATACACAAAAGAAAAAAAGATATCAACAAGACAACTACACCACTGATTTGAGAGGCCACTGCTTGATCTGAGTACATCTGGAAAAAATGCAGCAGCTCCATTAGGTGATTAAACAAACATCTCCCCCCTCGAAATAGCTTTGCTCAGCAGGGCTGTTTGCTTATTTGAAAAAGTTCCTCAACTTGTAATGTCTTTCTCATATCCTTCCAGTCTAGGAAGTCTAAGAACCGCTGACAAAGCAGTCTGCCATACTTTGTGTTAGATGGCTGATTTCACTGTACCAGGCACCTGAAACACCAGGGGGTCTCAATCTGACAGTCACATCCCCCATCCCTCCCGCACAGCAAGCACAGTTAACCAGAGCCTGAGGAAGTGCACTTGGTATCTTACTGATGACACAGATGTAACATTTTATTAAGGTTTGTATTAGCCTTTAAGCAGCAGTGTGACAGGAAAAAAAAAATCTACTCAGAAGAGACAACCACCTTTGTCTAGAAGAATCAATGGTCCTTATCCCCTCCAGCACTGCATCAGTATGGGATGGCCATAAACCTGTGGTAGATGCATATGGAGAAACTTCATTTCTACTACAAGCCAGGCCTCTCTCGTTTATACATTTTGGAGTACTATAACAGTGTTCATAATACAACTCCCACAGTCGTCTAGGTAGCCTGACAGGGATCAGCACTTTTATTAATAATGCTTTGTTTAAACTTACTGGAACTGCTATTTGATTTATGAAGTCCTTTGCAAGCTTCAGAGTGATTTGCACGAAATCACTATGATCTGCACACAGGAATTGCTTCACCCAGCCCTGAATGAGTTGGATGACACAGTACCTATTGTCTTAGCACCGCCAACTCTACCCAACAACATCCTTTGACATACGACCTGTCCAATTAAATAAACAGAGTAATTTAGATAGGCAGAAGGTTATTATTAGGGCTGGATGGTGGGCAGCTCACTGAAGCAGGAGTACCATTCTTTGAAAAAAACTTTATGCTGTTTAGCAAAGTTTAATGACTGGAAGCTTTCGAGAGCTTTGCACTGTACTGCATCCAGTGATGAAACATCCAAGCATATAGCGCTCCCTTCATACCAGAGCAGGCAACAGTTCTGAGGTCTTGGGCAAGACTGCTTCCTTCAAAAAGATGTTTGGAAATAAACAGCTTTCTAACCCGTACCTTTTTAGCCCTAATCGACTATATCTTAACTGGACCCTATTCACAGAATCACAGAATCATCTAGGTTGGAAAAGACCTTGAAGATCATCCAGTCCAACCATTAACCTAACATTGACAGTTCCCAACTACACCAGATCCCAGAGTCAACTCTACTCTTAAACACCTTCAGGGATGGGGACTCCACCACCTCCCTGGGCAGCATTCATTTGAACCAAGAAGAGGTAAATAAGAAATCAGGACTGTGCTGATACTTTCACATAATTTTTTTTTTTCCTTTCATCCTGGGGAACTGTCAAATCCCATGTCTTATCGAAGGATTTCAATTGTTTTTCACTATCCCTGACTTATTTGACAGGGGCTTTTTTTTTAAATGGAAGACAAGAGTAAGAAGAAAGAGGATGGTGAATAATAGCAAGAGATAAGTTAGAAATAAGTCTCTTCCTAATGGCTCCACGACAATTACTAGAAAAACTACATTCCTGCATGGTAAAGCCTTGATGTCAGAGCCCAGTGACAGCAGAAGGAAGAAAAAGATCTTACCTCTTCTCAGTGAAGCTTGATACTCAAAGGCATTTCCTTTTTGTGTATTTAGACTCAGCTTTTTTTCTGTATAAACATGAGATCTATCACATGGTCATTTCCCACTAAGACAGGTTCTCAAGCCTGTGCCAGCGCTCCCCCATCCAAAGGACTTCACTGCAAAAATTCTCTGACCTCTTCCGGAGGGAACTGGATGCAGCAAGAATGAATGAAATATTTGTAAGGGGCTCATCCTCTCTAAGTGTCCTTCCAAATCCCAGCCACCATGGTCCTACACTGAGCTTTTTGTTCCTGGCATGTCTGAAGGAGGTCTGAGTATTAGTTTAGCCTACTCTGGTAAACCATTCTTCAAAAGGCTTTTTTAGTCTGCCTAATTGCATTGAAACTTTTATATTCAACTTGCAGGAGTTAAAAATCTCTTCTAATTTTCTTTATTTGGACAGGACGCCAGCTTTATAGAATCATAGACTGGTTTGGGTTGGAAGGGATCTTCAAAGATCATCTAGTCCAGCCCCCTTGCCACAGGCAGGAACATCTTTCACTAGATTAGGTTGCTCAAAACCTCATTCAACCTGACCATGAACACTTCCAGGGATGGAGCATCTACAACTTGTCTGGGCAACCTGTTCCTGTGCTTCACCACTCTCACAGAAAAATAATTTCTTCATATGCCCAGTCTAAATCTACCCCTTTTCACTTTAAAACCATTTCCCCCTTGTCCTGTCACTACAGGCCTTTGTAAAAAATCTTTCTCTGTGTTTCTTATAACCCCCCTTTATATACTGACAGGTCACAATAAGGACTCTCCGGAGCTTTCTCCAGGATGAACCAGCCCAACTCTATCAGCCTCTCTCCACAGGAGAGGTGTTCCAGTCCTCTGACCATTTTTGTGGCCCTCCTCTGGACCCGCTCTAGCAGGTCCATGTCTTTCTGTACTGGAGGCCCCAGAGCTGGACACAGGAATCCAGGTGGGGTACATTTTGAATGATGTTTCCTTGTTTCCAATAGCCTCCCTGACCCACAGTGCAGATACTCCACTCATCTTTCCCACCCCTGAGTATTCAAAAAACCACTCACTGACCCCATGCTTCCAGTCTCCCAGTTGCCTCCAAGGGTTTAACTCTATCTGCCCCCTCTAACAACCTTCCACCTTGTACACTGAACACAAATATGTAAGATTTTTAATTTTTGTAGCTCATGCTGGAGGGGGAGAAGATGGAAGCTGCTGCAAGCACACCATGCCTGTCCTGCAGCCCTGGCTTCAGCCAGGTGCTGGTCTTTGCTCCAGCCCTGGGCTACACAGCTTCAGACAACCACTATTTTTATATTGCGGTAAGACCCAGGGACCCCAGTGAGATTCAGAACACAGAAAGACATGGCCTGATTCCGAGTTGTGCAGCCTAACCCAGCTTGTTCGTGACTGACAAGGAACTGCCACGTCCCTTGTCACTGCTGAAATGCCCCTCGGTGTGACCCCTCCACAAACACATGTTCAGTTTACATGTTATTTAGTAACAACCCAGTATAAATGAACAGCTGTCACAAGAAAGTATCCAGTTCTGACTCTTGAAATTATTTTGGCAAACTTCTTTTCCCCCCACTCAGGTATGGTTTGGACTAATTAGAGAGAAGCCTCCTGTTCAAACGAGCAGCCCTTCCCCATCCATTGTCACACCTTGATGAGAATGGTATTTAAGAGATGTAGGTACTGTTAAGATTTGAGATTCCATCCAATTAAACACTGTTACAAAAGGAAAATTATCCTTTTAACAGATTACTAACAGCACACTGGTTTCTGTTGTCCACATGGGATCCTGAAAATTGACCGGCTGTGTGGAGCTCAACATTTTATACTACTCCAGTGCAGAAATGGAGCAGAATTAGGAAACAATTATTAGATAAGTATGCAACTGTGGCACCATAAAAGCCCCATGGGTAAGACCAATCTAAGGAGAAAGAAATGAAAAAAACAGTTTTCACCTTTTTTTTTTTTTTTTTCCCCACAGTTGGAAATTCATTCCCTGCTGTTTCATATTTCCTATACTGATTGAAATTGTTACCTACTGCATTATTCTCTTCAAGGCCTGGATTTGTTAGGTGAAAGCATCATTAGAAACAACAGGGCTGAGGTAGGGAAACGGGGCTGAATTGAAGAATTCTTTCACTGTATGAGCAGCAAAATGTATTTTTCCCAATAACGTTTTACACATGGCAGAAATTGCTTTTCCACATCAAAGTCAAGACACATTTAAATAATGAATAAGTGCAAGAACCTCAAGGATAAGACATTTACATTTTTAGGAAAATACTGGGTATTAAGCCTGGTCAGCACCAAAACTTGGTTTGCTGGGAAAGCTTCTGAAGATCTTTTTGCCCTCCTTTCTCTGCAGAGCCCTCAGGAACTGGCAGAATCGAGTACTGCATACCTCAAGAGAGCTATACATCTCAGCACAGGAAAGGAATCGGAAGCCTCTTTGAACTTCTGAGCAGGTTGGATCTCTACTAGGTTTTTTCTGTCTAGTAGAGGTAATCAGTAAATAACTGTGCCATTAGCTTGCTCAAAAATGTAAACAATCTAATTTTAGTGAGAATGGCAAAGGAAGATAAATACACTGGATTCGATTAATGCTGATGCTAGAAATTGTAGTAGGAAGTCAGCACTTAAAACTTTGTTCATGCTGAGATTCCATGAGCACCCAGTTGCTTTATCCTGTTTATATTACGCATTCTGGCAGAGTGGTGACCCACATAACCTCCACATTTTTCAGTTAGAGTTACAGTTAAAAAATAGGGCTCAGGTACAACATTTTTTGACTTATGGCATCCCTGGCAACACCTCTGGAGTTCAGGGGTTGCCTACTGGTGGTGATGAGTAAGTACTTTTTTTAACATTAAGTTTTAAAGTCTTCTCTTGATGAAATCCTGGGAATGAGATTCTTCTGAAATGCACAAATATGCTTTTTCAGTCCTGTTTCTAAAATATGAACTTTAAATAGACAAACAGGAAACTAAAATAACCCATGAACTCTGTTTCTCTTCAATCAGCCTCTTAAAGAGTGCTGAGCTCTTTGGCCAGCATTTACAGGAATGTTTCAACACCTCTTGATCTGCTGAAGTTCTACTCTATAAATGGGTTAAAAATATGTGGCATCACTTATAATTTTACTGCTTCTTTCAAAGAGGCACGTGTGAGTTTATTTAATTCATCGGCCTTAGAAGGAAATTGGCCAATTTATTCCATGTTAATGGTTACATGTTAAAATAAACCATTCTTAGCCCTTAATGACAAAAAATGAAAGTAGCATTCGTAAGGTTTATTTGTCATACCAGAGTGCCGTTCTCATAACTTCTGACTATATATACCATTAGTTTTCTATTTTTCTCCCCATATTCCCCAAAATTCTGGATTCTACAGAAGTTGAACTACCTTCACCTTGTCAGCACTCAGCAGCTCTGCTCTTTTTCTCATGGTCAAGACTGTCTGGGAACCTCAGACTAAATATTATTATACTTACTTCCAGCAGAAGCTCGATCCAGACTTTGAGCACTTAAACACAACAGTGGGGATCTCTGTACTTAGATGCCAGAGCCACTTACATTCAAGAAAAAACGTATGCCCTTGGTTGGAGGGAGTGGAGGACGGGAGCATGTGGATAATGCTGTGGTGTTTGTACAGTAGCACTGTATCGAGAAAGATTCTTTTAGGAATTGGGAAATCTTGATTCAGGCTGTTGAGTGCATCTGCACCCATCTCTCTGACGCTTTGCTAAGAGATGCTTTTGCCCGAAGCAGGGCTCCTTGATCCAGTGCTATACAAAAACCACTTCTACGTGTACAGGAACAGATTGAGGAAAACCTGACTTCTAGGGCACTGAGTTGCATGGGTGATCTTGGCTCCTGGCACAGAATCAGCTTGTGTGTTTTACCCAGTGATGAACACAAAATATGTAACCCATTTTCAGAGTGTGAATTTGAGTTGCCCTCAGTTTAACATGGGTATTGACCTCTACACAACCACAAATAGGACTGGGAAAACCCCTAGAAAGGAAGGTTTCAAATACCTTTTTTCTCCTAAGCATTCCTTGCCAACTATTTTGGGCATTCTTGCTCTGCATCCTGGTTGTTCACAAATTTGTTCTCATGGGCTTAGTGCTCCCCACGCAATAACTGGAAGCAGAGGCACCTGATCTGCTGCTCACACTTGAGGCTGCTGATCACACTTGAATTAGTCACTGCTCTGAGCATTACAGGCCCACATCCTTCTGGTGGTCTAGCCTTACAGCTGGTGGCCTGAAACAGTACTTTAAAAAAAAAAAAAAAAAAAAAAAGGAAAAGAAGAAAGAAAACCTACCAAAAAACTCCTCCATGTATTGGGACATGCTGTACTTCTTTTTTCAGTAACATAAAACAAAACTCCAATGTCACACTTCCCCTGTCAGAACACAACCTAGGGCCCTTAATTCTTGTCTCAGAAGGCAATACACTTCTACCCAGTTTCCATTACTTCCTGCTGCTGGAGAGAACCCATTCTCACCTAGCCACTGCCGTGAAACACTCATCTATAATATAACTCTTCCTTGAATGTTTTCTTTTTCTCCTGAAAAAGGATTTGGAAACAGCAGGGATACGAGCACTCACCTCTTTTAAACTCTGCATCATAACCTTTATGATATGTTTTATCATCAACCATCTTTAAGATTTTACCAGGATAACAACTTTGCCTTTGCAATGGCTCCCACAGTAGTCTTCAGTGAAAATGGGGAGAGCTAAGATGTAAGAGACTAATATTAGAATTACGTGGAGTAAAAGAAGAGGGTTTACAGTCTGCTAAGGGAAATCTCAGCAGTAAGCCATGAAAATGCTGGCTGCTAGTGCTGTACATCAGCGAGCAATATCCAGAGTTCCTCAATTTACATAGGAAATATTTTTAATAGGCACGGTACCCCCACCTCTCAGCCACTGACTTGGTCCCTCTCGCAGCTCCCCAGTAAGTCTGCAAGTCCACAGATCATCAGAGCTCTCGCAGGGATAAGGGCGATGAAGCCTGGCGCCTGCAGTGAGCATTTTTCAGAGTGTTGCCATGGTGATCTCCAGCACGCTCATCCCCTGAGAGCTCAGCTCAAAATTCAGAGGGAACCAAAGCAGGACAAAGAAATGACACCCAAGCAAAAGCAACAGGGAAATTACTTGTAATAAGCATACATACACACTTTCATACAGAAGCTTTCAGAAAATAGTTATTTTTAGAACTGAGTGGTCTGTAGGAAAGAAGCACAATCTTCATAGACACAACTCTAAATCAGGATGGTCTGTGAAATAAAACCAAGAATTCCTAAGCCTGTTTCAGCTTGTGGATCAGTATTTGGCACAGGGCAAATCCTCAGCCTCCGTACTGCAAAAATCCTGATTTGTACAGTAAGGACAGAGGACAAGAGATAACTAAGCAGATAAAAAGATAAAGATGCCTTTAATAACGTAACACGGTAGAGCAGCAACAGATCACTAGATAATCAAAATCTGACATTTACTTTTTAGAACATTTCATTATTCCATGAAAACAGTTAATACAACAATTCTTAAGTATTTGAGCAATTTAAATTTTCGCCAAATACTTTACATCATCTGTTGGTCCTTATGGCAGTTATACTCTCTTACTGCATTCTCAACAAAAGGGAATTACATTTGTGTGAACATGAAAGCAACACTCTGTCAAGTGATGTACGATCTCGATATATAGTTGAGAAACCTGTTGTATGGTGCTTTCATTCCTACCCTACAAAAGCACTGTCTTATAGTGGCCATACACACAGAAATAAACCAGCAAGAAGAGACACCAAAATTCAAAATCTAGGCCATGTCAGATATGCCACAGTCCAGAAATAATACTAAATGAGAGTCAATCAATGTTTTGCCATTAGGCAGCATGTTTCAGACAGAGCTTATTATCAGACACTGCCAGGCCCTTTTATGTCTAAAAGGGCTCTGAGATCAGTTAATCTCACATAGCTTGATGCTCAGCCACTTGCATAGGCTAGTTTCTTCTCCAAAAATACATGATAATTCTTTTTGTTTCTACCTGGGCTTCTTATTACTGTTACAGACTTTGTTTGTCCTCTCCATGTCATCATCTACTAGATCTTCATGTAAATACTTAATCATGTTATGAAAAACTGCCTTCTTCCAAATAAGGATGGAGCTTTTCGGTCACATCTGCTTTAAATTGCATCAAACCTTTCTGGGTTGGTACAGCACTAACCACTTCAGAGCCTTGCTCTGTCCCCGCTCACGAAATATGGTGTGAAGTCTGTCGCTGACGATGGCAGGCAGCACTTTACCTGCCGCCTTTGGAGTACTGCCTGATGCTCATCACTGTGGAAGGTCACCTGCTGAGATGATGTTCACGAAGGTTTGGTTTCTTCAGTATATTCACATTCTCACAGTCCCGTTGACAATGGACATAGAAAGGGTCATGTGGAGTAAATTGCCCAAGCATCCATTTGTATGATGCAGAAGATTTTACTCAATACATGTGCCCCTCTTCACTCGGGTCCCTTGGTTAGTCTTTCTTTGCTATCCATTCATCAAGTGAATTCTCTGTGCTTCCCCAGGCTGCCACCTCCCTGGTTTTCAAACTAGCACAACTAGAACAACTGCTGGCTGGAGGAAGGGCTGAGAGAGAGACCCAACTACAATCTTTGGTATTTTTTATTTTATCTTTAGCTCCTTCAGTCCTAAAGGGTGATGACACCTGCCTTGAGCAGCCTCCTTCTATTTTAAGCTTTCTTGATCCCCTTTAACAGTGACTGATTTATTTCCAGCATATACTGGTATTTCTGCTCAATTGCAGGGAAAGAACTTGAACTTTAACAGGATCCCTACAAAATCACTGATTGCGGTAGGCATAATATTATGGTTCTTATGCACTCATACCTTGATCCCTTCAGGGGAGAGGTTTTATTTACCACGAATAAAGATGAAGGCTGACAGACAGCCTTCAAATCAAAGCACGAGCCAGAAAATGTCTGATTACTCCCGGAAGCAGCATTTAACAGCTTAACTTAGTCTTTATTTAGATATTGTTTTGCATATTTCACCCATAACATAAGCAAACTTGTTGTGAACAAAATAATTTGGTAATCTAATTTATCAAAATCACTCACACACTGACAGACAGGAATTTTAGTAAAATTTGCACTTATGAGATCAATTTGTACTAATTTCCATCTCTTAGATGCTTATGCCTTTTCCAGGGCCAGTGAATGGAAAATTGAGACCCTAGTGCAATTCCAACCACTTCCAGAAAACACAGTTGTACACTGTAATGGGAATTTACCTGAAAGGCTCTACTTTCCTTACTTAACAGCATGCCTTCTACCACCCACTACTTGTATGACAATATTTTACGCGGATACTGCAAATCTTTAAAGCATGGGGACAAATTAACTACAAAGCGGCTGTCAGATATTTACCTTGCCCAAGAACGTTAGACGTATTAGATTAATGCCAAAGACAATAAATGTAGTTCAGTAAAGGAGTTGGCAGAACAAGACAGGAAGCATCACTGCAGAGATGCTTGCCTCAAAATCACATGTCTCAAAACATCAAATGTGGCCCCTCCTTCTCTTCCCTTTCCTCTCCCCAGTTATTCAGCAATTGAAGTTACAGGCAAGGGTCCTGTCAGCTGCTTAACAGACACATGAGGAAGATCACAGCATGCCTTACACCTCACTTGGGACACTTTCTTTTTCCTCTACTGTCCTTCAAGGTCAGAATTTCAGCTTAATCTGGTGAATCTGACAGCAAGCAGCTTATCCTTCTCTCCATCCGATGTCCTGCCATTCATTTCAAAGAAAGATCTTGGGTAAATGTTATACTTCGCCTAACATTTGGGCAGAACAGTTGATACCTAGTTCATCACTAGTATGCACCCATACTTATTCCACCCATGGAAGTGGAAGAAACAAGCAGCTAGGGGAGATGGGAGAACCAACCTACCTTGTTCAGCAACAGCGTGGACTGGTACCCAATAAAGTGACTGTATAAACATGTCCTGACACAGTTTAAGTAAAACACCTTCAGTAGGTGTCCTACAACTGGAGAAAGAAACGCTGCCTCTCACCTTGTCAAAGACAACAAACAGACAGGCTTGTTGGGAGGGGATGTTATCTTCACTTGTTCTTCTTTCGTGAGAATAAATGCCAGCTTTTCTATAAGACGACTATTTTCAGGGTACCACATTTACTTACAATAATGTTAGCATATGCAATTTTGCTCAAGTCATGCAAAATAGATGTATTTGGAACATTTTCCTTTCTTTAGTTTTTGTTTCCATTCCCCATCTACGTCATTTACTTGTTCTTTTCCTCCTGGTCCTATATACTTCAAAGACATATTTTCAAAGAACAATTTCTCTCAGCATAGCTTGTAGCTTGCCCCCCAGCTGTAAAAGCTTTGCTCACATATACCTCCCTTAGGAGAGATAATTTCTTTGCATAGAGCTCCTTTAGGCAACATCTGTAATCATGCGAACAGGTAGAATGTTCCCATGTGGTGCAGCTCAAGAAGGAAGCATACACATCCTGCAAAGCAAACCCAGGGTAGCACCACAAATATTTATATGCCAGATAAAATCCATATTCTGTAGCTTGGACCACTATAAACAAACGCTATCCAATATATCTTTCAAGTCAATCAACTGAAGAATTCACATATGGATGGACAGCCTGATTTGAGTTCACCCAAGGGTATGAAAAACCTGGGAATGCAACAAATCAGCTCATCCCTGGGCCATACACACCTTCCCTTCCTAGCACCATCCTGGCCTTTGAACAGGATCTCCCTGGCTTTGTGACCAAGCAGACCTCTCTACTGTCATTCCATTACTGGATACTTCTAATGAAGCACTGGCAGTCAATGCCACTGCAGACCAGAGACCAAACTAGTCTGGTTTATCCTGTACAGAATGATATAGCTCAGGCTTTCTAAAGATGATGGCTGTAAGAAGTGCTAAAGGACTTCAGGAATCTGCTCCACCACCCTCGACATGAGCTGTACTGTATGTTTCTTCTCGTTACAATGGAAACAGTACTGTGACCCTTTCTTCCCCTCTATGAGTGCCCTGAAGAGCCAAATGGCCAGTAGCCTATGGTGGAGACTTTCAGATGTGGAACTGATGCAGAGGATGCCAAAGTCAAAACTGTGACCAAGCTTGCTGTTCTTAGGGAGGGTCCCCTGGCATCCCCATCCTCAGGACTTCTCTGACATGCAGTAAGAGGATCTCAGCAGAAAACACAACAGGAAAGGAAGGTAAGAAGAGGGTGTCAGAGTATAAATCATCATAACACTGCCCGTAACAGGTACCATAATTTGCAAAGTCATCATTTCCACAGAAGGGGCAAAAATTTTTTTTTAAGAAATAAAGTTAGATGCAGCTCTATGTTTATGTATGAAAAATAACCAGCCAGAGCTCTCAAAGCAATGCACACCTTCTGCCTCCTCAGTGCAACCAGCACCACTGTTCTTCCTGCAGGTTCAAAAAAACCCCAAACCAGAACAAGCTCTAAAAAACATGCTTTTTGTAAACATAGGTCTAGCTTTGAAGAAAACCGTGGCACGTCCCTTCACTTGTCTGGAAATTTCCAGACACATTTTAAAGAAAATACTAGCTGTATAAACATAGAGATGTAATGTTTCGCAAACTCAGAAATTCCCAGGAACTGTAATTTAATAAGATTCATTTAACTAGTCACAAATTAAACTGATGCAAATCTAAGGAAAACCAGCAAGGACAAACAAGACTGTATTTTGTGTATCCCTGGAAGAATTTTGTTTACTCAACCACTGGCTTACTGACTGACACTGAGAAATCTCCTACTTAAACTAGGTATTTTTATGTCTTGATATTACTTTATGACATTGTGCCTGATCAAATTGAGTGCTGCAGTAACAGGACACTAGAATATTGTCTAGCTGTCCAAAGGAACAGCTATTTTTAAATATACTGTCTTTTGCACATACTGTATTAACTGAATCAAATAAGGTTGAGGCTTGCCTTGAATTTAGCCCTGAAAAAATATTAAGCAGACAAGTATTTAATTCTTACTTTTATGCTTGTTAAATCATTTAATTAAATATAACATTAATTGAACTAAAGATTATTATACAGAATTTTCTCAACTCATACATTTAAATGCATTAAAGCAGGGAGAAAAACAAAACAAGAACACAGGCTGGGCTTATAAACAGATTCATAAAAACAGCATTAAAAAAGTAACACCCTGAGAGCACAGAGCATTTTTTTTTCATGTTTGCTAGCACAAAAGTAACAGCAAAGGTTAAGAGCAGTGGAGGTTGCATATTCCATACAAATCAACGCATTAAAGTAAACAATTTCCATTTAGCAAAGCGACATACCAGTTCACCTAAGACAATTTGCTTAAACAACATCACTGCTATCATAAGGCAAGAGGATGCAGAGCAGGAACAGAGCAGAAGTGCTCAAACTGCTAGCTATGAAGAAACGCACAATGGCCCTGCAGCCAGGCTGTTCCAGCATCAAACCCAGGAGGATCAGCAGCATGAAGGCTTCAAACGGGCTTTTGCAGAAGCCCTGGAGTGAAAGCCCTGTGCAGGAGACCAGGAGCAGCAGGGACCACCACTCCAGCCTTCAGGGCTGAAGGGAGCTGCGGGGCAGCTGAGGTGAGGGGGTAGCACTGCCCTGCCACACCCAAGGAGATCCCCCCAAAGCCCTGCTCCCTGGGTCTGTAGGCTCAGAGTGTGTGTCAAAAATTAATTAGATCTGAAATGAATGGGGCCTCCTAAAATTGTTTTGTTTATTAGCAATTCCACAGTTCCTACAGGCATAGCATTCAGAGGCTTCCCCTGTACCCACAAGCAGACAGCAGCAATATGAGCAAGAAAAGCAGAACAGTGCCCTTATCTGTGCCTGTTCATACTGGTATTGCTCACACTGGTATCATTCACTCGCCTAAAATTAAAAAGAAGGGGGGTGAGGAGGCAGATTTCACCGACTCCAATGTTGGCAGTCCTGTGAAAGGGCTCCCTTTGACCAGGAATCAAAGGTTTATGGAGACAAAGCTAATGTAGCATCTGAGAATGACACTAAAAATGATATTCAAACTCCAGAATCAATGCTAGAGTCAATGCTGACAGCTGATTTGCAACAGTTCCCTCTAATTCTGTAATGCATTCCTTTTTCTAAGCAGGGACAATTCCCAATTTTCATTGCCAGACACAACAAGAAACTTGGTGCCAATATTCTCACTTCTGTGAGAATACAGAATAATACCCCAAATGGGCATCACAACCTGCTTATTCTGTAAAATCCTGTAGGCTGACACACTGACTTGAGAGTGTTACCAGGCGTTCATCCACATCTCAGTCCCACTGTCGATTAGGAGAAGGAAGAAACCTGTTACAATGTGGGTGATAACCAGGCACTTGTATTCACCAGCCTATAAACCAGGACAGTTTAGGTTGGTAACTTTGACAGAAATTTCTCAGTGAATTTCCTGCCTGCATTCTCCCAAAATTGAGATAACCCCAAGACTTCAAATTCGGCTTTAGTAGGACAAAGAACTGATGTGAAACCCTATTTTATTGCACCCAGCTTTCCTACTAGGTTTCACTAGGCTTGAATAAGCTGCTTTTTGCTTTCTCTTGATCTCCCCAGGATGCAGCAGCACTTGCCAAAAATAACTATGTTTTAATTTTCCTTCATAATTCCCTTGCAGAGGTCTGCACTGTTTTAATGCTGTAGCATCACATATCCTTTTAATCCCTGCCTACACATTTTAACATTTCAAACACATGATTATTTATAAATGAAAAGCCACCAGAGCTTTGGTGAGGTAAAGTGGTTTTAGTGGGGACTGAAACTGGGGAGGGGGGAGAGGGGAGGGTGAGTCATCATTTTCTGGTTTTAATCCTTCACTCCTCTGTTTTGGGCTTTCTTATTAGCAGTAGTGCTTATTCACTTTGAGCAGAGCCAAGACAGCAAACAAGTCCTCTGAATTTGAAAGCCAAACAATTCCAACTCCTAATTCAGCTGTGCACGCCTGCTCCAGGCTGTTCAATCCCTTGAGACCCCTTTTTGTAGCATAGGCTTTTCCCTCCTTTAAGTGCCAACCCATCGATGGCCTTTGGCTGGGGTTTTGTCCATTCCCACCTGCTCCTGCAAGAGGGAGAACAGACTGGGATGGAGTGACGCCATCCTTAAGTTTTGTGCTCTATTCAGGGCTGGGCATTGCCACACCAAATGGAGCAAACAGGTTACAAAAACTGTTTGCACGGACAAAGCAAGGCACTTGAACACCACCACCACTTCAACTAACACACCACTTGGAAACAAGTTGCACTGCATACTGAAGGGGAGACAGCACTTGTTCAGAATCTCCTCTCCTTTTCGGTCGTTGCTCAACAGGGCAGCAAAAAATTTGTCCTTCAGCCCAATTATACCACTCTGCTGATGCTGTAACAAAAGGAGAAAGAGCCATGACAGAAATAACAAGGTAACCTGCATCTCTAATGGAAGCAACAGCAGGAGGTAGAAAAATTAACTGCCATCACACACCATTTTTCTTCCCACTTCAAGCATCCTCTCCCTCTCTAAACACTCCTTCTATACCCATCTTCCTGAAAAAAAAAAAATCTTCTAAAGACTGACCCTCCCAAGCCCATCTATAACTCATACTGTTTGCACCTCCACTGAGAAACAATCCAATTGGCAGCATGCAGGTTCCAGCTCTAGACTTTTTAGGGACGCTTAAGATTTGAAAAAGCCTTAGCATGGATGCCTCAAGGTTCAGCTGCCACATCCACGTTTCTGTACCAAAATACTTGCCCTCAGTTTCAAAAGTGTGAATACTCTTGCGCTCCAAGTATAATTTAGGACAAGCAAGAATATGCAGAACCTCTGAGAATTAAACTAGCTATTTCAGTAAATTAACTAGGTAGCAACTGTGAAAATGCTGATGCTAGACAGTATTTCAGCTTCCTGGGCTATAAATGGATATAATTTTTACTTACCTGACAGGTGTGCCATGAGAATTAGCTAATATTGACACTTTGATCTTTAAAATGCTTTGCCAAGTATTAATTAAGGAAGGATCATTTTGCATTTAAAATAGCTAGGATTTTGAAGTTGAATTTGTCTCCATCCCTCTCCTAAAATGGTAAAGAATCTACTGTTTATTTTTCTATGTATTCCCCAGGAGACTATTTTGGAGAAATATGAGGAAGAAAGACTGACATGAAGATCTGTTTCAAGGAAGATGAATGGATACCTCTAAATAAAAAGCTGTGTTTTGTTGCAAGAACCTTCTCTCTTGTGGGTCTTGTAGCCACACCTGTAGACTTAGGTTAAATGTTACTCAATGCAGGGGTAAAGGACCCCCCACCCTGCAGTAAACCACGTTTTTATAACTAACCTAGTATTTTTCACAAGGCAGGTCTCAAAGTGAAGTATGAGAAGTTCATAACACGTTGCAGATACTCAAATACTGCATCTAGTGGTAAAATGTGTCCTCATTTCTCCATAGAGGGAAACGTGCCAACATATGGGCAAAACTCTATTACGGTTTCATCTGTAGCCAGTGATATAAAGCACATCCAAAGCTGCACGATGCTTTTGTTAGATGGGTCACCCATGTAAGCTGCTGACAGGGAAAGATGGGAGAGCCAAGGCTTGCCCGCAGAGCCAGCTCTCTCCCAGCCACTCTGCGCTCAATAATAACCACAGGACTTTCACCATGGGCTCTGTTGTTGCAAAGATCTAGCAGCGAAGGGATGACATTTGGCCCTTCCATGTCCCAATGAATATAAACCTAGATTAGAGTGAAATAAAAGATTGTACTTGATAGCATATGGGCAAACAGCAGCATAAGTCTGCAAATAAGCTGCTCTGCACACCCCAGAGAGACCATTATGCAGGGCTTTCCTGTGGTTGCTACTGCTGGTGGTTACAGCCTGACCTGGTGTCACAGGCTACTCGTGCTGGTAGTGCAGAGACGTCATCTCTCCTGGAGCAGCAGTATTTTCCTTACTATCAGCCAGGCAACACCGGGAAGACAGAGTCAAAGGGAAAGAAAAAAAGACAGGACACAGGTACTGGGAGGAATACCAGAAAGCACATGCATGAAGATAGGTGCAAACCCTGTGTAGTCTCCCTGAATGTCCTCTAGCGTCTCAGGGTGACAATAGCAGAAATTCTGTGAGAACATTTTGCAAAGCCCATGTCTTGTTCTCGCCTGCTGTCCAAGACACACAGAAGACACTAAACAAACATTAGCTGGTGTTTTGGTGACTTAAGTCCTATGGATCTAAAGATGAGTCTTAGAGGTGATTCTGGGGACTCAAGTCTGTTTGATTGTCATATCTAGAAAATACTAGAATTAAAGTTCCTTATGGGAATCCTTCACGATAGTCTCTTTGACGGGAGACTTTTTCCCCCATTCCCATGCATCATTTCATGCACAGCATAGACATTACTTAATGAACTAGTGACTCTCCAATATTTATTTTTGTCCTCATTATCCAGTGTGGCTCTATGCTTTATTTACCATGCTATCCAAATGCTGCTGAGAATTACTTATAGCATTCACAATATAGGAGCCAAGTTCTTATAAACAACAATTAATTTTACAATACCCAGCTGGATCCTGAAACTAAGGTGGACATTTTTGGGATGGGCACTCTTTTTGAGCAACTACTTTATAATCCTAGAAGTCTAAAAAGCATCTCCATAGACTTTCCAGAAAGAACCTACCTACCAGCAAGCAAAGTTTAGCGACAGCACATGACATGAGGTTGTCCTCACCCTTCACAAGGGTGTTTGAACCAGGCTATTTACAGTGCCAGCACGCATGTTTTACATAAGAAATACCATTGAGACCAGTGAACAAAACACCCAATGCTACATTAAGAACATGTTCCAGGGATCTCAGATTACAAGATGTGCAGTGAGAACCTAATTTTGGTATCTAAATAGGGCTGGGTGTTCTTCCCCCCCACCCTGTGCACTTTCCTGCCTGTGTTCTACTTGACGGTGCCTCTTCCTGATTCCCTGAGGTACACGCTCCCCCCCTTCTCCTTGCAGTCACTGCCTCAAGATTATTTTGATGTATCATCAGTATAATGCAATACAATTAGCAGCTTATCATCCCCTCCACTCTATTTTACATTTTTCCTAGCCTTTCCCTATTTTTTTAAGGGGAAAAAACCCCTTTCCATCCCCATTCCCTCTCTCCTCTTCACCAAGTGAAGAAACACAGCAACCCAACATTTCACTGGATTCCTCCAGCATCCCAACTTTGACTTTCAGCTCCATGAAAGATCAGTCCAGAATTCTGTTGGAAGAGAATGAGGAAGAGGAAGTTTCTGCAAGTTTATTCCACTTTCTGGCTTTATGGGTATCCAAAGACAAAATCCTACCAGCTTTCCTACCAAACCATTATAATGTATTCAAACCCTAGTTTAAGATTTAATTTTAAATTTTGACTGAAACAAAAAATTTTATTAAATATCTCAGGATGCAATACAAATCAAAATTGCAGGAGGAGGTGCTGGATTTCATAGCTTCAGAGCTCTACCTCCAGGTTGTGAGTAACTGCAGGCAAAGCCACTGCTCCTCTTGCTTCCTGTTAAGTGCTTTGTTCCCTCTCTTGGGCTCTACTGACTTTTTATATGAGAATGTCTTCATAGCCACTTCTGTGATACAAAACCAAAAGTAGATATGAAAAGGTATTTTCTCCTCTCCACATAAACTTGTTAATTTGGCGTTACTACAAAAATACCAGTCAATGTAAGCCAATTAATTTTTAAAAAATTATTCAAGTTTAGAAGGATAAATCTACAATTTTAATGTCAGATATCCGCAAGAGACAGATCAAGAAGAAGGTTTCCATTTAGGAGCTCAGTCTACACATGCACAAAATTAAAATATCAGAAAAATAACATCTATTGGAGACCAAATTTATTTTTACATCAAGGACAAAGTGCTAGTATCCATCTCCACAAGGATGTGTTTACTCCTCTGCCAGTTTCATGACCAGCTAATAATCATGTTGTCAATAGTTTATTACTCAACTTCCTGAAATACAGCTGTACTTCATGTCTTTTATTTGTTTTCACATGTATACGTATATGAAGTGACATTTTAACTGGGCAGATATCTTTTACCCATACTCAACCCATACTCACAGGGCACTCTCCTGCTAAATAGGCACTTAAAAAACTACAAACAAACAAACCCCAAATATTCTGCTTATTTCACAAAAAATGGGAACTGAAGATAACAGTACCTCTTCCCAAGTTTCCCAGGAGAAACAGTTGAAGATCAAGTTGGTGAGAATAATGCGAAAGTAACTCAAGAAAAACTTTTACATGTACAAACTTGTCACAAACATGGAATTGTTCAAGAAGTGCCACTGGCCTGAACAAGGTCACTCAAGATGTACTTTTAGGACCCTGGAGTAACTAAAGTGACTGGTCCCAGTAAATGCCTTCAAACTTTGTTTTGTTTTGTTCAATACAAACTGGAAGGTTTTAAGGATTTGATTTTGTATCTTATAAGCCTATATAGGTTTCAAACTGGGCCAGATACCAGTAATGTAGATACCAGTCAATGCACAGCCTAGTCTGTAAATCTTTAGCTCAGGTACAATGTTGTAAAATCTGAGGATCTTCATTTCAAGCAATTCCGTATCAGTAGATAACTCTATATAAATGTGCTGGGTTTGTGTGTGTGTCAGAGGTTTTTGGTAGTGAAGGAGGGGGCTACAGAGGTGGCCCCCGTCAGAAGCTTCTTGAGGCTCCCCTGGCTCCAAGACAGACCTGCCTCTGGCCAAAGCTGAGCCAATTATCGATGGTGGCTGCATCTGTGTGATATCGTATTTAAGAAGGGGAACCTGGGAGGAGGAGTTGGAGGTGTGAGGGAGACATTTATGCAAACACCAAGATCAGTGGAAGAAAGGAGGAGGCAGGGGGGGCGGTGTGGTGTTTGTCAGAGCAGAGACTCCCCTGCAGCCTCTGGAGGTCCACAGTGGAGCAGATGCCCACCTGCAGCCCGTGGAGGACCCCACACTGGAGCAGGTGACTGCATCCAAAGAAGGCTGGGACTCTGTGTAAGTCCCCACTGTTGTAGTAAGGCACCTGGAGAACTGCAACATGCATCAGGGACCCTGGAGCAGCTCGGGAAGAGGTGCAGCCCGTGAGAAGGACTCATGTCGGACAAAGTTGATGGAGGACTGCCTCCTGTGAGAGCAATCCCATGCTGGAGTAGGGGAAAAATGTGAGGAGTCCTCTCCCTGAGGAGGTAGGAGTGATGGGACTGACTGTACCCCCCATTCCCCATCCCTCCATCCACTGATGGGGGAGAAGGTAGAAAAACCAAGAGCAAAGCTGAGCCTGGAAAGAAGGAAGGTGTGGGGGGAGGTTTTTCTAAGATGTGGTTATACTTCTCACTGTTAAGTGTTGGTGGTGGTGGTGTTTGAATTAAACTGATGTTCTTTTTCTTCCCCTAAGGAGTCTGCCTTTTGCCCATGACCATAATGGGTGAATCATCCCTCCCTGTCCTGATCTCGATTCCAGAGCCTTTTCCTTTATTTTCTCCTTCCCATTCCTGAGGGGGAAGGAGCGAGTAAGTGGCTGCGTGGTGCTCAGTTGCCCACTGTGCTCAAACCATGAAAATAAACCAGACAGCATTTTGCAATGTTCCTGTAGTATCTCACTGTTTCAGTACTATTGGTCAGTTAGCAATTTTAGAAGACAAGTTTATAAAAGCCCAAATGCTAAAATTAAAACCGTCCCAGCTTGTTAGACATTTAAACAGGATCACCATCCTATTTGACATCTAAGTCATGAATTCTGTACTTTATCCAGCATTTGGAAAGGCTTAGTTGACCGCTTCCAAACTCATCAGGCAGGCTCTGGGAAATGGAAGGTGAGATCGTGGGAAAAATGTAAAATGAAAAAATACTGGAATGAATCCATGGCAGCTAGAAGTTCATGACGATCACTACCCTGCACACCAGAGCCACTCAAAGCCTCCTGGGGTATGATTTGTAGAGATATGGCTGTGCTTCACACACAAATATGTACGTACATATACACATGTGCATGCACACAGTTAGGAAGTTCACATTATTATGAAATACAGCTAGGGAAAGCAATTACTTTAAGAAAAATAATGGAGTATTCACCAGCAAAGTAAGTTTCAAAAGGGTCTAGAAAATGAACCAAAGCTCTTATTGTTAGATAACTATTGACTCCAGGTTTGAAAAAGTGACCTCAAGTGAGCAATGATGCACTTAGCTCGGAACTTGCAGCTGCTGTATTTCACTCTAAATTGAATTGCCAATCCACAGTGCAATCTTCTTCTACTATAAACTCACATCTTTGAGGCAGGTATACAGAAAAATTCTATATACTGGCTGCATTATTCCAAGTTAGACTAAATTCCTCTGGAAATGGAAAACATGTCCACATTACAGAATTTAAGGATCCCCATGGGTATTTATAGAGGGGTAGTGTTGTGGGTTTTTTTTCTTTTAAGGGCACTTAGTGACAACTTCATGTTGACATTTTTCCTGTGAACAGTTCATAAGCATGCAAATAACTAACAGCACGTGGCCCCATTAAAAGCATTTAGGTACATAGAGCCCACAGACTCATACTGAAAACCACGTAATAGACATTTTATACCTCACACGCATACGCACAATTATCAGATCCAGCATTCTTGCCATACTAAAAGTTGTCTTTTTGGCAAATTAGGCTGTCAATTTAGCATGATTTATAATATCACCAGTGTCAATAGTCTGCAAACATAAATAACTGACATGTGCTGTGAAATACTTACATTCACTTTTCCACTAAGTCTTCTTCACTACAATCAAGTTATTTTCCAGGACAGTGTTTAATCTTCTTACTAAATAAAAGAAAGCAGCAATTAAAAATATATTCATATGCATTAAGCTATGCTCAATCACCTTAAATTTATGAACTTTGAAATATTGATTTAAGATCATCTACAGTGTTCCATAAACTTTTAATTTGTTTATATATAGTCAATTTTGTCACATTTTAAACACAACTTTAGCACACCATAACTTTCAATCCTGAGGCTAAATGGGGCAATGTTCTCTATTTCAATAGCTGCTCAGATAATAAATCAGATGGACAGCTGCTCACAGATGTACAACTAACTACTGAAGAACTGAGAGCTCAACTGATATATCACCAGAAAGAATGCCTAGCATTACAGATGGGGTATTGTATGATTTGGCACTCCTCTAGCTAGAGCTTGAACACACTCTTATCAATGGCAGCACTCAGCACCTCCCACAATCAAACATTTAAGAATGGAAGAGAAACAGTGTCTGTCTCTCTAGGGAAGGATAAAATACCATCTGATATTCTTTAACATCACTGTATATGCCAAAAAGTGATAAAAAAGGGTTCATGTAGATTGTTCAACACGAAGGTAAAGATGACAATTGTCTTTGAAAAACTATCCCAGTCAATAGATGTAGTAAGTGCTGAATGCCCCAACCTGTTTCTTACACACAGTTATTTCTGTTACTTTTTAGCAAGGCATGCAATGCCCAATCAAACAGTTTGCAGTAAATGCCAACGCACACACTAAAAGATCACTGCACGGCAGTTCCAGGGGAGAGAGACTTGAACACCTGGCAAAATCCACCACCTTTTCTCCAAAGACATCTCATCTCTGCTGAACCTGACTTTGAAACTTGTGCAACACTGGCTCCCCAGGGAGGGAAGACAAACCTCAACAGGGCTTTTATTTTCCTTTCGTTTTCCTTGAGGCTGCCCAGTACTAAACCAAGCTTATTTTGTTAATGTTTGATGGGATTTAATTTCTTGTTTGCATTCCCCATATCTAGTTGCTGTGGTAACACATTCTTTAAAACTATGTACATTCATCTCTGCCCAGGGAAAAGCTGTTTGAGGGAACCTGCACCCTCACTGGGTGGAGGACGAACATGGATACCCAGCAAAATCGTGACATAAGGGACATGGGACAAGAGCTGGGTGAGATATTTAGACCACAGCTGCATGATACTGCCTAACTGGAGAGTGTAGGTTTGGATTGGGACTGAGGGAAGTCGTAGGAGGGGAGTGTAAGTAAAGCAGCCAACCCAAGAGACAGACAAAAATTTTAGACTTTAGGACCAAGGGAAAAGGCATATTTCTTTCTTTGTTACTGACAAAGTTGGAAAAACAATTCTGGTGCAACTTAACTATATAAAGGAAAAGGAAACACAGAAGTAAAAGGAAGTGCAAAGGGATGTGAAAGATTATGATACTGTCAACAACAGTCAAGAAGGAAGGAGGTGGAGGTAGTCAGCAAGGAAACAAGACTTCATCCCGCTGAGTTCCCTTTATACGTCCATGTTGCCTGTCTCCATTAGAGTATTTTTGCAAGCATTGCTGAACAGTGATTTAGGCATGTCTTGCACAGTTGGTTCACATCTTAACTTTGCAGATGCAACAACTGTCCCCTGCTAATAACATCAGAAATTTATTTATTGGGAAAACAGGTTCAACTATAACCCAGGAACTGGCAGAATCATTGGACTACTTATGTGTCAGTTCTCACATGGGTACACCAGCAATTTTAGTCTGTAGTTAGTAATCAGCTGTGCCAGAGAATGATGCTACCAAACTGTACTCAATTTTCTGTGTTATAAAATAGGAAGCCTTTTTCATAAGAGGCTTGGGACATGAGCCAGAAATCTCGCTCACTGTCTTCCTATTTATTCAGACTGAGTCATCAGATTTTCCACGTTTCTCCACTCAAAAGGCACGCTGCTTTGGCTAGGTTTAGATGGACACAGGTGGTACCATCTGCTGCAAGGGTTCCTGGTTTTGTTTGGTTTTGTTTTTTCCTTTTACCTCCTGCTCGTAGCACAACAGCTCTTTTTCAGTATCTTACTCTGGAACATCACAAGGAACTGGTCTTTCATGGGCCAGTCAAAATGGACTGCTTGAACTGAAGGAACTAAAATACACATTGCTATCAAGGGTCCTCTGGCAACTGGAGGCTCTTGCAGACTGACCTGAAAAGTACTTAGATGACACAGTGGAGTTGTTCTTTAAAGCTGGCAGAAACCATGAGCACAAACAGAGCAACTGGGTAGGGGGATGCTCACACAAGCTAACTTCAGTCTAACAAGGTTGATCTTCCTGTTTCTCCTCTCTCCACTGGCTTGACAGAGAGGGTCCTGCTGTGGATCACCTTCTGGAGGAGAAATCAATCTTCCCTGAGCTGCTTTTCAGAGGAGACTCCCTCTCCTCTCCATAACTCACAGAAGACAGCAGGGAGATTACTGCCATTAGGCTACATTTAGCTCTTATGCTGTCCCACCCCAATCTGAATGCACTTAACTGCTCCCACCTTTCATATGACACAATTTCTGCCTTTCAAATCAAAATACTCCTTTAGGATGAAAGGACGAAGACCACCATGGATGTGTCATGCAGTTAAGACCATCAGGACAGGTCAATAATCCAGCAGAGACAGGACAACTGTAAACAACCTCCCCATCCTGCAAGCACCCTCTCCCTCATCAGGCAGCTGCAGTTTGTATTTAGGGTGAATATCTCAGATACCATCATTTCAAAAAGAAGATAAACTCAGGCTGATAGGTTGTGTTCAAGTGAAAAATTTTCCAAGTGGATAACGTGCTGCCCCAGCACCGCAGCTGCTGGGGGGATAGGGGCTTCCAAAAGCTGCAAGGAACAACGCATAGCACTCGTCCTGTGGTGCCTAAAGCCGATGCTGCCATAAGTAGAGTAAAAACATATTGAGTGCTTTTTTTTGTTTGTTTGTTTCTAGAGCTAAAAACAGATCATAAACCACATTTCTTTGAGGGAGGCCTTTGTTTGTTTGTTAGAAAGGGCAGGCACTGGGTCAGGGATAGAAGGCTGTACTATCCGGTTCCCAGGCACAGACCTTATTCCCCTGAGCCTTCAGCTATATGTAATGTATGGGGCAGATACTTTTCATATAGGCTTTTATATGCCCATGGAACTTTTGTCAGGCTGTTGAGCTAAAAAGCACAGTGCACTTGATAGGACAGAGAGCGTAAGATAACACTACATACTGCTTTTTTGAGCTTAACTTTGAAAACAGATCTTCACATCCCAGTTCTGGGAAGGCTACGTTACAACACTGAGATCATGTCCATATGGAAACAGGATATAGAATTTATTATTAAAAACTTTATGGTGATATCAAATGACAGCTTAAGACTCTAGACATTGCAGTGTATTTACATCTCTAATTAACTCTGTATCACACTACTACACTCCAATATCTGCCCAATGCTGTATCTTCCCTCACCTTCAGCTCTCCAGCTTACGTCACTCTTGGTCATCTCTGTTCTGCTCTCTCCACCTCCTTGACTCAGAGACACCCGCTCCACTTCTAGCACATGAATTACAGAGTGTTATTACTGACTTCCTTTCTGTCTCCTCCACTTGGCTACCTCAGGCTTAGTATCCTTGTTGTCTTGAAGCCGCTTGACTTAGCTCTACCTTCGATACACTTAGGTCTGATACTGCTCAAACTATTTTTTTTTTTTTGCTTTGGTTTCCAGTCCACCCCACATCTTTTTAACCTCAATTTTATGCACTATGAAGAGACCTTGATCAACCCTGTGCAAAAATTAACAGGATATTAAAATAATAATGGAAGTGTTTAATATTGCCCAATATATCTCAAAAGAACAACTGCTTTCACTCAGACCTTTCATTTTGCTCTTCCTGTAGTTTGCGGGGCAAAAATAAAAAAAAAAAATAAAAAAAAAGGGAGAAACGACACATGCTGGAGTTTTCTGTTCTTAAAATCTAGAAGTCTCAGACCAAAATCTGAATGAAGACCAGCATAACCCAAAACTGAAACCCAATAATTTGGGCTCCATTATCCTTTTGGAATATCCTTCATTTTAGTCTAAGGAGACTAAATACCTTATCTCTTTTTCCAGAGACATTTCTTAACTACAGAATTAAACACACTAACCACAAGGTACTTCTTTCTCTGCTGTCCCTTCTGACCAGCCTAGAAATCCTACCTGCTCTTTCAACAGTATTTCACTGCAAAGATCAAACAGCAAGAATTCTACCCCGTGAACTGTCAACAGGTTGAGACGCAGCATCTCTCAGCGCAAGAATCGAAGCAAGCGAGGATTGGTGAGTAGCACTTTTCCCAGCCTCTTAAGAGCGTAATTTACCAAACCTTACCGTTAATATTGGACAAAATTGTTCCCTGCCTTGTCACTCACATAAGGCAACAGGGCTCCTCTATGACCAGCAAGGTGCTGAGCCAGCACTGAATGCTGGTTCATACTTGTTCAGCTGCCTGGACACTCGGCATAAGGATTTAATCCAATGCAAAGCAACAGAGAAGCAACCCCAATTTCTCAAAAGCTATCTGAGAAACTCTTAAACCTCACTTCCTTGTCTTCCAACACTGTATCTAGCTTAGTAATTTTACAAGGGTAAGGATACCAAGAAATCATATCCATGAGTTTTAAGCCTTCGTAGAAAAAGGTATTCTAGAAAGCTCCTCAGCTGTGATGCAAAAACATGATGCCTGACAGTAAGCTGTAATACAAAGAATTTTACTCTCACACACTTGGGATGGCCAGTGTAACTCATGGTTTTTTTGGTTGCAAATTAACACCATTGTCCTAAACTTATACTATAAAAGCCATGCTACACCATAATTTTAACTGTATTAGATACCTGTGAATGCTAAAATAGCAAACAGGAGAGGCAGACTTTTAGCACAGTAATGGTTGTACTTTTTTTTTTTTTTGTCACGAAAATGAAACTTTACAAATCAGATGTAAAAATGGACTCCAGGTTGTCTTCAGTTTAAACACACCTGTAGTGACCCTGGCTAGTCAATGTGACAAGCTCAACACCACATGCAATTCAGAGAAGATCAGACTGTTCTACATGTTAGGTGAACCAACACACATTAGAGATATCTCCATATATTTATTTTTTATCTCCAACTTGAGTTCCAGGGAGTTAAGGTGATAAATTCAAAATCATAAACAGTACAGTCTATGCCTATGACTTTTCAAATGCCATTTGGCAAATTGTTTCAAAATGAATCCTGTGAGAAGTAACTTCTCTGACAGTACAGGAGGATTACACATGTTGGTGTAGGTGTCTCATCAAATCTGGTAATTTCTCTGTATGCAGTACAGTCAAAGGAAGAAGGTAGATTCTTCCAGAAGGCAATGGAAACTGGGTTTCTTATTCTTACTGTTGGCTAGAGAAGCATCCCAGTTGCTCATGTTAGGAGTCTGATTTGTTAAAGTGAATATCTTCATTTTTTAATCAAATAATATCTTCTTAATTTTGTGCCCTCTGATTAAAAGAAGATTCAGGAATTAGTGAAAAAATCGATGTCTTTACTCTGATACACTCTGCATAGAGACAGTAAAGAAACTCCCTTTAGTAGCTTAGCAGGATCTTTTCAGTCCTTAAAATGACCACATTCAGACTTTCAACAGCTGTCTTATTAGACTTTTCATCAAGCACTTTGCTTTCTCCACATCTGTCAGGACACCAGAGTGGACTTCTCAAAAAGTTGCCACGACAGATCTTTCATTTCGAACTCACACAACTTCAACTAATAAAGGCTGTCTGCAAGCAGGAATCCAATCTCTGACTATTCAGTAAACGCTTACCACTTATATTCTAGCAGAAGGTTAATCATCAAGTAGTTTACAAAACACGTCCTATTTCAAGACCAAAGGTGAACAAGGCCAGAATTGCTGTCCTGAACGCACATTTGTGCATTAATGTGTACACATAGGGAAAGGCTACAGGAGCAACCAATATGCTTTTAGCAAAGTCAGACACCACTCACACTTCCACTTTGATGAGCCTGTGTATTTAATTAGCCCTGTTCAGTTAAAATACATTTATATGTATCTACCTTTGAAGATCACACCATGCTCAAGCTCCCAAACAGATGAGCCTTTATTGTCCAAGGGGCAGACTGTAAAATAAATTCAAACACCCTTTGTGCTTACTGTTACTCTCTTGGCTAGCTTTAAACAGCACTTTTTCAGCATGTGAGGCCGCTGAATTTTTCTCTGAAGCCTCCCCCCTTTCTCTGATAGCAAATGGGGCCAAGGCCAGCCACCGTGACACACTGCTGCCATCCAAGGGGCCTATCTGTGCAACCCAGTGGTCTCCCAGCAATGAAAGATGCTCCCCATGTCACGAGCATCAACTAGTGGAGGTGACAGGAGAGAGACCACCCTTACACAGCAGAACAAAGTTTACTCATAGTTTTCCAGGAATTCAACATAATACTGACACAGACAAATTTTTAAATTATCCAAAATTCAAAATTACCCAAAGCTCACAAGTTCACTTTTCTCTTCACCTTCTTATTCCTTCAAAGCCCTGAAATGATATTCCTATTTCCCTCTGTTCTCAGTTCTCAGATAATCCTCTTTTCTTTTTTTTCTCCTTTGGCTTCTAAGGGCCAGGGAGAAGAAGAGGCATCAAGAGAGGTATACTGGAAAATGAAGCAGACTGCCATCTATGTTTGTGCTGACTGTAAAAACCAGTATAAACACAGATCAATTAGACTAGTTTGCATTCACCAGCAGTTTTCAAAGTACTGAAGTAGCTCAGTCATTTCAAAATACCAATAAGTATTTAGCTGACAGGAATTATTAGGAATCTCATGTTACTCTGGCGATGAGCAGACTTACAGGTCACTTTGCACTCACCATAAAATATTCTACAGCTGCTGCTTTGGCTTAAAACAATTCCAGCAACACCAATCAGCCCCCCTTCACAACACACAGCTGTAACTACTAACTGAAGAACACAAAAATTCACCAAAATTGTCCTACGACCATTACTGTTCAATCAAGGTAAATTGTGCAACATCCAAGGACATTGCTTCAGAGCCTCCCACCTCAAAAAAGAAAATCAGTATCTGCTATATTACATTCACCCTTTCATCTTCATGTCGTTGAAGGCATTCCACAGGCAGTTTTATTTCTGAGAGCACTGATTTTCGATCGATCTGCACTGGCCTGGATTTGAAATAGGATACTACATGAAATTGGATCCTGGGAGCCTCAAAACATGCCCAGGCTTGCACAGGAGGTTAAACAAAAAGAAGGAGGGTTTTTTTAAACACAGGGTGCTAGTAAAACTGATTTTAAAGTGCCCTCCATTTCTCTCGACTGGAAGTAAAATATTACCTCTATAAAGTCTTTTATATCAAGCTCTTGAAATTCTTTATTATTTACACAATGCCATTGGTGCACACCTCGCCTTAGAAATATGCATTTTAATAGTCAACTAAAGCGATCCAAACCACCAAGGTAATTAAGACTGCTTTAAAATTGGCTTCACTACCTTTCCCCATACATCTGCCAAGCTATGGCCCAGTACTGCAGTCTCTTCATCACGTAGTCAGTGGGAGTACTTGCACAGGAATTTGAAGGTTTACTTCCTAAATCACAAAATGCAGCCTGCATTATTGGAAAAAGGAGCAGGCATGACAGTGGGAGTGCGAAAAAGGAGAGGAAAAAATGCTAAGTGTAGGAAGTTAAAAAGGAAAAAGTTCATTAAATAGGGAATGAGGCACGGATGAGAGAGAGTAAGTGACATAAGGAGACAGCAGCAAAGGATGGTGTGAAAAACAAGAGGAAAAGCATAAAAGGATGGAGAATTTATCCTGAACACTGTAGGGCTTTAAACGCATTTGCAACAGAGAAGAAGGTGCAGGAGGAACAGTTAGAGATAGTAAACTGGAGTGGAGAGCTGAGAGATTTATTTTAAATTTTTATTTAAAAAGTAACAATCACCCAAGGTTCACTTTTTACTCCTTTTTCATCCCCCACTGGGATGCCAATTCTTTCGGAGCAGAGTATGAGACGCTGTCAGGACTCCTGGTGTGGCAAGCCAGGCAAACCTCGCCAGAGCCCTGATGGAAGGATCAGTGAAGTTTCGGGTGTCTCCTTTGATTGTGACTGATTTTTCCCAGGATAGCCCATTGCACTGCAAATTTTCTTTCTTTTGTTTGTTTCCAAAAGTGCAAAAAGGAATCATTGCAAAGGCCAGTTTGAAGCTTGAGTGAAATTTCATCTTCCCCACTGAGAAATGTGTAAAAATCAGAACCTTCTTATTAATACAACAGTTCAGAAAGCATCACAGCAATCCAAGTTTAAACAACAGGGATGTCTCATTTGTCCATCAAAATCAAGGAACACGGCAACTCTGACTAATTATCAGCAATGTAAGAACACTGCCCTCCTTCTAAATCAGGCAGAAGGGCTCTTCTCGTCTTCAGTCCCTCTCAGGGAATCAGCCTGATCCCCCCCCAACTTGTCCTTGCTTCCTCCGTGAGCTGTCTTCCTAATCTGGAATCCTTCAGTGCTGGGAACTGGACCCCCTGCCTTGATTCCCATCATCAGTACCAATTTATGTTAGCAAGCCAGGCCAGCTGGCTGCCTGCACACCCAAAGAGACCATACACTCTGATACTATGCGCTTTTTAAAAAAAAGAAAACCAAGCCCGAAAAAGTGTAGCCGTTTGCAGAGCTTTGCCTGTCAGGTTAAAACTTGCTCCCTGCCCTGTAAACTTAACCTACCTGCTGCTGCTGAGCACAGATACTTCCCTGGGTGTAGCTGCTCTTCTGGTGGGTGAACCCTTCTTCTGCAAATAATTCAAAACTATTTCTACGCTGGGGGAAAGGTGCAGACTTACTGTTTCTACTTCACTAGGAAAGACACATATGTTGGGTTTTTTCAAAAAAAAAGCAAAACCATTTCAAACTGCGATAGGAGCAGGGCTTGGGCTGATACTGCCCTATCTTGCAGAGCAAGTCACAACGGGTTCTGTAATCACGGGCTCTGCAAACATTGATTTTACCCCCCCACCCCATGGGACCTTAACTTGCCCAGTGCTCCCAAGCAGAGGACGCCTGTGTTTGCAGCTGCTGCTATCGACAGAAAATGGCTGGGCAAAAGCCCAGATGATCCAATGGTCCAACCAACTTCAGTCCTTCCCTGTTGAGCAATCTGCTCTTTTTTTGGGGTTTTTTTTGGGTTTTTTTTTGTTTTTTTTCCACGAAACCTCTTTCTTTCATGTTTACACAGGGCACGAGCTATGGGAAAAAGTGCTTGTTGTTCAGTTCAAGCACTTTTTTTTCCGCCAGCGGAGGAAACAGTCTTTGGATCCACACGAAGGGAAAGGCAATATTTATAAAGGAAGTTCCCACACTTCCTCTTCAAACAAATCACTCCTGGCTGGTTTTGCAATTACAGCCCTACCGTAAGGACGAGGGGGTGGTGGTGGTGGTGCATCCAGTACATTATTTCCTTTTAAAGTCACTTGCCTCTGAAAAGGCAGCTTCCAGAGAGGAAAGAGTTAAGCACTCGGGAAAAACTGTCAAGTTTTCAGTAACTAATTTACTCTTCCTGTAGGCCTGGAGGAAATCCTCAGCAGCCACGATTATTCCTTGCTGTTTCAATACTACTCTTTGTGGATTTTAATGGCCAAGCAATGTGATCCAAACCGCAGATGTAATTAAAGCCGCCAAAACTGGCCCCACGAAAGTCTGGGAAGCGCCCTGTGCCTTGTCTGGGGGCGACTGCCACAGCGCAGACGCCTTGGCCTCATCCTCATCCTCGCTGCAGCATGCCATGTTGCTGCCGACTGGACGGACCCTGCTTGCTGGGAGGGCAGAAGGGATTTTAAAGGATGGAGATGTGTGGCAGGAGATAGACAGAGAGCCACCAGCTCCCTGCAGCCGGTGTGGGCAGCTGCCTGTGCTACCGGTGACCTGTGCAAGCCAGTGTAGGACCTCTGTGGAGGGAGGGGATGCTGCTCCCGTCTGGAGGAGCGTTTGCTCTCGCCTGTTTCCATCCCATGCCCTGCTCCCTGGGTTATAAAGCTCTGGCACAGCAAGCCCACTTGTCTGTAACGCAGCAGTGCTAAAAACCTCTCTCATCCATGGAAAAACTGTATTTGACAAGCAGCACTTCCCTCTACATACAGCAGTTAAAGGCTGCAACACTAGCACAGGAAGCAGAGACTTTTCTGACAATTCATGGTACATCAGCTTCCTATTTGAACCAACATACCCTAATTTCTTATGTGGTGAGTCAAACCACTAGCCTGCCTGAAAGGTCATTAGTCCCCTGGTACTGAAAACTCTGTTAGATCCATACCCAGCAAAGGAAAAATAAAGTTTTCGCAAAATTCCTATCTAAACTGTGGGAGGATGGAAAATAACATCTACATACCTTGCTGAAAATAGTTCTTGAGATAAAGATGTGATTACTTTGGCACTAACTTCTCCCTCCTCCTTCCATCCCCTCCTCAGCCACGCTGAGGTGTGAAAGACTTAGGAAACTCCCTGTCCCTACTCCATGGGTTTTTTTTGTGTCTAATTTAAGACATGATTAGATTAGATTAGAACACAATTGGATTTGGACTTGATTAATCTTTCATCCAAAGAAAATCCCGCACCTTTGAGTTACTAATTTCATTTGATAACAGCTGCAGAAAACTAACTCCATATTTTTGAAGCTAAATCATTGCCAAATTCTGTTTTCAAGCACCAGCTGCCCAGAATAAGGCTAAAGAACTTCCCAAAACAATTATATTTAAATTATTAATTAAAACCACTTGGAATATTATGATTAAAATCAATTAGTTTATGCAAAGAGATCTACAAACCCGAAACATAGTTTCAGCGAAAGAAATTCATCGGCTGATGAATAATTAATACAGCTCTTCATTTGTTTCACCTCATGCGCCAAGTAGCACAAAAGAAAAGTCATTAATACGAGTGGATCGCAGAGCTAACAGAGATCATTACACATTTATAATCACTAAACTGTTTAAGTGGAAAGTGTGAAGGGCAAAAAACCCCCTGCAATACTAGGTTCAGAACAAACTGAAACCCACAGTTTTGTCCATCTGGATGAAACAACAGAGGAAAGAAAAGAAAACCAGAGCTGCCTCTTTCTGGCATTTGCAGCCCAGAAAGCCAACCGTATCCTGGGCTGCATCAAAAGAAGTGTGACCAGCACATGAAGGGAGGTGATTGTCTCCCTCTACTCTGCTCTCATGAGACCCCACCTGGAGTACTGTGTTCAGCTCTGGGGCTCCCAACATAACAAAGACATGGACCTGGCTTGAGCAGGTCCAGAGGAGTCCATGAAGATGATCAGGGGGCTGGAGCACCTCCCCTATGAGGACAGGCTGAGAGAGTTGGGGTTGTTCAGCCTGGAGAAGAAAAGGCTCTGGGAAGACCTTATAGCGGCCTACTGGAAAGCTGGAAGGGGACTTTTTACAAGGGCATGTAGTGATAAGACGAGGCATAATGTCTTTAAACTGAAAGAGGGTAGATTTAGATTAGGTGTAAGGAAGAAGTTCTTCACTGTGAGGTTGGTGAGACATTGGAACAGGTTCCCCAGAGAAGTTGTGGCTGCCCCCTCCCTGGCAGTGTTCAAGGCCAGATTGGACGGGGCTTTGAGCAACCTGATCTAGTGGAAGGTGTCCCTGCCCATGGCAGGGGGGTTGGAACTAGATGATCTTTAAGGTCCCTTCCAAATCAATCCATTCTATGACTGGCTTGTTTGCTGTAGGTAAGCAGCAAGATCTGTCATCAGTTTTAAGAAGTGAGGTGCTTCTCTGAAAACTCTGTCTTCAAACTGGCAAGTAAGATTCACGAAAGCAGCTGGCCTGACTGCCCTCCCATTTCTGAAAGCAAAACACCACAGCTTGGCCAACTACCTCCACACGCTTACCATGAAGACATGTGCTTTTATATCCATGCAGACATCTTTTCCTCTCAGTCACCGACAGAAGCATTTTTCTAGTCTGACATGCTACAGGTCCCTTGGCAAAGCATGTTTCTTCTTTAAAAAACAGTGGGGTTTGGTAAACAATGTGCAGATTTCCTGGGGATTACCAGAACTACATACTTCTTGTTAAACAGTGCTCCAGTGACATAAGATGATGTCAATGGAAGAACAGCATAAATCATTCACTGCTGCACAACTAAAAACTTAGCATATGTTAATTTATAACATTCCTTAACTCAATTATTTTTGTTGGAGTGGGTGGGAATCAGTGGGGTAAAACACAAGCA
The DNA here is from genome assembly GCF_047716275.1 of Strix uralensis. Classification (NCBI taxonomy): domain Eukaryota; kingdom Metazoa; phylum Chordata; class Aves; order Strigiformes; family Strigidae; genus Strix; species Strix uralensis. Next base: position 23,214,683 of record NC_133976.1, read on the forward strand.
AACAGTCATTGTCATGTCGCTAGTTTGATGCTACTCTGCTTTCATCCTGCTTAACCACTTCTCTCCAGCTAAACCTTTACATCATTTCAAAGAAAAAGTTGGATTTGTACATGTTTGTTTTTATTTTCAAAAGGACTCAGATAGCTCTCCAAAGAAACACCAGAGATTAAAAAAGTACCTGTGGTCAGAGAACATTCATTGGCTTTTAAGTGTTGAATTACAGTAGAGAAGTTAAGAAATGAGGTAGGTGTTTTATCAAAGAGCTTCCTGCATGCTCTGTTACCCACTCCTCCGGGTGAGGCAACAACAGGGATATTTTCACAGTGTGAAAACAACAACTTTGCAACGCATTTCTGCTCTATATGTGAGGCTCACCTGTGTCCCTCAATACGCAACATACCTTCTCCTTCCCTCATTACATTACTCTTGCTGCTCTTTCTTTTTTGTGCTTTTCCCCATAACCTTCTTTATGTTCCGTCTGCTGAATGCAGAGTGCAGCCAGTAACATAAGACTTGAACTTTCTACCTCCTGACATCAGCGAACTCAAAAAACTAGACAAAACAAGCTGTCCCATTTCTAGACATTGTCTGTGCATTGATCTCAGAATCTAAGCCCTTTCTAAGGTCACGAATGATAAACGATGCAACTTCATCCATGATAAATGATGCAACATGGATAAAGTACAGCTATGAAACTCATCTTCAGTTCTGAGGGCAACTGTGACTCTGCACAGAGTCCCAGAAGACGACTACCATTTGCCTAGTATTGTTTTATGGCTAATCACCCCTGGCCTTGTCTAATACTAAAGCAGTTATGTGGCTTACAGAAGTGGTTTGATGCTGCTAACCTGGGAGTATCTGCCGCACGCCACAGGCCACAGTGTGGACAGCCTTATAGAAAGAGGGCTCCAGGTCACACGTGGCATGAGCAGCCAGACCCATCCTGCTCTGATGTACCCTGATGTACCCATCCTGCTGAGTATGACAGCAAGGTAGGGTGGCTGGTTCCCAACAGCAGTCACTCACCCGCAGCTGAGAACAGGTTTATCTTTCACACCATTTAAAAATGGGAAATCACATTCATACAGGTCCAGCCTCCCAGGCTAGCTTCATTTGTTTCATTGAGAATGTGAAATACAGAGTCTTGACAGACATGCTATTTGCAGGGCTGGGATAAAATTCTGATCTCTTTGCCAATAAGAGATAAAATCCTGAGATGCACATGGTTTCACTCCCTGGATCTTCACACTCCTCTCCTTACATAAAGGGAACATCATTGTTTCACAGGAATACACTTTGCAGGGTGGGAAGTGCCTCTTAGGGTACTGGAAATGAAGGATTTTCCATCCTGGGAATGACTTGCCTGCCTTATAGAACCTCTGCTTGCTGGGCTACAACAGACTTTTGCGGTCTTCCCATTCTATGCCTTCCACCAACAGGCACTGCCACCAACCCATTAGCACATACTTCTCATATCTTTTGAACAGATGGAAGTTTTGGGATAAATTATACCTGGTTTCACAGTCAGCCCTATCCCAGGCACAGTGTTATCACCACAGACAAAAAAAGCCCACAGATCTGCTTCATATGCCCATAAAGGTTTCCTCTCCCTTTGCACTGAAGAAGTACTTAATGGGCAACACCGTGGCTTAAATATTCCTCAAACAAGGCAGACTTTTTAAAAAGCAGCACTAGCTCACTCTACTTTAAGGGCAAAACAATCTTTTCACTGAGAAATGCTCTCTACTCTGCTGTGTGGGCCTCAGTGGCTGCAGAACTGCATGTAGGAAGTGTGAACTAAAAGTGATGCCAGAAAGGCAATGCTGTGGTCTTACTGACATGAAACCTATTACTTTTGTAGCCTATGCTGAAAAAGCGCTTGACATATTATGGTCTGGAACATGCTTGTATAGCCTATGGTCATAAACTGGCCAATTTTGATTGCTGGGTGTAGGCAGTAACCAAGTAACTAGAAACAAGTAGTTTTGCCTCTAATTACCGAGTGTTATAGTGCAACGAGATCCTGGGTCAATGTGACGGTTTTTCCCCCTCTGTAAAGAAGTTGCAGTTTTTCTCAGTATTTCCTCTCTGTAGAAATAGCGTGCTAAGACACTGCTCATGATATAGCCTTGCACTGTTGGACACACACCAGCACCCCATGGCAAAGCTGTCTCTAATTGGCACGCCTATCTGTCGATCTCACCTCTGAACTCACAGAACAAAAGAAAGCATTAATCCACATCTTCAAGAATTCAATAGTCATTTAAGCAGAAGGTCAGGTACCTAATGGGCTGTCAAGTTCAGGCTGTCTATCCGCCCATCTTCCTGGCTGCCCAAGTTCCCAGGCCTTGACTGACTGTCCTCAGCAGCTGTGTACTTTGTCTTCCTGCCAAAGCACTATGAAGGCCTGAGCATAGGCGACTGCTTTGCAAATTTTAGTTGGGATGAGATATTCTGGATGCTATTTGTCCTGTATCACTGGCACACTTTAATAGAACATAAATATACTTTCAGATGTCTGCATCGTGCTTTTTGATCCAAATCTTACTATGATTGCAGTAGTTTTAGAATACCTCATAGCAAGGATAATTGTGTGTGAACGCCACGTGGCGCAGATAAAGGTAGCGTGCATGGTTGTACACATTTCCCAGATCTTTTTCATTGCCACAGGTTACAGAGTGAGCTTGAAAACTACAGCCTGGAATGCAGAAACATTGCTACACCTCCCAGAAATTTCCAGGAGGTACACAATGAGGGAGCCCTTTCCAGATTCGTTGGGACATAGCCTGATGTGCATATTTGCTTTTGAACAGTCTTGTAAAACCAAAACATTTTTTTCCAAACAAATCACAGGTCACATAAGCTTCCCAAGGGATATACTGGTTACAGATGTTTTTGTGTAATAAAATATTCCACTCAACTGCAGTATTTCTAACTGATAATGCTAAAACTAAATTACCCTTGTCTAATGGTTATGTCCCAAATGTGCTCCTTACCATGGTAAACACTGGCTCATTTATTACTGTTTAGCCAACATAATATTTAATTTTTTATAAGAGCATGCCACAAAAACAATGTATTTCAAGTTTGCAAGAACTGCAACATGTTTGAACTTTTCAAAAATATATACTTAAAATTCATTTTTCACATATTTGTAGAATAAACTATACCGCTGTTTCACCATTATCACATCAATTTGCACTTAAAATTTATCTCATTTTTTAAACATGAGTAATTTTAATAATTTTCCAATATTTCACTCTTGAACTTGGAATTATTAAACAAAAAAATCACTCCTTGATTGTCTGAATGGTCCAGGGCTAATAACAAAACATTTAATTTGATTTCCTCCTGGCAGAGTTGTTAGGAAGGGAAAGGTCATTGTGATGGTATCTCAAAAATTATCGAGTAGTTCAAAATAAAAACAACAAAAAAACGAAATGGGGGAGAAAGAGATGATTGTCTATTTTCAAAATATAATATAGCACTAACAAGGACGGCTATGACAATGGAAAAAAAAAATTGAAAAAGGAAACTTGACTAGTATTCTACCGTAACAAGGAACCTCCCTCAAACCAGGGAAGCTTGTGCTGTTGTACTGTAGAGTCTCTATGAAAACTATCACCTCAGCAATTTTACTTAAAAGATTAGAGCACCAGGCTCAAGACATCCATTCCACTTCGCCCTCTGTATTGGACCATCAAGATCTCCCTGCCTGGATTTCAAATACCACCATCAAGGACAATGGTACAAAGTGGCTCTTGATGTGATATCACTTTCTATGTTGCCGCTTCAAGGATAAAGTCAACACATTCATTATGTTTTAGAAAGACTGGAAACACAGCAGGGGCACAGCGTTCTCTGAGGAGGGAGACGTAAGCTACTTTAGCACAACAGGCATTGTATCAAAAGTAGAATGTGACCATTTTTAAGAAAATGTGGAAGTTAGTAACACTTGGAAGTAGGATATTTAGCCTAGACCAAAAAAAGCACTCTTCTCCCAAGTCTACAATGCCATGATCCAGATATTCACTACCTTAATGCTAATGTTCAGTGTTTAGTAACATATTGCATCCTTTCTGAGCTAACTGTAATCACCAACCTTGATAAGCAATTTCTGCAGTTATCAAATTCAAATGTATGCTTGTGCTTGTTGAAGTAAGACAACATCACTTTGCATTGCTGCAATGGTCAGAAGCAAGCTTTAAAGACTTGCTATGGAGGAAAAAAATGGGGAGAATTTCCCCCCACCCCCCAACTCAGCTGAAAGGATAATTCAATCTCCAGCAAATCACTTGGGGAAAAATGTCATTCAGATCGATGGAGATGCTTCCTAAACATAACAGGGCTGAACCTGACCTAAATGGCTATGGAGTGTTTGGAAGAACTGGACTTTGCTTGGTTCCAAGCAATGCACTGAGAAAGCTTTACCCAGCGGACATTTTTACCATAGTCCTGCTAGTCTGCCTGTCACTCTACCTCTCATCGTCATATTTGATTAGCTGTATATTTATTCCAGGCTGATGTGGTAATTAAGATTGTCAGCATGTATAGGAGGCAATAATGGTTCTCCGATGGCTCTGGCATTTGGAAGGGAGGTCATGCAGCAGATGAAACGCTAAGCAACAGCCATGCTCTCATGGCTCAAGATAACACCCAGGACAGGAACAAAGCACTGCATTGTGCCCAGTCACTCTCTTTCTGAAAAAAGTACAATTCAGTTTTTCTAAGCAGATGCTCTCACATAGAAAACAGAAGCCCAATCTGCTGATACTTGAAATTTTTAAACTGCTTTAGCAGTTTTTAGGGTGGTATGACTAAGCAGCAGTAAGAGCAGTGGTTGCTGTGCATCAGTGACTTGAAAACACACAAGTCTTGCAAATTTGAATGCTCCTTTCCTCTTCCCTTAAACAGACTCTAGCATGGTAACCACCAGCAGCAACATGCAGACGTAACTCCTTTGAGATCTGGCATACTGGGAAAAGCACTAGCTTTCTGGAATCAAAATCACCTGGACTCAGCAACAGACCTGAACTGCCAGCACTGCCCCTGGGAGCTGTGTTCCTGCCGGCTGGCAGGACGCTGCCCATCGAGCACCGGCTGCCACAGAGCCTTCCACAACTTTCCATTTTCCCTTGTTATTTTTGCTGGCTGCCACAAAAAACCTCAGCTAGGTGACATTACTCCCTGGGCAGCAAGTCCCTATTTATTTTAGTGCATGCATAATGTGGGTAGTAGCAAAAAGCACAACTACAACCACCTTGAAGCTCATCTGTGGGAGGGGGTATAAGCAAAACAAAACTTGAGAGATTCTGTGAGTCCTGACACACATATGAATGTACAGCTTGCAGGGTGATAGATTATTATTTTGAATTCATTTTTGGTATGTTTTGCAATATCCTTTGTCTTGCCCTGGTTGCTTAAGGATAGCACCCAGAAAGCATAGCTAACTAAGATGCCCAACAGTGTCATTTGTCTGTTGCTCATCTGCCTCCCTTCCCCAGTGCCTTTATCTATGTAGTCAATATCATATCCAAAAGTGCACACTGGCTTCTCTGAATGTTTTACTTTTCAAATAAACAAATGCCTAATTAACTCACTCTTTATTTTAAACCATCATATGCAGCAAAATGCTCCAATTAAAAATGGAATGTCTACTGATTTAAGCCCAAAGGTTCTGTTAAGGCAAGTTTTACAAATCCTAAAAATAGAAATGCATTCATAATTTTCTCCTCAGTTTAATTAGGTGGGGTTTTTTTTTGGCTGGAATTTAAATATCCCTCTGCAGTATCTTTAACTGCATTGCAGTAGTAGGAACCCCACACACAACACAAGAACCGTAAGACGAAAGATGATTTGCCTCTTTAGTTCTTCCACTCAGAGAGGAGTGTAAAGTGGAGGCGTGCATCCCACAAAACAGAGGTGTTGCAATTAAATAGGAGGAACTTCAGAAAGATGGGACTCCCAGAGCCAAATGAAACTCTTGGTTGATTTGTGTATAGAGAGATCTTGGTCCTTCTCTAACCTATAGTCTTAAATGACGTGGAAGAAAATAGCATTGTGGCAGTCAAGGTGAAGGTGATGTAACTAATGGTATAGCAGCCAGACTAAGGGCAAGTCAGTTCGGAGTGAGCTGAAAAATACACTCTAAAGGCGTTTTGGAATGACATTACTTATAGCAGTCACGGAATGCAAGGTCATGCTTCTTCAAATACAGGTTAAACTTGTAAGGTGGTGAACTAATCTGGAAATCAGCGACCTGAAGACTGACTTCAGAGCCATGGTGAGCTACAACTAAAACTCTGGCAGTGAGGCAGGGGATAAGATGATTAATGAGATCTTTCAATACATGAGCTAGGGGAAGACACAAAGCAGAAAATATTGTAGCACTTCAGAGGAGCATTATTAGGAACAGACGAAGTTGAGGTTATCCAGGGCAACGGGGCAGTAAGCAAAACAATGCTAAGTGGTCATCATGGGCCTGCTGCCTGCTTTGCCTACACAGGAGCCGAACTTCCTCCTGTTATTGCTGCCAAAAGTGGTGATGGGAGATGATGTGGGAGCCAGCTCCTCCCAGCCCCAACCACACCCTCTCTCTTCCTTCTCTTTTCCACAGCTGGGGTCGCAAGCCCAGATCTTAGGGTGAACTTATTCTACCCTCAGCCCTAGAGCGGCAAAAATTCAGTTTCTCTTACATTGCTGAGATGCCTGGGACTGGTTCTGGCACTTCATACAGCATTACTGAAATGATTACAAGCATACATGGCCACGTCTGGCATCCATACTGCACAAAAGATGTTGACAAATTGGAAAGGATTCAGGATGGAGCTGCAAGAAGGATTCCGAGTCAGGAAAAGATGCCCTAAAGCAAGAGCCAGAAGTAATTCAGCCGATTTATTTTCACAAAGAGAAGGTTCAGAATGGCTTGATCACAGTCCATAAATACTTACATTAGTGAGAGACATTTAATAGAGGGCATAACAAGATACAGAGCTGAAAAATGGAACTTTGAGGCAAAATTCAGGCTAAAAATAAGGGGAAAGTGTTAGAAATGAATGCAATTAAGTCACTGGAACCTTTTACATTTGCACACAGTAAATCTGCCGTCACCTGAAGTCTTCAAAAAAAATTGAGATTGGATGTCTTTTTAAAACGATATTATCTAGCTCATGCAGAACTTGTAGGCTGAGTGAAGTGGTGAATTTGTACAAGTGTATAATACTATAGCTGAGCAACCTAGATGATCATAACATTATAAAACCCATGAGCATATATTTATTTCTTGAGTAGGCCTAAAAAATCCAATTTTTCCTGTATCTGCTTTAAATGAACACACCAGCTTTGCTGAACCCAATCTGAACTTCTAACTTGAGCCTTCTGCTGTAGAAGTGATACACGTCCACTTTCCTTCTCTTTAGACACTGTGAAGAAGCAAGCCAAATACCTGAGACTGAGCACAAGTGAACACAGTGAATTTGAAGACAAGAAGACATCTGTAAACTTTCAAGTAGCTTTCCCAATCCAGGAGCCTGAAAGCACTGTGTGCTTTCCAGGGACATTTCCAAGCAACCTTGGATCATTCCAGTATGTGGGATTAGATGGAGGGCAGGGGCTTACCAGCTAGACCTCCTAGACCCTGGCCAACCCAGTTATGCTAAGCAAGACAGTACAGGAGGTATCTTGGCATTTAAACACTTGTTGGCCACTGAACAGGTAAACAGTTCCACCATGAGTGTGCACAGAACTGGGCAAAGCAGGATAGCCTGGATATATCCAGGTTTAAACTAGTTAAATCCTATACCTTTCAAATACACTGCAAAATTACCACACACTTTAGTTTAATAAAGGTAGTAATAGCTCAGGAGTGATATTATGTGATGGCAGCATTTCCTAGCAGTCCATGAGCTTTAGGAATGAAGCCTTTATGTGGACAGGAGACAGACTCAAAAAAGGCACGTGCTCCCCTCTGGTTCAGCTCTTCTGCTGAATTGTTTTCAAATCCATAGTCCTTTCTTCTTTCTACCACCATAAGAGGCATTTACTGTTCTTATGATCTCAGGATGGAAAAATATTAATCAGAAACAGCAGCAACAATTTCTTTTTCTTCTCAAATCTGTGTGGCATTAAGTATAATTACATAAATAACTGGAATGGCAGAAACAGACAATTGCTGGCTTTGTATGGGTATTGAAAAAGATTATACTGTTTTTATCATGTCTCTCAAATAATGGGTATCTTCCAAGTCTACTGTCAAGGAGACTGCTTGCTGCTTTAATGCTGATATGAAAATAATCTTGTAAAAGTACTGAGAGAGGGTCTTTCCACATATTTTCTGCCAGGAAAGATTACTTAAATAAACCATTTAACCTGCTATTGACCTAAAACCTAGTTACATAAATGTTTTTAAAATTACTTATCCATCTTGAGTGGATAAAAGTAATCTAGTGAAGTCAAGGATAACATAGGAAGTCCCTTAATGATGGCTGCATTCTCTGCAGCCTCTATTAGCATACGATTTTTCTGCTGGCAAAGCAGATACAAATGAACTGCAAGAACACAGGCATGGGATAGCTCTTCCTCTTCTTAAAGGACTGGGAAGAGACATATACACATAAAAGAAGAGTGAAAACTTGCAAACAGCTCTTACAAGGGGAACCTCAACTACTTTTCCCCCAGTTTTTCCCTTATAAACATTGCTGTAACTTCTTTTTAAAACCAACAGTGAAAATTACAGCAGCCATATGGAAGTTGAATATGGAGGATGTGTCTACCAATACCTGAGCTAATGTCATCCCAAAGTCAATAAAAACAAGTGAATAAAACACTTGATGCAGATTGATGCACAAATGCTCAAAACCAACTGAGACAAATTATATCCAACTCTGTGGATGCACTAGAGATATAAAGCATTACAGGCATCCCACTGCAGTGTGGGCAAAGAGGACAGCATGTTTATCAAGCCTAACAAAGGCTATCCCAGGAAGGCAGGCAGCAGCTTCATCTACCAGAAGTCCCTGATCTTTAACATCCTGGGTTTGTTGGCAGTGCGAGCGACAGCTCTGCTCAGTGGTGTGTAATGAGAAGAGCCTCCCGGGCGTCTCGACTCTCCTCCCCTGCAATCAGGGCAGTGATGCCAGATGCAAGTTTGGAAGTCTTCAGCATTTTGTCTGACAGCATAAATGTTACGTTTTTTCATGAACTGAACCAGTCATCTGTGCCGCTGCATGCTTTCACCACCTGCTTATATTGGGCACACAGGATGGGACACTTGCATTTCAGTGACTGGGGCTGACATGTCTGTAAAGCTTTAGCTCCTATAGTATTATCCAAACCTTTGGGGGTTTTTTGCCAAACAGATCACCCTTTCAGTGTTCCCCTCCCTCACTTTAAGGAAATGGCACCTTTTCTACAGACCCAAACAATAGCCATGTTCGTCCACAGCAGCATGCTGGAAATGGTCAGGATGCTGTTAACAGTGTCCATGTAACTCCAAAAGGCTGCAGCTGCTGCAGGAGGTGTTTCCTGGCCATATACCTGCCCAGATGCTGCAGCACTGAAGACTGAGGCCTGGTACCATTTTTTCCACACATGCAGATAATTTTCCCTTCTACTTCCCTTGGGATGGTTGTAATTTTTTAAAAAACCCTCATTAATAAATTCATAATCTCACCAGCCACATACATTTCCGCCTCCTGAAGTGTTAAGAGAAGAATCAAACCAGCTCCTGATACTTCTGTCAATAAAGAGCACACTCAGGATCAAAGGAATAAAAATGCTAATTATGGTGCACTCTGTAACACCTCTCTCCCAAACCAAGTGCTCTGATTAAGTTAACCATCCTGCTAATTACAATAGCATTTAGCACAGCTGGGGCCAAAGAAAAGCCACCTTCTATCAGAGCATGGTTACCTGCCTCAGAACCAGGTCAAGCATATTTATACTGTAATAGAAACTTGCCTACAATCCACAGAATAGCCACTGCTAATTTTAGATACTCAAAATCGTATTCAGTTTCTTTTGCCATTCAAAGAAAATATTTGTGAATATTTAAAAAATTGTATTTTTTTTGTCATGAAAAAAATGCTGGGGTCAGAAGCTCATTGCCCAGAAATTAAGTTACTGGCTCCTAAGGGAACATACTGCAGGATAACACATCTTTGCAATTTAAAGGGGAGCCCACTCTTCTGCCTTTTCTCAGTCAATACCACACGGCTGTGAAGTATGCCAGTGATGAGAGAGGAAGGCCACTGTACTCTATACTTTCATTTAAAATGGAATGAAGTAGCATGCAATTACTGGCAAAACCACCTGCCACATTTCAGCAGCACATTTGGATGGAGAATGGGGGTGACAGTATTGGTGAAAAATGACAGCTGAGTAAGTGAAAGTTAATCCTCCCCACTGATTCCATGGAGGGCAGAAAAATATAATAAATCAATAAATCCCTGCAGCTTAGAAAATTTTATCTTCAGTGGATGCTTACAACCCTTGTTGCACATAGCATAATTAGAAGAAAGAGATTTTTAAATGGTTATGAGGTAATAACCATATCTTCCATTCATCACTTCCTCCTTGAAGAACTCATCAGTTTACTGGTGGCACCTTCCAGTCCACCTGCTTGAAGGATAAGTGCTACTTAACATAAAGGAGCTGAAAGGTAAGAAAATTTCCTTCACCTCAGTATCACTCCTCAAAATGGCTGTTTTGTACTTATTCAGCCTCCCTGAGACTTTGAGTAGCAGATGAACAGACTCTTTTTCAACATGAATTCAATAATTAACTCTGAATTAAACAAGTTATCTAAACACAATGATGCAACTAATGCTCCTGAGTGGATACGTACTTTCTAAATTCCAGGCATGTTCAAAGTACTCCAGTTTCACTGCACAGATTCAGCAATCACCAACACCCTTGTCATGGGGCACCTTCCCATTCACTTCTCATGTATTGCATTGGCTCACTTACTTATACACACATACATATATATTAATAAATACAGCACTGTTTTATGTAAATTGATAACCTTCATCTAAATTCCCTACTGCTTTGATAGGCCAGTAAAGGTTTAAGTGGCTTTAATCCGCTGTTTGGGCAAAGAGGCTTATTACTGCTCTGGTTTGGAAAGGAGAGAGGAGAGGTTCTTCAGATGGAAAACCCAATACACTGGCTGAGCTGTTAGAGAAGGTCAAAACCTGGAAACAGCACCCCTTGAAAGGGTAAAGACTATGGATATCCCCTTGCTGATATCATTACCAAGAAAACAAGTATCATGACACCATGTAAAGCTCTTGGACAGGAGTCAGTGCTATTTCAGGAGCCTGTGGATGGGGCTTAGAGCTGTTCATGAGGGATTTCAGTCTGTCACACACATAATTGAAATATAGCAATACAGTGAAAATCAGGGCATTTGAATCCTCTACTTTTTTACTGACATCCTTGGATGTGTGACCACGTAACAGTATAATCCCATCTGCCTCCTGCCTTCCTGGGAGTCACAAATCCTTCTAGATGTGGCTGCTTCACTCCAGCACCTTGTCCTGCCTCCCTTCATATGGGTGGGGGAGATGGGTATGGGAGGAAAAACAGGGAGGGAAAAGCGATGTCTCATCATCTCCCAATCCCTCCCTCTCACAGCTGCTAACTGGCAATGGCCAAGCCCTGTGGAAAGAATCACAGTATTACAGGGTGTAAGCAGAGACTACAGCTGGCTGGTGAAGAGTAATGCACAAGACTTGTTATTTGGCTGTTAGGGTACTACTCATTGCTGCATACAGTTAGGGTGATGATACTACTTTATTTTGTATATACCTTCTACTGTTTAGGTAAGCTCAAACATTAATTCTTATTTACTGTTTGCATTTCATGCCAAATTAATTTCCACTCTATGCATGCACACTTTCAGGACAGGTAGAGAAAAGATTATGCAGTAGATACTCATGTATCATGGTGATGTGCATAATAGGGAAAAATGGTGGAATAATAGAGGAAGCAGAAAACTAAATTGCATACATATTAAGACAGATAAGTTTCCTGGGAGGACTTTATATGAGTCTTTGCATTGCCTGCACCCAAAATGTTCAGGAATTACAGGTCACATCCTGCTGTTACCTCTCCTATAACCCACTCCAAAGCACTAAGAACCTGTCAGTAGAAGATGCAAAGCAAACTAAACATATCTGCCTAGTTTCTTTTTCCTGAGTTTTATTACAACAGTGCTTTTTGACTGAGAAAGAAATGTTGCTGTAAAAATCAACAGTTTTACATTATCTAATTACCTCTCTATCATAAAGTGATCAGAGGAATTATTAAATCATAGTCACCAAAATATTTGGATTTGACTGAGTTTTAGCATATTACTTACACAAACTTTAACTCTTGAAATAATATCAGTTAATGATGTGTGCTTCACCTGGGAGTCAAACAGTTAAAGTAAAAAGCTGATGTCTGACAAATTGAAAGTAATTTCGCATTGAAGTAAATTAAACGAATTTCCCAGATGTTGCTATAAGAAGAGACTTGAGGAGGTGAAATGAAAGTCACTGCTGATGCATTCAGACACTTCCATAAAGTTCCCAAGAAGGAAACATTTTGAAAGGAAACTGCAAATAAGAGGAGAAATCTGAGGTGGGAAGTTTACAATCCCACTGGCAGTCTTCATCAGAGTGTCTGGTGACTCTGTGTCATTTCACAGGGAATGGTCCACATTTGTTTATGGGAAACACTACGTAAACACTAGAGTTAAATCAGTCTTGTTCAGACGGTGTTGGGTAGTCAGAAGGAGCTGCTTCTGACTTCCAGGTGAGGTGAAAGAAGATGAAAAGCAAGACTTGCAAGTCTATCTTTAATACTAGTTAATTTTCAGTACTTTGCTGTGGCAGATCTCAAAGTACACCTAGGATTTGGAAACCCCAACCTCTCCCTTTAAAGCAGATTTTCCACTACATAGAAATACATATAATTGACTTGGGCAAATGTCAAGAGGTAGCTGCATCCTTGCATGAAAACCCTCAGGAATACCTTTCCTTCCCTTCTTACCCAATTATTGCCACTCCACTTGAATAACATCTCCTTCTACCATACCCCAAACTGAGTAAAGAGCCCACAAGTTTAGGAGGATAGGGAGGAAAGGAAGTTTACAGTCCCCACCTTTATTACTAGATCCCAGAAAAGCCTATACGCTCACTTCTCTCCTCTGTCAGTTGGGGACGGAAGCCCATGCACCAGGTGCACAAGCACCGCACTGGCTACAGAGCAGCCAAGAGTGTCTTCTTCTCAGGGTGATCACGTATTTTCCATATTCTCTGCACTTTTATCTTTCAGTGGTTTCCTCATCCAGCTCTTCATCTAGATTCCTGGAGGTATTTGGGTTACTATTCCTTCTAAACGCTGGCAATGTGGCAGAAAGAAAACTCTCTCCGTATTTGACTCCAGTCTTCAGTATCACTCACAGATCAGGGTTTTACACTATGGATTTGCAAGACCTGTTCATATCAGAATAACGAAGCTGGCTATGCTCACCTGTTCTGTTAATGTAGCCATTACATTTCCCTTAGCTCGCCTTTTTTTTGTCATGTTCCACTAAATTGTCATCCAACAAATTAGAAAAAGTATTTTATTAAAAGTAGTGATCACGTCAAGTTTATCCTCTTATTAGGATTACAGATTTTCTACAGTTTACTTGGAATAAAGCCCAACAGATGTCAACTTTCCATGCTAGACTAACAAGAGAATCTACTCCATTCTCATCTCATGACCAAGGCAATATATCAGAGGAAAAGAAAAAAAAGAAAAATACTTGAAAAGTACAAGAAGGTCCAATTTCCAGAAAAAAACCCACCCCAAAGTCTATAATGGAGTATCATGGAAGAAGGAATAAAGAGTTATAAAATCCCAAACCACAAAAATCTTTGATAGTCATGTAAAAAGCTCCATATTTTGGCTAGACTGTTAGTGCTGCAACACCAGCTTCAGATTCTTGGGACATACCAATTTTACTCCCTTAATCATTTGAAAGACTGATAAATTTCTAGATTTGGTAGCTACAAACGGAGCACAATAAACCAGATTCTAAACTTCAGACGTATATTTCAAAATGTTTTGGTAGGCAGGTTGACAAACTACTCTATGAATACCTTTCCTATGTTTCACACTGTCTTTCTTTGGGTATATCCAGTGGTCTAACAACCAAATCACAATGCTGGAATATTACACTAGCCCCTCCTCCCTTTAAATGCAAGAAAAAAGTAATTCTGACCAACCCCTCTGTTTTTTAAATATATAAGGCAGTGAGAGAAAACTATTCTAAATGAAGCCTTCAACAACACCTCCAACTCCATAAATAATCAGCAATCCTGGCTGGTATTGCAGGCCCCTCCTGTGAGACCCAACTCCAGGCCAATACTCATTTGTTTCACATTGCTCAAGCATAAACATGAATTACTGAGATTTTCAACTAACTGTATTCCGCAGAAATGGGTCACTTCAGCATTCCACAAAGGGATGGAGGGAAGCAGCCAAAAGCCCCCGTTCTGCCACCCCCCTTTCTCCTTTTAAGATTTCAGGAACATGCCTCATACCAAAGGATCCAAAATTTATCCAAATTGAAAATAACTATTTTGGCCCACTTTGTAAGAAAGTAAAGCTAACCAAGTAACAGTGGGTGTACCAGCTCTTTCTCCACGATTCTCTCTTATTTTGTCAATGAAAGAAACCACCTAGTTTCCAAGTATTTCATTCCAGTACAGCAGTTCAGTACAACAGACACAAGCCATCTTTTCTAACAGAACCTGAAGCTGAAAAAGAAGTGTTTTTGAACAGGATGAACACACACAAATGTGCAGAAAAGAAGACAGAAGATGAGACCCCTAAAAACATTTCACAATATTACAAATCATTTTGTTATCCTTAAAATATGCAACACTGGTTATAAGAGTGATTCACTCTTAGTGATAGTTTGGAGTGCCAATGCTCAACAAATTTATGCCATATATCAAAATACTAATTTTTGACATTTTAAAGGTCTTAAAAAGAGGAGACCCCACATTTACCCATTGAAGATAATGATGTTATTGCACAGTTTCCTCCTTACTGTCATAATTTATAAGGGAGGAAAAAAATCCCAAAGGAGGACAGCACTGAGCAAAACCCACAAGTATGTTTTCTTTTAATAGCAACTTTTTTTGGCTTGGGTACAGACGCATTCCCTTTCACATTCCCCGCTGAAAGCTGCTATGAGCACACCACTGTACAGGATGACAAGGTGACCTCTCCTTGGTGAAAGGAAACAAGAAAATTTTAGGTCTCTGGTACCAAGACCTATAAATGCATTTCCGTGCTTTTGCTAGGCTATACAAAGTTCATACACATAGAGGAAGGACATTACTCTCAGATAACAGAAAAAGAAGGAAAGCAAGAACAAAAATTGAAGACTTCAGTGAAAACTTTAGTCTGGACAAACAAGGGACTCATTTTTACCTCCAAAAAGGTTAAGGTCACCAGACTAGTGCTCAGTTTCTTACCATGGGGACAAAAGAATACACCACAAAGCCAGTAGCACACATATCACAATTGGCAGCTGGCTTGAAAATGCTCGAGTTCAATTGACGATGAAGAATGAATTACCCTTATGTTTGAACAAAAAAAACCCCAACCTGATCTCACCAGGCCAGAAGCACAACCACATTCCAGGCGCGATGTGTGACAGCACACAGAAAGCGAGTTTCAATTTATTCTGCGCATTTGAGCACACACAAAAGCCTATATGGTTCTCATTAAAATAAAAGATATCTCCAGACTTCTGAAAGAGCACAGAGTGATTTAGGTTCTTGCTCTCATGCAGAAGAAATAACTTACCCTCCTGTTTGTTGTGCTTCCTCCAGGATCTAGGATTTAAGTCCCCTATACTATTCTCATATCTATAAACAACCACCAGTAGATTAAAGATCTTCCCTTATTCCTTCCACTCTCTCTTTTTTTTTAATGGAAATTTCTTTGACAAAGAGCAACAAAGCATTCTCTCTGAAAGAAAGAGCACTGCAGATACACACCACTTTCAGCAAGGACATTTAGATGCAACTCCTCAGAGTTTACTTAGATTAGCTTAACAATGTTCTCAAAAAGGAGCTATAAACCTCTCATGAAGGGTAGCTTTAGTGGTGGAAGAGGTTTAACAAGCTCATTCATTAATGACCGGTGTCTTTGGGGTGCTCATTTGGTGGGCCTTCAAGGAGCAGGTGTTTCTGCCGCAGCTTTTCTCCCTGCTTTATATCGTGTCTGGCACCTTCGCCTTGCGTGCCGGGCCAGCCAGTGAGCTGGGCTCATCCACCAGACCGTGCCGAAAGGACAATTATGCACTACAAGAGAGAAGGAACAGAATATCTGACAAAAAGAATTTGCAGGATTACCTTTTTCTGCATTCGCAAGCTTACTCATGTATATCTATGTGAAAAAGTAACTGCAGTGTAAGTACATGCAAGGCAAATGCAGTGTGAGATGTTTCATCTGGACCTTATCCAGGCCCAATTCAGGCAAACAGTGAAGAACAAAGAGCTCTAAGGACAAGTGAGGAGAATAGGTATCTATTTAATATTAAGAAAAGACACTGAGGGATTAGAGGAGAGCTACAATTAAGAAGGTCTAATGTGACCACTTTATTTTGGTGCTTAGACCCCTACCTATGAAAGGTTTTCCTAGCAGGAACATCACCACGCCTTGCAGGGGCTGCTGCTTGCATTTGAGAGAGACTATCAAATACGTTTTGAAATATTGTGCAAATGAGTCATAAGGGGCTGAGAGACAGCAGGAATCTAAGAATACAATGAATTAAACATAACTAGAGCACACACACCAGAAATCAAGAAACAGTCCATTTGCATCAGCTGTAGGTGTTTATGGAAGAAAATTATGTCAGTGTTCATCATGTTACAGGAAGTGTTCTGGATTGATTTGTAATTAAAAGGGAAGTTTAATGCATATAGCTACTTTAAAATTGTGTAGTTACAATTTAGGCAAACTATTGTTTTAATTTAATTAAAAGTTAGTGATTTTATTACTTTGCACATAATATGAATCCTGAAAAAAACCCTATGAAACTAAATGAAAATTTTGCTTTCTCATTCCACTCCCCTCCAGCAAGCTTAATTCAAATGCTATTACTAGGTTTTTTTGCTGACATATCATCTAAACGCAGGACAGAAAGGACTGAGAAAAAGTGTTTGGCAAGAAGGGTAATTAGCTCTAGTTAAGGAAGAAGCTACCAAGAATTGCACTCCTAAATATTAAAGAGAACATTAACTTAGTAACAAATTTCAACAGGAAGTATATTAGTGTTTGCTGCCTGCAACAAAATAATTAAGAACAAAACATGCTATAATAATATCAGTTTTCACTGGAACTACTTTAATGGGTATTTTTTGTTTGTTTCTAACAGAAGGATAAATATCTTAAATCTTCAATAGCACTTAATATGATTTATAAGACTCTGAAGAAAAAAATACGTAAATGAAAGTGAAAGGAAACACCTAGCTAGAATTTGTCTCACCACTTAAAACATCCATTTTTCATGAGGAGAGCCAACAGTGGTGCCAGTGGCCACATCACCTCTCATTAACTCCAGAAAATTATTTTGCAAAGTAAGAATGCCCTTGCGAGTGACAAAGATGCATTAGATTTCTCATGAGGAGTTATATATGAACTGTATATTCCAGTGATACTATAGGAAATCTATACTCCAAGAGACAGTCCATCACAGCCAAAGGGACGCCTTGCAGCAAAACAAAAAAACAAACCAAAACCAGAAAATAGAGCAGTGAGCATTAACTAGCAAACAAACTACCTTGGAAGATGCAGGAGAAATACTAAGATACCGTGCTGACCACAGCAACACAGTTACTCCATCCTCGAGGCTGAGCCCTGGCTCTGTCGTCTTTACAGCCTTCACCTCCATGTGGGTTAGTACAAAATGCAAGCTGCATTCCAAAAGATAGTCTTTTTTTTGTCTTTTTTTTTTTTTTTTTTGTTGTTGTTGTAATGAAAGACACAGCGTTGCTTTCTCTTCCCCTAGCAAATAGCTCTGAGCTGGAATGCAGAATAAATATCTCAAAGACTCCTCTGTGCTGGAAGGCTTAGCAGAAACCCAGCAGTCTCAATATAAACCAGATGTGTCACAACAAGTTTTGGGTGGAGAAATGTGTTCGCTCAGGGTATGAGAGTGCTCAGGAGGGACTGCCTCTTACAATACAGACACAGTAACAATTAAGGAAGGCGGGAGTAGGCTCAGCAAAAACTTGTCAACAGAAAGACTGATGGTGATTTTCTTTAAAGTACCACCATCATTTGTCCTTCAATACTTTAACAGGACCCCGATGAGATATGCACAGCATTTAGTTTGCGTTAAATACATACACTTTCAGAGCAGTGCAGAGCCAAAAGCCTCAGACACCTTGAAGCTTTTCCATGAGAGCAAGCAGGTTGAAGTATGTGATGATTTTCCTAGGAAAAACTGGAGTATCCTCGGGTTGACTATGATCTTCAAGCTGTTGTGGCCTCCCCAAAACCAGAATACAAAAGCTGAATTTAATCCTAGGTAGGTACATCTCACTACCTACACATAATTCAGAATTATTCTCTTATGACGTAGACGTGCAAAGCACTTAAAGAATATATGCCTGCCCCAAGCGATCCAAGAATCTCATCTAGACGTAATTAGGAGAAGGCAAGTACTTAGGGAAATTAGTCATTAGTTTGCAAATTCAGACTCCGGTCTCTCAGCTACAAGCCTTCCTTTAGTTCACTATTCTTTTTTTCTGCCTTTCGTGGTAAAAGAGCATAGGGATGATGCTGTACAGTAGCAGAAATTTGGGAGTCCCTACACAGATCATCCCACAACAGTTAGCTTTGTTAGGTGACATGGAAGGAAGAAAATGTTTGGAAAAAAACTATTTCTGAAATGAAACAGAAGCAAACTAAAGAAAAGCAGACTAGCAGGAACACTCAAACCCAAAAAAGCTTGAAATCCAGGGTGTAGACAGATGTTAGGAAAGAGGGAGGAATGAAACAGGGAGAAACAAATTTTTCTCCTCTCCCGACTCACCAGTTTTGAATTTCAAAATAATATCCAAATGAGCTCCCTTGCAGACAGTGTAATAAGCACACAGACCCACCTGTAGCAGGCAATCTCTCCTTCCAAAATCTCTTTGCACACATTTCAGGCCCAAAACTTGGAGAGCAGACAATTAGCAAATGAGAACCTCTGTCTGAAGGCAAGTATATTCAAAATCCTGCTGTCATATGATGTAAATACACAACTATAGTAATGCCAATCAAGATGCTAAGCAAAAGCCACCGCTCTGCTGAGTTGCAGGCTAAACTCGACTTTCATGTCTCACATGTGTCTGTTGGCTCAGCATTACTGCATCATCCTACTTCTTTTTTGCATAAGGGGGAAGCTTGTAAAAATGCTAGAGGAGTGCTGGACTTTTCTAGGAGAGACCTGTGGTTTTCCATAAGGTCCTGAGCCTGTCTATGGGGTTCCTATGTGCTGCGGTAATGGCAGCCGTAGTATAAGCATGAGCAATGCTCTGCTGCTGGCCGGGATCCCTCGGCTGACTCAGTCTGCAGCAGGTCATAAAATGTAGGAGTGTCCATGTGGTGACAGTTGGAGCTTAAAAAAAGGGCAGGTATAGCTGTGCTGGGTAATTGGTAGGCAAGCAGCAACGGCAAGGAGAGCTTGCTTGCCAGGAGGAGAAACTCAAGTGCATGTAACATTCCTTACCTATTACTTCACCAAGGAGCTGAGACCAGCCCTACGTGATCCAGGCTGGAAACAGGCCAGGGAAGCAGCTATGTGGATGCAGTAGATGGAGGAGAAATTGCAGGTCTGGGAACGGCAGCCAGGAGCCTGTGCTGGGGCACTGGTGGTGGTGCTGCCACTTTCCAGACTGTGGGTTTTGGGAATCAGTCGAGTAGCAACTGACGTGCCCCACCAGTGCCAGACATGGAAGGGTACATCTACTTTGACTCCAAGTCAGGCTTCAAGCTAACTTCATCCTTTTTTGTGTCAAGCAAGCTATTTATTTGGAAGGAAGATCTGGAGGGAAAACAGAGACAGACACTGAAGTGTTTGGCACTGTCAAGTGCATTGGGATATTTCATGCATTTCTTAAAGGGCATGCTCACTCCCTGGCACGCATGCCAGGCAGCCCACAGCGCTCACTCAGCAAAGATTGATTTTTAGTCCTTATGGCTTCAATTTTCTTGAAAAAGTTGATCCTGATGCACACTGAAGGATGAGTGAACAAAAGTGCTCTCAGAGCATGCGGGACAAGAGAGCAGGAGAAGCACACCAAGTGCTCTTGGAGAGATCGTGGTGTTAGGAGCTGTAAAAGGTCCCCCCCTGAGCAGGTCAGGCACCATGGCTGTGACATCCAAATTCCCTCCCTGTGCTGGGGGCACAATGGTGAAGGGAGTGGGGTGAGGGTCCTGGGTTCTTCCAAGAATTGGAAGGGTAAAAGCCCTTTTCAGGTCACCAACGCAACCCAAACAGCAAGGAGTGGGGGGGGGGGGGGGGGGGGGGATGAAAGTGCCAGGAAAGTCACCTCTCTGCCCCTGCTCCCCTACATACTACACGTTTTGAGCAGCTCAGAAGTAATTTATGGATGACTTAGCTGTTCAGACAGATATATCATAGATGCCCTGTCAACAGCCCAAAAAGATTGCCTGCTGTTATTCCTGTCCGCAGGCAGATGACATTGTTTGGGAGACCCACATCTGAGGTCAGCTCTGGGAAATGTATTCCTAAAGGATCAGTTCAGCCAGGCAAGAGACGCTCTCAGCTGCTGGCTATTTGGGAGGATAACAAACTTCCTAACTAACTTACAAGTGCACATATTCAACATTTCTTATCGACAAGGCTTGAAGTAAAACTAAAGCTCAAACAACATGAATAATAAATGAAAATGACTTGTACTGCTACACTTAGCAGAGCCCAGGGCTTTGACTGAAACTCCTTTTCTACCCAATGCTGTGTTTCTCTTCCTTGTGCTCTGTATCCCAGTATGGGTTACATGGTTTTGCTATGCCAGAGTAGAAAACGTGCCCTGACAGCTTGTGCTGCTGTACAGAGGAGCAGGTGGGACCATTCCGCAGAGTTTGGAAAGATGAGTGCCAAAGGACTGCATTAAAGAAACACTGCAGCAAGCCTGAAGAAATACCTGCGATTATATAGCAATTAATACTATAGCAATTATAGCATCCTGGTGCTGGAAACCTGAAATACATGCACGCACCCATGGACGGACAGACACATGGACACACCCTCCAAAAAGCCCATTCTAAGATGCTCACCTTTGTGACTTAAACCCCTCCAGTCAGGGAGTCTGAAACACCAACAAAAAGAAGAAACATAAATAAGTGACACAGATGTCAAGAATGCCAATCTGAGTATCCTGGAAAGTCAGAGTTTTCCAGCTGTTCTCAACTATTTTGGTAATACAGTATTTGACAGAAACATTTTGTATGTAGCTTTAAATCTAAACACAGCTTGAACTGGGTTGACCACTAGAGCAGAAGTAACCACCAGTAGAAGTTCAGGACAGTAAATTTGTGCTAAAAGCAACAACTACAAACCATGTGCACTCGTTTTTTTGCTAAGGGGATTTATATGCCTATGTGACTATTCTGTTCTGAACAAGAGTAAAACATGCATGAAAAAAAGATTACAAGCAAAATAAAAGTGAAATGGGAAGTTGAAGAACAGGTAAAACAGGATCTGAACAGTTTCACTTCATTACAAAGGAATTCAGCCCATGGCTGCAGGATGAATGTAGGCAGCCTGGTTCTTTTATAAAGAAAAAAAGCAACAAACCCAAACCTGTCTTACTTAAGGAATTA
Source organism: Strix uralensis (assembly GCF_047716275.1). NCBI lineage: Eukaryota > Metazoa > Chordata > Aves > Strigiformes > Strigidae > Strix > Strix uralensis. The sequence goes on from NC_133976.1 coordinate 23,236,571, forward strand.
ACTTGTTGACTTTTCACTCAGCCATAGGGGTACTGGACATTTTCTCAGTCTGACAAATGAGTTTGTTCAGGGTGTTTAGAAAACTGGCAGATTCACATGTTTTTTCTCTGCTCAGATGAAATTATTATTATTGCAGACATTCAGACAAACTCTAAAGTCCCTGTACTCTTACAAGTTTTATAATATAGTGTGGATGGCAGGGGAGCAGAGGGAATGGGGCTGGGGGAAGGGTTTGCTCTGTAATACTACATAAGGCTACACAGAACTATTAAAAATCCCAAATTAAACTGTCATGACAGAAGGACCAATTCCTTCCTGCTATCACCATGGATCAAAGAGCTCCGAAATTCTGTGCTGAATTGTAAAATAAGCAAAATGCAGCGCTGGCACCAGTCTGCCATTCAGCCCTCCCACGTGCAACACATGTGAGCAAATCCTGCCTACCTAAATGCATCTTGAGGGGGCTGTTTTGGAGCTCTAAGAGCATCGGCTGCAGAAAAAGCATCACACGTGCTTGTTTCCTGTGGCTTCAGGCTTCCTGCACTGCTGCGGCTGCTCCTTGCTCTGCTCCCGTGTCTGTTGCTCTCATTCCTCTGGGTGAGCCTGCTCACGAGAGAGTAAACCTACAGTGGCGTCAATAATCCCTGCACAAACTCACTGCCCTAGCCTGCCATGCCGAGAGACGTCAGCCTTGACAAGCCAAGATGCTCTTTTCATGTCAACTTCGTCCCTAAAGATCTCCAAAACTACGTCAGGGAAATACTATGTAGCTGGTTGAAGTCGATTATCCCCCTCCATCCTGACCGACAACTACACCGCAACATTTCTAAGCTTTGCCTGGAAGACCTTTTGCTAACCCAAGCCTTTTTTAAACAGGAAACGATGAGCTTTCCCAGCACAAGTTTTCATCCCTGGAATGAATCAAAACAATCGAGTTTCTGACCAAGTAAAATCTGAACCTTTATTGCCTGAATTGAAAAGGGTAGCAGATTTATTTTTTAACATCTGCAGTGACTGCAGCAAACTGTTTCAAAAACAAATCCCTGCAACGATCCTTGGATAAAAAAAATATAATTTTCATCTTGCATTTCGTGTAAGTGATAAACAATATTACTCAAACTCTTAATAGCTCAAGTGGGAGGGTTTTCAAAAGGAGCTTTTTTGTGGTTATTACTTGCCACAGTATTTTTAGGGGGGAAAAAAGCCCAAAATGAAAACAAGGAACTTCCAAATGAAGCTGCATCAGAAAGAAGTCAGGAAAACTGTCAGAAAAGACTTATCAAACACAAATATCTTCCAAAATAGAAGCATCTACAAACCACTGCAGCCAAGTTATGCAAGTCCAAATTATCCATCTCTACTCAAACACCAGTGCCAGCCACTATAAGGCAAGACATTAGAAAAGTGCATTTTAAAGCACCTTCTCTGTTTTTCTCATCCTTGTCTCTCCTCTCTAACCAAGGGGACAAATCATGAAATTATCTAGCTCCAAATCAACCCATCTATGCAATTACCTCACATTCCTCTACAAAGTTTTATTGCCTCGCAGGAGTAAAAATTAAAAGCTTTACTTAGAAAGTGTGAAAGTTATCAAAAGCCTATTTTACAGACTGAAACAAAATAGTATTGTTGAAATGTACAGATATTCCATCACTGATGGAAGTCTCTCAGTATGGTTGAAAGGGAAAAAATCAAATCCACAAAGTTATTCTGTGACCAGAATGTTTTAACCTTAATTAGATACACAACAACAAGGATCTATTTCTCCTGAAGTAAGGCTCCTTTTCTCCCTATCATGCACAATCCAAACAAAATTCTTGCAGATTACATTAGAAATACAATTTACAAATGAAAAAAAAAAGCAACAAAAAACCCAAGAAAACTTGCCAGGGTGAAAGAGAGACCCAAGGACCTGAAAAGTATGTGACATACAGCATCCTCCAGTCCTTTCCTTTTCCAAATGAAAACACAGTGCTAAATCAGATGTGACCAGACTGCTGAATGAGAAGATAGTGTGTTACCAAGAATGTGATGAAAAGTGACTTCCCTCAGCAGTTTGATGTCCTCCAGTGAGGAGGACAAGACTAACCCCCCTGCCTCAGAGGGACTTTACAGGCTGTAGGCACAGCTGGGCACAGAGACAAGTAGCAACTCTACAGAGGCAAGGTCACAAGTTGATTCAAGAGGTGAAACCAAGGAAACACAGGGTGCAGCCAGAGGTTTTGTGATTTCATGGGTGGCTGAGATTTCCCACCAGATTGCAGTCTCTCCTTGCACTGAGGAGGTGACATGGATCCCCCACCCACATACTGCATAGCTGCTCTGATTAGAGGGTAGTTCTTTACTCCATCTTTATTCTCCATGGTGCTCTGGCACGAAATCTGTCAAACTGTGGAGCTGTAGAAACAGAATATACTGCTCCCATTAGAGAAGAAAAGAACAACAACCCAACAAACCTCAAAAAACCCACACAAGAATATACCCAGTGTCATTTTAAGATACAAGACATAACAGAACTAACACATATGAAAGAATCATCTATCAGGTGGTTGATTCTTTCTACCTTTTTAAAAAACCAAAACCAACTCTTTTGTCCTCAAGCAAAACTATCCCCCTATGAGATGCCTCTTCCTCTTAAAAACTGTTTGGGTAACAAGTTTTCAGTAGCCACACAAGCTCTCAACAAAAATACAAATCAGTTTGCATTCTGGAGTCAGTGAATGATTAATGTCATTTGAAATCTAATCATAAACCCATTGGCTATTTAAATATTTCGATGGACCTGACAAGTAGAGCACACACTTTCAGCTAAAGAACTTCAGTGCAGCACCTTTCTGTGAGAAAGTCTTAGTTTTCACACAGAAAAGGCAATACCTACAAAGAAGAGAAGACTGGGAGGAAAGTAAAATGATCTAAGATGAATGACTGCAATGTTTCATGTATCTTGAAGTCATGAAAACTTAATGCTTATTTAAAAAGAGATTGTTCAATTGACCAAAATGAGACACAGTTCATTTTAAATATCATGCTATATTTTGCTTCTCAATCTATAGGTGAAATGTATCCTACGTTCTCTGCTACTATGTAGTTATGATTAGATAGTCAGTGTGGTTTCTTCTACCAGAGGTTCCCATCCACCACACCCTTTGAAAAACTGGTGCCAGAACTGGTTATGGGAGGGTAGGGGAGCAGGGATCCTGTTGCTAAAGGAGAGGGAAAATACCAGTAAGGTGTTTGCCTCCTGGCTTTACGCCTCAGAGATGACTAAATTGCTCTTGGAGCTGCAGTTCTTGTGTGCTTACCCAGTGGAGGGGTGAAAGCCACAGCAGCATGGCACGAGCACACCAAACAGGATGAGGAGAATGAAGCTGGATGTGCACTTTTCCAGGGGCAGACATAGAAACGGGGAGGAATTTCTGTTAACTACAAAATAAGGAGATGAACGGACAGAGGAACGTGAACACCACCGTCGCACAGGGAGCTGCAGGGAGACAAGGGGTTTCAAAGCCATCCGACAAGTGAAGGCAGCATCTAAAACTGCAAACTTGACATATGATACAGTATATGGTTACCACATACCCATGTATCGTGTATGCTGTGGAGATGCCTAGCAACCTGAATTAAAATTTAGGCAGGCAATGTGTGTTTTATGCCCAAGTGAACTGCCCTCCATTCCTTCCTACCCCATGAGGTCCTTCATCCCAGAAACCAGGGACTCCTGACCTCAGCCCTACCCAAGGCTGGCCAGGGTCCTGGACACCCTACTGCATCTGACCATTTAATGATCTATAGCATCATTTAAGTGGTTGCATGTTCAGCACAACTCAGGAGAGCAGCATTGCCTTATATGACAAAAGAGATCAGCATGTTTTTGCTGGTAAGGCATTTTACAACGTTCAGTATTAAGCATTAAAGGTACTTAACTTGACTTGGAGTATACCCATTTCAACATTAGCGATTAATAATGCTATGTTGACTGAGAAAGTATGGTCACACTCCAGCAAAGGCAGCTGCCAAATGAAACGGGATCGATTAACATGACACGAGGCTCCTCCCAGGTGACTCAAGGGCACCGAGTGGCTGCATGCTTCACCCAACATTTGAAGAGGCACTGATAAGCAGGGCTGGTACTGACATTTTGACCTGGTACCTCCACGTTCTCGGTCTTGACATCTGTAGGAGTTGTATTTTTCCTACTATTTTCCTACAGGAACATAAAAGGGAGTGTCTCTGTCTGGAGCATTGCGACATCATCTCTCTGAAAGGAATGAGGACTGTGCAGCTGGTTTATAACAACATGTTATCTGGCAGGATAAGCAATTCAAAAGAAAAGAGCATAAAGATAGAAAATAGAAGAGGGATGAAGGAAGATCTAGAACAAGAGGTGCTTGAATAGTACAGTTGATGAGGAGCATATGAACATCAACTTTAAAAAAAAAAATCAGTACATATGGGAATGAAAAAATATATGGAAGGATACTTTACGTCAGAAAGGACAAACTTAACTTGCTTAATTAAATTAATGACTACACTTCCCACCTCCTTTACATCCCAGGCAGACCTGCTATGCTATATCTACTTTACATGCAAATGGAACAAAATTATCTATTTGGAGTTTTGTTTACTTACTAGATTATTTCCAGCTTCCATGAAATATAAGGGATCTAGATAAGAAATTCAGGGGAAGGGAACAGGATGGGAGACACATGGCTTGGCATTCTCCAAAATGCGCTCCAGCCTTCTGGCAGCCTCTTCCCACCCATATATTTTACTGGAAATGGTCCTTCTAAAGCTAGCTGGCCTCTACAAATCTAGCTATTAGACATCACTCCAAGTAAGTGAGGCTCATTTCCCTTGCAGGTAAAAGATTTCCCATTTTTCCCTGGCATACCGTACACTGACAGAAAGGCAGCAGACAAAATGCTTTCCCTTGTTTTCCATGTCTAAACTCTCACGGACGCACTGCTCCACAAATGATGTTGCCTGGAGTTAACAAACATAAGCTTTTGGTTGCACCATAAATTGGCAAGGGTAGCTCTAACCTGGATGAAGCAATTCACAACTCTTCAGTATAGTTTAATCTAATTTAATGTCTCAAAGTGATACAGTGAGGATTGCAGGCATAAAATTATTTAAGTGAAATATTTACTCTTGTCTAACTTATATCCCCAGATCGCTACATTTTTTCCTCACTGTCCATAAAATTAAAAATTCATACTTTGATGGAGAAAGTATACTTTGAAAAAGGCTGTTCATCTAGGCAAGAATATTGTAACATATAATGTTACCATATTTTGGTATTACATCCTCATAAAAACCATCTAAATACTTCTGGACTCTCACGTAGTACAATAGACTCCTCTAATTCCACAGAGGTGAATCTAGAAGATCAATAAGGTTTTTGCTGCTTACTTTAATGAATGCCCATAAATAATGAAGGCGGCTTATCTGTATACGCTCCGGAGGGACTGTCATCCATCAAGCCAGTAATATCTGGTCAAGCAACTTTCAGACGTTAAATTAGATTCTCTTTAGAGAGGATTCATCAGCTTTTGTATCTCCGCTCCTGTAAGAAACACGGCATCTCCCCCACTCATCAGCAAAGGAGTTGACAGAAAAATATTCTCCCAGACATTCAGTATTCTTGTTAGTAGACCAGCAGAGAGTGGAATTATGGTTTTGCATAGGCAAAAACTAGCCAGAAATCCCCTGGTAGCACTGAGATGCAAGGCAGCTGTGAAAAGTAGAGGAGATTGATACTGAGAGCTCACAGTTAGCGAGTTTTAGGGAAAAAGCCTCTTGTTCCCCAAAGGCATTAATAAGACACTAAAATGGAATAAGTAATGCATTGAGATGCTGCATAAAATCATAATATTTTTGAAAAGCAAAAAGGTGTCCTCCCTCAAGGGGTGCTCTAATAAAGATATTGTACATTTTATTTAATATATATGCAAAATGCAGGTACTGTTCAAATACATAGTTTACTATCATAAAATTAGTTTATTAACCTTGGACAGACAATACCTTATTGTTTTTACCTTCACTTTCCCAAAATGCCCAATTAAACAAACAAACAAAAAAAAGCATTTCATTTCTCAGTCTTACAAGCTGTCTAACGAAGAAGCAATTTATGGCTTTCTTTCCCAATTACCTACTTAAGAGTCAGAAGTTTAATTTCAGGGTAATCTTCATTTTAATCAAAACATACCTGCGTACAGGGCTGCACATACCAGAAGAGACTGACAGCTATTTTGGTGTATTTCTTTAGAAATAATAAGAATTTAAACGACCATTTTTTATTAGTGTTTATAAAGTCAAATAGCAGCACTCATGTTTTAACAATACGCAATAAAGAGAACATTGTTTTCCAATGACTAGTCTAAATTAGCAACAGTGCTGAACACTAAATGCATATTTTATTCCAAAACACTTAGCTTGTGGTTTACAGCTCAAGAAAGTTGCACATTTATAGTTGACCTCTGATGACAGTCATACTGTGATAACACAGTATGTTAACTGTGATATATTCTGATATAATTTAATTCTGATATATATTTAATACTATTTCCACTTGCAGAAATACTCTATGATAACTTTTCATAACCAAAAAAAAAAGGCGTCCCAACTTAATCATACACCTATGATCACGAGGCTGGCTTTGAAGCCTGCCATTATGCATTTCTCTTTCAAGTATTGTTAGAGATAATCTGTTCTTACTTTTCACATCAGCAGTTGCAGTTGGTTTCTATCAGTCCTTGGAAGACAAACTGTAACTTAGAACTAGGACACATGAAAGCAGGTTTAGGCCACAGGATTGCAGCATGCTATTTTAGAGTACTCTGTTTTCCAAATGAAGCAAAAATAACTATAAAAAGCGCTAACTTTCATGGTATGCATTCAGTTTGAGTTGGTTGTGAATTCAGATTACTGCTCTAAATCCAAATCCACTTGGAAAAACCATTCTGCTTTCCTGGTTTCCGTCAATGGCTTGCAAATTCCCACCTCCAGGAGTAATGGGATCGCAGGAACGCCAAGCATTTCTCCCTCCTTCTGAAACCCTCCTCCCTCTCTACTGGAGGAACTTTGTGGTTTTCAGAAGAGGTGGTAAGTGATCCCCTAGGTCCCCAAAACAGAAACAAATAAAGTAACACTAATTCAGGGTTGTTTCTTTCCAGGAGGGTGGCTCTGTATTATTACTCAGTGCTCGGTTTTATGAATGCTTACTGAAGTCCCAGCTCTCCTCCCTCTTGCATGGTGTGACAGCTTAATTACCAAAATGCCAGAAGATGCCCATCTTTCCTATATGGGAGTATATATTCAAAGGTGCCCTTTCTCTTTTGAGCGTTTCTGAGTACACCTTTTGACCACAAGCATCTGGACTCTTAGTGAATAAATCTTAGGAATTTCATAGGAGATATAAAAATACATAAACATACATATTTAAGGACTACTCATAATGTTTTTACATGAGATTTTTTTTCTTATCCAAAAATGTGTTTTAAAGCATGATGCTTAATCTCTAATGTGAGGGGCAGCAAGCAGGAGGAGCCTCACTTCATGGCTTAAGATTTATCCCCAGCATGCAGTTAAAAACATATGGAAGCCAATAATTTATCTGAACACATGCCTCCACTCTGAGGCTGCCTTCCAAAGCATCATTTCATTAATAGGCTGTTCTGGAAAAAATCACTGTAAGTCTTAAAAGAAAGCTGCAGGTTTTTTTGACATTAGCTTGCTCAGTTAATGAGCTAACTTTCCCTTTCAATTAATTCTCTAATTCGCCCAGGCAGTTAGCAGATATATGTATCTTCATATTACCTGAGACACCTTTCAAATCATTCCTGTGTATTTATACTATTTAAGCCCTTGTGACCCAGTGACCTGAAGCTGTTTTTAACCACTTGTTGCTGTTTCATCTAATTTAAATATAACCAGCTATAAAAAAAACAAATGCACTCAACACGCCCAACCTCCCACTTTAACAGATGCAGTACTGCAGCTAGCGAGGGCTGTGATGAATTATGATCAACACTAGGCTGATCTCTTCATATAAAAACCAACATAAGGTTGCATTTATATCTGTTACAGATGTGGTTACTGAATTGCAAAGAGAAAGGGACTGAGGACAAAGACAGTGAACATGGCGCAAGGGCAAACAAGGCCCTTAACCCCAGAGGTGGGGGATAGTTAGGCCAGGATCAGATAGAGAGGAAATTAAAAACAGGGAGAAGAGGGTGGAGGGAGCAGGCCTGGGATGCAGAAAGAAGCCAGGGTAACGAGATCCCACAGGAGGAGGTGTGAGGAAGAGCCAAGCAGCCCAGGAAAGAGGAAAGCCCTGTCCCAGCTGCAGGAGGTTGGCGGCACCTGATGGTGCCCATGCAGGGTGCTCCTCCACCCCCAGTCACAGATGGGCTCCTCTCCCCATCTCTCCCTCCATGTTCCCCAACATCAGACAGAAGCCATGGGCAGTCGGGATTGTCCCTGGTCTGGCTCCTGGTCTGTGGAGTGGCTGGCACAGAGACCCCACCACACCTGCTTACCCCCTGCCCACGCAGCGCTCCCTGCAGTGCCCCTTTCTGACCAGCCAACTGCCTCCTCTCCGCATATATTATTTTTTTACACCTATGCGGTTGACCCAAAACATATTAATTCATTGTCGAAGTAGGTTTCATCTCCCCCACAAGGGCTGTCCCACCACAGGCCTAAGAGTCCACTCAGCTCCCTTCCTGCAGACAGACTGTTGACTCTATCCTGACATTGTATCATACCTAGCAAGTTTAAAATAAACCCAGCTGTTCCTGAAGGGCTAGGTGATTTATGTGCATTAACAACCTTGGAAATACTTTTTAAAAGCAGGCAGGATCCCACAGATGCCTAAAAGTCCTCCTGCCTCTCAGCTGTGCTCCAATTTTGGAGTTATGGAGCAAGTGTTCAGAGTCGCAGTCATCCACAGGAAGCTTCACCCACACACTCCCCCCTGACAGACAAAACTGTATGCAAAATCAACACCCCAGAAGCATAACCAGCAGGTTATGCCAGTTGTATTTATCATTCACAACCATGATGCCACAGCCTAAACTAGTCATGCAGAAAGTTATTTACTCCGCGGCTTCAAAAGTCAGCGCAGGCTCCAATTTTTAAAGAAAGCATTTTGATCATCATAACTTCTCTCTCCATCTAAGGCGTCCTGAATGCAGCGTAAAACCATCATCAAGTTTAGCCCACACCCCTTTGTACTTATTTCTTAATAAATGTAGACTACATACAGGAAAGTCCCTGGTCTGTGCCCTGACTCTTCCGGCTGCTCCAGGTGCTCTGAGGGAAGCAGCAGGTTTAAGGAGGTAGTAAAACCAGAGCATGCCATTCTAAGCAGGGATGTATTGCACAACCTTATCAACTCATATCTTCTAGGGATGGCTGTATTATATATTGCAATTTCGGTTTTACTACTGACAAACTGATGCGCCTCAACCTGAAAACAGTCTCTCTCTTGTTTGTACATTTACTTCATTATGTCAATTAAAATAATCCAGTTCTGTCAAGAACCTCGAGATGCCCATAAGCACACTAACCCACGGTTTTGGTATGGTTTTGGGAATGCCATTAGTTCAGCTATTGGCTGTTAACTGATGCAACATTAAAAAAAAAAGTATATCCCTTGCTAACAGTAAAGGAGAAGTAGAAACACACCATCTCAAAGCAAAGCTTAAAACGTTAAATATATTGGGACTATCTGTTGGGATCCCAAGATTTACTGGGGTTTTAAGAACCTTCTCCTGAGTAATCACCTTCTCAGGCTGGAAAAGAAAGAGCCCTCTCAAACCAGAGATAACCTCTCTCACTCACTTGTAACAAAGAAGGACACACAATGTGATATGCTGAGCAGCATCAGAAAGAAAAACAAGCCCAAGAAGAATAGCATCTGCTTATCTTTGCAGGCCTAAAGATTTTCCGGGGCTTCACACTAACTCAAGCAGATTTTTATCCTTCTGCCTTTTGTCTGCTTCCCTGACTTTCATTTTGCTTTTTCTCCTCCCGCACCATATTTCACCCTTTTATAACCATGCATAAGGTTGGCATCATGTCTGCTCCTGCCTCTGCTCCTCATTGGATGAAGCAAACCAAGCAGCTGCGTCTGGGTAAAGATGAAAAGCAGCCCCAGCTTGTCCCATAGCCATCCCCATTTTCTTTTCCTGTGTGTGGAAACCCATCTACCAGCTCATGATAACGTGGTTTTACTTCTGTAGTGTGCACTTGCTTCAGGGTTTGGGGTACGGTCCCTCAAGGGAGTTTCTGCAGCAATGTTTTCCACAAGCCTTGTTACCATTCTTTTTTTTATTATTATTTTTTCCCTCCATAAGCGTTCTTACCTTTTGCTGTGTAAGTAAATTCATAAACACATCAAAGATAAACAGACACTGCAGATATAAGAGTTGGTATACCAGTAGCTATGCAGGAGAATATTACCTTCAGATGATTACTTTGATAAAATCGAATTGGTCCACCCATTACAAGGATGCATGTTTTGAATTACAAATTAAAAGACACAGTAAATGATCGATTTCTTGATATATGGAGAAGATATGAACAAGGTGCTCTGCAGCTCCATAAAGAAGTACTTTTCACATAATTCTATATATTCTCCCTTGCTCTCATTTTCCAAACCCAAGCAAACAAAACAACAAGGACAGCTGAACTGAATTAGTGAGTGTCCAAAAATATCCAGCCCATCTTTCTTAAACACACACAAGAATGTTTCTAGTTTGCCAAAAAAGGAGCAATATTTTTAATACTGCTGCCCTCAGAGAAGCTGCGTCTTGGCTGTCTGAATTACAAACTACTGTCTTAGGCAGATAAAACAAAGAATATGTGAAAATACAACCGTGTATAGAATGAGCAACACAGGAATCAGTTGGCAGTCATCTCTACAGTGACCCACATCATGTTTTTACTAATTTTTATTCAAATCAATGGCCTGTAAAGTCAACAGGATTTTGCCAGAGTAAAATCTCAGTGCTTAACCTGGGTTAGGTTTTTTTTTTTTGGTTTTACCTAAAACTTGATCTCTTACTTGCCAGTCTGGAGTCACCTGCAAGATATTTTTACTTTCCAAGACCAAGCTGAAATTTTTCCATGGGATTAGAGGCAGGGGAGGCAGCAATGAAAATTTCTTATTAATAGCAAATGTGACAGGGGAAGAGGTGGGGGGAAGCTATTCAGCTGACAGCTTGGAAGTGATACACCATTTATATACTTTTCTTAGCATCCATTACAGGTTTCACTGAAACATAGCTTTTCTCCACTGTGGTAAACTTCATGCTGAGGAGTGCAAGGGAAACAAAAAATCTGGAAGCACTAGTTGTGTTGGAATCCAGATGTTAACATCAGAAGAAATGATCTCATGTCAGGGTCCAGTGAAGACATATTTGAAATACTGGGCCTAGCCACTTCTTTACAAGAAAAATGTAGCCAAATCCCCAAAACTGCAGGAGTCCTAACCATTGTAAACTATTCTGGGAGCCAGAGAAGTATGTATTTAGGCCATACACTGAGTATTTACAGAGCAAAAAATCTTTTTCATCAACTTCAAAGGGAGTTAGACATCATGTCTGAGTAGTTTAAACTAGAAGAAGTCCATGCATAAAGGGAGAAATTTTTTGGCTCGTCATGATCATGGGACTCCCCTCTTGCAGGAGGAGATTAAAATAGAACCACCTAGACAAGTAACTACAATGTGTTGCATTTGGAGATACCTTCTCACGGGTAACACACACACACGCAAATGAATTAGGCAACAGACTTTGTTCTTTCTATACTGTGATAATTTATGTTGTTAAATGCCTGGGTGGTGTTTGGAAACTATGGGCGAAAGGTAACTTGGTAGAGTGACAAATAGATTTGGACTTTGAGGTAGGGCAGGGCAGGGCATTAAAATAAAGTTGAGTGGTATCTTCCTATCATATAAATGTAAATAGGTTTTGAGAGGGCTGAATTAAGGAAGCATTTGTGTCTCTATTTTTTATTTTTTATTTAAAACAAACAAAACCCCTCCAACCATTGTATGTTCTTGTTCTGTTTTGTTTCATTGTCCACCCAAACACACAGTTAAAAAGCACACGTAAGCCATACAAGGCTCATTGGATAACAAGGCAGGAAAGGTGAAACAACAGCCGGTGCTCAGAAGCCTCCGTTCCAAAAAATTAGCCAGATTTGCAGGTCTGATAAAAAGGCTATGAGCAAGTCAGATTGATCTGAATTATGGTCATATAGCTCCCTTTTTGCTCTGCTTAAGTGCAAAATACAATTTTACAAGTGAATTAGCGACAGTCCTTGCAAGGACTTTTCCATTCACTCCAGCCAACTGCTAAATGAGACTCTCAAGGGGAAAGCTGTGCAGGTGCCCATCCCAGCAGACCAAGGGGCTGTCACCCCACAAAAACCCTGCCTTCAGGGATGCTGCATTGGAGGATGCATTTGGGCAGAAGCGCCAAAACTCACCTTATCCAGTACCCAGCAAGAGCCTGAGAGAAGGGAGGGATACAGATGGTCTGGGAAACAGTTTCCTTTCAGGAGCGAAAAGCAACTTCTTCTGCTACTCTGTCCCCTGTATCAAAAAAATCTGTCTGTAATCATGAGTCAGAGCCCTTTAAATAACATATTATAGGCCTCTGACTTTGCCAAAGTGCATTTCAGTGCTAAAGAATAAAGACACTAGCTTTATGTATTTTATATATATATATCACTAGTTGATGCATAATTAATTAAAATCAAACACATGGAAGGCAGCTCTGTCTGGAAAGCTTCCATATGAAACAAAATTGAAAAGGCTAAGAATATTTAGTTAAGAAAGAAAATGAATAAAATTAAATCATAAACAATACAGACCCAAGCACATCAAATTCACCTTGTGAAAATCTACAAACTAATAAAAGAAAATATACTTTGAAAAAAAAATACGGTGGACAAGTGACTGACACTGTCATCAAGGCAAGTAAATCAACACGATGGAGACAAGGACATTTAGTGGCTAGAAGAAAATCCCATAGAGTGATAGCAGGAATTAAACCAAAAGCACCAACCTGGTTAGAGGATTAAAACTCAGATATCACTAGGGCTTTGGACAAGCTCTTTCTTCAAGGGGTAGCTGGAGTGGTACCGTATTACCACTGTCCCCCAACACTCGCCACCCTGACCCAGCAGAGCTGGGGTGGGAAACACACAAAATCCCCATACGTCATTTTTCCACAAGGTCATTTCTTTCCTCTAGCGAAAAAAAAAAGTATTTCCTTTTACTGTAATTCTCCTTGAGCACTGTGGTTGGTAAGAGTTCCAGGTGATCCAGGTGAGCTCACATCATCCTGAGTGGCAGCAGCCCTGGCACGGGGTCCCTGCTAGGGACGAGGATGGCTCAGCAGTTCTGCCTGGCCAGCTCTGCCTGCCCACACGGATGTCCCCCAGCAGCTCTGCTGTTCATGGAGCAGATGCGGGGCTTCAGCCTAATGCACACACTATTCCCTAATGCACGCTGCAGAATATCATGTACTTTCATACAAAAAAACCCATGCAGTGTTGTGTGAGACTAAACATAGGGGGTCAACTGCACTGATATGGAGAGAAAAATCCTTTGTAATATATTACAGATACAGAAATTGTTACTGTCCTATACATTTTCCATCCTTGCCTTCTGTGGAAAGCTTGAGACCATCTCTAGGACAAACAACCTTTCAGAAGGCCAGCTACAGCCCTTAATACAATTCATGGAAGGCAGAAGTCAAAATCATTTTGACCTTAATAGTCCATCCCATTTTCTGCTTTATCATGAGTATAAAAATGTGAAATATAACATAGACTCAAAAAGACAATTTGGACTGAGCTCCCCAAGCATAGCAGGGAAAAGGCTAATGTTAGAGAAGAATAATCTGTTTACTACACCTATTTGGTAAAGTTTTTCCAGCACTACCATGCAATACTTCTAAGGAAAGGGATATATGAACAGCCTGGTTTTGAAGTACTTCACCAGATTCAGCTTCAGTCTGAATATTCAAACTCTAAAGCAGTCTTTTTGTAGACAATCTTGCCTCCAAGAAAAAAAAAACAAATTTGGGTGGGGAGAGGAGAGAGGATCTCACAGATCAACTTTGCCATGTGACCTGGAGACACAAGCAAAATCGTTTTTGGATATTTTTTGTTTATTTTTAAATAGAAACACAGCAGAAGATATACAGGTCCTTGCTTAGCTGTGCTATTCATTGCTGAAACTGAAACACTTGGAGCCCATCTTTCCTAAAATTCTGTAGCAACAGTGCAGAAATAGCTCTCGCAGTGAGCCAACTAACCTCGCTTTATCAGCCGAGAAAACCAGGCACTCAGAGAATGCAATTAATCTTTTCCAAGGTGGAGAGCTCCAGGGCTGTGGTGGATAACAGTCCAGAAGTGTCCACTTTTCCTCTATTTCTGCTGCATTTGTATTTTCACCAAGATGCGTTTCATTCCATTCATGAAGAAAACCAAGCAAAGCTCTCAGCACTCCAAAACTGGAACATTCTTGTCAAAGAATTTAACACATTAGACCAGCAAGATTTAGGAGACTCGATGCGAAAGAACACAACTAAGCAGCTATGATGACAAAGGGGTAGCTTGACAGCTTATTGACTGAGAATGGCTTTAACATCAGGGAGAAAAGAATAAACATAATTTTTTGAGTGCCAGATATGAAACATGCACTAATATAAGTAACTATACTGATGGCTGACTCTAGAGTGGACCTTTCGGATAACTGCAGGGTAACAAATAAGTTTTAAACCTTACAATGCTTTTTAAGCAATTTACAGGCTTGTATTTCTGCGTTCTGTATTCCATACATAGAAAAAAATCAATTAGTTTTCTCCCAAGCTGTGTATACTGCAAAGCCTAAAGTCAAATTTCAGCATGCCTGTCACCAGCAAGAAGTAACAATGAGCAGGGATATCAACAAAATAATCAGGTGGCATAAGCTCTTTATACAAAAAATAAAAAATAATTCTTTTTTTTGTAGACATTCTGGCAGAAAAGGATGGGGATAAAGATCCCTGGGACATTAAAAGAGCCAGCAGGGTTTATGTTCTTAAAAGCCTTTAGGTCTGGAGTAACAGATTGAATACTGAGATCATACCTGAGCTGTTATCAGGATACACAACCACACACAGGTGAACACCTGACTCCAAGCAGTCTTGGTTAAAAGCACAGCTGATGACTGGCAGCAGGGGAGCCAGAGCAGTGAGCTGCAAAGCTTCCCTGACAGTTACACTTATCTTAAGAGCTTAGTTACTCCCACCCTGTGTTTCAGGGTACATGTTCTTCTCTGGCACTAGTAGGATCTCAACAGTTCCCCCAGCTTTCTGAAGCAGCAGGCAGCCTCCAGCTTCTCAGATCAACTAGTGCCCTCCTTGTAAATCTTGTGATTTAAGTTCTTTATGGACTAACAGACTTGAGGTGATGTTCTCAGACTCTCTCTCGTCACAATCCTCTCCACCCCATACCTCATGGCAACATTTCTACTTCATATGAACGCACGTAGCCAGAGGCTGGTAAGGAAAAAGGAATGAAGGAATTCCACATGCCACTTGGAGTAACACAAATGCTGTGCAATGCTCAAAAATGGGAGGAGAATACTTAGAAGGGTGACAGCAGAATTGATTACAGCTGGACAGGAGAGTTAGAAAAGCAAACTGCCTTTCCGCATGACATGTAATTGATCAGTCTGACACATCAGAAGACAACACTTCATAACAGAAAGGCAGGAACAGTAAGAAGGTAGGAATAGGATGGATAAGAATTTAATAGAGCACTTCAGAGCAGTATCACTTCTGCTGGGTAGGGCTTGACTGAGTGCAACTTTCTGGAAACTATA
This sequence comes from Strix uralensis, assembly GCF_047716275.1. NCBI lineage: Eukaryota > Metazoa > Chordata > Aves > Strigiformes > Strigidae > Strix > Strix uralensis. Next base: position 23,252,460 of record NC_133976.1, read on the forward strand.
TTGGCTAACACAAAACTATTTTTTGTTTTTAGGACAGAAAAGAGAATCAATTTGTCTTCCATTTGAAAATGCTGTATGCCATGTGCCATAAGAGAGGCAGGGCTTATGAGGAGACAGAATCTGTTTCATCAAGCCAAGTTACATCATTAGGGAAGTAAGAAGCAGTGGGGCTCCAAGCCTTTTCAGAGGGGCATGATTTTCTGGACTCTGAACTGAGAATCTTATCCTCAGTCTCCCAGCTGTTTCATCTGCCTCATGATCTTTAGATGATGGCCACTACCATCACTATAACTTCTACAGACACTGGTCTCTGTTCAGGGTGCTTTGTCAATGTACCGTATAATGAAAAAAAAAAAAAAAAATCACACATTAGTATGTAAACAAGACTCTAAGGGAATTTTCACAAAGTCCCTCCTTCCTTTGCATCACTCCAAAAATTACTACCTTTTCAAGGTGTTACCAAGGGATGCATAGTCTGTTTAAAGAAGAGCAAGACACATTGGTGGCCCATGACCGAGGCTAAAATAAGCTAAATCTGGAAGTTAATTAAAATAAACCATTTTGCATCAAAACTCAAGGGACTGGAATTGCAAAGAAGGGAATTTTTCCTTTTATAGTTTGCTGCTACTTTTTGGCAGTTACAAACAAAGAGCCACCCTTAAACACAGTTCTTGAAGAGCATCTTCAAGCAGGCTCTTTCATTCCTGTTTGGGAAACTGAACAATAGCAACCGTGATAAAAGAAACTTCAAGTCACAATAAATACATTGTTCCTATTTAATTAATGTTTTCTCAATACAATTGGTGTGTAAGAGGTCAGGGGAATAGAAAATTGTATACTATAGAGATCACGCTGTCAGGTAGCACATTAAAAATATTAAAAATGTTTTCCATGACTGTTCCACAACATACACTGATACGGGACTAGCAGAATAGCACGTGCACCAACCAATTCTTTGTAAGTGGGAAGCTGAACCCTGTAATCTCTTTATCATCCTGTCAGTGAGTTAATGGTCATTACCATGAACAGATTCTTATTTTATCAAGCAAGTCAAGGCATCACTGGTGCTTTTCATATGATAATACTGATGCTTTACACCACAATTATAATGAGTACAAATTTTTTAGCTTTACCTAGGCTTAGTTGCAACCTTTCAACTTGCAAACATCACCTTGAAAGTCAGAGACACTCGTGTAGCATACTATTCTCCTTATGACCAAACCTCTCTTTCTCTCTCTCATTCCCTCTCCTCTACATACAGTATAAAAGGCTTAGAGGTGGAAACAATAGGGGAAACTGCTAGCTGAGAAAAATCTTTCCTATACATCTTGTAACGCTACCATCCAGAGCAGTGCAACTGGAGCTTTACATGTGTTTTCGTTCAAGATTACCAAAACGCCAATGAATGTTTCTTCCCTTTATCAGCACTAAAAATATTCTAACAAACATCCTCATGTCAACAGTTACATATTTTCAAAACAGAAATTTCCCATTGGGCTTTGTTTGTTATCAGCAAAAAGTCATTTTGCAATATTGCACGTTCCAGCTCACTTCCCCCAAACAGCAACCACCACCACTGCTGGTTTCTTTAATTTTTGGAAATGTTTTGCTTTGTCCAAACAAACACGAAAATCAGTTTTCTTTCAAATATGTGATGAACTCAAGAGTTAGACTTACAAGGGGTTTTCTTTGCTGGGGTTTTTTCAGGTTAAAGATATCCTTGTGTATTTGAATTGGATGGTAGTGGTGGTTTGGTTTGGTTTTCAAATGATGCTTCTAATCTTACCACTAAATAAAAAAATAAATCAAGAACTGCACTGCAGCTAAGTGTGAGCACATGTAAAACAGAACTGAGACCATGCAGGGCAGTGTTGATCTTGGATCCTAAAAGGAATTTTATTGAAAGTTCAATGATCTTCAGAGATAACTCCCCCAGTCTCATGATTTTCTGTGTTATTTTGGCACACCTCATGTACAGCAAAATGAAAAAAAGAAACAGCCAAGTCTCAAGACAACTTCTGCAACACCTCGCAAATAAGTGTTCCTATTTCTTTTTTTAAACTGAAATTCTAGAGAATTAGGGAAGGGAGAAAGAGTACAGGGAAGGAATAGCTTCCCTCAGAGAAGTACTCCAAGCTCATGTGCACGTTACTGTAGTCCCTTCTTGGGACAGAAAACCCATTCACCACCTAAATCTATTAAACATTCAAGTTGATGAAAGACAATGAGAGCACTGGAAAAAAAATTAAGTATGCTGTGAATGCTGCCAGCAGACCCTGTTTGTGCTGGTGTCTCCTCCTGAACGGGCAGCCACCAAAGACCCAAGTCACACACCACAGGCTGCCCATCATCAATATACATGAACATCTGCATTGCACCTACCTGGGGCCAAAAGCAAACCTGTGACCAGTGGAAGAAAGCTCTTCATTGCAGCACCATCCTCCACAGCCATTCCTCTTTACAAAACCATATTTCATTGTTATGAAACAAGGTACTGCCAGCCAGCAAGACACAACATTAACAACCCTTATGTATATGTAATCTCCTACATATAAAGGAGGAAGTTGAAGCCAAGATTTTACAGTATGATTAATGATTTCTGGGTGCACAGTTCAATTTACTCCGAAGAAATGCTGAGTTTTGCTTCTGGATGGGGAAAAAAAGAAAACAGGCTCCTTTAACAACTCTTAAGCTAAACCAGCTTTGGGTTGAGTATCCAAATCACTGGTTGTTTTCAGATGGTTGCCACAAGACCCTTGAGAGAGCTATCTTGGAAAATTAATTAAGCCGCAATACATCACATTTAAAACCTGGTGTCCTTGCTTCAGGTTGCTCTTCGGTTTTTGCTCAGCCAGCCTCTATGGGTGGGGTAAATGTGCATTTAGAGATGGGGAAAAAATAAAAAGGTCTTTCCCAAGGGCCTGGGCAGGCAAGTGAGTTTCCATGAGGTAAGCAAGGGTGTGAGCCCACGGGCATGCTGCAATGGTCCCAGTGCGTGCTCTTCCTCTACGGTACACTGCTGAGGTATCCTGCTGTGAGCAAGCATGTGGCAGGTACCGTCCCCGTCCCCACTGTCACTCACCCCACAGCTCACAGCCTGTGCTTGCACCTGCAGCACCTGTACAGCCATTGCTTCGTGCTCTGGCATGTTATTCTGCAGGGACAAGAGGCCGGACGCCCACCCCATTGCCTCACCAGCGCTCTCTATCCCTAGCCTTTTGACTAGGCTACCGCACGCTTCTCACATACCACCTATCATTTAAGCATCAATCAAACATTGTTCACTCCACGTCACAACAGCTACAGCTTGATCTTCACACAGGTCTTCTGTCTCTCTGCTCTTCATCTCTGCTTCCCAAACCTGAGACTGTCCTTTGGCCTCCTGCTTACCTTCAGAGCAGCTGCTTCTCTCTAAGCCACCAACCAGTGTGGATGGCCACCAGCTGCACCACCCAAGCTGGCAGCGACCCTGGTGGAACACATCCAACACAGCAGCTGTCCTCCAGCAACCAGTGGTACCCAAGTGCCCAGTTGGGCACTGGGCTGACCTCCACTACCTTTGCTTCCCTGATAGACTGGGGGCCCCCCAGAGAGCTGTTATGCACCTTGGCTGTGCCTGTGGAAGGGGCAGAGATAAAGACCCGGATCCTTTTTCATACAAAAAGTCAACAGATAAATTGGCAGAAAAGACAGTCTGGACAGTGTTATGAGTCTCTGTTCAAAGGCTATCCTGCTGAAAGGGGATTTAAGGGAGCATTTGACAGCTAAGAATAGCTGTCTCAGCCCACTAAACTTCAAGTCTCCTCCTCTCCTGACAACTAATATGCCCCCTCCCCCCCAATTGAGCTCTTTGTGTAGGGGCTCTATGAGGTGGCTACACTGGTTCTATCTCTCCTGGGGGTACTCCTGCACCAAAAAGATGCTGACAGCAAAAAGCACGCAGGTCACCTCCTCTGTTCTGGAACTGCCTGAGTACCAGAAGGCAGCAGAATTTTTGTCTTAATAGCTAACTGCTTTTAGACCTTCGATGTGTTTACTGCTCAGCCTAAAACACCTGAAAGACATCAGTTTGTGTACTAGGCACAGTGGACCCATTCTGCAGAACCTAATTTTACAAGTGAGATGAAGCTCAGCCTTCTTTCCACATTCACACAAGATAGACATCCAGAATAAAAAAAAGCAATCCTTCACACCCTTTTGCTAACCAAAGATACAAATCAAATGGCACTGGCAGACTGTTCTTCCCCAGTTCTATAAAGACTTGCCATGCAGAAAACATCTTATGTGCCCACTGAATTCTTTCTTCCACAATATTCTGTTAAACTCTTAATTAGAAAACAAAATAAAAACATATAGTACTCCTGCACTAGCTGTTTCCATGTAGTATTCAAGAAGCTGCATCATAGACACAATACCTATTAGTGCAACTATCCACCAAAGAGAAACCTAAATTCCATGGAATTACTGCTGCAGCGTTGAAGTGCGTAAACTGCCAAAGCATTCAGGAAGTTAAGAGATTTGTTTATGGACTAGACAAGGTTTAATTAAACCAGGCAGCTCCAAAGAACAGTAAATCCTCTCTCCTCCCGTCTTCCCCACCCCCCTTTTTTTTTTCCTAGAGTATCTTTCTCCTAGTGGCTCTCCTCTTCCTAATAATCCCATCATAAATGACAGATATGTTATCAGTCATCACTGGGATTTGACATGTTCTTAATACCTGTCATGACAGCTCTGAAGTCTGCATGCTACCCCATTGTACTCCAAGGCATTTGCAGGAGGTAATGGACACATCAAATAGCAGTCAATGGCTCTGCTTTATTCGACTGCTGAAGGCTTGCAATACAGAAGTAGGTGCTTAAAAAAACCTAATCCGTGATCATTCAAAATTACACGCAGAATAATTAAATATAAAACAGTACAAATAGCTTTTGCATTCTCTATGCTTATGATCATCTTGGACACATTGTAGAATTTATTATTCTATATTTATTGATAAGAATGCTTTAATATATTTAAGAAAAGGTATCAGTATTGGTAATAGCGAAGATCACACTAATGATCCAGGGTCTTCATTGAAAGGTTCCAAGTATTATACTCATGTTGGCAACATAGCAATGTATTGCTGTGCCCATACAGAGTCCCTCTGGGTTCCCTGGGTCTCTGCTTTACTTTAATAGAGAACCTGATGCAGAAGCGAGGCACAAGTCAAGGCTAGAACCAGAGTTAATATCAGAGGTGAATGCCTGAATTGGTATGAAGACAACGGGATTGTGAAGTGAGTCATTCACAGTAATTGTCAATACTATAAAACCAAAGACTAAACGTGAGCACAGTAGAACATGCATTTGAAAAGAGAATGTTGGGGACACAAGGAAAAGACAGTGTCTTATCACCAAGTGATAACGACAAGGCACATCAACTAGTAGGTTTTGTATCAGTCCATTCCTAATGCCTGTCGATTTCTGTAGTCTTCTTAATACAAGTAGTTTTGTCTTTCTTTGTTCAAGCCCTCAAAAGAGCTGTGACAGATACAGCACTCCACAGAACAAATTCAATACAGAACTCTCTAAACAGATGTATTTTCTTTTAGTCAAATTCTAGTATTCATTCAGATGACTCTGGTCATCTGTGTGCAGTACTTTTCAGGCATAAAAATAAAATACTTTCTCACTGTGACATTTCTCTGGAGCCTCAAACTTGCAGAAGACTTTCTCTCAGTGTATCTAGGCTGCTGCAAAGCATCATATAGCCATAGTCTCTGCCAATAGCATACGAGATGCATGACAGCAGTGTTCCTTGCCATTAGTAAATACAATAGCTTGTTGTTCTCAATGCATTTACAGTTTTGCAAAAAAGGAGAAAAAAACGCCCAAAAAAACCAAAAAACCCACACAGTTTAGAGACAGTGCAGCCCTGTGCACAAGAGTAACTTAAGGCCCTTTCAGCAAGGCAAAAAAGCTAAGGCAGAACTGTGAGCTGGAGTCAAAAGGAAGTGTCCCATCGACATAATGAGCTTTGGAGAAGATCTGGAGTGAAGACGACAACCAAAACACTTTCAGCCACCTAAGTGACTGTACATCCTTTGGTCAAAACTGTTCACCAGTACTAAGGGTCTCAAGGGACTGTTTTCATCTATAAGAAATGGATGAGCAAACTGGGATTTTTTCCAGTGAAATTTTATTTAGGAGAGATACAAGAGTAACTTGTATCCTGTAAGCACCTGTAAGCACTCAGAACAAAGTGATGGCATTTGGGGAGGGGGGGTGGGGGGGGTGTTGCTCTCAGCATGTGGCTTATCAACAAAGCAAATCCTGTTCCAGGGATCTAAACCACTTCAATAACAGCACTGGTCGAGTATAAACTCACCCTGCCAGCTCAAACACTTTCAGAAAAACTGAAAGGTTAAGTTTGTATCAGTAGGCTTCATACCAGATCAGATATTGCCTGTTCTTGAGCAGTTAACATAAAAACCTACCACAAACAAACTTGGTATCTTATTTTCTGATCATGATCTTATTCCAGGGCCTGTTCCGGATCAAATTTGAACTGCTGGCTGAGCCTGGGTTGCACAGAGGCAAGATGATGGCAGCACGGCTCCATTTAGGAGTCTTCCCAGCACATATTCCCTTCTGGCTTCACTCCAAGGAGCATTTACTGCTTCTCCTGCTGTCTACAATCCCAGTTATTCCTTTCATATACCCTCTCAGCTGTAAGCAAATCAACATGCCAATCCCTTGGGACACATGGCTTAGTTTATACTTAAGACTTGCCATTCTGGTTTCTGCTTTGGACATTGATTTCCATTGTCTCAGCTATCACTCAACAAAAGGGCATTTAATTGCTGTCTCATTTAGTCTGGGGGAGAGGGGGAGAACAACTTTTACCAGCCCTCTGATTGATGGTAGCTATTAGCACCTTCTAGCACAATAAGGACTTATTAGAAGCCCGATTTACATGTGAAGTTCATTGCCACACAAGTGAATCAGATTTGCAGCTATGCTTACTTGAACAACTTTAGAGACAAAATCTTCAAATTAAATGAATTTGCAGAAATGCTTACACTGGCCACCCATTTAAAAGGAAAACTTTGAAGATTAATGAAGTTTGAGGAAAGCTTCTAGTAACAAAAGAAGAAAAGATTTGTAGACATCTCAATTTTGTTTCTCTTTCTAAGCACTACCATGTAGGTGCTTTAAGAATTCTAAAAAAAAAAACCCAAAAAACAACCAACCAACCAACCAACCTGATTTATACTTATTTACACACATCTAACACCAGGAAACACTTCATATCCACTATGCATCAAAGTTTATAATTGCAAACTACAAAAGGCAATGCTGAAGAATCCCATAAACAATTTTCTCCTCTTGCATGAGAATTTCTACGTTCTTTGTGATGGAGGAACAAACAAAATTAATATTCACATTTAATATCCTCCATGTTCTGTAGAGCAATGAGCCACATAGTCTGCTGTTCAAGCCAAACTGCTGACAGTGGATTTTTAGTACTCAGCTTGTTTTATTAAAAAGCACAAGGATGCTAATCTTTCTTTCAAAGGAACAGAGCTCAAGAAACAACTAGATCAGTGAAGGCTTCTTGAAATACTACCTTTAATCAGTCCAGTTATGTGAAGCTTGCAGTAATTTCAATAAAAGTTTGATGTAGTTTGATGCAACTTATCAAAATGTCTAATCTTTCCAAAATCTAAGACCAAGTACCTTTTGAACATCAGACTTTCCAGTCAGACGTAGAAACGAGCTGAGGCACTGGGTATTATCAGACATACATTTGTGCATTTTTTGGAAGATTTACCATGGGAGAGGTAGATCGAGAAAGGCCGACTTGCAGTGAGGCAGCGATGTACAGCCAAACATGAGAGCACTCGTGCCATCTCAGCTGTGGGGAGTGCTAACCCTGGCCAGGCAGAGGCTTTCTGAAACCATGTTAGCTATACCCACAAAAAAGCACTTCTGGCTACTTTGAGAACATATCCTCTACTATTCACATAATTGGTTTAAAATTCCACAGCAAAATTACTCTGCTATTACTTGCTTTCAGTGAGTCCACCCTTACATTCACATCCCCCACGGGACCCACCTTTGCTCCTCAGTGATTTTCATCTTCTCTGATGTGTATTTCTAATAAGCTTAAATAGTGACTATTTTCATGCTTTTTCCTACATTTCAGAAAATCATGATTTTAGGTTCATAAATGAATGTGCGAAGGCAGATTGTACTTTTTTGCTTTAGAACAGCTGTGTTCACTTCTATTTGTTCTGCAGCTCACATACGTGTGAAACTATATTTTGATCCCTCCCTTTCCTATTAGTTTTTAAGGGGAAGTAAAACAATGCACAGAAGCATCCCAGAAAAAACCCAAAACCTAAACAAAAACCTTCCCAAACTGGCATGCAGCCCGATACTAGCTAAACACTAGAATACACTTGTTTTCTTAACTTGGCTCTTTGTAAATTTTATTTTCCTCTCCCACTGTTTCATTTCTCTTTGGTGTGAGACAGGAGACACGTGTTTCTCTTGCTGGAAAGGCTAAGTGGTATCTTCTGAAAAGTACAGGCTATAGACAATTATTACTGGTAGCTGAGATGAAAGCGGCACAGGCAAGCCCACTGAAATGCTTTGCTTTCCCCTCCAGGCTCACGCCAGGCTGGAACCAGTGCTCCCAACAGCAGCACTTCCAGGAGTGTCGCCAGCACCAAGCGAGCTGCCAAAATGGTTTTAAACCACTTTGCAGCTAAAGAACAGACCAAAAGCCATGTTTGAGCAACGCCTCTGTCAATCTGCACTTCAGGTCTCTTTGGCCACATGAGGATAAAGAAAATTCCTAGTTGGAAGAAGGTTTTACAAGCTGGTTTCTGAGAAACCTGTCAAGCCAACACGTGCTAATCAACGTGAATGGGTCCTGGAAAAGAAGTTGATCAAATCTCTCTGATCATTCTCAGAGACCCAGTCAAACCCGCGCACCTTTGAGATTCAGGTCAATCACACATCTGCTCAGCATCCCCCTGGGAGATTCAGAATGTAAGTGCAAAATTAGGGCAACCACTAGCACAGCAGTAGGCTGAGCATCTTGCTGGCAGAGGCACAAACCTGCTTTCCTACCCAGCATACCATCTATAAATAGGTTTACGAATACAGAACCTCTGCCAAGCTGTTCTTTTTTTTTTTTATCCCTTTGCTAATTTTTAATGCCTCTTGCAAGATTGGCTCCTAGAAGTTTTATCTCCATTAGTAGTAATAAACATTTATTATATGCTCCAGCAACATCTGAAAGTCTTGATGAATAGCAACAAATTTGTCTAGAAAAATAGAATATAATTTCTCATTTAGAAAACTCTAAGGTATTAAAAAAAGGAAAAAGTGAGCTTACCTGAAAACAAAAAATTCACATGAGAAGTCTGCAATGCACACCACGGCTTGGGAGAGAGAAATCCACTTCTGATGGGACTTCAGGAGGAGACCGGGCGGCGTCAGTGTTTAGTCTTGTTCAGCTGTGCTCCAGCGGGTACCAGGAGAGCTCCAGAACTGAGCCCTGGGCTGTCCCCCTCACTCTTCTCACCTGGAACAACAGAACAGGCTCTCAGCTCCCTCAGCACAGGAGTGATGCAACATTTCATATTCAAGACCCAGTGATGAACGTTTACATTATCTGACTGCTGGAGATGCAGCCTTATAAAAGGTGAAACTTCATTACAGCTACCATTATCAATAAGCATCGGTCTCTGCTTTTCTTTACTGCAGGTGCCCTCTCAACTTAAAATGACTTGAGGACATGCAAAGCACCAGAAAGTTATTTAGAAAGCATTGTAACTCTGCCTTGGAGGGGCCACTTTTCTAGAAGATAATGGTAGACACATAAAAAACTTACTCAAGCCCAATGTGTGGCAAGAAGACTTTATGGTAAGAATTTGACTTTGAGCTGCCAATGGTTGGGTGACCAAATCAACCAGTGCTAATTTCAAACAGGAGCATTAACTTTCATCTACTATTATTCTCTTGCATCTCCTTGTTTCCCCGTTGCCTCCCAACTCTTACATAGTTCACCATCCATTTTCAAGGATGGATGCCTAAATGAAGTCCTTTATTAAGGCTCACTTTTCAAAAGCAATGTCACCTTGCAGTTTCACTTCACTTCAGAAATTAACTTCTAGGGGCATATTCTCAAAAAGCCTATATCTATACTTACACCAGCTTTCTGGGAAATAATTGAGTATGGAAAGTAAGGTTTAGCCTGATGAAATTTTTATTTCCATCTAAAAAGAAAAGGAAATGCATAGTAAAGAACTCCTTTCCTCAGCCTCCCTCTTTTTTTCCCCTCTGCAAGATGAAGACAAAGGACACTTATTACAAATCATTTTTTTCCCTTTCAGAAATCCCACAGAACTCACCACCATATACTTAAGTTTTGAGCTATGTAGAATAGACTGCTGAATACTTTGTATGTTCTGAGCAACCTGATCTCAGCAGGGTGTTGGACTACATGACTTCCAACCCAAGTTATCCTATGATGTTTTCCAAAGGGAAGAAAGACTGGTTTGTACCTCTCAGAAAAGCAAGCCAATCTTTTTTTATGTTTACCACCATTTTTACTGTATGCATCTCCTCCAACATGGAGTCTTTCAATAGTTCAAATCTATAAGCATTTTACATATAAAAAGGCATTTTTAATCTTGAATTAGCAGAAGTATCTTTTCAGATGTTCAAACTGAAAGGATTTAACACAATTAGGTAAAACTAGCCTGGTAAGAAAGCTAAGAGAATGTATCCTAAGTCCTCTGTTAGGTAACACAAAGAAAGGGCTTGGGGGAAAAAAAAAAGTGTTGGTATTTACTGTAGAAGAGCCACCAACTTTACAGTAATACATTTTCTACCTGCGATTCTGAAGTCAGGACACTGTTTTAAACTCAGCCTGAGCTGTCATGTCACATGCAGCTGTCAGATCAGTCTGCAGCAAAAGCAGCAGGATCCCTTGCACACTCCACGCCTCTCCCTGCCAGCACAGTCCTCTTGGTAACGCCTCCTCCCTCTGCCAAGGCACAAGGTCATGCACAAGCCCACATCTCTCGCAGAGCATCACACAGTCAGCTCCCAGGCCTGAGCTCCAGCTGCCTCCATCATGTCCACGAGCAGAACCTTTTAGCTGGCTGGCAGGTTTACTGAGCAGTAAAAAGCTGACTTTTCAAAGAGACTCTCAAAAGACAAACTTTATGATTTTTTTTCCTCCCCAAATCCTTAAGCATATGTGTATTTCTTGATTAATAATAAACCCAAGAAAAACTTGTGTAACGCAGAAAGATCTTCTTCTGTTTCTTTGTGTACCTGCTCTCATTAGAGAGGAACAGAGATGTTATTTAATAGATGGGATATCCAGGGAATAAAGTGCAAGAATTCCAGTCCTAAAACATCATAAAGACAAGATATTACAATAATACATAAACAGACTTTTCCTATCATTAAGGCAAAGGAATGCCACATGGGATTGGAAAATTCTCAAATCCAACAGAGCCTTATTCTTGCTCTTCAAAGTCTAACACTCCTATCACCTCTGCCCTCCTCTCCTTTCCCCCTTCTCCAAGAACTGCAGACACCCTCTCTGCTAATCCCAACCAGCACACTGGCCATCAGACTCTATCATTGCTATTGCTGCAAGGGACCACCGAGGCAAGAAAGGGGTAATCCCCTCAACCACTCACGGGGCTCTACCAAGCAAGGGGATACACATTCTTTCTTCCTTCATTTTTCAAGAATCACAGGTACTGCTTTATTCTAATAAAATTATTTCAAAGACATAAACACCATCACCAGTTTTAAAGCTGAGCCTTAGCCTCAAACACAGTCTAAAGAGACCGTTGTTAGACATGTCTTCAACACCCCCATAGTTTGCTTCAAAGCTCATTGCATTAAGTGGGAATAGTTGAGATGCAAAATCAAATTCAAGCATCCTGGGAATGATGCACAGCTGGCAGGCAGATCGACTGCAGGGATGCAGTTCTGCACATAAAGTCACGAGAGTGGAATTCCTAATAATGTGTAGTAACCAAGGCATGAAAGAGAAATCAGTTCACGAGTTAGCCCCCAGCAGCAGAGAGGAAGTTTTGTCTGCTTCTCTGGAAGGAGGACAGCCAGTACTGCTCAAATCAAAGCCTTGATCCACAATCCTCCAGGCTTAATTAGAAGATCATGAAGAGTACAAAATGGCATTGGACACAAAACCCGATCATTTTTCAAGTAAATTTAGTGGAATGAGCACTGTTACATTTACAATCCACTCTCCTCCATCCACTCTTTTTTCCTTGTTAATGATACAGAGTTGGCTGCAGATGCAACAAAACTGGTCAGTGACCGCAGCGTGTCCTAAAGCAAGTCTTGCCTATTATTCCAGCTGGCTACATGAAGGTCGCTGACACTGCTAACACCTCTGACATTTTGTAATCAATTGCCAGCATTTACAGAGGAGAAAATACCACTAGTTCTGAACGCACTCAGAAAGAAACTCTTTTCAATTAATTTTAAGCTTACTCTCTCTGATAGCCAAAACATGAAACCCAGGCAACCTAGCAAGCCAAATATTAGCAAGATTGGTTTCTGGCAGCCAATGCCATATTCTGTTTGTATATAAACAACTGTAGTTTATCTGCCTCTTTAAAATAACTGCGATATGAATCATCATAAGGACAGCAGCAACCAGCCAAATACTTGTAGCTGAAGAAAAACATCATTTAATTCTCAGAGCAACTACGAATATCAGACTATCAGCACATTGCTAACACCAAACACCCATTTAAGAAATCTAGTATTCTGTGGAAGAGACTCTTGGAAGAGAGGCTGACTTTTACCTATCCCTTCGCTGCTGGTAAAGGATGACGAAGCTTTTCCTGTACACCACACATTCATCCTGTTCCTGCTTTCATCTTCAGGACAGGAACAGAGACTATTCTTGCGTTGATTTTTAGCCAGCTGTTACATTCCACTGCTATAAGTGAGGATGGAGGGCTAAAGAAGAGATTTTCAAACAATACTTTGTAAACAGTCCACAAGTCCCATCTGAATGATAAACTGCCAATGTGCTGGATGAGTTCAGCAGCTGGGAAGCCCTGGATTTGACAGCGCTGCCCTTACCCGATGGTTTGAAGTGATCATTTTGAATTAATACAAGGCCTCAGTGAACACAGGGATCTCTAACTTAAGACCTCCTAAAGACCTATATTTCGTTCAAAATTCTTGTCCCTGACAGTCCTCCTCATCTTCCAGCTCCTAATTCAAACTATCAGTCAGCTCTTGCTTTTCACAGGAGCTGGTTGCTGTATGGTGTAATGTTTGCGTCAAATACAATCGCCAAAGGCACTCCAATTTCCACTAATAATTGTCATTAGGGGAAGAAGAAAAAAATGGTTGTATTTTTTTCAGAAAAGAACCATTTCCTGATGTTTAGCATAGGCAGGATAATGGTCATGGGCAGCATCTTGGCTCAGCGGGCAAAACTAGTAGGTGGTAAATGAGAGTGCTGCAGAGGGGACAGATCTTTTTCCAGGGGGGAGAGGGGGCAGTGTCTGCTAAAGGAGGCACCCTGATGGCAGGAGATTTATGCATCCACTCTTGTGTTAGTCCAGGAGGACGGAATCATTATGCAGGGCCAGCTGCAGGGGTGTGTGCTGCTGTCGGGAAAAATTAGAAGTCTAGCAATGAACTATAAAGAAGGGAGAAATGACAGAGTGAATGAAAACCCCATGATAAACCCATTTAGGCTCTCTTCTCCCTGGGATGAAAGATGACAGCATATATCCTGGGCGAGACTCAAACAAATATGCCTAGATACACACAGGCGCACGCCCCTAGAATATGCAATGACAACATCCACCAAAAGGATCCGTAACTGCAAAGGGGACTGAGCAAGAGTTTATCTAAGTTCTGGGGAAAGATCAGAGTGCACTGCGATGCTTTTGATCAGAAGAAATCTCATCTGCTGCCAAATGCCCTTTTTGTGTAAACACCTTCGAAAGAAAGCTTTTCCATTTGAACACCTTGGGGGAGTGGTGGGGGAAAGGGAGAGGAGAGAAGAGATGACAGGACTGTAAGACAGTGAAAAGCAACTGAACTAAGGCTCTGGTATTTCACTCTTATTTGACCAAGAGAGAACTTTTCAATTTCATGGGGCATTCCTTTGCCTAAGAGAATTTCTGGCTGTCGGGCAGGTCTGCATAACTTCTTGTCCTGTTTAAGGAGGGTTTTTTTCTCCTTCATTAATACACTCACAGAAAGGAAATATTCCAAGTATTTCTTCACTGCACTGCACTTGGTAATAAAAACAGAGGCTCCCAGGTCATACTGGTATTGGCTAGCAAGGGTATAAGGAAAGAGTGGGCAAGGAAAGCAGTGATCTTTAATATGCTCCCAAAAGCCCCTGGTTACAATGCCAGCCCTAAGCCTATGAGGGGAAGCGTTTGGTAATTTTTCCTTCTGCCTGTCCTGACCACTGTTAAAGCCTTTGGGGCTGGTGAAACTCTTTCTGGAATGCTAATGCCCCACAGGAAGCTGGACAGTACAAAATGGGAGCTGTTTGGAGAACACCTTCCTTATTCCAACACTTTATTTTAAGTTGCACATAAGGACCCATGACGTTAGCCACATTTTTTACCAGGAACAGAAGAAATACATTTTGCCCAGCATGCCAACATTGTAAATTATGTCACTGTATGTCCTTCAGTATAAGCTCTTCCAGATACAGTTTTATGAGAAAGTTTTTTTCACTTATGAGTGTGAGAATTAGGGAAAAAACCCACAAAACAATTCTGCTGTAAAAGTCTTCCTTTCCACTATACATGCACACTCAGAAACATGGGTATTTATTTACTTTTCTTTAAAAATACTTAGGAAAAAAAACTTTTTTTTTTTTTTTTTTTTTGTTATGGTGGCCCTTTTATAATATTCTTCCCAGTGGTGCTATCTATCAAGTATAAAAAAGATTTATGCTATCAGCTGTCAGGTTAAGACACCACTGACCACATTCATAACTACCTGCTGTGTTATACAAGCATTTACACCTGTAGAGTGTGGGTCTAATAGCTTAAAAAAATGCACACTCAAAAATATAACAAAAAGCACACCAAACCCCCAAACTATGATAGTTCAGGGACTTGAGACATTGATTCATTAACACTGTGAAGGTGTAAATGTGTACTGAAGTGAAGAATGTGGCCCTCTGATGAATTAAAGCAAATGGAAGCTACCTACATGCATGGTAGCTCAAAGAACATAACTCTGAAGGCCACTGTTTGATCAAATTATGTGAAAAAACACAGAAATAAACCACAAGTTTTTACAGTGAGCAACAGAAAAAGAACTGGAAAATTCCTAAACTACAAAACCATATCATTGACAAAGTGTAAACAATACTTCTTACAGCTACACAGTTATGTTTCACTTTTTATTTTTTTCCTAAGGAAATTAAGGACTGGCAAATGTATAATATTAATATCAATTCAGGAAATACTTTCATAGTAAGATATCAAATATATTACAAATGGAGGGAAAAGGAACACGGTTATTTATCTGACTTGAAAACAGCACAGTGTCAAGTTAATTTAAAATTCAATTTCAGTTTAAAGCATTACAAGGAAGAAAGAACCCTATGTATCATAGGTTGTAAATTGAAATCCTAGCAAGGTTTTTGTCTGCCAACTAGTTGTGTATCAGCTATAAAGCCAGATTGCAGGTGCTTCTTTTAGAAGATTGGGCTACAAGGCTCTCGTAAACCACGTTTGGAGAAGTTTGTCATTTACTATTCCCAAAAGTGTTTTACTTAAACTTTTTTCATAGTCTGTTATTTATCAAAAAACTGGTGTTACAATAACCCAGAGGTAACTTCTGTAAGGTACAGCATGTGACGCAAAAGCACAGAGGGTCCTACCCTGTGGAAGTCACCAAGAAGGTCTATGCAGCACACACATAAACATCTTTTACAAAAGCAAATAAGCAAAAGCAGTTTGTCTGCAAAGACAGCTTTTAGGATGACACGAATTTAAAAAAAAAACCAAAACTTTTTTTTTCCTCCTTTCTAGAAACACACCTATGCAAAAACGCTTCATTAAAACTCCACATAAAACCTTGAACATGATGGTTTGAGAGAAGAGGCAGGATACTCTTCCCAATTTTCTGGGCTGAGGGATAAATAAATCTTATAGAAACAACTTTTATTACTCCCCAAGACTACAAACTGAATGAAAGCCTACTAAGATTTTCATATATTATTAAAAAAAAAAGTGACCCAAGGACAACAGCTGGACTTTCAGATGCCCCTTTCCAGCTCCAAGAAGTTCCCGCAAGGTGCACCAGCCAGTCTAATCAGAAAGGCAAATTCTGCTCCTCAGCCACCAGCTGCTAATGCCCAGCTGGCCAGTGGACAGAAACAGACTGGGAGGGCACTGAAAACCTGCACCGAAGAAGGAAATAAATGTATATCCCTGACCTCTGCTCCTCCAAAAGGAAGGCAAAGAAAAGCTGCCATTTACAACAGCTGGGGCTATTTTTATTTAGTCACCTGGGCCTTGAACCACCTTGTACAAACACTTTGTGAAACCTCAAAACCTCACTGAGAGAGCAGATGAACACCTTGGAAAATGGTTTTTGGCAAACTGGAATTTAAGGTGTGTGCAAATCGGTACTTGGGAAGGGGTAATATTCGAGGACATGAAATTTATCTCCATTGACACATCCACAGCTGGGAACCAGTATGAACAGCTTCCTCATGCTGATCCAATTCACTTCTGTTTTGAAATGGAGGGATGTGGAAAATATTATTAGAGGTGATAGGAAAGCATTTTCTTATTTCAGTAATGGCTTTTATCCTATCTTTGAAAACTGCATAATTATGTTTATAATAAATACCCATTATATATAATTACATTTACATTTTTCATAAAACAATAATTTCTAAAAATGCTGGAGGATTAAAAAAAGCTAAGGAGGGAGGAATTTGATACAGCATGAGATGGAAAAGAGCCTTTTTCCTCTTATTTTTTTTTAAATACATCTGGGCTTCCTCCTGCTCCCACAGCAGAGCATGAGACTGTAGTTATGCCTTTCCCCCGCCCCCTTCCCACTTAAACCCTCACCATTTAAATGGTTTATTCACCTTTTTGCCTTACCATGCATTTTTGGACCTACAGCTCTGAGGTGGATTTTTAAAAACTTTTGCTGGCATTTAATATGGAAACTAGCACCACTGCACCAATATTTATACATGTGGTGTTACAAAAATATACTGTTTGCTTTGATGTACTACTCCTTCCTTGCTTCTCGCTCCAGCAAAAAACACAAAGGACGTTTAGCAGTGATAAGGAATCCTACTGACATCATCAGTATGCAGTGGCATAGTCAAAAGGTTTAAGTCTGAATTACTCAGTGTCCCTTGCAGAATGGCCAAAACAAGCCTCAGTGTTGCTTAAATTTCTGTGGAAACTAGGAAACATTGTTTAAAAAAAAAAAAAATCACCAAAATAACCCATATTTAAAAACAGGCTGCATCTGTTACTAAGAAAACCAGGCCGTGGCATGGGGATGTTGCACACAAGAGGATACAATACTTGCTTTCTTTCCAAGCTATCCCTTATGCAGCATGTGACACTCTATTCTAATGCTACTTTTTATTAAAACTTTTTTGGTTGCCAGATGTTGTGCAACACAAATAAGGAGGACTTGAAGATGGAAATGCCAGCTGCTCCTAGGTATAATCTGCCATGGGACTAAAGCAGCCTGAGACTGGGATGCTCCTCACGCAATGGAGGGAGCCTTCTGTGCAGGACTTGAGGCTTCACTTTCTTGCCAGTTTGATGGAGGTTGGGAATTCAAGGTTTACTGGACTCTGTAGTACTGTTTGATACCATCTGATTGCAAGATGGGCCCAAATGGCTAGCAGAGATGATCAGATGCAGACAGAAAACACGATTTTTTCATATTAAGACTTGTCATACCAAAAGGGTTGGGTAACATGATGAAATGCTACATCCAACACCAGCCCCCAGCACACATAAAAAAACCCAGTGATGCAGCAGAAGAGCACAAGCAGACTAAGACTTTGCATTTCATTTTCAATCCTTTCATCTTTAAAAACTAAACAGTTTTAAAATATTTTCAAATATTTCAAATGTTTCCTTTACATTTGGCTTGCACACACATGATAAAGGAGCTTCAAATGTTCCAATATTATGCTAAAAAGGTTTTAAAAGTTGTCTCCAAATTGGAAGTACTTCAGAAAAAAAGAAAATATATATATCAAAAAACTCAAATATATCCACAAGTTCTTTGAAGTCACTTTCTGCTCCACTAAGACATTTATACTAATTGGTGAATTTCTCATTTAATCTTTTCAGGCACTGATCATTTCTAAATGACTAAGATTTAGGATACACTATTTTAATACTGATGGTGTACTTAATGAGATCAGATTTTAGTAAGATTCTAGGCATTTATGCTAGAGAAACGCTTTGACTTAGGGGTGTATTTTTACAAAAAAAGGAAGGTAGGTAGGTTGCTCTATATCATAGAGTGAGTCTGTTCATATTATTATAATCACCATTTGTGATCCGATTTTATACACCACTACATGGTATAAGCAAAAAACTCAAAAATATATCAATCCTCGATACTAACACGAAAAGTGTGCAGGTCCATTTTTTTCTCATTCTCAACATATACACAAAACTCTCAGTAAACAGACATGCTATGGAGGATAAACACAAGTAACTTGTGATTAACTTAATCAGATCTAATTTGGTCAGCCAAAAGCTTAGGTACTTCCTAACTTAATGACCACTAACAGAGAAACAACAATTCAGCATCTGCATCAGGACTGCTCTTCTAATTTTAGGATTAACACTTTTCTAATCCATATTTTCCCTGTGAAATATATAATGATGAAAGATAACTTGTGATTGCATATGTATAGGCACCAATAACTACACAAATGAAGCAGAAGATTTTTTATAGTAAAGAAGTATATGTAGAGTTACTGTAGGTTGCAAATAAGACTGCAGTATGTCCAGATGTTAGACTATACACAGCTAAGCAAATGCCGAGGCACATCATCTTTCAGTAGTATAGCAATTTCAGCTTTGTGCTGCTTTTCCTACAGAAATACAACCAATTAGTACTCAATTTCAAGCCATACCAGAAACACTCCTTCAATAGTTGCAACTGCCTTGATCATTTACAGCAGCTCTTTTTAAACAGCTAACATGAAAAATTTAAAACAGACGAGAATTCTTTTATTCCTGTGCCATTCCTGAGTTTATTGCAGCTCCTGTTTCTGTGCACCTCCCTCCTTCACTTGAGCCCCATCCAGGACACCCTCTCTGGGAGGAATCCCTGATCCACATTCGGAGGACGACTTTGGGGGGGGCTTCTGGGGAACCAGCAACCAGCCGAGATCACCTGCACCGCGGCTCTCTCCAAGCTAACAGCACTCAGATCTCTGTATAAACCATTTGTTCAGAAGGACACAATGAGAAGAAAAGCCTGCCCATAACTAGAAGTTAATACATCTGCATTGCTCAGGAGTCATGTGCCTCCTGCATGAAAACCCTGGAAGGGTTTCCCTGCCTGCTCAGCTGTGAATTGAGACTGTGTCTGGGAGCTGTCATTTGCTACAGTTTGAAGTCCTCTTTCCACAACTTAAATGAGAGAAGAAAATATCTGTGGTTCCTCTCTAGGATAAAGTGTCTCCAGAACCTACAGAAGGTATTTTATCACCTCACCTACTCAGCCTGGAGCACAAAGCCCGAGAGAGCTCAGAGAAGGAGATGCACACGCAATCTGCCAACACCACAGTCACTGACGATGCTGTGTATCTCCAAAGCATCTGATGCTGTCCATATTGATTTTACCTGCTATCCTGATTCTACATCTATGCTACCCGTATTCTACATCTATAACCCAACTGTTCCTACAGAGAGAACTGAAACATAAATGCAGATGGATTTCTGTATGTTCCCAGCAGAGTCTTCAAAGTATTTTCTGTAGATTTACCTGATTGAGAAATTAGTTAACTCACTACCTCCACCTTAACTTTCTTATAAGACACCAAAGATAAAAGATTTTGCTCCCACCAGTAAACTCTGTGTGTGCCCAAAGCCTGTGACAGTGCTAGTTACTATAAAATTCTCACAGCTACACTGCAAGTGTCCTCCTCTTGCTAGGTATTATTCAGTTCACAAATATTGTGTGCCCAGGAAAGAGAAAGAAACTGTTGCCTAAAGTACAGAATTAGTGCCATGACACAAACGTATGATGCCTGCACATTATTATTCCAGTTCAAACATACCCTCATCTAATCTAGTTCTGAAATATATTAGCTTCAGTTAGAGAGTAAATACTACTGTAATGAATACTAATAAATACCTCCAAATAAATAAGAATGAGATGCTTTTGTCTTTGCCAGGGAACTATTACAGGGAACTTACATGCAGACAGAGTGGCCATTCCCTGATATAGAATCCATCACTGTCACTTAACATATGACCCTCTTGTAATGCTGTGTTAGGAGACAGAAAGTCAAATAATCTCTTCGCTTTGATGAAAGCATGAGGAAGTTGACTCAGATAAAAGCAGGGAGTAATCTGTTTAAACAGCTTGGGTCCAAAGTTGAAAATTAAACAAAATCAATAACAAATACAGGCTTGCTGCTGGACAATCTGCCTTGAGCATGACATAAAAAAGGATGAAATGCTACTCCAAACGTATTTCATGCCAGAATATCCTATAAGTGAAGTTCGTTTAGACCTTCAGCTGTTTTAATTTACATGTGTTTACTCAATTATAAATCTATACAGCACCCATTGCTTGCTAGTAATGATGTAGCTAAAGAACCTTTTGGCTAATCTAGAGGTAATGAAGAACATCAGAGTAAACTGATATTTTTATTAGAAGAACAAAGAAAGAAAACTGATAGTGAAACCCTCAATCTGTTCCCACTATTTAGGCTCCAATCTTTGGTGACAGTACTGGCACACACCTACTTGGGTCAGGTTTTTGTTTGCAAGGTAGGAGAGATAATACCTTCCCACTCCATAAACGTAAGATTCAGCATAAATACCTATACAAGAAGACAACAGAAATGTTGACAAAATAGTTTAATACTAAATCTGGGTTTGGATCACTATAACACATCCTTTCTACGCCTTAACAGTCAAAGGCATGGAAGGAGCTTCAAAGATAATCATTACAGGCTTCTGAGAAAAGGTATTTAAATGTGCATGGACATTTTCTACATGGAAAATCTGCAAAAACCTCCCCATTAACCTGTCTGAGCTCTTCTGAAGTAAAAACAAACCAAGAAACCTCAAAGCACTTTTTAATTTCCAAAAATATTTTTCTGTAAGTCAGAGCAAAAAGACCAGCAACAATTCATGCTACCTTAGTGAGGGCAGGCAAATGTTTGGACGCATAACATCCAAATTTAAAGTGTGTCTGTGAACACAGAGTTTATTAAATTTTTTAAAAATTCAAAATTGTTGTTATGATAAAAAGCATGCAGCAGAAATCACCAACTTTATAACTGACTTCTTTCTAAAATCTGAGTGAAGATAGCTTTGCAGATTTTTACTGCTCTTCTCAGGAGTCAGAAATGATGTTCCTCATGGAATTGAACTCACGGAAAGGCCAAAATTTTCCAGAAGGAAGAAGGATGACAGCATATTAGGCTGGCCAAAATAAATAGTTTCAGATTCTGATTCATCAAGTAGAATACAGTGAATGGTATTTATATCCTTCTGTAGCAAAAAAAAGCAACCTCAAATCACATTCCTTGAACAGTGTTTGGTCTTCCTAAAGGTTCAGAGAGGGTCATGTTGAGCTGCAGTCCTGTGAGCAGAGTGGCTTGGGGTCTTGTGATTCCATTCGTCACAGAGCTCAAAGCATTTGAACAAAGCCCATGACACCCACCTGGCCAAGGGTTAAGGCAGCCTTTAACAAGAAATGAGCCTTTGTGGTTCTTGGGCTACCTTCAGGCCCATAAGGAAACAATTGCATCATGCCCTAATTACTCCAGCTGACTCCATGAACGAACTGGGATTCCTCTGCAAGCATTTCACAGAACATTTTGTAATATGGAAAATGAAGGTGTTGCATTATCTTTCCCAGACTTGAGAGCAAATTTTTCTGCAGAGCTCATTTAAAGCAGAACCACTATAAAGAGGGAGAAACAAAAGGTATGCCAAAATTATACAGAGGACAGGACATACACAGAACAATTTTCAGATATAACATTGGACTGTCATACATGGCTCCCAAAAATGATAGCACTATGTTCCTGCCCACTATTTCGCCCTGGAAATTCACCTAAGTTCATTTCATAAGAGAAAAAAAGATTTGTTATTTTCCCTCAGTAAGTAACACCACAGTTATTCTTGCCTCCTTGTAAAAATGAGCAATCTCTGCAGCAGTTGATCTATAAAGTTTCCCAACTTTCCTGGGAGGAATAGTATTTTATTGTTCAATTTGGTTTCTCCATAATATGCATCTCAATCTTCAGTGGTGATGTGTAAGGAGTTTTGATCAAACAGTTTAATATTGAGGAAAAAAACTTGTATTTTATGGGGAGAACATACGTAAAAGGACACAAACATACAATATAGGATCATAGGAAAAAGCTGCAGTTTCCTATATTCATACATATCTCTGCATATGTATTTTTCCTCTGTGTGCATATGCACATTACAGATATGCTAGGAGTAGCAATGGTAACTCTGTATAGGGTTGTATCTCTTTCTCACTGTATACATATTCCTGGAATTCAGGCAGTTACAAGGACAGGCAAACATCTAAGACACTTGCAGGTAGCTGCTCATCTTTCAGGCAAGGCATATACTGCTGGCTAATTTCATGCCAAAATATAATCATTTGGTCTATATATTAATTCAATATAAACTGAGGTTGGCAAGCACTTATGATAAAGTGTCACACTGTAACATAAAACACAATAGATGGCTGTTTATGTTGTTTCCACACCAGGCTGTAAAGCAAAGCAGCTGGGGAGCAGAGATGTCCTCTCAGCAGCCCTGGCTAGTGGGCTGCCATTTCCAACACAGGGACAAAGCTGCTGCCGGAGAGGGGTAAACGCTGCAGCTTGCCCAGCTGCACCCACCTGAGTCTGGGAGTCAGAGACTTACGTAGGAGACTGGAATCAGAACTTCAGTGAAAACCAGAGGCAACAAGCACTGAAGCATGTTTGCAACCTCGACTGCTAGCCCTGCATCTGCAACAACGTAATCCCTTCTCCCCATTCCCAGCCCACTATTTGGGGGACTTTTCTATTCTTTAGTATTCATTGCAAGGTTTTCATTCCAATTCTGTACACAAAGACCTTCTCAGGATGTATTTCATTTCTTAACTCCCTAAAAAGATATTGTATGTCTACTTTGCACTTTCCAAACCACCTCCCCCTCATTTACAGCCCAACTCCACAGCAAGCTCTGAGTGCACTGTGCTAGTGCCTTAGAGATGCTCTGCCTGGGCAAACATGTTTATTTATGGATCATAATGCAATCCTGTAGCACCAAGGTAAACAAATCCACAACCCGCTCCCTCCTGCAATGACAGCTGAAGACCTAAATTTAGTTCCTTGTCATGAGAGCCCATCAGCAGTTAAACTATCCATCTTCATCACCATAGTTCAACAGAAGGCTTCTTATGATACAACAGGATAAAAACAAAGCCACTAGTAAGTAACATTTTGGGGTGTATCTGAACATAGGAACTGGCAGATAGAGCATAGCCTATCTATTCAACGAGGGCACTGAACCCAGTATTCCTGTGGTCAGAAGCACTTTGACTCATCTCAATCTCTACCTTAGTTAAGTTTCTCTTTTGGCTTCTCTGTCATGACTGTGGGGCAGGCAGCAAATGCATTCGCTTCCCCAGGGAGGGTGCAGAGCGCAGCTGCTCTTTGGTGGCATGCAAGAGGAAACTTGGGCCTTTTTTTTTTCTCCCTTTCAATCTCAGGTCAGGCCCACAGGTCACCCTATATACACAGGATTTTAAGTGGAGGTCAGCAGCTTGTCTGTTGCACGTAATTAAATTTGTTTTACAAGCTTGTCTAGGCAGTAAGTAATTAAATATCACTTCTCAGACTGAGATTTTCATTGTCCTGAGTTGCCTGACAATAGGATTTTTCTCAGTCTGGTTTGTTCCCAAGCAAATGTGAAATTTCAGTAAAGCTACCACTGATAATTCTGGAAGAACTACAAAGCAACAAGAAGGGTTCAACTACTGATAGCTTTAATGACAATAATAATTAAGTATTCTTAACAGAAGTTCCAAAAGTGTATCCAGATTTTCATCAGCTTGTTGTCACTGGCAATATTAAAACACAAACACAGAGCGCACTGTTTTTATGACACCCAAGATAAATCCAAATTCAGATCTGAATCACAGTTTTAAATTCAAATCCATTTTTTTCAAGTCAGAAATACATCAAAATTACCATAAGAATATCTGTAGATACTTTCCTAATTTGGAAAATTCATTAACCAAATAAAAGGATTATGTAGCCTTAATTGCAAGTGTTATTTTAAATTATTCCTACTGTTTCACAATATACTAAGAAGCATCTTGAATCCACAAAAAGTTACAAACTCCCTGAATGAGCCAGTACCAGCCAAACTTTTCAGATGTGGGACAAACCTATTTCCAGGATCGGAAATGCAGCATACAAACTAGCAAAATATGTGCCTGCCTCCACTGTAACAGCACTTAAACAGCAGCCCCCTCGCAACGTCCAGTAAAAGGACATATACATGTTTTCAAAACTTTAAAATGCACTCTATTTTACTCTGCGGCACACCATATTTTTCCATAAATAGCAGACACCCCACATTAGGTTTTGGAGGAAAGAGCACGGATACCCGAGAGCTTGCTTTTGTGCAGTCAGATACAGAATAGAGGTACAGATACAGCTTCCCACTGATAAACAGGGTCAAGACTTTACTCTAAGCAAGTGGGTTGTCTTACTTACTCGTACAATTGCACCAAACTTCTTTCAAGCAGAGGTAACTGTTCCCAAACTCCCTAAACCAAAGAGAGAGGAGGAAGGAAAAAATCTGTCCCTTTGTGCAGTTATCCCATGTTAACTGGGTGGGAACAATAAATAGGCATCACCTTTTAGAGTCATCCTGTCAAGGTGCTTTGGGAAGACCATTTTTTGCAGTCTGGCTTGGAAATCAGTCAGACACAGGATTAGGATACAATGAAAGGGAGCACTTCCTGACATGGATTTACAGGACAACTAGGCCTGTGCAAATTTGCAGAAGACAAAGGCAGAGTTTGAGGGGCACCTCAGGATCTACTAACGAGACGGAAACTAACTAGATACTACGTAATTACCTTGCTCCTTCTCAAAATATTAAATTAGATTTAACTACCCCAAACATACTAGGTGTCCTGAAAAAGGTTACAGAATTAAAAAATGTACATGGGCAACAAGGACAGCTGTATCAACAAACTTTTAGACATGAGACTAAATAGCCTAGCAGTTAAACCTGCAAGAGAGATGCAGAAGGATACAATCATGACCAAACAAACAAAAAGAAGTAGTCTAGAGAAAGTGAATAGAAAATTATTTTCACCATATCTCACAATATGAAAAATGACAAGGTACTCAACAGCTCATCAGAAGTCAGATGTGCAGAAAGTGGCTCTCCATGCAGCTACATTCTGTGTCATTAGTCAAAAGTAGAAAGGTCTCACTAGGACAACATACAACTAGGTCCATCAAGAGCTAACAAACAAAACAGTCCCAATGCAACCTCTGATCCACTAAATTCCTAAATCTTCAGCTGGCAGGTGCGTGGTGTATAGTAGGATCATTCATACAACCCTGGGTTCCTGTGCTTGTCCTCAGTTAGTTGACCTGTGTAGACACTTTACTACGCAGATCTTTAATACAACTGTTTTCATCTTTGTCTCATGTTTGTTTGTTTTTATTTCTAGTATCTCTCATAATTTCCATAAACAATGTAATTTACTATTCTTGCATGACAATTTCCAACATGGAATTAATTATTTGGTCTGATTTGTGTTCAAATCACAAGTTGAGTTTTTGAAAGGAAAATGGATGCTCAAATACAGAACAGGCACATGGAGTGCCCAATTTAGATATTTGGTTTTGGGGGAATTTTATTAATAGATTTCTTCCAATAAAAAAAATAATCATTGAGTATATCCTTCATAACTACAGTATTCTCACAATGTCTCTTAAATTATTTGTATTTCTCTTGTGACATAAGAGGATGATATATAATTTAACCCAACCTGATGTGATGAAGAAGGGAGATGTTTCTTTTTCCATATTTTTTTCCCCCTATTTTTGGATGTTTGACCACTTGTGTGCTGTCTTGTTCTTAAGTCTCAGCACTTGCACCATCCTGACCTGAAACTAATATTTATAGAAGGGAACTGCTAAACTGCAATTGCTTTAAGACTACATAGGGAAAAAAAGAAAACTTAATCTATGAAAAGCCCACCACAAACTCCTAGGACATCATCACCAATATCTTCCTAGCACTTGTCACCTATTTAACAGAGACAGTTTACCCGATATTAATTACTCGAACTACCTTCTGTTTCTACAGTGGAGTTCAGCAATTCTGATGGGTGGAAGACTGAGAAGCAAAAATTAAATTCACATAATCCCTCAGAAAGAAGTGACAAATCTGCACAGACACTGTTAAATTGCAACAAGTGCTTTCAATAATGAGTGTATGTTTACCATGTAATTACTGTCTTTTTGAATCCCGAAGGAACAGTATGTGAAGACTTACGTAAAGTATTAATGCAGTTTAAAAAAAATGATCTGAATGCATACCGAGTTATGAGCCCCTAAAAAATCCTACTTACATTTCAAATATGTGTATTTGAGCTAACCAGCTTATAACACCGTACACCAAATCATTATGAACTGCTGACTATAAAAAAACCAATCTGTTACATTATTTTTATTATGACAATTATAATAGTTTATTTCACAGGGCATACTACCAGTTGTGCAGGCTATGATCTGAATAAGAAACAGTGTCAGCCTGATTCAGCAACATTCATCAGCAATTCTACACACATGCACTCTGGGTTTCAGGTGTTGTATAGGGTACATTTGAAGCTGCAGCCCTGAAGATGGTTCAAGCTCAACATCAGCCTAAGCGATTTATTGATGATAATCAATTATTCACTGTGATAAATACAACCACCACCAGCAAGTTCTACTTGGTAATGCCAACCACACACATGGCTTCTGCAGTTTCTGTACTTATAACCTACTTTTCTTTGAAGGCTCTGTGAAATAGCCTGAGTTCTCAGGTAAACATTTAGAAATTTGAGAACCTCCTCATCCTTCTACCCCTTTCCTGGTTTTATAATGATAGTTAAGAGACTTGTAACCACTCTCAGAGAGAGAATAGCCATGGCACCTCTTCTTCCTTCCCCACTCGCTGGAGAGAAGAATGTATGGAATGTATGTAAATAATGCAGTTGAACTTTTTATGAGCAAACCCCCCTTCATCATCTTGAATTACTTATTTGTAATGAGTTACTTGTTCAACACTGGCCAAAATAAAGTTTATCCACTTACAAAGAGCTAATCGAGTCAGAACTCTTAGAATTCTGCCTCAATACTGTTAATCTCTTATTGTGAATTCAGCATGTTAAGAGAAAGGAAGCTGATTTTAATTCATTTAACAGAACCCCAAAGACTAGATTGTTCTGTTATGAACAAATGCTTCAAAGATTTTCTGCCAGTGCTGTTTCCTCTCCAGCTGGGAATAAAGTTTTCCCCCCTATTAACACAAGTCAATCTTTCTCTGCCTCAAATTCATCTCTGAAGTTTCCAGTGATCTCAACGTTCCTTTTATGAACACAGATTTCTTTTTAGTGTATAAGAATTCCTTTCTATTATAAGATATTTTAATTTGTATTTGTTGATTAAGTTTAGAAAACTTGAACTGTAAGTTTCATATGACATCTACTAAAAGTACTGGGAATGACTGATGATAGCTATACACAGATGATGGTCAAAGGATGTTGTCCTGGTACTTTCAAGAAGATAATCACGTTCTGCAGTTGCAAAATACATATCTCTCTGGGTACTTGGGTAATGTACGCTGTGCTGTGAGGTCATCTCAGATATTTTCAGCAGAGTCCTGTGAAAGGTGACAGCTGCAAGGGAAGTTGTCTGACACCAGTAACACAGTGAAGAACAGTGCAACTATTCCACACGTCAGTTAACCTCACAAATTAGAGCAGGAAAGTAATCAATTTCCATAAAGCAAAGCACTGCAGGCCCAATAGTAGTCTTGTCTCCAGAATTGAAACCTAACATGAGAAGTTGGAAGAGTGCCAGTATTTTGGAAGGTTTATACTACACTAAAGGTAGTAACAGAGATACCTTTTGCCATTAACAACCAGTTTGATTAGCAGTGTAATAGGGCAGAGTGCTCCTCACTGTGTCTAACCTCATCACCCTGAGTCTTTATATACTCTCTCTAAATTCTCCTCTGAGAAGAGAAGTTTGCCATATTTCAATCTGATATTAGTCTTCAAGCATAAATAATATATGGAGATGAGCTAAAACGTCTCATTGATTAAAATTCTACACCGTGAGCTTGTCACATTTCAATGTGCAAATTGCTTCTGTCTGGCCTGCATTCAGAAGTCACTCATCTAAATATATATACACACTTGCTTGATTTTAAGTTTGGTATCACAGCTGAACCACAGATCAGAATCATAAGAGATTTTTCTCTACAATGAATTTGTAAGTAATGATGTATCTGGTCAACTGGTTATCTAATGAAACGACAGTATTACACTATGTGGCTGCCTTCACACAGCTGTGAAGAACTCAGCCAAGTCTTGGGTTAAAAGCTAACCCTTAGGTTTCTACCACGGTTTGCAGCCCTTTAGCTATAGTCCTCAGAGAGCCCAAGAAACCAAGCAAAATGGAAGACCATGGATACCAAATCTGCATAATAATAGCTTTTTATATGTTTACAACCAATTCTTAAACACCAAATACATCTAAGTAGTTTCCATGGAAAGCAAACACAAAAATCAGCCCTAATAAGAGCATGGATTAACCATCTGACCTCACGTATTTATGGTTAGCACTGCAGAGAAACTGTAGACAAAACTCAAAGGTGGTCAGGGAATCATGATGTGTGTTACCATGTCACACACCCAAAACGTTTGTTTATAGGACTCTAAAGCCCAGTGTTCAAAGACTGAAATGTTCCTCCTGAAAGCAGTGGTCAGACTTGCATAGTTAACTTTAATGAAAAGGGATGTCAGAGAATCCATGCATTTGTCCTGTCAGGGTAACTTGTTTCTTAAAACCACCTCAGAAGAAGAAATTATTTCAAAGTGACTTCTGCTGTTTGAGAGCAACATGTTCATAAAAACTCTTATTGTAGGAGTCTGCTTTTAGGTTGCAGCTCAGATAACCAGTTTATTTTCTAGATTCAGAAGGCCTCCAACAAACTCAGTATTTAGCATAACCCAAACGCTGTAGGGTAGCCAAAAGCTCAACAGAAAAAATACAGTCCTGCCTTGATCAGAAGCATATTCAGATATACTGCCATGTGAAGAAGAAACTTCTCTCAGGAAGGCACACTAATTCAAACATGATAATTGAAGTAACAGTGTTAATGGCCATCAGCAAGAGAAATGGGAGGACAAAATGCATATAAGCCACTGTCATGCTTTCTGCCAAGAGCTGAAGAAAAGGAATGCAGAAACATTCATCCCCCTCCAGAGTATTTTTCACTGTTCTCAGACCAAATCTTTTCTTCCTTACCCTATTATAAGTTAGCAACTGTAATTATTTTTAACTCGTGAGGCAAAGATTGGTAAGGTCTCCATGCCTACCTCCTAGAAAAAAAGCCATAGTCACACAGCAATGGCAAAGAACCGTAAGATGCAATTCTTCTAAGAATGAAGGTTATTAAAACAAAATTATTCTTGAAGTATTATTTTCTGTACCTCAATCTCTTTCAAAAATGCATACTTTCACTTTTTTATTTTTACTTCATGCTGCCAACCAACAGTTTTAAAGAACAATATAGCACCTGCAGAGACCACTTTCTCAAATGAGAATTCTAAACAACATTTATTTGACTTGTTATAAAATTTGTTATTTAGTTATTATTACATCCTTATATAATGGAGGGAGGAGAAGCCACTCAAAACAGAATGAATATATTGCATTAGATCTGTTTAGAAAAAAATTTAACATACATAATACCTGTAGCCCAAATGCACACACACACAGAAAACACACCAACAAACAAAAAGGGCAAATAAATGTCTGCTGGTAATTTCAGATTATACATGACACATTCTGGAATGTGCATCATACTGATATGCACAACAGTTTCATGTTTCTCCATTTAGCTGTATGCAATGGGCGATGGTGCAGAAAGCAAGAGCCATTTCAGAGAGGCAAATTGCATGGAAATAAAGTAATTTTCAATTGCCCAGCATTTTCTGAGGGTGAAGGCCATGCACTCTGACAGAGAGCTATGAGGAAAGAGGGACTGATCTGTAGCAGTGCACAAGTGCCACATTTGACCCAGGTTATTAAGATAATGATATAGTAGCTATATTGACATTTTCAATGAATGAATAACCTAGATTTTTCACACTAGTAGAAAATACTAAGAAGCTACCAGAAAACCAAACCAATATAATGGTAAGTAACCTCACAGTAAAATGACAAGCCATATAGCTATAAAGGCGTTTTGGTAGGTAATTGTCATATCCATAACTTTGGCTGCATTGCCAGCCATCAAGACACAAATCAAAGATACCTAAAATGCGTTAGAGTAATTTTCAGGAGAAATTACTTGAATCCATCATGCTCTACAGGAAATGTCAAATCTTGAAAAAAAGGTGTTAATTCAACTTTTATTTGTAAATTCTTCTCTTACATGTTGCACAATTTCTGTTAAGATTAAACAATACTTTGTTTCATGAAAGTTATATGCTTACATCTCTTCAAAATGGTAAATGGTATCTAGCCTGCAAAATTATCATGGTTTATTTGCAGGGACCAGATCCTGAAGAAGGCAAAAACCTTAATGACTGACAGCAGCGCATGCAGAACTCCAGTGAAACTAGTCCTTTAACAGCAACACATTCCTCTAGTTTTTGAGAAACCTTAAAAACCCGGCTTGAATTTATTTTATGAACCTGACAGAAAAGCCTTCCCCTTGTCCCACTTCTGTGAATAAGCAGAAAAATACCTTCAATAATACAAGTATTTTAAACCCTGCCTTACATGTGAAGAAAGGTTAACATCACCAGTAAGCTCAATTTTGAACTCCTTGAAACACAGAACACAGCATATTATAATAAAAGGAAAGAAAAACAAAATCACAGATGGGTTCTTTCAAAATAAAACCAGGCGCTGCAAGGGTTCTTTCAAGAGGTGAGCTAAAACATGCCCTTGCCCTTCCTAAAGTTGGGAGGGAAGCCCATGATAGTGTGGCCAGACACGTGCACCCATGAAACCCCATGAGTTTCCCTCCCCAGGCAAGAGGCAATTGCATCTACTATAGGATGTAATTCCCAGTAAGCACCATGCTCTCTGTTGATGTGAGTGGACAATCTATATAGTTTTGGTGGAGTTCTTTGCAAGGTACCACAAAGACCGGTCTCATAACCCTAAATTAATGCAGTATGGGTATATGAGCCCAAGTAGTCCATGGCTGGTGGCAGATGCCACCCCAAACTGTCAATCCTGCCCTTCTGCTGGAGGTTGCCATCTCTGGAAAAGGATGGCCAGCATATTTAGCATAAGTTAGCGTACCAGGCTGTGAGCGGCAATGAGGTGAAGTCAACTTGCATTTCCTTCAACCATTCCTGCTAAAGAAACATAGCTGACAGCTGCAGCAGTAACTTCTTAAATCAATTCAGTGTGAAATTCCAGAGCATTTCTGTTGGTGCCCTCTGAAACTAGATGGCTTTAATCACCAGCTGGCTGAGTTACTGTAAGTAGATGGGCAAGGTGGCATGCTTGGTGTTCCCTCTTGTTATCTCTTTATACAGCAGTGTCTGCAGGAGACACAGTATTCATTAACTCCTGACACGGTTAGTCAACGATGCTTCCTGCAGCTTGTAAGGGTCTGGCTAGCTCTTTAATCTTTGCTTGAAAAGAAGGATGGTTAACAAAACACCCTGTAAATATGCACAGTTCAAGCCTGTTTGTCCTTGTCAGACTAAGACTAGAAGTCCAGTCTAACTGTTAAGCAGCACAAGGCTAACATTGCTGTAGAATTTTGCATCTTTCCCATGAAATACCTGGAAAGATTTTCAGGCATTCAGATTGAGTTCCTGTACAAATTCAGAATAACATGTAACCCTACTGGAGTCTGATGCACCTTCTCCTTGAAATACTTTTCAGCACAAGATGTTCTGCCCAAGAAACAAACTATCACATCCTCAAAGTGATACACTTTCATTTTTAATTCTCCCACAGAGAGTAGACTTCTATTTTCCCTGAAATATTTTTTCCAAGTTTTGTTGACTTTAATTAACAGACCAAATGAGATAAAATAATTTTTTTAAAAAATCCATTTTACTGCAAGACATGGACATTTGCAATAGCTAGCAACTTGTGGAAGCTGTTGCTGTGAGATACAGAATTACTGAGCTGAAGAATACTATTTGCCATAGCCCTGGCTTTAATATTTTAGGGTGAGGGATCACCTGTGCTGACAGTGGCTACACTTCGCAGGACCAGGAAATAGGAATAGCTTCTCTGACATCCATTCATTTTTACAGGTTATAACACAAATGGTTTTATGAGCACCGGGATGAATGAAATTTGTTTTCTAAAACGATTTGTCCTCTTCTGCTTGACTGGCTCTTTTAACAGAATTTCATGAAAGTAAAGAATATCCTCCAAAGAAATATCAGAGATCCCACATTGAAAAACAGATGAGAGAGGCAGAAGGAGATTAGCATGGTCTTTCTACAAGATAACCTTCACTGAGTTTGCATCTTGGGGGATCCCAAGAAAGAATGCTTCAGGCAGAGCTCTGAGACAGCTGACCCAGCTGACCCACACCACCCAGCAGGGTGACCTTCTGCCCGCACATAGCCTTCTCCCTTCCTTAACCTGCACCATGAAGTCCCATCTCCTTCCTGCAGCTGGTCCTCAGGGATAAACTGATTTGACTCACTAATCTAGCAAAAAAAAAATAGTTTGGTTTGGCAAGTTTGTGACCACGAGACAGCTGAGCTGGCCCCCTGTGCAGATGGGTGAGCTCCAGAGGTGATACAGGGAAGAATGGAGGCAGGACCACCTCTTTAGGCAGTAGAGTCAGTAGGAGAAGGTGGGTGAGAGGATGCCAGAACTAACAGAGATCACCCAGCTTTCCTGACCAAGAAAAAAAAGGGTCTAATAAAACACAGATCTGAGTAACTGAGGCAAACCTGTAATACCATTCTTAACCCCAACACCTGAATCAGGAAAATCCCAACGGTTCAGACTTTTGTTTCTCTCCCATCTTTCTCTTCCCAGTGCAACCAAACAGGGGCTGGAGGACAGACTGCTCTGTGCAACACAAAATGGCCTCTCCAGCTCTCCCTCCCTCTCTCAACACTGACAAACAGTCAGGCAACCCCAGGGACAGCAGCTCTCCAGACATCTTCCAGCAACTTTTTCCTTTCAGACAGGCCAGTCTTAGGGCCAACAAACCCCCGGCAAATGTGGAGCCAGTTTTCTAATGGATTCTGCTGAATAATCCGTCTGGGGACAATGTGCTGCAAGAGCCTTGCTCTGGGAGTGGCTGACGGGGGGGGGGGAGGGGGGGCAGCACTACAAAAGCCCAAATCTGGTGAACAGCTGTAGGATCCAGTTCACTTACAGCATATGGTTTTATTTCCAGCTTAAAATGGATTGAAACCGAGTCATTTGTCAGCAAACTGTAAACCACTGTCTCACCACCTTTGCGGGCACGCTTTTTCACCAATAGCCATGCTGTTCCTGTGTCTTCCTCCATGATGCTGCACAGAGCTTTTTAACGTAAGCAAGGCAAAATAAGCAACAGATTTCTCCCCTTTTGCCTCCTCTCCCCCTGGCATCATGGGAGCTAATGTGGGAGCACTGGCTCAAATGCACAAGTAAGGGCTGTAAGCTTCAATTCCAGTTGGCAGTCGCACCATGTGATTTTGGGTAATGTTATCCTTCTGCCGAAATTCCTCTCCTGCACTAGAAGGATCACACCAACCTGCCTTGCTGAGGGACTGTAAGACTAAACTTAGTAATTGTTTTTTAAAATGCCCCCCCTCCAACTTCCTCCAAGGGCTTTTTTAAACACAAAAAAGGTCTAAGGAATCATCCCGCATGTTACTCTAGAGCATTGCTTCCTTTTGTGAGCCTGAATTTGACTCAAAAGTCATTTCTTTAATTATTTTTTTCAAATTGTTACACGGAGAGAAGCCTCCTGTCACCGCGACTTTTAATTTATCAGCAGTTCCTCTAATTTTAAACAGGTATGAAGTTTTAAAAGTAATTTAAAAGAAAAGCAGATATTGACACATTAAAACTTAATAGCTCTTTGTGAGACATTGCATTTCATAATCAAAACCTCCTTAGAATTTTCATTAAAAAATGAAATCGCTGATCCAACAAACCATAACAGACGCAAATTGGGTCTGGAAATAAATACTTATGCATAAAAACCTACTTATTAATATTTTGATGAGGCTGAGGTATGTATTTGAATGAGGAAAAGGCACTCCACAATTTAAAAAAAAACCCACCACAACAAAAAGACTATTGACTTTCATGGGAGAACTCTCAAGTGGCTTAGAAAGTTATCTCAAAGGTGGTTATTAATGGCAAAGGTGACTTATCAAAATTAGAGAACTTGTTTCTTTTTGGCACTGAGGAAAAAAAAAAGAAAAAGTCCAGAAAAGGTATCACCACACCCTGTAGGGAAAAAACACACAACACAAAAAATCAACCCTACAGTTTTTATACTCTTGAAATTGAGACCTTCACTGCAGCAAACCCATTAATAGGATGCCTGGAGACAAGAAAGCAAGAAACATATTCTCACCGTTGCCAGAACTAGCCTTTTTAAACACTCATTATGAGAAGTCAAGCTTGGCTACCTAGTGGGGTTTTTCCTCTCAGAATCCCTCTGGCCTAGCACAGCCCCCTTTGCTGGAGAGCTACACTGCGTCCTCCTGTCCTAGTGAGACTCTGGTAAAACACTGTGCCACGGGGAATCTGCAGCATTTCATTTCCTTTCCTTTCCTTCTTCTACAAGAAGCCCAGGGCCCTTATGCACTTCACCCTTTCCCCCTGAATTAGCAGGTTCTAGATCAGAAGCAGTCATTGCAGATAGCACTGTAACAAATCAGCAGCCACAGCCCAGTGACAGGAGATGACCCCAGCCTCCTCCATGGCCTCCCCCAGGAAAAGTGCAGTGCCATGGAGCACTGGTCAGCTATGCAAGGGTGTTGTGGGAGAAGAAGAGTAGAGGGTGAACAGGAGATAAACATGGTCTTCACGGTCATACAAAAGCAAGGGCTCAAGCCACACAATCTGAGGAAGGAGGGACATTGAGAGGCAATGTGTGAGCATGTGGTGGGTGAAGACTCCTGAGCAGCTGGCAGCTTGGGACTTCTGGGGCAAGACAAAGACTCCTTCTCTGCCCTCAGGTCTGAATGGACAGGATTGGTACTGTGCCACAATAGCCCATGATGGGGAACAAACTCCATGAAGTGGAGTTTCAAGGCCCACAAGGCCTGAATTGAGCATGAGCACCATGAGGAGGGGTTGAGTGACAGTGCCTGGAGATTCCCTTCTTGCAGGGGTCAAAGGAACCCATCTACTGACCAAAGAGATGCTGTCATTAGAGATGTTTTACTTGTGGGGTGCCAGATTTTGGACAATGTAGAAAGGCAAATGAAGCTCACCTGTCCCTCCAACTATCACCCCTTGTTCCTCATC
Organism: Strix uralensis; assembly: GCF_047716275.1. Classification (NCBI taxonomy): domain Eukaryota; kingdom Metazoa; phylum Chordata; class Aves; order Strigiformes; family Strigidae; genus Strix; species Strix uralensis. The sequence continues at coordinate 23,288,481 of NC_133976.1, forward strand.
CATGTAGGCACCACTGATATTGCCATGAAAAATCACTACAGAGCTCTATGAGCAAAGGTGGGTGTCTAGATGATGCTCTCCTTGATCCCAAAGGCAAAAGAGAAAAGCCCAGGTAGGAGTGGACAATTCCTGCAAATAAGTGTCTGGCTGCATGATTGGTATCCCAGGCAGCACTTTGGGTTTTATGACCATGGGGACTCTCCTGAGTAATGAGGCTACAAGCGAAATCCACCTAACAAAATGGAGCAATGAAGAATTGTTGCTCTTTACAGGAAAGGGCTACTCAAACGTGTGGAGCTCGTTTATGGGATTGATGATAGGCTGGGTGAATGCTTGTGTGTTGGTGTGCTGGGTTTGTGTGGCAGGGTTTTGGTAGCAGGGGAGGGGGCTACAGCAGTGGTCCCCTGTAAGAAGGTTCTTGAAGCTCCCCCAGCTCCAAATCAGACCTGCCTTTGCACCAAGGCTGAGCCAACTAGCTGTGCCTCTGCGATAACGTATTTAAGAAGGGAAACCTGAGAGTATGGGTGGGAGGGATGACTTTGAGGAAGAATTGTGAGAGGGACACCTATATGAACATCAAGGTCAGTGGAAGGAAGGAGAAGGAAGGGGGAGAGGTGCGCCGGAGCAGAGAGCCCCCCTGTATCCCATGGTGAGATAGATGGCAGAGCTGCCCTCCCTGCCATCCACAGAGGTCACCAGAGGAGCAGAGATTTGCCTGTAGCTTGTGGAAGACCCCACACCAGAGCAGGTGGCTGTGCTAGGCTGGGACTCTATGGGAAGGAGAGAAGGAGAAACCCCTGCTGTTGTAGCACTGGGAGGACTGCAACACATACAGGTGACCCACGCCACAGCATCTTGGGAAGAATGCATTCTGCGGGGAGGACTCACACTGGAGAAACTTTGTGGAGGATTGTCTCCCATGAGAGGGTCATGTGGAGCAGGGGGAAGAATGCATAAGAGTGCTTCCTCCCACCGCCCGCCCGCCCCCCCCCCCCCCCCTTGGGTGAGGAGATAGAAATATCTCGAACAAAACTGAGCTCAGGAAGAAGGGAGGGATGGGGAGAGGCATCTTAAGATATGGTAACGCTTGTCTCTGTCCCATTCTCTCTGTTAAGTGTTGGTTTTGTTAGTGTTTCAATTAAGTGATGTTCTTGTCTTTCTTCCCCTAACAAGTCTGTCTTTTGCCTGTGACTGTTAAATGGGTGAGCGACACATCACTGTCCTTATCTCAATTCCTGAGCCTTTTGATTAATTTTCCTCCTTCCCAGAGCTGGGGGCGGGGAGTCAGTGAAGGGCTGTGTGGTGCTCAGTTGCCCTCTGGGCTCAAACCACTATAGCTGGCATTAGAAGAGAGACCAATAAGGGTGGCACTGTGATGGGAGGTTAATGCAGACCACACAGTGAAGAAGCAGATGAGGTCTTCTGTAAAGAACTCAAGGAAGTCTCCAGACCACAGACTCTAGTTCTCATGCAAGACTTAAACTGCTCTAAAGTTCAAGGAGAAGGCGGCTGCAGAAAGCAGATTTCTAGAGTGTGGCAGGGACAACTTCTTAACACAAATGCTGGATGGGCCACAAGGGATTATATTCTCCTAGCAGCAGTAGTTCTTAAGGTTGTTGTGGTAAATCTTAGTGAGATGAATTATCATCCAGTAATATATATATAATATATATGCATACACACACAGTTAAAACCGTAACACTACAGTTCACATACACATTACATGCTTCTTGCCTTCAAATACGTTCCATGTGTGTTCTAGAAATGTGGTTTAAATCATATGCACAGGCACACACAGTGAACAAAATTCTTAAACTTGAGTGTAAAATCCAAACACTTTTCTTTTAAAAAAGCTGCCATCTTATCTTCCAATTTTATCTTCCAAGGCCAACAAATAAGACCATGTCACACAGCAAAAAGAAAACATCTATTCACTCTTCAGTCAGGTAACTTCAGCTTGGAACACAACTGGCAAAACTACCCCTCCTCAAAAACAGTCATTAGTGCAAGCATTGCTTCAAAATGAGAGAAGGTCACAAACAGCAAACAAACTGTGTCTTCTGTAACATATTGAGCCCATATTGCTAGAAAACACAGCTGTCAAGCATTACCTGAAGTAATTTTGCTGTGGAGCTCAAGTAGTTTAAATTAGTCAAGACCTTAAATAGACTTTCACACCCTCTAATCATGACACTGAGTATCAGAGGGTTCTCAGGGTTGGTAATCTACATAATTTCCCACTCATAGTCAAGAAACTCAGACCTTATTTGAAGTAGCTCTTATTATTATTGGCATTTCTTTAAAAGAACACCTTTTTGCCAACAGGCATAAGAAAACCCTAGCTAATGTTTTCATATGTTAAGCCAAGTAACACATGTTCATTGGACAGCAACTGCCTCTATTTTGAGGTATGTTCACGAACTAGAGTGACTTGCCTCTGGAGAATAAGGCATGAAACAGATCCAAAACACACAACCATGTGCTGCCTCAGCAGTTACCTGGTGGTAATGAGTGCAGACCCTGCAATAGGAGCCTTGTAAAACAGCTGTTCAGGCAATACACCCAGAGCTGCTGTGCCGTACGGCTAAAAACCATCCACTACAGTATCTGCAGGCCCTCTTACCTCCTGCTTTTAAGCAGTTCCTAAGAAAAGCAAGCATGCTGCCAGGAGATTTAATTTCACTATAGCGGTGTCCAAGTCTGCATTAGAAACTCTGATGGTGTCACAAGGCAATAGGAGGTTGCACGATCAGACAATGCTGGGACAGACAAGGCTAATTCCCACTCTGTTTTCTCAATCCAAATTTCAGATATTGGAATTCCATGGATATTATTAAATATACATCAGACTGAACTATGTTAGTGCCATTACCTAAAACTCCATCCAAAAGCAAGCCACTATGACAGCAGGTCTCCTTTCAGATAGGTTTTTGTAGAGGCCAAAACTATGCTGCTGGCAACTTCAAAGACTATACATTACATTGGCAGAAAATGAAGGTCCAGAGAAAATACCAAAATTCTGCCTTCTGAATTACTTCTCCAAAATTAAGGGATTTATTAGCCTGACCATAATGGAGATGAAGCAGATTTGAGAATGCAAGCGTTTGGTCAGAAGAATGTACCAAAACTGAATTAATTATGGATTTACCTGGGAGAGAAAGAAAAGATGTAAGGAGTTCATTTTCCCATTAAGCTAACTGTGAAAAGAGCATATTTTAGCGTGGATCTGTTTTTCTCCTGTTGAGAGATTGTCAGTCAAAGTCAGTCTTCGGTAAACACCACTACAAATCAAGGGTAGAACAAGCCTGTAGTTTCACTTGCTTAATGGGTTTTTTGTTGTTGTTGTTGAGTCTGAAGGCAGGCTTCATGCAAAACAAAGACTTAAATGAAGATTTTCCAAAATAGACACTTTTGAAAGCAAGAAAGGCAAATTACAGCTAGGGCCCACAGGGAAACTAAGCTCCTTCCCCACAAAAGCTTTGTGCAATGGAAGCAGATTTTATCAGTCTGCTTTGGAGGAAAGCAGGGTTAGTTCTTACACCATGGCACTGAGAGGACCAGCAGCAGAGCTTTAGGGTATTACTCCATGGAAGGGATCCTCTGAAAACAGTGCTGACTGGAGGCGTTTCCAGTCCTCCCCCTTCTCCTACAGCGATTAATTCCTACACTCTCCACACCATCTGCTAGACGTGACCACTGCTTCCATGGAAGTGCTTTTTGCAGCACTTCACAGACCCAGTTTAGAGCACAGGCACGGAGGCAGCTCACAGATATGGATGAGGCTGAAGATTCACAACAAAGTCCTGGCAGCACTCTGCTTACACCACTGCTTATGTGTCCTCGCCCCACAGCCCAGCATCAGCTGTGCTGCCACATTGTGCTTTATGGGAACAACTCAACTCAGGAAAAAGCTGCCAAAACATGGGGGAAAAAAATACACAGGATCAAGTATGTGAAAAACTATTAAAAGAGTAAAAAGGAAGGGGGTGTATTTCTATGGTTTTGTCTCACACACACATACATTCATGGGCCAAAAATTTCATCCCACAAAAGCAGTTTGTGGTGGTGGTGAACTTCAGCAGGTACAGAGGAGAAGCCACAGAAGCTGAAAATTCTCCCTCTGGTTTTGCTGATGAAGGATACAGAAGAAGGTCTAATTCCTCCTTCTGCAGTACCACCATGTAAGTGGCCTTTCAGCTCACAGTGCTTCATGAAGCATCTCCTCCTCAAAGTCCATATTCATACATGCCTGTACCACGCTGGAAGAGCAAGCATCCTAGTCTAACTAGACTATGAGAAGACCAACAGACCCTTTTCTGCCATTACCCTGACTTAATTCTCTGTTAATAACTGCATTCATTGTATCTTGAGGTTCTCCAGGAAGCATCAGCTGGATGTTGTGTGGATTAACTTCTCGTAGCACTGAGTTTTGTTGTCAGGCCCAACCACATGCTTGCTGTGCTCCACCCACCACAGTCTAAACTGAGGTGAGCTCAATGATCATCCTCTCTGAAATATCTGAGCAAATTGTGGCAACTAGCCATGACAAATCCTCTTGGATCCCATGACCACATAACAGAGCTAAGCATGTACATGACAACACAACTCTAGGTTTGAAGCACACACTTCCTTGACTATGTTCTTACCCAACTTCTTCAAGCACAGCCTAAGGGAAATGATTTGCTATAAGGCAAGTCACAGGCACTAGTCACAGCTTGTGTCCAGACACCATCTCCCAGCTCCAGCTACACCAACCGAAGAAGTAACTACTCTCAGTCCAATGCTCATCCAGACTCCTGTGGAGTTAACCAACCTTCAAAGCTGCCAGAGGAGCCATTTGGATGATGCTCCCTTACCCATTTCTGTCAAAAACAGCCAGGTGTGTGAAGACCTACAATTTAAACTGTTTAAGCTATCCCTATTAATTCTGACCATGGGAACAGCTGACAGAGCTGTGGTTGGAGGAGGAGCTGTGATCTGCCCAATAGTTCTTGATGTCAACACCTGCGGCTCAGAGGATGAGAGAAGAATAAAAATGAAAGTAGCTGTCCTTCTGCACGGCCAAAGGGGAGCCTCTCTGACCATTAGCCAGGGAATGTTGGCAGCACATGTTGTGTTGTATCTTCAAGCAGTAATGGAAAGGAATGCCTGCAAAAGCAGTGAACTTAAGTGCAAGAAAGCTCTGAACTGCCTGTGCTTTCAGACAGGGCAGCTGAAGCACAGCATCTTCCCTGGGGCTGCATGAGGAGGCTGTGGAAGAACTTAACCTTATACCAGCTTCCTCAGGTAGACCACAAACAGATGGGAGGTTGTGGAACCTACCCTTTCTAATGGAAGGGTTGGTGGGGAAGAAAAACAGGGTGGGTAAAAGCACAGGGTAGAGGAAAGACAGAAGTTACTAATTGGAAAAAGGAGTAGATCCTGAGTAGTCCTGTGTACTATAATAGTCCCGTAAGAAACAACACCCCCCTTCCCACCCCAATCCACCAAAGCTGCTTTCGGGTCAATTATATTCTCTCCCCAAATACTTGCATTTCTTAAAGCAAAGCACCTAGCCCCTCTATAAGGGGAAAAACTGCTGGTGCCACAAAACATATGAGTAGTGGAGTGGTGAGGAAGTGGTTAAAAACAAAACAAGCATATGTACTGGGAGAGAAAGTGTTCACTGCTCCAAGGCTGGAGAAGGTCATAAGGGACAGTGGCATGTAACCAAAGAAATGATAAATGGATTTGGCATCTGTGTTAACTTCTTCTCAGTAAATTCCCAAGACTTTTGCTGGCTTTTGTTACTATGTGTGCACAAATCCAAAACACACACACTGCATTGAATCAATCCACCACAGCACTTTTAAGTGTCTGCTTTTGCTCGGGTCTGAGGACACATTTCTTTCTCTTTTTTTTTTTTTTTTTTTCCTGCAAAGGTAAAAACCTTCTTCTTTTCTCGCAAGCAAAACTCTTCCTGAAAAATAATTCTGTTTACCCAGAAATGCTTCCCAACCCTTCCTCTTGGTGAGCAGAAAGCAGTAAGTACCGTGAAGGAGCCAAACTGTGAAAAAATTCTGGGGAGAGAGCACCGCTGGCTTCTCACATCATGTTACGACAGCCAGTCTGCACAGCATGCTGACTAAGTGCAGGGGCTCACTCCTCCGCTTCCTTACTCAGTGATCTCATTTTTTAAATGGATGTCTATAACTATAAATGTATAATGGGTTTGAAAAATAATCTTATCCTGGGCAAATGGAAAACCTAAATCATCAACTTTGGCAAATGAGGGGTTCTGCTAAAAATAATTGTGGTATTTCTGGTTTTGCAAAACACAGTATTTTCAAGTAAGTTGGAGACTAATGTATCTCAGTGGCCTCTTCCTGAGCTTGAAGACAGACAGCAATAGTCTCCTGCTCCTTACAATCAAAACCAACAGAACTAAATGAATAAGCACAGGCAATTTAACCGCTCCATGATGAATTTACCAATGGCACTAATGAAAAAGGCAAGAATCATGCCAAGTATAGACTGCTGCTCTTTGGAAGAGCCATAAGGAACTGCTGAGAAATGGAAGAGGAGGTGGCTGGCGAGGCAGGAGGACCAGAAAAGGCTGAGGGGACCAGGGTAGCAGAGACTTCCCCTTCTAAAGTCTCAGGGAAAGTACTAGAGCGATGGGGAACTTAAAGCTCTTGAACTGATACGAGAGTATAGCAACAGAAGAAATAATAGCTTTTCCCTCTGGGCACTTGGAATAAGAGTGAATAATAAAACTTTTAGGCATCTACTAGCAAGTCAAAATGCACCGTGAATAGACAGCATTTACTTCTCACAGGCCAGGAATGATGGCACAGCACTCCCCCTGAATGTCTAACTCCTGGAAGAGTCAACAGTGTGTGACCCACATTCTCCATTGGGGTGAAAACTGCTGGCTTTGCTACTTGTTTGTTTTCTTCCTTCACTCTATAGTTTTGTGAAACTCAGAAGTTGCCAAAAACTGGGAACTTTCAAAATGGAACGCAGAAGCTTGAGAACAAACAGAGGAAAGAAAGGTTTGGTCTCCACAGCACAACCATGATGCAAAACTATACTTTGGGCAATTTTAAAAAAAGTATTAGCTCCAGAAGGGTGAGGAAAAAATGAAACCTTGTAGCTTGATAGCTGAAGCATGACAGTTTGACTATTAATGCAATAGAAAAAAACAGTTTTATGAAAGTATTTGTTCTATGGGTCACACAAAGATAAAGTGCAAGGGCCATTTTTTCTAAGTAACATTTGGTAGCAAAATATTAAAAAAAAAGACAAACAACTGATTTTCTTATTTGGAGAAAGGAATGGCTGGTATGTTTTAGTGAAGACAAACATCCAGAGACTATCCTTGCTGTTTGAGAGTTGATCTTTTTTAATAGGCTTTTCCGAGATTGGCTGATGCCTTACTCAGCAGCAGTTTGTAACAGAAGAGGAAGCTGCTGCTAAGCATCAACTAATGAATTCTGAAGTTCCAAGAAATGGTAACATCAAATATGTGTATCTATATATTTTTGTGAATTACATACACACAGAAGGGACAGGAATTGTGATACAGCTGTTGGGGGAAAAAAAAAAAGAAACAGGAAAAACATTGTAAGATTTCCCCTTCATTTTAGGGCTTTTTTTAAGAAAAATGTTTAACAATGCAAATTTAAAAAAAAGCCCTGCTAATAAGCTGAGCTGTCACACCTTCTGGAGGAGAATATAAAATGGGCATTTTAAAACAGATGATTTTATAGACACAGATTGTGTTTTCCACATTAACTGCAACTTTTCCTTTTGTAATTTATACTGTAGTTTGAAAACACCAGGAGTTGAAGGGTTATGCAAGCTTCTGCTGTGACACAGAAAGTGGAAGGTACTTCCACATTTCTCTCTAAATTAAGATGAAGCCAAGAGATCAAATATATTGTAATTAATGGAAATTTTAAAGAGCCTTCTTTTCAATGAGATTGTTGTACAGTGACTTCTGTGATCAGCTTTACATTTTTGATTTAGTATCTCGTTTTCTTCTAACGATCAAAACCACACTCACACAGGTCTCCCATGTTCATGCACTAATCTTCAAGACGCCGTCTTTAATGGCAGTATCAAAGTTGTTAGCATGAGCGGTTTCTATGCACTGGTGGCTTTTTGAAGATGGCTGAATGAATCTTATTCACTCACCACGTTCCTCTTGGGGGTTATACATGCTTCTGTTTACAGGTATGCTAGAATATGCTGCATGCTTTCTTGTAATGTCCACTCCAAGTAGCTATTCATCCAGAGAGACTACCTTGAGATGCAGTGTCTGCCCAGGTCCTTCCTTACTCATGCAAGAAGCCCTGGTCTTGCACCTCTGTGCACCAAGAGCTGAGCAGAGGTCCCTGCCTGCCTTGTGTCCCTTGTTCTTTACATGGTCTCTCCTTTCCGCAGAAGGTTGTCACGGTTTGGATCAAATCCATGCTCCGTGGCTTCTGCTGGAAAGCACAAGGCCCAAATGAAGAGTGTAATGCAACTAGTAGTGTCAGCAGCTGCTTCCTACCACGTGCTTGCCAGCAGATATAGGTGAGGAAGCCAAGAGTGTGTGTGTATAGAGGCACATATGTTACCACTCTCTCCTTTCTATTGTCCTCCCTGGCCAGCTAGGTCAGAAGTTGGCAGCAGGGGTGCCAGTAGGGTTTGAATGGCATACAGAGGGATCGGGGGCTTGGGGCCAAGGGATCTGCAAGAGGCAGCAGTTCTGGGCTCCCATGGGGTTTCGAAGTATCTCGCCTAGAGACAAGGCATGATGTCCTCCAACAGCATGTCATCTCTTCAAGGGACAGGATTTCTCAACTCGAGTTTACAGGCACAGCCTTTACGGGTCGGCCTCTCATTTGAGAAAGAAAAACCTGGCATAGTGCTCTGAAGAGACTGTCAACCTACAGCTGCTAATTTATGATTTACTAATTCATAAATGTAGGCTTTGGGGAGGTCTCTTTGACAGAAAAGCAGCAGACTTTCTGACAAGGAGAAGCAGTACGGCAGGGGTGGTGCAGTCATGAGAGACATCCCCCTCCCTGGTCTCCAGCACTCGTCTGCGTGGTTTTTAAATCTCTTCTCTACAATGACAATTCAGAGGCACCACTTGGCTGCCCACCCTGCTAGCCTTAGGACTACTGCAGCACTTCATGAACTTTAATCCTCCACCAACCTATTCACCTTCATCAAATGAACATCAAAGCCTCCCCTGAAGTGTTTGGGATGGAAAGTTAACATTTACTGTATATTAAATGTGACTGGATACACCTCAGTTCACCTTTGCTTTCACATACAAGTCAGAAGGTTGAATCATACTGGGACAGGACTGAGCTACTCAGGTTTTGCTCAAGTTATTGAGGTTGCTTAGTTATTCCTTTTAAGCCAGACTCTTTAAGAGTCTGGCACACAAGGCTGCAGGGGAGCCTCAATGTTTCTGAAAATCTCATTAGGCATCTAGCTGTAATCCGAACCCGCAGCCTTAACATACAAATATTTGACCTTTCATAACTAGATGCATGTTCTGCAGAGGAGATGCTGTTGTGAGAGCTCTGCCCTCTCTCCCGTGGACATTCTCAAATAGCTACATTAGACATCCTGAGGTGCTGAGAAACTCCAGCACTGCAAGGGAGAGAGGACAACATGTAATAAAGATATGTTAAAGAGGGCTTCTTCCAGCTTCTGGTACTTTGGATTAGATATACAATAATTCTGGGTTCAGAAAAAAATGGACACTTCCTGACGCTTCAACCTCTTTATTCAGAATTAACTGCATGCCTGCATACACAACTAAGGCACCTCCTTGCACAGTCAGACCCTCTGCCAGCAGCTGACTAAGCCTCAAGGATGAAGGGAAAGATGGGAGAAAGAAGCAGGCTGGATTTTTGCCTTGTCTGCCAGACTTCTCCCTAAGATTGAAAACTTGACTTCTAAGGAATGCGTTTTCTTACAAGTAGATTTTTAAGAGTACAGCAAATACTAGCCCCTAGCTCTGCAGCAGCGGTTTCTGCAAGGGCAGATGTAGGTATCACAAAACCAAGGGAGAAGAAAAAAAAAAAAAAAAGAAAATCTTGATTCCTTACATGGCAGCTTAGGAGAGCACATCAGGATACCGAACCACACATTTATATTCTTCATGCTAAAGGCAAATAAATCACATTAGACACTGACTCCTTAAACACTTAGGACAGATTATAAGCACAACTAGCTCATCGCTGGCACAACCCCCCAACTTTTAACAGTCAGTTTATTTAAAACCTGCACGCTAGATTTGAGCCTTCTGCACAGTGAGCTCTAGTATGCCAAGTTGCAACCCAAAGTGACTCTTACTACCAGGCTATAAACCCCAGAAAATAGGGCTAAGGGTTCATTATGAACATGGTGACAGACTCCTAATTATAGTGGTGCTATCAAGCATGATAAAGGCTGGTTGGTTTTATTATAGTCTCATCCAAAGACTTGTTGGATGCTGGATTAGCTCATCTTTTCACTCCTGTTGAACTGCCATATGTTTCTTTTTCTCCTTTATGTAGCATTTGGCAGGAGTTATTTGTCAGCATTTAGAAAAAAGAAAACATGTCTGCAGAAACTTCATTTCTAGTTCTTTCCATGAAAAGTTTCTTGTTTTACCTGATAAAGCCTCAGAAATTGCATTTTCATGTCTAAAGCAAAACTGGATAAGAAAAGGCTGCTATTAAAACATGAAATATGGACACTCTCACACTGTCCTGATCACAAAACTGCAGCATAACATTTCAGTTTACTTCAAAGAAACAGATACCTCAGTAAAAAGCTGTCTCTTTCTCCCTTCCCTTCCACATCAATTCTGCCCGATTTCATATCCACTTCAAATATCTGCAAGTAAATCAGAGCAAAATGTAGCATTTTACTAACAGATTTGATTATTTATTCATCGCTATCATCTACCAGCATTGTTGCAAAGATCCAAGTTGCACAAAACAAGCCACAGGAAAAAAAATAATATTTATGCAAGGGCTTTTAAAAAAGCTTCTTGTTTGGCAGATATAAAACCACTGAATTTCACAAACTTAGCTAATGCACCATAGCAGAAAGAATTTAATTGCTTCTTCTAATCCCAGAAATCAGAGAGCTGGGAAGAACTAAGCAGCACCTGTATGGAGACAAACCTGGAAACCACTTAGCAGCACCTTTGCTAGACAGAAAAGAGAGCTCCAAACAGTTATTTCTTGACTTCATAATGGTTTTAGTGAAAAATTGAATCAATGGAAGAGCTTCACAGAGGTAGCCAGAGGAAAGGCAGATTATTTCAGCTGCTCTACAAACAATGCCCAGGAGAGAGGGGGAAGGTCGCACCACCAGCCTCAATTATGAAGCAGAATTAGGCAAGGAATGAGCATTTTGCTGTCCTGTGCAATTTGAATCAGCTATGCTCAGGGCATCTCTTCCCACTGCCTTTCCTCCCCTGCCTCAGCTTCCTCTTCAATGAGAGCACTTCTGCAATCGCAAGCAAAGTATTCTTCCACAGGCATCTCCCGTAAATGACATACTCTCCCAACAAATGACATGGACTCATCTCCAGATGGAAAGAAATACAGTTTATTTCAGAGAAGAAAAAGAAGGGGCCTTGAAAGGCCCCCAAAAGTGACCTAGAGGCAAGATAATGAGAACTAATAGACCACTTCTGAAAAAAGGAAGGTCACCTGTCACAGCTGCTATTCAGCTCTGCTAAGTGGTTTTATTGATGGGTCATTAAAGGATTCCCATCCACCTTCAGCCTGAGAATGGTTTTACAAAGCAGATAGTAGGAAAAAAAAGGAGAAAACATCTTGGCACTATTTCTTTTAAACTACATGTGTTTGACAGCCTTTCGAGTTATATTCTGTTTTACTTTTTTTCCATGATTTCCTCTATCTGTGTGGGCTTCTCATGCCAACCAGGGAAGCAGGAGAAACACTGCCTGTTAAAAAATTGTGGCTATAAAAATACAAAATTGCCTTAGGTTTAAGGTGTCTTAACCTGATATCATTATGCACTGAGAAGGTGCATAATGAAGATACGAGTTTTAATTAAATTTTCAAATGTTATTTTTAAATTTAAGGGCAGTCTTCCTGCAGCTGGGCCTCATCTCTAAATGTAAGCTCATGTGTTTGAATGGCTGAACTCCACTGTAACCCAGTTTGCATGGAAATAACTAATACAATTGATTTCATGATTCTCTGAGCCCTTTGGTGTAGGCTTTCAGCTGCCCTACTATTTGCAGCTGTAGATATGTAGTAGATAAAGACTAATGCTGTTTGTATGCCAACCCAGAGATGCAGAGTCGGCAGATTTTAGGAGCTCTGCAAGCCAAGCCATGAGATGCTCCTGCAATTTCCATGTAAGTAGGCTAACAGAAAACTGAAAAGATAAGGCAATTTTGATGGCTAGACCATAGCTACTCTATCCGGTGGTCTGGCAGCATAGCTAAAAGCAGATTTCCTTGCTTGGCTAAAGGGGCTTAAGTGTTCTGCCTTCTCTTCCCCCTGGCAGTGGTCAGGGGAAAGACAGAACCTGTGTCTCTGTAGGGATCTATCAAAATCTCATCAGCATCTGCAGTAACATGCAGGCAGGAGTAGCACCCAACTTCAACAGTGTCTTTATAGAAAAGCAAAGAATAACTAAAGCGCCACATGTTATTGAGGAAAAACATAGAGTGAACAAGAGCAAAAGTCACTCAGTTTTGATTGCCTGTAGTGTTCTATAATAATAATTTGATTTCTACCATTATATCAAGAAAAAAAAAAGAGAACCCATTGACAAGCACTATTAACAAATTTGATTATTGGCTTGAATTTTGTGGCTTAACACACAACAGTTATAAGGAGCGCATTAAGCTAACAGATACCATGAACAATGTATAGGTGTACACACATCTGTTATCTATAGGGGCCTCTACCTTACACATGCCTACTACACACACCTTAAAGCTCTCCAAAGCACACAAAAATTGCTCACGTGGTCACTATCACATTCTGCCCCACTTAAATCTTTTAGCCCCCTCCTCTGTATGGCCCAAGCTCAGACAGGAGCCATGGGGAAGCTGGCACGATGTGTCCCCATGTGCCTATGCGCAGACCTGGGCTCCTAGGGCACGGTAAGAACTGGCTTCCCCGCCGCAAGGACCAGACTTGCACAGCCTGCAGGCATCACCTCTTCGAGGAAATTTGCTGCTACGAATTAAAGACCTGCTAGCCTGTGTTAACTGAAATGTTTTGAGGACTTGCACTTCAGCTTATGTTGGTCAATATTCATAGAAAGAGCACAAGCACCTCTGACAGCAGCTCCCCTCCTCTTGCCAAATCCTGCCTCTGAGCTGTTAAAAGAAAAGGTCACCTAAATTTAACAGGACTAACAAGATATCTTCCTCAGTCCTCCTTAGAAACAGCTGAGCTGCTCTGGCTAAATGCTGGTTTTTCTTGTTAAACAACAACAACAGAATATTCAGCAAGAGGCAGACACCGAGTTAAAGAAATCTCAGTGCAAGCTGTTAAAATTTGGCAAACTTGTAAGCGGCTGAAAATAGAGTCTTGTAATGGGAAGTGTCAAACAACCTTGATAATAGGCAGCATTACCAGTCTGCTCTGTAATTCTAAATTATGTTTTATTACAGTGTTAAATATGCCTGAGCTCCATTTACCAGTTCCACCACTGCCAGCCTGAGAGCAGCTGCTGGCCGATGGCAAATTAACAAGTTGTAGTTTTCCTGGTGTAGACAAGAGGGTAGTTGTTTCTGGCTTTCAGCAGTCAGAGCAGGATCATCTCAGTGGTTTTTATAGAGCTGAGCATGTTGGCATATGGCCATTAACACATTTCTCAGGTGGCTCCCTGCAGTAATGAGGTGGCTTGAACATATGAGAAATAAGCTCAAGTTAGATTTTTCCAGAAGCCGGTGTAGATGCAGTCAGCAGATGATCGTGACGAAAGTACCACAAAATACACACATTCCAGAATTTTTGCTATTTTGGAAAAAAAATTAAAACTCAAGTTGACACTTGGGAGGCCCAGGGCCTTTACTGTATCACAGGGTAAGGTTTATAAGGTCAGGTCCACAAGGGGGTCCAGGGACCTTTCTTCTGCTACAGGGTAAAAAGTGGTCCACCTGTGCATGTCCTTCAGGAGAATCAATACCCATTACAGAGTCAAACCTTGAAGATCATCAACCTTTCTCCTTTCTCCTGGGGAAGATGAGCCGTATGATTGCCCAGCCTAAAAGACTGGCACTTTGTAAGAATTGAGGGGTTTCAGCCAGTCTCCAAGAAGCTCTTCAGATAAATCACGCAAAGAGGCACCTTTTCAGGGTGCCAGACTTGCATGGCATCAACCAACCTTTCACCACCCCCAGCCAGTCAGTCTGTAGGAAAGGCTGCCAGTTCTAGGATAGTCCAAAATACTTAAAAACTATTAAAACTACACGCCACATTGTTCCGGGGGGTGGGTAAGGCAGGGGGGTGGACATGACAACTTGCCCAGGCTGCATGCCCTGGGAATGCCAGATTTTGGCCATCACAGCAATTCTGGAAGCAAACCACCACCTCAGGTGTGCCAGAGAGCAGCTGCCCAGCTCCAGCAGTACAGAGGATAACTCTTCATGTGAGAACAGATCAGGAGAGCAGGAAAGATAAGTAGCTGACTGTCAGCACTGGGCTGGACACCCACTGGCATCTCTCCTGGCCAAGTCACAGCAAGAGAGTTGAGGCGGCTGCTGGCACAGTATCATGGTGACACAAACACGGCCATTTACCTTTCTCCTTCTTATCCCCGTTACCTCCTCAGCCACTTCCATATTTTATTCTCCCCTCTGCAAACCAGCCCCGTGGGTACCAAGGCCAAGGCATGGTGATGGTTTGGGTCCATGACACACAAGCTCCTGGAGGAACCACATCGTTCAGCCTCCCATTTCTACATCTCTAAAGTGGGACTAGCACTTCCCTCCGGCACAGAGTTACAAGGATATATTTTTGAATGCTCAAAGCATCCATATGTAACAGTAAAGGATCGAGAGAAAGATTCTCCAAGCAATGTATAAAAGCAAGAAGAATGCGTTCAAGTCAACTGTGCTGCTCAGCCTTCCGCCCCGGAGATCTTGGGAGGTGCACTGTGAAGCAGTGGGGTAGCAGGGACAGAAATCACTACAAACACAGGCAGGCACTGCCCCGAAGGCAGTGAGTGTGCATTTCAGCGTGCTGGCACACAGAGCTGGGGGCCAGTTTCTAACTACTGGTAGTTTCTAACTACTGGTAGTGCTGGCTCCTTTTTTGCCTGGTACATGCACCAGCTGAAAAGCAAAGCGGGCACTGGACGTTTTTCAGAGAGATTAAATAATCTTTTGATCTAGAGAACAGAGGGCACCTGCTTCAGAAGCTGCATGCTCATCCTTTCCTGATGAAGTCCCTTTGAGGTATCTCAGAGAGGACATGCTTAAAACACCTCAAGTCTCAGGCTGTTCGGCTAATCTGGATTCCTGAAGTTTTGCCTATATTCAAGGAGAACGTGATTTTTTTCTTCATCAACTCTTACAACCTCTCAGCTTTGATCAACATTTCCCCCACCCCAGGAGCATAACTCCACTTCTTTCATCCTTTCTGTACATCTTCCGAAAAGCAGGATCCTCTGCTAACCAATTCATGTACCACCTGTGCCAAAAGACTGGCTGAACATCTCCACAGCTTCAGAGACACTTCTTGCAGGACGCCCATTGCCTGCGAACAAAGTGTAGTCTGAAAAGCATCAGGCCATCCAGAACACGCAAGATTTAAACTGCAAGCCCACCAGGGCCAAGTTGAGAAGCTGCTGAACTCTCAAATGATCCGATATGGAAGAGCGAGAAGAAAGGGAGAAACAAATTGCTTTCTCATAGGAGGTAATGGGGACAAAGAAATAGATACAACTTGGGCTAAAAACCAAGTCTATCTTTCCCACAAGAAGGAAGCAGTAGAAAATAACTTGATTTTTACAAATTGTACCTCCATGATAACAGGACTGAGACTCACTTGGATTACTTCTTCTCAGGGACAGAGATGCAGCAGGCTGGATTTCTCTTTTAGATTCCAGGTAAAATTCTTCCATTTACAGTGACTGATGGTTACCATTTATTTCTTTTGCAAGTGTCACCTCTACCCTTCAGAACACAATCTTATTAGAAATACAGCCTTATGAGGCAGGGCAGCAAAAAATTGCAGTCTTTCTGAAGGCTCTAACAGGTATCAAGTGCTGTGACTGAAGGAGTATATACATTAGGTCTTTTTAGGCAGCAAATGTGGCTTAAGAAATTCCCACCTGTGCTACTGTATGCTTCCACCTCAACTGTGCCAAGTCTTGCGCCCTACGTTATTAACTGGCACCCGAGAAAACATGGATGTAAAAAAGAAAAAGTCAAAAGTTCTTTATATTTTAATGTAAACTCAGAAGTCAACTTATTTCAGTTGTCTGTGGCCATGCAAACACTCAGCAACAGCAGCAGTCGGCATCCTCCTCAGGATCACCAGGAGAAAGGCACTCAGGGGAAAGCTTAAGATACAGTTGTATCTTAAGATCACAAAATGATGTGAAGTTTGGAAAATGACTGGAACCTGGTACACCTGCGTCCCAGTTCTGCCTATCTTCCTCTACCACTGCTATGCACATGACAGAGCAGTCATTTAAAAAAACATTTTGTAGTGGTTCAATATGAAAGTATTTCTGGTAACTATGTCAGCTAAAGCTAAAAATAAAATATAACTATTTGTCACATGAGCGCTGTCCATAAGCCTGGACAACTCATTGCAGGAAGTTTCTCTGAGAAGAAAGGACAATGGTAATTGTACCCAATGGCTCCTGAAGCTGCAACTGCTGAGATGGTATTTCTTTCTTACATAACTTTCTCTCCTATCATAGGATATGTTTTATATATATATACATACATGTATATGTCAGTCTCTCAATATTGATAAGGATTTTTCCTTGCAAATTATTGTTTACTTCAAAGGAGCACCCTCATCAGCTGAGAAGCTCCTCGTTCATGCAGGAAGGTGTAAGAGAAAATGACTGCTTTGCATGCATGGAGGAGAAATAACTACTCTGCCCCAGTTCTCTCACTAAAGCAGTACACTGCAAATTGAGAGATCTCTCATTTATAAGATGTCCATCATGGATTTCTAAAAAACATTCACGTTGCTACAGAGTGCTTTCTATTTGAAATGTGAAAAGATCTGCAGGTCAAAGTGGGAGAGGGACATATTCCAGTCCTTTGACTCTTTTAGGGAAGGGCCTATCTATAGCTCCATTAAGAAACTGGAGAAACTGAACAAGGGAGTGAAATAACGTGCTGCAACAAAACTTTGATGGAGCATACCAGGAAACCCAGGCAGTTTCGCTGGCTGAGAATAGAAACAAGCAGAGGCAGCACATGCAGCAGCTCCCTTGTCTCCTCTGTGCGGGGAGAGCACAGCCACCTCCCAGCTCCCTTCATTCCTCCCCAACCCACAAACTCCCTTCCCAGCCTGCAATCTCCCTTCCCAGCCTGCAATCTCCCTTCCCAGCCTGCAATCTCCCTTCCCACTGCTCTAGTGAGGGCTTCTCTTTCTCTTTCATTTCTTTGCCCCTGCTCCAAGTTTCCAAGCATACAAACAAACCAGAAAAGAGCTGAACATGTCTGTAGCAGGGAGTGGCGGACAGGGAGATCCTGTGTTGTGTTAACAGACCACAAGTTTTTTGTGTAAGTACCACCTTTCTGATACTGTTGGAAAAATCCTTAAGTTTTTTATATATATGGATACCTTGTTTCCTCAGCTAACATTCTACTCTCTTTCTCCTCTCCAGCATACACATCCTTAAATGAAATAAACAGCCACTAGCAGTGCAAGAAAATGAAGACTCAACTAGAACAGGAAGCAGAGCAGCAAAGTTAATATGCAAGAGCAAAATATCACAAAGCCAACTGAAATAGCACCACTATTCAGCTTTCTTAATGGCTAGCTGAAATCTGTTTCAAGATAAAAGGCATCCACCAAGACTAAGTGATGCTAAGAACAGGAGGAAAGAGCTTCAAAGAACTCGCTTCATAAATATCCCTCAATATTGTAGGATATTACCCTCAAATTAAGTTAAATCAAACCACATCTGTGAGATTTGACTATGGTTGAATTGCAGGTACCAATAGCAATAGCAGCAAAATATGCCACCCTGACTGTGACTAGGTCACTGTTATATGCTTATCTGTCACCTTTAAGAACAATAGACAAGCAAATCATAGAATCATCAAATTGTTTAGGTTGGAAAAGACCTTTAGGATCACCAAGTCTAACCGCAAATCTAACAGTGCCAAGACCACCACTAAACCATGTCCCTAAGTACCTCATCTACACACCTTTTAAATACCTCCAGGGATGGAGACTCAACCACTTCCCTGGGCAGCCTGTTCCAATGCTTGACAATCCTTTCGGTGAAGAAACTTTTCCTAATACCCAATCTAAACCTACCCTGACACAACTTGAGGCAGTTTCCTTTCATCCTATTGCTTGTTATTTGGCAGACCAGCACCCACCTTGCTACAACCTTCTTTCAAGTAATTTTAGAGTCATAAGGTCTCCTCTCAGCCTCTTTCTCCAGACTAAACAACCCCAGTTCCCTCAGCTGCTCCTCATAAGACATGTGCTCTGGATCCTTCACCAGCTTTGTTGCCCTTCTTCAGACATGCTTCAATGTCTTTCTTGTAGTGAAGCGCCCGAAACTGAACACAGTAGTTGAGGTGCAGCCTCACTAGGGCTGAGTACAGGGGGACAATCACTTCCCTAGTCCAGCTGGTATTTCTGATACAAGCCAGGATACCATTGGCCTTCTTGGCCACCTGGGCACACTGCTGGCTCGTATTCAGCCAGCTTATGACCATCACCCACAGATCCTTTCCCCCAGGCAACTTTCCAGCCACTCTTCCCCAAGCCTGTAGAGTTGCATGGGGTTGTTGTGACCCAAGTGGAGGACCCCGCACTCAGTCTTGTTGAACCTCATACAGTTGGCCTCAGCCCATCAACCCAGCCTGTCCAGATCCCTCTGTGGAACTTTCCTATCCTCAGGCACATAGACCCTCCTGCCCAACTTGGTGTCACCTGCAAACTTACTGAGGGTGCACTCAATCCCCTCATCCAGATAAATATATTAATACTGAGCCCTGGGGAATACCACTTGCAACGGGCCACCAGCTGGATTTAACTTCATTCACCACCACTCTTTGGGCCCAGCCACCCAGCCAGGTTTTTACCCAGCAAAGAGTACACCCGTTCACGCTATAACAATCAGTTTCTCCAGGAGAATGCTGTGGGAAATGGTGTCAAAGGCTTTACTAAAGTCTAGGTAGACAACATCCACAGCCTTTCCCTCATCCACTAAGTGGGTCACTTTGTCACAGAAGGAGACCAGGTTTGTCAAGCAGGATCTGCCTTTCATAAACCCATGCTGACTGGGCCTGATCACCTGGTTGTCCTGTACTTGCTGTGTTATGGAACTCAAGATGATCTGCTCCATAACCTTACCTGGCACTGAGGTCAGACTGACAGGCCTGTAAGTTCCCTAGATCATCCCTCATGCCCTTCCTGTAGATGGGCATCACATTTGCTAACTTCCAGTTAACTGGGACCTCCCTGGTTAGCCAGGACTGCTGATAAATGATTGAAAGTGGCTTGATTAGCACTTCTGCCAGCTCCCTCAGTACTCTTGGGTAGATCCATCTGGCCCCATAGACTCGTGTGTGTCTAAGTGGTGTAGCAGATTGCTTGGATTCCCCTTGGCTTCATTCGGCTCTTCAGCCCTGTCTTCCAGCTCAGGGTGCTGGGTACCCCAACAACAACTGGTCTTACTATTAAAGACTGAGGCAAAGAAGGGATTAAATACCTCAGCCTTTTCTGCATCCTTTGTCACTATGTTGCCCCCCACAACCAATAAAGGACAGAGATTCTCCTTAGCCCTCCTTTGGGCTTTGGCTCTTCTAATTTTCTCCCTGCATAACTTCACAACATCCTTGTAGTCCTCCTGAGTTGCCTGCCCCTTCTTCCAAAGGTCATAAACTCTCCTTTTTTTCCTGACTTCCAGCCAAAGCTCTCTGTTCAGCCAAGCTGGTCTTCTTCCTACCAGTTTGTCTTTTGGTGCATGGGGACAGCCTGCTCCTGCACCTTTAAGGTTTCCTTCTTGAAGAATGTCCAGCCTTCCTGGACTCCTTTGCCCTTCAGGACTGCTTCCCAAGGACTCTTGTCAATCAGTCACCTAAACAGGCCTAAGTTTGCCCTCTGGAAGTCCAAGGTAGCAGTTCTGCTGACCCACCTCCTCCCTTCTGCAAGAAGCAAAAACTCTCTCATTTTGTGATATCTATGCCCAAGACTGCCTCCAACCATCACATCACCCAACAAGACCTTCTCTGTTCACGAACAACAGGTCCAGTGGGGTGCCTTTCCTAGTTGGCTCACTCACCATCTGTGTCAGGAAGTTATCCTCCACACACTCCAGGAACAAAAAGCTGCCATTAGCACAGCACAGGCTGCTGGACACACCTGGCTCAGGTGCCCCAACTTCAGTGATGGCTTCCCACTCACCAGCCTTCTGCTGGAATACCTGAGGCTTTCAAGTACGCCAAGACGGAGACTGTCACCCCTTCACCCTACCACAGCAACAATTTTCCTTACCTTTGAAAGTAGGCAGGTACAATTTTCTGAGCAGGTTACAGAAGCAGCATTTGTTAAAGTTAAAATGTTGAAGATCTGTCAGACCAAATCATTTGCTACCACAAGTTTTAGAAGTGTGGGCCAAGAAGCCACCAGGGTTGAAGACTGGTTAAATATCACATTTTAAGAACTTTTTAGAGGACAAAGAATGAAGTATTTTAGCAATATTTGGGAACGGCGAATGAGGTCACTGTGGCAATTGCAGGCCATTTAAGTCACATTGATCTCGAGCAACAGAACTGAAACGTTCACAGAAAATGAAGACCATGCAGAATTAAGGTACAGAATCCTCAGTAAAACAGTCAATATAGCTTTATGAAAATCAGACCTATAATCCTACCCAGAAAATGTCCCCAGCCTGATAAGTGTGGTTAATAAAGGCACATGGTATCTTTCAGCAAACTAAGCATGTATTAGCCTCTTATAACTAAACAGCTCTATTGAAAAACAGATGCCACACAAGTCAACAGAGCAGATTAAATAGTTCATCATTCTCGACGACTCGCATTCAATCCTGGGTATATCAGCCCCCCTAATCTTTATGGGAATCCAGACCTGAAGAAAAAGTCTTCCAGGAATGTGTAAGTCCTATTTAAGAATGTCAGTGCTGGTATAAATCCACCTTTGTACCAATTTTCAAATGATCTGCAAATGTATAAATTGTAGAAATTTCACATGATCAAAAGGACAAATCGAGTTCAAAGGTATGATGATGTGGATAACACAGTACAATGGATTCAACTTAACAGCAGCATTATTACTGTAACCAAACAAGATCAGACGAAAAGCAGACCCAAAATTTAGGTCACAGTGTTGGAATGTAATTTGGAAGACAGTAATGTAAAAGAACATTAGGGTCACAGTGGTTTGCCCACTAGCACAATTGCTCTGGAAGTAGAGAGAGCGCAAATGTGATACTCCAATACACATAGTATCGAAGTATCACGTTTAAATTGTGAGATGTAATCACATCATTTAGCATTGGTCTTCCTAAAATGTATTTGCTCCTGACATCAACTGCTTGCATCTAATGTCATTAAATCGGTAAGACCTCAGATGAAAGCAATAGGCTCTATTTAAGAACTAGACTTAAAGACAGATACTATAGCCCATCCATTTAATTTATCCAAGAGAAGGTGAAGAGAGGATGATAAAGAGGTGACGATCGCTGTCTGTAAGTGTCAGCTTATAGGTGATAAGTCTTTTTCCTAGAGCTGATTTGATCAGAGAATGCCAATCCACTGGATCGAAGCTGTTCTTAGGAGCTTGGCAGATTTGATAAGACTGATAAGAAGTTGCTCAGGTCCCCAGTGCTTTGAGCTATTTTCGTAGCCATCAAACCAGGGGATCTCCATGTAAATCATCTCTGCTTTACCTAACTTGGAACAGAATTTCCAAGTTCAGTCTTTCAGCTCCCAAATAACTAAACCACCAGCTCCCCTGCTCTCTCCTCCCCACCAATGTGCCCAAAAGACATTCTTTTCATATACAGAAACGCCTTTTGGGCCAGGAGAAGGAAGGAAAGAGAAAGGACACACTGATTGGGTGGACTAGTGTCCCATGCTGCCCAGCTCAGGCTGAAGGTTCTCCCTGAGCCCAGGCACCCCTACACCTCATAGATGAGTGAGGAAAGACCACTGGCTACTCCAGAGTCAATTTTCTTCACAGAAAAAACAAGACAAACCAATGTCTTGGGGTCACCTGCATCTGAACTGAGGAAAGAATCCAAAGTGCTTTGTTCAACTCAAAATTATCCACTACAGACCGTTTGATTTTTCCTGTTTTTTTCCAGTCTGCCTCTCACCTTTTGGTTAGGGATCAACTGCTTCCATAGGTCCCCTCTGACCTTCAAAGCAGTGAGTGCAGGAGCTTATTTCCATTGAGACCTGACTCCAGCCTCTTCCAGAGCTCACCCAAGAGCCCCCTTTTTTGGATGCACAGCCTTTGCTGCTCTGACCTTCGTTTCCTTGCAACATTTACTCATATTCAAGACACACCAGGAAAAATGAAAATGTGACTTTACCTCAGGAATAATTGAGGAGCATTCAGAAACCATTCAACAGATGTAATAGAGACTAAGTAATATACTGCAACTAACTTCTCTAAAGTTGTGTCTTTAGCTTTTGAGCTGGAACACAGCACAGAATTTTTAATTACACTGCTACTATGAAGTGGTAATGAACATTAGCTGATGACTCAGAATAATAATTACTAGGTGGTGCTATCAAAGGTACAATTTTAGAAGCCAAGCAGGTGTTACTTTCCTGAATGATTCAAAAATCACAAGCAGCCAATCTCTACTTAATTGCACATGGAGGCTATGCGCATCTGAAATTACTTTTTCAAATGTCCAAAAGGGGCAGAGAAGGAAGTTTTGCCTTAAATGCTGCTAAGCTGATTGGTTGTCAGTGTTCAGAAATAATTCCCCAAGTACAAGATTTGGCTTTTTCATGATGTGTCAAGCATCTGTCTATTAAAAAGGTGAGGTTGCCTTTTCTTGGAGAAAGAAACATTTCAGGCTTGCTTTCCCCTAGACCTCCGACAGCCCCCATTTCAGAGTATCAAGTCATTTTATATCAGTAGCAGCAGCAGCAATAAATGCCTACTTGCAATTACAGCAGAAAGGTTTTTACATTACAGAGGTTGTAATAATAAATAAAAATACATTTTAAAAGGGGCTCTTTTTTTAGTAGGGGAGCATGTATTCAAAAACAATAAGTAACCCCAGAAGATTGTACAAAACATTCTTCTAGCATTGAATTTTGGTAACTTGTTAGAAAATACCTGTCTTAAAAGACTACTTCTTCCTCCCGGAACATTTTCCAGGTCACCCCACTACACCACAAATTGAATCACGAGAAGGTTTCAATTTCTCAATTTCTAATGAAAAGCTAGCTGACTGGGGATATATCTATCACATTTGTACTACAGAGTATTTCAACATGAGATTATTTGTGACAGCAATTCAGAAGTACTGAATCTCCCAACTCCCTTCTCCCCTGGGTGCTTCAGTAGTTCTTTTTCAATCACTCTTGAAACAGCTGTATGGTGGAGTTACATGGGTCTTGCTATGGGAACGACAGATAACAGATTAGGTGTGTTTTTTTTAAAAAAAAACCCACCAACATCCAACTTTTCCTTTTGCATATTGTATCTTGAATCCTCCCCCACATCACTGCTATTTAAACAATTCAATTAAAATTTTGGGTAATAGCATGCTCTTAATTTCTTTCTTGATTAACTGGTGTACAAAACGAGGCTCAGTGGGAAATCCTTCCTCCACAATACAGCATTTTTTTTTTTTTTTTAAGATGTTTGCAGGGAGTTAGCGATAAAGGCAAGAAACAACAAAACCCTGGGCATGTTGGGCCACCAGTTGTGCCGTGGGCTGGAGGAGGAATCCTGCCTTCCACCGCAGGCATGCCCGTGGTGACTAATGCCTACACACCCTGCAGCCTCGGATCATGCTCAGCCCATGGTTATGTCATTTTTAAAGCATCTAATGGTAATTTAGAAATCCAAACCTGAAAACCGGACAGGCGCATACTTTACAGGTCTACTATACAGAAAAGCAGTGATGCAGTCAAAGGTAAAACAATATTGACATTCACCCTTTTTAAATTTGAGCTGGGGAGTTTGGTGTTCTAGACAAGGTTGTAAACAGGTAAAAAAGATGAATTATCCCACTGTTTCATCTGGCAGTAGAGCAACACAGAAGAGATGTTTGCACCAGCAAATAGATGAGCTTCATTACTTTGGAACCAGACTCTCATACAGAGATGCTGTACCGATTTAAGGCTCTTAATAAAGCAGATTACCTTATTTATTATCACTGCAAGCAATCTCCACAATCAGATGTATGATGAAGTTATCACGTCAGGTGATCTGCCTTCATGAATGACATACACCCAACTAGCCTGCCCCAAGCACAAGGCAAATTTCTCCTAGACCTCCTCCAGCTCCCTCACTGGCTCAGAGCTCCTCGGTGGGCTCCTCAGCTGACTCATGCCATCCAACCCATGTCTCAGTGCTCAGCTTGGGAACTCCCAGCACAGACCTGCAGAGCTATTTATTATTGCATCTAGCCTAAAGATAGCAACTTTGTATGAAATTAATCGCATTTTATTCTCCTTGGTACCCGTGGACCATACTGAAGTTCACTCAACATAAAGTGTAATTCAGGAAATGTAATTAAAGATCCTTAAATGTTAATCTGTACAATGTTTGTCCCTTATTCCAGCAGGATTTGTTTCCACTTCCTGGAGTCCTTGAGCTCCTCATCAGACAATGCCACCTCTGTTAGGGGGCTGGAAGCAAAAGAAGGTGATACTACTAAAACTGGGCACTTAGCCTGGGTCCCCTCTTCACACCTGTGATCATCCACAGCCACGCCTCACCACCCACTGCTGAATGAGCTCAAAACATAGTTGAAAGCCAGCACAACATACCCATTGTGACTGTGCTAAGCCATTCTGAATTAAGGCCAGTGACACCCACCTACTTTGATGCACAGTATTTTTTGTTGTTTAGAAACCTGAGAGCAATAAGACAGACAAAACACCTCTAGCCCAACACCCTTCCCCAAAACAGATTTCATCTCACCATTCGCAGAGCAGCCCAAACTAGTCATGAGGTTTTTTTCTGTTTTCAAGGAGACGGAGCCCTCCCGGGGGCGATTCAGCTCCCCTAGTTTAGGTGCTTATCTCAGGCTCGCATGAATGAATCATCTTAGCCTCTCCTTCCCTTCCTCCCCTGACGATAGAGGTTACCTTAAATAACCATACAGAACTAGAAGTTAGACGTTTTCTTGAAGACAGTCAGGGAAAATGAACCACATTTTAACAGTGGCCAGCAGCAGCAGCCACTCAATATCATTCATTTTGCATCGCAAACGCCCTCCCAGATTCCCAAGAAAATGGATTTCAGGACTTTCTAAATTGGAATTTGCATCAAGGTTGAAGAGTTACCAAAGGCCTTATTTTCTATGCATGTGCCTAATCTCTTCTTCATATCACTGGTATCCAAAAGCTTTCTGCAGCAATTCCATGATTTAGCTTTGCCTTGAACAGGAGAAGGGGGAGCTGGACTTACTTTTAATTTATGCCTGCTGTCTGATAACTGTATTGTTCCTAGTCTGTACTTTTAAATTATATCATTTTCTCCCTCTTGCTTTTCCTCCCTCCCAACTGAAGAGTCTTTCTTCAAAGAAACTTGCCTCAATCCTCTTCACCCCAAGGTCTCCTACCCTTCTATCTTTCTCTATTTCTGTTTTTGTTTTGAGGTGGGGTGACCAGAACTCTACACAGTATCTAAGATGCAAATATTTATGGAACTGTAGCATCACAGGGATAATTCTGATTTTGTTCTCTATTCCTCTCCCAGTATTTCTTATTGTTCTATTTACTTTACTGAGCACACTGAACTGACATTTACAAAGAATTATCTGCTGTACTTCCAATAGGGTGTTGGGGTTTTTTTACCCCCTCAGCAAGAGGATTATTTTCTTTTCCCCTCCATGCATTATTTTGCATTCATTGACACTGAATTTCATTTGCCCGTATTTCCAGCTCCGCGTTGAAAGAGTCTCTGCAAGTCATTTCAGGCAGCTTCGGGTCAGATACTTGTAAATAATTTTGGTATCCCCTACAACTTCTGTCATCTACTTAAAATCAAATCATTGATGAATGAACAGCTGCGACAACAGCACAAATCTTTGAAGGGCTTCATCCCAGCAATAGCTGCTATAGAACAGGGTTGCTCATCAGGTATTCCAGTTCTTTGTTTCCTATTTTTAACCACTTAGCAATTTGTGAGAAGACTTTCTTTCATTCCCTGATAACTGTGGTTCCACCATATTTCTGTGAAATATGGTTGTACTTTTATTTTCAAATAGTTTTTGACAAGGTATCAGCTAGATCTGCTGTATCCATATAGTAGCTTCCTTCAAAAACCTCCAGATTTTCAAGAAACAAATTCCCTTTGCAGAAGACATGCTGTCTCCTCTCTGGTGCATTGTATTTCTGTTATCTACTTCTGTTCCTATTCTGATTTCTACCAAACTACCTAATACAGGAGCCAAGTTTACTGATAATCTCTCCACATGACCCCAGAAGCCCTCGCTAGATTGGTACAGTTTTGGTTTATTTAAGCAGATGGCAAACCATGAGCAATTTCTTATTTTCATTCCTTTAAAGCTCTTGCATGAGCAGCATCCAGCTCCAGTGCCTTGTTACCAGAATATCTTTTTTTTTTTTTTTTTTTTTTTTTTTGTGAAAAGCCTTTTAGAACTGACATTTCAAACAGAGCCAGGCGACTGTCAAAGAGACATGTTTGGTCCAGTGAAGGCAAGTCCCTGTGATTCAGCTGCCTTGAAGATACCAACAGCAGTTTTAGCAAAGCTAATGATCTGTAGTCTAAGAGAAGCAAAGGCATGAGAAAAGAGGGAGTACAAGGTAAAAGGATGAGTCATACTATTTAAAATAACTGACATCAAAGCTTCTCTTCATGGTGGCACCTAATAACACGTGTGTCCTCAGCCCACTCAAACTGGAGGATGCGGGTGTAGGCAGGAGCTCTGTTATGAACCTACTGCATAAAGTTGCCACCCTTAGTCCCCTAGGATGGGATGCCCTTGTGCACAATAAGTCAGTCTGCAGTAAAACCTCGGTCAACCTGGATGATGTACCATTTCCCAGATACAGCAGAGACTTCCAATACTGTGGATCCTGCACCACTTAACAAGGACAGAGGGAAAAACAAGTACTCTCATTAACTCCAGTAAACATGGATCTGTCCTGCATTTAGGGTGGTGACAGCTGTAGCTTAGGCCCATTGGAAAATGATGAAGGAAGTGGTGGTCAGAGTGGGTTTTGAGCACATGACCACTATGCTTTGGTGAACAGTACCATGGTTTGCAGTAATTGTGCCAACCCCAAACACTTCTAGAGCAATGATTCAGATGACCCTCTTCTCATAAAAAAAAGAAACACAAAGCCAAATACACATGGAGCATCCCCTTCCCCTCCCATAGAGCTTGATTATCATCTTGTGATTTTTGAGCAGATGCGCACTTTTATTGATTTTATTTGTCTTTCACTACAGCACTTGAAATGTAGGAATTTAACTGAAAGCTGGAATTATTTCTAATGTGACTCTGAGGAACTGTGCTTAAACAAAAAAATACCCCTTGAAGTACTGCAAGATTCATGGAAGAAGTTAGACTTTAGACCATGCTTAAGTATGCGGCAACACTGAAAGTTTAGCACGTGCATCCAGAGGTAGATAATTACATAGGTTTCCAGCTTTCAGCCACATCACTTCATAAATGCACTTGCCCAAGCATTGCTCAATATCATGTCAGTGCAAAGAGGCCAGGATTTCCAAGGCTGGGTTGGTTTTACAGTCTCTCTCAGAAAACATATAATTCAGGAAAGCCTAAGTACTTAGAAATTATTTTTTTTTTTTTGAACAAAAGGTCCAACCAGAATATAGCTTTGCAATTCCTTGCAATAATTTAAACACTATCAACATAAAACTTAAGTACTGCAGTTATAACCCCATATTCAGAATAACACCGAAAAAGCTAAGAAAATTGTTATTACACTCGGGAGAATTGTTAATTCTTACATCTTGAAGAAAAAAAAAACCAGGTTTAAGAAGGTAAACCGGTAGCACATAACACAAGTAAATAGATTTTTAAAGAAGCTGTGGGAATTTTCCAAATTCATTTTTGCCTAGGACCCATCTAGGACTGACTTCCACCACCGCGCTATAAAAGCTTTATTAGAAAGGTGTTCTAATAATATCCCAGAAACAGCAGCAGAACAGAAGTTTCCTTTTCTTGCTTGAACACATCTTGCAACTTTTCACATGCAGAGATGAGCAGGAAAGACTCCCTCTCCCTACAGAAAGCCTACCTGCAATTTTCTTCTTCAGCTTCATACAGATGTAGGAGACAAAACAGATTACCCCATGAATGAACAAGCAAACTAGCTGTCAGTCAGACCAGGCAATCTCAGTACAAATAGAGGAAGATTACTGCAAAATACATAGTTTGACATGCTGACAGAAATCACTCTTGTCAAACTATCGATATGCAATGATTTACGGGCTACTTCCGGTGCTTTACTTCCCTAAACTTTTTTTTTTCCCCTCATGACTGCAAATGCTGAACTACATTTTTCTTATGTTCCTAAGTACAGGGTGGTTGGGTTTTTTGGTATGATTCATAATCAGCTGCTTTGAAATCTCTTTTTTTTTTTTCCCCATGACTTAAGTGAATGTGTCATTGTCACTCGGGAACAAGCAACAAAAAGCACCAACAGGAGAATGTTCAGCACAATGACCAAGGCCAAATATTTTTGGATCTCCATCTTCCAGCACTACTAGAATGATTTCAAAGTTTCTACCCTAGATCTCGCTTTCTGCTGCAAACTCCTACCCCTCACTGAGAATTCAGAGTCTGTGCCAATTCAGCCTTTCATTTTAATTAAATCTAAAAATCAGGAGTTATTTAACATTATTTTACACTGCTTAGAGCCAGTAATTGGACTCCATGTGCCTCTTCTCTTTGCAGCCAAGGGCATAATTCTGGCAGGTTCACATAGCTTTTGCTCACAAGCATTGAGTACACAGATCTTTTGAGCCAATTGGGACACAACTAACAGATGCTAGGAGAGGATGTTATGGGTGGTTTTTAAAAGGGCTAGGCTCTCTTTGGCTGTTAGACAGGATTCCTCACCGAGGTGAGCCAGGAAAAACTAATACCTAAGTAGAAGCTTCTTAGCAAGGCAATAACAACACATCTAATGCCCATGTCTTTTCCAGGGCTATGATAAATCCAGCTCCAATGCAGGGAAAAATGAGGTTACTTGAGAGGAACCCAGACCCAGACACTGCAGGTCTCATTCAGAGTACAAGGACCTTCAGCTCTGACCCCTCTCCAGCTCCACCACAGCACAACTATTTCCACTGATCTTGCGACTCATCACAACAGAAGACTCGCTACCTTGGCAGATATGGCCAAGTCTTGATCACTTTGTTTTCTATCAGGAACAAGATTTGAGCTATTTAGCTACAGTGGGGTGACCTGGAGGGACACCTGGCTGAGCACCACTGTCATCGTGCAGCCTCCCTCCATGGGCAAACACCCCTGGCTCCCCGCCAGCCTGGTCAGGCTCTGCGGGTACCGCAGATGTGGCTGTGCCTGCAGCCCTGCCACCAAGGAGTTGGAGTAAAAGTTCTCCTGGCTCCCAGGGAGGTCCCTTGGACTCTGTTTTACCAGCTTTTAGCAAGTGGGCAGCAACCTCAGGGAGGGGTGGGAGGCGCAGCAAACATCTGGGGAAGGGTATTGCTGAACCTTGCCAATCCTCTGGCAGCAAAGCTGGTTTGGAAGCTGCCTTCTTGCCCCTGCCACCACCCCCATGCCTCCCTGCCAGCACAGGAGGGCTACCACACCTCTCCCCTGTGCCAGTTCAGCTGCTTGCCTAACCACAGGCAAGCTGGGTGTGCATTCACATGTGGAGTTTAAAAATAAAACCTCCAAAAGAGCACCGTGTTCTTTAAAAAAACCCAAACAAATCGCCCCCAAACCAAAACATCTCACAGGTTTGGCGCAAAGCACAGACACGCCAAAAGCTGAATCAGCTCAGGGAGGAAGCAGCACCCGCCAGCTGCAGAGAAAGCAGGAGAGAGGCGTAAGGAACTGGGGGATGGAAACTGAACTACACCCCACCCCCCCAAAAGAAAGGGGAAACAGCACTCAGCCTGACAACTACTTTTGCAGGCAAAGGACGACTACAAGCACATTAAAGTCTCTGGGAGGCAACCACACCGGCTCGATGCATGCTTCAGCATAATGCACGTGCCCTGCCAACAGAAAGCCTCCATCGCTGCGTGCGTGCAGCCTCATAGTACCTCAGCCACCCAGAGACTAGGCTACGTGAGCTGCAAAGCAGTCCAGCCCCTAGTCGTACTGACGGTCTCAGGTTCACAAGTGGCAAATAAGGCATGTTTTTATTTACCTTTCATTTTTAAACACTTAAATTTAATTGCTCTACCTTCTCAAGTTAATTCCAGGAACAAGGAGATGATTCTTCTTGTAAGAAAATGCTGACATTTGACTCCAGAACCTGGGGATAAACTATTTTCAAAACTAGTGATAAAAACATACAAATCAGCAATAACCTACAAGACAAACATACCTCTCTCCCTCCCACAGCTGTAAAGCAAGACCTCTTGCAAGCACTGCCACATGTGCCCTGTGTCTCCGCAGTGCCCTGTGTCTCTGCGCCTCGCTCACACCACTTTCCTTCAGCTCCCCAGCGGCAGCCAGTCAAGATCTTTTTTAATCCCATCTCTCTGCTGCTCAAACCCTGTCTCTAGAAAACTCATACCCATCAGTGGTGAAAAGTTGAGCTGGATACCAGTGTATCCCAGGGGTCAATACTGGGTCCAGTCCTGTTCAACATCTTCATCAATGATCTGGATAACGGGGCAAAGTGTACCCTCAGCAAGTCTGCAGATGATACAAAACTGAGAGGAGTAGCTGATATGCCAGAGGGTCACACTGCCATCCAGAGGACCTTGACTGGCCAGAAAAATGGGCCAACAGGAACCTCATGAAGTTCAACAAGGAGAAGCACAATGTCCTGCACCTGGGGAGGAACAACCCCAGTCACTCAAGTATATGCTGAAGGCCATCCAGCTGGGAAGCAGCTTGGCATAAAAGGAGCTGGGGATCCTGGTGGACACCAAGTTCAACATGAGCCAGCAATGTGCCCTTGCTGCAAGGAAGGCCTATGGTGTCCTGGGCTGCATTAGACAAACTGTTGCCAGTAGGTTGAGAGAGGTGAGGCCACACCTGGAGTACTGTGTCCAGTTCTGGGCTCCCCAGTACAAGAGAGACATGGACATACTGGGGAGAGCTCTCCCATGAGGAAAGGCTGAGAGAGCTGGGACTGTTCAGCCTGGAGAAGAGAAGGCTCAGGGTGGATCTTATCAATGTGTATAAATACCTGAAGGGAGAGTGCAAAGAGGATGGAGCCAGGAGCTTTTTAGTGGTGCCCAGTGACAGAAGCAGAGGCAGTGGGCACAAACCAAAACACAGGAGATTCCCTCTGAACATCAGGAGACCCTTTTTCACTGTAAGGATGACTGAACACTGGCACAGGTTGCCCAGAAAAGTTGCAGTCTCTGTTTTTGGAGATATTCAAAACCCTTCTAGACATGGTCCTGGAAAACTGGCTTTAGGAGGCCCTACTTGAGCAGGAGAGTTGGACCAGGTGACCTCCAGATGTCCCTTCCAAACCTCAACCATTCTGTGATCTCAGGAAATAAAACCCACATCAGTGGTGGTTAGTATGAGCCAATACCTAGACTAGGTTTCTCACGCACCGTAGGAAGGCAGAAAACCAGCAGTGCACTTTACTAGTTGTATAAGAGTGTGCAAGTCCAGCAGGACTAAGGCAGTGGCTTTCAAACAGTGGTTAGATACCAGGTGCTATGGAAAGTGACACCCAGTTGATGGCAAAACAATAAGCTGTTTGCCATGGCCATTCCTGGACAGTATCGCCAGTCAACTGTTTAACCACGCAGCAGCATGGCAGAGAAGTGGGAGATGTTAAGAGCTAACAACATGCACTGCTTCAAAAAGCTTGGAGGCTTATGGGATAGGAAAGTGAGCAGGGAAAAAGAGCCCACAGCACAGTAGCATATGCCCAGGATTACAAAAACAAACTAGCCAGCACAACACACATTGTACTGCTACTTCATTTTTTTCATGAAATTTTATCTTTTTTGAACCTTTGGTGAGCTATTTTGCTTAGAAGAGTTTTAAAGGCCATAAACGTACTGCCTTTAAGTTTCATATTACTGGAAAAGTAAATAGTAGGGATGTCCTCACTCAGCATTCACCCCTATGTATCCATTCCTATTAAAAAGTTAAATGTAATATCTAAAGATCCCCTTTTATGACCTCTGCAGAAAAGGACCGTTGCTTTGCTAGCTTGACAAAAAAGCCTGCGTACAGCCTAAATTGGCAAAAGAGTTAAATTGCCGTATGGACACTCACAGGTAGGGAGGTTGGGGAAGACTGAAATATATGGGAATATGTATTATAAACTACAGAATCAGCTTTCAAACACATCCCAAAACCACTCAATGCCTGCCAGAGCATCTTGGAACTAATCATTACTGAAGGTAATGATACTGAAGGGTTCTAGGATACCCTTCCTTGTAAGAAGCTGAGCTGCTGAGCCCTGCTCTCCAGCCAGTCCCATCCCATGACCAGCCTTCCAGGGACAAGGGTGTCAGCACCAAATGCTGAACATGGTCCATCAGAACACAGAGCTTTGTTTGTGCTGAAAAAGGTAGACGTGTTAGGTCGGACCCATCACCCACCTCCCTGCCACTGCTAGCCATTTTTCTCCACCAACTTCTCATTTGCAGCTTGTCTGTGCCTAAAGGCAGAGCAATCATCTGCCCTGAGCAGAAAAGAAAGCCTTGAAAGCTATAAACTTCCTAAACATCCCTCCTGCCAACACCTGTCATTCGCTTCTACATTTCCTATTTCCTCTGTTTTCATTTAAGGTATTATATGACTCAGACGAGGCCTCAACAGCTTCAAAAGAATTCCTGTGTCTGACTGCCTCAGCTTTATTAAAAGTAACTGAGCCATTGATCATCATCAGAAGATGTAGTCTCAGGAGAAATGATATCATTTGTAAACAAATGATCCTGTGAACACAAACACTTCACCAGCCACAGATAACAGGGAAACAAGTACATGGCTCAGGAGGCAAGAAGCCCCCCTAGCACACTGGCAGATCATCTTAGAAATAACAAAGGGAGTTGCACCTCTATGAGCAGCCTGGCTAACAAGAACATGTTCTTCAACAGGCAGGGCAAGGGGGAGAAGTAATTTTCTTATGCTGTTGCAAGTCTCTGAAGGCAATTTCATGCCACTGTCTTAGGAGGCAAGCGAGCAAAACTGCTCAACCCTAATACGACTGATTCCCTATGTTCAGAGAGGGTGGGTTTTTTTAGCTGACAGTTTCCATACACTCCCTTGCATGCTGCTTTTCATGGCTGACCAAAGTGTGAAGGCTGGAGAAGGGAATGCATGACTGCATGGCAACACCTGTGAAAAATTAAACCATTTTCCTTCCCTTACCTCCAGCTAACTACAAACAGGATCAGCCTGTCTGGGATATGAAACTTGCTTCTACAGAAACAAATTAATGAAGATAGCACCATGGATTAGAGCACATAAAGAGTGAAAGATGCTATACAAAGTCCATTGAAGCATCTGCCAGGTACAATCACTCATTTTTCAAGAGTAGCGGACCAAATATCCATACAAATAGGTAGGAAAACTTTTTAAAATAAATGCCTTCATATGAAAGATCGATGTTTCATATTGAAAAATTTAATGGACAACTCCTGGCAAACATTTAACTTTAATACAGTGCAGGCTCAACAGCTGCTGCTGCTGGAATGGAGCGGCTATTGTGCAATTCAGTTTTTGGAAGTAAAAGGATGCCAAAATCTGCATCAGATGCCCTGCATTCCCCAACCAAGAGTACATTTAGCATATTCAGTTTAATACCACACAAATCACATGGAAGCCACCAAGAATCTGCAGAGGTTCATCAAACAGAAAGTAGGCATCCAGCCAAGAATAGCCCCAGCAGAGCAGACACAGCCAAGGTCCTTCTGGTCTGCAGCCAGAATCCTCAATACCTAGAAATAATAACTTGGTAAGACAGTGTCCCTGAATCAGGCGGGGCCTCCAGGAAAACCACTTGGGAAAATCCTCTTTAAAGAAATCATTGTGCATGGAGGGCAAAAAAAAGAAACAACCTCAAGTTATCCTCACTGCTAGGCAAACACATCATGTGATCCAAAACATGTCAGCTAGCCACCAAAAAGCCCAGCTGAACTGATGCCTTGAGGTGAAATTCAGCTTGCTTAAGTTCATACAGAGTATGCCTAACAGCAGCTTATGTGCTTTGGGGGCTAAGGGTGTTCATCAGTGTGTAAAGGTGCTGAAGGAAAGAAATGGCAGCACTGCCATGTGGTTCTTCAAAAGAAATGCTGTAGCAGTCGGCAAATTCAGGGCTCATCTAAACTCAAACAGCTTCTCTAGGCAGTCTACAGTTTCCTTTGAAGTATATATCTACGAGCACATATGGTCC
The DNA here is from genome assembly GCF_047716275.1 of Strix uralensis. Lineage (NCBI taxonomy): Eukaryota > Metazoa > Chordata > Aves > Strigiformes > Strigidae > Strix > Strix uralensis. Next base: position 23,323,396 of record NC_133976.1, read on the forward strand.
TGGAGCATATCCACACACATTCACCAGAAGGGAATGAGAGTGGGTGGAATACATAAGACTACCCCTAAGAAAGGGAGGAGGAAGAAGAGAGAATAAAAACCCTGGCATAAACAAACAGCTGCTATTTCTAGCCTTTTTGGTTGAAGCCCTCCTCCATCCCGATGCCACTCTGTAAGATGCGTTGTTCAACTTAAGAAACAACCGGAGAAATAAAAGCGCAAGAGCACACACTTTTACAACCCAATTATGACCACTTACAAACATACTGTAAATCTATTCACTGTTTAACACACCAGGTACATCCAGCAAATGCATTTGCTCAGTGTGTACCCAATGTAGCTTGATATTCTCCATGTAGCTTGAGCGTGCACATTCAAGCAAGAAAAAAATTAAATAAACCAAGTCTGGATTAGACTGAGTCCACAATAGCAAAGAAAAAAAGAGTAATTATTGACAGTGGCTTGGTTAGGCTTATAAAAGCTTAACGGAAAAGGATTTTTCCATAATTGCCATCTCTATCCTTTTATCCAAGCTCAGTGGGTACATTACCTATGTCAGCAGGAAGTTTAGCCACTCCACATGAAATTAATAACATTTATGGGCTGACCCATCGCCCACAGCCTTCTCAAAGCTTTGTAGAACAAGAGCTATATGAAGATGTTTCTGTCCTTCCATCAGGAAACAGTCCGTACCACACCTAGCTGCTTAAAACAAAACAAAACAACCCCCCCTCCTTCGCAGGCAGCAGTCCCTGAAGACTGAGCCTCCCTCTTACACATTCTCAGGAGTAAATTAACCTTACGTACTAATTACAGAAATAAAAACAAGCTTCTCAAGAGCAGCGCATCTCATCTGCTGACCTGCCAGCGCCTCACGGGGCAGCAGCTCTCGCACCATCAGGATATCCCTCTTCCCTTGTCCAGCTGTCCCAAGGAGCACCCCACGCCCCAAATCGGGAGCTTCCCTGCTGGCCTCAGTGCAGCTACCCCTGTGCTCACAGACACGAGTCAGCCCTTACGTCCCTCTGTCCCGTTCATCCACCCATTCACGGAACAGAGCTCACTGACGTTGAAAGGATGTGTTTCAAGTTTGGGTGCCTATAAAATGGCTGTGGAGTGAACCTGCACACCAAGTGAGAGCTTTAAGCCTGACTTTGTGTTCATGTATACAGAGAACAAGATAAACTAGTTTAACTAATGCTGACCCAGTTTCATACCATAAAGGACCAAAACAAACATTAGAAATTAAAATATATTCTTTAAGAGATGCTGTTCATTTGTTTTGAAATGGGAAGCATGAAACATTTGAGTCTCTGTGATAAAATTCTAGGCAAGGACCAAACGGAACAAAACCAGGTCAACACCCCAACTTAACAAAATTGTGTTGAAAACCATTAACAGGAATACAGCACACAATCTTTATAAGATAGTGCTCTCTTCAGTGTCATAGACCAAGAAAAGAACAAGAAAAATCAAGAGGAGGATAAACAAGGCTGGATGGGAATCGATTGCTGCCTCTGAAATTTTAGTGGAACAGTTGGAGTAAGAAGCTGACTGCAGCTGAACTGAAAAATCACTATGTGTAGCTAGATTACTCATCTACTGTTAAACCAAATTAAAGTGTTCTTCCCACAGGCAAGGCTGAAGATTTCAGAAAAGCCCTAATTTATAACTCAGGTAAGTTTAGAAGAAAGCTCTGTAAAACTGAAATTAATTTTGTACTTAATGGGCAGGAAAACAAAGGACAGATGAAACTTCATGTTGCTTGATACGACTGTAAATAGTACACAGTATGCAGGATGCGACTGAGCCAAAAAGCTGGTGACCTGCGTTAAAGAAGGGTTCACCTTATTCATGTCCCAGCTATAACCAACCTTCCTTGCTCTGCAAATCACCATTTCAAGCTGTTACACAGTAGCAGAAACAGGGAAAAAAAAAAAATGTAATTCTTCAGCAACCCAGACCCTTACCACAGCCAACATTAGGAAGCGCTATCAATAAGAGTTTGAACAAGTGATTCTCCTTAACGCTTTTTGTCATTAGGTAGCAAACTCATCTATAGGAAGCGTGAAAAGCAAGCGTGCAAGGCACAGGCCTTTTAGCAAAGCGCCACAGTGAGTACTTCTGTCCAATTTATCTTCCAGGAGCAATCACGCCTTGGACGGAAGCCCATTTCTAACAATTTATTTTTCATGTCTGGACAAGGCAATATAAATTCTACACAATTTAATCTCTTGGTTAATAGACTTAGCCGTTATAGCTGAAATACACAAGTTTAACAATAAGACTAAAATACCCAGAATACTTAAGTCCGAGAAATGTGTTTGCTGGCTTCAGTTCAGGACAAGTAGAAGCAATAGAGTAAACCGCCACAGACAGGGGAACTGTGGCAAGACCTGCCAAGAGGTTACACTGGACTCCACACAACTGCCTACAGAAGAACAACTGCTCCGAGCAGGGCACAAAAATCGGCTACAAAAAATCTTTAATTGTCAGCAAAGCTCCTCCAAAGGGCTGGGAAGCACCTAGACGCCCCGACAACTCGCCTTGGCTCCTTGGGTCAGCGCTACCCTAAATTACAGGGACGCTGGGCCGAAAACCACCAAGGATCATTTTGCCCATCACGTTTCTCCACGTGGTTGCTTCATTCTGCTTTCAAGCTGCAGTTCAGTGAACAGGCTGCATTTACCTCTTCACCCTCACCCTCAAATTTGTTTGGATAAACAGGCTCTCCTTTGTTCCAGGCTGCTACTACATTTACACATTGTATTGTAAATCAGCTGGTACAAAGCAAGGCAGGCCCTTGAATGAAGACACTAGCATTTTTGTTCACAGCAAAATTAAACAAGAGGCACAGAACTCCATTTATAACCTCAGTCTGGAAACAATTGGGTTTTAAAAGGTGAGAGGTTTTAAAAAGTTTACTAAACAAACTTAAGACAGTTACAGAGTCTATAGAGTCAGTTCACAAACAAATTCAAGGCTGTATAAATTGCCAAAGCAGTGTTATTTCTGAAGAGAACTTTGAACAGTTTAAAAGCTTGCTTTCTCGCTGTTTCAAGGGCCCAAGAATTACTAGCAAGTGATTTAGCTTTTACTGAGTACATAAATAGAGAGGAATTATTCAGAGAGGAAGGGAATGAACTATTTACCATGTCTATTAAAGACAAGAGACCTAAATAGCACCCAGGAGTTGCAGGATAAACATCAGAAAAAACTTCATAGTTGAGCAGAGGAATAGACAACTATGAAGTCTTCCCCATCAGAGGTCTGGAGAAGAGGTTCAACAAGCATCTGTACCTAATGGCTTAACCACAGCCGATTCTGCCGTATCACAGAGGATGGACTCTGTATATGGCCTCTTCAAATCCCTCCCCAAACCCATTTTCCATTATTTTAAATGTTATTTTAAAATCAACTGAGTTTGCTGAGACTACTCCCAGGGGTTGATAGTTCAGTACAGCCCAGCAGAAAAGAGATCAAAAATAATCATTATTTGATAGATGCCCAGGTTTTCTGGAAAGCCATCATCTCATTCCCATAACTGAGTATGTATTCACAGTAAGAAAATAAATAAAATTTGTACTGGCTGATCCAAAGGCCAGGAATAAATTGCATCTGATGTTGTCTGCAGTCCAGAAGTGAGGCCGTCTGATGGAATGCTATGGAGAAGCTTCTGTTGCACATATGTAGGATGTCATTCACTGCTGCAGACAGCCCTTGCGCCTTTCATAAACATCAAGCTTAAAATATTAATCCCAAGTCTCAAACATAAGTTTGAATGGCAAAAATATTTTCAGTCCTTTGATTAGTTTAAGGGGGGGGGGGGGGCAGGCAGAAATGTTATGGGTTTGGGTTTAAAAGATTTTTAGCCTGATTACAAGAAGTATGTTAAAATACGAAGTCTTCAACAGACTCTTTTCGGTGCCTCAGCCATCCGTGGTACAAAGATGGCAGATGTTTTGGTAGTAGATCCAAAAGAAAAAAAAAAAAAGGAAAAAAAAAAAATCAGGAAAGAGAGGGCATGCCCCCATTTGATGTTTCAGAAGCCAGGGCATCACTGTCCACATTGTAATTCTGACATGATCTGATGGTCCATGTTTACCCTCAGCAGTAAAAGCCAGAACGGGAAGGTGGGCTCCCACTTGCTCTGGTCCCTTCAGAGGCCAGAAAGCATTTGCTGAGCACAATAAAGGGAAGCTCGACCTCTGCTTCACCACCAGCCCCAGCAACACCACAGTCGGCCGCAGTCATTTCTTCCCTCAGGCACTCCCCAAGCATAAGAGCCATAACTGAGGTGACTGCCCAAGCTGCTGCACCCTTGGCCACAAAAAATAAAAAATCCGATACAGTCCTGAGCATGGCAACTTCACTCTGCCACCCTGGGAGCAGTCGGTTCCCAGCAGCATGAGGGCTGCCCCATCTTGCAGCAGGGAAGGAGGCAGAGGTGTGCCACCACGGCTGCTGGGAGCACCGCGGATGCCATGACCAAAGCCTTCTCCCAAGCGCCACACACATCCCTGCCAGGAGAGCTGGCACAATGCCTCCCACAGGCTGAGTTCAACCCCCAGGCCCTGACCGGCTTGTATCAGTCCCCCCCTGTGCTGTGCCCTGCCCTGAACTTCCAGCCCTGCCTCTTGATAAGTGATTTACCTTTTATTCCACTTCTCTCCATCTTCAAACACATCATTAGCAGTTTAATCAGCACTGGAACACTTCCCCTGCCACCAAGCATCACTTGGAGCATGACCAGGGCTTTGCCCTCTCTCCTCCCTCTCCCAAGCTGCCCTTCCCTCTCCGAGCAGTGTTTCACACAGGGACTCTTTGGTTTCATCCCTTTCACCTGAAGATGCCACAAAACATGGAGGGAGCACCTCATGGAACAAGCAACACTCTCACCTGAAGCTGGATCCGTTTCTGCCCTGAGCCAACACTGCCGCTAGGGAAATGATGTTTGAGGGAGTGAAAAGAAGTCAGCCACCCACAAGTACGTGAGGGTCTGGAAACCCTGTAATTTGCGCCATGAAGAGAGATTACAGCCCATCTCTTCCAGCCGGAGTACAAAGGAATTCAGATTGAATTGTGCTTCCCCTCCTCTCCTCCCCCGGCCCCCTGCTTAGCTAAATAACTAAAGCCAATACATATAACCATGTCCCTAGCTTGTTGACATAATCCGCCACTTTGCCACCGCTGCCCCCCTCGTGGGGGCGCCGGCACTGCCCTTGGGAAACCATCCGTTATCTGAAATCGTCTCCTGAAATCTGGCATGACACGAGTTTTTCCTATGGTTTAGTCTGAACCTGTGCTGATGGGCTCCAAGTGCTCCACCACCAAGATTTATTTTCCTGCTTGGAGATAATACTGCTGAAACATCTATAAAAACAAATCCATACACTTTAATATTAAGCCTTTGCACTAAGTATTAAAGTGATACTGCCAGATGAAAGGGACTGTAATATATTTTTTAATACCCCATTTTAAACTCTCCCTCAGATTATTACCTATGAAAGAGATTTTAATATCTATTCTTTCACTTAGGTGTGTGACACCCGCCTGTCCTCCATTTTTTCTCCAGGTACATAACAGTTACCAAGGCCCACCTGGCATTTCACTAAGCTCTGTTCCAAAGGCAGCAGTGGTGGAGGTCAGGGGAACCTGCATGTCACGCACACAACCGAGGGCTGGGACAACGAGCGCCTGTGGCTCCCCCAGACACATGGCGAAGGAAAACCGGGAGACAGATGTCCCACAGGGAGGGAAGACGCTGCTGTCCCAGCAGCAGCACCACCCCAACCTCCCACTGCCAGACCAGCCCTCGGTTGCAGACATCAGCTACACTTCTGGCAGCCACCTTGGCACTGCTTCTCACCTCCAGCACGGGATGGAAATAGGTATTGAAATTTTGTAACGACAGAAAACTCAACCTGTCACTTCCCATTTTAGTAATTTCTTATTGTGACAAGCAGGGGCAAATTTGACCAAAAGGCTCCTAATACGAAGACCATACTGAGTCCTGAACAAAGAAAAACGTGCTTAAAAGCTCTCAGCTAGTATCGCTATGTTGCACACAGACAATAAGGAGCTGTAAGAAGCTTTTCTGTCTTATGTGTCTTTGACTATTAGGGCGACTAAAAACCGGAGCAAAATCATTTAGCAAAAAATCCCTCAAAATAAAAACAAACAACATCCCCCAACAATATCCCTCCAAAGACACAAAGAAATAACTCGGTGCCTTTTTTGTTCTTAAATAAAGGCAGGCAAGAAGAAAGCGTGGCTGCCCCTGGAACCGTTGCGAGCAGGAACTCCCAGAGGAGAGGACAATAGGGACCCAGTGCCCACTGTCTCAGCCCTGCGCCCAACAAGTTCCTTCAACTACTCTGGGTCTTGGTTTCCACATCTGCAGAGTGGGGATAATAACAGGTCTTTACATCACAGGGGTGTTACAAAGATCAATTAGTTAATGTATGAAAAGCGCTTTGAAGATATAGCAGGTGGTGAGTATTATTATGCAAATAACATGATTTAAGAAAATCACAAGTGCTGGATTAATACTAATCCTTTGATATTTAAAAGACAGCATTTTTTTCATATTTTAAAGCAGTGAGCATTTATGTTATAGCTTCGCATGGCTGCTGCAACAACAATTTTTAACCTTTTCATTTTGTACAGCTCAATACATAAAACTCCTCTGCAGACATCTTTACAAAATCCAATCTCATCTCAAAGCTAGGACTAGTGGAAGAAATTATACATGTTGATGAACTGGATAACTAGATCCTATGCAGGAATATTTCTCAGAGGATAGAATGTCACAGGCCTAACTTACTGTAACAAACATTGCAGACTCTTTCGGTTTTAGGGCTTTTTTTGGAAGCACACTAATTTCACGCATCGAGGCATTTGTAAAACAATATAGCTGCTACCTAATTATGCCATTTTATATGGTGGAGAGAGTGGAGAAAGAGAGAAGGATATGGTTCATTCACTTCTTCCAAGGCTGCGTATCTGAATTGTTAAAAATAATTAAAAAATAATTTAAAAAATAATCTAATGTCTAACGGCCTCATTCGGTGGTCCTGCTTGGAGATCAGGCCATTGCAATATCTGCTTCAACTTCCAGCAAGTGACCGCAAAACCACTTCTGCTTTAGGTGGATGCAGGGAGTGGAGCAGATAGCCACAAGCCAGCCCAGAAACGCAGCCTGGCTCAGAGCTTGCAACTTGCAAGAGACAAACAGGACAAAGAACCCGAGGTGAGCAGCAACATCAGAAACCAAGGAGAGAGCACAGGCAAGACCAGCCATCCCCCTGGTTTCCTGCCTTGCCTTTCCCAGACCTCTCTGTGAAAGCAAGACATACTACCCAGTGCCTAAAACCTCCCTGTACTTCCAGGATTACCACTGCCACATTCCCTTTCTGTGAGGAAGCCTGTTTCTTGTCTCCTGCACCATAAAATTTAGTGTAAACCAGCTGGTGCATTCAGTCTAGGAATTTACAATATTGCTGTGGTTAAAAAATCTTAATATTAACCCCCTATGGAATGCATGTCTGAAATTGATATTAATGAAACAAGATCAGACATTAATGTTCTGTACAGCGGGTTCCTCAAGCTGTGCTGTAGCGTCAAATCAAATCTTTTCCCAAGTCAACGTACAAAATACAAATAGAGGATGGCAGGTAGTATTGACGTGGGAGGAAGCAGCAGGAGCATTTTAAAACTTGAGAAGCTCTTAAGTTTGCAGCTATGGGCAGCTACACTTCCTCTCCTACCACATCTCCCACAGTAATAGGATCCAAGCTGTACACTTAGTTGTTGGGGCTTTTTAAATCTCCCAGTCAATATCAAAAGCATTCGGCTGCTCTTTAGGAGGAATAATTTTGCACTCTAGGAACAGTGAGGCATTTGCAACACTCCCGAGGAACACTGGTGAAGGATTTCCTTTGCATGCCTCTGCTTGTGATTGATGCGGTGATACTTTAACCGGACCCAGTTGTACAGATTCACAATTTAATTTTCTTGTGTAAACAGGCATTCAATGTAATCTTAGTGTGTTCTTGTTAGTTAAGTTATATAATTTACTTACAACATAGATCCGAACCACCACCTGAGGGTCATTCTTCAGACAGAGGGGACCCTTGAGGGTGTCCAAGCACAAACACCTTTGGACACATGATTTCTACTCCTAGATCTTCCAGGCTTAGAGCATAAATCTGCAGTTCTGATCCTGGGAAGAAAATAAGTACAGCCCCATCCTTCACTCTGCTCTCCTGTAAAAAGGTAGTCACCTCCTCTCCCAAAAAAAATCTAATGATAGACCACTCTGTTGAAGAACAACTCCCAAGTGGGAGGATGAGGCAGCATCATGCTTTTTCCATCTTCACAGGGAATCAAATTCCCCTTTGTTTCTAATCCAAAGGAGAAAGTGAATTTCTCTCTCAAGAGTACCCCCGCCCACAGGTGGCCTGAGGTTTGGTATACTCTATTCCCAACACCTTCAGCTAATTCATCTTTTCTGAATGTTTTGAGTTTGCACACTTGAGGAAAGCAATCTGATTTTCCTGTAATCAGCTATTCAGTTTGAGGTACATGGATCCATCTTATTTAAGTAGGCCATAGATATTTATAGTTAAAATTAGAAACAGAAAAAAAAATTACACTATATTTAACATATACAGTCTGCAGACTATGCCAAAAAAAAAAAAAAAAGGAGCTATTGTAACTGACAAAGAAGTAGATAAGACATTGCCTTCTGTCTGACCAGGAAGCATGAGTAAAGCCATTCAGTCAGAGGACAAAAAATAAACAAAAATCTGGATTCCCACCTGGTTTGCTGATCTTTGCACAAGGTAAGCCAGGAAGGTAGAGTCTGTCCCACTAACTACTGCTGCCTTTTCTTCCCCAGAAGATAGGCAGAGAATGGGAAGGGGTATGTACTCTGATGATTTGTACTTCAGCCACAAAGCTTTCTGGACTGCTGATCTCCTGGCTTTGTACGATCTGCATCACATTTGTAATTGTATTTACCTGGACAGCTTTAACCTTATTAAGGATTCACAGGTAAAAAGCAGAAGCTGAATCAAATCTCATAAAGCAGTGTCTGCTTCATGGGGGCTAAGCTAAGGAGAAAGCTACCTCAGCTCCTAATCTCTTAGGTTTATAAAGAGGATATTCATAATTTCACTCAGGAAAAAAAAAAAAAATCTATGTCAATTGAGGTGAGGTTTATTTGAACTAAAGAGCAAAAAAGTTATTGTGTGGTGTGGGATGTTTGATCTCATGCTTTACTGAAGCACAACTATTTAAAAAGAAATTATTTCAGGAACACATAATCCTTACCTTGTGGCTAATATATATATAAATGACTAAAAAAAAAGTACTTAAATTGCAATATTTCCTCTCCCTTCAGGTAAACATAAGAGCTTAGCATTAAATCTGGATTTAAAAAAAAAAAAAAAAAAAAATATCAAAATCAGCTCATGCATTCTAGGGACTACAAATACTGCCAAACTAGGCCCTTGCAGCTGAGTTTGCTGCTCTGCATTTGGCACAAGTACAATTGAAATATTCCAGAAGACAAATATGTTACATTCTTTCAGGTGTTTTGAGTTAACATTTACAGTACTCAAGGAATTTCTATTAAAAAACCCCTACCTTCAGCAAATCTCAAAACCTTCACTTGGAAACATGAAGGGAAAGTTTTCACATGACAGGGCATACTTTCCTTTAAAAACACATCAATTGTAACTATAAAATGTATTCTACATATTATATACAATACATATAATTTTATATATATATAATTATTTTTTTTCATAACAGAGATCCTATTTCTGAAAAGGAGTAGAGAGCACTCCATGCATATAGGTACTTTTATGAAGTGGTTAGAAACGTGTGAAAGAGAATCACTATGGGTTATTACGATACTGTCCTTTGAGGCATGACAAGGGAGTAAGATTGCTAATGAATGGTCTTCTTTTGGGACGGGTGAACTCTTAGCTTTCTATTTGTGTTACCACCCATGTGGGCTTTAAATTGAAGTTGTGTTTGTGCTCATGGCCTCATTAGATTATAACTCGACTGTTGATCTGAATTCCTGCAAGCCTCATACACTCGGGACCTGCCCTCTCTCGTTTGGAGGAGACCAAATAACGGTTATTCCTCTTTACAGCCACGCCATCCCCTTGTAGCTCAGCCTCAGGGTCAATAACCTTAGGTCTAGTTTTCACCTTTAACAAATTCTCCTATTGCTCAATTGGCAAAGGCTGTTCAATACCTAGGCTGGAGCTAAACATATTAAGCATTAACCATTTCTTTGTTGACTTTTTAAAGTCACATTTTTTAATAGTTGCCTACATTTGTCTCCTTGACTAAACACACCATGACAGCATCTGCATAATCTATGACAGGTATCATACCCTGTGACTGCTGCGTACCTGACATTCCAGCATCCAGACTCACAGTTTCTAAATCAAAACTAAACATCATGGTAGCACATGGAAAACCTTCTAAGCTTCCTCCAAGAGCCTAACAGAGGTAAGAATCCTCATGTTTAGGTAAAGTCTGCTTCAAAGTTATTTTTCATACGTGAAATTTTCTTTTACCCCATCCTTGGTATTTTGATTTTCTTTCTCTGCTGCAACCAATAAAACACCTTTACATTCAATACATGAATAGTGGAGATCTTTTAAAGCCTCGCATTTTACAAGGTTTTCCTAAAGCTTCTGAAGAATATGAATGATCTATGCAGTGGCTCCATACATTAAAACATAACTTGGGCATACCAATCTCATTCTCTCCCTTTCTTCATTACTTAAAGAGCTATGAACCATCCTGGGATGCCTTGTACTAGGAGGGAAGGTACATAAGTAATTTCCTAGCTGCTTTATTTACTTTGCATACCTTGTGGGCAAAAGTTGGCAAGAAAGGACTGGAAGCTGTTTGCTTTGAAATTATCACCCCATTTACAAGATTCAAGAGCAAAGTCTTCTAAAATGAGGTAAGAGGGAAAAGGAAGTGACTATATGCATGGTTAACACTACAGAGTACATTAGCAGTGCACAGGAGGTCATTAGCTAAGAAAGAAATACAAGTACCAAGAAAGCTCCCCCACGAAGTGCATATGTACATGACATTTAGAGCACCTATAGAGAATAAAGGCACTAGCCAGTTCTACACAAAATGGCTGTATTCAGTTTAAAGCCACCTCGTATTATTCCCAATGGAAGCAAAGCTACACGGGGGCACTGCTGCTGTTGAAAGCACAAGCTCAACACCCAAACTTTCCTCCTCTCTTCCCTGACTAATAGGACCACCCAGGAGGGGATGGGTAAGAAAGGATGGGAGCTACAGACTCAAGTGGGGCTTGATAACACAAAGAATTTGGCAACAAAATTAGTTTAAGCAGGTTTTGAATCCTCTTTTTTTTTCTGACCTTCCAGCTTCTCAAACATTGCAAAATAATGTGTTTGCAGCACCATGCTGTGAAACACATCAGAGAGGCAGTGAAACTTTTAAGTATTTTTTTTCAAAGTCATACGAGAACTACATATAATATAGTATAATGCCAGATCGGCTCTCCAGTTCACAGCACAGCTCCACAAAACAGTCATGGTGGCACAACCAAACAACTACTACTTACAGCAGAGTTGCCACCAAAGACTTCATATCATTGAATGATGGTCTGTGCATGCTGCTAACCCACTTGGAACAGAAACACGCCCCCCTGTGCCAAGTCATCTCGTGGGTACAGAGAGCCTGATGTGAAAGTGCTTTGTAGGCAGCTTTGCTCAAGCCAGGAAAACTGGGGATGCAGGTCTGCTTTTGCATAGGGGCTTTTGGGGAGAGGACATAGAAGAGCTTATAGAATTAGCAGGTATCCACCTTTCCTGGTCAAGAAGGAATGCTGCAGCATCCACTTGCCCTACTTATATATGACAAAAATACCACTGAATTGTATTTCTCATCTACAAATTCCCCAAAATTCCCCAAAAAGAGGCAACGCCAAAATAAAAAAACAAACAAAAAAAATCAGACAGAAATTAAATTACTTGCTAAAGGCAGAAACAAAACCAGAATGCATGAAGTCAAGAAACCTACAGAAGAAACCTACAGGACCCCACTGCATACAGGGGATCACAAAGATGGCAGTCGGGATGCCAAACCTACGCACAAAGCAGCCCTGACTTCTTCTGGTATTCCAGTAGATACGCCTGTTTCATCTGACCAATGCCACTGAACTACACATGGTGTAGAAGTATCTGTTTGGGATAGAGACACAGCAGCAGACAACCTGGCCATGCTAAGTTACTGTACATGAAAGGTGTGAGCAAATAGAAAAGTCTGTGAGAGACAGCAAAGGAATCAAGTACGTAGCCACTTCTGGACATGAATTTACCAGTGTTGTCTTTTCACAACAAACTGAGTAATAATGTAGAGGAACTCTTCAGTGCTGCCTCATGCAAAAGCTCCTAACTTCCAAGGCTGCTAAATCCTCTTCTGATATCAGAGTTCCAGTTCAAGTATATTTCAAGTAGATTAATTATGCCACAGACAACAGAAAACACAGTTCTGCCTCTTCAAATTATCAGTAGGACAAAACACCATGAAGAGTTTAGTTTCAAGGATGCTGTTTACATTTACTCACTTATTTTACAGGCTTCAGGATCAAAATGAAAAGATAATAACTAATTGCTACAACTGGGAAAAGTAAATTGGAAAGTCCTTACCGAGTACACCTGTACACAATAATTTGAACAGCGGCTGTATAAGCAACCCAGATTGCAAAAGTGCAATTAGAGAAGTGGAAAGTGTTACTCTGAGCAATTGAGATACTATGTTTTGATAACTAAGTTACCTTGGAGATGATTCACACACACAAGTTGCTTAATGTCATTTTACACTACAGGTCCAGGAGGTATAAAAAATACGCATAAAAATCACTATTAAATCAGACAGTATCCAAGACAATTACAAAGTAAATACATTTTCATGCCAGATTATTGCACTAAATTTGAGGCTGTAATATTTCAGCCTAAACCCAAAGCCCATAAACCCCATGCAGCCATCTCCTGTCTCGAGGCACCAAGTCAACTGCACTGCAATGCTCTACAAGAGGACCTCATCCTTCTCAAACAAGCAACACTCCACATTGGAAGAAGGAAGGGAGGTTTAAAAAAAAAAAAAAACCACCACAACAAACTCAGTCTAAATTAGAGTTCTTAGCCCACCTGAGCAGCACGACCACCACTAGCGAAAGGGTCTTCTTGAGGCTCAGGCTTCTGTGCAAATAGCTTCCAGGATGAAGTGCCTTTTGACGTGTACTTGTTGCTGCTGGAAGAAACACAGAAAAGATGCTTCAGAGAAGACATAAGACAAGGGACTGGGCAACAGGCACAATCAAAGAGAAAATAGCTTGTTCAGGGGATTTACAGGTATCCTAAGCAAGGAATCATTTTGGAGCTGGCACCTCAAGACATCGTAGAAAATTCCTCATTTTCATCTGTATAAATGCAAAAGGGGGAAGAGTAAGGAAGGTAAAATCTACTGATTTCACACTGAATACAGCAATTAAAGACTTAAAGATATATCATAACAGTCAACAAACATCAAATCAACAGGATTTTAAAAACGGGGTATCAAAACATATAGGCCAAATATAGATTGAAAATTAGTTAACTGAAAGATCTCAAAAAAGTTTTCATTACTGAGTAACATCACCATGCAACTGTAATGCTCCTTTTGCAGTTTGCAATGACTGGAATTATGCTCTACATTACTTAAGTGTTTTATTAGCTACCTGGAAATAAGCATGTCCTTGGTGGTAAAATTAGTGGATTACATGCTTTAGTAGCATGATAAATAAAAATAGAATGGAAATCACACTGATTTAGCTCAATTACTTCTTAAGCTGGGCTCATTCCAACCAAAACAGCCTGAAGATACCTGAATGCAGATATACATATCCCATAACAAGGAATGGAGGTAAGGTTTGCAAATCAGAGGATCATGACCTTAATAAGCAGGAAAACAACAGGCACATGGAGGTCATCATAGCCTCGCAACTAAGCATCGCATTCAGAGCTTCTGTTGTTAGTAAAAGGGTTAATGTGGTTCATGGATGCAAGGATATGAAAGTGAATGGAAATACTGAATAGGGTGGGATGGGGTATGCAATGGTGAAGAGTGGCACTGAAATACTGCGCCCAGTTCCATGGCTGATGCTCAAAAAAAGATGCTGAAAATTAGAGAACATGCAGAGCAGAGCTATAAAATCAATTAGCATCAAGAAGGGGAAAATAGCATTATGTATAATAAGATTTAAAGACTTGGTCCTTCTGATAAGCCACACAGACAACTGACAGCTTACTTGATCTTTAAGGGAAAAAAAAAAATATCAGCAATAAAAACCACTCTAATACAGCCACAAGAAGACTTAAAAGGGACCAAAAGATGCAAGTCAAAAGCATAGAAGGCTCCTGTTAGAAATAAGATATAAATTTGAACAGGGAGAACGAACAGGAACAACATTCTTAAATATGGATTCTCTTTTCCTCAGTATTTTCAGGATGAGATATGCTTTAGCCCAAGGATTTGTTTGGCCCATGAGCAATAGCCAAATGAGATGGTCAAACAGCTGCAGGACTTGATGGCTCCTCTGATCTTAAATTCTGAATGACAGTCTCAAAAAAAAAAAAAAAGAAGAAACCAACAAACCCTCAAACAAAACAAAAAACAAAACAAACCCAAAAGGGTATTGCCCTGAATTTTCACTAATACTACTGAACACTGAATTAAATGCACAATGGACTGTGAAATGCTTGCAAATCTTCCCCCAGCTAAATGTCAAACGAAGAGGCCATCTGTTAATAAACATAAACATCATCTCTCTGGAGTTTTATCCAATGTACTAATAAGCAAACTCATACCACCATTTAGTGCTATGGGATTGCCAAGGCAAGTGAAGTCTCTTGGTTTCTCTGAAACAGCTTTTCTCAACAGCTTGGGTGGGCAGAAGGAGACAACACCTGGAGCACACAGCAGATACATATTCCCAGTCACAAAGCCAGTTTCATGGTTACAGAGTTACTGACTCTTGAAAAACTTCTTCAAAGCACTCACAAAGACACCTTCTGCCTTAGCAAAAGCCTTTCAGACAAAACCACCTCCATTTAGCATGCTTGGGAGGAAAAATAAATATCCCAAAAGTCACCCACTTCAGTTGTTTTTCTAGGTTTGTAACTTATACCCGTAAGGGTGATGTGCATGCATCGTAACCCCAACTAGAGTTTACATGGATTATTAGTCAGTTCATGAGGGAAAAATGTCCAGTTGCCGATGAAGTGAATCAAAACTGCACAGAAAAACTTTTTAAAGCTTTTTAACTACTTACTAATCCCACAAGACTGGAAGCAGAAGAGGTTAAACTATTATTTTCATCGCCTTACAGTTCAACAGGCCCAACATTAAGTTTACACCAATTTGTCTCATACTGATTAAATAAGCACAGCACATGAGTTCAACACACGCTGTGGCAACATATTAAGGAAGGACAAATTAACGGTCTTTAAGAGGGAAACTGCACATTTTGGACTTCCAGTTGCAATGAGCATAACCAGATCCATTAAAGGGAAAGGACTAACTATTACAGGTTGAAGGAAACCATAGCCTACTACTTTTAACCATTCCAAGAGCCATGTATATTGAAGAAAGAGGCTTTTATTTGTTGTCTATGCCTAGGCTAAGTCCAAGCAAAGGATTATTAAACTGTCCTTCTGATTTGGGTCTGGAAACCTAACCTTGTATTTCAGTTGCACCCCCTTTACCAAATCAACATGGGTTTTTTTTCCACCCTCTGCTTTCTTCATATAGTTGAATACATTTGATTAATCACTGTTTTCCCACTGGGAAGACACTAGTTAAAGAACTGGTCCTTTATAAATTCTAAATAGTGATGCCACTAGGAATGTACAAGCTAGATCTTCTTTATATACAGCTCTTACACACATCTGTCAGAAAGAGATACTATCTCTTCTTAAACTATCTAGAAGATAAACAAGAGCCCTAGGGAAAGAAATTTGAGGAGTTCACTCCTGAACTTTCTACGTATTTAAAACACAGTCAATTAGTATAGACAGAAGGTTAAGCTTGAAATGTGAGAAATCTTGATTTCTGCATCACTTCTCCAAGAGACTCAGATATCACCCTAATGATCCCTCTAGACATAGCAAGATTAGCATCAGGTTTATGAAAGCTTTCTTCAATCCAAATTGATACGTAGACCTAATTCAGCCTAACAAGAAATACACTAGCCAGGTCTATTCAGCAATAAGCACGAACACACCCTGTTCTAAAAAGGTAAATTCTGTAACAATTCAGTTGAAGTGCTAAAAATCCCATAGATTTTTATTTAAAGTCATGTTGATCACAGGCAGTTCCTATGTACTTAATCTGGCAGAGTGCTCCCAACAAGTCTACCTGTGCAAGTCCAGCACAGAAGTAGGGGAAGGACAGCTTAGGGACAAAGTTCCTCCACAGCTTCCTGGTTTTTGTAGGACTAAGAAGGCTTTTAAAACACCTTTAATAGAAAAAAAGAAATATGGCATATCTGCAGCACTAAGAAAACTGTGACTGTCAAGTAATACAAAATCCATTCACTGCAAATTACCGAAATCATAGAATGGTTTGGGTTGGAAGGGACCTTAAAGATCATTTAGTTCCAAACCCCCTGCTATGGGCAGACACCTTCCACTAGGCCAGGTTGCTTAAAGCCCCATCCAACCTTGCCTTGAACACTTCCAGGGAAGGGGCATCCCCTTCTCTGGGCAACCTGTTCCACTGCCTCACCACCCTCACAGTAAAGAATTTATTCCTTATATCTAATCTAAAACTACCCTCTTTCAGTTTAAAACCGTTACCCCTTGTCCTGTCACTGCATGCTCTTGTAAAAAGTCCCTCTCCAGCTTTCTTATAGGCCCCCTTTAGGTACTGAAAGGCTGCTATAAGGTCTCCCCAGATCCTTCTCTTCTCCAGGTTGAACTACCCCAAATCTCTCATCCTGTCTTCACAGGTGCTCCAGATGTCTGATCATCTCTGTGGCCTCCTCTGGACCTGTTTGAGCAGGTCTATGTCCTTCTTATGTTGAGGGCCCAGAGCTGGACACAGTACTCCAGGTGGGGTCTCAGAAGACCAGAGTAGAGGGGAAGAATCACCTCCCTCAACCTGCTGGTCATGCTTCTTTTGATCTAGTCCAGGGTACAGCTGGCTTTCTGGGCTGCGAGCGCATATTGCCAGGTCACATCAAGCATCTCGTCAACCAACACCCCCAAGTCCTTCTCCGCAGGGCTGCTCTCAACCCACTCATTGCCCAGCCTGTATTTGTGCTTGGGATTGCCCCAACCCATGTGCAGGACTTTGCACCTGGCCTTGTTGAACTTCATGAAGATCGCGTGGGCCTACCTCTCAAGACTGTCAAGGTCCCTCTGAATGGCATCTCTTTCCTCCAGCACGTTGACTGCATCACAGTTTGGTGTCATCGGCAAATTTGCTGTGGGTGCACTCAATCCCACTGTCCATGCCACTGACAAAAATGTTAAACAGCGCCACTCCCAACACCAACACCTGAAGAATGCCATTTGTCACTGCTCTCCACTTGGACATTGAACCGTTGACTGCAACTATTTGAGTGCGACCACCAAGCCAATTCCTTATCCACTGAGTGGTCCATCTGTGAAATCCACATCTCTCAGATTTAGAGACAAGGATGTCATGCGGGACAGTGTCAAATGCTTTGCACAAGTGCAGGTAGATGATGTCAGTTGCTCTTCCCTTATCCACCAACACTGTAACACCATCGTAGAAGGCCACCAAGTTTGTCAGGCACAATTTGCCCTTAGTGAAGCCATGCTGGCTGTCACCAATCACCTCCTTATTTTCCATGTGCCCTAGCATAGTTTCCAGTGGGATGTGCTCCATGATCTTGCTGGGCACAAAGGTAAGACTGACTGCCTCCGCTTTTTATCCACGGTCTTAAATTAGTGATGCTAGTTCACAAGAAAAGCAAGTGAAACACTAGAAATAAGGTTTTACTTAGATAACTAAATTTTTGAAGACACACTTTGATTGAATAAATCAAACTACTAATTTCATTTATTTCCAAGATTGCAAAGGAGTTTTCCTGAGGGCAGGCGGTGGAAGAGGGCATGTCGAAGATGAACCCAGAAAGGCAGAAACTTAGAAGCTAACCACAAAGGTGGAGCAAGGTCAGAAGTGCCTCAGAAGGTGCTGGGTGGACTCCGTCCACCGACAAGTGCCAAGGCTCCCGAGCCCAGGGAGCTCGGCACGGAGCTAATCATCAATCCACGCTGGCGCCAGCTCCCAGAAGTCAAATTCCAAAGAGAAACCGAGCGTCCTGACAAGCATGTGACTGGTGACCACAGCTCTGCTGACACATTCCTGGGGACAAACTCTGCCCTGTGTTATGGCGGTCTCAGGTTGAGCAATTGTGCAGGGCCTGATCATCAAGTTGCCTCTGAGATTTTTTTTAATAATCGTTACTAACATTTGTTAAGCACAGACACTTTTGGACATTACGTCAAGTAAGTTTTCCCTCAACCTTATGAGATGGAAACTTAGACAGATTCAAAAGCTATGTATTTCCAGAGACTTAACTGCAGACAGAAACAGAAATACTTGATTTTAACAGATAACCAAATTACTATCTGCCTAAAGAAAATAAGTTCCAACTCCACAAGGTCCCCTGAACAGCCTTCCAGTCAGCCCAGTTGCTCCAGGTCTTGGGCAAGCAAGTGCTCTCTCCCTCCTCCATCCATCCCCTGGAGCCTCCAGGGGCACAGACTCTAGAGACTCTTTTTGTAGCCATATCTGAGCAGTTTTGTAGACAGTTAGAGAGCTTTGTGTACCACTAAGCCACTGACGGTTAGATAAAATGGCTATCTTCAATTCCCTATTTCCACTTTGTCTACATGAGTTTTGCCCACGCAAAGAGTAGGAGGTTAAACCACTTACTATCCAAATTTTATTTTATTTTTTAAATAGACACCCCCCTCAATGATTTACTCAGGCTGTGTTGATTTTTGTTTTTTCTTTTTTTTTTTAACAAGGATTAACAGAACAATGTCAAGTCCAAGCCAGCCACAAACAAAACTCTTAAAGTAATACTCCACTAATCCTAGTTATCCCTGGCTTTATTATAGCTAATAATGGCCTTTTTTTTTTCTTTATTCTAATGGTATCCACTTAAATAGAAGAGGACACCCCCACACACACACACTATAAGCTGAGCTTCACAACTTCCTGTGGTGCATGAGAAAACCTGCAACAAAAGCCCAAATAAATATCCACTACTGAGTTGAACTAAAAGATAAAGGTGAAGAAGTAGGAGGAACACCACATTGGGGTTGTTTGTTTACTCAATTCCATCTTAATTATTTAGACTCTCATCTCACTAACAGCTGTGCAGGTGCTAACTTTACTTCAAGAAGGACCTACAGTTTTTGTTTGCATAAATCAAGTACGTTTAATCAAGTGCACATTAGCTCATCAACACATTGGATCTGATGAGGAACTTCGTAAGTGACAATGCCAAGCTATTTTGGTGAATATTCATTATAGAACAGTCTGACTGGAGGAGAGTGAGAACAAAATGACAGTAAAAGAACGGTAGCAATTACTTTACTAGCAGTTAAAGCTGCCATTAACTGCTTGCTGGCAAGAGCTTAAAGTTGCAAACCCCAATTTAAGCTTGTTACCTTAATTTTACAATTGTAATTCAATATTCAGAATGTGACACTAGTGTAATAAATACCTTCATTCAGTGCTTCATACAATAAATAATTTTAAAGTGTATGAAAAGTTTCAAATTATAGCCATTACAGAAATACAAATGCTTAGTATTACACCTTCATAAAAATAAATAAATGTGCAAACCATTTTTTCAAAACCAAGCCAGAATCCAAACCCATTAGCAACAAGTCACTGAAATTTTTTTGTTCGTAACAGGCATTCATGAAGAGATCTCCCTTTAAAACAGAATTTGTTCTTAGGAAGCTTCTGCATGCAAGGCAAACAGCTCCCAGTTTTGTAAAATTATATAAAGCCTTTATGCCACTTCCAACATCTGTAGGAAAATTCAGGCAGAAGAGGGCTGTGCCCTTAGTGAGGACATTTTACATAATAGGTCTTTAAGTCAGATGGACAAAACAAGATTTGGCTAAACAAAAACACTCTTCCTTCACTTGCTAATTCCCAGAATGGATAAACGAGGAGGAGAAGAAGAGGAGGGCTGTTTGGGTGCACTGCCTACTACATCCTTCTTAAATCCAGAAACTCGCATGTTGTGACCGACCTACTGAAGTCATGCAACCTCTTGCGCAGAGCTGCCTCCCTGCTACCACTGCCCACGGAGACACGGTACAGGGTAGTTCACTGGAGTCACATTTGCCATTTCAGAAAAACATAGGTGCTTACCGGCTCTGGTTCACAACTGCAGCTTGATTTAGCTGACCCCAGCTATTTGCCTTGTCCCTCTGCCAGGACAGAGAAACGAACAGGATGCTCATGCTCTTGGACTTCGCAACATTACACACTAACATCAACAGCCATAAAACACAGTTTATATTCATATGCCAGGCTGTAAACTCTGGCAGATTCAAAGTCCAATAGAAAACAAGGCTGAATGGCAGAGTAACCTCTGGCAAAGGGACAGAATGAACAGCTGGATGCTTTAGCTCCTGAAGCATACGTCAGAGTCACAAGTGTATTTATTGTGCTATCCTTCCCACATCGTCAACAATCCCGGAGTATCAAAGAAGTCTGATTATCAACGCTATTGTAACAGACTATCGCGAGCACCCAAAGCTTCAGGTGCATGTTTTGCGGGTTCATTTTACTACAAAACACATCATCACATTTTGGTGGGTTGACCCCAGCTTCTCACAGTTATGTCAGATCATTTAAAAAGCTTTTGGCACCAGAAGCCACCACTGAAACTCCTTTCCCAAACACTACCACCATTTACTTTCTGTATTGGTTTAAGTAATACATTCTAAGAAAGATAAATTTCTACTTCATGTGCAGTCAGACTAGGTTCCCACCAGGGCTTCAGACCCAAAAATATTCAAGGCAAGAAGGACAAGCCATGCCAGGCTTAGAAGCAGACTTCCTCCCTTTTGTTTTGCCTGGAAGCATGCTCTGTTCTGGCTTCTCCACCACAGGCAGCAGCCCCCGTACCCAAGTGCGCTTGGTCTGTCTCACAACCCAAGAGGCAAGCTGGGCATTAAGTGCCAGCCCAACCTGCAAATGTAATCACTCCCTAGCTCACAGTGAATGGGTCACCCAGCTGATTTGCCTACAGCATGATACACAATGCTGGTCCTGCAAGGCCAGTTATATATTTCAAGCTTTGGAAAGGGAAAAAAAAGGAGATTTTTCAGCCCAGCTTTGGAGTTGACGCCTTCAGAAAAGAACTGTAAAGCAAGCTGAAGCCAACCTAGGTACATACCAGCAGCCTATTACTTACCAACCTTTGCTTCCTTCTAGATTCCATTGTAATGAGAACATAAACAGTAAAATGTATCTCCCTCGAATGAATTACCTATTCAGAGTTCCCTCTGGTGTTCAATAAGCTAATCATCACACTCAAGGTAACAGCCTTAGTTACAAAAGCATCAAGTTCCCTCGCAAGCAAGTTCTCATTCCATGACGAGCTCAGCGATAGGGACGGGACGGCAGGGTGTAATTCACAGACAACAAAGGCAATGCTATTTGCCATGAGATTTCAGAGACGCGATAAACTTCCTTCTTTGTATATCCACCCGAGTGTCTGACTAACCCAGAAGGGACCCAGATCGCTATTGATCTCTTCTGTCTCCGGGTGTCACCGAGACTGGCGCAGTCTCGGAGAAGGCAAAGTCACAAGTCACAGGTACAGCCCAGCTACCCCGGGCAGGCAGAGGTGTTCTGTACCTCCCGAATAACTACGCCTTGAGTCACAAGCCTGTCCAGCCTCGCACTTTCATTCGCCTGCACGAAACACGAGCAAAGTACAGTGTATCTAATTAACAGTTCGGAAAGAAAGTTTAAAGCTGCCTCTGCAAAGAGACAAAACGCAGGAGCACCCGAACGAGCTCCCGAGCCGGCGGTGCGCAGGCGGAGCGCGGGGCCGGCGCCGGGCCGAGCCGCCACACCGGGGCTGCCGAGCCCAGCGCGCCGGGGGATTGCGAGACTCCCGGGAGGGCGGCTGACACCCCCCCGCCCCCCGCCAGCGCGGCTGCGCTTCGGCGGCGGCAGCGGAGGGAGCTCGGCCGGACCCTGGCGCCCCGCGGCTGCCGGGCGGGAGGAGCCGCCGCCCCGCGCCTCCCCCCGGCCCTGCGCGGCGGCTCGGGAAAGGCGCTCAAAGTCCGGAGCCGCCACTCGGGAGCCCCTTAACCAAAACCATCTGGGGCGCGGGCGGCGCGGCGGAAGCCCCCCGTCGCCCCAGGGGCCGCGGCCGAGGAAGGGGGAAGTTGCTTTGCCCGCGATTCAGCGGCTCCCGAGCCGGGGGAAGACCGGGAGGGGTGGGGGGGTCCTCGCCGCGAAATCCGCCCCCGCCGCATCCCGAGGCGCGCAGCGGCAGGGCTGGGGGCTGCGTTACCTTCAACAGGTGCAGGCGCCGGCGGGAGGGAGCCCCGCGGGCGCGGACCGTCCGAGGGGCAGCGACGGCGCCCGGGAGCCCAGGGCGGGCGGCGGCGGGCTGGGCAGAGGCGCTACGGCAGCCCCCGGCGGCCGCCCATGCTCCCGGCGGGCCCCGCCGCCGCCACAGCAGCCGGAGTCAGCGCGAAGGCGGCAGCGGCTGCAGCCACCTCCGAGAGGAAGGAGGAGAGCGTCGGGGAGCGAGGGAGGGGAAAGCAGAGAGAGAGGAGAGAGAAACCGCCCCGAGAGAAATCAATCATCACATGACGGTCGCGATCCGCCGCCGCCCCCCGACAGCCGGAGCCTACGCCGGGGAGCCGGGGAAAAGCTGCGAGGAGGGGACACACCTGTAGGCGCAGCACATATCCGCTGTGAGCACAATGCGAGACAGGAAACTGAAAAAACAGCCCAGGGAAGGAGAGAGGCTCCCGTTCGTCCCTCCTTCCCTCCCTCCCTCCCTCCCTCCACTCCGTCCTCCTCCTTTTCTCTCCACCCCCTGCCCCCGGCCAGGATCCGCTTCCAGCGCTGTCTCACGCAGGGGGATCCAGGCGGAGGCCTGGGAGGAGGCAGGGGCAGCACTTTCTCTCCCTTTTCCTTTCCCCGTCTCCGCTTTGTTTTGCCCGCCAGCCAGGCAGAGCCGGCGCGGCGGAGCGGGGCCGCCCGCGGGGCCGAGCGCTCCCGGGGAGCCCCGAGCTGGAGGCGCGCCGAGCCCCGCTGGGGAGCCGGGGTCGGGGCCGGCCAGCGCCCGGTGGGCAGCGCAGCCCTGCGGGCCCCGGGGCGGACAGCGGGGAGCGGGGCGGCGGCGGCGGGACTGCCGGGACTGCCCGGCCCGGCGCCTCCGGGCAGCCTCTGCCCGCGGCTGGGGCCGGCGCTGGCCGCCGTGGCGCTCCCCGGCGGGGCAGGGGGCACCGCTGGGGAAGGGTCTCCTGGCTGTTCTGTAGCCTTGGGGTACCTTGGCGTACTCCGGGGGTGTTCTGGGGACGCTCCTGCCTGCGTAGGGAACAGCGTCAATTCCACCCCTCACACCTGAGCAGAGGCTCCCGGGCTCCCAGAGGTTGCCTCTCTTCTTTCACACCCTGCCGTGTCGTGGGGCCCGAAATACGCCACTGGCAACGTTTTTAGTGAACTTGGAGTGCTCCGGGGTTTATCCCTCTCAGGTAAACTCTCTGTAATCACAGCTTCTGGAGGTCTTCTCTCTTTCTCAGGCACTCTACTGGAAAGCCTGTGTGCAAATTTCTCCTGTCTTCCCCCAGAAACATGCCAACAGGAGTTAATGCGGAGCCCACTGCCTCTGCCTGTGTGCAAACACAGCGTCGCCTTGCTTTAGCATGGTGATCTGCACCTTCGGAAGTCAAATTTGTCTCAACTGTGCCTAATGTAGGATAATCTATTAAAAAGAGGGATGCCTGAGAAGAATGGCTCAGGTAAGCTTTGGGCAACTTGTTAGACTTTGTCGGTAGCTTTCCATCAGTCAAATGTGGACCAGCAATGGTTCAAGGAGTAATTAATTGGCTGCTGTTGGCACTTTGAGTGCAGCTTCATTGAATGTTGTGTGCGTTGGGCTTCCCACCGAAACAACAGGAGAGAGCTGGTTCAAAAGCCACACTTCTCAAACAGCACCCTGGAAGTTGCTGAAAAATTGTCATTGCATCTCAGAACGGCAACAAATACCAAATAAACAAAAATCAACTCCAAAACCTGGGCAAGAGTAAAAAGTGAGAGACTGTTGGAGGAGATGTTAAAATCAGCTTTCAGACCATATCTGTGCGAAGTGCTACCACAGTCTTGGCAGTAGTTTGGGACCATTCAAACATAACGTGATGGTTTGTTGGCTTTTTCCACCTGGGGTTGTGCACAGGAGGCAGGCTGTGCTGGCTGGGTCTCGCCAGTCTGACCCAGTTTTTGTGCTAACCTCCACCAGAAGTCCCTTGTCCTTGTTTTTTGCCTCATTCCTGTTCTTCACCTGACTGGGCTGAGTCACTTGTAAGATGAGAAAGAACACCCTGGCGTAATTGTGGAGCGTTTCAGAAGATCTGAATCCTCCCTCTGTACTTCTTTGCTTGCTGGAAGAGGGACAGGGAATCTGAAGAGGAGGGAGGTAGGACTTCCCTAGAAAAATTGGGCTAGTCGCATCCTGCAAGCCCTGGGAGGGATCCAGGACAGAGAAACTCACAGGCTGCTAATGGGCTTGGTAAGACCTCGCTTTCCAGGCTGCTTTTTTAACGTCTGGGCTTCTGGCCAGATTGTGCCCAAATTTTTGGCAGAATGCCCTGGAATTACCGGCCAGGCAGCTCTCCTTGTACCCTGGCCTGTGAATCCCTGCCTCCCAGCACGCTCTGCTCCAGGGGCTTTTGCTGGGGGCTCTGTCACTCCACCCTGCCTGCTCCAAACCTAGTGATCTGCTCGACCTACTGAGGGGGGAAGCCCCAGGTGTGGGCCCACACCTGCTCGTCGATGGCCACTGGCCAGGGCTGTACTTGCCATACTTCTGCTGTCTCATGGTGGCTGTCCCCAGGCTAAATCTAAGCCTTAGCCCCCTCCCAGCACACCACACACTTCCTCTGACTGGAACAGTTTCTTCCCACCCCTCTTGCTCTGGCCTCATAACAGCCTTTTTTTCTTTTTTCTTTTTTTTTTTTTTTTTTAAGAAACCTGCCCATGGACACAGAGCCAGAGCAATGGTGACAGTTTATTTAATTCAAAAGAGGAGCTGGTGAAGTGAAGCTGTGCTGAATCCTCATCCAGTCCATAACACTTACCTGCTGTGCATTTGACCTTGCCAAGTTTGACAGGGATTATGAAGCTGAACTAGAGCTCGAGGTGGCCACACAGCATCCCATCCCAGGATAGCTGTGTTCTCTGCTAAGCCTCCATAAGTTACTGTTCTGCCAGGCACATGTGGATGTGCTTAAGCAGCAGCATGGCATGCTCTGGCTAGCTGGGTCACAAATGTGTGCCACAGCACTTTTGTTACTGAATTCAGTGCTGAATTCATCACTCAGCCCACTCACAAAGGTGCAATGTATTCACAAGGTGGTCTTCTGCCTCCCATTGGCCCTTCCTTGTCTTGAGGCCAGCATATTCTCCTCTCCCATGGAGAAGTATGTGATATGGGGAGATACCTCCCCAGAGAACCCAGATAAACAGCTGCACATCAAAACCTGCTATTTGCAGCTGAAGGATTATTCCCCTCCCTTATCACCACCCACCAAAAAAGAAAGAAAAAGAAGCCAAATCAAATCCTAAATGCAGAAATGCTTAGAAAAGAGCAACAAGTATCGAATGATTAACAGCTTCCCAGACCCCTGGGGATCTTCACTGTCAGTGTGTGCTTACACACACATAGTGTGCAGCTCAGGGGAAAGTCTTACTCTCTCCCTCTCCAGTGTAAGAATGCAGATAATGGGACTGCATGTGAATAGGACTCTAGTCCAGATTTCAATTTCCTATTTATTTCCTCCCTCTGCACTCCCTCTTTCTCTCCTCACCTTGTTATCACCCGTTCATTACGTGCATCCTTCTGTTTTTTTTTTTCTGCCTGTTATTATCTTTTACACTGGATGCAATGCCTGTGCCTCTCTCCTGCTTTCCTTCTCAGTGCCGTCAATTCTCAATTCTATCTAAGGCACAGCAATACACAGTATCCTTCCTACTGCCAAGACCTTCGAGGCCTGTAAAAAAGAGCCGAATTTCCAGCTGTCATTATTAAAAACACCTTGTTCCACGAGCAACAGAACTAATGAGGCTGAGTTTCCTGTGGCTTCGTCTCTGACTCACTCATTGCTATAACCTCATCTCCCATTTCTCTTTCATGTCCGATGTGACATCTCTTCTCAGTGGTGAGAGCGGCGGCAGCCGCTGTTGCTGGTCTGGATCACACGCGTGCTGCCTGCACAGAGCGGCTGCCTGCACTGCCAGGGCGACTGACTGCTGCCAAGCACAGCCCCTGAACAGCCGAGTTCCTCCTGCATCTCTCTGTTGGAAAACTAATTTGAGTCCCTAGTCACTGATGCTCACAAACCCCTGGGAACTTAATTATCTTTGAGGCTTCTACCTCTTTTATTCATTTGCTTGCAACTAGCCAATGTGTTCTGATGTTTTTATGAGGGGCTGATAGGCAAATAAACAGCCAGATGATTGATTATCAGCCTTTAGGAAGGACGGTTGTTGCCCTGTGGTCATGGAGATAACCTGAGAGCAACCCAAACGGCCAAAAAAGAACCTCATATCCTTTAAAATGATTAAAACTGCACTTCCTGTGTGCAGAAAATTTTGATTGTCTGTGTGCCCACACTTCCAGGCAACCTCCTTACATCCTGCTTGAGGATGTCCCAAGTCTCGTCTCTCTTCTGAAGGGTGGGGAGGGGGAAGGAAGGGGGAAGGATTCTTCCTTATGTATGCAGCAATGCATCTGCTGTACTGGGCAACAGCTGTAGTTGAGATTCAGTCTGCCATAGCACCACTGGTACCGCCATCCTTCGTAAGAAATTTATATCAATAATGGGAATGCAAAGAGCACAAGAAGTAGGACATTACCTGAATGGTTTTAGTCTTTTGGTTAAGATATAAACAAGGGCTCTACAAGACTTCTTCACCCTTTATCTGATGTCTTTGATTCTGACAGAGCACTGCATTGTCTTCTGCTAGTGGCTGAAATGACCCAAATATACATATTTATGTTTTTTACAGTCCATAAATCACCCTGGGATGTACTTTTTCTGGATGAAAAGTGCCAGATAAATCTAAGGTGTTATTATTAGATTTGTGAAATGTCACTGTGCACATCCTGACTTTTATGCCCTTTGCACCAAACTCACATGGCAGATCAATTTGTATATATTTAGGGGTTTTTTGGTTGATGGATTTCTCAGTGTCCATTTTCCAACAGTCCAGGAAAAAAATGTTTAAGGGCAAAATAACCTAAGGTTAATTGTACAATTCCCTTAATTTTTTTTTCTTTGATGCTGGAAAATATTTGAACCACCAGAAGCAGGTGGTTTTTGGTATTTTCTAACCAACCTTCGATACATTTGTTTACCCCTGTGCAAAATGTTACCCAGTCAGAAGTTTGCTTTTGTTTAGTTTAATAGACATTTTACATACACTTTACTGCAGATATAAATTGCTGCACAAAAGTATGAGATAGATAGAAAACCAGCAGGCCCTGGATACAATTTCCACGTGGAATCCGCAGAAAGCCTTATATGGATGTGTGCAGTGTCTATATGCATATGTAGAACTATTACAAGTAGCAGCCCTCGCAGTCAAGACTTGATGCTCTGACATTGCCCTGGTTGTACCTGATTGTGTGGGAGCCTGATTAAGAGATTCTTGGGTAATGAAGAGGTACATACAGGCAATGCTTGTATTTTTAATGCTACCTTGAATTTTCTGAGGAATTTAACTTAAAAAAAAAATCAAAATAGGATAAGAAATTTCAGCAGAAAGTTTAGTGTTGTTTCAAAATGCAGCTAAAATTAAAATGAATGTAAAATGTTGACAACTAATATTTGGCCCCACCCTTTTTTCCCTCCTCCTTTTTTTGTTTAAATAGACCCTTCACAAACACACACACCTGTATATATATAAACCAGACAAACCAGCATTTCCAACTTTAATTAAGGCAGCCGCCTACCTAAATTCCAAAGCCACTGCTCTGCTATCATGAACTAACCACTCATTTTAACCACAGCCAATATATTTACACTCAACAGTATTGCTAATTCTGCAACTGGTTGGAGAACTGGCTATTGGAATTAGTTAACTGCCATGCATGCTCCTATAAATACCTCTATATTGTAGAAAAAATAATAGAATCTCATTATCTACTAAAATTTGAATTAGTTTTATTACAGAGAGCTAGGCTGTGGGAAAGCAATTACAAGTAAGAGTGCGTGATTACAGTGTTCTGTTCAGAAGTGGAAAATCAGATTTAACTGTTCTGTGCTGGAAATAATGCATCTTTTTACATCAGTAACCTCAGATAGTGTATAATTAATATTTTCCAAACATATATTTCAGAAATTTTGTGTTTATACTATTCAAGTGTATATCTGGACTATAGTAGTTAAACATACAGCTGAAATAGTAGGTGTTTAATATGGTACAACAGAGTTAGAGAAGCATTTATCATTTTAAAAGACTTAGACCAATCAGAATTCATAAATGACACATCAGTTAAGATAGAAAAATAAAGTATTGACTCCTAACACAGAGGCTGTATTTTACCTTTTTATTTGTAGGAAGATTTCCAAGATAATATGGGTGTTTTAAATGACTAGCAGAGCTTCCATCATGTGATGGCAACTAATCAATAAATCATGTGTCATTGTTGTGGCTCAGCATGTCAAATAGCTGCATTTCATTGTCTGTATTTACAGGTTTTGAGCATTTTTTTTGTTGTACATTTCTAGCTCATTAGCCCTGATTTTGAAAGTGGTTATTTTCATGTCAATGAAATTGGTAGAAAAATCACGTCTTATCTGTTTCTGCCTCAGGAAGGAGATGAAATGGGATAATCAATGGGAAACTTCTGTTACTTAACACTGCTTGCCACCCCATGTGCATTTACTAAAGCAGCTCTTCCTCACAAACAATGTGAAAAATTAATACACGGCATCCTGCTAGACATGCTGGACATTTTGATGCTCATGGGAGATGGTAAAAGGATGAGTGTTTTCGAAAGTAGCTTTTGGCATACATAAATCATGAGTTTTGTACTGAGGCCTGGGACGTCCAAATCAAATGATTTTGGTTAGATAACAGCATGGACTAATAGAGTTTCAATTACCCTGCCCATCTCTGTTACTTTTGCCTGCCAGAATGCCAGAGCAATCTCAATCTGCCATATGAAGACTGCCCTACATGAGTAGGTGAAATGGCTGGTCAGTACACTTCCAAATCTCTGCTTTAAGAACAGTGGCATACAGCTGAAAAAGCGTTAACCTTTGTTATGATCTCCCATTGCCATTAATCACATTTTGAGCGCCTTTGCCACTGTGTCAGAGTACCTAAAGAAATGTTCTTGATGAAGGCAGTTGGTTCACTTGGACCCAGGCCAGAATGAAATGGTGTTTGTCTTCAGAGAGAGATCTACAAAGAAATGGCCAAAATGCAGTCACTTTCTTTTGTCTGCAGTAAATAGCCCTCATTCATCAGAATATTGCAAAATCTCAATGTCATCTATGCATCAGTCTCAAAAATGCCTTTTTTTTTCTTAACATTTTAGTTTATTAGAAGATTAAGTTATTTTCTTCTGGACAATGACTCAGGACATAATAACCCCCATGTTTATGACAGGCATGTCAGGTAAGTGGAACCTAGGCAATCTGAAGTGAATTGTGAGCATTTGTATAGGTTTCTGCAAGTACGAAACACAGATGCTTGGTTTTCCGATGACTCTGGTTTATGTATATATACATATGCGTGGAATCTGTGCTCATATTCCTTCCTGGATGCAGTGTAAGAAAGCCTGGGTCTTCACTTCCAAAGTGATTAATAGTTGAAGCTGCAGCTATATTTCACTCTAATAATTCTTGAAGAAACTGTGCTGCTCTGAGACAAGGCAGAACACAAAGTCTGGTATAAAATTTGTGAGAACTGAACAAAATTCAGTCACATCAAATCAACTACAGAACTGTCTTGCATGGTGGCTCAGGCAAATCAGGAATTTGATCATCTTTTAGATAGTTCTGCATATTTCTTCCCTTCAAGAAAACTTTTACAGAATAACTACATTACAGCCTCCTCCCCAGGCTCATCACGCAAAGAGGCACTGTTGAGTGCAGAAGTCCAGTACTGACGGCCCTCCACAACATGTGGTCTTTCTGCTGGGACCACATTTATTGCGCAACCTCATGCATGGAAGTTCACAGGCCCAGAGGGCTGAAAAGGACCTCTGAAGTGTCTAGTACATACCCCTGACTTGGAGCAAAATCATCTACACCTATATGTAAATTTTGATGTGTTTGCCCGTCTTCTAAAAATCTCCGTTGATGGAGGTCTAAGCATTCTGTAGGCCATCTATCTACTGCTTAACTGTTAATGTAATCCTAATACCCCATCTGAATCTTCCTTGCTGCAGATGAAATACTTTGCTCCTTATGCTAACAAGGATGCTGAAAGCAGATAGGTTGGGTTTGCCTCTTCACAAAAACCCTTTATGTATTTGAAAACTGTGATTATACCTTCTCTAAGCCTTCATTTCTTTACAGTCCTCATCCCCCATTCATTCAAACTTCTTATGTAGGTTGAATTTTCTAGTTCTCTTATTAATTTCTGGACTTGTGTAAGTGGGCAGCTTCATCCTTGAAATTCAGTTTTTAACAGCGGCCGTGATCCTTCAGCTGAGCCCTTACCAGCAGTGAATACCATGGAAAGATCACCTCAGGTGCTCTGCAAGTTGTACTGCTGTTTTATGAAACTTGGAAGTCTGAGCTAAAAGGGCTATGGGGAAATGGTGCACTGAAGTGAAGGAGAATTGAGCCATGCTGGTAAGGGAAGAGTAGAGCCTTGCACTAGATGGTTTTGCTTCTTTAAGTGTGGCGATGCTTCTAGTGAAGGTAAAGCCTACTATGATTAAATGCCCAATGCCAATGTTATAGTACCCTGAAGATGTTATTTAGTCTTGCTAGAGTTATTTTGTTTTGCATTTAGCCTCCTTTTTTTTTTTTTTCTGAGGAGGAAAAGTAACAAAATATAACTTAAATTGCAAAATAAGTGTCCAGGAGGATTAACTTCACTGCCATTAAAGAAAATAACCAAACTTACATGTAGAGGTCTAACCAGACAATGGTGGAATTAAGCCAGGTCCTGCTTAGCTGTCCAATGCCCAAATTAAAATACCCTCTCAGTGCAAGTCTAACACAGTGATGTGACTCCTGGGGCAGCCATCTCTCACCTAACAGCTTGAAGCCTGAGCCTGAGCCGAGTCTGAAGTTGTGTTCACCTACAGATATACTAAAGCAGCAACTGGAGCTTGTAGCCAGCAACTCCCATCTCGCAAATCTTCACTCTAACTACATTGCTGCTACCTTTGGCACCCCTCCCAAGCAGTATGCTCAGCATGGTGCTACATGGAAGTGAGCAAATGAACACTGAGAGTAGCAAATGATGATTAATGAACACTGTTACACTGCCCTTCCCCTCCCAGCATGTCCCTGAAAATTAATTTCTTCAGGAGGGGTTTCACATTATGGCTAAGCTGGTCTAAGGTTCTCTTCCATGACTGATGGTCCCCATCCCCTTACCTGCTTCTGGCCATGTAAGCCCCCAGCATCTCTTGGTCCAGCTCTGGTACATATCTGATCCCATAATGAGCCTTTTTTGGGAGCCAAACATCAAAAAACAAGAAAAAGTGTATCTTTTTTTCTGTTTCCAGAATGCCTGATGATATTGCTCCCAGAGATGGTTTACCACAGGGTCAGAATAGTGCCAGCAGCAGCACATGGATTGGAATGGGGTGAGGGAGTGGGACATGGAGGTAGCAGATCACTAGATCAACCACTGGGTCAGCCTCAATATCCCTTCTTGCTGTTAGAGGGGCAAAGAAGTCATGGGAAGCAATCACTAGGTGCTCCGTTTCTGTTTTCTGTTCTGAAATCTGTGTTTTTAACTACTTGAGCTTCAGCTCCTACAGTCCTCTGAAGTTGCAACTGTCTGTGCTTGAAGTAGGTGGGAGGCTTAAGAATGAGAATGTTACAAAAAGGCAATGCAGTTTTAATGCTTCTTTGATCATCTGCTTTTTTCTATTTTTTCTGTAAGATATTCCCCCCCAGGCCAGTCCCAGAGCAGAAGCCAATAATGCAGTAGGAACATTCACATATTAAGCTTTCTGCATACCAGCTATCAGGGGGCATAAGAGCGCTGTGCATGTGAACGCCTGCTGCCATCCGCCTTTCCTGCCTCCATCACTTACAGAAGGATGGAGGCAGCAGGAGGGTCAGCAGAAGCCAGAAATCAGGCAGCATGAGAAATGGCTGGAGAACTGCGACTGACAAGGGGACTTGTAAGAGGCAAATTTTAAAGCCTCATTCAGTTTTCCTTGTTAGGATACTGTTAGGCTTCCTACAACAATGACAAGCCTGATATTATCTAAGCAATATTGTACGGCTGAGAGCTGAATGAGCTCTATGGAACACTGGAATCTCTCCCTAATGTTTTACTTTTGATACTCAGGAAATTTTGTTCTGCACTTCGACCAGAAGAGAAATCATAATTTGAATAAAATAAAGAAGCAACCAAACATTTGGCAAATACATTATTTTAATTGTAAATGTGGTAACTATTTGGAAATGTTGATATTTTCTGGCAAGCACAGTGCACACATGTATGTTATTAGTCACCCAACACATTAGATTTGTGATAAATATACTTCTTAAAATAGATTTGCTCAGTGTTTAGAACTTTTGTCTTCTTTATTCAATAAATCTCCAAAACTGTAGCAGATGGAGAGGGGAAAAACATTTTTGACCTCAGAATGGAATAGTTTGATGGAATGTCAGCAGACAGATGACTTCTCTGTATTAATAGCATCATATTCAAAATGGTTACTACTGTGGATCACAGCACTGTATTACAGGCTTATGATAAGTATTGCTATAAAACACATTTAAATCTAGTTTGGTAAGGAAGGGTAGAAAGAAAAATAACTTCATGTACTTCATCTGCTCCTGAATTCTTTAGCAGTTTTTGTGGCTTGACATACATTCTTACTTTTACTGTGTTTTCCTAGGGAAATAAAGCTTATGCAGTGAGGTTTTGGATTTTTATCTGTTGACCCATAATAAATTTGGAACCATGACCTAATTTCAGATTTCATATATATTAAAGTCCTGGAAATTTAGTACAAATAGGTATAGAGGTAGAAGTAGCCACATCAGTGTCCTCAGAAAGGAAAAATGTGGTATCAGCGAGTTTGTTAAGCATCAAGGGATTCAAACAGGAGAGAGATTTAAGTATGTTTCAGGCATGGGAAAGGGTTCAAATGGTTGCTGTCACAGTTTTGGACACTGAAAAAGAGCCATAGGATCAGCTACAGAGCTGACTGGTTTTGATAAATTCATTATCTTTCTTTCTGTGCAATATATCCCTATAAGCAGGAACATGACTGTTCTGTGCATTACACAGAATGAAGGAGAGATTTTGCTTCACTTTAGTTGCTTTGGGTATTATTCATAACAGCAACAGCTTACAACCAAAATCTTGTTTCTCTCTGAATGTTTGAGATATGTGACCCACTGAGAACTTCTGCAGGTTTGCTCTCCTGGGGAGGCTGGTAGAGGGGTGGACTCAAGTCTTGATCTCACCAACGTTTGCAGCCCGTTGTTAACTCTGTGCATACTGATAGCCCAAATGGGAGTGTTTTTATAGGTTTAAAATGAAGCACATGTGTAAGTGTTGGCAGGGTCAGTTCCCAGGAGCTCTGTGTTTCTATCAGCTAATGGAGCAGATCTCTTAACTCAGGTGAGGTTGACGTGGCTGCCTTACAGAAGGTTTAATTCTCACTGACAGCTCATGTTAGCAGCTAAGTTTTCACATTGTTTCTTTGTTTTCACATGGTGCTTTGCCAAGTTATTAATACCTTTAAACTGGTGCATGCCTGCAATTACGTGTGAAAGCAATATTCATTGTCTTTCCAAAACATGTGCTGCAGAAGTCCAAGAGAGAAAACTAAATGAAAGGTCTTTTTAGTGTGAAAAACATGTCAATCTATGCTAACAGCTGATTTCAGCAGCCTCTTCTGTCACACTCCTGTGGCCAGGAAAAGGAAGGTTCTTTCTTCCAAGAAAATTGCCCCCCTAACGTTACTCCGAGGCAGGATGAGGAGAGTGAAGAGGAAATTAGTGTTTCTTTTTTGGTCATTTTGTTCCACTCAAAGGCTGTTAGCAGCCAATGAAAGCAGTTGTGCTCCTGTTGGCTGCCACCTTTGTGTATTAGGCAGAGGGAAATGACAGCCTGCTGCAAAGGAAGGACCTTTTTCACCAGAAATCATTGAAATTCCCTTATCCTGGCCCTGAACAAGCAAGCAAGGAAACAACAGCAGGAGACAGCGCGATGTGTTGGCAATAGAGAGGAACAGCCATGGAACAATTGATGTGAAAGCCTTCAGCTGAAATCAGCATGTGGCCTATGCAGCCGGCCAGCCTGGCGGCCTGTAGCTGCAGTGAGGTATTTACGCCTCGGACAAAGTAAGAAGAGTGCTAAGAAGAGAATGAGAGAATCATTAGACTGTGTTTATTAACACAGTGCTTTATCTTCAGAGTGTTGCACACAATTAACCAATATATTCAGCAAGAGCAGTAAATGGATAGCATTCATTATCACTCAGTCACTATCTTACAAAACAGATTTAAAGGGTTGAGAAGAAGATGCACTTGAAGCCTTGGCAAGACAGATTTTTAATCTACTGTTTGAACTGGTGCAACAACATTTTGAACTACTTTGTACCACCTTGTCCTTTTAACCTCTGTTTCACCAGGCAAGAATCGCCCATGGGGCTGAGAGAGTATTTCAGTGTCCTCTTTTATCACTTTAGTATCTGTCCGTTAGGAACCAGAATGAAATTAGTTCACTTCATAGACAAATCTGATTACTCTTGGATGATAGTTCTCACTTTCAGTCATTAGCAGAAATGGTCTGAACATCCTCACCAAGTTGCACCTGGCCTCTGGATCCAGGGGAAGCTGGGTTGGAGCTGTGCTTGGTTCCAGGGGAAGCTGGGTTGGAGCTGTGCTTGGTTTGAACCTAAAACATGATGCCTTCTCCAGGTTAGGAGAGGGTGGCCGTTCAGAGGTGTTTGGATCAGTCCCTAACGCCTGGGTTGAATTTAAGCCACTGGCAGCAGCAAAAGAAATCTATAGCCAGTCCTCCAAGGCAGCCGGATTCCAGTTAACTTCTGATTAGCTACAGAAATGATACCTGAAGTCAGACATTCCATTCCTACATGCTCTTGCACAATAATACATAGATTACAAGACAAAATCAATCCCAGGAAGAGAATTCAGATCTTCTAACATAAAACAATACAGTGGTGCTGTTAGTTGTCTAAGTATTATCATCTAGTGAATAACAGATCTTTTCAAAGTGATCTTGTTCATAGGACAAAGTCACTTCAATGTGGATGCACAAGTACCAGTTCCAGGAAATACTGGCAATCTTTTAATTAAGATTTTTTTTTTCTCTCTCTCCCTCCCACCATGACTCTTTTTTTCCCCAAAGAAAGCATTTCACAATGGCAGCAAGAGGAAAAATCTGTAAAACACCAGGTCAACAAGAAGGTCTCATTTCTATCAGATTTGTTGGGAACCTTTCGATTTTTTTTTTTTTTTTTGAAGAGGGGTCTTCTAGTGCTGCTTGCTTCTGTGGAGTCTTTGTAATTTTAGACCATTTGAAATGACTCTGAGCAATCCTTTGCATGTTTTTTAGTGCTCTGCTTCTGTTATGTTTAGTTTAGTGTGTGAGAGATTATTTGTTCAGCTAGGTTTTTACCTGTGATAACAGCCTGATAAATAGAAAAAGGCAGTGATTAATTTATGTTGTTATTAAACTATCAAAGCTTCAAGTACTACAATATTACAATATAAATATTGTGAATTAAAATCTAAGAACTGAGGAAATAAAAAAAAAACCTAGAAAGGTCTTTGATGGTACACACTTTAGTCCAATTTGTACCAAACAGTACATCTGTATCTGGCCATACAGAGAGCTCAACAGCCTAAATTGCAGGTCCAAGCTTTGCTACAGATTTCTGTGCTGCCTTAGATCACCATCAGCAACTGCATTTTTAAAACAGCTGCTGATGTACAACGTTTCTGTCTTTGTATGCCCTAATGAGAAAGTAGCAGTCAATCCGGGATGGCTCCAGAGGCCTTGGTGCTTCAACTGTTTGGCTGCAAGGGGCCAGGCTAGGCACCCAGCCTGTTGGAAGTGAAATGAGGTCTCCCTTTGTTGCACACATTCACGATGACAGGAGCTGTATGTGTACACTGTGGCATGGTAACATGACTGGTAACTGCAACATTTTACATTTCCTTCCAGCTGTAGCTAACTATCCCAAAATTTATTATGTTGCTAATGCCAACACATTACTTTAGAAATTTAAAATATGCATGGGCCAAAATACTTTGCTTCTTTGGGATTTTTCATTTTATAGCTGTAATTTCACAAAAAATCCACTGTCGATTTAGAAATTAATGGTAACCTACAATATTTCATGTACCCAGAGTATCATCCCTTTGCAGGCCAGGAGAAAAAATTCCAGTAGCTGGATTTGTAGCTATTGATTCTAAACGGTATGACAGCAGGACCACAACATTTCTGTTCTTAAATTGTACTGCAACCCATACATGGATTAGGGGCCCAACCTCTGTGCCTAAACAGGCAAAACTCTTGAACTATCAGCATTCAGCCTTACTTCATCGTTCAGACATGACTAAAGATTTTGGCAATTCGAAGAAATGTACGCACTTTCCCCCTTCTCTATCCGTGCAGAGTGTCATATGGCTGGAGGGGGCAGCTCAAATGGCACTAGGGTGAGAGATGTGCTGCAGCCTGCTCGGAGCCACTGTGGTAGGAAAGGGAAGGTGGTACAGGCTGCCCGGCTAGGGTCTGGAGGATAATGGCTGTTGATATGAGACAGCCCTTTAGGCAAAGTGCCTAAGACCCAACACAGAAAAAAAAAAATGTAAAGGACACATAGTGTGAACTTCTTAGCAGGATGGTTGCCAGACTGCTTTGGCTCTCGCTTGTGGAATCATCTTAGATGTGCCGCTGAAGTGTAAAGGTGTTGAACCGAAATGCCACTTCTCCATGGGCACCTGCTCTCCCGTGGTGTAACAGCAATTGCTCCTGAATGCCCCTTCTTTCCTGGTGGTGGCAAACTGCCTTTGTGTGAAGGGGAAGCCAAGATACTCTGCAAGTAACACCCTCAGTACTATGGAAAATTTTAGAAAATATAATCAGTCTTTGTCATGCTAGGATTCAGTCAAGGCTGTCACAGCAAGGAAGAATGGAACTGTTCTTGGCTTCAGCCATTGCCTTGCTCTGTTCTACATGTGTACTCACCTGTATGGGCTGCTGGACTTCCACCATTGTGCATTGCCATAGTGTCTTCTTCCCCAGAAACCTGGAAGATCCAGTACCTCCACCTGACTCCAAACTGGACTGTGATGGGCAGAAGCAGTATGCAAATAGCAAGCTCATGTCTGATAGCAGAGCAAAAGCCAATGGCTGTGACTAATGGTGCTGGATTGTCCCATCAGGTCCTGGACTTTATGGCAAAATCAAAATCTGGAGGTGAGATATGGTGCATGATAT
Organism: Strix uralensis; assembly: GCF_047716275.1. Taxonomy (NCBI): domain Eukaryota; kingdom Metazoa; phylum Chordata; class Aves; order Strigiformes; family Strigidae; genus Strix; species Strix uralensis. The sequence continues at coordinate 23,361,396 of NC_133976.1, forward strand.
TTAAGATGAATGTTCCAGTTCTAGTAAATATCCAAAGAGACAGAGGAGACAGATCCTGAATTTGCATTTAAATGAAACAATAATCAGATGGGGAAAATGACCTTTTGCTGAAGTAAGAAGAGGCAGGAAAACTGGATAGAATGCCTATGGGCAGCAGTGGGAAAGCCAAAGACTGCAGCATGCACAGATAATATCTGGCTTACAGTATCTACTGGTACAAAGCCACTGTTTTTTCCAAATTGATTTGAGCCTGCTGAATAACTTTACTCTGATCCAGACATTCGCATTCTGTGGCTTCCGGGTTTTTGACCTAGCACTTAGGATCCCTGAATCTGGGTTTGTGAGTGAACAAGGGTCCCAAACAGACAGTTAAACAGCACATGATTGCGGCTCCAGTTGTTTTGTAGTGTGACTTGCAATTGCTTTTTAACTCACTATTCCTTCAGGCAAACAGACTTTTTAATTCCTGTGCCTTTCACGGGAAGATTTGCAGATCTGCCCTTAACGTTTTGCTTCATCTGATTGTTGTTAATAAATACCACGGACTTGAACTTGAATTCTCTGCCTGGAGAGAATTTTTGTTTGCTTAAGAGATGATCAGCCCATACAGTGAAATTCTGAACAAAGCTTTCTGCAACTCGAAACTGTATTTCCTATGTTGCTTTAAAGTTAGTTTTGTGGTATTCAGAGATCTGTGCATTACACAGTAAATGATTTGTCCTGCCACAGTGTCCTTCATCAGTGTGGAAGGAGTGAGATGAATTTCTTGGACAAAGATTCTTTTAGGGTTAAATTTTAGGCTTGTTTTTTAGAAAGCCACATCAGTCGTGATCTAATTGCACTATTTCAGCAGAACTGACATTTAAAGTATGTGATAATTCTACCACTTCAGACAACCACTGTTTCAAAGACTATCTCCTAGAAACTAAATTAAGGATCATCTAGATTGAAGTAAGAAGGGAATTTGAGATATACTAGCATTGAAAATGTGCAGGCGGCCAGTCAGCCAGAAAGTTTTCACTAACCAGAATTTCAAGTCTTCTTCATTCTACTGACATAAATTTATTGGTAAGAAGACAGCTGGGTTTGGTTTTGATGCTTAAAACTGCATATTGGGAGAACTGTCCCATGGATTAGTCTTAATAAATGTCACTCTCAAAAGATAACCAGCTTCAAAATCAGTCTGTCAATCCCAACCATGTACTTGTGGTTATTACACTCTTTGTATTAAAAGTAACTTCTCACAGTAAAATGTTGGGAGCGGAGATACTGTGGGGTGTCTGCCTGGAAACCAAGCTGCGAGGGGCTTATGTGAAATGGCTGGACAAAGCAGAGCAGGCAGCAACTGTTCCCTTGCTCCTCCAAACATTAGCATTGATAGCAATAAAGTGAAATAAAATAACATAATCCAAACCAGCACATTTCTTGTCTTGGTTTTCAGCCAAGTCATATGTCAGTGAGTGTAGATCTTTGCCTCCCAAAGGCATTTGCCTTCACTCTGCCTCTCTAAAAAGCAGTTCCCATTGCTGTTCAAGGCGTGCTTAACTTGGGAAGGAAAAGATGAAGGTTAGGTACTGGCACAGGGTCTTGCCATAACATCGATTTATTTGTTTCTCTTTTATAGCAGCACAGTTAAGAAATGTGTGCTTATTTTGATTGTAAAAACAACCCTCTCTTTACATTCCTATTTCTTATATGGCATCATAGTATTATAATGCATTTTACACATGCAAGCGTTGTCCTTGCATGAAGAGCTTGAAATGTAAAAAGAAAATAAGCCAAAGCAAATAAACACAAGCTAAAGCAGAGGACAGAAGCACAGGAGAAAGGAGAAAAGAAAATTGGTTGTTTGGCAAGGTAAGATTTAGAGGGATTTTGAAAACAACCTGGAGGTTGAAGACAGAGTAGTTATTCAATTGCAGAGACCCAAATAGACTGGGAAAACAGTGAAGCAAAACAATAAAGCAAAAAGAATAAGAAGAGCAGAGAAATCAGGAGGAATGGAAAATAAAAACAGATGTTCGCAGTTTCAAATGTATTTAGTTTTAAGGACCATTTCATACAACAGAACTTGATATTTAGTGTGGAGAAAAGATGTGAACACTGACCTGATGGAGTTAAGGAGATGGTCTCGGCATCAGTAACCTTTGAAACTTAACCACTGGACATGAATAACGAAAGGGAGCAAGTACTGAAACTGTCTGGGCCATTTGAGGAAATGCTGGCTGGCTGCACTTATGAGGCCAGACTGCAGTGCCTGCCCACTCAGCCTCAGCCGGTGTGGCTGTGGACATGCTGCATTTTAAACTCATGCTTCAGTTCTCCAGCTGCTTCCTTAACCCAGTGTCATTGTGGAAAACACTACGGTGAAGGGGGCCAAATAACCATGTGAATAAATACATTCATGCCTGAGACACATAATCGGACTCTGCACAAGAGCCAGATGGGACATATTCTGATGTACAGTCCAATATTCTGCTTTCTTGGTCCTGCACAGCAGGGTTCCTGGCAGGCAGGTTTATTAGCAGAGTCACAAGTACCAACGTTGTGGCCTAGCTTCGCTACACCTCTCTCTAATAGTCTTTAATTTGATGGGAGTTGCTTACCACTAATGACACCCAGCTTAAAAACCAGAATTCTATTTGCATAAGCATTGAGGGATGCAAAGGCTCTTAGCACTTGTATTGCACTTTGGGTAAGAGGTGGAAGTTATGGGGGAGAACTGTCATTCTGGGGTCCTTGTAGGCCTGGTTGGGATCACTTTAAAAATACTGTCTCCTTTCTGGGCATTAAATTTTAGGTGTACACCTGCAATAGATCATAGTAGTTTTTCATTGTGGATGAGGATGGAAAAAAATTCTTTAAAGAAGAAGCAGTTGAACCTGTTCACTGTCTTGATTTTACTGTAGCTTTTCATACAGCCTCACATGACATTCTCATAAGCAAACTCGAGAAATATGGTAAGTTTATCTGAACCAGAAGCTGAATACACAATGACTGAAAAATTCTGCTTAGAGCAATTTAAAGTTTTATAGAATGCCGAGAAATACAGAACATTTATCGTCATGAAAAGGTTGTTATGCAGCCACAGCTTTATTAATCAATAGCCTTATGTTGGAAGTAAGGGAATGATTAGAGAAGATGCAGTTCCATTATTTATGGGGAAGTAAGCAACTAATGGACAAAATAGGAGGAAGACTGAAACATTCAGTGCTTTTCTTTGTCTCCACTGTTTAAAAGAAACCCTAGCTGTGACCACAAATTATTGACTATGAAAAAAAGAAAAGCTGGGGACAGTGAAGAGGGAAAGAATGGATTAAAATAAATTATATTTATAAAGTTAAAAGAAAGATACTGAAGCAAATTATTAATAATTTCAGGCCCCTAGATTTGTAAGAAACAGCCAACATGCATTTATCAACACTTACATAATTTCAAATCAATCAGACTTCCTTTCCTGGCAGGCTAACCAGCTTAGAAGATAAGGGGAAGCAGTAGAAATAGTATATCTTGATTTTAGAATAAGTTTTGATACAGAATCATGTGGCTGACAATCCAACGAAACAGGATTAAGATGGATTTACACAGAAGGTTGAAAAGCTGCATTCAGAGAAGTTACCAATGGTTTCTTCTCAAACTGGGAGGCAAGAATGATTCTAGTCCTCTGCTACTTTCATCAACAGTGAATGATGAAGTAGAGAAGAAATCTATATAGATGCAAACATGATGGAAAGGATTACATACCCTCTGGAAGACAAGATCAAATTTCAGGATGACTTGGGTAAACAGAAGAAATGGTTCAAAACAGTAAAAGAAAGTTCAATGAAAAGGACAAAATGGTACGCTCAGGGAGCAGAAGTTAGTTGACAAACATGACAGCAAGAGGCAGCAGAATTGACAAGGGGGTAATTGCAAGCATATATTAATGCTGTTGCGTTTAATTCTTGGTCATCTGAGGGAACACATGCAGTTTGGGTCCTACATTTTAAATGAGGATAACTGAAGAAGGTTCAGGGAGGAACTACAAGAACACTAAGGGTTTAGAAAAAATGATCTAGGCTGTAACTCTGAGAGAACTGTTTTCTGGTACTGAAGAAAGTAGATTGTGAGGATATGCTAAGAGTCTAATGATATATAGTGATACCAGGAGATCATTCTACAAAACAAAACAGCAATTAGATTTTTTCCACTTTTACTGAGTGCAGGGCAAGCAGTAGTGCATTTCATTTGTGTCAGAAAGACTCAGTTATACAGCAAGGACTGGTTTTGCTATTTGCTGTTTTATTTGTTGTTAGGATAGGGTACACCAGTCGGTTATGGGGAGGTTGTAGAATTGCTGTTGTTAAGGAATTAAAGAGGCATCTGTCATGAATGTTCAAATTACTGTTAGTCCTGTTTCAGTGTAAGGAAATAGACTGGAGACAGGCATGCCTGGGGTGCGATGAACATCTGAATCACCTGGACATGCCTCTTCACAGAAACTAGAGAGGCAATATTACGGTATGTAGGCTCCAACTTAGCTTCTCCAGAGTTAACTGGGGAGACATTTTTAGGCATTTGGCTCTCACCTGTTGTCAAGATCTTTGCATTGCTATTGCTCTCTTAGGTCCAGTTTATCATTCCCCATTTCTCATTTGGGAGGACTGGTTGGCACACGCTCCACTGGCGCTTGTGTAGATCTGCTAAGGGCATGGTGCTGACTGCCATTTTCTCTAAAGCAATGGCAGCTGAAGGAGGGCTTGCTTTCATCCTTTCACCCTGTCCTTCTCTTCATCTAATATCATGCTCTCAGATGTATCACCAGGGAAACTATCCCACATCAAAAGTAAGAGGTTTTTATTACTGGAGTTATTTGGGAATTCTTGCTATTTACTTGTGTTTTGCATGACCCAACAACACTCATCTTTGGGCAGCATAGAAAGAGATCCTTGTATGTGGGAGTTTCTGACATAAGCACCGCTGCCAAGAAGTGTGACATGAAATCCTACTCTTTGCCTGTCAGCTTGTGTCACTAAAACCCTTACAACAGCTTTTTCTCACCAAAGACTTCGTCTGACTGTATAGGAAGATATCAGTACATTTCCAGCATCTGATAGGGTGTAATAATGTTCTGTCCTTTCTGGTGTCTAGTGTAGCCTCGGGTTAACAAAGTGCTTTGAGTGTATGAGAAAGGAAGCAGCGTAACACAATGTGGCAAAGGTTCCGCTGGCTGACTACGCACCAGTTTGTTATCCAGATACCAACACCCAAGGTGCTTTGAGCTTCTCCTTCTGTGTGGGCCCAGATCTGGTTTCCAGTCTTGAGCTCCCTTAGGAGCCACTCTGAAAGCTGCAGTGCTTCTGGGAGTCCTGGCTCCCTCCTCAAACACGGATGTGCTCACAGGCTCAGGAGATTTGCAGAATGCATGAGCAAACAAATTTGGCACAATATTTCTAGGCCTCCTATTTTTACTCAGAGGGGAAACCATGAGAGGTTCCACACCCCTACCAACAATCCAGGAGATCTCTGATGCGGTTGGCCACTGCCTGGGAGCAGGGGAGGGCTCATTCACACCTAGTCGCCAGACTGCAAATGTGGCACCTCTTTAGTTCTCCCCGCTGAGGCGTTCAGAGACACGCCCCCCGCCCCCCCCAGGTGACTTCTGGCCAAAATCACCTTCTCTCTGCTCTCTTGAGTAAGAGCTGGTTTATTGCGAAGGGTGATTACATTTCAGTGGGAGAGCACTTAAGCTAATTGCTTGGTATTGTTACTCCTGTGCCAACATTCCTCTGGAGTTTTAGTTCAAAGGCCTCTGTTGCAATCAAAATACTTTGCTGTTTGACATAGATATACCCAGAGTTCATCAGCCGGAAGAGAATGACTGTATTGTGTGGACAGAGTGCACAGATATTGTCAAGGGAGCAGGTAACCAAGAGTAAAATCCGAGGGTGAGATTTACTGTTTAGGTTCCTGAGGGTGAACGGTGCTGAATAATTGAGAAGCCCTTTTCCTGCAGCTGGTGCCGTATCGAAAGGCCATCAACGATGCTCCTTCTCATCACCAAAATCTACTTTATTGCTCAATTTCATGTCTTGATAAATGCAGTGGGGATATTTATATCCAGTTCACTTGTTCAGCTTGATAAGCCATACAGAAGCAGTGAACTTCAGGCCGTTTCATTTGATAGAATTCCCAGTCTACTATAAAAAGAAAAATATCTGCAAAACTGAGTCTTATTGCTATTTACAACGCATGCTGTGGCTTTTTACTGTGAAATATTGTGACACCTATCAACAAAGTTTAGTGCAGACAATTTCTTGGGAAAGCGTGTGACGAGTATGAAATTCACAGCTGGTATATGGAGGGGTTATGGGTGGAATAGTCACTTTCTAGAGGGACCATAGTCCATGAATCTTTGTAGAGAAAACAATGAGAAAATAATGAAAAGCATGTGTTTTCCTGATTTTTTTCCCCTCTGTTCAAATACAAATGATTTATTGTGGTGCCTTTTTCTAAAACATTGCTTTCATGTAGGCCATGCATTATATTTGGTAAGTTCGATATACACTTGTGTATGTATACACACATGCTTCAGCATACATCACATCTTTTATTGGTGACTCCCTCTTCTACCCAGGTAAAATCTGAAGTGCTTTCCAAACTTTAAAACAGATTAGGGAGCTTTTTTGTTGGCATGTGTAATTGCTTTGCCCATTTTTATAGGGAAGCTCTTTAGCGTGCAGCTATTCTGCACAGTAGTTTAGAACAGTAGAGCCAAATGAAATTATGGTGGGAGTTTTCAGCAGACAGGCTGTAATTATCCAGTTTGGAATTTGACCAGAGTGAAATAGAAGCTTGCCTACCAATAAACATACTTGAAGTAACATGTTTTCGAAGTTTTTAAACAAAGAATCTTGTTTGGATGGTGAAAGTGCAAGATGGGAGTCATAAAATCCATATTGCTGTGGCATATATTTAGTAGCTATACTGTGAATTATTTAAGATCTCCTTCCCCCTGTTTTTTTCATCAAAAAGGAACAATGGTATGGGGCTGTACCGCCACTTACTCGCTTCATTTTTACCCTGTATTACCTCAGAAATGATGATGGGGTTGGCAGGAATACCTTGGTCAGTTTTATCTTCTGTTGTTCAGTGCTCACTGCGTTCTCATCTGTGACTCCAGAATGGCCTTGCCTATGCAGGGCCAAATTCATTACCATGGCAAGGACAACTGTGTGATCATTTGTCTGGAGTGGCTCTGCCCTGTGGAATTATTTCTAGTTTTAGTAATTATTTCATTTTCAAAATAGGATTGCCATTATTTTTTTTATTTCAACATGGTATTTTCCCATGGCAAGTTATTCTATGGTGGCTGTGAGCTGCTCTGTTGTAGGCAGTCTCCTTGATCAGGACTTTTGCATTCACCATCAGATCTGTGTGGAAACCACTAGCAATAATAAATTACCATAAGGGAGGTAACTGTGATACAGCAAGCCAAAGCAATGCTTCAGTTATGAAACAGCTGCATGAAAGTGGGGATTTGTTTTCATGTTGAAATTTTCCCTGTAATTTTCACACCAGTATGCTTCACATGAGTTTTAAAACTTCCAAGTTTTGTTGGCCACTACTTTGTCCATCGGTTTTGGAAAAGATGGAGAGAGCTTTAGCAATGCACAAAATGAATCACCGTACATGTATATACTTGAAGTAAGGCAGGGCAGAAGTGACAAAAGATTGATTTGCCCAGAGTTGACCTCAATTACTGGTCTGCTGCAAGGGATATGCTGGGGCTAATTTTGCTGTAAGTTTCATGTCACATGAAAGTGGCAATATGGGATGAAGTGCCATCATGATATGCAGAGAAGGGTAACTAATGGGAAAGTATGAAAGAGTGAAGATCATGCAGAGGCAAACCCAGTAACCTCTCAGGCTCAGCTTCTGGATATGCTTCAAAAAACCTCGGAAACTCAGTAAAGCTAAAGTATCTATACTCAGTATAATTAAGGTTTTATGACAAAACTCAAATGCTTATCCAAACTATCAGTGTTCATTGCAAACCTTACCAAGCTAGGAGGTTGTCTTTTCTTCAGAGAGGATTTTCACCGACGACGTTCTGTCACAAATCTCTCAGGAGATGAGCTCAGGAGACCTCAGAAGACAGGCAGCAGCTCTCTATCATGCACTGTGCTGCAGTCAGGAAGAGCACAGAAGCTCTTTCTGATGCTACATCCACAGTGATGGGATTTTTTTCGAATGACCTAGAGAAAAGCATAAATTCTAGCCATGGGCTCTATGTAAATGAGTCAAAAACATTCCTAACTGGATGGAGCAGTTTTATAATTTTTGTGAAGCAGAACCAAAACAAGCTTGCGATGTTGGAGCTACGCAGCTAAAAATGCACTTAAATTTTTGTAGTCACCCTGAGAACATACCACACATACTTTCACACACAAAAAACTAGACATATAACCTTTTCCCCTTGCATTGCTTCATTTTTCCCTACTATTTCACAAAGTAGCTATGTTTTCATTAAGGACAAAATATGTTGTGAATTTATCACTCAGCTCAACACACTGTCATTCTTTCTTCCATTACTTCCAACCTAGTACTTCCACTTTTTTTGATATGGGATATTATGTAAGGTTGGATTCTGGTCTTCATTAATGTGGTAGACCTCTGAAGGCATGTCATTGGCTGCAACTTATCTTCATAGATAATTAGGTGACATCGTGCTTCTAAATTTTAAATTTGACCACCCAGATTCAGATGCCCCATTCTATTATTTAAAGAAACTACATTGTTCACATTTGCTGTCCAAGTGGTGACCACAGTAGCTCACTGAAGTATTGGCTAAGGGAAGACTGGTCTCTACACAGCTGAGCACTAATTTATGTTGCCATATATCCCACCATCTTCTTGTGCTGCGTGACAATGGCTAACCACCCTGTCTGATTTTAAAGCTTTTCAAGATCTGTGCTGCTGGTATTAATTCTGTTTATATTTACAGCACAACTGAGTCTCCGATTTGCTTAACGCAGTAAGATAGCGATAGACTCTCCATTACAAAGGAACACACAGTACAAAGAGCTCAGCTGCTGGTTGAAATATTCCAATCATAAAAGTGCTGCTAATTTAGCTAGGCGATAAATACATTAATTGAGAATATTTATGAAGACTTGTTTGTGCAGATGGCCAAAGACAATAAGAGAATGATATTTCCTTACTATATGAGGAGCTCATGTTTATCACACACTAGTATGGCAGGTATTTACACTGTTTCCTTTCAGCATGTACATTTAGATCTCTAGGTTAGGGGCCTAGACCTGACCAAGCTGGGTAAATAAAAAGGCAAAGCTGTACTATTTCCCTTAAGTGATCAAAGCAGGGGAGGAGAGAGAGAGAGAAGGAGAGAGGTCAGGGGGGACTGAGAGAGAGAAACTTTTGAGAAAAAGCTTTGGTCCCCTGCAATCCAAGTTGCCTTCTGAAGATTAGATACCTAATTCTCCTTTGATCGGGGTGATTCAGTTAAGTGCCTGACTTCATGTGGGATGTATCTACATCACCTCTTAGAGTAGCCCATCTCTGTCCACTGACCACATATAGAGAAGTCTCCTAACTTACTCATCCAAAGTCTGATGATTAAAGTAAGTTGAATGAATAGTCTTCTCCAGACCAGAAGTGGTAAGCAGAAAATTGTTTTGAGCGTTATTCTTACCTCTATGGTATTTGTCTCAAGGGATGAAAAATGTGGTAGATTTTAGTCCAGTAAAACTACCTGGTCCCCATCCTGTACTTTTGCTAAAAGCAACTTCATATAGTTCAGGAGGAGTGTTTATACGAAAAAGGCGCTTTTAAACCACATGTGTGTGATTCAGGTTCATCTTCTCAGGTTGGTTTTCCCATTGCAGCCCAGTGCAGCCAGAGGGACATGTGGAGAGGCAAGAAATGGTATTTTGTACTACCTCAGAATTACCTCCATGGGACACCCTCTGAGACAAGTTTAAGCACATTTTGTGCATCCGATCATCCTGCCATTCATTTATTTTCAACGTATATCTAATTGCAAAACATTGTTAGGCACAGTAGAAGCTGAAATGGGCCACATGGTTCTCAGCACTATATTTTTCCTACTAGATCAAATGCTTTTTTATAGGGGTTGGAGAAAGGGCACTTTCAGTAATGCAGGGTTTAAAATCCAACCATGTCTAGATCATTTTGCCAATTTCATTATGTCCTTAAGTAGATGCACTGAATGTGGTTAATAACAGTTCTATGCCTTCCATCATCATGTATTTTTGAACAAATAATCCATATTTTGCCTGTGATTTTTTTTCCCCCCCCAGGCAAATCCTGTGTTGTACAGTATTCTCATTCTTTGTAACCACACTCATAAAAGCTCCATCAACCTGCCGTGCAACATAGTCTCTTCTACTCTAACCTTTGTTTTGGAAGATTCCAGATACTTAGAACATATATGCACTCTGAATTGCATTCTGTCACTAAATGCCATTTTATTCTTCTTTATCTCATAGATTTTCTATGAGATAAAAATTGATACGTTTCAAATAAAAGCCCATTTCCAATTAAAATGGGGAAAAGTCATGAGATTATTTATAATGTAGTTCACGAATATTTATTTAGTTCTTTTTTCAGTAGTCATAGAAAATATACTTCTAATTTACTACACTCTAGCTGATGATCTACAGACCAAATCTGGTCTGTGGGATGCTTCCATCTGGGTAGAGAAGATGGAGATCAACTGTTCTTTTTAATGCTCAATTGCATCTTTTCACTCGTATTTTTTTCAGAATTTGGAAAAAACACCACGCCATACTGCATAGATTGTACTCAAGTTATTAATAATATTTGACCTGTAGACAAAATAAACTACAATATAGCTAAAAGAGCTTGAAAACTCTGGGCATGTGATTTTGCTGTCTTCCTCATTACTCATGTGATGGGCTTGAAACTGAAGCTGGAGGAAATGAAAGTCAGGACTATGCAAAAACTGAGTGCAGACAGTGACTCAATAGTAAAATGGATTAGGCTGAGAGTTTGTTTTGACAGCTTTTCAGGTAAAATTTGAGTCTAACAGGGAATGCAAGAACACTGACTTTCTGTTCCTTGTGCTGCCTTGAAAACAATGTCAAAGAAAGCATTAGCATACAAAGCTCCCTCACAAACAAAGGTTGATAAAAATTCAGCAGTCATCATTTGTTCAATTAATTCAGAAATAATTTTTGATATTTTTACTTCTCTGTTGCATAGTGGTTAGCAACGTGTCAGGGAAGGAGGAGGAAGCATTGTATAACTGTGCTGAAGAGTGCCAACATCCACTGAAGTTCAAGGCAAATGACATTCAGTGCCGCACAGGCTGATACTGATTTAACCTCTCTTATTGTTTTGAACATTGTTCACAATCATATTAAAATATGATAGCATCAAGAATGCACAAACATCTGCAACCTAATTTCTCTAAATCACTTTACAAATCTGTTCTTATTAGATATCTTTTTCTCAGTAGTAATTGGATGGATATTTTAATCTTTTCAATGTATTCTATGTCCCAGCTAATAAAAGCCTTGTGAGGGTATGTTGATCTCAAGGTGTTAGTGCTTATGAAAGATACAGGTCTGGTTGTTCTTAAAATGAAGCCTTTTATTATCTCTGAGCAAGAACAGCAGAAAACTATAGTGTTTTGATGTACCAAAGTACACAGATCATGACCTAAAGGAAAGTTCAAATTCATTCTCCCATGAAGCTTTTATGACTGACCTCCAGCTGCCAGATATGTGGAGTTTTTTTTTAATGTGGACACCTGTCAGGAGTAAATGGCTTGAGACTACTCCTTTACTTCACATAAGCTACTAAGAACCTCCTCAAATTCATGCAATAAATAACACATGAATGACCTGGAGGAGAGTAGCATGTACTGCAAAACGCCACCACAGGAAAACCGAGGAACTAACAGCAAGCAAATTTCAGGTACCGTCAAATCACACACAGACACAAAAAAAAAAAAAAAAAAAAAAGAAGAGAAAAGAGAAAGTATCATACACTGAACCACACCACCTTTCTTTCTGGGTAATACAGAATAATAACAATAACATTCTTGCTCTATGACTTTCCTTGCAATAAATGGGTTTGTGAATACAGAACAGAGGAATCAAAAGAAAATCTACTAGACATTCAGTTGAAGGAAATGGATCAGACCTGAACAGCCTACAGAGTCTAACAACTTTTTCCACTCAAGATCTCAAAGAATTCCAGACTCTTATCAAGACTTCACCTACATACTCCTAGGAAGACTGATCTCAAACTGGAGTAGTGCTTAAACCAAAACACCACAGTCAGAACTGTCATAATAATTATTTGTCATCATTGGTATTATTTTCTAGGTGAACCCTACAGCACCAATCCACCCCTCAAAGAAAGACTGCTGCTTATTACAGAAGGAAAAAGGACAATAGACTAATTGTACTGTTATGAATCTCTCTATTGAGCATGTGGTGTTTGATGTACTTAACTGGTTGCTTATTGTTTGTTGTATGGTATGCAGAGTACATGCAGCCACCATGTTCTAGGGAGCACTCAGTACAGTGAATAAGCATACCCAAGTCACAGGCAGCCTTCTCCTCAATCCCAGAGTGAGGAGTTTTCCCAGATGGCACATCCTTTGGCAAAGAACTCCACATGTTGATCACCAGCAACAGCAGGAGGGAGGCTTTGTAAACAAAGGTTATGGGACCAAGACAACAGCAGTCATAGGCTGGTAATCAGGAGAGACATGTGGGTGCCTTAAACCAGCTGGAGACTTGCTGCCTTTTGCTGATTAATGTGGTTAGCTGCTCACTTCAGTCTCTTTGGTTCTCACCTTCCCCCACTCCATTCTTCTTTCCTCACTGCTCGTTCATCCCATGCTGCCCTTCCTTTCCCAGTGTCAGCTCCGGGGGTGGTATGCATATTACCCATTTCTTTCCTCATTCCCACTTTTGTATGCTACTGACTGCTATGCACAGACTTCCCCTGAACTGTGTATCATTTCAGATGTTCCTTGCAGGTCTCCAATCTGTTATCATGCTTTTGCTAGTTTATGCACTCTTAGTTTTATTGCTCCTCTACTCACACTGGAAAAAAAAAAAAACATAGAGGAGCAAAGAAATTAACAATTATAACAACTTCTTATTTATTTCTGTTTGTGTTTCTGTACTCTTTATTTGTCTCTTCTGTTTTTTAGCACAGAGGAAGAACTACATTGAAGACACATAAAATGTTATGCTTTAGCATTAAATCACTCACAAAAGCTATTTGTTTCTCTATATAATCTTCTGACATTCATAGAATACATTAAACAAAACTTCTCGGTCCCTTCCATCTTACGTTACATCTGCTTACTTCCCAAGCAAACAAATTATGTTTCCAATGAATGAAGGTCCTAAGTGAATAACTTTTTGGTAAGAACAAAGGGCAAATAAAAAGGTACAAAATTACAATGGATGAGGCTGTAAAAAGAGGTAGTTATTCAGGGAAATAAGGAAAGGTAGAAAAAGAAGGCAGAAATGTGCAAGCAAAGTGAGCTGCGTACTCTATTTGAACAAGTTCATCTAAATGTAACAGTCTTAAAAAGTCTTAAAAATGAATTTCCACAGGTAAGATTTTCTCTTGGTTCTGGCCAAATCCCCACCCCCAAAATGTTGTTTTTTTAGAAATGTTACTTTCCTGATAAGACTACAAATAGAAGAACAAACTATTTCAGGGAATTTTCCACTGAATTATACCTTATACTTTGGTTTTCTGGTGAAGACTGTTACAGGAAAGAAAAAAAATGAAAGATTTTATTCACCCCAGGGAGAATTAATGGTTTGAGCTAAAGAGGAAGATTATTTCCTACAAATATTTAGCTTATGAAATGCTCAACTTAAACTCTAATACTGCAAACTTTTCACAAGAGCTAGAGCTTCTCTTAAACTGACCTGTTTCTACATGTATTTGAAGTTGCAACTATCAGAGATGAATGGAAAAAAGACCTCAGCAGAATATCGCACAACCTTTGCTTACCAGACTTGAATTTTACTGCTAAGACCTCTGACTTCCATAGGTGTTACTTCCCACCTCAGCTGTGAGCTTGAGTCTAGTTTCCACTCAAGCAAAACCTCCACAAATGCCAAGAAAGGCAATGAAGTCAGAACTGTGAACTTGGTGATTTTGCGAGATTTTTTTACTTTTTGTGTTTATAGCAAAATTTTTTCACTCACAACATTTCTACAACTGTATAACTTTCCTTTAGCTGACTTACATGATTAAGAAGGATTCAGCAAGAGATAAAATTAGATTGTCAATAACCGATTTAATAATCAGGAGATAAAAGTGCAAATACATTAAGTGAGATTATTTTCTTCACTGTGAGCGTGGTGAGGCACTGGAACAGGTTGCCCAGAGAAGTTGTGGATGCCCCCTCCCTGGAAATGTTCAAGGCCAGGTTGGACGGGGCTTTGAGCAACCTGATCTAGTGGAAGGTGTCCCTGCCCATGACAGAGGGGTTGGAATTGGATGATCTTTTAAGGTCCCTTCCAACCCAAACCGTTCTATGATTCTATGATTTTTGTCTGCTTTCAACAATTCATAGAAAAGCAATGTGTTTTTGGTGATTTGATTTACTGACCTACTTTGCAAGACTTTGTAGAAAGCTGTCTGTAGATGTTGAATCAGATTTTTTCAGATGAAATGTTGCTTTTCTTGCTGTGTGCATAAACATCTAAATATCATAACGATGTGCACACACAAAGGCTGATTCAACTCTAATTGATGGCAAAACTTCAGTAATGCAATATCTGGTCTTTGGCAGATATTGAAGATGTTATGTTATAAGCAAAAGGCAATCAAGGATTTGGCAGTGGTTAATACAATGTCTATCCTTATACTTCTCCTTTTAAAGCTTATGTGGGCTTCTATCCTGTGATAGAAGGGACTGCCCCTTGCCTTACATGTACCTAAGAAAGCTAGTAGTTCCAGCCTCCATGCCTAACTATCCTTTAACCTGTCATGTGATTTCCCTAAGATTACTTCTGAGAGGCAGGAACTCACTGTTATTTTACTGAAGGGAAAGTGAACTACAGAGAAGCTGAGTAACTTCTCCATGGGCCCACAGGGAGTTTATATTAGAGTAGGTATTTGAAGCTAGGCTAGTGCTTTAATTACTAGGTCATGTTTTCTCCTGCTGGACTCCTGCTTGCCACATCTTCACAGCTGTGTGGGTTGAAGAAAGCACTGTATTTTTCCCTGGAGCAGTGCATGACAGTAATGTTCAGACTTAACACTTGAGGCAGGAAACAAAATAAAAATCTACCAAATGCATAGACTAACAGGCAAATTTTTATAAAAAGGAGAACATCTTTTAAATTTGTGCCTGTTACAGTAACTTAAGGTACTACTTAGAGCAACAGTTAGCACTGGATATGACAGGAATGAAAGATAGCATTGGAAATGTGATTTGCAAGCAGATAGTGTATGCTTCGTCTCACCAGTACTCTTCAGTCTTTTCAGTGGTGCTTTCTAGGAAGCATCTACCCAAATCAGTGCATTCACTCAGCAATCTGTTCAGGTTCAGAGAAGCTTTCATAGGCTGGTCTTGCTTTCTGCCAGAATCAAGCACCGCAACAACTCCAATATAAGCACCTCTTAAGCTATTTTTAGTTTCAAAAGAACAATAAATAAATAAAGACGTCTTTCATATAGCTCAGCTCATCAGTCTCAAGTCCTCATCCTTCTTTACAAAGCAAGAAGTTAACTGGCTCCCCTTCTTCTGACTTGGGAGCCTATTTAAATTCAGAAGCTTGAACTTGGGTGTCTGGGTTGTGTCCTAATATCTGTGTATAGTTTCTTTATGAAGCAGGACCATGTACTCCTCTAGGCCTATGTAAGGTCAGTAGACTATTATATGTTGCCTGGGTCATCATATAAACTCCTCTGCAAACATAGGCTCTTGTGTCTCACTTGGAAGGCTCCATAGGATATTTGTTATATCCATCACCACAAAATGTGTACCAATGCACTGCAAGAAATTTGAAAAAATGAGAAAAACTAAAGCAAAAAGTTAAAGTGCTGCAACAAGGGATCAGATCCAGTGTATGAGGTTTTTTTCTAAACTAGTAAAGTAAGCCATGCAGTCCCATTATTTGACTGTTGCTTCTGCTATATTTTTCTGTTTTCTTTCTGTAAAAAGAAGGATGCTACTAACAGTCATATAACTCATTCTGGTTTATGACATAGTGGAGGAAGTCAGCTCAATACTTTATGGCAGCAAAGTAGAATATTTTTACATGTGGTTCTGTTACACTGATTATCTGCACTCTAAGAATCATAAATCAATATCTAGTACAACTTAAAACATTTCAAGGTTAAGAATTAAACATCATTTCCCTCTACAAGGAGACAAAACATGTCAGAAATGCATCTGCATTTGATCTGCAAGGCATTTAATTTTAGCATCAATAAACATACAAGAATGTCCTCAATTTAGCCATTCTGATTTATATAGCTTTGTGTGTGCATGTGTATATATGTGTACATATATATATAAAATATATATTCAAACAAGAAATACAGTCTTATTTTGTTTTATTGACATCTATAAGGGAAAATATTTGCCAGGGAATAGGAATAAGGTAACAGTCTGAAAAAAATCTGAAGACTAAAAGCTTTGTAAATGGGTAACTTCTGGTAAAGCAATTTTATGTTAGAAGAGACAGTCTACCTTCCCAAAACCTCCTGAGGCTCAATGTAAAACAAATAATTTCCATGAAACAAAAAGGTAATTAACACTTTTGCCATGTCATCTCTACAACCATGGTTATATGTATAAAGTCAGAAATCATCTACAGTACAGTCATGAAGACATGACCACATTATCCACTGGTATGATAGGAGTAAAGACGGGTATCACTTGATGTCCTATGTTACCGAAGTGAGGTTGCAGCAAAGGTCAGACGTTACAAAAAGATGTCTTGTAATGTCTTCCAGATCATCTCTTTTTGCTTGGCTTGCCCCAGAGAGTAAAGAGCTTGATATAACATGTAAATGATAGGCTACATATGATTTAAGCATATACATATGTGAGCATGTGAGATAAAAGTCTCCATTTAGCAAGTGACTTTATGTAGCTTTTGTAAGGAGAAAGAAGATTCCCTAGAAGACATACAATTGTCTTATTTTTGTAATAAATTCTTCAATTCATTCTTTACCCAGACAGAATTCAGAGCCTTACAGGACTAGTCATGGGTTGGAAAGGGACTCTTAATGGGCAAGCTGTCCAAAAAAATATTCTAGCCAGGAGGATAGCTGCCACTCCCAGCTATTCACCTCTTTACTAGCCTGGAAAATAACAGTTTTGTTCAGGCTTTCTTGGCTTTTACAAATGCTTTAGTAAATAGTGAATGACAACTTCAAGCTGTTTATCCAGAATAGCCAAATGGTCAGCATAATGGTGTCTGTCACAACAGTGGGAAATACTGTATTACCTTATTAAGTTATCATTTCTGTTAATAAGCTCATGTCTTGTTTACAGTAAACAACTGCAGAAAAAAAAATGGAAAAGAATACATGTTATTACCTAAAAAAGGCTAACACCAAACTGTGAAAACCATGCAGTTAATCAGGCCATTGAAAGTGAGTAAAGTTAGAAAATGTAAGAGCAAATAAAAATCGGGAAACAATTAGATCAACATTAGCATTTTGTAGAAAGATTTCTGATGACCTGAAGAAACATTGTCCCTATGGAGTAAGCTACTACAGACTAGGAATGAAAATTTTTTGTGTTGATACTATGGAAATACTTCCATGTTATTTGTGAAAAAAATACTCACTAGTCTGGGGGAAAGAAAAAGGAAGTTGATATTGATCTGTAGGGCATTCTACAAAGAAAGAATGCTCCTTTTCAATGTGTGTGAGCTACTGTCAAAGCTTTCTAAGAGAAACTGATAGGAATTAATAGAAAGTTGGGCATTGATCATAGGCATGAACCTAATGAAGAAATACAGAAAAACACTCCAATTTTGCGAAGAAGAGAAAGAAGTATGAAAACCTGCTAGGACTACCTTGTTTTGTTGCCGAGGCCAGTTAACAAGTCATGAACAACAGCCACAGCAATGTAACTAAAAGACACTGAGAGCTGTAGGCTTAGCTCTTGATCAGTCTGGGGACAGAGCCAGGATATGAAATTGAGGAGAGAGGGAGAATAGAGTACAGTGCACTACAGCCTCAGATATTCAAGTAACAGCAGGAGATTTTGGAATCCTCTAATATTAGAAGATACATGGCATAAATTATAAGAAAGCTGAAATCCTGGTAGTGATGGTGCATTTTTTCAGGTACAAAGCTGAGACGTGTTCTAATGTGTTACCACATTTCAGATTCTAGTAAAAGCTATTGGTTTCTGTGGTTTCAAATCTCTTTCTTCCCCTTTCCCATTTCTAAATAATTTTTAACATATTCTGGATTTCCTGAAAAGTAGGGTGTGCCTACCACACTAGTGCTTACAAAGACATATGAAGAAGAGAGGAAGCTGTGCTTGTATTAAGCAATGCTAACAACATTTGAGGTATCGAGGGAGGCCACTGGCACTCATTGTTTGGGAAGTGGTGGAGAGGAAGGTCTCAGCATTTTTCAGTGAGTGAAGAAACAAGTCTGGTAAAGTTCTCAGATAAAGGGAATCGTTACAGATTTGGGAAGTCTCAGCTCCCCAGGCCTGAGTCATGTCCCTGTTCCATGTTGGGACAATGATGATGTTGTTAGCCATCTGTGTGTGGTGAGGGAACTACGGGGAAATCCTTACCCAGTCCCTGATCTGGGCAGCTGGAGGAACATGATTGGAAAAGACAGGAGTATGTCCCAGCTGGTCATCTAGACACAGCTTGAAATGCCAGGCAACAGTTACAGCAGAACGAGCTTCATGTCTGACAATACGAGGAGTGCTCTGCTGACATCCCAAAAATATTTCACTCACCATCCTACTTGGAAGACAGATTTTCTGCATTACAAAACTACATTAAAATACAGTTTGACTGACAAATGTCAGCACTCATTACAACAGGTGCAAACTTCATAAACTGACTATGTCACCAGAGAAAATGTCCCTATACCCCAAGCCCCTGTTTTTGCTGATGGAGATCGAGATTGCACATATTTGTGTATGCCTCACCTACACATTTACAAACATTTCAATATTATACTGAAACCTCACACATAAGAGCAACAAAGAGGGGAAATCCATATGAGGAACAGCAACAGATGTATAGCAGGATTTATCTCACCTAACTTTAGACATCCAGAGTGTAGGCGTCTCCATCTGAGCTAGCCAGCCTGTGTTCCTTTTATAGCCAATGGAGAGAAATAGAAACTTTCAGGGCCTGATTTGTCTGCTTTATTTTAGATTACATCTACATTGCAATGAGATGAGATGCATCCTAGAAATGCCAGTTTCTTTCTATAGACTATGGAGGACCGTGAGGTGACTAACTTAAATATAAATATGAATGCTGGCTAAACCAAGAACTAAAAACGTTCAACCAAACACTTCTTTTTGCAGGGATTTTTTTTTAAATCCTAACCTTGTTTTCTGTTCAGTTATAGCGTGGTCCCATAAGACAATATGGTTTATGAACAAGTAACAAAGCCTGTGGGGCCAGAACTTTCTTAAATCATGCTGCCACAGAACTCTTCTGTGGCATGCAACCATGACTGTGATGGTAACCCCCCATGGGGATTTAGGTATGACCTTTACAAACTGAAGATGGAGTAGATTAGCCTATCAAACAAGGCAGAGTTTTAGCTCCATGTGCACAAATTTGGGCAATCTGCACCACAGTTACCTGTGTCGTTATCCAACTGACCAGCAGATCCTTAGGGCCAAATGGCTGGCCTCATTTGGAATAGGTACATATCTGCATAATAAATATATTGGTTGTTGATTACTCTGTTTATAACAGTGATAGCTATGGATGTAAAATATCTGAAAAATGGAAAAAGGATCTGATCCCTAATGACTCAGCAGTGTGCCCAGGTGGCCAAGAAGGCCAATGGTATCCCGGCTTTTATCAGAAATAGCGTGGCCGGCAGGGACAGGGAAGTGATTTTACCCCTGTACTCGGCACTGGTGAGGCCGCACCTCGATTCCTGTGTTCAGTTTTGGGCCCCTCACTACAAAAAGGACATTGAATTACTCGAGCGTGTCCAGAGATGGGCAACGAAGCTGGTGAAGGGTCTGGAGCACATGTCGTACAAGGAGCGGCTGAGGGAACTGGGGTTGTTTAGTCTGGAGAAGAGGAGGCTGAGGGGAGACCTCATCGCCCTCTACAACTACCTGAAAGGAGGTTGCAGAGAGCTGGGGTTGAGTCTCTTTAACCAAGTAACAAGCGATAGGACAAGAGGGAATGGCCTCAAGTTGCGCCAGGGAAGGTTTAGACTAGATATTAGGAAGTATTTCTTTACAGAATGGGTTGTTAGGCATTGGAATGGGCTGCCCATGGAGGTGGTGGAGTCCCCATCCCTGGAGGTGTTTAAGAGTCGGGCCGACATAGTGCTGAGGGATATGGTGTAGTTGGGAACTGTCAATGTTAGGTTAATGGTTGGACTAGGTGATCTTCAAGGTCTTTTCCAACCTAGATGATTCTGTGATTCTGTGAGACAGAGCAACATGAATCTTCCCACATCCATGTAATATGAGAGATACTCATGAGCAACTCCCCGTAAATTTCAGTGCTTCCTTAAAAATGTTTTGCTGTAGGAGGATTAAAGTGTTCATTTAGTGACCTTCACCTTTCTTGTGTGGTTTTTGTTTCTCCTCCCTCAGGGAGACTTTTGATATGCTTTCTTGCTCTGGCAAGCAAGGTACAAGTTGTTCACCTGACTACTAAAGGCCCTTCCTGCCCTGCCCATCCAGCTGATCTGTGATACCTGGATCAGTACAAACCCAAGATGCTGCAGTATGTGCCTTGTGGTTCTTCACTTACAATCTGTATTGTGGGGCAGAATCAGGAGCTCATTGCCTTTTAGCTACTTACTACCTGATTTACTAATCTTGTTTCTAAATGAAATATATGACAAGGTGCGTGCTGTAGCAATCTAATTGCAAAACTAGAGAAACACCAGAAAATCCTAATTGTTCAATATTTTGTTTCAAATTCTTACACATTAAAAGGTACTTCTTCCTGGATATTTCTTCTGCTTTTCAGTATTAGAGATTCAATGTCCAAGATAGTTATTTATGAGAGAAAGACCAGGGTCTGAGCCTAAAGCAGAGAAAAAACAAGTTTTGGACTGGGGATACATATTATCTATTGATAGCAAAGAATTTTAAGAGGATTCTTCCTTCTGCTTTTCCTCAGTTTTGTCTCCCCTTTCTTATAGTAGGAGTTAGTGCCCCAGCAGGTGTGCCAGTTCATCTTTTTTTACATGACTTCCATGTAAAATGGACTTCTGGAAAGACTCAACTTTAAACCCTAATGTACCCCCGTTCCCCTCCAACCTTAGCCTGGATCTGCTGTAAAAATAATGTGTAAGTACAGCCTGATTCTCTAGGTCCATCATTAGCAAGGCCAAAGTCCCTCTAGTAAACCCAACCAGCCATCATTTTACCTATTAATTGAACACATCTTAGAACTGAATGCAGAGAAATCAATGACAGACAGTAACTGCGGGTTCCTACAATGTTGTTTTACAAAATCATTTTACTGTCTACCACATCTGAAATAGTTTTTGTTTTAACAGCATAATTTAAAACTTGCTTGAGGTGCATCAAATGAACAATAGGCTGGCAGCCAAAATATGCCAAAGGTATTAAAATTTACATTAAGCAGAGATTTGCAGGAAGCTCTGGACTATAAAATCTTTCTGATTAAAGTGTGGTTCTGGGCTGAAAAGTGTGTATGGAAATATGAAATACAGCACCTGCTTGATGTTTGCTCTAGAGATTAAGAATTTTCACTGTAGTCTTGTTCCTACTGCAAAGCTTTCTCAGGTACGGAAGAGTAATTTGGTTGTCTTTGCATTCCTGTATCCTTACAATTATTAATTCAGTGTTAAATGCAGGGCTTGTTCTGTCCCCTGAATTTTTGTTGTTGTTTATTTGTACTATTTACAAGTATTATGTATTTATTAGCAGCTTGGTTAGGTGCTAATAATCAAGGATCAGGTTTTCATTGTTCCAGTCTCTGCCTGGGAGACCTCAGTATTAAATAAGCAACATAGACATGGGAAAATCAGAAGCATAAGAAAATTGAATGATTTGCCTAGTGTCTTGCAAATGCAGGCAGAAGGGCCAGAGTAGGAATAACAGTCAGGTCTCCCAACTCCAGTTCCAGGACTTATTCACTGGAAAATATTATCTTCTGAGTATATTTAACAATAAATAGTCCCTGAACAAAACAGTTTACAATTTAAGAACAGAATGAAAGAAAAACTTGGAGGCTGGGAGGAAACATTAAGGCTGCAATGAGATGCATTGGCTAGCAATTTGGTCAAAGTGGTCTTCCTGCTATTTCCTATAATCTCTTATTCTTTTCCTTTTCCCATCCTCTTCCCACCTCCTGTCCTCCTGTCAGCACAGTCCCTCCCACTCCCTTGGGATCATCTGACTTACAGCAAGGCAGTGCAGTCTGCCAAGAGGGCAGCTCTTCACTGATTACCTTCCAGCCAGGAGGGTGAGTGAGCTGCCTCATTGAGGGGGTAGAGAAATGTCAACCTTGGTGCAAGAGATGTGGGTAAACTATACCATCATCAGAAGAGCCTAGAAAGACTAGCAGCTAGAAGCTCTTAGGGCAGCTCTGTCTTCCCTGTCAAATGGCACCCAAATGATGGCATTAATGAATTTTTACTTCTCTGGTATTGCTATTATGAATTAAGATTGTAATTGCCTCTACTCAGGAGAGCAATGAGAACACCCAGCAGTCCCTCCCAACATCTATCATTAGTCTTGCAGAAATCCCCTTGTTGCTAAGAATTATCACTGCTAGTGATGCTGTGAGAGCAAGAGAAGTACCAGGCTTTCCTTTCCAATCCCAGGTGGGTTTTGTAGAGATGGAAGTTCATTAAACCACTTTGTGAAAGGAGCCTATTTGATCCTGAAGTCATTCAGACAAGCTGCCATTTAACCCTAACGTATGATTGCTGTCGTTTTTCAAAATGTAAGTATTTCTGTAGGTATCTGCTTCTATTCTGAAGGATCTTCAAGGTCCCTTCCAACCTAGATGATTCTGTGAGTCAGAGGGAAGCTCATGCTGAAAGCAACGGATGTTGACTGGTTTGGATAATTATCAGTGTTGCTGTTATCTTCAGATTCAACTTGTGGCTTAAGAAAGTGAGACTAAAAATTGGCCTGCTTAGAAGGCAACCGGGAAACTTCATTGAAGCAACAAACTATGTGACAACTAAGGAAATAGGCTTTTATGCACAGGGAAAAAAGTGTTAAAGTCAAAACTACACAAGGCTTATTAAAATCGTATTGAGTGTTGGCAGTGAGTAAGTGCAGATGGCTTTCTGAAAGCAGCTTCCTGATGGTTAAAATAATAGAAAATAAAAACAAAACAAAAACAATTAACAAATTGCCATGATTGTTGAGGTAGAGATGTGGGAAGATGGACAAAAGAAATTACTGAGTGTCAGGGCGAATTTGTGCATTGGCAATGATGTTGCTTAAAAATGAAGTAGGTGAATGCACATTTACAAGTTCTCAGCTGCCAGCTGCCAAGAATGAAAGTCGCACATCTGGCTAATAAAATAGATTTGTTCTTGATTGCTCAGTTTCTAGTGGTGATAGCTAAAGATGTAGAATTCTGGAAGAAAGAAAAAGGGTCTTATCCCTAAGAACTCTTCTGTAACACAGACAGACATGAATCTTCCTATATCCATGTAATACCCATGACCAATTCCCTGTAAATTTCAGTGCTTCCTTAAAAACATTCTGCCATAGGAGGATTAGAGTGCCTGTTTAGTGGCATTCAGCTTTCCTGTGTTTTCGTTCTTGTACCTACTCACTCAGGGAGATTTTTGATACTCTCTTGCTCTGGCCAGTGAGGCACTAGCTCTTCATCTACCTACCAAAGGTCCTTGCTGCCTTGTCTGTCTGTCACCATCCATCAGCTGATACCTGGAGCAGTAGAAAGCTGACATGCTGTACTTACCCCATGGCTGGTCTTCCAGATAAAGTTGTGGGGCAAGACAGAACTGGGAGCATAAGGAGCATGTGGGGTTGAGGGTGGGAAGAGAAGGAAAAAAAAAAGGGCTGGAGTTCTCAAGTATGAGAAATCAAAGTCATAACAGTGGGGTGAAGGGCCTGGCTTAAAACTGGAAGACATGTGGTAAAGGAATATATGTAGATGACATTGTTTAGCATAGGGTTTTGACAGTTCATTTGAACATGTTGCAGCTCATTTCCTCTTTAAAGAAATACCTAGAGCCAAATCTTTCAATCTCTCTTGAACTGTTGGCTCTCTTTACAGGTCCAGCCTCATTTCTGATTCCCATTTTGGATTCCAGTTTCTGATTCCCAGTGGTATAACACTTACATGTTTATGCAGGTCAACTGATTCCTCTTTCATTGACATGAAATAGCCGCCCAGCCCAGGCATGTTCTTTATTCTTTCATACCCAAACAGTGCACTCTGACTGCCTATTTATCACTCCTGAGACCCTGAAGTCAGGATATTGCAAATCCCAGAGTTGTCAGTAAAGTCACTCATGTATCTATGAACTACTTTTTGTTTCCTCTCACAGGCTCTAGCATTCACTATTTACTTAATACCATTTTGACAGGGCTTTTTAGTGAGGTTGCAAGTTGAACAGTTTTACTGCAGTTGGGCTGCAGCCAATGATGCTTCCATCTCAGTTGGGAAAGGAAAAAAACAGAAAGTATAATAAATGTGGTTTTACTTAATTTCTCTATGTCAATCACAGCTGTTGCATTTACAGAATAGCACAAGGCCACACAGCTTCCTGGGCCACATGTGACTCACAAAGGGCTCCAGTATGACTTCCAAGCTGTGGATGCATTCATGACCAATGGCTGTATTTGTGTAATCCACATTTCTGTCTCAGAGAGGAAGTGAGTTAAATGAACTGCTGAAACTGGGACAGCAGGTTGTCCTGGGACTCGCTTGTATGTCCGACACAGGTAAACCTTGGAGTGGAAAAGTGGGAACTGTGACTACTTCATGTATGTGATGTATATTACATGACATGCTGGTATGTACTTTAATACAGTTTGGTATGAAACTTTGGTAAAGTTTTTGGTGTGTAGCTCACAAGGTCAGGAGAGTTGGTAGTTGCAGCTTGGGTGGGTGCAGCAGATGTAGTGATGCAAACATGTTTTATAGGGAGTCCAGGGCAGCAATGAGGGATTATCTTGATTTTGACTTGGATTCACTGTCCTGGCTTGGGGCTTAGTAAGTAAACAAGATTTCTTTGTACCTTACCTACTTAGTGGAGGAAGACAGGAACATTCAGAGGGCCATGCAGCCCATTTATGATCTGAATTTCCCTCTGAGATGAGTCATTGCTGAATAAGGTGCCTATAGCTACAACCCCCAGGCTTAGCCAGGTGTAAAGCCTGAAAGCATTAAGGCAAAGCTTTTATCTTTAATTAACAGACATCTTTACTCATGAAGAATGTTGTGATAGAACACAGTGAAAGACTTTAGTATGTCAAGGAAGTATTGAGTATACCATGGTCTCTCACAATATAACATGAATAATAGAAAGATTTGTTGTTACATGTTGACCATTAAAGGTGTCATTGATAAACATGATCAGCTTTAGGGTAATCCTTCACAACTGCAGTCCCACTTCTGAGCTATAAATTGTTGATGTGACAGTCAGCCACTGCAGCAAAACTGGACATCTAAACAACATCAAGGTTCCAACGTTCAGTGTGTATGTAAAAAGAGGAGAGAAATAAGCCCCACCTAGGCTATTTGATCTCATTCTTTTCTCCACATATACAGTATTCTTACACCCAGTTGGTTCATTTGCATGGAATTAATTTCTATACATGAACTGTATACATCAACTGCCTTTGAAAAGCAGGGAGTGTGCTGTTAACGTCTGCTGGTGGATGGTGAAAAGAATGGCCTGAAAATCTCCAAAAAGTCCTGATGAACAGTGGAGAGAGATCCCTCTGCAAGATGTTGCAAGCTAAAGAAACTGAATGAGCAAACCGTGTCAGAGTGCCCAACTGGCAAGAAGCCCTTCACACAAATGGCTGCATTGAGTAAAGGAATGTCATGAACAAACTTCAGCATGCTCACTGTTGAACTCAAGGTAATGGGCAACTGGAAGCCCATGAAAGCAGCTGGTTGCACAGGGTCTTCAAGCCAGAGAGAGTAAAATGTGTGCATGTAACTAAGGTATTATGGAAAATACAGAGGAGACGATAATTTGACAGGTCCGTAACATGAAAGAGTAAATTTCTGCATAAAGAAATACCATAATCTTCTTTATGCTTTCATGCTGTAAAGATTTACAAGCTGCAGGTGGTGGGCAGCAAATGGAGTGGCAAGATCAGGCAGTACACAGAGGATGCTAAGAAGAGTCAGTGGGCAGGATGAATAGCAAACAAATGAGACCAGTCAAGAGCAGCCTAAACCAGAGAGGTAAGTGAGAACCTCCCTGCCTGGTACCAGACCTATCAGTCACTGCAGCTGGCATATGAACTCCTCTTGTGAGAATGTTTTGTTGGGTCTGACCTCCATTTGGACTTTTCTGAGACTGTCTTGTGGGAAGGAGGGGGGAAGGGACTGTGACAGTTGCCCATCTGCATACAGTCACTGGTGAGAGGCTAGGTGACATGACTGACAGGGGATGGTATCTCCATGAACACTGCCTTATCCAGCACAGGAGATCTGAGTATGTGGTATAGCTGCATCCACACAAGTATGTATCCCTGTTTTCCACATTCGGGCCTCTAGTCTCATTGACTCTTGATTCATTACCCAGTGTTCCCAAGCTAGTGTTTATTACATTTTCCTTTTCCTTTTGATAAAACTCTGTGGTTTAACACTTTGGATCAAGTGCTTGTCAGAGGTCAGATATAGTTCAAGAGTCCTCGGACCATAATACTCTGTTTTCTACATTTGTGTGTGAGAGTTGGATCCAGTTTTGCTGAAGTTTTGAGAAGCCCCTACTCTTGGTAAGTAAGTCTCTTGGTTTCTTAACAGCATCTTGCAGAGGAATTATATAATCATGCCTTGAGAAGCTGCTGGGTGTAATGCCTCTTTTGTTGTGCTTCTTGAGATAACAAAATTCAGCAGGAATATCATAAACTTCTTACTTAATATTCTATTACACCTCATAAAAACAATACCATCTTAGACATAACAGTAAATTTCTTATTTTGTTAAGTTGTTTGGCAGCTAAGGAGCTCTAATTCACAATCCTCCCTAGATTTTAGTTGCAGTGTTTGAAGAGGCTATTCACCTAGATGTCCACCCCTTTCCTTTATGATTTGTCAGAAGGGGCAGAATGGGTGCTATGCAGCAATGATGAAAATGGGTAGCTTTCTCATTAGCTACTACAATTCACGCCTGGTTTAGTTACATAACCTAAAATCAATGACAGTTTAAGTTAATTCACTGACTGTGAACTGCAGCAGTTAAAACATCTGATTCATGATCCCTGATGGCTTATGCTGTGGCAGCTGAAGAAGTTACTGCTCCAGCTGTGGGGGAGGTCACCTCTCTAGCCTACTGCAGCTAAATGTGACAAGGAAAATGAATTAAAGCTGTAAGGCATTTTCCTCTGGTTTGAGGAGAGGGTTTTTTTTCAGGCTTTCTCTTATACAATAAGTCTTGTGTATACTTTGCAGGCAGTTTGATGCTAGGCTCCATTCAGTATCAGCCACTCAGCATTCAGTGCTCCTTTTGCATCCTGCTGATCGAATTTTAGTGGAAGGAAAGTTTAATTCAACTCCACATAGATGTTTATGGCTTGTGTTCCTAGTGAATGAAAGTGTTGGAAGCTTTCATACCTGCCCATCTACCATGTTGAGTTCCACCATTGTTCAAAACATGTGGCTTGCTTCTAAGCACACAATTTATTCAATGAAAATAGGCTGAGCTAGTTGAAGTATACTTGCTGATTGTATTTGGTCTTGGTATGCATGTTACACTTCTCACTATTGCTATCTGTACTAACTAACATTCATTCAAATAGCTGACACAACAGGCACTAAGGCAAGTGTCTGTCTTGACATCAAACATGCATCTGTGCTGACTGGATCACCAGTGTGGGAATGCAGATATTTTCCTCCCAAACACAACTTCCCAATTATTTTCCTTTGTCTTTAATTCAGCCTTAGAAATTTTATTCACTGGCTTGCTTTTGTCACTTAGCTGGCTGTGATGCAGTGACAGTGTGGTAGAATTTCCATTTCTTGATAAATTTTACAAATGTCTCTGGAATCTATTATCTGAAACTCTGCTTTTTAGGATGCATTGGATATCTCTGTTATGTCCACATTCCTGGAAGACCAATAGTGTTAATTTTCTGGACTCTCTGAAAAAAATAGTAGCTACAGTCATTTGTTAATTTTTCTTGCATAATTTGCTTTCAGACTTTTTGCTGAAGATGCAATATGTATGGCTGTTTAGGTGTTCCTGTGTTTTTGCAAGCACGAGCATGTGCCAAGTTGCTTTTATTCTTTGCATCAGGTCAGAGTGTCTGGAAAGGCAGTAGAGTGGGATTCAACTAACTTAATCCTCTGAGTCACTCGTCCAGGGTCCTTTAAACTCAGTGGTGAGAAACAAACACTTTCCATGTGTGATTCATCTCATCCTAATATAGATATCCAAAATAGGTCAAGTGTATGCATTCTAGAAACGCCTGAAGTTAGATAAGCTGAATCTCTTCCCAAGTGTCTCAAGAACTGCAGTCAATTGCAATTCTGCTGTGGAGACTTCTATTTATTTCTCTCGTGTTACTGATCATAACACTGGGTGTCATTGCTATCTGTTGCAGATTCCTCAAAGCTGTCTCCATGTTAATACACTGGAATGCTGTGCATCCATTTGGATCTCCATGAATCCTAGCAGTCCCTATTATTGGTGAAACTGATATTCTTCCTTTATAAATTAATCCCAAATTATGCTCCCAAATATCTAGAACTACTCAATGTTATGCAACATAAAGGAATGTACATGTTCACTTCTCCTGTAATTCTTGGCTTTGGCAACAATAGTACAGAGAAGAAAGGTTGGTTTTAGTTTAGCTGAAGGCACATGAGAACAATGCTTTAGTATATGTAAATATGCAGTTTAACTAAGTGCAGTTTATCTAAGTTTAGCAGCAATACCTCCTTTTTACGATCACTTTATTATTCTTGTATCTTTTTTCTAATAATAGAATCAGAGGTATGACACAGCAATGTGGTTGGCAAATTGTTTTTATCTATTTCCAGGTAGAATATGCCCGGAAGATATCTCAGCCTTCATATAGAACTTGCTACAAGAATACTACCATATATTGCCAGGATATATTTTTTGTTTTCTTTTTGTGTCTATTGTATGAATTACTTGTTCCCCATACGGTGTCAATATGTTCAGTAATTAATTTATTTCAGTGGGGCTTTCTGTACTATCTGTAACATTCAGCATTCTTCTTTTCCTTGGGACTATGTCTCCCTGGTGTAGGCTGTTTCAAAGGGCTTCAATCAGTGCAGCCAGTCTGCGATGGTTCAAGCAAGGAACTCCCATTGGTAGTCCCATCAGGGAACTGCCAGTTTCCACTTGCCTGGAGCATTCTGGCTGATGTACAACCACATTCAGACAATTTATGGAAGATATTTGCACCTCTATAAAAAAAACACTGACTCACCCTACTTACACTGTGATGAACCTTAGGCCATAACCCAATTTACTACCAACTGAATGGTACACCCTTTCTCAGAGAGGAACACAAGGAATTCACCATGTTTTCCCAGAGTCCACTGAATGGCTCAAGAACCCTGGACTGAATGTATAATTCTGCCTACAGTTTGCAATATCCAAGTGATGGTGACATCATATAATTTTAATTAGCCTTCGCTTGTTTGCTGTTTCATTTTGAAATCTGTAATGCTATCAAAGCCTTTGTAACCTGGCATATTCACTGATACCCCATTGCCTATTCATTATTTGGTTTCTGGTTTGCTGGGTGCTGTTGCCTTGTCTTTACGTTTACTGATAGAGCATTCAGACATTATTTCTTTCTCCACTGATAACGTGCTCTCTCATCAAACCTTTCCCCAGTGTAATTTTCCTATATTTGATCATACAGCAGCTGCCATCCTCTCTTTCCCTTTTTGTGTATTTATAATATAGGCAGCAATACCAAAACAATGCTTACTATTCATGATGTAGTGGTATGTGGCATTGAGTGAGAGCTGCTTCATGTTTTGTATATGGTGACAGACTGATAACTCTGGGCAAACATTTAGATTCTTTGTGTAGTTCCAACAGGGAAGACGGGGATTTTTCGCTCCTCCTTTGTTAAAGAAGAGTCTCATTCACAGTCTTCTTCAGATCCCTTCCCTTAGTAGGATAGTATATATATTCCTTCCTCTGTTCTTTTTATGTTTATGGTATTAAAAAACTGAGGCAGAAAATAAAAGCTAGATTTCTGCATTTACATTAACATTTTGTTTTGCAGTGGTACAACAGTTCTGAAGTGAAACCACTGATCATCCTCAGTCACTGCATCCATTGGTTTAGTTTGCAGAGCTATGCTGGTGTGTGTCAACTAGATCACTTGTGGAGAAAAAACTAATCAAGAAAGTCTACTTGAGATCTGTATCCGATGTACTCCACACTTTAATGGGAACACAAAGGTCAAAACTGATGAATGGCTCATTGGACAGCCTTGATTCACATGTGTGTTTGGAACATTTGGTCATGGGGACCAGCCTAAATCTAACCTGCAGTACCTGAAACCTTGCAGCATGTAGATGTGGTGGCTACTGCATTAACAGCTTTGATCTACTAATCTGCTTCTATTGTGCTAAATTATTTGGTAGTGTAGATAAATCTTAAGCTTTGTAGAAAGACAACAAAATAAGTATGGTCAACATGGCCTCAAATTCACTTGTACTATGTTAATATTGGTATTTAGTAACCAAAAACTTTAAAAAAATCCATTAGAAACAATCTCTTCCAGCTGTGGTCTAAGGATATTGATTTCAAAACTGAAAAGTTTTAAATCAGATGGTTGCATGAGGACTTCATACAAAAATGTTCTAACTTTTAGGACTGATGGGATCAATTTCACTCAAAATGTTCTTGCTTATTATAGCTGGCAGCACATATCCTAGCAAAGCTAATCAATAAGCACTAACAAACAGATTGATACCATCCTCTGTCAGGCAGTTAGGAATTTAATGTGTTTGCAGAACAGGACCCTGGGAGTGAAAAATAAAAGAAAAAATATTAGTTTATTGATTGTGCTCCTGTGACCCATTTCCTATACATTTTTACTCCATTTGTCACAATGTAGCTGGGTTAACCATATATGCCTGTGCACCATTCCATAGCATACTAACAACTCTGCACTAAACTATAATTTGACTTAATAAAACATTATAATCAGAACCTTGTAACCTAATCAGATATAATGCCAATATTTACAGAAATGCTCAGTGATACTTTTTCAACAAGGGCTAGCCACAAGCCAGATTGAAATGTTTTGCCTTTAGTTGTTACAATGGCAAATGTCTTCAATTACAAAATTTTTGAAATGGAAAAAGAATTTGTTTTCTTTACCATTCTCATGGTTCAAGGAGATAAAACCATTTTTATTGAAATTGAAAAAAAATGGATCTTTAGACAGGCTATCTTTATTACTAGTGGAAGCTCTCTGGAAAAAATGAAAGAGATTTACCTTAGCTTCCATCTTCATCTGCATGCAATAAATTCCAGTGGAGTGGGAAAAATAGAAATGGAAGATAGCCTTTTATCTGACAATAGCAGCCTTTAATGCACTTTATGTCCTTAATGGCTCTTGATTAACTCAGGCAAACAAGGTTAGCTCTGACCCCTTACAGAAATACAGGCAATACTATCCTCCATATAAAACTGAAACACAAGAACTGTGTTTTCAAACAGATGGTACAGAAATTAAGCTAAAATGAAGAATGTGATACTGGAGGCTTAAGGCATTTCTGAAAAACTAACAGAACTCCTGAGGAATTTAAGAATGCCTGTCATCTATAGCAAACATCTAAGCTAAGTCAATCAAATGAACTGTCCTGATAGCACCAAAAACCCTGACCATTGAAGAAAAATAGGTTTGTTTGTATTGTCCAAGGAAACATTCTGCTCATTCTATATAGCATGTACTCATTCTAGACAACTAATTGTGCAGATGTAGTTTTGCACTAGAAGATATGATAAATGGATAAGTAACTATGCATGTTAGTACTATTTCTCCCAAATGTAGTAGATTGGACATATTAAAGACTGTAAATAGGTATGACATTTGGATTTCAACCTGTAATTGCGAATCCCTTTTATTTTCAGTCTGACAGGCTGAGGCAAAATGAATCCATTGCCCATGAACTACAGCTTGCCTACCACAGGTATTATGTTTATTACAAAAATAAGATTTAGAATTCTTGCAGATTTTGAAGATGATGTAAAAAGTGTTTGGGATTTGCAGAAAAATGAGGAGACAGGTAAAGCTGAAGAAATGTACTCTCTCCTTTCAGTAAGGTTAACTGTTACTATATTATGAATATGTTGCATGCACATCTCTGATAGAAGTCAATGGTTGCAGACATTCATGTGAGGTTGTTTTGAGGTCGTAAACAGCTATGTCTGAAAATAAGTCAATGATACCTTCTCCACCTTCTAGAACACGGGAGACAAGGTGTTTAACATTGCTTATTTGCACCATAAAGTATGTTAACGGGCCACAACTGGTACAAGTAAAGCTGATTGTGTCCCAAGATGTAACAGATGACAAATCAAATAAACTAGGTCACACTGTCATCAGACATTCATGACACCTCATGCTGTGTGTACATATCCTGCCCTCCCTTTAGTTGTAGGTCTCATTTCAGTCCTCTGTCATGCTGACAGCACAACAGAACAGAATAGAACAGAAAAGAATAGAGTAATTTCAGTTGAAATAGACCTACAATGATCATCTGGTCCAATGATGGAGACATCTCGACTATCTTAGGGCATCTCAGATGTCAGGATGTGAGTCTGTTTAAGCTACAGAATCTTGATCTTAGTATCCAAACAGCACAAGGCACTCCTGAAGTAATTAGTTTAGTATGTTGAGCCAGTAAGGTGGCTACAGTTCCAAACCCCAAATGATGCTTTGTTTGCTCAGTATCAATTATGTCTGGGAGTAAAGAGGTCATACTAGGAACTTTTACTTGCAGAAGCTTAGCTTTGGAGACAGGAAGTTTAGGGGTGGTTTGAAGAAGCCCATGTTGTGTTACATGCTTTTTTAGGCAGTTTGGGTCCACTTTCAATTTTTGCACTAACTAAACTGAAAAGAAATGGCAGAACATCACACTGCAAAATAATGGGATAGAGAGAAAAAAAAAAATAGAATGAGTGAAGATCCTCAAGGTAAATGGAAGGACAAAGAATGATCATGATTTGCCTCTGTTCAGAAGGGGAACTTCATTAGTTTGTAATAGAAAACTAGAAAACCTTAGTTTCAAGGTTCTAATTGGGCAAACTTATTTTTTAACTTGAAGTATTAGCAGCTTGTTAATAACATGGAGATTTCTCAGTTCAGATGGAGATTGTTGACAGAAAGAACAAAGATAGAGAGTCCTATAAGTAAGGAGGAAACATGGGATGAGTACCGGAGTCACGAAACTAGGCTTTAAAGTGATATTAACCCTACCCCTTTAAACCCTACACTATGTAAGTTCTTCAACCACTTTTCAACTTTTTATGTTGACCTATTTCTCAGCAAAACCATTCCTGGCATTATAGAATCACGGAATCATTTAGGTTGGAAAAGACCCTTAAGATCATTGAGTTCAACTGTAAACCTAACACTGCCAAGTCCACCACTAAACTATGTCCATAAGTGCCACATCTACCTGTCTTTTAAATATCTCCAGGGATGGAGACTCAGCCACTTCCCTGGGCAGCCTGTTCCAATGCTTGACAACCCTTTCAGTGAAGAAATTTTTCCTAATATCCAATCTAAACTTCCCCTAGTGCAACTTGAAGCCTTTTCTGCTCATCCTGTCACTTGTAACTTGGGAGCAGAGACCGACACCCACCTCACTACAGCCTCCTTTCAGGTAGTTGTAGAGAGCGATAAGGTCTCCCCTGAGTCTCCTTTTCTCCAGAGTAAACAGCCCCCATTCCCTCAGCTGCTCCTCATAAGACTTGTTCTCTAGACCCTTTTCCAGCTTCGTTGCTCTTCTTTGGACACATTAGGTAGGGGGGCAGAGTTTCATACAGACACAACTAGAAAACAGATGGGTCATGGACAAGTTGCCTACCTGCATGTCTACTAACACATCTGGTGGTGTGGAGAACTCAGCAGAGCTAGTGTGGGGTCCGAGCTACTCCCTTAATCCACCCCTCCCTGATAAAGCCAGACCTCTCAAATCTATTGTTTTAGTCTTATCTGCTGCAGATCCTGTCAAGATATTAATTAGCAAGATCATTCACCTACTTCTGAGTGGGGAGCCATACTGAGGTTTATCAAAATTTCCTCATCCCAGGGCAGTATGTTTAAACTCTAAGCATTTCAACAGCAGTCTTATCGCTGCATGTTATTGGCGATCTGAGAAAATTATTTAGCTCTGAGAAAATTCTGCTACATTTTATCTTTTAGACAAGAAAAGCATGCTGAAAGAAATCACTTGGTTTGCAAGCCTGACAACTGGCATAATAGATTTTTCTAGGACTCTGATTTCTGTTCCTATTTTGGGACCACAGCTAACAGGTGGCCATTAGACCTTCAGCTGAAAAAATGACAAGGAATGTGAGAGCCTGGGGCATATCGTTGGCTTTATTCCATAATTTTCTAATAAAAATTAGTTTGTAAATAGTTGATTTAATTACAACCCTCTATACATGAGAAAAAAAAATGATTTCTCATGGCTGTTCCAGAATATACAATGTAACAAAATGCTTGATCACATTGCAATATCCACATTTCCTTCTAAACCATACTAAACAGTTTAACATACTGTAAAAGAAAGATGAGAACAAGCTGAAGTGGGAAAAGAAATCAGAATGCAACTAGTCATGCTTTCATTTCTAAAAATGTCCCAGATCATGCTCTAATAGAGCCTAAGTTGGGTACTGCTTTGGTCTGAAAGCATCACAGATGTTACTGTGTCGGTCAAGAATAGCTACACCTACAATAGTGATTTTCACTGTAAAACTGGATTTTTTTCTGCATAATTCCAAGTTGCTGTTTGCATAAAATGCGTGCTTAAGAGACACCTGCAAACCAGGTCTATATGCCAGGAAAAGTTCATTGTATATAGGACAGGTTTCATTTTATTCATAAATAGTTCATTAATTGAAGAATATAATTCAGTGAACCTGAATTGAATATGAATTTGTGTCACACTCCACGAGTAGCTTCAAGTAAATGAAAACTAAGGATGTTGTGTTATCTTATGGAAGGAAGGGATCTGACGTAGTTTGGATGTGGAGACTCTGCTTCCCATCTCATTGACTATTTATGAGTGACATCTTTCTTAGAAAATGAGATATCAAGGTTAAGGTTCTGTCTTTAGTGAATGACTTGCATCAAACCCTCAGGCCACAGTTTCCCCCATAAAGTTTCCAACCACTTGCACATATGTACTTTGCCATTCTGCAAATCTAACCCTTTTTTATGTTAACAGAATCAGAAGGATTTTTAAACTGAAAAATATGTATTTTTTAATCATGAAAATGGTGAAAAAAAGCTTTGACTCAAACTGTAACTTTTTATTTAATTTCATCTCTGGAAAAAAACATATTATTTGAATTTTAGCTGTATTGGTAATTATTTGTTGTTTATAGAAACATTCAGTTTATACAGCTAAGTTCAATGATGCAAGATGCTAAGAACTTTGGTCATAGTCTAATGAAATATTTAATCTTAAAATATTTGTATGATCTTTTTTAAGTTTTGTAGGGACGACATACATGCTTAAAATTAAGCACA
The DNA here is from genome assembly GCF_047716275.1 of Strix uralensis. NCBI lineage: Eukaryota > Metazoa > Chordata > Aves > Strigiformes > Strigidae > Strix > Strix uralensis. Next base: position 23,397,537 of record NC_133976.1, read on the forward strand.
TGCTTTCTTTCCTTGAACAAAACAGGAGAATGGGTTAAATTCTCTTATTCATCTTCCCTCTGCTGCCTTGAATCAGTATCTTGTCATTTCCAAATGGGATCCATGCCAGTGCTAGTACCTTAAGCATACATTCTCTTCCAGTTCTTCAATTGCTTAAATGGAGTTACAAGAAAATCGCCTGATGAGGAAGCTGAGGCTGTAGCTGGATATTTTGTTGTGGTGTTACTTAGACTGTCTTAATCTAAACTCCTTCCCTTTCTTTCATCCCAAGCTCTTCCACACAGCTTCTCCTTACACTACCTGGTCCACAGCCAATAAATCATCCTTGTTCGGTGTACCTACCTGATGACAAAGGCATGCACATTCTGCCTTGTCACTCAGACCAAAAGTGAGACTTCCTCACAGCCCAGAAGCTTACTTTTATTTGCTGTTCTGTCATATACAGTCCTAAATGTGTGACAAACAAGCCTTGGACACATGTCCATAACCTGTGTACATATATGGCCCTGGGGAAAATATTTACATAAAAGAGGGAATAAAAGAGACTAGAAAAGGAAGAGACACTGGAAAAACCATCCGGACCCAAAATCTGTGGATTCTCCAGCTAATTTAAATGAACTTTGTATGTGTTTATGAAACCTTCTGTTAATCAAACGGAGATTGTTAACAGTGACCTTTTCTTTAAAGAAGAAAAAACTGAAAAAATAAGCACAGTTCTAGAAAGTCATATCCTCTTTATGCCTAATTAGCCAGAAGCAATGCAGTTATCATAAGAATAGTGCTTGTCAGGCCACCCCTGCTATACCAAAAAGATGCGGACAGGCTGGAGGGGATCCAGTGAAGGGCCACAAAGATGACCAAAGGACTGGGAAGCCTGTCATATGAGGAAAGGCTGAGAGAATTGGGTTTGTTCAACCTTGAGAAGAGAAGGCTTAGGGGGGACCTTACCACCATGTTCCAGTATTTAAAGGGTGGCTACAAAGAGGATGGAGACTCCCTTTTTACAAGGAGTCACTTGGAAGAGGGGTAATGGGTACAAGTTAATCCTGGGGAGATTCTGACTGGACACAAAAGGAAAATTTTTCACAGTGAGAACAATCAGTCACTGGAATAATCTCCCCAGGGAAGTGGTGGATTCCCCAGCACTGGACACTATTAAGATTTGGCTGGGCAGGGTGCTGGGCTATCTTGTCTGGACCGTGCTTTAGCCAAGAAATGTTGGACCAGATGATCCTTGAGGTTCCTTCCACCCTGGTATTCTATGATTCTATGATCCTATGATTTTAAAATGGAATGTCTAAAATTGAGTCTTGGAGTCTTCAGGTAGAGTCCTTTCTATTAAAAATGTAAGGAAAAATGCCTTAAGCATCCTTAACTAACTCTCCCTGAGTTGAACCAGAAGACTAAATGCTGACCATATCTGAAAATCAATGCTTTCATGAACAAACTGAAAATCAGTCAAAGTTGCTCTTTGCTGAATGAGTTTCATAATTTGAGAAATTCTGTTAAGCCCCACTCTCCTGCTCATGTAGGAGAGAAAGATCTATGTGGAAGTTCTCTTTTCCCCGCCCTGAGGTAGAGTAATTTACAGTATATTAATCTTTGAAAAAACTGGAAAGATAGGCAATATGACACATTTGATTGTGCTCAGATATGTTTGAATGGACAAAAAATTTCCATGTAAACACTTAAAAAAAATATTGAATAAAAACCTCAGGAACTGTTGTTTTTTATTATCAATAGGATGGGGTAAATTTTACTCTGTGTTGTCTGTATTAAATCCAGGATGACTTTTATAGATGTCATTGGAGGCTTTCTGGACTCATAGTGATGTGAATGGGTGATTAATTTGTCTGTCTTGGTCAGATGATTTCTACTTTGTACTGCCATGGAGACTAATCTATGATACAGATATCATAGAATCACAGAATGGTTTTGATTGGAAGGGACTTTTAAAGGTCATCTAGTCCAACACCCCTGCCATGGGCAGAGACACCTTCCACTAGATCAGGTTGCTCAGAGTACACTTCTAGACAAACCCTTAAAAACTGTACTTCCAATCACATCATCTGAGAAATTGGCCTTACTCCCTCACAGGATTTGTTGTTGTATGGTATTTGACAAGGGACTAATATATCCACAGGCTTTTCCTTCTGATTCCTGGAAGTGAAATTCTGGACCAGAAGTATTTTGTGTTGAATGTTAAAGGAGTCCATCCTGCCTTTGGAAGGGATGTATAGAAAGATATGGAAGTAGAGAGGTCCCACAATACAACTTTTAAAATCACATTGGTTTGATACAATTCAAGCAGATGCCAAGAGGAATCTTTTATTAAAGGAGGGGCTGTAGCAGGGAAGTGTATAGTCAAGTGGAGTGACTCTGGTAACAACAGGTGTCCATGGCTAGAAGAGTTTTGATTTTCTTATCAACCTGTCAGTTTGCCTTTGTATTATTACAGCATCATCAGAGCAAAAGCACCTGAGCCCTAATTCTGGCCTTTGCAGATCGTGTGTGACTGCTGCTGTTGCAAGAAGTGCTTCACTCTCTTGTACTTGCACTATGACTGGGGCTGTCAGCACTCAGGGGGGCCTGATTGTGCTCACGGACTCATTTTTGGATGTTTCTTTTGTGTTCAGGAAGGAGGAGGATCCTAGTGCTTTCCTTCTTTCCCTTACACATTCATCCAGGCCCGTTATGAACGTGTTGTTGTTTTGTATTAATTTTTGCAAAAAAAATGTTCCAGAAAATTAGGTATGATCACCATATAAAACTGAACATGTGAGGAGATGCTGGATCCAGAGACACTAATCTGACCTCATAGCAAACCTACTAGAAAATGAATGACATCAAGGACATTTATTGAGTAGATATGACAGGATTAAAAATAAAACAGAAAATAGTTTGAAATAGAGACTGAAAGAGAGTACAGAAGGCACTTCAATAAAAATGATCTTTCTTTATATTTCTGTATGTGACATATTCTGGAAAGCAAGACTTGTCCTTTTTTCCCCCAGCTGAATGTTGTGTTGATCATGGTGAGGATTTCTACTTTTTCTGAGCAATCAGACACACAAGTTGAGGAAATGGTAAATATAATAAGAAAACATTATAATAAATAGTAATAAAGTAATACTAAATGATGAGGATGATGATAATATTGAATAAAAAGCATTGAGGCAAGCAGCTTTCGCTGATGTTGGGAGAGTCCAAAGGAGCTGGATAGTGCAAATGGGTGCACTGGGCTGGCAGGGTAGTCATGGCAACTATTTGCTTTGGGATGTTTTTTGTTGAATATGGTGAAGTCTCCCTGCTGCTGCTTCTGGCCTCTTTTTGCACTGATCTTAATGACTTAAATCCTGATTGCAGGCTGATTAGGCCCAGCGCGCTTGTTAGCTCAAGCTTAGTAGGAGCTGTAGCATGTGTCATCTCACAAGTTGGCATGCCCTTCCAATTAAAAAAAGGAAAAAAGTATTTCAGAGCACAGTTTGGAAACATGACTAATATTAATCGTGACAGATCTTTTTATAACACTCCTCCTATGCTAAACTGATTTCTTTCCTCCACACTTTGAGTAACATGAGGATGTCACACCTGACTTTGCAAAATGTGACTTTTATGCACTTCTGTGCATTAACATTTCTGCGAAAGGTGTGGCTTGAAAAATCAGAACAGAAGGCAAGGTGAGAACACCATAGAAGAATGTAAGGCTCTGAGTCTCCTCTAGACAGTATTCTCTTCCTGTAAATTAGTTGCATCATATTACCTGATTAGCAATCTCATTGAATCAAATAATAATAATAATAATAAAAAGTATCCTAGAAAAACAGTAAATGAGATTCCACTACACAGGAATTAGAAGAGTTTTGTGCCAGCTTTCGTGACATAGTCTACCCCAGAGACATCTGAATCATAAAAAATTTGTTTAAATACTTTGGCAAAACTTAGATTCTAGCATGACTTGGGGAATTTACCAACATATTCTTAAGGCACCAGTTTTGTCTTATCATCATTGACTCAGATTTATGATTTTCTGAGAATCTGAGGGTTTTTAAAATCTGTATAATAAAATGTTGGGAAAAAATATTTGGTAATAAAGTCTGCCCTTGATTTGATGCACTATATGGTAATATTAAAATCAATAAATTCAGAATAGCAGCCATATGCATCTTTATGTGAATCTATAGGGAATTCCATGGCTAATGGATGTTTTCTAGGGGAAAACAGGTAAGAGGGTGAAATGTTTCCCTTTGATGGCCTCAAGGGAAAATTCCCAGAGACAGAGCACAGAACATTCCAGCTGTGCACTTGATAACAAATGACATAGTCTGCATGGAGCCCATGTACCACAGGCAGAGCTCTGCCTCCTGACTCACCCCACTGATCCAAGGACATGGATCTTGGCTCACACCCCATGTGTTTATACTGCTCTGTGACTGGCTGGTTTTCATGTTTTGAAATCATCATACCCACATGATCTCAAAGCTCCCCACTTCCTTCCCATAAGGAAGATACAGGTACACTTTCTATATGTCTATATATAAAGATATCTATATTTTTATCTATAGACATATCTAAAGATCTAGATATTCAATGTAATAAGGACAATAAGAAAAAGTCCTGGGAAGTTTTCTCCAAAAGACCACACAAAAAAGAAGAACCAGCCAATGGCTCATGAATCAGAAAATTTTATTTCAAGGTCAGTTTCAGACAGAGAGGGCAGGTGGCGCGGAGCTCCCCTTGTCCATGGCTGTGGGAAGCCTCCAGCTGCCTGTGGAACCATGGCATGGTGCAGACTGGGACTGCGTGTGCTTCCTTGTCCTTAGGTCAATGGCTTTGTTGAAAGCTGCAGAAATCTCTGGCTGAGTGGCTGTGGAGGGAGGGGACAGGAGCATGCCATGATCTGGTCCTGTCCCTGTCTGGGTCTGCAGCTGCAAAAGGCAGGATGATATCAACAAACGAAGGGAGCAGCCACGCTTACTCACCATGAGCAACCCCTGTTCAGGGGTCTGCCAGCCTCAGGCCAAGGCTGTCAGTCCCACATTTCTCTGGTAGCCAGGAGACACCCATCCCAAGGTGGCATGAGCCACCTGCACCCTGCCACCCGCTCTGACAGTGCCACTGCATCACTAGGTTGGTGCTGAGAGCTGGTGTTGTTTTTGATTCCTTAACTTTGTGTCAGTGTGCTTGTAGAAAGTAGCGAATCTCTGGCTGTGTGGCTGAGGATTGGAATGCACCATGGTCTGGTCCTGTCCCCACCTGGGTCTGCAGCTGTAAAAGGCAGGATAACAAGCAAAGGGTCAGCCACCCTCGCTCAGCATGGGCAACCCCTGCCCAGGGCTCTGAAAGACTCTTGATTCTTTAACTTAGTGTCAGGGTCCTTGTAGAAGGTGGTGAATCTCGCTGGCTGTGTGGCTGAGGACAGGAATGCGCCATGGTCTGGTCCCATCCTTGTGCGAGCCTCTGGCTCTGGAAGACTAAGGAGGAGCAGCCACCATCTGTCACGCCACAGGCAAACCCTGCCTCCCTGCCCAGGCCCAGCAGCCATGTCCTTCCCTCCCTGCCCTCCTCTCTGTCTTCCACAGTTGCAGTCCTCGCTCACCTGCCTGCTCGCCTGCAGTCTGGGCCAGGTCAATGCACAGCCCTTTCTATACCCATCCTGGGTGGCTGTGTTACCACCAGCATTCTCTCTGCTGTGGCATGGCTGCTACATCACTGGGCGTAGCCACGGCTGGTGGAAGGTCCAGACTCATTTCCCTCACAAACACCTCCAAACTTAGTATTTCTTCTGTCAGCTCTTCATCTGATCTGAGCTTCCATTTACCTGGTAGCTGCCAGGCATTAGCCTTGACCAGCCACCAAATGATTCCAGTCTCCCCTAGACCAGTCTTCTCTGAATTTTGTGTGTCCTGGCCCAGACAATATTATTTCACCTTTATCCATTGCCAACATCCTTTATTTCATAACAGCCTATGTACATCAATCTACCTCCCTCCTCTTCACAGGCCTTGTTCTTCTACTTTCTGTATTTAAATCAGGTTCCTCCATTTCTTGGGCTCAGAAGAACAAATGATGAAAGAATGGAAAAGAAAAATTCCTTGCTCTCACGCAGTGCAGACTCAGCTTCAGACTCTCATGCAGAACCCTCTAAGCTCATCTGGGCCTACGGCTTTAATGATAAAATATGAATTGAAACTTCGATTATCATAAGCACTGTTGATAAAATTTTGCAAAAAGAAGGGTCATGAATTTAATTCTGCGTAGGTAAAATGATGAATATGCTTTCTCCTCAGAGACCAAAGATCTGTTTTGAGTTGCTTTTTTTCAGCGAAGCTTAGCTTTTGTCAGGCATGCCTTGTGGAATATCTCCATCCAAAGTTTTGCCAGTAATGGGTTCCTGCACAGGGTATCTTTGAGTAGTTGTCTTAGTAACAGCCAGGGTTGTCAGGTTCTATGTAACAAGCTTGGTGTCTTCCTTTGGCCATAAAAGGCTCAAGAAGTTTCCTTCTTTTTTCCTAAAATGGCTTTGAAATAGAACTGAAATTGACATTCACAGTGATTATTGGTACTGTTTTGTGGGAGGAGGCTTGATCATCAACCACCCCAGTGAAACAAAGGATTTTGGACAGTGTCAGTGTTTAGCAACCACCATGTTTGGTGGTATATTAAGCAGAGAAGTTGTTCTTCAGTGTTCTTGTTCTTGCATGTGAGTAATGACCTTTTTTTTTTTTTTTTTTTTTTTTTTTTTTAAATTCAGATAAATGAGATTGTTCCATTGCTTGATAAGGTTCTAATTTGTGATCTGAATACGTTACACAAAAGTGACACTGTCCACTGACTTATCAGGATCAGGATCAGAAATAAAATGCTTAGTGGAAAAGAGTGCTTTTCTGTGGACTTTTGACTTTGAAAAAGAAATAGAACCCCCTAATAGGAAAAGTGACTGTAGCACATGATCCCAAATGCTGTCCTTTAACGATGTACTTGAATACTCCCCAGTGATGCATGCACTCATTGCTAGTTTCCTGAAACATGTATCATCTTGCTACACTATCTGAGCAGGAAAGAACTGTAGACTTGGGCATAGAGTGGGATAAACTGTATCTATATCTGCAGGATGCTCTGCATCTGCAACAAGATGTGCGTGAGCAGAGTTTTGTATTTTTATATATGTTTTATGTTCATGTTTATGCATATCTATCATGCCTATGTTCATACATGATAAGACTGAGCTTTTTTGGTAGCTGTTAACAGGCAGAATAGAAACTGAAAATATCATAGCTTTTGAAGTCCTTCACTACACCATACTTTCCAGAAGCTATCAACAATTCATGATCCTGAGTAAATGTGGTCTATCTATAGCATGCTCTTTTCCAGACATACTAAAAGGAGAGACAGGCCCAGAATTTCAGATATTCTATCTCCAACTCTGACTTCCCTTTGGCTGGATCTCAAGAACAAAAGGAGAATCTATTGCCTTTGGAAGAGGGGCCAGGTCTCTCATGAAGACTATAAAGATGTAGTGAAGTTATGCAGGGAGAACATCAGGAGAGCCAAAGGACAGCTAGAGCTCAACTTGGCTACAGCTGTTAAGGATAATAAAAAATGTTTCTATAACTTTGTTAACAGCAAAAGGAGGATTAGGGAAAATCTCCCTCCTTTACTGGATGCGGAGGGAAACATGGTAACTAAGGATGAGGAAAAGGCTGAGGTGCTCAACGCCTACTTTGCCTCAGTCTTTAGCAGTGGAACTGGCTGTTCCCTGGACACCCAGCCTCATGAGCTGGGAGATTGGGAGGGGAAGCAGATTGAGGTCAGCACAGTTGAAGAGGAGGTGGTCAGAGACCTGCTACACCACTTGGATGCACACAAGTCTGTGGGACCGGATGGGTTACACCCAAGGGTGCTGAAAGAGTTGGCAGATGTGCTCGCCAAGTCACTTTCCGTGATTTACCTGAAATCATGGCTAACTGGGGAGGTCCCATTGGACTGGAGGGTGGCAAATGTGACAGCCATCTACAAGAAAGGCAGAAAGGAGGATCCAGGAAACTATAGACCTGTCAGTCTGACCTCAGTGCCAGGGAAGGTCATGGAGCAGGTCATCTCGGGTGCCATTAAAAGTCATATAATGGACAACCAGGGGATCAGGCCTAGTCAGCATGGGTTTATGAAAGGCAGGTCCTGCCTGACAAACCTGATCTCCTTCTACGACAGGGCAACCTGCTAGGGAAAGGTGAGGGAAAGGCCGTGGATGTTGTTTACCTTGACTTTAGTAAAGCCATTGACACCATTTCCCACAGCAATCTCCTGGCGAAACTGGCTACTCATGGCTTGGATGGGCACACACTTTGCTGGGTAAAAAAACTGGCTGGATGGCTGGGCCCAAAGAGTGGTGGTGAACAGAGTTAAATCCAGTTGGTGGCCGGTCATGAGTGGTGTCCCCCAGGGCTTGATTTTGGGGCCACTCCTGTTTAACATCTTTATTGATGATCTAGACGAGGGGATCGAGTGCACCCTCAGTAAGTTTGCAGATGACACCAAGTTGGGTGGGAATGTTGATCTGCTCGAGGGTAGGGAGGCTCTGCGGAGAGATCTGGACAGGCTGGAGCGATGGGCTAAGGTCAACTGTGTGAGCTTCAATAAGGCCAAATGCCGGGGGCTGCAATTCCTCCACAACAACCCCCAGCAGCGATATAGGCTTGGGGAGGAGTGGCTGGAGAGCTGCCAGTCAGAGAGGGACCTGGGGGTGTTGATTGACAGACAGCTGAACATGAGCCAGCAGTATGCCCAGGTGGCCAAGAAGGCCAATGGTATCCTGGTTTGCATCAGAAATAGCATGGCCAGCAGGGACAGGGAAGGGATCTTACCCACGTACTCAGCACTGGTGAGGCCGCACCTTGATTACTGTGTTCAGTTCTGGGCCCCTCACTACAAAAAGGACATTGAATTACTCGAGCGTGTCCAGAGAAGGGCAACAAAGCTGGTGAAGGGTCTGGAGCACATGTCGTACGAGGAGTGGCTGAGGGAACTGGGGTTGTTTAGTCTGGAGAAGAGGAGGCTGAGGGGAGACCTCATCGCCCTCTGCAACTACCTGAAAGGAGGTTGCAGAGAGCTGGGGATGAGTCTCTTTAACCAAGTAATAAGGGATAGGACAAGAGGGAATGGCCTCAAGTTGCGCCAGGGAAGGTTTAGACTAGATATTAGGAAGCATTTCTTTACAGAACAGGTTGTTAGGCATTGGAACGGGCTGCCCAGGGAGGTGGTGGAGTCCCCATCCCTGAAGGTTTTTAAGAGTCGAGTTGACATAGTGCTGAGGGATATAGTGTAGTTGGGAACTGTCAATGTTAGGTTAATGGTTGGACTAGATGATCTTCAAGGTCTTTTCCAACGTAGACAATTCTGTGATTCTGTGATTCCCTTCAGCACTGTACAGGAAGGCAACCAACACCTTTTTAGTGCTTTATCTAAGTAAACACTGCCATGAGGGATTCTTAAGAGGCATGGATGCAAAGAACTCCATCCTGATTTCTCAGATCCTGCTGAAAATAGGACATTGCCATGAAACATGGAATCATAGAATCACAGAATCATTTAGATTGGAAAAGACCCTTAAGATCATTGAGACCTACTGTAAATATAACACTGCCAAGTCCACCACTAAACTATGTCCATAAGTGTCATATCTACATGTTTTTTAAATACCTCCAGGGATGGAGACTCAGCCACTTCCCTGGGCAGCCTGTTCCAATGCTTGACAACCCTTTCAGTGAAGAAATTTTTCCTAATATCCAACCTAAACCTGCCCTGGTGCAACTTGAAGCCATTTCCGCTCGTCCTGTCACTTGTAACTTGGGAGCAGAGACCAACACCCACCTCACTACAGCCTCCTTTCAGGTAGTTGTAGAGAGCAATGAGGTCTCCCCTGAGCCTCCTTTTCTCCAGAGTAAACAGCCCCCATTCCCTCAGCTGCTCCTCATAAGACTTGTTCTCTAGACCCTTTACCAGCTTCACTGGTCTCCTTTGGATGCATTATAATCTAAATGGCAATGTATTTGAATGATATCAAGACTAGTGTAGGATGTTCTCTAGTGGAAACAAGATATGGATGTCTTTTATCTGGTAGCTTAATACTCTTGCTCTTCTCCAGATCAACTAATTTTACTCAGTTCAGCTTCTTCACCAGTAGACATGTGTTTATCTAGCCACTTACCTGATCTTAAAACTGGTATGTCCAGTATTATGCAAACCTGACTCATAGCACGGATTTTTAATTTTGATTTAGTGTCACTGTTTACTCTTTTCTTATTCATTCTTCTATCTTTTGAAGTCTGACTTCCATCATAAGACATAGTTTTATGACAGAAGTGCTAAATCAGCAGCAAGAGGATTTCCTCCCCTCCTCCAGATCTTGTAAAAACTGTATAGTAATATTTTGATAAAGATATAGTAATACTTCCCATTTAAATACCTTCCTAGAGAAAACAGTTCCTGGAATACTGCATAGGATTTTTACAGTTTACTGGTTTTGTATTTGATTTACATTATTTTGTCTCTATTTGTTATTTTCATACTAGAATGAGCAAATGTGTTCTCATTACTTTAAACAATGGTAGACAGTGCAAATGAAAGCCACACCAAGTACAAAATAAGATTGTGCTGGCATAGCTAGCTTGCGTTTTTGACTTACCTCGTCTGTAGTTGTGGCAATCTGCTCAGGACAGAGGGAAGACACGACCCTTAAAATCTATCTTCATAATACATAGGTGACTAATTTTCTAAGTAAAATAGGAAGCAGATACCGGATCTGCTGAAATCAGTGGGAGGCTAGGTCCTGAAATATCCTCATGCATCTGGCATTTAAGGATATATTTAAACAGATAAGTTCTACCTATATCCAATATCTTGTCAGTAGAGAAATGTTTCAGAGCACCCACGTAAGATGCCAAGAGCTAGATTATGTACTAAGGAATATGAAACATTGGGCACAAGAACTTAGAGTTTAGACTCATGAGCTGTGAAAACCCTTCTATCCTCAAGGTAGAGATACCTATAGGATATTCATTTGAAGGGGACTCAGTTACCTATATCTTCTCATAAGGCAGAGGTCATTAGACTAACGTGATCAGCTGAAGGAGAACTAGATTACAACTCTGTCAGGGGCAAATGGGCTTTAGGGCACAGCTGAACTGAATCAACAATGCCAATAAGAAAGCTCTGGGAATTATAAACCTATAGAGAACTTTTAGATGTTAGTGGTAGAAGTTAGTTCTGGTGAGGGAAGCTATGAAATCCCTGAAACTCAGATAAAACAGAGTGACTTAATGTAAGGTGAGTCAGTTAAGATAAGGCTTGAGAAAGGAAGTGAAGCTAGTAGTTCTAAGACTGTTCCCAATCACATAGGTGTGCCCGTCTTCAAGGTTCTTAAAGTATACATGTGGAACCATTACAGCTTAAGCCTAGAAAATAATGCTAAGTGGTTTCCAGGTTTTAGTCAACTGTCCAAACCCTCATAGTTTATTTCTCCACTTGCTCACATTATATTCTGAGCTAAGGTTAATAATGACATGGACTCAAAATCAGTTCTACAGTACATGGGGATTCTCCCTAAACCAGACATCTAATTAGTTGTTTTGGTATGTATAGGCAAAACAGAATAAAAGTATTATCAAAAAAATCCACTTTCTCTGTGAAAGTTGAACATTCTGTTTTCAGCTTTTTATGCACAGTCTATGGGAAACAAATGATGTGTCAGTACTTGAATGTGCCAAGAGAATGCTGATATATTGTGTGCTTCACTCTCAGTTATCCATGGGCTGTTTATCCAGGTTGCAGATTAACTATGTCATGGATGCAAGACAATGGAGTTGTCTCTCTGCACAGCTGGTTGGTTTTGGCTTGGATTAACTCAGGTGCAATTGAAGTGTTTCATCAGCTTTCATGTGGTACAGACCACACACCAATAACTAATATAAATCTGACCCAGCTACATGCAGATTTGGTTTGGGTGTCTATTTTACTCCTGTTACCATCTGAAGAGTGCCAATTCTCATCTGAGTGGCTTGGGTCAAATTTGGCTTCTTAGCTCCCATTTGGAGCTGATACTGCCGGACCAAAGGTGGTTTTACGAAACCTTACAGACTCAGATTTTGAGAGGGCTTGTCAGAGTGAACTCAGTACCATGACAGTGCTCAGAGCAAATCTGATGTGGTGCTGTGTCTGAATTAAGAAGCCTCTCCAAGTCAGTAGCACTGGGGAGTGGAGTACACAAGTACCAAGTGAACAGTCTGAGTAGGCCTGGTCCTGTGCAGAGCCATCAGGATGCCTCCTATTAATGTTTCCCATGCTGCATGATCTGGGATGATCTCAGACCCTGATTCTGTGACAGAAAGGTTTTACAGGCTTAACTGGTAACAGAGCTACAGAACAAAGTCCTTATTTAATGCAAAACACTAGAGCCACCGTATAAATTAGCATGAGTCATTTCAGCTTGTCTTGAGATAAAGTCTGCCTGGTTACCTCTCATTGTTCATTGCTCTCCATTGTTTTTCTGGCTGTATAAGCCAAATAATTTTAAGTTTGCTATATCAGCAAAACTGTCAATTATGTCTGTGTTCTAGTAACCCAGTCAGCTAAAATAAGCTTCTTACTTCTCAGCCTTCTGTCCTCTCTTCAATCAGGGAATATGGGACAGATTTATTTCAGGGGTCATAGACTGCTCATTGGCACTGTATGTGAGGTATATACATAGCAGCATAGCTGCTACCACATCATGTGCAATGAGTATATACTCTCTCTTTCCCTAGCAGGTGGCTGTTTCTGGCTGTCCATTTTCATGTCTACACAGTAGTCCTTTCTCCCTCGTTTGAAATCAAAGATTCAGTAACAGTAGGGCTGAGTCTTGAAGTTTATGCCCTTTAGAATAGACCCTTTCAGTCCTTCTGCAGTGCTGTAACAGGCTGGTGCCACAGTGCGCTATGAGCAGAGCTGCTGAGGTGAATACATGGAGTATATTATTTGGAGGAAAGAATGAGACAACGGTATTTCTGTAGAGCTGTGTGTACAGACAGAAGAATTGCAAAGATCCTTTTTTTGGTTGTCAGTCAACTTAATTTGAGGAAAATTCCTTAGTGAAATGTTCTAAATGGAGGCTCAGGAAATTATCCCATATTCTTTTCCTATGTTGCAAAGAGAATGGGAGCTTCAATCCTCCATTTTATAAAACAAGATGGAGTTCCCAGGAATATTCCTTTAAGAGAGTCATACTAGCTGTTGGATAGCTACCCAAGAGGGTAGCTCAATCTGGAAGCTAGCTCTTCCTCATTGCTTTCCTTGTTTCTCCCCTCCCTCACTCAGAGCAAGTATGCCCACAGGAAAATTGCTCAGGTCTAGTCTGCCTGCATCTGGCCTTGTCAGGGAATTTTGATAGCAACAATCTAACTTCTTCCTTGCTATCAGTCAAATGTCTTCAGTCCACTGCTGGAAGATATTACTTTTGATTGTAGAGTCATTTAGTCAATTTATGTGACTGAAATTAGTGATGGTTAACAAGGAAAAAGGAAAAAGAGATGAGTATGCCCACATAGGAAACTTCACAACCATGATGATCTACTGTTTGACAGAGAATGTGGGCCAAGGCATCACACATTTGTACTTACACCATTCAGCCCAAATCTCCTAAAAACTTGTTACAGATTCCCCAAATAGGAGGAGAACTGGCTGAAGTATGAAAGTTTAGGACTCAAGCTGTGTTTCAACAGCTTACTGTGATGAACTGAGCTGTGGTAACTGTGAATTCAACTGAAGATGTATGACTTCACATAACACTTTCTCAGTGTAGGCTGGCAGTCTGTGTGCCAGCTGAGCAGAAGTTGTTAGGCCACAGAAAGATGATCAGGAGTAACTTGATGCAATTATTACTAAGTTTTCAGTTGACGTTATGGTTCAGATTCCTTCCTTTTTTAAGTGAAAACATGAAACTGTCTCTTGGTAGACAACATCTTACATGAGGAGGAGAAGACAGAAAGGGCAGATTGTCTTCTCTGAGCTGAGCTGGTCTGAAGTTCCAATCTGAGGAACTATTTGTGTGGCACAGATGCTTTCAGGACTGACTGTTTTTCATCAAAAACTGTTGGAGGTTTGGAGAGTTATAAATAGCTCCTACTTCATTAGCCGAGACCTCAAAGACTTCAAGCACAGGTGCAGGGATTTCTACAGGGAAGAGAGAGGAAAGATCACTCTCAGTGAAACTGCTGTGTCCTTGAGAGTGAAAAATCACTCTGTTTCTTGTTGCTGAATAGAACATATCACTTAAACTGACACAGGCCACAGAGAAAGAATCAAAAGAGATCAGATGTTGATTCTAGTAATGCTTCCTTGGGTAATCCTTGATTTTGAAATTATTTGAATGGAAGCTACTGTTAAATTGATAACACGTTGTGAAAGTGTGTGATGACTGGCTCCCATGAACAGTGAGAAAAATGGATTCATAGAAAGTATGGTATCTGATCAGAATATTAATAATCTCCTTCCCTTGTACATTAGACCAGCAAACACTTTTAAAAAAATTATCTCTGTCATGAACATCTGTTACCAGTCAAGCAAATGCTAACAACAGTAAGCAGCCTTTCTTTCGTTGTGTGCAGAGGTTCATCTCCAAGTTCAAAATGAAGGTCAGACTGGAAAGGTGAGAAACATAAGAGTTCTATAGCAAATACTCCAAAAACCCACAAGGTTACAGCTCTGAGCATTCCTCCTGAGTATCACTCTGATCCATAGCTTGGAGAGATGTCATCTTTGTAGTACAAACGGGAAGAGATAGCATAGCAACAAAAACATAACAGTGTCTGAGCAATGGTTTTAATGAAGAAGAGGGCAATAGAAGAGTTCAGCTAATGGCAACAGAAGAGGAAAACAGTACAGTCAAGGAATTTCTTAGCTTTGAGAGTCTGAATATTTTTTTTTTCTGGCTGAACTGAAACTTTTAAATGTCTTTTAAAGCCTATCAACTTCATCAGAATTTAATATATTATTAAAAATAAGTCAGTGATTGAAACCTTTAACAAGTTAAATGTTTTGACTAATGATATTACATGGGGATTTGAAGACTGGGACCTATGCAAAAATGGGTTGAGATTCTTATAGTACTAAATAGGCTGAAATTCTTACATCACTAAGATGCAATTTAGCATTGTAATTATTTCACATTTTCAAATCTGTATCCACACACCTTAAAAATATTAACATAACAGCTCCTCTAATTTTTAAGTTTATACAGTTTTTTCTTCTATTTTTGGTCAGAAACCTAAGGGACAGGAGTCTGTTTTACATGCTGATCTGTCATTAAGATTGAGTTATTTCTTAGAATTCCTCACATCATGAGTCTCAGCCTTAGATCTGTCATCAATAGAGCTCACTTCCTTATATAGTCATTATCTTGATATCAGATAAAAAGCTGTCTGAAGATATCAAGAGAGCTCATAATTCTGGGACTGAGGTTGGTAGACTGGATATATGAATTAAAATGAAACTTGAAGTTATGGTGTGAAACAACTAAATAGACTCAGCAGCAAGGAAACCACATTGCAGTGATGAATGACAGAGCAAGTAAGTATTTTGGTTGAATGAGCTTAGTTCATGGTGGTGGTACAATAAACTTAGTTTAAAATTCAGTTTATTTGTTTTTTACCTGCACTATTGCTTTGTACTCTTTAGGGTTCCTGTCATAAGCATCAGAATACTTCAACACTTTGAAAATTCACTAACTTAAAAGAACTGGAAAGCTGCAGTGCCAGTTCTGTAAATGCCATTCGAATCCACTTAAAACTAACACATTTTTGTTAGAGACAAAAAGCAGAAAAGAATTCAAGAGGTACATTCACTCTGGTACTTTTGGACAGTTACATAATGTAATTCAATTCAAATGCTATGTAAAACCAGGTATGATTTGTTTTGTCACTCATTAGTCTTCAACTTAGCTGACCAACACACTTATGCATTATATATACTGCCCAATACAAGTCTCTTCTCATAGCTCTATTTCTAAGCTCTGCAGCAACTTGATAGAATTTCTCTTACACTACGAGTTTGTCATTCTGAAACAGTTTATCAGTACTGTACACCGTACTCAAAGTCATGAAATTTCCATGATGACCTTAAGACTTTTCTACTTATTCTACTGGAAATATTTCCTGTTATGTCTTAGGTTTTCAACCCTCTCTATGTTAACAGTTCAGAGCTCTCAGCTGATCAGCTAGACATCCCAGTTTGATTCCTCCCAATCACGAAGTTCTTCTCATTTACAGCAGAGATTTTTTTTTGTTATCTCTCTGTAACTGCAGCATTTTGAAGCATTAACTGCTATACAATCACTGTTATGACAGTCTTCAAGGTCATCTGATACTGCATGATAGCATGATGCTTCTCTGTATTGCAGATGCTTCCCAATTTTGCATCACTAATTAAGTTCTTAGAAAAAGGCCCCTATGCTTTTCTTTTCTTGAACTCCTGTTAGCCATTATGCCTTTCACTCTGCATTCTGAGTTACTGTCATTAATGAAAACTGAGAAGAGGATACTTCATGTAGTTTTAGAGAAATTGAGATTGTCATTGCTTAATGGCTTTTTTTTTTTAACCTGAGTTTTTCATGTATACGGCTCAAAAAGCCTGCTCTTTTTATTTTCTTATCCTCTGTGAGGTCTTATTTGGTTTTATTCTCACCTCACCCCTACATTTCCCGTATTTGAAGACATAATTTTACCTTCATTTCCTTCCCTCTGTCAGTACACTTCTGCTGGACTCTTCTTCCTTCTAATCTTTCCCATAGCACTTGCTATCTTAGGTTATCCTTTTGCTTCCTGATCTTGCCATGCTTTTGCTTTTTTTCCTAAGGATTTGAAAAACTTCACTGACTACCATGAGCTTTTAAGTGACTGAATGTATTCATTCAGTCTTCAACCAGGAGACTCACCTAATGGGACACTTGTGTCACTTGTCCCAACATGAAAGATAATCAGTTCATTCTTCTGGCTCTTATCAGAAGTCTCTTTAACCTTACAGTCTCATCTAATTTATATTCTTACTAAATGCATCCTGACAAGCAACACATTTTCTACTGGATTTGCTCAAGCGACAGGTCTACAATTTCTTAGCCAAGACTCTCGGATAATAAAAACCTGCCACTTCACTGTGATTTTAAGAGTCCTCAGTCCTTTATTCTCTCCCTTCTGCCTGAGAGTCATATTTCCTTCTCCTTCTCAACATCTTGAAAATCATTTATATTTCCCTTGGCCTCTCAGTCCTGGCCCTTTTTTCCCCCTTAGTGAAAACAGTTTTTCTTTTCTTTACTGCCATCTTGCTTTTTCTATTAATTTTCTAATGAAGCAAGTCTGTGTCTCAATTTCTCTTGATCTGGCTTCATCTCCCTCTGTCCCCACGGTCTTCTGTTACCCGCTTCATTTATGTCTGTTCTTCAGATTTTGCCCAATGTGTGTTTGAAAATCTGAAGTTGTTTGTGCTTCTGGCTTTCTTCCCACAAGTACTCAAACTCACACTTACGTTCTGTGTTGATCACTGCCTACATTCTAGCACTTAGGTCTTCTCTCATGAGTTCTGTCAATTGATACTTCATCCAATAACAGACTCTGTGAAGTTTCCACTCAAGGACAATGTAGACCCTGAAACCTCCACATCCAGTAATCTTGATTGTCTCAGCAAATCTTAAGATTTTACTTGCTGAAGGCTTAGCTACTGTTACTGTCTTTTCTTACAAGTTCCCAGCTTTAAAGAAATAAATAAAATTCTTCTGGTTTAGCCTCCACGCTTCTGACTTCATGCCTTTACAAGCTTTTGTCTGGGTCAATGCTGTCAGCTCACTGAGGCTCAGCAGTTAGCTATTTTTCAGCTGTGATCAGTCAAAAGCAGGAAGCTCTCTTAAGACCATTAGCTGCAATGCTTCAATCCTACTCATGAAAGAAAGCTGTGATTTGAGAAGCTGGGAATATTCCAAAAAACCAGAACTGAGAGCTTTAAGCATGTTACCTGAAAGGGACAAAAGCCACTGAGTGAATGAAAAACAGAATATTCTAGAATGTTCTACTAACTCAACATAACATTTTTAAAACTGTGAAAGAGGGATTTATTTAAATTGAATAATCTTTCATAAATCAATGAGACAATTGGAGTGTGTTGAACTATATTTTTTTGGCACAAGGTTTGTTTGTATAAAGATTTTTTCTTTCCTTTAAGCTAGTACATTTAAAGTTCATTTCCACACAATATTATTTCATGATCATTCAATGGCTTTTTAGTTGGAAACTGAAGCTTTGGTTAGATTATAATGATTACTGTCTTAAGTAAGAAAACATGCAATTACTTTTTCATAAAGGCGAAATCACTTTGCATACCAATGTCACCTAGCCTATTGCCAAATTCCAGAGATCTTATTACCTTATCATTTTTCGGCCATGATAGATACCAAAAGAGCACTGGCTGTTCTCCTACAGAGCAACTACTTGGATTAGTTCCATCATTCTAATTCCTTTTATGCCCCAATTCCCTAATCCCCTCCTTTATAGTGTCCCCACAACCTGCATCTCCTTTGGCAAGGGAGGAGGAAAGAAATCGCATGGGCAATGCGTGGATTGAGAGCAGCCCTGTGAAGGACTTGTGGGTATTAGTGGATGGAAAACTGACCAGCAATGTGTGCTTGCAGTCCAAAAAGCCAACTGTATCCTGGGCTGCATCAAGAGAAGTGTGGCCAGCAGGTCAAGGGAGGGGATTCTCCCCCTCTACTCTGCTCTCATGAGACCCTACCTGGAGTACTGTGTCCAGCTCTGGGGCCCCCAGTATAAGACCCGCTTGAGTGAGTCCAGAAGAGGCCATGAAATGATCAGGTGGCTGGAGCACCTCCCCTGTAAGAACAGGCTGAGAGAGTTGGGGTTGTTCATCCTGGAGAAGAGAAGGCTCCAGGGAGACTTTATAGCGGTCTTCCAGTACTAAAAGGGGGCCTACAGGAAAGATGGGGAGGGACTCTTTATCAGGGAGTGTAGTGATAGGACAAGGGATAATGGTTTTAAACTGAAAGGGAGTAGTTTTAGATTAGCTACAAGGAGGAAGTTCTTCACAGTGAGGGTGGTGAGACACTGGAACAGGTTGCCCAGAGAAGCTGTGGATGCCCCCTCCCTGGAAGTGTTCAAGGCCAGGTTCGATGGGGCTTTGAGCAACCTGGCCTAGTGAAAGGTGTCCCTGCCCATGGCAGGGGGGCTGGAACTAGATGATCTTTAAGGTCCCTTCCAACCCAAACCATTCTGTGATGATGATTCTATGTATTCTCCATATACTTACTACAGATTTTATTTTTTTCAGAGCAGAACTCCTCACTGCTTTTTTGAGGACTGTCCCATCAGCCTGTGTCCTATTTTCCTCTTATATGGAAGGTCATTAATTATCTTCAGTTTCAACCTTAAATATTATATGTGGATTTCTTGAAGCATAGGGGAATTTTTGGTTTTAATCCAAGCTGAAAATCTGGAGGACAGAGAACTTCCCTGTTCCTTTCAGAACCCTTCTGAAATGTTCTGGCATATATACAACTTTTTATCTTTAGCTAAACCTAAAATGACTTTAAATGATGTTGCTAGCTTGTTTTTTTTTCATCTATATCAGTTTGCCTAAATCTAGCCCAGACAACTTGTTGACTTTTTGCCTGTAGGGATAGAAATATTCCCTCTTCCTTCCTCCCAAGAGTTATGCTTTCTACAGCTCAAGACGTATACAAGTTTAGGACTGTGAAATCCCTCAGAGGAGTAATATGACTGCAACAAACATCATGAAGGAAGATGAACAGCAAAACCAAATAAATGAACTGGACCATCTCTAGAGCCACTTTCAGCTTGGTCTCAGAAAAGAATGGTAACATACTGTTTTGTCTGGAAAACTACTAGAAGGCATAGTAGGCCTTGGGCTAAAATCTCAATGGGGTGCAATATGGGGATTCATTAACTTAAATGAAACTACACCAATTTATGCAACTGGAAGAATCAGTCCATTATACTCTCTCTCAAAAAGGTAGCTTAATAGTACTGCAGTGTCTTTCAAGCAACTCCCAAATATTATATGGAGAAAGAACAGGAGGTATCAAAGTCATGACATCTGATTTATTTCATTAATTACTCTGTTTTGTTTTGGTTTTGTTTACATGTGGTAGAGTCTCAACATAACCAGTTAGGGGATTAGTGGGTTAGTGTTATATTGCTATATTTAGGGCCCTTTAATTGTGCTTCCAGCAAGAGGTAAGAAGAATGGAAGGGCAGAATGACCAGCAGTTGCAATCAAGGCATGCTACAAAAAGATGCTGCAGATTTTTGTTTCCCTTTACGTCTGAAGAGATGACCTGTTGTCCAAGTATGGCAGCTGCAAAGAGGTGCAATCATTCATTTGGCTCTAAGCTCAAATGTTCATGCTGGGCTTAATGCACTCCTGCTATATTCATATGTTGAAAACAGGCATATGGCTAGGAAATGGATTTGAGAAGTCTAACATTCCCCCAGGTATTCTACAGCTCCAAAGAAGCCCAAGCAGTAGACATTGTTGCAGAGCAAAAACATGGGAGAGTTGCAAAGTGCATTGCTCTGTCAGCAGAACATCCATGAAGCCATGCTCAGTCTGTACAGCTGCCTTCAACTGAGGTGTAGGTCCTCTGCAACTAGTAAGTGCTACAAAAGTATAGTCTTACCTCACTGATACCAGAAGGTGCGATTTCAGATAGCATGATTATAGCTCAGAAATGAAAGGCCAGACTCAGTCTGCAATAAGTCAGAGGAGTTAGTTACTGTCATCAAAATGAACCTGGCCTTAGATATTTAAAGAAAATATTAGATTAAGAACCAGAGAGGATCATATGGTCAGTGCGCATGGCCTCCATGATAGATTATGCATATTCGTTTCAGGTACTCTTATTCACAAGCTGTGGATGCTCAGTTTTTTGGCTGCATAACTACTTGGAAATGTCCCATGCTGTTTGATAAAGACCCAGATGGTAACCAGATGGCTACATGTGACTCTTTCGAAGTGCTGCTGCAGACGGCGACTAAGAAACTGAAGTAAAGTCTACAAACATCTCTCTCTCTTTCCCATAACTTTTATTAATAGGGAGTGGAGATTACCATACTATGTCCCCACTGTTTAATAACGGCAGATGTTGGGGGTGTTGGCAGATCATTTTCCCATTTCAGGAAAAACAAAACCACTCTGACCCAGAGTCTAGGCATTTTCCAATGATGACTTGTTTATTTACTTGATATATCCTTCATTGTCAAATCTGGAATAGTTTTAAACTTGAAATTGCTAGAAAATCCATAAATATTACACTAGCTTCAGGAATATAGCAAACCTGCTCCAGCTATTCCCTTCCTAAAAGCTCTCCCTTTGACTAACTTAGCAGCCATCCATTTCTTAAAGGGAAAGGTACACTCTCATGTCCACTAACCAGCTAACAGATGACACGCAGGCCAATAACACACAGGCAAACCCATCTTTTGGAAATCTTGACTCTGACACCAATGACTAGCTCTCAAGAGAATTTCTGTATAAAAGCTTATTCCAGCTACGGAGATGCAAACAGAACAAACGCTCTTGCCATTTGTTAGTAACATCTCTTCCCTAACCAGAATAACAAGAGTTGTAGCATTTGTTCTACGGTACTTTTGCAGACACTATATTGTTTACGGTAAGAAGGAGAATTTACAGGATGGTGATGACTCACTTCATCACTGTATTTTCCAGCCACATTCAAAGACAAGGTGATGATTCAACTGCTTCTTCCAGTCACATATCAGGAACTTGTAGTAGAATTTGAGCCAATTTTTTTCATTTGTCAAAACCATTGGCTGCCCATACTCTTCTGTATGTCATCATAGTCTTTTCTAAATATAACAGAAAAGCCTCTTATTATACAGAAGGGCTAAAATATGATTTAGCATAACCTGTAATACCAGATATCTTTCTCCTTCTTTCACACATTGTTTTTGTTTTCAGTTAATGAAAATACGCTGATGTGAACATTTAGAGATACAAATGGGGTCTGGAGTATTTGAGCATTGTTAGTCTAATATTGCTACAATGCCATGAAAAGTTAACATATCCCAGTTTCTACCTGTGTGGAAATACTCTGCTTTTGCAGGAATTTCTTTTGGGAAGCTCTTCATAAGAATTTATTTGGCTCTAGAGGGATTGTATCTTCTCACCTTATTAATATTTCCTAATGTTAGTCCGTGATTTATTGTAAAGTTTCTGTTTTACCTTAGTTTAGAGCCTATTATGCAGTCATCACTTCTGTATGATAAAACACAACAAAATACCTTTGTAATGATACCTGACATGAACATCTCAACACATCTGAGTTTAATGGTACCAAAGCTTCTCCGCGTCAAACTCTATATACTCCATGAGTTATAAACTAAATAATTTTCAGCTCTATAGGCAAAGGGTACATTACATTGATTTGTAGTTAAACACATGAGATATTTATCAGGGATATAAAACAATCAGATAATGCTTGTGCATTGATAGGAAGATGTACGTGTTTGTATGCGTGAAGGAGATGCAAGACAGAGATGCAAAGGGATAGAGAGGAGACATCTGTGGTGGGGAATAGATTTAAATGCAGGAAAGTATTGCCACTCAGAGTAAGAACCAAGATGTTCTTCTTAAATATTATAGCTGTCATTTTGATGGAAGAAGCCCATCACAATTACATTCATTGCAGCTTAAAACTCTGATAGGAGTTCACCAGGACCTAGCTGAATGTTAATATTTTTCTGATTTGGCGTTTTGAAACTGGACATTCTGTAGTGAACTTCCATCAAAAGGTTCATTACTTAATCATTACTCTATTTTTAATAATGCATGTTTTAATTATTTTTGCCCCTTCTCGAATATTTGCTCTCTGGGTGTTTCTCGTTGCTGACTATTCTGAAATTTAATTTTGATGTGCTTTAAACTGTTCAGTCTTATTAAGAACGCAATAAAATCAAGAATCTGGAAGATCCAGTGTAGCTCTGGGAGGTCCCTACCGAAGAATTTGTTTTCTATTTTCATACTGCCATCTTGAGTATACGTGTTAAAACTACACTTATTACACGTCCTTGCAACCATGCCTTTGCTTTCTTCCATTAAAACATCATCTTGCATGCTTGAAAGTGAGTTTTAAATACTACCAAATTAAAACAGTTGCACTTTATACACAAGGATGTAAATAAGTAAAGGTGAACCAGGTCATCTGTGATGACTATTCAATAGTACCGTGTCATCATGTTGAACAAACAGAAACCTGTACCAGACAATAAGATGTTTATTTGCCTTGTCATATACATTGGTTAGAAGAAACATTTCCATTTTCAGCAAAATCCAGGAAATATCTGAATTAAGAATGATTTGTTGTCTTTTCCAACACAAAGATGTTTTTGTAGGCCCCTGAATTCCAGGAATGTGATGAGAGGGTACTAGTCTGTAAGGACCAAACATTTATTTCCCCTTATTTTCATATTCTCACATTTTACAGAAATATCCGTTCTGTTCTTCTCCTGTCACTGTCTTCAAGAATTAAGGATCAACCCCACAATGCCTAGCTTCCACTTTCAAAGTCAGCTAGTGATGTAGAGCCTAACATGACCTGATTCTCAGAAAGTTTTCAGTCACTTGCTCTCCCATCAGGCTACCTTAAGGTCAGTCACAAGATGCCGGCTGAAGAGGCTGAGATGCTGTGGCTTAATGAATTACTGATGATGAGCTGAACCTTGCTGCTTATAAGGGCTGGTTGAAATGGTTGATCTTGTGCTTACAAAGACTCCTTCAGGATAGAATGATAATGGGCAGGTCATAAACAGATGTATACAAGGATAAAGCCTTACAGTTCTTTTACTTATCAAAGCCCTACCTGATGTATCACCTGATATGCATGAATCAAGGTCTTCAGAGATTGCCAGCTAGAAAATGAGAATAAGGGCTATATTCTGTATGGCTGCACTGATTTAAAAAGCTTCTTGTCATTTAAGAAACAGTATTCATAAAGAGATAGTCCCCTGCAGAACCACCCCCCTGCCCCCCCCCCCCCCCCCCCGAAAACCAGAAAAAGATATCCAAATCTTTGATATTCATATAAAAGCATTACACTGAATATTTGTTTAGTTGTAAATTAGAACAATGTAACTATGTTAAGAGCAGGAAAGGTTTGTGTGCAAGGAAAAGCCATATTTTAAGATTAAAAAGGTTGAAAGATTTCATCTGGCAAGTTCCCCATTTTTTTCAGTCAAATATAATGACAGCTTTTAGAGAATGATTGTAATTTTTGTGGTCATTCTGACTTTGTAATAGAAGAATAGATGAGCAGTCTTTCTTCTTCTTTGCTTAAGTGATGCATGGAATGACCATGTGGAATTCAAATTATATTTCTGCCTGCTTATTTTACGTGTGATTGTGCTTAAGACAGGCACAAAATTATAATTAGTCTTTACATATATAATCAGACAATACTTCTGACTGAGTGGGCAGGAGAGGCAGAGGGGTTATATCATTACGGTATTCCTTATTATCAAGAAAAGAAGAAAAATAATTTTATTACAGACCTATAGCAGGGAACATTGAAAAAGCGTCCCAAATGAAATTAACAGGCATTGTCCTAAAAACATGTGATGCCAGACTCCTGGGGATTGGTCAAATTTAGGCACATTTCATTGTACCTCAGAATCTATGGCACACTTTGAAATGCATCTTGTTATTAATCCCTTCTTTTCAAACTTACTTGTCCTTTTTTCCTTTAATGCCTACCTTTTTTTTCATTAAATGCCTACTTGAAAGCAAACCTACTTTCTCAAATGCATATATTTAGACAAGTGGCCTTACAACCTCATATGCTAACTGAAACATGTAATGAATTGGTCAAATAGTTGACAGTAACTTTTGGGAAATGAGTGTTTGACCAACAAGTTTCCTTTGAAGCGCATTGCATCTGGAATCCATTCATTTCAGCTGAGAGTTGATTTCTTTGAAATAGTAAACACTGCTACTCAGAACATGGTGTGCTCTGAAAAGCACCGTGTTTATTCTTGGTTGTGTTTTGAACTGAACACGGATGGACACAATATTATTCATGCAGCTTGGGGGGAAGTAGGAAGGTAGGAGGTGAGCCAATGCTGGAGAAGTGTGCACTATCATAAAATCTTTTGGGGTTTGCTTTTATCCTCTAAACTGGCAAAAGAAGTGGCTGGTCCAGTTTTTAATATCATAATAATTATAGCATTGAATATAAACGAATACCATAATATCATAATGATTATGCAACTGCAGGATTGCTGTCATTAATTCCCTTAATTAACAATAACCACACCTAAAGAAACAACTTTTCATGTAACTGTTTTGTTTAACTATGAAAATGACTCTTAAACTTTAAAAAAATTGTGTATTTATGACTACATGGAAGAGACCTCACATTCCATTTAGATGCCCAGATCAAATAAATGTTTCCAAGAACTACACTTCCATTGTTCCTCCTGCATGCTAAACAGCTATAAATATCTGCTCACCTTTTTTAAGGTTTATGTAATATGAATCATTAAACATTCAGAACTTTCCAAAATGAGTCCGTGTTTGCAGAGATGATAACCCACATTCCCTCCTTTTTTGTCTTTTGTTTACTGCAGTCTTTGGCTGCCACTGACAGTTACTGTCTTACTGCTTATCTAGGATCTGTACCTGCCTTTTCCACATTTAGATTGTAAGTTTTGGGAGCAGAAATCATCTTTTTCTTCTGTCTTCATACAGTGCCTAACACAAAGCAGGTCACGTATTTCACCACTCTTGCACAACTAAGAAAAAATATTTCTCAGTTCACCTAAGTCAAAAACAACGAAAAAAATCCTTCAAATATTAAAATAATTACATCAAGAATATTGAAGGATCTGTTCTCACAGTCTCACACAGACTCTATGTTGCAACTCCAGCAGTGAGTGATACGTTAAAAAGGGCAGAACTCAAACACTGAGAGTGCCCCATTATAGGTACCCACTTTGAGAAAAACAGACATGATGGAGAGAGTCCAAAGAAGAACAAGATAAAGATGTTTAGAAACTGAACATGAAGGAATTGCTAGAGATAAATCTAAGGAAGAAAATTCTAATGGAGTATATATGATAATAATCTTCCACTGTGTAAAACAGCTGTTAGTAGAGATTATGACAGGAACAATAAGAATTTAATTTTTCTTGTACTGAAGTTGGCACAACAGTCTAATTGGGATGATAAAGCACTGGAGCCTAAGAATGCTATGAAATCTCCACTGGAGTGTCTCAGACAAACTATGCAAATAGCCAGTATGTATTTGACCCTCCTCAGTTCAGCATCTGGCTAAAACGATACTTTCTAACCCCTTACCCTTATGTAATTCTGTGATGTCTAGGTGAGGACATACTGAACTCCCAGTAATTTTTAGACCATTTAACCTACTATTCAGCAATTTAAATTTGCACAAAATGATAAGTGGTCCATATTTTTTCATAAAAACTCTGCAACGCTATTCCCATTTTGAAAGGGATCCAGGGCTTGGCATACTACTGTATTGTGATGCAGAGACCACTTGATGGTGGTGTTGTGCAGCGTCCCTGGAAGACCAGCCCTTGAGAAGCTGCACCAGCTCTCACTCTTTGCAGCCAGGACAATCAGTGGGAATGCAAGAAGCCCCAGGACTCGTTCAGCTCATAGCTAGTGTTGCCCACTAACTAACATATTGACCAACCCATATGCTACAGGTCCCCTTGGAACCAGAAATAATTTAGGCTCAGTTTGAAGTCATTTAAATTAATCCATACCTGAGTAAAGTACCTCTGCAATATCTTCTAATTTTCTAAAGTGAACTTAATTTTTCAGACTCCCCACAAAACAGTTCAAGCTAAAAAGCAGCTATGGGATCATCCTGTTACTGATCTCTTTTAATGTTGCCAAAGGTTTATGATCTTCTTCCCTCAGCCTAACTTCTCTCTTCCTCTGGTTGATATTCATGTAGGTGTTGGACAGGTCACAGCTGCAATAAGAAGAGCAACCTGATAGAATGAGAAGTCATTGCAGTATTAGCACTAATGTCTCAGTGGGATAAATCAGCCAAGCCTAAACATGCTATTGCAGCTAGGGTGTCTAAGATAACATGAGTTAGCTAGTTTAAAATGAGCTTGGTTGCTTTCCCTTTAGACTGGGGCACTGACATACTCTCAGCCTGCTGTGCCTCCTGTGACAATCACTTTGTTTTTCACAGTGGGTAGGTAGCTGTAATGCTGGCAGGACTGTTTTAAGGAGGCCCTGGACATGGCACGAACAGCTGAGCACAGACTGTTGTGAGCAGGAGATGTTACTCACGCAATCTCAGGCAGTTGGATGCGGCCTCAAATTAGGACAACTGCCTGGAGTCTGGGTTTTTCAGGTATCACAGTGCACTGGTAGCTAGTGCTCAAAAATACAGAGTTACTGAGAGCTGCAGGTCCTGTAAAATCTCACTGGATATTCCTTCATCTCTGTGTCCGTCTACTGTGTCAACTGACAAGATTCATGACCTTTCTAAGTAAGTCACTCCCACCATCCCACGTTTTTTTGACACTGGGTGATGAAAAAGGTGAGGAAAGATTTAAAGCAGACACACAGGTGCCCAACCAGCCAGCTCTGGTGCTTTGGATAATGTCCAAAGATGTTCTTGTGTTGTAAGCCCAGCCTGCACACGCACAGAGTACCACACAGGTAGGCACTGAATGATTTTTGATTTAAAAAAAAAAAAAATATTTTCCATCCTTAAGGATCACTAAGCAAGAATTAGAATGAAACAGTTATGAATATTCACCAAGTACCTCTGTTCATCAACAATTTTCAATATGCTCTTGTATTCACAACAAAACAACTCACAAGAGTACGTTTCTTGGCATTCAGATGGGAAGATGACTGAACTACAGAGTAAATGATGAAACTGATGTTTATGATTTAAGAGTAGAGCAGCAGAGCCTTTGACCAATCAAATCATATCTGAACTGGCTGCTATATTGATTTGTGCCAGTCATATTGATCTTTATGAAAATTAGATTAGGAGGCTGACCCCATATGAACCTTCATATTTTCCAAATGTTCTAATGTCCCAAAATAAAAATATTTTTTCCAGATTAATTAGTAAACTTGTATTGTCAGTGAAAAAATTTGAAGTATTCAAATTTTGCTTTAGCAACTTGTTAAGTCATCATTACTATGTAAATGACTAACAGAAAAAGGTTATTGATTTACTTCACCAATTGTTCAGTTGCTAGCATGTTCCCACCAACCAGAGCTGGACACCTGAGCAGGTCTGACTACCTTCTTCTAATTGATAATGAGACCTAGACTAAGGTTGCCAGACTAAAGCTTAATCCAGATAAAATTGAGATAATGTGAGATTGTGACAAGCCACTGGAAATTCTGGAAAGCATTTTTATGTTAATACGCAATTGCAATATGTTATTAGCACTTGCAGTCTGGGAATATTGTGGGATGTTTGGCCATTGTTATATGGCCTTACTGCAAAAGTTCATCTGAAGTCCTCTTTCTAACTTCATGGATACTTTTGGACTAAATTATGTTCCATAATGTGTTATAATTAAAGCAAACCTAAGAAACACTGTAGGCTGTTTAGTCAGAAAGTCTGTGATTTACTAAACTGGATCCTTTGTTTGAGGGAGCATTTAAATTGTCTTAAACATTTTCCCATACCAAAAGCCGCAGTTGTGAGGTAGAGCTAGCACCAGAATCTGTTTGCAGGTCAGACTTTTAACCTCCTTCTGCCCCAGCCAAACACAGAGTTTATACGCCCCATCAGTTTTAATCTGCAATTCCTACAGTCGCGTGTGTTGTATAGTAGGTCTGTATTGTAAAACACAACTCTTGCGAATGGTATGGTTTACACTTTCAATCTTAAACTGCAGCCAGTTAAGCTTTCACACATTGTCAAAAGAAGCCACCACAATGGAAATAAATTCCCCACAGCAGCACCCTATACAGCTACCATGGCCTTTGCTGCTATAAGCACAAATAAACTTCCATAGTAGATCCTTTAATTTACTGGAGTCCAATATCTAATTCTAGCAGCAGCCATTAGAAGATATTTCAAGGCATTAAGAAGCCCTTAGTCTGTGCGAATTACTTCAGAGAAAGAAAGTAAACTTCCAGTCCAAATTTTTTTAGAGACTCTCCGTCAGAGAACACTTTATTGTCCACAAGGCAGTCAGGGCATTGCACAATCAAACTATAAACCACAGAGCAACCAAGGCAGGCAGAAAGGGAACACACCCTTTCTAACTCTGCTTCCCCTTTCTTTTATAATCTACCCCCAAACTGGTAGGACACACCAGCTGGAGCCTCTTAAACCTCTACTAATTGAATGTTGTTATCCACTATACTGCCCAGAGAGGAAGCTTCTTTTTAATTTTTAAGGTTTTTTTTAAGTCATAAAGTTTTTCAGCTTTTCTATTATTCTATTATCTGGTTTTGATAAAACTTGCTCCTTAGTCTAAAGCTAATGAGCATAAAATGCTCATTTCCCCCTATTTACTTCTTCTGTTCACATCACTAAACTTTTTTTTCAGGCTTGCCTTGTTCCCACCTGACCCTCTCTCTCTCTTTCCTTCAAATCCCTCTCTTACCAGGGCTTTGGAATGAAGACAGAAAATAAGAAATTAATAATAAAACCCCACAGATCAGTTACATGAGTGTTGAGTTTTACATCTACTTGTGAGGAAAGGGTTATGTGTCCTACAGAGATTTATATTTGTACAGAAATATTTGCAACATCAACCACATTGGTGATTTTGCCAATTGCTGGAAAAAACCAAAATAAAGCACAATTTTTCTTTAATTTAACATAGTCATGTAACAGAATCTTTACTTATTGTATACTTCAAAATAAGGAGTTTGGATTTAAAAAAATAAAAAAGCCCTGAAAAATATGTAAAGCATTTTCAATTTATTGTCATAGTTTATATTCATTATCTAGCTATGTAAGTATACCTAAATGTAAGTACATAAGTACAGAGGCAGGAGTGCTTCTGTCCTTATGCTATTAAGTTTCTCAGTTTAGCTCTATTGCTATAAAATAGACTGAAATTCTTCTTATGAAAATAAACATACAAATGTATGAATATTATCTAATAATTACAATAGATGTAGTTTAATATTATAATAATCAAATGCACAAACCACAGCCATCAAGTTAATGTAATAAGTAAAAGGTTTCTTTTATATTTTATGTTTTTTCATGCCATTGCCCCTGGTTTAGCCTCTACACAGGCTCCTCAGCAGATTTCTCCAGCTCTCCTTTTCTTTCTGCTGTACTGGATTTTTCTCCCTTTCCCCATCTCAGGCTGAAAAGTAGCCTCAGAAAATGGGATGTCTTACCACAGGTTAGAGCTGCAGCTCTCATCTGCAGAAACAGAAAGCCCTACCAATTACGCTGCTAAGAACTTAAGCCATTACCAGTGCTGCTATTTTGTGTCCCCCAGATGTATAACTTGCTGGTGGCTGTTTTCTCCAGCTACTGACTGGAAATTGCCCTTCCTGAATGCCTACCAGAGTGAGGAGGAGCATGTAACACGTTTACAATTCATTTGACTTTGTTGATGGGTTTAAATTTGGCCAAGAAGTGGCTATTTACGCTACCTACAACATATTACTGATTAAATAAAGCTACTTTAAATGTTCTGGCAGCTGTGGTGAGCTAATCAACCAAATGACATTGTGACATTCTTGCAACCACTTTTTCAGTCAGCAGCTGGCCACCTGTTTTTTGGATGGAGGGCTTCTTAGCAGTGTCAACTGCAGTTTCCCCAGTCCCCATTCCCACCTAACTTTTAAACCACCCTGTAGCAACAATTTCCTTGATTCCCTCATGTCTCCCACGTGCTTTACCTGGGGCGCGCATAGCTCCTTACACTCCCATGCTATGGGCTGTGCAGAGAGAGTGGAGCTGTGTCTCCCAACAATCACCACCACTCTGTGGTGAAGTTATGTCCCCTGACAAGGTGACTATCGTTTTGTGGTGAAGTGGCTCCACCCACCTCGCTGCACCACAGAGTAGCAGCCGTCTTGTTGGGGAACACGGCTTCACTCCCCTGGCAAAACAGGGGCAGTGGCAGCTGGCTTTGCTCACAGCGGTTTCTTGGTCAGAGGAAGAGGGAGGCACGGAGAGGTAAGGGTAAACTTCCTCTGATTTCAGCTCCCTCTGGAGGTACAGGGAGATGACTGCCTCCAAGGAGGACATGCATGATGGAGGCCTTTCAGCCAGGTGAGAAATGCAACAAGGTCATGAGAGCTGCAACACCTCCCCTTGTGGTGTGAGAAGTGTAGGTTGTTATTGCTCCATAAATGCTTCGCCAGGCAGCTGGCTTAAGAAATAAACAGCAGTAGTGGTAAAACAAGTTTTCCTTCCCTGTAGACATCTAGTTAGGAAATTGTAATTTCTTTAATGAGAACCCTCTAACAGCAGCTTTACCTTTGTTACAATTTATTTGTTTATTGTAATGTACCCAGGGTGAGACTATGCTTTAAATCACCCTGAAAAATCAAAGCTTGAGTATACACCATAACTCAGGTGCTAAAGGGGCAATTCAGCTCTGAGTATGTGCCCTGTGGGGGGCCAGAGCTGCGCTTCCCTTTCCGAAGGCTGCCTGAGGTGATGCTTTAGGCCTACTTTTGAAACACAAAAAGGTAGATTTCAAAAAGTGTTCAGAGATGGTTTCATTTTATTATCAAATGTAAAAAAAAAAAAAAAAAATCTAATGTTCCCACAAGGAAGGTTTATCACAGATTTCAAGAGAAAGCAGAGGCAGGTCAACTGCAAGTGCTTATGAAAATCCTGTAGTAAATATTTTGGTACCTGCTGTTTGCCCTTGTGCTGCACTGTTCACATGATGCTCACACAGGGGTGCTGCCTCTATAATAAAAGTGGGAAATAATGGGAGCACCTGAAACCATATTGATGCTGTGGTAAGGCATGGGGTATCATTTCCATGTGCCTGAGATTTGTCATCCAGAACTGCAGCTGGGGGAAGATCTGGCACGCAGTCATATACAATGAAATCTAATGCTCCATATTGGAAAGCCTGGAGAAGCAGGATTTTCTTTGTACATTTGCAACAGCTGGCTGTTTTTTCTCAAATTACCCTGGCATGTAGCAAACAGTACTGAATGTGTATGAACAGGTAAGTGACGTGTATCAGTGCAAACACACCAGACCTTCTGAGTATGTGCTTGATCTGTGCCTGTGCAGATTGTCTCAGCACCGTGAACACCGAGACTCTGACTGGACTGGCTTATTGCTGACTCATGTCAGGAAGAAATTCTGCATCCATAAACCAGTGCCTACTTAGTGTTATGGACTGTTATTTGCTGTTACATATTTCATCCTGCCTGAATAAATGTCTTCCTCTGTGAGACTTTCATAGGCTGGAGACTTACCGATGGCAAAGATCTGGAACCCCAAACACTATTAGGCTGTTGCTAGTTGGGGGTGGGAGGAGCATATATTATTAATTATTATTAATTTATTTTTTATTGTGGGAGCACAAATATTTTTAACTTAGAGCAGGGACTTTCACATCCCTAGGTAAAGACTGGGGGGGGAAAAAATAAAAATACAAGGCTTTGCATTACAATGGCCCTGTCTTGCAGTGCTTAGTCATGTATGCCTGAGCATATGCTTTCTAAGGTTTGCTGAGCCCCATGAAGTGCTATTGCTACTGCTGCCTGAAACTGAGCTTCACCTCTGGCCATCAACAGAGTGAGATGGCGGATGAACTGTCCTGTGGCCCCATTTTGCCTCTTTGGTAGTATCTGTGGTCTACCAGAGCTTCCTGGGTAAGAAATGATGTAAGTCATTCAGGGAATACCTGGATATTTGACTTCCTTCACTTTACACAGGAAACCAGTTTTACCAAGAGGCTTATTCCAGTAGTGATGGTTGCAGTACAGCTAATAAGATACTGAACCCAGGAAAAAGCTGAATAAGTTTCTGCTGGTTTAGTTGCTGTAATTTTCTGGCTGCGGAGTCATGGAAGATCTTGTGCTGTCCCACAGGAGTGTCTGGAAACATAAAGTGGGTGGCTGGCCAAAGGCAGCCTCAAATAATATCACTTTACATTGTTCTAAGGGTGTTGAAATGAGGAATTAGTGCAAAGTAGTAAATACGTTGAAATTCATACCAATGCTTGAATTCTGCCAACTTCCCTGTGTAAACAAGTCCTGAGATTGTTATATATAAAGTTCAAAGAACAGGTCATCAAAAGTAAAAGCACTTAATATTGCTTGACTGGATTCTCTGTCTAGTTAAATCATAAGCAGATAAACTTGCCCTGGTCTGTAATATCAGCTACAAAAAGCCAAAACCAAACAGAAAAACACAGAAGGAAAACAGAGAATGTTGTCTTTTTAAATACTGCCTTATTTTCTGTTCAGTCAACAGGAAGGACATACACATTCTTCACAAGTCTTGTAAAACGGAAAGGTGAAAATGGGGTAGGTAAATTCCCTGTGCTGTTACTGCCCCAAATTGGGGGAGCAAAATGACATGCTGTTTTGTGACCAGAGTGGTGGCAAGTCTTCCTTGTTCCTTGCTCCTAGGGACAAGAAGGCGTATGTCTGAGGAATGACTACATAAATTCTCTCAGATGCTTAGTTCAGTACCAGTTCTGGTAATTAACTAGTACTGTTGTTTCCATGAGTGATGTGAAAAGGGAAAGTGTGTTTCTTCCTTCTAATGGAAACTTCTTAGCTACTTTTCCATCCACATAAAACTGGGGCTGCTTTAAAATTTTGAGTTGATTTATAAGACCCTGAGCAAGAACCAGATATTAGGTACATGTACAATGTGCCTGAAATCAGATCCTCTGCAGGAACTTTGCAAATATGATCATTTCTTTTGGCCAGAGGAGTCAAAAGCCATCTCTACATTGGTAGAGAAGGGTTGAGTCAGAGAATAAGGCTATAACTTGGCATACATTTATGGTAAGTTTCCAGAAAGAGACTACTGAAAGAAATAGGCTCACAGCTGCAGAAATTAACCCCACAATTCTCAGCAATTACATGCAGCCAAGTACCTGAAATCTTTAAGTGATCAGCACTGCAAAGGAAGTACAATTATCCCAGCTGAAAGACTGAGGCAGAAAGACACAAACTGACTTTATTAGTACCACCTGTAAAGTGAGAATTTCTTACAGATTAGCCATTGGATTACCATGCCTCACTGCGCTAGGCTGTCTGTACTATCAGACTGTGGATTTTGTGCAAATCTGCTTCCAAATTTGTTATCTTCTTAATGGGAGGATTAAGTAATGGGCTAATAGTGGGGTGGAGAATAATAGGATCAGAATAGGGAAAAGACAGTCCTTTTCTCCACTCTGTTATAAAGATACGAGTGGAGCTGTAATCTCTCACCTTGTCTTAGTTCTGCTGTATTTCCTCATATTCCTTTTTCTACTCAACTGGTGTAGTGATTTTTCCATTCTTCTAAAGCACTGTCCGTTCTCTGCTCATCCTCCTTTTCCCTTATCAACTCACCTTGTGTATTCCAGGATATATTTTCAGGAGATCCCCATATGGGGTCTTTCAACTGAAGACTGAACACACGGTTTGTCCCAGGCCATTTTAACACAGCAGTTGTATTCTTTGGATATTCCTTCCCACAACTCTGAGTCAGAAGCACCTCCCTGAAATGTTCTGTATAATGTATTAAACATACAAATGGCAAAATCAAAATGGAATTGGAAAGTGAAAAGTGAATGTTCAGTGACAAAAATGTTGTGCTGGTTTATAAGATTACCAATGATTTCTGATTTCATATATATCAAAACATTTCTTTGTGAAATTGAAAGACACTGCCAACCCTTATTTCTCTGGAAACAGGATTGTCTGACAGAAGCCTTCCTATGGCTTCATTTCTGGTTGTTAATACTGAAGGAAAACTATGTAAGACTATTGCAAATCTACAATGGGAACACTGTCAAAGAAAGCGGTGTAATTGTCCATTTCACAGACATGGGGATTTCACAGGTGACGGACTTAGGAAGAGCCAGTCTAAGGAAATAACAGCACTTAGAAAGATTGAAATCTAATATTCTTAGACTGAACACAACAAATGAAAGAAAGAAAGGGCATCTCTAGGACAGATAATAAAGTGTCTCAAGATCAAATTGAGTTTAATGCTCTGAAGGCTTTGGATCTTGGAAGAGTATGAAACAACTGTGAAAACAGATTGGTCTGAACCTCTTTTCCTGTATGCCAGTTTAGTTCCATTGATTTTTGATGAAGTTATTTCAGATTTGCATAAATGTAAGGTTAGAACATGGTCTATCACTTCTTAGCCTACAGCTGTCCGGAAAATACCCAGTCTTGTAGAACCTCCCTGGCAACAACCACCTCTTTGTTCCCCCTCCCCCCTTCAATATTCTGTTATGCAATCTGAAATACAGTGATATGGCCTGGAAAGTATTGATTAGAAGTCTGTATCTCATATGAATGAGAGACCATTAGGTAGTAACTTGAAACTGCTGATATCAGTAAAATGTTGGTTAACTTCAATCTGTTCTAAGCACATACAATAGAAATAACTTAAATATACAAGAAAAATGTATGTCTTTATGAGATGCACCAGTTTTCTAGTAAAGGCTAGCTAAAACTGGATTTCAGCATAGCCACACTGGATGCCACAGTGTGAGTTTTTTAGGGATTGTCCAAGGTAATGGTGTCTAGAGGTGGTCTAGCCGTGAGCCGGGTTTTGCCACCAGATAATGCAGTCTCCTCTCTTCCTGCAATGCTGTGGCAGCATCAGACTTCCCCACTGCAGCCACCTCTGTCTCCTTGGTCTGTCCCAGAGGGTTTGCATTTCTGCTGTGGAGAGAAAGGCATCTGTGCAATAAAGCTGGAGGAGGTCGTTGTCTCACGGCAGTACTGAGGCTTCCCTCTTCTCATCTTCCTTCCATCCACAGTCACAGCCAAATCCGTGTAGCGGGCTATCAGCAGAGGAGGAGGAAGAGTACAGCCACTTGGGCAGTATCTGTTGCTTGCTTTCCTTTAGGGAAACAGCAGTGGGCTGGACGGAAACATCTCATCTGCTGGATTTTAACTGAGAGCTGTTAGCTTAATGTCACTACCTTTATAAGGCATAGTAGTGTTAGATAGTTAATGAAAGAATGCATACAATTCAGTAGATTTTTTTTTTTTTTTCATTTTTAGAAATATGGCTGGGGACAGTGCTAGAGATATTGTTGTTTTGGTTTTTATTAAATAGTTTAATAGGATGCTGAATATAAGACATTGAAGTCAACTCTATGTAGGAGTTTTAGGTTCAATTCCTTCTCTTTTCTGAGAAGATCTGAGTCTGATTTTAAAAAAATTCTCTGTTCTGTATATCCAGAATAGCAGGGTATGGAAGTAAAATAGATTGGATGGGACAAATAGGAATATGCTCACTATCCCCCAGATTAAAAATATTCCACTTCAAATACAGTAACACATTGGCTGGGAAGAGAGCATGACTGCATAGCTCACTGCTGAGACTGACTCTCAAAAGGATCAACAAACATGTGTTTTGTGTTACATGTTCTTTGGAGATGATCTGTTATTGGACAGATGAGTATTTTGGATACTAGACTACAAAGTGGTATTTCTTTCTAGTCTTTTCCTTCCCTATATTAATTATTTCATGTAAAGTGTAATTCAGCCTGCACAAGAGGCTTAGAGTGCCCCCTGTAGAACAATCCATGCTGCAATTTGCCTTTGCCTGGGGATGATAATGCTGGTTCAAATCCCTTTGCCATCCAGCCAGAGCGCTTCAACAATTGATTGAATGATTTAGTAGGGGAGCTCGGCAGAAGCACTGCCCCATCTGGCTGTACTTTGTGCAGACTGTAATCTGATATGTGTAGCTAGAGAATGCCTATTTGATCAGACTTTGCTGAAAAATGGCAGGGATCCTGTGGTCATGGATCCTGAGGGATTTGCCCTGTTATTGCTTTCCATGCTATGACCTGAATCTGGGAATGCTTACAAGCTGGTTCAGTTTATGGGACTTTACAGTTGGGAATTAAGTATCTGTAAGTGGTTAGGCATTTCCAGGATTGGGCAAAAAAAGCTGAGCTTGTGTTTGAAGATCTTTATGTTTAAAGTAGGTCTTTTTACAGATTGATATCTAAAAGCATCTTTGGATCTAGCCATGAGCACCTGATTCTACAAACCTTTCTGCAGCCTAATGGGATTTAATGAGATTTAGCATGCATATTTACAGGACTGGAGCTTAATTCCATAAAGTATCACATTATAATATTTTTCTATGGGCTGAAACTACTTTTTACTACTGTTGCAATACTGTAGTAATTCATATGCCTTATGGTAAAGAGATGTCTGGGACAAATATTGAAGTTATATTTTTTTTTTAACAAAGCAGCTTATTTGAAGTACTTTTTTGTGTAATACTCTGTACAAAGACCTGAGCATGTTCTGACTGACTTTAACAAGTTCTGGCATTTATTTCCACTGAATGTGTGGAATGACATATAAATGTCAAAATCCAACAGATTTTTAAAAAACTCAAACTGTCTCTAATTGAATATGTACTCTTTCACAATGTAACTGGATGCTTTTAAAAAAAAGTGCACCCTTGCAATACATAACTAATTTTACATTAACTTTTTCTCTTGTTCCTAAGCTCACAAATAAGAATAGTGTTTTTCATAATTACAAGCAGTAAAACAAGGCTTGTATGCCAGTGCATTAATAGTTTTTACAAATATACATTTATTATATAGATTTTCAAGGCCTTTTTTCTCTGTGGGAACTATTTCTGTCTCCACAGGAACACTTTCTTGTTATACAGCACTTAATACTAACACTACACAAACACTCCATAAAATACACAAATGCAACTGCTATATGAAAATGGTACTGATCAAAAATCTAAACCTCATTGGAAGTGGCTAACAAAAGCATTCATCCAGTTTCATCCTACAGCAAGTAACTTTAATATTAGTTGCAGCTGCTCAGCTTTTCAGCATGTCTGTCTTGGCCTGATGTGTCCTTTAAGAGTCAATGGCACATATTGCTGCACATGTTCAGTTGCTCTACCTTTGTGCTGCAGTTCTTCACTCTGTAAAATGTTCTCAGTACACAAAAGCAGCTGCTGAAGAAACCGCTTCAGATCGAGGGTGAGAGAACTGATGGCAGCACCAATAAGCAAACTCCAGTAGAGACTGAGAGAGCGAGACGGTGCAGAGACACCAAAGGAGCTTCTGTGAGAAACAAAAATATCAGCATTATTGCCTGTCATCAGAACCCCAGGTGAGACTGAAAAGCCACTAGACACTTTTTGGCTGTAGATCTATGGACCTGTGTTATGCTAGATTCAAAAGGGTTCACCTTAGATTATGAAATAGAATATTTTGTAGAGATTATACCAGCAGTTTTTTCTTTTTCCTTTGCCTCACCAGTGATGATGATGATGATTTTTTGCAATAGCAACAAAATAATTTGGGGGGAGTTATCTATACTTTTTGGAAGTTGCATTGCTCATTGTTCAGTAACGAATTAAAAATTCCAATGCACACAGACTTCAGAAATGTCTATAGCTGGCTAACTTATCCATGCAATACATCAGTGCCTCCTGAAAGTGATGGCAGAAAGCCAAACAGGCAAAAACTGATGCTTGCTACTTAATTTACAGACTTATATTTAAATATATTTTATTGCAACCATTTGTATTGAGAGATTTACCCTGGAAGAGCCCCAAAAGCTTCATGTGAAACATGCACAGTTATTTCTGTTAGTGTTTAGGCTTTATTTCAGGCAGGGTTTTTTTGCATTGCTCTAGCCATGCAGCGATCTGTAAAGGGAACCTACTCTGATACAGTTTGAAAAGTGCATTTTGTACTTGGCTCTCCCTTTGATCGAATTAATCTGGGCTTTTTTGTAGTTCTAAATGAGGCCTATGGGCTGACAATGTAGCTGTTTAAAGGGGATTTTAGGGGATAATAGCCAATGCAAATAGTGCCATGAGAATGGCAACTTGCTTTTGCACTTTCAATCACATAATAACAGCAAAGAAAGCTTTTAAAATGAATTGAAATTTTGTGGCATGCCATCTGGGATTATTTGGGGAAACAGTTCTGAATACTATGGTTGTGTAAAAGAATGGTACTATGGGGCACTCTTAAGCTGACATGTTTCAGATGGCACCCTTATGCTAACTGCTGCAAAGTTGGCTAGCATTTTTTTTTATTATTTTCTTTCTCCTGGATTATCTGCAAAAAATTCTCTTTGCTGGTATTTGGTCCTGAAAAACTTTTCTATTGTTAAAGAATTCAATTCAAACCCCTTGCAGCTGCTGATCCCTTTATTGTTCCAAACGTTATGTATACGCGTCTCAGATGAATGTAGCCAAGCCTTTTAGTGCCTTAATAGGTGTCTGTATAAAGGTCATTTATTCTGCAGTACTTGTTTTAACAAAAGTTTATACACAAACAACAACTACAGCTAAAACATTCACATTAATCAATGCTCCTCGCAGTGTAAAATGCAGAGAGAAGAAGCCTAACTGGAGAAAGTATGTCCAAACATGAGAACTCTTTCTGTGTTTAACTTTCAAGCAGCACATATTTTAGACTTCATCATCAAAAGCTGCATGAAGAATAATTTCAAATCTGTTCTGAGCAAGGATTGATGATTTCAGACTTTTCAGGACAAGCGCAGTTTTGATGAGGTCACTGAAAGGCTTAATACACAGAATCAGTGGAAATGTGGAAAAAATATATATCTGAGTTCTGCTTTCCAATTAGTTTTGAAACTGAGCTTTAGGCTAGCCAGCACCTTGACATTTCAGTTGACATAGCTGCCTTCTTTTCTATTCCCTTTCCTTTTGTCTGAGCTCCAACTGGCTGCCCTTATAAACAGTCCTTGAGGAATTAGGGTGCATGTCAGATATCTTAGATGAGAACAACTGAGTGCACTTCTCTGGTACGGAAGACTTTTCTTTTTATAGAAATATTAAAATACCATCTGTAAGCTTTAGGAGTGTAGGTCATGTCCATGGAGAGTTTAAATTGAGGTTATGACAGATGTTGGGTGGTGAATTAAGAATTTGGCTCCAAGTCTGTAAATCTAACTTGGTTCCATTGGTTTCCCTGGAGTTAGTTCTGCTGACACACATGTAATGAGATCAGATTCTGACTATCTAAGTACTCCATTGAGCTCAGCAGAATATAAATCCATCAGTGATATGAGGGATGAGGCTTGTCAGGAAAATAATGTGTGAGCTATGGTGGGGACACATGAGGAGCAGGGCCAAAGAAGCCCAACTACTTGATCTCCGATAGAATAAAGAGAAAGCTGTGCTTCCTTGTTTGCTGCTTCATATTTTTTACCATTCTTGAGAATAATAGATCATGCTCTGATCTCTAAATGTTGTGTGATTTTTTTTTTTTTTTTAAATTATATAACAATGAAGCTATTACTGCTGCTGCTAGGGGCATTACTGTACACCACTCCACCAGTCTGTGTCGAGCTGTACACATGGATCACAATTGCTCCATACAAAAAGCTTAAAAAGCAGTGGTCTGAGAAAAATTGTTGTGTATCCCACTGTGTTGATCATCTGATCAACAGCTCTGCCAGATAGGTGAGGACATTGGTCTGTCAAGGATTGCAGTGAGAATACCCTCCCTCTCCAGTCTCAGATTCTTAGCTAGCACAGCTCAGATGCTCTAAAATGCTACCTGAGACAGAGGCAGGCTGCCTGCAGCTGCCTCATGCAGGATTTCGCAGAGTGCTGTCACTTCCACTGCAGCCATATGCAAATAGGTGGAAAGTGCAGTGTTTGGTAAACTGATGCACTATGTGCCTCACAGCTGACGCTGTTAATCTCATGGGCAGCCACATACTGCTCTGGCTGTAGCTTCCAGGTGGTCTTCAAAACTAGCCACATGTATAATGTATTTCAGTAATCCCATTTGGCAACAGCATAGACACAGCTGACTGGCTAGGTCCTCATCCAAACCAAATGACTGCAATTTTGCCAGAGAAGATGAGGTGCCAATGCACTTGACTAGTGAGACAACGGATCAAAATCCCAAATCAGGACACTCAAATCGTCTTGTTTTGGCAGGTAAATCCTGTTGCTACAAATATTCTAAATATTTAATAACGAGTATAGTGATTCTGTGGGAGAGATACAGAGTAGCCATGGTGTGGCGCTGCAGAATGCACTACAAGAATAGCAGAAGGGGATAGGGAATGCCATTATCAGAAGTGGAGGGAAAAGGTTTCTTCCTTCTGGTAAATCTAGTCTTACTGAGACTAATAAAACATAAGGGAGTAATAAAAAAAGAACCCAAACCACAAAACCAGAACATGCTGCCGATCACAGATGTGTCCTATATGAGAAACAGAATTTCTCATCTTCTGTTGAGCTTATTCCACCTTGAAAGGTGTGATGCAGTAGGCAGTGTCCATTACAGAAGGAAGATACCACTAATTAGCTACTTGGTGGTGTTTTGCTGCACTGAAAAGTAGTGGCTCCTGGCCAGCATACCTGCTGCTGTGTGCAGGAACTCTGGGGAAGCAGCACCTGGCACCAGGTTCTTGAACACATTCTAGATGAGGCTGTTTTGCCCCAGAACAGGAGGTATGGCTGTGGTTTTTATACAAAAAGGCCTGTTAGAGCAGTTTGTGCTATGTCACTTGACCTTGATCTGTGCCAAACTATGCATATAGATACAGAAACTCAAAGCAAAAGACAGACTTCTCAAGATGTACATAAGAGATGAAGCCACCGGTTATTCAGGGTGTTCCATAAAGATTTTACATACTGCTGTTACTTAAATTAGAGTGTATTTAGTTTAAAACTAGAAGAATGTTTTTAACAGTGTCAGTGTATATCATGCCAAGGGAAAGATATTTATAGATAAGAAACCCCCCCATCAAGAATTCTTCCTCATTCCAGCATTCTGGCTACAGTGCAGCAGGGGAGGTATGAGGGGAACTGCTATTGTGTCACAGAAGCTGCTGAAATTTCTGTTGTTGCCACTGAGGGAACAGTATCTATGTTTGGAAACAAATGGATCCACTAGCTATGGTCCACCAGTGAATCTGGACTCTGGAAACGTTACCCTCCCCCTGGTCCTCCCTGCTCTCTCCTCTGGCTCATGATGTCAAACTTTCAATTCTAATGGAAAGGACTGGTCCTCCTATCAATAGTATGTCTCATGCAGAAGATCAGAAGCTGCCCACACACTGATGGAGTTGTTTTATTGTAAAAAGAGGCTATGCTCTGCCTGTTTTTATTTGAATTTAGTCCTTTACAATTTATTAAGGCTAATATAATAATATAATAGCAAA
Source organism: Strix uralensis (assembly GCF_047716275.1). NCBI lineage: Eukaryota > Metazoa > Chordata > Aves > Strigiformes > Strigidae > Strix > Strix uralensis. The sequence goes on from NC_133976.1 coordinate 23,439,960, forward strand.
GCTGAGATCTGTTAATTGAAATCTGACCCTGGTGTTTTAGGCTGACATGATCATGCCATTTTCAAAATATTATTCATCTATTTTAAGTCAGGTAATTGCTTGATCAACACTGCCAGCTGTATTTATTTCTCTGGATAGCTGAGCATAAGAGCATTCACAAAATATTTTTGTGCCTCATTTGATTTTTTTGAAAAAGGTGAAATGTTTGTAGGATACTATTATGCCTCTGTCAGGCCCGATTTCATAAAATGTGGAATCAGTCAAATCTCTAAATGGCTTTTATAATGTTTCTGAAGCCAAGCCTTTAGCTGGCTTAAATGTTTAATATCCTTTTATCTTGCTCTTCGGATTGCAAACCTGATCTCCTAAATTCCAGAGTATAACTTTTCAGTGTGTTTTTTCCTGCTTTTTCTGTAAATCCATTGCCCCAATTTCTACAATATCCATGACTGCAAAGTATGTGCAAAGTAGGTGCTTGTATCAAACTAATATTTAATATTGCATGATGCAGCAGGTGTAAGTACAAAATGCATCTCTGTTATCCCCGAGCAACATCTACATACTTGCTTCATCACTATATCAGGTATAAGTGGCTTTATAGCAACAACAACAAAACAATACTGACATTTAATGTTATATTCTGAAATAATGATTCTGACTTAAAGGCTGGAGTGTTCACTAGCAAAAAATTGACATGAATCATGAAGAAGACTGGTTATCTGATCAAAAGTTTAAAATAGTAAGGTTAATAACACCACCAAATGCTCAGCAACACAAGTTTATGGATTGGTGGCAGGCAAGTTTTTAATTTGCTGGAGGATGTTTTTAAGAAAGTTGCATTCTTGTGTATCGACTCACCCAATATTATTAATCTTTGAGAACACTGTATTCTTCTGCACCAAAGCTAGTAATTATAATATATAAAAATAGCTAAATAGCCAGGATATATACAATTATTTTGTCACTCACAAGTCAATTATTTTAGTTCAGCATGAACTATGCATTTTACCCTTAATAGAGTACTTGCATAATTCCTTTACTGAAAAAAACAATCCCAAGCCCAAAACCTTGCAGCAGTAAAATGTGGTAAAAACTGTTATGCAATAGACTAATATTGAATTGTTTGTAGTACATTGGAGGGAGTTAGCAGGCTGTGCAGGAACTGCAGAATTGTTAGGATTTAATATTTTCACTGGTTTAATCTCCAGATTCCCTGATTAGATTTGTAGGTAAATTATGATTGTAGCTGTTTTGTAAATGTGTAGTAATGGTCTCTGCACTGATGAGCGTTAAAATCTGCTAACATTGTCAGGGTATTTGAGGGTGTTCTCTCAGCAAACAGTCCACAGGTACTTTTCATGGGAGATGTTACAAGTTGGGTGGAGTTTTTTTTTTCTGTTTTCCCAGTTTCATTTGAAATGTTTATTCTGCTGTGAATAAAAGGGACATAAGAATGGTTCCTTAGGCAGAGGGATCTAGGACAGACTGCAAGATCTCTGCATGGAATTGCTGCAGACCAGTTTGGAGAGAATGTAGGCTGCTGTTAACTTTTTGTGGGTCTATGTCAGAAAGAAAGTTAATGTCTCAAAAAGAGGCAAATTTGAAACAAGTGCAATGACACTGTTTCTGGCTCCCACCTCAGCCTGTTATAGGTGCAAGAGGTATATGAACTCCCAGCAGAAAATCCTCTGGTCATAGATGTTGTTGAAGCTGATGTAAAGGGCACTACACCCACATTCTTGCATGGGGGTAAATAGGATCTCAGGGTAAACAGAGACAGTAGGGTCTGTCTGTGTGGCACCATGGGGATTTTGTGAAGCAAAGTACACTCTTGGAAACTGCTCTGACTTGTCATTGCAGTCCTTGAAGCAGATCTGGAGGGCATGACAGGGCTGTAGAGTCCTCTTTACCTCCTGATATTTTATGCTACACTTTTCCATGATGTGACACAGCTAAAACCCAGTGCATGCATTTTTTTCGTTTTACTGAGCAAGGTGAGAATAACAGGTTTAAAGTCACTGAATCCTGTGATTTGGTGTAGGAATGCCACATTCCCTTGTCACCACATGCTGGATCCATATTAACTAGAATATATTTACTGTAAATAACATGAAAATAAAAGTGGTTACATCATTTCTCTTCCATCATTTTAACAAAGTTCAGTATTTTCATTGTCTGGTATCATTCGCAGATACTATACTCCAGAACTGTGAAACAGGCTAAACCTCAGCAAAGAAAATCTTCTTTGAAGTCTTGATTACCTTGCATTTAAGTGCACCTTACCCATTTTGTACTTTGCATCTCAGGTACAGATGACTGGCACAGGCATTTTCCCCTGTGTAAATCTTAGCTGGGGTGAATAGCCCTCTAGGATTATCAGGTTTAGGTCTTATTCTGAACCAGTTCAGTTTGACTAATCGTGGTCTGCCAGTCTAACTTGCTTCCTGCAGATCTGAGTATCTAGGCTGATCCTATCCCTCATTTTCTTTCCTGTAAATGCGGGCATCACAATAGTGCATAATGCACATCTAGGAGTTAGTACTGTATGAAGGAGAGGTGGTAATGTCCCTTGGCCAAGAGATCTTCCCTCCCTCTGAGGGAAGGAGGGCAAACAGGTCACAGGGAGAGCACTGGAGCCCATACATGACACAAACTGGGAACTGGAGGCTTTTTTGAGTTCTCATTTACCTTGGAAGAGGAATTGTTTTTTAATGTGCTGAAGGCTGAATTAATTATTGAACTGTTGAAAAGGAGGCTACCAATCACCAGACAAGTGAAGACAAGACTATTCTGTGACCTTGAATGACTACAGGATTTGCTGCCAGTTCAATTTAGCGTTCAATTTGTTGCTGATGTTGCTTCTTTTCAGAAATATTGGAGTCATGCAGTAGAAAACACAGGGCACATTGCTTCTTAGGTCAGCAAGAGTTTAGATGGCTGTTACTAATGTAACACTTTGCTTTGCTAAATACACTGTGGAACAGGGTCATGAGAGTTGTCTTTGTCATTAGGTGCTGAACTTGGAAAGCCTTAGTTCTCAAATCATACATCTTTTCCCTGGAGGGTAATTATAGTAGCTGATTATAGTAGTAGGTCTTTATCTTCTGTGAGGACAGCCAGTAGGGGAGTAGAGGAGCTTGTTGTTATGCTAAAAAGCAAGCAGATTCAGTTGCCTCTTTGTTTGTTTGTTTGTTTTTCTGTAGAGCTTAACTCCTCATTTAGCAGTTCCTCATAAAAAAGCTCATGTGGAAGCACAGACCACTGCTACCATGGGAAGAATGACATAGTGCAGCTTCACTCTGTTATTGTTCTGGTCAAACTCATCTCACTTTTTCACAGGAAGGGAGCAATGAAAACATATCATATTGCAAGTTTGTTCTTAAACAGCTTTCATTTAAGTTGCTGTTGTCCCAAAGACTGGGATTTCATTTCCAGGTTCCATCTTACCCTTAGAGTGATGTCAATGGAAAAACTTTTGTGATTAATTTACAAAATGTCTTTCAGTACTTTGCAGGAGGTATTGCTTACTACAGTTGGCATGCTGATGTCAGGAACGTTGGAACAGTCTCTAGACATGCAAAACACACTGGTGTGCATTGATTTGTTGTAACTGTTGTTAGACCTCAGCTGCATACGAATCTCAGCAGATATGGATTTCTACTTCCAGAAGGACTGAGGATCAAGTCTTCAGGTTTTTGTCTCGCATTTGGTTTTTCATATCTGGGTGATTTACATGTGGAGATGGAGGTTGAGCTCTTGGGTCTTCTGAAAATGTAGAACTGTAAAGATGACGTTTTAGTTTGGCACACCTGTTACCAAGAGGTGTCAGTGTTGTAGTGTATTTATTTTTATTGTTCAGGGTCTGCTCCTGTTCTGCTTTGCTAGAAGTCTTTGCTTCAGATGAGTAACACACCACACGCACAGACGCACATGTAGCTTTAACACATCCTGTCCTGAAGAACTGCCACAAAGAGAAGTACTTTTTTCCTGGTCATGGTAATGAAGACTATTAGGAGAATATTTCATATTGCAGATTGCTAAATTAAACAAAGATCCTCTAGGATAGTGTTAGATAATGATGGTGCCTGGGAAGTGAAAGGAATAATATAAAGCACTGTAAGTCATGCTGATGGCAAGGAAACTTGCAGTACTGGCAGTTACACTCTTCTTAAATAAGGGCTAGACTTCTTGTCTACAGTTTATTGGCCTGATCCTTCAAAAGAAAATGGTTAAGTATGTTACTTTTTAGATGTTTATGGAACAAACACTTAATCCCTATTTTCTGTACAGCAATAAGTAAATATCTAATTTTTTATTTTATTGATAGTGACAACAAATAAGTGTTGATAGTGACTTTTAGTCAAATTAATATGATACGTGTTACAGGACTAAGATTTGCTGGATCACTTTCAAACATCAAAGCCAAAATATTTTAACAGTGGTGTCTAAACTTAAGATCGACATTCATAGTTAAGTCCATAAATAACAGATTTACAAAGAATCTTCTTATCTTCCTCACATATACTTGCCCTACTGAGCCTTCACATGCCTTATACAAGCTATGATTTTTATCAAAAACCTGGTTTGGTATCTACATTTCTAATAGATAAGAGGAGGTCAACTCCCACCTTAACTGAGCAGAACAGCTCAGTATCTGTATCTGTTCAGAGATCTCCAAAATTCACAAATGAGCTGTCTCTATGTCTAAATCCTCAATCAGCCCTGCCTGGCAGGTGTGATCTGAGCATATGTAGGCCACAGTGGTACTACTGAATTCAGTTAAAGACACAAAGCAAAATATAAGGACATCTCCATTTCACATATCTCATATATGCAACAGCAAAGACATTTCTGTTTTATCTTTTTCCTTTTCAGGGACAAAAGAATTTTCCTCTTACTTCAACATTGTATTGAGACACTTTCCTCCATTTTTAATCCCATCTGCTATGACCTAGCAGGCAATTAAGAACCTTCCGTCTGGATGAGTCAGGGTACTATCCATTTTTCAAGTTTTATCACTCCCTGGGGGTACCATTCTGGAAAAAAACATGATGACAGGTTCCTTTAAGGTAGTCAAGACTGACTCTGGAAAATCCTAAGTGGGGGTAGAAAAAGGAAGTTTAACTGGGCATTCTACATAAAGGCATTATTTTAGTGGCACTATACTTTTGTTAACGCAGGCAGTGTGAAAGCTGTATCTAAGAAACTGTCAGACTCAAAAAACCTAAAGGTTTAGGTAAAATAGATTATAATCTGTGAAATAATGTTTGTGTCACTAAGTCTTTCTTATTTATGCAGTTGTGTGATGCAGGACTGTACTGACAGTCTCAGTTGTTCAAAAACTAGAAGTTAAGCCCCCAAAGCCTTGTCTCAAAACCATGATTTAAAAGATCATGGGTTATATTTGCTAATTTACTGAAGATTTTATTTGTAATTTTGAAAAGCATGCTTAAAACAGCACAATGCAAAGCAGAAAAGATGCCTTATTTCCCTCCAGAAGTGGATAACCACATGACAGATGTTAGTTGTCTGCTTAAAATTGCCTTCTTCAGTAAAACTGTTGTATCCGGGAATTAAGTAATCACTACTGCATATCAGTTACCTGCTGCAATGTGCTGACTTGATGGTGTATACAATGTTTATGAGGAAGTAAAAAGCACCTGATACTTAAATGAGGCAAAATATGTAAATGCACTGCACAGTGCTCTATTGCATTGTCACCTTCAAAGGGAGAGGTATACAGCCTGTTGCATGTGTGTGTAAAGTAAATGAAGAAATATTCTTCAATTCAGTGCTACAGAACTTTGTGAAAAAGCTGAACTTGACAACAGAAGTTAATAGCAAAGGATTTTTATTGCATTGTTTAGTGTAGATGTTTGTGAAGAAATATGTGAAATAAGCAGATTTATATTGCTGATGATGATGTGGAGCAAATTTGCATTGTATACATTAAAGAAACAATTCAACAGAAGTTAACTCAAGAGAGTGTAACACTCACTGTTGCTAAGATTAGCAAGAAATTAGTCATATAAATGGCTCTGTGGCTCTGGTGGCTCTGTGACACACCTGCAAGTGTCTTACTGAGCATACATACTGGCAGCTATTGCTGTATTATGTTACTGATAGAAATAAACCCAGGTTTAACTGAAGCCCAGTATCAGAGTTGCTTTGGCTTAGGTGAAAATCATAAAGCTTATGTGGTAGTTTGAACCTGGCCAGCAACTGAGAACCCACCCAGCTGCTTGCTCTCTCCTCTTTCCCCTGGTATGGGGAAAAATTAGGAAGAAAGTGAAAAGACTTGTGGACTGAGATAAAGACAGTTTAATAGGTGAAACAAAAGCTGCACATGCAAGGGAAGCAAAATAAGGCATTTATTCACTACTTTTCACTTCCTGGAAAGCAGGGCCTCAGCATGCGTAATGGTTGGGGAGACAAATGCCATAAACACAAGCGTCCCCCCTTTCTCCTTTCCTTGAGCTTTTATTGCTGAGCACGATATCATATGGTATGGAATATCCTTTTGGCCAATTCAGATCAGCTGTCCTGGCAGCTGTCCCCTCCCTGTTTCTTGCCTACCAGCAGTCAAGTGTGCAAGCACTGCTCAGCCATAGGCAAGACACTGGTGTGTTATCAACACTGGTTTAGTCACATATCCAAAATTCAGCACCATACAGGCTGCTGTGAAGACAGATAACTCTATCCGAGCCAGACCCAATACAGCTTATCAAGACAGAAGGTGTAGGGCATGAAGGATTCATTAGAAATTTTCCCCCTTATTCCCCCACCCCATGGCCCTTTCTGCCTGCTGCTTAAAAAAGGAGTGCTTTTGATAAGCGAAGGCATGATCCTCATCAGCATCTGTCACTCTTCTCTGGCAGAACAAATGAGTGACGGTTGTATACTGGTTTGTTGTGGCAAGACATCCTGTCTACAGTCATCTGAATCCTTTCTGCAATATCAGATGTCACATCTCTTCTTCTGAAGAATGGTAATTCCATAGGACAGGCTGAAGCAAATTGAGCAGGAGTGTAGGTTCAACTTTAATAAAAAAAGATGGTAACAGTACTTGCTATGTGTCACACTTTTATCTGATGTATGAAAGAAAATCAAATGCCATATATAATCTCAGTCTTACTGATGTCAGTAGAAGTTACATATACAAAATTGCAAATGCTCAGCAAAAGTAAAAATGCACCAAAGATGCTTTATTATATTAGTATAAAAGATGATTGGCATAGTATAAATGATTAGTATAGATGATTCATCTAAAAGATAATAAAGCATAAGTTTTATGATTTAACAGTGAGGGTTTTGTTTATTTTAGGGTTCCAAATACTATCTAAATACTTGCACAGTCTACCGGGGAATATGTGCTTTGTGTCTATAGTGCCATAGCTGAGTGTAAATACAGAAATAGCTTTGGTATCATGATCATTTTACATAGGACTAGTTTTTAGCTCACTCTGCTGGGAAACGGAATATGATATGATTACCAATGTAAGGTGACAGACTGAATTTCCCTTCTTAGAGCTGGCTGTTCCACCCAGAGCTGCCCTGGTAATACAGTACTCACCATAGCCTTGCCCAATTCCTAGAGTTATCCTGGGCCTTCTAGGTATACATTCCCCTAAGGTTTTGAAATGTATCCTCCAAATGAAAATGGAACTTCAAGCTGGATCAGCCTGGTTTCCAAAGGAAATCAGACATAGGTACCTGCTTGCCTTCCAGTATTCTGCAAATAATGTTGACAATTCACTAATTTTACTTACAGTTGATAGGGTGCAGGGGTCTCTGAGATTAAGTTCACATCTTACAAAAATCACCAGCTGAGCAGGAGAGAGATACAGTTAATCTGGCACTGAAAGAGCAGTTGCAGTTACCTGCTTGGCTTAGCCTGTTAGCTGTCCAGTCAGTGCTGATGTGCAGGTTGATCCATATGATCAACATAGCAGGAGAAGACATTGGAGTGAGCTGGGGCTTACTCTCAGACAGGAGCGCGAAAGAGAGGAGCTTCTGTCACTGCATTGGAAGTGATATTGAAAAGAATATGTAGAGTTAAGATTTGAGTCTGTTACTGTAGAATGGTAAAGGGATGCTGAAAACATCTGCAGGAGTTCATGGTTCATTAATTTTGTTGTTCTCAGTTAGGCTGGTTTAGTCTTTCTTTCCTTCCTTACCTAACAGGTCTATTCTCTTCAGGCTGTCTGACCACCCTCTTCTCTATATCTGGGTCCTTCAGGTTGTGCACCTAAGAAATAGTCCTCTGAAGAATTGTAAACCCTTTAACACCATTTACAATTTGAAGCATTTCTGAGACAATGGGGCATCTACCTTTGTCCTTCTTTTATGTTTGCTGAATTTTTACCATAATTAGCTTAGTATGTGAAAAACAGAGTACCTTTACTCCTCAAACTAGGGAAAACAGGGCTTTTTTTTCAGATTTTTTCTCAATAGATAAAGCAGGGCAAGAGTTTTCTAATAAAGAGGAAAGAGAAATGTAATGTTATTTTCCCTTCAGTATCTTTCAAATATATTGTGCTTGTAATTTAAATAAGCAAAGGAGCATTAATTCTTCTAGCAAGTTTTTATTTACTTTTTATTTCTTACCCTAAAATGTAATTGTAATATGAGAAATTTAGCTTACTATTTGTCAGAGTTTTTATCTGTTTCATTTTCTTTAATTCATATGCCTCTTTGATTACTTTGTACAAAACATGATTATTTCAATTTTTTACTCTATTAATGCATTTTTTCCATATTTTTCTAATGTTAAATTCAAAATGGAATTAAAACATTAAGTGGTACAAATGAAAAAACAAGGAAAAATTACCCTGGAAGCCAAAACAAAACATTTAAAAATAATGAATGTCTGCTGTAGAAAATTTTACTGAGTACAATCACTGCCTTGAGAAAAATTATATATTGTGTTGTATTCTTGAAGCTGTTTATTTACACTAACCAGAAGAAATGTACCACAACACATTTTTACTTGTCAAGTTAACAGATGGTTTTGTTTTGGGGTCCTGTTATTCTCTAGCTTTCTTAAATATATATATTAATATATATAAAAAAAAAGCTTCACAAGAACTTTTTGTAAAAGTTTCAGACATTTTTAATTTACCTTGACAACACTTAAAATTATCTAAAAAAGTTTGAATGAACTGTATCATTACTTGATAAATATCAATTACTCATAGTATTGCCTCATATGCAAGACCATTTGTAAGCCACCAGTTTGTAAAATGTACATGGGAAAATGTATGACTGATGATGATGGCTTTCTAAGGTGAAGTCATTGAAATTGTACCAGCAAATGCTACAGGACAGCGTTCCCTTAGCCTCTCCCTAGAGGTTACCACCACTGAAATAAACAGATGCTTCAGAAATGCAGCACCATATTTGCAGCTTAGGAAAAGCACTGCTTTGGAAGTGGAAATATATTACTCCATTCCAGGAGTGGTGGCTGGGTCTGATTGCATGTAAGAGACTGGCTTTATATCAGCAGAAATTCCTCTGAAATGAGGTGGAAAAGGGAGCCAGTCCCTTGCCTTTAACCCTGCTTGACCACAGCAGCTGGTCCATATTCCTTTTTTGGTCACCACATGGCTGAACCACTCTTTGGAGATTTGTTTGTATTTGTTCCTAATAGTAATAATAATATTTTCTGACCTTTCAAGTGCTCGAAACTCATGTAAGTGAGATATGTCTGATTTATTTTTTGCATAGCCCATTCCATGTCTTTCTGAGTATTTAATTAACATAGAAACATAGAACACAGGATTTAATTATTTATTTGAAGTGTATATAGTAGGTAAAAAACTAAGGAAACACCATAAACATCTCTTTTTTTAGGCCACAAAGTCATCTACATAAAACTTGTGAAAGCCATAGTTAGAGCTGCCACAAAAAACTTTCTTTGATCCATTGTATGGCCATCTGCTGCATTAAACCAGATAAGTTTCTGTGTAAAAAATGAACTATAGAATGACATTAATTAGCAGCAGGACATCCACAGAAGGTGAACACTGGCTGACAGTTGGGAGACCCTGCCATAGTCTGTTTCTGCTCCATGGCAGGGGGACAGCCCTGCCATGCATGAAGTTTTCTGGAAAAGAGCTGACCCTCTGAAATTCACATTCTAGAAAACATTTTCCTTCTTTTCTCAAATTAGTGATTAAATGAGTTAATTAAAATTCATGAGAAGACACAAGATGATGCTTCTAAAAAGGCAAATTGCTGACTGATGATCCCTTGTCTGTTATAAGTTAGATTCCTAGCCCCTGTCTTTGGCCACGTTTCAAATTTATAGTGGGGTCTGTGAGATGCTGCTTCTTAAAGCAGGGATCACTTTGCTGACAATAACCCACATCTGTGTAAAGCAGTGTCTCCTGAAGCCAGAACTCTCTGGACACTGGCAGTCAGGAGATTTGGGCTCTCAGAGATACCTCCCTCAAGGTGCCCCCCTCCCAGAGCTAGGCTGGTTCTGCCTTTGGGATCAGTGCAATGCGTTGCTGACTCCTGTTCTGCCATGTCCATGGGCTGGCCTTGAATCATATCACGTAGAAAGCCTGATCTGTCTCATCCATTCAGTTTTGTTTGAAAATCTCCCAGATAGTATTAAGTGACAGCATTGTTTCTGGTCAGCAATCTGATAATGTGGACTAATTTGATTATTCTTTTTTTTTTTTTTTTATTGCGCTACCTTAAAAAGGCTGTAATCAGCTACCAGGTAAAAATTAAATGAATAATTAAGGTGAGAAAGACAAATCAAAGACAATACAAACTGGCTGTGGAAAAATACAAGGGAAAAAGCATGAAATTAACTTAAAATGCCAAGAGTGATACCCTGAAATTATGGTTTTAAAATCTTTCAGGGTAACAGCTTAATTAACACAGAATCTTTGCTAGTGAGGGCCAGAAGACAGCTGCATAGGGTATAGCTCTAATTACAGCATTGGGCACATAAACTGTAGATCAGTTGCAGAGTCTACCTCACTTCCAGCCTCTAAAGCCTCCAGCAACAGCAACAACTTTTTCCTGCTCTTATCTGCTGGTTTTGATTCTGAATGTTATTAATAGTAAGGCAGCTAAAAAATGTGGTGTCAGTAGCGGTCCTCTAAAGGCAGTCTGCACATGCAGCTCTCAAAACAATCAGAGCCCACCTACTAATTGAGAGAATGCAAAAGCTCATGGGATGTGGGTTATATGAAGAAGAGTGACGTGAAACATGAAGTCTAGGTGCTAGGAAATGAACTGTATTCTGAACAGTCTATAATGAGAATTGAACTTTCACAAATACAAGCAGTAGAGTTAATGCAATTCAAAAAATTACTCTTCATTCTCCACTAAATTACTCCCCTTCCTAATCCCCTGACCATGAGCTCTTAGTGGCTATTACAGTGGCAAGTAAAATGGTTTATTTAAGTTTAAATGTAGTCTTTATGGATTAAACTGTCACCTGAATAGGTCACAGCCTTAGGAGACTTTCCATCAGATGAGATATATTTTAAAGATTAATTTTCTTGCTGAAAAAAGGTAACAGTAATACTGGTTTTTAAACCTATTTATAATTGAGATGCTTTCTTTCCTATGTATCTTGGTTAATATAATTTTCTTGACAAGTCTTTTCATCTTGACTATTTTTAGAGTGTATAATCCTCCTTAAGTGATACAATAACTTTTTTCATGGCTACAGGTTGTGACATGACAAACTTGATACTGTGGTCTATTAATGTCAATAATCTGAAGAAACACATTTTGAAACAGAGAGATGCTAACTAAAAATACAGAAAATAAATTCACCAGAGAACTAAAAGAAGTTCTTCACTTATGAAGAAATAAAATAAATTATTTTCTAAAATAATCAAATGCTTTTCCAAAGGAGGAAAACAACTAGCCAAGATGCAAGATATAACAATTTGCCAGTTGAAAAGTGCTAAAGCTTGCAAGATGTCATCACAGCTTCTCTTGAGACTTGTACTTTTTTTCCCAATGGAGCTGGAAGCTGGAATTCTCCCTTTAATTTTGTTGGGAATATATTTTAGTTTAAAGAACAGAGTCTGAAAGGAAATCAATCTTGTAACATGGAAAAGATAAAATATAAAATAGGTAAAGAGGAAAGGAATAAAACATCCTCCATATCCACTGGAGACTGGACAAGAAATAGCCATAAATGCCAGCAAAGGAATTTGGGATTTAACACTGAGGATTTTTTTTAGCAGTCAGAATAAATAAACCCTGAGAAAGTTTGCCAGAGGCAGTTGTAGTATTAGGGATTTTAAAGTATGGCTTAGATGAGAGGTTTAAAGTTAGACAAGATTTTAAAGAAGAGGATAAACAACTGTGAGAAATTATTTAGATACAGTTGCTTCTGCTGAAAGAACTAGGTTGGTTAGGTGGCCTATTTGGGTCTCAGATTATTTATTGAAAACACTTCCAGACAGACGCATTCTGTCTATTTCTGTCCCCTTCCAGGATAAGACTTAATGAGAGGCTTCTCTCCGGGTTTAGGACTGGCTCTGGAAATCCCTGTCTCCCTAAATGGAAAGCAAAATGGGGACATTTTTGTTCTATGTCTTTGACCCAGTAGAACTAAGCAAAATGTAATCCAGAATATGAAGTATTCCAAAGTTCTCTACCAGAGGTAAAAAGAAATAAGTTTAGATTATAATGTATTATTTTTTTGATTCTGAGAATTTGCTTTGTAGGAAAGAAAATGGTCTCTGTTGCCCACCTTTCATTCTGCACAACAAACATACTCAAGTTTGGTTTACTGAGAAATAGATTCAACCATAGTGTAGAAATTTTCAGCATCACAATTTTGCTTCACTTTTTTGTTGCTACTGTTTATAGAGAAATTAATTTGAGCTCTTGGACCTTGTTAGTTTGAGAGTTGAATATCTGCCTTTTTTCTGAGCTTTTGTGTACTGAAGGTGAGGAACGGAAAGTTCAGTGAGATAAAATTCCTTTCCCTAGTCCCTCTGAGGATATTTTTTGAGTAAGGCAAGATAAAACTTACAGCAGTTTGAACATTCATTGACTTAAGTGACTTCCTCTTCTCCAGGCTTAGATTTGCTGTTTGTGTGTTTACTCTTCCTGGGCAGATGGTGTGAGTGTACGGAGAAGCAGAAATTATACCACACTTGTGTTAACACTGTTTTAATCTTTTCTTTGATGTTGCCACTATTTGATTTTAGTAAGGCTCTTGCCACTGGTACATGATTTAGTTGAAGCACATTTCCAGAAATTTTCTGGAGAATAATACAGCAGTGAGGTAGAATCTACTTTTTGTGTATTTTTGATCTTGGTCTCTTTGGAGGGGTTGACCATTCATTCCTTAGTAACTTGGTGCTGAATTTCTTCTTTTTCTTTCTTAATGGCGTTATCCTAGATATTACCTCTACTCTTACCACATATGGATTATTCTGAATCATGGAAAAGGACAAAGGAGAAAAAAATGCACCTGTATTTTACATTACCTCATAGATTAGGAATTTTTCCTTATCATATTATAATAATAGGTCTGATTTCTTTCTTGGGCTTCATCTACATTTCTGATTTGCTTCAATGCAGACCTAAGGTTTGACTCACATCAAGGAGGAAGGGTCTGCAGATTTTAATTTCAATTATTAAACTTTGAAAATAATGTGACCTTAAAAAATACACATTTCCCTGCTTTCAGAAATTTTCCAACTCATCCGTTCCTAAACATAAGGTACACCACATAATCTTGAAGAAAATGGCATCTGACAGCTTCAAAAAAATTGTGTAGGAGGGAAAAAATATATCATTTTAATTGTCAAAGCACTGTATTTGAGTGCTTCAGGGTTTAACTGTGTCTACAGCACGCAGATAATGAGTGCAGCGAAATACATCATTGCTCAGATATTTTCAAATTATTTTTATGCTTTGTTTTACTTAAGACTTAGCATTTGATCTCAACAAATATCTCACATTTAATCCATAAATATATGTCAAGCTTAAAAGTGAAAATAATAAGAGAAATTTGCATTGCCAGTGCTTTGGGATTATTCTCTGCAGTATTTTGTGAAGGCAGGAATGTTCACAAAAATGTTAACTTGGAAGTGCAAAATGTTGGAGAATGTTTGATTAATCTGTGTTTTGAATTTGTAAGTAAATCTTCATGTCATATTCTGGATTATAAGAGCAATACTCATACTGGCAGGAGTCAGATCCAATAGTATGTGACCCACATAAGCAATGAAATCTAATTGAAATTTTTCAAATTGCAGATGTTGGTATGAACTGCTTGCTTGTGAACAACCTTCAGCGCAAAATTTGTTCATCTAATTATCCACTGGGTGACTCTGAATAACAAATATAATTGAGCAAACTGTAAGCTACTCTTCAACAACTCTTGAACAGAAAGATTCTTGATCTGTCTGATTATTCACAATGTATTTGTTCAGCTGTAATAGCAGTAATATCTGCAGAGGTTCCCTCCGGCAAATTATATCACTACTAATGTGGTGGTCCCACGCTTGCTAAGTTTATTTGTATAAAGCACCTACTAACTTCTCCTAATGTATGCAGAATGTTGAAGCAAAGGCTGGGGGTTAGGGTGTCGTGACTGTGATGGAGAACTGCAGACATGTTTGCAGCATCCATTGCTGCACAGCTTTTTGTGTCCGTGAACACGAATGCAATTTTGTGTTCAGTGACATATTATCAGGCCTTTCTACAGCTTGCGCCTCACTGTTACAAAGATTACAAAAGTTCTTCTTGCAATATTTCTTTTTTTCTTTTTTAAATTATGGTATATATTTAGACAGACATATTGGAAGTTCTTGTGCTTTTCACAGGTGATGTATGAGAGATGAGTCCAATCTTTAAGGCCCAGATGTTAACACAGTGTACTTAATGCCCATACGGACCCACATGTAGGATGTTTCATTGATGGTTCCTGCCTGTTGTTCTAGGTCTGCTAGCAGGAGTCAATCTGCTTAAACTCCAAATGACAGAGTTTGTTGTAGGCCCTATCAATGTTCTGCTGGTTTCCATCACATCAGAGATGTACTTCATGCTTTCATATTTCACTCTAATGGTTGATTCTGGTTGATAAATGTTTAGATCATACAACCATATAATTTTCTTATAATTTCAAGATAACATACATCAACTTGTTTTCTCATTATTTTCCTTTGTTATCTTGTCTGCCATGATCTGAAACCTGGTATTTCCATATTTTGTTATTCATGCCCTTTAATTCTCAAATTGTTTTCATCATGCCACAATCTGAATAAAAGTATATTGCCTTGAGAAGACAAGGAAGCTACTCATGTTGGCAGCAGAAGAGATTACTAATTCTCAAATGTGTAAATTTTGAATGTAACACATTGTGCTGGGTGTCCATGTCCAGGCGCTGGCAGCGGGTGCTGCCCGGCAACCTCTGTGAGGAGAGGCCGGGGCTGCCCCGTGCCGGACACGGCTGGTTCCAGCTGGCTCCAACTGACCCACCACAGGGCATGGCTGAGCCCCTCGGCCATGGTGGTGGCAGCTCTGGGAAAGCATATTTAGGAAAGGGCAAAACGCTACATGGCAGTGAGGAAACATGTGAGAGAAACAGCCCTGTGACACCAAGGTGAGAGAAGAAGGAGGGGAGGAGGTGCTCCAGGCGCCAGAGCAGAGACTCCTCTGCAGCCAATGGAGGACCACAGTGGAGCAGGTGGATATTTCCTGAAGGACTGTAGCCTGTGGAGAGCCCACACTGGAGCAGATGTTCCTGAAGGACTGCAGTCCCTGGGAACGATCAAAGCTGGATCAGGGGAAAACTGTGAGGAGGAAGATGCTGCAGGGAGGAGCTGTTCTGGATTGACCACAACCCCCCATTCCCCATCCCCTTGTGCAGCTTGAAGGCTGGGGTGCATGGAAGAGTCAGGAATGAAGGAGTGAAGTTGGGCCTGGGAAAAAGGTGTGGGTGGGGGAAGGTGTTTTATTTTGTCTTTGTTTCTCACTATTCAAATCTATTTTAATAGGTAATAAACTAAATTAATTTTCCCCAAGTTGAGTGTGTTGTGCCTGTGGTGGTTATTGGTAAGTGACCTCCCTGTCCTTATCTTGACCCATGAGATTTTTTTTTTTTTAACACTTTATTTTCTCCCCCTTGTCCATCTGAGGAGGGGGAGGTGAGGGCATCTGGGTGGGTGTCTGGCAGCCAGTCAAAGTCAACCCACCACACATGTAACCTCATGAAGTCAAAAGTGCTTTCAATTAACAAACACTTTTCTTTAAGTAACACTGGAAGTAAATTTATGACTTATTTATGAAATATAGAAAATCTACATACACCTAGGATCTAGTGTGGTTTGGATGGATCTTCCATGTTTCCCAGCAAGTGGATACTTTCCACCATATTCTCCTTTTTTGAGTTATCAGACTTCTCCAAGTTTATCATGCTACTTATCCAAGAATTGCAAGTGACCAGAAAATCTGAAAAATGATTACTGTGTGAATCCTTCCTCACTTGGTCCTGTCAAATGACTGTTTGAAGACCTGCTTTCAAAGAAAAAAATACATGGCAAACAAGGAACTGCCTTTCTGCTATAAAATTTATATGATTTTTCCCCATTGGATGTTACAACATGGGGTGTGGTGTATTCTACTGACAAGAAAATTTTCATGTTGAAAATCCCCATATGATGTCAACGAAAGCGAGAACTGTGATTTACTTTCCTGGTGCACAGAAGAAAGTGAGAACAAGAAACCAGGTCCTTTAACCCTGAATACTGAGTCTAGGCTATTTTAAGTACAACTGCTGTAGGGCTGATTCCTGAGGTAGGTGGTCCGTTTTTTAATTTGTATGGGATTTTACTTTTTAATGTTTGTAATTCTTGATTTCTATTTCTGTTTCTCATTTTAGGTTCCTTTTATAATAAAGAAGGAAGGAATGGGAAAGCAAGGAGATGCAAGACTGCCTTGCGAAGGACACACTTGAGAAGAAAGGAAAAGAAGTCTTGAGCCTTCTGGAGACATATATATAAGATGAATATGTACTTATACAGTAACCTCATATGAAATATGCCATCTAAGTAACAGTTAATAAGATATTCTCTCTATATAGTGAAAAGCTTGATGAACTGGCCAAACCCATCTCTCTGAAACATTATAGATGTTTAAAAGAAAGATTATGCTACAGGGCTACCATAGTTAGAAATATGTAACTCTGTACAGTCCTCTGAAAGCCTGATTTTAACAATAGGTTTACAGACCTGTTATTCCACTGGTATAAGTAGTATAATTCCAGGTATAAATAATGCAAGTATTGGCCTTGAAACTTTTATTTCAAAGCCTTATTGTCCTTCTGGGTATGAAATCTTTCATTAAAAAAAATAAAAAATTCTACCTGTCTAACTTCTTTACTTTTGCGCCAAGGCCATTTTATGCTGATAGAATTAAAAATGATGCTGGATTCTCAATGTGGTTTATTAATTAAAGGGCTGGATAATATTTGACAAAAGACTTACTTAATAAAAGAACTAATTGCTTGTATCCAGAAATACAAACTTTACTATAGATGGTATTGTCTAGTAGTATGCTGAGGCAAAGCTTACTGCCTGAAATACAAAGTATTACTGAATCTTTCTTTCCCTCTGGATTTTGAAAAATGATAAGGTCTGATAAAAACCTCACCAGTTGAGAAGGTAGAATACAGCATCTTAATTAAGGACTTTGCAAATAATGTATTCTGCTTTTTTACTCAGCCTGACAGCTCCTTACTGTGTCACTGGTATTGGCTTTGTTCATATCAAACTGAATCCATTTATACCTTAAGGAAGAATTCTTACCTCTGGTGAACTGCTGTAAACACTTCATCCTACTGAAGCTAATGAAACTGGCCTGAATTGCACACATGGTGTATCTAGCCCTCAGTCTGTAACTTTCCAAGCCAAAGCATTTAGTTTGGGATTTGCTCCTGTAAGTGGTTTTAAAGCTTCATAAACACTTAAGCCAATGAATATTACTAAAATTTTTTTAAAGTTGCTTATCCTTTGGAAGAGACCATATTACAAAAGATACACATTTTTTTATTGAACAAAGCTGTCTTAAAAGTAACTGGTTTTGAAGAAGAATTTGGTGAATCATCAATGAACTTCCACCCCAACTTTCTGGGACTGGATAGTAACACAGAATCTCTTTGGTTGCCTAGGTCTGGTAAACAGGTTGGACTCTTGAGAGGCATCACACTCCCTAGATTTGTAATGCTTGTCATCAACAGCAGTGAGATAAAAGAGCGATAGCTTGTGTCAAAACTGTCAAGTGATGTTGTAGCTATACCTTTTGTGGTGGTGTGTAAATAACCAGGATGACAAGATATGTGCTCACTGCTGTATATAGACACGTGCACAGACAACATCTGTACTAAAAAGTAATCATAACAAATGCAGATGCTCATTGGCATTTAATAGTCCCTGCTATTTCCCTATTGGCCCCCTTTTCTGATTTAATTCAGGAATGCATCATACAGCCCTATGTTTCTAAAGCACACAGGATGCAGAATATCTTAGCTGTGGTGACTTCAGTTACGCATATGCTCTCTAAAGCTACCAGCTCCCCCTGTTTTTTTTAAAAAAAGATGTTCCATAATGCAATAGCAAATGGAACTTAATGATGGGAAAGTCTCATATGCTTTAAACAAAATTAAAGATATTTATCTTCATACTCAGGATATGGGCTAACAGTTTGGATAGTGTGCAGGATTCATTTCTGTAAATCTACGGCAGTAGTAGCTTTTAAAAGGATGTTGACATTTTCGAGAAACAAAAGATAATACAATCCAGGACAGGGAGACCTAAGGCTTTATGAAACCCTTCTTACCTGGATGTTGATCAGGAGCCATCCTAGACTAGGAACTCAACTGTGAAATCTATATTGTCAGCAATGCACCACGTGATAAACATCTTTAGGAGCTGCATGTTTTTCAGAAATACAGCAGCAAATGGTCTTAAAATATGTGATGATTTTATACATACAGCTGGCTCAAATTCAGCTGGGAAGCTAAATATGAGAAATAAACATACACTCCGCCAGGATTCAGTGTAAGAACACATTGCATAATTTTAAAGAACCTGAAGAGAGCTATATCATCATCTATCTTTCAAAATATTACTGTTCCATTTGCACAGAAAGACAGAGCTTTCTAATATTTCTGTATGCTTCTTTTTTCACACACAGCTTTTTGAGAATAGTATTCCTTTGCTATTCTGATCTTAAAATTCAGAAATACCTACAGATAGTCCCGAGATATGAGGTGCTAGTAACTTGCAAGCCTATACTGCTGAGGATAGTCCTTTTGGATTTTTCACAGGTAAAAATCAGTAAAGTAAAATAGCTTTTCAGTAAAACAGTACAAAGAAAAGTCTTTAAAGAATAAAATTTAAAAGATGCTAAAGGCATTTTCCTAGATGACAACAGCAGCCATTGGAATACATCAAGACCTGGTTCCAGGCAATGCCAAGTGTAAGAGTTTATGCCCCATAAATTTCAAATTATGCTTAACTTTGTAGTTCTGATTCATGGACTCTAACGGAAAATGTCCTTTTGGCTCCCACCACAAAATGAGTTTGACTCCTGCAGTGGATATGCACAAGAATGTGGCCAGCTGGCCTGGAGTCATGTTGTGTCTAGTATTGTCTGAGCCCTGCACATTGCACATTGTAGTAGGGAAAAAGAGGCTGCTTGTAGGCAGAAACAATCACTGGATTGTATCGAACTCCAGGCCCTTTCTTGCAGGATGGAAAACGTTTTTGATTCTCATTACATTCAGAAAGCATTGAAGGAACTCAGCACCTCATACAGTGGACTACAAGTAATTGGGAGAAATTTTTTAATAGATGAAAGTAATAAATGAGAAGTTAACGTGGAAGCATATCACAAGTGAACATGCAGAATACTTCTTAGGTACCTCCCAGGACTAACCTTGTCTCTTTCTTCTTGTCTCAAGGGTTGTCTGGATTCCAGGTTCTTCCCTCTATTGAAGCAATTGGCAGGAGCCATCCAGACCCATACATACTCTTCCTTGCACACCTTGCTGACATTTTGGTTCCTCCACTCTCCTAGTACAAATCAGGCTAGCAGAGAGGTTTATGGTTTTATCCCTATTCTGACCCAGGAAATGCCAGGGTCTAAATAAATCCCTCGAACTTTGGTTATATATTAATGGACCAGGTTGTAGGAAAAGATAACGACTTATATTAGATCAATTGATATAGCTGTTTAAATTCTCCTTTAGATGTGAAATGCAAACTGGTTGGAAATGTCTCAAAACCAAAGAAGGATATTACTTCACCCTACGCTTTAGAGACTCATTTTTATCTTTAGGATGTCACAACTACTGCTTCTGCTTCTTGCTGTTTCTGCTTACTGCTATGATGTCTTTTGCATTTGAAATAGTCCTAACATGACATGTTTATGATCTAGACTCAATTTTGAAAGATTACATAGGATTCAAATGGTACATATATGGTGTGATAATTCTTTATATCACATAAATTTAATCAGATATTAGCTACATTTGTTTGAAAACCTCAAGAGACTCGAAGAACAGCCACAGAGGGGCAGCAGACATTTATACTCAAATGATATGATGCTTGTATGCTTTCTTTACTAATTCTGTTTTCTGTTTAATGAAAAAAACCCAACAACCCAATTGTCAAGCTAGGATTTTCCTTTGGGAAGCACTATCTCCACTTCCTTCCTGAAAATGTCATAAAAAATGTAGGGTAACAATGTATACTTACAGGCAAAAACCTTTATTTTTTTATTTTTTATTTTTTCAACCATCTTTTTCAAGGAGATCTGGTACCTAATATTGAAGTCTAGGCCTACCTACTCCTATAGCTTTTGATTTTCAGAGGCAATGTTAAAAGAAAACAACAACAAAAAAATGCTCATTCTCACTGGCAGAGAAATTGCTGGCTTTTGTTGTTTCTGCATTAGAGGTATCAAACAAAAACTCTGAAAACTCCTTGAACAAGTAATTTCCTGTATAGCAGATATTTTTTACTACTGATAAGAAGTCAAGATTGAATGTCAGTCCCAGTATAAGTCTTCTACATGTGAGAGAAACAAACAAACAAACAAACAAATCACATTTGCAAACATCTTTGCCTATTTGTTGATTTTCAGGACAGAAACCTGAAGATATTTTGGTAAATATCTTGCATATGGATGTACTTAAAATTTATTTTTTATTACCTGTTTTCTGTCATTTACATTGTGATTTCTTTGTTCTACTGTAGAAACTACTGTTTGCAAAAGTGGATGTGCAACTGAGAGGTGATTATATTATATAATTTCAGATAATTATGACTCCATTTAGAAACAGTACCTTATGTACACTTGTATATGTATCAGTAGTCTAACTTGAGTAGGATCTTATCACAAGCTTCAAGCAATGTACAAGCTTAGGTATCTTTTCCCAAAACAGGCCTACTTAAAATAACTGATATGCAACATTTCATTTTCTGCACGTGATTTATTGTGATGTTGTGTTGCAGTTACAGACATTTAAATAAAGGCATCCTGGATTTTTACTCTTTCATTTTCAGCAATTTAATTTTTCCAGAATGTGACTATATAAGCTGAAAATTCTTATGTTTGTTCACTCAGACGTGAACATTTCTCCAAAGTTAAAAGGAAATCCATTCAGTTCATTTGTAATGATCTGAATATTGTGAGAACCCTGTGGTTTTCATACTTTCAGAAAATTGCTCAGTTGTTATTTCTTCTTGGATAACTCAGAAATCTGTTGAATGCAATACTTCAGACTTGGCATGAAGAAAATTACTAAGGTGAAATATGAGGTTTACTAAATTTAAATTGAAATGGCAAAAAACCCTCAAGCTCCGCATGTACAAGTTCTGCATATATCATGCTCCACATACTCAGTATGTAGTTTTCTGCTAATATCTTCAAATTTTGATTCTGCAGACACTAATACCTGCATATTGATGCAAAACAGAGTCATAACTGTGCACAAAGAGGCAAATAATAAACTTACTACTGTGCCTGAGCAGCTAGACTAACAAAGTTTATGCAGGAGGTACCATTCTTCTCTTAGCTATGTTACAATAAAATTACACCACAGGTGTTTCCCCAGTCCAATGGCTTGAACTATCCCTGTCTATGTGCTACACATGTGGACTCTGTTCAAGGCATAAGAAAAATACAGTCTTATTCCTTTTTAAGAAGGACTTTCACCCTGTTTAAACTCTGAGGATGCTGACAAAGATGCTGCTAAGAGGAAGTAAAGATTCCTTTTCCAGTATAAAAGCATTGGCTGCACTGACAGTGCAATGTCTCTCTGTCTCTTTCCCCTCTATTTTTTTGTGATTTGCAAAAAATAACGTGTGGTGGTTTAACTCCAGCCAGCAATTAAGCACCACACAGCCTCTTACTCACTCTCCCCCTTGCAGTGGGATGGGACAGAGAATCAGAAAAAGAAAGTAAAACTCATGGGTTGAGAGACAGGGAGTTCAATAGGACGGAAAAGGAAGGGAAAACAATAATAATACCAGCAGAATATACAAAACAAGTGATGCATAATACAGTTGCTCACTATACACTGACTGATGCCCAGCCAATCCCCAAGCCACAGTGCCAGTTTATGGCTAACTCTGCCCAGTTTATATACTGGGCATGATGTCATACAGTATGGGATACCCTTCTGGCTCATTTGGGTCAGCTGTCCTGCCTGTGGCGCCTCCCAGCTCCTTCTGCACCCCCAGCCTCAGCTGGCAGGGCAGCATGAAAAGCTGAAAAGTCCTTGATTTAGTATAAAACACTCTATAGCAACAACTAAAACATCAGTGTGTTATCAACATTATTCTCATCCTAAATCCAAAACACAGCACTGTACCAGCTACTAGGAAGAAAATTATTCCAGCTGAAACCAGGATATCATGTTACTCTCTAAATGTGGCATTGTACCACAAATGAAAAGATGGGTGAAAAATCAAGTGATCCTATGACCTGCTTCAGAAGGTTTGTTTTAAGGTTTATCTTTACTGAAACAGTCAGTTCAGATAAATTTGAGTTAAATTTCTTTCAGGCAGCTTACCCACTCTAACTAAAGAGCAGTAACCTACACCAGCCTTGCTGAAGTGAGAGTGACCATGCGTTGTGGTGATACAGCTCCAAAGACTGATTTGATTAGCAGCTCAAAATCTTAACAGTTGGATTAAATTAGGCCCTGCTGGTACAACCTCAGTATGTGTATCTGCAAGGACTTACTATGCAGCTTTTCCTCTACAGTATATCCAGGTAATGATTTCCCATCCTCTGTTGGTTCTTCTCTCATGCTGTGACCCTTTTTTTTTGGTTCTTATGGTAAACCAGATCCGTGCACTGAATAGCTGTTCTTCTTGCCAAATTGTATTTCAGTTGCGTCAGTGAACTGGTCCACTTTTCCATGCAGCCTTACAAACCATTGGGCCAGCACAACTAAAACTGCAGTAAATAAATGTCTAATGCTGGTGAAGATGATTCCTTAAGACCTCATTGCTGCCAAGAAAAAGGTGCATGGGGTCACACTCTAAATGAGCATTAGGAACATTCAAAAGTTTCAGCCAAATCCCATCAAGGTTATGGCACTAACAGACACGTGAACAATGGCTTGATGTTTAAAACTGGAGCAAATCACACTTGTGACAGCTGCTTACAATAAAGTAAGCTGTGCATCCGAAAGAATGAGAAATAAACAGGCTGTGTATTGAAAGGCATACAATTAAAATGTAACAAAATTGCCACTGATTCATCCAAGGGTAAATTTGTCACTGCTAGAGCAGGGCCATATTGTTTCTAGAGGTTGAATCATGTTTGTGGCTTTTAAAAACTTGGACAGCTTAAAATACTAGTTAACCCATTCATGTGGTCATGGCTTATGCTGAATCTGTGGATGCTGTACTCACTGTAGAAACACTAAGCTACTGTTAAGGTAGCTAGCCCAGGTACTTCCAGTTATCTGGGCAATCAGCCAGTAATTCTATGAAAGCTATCCACTTAAATGCTTATCCAGCAGTTTCAGCTATTGTTAATATTTGCAGCAGCATCAAATGAAGGGAAAAAAATGATTACAGCTAAAAGTAAATGGGTGAGAAGAAGCCCTCAGAAATGGAGGGATGGGAGAAAATATTATAGAAAATTATGCAGAAAGTACACGCAGCTCCACACAGTATGACTTCTTAAAGAGCATTAATACTCACCTGAAGGACTTCCACCAAAGAAATTCAGTCCATAGTACTTTGGATGTCTTTTATGCACCAATAGTCAGAATGACTAGAACCAGAAGTGAGGGTACAGTGACAGAAAAAAAGTGGTAATAGAGGGTCTCACAGGACTATAAAGTTTTCTGGTATGAACAGGAGCATCTTTTCTGTAAATGCACATTGGTCATGAGTAGGGTGTGCCAAGTGGGTTCACTGGTTTGAGGATGTCTGCTGAACCAGAAGTAGTAACAACTGTGCTATTGTAGATGATGTGCATTTCATCCTGAATTACTTGCAATATCCTTACAATTAATATATAGATGTTGCTTATCAAATGGCTTGAATGAGCAGATTTTATTCTAGCTTGTTAATAACCTACTCAGACATTTGCTGTTAATTGTTTCATGGTTGTGAAATACAAGTTTCTTTGATACTGTGTCTGTGCTACAAGATAATTGTAACTGCCTACTTTTATGATAGAGTATCACTTGCTGAACAAACTTGTTTGACTATAACAGTATCTTACAAAAAAGAGCAATTTCTCCAACACTGCAATGAACAAAACTCCCTTTCCATAAATGCTAAGAAACAGTTAATAACAAGGGGCACTAAAAGCATCACAAAATCCAAATGTTTGGAATTCAGATGAAGGCTCATGAATACAGCCTTACTAAATGCCATGCCACATTTATGACTTCAGGGCAAAATATATGAACACCAGACAATGTGAACATATTAATTAATGCTAATTACATCTTTGCAGTACAGATGGGCTCTATTCTCTTGACACGGGTATGTAATATATTTGGCATAAATGTCAGTTAATGTATTTATGCAGAAAAAAACCCTTTAGTTTGCAAATACACAATCAGCTGTCTTTTATTTGTGATGTTATGTGCTACAGCCCATATGCATTGACCTGCAATGTGAGTGGTGCAGATCTTCACCACCATATTTACTCTGTTACAATGACTCCCAGGGATCCTTAAGTTTTTCGCTGCTCCTGCTGTGTGACTATTAGTACAGCACGGATGCAGATGCAGTATGGGCAGGGGCTGCATAGACTCCTCTGTATCACATAACTGAGGATGGAGGGGAGGAAAGATTTCTCCTTCAAAACCCACCCTCTGAAATCCACCCCTGATACAGGTACTAAGCCTAACTCAGATACACCTGCACTACTTCTACTGTTTCCAGTGCATATTCCTATACTATATGCATACCTCTTTGTGCCATCTGGTTATACTCACTGGTGTGGATAGGAGGTAGGATTTCTGTCTTCCTGCATCTCCATCCCTTAGGAGTTCTGAGCATCATCATTACTGATCTCCAACAAGTATTCTGTTCATAGAATCATAGAATGGTTTGGGTTGGAAGGGACTCTTAGAGATCATCTGGTTGTGGATGCTCCCTCCCTGGCAGTGTTCAAGGCTAGGTTGGATGGAGCTTTGAGCAACCTGGTCTAGTGGAAGGTTGGAACTAGATGATCTTTAAGGTCCCTTCCAACCCAAACCATTCTATGATTCTATGATCTAGGTCCAACCCCCCTCCAATGAGCAGGGTCATCTTCAACTAGATCAGGTTCCTCAGAGCCCTGTCCAGCCTGACCTTGGATGTTTCCAGGGATGGGGCATCTACAACCTCTCTGGGCAACCTGTTACAGTGTTTCACCACCCTCATCATAAGAAATGTCTTCCTTATATCTAGCCTAAATCTACCCTCTTTTAGTTTAAAACCATTACTCCTTCTCGTATTGCAACAGGCCCTACTAAAAAGTCTGTCCCCATTTTTCTTATAAACCCCCTTTAAGTACTGAAAGGACGCATGCAATAAGGTCTCCCCAGAGTCTTCTCCACGCTGAACAACTGTGACTTTCTCAGCCTGTCCTCACAGGAGAAGTGTTCCATCTCTCTGATCATTTTTGCGGCCCTCCTCTGGTCCATGTCTTTCCTGTACTGAGGACTCCAGAGCTGGACACAGTACTCCAGGTGGAGTCTCACGAGAGTGAAGTAGAGGGAGAGAATCACCTCCTTCAACCTGCTGGCCACACTTTTGATTCCCAGGATACCATCAACTTTCAGGGCTGTGAGTGCACATTGCTGGCTCATGTCCAGCTTTTCATCCACCAGTACCCCAAAGTCCTTCTCCACAGGGCTGCTCTCAATCCCTTCATCCCCCAGCCTGTATTGATACTGAAGATTGCCCTGACCCATGTGCAGGACCTTGCACTTGGCCTTGTTGAACCTCATGAGATTCACGTGGGCCCACTTCTCGAGCTTGTCCAGGTCCCTCTGAATGACATCCTGTTCCTCAGGCATGTCAACTGCACCACTCAGCTTGATGCTTCTGTTCAGTGGATCAGGGAAGCATAAGGCCTGCAGCTGTGTCCAGCCTTTGCACGCAGACACAGAGTTGTAAAAAGCTATCTAATGGTGAACTTAAATAAAGGCCAGACAGAAAAAAGATGGGCCATTTTTATAGTTTACTGTTATATTTTCCAGGGTTTGGGATTCACAGAATCACAGAATCACTGAATTGTCTACGTTGGAAAAGACCTTGAAGATCACCCACTCCAACCATTAACCTAACACTGACAGTTCCCAACTACACCATATCCTTCAGCGCTATGTCAACTCGACTCTTAAACACCTCCAGGGATGGGGACTCCACCACCTCCCTGGGCAGCCCATTCCAACGCCTAACAACCCGTTCTGTAAAGAAATGCTTCCTAATATCTAGTCTAAACCTTCCCTGGTGCAACTTGAGGCCATTCCTTCTTGTCCTATCACTTGTTACTTGGTTAAAGAGACTCATCCCCAGCTCTCTGCAACATCCTTTCAGGTAGCTGTAGAGGGAGATGAGGTCTCCCCTCAGCCTCCTCTTCCCCAGACTAAACAACCCCAGTTCCCTCAGCCGCTCCTCGTACAACATGTGCTCCAGACCCTTCACCAGCTTCGTTGCCCTTCTTTGGACACGCTCGAGTAATTCAATGTCCTTTTTGTAGTGAGGGGCCCAGAACTGAACACAGTAATCGAGGTGCGACCTCACCAGTGCTGAGTACAGGGGTAAGATCACTTCCCTGTCCCTGCTGGCCACGCTAGTTCTGATACAAGCCAGGATACCATAGGGTTTGGTAGGATACCATTGGATTGGGTAGCTATTTGTCCTCACTCTGTAATGTTCTTGTAGAATCTCTCCAGAGTGTTTCAGCAACATTATGAAAAGAAAACGTGCCTCGTGGATGAATGTTGTTTTTATTCAAGAGCTACTATGTTTATTTAGGCATGGAAGCAACAAACTTCTAGTACACTTCTGTTTGCCTCGGTATGTTGGTAAAGTACAATATCCCAATACACATAGTGACGTACAATTCCATCTAAGGAGACACACTTACTTGTAGCCCAGCTTCTGTCCTTCCTTCCTGTGTAATTTGTTTTCCTTTTTTCTATTTTGTCAACATAAATTACCTTTCCCTTTGGGGCAGGCATAGGTGACAAACATTAGATTTCAGATGTTCTAGAAATACAATACATTAATTGTGAACCTGACATTCACTAATTGTCTGGCAAGCTGTTACTAATCTAATGCTAAAAACATTTCCAGCTATCATTAGTTGAAGAGTACAAAAGCATTCCTATGAGCAGTAATTCACTCTACTGTAGATAGTTAAAATCACAAAAGCAGCATATTCAGGAGGGAGTGTAATTCGCTCTTTAACAAAGGCAGCCTCTAAGATATGCTGGTTTTAAGTTGTGACTCTGCAGATCAGTTTTCTAGTGCAGACTTCCATGTCTATGCAGGACACATTCAGCAATGGGACCATTCCATGTAATTCATTCCAGTTCCCTTCTGGTACTGGTCTGAATTACAGCACTGAGACTGAACATGTACTCAGAACTCCTCTTCCAGCACAACCATAACTAAAAGATGCTGGTTAATTTAGCTTAATGGAACATTATGTATCACATTAATTTCAAGTAAAACATCTTATTAAAAGATTATTAAAACAGGTGATTAAAAATTCACATTTTGGCTTTTTATAACAAGAGTTATTATACTAAAATGTTATTGGGCACTTTTCCACTGACTTAATCAACCTGACGTCTGTGAGCTTGGCTTGAAACAGGCATATAAAATTAGGCCTTCAGCATTTGTTTCATGACTAGCAATTATTTTTAATACTTAGAGGAGATATTCCAGAGCTCTTAGGAGATGACAGTTTGACAGTAATAGTTCTCCTCAATATCTTAGGCGTTTTGGAAATACCTCAGTTTAACTGGTTTAAATAATTTTTTGCAGCACAGGAAGCTTCAGTATGGAGCTCATTCATCATTATTTCAACGTTCTGCAGTTTAAGGCATAGTAGATATGTCTCCAGTATTTCCTGGACTGTTAGTTAAAGTTGAACAAGATTCTTAGTCTTTCTCTCAAACTCTTTGCCTTCTATCTTTTGTACTACTGCAATCAACACCACCTTCTTATCTCACAGCATAGAACCTGGTATCAGATGTCTTCTTTCTCTATACACAACTATTACATATAAGAGTTACAATATTTTTTCTTTAATACTCTCTCTGATGTGTATCCTCTTCTAGTGAGCACCACAGCTAAACCTGCAGTTTAAGATAACAGCATACGTTTTTCTCTGATACTGAGTTTTCCTTTCCTAATCTTGATCCTGTCTTTTCTTGATCACACTCCTCCAAAAGAATGTTTCTTTGTGACATTGTCTATGTGACCATTCTCCATGGGTTTCTCCTCCATCAGAACCTACTTATTGCTGCTAACACTATTTTCCAGCCAGCTTTCTCCTATTCCCTATCAAAATGCAGATATCTACATCTGCTTGTGAGTGATGGAAGCCTACAGCACTCCCTTGTTGAGATTTCAGAGATGCACCTTACTTGTTATGCTCCAGTTGCCCTGCATGCTGGGGAGGAAATCTTTGTGCATATCTAGAACCACTTCAATAGCTACAGGTCCCTTCTCAAAGTTCTTCTTTTGCATAATATTTGCTAAAAGATAGGACAGTGTCTGGTTAGTGTGCTGTGACCACTGCCTTATTGTTTCCTGGTCCCATCTCTGTCAGCAGCCATCTCTTTTGTGGTTCTTTTGTCTTTCATCTCTTTTTGGGAAGGGACTGATTTTTGTTAGGTTGGTACAAGCCAAAGTCTCCTGCTACCAAAATCCGAATAAATAATAGTGCCTAATTATATCAAATATTTTAACAGTTCCACTTATCTTTGAATCATGTAGCTAAAACTTCTGGTGCTGTTTTTCTGCTCACAAACTAGTTGTTCTGGTCCTACAATGAAGGCCAAAGAGCTAGACTGTGAAGAGTGCAACAAAGAACTGAAAAACATTCACCATCTGTCATTTGAAACACTTCCAAGAAATATAGCAGTGGAATTAAAAAAAAAAAAATGGTAAAAACAGTAAGTAGTGATTGCTTATCGATTCACCTGCAAAATATCATGCAAACAAACTCCTTTGAATGGAAAGTTTTGATTTATGAGTACATTACTAAAATGAGGTACTATAGTGCATACAAATTTTACCACCTGATATGAGAACTGTGACATGACATTGGAGATACCAGCTACTGCTGCTACTATTCCTAGTGTTGTAATAAAACCCTATTATTCATATCCATTCATTATTTGCCATTCTCTAGTGGATATTAACAAGGAAATCTTGTGTATCAGGATTTCAAAGCATTTTACAAACATTAGCAAATCAAACATACACAAGTGTTTTATTGCCTCTGATCAATGTAATTCAACAGATAGCCCACAGACTGAATCTACCATGGAGTACATTTCCATATGTCTGCTCTTCTTTCTCAGAAGGGATTGGGAAAGGCTGTCTGAGTAGCTAACACTTTCCAAACACTTAAACACTCCTTCTTGCATTTGCAGCCCAAAGCAGACCTGGCATCTGCTGTTCTGCCCCTTTTCCCCTTACGTTGGTGACAGCAGTAAACTTGGTGGTGCCCTTCTCCTCACCCCACAGTAGCATTCAGTATGTGAAAGCAGTGGATGTTGCATTCATTCACCTTTTACTGCTGGAAGGAAAAAGACATTTTTTTTGTAGGGGATGGAGAAAGGAGCTCCTTGTGCATATCTGACAGCTATAGCTTCCTGAAGAATGAAGGTTGAGTGTACAGATATGCCTACAAGATAGTGGAGGAGTCCTCATCAGAGGTAACACTAGAACTCAGGTCCAGAAGCAAACTGCTTTTGAGGAGAAAAACTTATTTCTAAATGAATTAAAAAAACTCAACAGCTAGCAAGAGCAGAGAAAGAAAAGAAAGAACACCCTCTTTCTGATGGAATGCGTGTGAAAGGATGTTTAAAAAATGAAAGTTCTTGAAATCAGTTGATTAGATATACACATTAAGGTATGAAGTCACACAAATTTCTATGAATTTACAGAAAACAAAATGAAGATCAGAATAAGACCTTAAGAACTGATGGTACATAACATCTTAATTTTCAAAAGCATTGGAACAAAACTACATCTATTATATTGCCTCGGGCTTCCAGGGACTTTGGCAATTTAAAAAAGATTTTCAGGAGTACTTATATGATAGATGCATTTAAATTAAATTGTGAGCAATTTTTGCTCCTGTGTAATTTTGTGAATCTGTTCCACAGAAATCTTGTTTACAGCCAACCTTGGTATGGCTAACTTTTACATGTCTTCCTTTCCTCCAAAATTTATATATTGTGTGCTTAACAGTGCAAAGAAGCCTGAGCACCTCAGACTGGACTGCAGAACAATTACCACACTGCACTGGATTGCTGAGCGAAAGAGCTAAACTGAAGGTTCCTGAGACCCTTGCCTTGCCAGAAAGTATGCATCTAAGGCAGGGTTGCAGGAAAGCGTTGCCTGGCCATTTCTGGAGTGGGGTACCTAAGCTGGTCATTTTTTTAAAAAAAAAAGTCAGGAGTTAGGGATTTTTATTATTTTAAAGGAAAGTTAAATACCATGCTTTGTTCTTTTTACAGCACTTACTACCCTAATGTTTAGTACGTCTGCCAAGAACATAGGGACCTAAAGTCAGTTCTGGCTCCTTCCTTTATGAATTTGTTAGCACAGAATAAAAAATGATGACAGGTCCTTGGCATTGTGAGTGAGCACAGATAGTTAAATGCAAAGAAACATGAGAGAATAAGAAACATGATTTTGTGCCTCTTAAGCAGTTACAGAAATCTGGGGGTTTGTATTACAGTTCTGGATCTCTTACGCTGACCCTGAATTCGAGTTGCCTTTGCTTATGTAAGATAGGTGAAGTCCCCTGGAATCACCAGGGAATGGGATCCATAAACTTAGTTGTTCTGTGGTTCTGAACACAGTTGGAAAGAGCTTATCCTTGTTCCTGCATTTCCTCTCCTCTGCAGCTTACTGTTTCTGTCTCTGTTCAGGAAGCTTGGACTCTTGTAAAACAATCTTAGTCCAAGCTCCCTGACTGGAGACAGAAATAATTGCAAGAGAGGAAAGAATTAAGACAGATGGCATTTGGAACAGTTCCCGTGTGACTGAGGGAACAGAACATCATCTTTCTTCCAGATCCTGCCATAAGGGCATGCTCTACTTGTCCATGCTAGTTCATACCAAAGAGAAACACCTTGATCATGAGAGAGAGACAGCCAGCCCTTGCCCCTCGCAGGCTCCCTTCCTCCTCTGTTCCTCATTGCATCACTTCATAGTTCTTGCATGGTCCTGGAGCTTGTCTAAGGCACTGCACTAGGAAAACACAACTTTCCAGCTCAGTGGAAGCAGAAGAGAGACAAAAGCTGATGGGATTAGGGAAACTCCTGGCTCTGTAATGACGTAAAGGCAGCACCTCCCATTGCTACAATATTATTGTCTGACATTTTCCCATTTATAACATGCAGGATTTATTTCTCTATCACACTGCAAATATTAACTGCTTGGGCTCAAAATTTGCTGCCCAAGCTGACTAATAAAAATCTTCATTCCAGTAATGAGGCTAAGGAGAACTATGTGGTTTTGTCTTTTTTTTTAAAGAGTCTGACAATGATTTGAGAAGTTCTACTGTCTTAATTCTTTGGTGCAGGGTTCTTGAAATTTGATATGATGTTGATCTTTATATCTGCTCACAGCTAGTCAACTTACAGACTTTTGAAAAACTGCCACTCTGCCAATATTGCCAGAGATGTGCCAAAGATTCTTAGTCAAAGTTCCTAAAGACTCTGCATGGGGCATCTCAGGCCCAAGCTGAGAGTAGTAGTTCCTACCTGACTGGGATGAACAGGTCTGTTGTTGTCAACTGTCATATGGTCTCACCCCTTATACTCTCAAAATTTATGCTTGGACCATATGGAAGAGGACATACACTGAATCAAGTGTTGATAGATCAAGAGTAGAAATTGGGAAGTGGTGTAGGAAGAGAACAGATTGAAACAATTGGTGTGCAGGGGAACAACTAGGCCAGCTGAGCTTGTGAGGTGAAAGAAGAGGGGAAACAGACTGTGGTGAGTGATGGAGCAACATAGAATGCACCAGCAGTACCTGGGAAGTCTGGACTGGTTCTCTAGGCAGACTTGAACTAGATGATAAAAAATAAAAAGCTAAGAGAAGGGCCTAGAACCAAGGGTGTCAGAGCTGGACAAACAATTTTTATGTGATATACATGTTTTCAAACATTCAAAGGTATCTTCTATGCTATGGACTGTGTAGCTGTTGTATTATCAGTGGTATGAATGTTTTGTTACTGAAGGTGTTTGTTCCTTCAACTCCTTGGCGTGGTGAGAAATAAAACCAGGATAATAATTTCTGTAACCTAATCCAGACCCATTCTGGAAGGACCAATGAGATCCTTAGGAAGCCATTATCGTCTCTTGCCTAGAGATGATGTAGTCATCCTAGAGTTCTCCAAGTGTCGTTACTCAATCACTACTGGCATACAGTTCATAGGATCCAAAAGGATGGCTATTCTTGCAGTAAATGGTAGAGAATAAGCAAACAGATGTGGGAGACAATGTTGTAAAGGAAAGAGAAAGAGGGAAAAAGTGGACTGGTCTAATTGGGCAACCTTAGAGAATTACTTTTACTTTTTGTCTCTGTCACATAATTAGATACTATGCAAGTACCTTAAACTTGGCTTCTCTTATCTTACATGATCATCAATTCTGTATTTGGGTTCTGGATACCAGACTTGAAACACTGCAGTTTCATTTGAGAGAGTACTCATAGCAACCTCTGAAGTTAACAAATGTACTTTGAATTTAATGAAGCCAGTATTATGCTGCTTACGCTGAAATATCACACATAAGAGTCTCAAACTGAGTACGCAAAATTAGTAAGTACTTTTGACCTTAGTGTCTCTGTGTGTTTCATAGTAAAAGAGAGGATAGTATCTCTAACCATGTTTGTGAAAATAAATGTTTGGGAATTATTCAGTTCCTGTGCTGATGTGTACTATGGAAGAACCTCCAAGAAAATTAATAATTCAGAGCAGGAGTTGAATTGTGTACAATAAATAGGGCATAGGCTACACTGCACAACGAGGAGAAAACAGTTTATTGGAGGATTGGTCATTAAAGGAGCTCAGTGCATTACAGCCACTGGGTGAATACTAGCTTAACAACTTCAGTGTTCTTTTAGTATGGTTTTTATGTTTAATAACTGAGGCAGTAGTCTGTAGTACTTCTAGCAGAATTAAGCTTAGGTCTTTAGAGGATGATATTTAGAATTTAATTTTTAAACTATAGAATAATTTTAGGTTATAGAAATTATGGGAGATAATTTCATAACCTGTTTTACTGTATAGACAATGCTGTTTTATACTGTAAAATCAGTTTCTGAAATTCCTCTTATCTCTATACATACTTTATAATCTTGTGATCTGTGCAGAGAACCAAAGGTATTTCTTTCTTTTAAAAATAAGTTCCTGACAATTTTCTTAGTTTTAACTACAGAGACTAGTGAGTAAGTGGAATTATGATAAGTAAGTGAGAAAAAGTTAAGCAGCCATAGAGCAAAGGAGTATTTTTGGTTCTCTTTGTTTCTCTTACTCTTTTATTCCTGTTATTTACTAATCCCTGTTTACATAGCTCCAATAACAAACAGACACTTCAGGGAAAGGATTGGTGCCTTTTTACATCCCCTATAAGTATTCTTCAGCAGAATCGAGCAACACCAGGACTGACATTTATATTATTAGTCTGTTAAAATAATGTAAAATTAAACAATAGGAAATTAAGTTAAAAATCTTTCAGGACTGACAGGGAAAAAAGACAATAAAAATATTTATCACCTTTGAGAGTCAACATGAAACATTGGTTTGGGGTAGATGTATACACTTATGCTTTTCCTGGGCATATATGAAAGGGATCAGATAGCTGTTTGGGGCAGCTCTTTAAGAATACTGTGTTTCACAGATTGCAGGTTGGCTAGTGCAGCCGGACAGGAAGGGGTGCCATAAAACCATATCAGACATCTACAGGAAATCTAAATGAAAACCATTTTTTTTAAAAAGGGGTGAAAACAATAGGGTTAAATAAACTGAACTTCCAAGAATCAAAGAGAAGACAGTCAAAGACCTTGATCTTGGCTGGCTGCAACAAGGGAGTGAATTACAAAAACTTTAAACCTCTTCTGGCACAACAATATCACTGCCAATCAACAAAGGGGAGAAACAGCACATGTAATCAAGGAACATTAAGCATGTCAAAGGATTATGTACATTGAGAGGGACGACTATAAAGGAAGTCCTTCTGATTCTCTAGTAGATTTCTAGGTGGAATGATAAAAAGTTTCAAACTTTGATGGCTCATTTCTGACACTGATGCAGTTAGCCCAGATTTCTTCTGATCTACTCCACCAGGCGTGAGTAATGTCCCCTCACAGTTATTCTGTCATCATTTGCTACATCTTGGCTTACTCTAAATGGAAGGGTGAAGTGGCACATTTCTCTGCCCAATCTTAGTTTAATTTAAAGGGCTTGCAGATTATGTGTCTCCCTGCCTTTGCTTCTAGGAGATGAGTTTGTCCCAAGACATTTGAAGGCTTTTCTCCAATTAAGAAAGAAAAATATTTGTGGCTTTAGAAATAATCACTTTGGAATATAACAGAACCATTACCCACCATGTAATTCTGCACAAAAACATAACCTTGCTGGTTTAAACGACAGCTATAAAAATGACATTGCTCACTCAGATCTTGATTCTGCAGATAGCTCTGAGTGAATGGATACCTGTTCCTTTGAATAAGATGATTGTCATAGATATGGATGATTTTGGATGCCCCCTCCTGTTTTTTTTAATCTCTCAGGGCTAAATTTTCAGAAAGCAGGGATAAATACCTTTAAAAAACTTTAAGGGCCTTGCACAAAAAGTTAGTAGCTGATAGTGAAGATTCTGAAAAAGTTATCTCAAGTGTTCTGCTGTGAAGGAAGGCAGGAGACCCATTTACTCCTCAGATGCATTATGTGTCTTGCTTCTACTACTGGACATTTCTACTATTACTTCTGCTAGTATGAGGAATAGGAAGTACAGTTGCCTGGAGCATGCTGATCTGTGTTCTCTGCTCTAGTGACCCAGAATCTACAAAAAAATCCTACCTGTTCCAGTCAGTGGATGTGGGCACACAGGACATCATGAACTCGATACTAATTTGGTATTTTGTTTGTAAGTAAGCATTTAGCCAAGTGTGGACACAGGCCAGGCTTCAGAGCTTTCTGGAGGAAGAAAGCTGGTGCCTGTTCAGCACCTCAGTGCCTGCTCAGGCTCTGCCTGCGTGGGCTGAGTCTTCCCTAGGCAGAGAAGAATGTGCCATTGCGGAGGTGCCATGCTACAGGCAGCTCAGGCTCTGCTCTTCCAGCCTGGACCAATGGATCCACTGTGGCACAACCACAGCTGGCAGCTGCTGGTGCCAGGGATAAAGAAGCACATTTAAATCTTTGTTACCTTTGCTCCTTCCTTTGTCCTGCAAGGCTAACCTTAGTGTATAAACGCTGCCAACAGCTTGCACTAAATTTAAAGCAAAAAGTACTTCTCCAAGCATGATTAAGCAAAATATCTGGGTGACTTGACCTGAGTTTTTCACCAAGGGAATAAGTGTTTCCTGAAAGAATATACTAAATAAGGGAATGGCATTGATCTTAGTATAACATGCTCAGTTGTTATATGAACTTTCATGTTTAATTTTTATATTTGATTGTTATATGTACTTTTAAAAATAAATAAGTAAAGAGAAATTTTGAATTGTCCTTATAAAAATAAGAACAAATCTTCACTGGCTGTTTGAAAAATGAGCTAGGGGAATGTGACAAAATACAGGGAATAAGACTAAGCAGCAAGTATCAAGCCAACGGAGAAGAATTTGACTGTGAGGAACAGTTGCTGAGCATGTAAATAAAATCATAGATGATTAGAGATGGAGTGAGAAAGAAAATAAATATACACAAAGACAGCACGAATAGCTGCATGCCAGTGCTCTCAAAATAGTATGAATTTATCACACATATTTCAAACAAGACATTCCTCAAATGTCAGAAAAAAATAGGGATATAAAGGATGTTGAACATGGATGTAGCCCACTAACCTAAGTCAGGATGATCTGCACTTAAACTGTAAAGATATAGGTCTGACAGATGTCTTAAAACCCTAGGATGATAGAGGTTCTAGACTTCCCTAGGCAATCTACACAAATGCTTGGAATCCTGCTGTTAAAAAATCCTCCATGAGGTCTAGCCTACATCTTCTTTGCAACAGTGTAAGCTTTCTACATTTTATTCTTTATTCTTGTGACCTAGTGAACAATTTTTTTTTCCTTCTTTGATGCTACCTTTTACATAATGGAAGTTTCCAGTCTAAATTAAAGATCTGTAATGCTTTTGATGTTTCTTATAGGTCATATTGTTTGGACATTTTTCATACTTACAGATCTCTTCTGGATCATTTTTCTTGAAATGCAATGCCAAAACCTGGCCAGTTTTCCAGATAATGATTTATTAGAGTTGAACTGAAGAGAAATATTCCTTCATATTCATGTTTATACTTCACCGCTTGATGCTTTTCATTTTCTGAAGCAGTACAACATTTCTGACTCTTGCTCTGTTTGTCATCACTCTATGCCCAAGAAAGTTTTCTGCAGAACTCCTGTCTAGAAAATCATAAGCGTTTCATAAGAACCTGTGGCTTTTCATGCTTGACTGAAAGGCAGTACAGCCCAGAACTTACGTTCACAACAGAAGCCAATATGCAAAAATTCCAAGAAGAGCATAACAGTGATCTAACCTCTGCTTTATCTTCTCATCCTAAGAGCTCCCTGGACTGAAGGCCATCATGTTTTACAGCTACAAATGGACTTTTCCACATCCATTTATCCACCACTTCTGGAACGCATTTGTACTTTTAGTTACCAAAATATTCTGTGGCAATGAGGTCCACAATTTAGTTACATATTATATTAAGATTTATTAATGTTTAACTTGCTGCCTGATAATTTTATTGAGGGTCTGACAGTTTTTGTGAGGTTAGAAATAATTAACAAGCACTCCCTATTTATCTTATTCAAACCACTTACAATTTTATTGAGCTATGGCATAAACCTTTCTATCACCTCTTCTCCAAGCATGGAAAGTCTTGGTCCTTTCTCTCATCCCTTGTACAGAAGCTGTTGTTAATCTCAGAGACTGACTGTCCTTTACAGTATTTTTTAAAATTCTCTAACACCTCTTTTGAAAACATATAAACAGAACTGTATCAAGTGTTCAAAAGGAGGATCGAGATGAGTTGACATAGTGACATAATGGGATTTTCTGTTTTGTTCTCCCTCTTCCTAGTAATTTCTGACATTGTCTTGTTTGGTTTTATTTTTCTCTTCCCCCACCTCCAGTGGTTCCAGACCGCTTTCTGAAAGATAATAGATACCATAGTTTAGGACAGGTGTTATGTGTTTATAACTATGGTATTTTTACCTCACGTGCACG
The DNA here is from genome assembly GCF_047716275.1 of Strix uralensis. NCBI lineage: Eukaryota > Metazoa > Chordata > Aves > Strigiformes > Strigidae > Strix > Strix uralensis. Next base: position 23,478,147 of record NC_133976.1, read on the forward strand.
GCATTATACCTGTCACAATTTTCATTTGGTGGTTTTTACTGAAAAGTCTTTCAGTATTTTGAGATCCCTGTGGATTCCTTTTCAGTCAGTTTTGTTTGTCTAGCATGCATAATACTTCATCACCTGAAAATTCTGTCCTTTCACAATTCCCTCCTTTTCCATATGGTTATTACTGCTTTACACACCAAAGATTCTACCTCAGAGTCTTAGGGGGTCTCCACTGGTAGTTTCTTCTCATTGTAAAACATGATTATTTAACCTTCTTTTTATATCTTATGTATGACAATGTAACTTATTAAGTGCCTTTGGTAACAGTATCTATGAAAAACATATCAATCAGATGATACTTCTCTATTTCCGTCAGGGATCTCTAATAGATTAGTAAGGCGTGATGCCCCAACAGAAGTTCTGCTGACTCTTTGTCAGTACATTATATTTATCCATGTATCTACAAGTATAATCTTTAACTATGTAGAAAGAAAACTGATTGAAAATATAAATCAGATTTATGGGCCAGTAGTACCCCGAATTTCTCTTGGAGCCTGTTTTAAGCTTGGTGTCAACGTTTGTCAGTGTCCACACCTTCGGCCCTAAGAGGCTGATTTAAATCACAGGGTATGTGCCACAGTACTGCTCAGCAATTTCTTGTTTGAATTTCTTTACAACTCTGGGATGATTACCATCTCATTCTTGTAATTTGGTATGGTTACTTTTATGGTTTGTCCTAAAACCTCTTTTATTAATAGTTTGAACTGAGACAGTTCCTCAGACTCATCACTTGTAAAGAATGGTGTTAAGAACTGCCCTGACCTTCTCTTCAGTGAAAATTGATGTAAGTAATTAATTTATTTTTTTCTGATATAGATTATTTTTGTTGAATGCTGCTTGTGATCACTGATCAGTTCCACTGATGGTCTGGTGAGCTGCTTCTTTTCAATGTGGTTAAGATGGCTTTGGACATTTAGCTAGGGCTTCTTCAAAACAGTGTTTTTGGACTTATCTGTGATTTTACATTTAACTTCATAGAGCTTCTCCTGGTTTTTTTTTTCTCCTTTGGACACGACTACATTTTTTTAAAAGTTATTTCTATATTTTAGTATCTTTCTTTGCAGTTTAATCATGCTAGTGTTGTTTTGGTGTTAAATGCTTTCGATATCTTCCAAACTGAGGGTATTTATAGACTCTTGGACTATAACATGTTTTTATAAAGTCTCCAATCCAGTGCAAACTTTTTTTTATCTGCTTCTTTCAAATTTTCCTTTTCTTCTCAAAGTTTGAAAGTTACTGTTGAAGTCTCATCTCATTTTGTCCATAACCTTTACCATCTCAAAGTGGGCTATTCACACCTGCTTCCTGATTGCTGGGGATCTTAATCACATGACAGCAAATAATTGAAGTCTCTCATTATTATAAATTTCTACCTTACTAATTTCCTCAGCAGTTTGTGATAACTATCACCATTCTCGTAATCTGATAAACTGTAATTCTAATATTATACTTCTCCTATTTAAGAATATAATTCACAGAGATTCATGTACACACACACTCTGGTAGCATCTTCACCTTATTCTCCTGTATGATTTTGTTTAATTATTAATACCTGCATGCTACCCACACAGCGTCTGTTCTTACCTGAGAGCAGAATTTTACATTTCCAAACCTGAAATATGTCTTCTTTTTATAGACTATTCTTTGAATTCGTCACAATAATTTTAAATTCTCATGTTGGCTTTCTGTGTGCTTGCAGATCCTTCCACTTGAAATCATCTACAAATTTAACAAACATATGGAGCTATGAATGAACATATATAATGATACTGACCAGGATACGGTCTTAATACAATTTGCTAGTTCAGTAAACCATTAATAAATTCTCTCTGCATGTGGTTTTCTAGTCACATAAGCTTGCTTATGAATGAGAATCCCACATAACAAAACATCAACAGCGTTCCTGAAATCCTGCTAGATTCCACTTCTTTTTTTTCTCGAGGCCTCTTACTCATTAAGAAGGAAACTAGATGACTTGTAATGATTTGTACTTGACAGGTATATGTTGGCTTTTACATATCCTCTTTATCTTCTAGATGCTTTATAATAGTGTCTTCCATTACTTGCTTCAGTATCTGGGGGGACTGAAGGTAAATAGCAGGTTTGTTAAATTCTTGGCTTGTCTTTTTCCTCTTCTTTAAATACAAATAGCATGTTTACCCTATTCCAATGTTTATGTTTTACAACACAGGGTGAGTTAACATCAATGCTGAATTAATGGAATACAACTATTCTTTTGCTCTGTAATAGCCCAGGGCTACTACAATCCTCTATGGGCTATAGCTTATTCCTTTGCACATAACTAACTGAATTCAATAGCTGTCTGGGATCCAGTCTATGCTACATACTCTATGTGATAGTAAAAATTGGGAGACACAAGGTGTTCATCAGACTAGTGATAAGATCAAATTTACATGGTTTTCAGAACTATTCTGCTTAACACAATACGATTAACTGTGCAGTAGTTTGAGGAGATGTATTATAAGTGAAGCAAATGACAGAACTAATTTACCTGAGACGCAGCTGGCATGGTGCTTGGACAATGTATTTTGAGTGGCCAATTAAATATGACATCCTAAGTTATTTTTGAGGAAGTATTAGAAAAGTGTGTCAAGCTGATGAATGAAAAAAATGCTGGTTTGCACACCAACCTTTTCTTTAACACATTAAAAAAAAAAATTAGTAAAAGTTGTGAGATAAGAATAGTTTGAGCAAGAGTTATGATGCACTCTTTCATGGACAAAATATCCTCTGCCAAAATATTCTCTTCTGATCTCAGTTCAGTTAAGTTTCATTAGCATATATTTCATTTGCACAGGTACTGTCAGAATGTGAAAGAGACCCAATAGGTTGGCTTCAGAGCAGATCAGTCCTCATTATAGGGATTCACTCTCTGTTTGAGGCTTGATTCCTTGAGACTATTTGTCATTGCTGTCTAATTCGAACTTGAACGGAGGCTGCTGAAACATGTTGCTACTGATGTAACTGCCCACTTCTTTTATTGCTGAATACTATTTCTGTCATCACTTCTTAATCTTCTGATTCCTGATTTTTTAGTGTATATCTTTCTTATGCATTCAGGGATTTTGGACACTGCAATAGGAACAGCCTTGTGTCAATCTTTTCTGTCACATTTGTTGTACAGTGTCTTTTGTCCAGATTTGTATTGTGCTTTGCACCTCCCAATTTGTACCTTTAGTTTATTGTCATTGACTTTATTTTAATGAAAGTGTCCTTTATTTTGGCCTTCTAGTCCAAATTAGACATGCCACGTACTGCTATCCAAGAAGCAAATCTAATTTGCAGTGCAAATGCAAACTGCATCTAGCTTTAATGTAGTGGCAATCAACTGTCTATCTGAATAAATCTCTCACCTCTTTTGCTTTTCTACAGTTTTAGCCTCACTTCCTAAGGAAGCAAGATTTACTCTGTTGCACATTCTGTCAGTCCATGTCTTGCAATAGCTTTGGAACCTTGAAAATTTCAACCAATTTTGACAGTGCTCAAGGTCTCAGTTTTACAACATTCCCACAAGCTGAGTGGAGCCGGCAGAGTGTAGAAACCTAGTCAGTCTCCCACCGAGGGCAGAGCTGCACCTCAGTTTTTATATGGATATGCACTCTCTTAGACATATGTAGACCAGCTTATCAGCTGCCTATCGCTGGTATTCATTAGGCCATGCACCACTTCATTTTTGTTTCAGTTCATCCTGTGATTTATCATTTGCAGCCCTTCTTTGTCTGAAACAGTATTTTTATGTTGACTGGGTTAGTACTGTTTTTAGCTAATTTATATATTGCATTTCTACAACTTCTTGTTCTTAGGACTGTTGACAGTATTTCTGAAATTCAGCTTTCTTATTTTTTTGGTTTTCATGGTTTGTCCTCAGACATCTTGAAATACTTGTATTTGTTCCTTGATGTTGAGTAATATCTTGCAAGTTTGCTAATGAAATCAGAATTTCTCAAACAAAATCTAAAAGTTTGCTGTTGTCCTGCAATATAGGACTTGATTTACATACAGACACATACACATATATAAATATGCTTATTAAAATAATTGCATCCTTTTTGAATAGAAATAATCTTAGTATTTCTGGATTTGCTAAGCACTGTTGCTCTGATTACACCCAGGGCCTGGATGCTTATGTTTATACTTCCTGTTTGCTTTTACTACAAATGCTAACAAAATGGTCAGCAAACAGGATAATCTCATTACAAGTCATAAAACCACAGGAAACTTGTCTTAATGAGTTCTACTGCTTGTTCTTTCTTTTTTGTCTTCCTAATTCTTCCTCCCTTTTTCTGTTACACTTCTTGCTGTCAGTTTTGCCTGCATTATTTTTAAGCTTGCACCTTATTACATTCTCTCATTCTAAATCTTTCCTATGCCCTTCCCAATTCTTTCTCCCCTCTTCTCATGATTCTCTCTCATTTCCACTTTCCTTCTCCAAGACTCCTCCCAGATACATTTCTCTCACTCTCCTATTTCTCTAAACTACCTCCCACACTCTACTGCTTCCCATCCCTTCGCATGCTCTCTCCATACAACTGCATGTGTACATATGCACATTCATACATGCACACACACAGAGAAACATATGCCCTTGTCTAATTTTCTCCAGTACTCTCCTCTCACCAGCAGATTTCGAGGTAAGTTTAGTGCTCCTTTATCTTTTCCACTGAAAGGATTAGGAATTCTTTCTTCTCTTCCCTTCCCTCTCTCTCCTGTCTTCGACAGTCTACATTCTTTGCCACCACCTACAGAAGAAAGAGACAGCTGGCAATGCTTTATACTGATTTTAAACTTCATAAACAGGAATAGCTTTTATATACACTACATGGTACAGAACATGATCACCTTGTGAATCAGCCTGGTAGACCAGGTCTGCATTCAGCCTCAAATCACTTATCCAGATGCATTCTCCTCTATTTCCTAGTGCACATCATAAGTGTAATTAAAGCCTTAAAATATATATGCCTCAATTAAATGATTTCTAAAAGCATGCATCTCATTGTGTGGCATATCTGTTTGTATTTTGTATTAATCAGACTAATCAGGGATCAGAACATGAATTAAATTAACTTTATATTCATTCTACAGGAAGATTGTACAGGGAAAAAAATCACTTGGACTGGATGAAAGCTGAATGTGGTAAGAAGACGCAAATTCATTATATAATACTGTAAGAAAGTCTTCCATTTTTCCTCATATATTTGATTAGATTCATTCTTTCGTAAATAAATTATCTGTACTGTGAGAAGCATACTTTTTTACCCAGCTAGGTAGGTAACAGTAAACTAAAAGGGAATGAAAGTAAGAAGCGAAGAATATTGACACAGAATGATGCCTTTCTTAAAGAAAGGTATGCAAGACAAATTATTTTAAAGTTGCAAATCATGCTGTACTTGCTAGTCATCCATGAGGAAGAAATGAGAATACTGGAACTTCTTGGCTAGCTGAGGTTAAGTTCCCAGTGGCACAAGTGCCCAAGTCCCACTCAAAACTACCCAAGCTATGTCTTCAATGCAGTGGGACTTTTTTTCCTTATTCCTTGCAAGAAGTTACTGACCACACTGATCTGATGTTTCAGAATATCTTGGTGCATTACAATAGTTGCTTCTTGTCACCTGCAGTTTGTCAAAGGTTTCCTTCTCAGTTTCTAGCTACACAGACTTCTTCTAAAAAAAACCCACTTACTCTGTATGCTAACTCCTCTGCCAGAAACTACTGTCAGAAGAAGGTGCAGCACTGAAATGGGAAACCTGGATTCCAGTCCCCATGCAAACTTGCTGGAGACTGAACCACCCGCTCATGCTTCCCACAGTGCTGTAATCATGAGCTAAATACTTCTAGGGCAGAAAAATTTTCCTTCCTCCATGTGAAGCTGTGTCACTGTGCAACCAGGAATCAAAGCTGAAGGGTTTAAAGGGAAAAAACAGCATAGGTTGAATCTGTGATCAAATGATGACGAGGATCTCCTAGGGGAGAGATGCATTGCAAATTGTTCCCTTTGCTAAACTTTATAGTAGTGCACCAGAAAGCATAGAAGGGAATTAGATCCCATGAGAAGTCTAATTAATTATGAGTTTTACTAATATTGTAAATAAATGAATTATGGGTAAGATAAAACACATAACAGTTTATTTTTATCCAAAAAGGGTAATGAAGCTTTGTGTTAATTGGGGAACAGAGCATGAAGATGCAGCTGCCTCTTAGACTGGAATACATATTGACTAAGATTCAGAATTGTTCTTGCCCAGGGATTTTCCGTAAGATACTGTCAAGGCTAAAGTATGAGGATTGTGTAAAAATTGCAATTATGCAAATGTAGATCTGATGCAAATATAACTGAATTTAATTTTAAGATTCCAGCATATGTATGTGTGTGTATGTACACACACATGCAGTTGTATGGATAGGGTGTGGGGAGGGATGGGAAGCAGTAGAGTGTGGGAGGTAGTTTAGAGAAATAGGAGAGAGAAATATATCTGGGAGGAGTCCTGGAGAAGGAAAGTGAAAATGAAAGAGAATCATGAGAAGAGGGGAGAAAGAATTGGGAAGGGCATAGGAAAGATTTAGAATGGAAGGATGTAATAAGGTGCAAGAGCTTAAAAATAATGCAGGCAAAACTGAGAGTTATTTGCAGTGAAACACTTTATGACTATGATTTGTGACACTGCTTGATTAGCACACATTGTGTGTGAGATCTTTCAGAGTATATCAAACTTTACCTTCATCCCTGCAAAACTGAACTCTGCTCAGTGCAGCATCACAGCATTAATTCACTCTTTTCCTAGGAAATACTACTGTGAAGCCAGGTGCTTCATCCAAAACGCATCCCAAATACAGAAAAAAATGTCAGCGTATGAGAAAAAGTTCTACTAATCAAATCTTACAGCTCTTAGATGTATAAACAGATGGCAAGGCATCTCAGCAGGTGTTACTACCAGCCCTTTGGCAGAACAAAAACCTCTCAGTGGGCACTAAACCTACTATCACAACTATTTGAGATAATGGTTCAATATCCTCTACCAAAAAATACCTCCCTTGTTAGAATACTTCATTATACATTTTGGAAGCACAATCCAGTAACTAAGAGAAATTGTTCTGAATTTTTGATTTCTCAAAGCCATTAACCACAACAGAGACACAATTAAAAAAGAATTTGATCATCAAGTTGTAACAGAAGTCTCAGTTCAAAACATCTCACCAGTTCCATATCATCCAAAAGGCAATGAATAAATAAAGATGCTGCTTTGAAGTCTGCTGGTTATGTTGAGAACATTAGCCAGAGAACAAAAGTTAAATGCAAAAAACCTCCCCCAATAATGTATTTTATGCCTGGAATTTACAGGAAATGGTTCTAAAGTATTTTCATCCTTATCTTTGTTATATGGAAGAGCATCCTGCACTTTTTAGCACTGTATGTAGTTTAGCTGTGAATTTCCATGTTCACTGGATACTAGCTAATTGTGGATTGTGTAGAGAATTACTTCTTATTGTTTAAAAAATCTCTTTTATTTTCACTGAATCTTATCTATGTAAGACAAAAAGAAAGTTTTTGCCCCACCGTTTTTATTCATAAGTTTTATTATAAGTTATTTATAGATTCCAACTGTCATTCATGTTTAATGGAGGAATATTCAATTTTTCAAAGTCAGGCAACATCATCTGCTTGTTCTTCATTTACACAACAAGACTCAAATTAGATCTTAGCTCCAGTTTATCCTATTGGATGGACAACTGCAGCGGTGTGCTGTGAAGTGAGCTTTACTGGGATCTTTGACACCTTGATCCAAAGTGCTCAATGGCCAGCGATGGGCTGAAAGGACTCCCCTCTGCAGATCCCCTCCTGAAGGCATCTTCTGCTAGGTCAGGCGGAATTACCTGATCTGTGCTGGCAACTTTTACCTGTACCAGAGACACTTTGCACATGACTGGCTATCTGACTGGTCAAAGTTTGGGTGCATTTGCTTGCCCACATCACTCATTGTTTACATTATAAACTACGTGATGAGTTAATTACAATATACAGATTAGGGTCTTCCACTCACAAACAAGTTCCAAGATCAACTAAGTTACTGAGATTCATACATGCATGCAACACTGCCCATTTTTTCTGGTCTTCTTTAAGAGTGGAACCCAAAAGTTATGAAAATGCATTTAAGGTAGAATAAGATTTCAGCTGCTATTTGGCCATCCTCCAAAAATAAGAAATGCCCTCTCCCCCATGCAACAAACTAAATATTTAACCTTAATATATTTGGAATTTCTAAAACTGGAGAGGGGGAAGGCAGAAGGGCAAATTTTGTTTAGCCCATCTCATTGTGTTTTATGATGAAATGAGTGGCTCTGTGGATGAGGGAAAAGCAGAGGGTATCCTTTACCTTGATTTCAGCTAGGGTATCCACATGGCCTCTCATGGCATCCCTCTAGCCAAATCCACATGCAACTGGGTGGGAAGACTACAGGGTAGGTATGTATGGCATATAGCTGGCTGGACTGTCTGGGTCAAAAGGGTTGCAGTCAGTAGTTTGAAATCTTACTGGCAGCTAGTTATGGGTGGTGTTACTCAAGGAGCAATATTAGGGCTTATGCTGTTTAACATACTCAGTGATCTGGATGATGAGTTGGAATGCACCCTCAGCACGTTCATGATGTGAAACCAGGAGAGTGGCTGATGTGCTGGAGCACAGGGTTGCCATATGAGAAGGCCTTGAACAGGCTGTAGTATGGGCTGACAGGACAAAGTCTTGCAGTCAGGACAGAAAAACCCCATGCAATGGCACAAGCTGGGAACTGACTAATGAGATGATAGCAGCTCTGCAAAAAGGGACCTGTGGGTCCCAATGAAACGAGGGTCAGCACTGCACCTTTGAGATAATGAAGGCTAACCACATAACAAGTGTACAGCCAGCAGGTGAAGGGAAATTATTATTCTCCTCTACTCGGCATTTGTGAGGCCACATCTGGAATACTGTGCCCAGTTTGGGCTCCCAAGTGTGCAAGAGATACTTAGAAGGTGAAGAGTATCCAGAAAGAGGTAACCAAGATGGTTCCAGGGGCTGAAGCATATGACATAAGGAGAGGCTGAAGGAATTCAGTTTCATTATCTTGAAGAACATTTGAGAGAGGGTACAATCGCTATGCTTCACTGAGTGGGGGGTTATTAAGAAGGTGTGGAACTAGACTTTTTTTTTGAGGTGAGCAGAAAAAGGACAAGAGGGAAGGGCGATAACCTGCAAAAAGAGAAACTTTGATTGGATAGAAGGAGAAAATATTCACATTGAGTAGCTAAAGAGAGAAGAAGAAGCCCAAAGAAGTTATGGAATCTCCACTCCTGGAGATTTTCAAGACTTGATAGGGTAAGGCTATGAGCAACATGATTTGGCTTTGAAGATAGCCGTGCTCTGAGCAGGAAGCTGGGTGAGATAGCCTCCAGCTTAAATTGGTCTATAATTTTATATGGGGTTTGACCTATATCTAAAATTGTGCATGTGATATGTAAGAAATCATGATTTTTCTGAAGCTGAAGAGGAATTAATATAGTTATAGAACTGGCAGAATTAGCACTAATAAGCTTTTGCTTTGTACACTGTCTTTGATCCTGGCACTTGGGAGATAACATTTATAAACTGATATCCAGGTAACTCAGTATTTGAGAGATTAAAATTACAGTAAAACATTCTACAGTGAGCTGGACCTCAGCAAAGGACTACGACATGCTAAAAAATGCCTCACTGGGGTGCTGAATTGAGGAATGCCGTTGCCACTGATTTGGGCAGACACTCTTGCTCTCCAACATTTGATTCCATGCAGTGGTTCACCTGCACTGGATTCCTTTTCTCACTGTTTAAATCTTTAAGTGTTGTCCCCATAAATGAGCTGGATCTTGAGAAATTTTATTAGATTTTATAAGTAAAGTTCAAGGAAGAGGTGAAAGAACTACTAGTGGATAGCCCACCTTTGAAGACACCGTGCTTTGACAAGACTTTTCTGAGGCAGGAGTGGACTTTCAGATGATTATTTTTGGAAATGTATGAAACAGATCTCCCTTTTGAGACTAAGGTGAATGATGGCTGGGATTGTAAGAAATCAATAAAGATTAGCAGACTTCTGTTACTGGAGTTCTTTCTGCTGGGAGTTTACGAGGAAGTGAACGGTGACAGTGATTGCTTCTTTTTTGTGCTAGCTGGTGGCATTCAGACACTCACAAAAGTTGTTATAACTTCTTCAGTCACTTGAAATAGAACCAAAAGTTTCTGAATTCCCATTGCTGAGTTTATGATTTGCAGGTTGCTTTTCTCTTATTTTTTGATCACTCAAGAAAATTATATTGGTAACGGGGCTACCAATGTTCATAGTAAATGACCAAGATGCAAAGTTAAGCTGCTGTTACTCTACTGTTTCAAAATTTGTAGCACAGTGGCATCAGCAAGGATGGAAGAAGATCTTACTTTGAAGCTGATACCCATGTCTCCTGGGAGGTAGGGAATGTTAATTCTCCAAGTTCGTTACTTCCTGGGCAAGTACAACAGTCAGTAGGCTATTGTGCAGAAAAAGAGTTGACAGCTGTGTTACTTGCACTTTGTTACCCATGACCAGTGCAGTTTTACCCAAGTGGGTAAAACTCCATACATGGGCTGAATGCAGCTACATGGCTGGGTGGAGTTTAAGCCTCCCAGTCTGTGTCTAAAACACAGCAGAGCTGAGGATGTAGCTAAACTCAGGATGAGAGCACCTCTGGACATAGGCAGACACCTGCCTATGGTTGCCTAAAATGAAGGTTTCAGTTGACTTCTGATGTACTTCAGAGTTAAGATGCTGCTTGGCACTAGGCTGTTTGCATTCTTGACGGTGAAGGTGCCTCCAGTTTATTTATCAGAACCCAAACAGACTTTATGGAGTTTGAATTCAGCCTCCTGTTGCTTTGGAAAAAGACTTACTGGTGAAATCAATGTCTATTTTAAAAGACTTTATTGCTTAGAAGTTGATGGTCACAGACGGTAAGCTCTTTCCATGTCTGATTTGAGAAACAGCGTGAGACATCTTACTCTAATACAGACATCAGATTTGATTTTAACCTTTGTCTGAAACCATGAATCCCACCTCCATTAAGAAGTGATGCTGTTACAAGCCAAAGCTTGACAGATCGTTTCCATGTTAGTACGATCACTCAGCATTTTTTCTGTAATGATGGGCTTATTCTTTACATTCCTTACAGAAGGTTTTCCTTAAACGACAGCAGTTTTTGCTTAAGTGGAAGAAGACTTAATCACGTCCTTTCCTTCGGCGAAAACTAAGCGTTCACCAACCCAAGCTGCTAAGAGAAGTGCACTAAGAGAGCCCAGGACTAAGGACCTGTCTGGAGCCGCCGGCTGCCTGGCCATTCACTACAGCGCACCGACGTCCTCTTCCCGGTATTTGGAACACACATCCCTCGAGTCTCTCTCAGGAGTTTTTTCTCCAGGTATTGAAAACACTGATCTATCCATTTCACGGCGCATTTAGGAGAACAACTGGTGTTTTTTTTTTTAAAAAACTGTGATAAAGCAGACCAGGCTGAGTCGGGGCAGAAGTGCCACCTCAGGAGACGGTGGCCGCTCCCACTGGTGTCCGAGCACCGGTGCCCTCACGGCAGCTCCGCAGCTCGCCGCGGGCAGGGCTTGGCTGCGAGCCTTTCTCCCCGCACGGGCAAGGACGGGCCGGTTCCCGCCGAGCCCTCCGCGCGGCGGCCAACCCTGCCGCGAGGCGCTCCGCCCCCGGCCGCCCCCGTGACTCCCTCGGCGAGGGAGCGCCCAGCCGCGCCGTCCCGCCGCAGCCCAGCGCCTCCGCCCCGGCCGGGCCGCCCGCCCGCCCCCGGCTACCCCCCGGCCGCCCGGCGCGTCCCGCCCCGCCCCGCCGCGTGCCGCTGCCCGGCACCTGTGCGGCCCGGGAGGGGGAGCGGCGGGCGCGGCGCCTGCGCAGTGCGCGGCCCCTCGCCGCCAGGGCCGCAGTCACTTCCTGCCCCTGTGCCCATCCGGCTCCGGGGTCAGCGGCCGCCGCTCTGGCGGGACAGGGGAGAATAAAGTTTTATTCGGGGAGGGAGAAGCCGGCCGTCCTCTCCCAGGTAGGGGCTCGCCCCCGGCGGGCCGCCCGCCGCGCCCTCTTCCTCCTCCTCCTCCTCCTCCTCCCCCTCCCGGCGGCGGCGTTTGGCGCCCGCTGTCACCTGCCGGCCGCCCGCCCCTCCCCGCCCGGGCTCGCGCGTGGCGGGGCGGCGGGCGCGCCCGGCTCTGGCTCCTGCTCCGGCTCCTGCTCCGGCAGCGCGGCGGGGGGCGGCCGGCTCGGCGGCGGGCGGGCTGCGGCCGCTGGCTGTCGGGGCCGCGGCTCTCCCCCGCTCCCGCGGGAGCTGAGCGACGACGTCCCGGTAACGGGGCTGCGGGAGGAAGGCTGGGAGGTGGGCATGAAGCGCGGCGAGGGGCGGCGGGAGAGCGGCGCGGTGGGAGCCGCTCGCTGAGGGGGCGCTGGGCTGGGCTGGGCTGGGCTGGGAGGACGGCGGCTGGGCCGGGGGCTCTCCTCCGCCGGGGGCTCCCCTCCGCTGGGGTCTGTCCTCCGCCGGCCGAGGCGCAGGTGGCGGCGGGCCGGGCAGGGCCGAGCCGCGCTGGGTGGCGGGGCCCGGGTGGGAGGGAGCGGAGCGGAGCGGCCGGGCTCGCCGCGGCGGCCGTTGCAGAGGGCGTTGTGAGACCTGCTGTAAACAATGGAAACTTTCCCCTGCGCGAAGGGTGCCGCTGCCTCCTGGCCTGCTCCGGCGGTGCCGTTGTAGGAAGTGGGTGTGCGAGGTTAGCGCCGTCCTGAGCCGCCGGTTCTTCGGGGGTGACGGTTAATTTGCTTGTTTTAGCAGAAACGAGCTGCTGGATGTAGAAGGAAAGTAGGTCCTGCGGACGGAAAATGCCTCTAAGGGACAAGTGTTGTCAGACTGACCACCATCACCATGGATGCTGTGAACCAGGTACAGTGGTGTGTGATGCTTTGGCTCTTTTACTTATCTCTTTCCTTAAAGCCTTGTGAAAACTGTTGTGATGTTGCTAATGCGCATCATTAGTGACGGTTTTGGATATAAAAAGTTTCTGAATTTTGTTTGGAAATGTTTTTTTGCTATCTTTGAACTGTCATGTTAAAATTATTTCAGGAAGGTAATTTCTTAGTTCCTGCAGTAATCCCTGAGCCACCGCACGGGCATTGTATGCAGTAAGCAGAGGAATGCAAGAAATTGTGTAAAACAACTGGCCCTTTTGTTTCCAAAAAGTTCCAAGTTCATCAGAGCTCACCAGAGTAGGTGTAAAGTAAAAACATAAACTGCGAATGCAAGAGATTGCAAGAAACATCACTTTACAAAAAAATCTGAATATTCACCTACTCTGGTGAGCTCTGATGAACTTGAAGATCTTATTCTCAGAGGAGAAAAAAAATCCCCCAAGTCCTGAAACGGCTGTTTGTGTTCCACTGCTGTGTGATGTGGAAGGTGCCATTGGTGGAAAGTATAATGAATACTTTGAAGCTTCAGCCAACTTGCTAGATTTTTTGAAGTTGTTCTGCCTGCTGTTATAGTTTTAGCCCAAAAGGAAATTTGGTTCCTTTCTTGTTGCCTTGTTGAGTTATTTGGATACTTTCACTTGTGTTTTGAAAAGAAGGACATCAGTTTGGGGAATTGGTAGTGTGAAAGTGTGAGCATGGCAACTTTGATTAATGCTCCTTTAATTAAATGTAATTTGAGAGTAGGTATTGTTCAGCTAGTAGAAACATTTCTTTGTGTTTAAGATGAAATGGTTTTGAGTTGTTCTAATGCTTTAAAAAAGCTAAAATGCTTTTCTTGCCTTACAAATAACAGTGATGTGTTATGTCTGCTTCCCGTGTCACTCCTCTTGATGTCAGTGGGTGTTGCACATGCATATTAGAGGCAGTATACAAACCAAAATATACTATTTTGAGGCATAGGGAACAGGCTAGTAGAATACAATATGTCATTGTGTTAGAGATCCCCAAACGATTAGCTGATTTGTAATGGTTGTTATGTGTTCGTATATATAATGGTATATTATGGGGCCAGCATAGTTGAGTGTTCATTCTATCATCCCTTTCTTAGACTGCTTTTCTTTCTGATGTTCTTTTCAGCTTGAATTTATTTATAACCTTACATTTTTTAGAACATCTTTGCTGTCAAAATGTGTTTAATCTATTTGCACTTAATATCTCTAAATAGTTTTATACTATGCCTCTACGGCTCTTTGTCAAAAATAAATGTCTTGGAGATGCTCAGTTCTTCATTTAAAGATGTGAACCTTATAGTGGGGTTAAAAATCAAACCAAATGGATAAGATAGGAGCTGATTTATGAAGTACAAAGCTAGTTATTTTGTCAGTAAAAAATGAAAAAGAATACCTAACTAATGATTTTGCAAACACATACTGAATAAATGCTCTTATTCATTTAAATTCGGTTTTCCCTCTGGGCAAAGCTTAATTGCTGTATGCATATACAGCAATGGATTGCTGTTAATTTTCATATGCATAAATACTGCATATTGGAATAACTAATAATCATCCTGATCAATAAATGTTCAAGTTTCAATACAGTTTACAAAGATTGTGATGTGGAATGAACTTTCAGAAATAAGGTATTCAGCAGTTTTCTTGAACAAGAAGCATTTCCTGAATGTGATTTTATTGGTTAAAAATATAATAATAGCTATTTCTGGTATATACCTCATAGTTATGCTTGTGCTTTTTTTCTGATAATCACTATAAATTTGGATTCACTGCTTAGGTGTGCATAAGCAACATTGAAATCGCATAGTATGCTGTGAAGTGCAGTATTTGGTAATGCTTTTTTGTACATCTGTTTCGGTTTCAATGATAGGAGTCAAATAGATTGTTCTGGGGAATTGCTTTAACTAGCAACTCTAGTGAGTTAATTTGGTTTTATATATTTATATGTTTTTGTGTTTGATACACATAGCTTTGAATACACATTTTCTTCAAATAATCAAAATGACAGCAAACTGTCAGAAGGTATCATGGCTAGAAAATTCAGTATTGACTGTTTTTTAATTCAGTGTAGATTTAATTTTTGAGGAAGGTGACTTTTACTGTAGCCCTGGCCCTTCTTTTTACCTAGTTTACTGTATGCATAGAGATCTGTAACTTCATAAAAGTCACCTAAGTGTTCTCTGATGGTTTCTTATCCTTTTATATATTTCAGTGCATCTGTTGGAACCTGGTGATCCTCCGTTATTACAGCAGCCTCTGCAAACATCAAAATCCGGTATTCAACAAATCATTGAGTGTTTTCGATCAGGTATGAAACTATACCTGACTTAAGAAAGAAGTTTATTACCTTGTTATAAGAGTTATGTATATTTAGTGTAGTAAAATAACCAACACCCAACTTTCTACATATTTGCAAACTATTTGTAGGTTTTTGGAATTAGGCACTGTTCCTTTTAATAAGGGTTTTCATATAAAGTAGTGAAGATATAGCTCCTGCTGTATAGTTATCTTTCAGAAACATTAAAAATCAGTTTGTTGTCTTCAATTGTTTGTTGTGTCATCCCTCCTGCTGTTATTAATGAGTTTATCCTAAATCTCCTGAGATAAAGAGAAAATTTAATGTTTGCCTTGAACTTTTTAGAATTGCTTTATCAAGGTGTTCCTTGATTGTTTTCGGGAGTTGCAGTACATAGCAACGAACCTGAGAATAACAACTGAGCGTTTGGGTGAGCATGCAGAAATGATTGAAATATTTAATGTTTTCTAGCTGTTTCTATGCTTCTGATATGGCAAACGAACATTTTATTTTCACAACCCTTGGTGCAAGAACACAGCAGTTACTACAAAAATTAAAACAATCTCTTTAATGCTGCTATCTCTATGTTTCTAGATTTTTCCACATAGAGCTGTTATATATATGTGAAATGTTTCATGTATAAATCATCTCTGCTATGTAATGGGATGCATGTCTGGGCTGAGTCTTGTAAAAGGGCACAGTATTTAAGTTCTCCACTAGCGTTTCAACGACTTAATACAAGAAGAAAAACTGGATGTGAGAGCGATCATTAGTAACCTTTTTTAGTTGGGTTGAGGCCTCAGATATGCGTGGCAGCCTTCTTTTGCTTGAAGCAGATTAATGAAATCTCTACTGGTAATAGCACAAACTAGCTGCTAGTACTCCGTCTCTGGGCTGCTTCCAGATTGTCCTTGCTGACAGGTGTTAAACTAATAGTTTACCTTGACATCTTCAGCCATCTTCACCAGGGCAGCTGAACAGAAGGCAAAAGGACTTGTACCAAGATTTTACTGGTTAGTTTTGAATAAGCAACATTTCATTATGGAAAGAAACTTTTGATGCTTGTGGTAAAGAAATAGAGATTAAAGCCAGAGTATTGTCCATAACTATTTAAGTGGTTTTAGCAGAAGCTTCTGTCATCCAAAGCATGAATAACAAATTAATTTGAATCTAAATTTTTTTTCTAAAAATTAAATTGCTTGCTAAAGGTATAAACTGGCATTTCTACCAGAGAAGTGTTCGCAGTAATCAATGTTCTGTACTGATTTATTGCAACTATGGTATTATTACAACATCATTTACAAATATTAATAGAATTTGTTGAAGTATCACCTGTCCCAACTAGATGTAAGTACAAAATAGAGAAGGCTTCAGTAGGCTGGAGGCAGCATATGCTGGTAGAAGGCTGGCTGCTTGTTGCCACAGTCTGCATTTGGTGAAGGAGATGATTATTTCCTCTGCCTGCTGCATCCACAAAACCAGTGGATGTTTTAAATTTATTTGCTGTTTTCAGAATTCCCTAAAGGTTTACAGTTTAATTCAAAATGACTTTTTTTTTTTTTTTTTTTACTCCCCCACCAGTGAAAAGCTTCATAGTTGCATAAAGATGGTTTGAAGCCAGGGTGAGTGCTGTGTCATCTAGTCTGACCTCCAGTCATAAATCCTTTAATCTCACCCAGTAATTCTTAAGCCCAATAATTTGGATTAGACAAAAACATTTCAGTCCTGAAAGGAAAGAGACTGAAATATCAGTATAACAGGAGAGAGAGAGAGGGACTTCTGTGTCCCTTGATTGGGAAATGCTGGAGAAATAGATGACTTTTGTTGTTGTTGTTTGGGGGAGGGGTTTGTGGCTAGGGCATGTATCAACAGCATGGCCAAATTTTAGTTTATTGTGTCCTATCACCAAATTGGAGGCCTTTTGTTTGAATTATAGTTTGGTAACTTACTGGAATTTATCTACATGGAGCATCTTCAGTTTTGTTCACCTGGGTTTTTGTCACTGGTTTTCTTTATATGTAGAAATTCAAATGCTGTTTGGTGAGATCTGAGTAAACAACTTGCTTTTGGGGGAACTCTGTGCAATTTTTAAATTTGGGGTTTTCACTAAATCTAAATATTTGTCCAGTAGTCTGTAAAAATACACGTCAGATGATGGTGAGGTTAGTAACACTTGAAGAAAGAGCAGTGAGAGGAAAAGATACGAGACTAGGGCTGTGGCCCAGGAAAGGCATAGGAGGGGACAGAAACTGGACGGTAGTCTCAGATAGTTGAGTTTGGGTTCCATTTTTAAGCATTTGTTAAAGAAGGAGAAGACACTGTGCTTTGCTAATACTCAGTTGTAAAAAATTTTGTAGTACTACTATCATGCCAAGAAATGAAAAGTTGTCTTGCTAAGGCCCACTTGTATTGAAGAACTATTAGTTGTTATAAAATTATTAAGGTTTGAAAGAGTTTTGTTTGGGAAATAGTTCTGCGGTGTGACTGAGTTTGATCTTTAAAAGGAATTCTTAAGAGAAGTGTCTGGGGTGACAGAAAACTTGAACTTCTATTTCAGCTTGAAGAATGTCTTGATGCTGTTTCATAGTTGTCTGGTATTATTTATTCTTGGTCCAGTTTCATTACATTTTTGCTTGTTGGATTAATTTTGATTAATTCCATTATAAGGAAAAAATCAAGATAGAGAAGGCAGCTGAATTTGGTTAGCTAGTGTTTCTTTCTCATTTGGAGTAGGTAAGTATTCATCATTTAGTAATTCATTGCTAATTGTAATTCATTGCTAATTGTAGGTATTATGTTTGTAATTTTTGTTAGATGAGAAGTGAAGGAGTGGGTTTGGAATGTAACTTAAACTCTGAATCCTTTTGCTCTTTAAGCAAGGCAGGAGCTGGAATACATCAACAGTGCTAGATCAATCTATCTTTGTGGGGGTTTTTTTGAATATACAATGTATAGTAGTCTGGAAAACCTACGTGTTTTGTGACACTGCCTATGTTTTAGTAGAAAAGTTTCTGACTTAAATTACATGTATTTTCTTTTCAGCAGGCTGAAAATACGTATACAGTTCTACTTTCTTGCCTAAGTATCATCATCTTGATCTTAAGTCAGATATCTAGACGTAGTAACATTTCTTGTTCCGTTACTTATTCTCTTTGTTTTATTGTATGCTCTTACCAGGTGCTGTTTCTACATGAAATAGCTGTATATATCATGTTTTCTTAGCACTGTTGGGTAAGCTTAAAGAAAAAATTTTGCAGGCTTCTTTAAATGTGCTAGGTGCTTATTCTTTCCTGTTGGGCATTGCAGCAACCAGATAATGTAGTATGGACTTCCTAACGTTAGCTGTTAGTCTTTATCATAGATCATCGTGCTTTCCCTGTAAACTGTAATGTTTGTAATCCTTGACTTTTTTTTTTCCAGACTAGTCTTGTTTTCATAGTGAAACTTTGGAGTATGTGTCATTACATATGTATCATCATATGTATGAAACTATGGAGTATGTATCATCAAACTTACAGTGCAATGAATTAGCATTAACACAAGATAAAATACTGTTATAATTGTCATGTTTTAAAATGTTTCCACTTTCATGGGATGATGTGAGTTAAAAAATGAACAGAAAACCTTCCTTAAGTGTAACGTTTCTTTTATTACAGGAACCAAACAACTTAAACATATCTTGTTAAAAGATGTGGACACCATTTTTGAGTGTAAATTGTGCCGGAGTCTCTTCAGAGGATTACCAAATTTAATTACTCATAAAAAGTTTTATTGTCCTCCAAGTCTCCAGATGGATGATAGTAAGTCTTACTAATTGAAATATTTAATAAAGCTATCTGAATTGAGAAACTTACCTTTCTGTACCATTTATACAAACACACCAGAAACAAAATGCAAAAAAAGAAGTGGAATATTTCAAATATGTAGATCTTTTATGGTAGTAGAACTTTTGTGGTAGTAAAGAAGCTACAGCACTGACTTAATATGCATTAGCAACGAGACCTATGTCAATGTCTTAATTTGATAGCTAGTTTATAAATCCAACCATTCAATGAAGAGTGTCACTGTTAATACTTTTCATTCCTCCTTCTCCTTTTTCTTTCCTGTCTTTCCCTCTTTTCTAAGAAAGGTACCAAAAAGTATGCCAAAGGACTGGGAAACGAATCTCATAGAAAAATGTGGATCTAACAAGACTTTTCAGTTTTAGATCAGCATAGCTCTGATGGACTTCAGCTGGATCCTATAAAGTGGTTTGGATCAATATCTGTAATTTTCTCCTGTGCTTGGGAAGCACTCAGTGTCATGGATGCAGTCCTTTAGTCTTACTCATTCTGAAACGCAGACTAATTTTGCCACCACCTCACCTTACACTATTTAAGATACTCTACGTGATCACACCTAGCCGACCACCTCTGTTGTAGAAATTAAACTTTATTATTAAAAGAAAGTAACTTAAATGATGAGGAAAAAATAAAGAAGTATATTTTTATGGAAAAATAAATTTATCGAAGTCTCATTCCAGTGATGACTTTTTGTTGATCTGAGTAAAGCTGAATAATTTGGAAATGTGCCAGAATACAAAAATGTTTTTTAAAGCTTTCTAATTATCTGGATCTCTTGACTAGATCAACATAGGTGTAATGAGGATTTTTCTCTCCTGATGAATGCCTTCCTGCCTCAGTATTTCAAAAATTAGGAATGAAGAGATTTACGTAGGTGATTCTTTTCCCACATTTTGTCAGCTAGTGTTGTAAAGGAGAAGGTGAAAAGACTAGTACTGTCACCTTCCTTAAATGAGTGTGCTTGGCCAGTTGCAGAAAGTCACAGAGCTTATGTATGAAAAGGGACAAGTTGTATTTTCAAAGCATCTGACTTGAATGGGAAAGTTTCTAAGCAAAATAAGATTACCTTGAGTAGAGACTTCCCGTCCAGCTCCTGACATTCTAGCCTTCATTTAATTGGCTGGTTAGCTTTCATATTTCATTGTTCACTAGAAGGGGTGCAAATGAAGAGGATAATACTACATGCTCTGAATAAGACTATATAAGTACTTATGTTTTATATAAAATTGAGCATGATGATTATTGAGTAAAGTGGGAGTTTTATCAATAAATAAAAGATAGTGAACAAGAGGTAGGAATAAAAGTTCAGCATCCCCATGATGAAAAATTCCAAAGACTATTCTCTGATGACTTTTTAGAGACGTATTCTGTTAGCATAGCCATTAAGTAGACTTAAAAGGTGCTATAAAATAGTAAGAACTTTTTACCCTTGATAAAAGTTATATAGATAGTCCCTTTTGAAACTGACTGGAAAAGATGTTAAAAAAATCTGTGTTAAGAGATGGGTTCTAAGCAACAAACCAGCATATTTCTTGTACTGACACTCTTCATGCATTGCTGGCAGCGTGGAAGGAACAACCCTGACTAAGTGTGGGTTTTTAATTAGCTGTTACCAGGAATCACATCTTCAGATCATCGTGGATAATTTTGAACTGTATCATCTCCATGCCTCACCTTTTTGCTGTAGCACCCTGGCTTCTTAGTTATGCCAGTGCAGATGCTTAGTGTATCATGCTGGAAGCTAGATTAGTGAACTAATTTGGCATTTAAAAATAAGATATGACTGAGGCCTGTAAAATCACAAATGACATGAAGGTACATGGGAACAATCATTTTGTTTTTCTTTTTTTTTTTTTATAAAAAAGGAAGTTACCAGAAAAATTACCAGAGAGTAAAATAATCAGTATTTCTGGTAAAACAAAGGAAAAAACACTGCTTAATGTTGTGGTAGCCAAGAATATAAATGCTTCAAAAGCATTTGAATGAACATTTTGGAAACCAGGTGTATTGAAACAGTACTTTAAAGGCAAACCTCAGCTTGAGAAGTTTACTGACAGCAGACAAACCAGGAGAATCCCTGTATCCTTCTTTCTTGCTTTTTAACTCTGCTCCAACTCAGTATCGGGGCAGAACACAGGATGGACCTTTGGTGAACCTCAGTGAAAGTTATTCTTTCTTAAAACAACTTCTGGTTCAGTTTTTATTGTTTTGAGAAATTAGTACAATTTTTTTCCCTGATAATACAGGACTTTTCTGTCCTTAACATTTAATATCTTGCTGTATCACTGAGCCTGTTAATTGCTTTGGTATTAGTAAAAGCTTTCCTTGCCCCTGAAGTTAAGTTCTTCCTTATCTACTTATATCTTCATGCAGTGCTCAGGTTACATAGATGTTTCATTCTCTTTTAAGGACTGTTAAGAATTCAGAGAGAAGAGCTTATTTCTGGTATTAGGTTCCTTTATTGAGTGTGCCAGTTTCCAGCAGCAGGAAAATCAGTTTCTAATGATACTTCAGGCTTAGTTGCACACATGCAGAACAAGCTCAGTTGTATGATGTTATTTTTATAATTGATACAGATTTTTAAAGATCAGTTTAATTCCAGGCAAACTGATTTTTAGTTTAGGTGACTTTTGCATTAGCATCGCAGAAGGGTGTACTTCCAATATTGGCTTTTAATAAAAAAGTAACTTGTACTGATGTGATAACAATGATTACTCAAAGCCTCTAAGTATAAATGGTCAGAAAAATAGTGCAAATACAGGATTTGTGCAAATTTGGTGACTGAATTGACACAGTAGTTAAAAGATACTTTGAAATTGAAAGAATTTGAAATTACCAAATCATTTAAAAATACCTTTGCCTTTTTTCACAGACCTCCCAGATATAAATGATAAACAGAGTCAAGCCATAAATGACCTCCTGGAAGCAATCTATCCAAGGGTAGATAAGCAAGAATATGTAATTAAATTGGAACCTATAGAAACTAATCAGAATGCTGTATTTCAATATGTATCAAGGACTGATAGCCCAGATGAGAACATAGAAAGTAGTAGTATCCCTGATCAAGCTCCAGTACAGATACAGGAACCCAGCACTGAGCAACCCAAGACTGTTTCAGCTCCAGCCCCAGTCCCAGCTGGGGAGATTGTAGAATTACCTCCTGCTGATCCCGTTACAAACAAGGTGATACCTACTCCTGAAGAACAGCCTCCAGCAGTAAATCCTGAATTGGACTCTCTGGATAATTCTGATTTCGGCCACCAGTTGATATGTTGCCTTTGTAGGAAGGAATTTCATTCCAGACGCAGTGTACGCCGGCACATTCGAAAAGTGCACAAAAAAAAGATGGAAGAGCTAAAGAAGTACATAGAAACAAAAAAGAAACCAAATCAGTGCTCCACGAAAGGACGAAATAAGAATGTTCTTGTAACATTAGGTAGAAGTTGTCCTGTATGTTATAAATCATTTGCTACAAAAGCCAATGTAAGGAGGCATTTTGATGAAGTTCATAGAGGATTAAGAAGGGATTCCATTACTCCTGATATAGCTACAAAGCCTGGGCAGCCTTTGTTCTTGGATACAGTTTCTGCTAAAAAATCTTTTAAGACACGAAAACAAAAGTCGTCTTCAAAGGCTGAATACAATTTAACTGCATGCAAATGCCTTCTGTGCAAGAGAAAATATAGTTCACAAATAATGCTGAAAAGGCACATGCAAATTGTTCACAAGATAACTCTTTCTGGAAAGAACTCTAAAAGAGAGAAAGGACCCAACAATACTGCCAATGGCACAGAAATAAAAGTAAAAGTTGAACCAGCAGATTCTGTAGAACCTTCACCCCCTTCCATTGCCCTTTCTCCGCAGAATGAATTAAAGGGAACAAATCATTCAAATGAGAAAAAGAGCACACCGTCAGCACAGAAAAATAAAGTTAAACAGGACCCTGAAAACCCTAAATCAACCAGTAAATCAACCTGTAAATCAACCACTAAATCAACCTCTAAATCAACCAATGCATCTGCTGCAGGTGGCCAGCAAAAAACCAGGAAGCCAAAACTTTCAGCTGGCTTTGACTTCAAGCAGCTTTACTGTAAACTATGTAAACGCCAATTTACTTCTAAACAGAACTTGACAAAACACATTGAACTACACACAGATGGAAATAACATTTATGTTAAATACTACAGGTGTCCACTCTGCTCTTATGAAACACGTCGCAAACGTGATGTGATAAGGCATATAACTGTAGTTCATAAAAAGTCACCACGCTACCTTGGGAAAATAACTGCAAGTTTAGAAATTAGAGCCATAAAAAAACCAATTGATCTTGTTCTAAATAAGGTGACTAAAAGAGGCCCTCAGAGGGATGAAACAAAACAGATTGGTTCAAAACAGGATGTCACCTCTAATTCTCCCAATAAAAAGTATGAAGGAGCTGATGTTGGCATTGAAGTAAAAGTAACAAAAAACTTTTCTCTGCACCGATGCAATAAATGTGGGAAAGCATTTGCCAGAAAAGCTTTTCTAGAACATCATAAGAAAACCCACAAAGCAAATGTATCTCATTCACCTGAAGAAAACAAAACCAAAGGCAGAAGTACAAGATCTAAAGCTGTTGTCTGGTGAGGAAAAAGAAAATGTTTTGTCTTTTTTTACAAAACAAGACCACTGCCTTTCTTTTGCTGTTGTTGATTTATTGCCGAAAATATACTTTTCCGTAGATTTTATGGTTTAGTGGCTTAAATACTAAGGTAGATGTCAATTTTATTTCTTAAATTTTGTTTTTAGTTGTGTTGGAAAAGAGTTAATTTCTAAATTCGTCATCGTAGGAAGTTGAAATAGAATATAGATTATACTGTACCAAGTCAACTCTTTAAATTGTCTTAAGGCATCTATTGTAATCAAGCTAATATATGTACATTTCTAAAATAGTAATTTTTTTAAATTAACAACACTTTTGTTTGGTTTGAATAACTTAACCTGTTAATTAACCTCTCTGTGACCCAGTTGAAGTACTAAAGGTACTACAGTAAAAGTTGTCGACAGAAAAAAATCTCTATGAATTTATTGGAATTACCATTTGTGCTTTTTTTTTTTGTTTGTTTGTTTTTAAAATTTTAATGTGTATTGCCTATGCCCTGTCAACAAAATGACGTAGAACAGTTTTTTGGAATGTAGTTTGGATGCTTAATTGCTTTGATTTAAAATCAGTATGAGTTAGGTGCATACAAACACCTTTAAAATTATAAAATTTAGGATTTGATTATTTTAATGCTTTTTTATATAAGCATGGGTTTGGGGACTTCTGGTCATTTATTTTTTAAATGTTTGAGTCTCATCAAAATTTTTTGGTTTAAGCCTAAGTATGTGTAGAAGTCTGGGCGAGAATTTTCTAAACTTCTGCTTATATGGTACTCTGGGAATTTTTTTAAACTTGGAGGGGCTGTATTTGTAGTTTCTCAGTTTTCTATAGCCTTCATGTTAAAGATGGCCTGTTCTTAAAAGGACC
Source organism: Strix uralensis (assembly GCF_047716275.1). Lineage (NCBI taxonomy): Eukaryota > Metazoa > Chordata > Aves > Strigiformes > Strigidae > Strix > Strix uralensis. Next base: position 23,502,870 of record NC_133976.1, read on the forward strand.
TTTTAAAAAAGGAAATAACGTATGTATGCAGTCAGTTTGTATTTCAGAATGACTGGCTGATACCTGAAGGTTTGGGGATTGTACAAAAAACTATATTGAAGAGAGACAGTAGTGATACCTATAAGAGTTTTTTAACATCCTTATTTAGAATTATCTTTCTAGCATATTTGGTAAAAGAAAACCAAGTACATGTGCCTTGTTCTATATTTCAACTCTGAAGTGCTGTTTCCCAGGAGGTAATTTGATTCGAGTTCAGTTTTTGTAGTGAATTGACACCCAGATATGTTAAATTGTAATCTGGTGCTTTTGTGACTTTGTAACAAATCCTAGCTAAGTGGGACGGAACTTCAAAAATTAACTGAGCTGGACCCTGAATTATGCTGAATTTAAGAGGAGAAGTGACTTCTGCATTTTGATCAAGAATTGAAAATTTAGCCTTATAAATTATTTATGTTGTGTAATTTAAAATGGAATTATATGGGTAAACTCAATGTATTAATTTATTCCCATTTCTCCTCAGATAGGTTCAAATGATGTTCGGAAAGTTTGGAGTTCGTTTGAATGAAAAAGACTTTAGTTTGTTGTTGGAACCGCTAATATCTTGATGGTGGTACTATAAGGGGGAAATATTTTCATAAGCTGTTGTTTTCTTACTAAATTAATAACCATTCTGACTGCTCGTAGGACAGTGCCTCCTCCCATAACGCTGAAGTAGTTGAAGTGCACATGTGCTTCTAAATTAGCAGTTATCTCTATGCAGTTGAGGTTTGACACAGTATAGAATGAACTTTCTGAAATTAAAACAAGTACAGAGGCAAGTTAATGAACAGCAGCTTTGGAAGAAGATTTTTGTTCCTCATTTAGGAAATCATCTTCAGAGAGCTCATCGTGCATACTGGTCCTCCCTGTAGTGCTAATTGATGAACAGCTCTTAAGTTTTTTGTGATACTCTACCTAGGCAAATGTTGTGTTATATACTGTTTTAAATTTATTGCAAATGAATGTATAAGAGCAAACAATGTAGTGTATATTGGCTGAATTGTACTAATTTTTAGTATTTGCCATAACATCAGTTTGTTCATATTGACTAATTTCCCAGTTCTGGGACATTCTGAATTTCACTGTACTGAAGTTGCTTCAAAGCTCTCCATTTTGTTTCCATATGTGGTTCATAGGAAAACTTTGTAAACATCTAGGAAGTTTACAAAAATATCCACATTCCTCTATTCTTTAATTTTTTTAAAAAAGTTATACACAAGCACTTTAATGATAGTTGCAGTTTATTTTTTCAGTTTATTTTTTGAAAGATCAACACACTAATGTTAATATGAAGGTAGTAAATATTTGCTGATGTATTATAGACAGACAATCTGTGCACAACCACTTATAATGTTAGCTTATTTCATTAAATATTAATAAAAAGGGAGGATAGTATGGGAGAAACTCAGAAAGTTTTTTCTCCAAGATCATGAATGACCACTATAGGTAGCACTTGACCTTGTATAATTTGGAAAATGTTTTAGATACCTTTTTTTAACCTTTTAATCAAGATTATAGTAAAACAGTTGCATGCCTACCATTATAAAATTCTTGGCAGGTTTCATGCGTCAGTGGTTTGTGGGTTTTTTGTTTTGTTTATTTTTTTACTTTTTAGAAAATATTTTGTTTAGTGATTTGTGTCAAATTGCTACAATTTGAAAGGTATTGTACATCAGAAGAAATACTGTGGTTTTTTTATATAGGTTCACTCCCTTACTTAGGGAGGTGCCTCGTGTTCATATATACTTTTTGTATAAAATATATCTAAAAATGTTGATCACAAGATCAGGAGTAAAAATACTTTTATGGATAGAGAAATATTTGGCCCTGTTAGTGCATTGCACTAAAAATACTGTGAATGGGAACTGGACTGTAGCTATTGCTCAAAATGTTCTATATTGAATGTACATGCTTTTGTTTGGATAAATGTACTGTATTTGATGGAAAATAAAGCAGACTGGAAATCACTTTTAAGTGTGCATAAACAAAAAGATGTTGTGTTTGTAAACCTGGAATATCTATCGCTCCACAATCAGAAATTACAATGTTTGCATATTTGTAAAGTTTTACTCTTTGATCACTGAAACTAGTTGTTTGTAATATTTGTTGTAATAAATGTTTTTTTTGTTATTAAAAGTTTGGCACTTGTGGAGTGAACACTTCTCCACACTGATGGTTGACCCTTGCTGTATTTTTAGACAACACTGTTGATACTGGCTTTTTGTTCCTTGTAAAGGTATCTCTTCCTTAACTCAGCAAAGCTTGTTTTTATTATCCTTTTAAAACAAAAGTGAATATTAATATTGAGGGAGATAGGCTATGATGGGGTTTTTTACTAAGAAAATAGGGTTATCTCATTTTACATTGCAAATAATGTTGGTGGCCATCTGATGTTACTTCTTTTTATGGTTGGAATATAAGAGAACTGCCATAATTATTGTTTATTCTTTTGTAAAGGAAGACATCAAGCTATTTATGTAACTGCATTTTAACTAATGTTCCTGAATGCCTGTGGATTAAGATTAGGAAATTAAACTGCAGGCATAGTTATAGAACAGCTGTTCATTTCTCAGCTAATACTTGTGGTTTCTGTGGTCTGTTCTGGGTAAGTGTCTTGACAGTGCAGTCTGTGTCTTGAAATATGTGAAAGTGAAGTTACTTCTATTTCAAAGGAAAGCTTTCTTCTAAAGGATCTCCAATTCTGCATCCATGTAGATAAACAGCTACAAAATTGTTTTGTTCTGCTTGAAGCTTTAGGTAGCATATTCCTTCTTAAAGATGTTGCTCAATAATTTGCAGTTGCCACAATGTTTTTGGTTTGTGGTGGTTTTTTTTTTTTTTAATATCTTCCCATGAGGTTAGATCTAGTGGGTAATCGCTCATCTGAAGCACAAGTCTCCTTTTCATTCTGACTTGTGGAATGGCTTTGTTTTCTCTTTTTCCAATAACAAAAATAAATTATATGCTTATGGTGGACTTGTTTAATTTAGTGATTTTTTTTTTTTTATCTTTCCATGCAAACATCTTGCAATGGGAGAAAAAAATATAAAGAGAGAAGGATTGCTAATTATTTCTTTTATTTCACACAATACGTATTTTTTGACAAATTCTGAAAAGTTGTGATAAATCTTTGAATATAGTCAAGATCTGTGTGGGCACTTAGCTGCAGGGTTATGCATTAATGTGTCTGGATATGAGTTTTTAATTAAGATGCACTCTTGTATCACTGATAAGGCATATTGATTTGGCTTGTTTTGCTTGGACTAGCCAAAGACAAATGTAAATTTTTTAGTGGGCCCTCAGAATTAAGGTTGAGTCTTGTTAAAGAGATTTTTATTCAGCATGAATGTGAGATACCTTACGGAAAACTTTGAGGATGGTCTAAGCATTCTGTATGGAAGCCTGTCTGATTTTTTTTTTTTAAAGTGATACATAGATTCTAATCTTAAGGCTTTGAGGAGCTAGCTTTAATTGATGTGAAATCTTGCATAAACAAGTGAAACTGATACTGGAGGTATCAGACTTGCTGAAGTCTTAAAGTACTGGCTTCTGTCTCAAACCCACCATTTCTTCAGTTAATCATCTCAGCTGAGGGTGTCTGGTCTTCCTGGTTTTGGTTTTTTTTGTGTTTAATTTTGGAGTGTTTTCTATTTTTATGTTTTACTTGTCTTTTCTGTCTGGAATGTTAGATTCCAGGGCTTGAAGTCCTTGTAGTGTTTGGTCTCCTCAGTTTTATAGGAGAATTAAACAAAACTGTAGCTTAGATAGTTGATGATCCTTATCACCTTTTTTTTTTTTTTTTTTTTTTTTGATTGGCTTCTTCTGGGATGAACTTAAAGCTACCGTGTGAAGGATTTGTGTGACTGGTCAAGCGCTTGAAGTACTTTGAAAACATTTTGACTGATGGCTGAAGGATCTGTGGGTAGATATTTCACATCATTCCCTTTTGCTGAATAGTGAAATACAACAAAAGTAGACCAGTATGTTGGTTGAGGGATGAGGGGTAGAAGGGTATGGGACCTCAATAACTATATTGATGGGGTGCCCCTGGTGTTTGTGTTAATAAAGGAGACTTTCAAGAGGGACCACTGACTGAATAGAAAGGTTTTTCCACCCATCTTGAAAAGGGAAACAGAGGGGAAGTGAATGATGTGGAATATGTTTTAGTTCCCTTTTGTAGGGAGCTTGCTTTCCAGTATCCCTCAGTTACAGTCTTAAAGTAGTAATTTCATAGACACAAAGTGGAATGTAATTTGAAAAGTTAAGATTGTTTGAGTTCATTGGTCCCTCTGGGGATTGGCAAGGTATCGGTAATCTTAACAAAAGTGTATACTTGGAGCTATGTCTCGAATGAGGAAACAATATCACTGACTGGAGGATTTAGTGGGAAATTAAGGTCATCTGAGCCTTTGATAGCACATAGGCCAAATACATTTTTCTTCAAAGTGGATTAAACTATGTGTTGTTTCACTGCATTGCTAGGAGCAATGCTGGCATGGTTGTGAAGTCTGGATGGCTGAGGAGGATGTGCTCTTGTATCTTGCTGTAATGTTATTTTTCAGAAGTAGATTTTATGGTGTTTTTACCTCAGTTGTAGGTAGGATTGAGGTTCTCTGTGTCGGTGATCCACTGCACTAAATTTATTAGCATCTGGTAATACCAGTATTTTTTTGTGGTGATGGTGGTTGTTTTCCTGCCATTTCAGTCTTGGATTTACCTTGGCAACTTGGATTTACCCGGTCTGTCCTCTCAGCACAAGTCTTTCTGGGGTAGTAGCTAGTTCAGCTCTCTTGGTTGAACTGGATTTTCTCTTTCACATTGCTTATGTGCTTTGAACGTGGGAGTTAGCTCCTTTATCAGGGGCAAAACAGTCTGCTTTGATGGTCTTCCCATCACCGTTGATGTTACCTAAAAGAGTTCAGTGAGCTCTGGGGCAGAATATAGACCAAAAAACACAATCTTGCGTGCACATGTTCTTAACATTTTTTTCCCTCCCTTGCTCAGATGTTTTTTTCTCCAGGATGTTGTGGTTTCACAGTTCTCATCAGTTTGTGACTTTCTGCAGCAAACAAAGGGATGAGTAAGATGGTTTTAAGTCACTGTCTTGTGGCAAGACAGGTCAGTTGCAGCTTAGACTTAAAATAGATGTGGATGTGCAAAATACAGTAATCAATTTCCTTCATAACAGTATATCTAAATCCATACTGTCACTCTCTTTGAAGAAACATAAGTACCCAAGAATGGACAAGCCTAAAATGGTCACATTCCATCCTTTAAATGTGTAAAGCTGCATTTTTCATCAAAAATGTATTCATGATATTGGCAGGTAACTGGAGATAAATACTTTCTCTCAGATAGAAAAGTGGGAACAGCTTTCTTAATTCATTGAGACATTTATCTGCATGGTGTCAAACTGGTAGTAGATTAGATGGTGTCTGGGTTCACAGGGTTTAAGATCAGGTGTATGTGCTGGCTCAGAGTACTTGTTTCCATTAATATCAATGAGGAAAATAAGGTACACACCTCTGCTGACCTTGCTCAGAACTGAACAGGTTGTGGGTGACTTTGTTCTTTTTTATTAAAGCTTAATAGTTAAATACAGACATTTGCTCCTTAAAGAACACTTGCATATGGTAGACTTATCTGTGCTATTTCATATTTTTCTCTGTGCCTGTGTGGGACTTGGGAATGGATAAGGATGTAAGTGTTGACATATAAATAAGGATGCACAAGATGATCTTTTTGGTATGCTGACATGGAGTTGTGCATGTGTATGTAGCAAGTCAGTATAAAAATGAGAAAGTTGAGAGAATGTTGATGGGCTCCTTGAGGAGAATTTAGAAAGCAAGGCTGAGATATATATCCATTTTTAAATGATGGGGTTGAGTTGACCAGAGCCGTGAGGTGAAACTGTCCCACATTTTCTTTTAAATGGCTACAACAGCAGCCTTCCAGCCTGTGAAATATGGATGCTATTAGAACATAAAATATTAAAGTAAAGGAATAATACTTTGTATCGGAACAGAATCTGACAGTTTAAGTGTAAAAAACATTGAAAAATCAAGCTCCTTCTGCCCTCTTTGCATGTGGGTGTCATTCTTTCTAGTATGAGATAACTTTCAATGTTCTTCTAGTTCTCACCAACTGCCTGCTGTCTCTCCTGAGGTTTGTCAAAGACTTTTCCACCATGACTGCAGATTTTTATTTTGCTGCAAGTCTTTTATAAGTCCACTAGTGTTATTGCAGGCTCCCTCCTTCCCATGTTTGTTCAGCAGCCTGGAGGCATCTCCCAGCTGACCATGCCCAGTTATCCTTATGGATGGAGCAGTGGAAGTATCCTCTTCCTTGCTTCTACTTACCAAGGGGCAGTGGCAGCAGTTGTCTCATGGTAACCCAGTGTCTCTTCTTAAATTTTTTTCAATGTAGCCTATACGTTACCTGTGTCCTCACTGCTTGGGGACAGAACTGTTGTGGACAACCATTTGGAGACTGATGGTAATGCAGAAATATGCCTGTGAGGGGCATCTTCGGTCATGTGCACTGATGACTACCCTCCTCTCTTGTCTTGGTGTCCAAAGCTAGAATTACTCCTGGTAAACCTATGACTCCTGTAAACGCCCTTCTGAGGGAACTGCCTTCCCCCCATGATGTGTCGTTATCAAGACAAGACAGTAGGCATACACTCTTGGGTCTCATCATTGACATAAGAGTAGTGCCAAGGTGGACTGTTCTGACTTGAGTCTTCAAGAATTTAATATACTCTTCCTACAGTCCATGACTGGGGACATCTTGGGAACATCATAAGCGTTTTGTGGGTTTTTTTGTGGGAATTTTTTTGTTGGTTTGGGGTGTTTGGGTGTTTTTTGAGAAAATGCATTTTTTCTTGATGAAAAGGTTAACTCTACCCTTGACTAAGTATCTGTCTGGGTCCTATTTTGGTGATTGATCCATTTTAAGTATATTGTGTTAATGATTTCAGAACAATGAATGCCTCGGGTAGATGCACAAACATCTTTTAAAGAATTTTGGCTGCAGTGCTGTTCCTAGAAACTGAAGCCAACCATTTGATTTTGCAGAGTCCTGTAAGTGAAAACGCCTGCAGCTGGTATAGAAAGTATGTTGGAAACACGCTTGGAGCTAATAACAAATTAGGCATTATGAAAATGGTCTTCCACACTTAAAAGATTGAAGGGACTATTTTCTTAAATGTCAACAATGTCTAGAAGATCAGGGTGGGATCAGTTGCATTTGTGCAAGCCATAGTTTTTGCATCATGCAAACATCTCATAAATTGTACTTTATCTGGCTGTTGCTATTCTGAGTTAGTTTAATTATCATTATTTCATGATTCTAACTTTAGAATTTGCTTTTCTGTTATTCAAGGTGATAACTGGAGATATTCCACTTTGAAGAGTTGTTTTCAAATTTTTGTTTTCAGTAAGTTGTCTTCTAGTTTACAGTCATCAGGATGCAATGATAGGATGTTCATTTTCCTTGTCTTATCTCTCTGTAAATGTTAACTAACTGATTGCAGCAATGCAGAGTCAGGTACTCAGTTATGTTTTGAGTGAGATTTCCTTTCAAAAAGGAATTTAATCTTGGAAAACATGGAGGATACCTTTGAAAGTCTTTGTGAATGCATGCACAGCCATGGACTAACCCATGGTGGTAGGAAAAGGCAAGCAAAGGATTATCATTCTTGGCTTTAAAAACAGACTAACAAAGTTACTTCTTTGAAATATAGAACAATATATTTTTGTATCTTGGAGCTAATTTTCTTATATCAGAGTGGTTTCTAATGCCTACAACAGTGTAACACAGGGCAATGTAATCTAAAACTAGTAGAACTGTTAAGATAATTTTTTGAACAGGTCTTTGGGGGGCAAGGCTTAATATGTGAATAAGGATCTCTTAAAGGAGGAAAGAATAAAACTAACTATGTAGCTGTGATGTCCTGTAGTTGTGCTACTATAGCTAGTTCTCTCATTCTTTCATAAAAAACCTCTTCCTCTGTGGAAGGTGCTTGCTGTCTTTTTCTTGTTTCCATCAAGTACTGAGGTGGTCATCTTCTTACTCAGCTGTGTACTGCCCAGTTCAATGTTAATGTTTTACTGTTTGGCTGTGGTTGTGTTATGCTGAATTATTTATCTACTTATTATTTTAGCTTCTTTACACAATTTATTGGTAGTAGGATTTTTTTTGTTGTTGGTTTTTTTGTCTATTATAAAAGCTGTTTTGAAACCCCTTGGAGTTTGATAATGTTGGGTTAGTGATTTTTTTCTGGAGAGTGAGGTGATACAAACACCACTGATTTGGGAGTTTCAAATTTCGTTATGGAGTCTCCTAGAAGGTGATTTTGAAAAAGGCAAGGCAGAGCAGGGCGAGATCCAGGCATGAACAGTGTGGATCCTCTTATATTTATGCCTGTAAAAATATATTAGAGAAACAGTTGCCAGGAGTAATGTTTCTCTCCCAGCACTAGGTACCTAGTAAATGGCTTGAGATCTGCAGGCCCTGTCCAGCCTTATTTTTCTCACTATTTCTGTGTGCCTGAATCAGAAGTGAAGTGCTTATTTTTCTCTTGTTTTTTTTTTTTTTTTTTTCAGGTGAGGTTTGATGCCCTTGAGTTGTTTTCTCCATAGTCATTAACTTGTCATTCTGAGCCAGTGAATGGTAGCACATAACTAAATTCAAATCATTAAGAAATCCTGGTTTCTCCTGCTCTGAATGAGCTTGCTGCCTGTGGAGTTGCACCTTCTTTTTATCTTTGGAGCAAAAATAAATGAATAAATAAATAAAATTCAGCAGAGTAACTATGAAACTATGGTAAGACTCATGAAAGCGCTTGAGGCTTGGTGTATTTGTTTGAACTGCTTTATACTAAGCACATGTAAGAGGATTCCTGCCCTGCAGCATTCACAATCTTAAAAACTCATTTTGTATTCACTTTGGTACAAAGAGTGAAGGGCTTTGGGCAAGTGTTTTGTGTGTGGACAGGAAGGGCAGCAGGGCTATGGTTATTATTAAGTTGTGTCTATCCACTGCCATACTGCCACGTCCTCTTTCCTGGACCAGGGAGGTGTTGGAAGAGGAGTGGGAAGACCCTGAGCCAGAAGGAATCTGGCTTTTGGAGCAGTGGCTGCAAATAGAGCAGCAGAAAGTCTTGCTGTGAGTGGTGGGCATGAAGAAAATTGGGCAGAGTAGTTCAGAGACGATGAGGAATAAAGGCTTTTCAGGTCTATAGTGGCTTTTGAGGAGAGAGCCTGATGTGGGTGGGGAGTGGGTGTGGAGGAAACCCAGTGTGGTGGTTTGACCTTGGCTAAATGCCAGGTACCCACCAAGTCGCTCTATCACTTCCCCCCCCTTTCCCCTTTTTTTCTCAATAGGGCAAAGAATGGAAAGAAAATAAGATAGGAAAACAAAACAACCCTTGTGGGTAAAACAACAGCAGTTTTAATATAAGCAAAGTGAAGCAAAGGTCCGCGCGCGGAAGCAAAAAAAAGAAAACAGATTTATTCTCTACTTCCCATGAACAGACGATGTCGGGCCTTCTCAGGAAGCAGGGCTCTGATACCCGTAGTGGTTGCCTCGGAGGACCAACGGTGACCCCACCCCCTTCCTCCTTTCTCCCAGCTTTATACTGAGCAGACGTCATATGGTATGGAATATCCCTTTGGTCAGTTCGGGTCAGCTGTCCTGGTTGTGTCCCCTCCCAAGATCTTGCCCACCCCGTCCCACTGTGGGGGGGAAATGTCGGAAAGAGCCTTGGTGCTGTGTAAGCACCACTCAGCAGTAGCCACAACACCAGTGTGCTATCAACACCCTGCCAGCTCCCAACATAAAACACAGCACCATGAGGGCTGCTACAGGGGAAAACCAATTCTGGCTCAGCCAGACCCGATACACCCAGGGATGCCTGGAGCCCACCTGCACCTCTGGGTCCTCTTCTAGGATGGAAGGGGCGAGGTGGGCAGTTGGACTGCGTCGTCTGAGCTCCTGCTGGCCTGACTTTCAGAGGAGCGAATGAAAATCAGTTATTTCAGTTTGCGTAGTAACTGTTTTCAGAAAAGACATTCCCAATGTTCCCTTTTACTGTCACCTGCCCCCCAAGTGACTCGGTGTCGCAGGGCTAAATGGCCGCGGCGGTTGGCCGGGCTGAGACGTGGGGAGCGAGCCGCGAGATGGCAGCACACAGCCTGCGATCGTCGGCGGCAGCTCCGCCGGGGTTTGGGAGGTGGCAAATCCGCTTTCTGTAAGCATATACTTGTAGAAAGAGGTGGATGTGCTAAAAGGGAAGACAAATGACTGTGGAAACGTCAGCCTTGGTCAAGTCTGTGACATAGGAATGAGTCATTAATGTGATTTCTGTAAACGGTTTCTAGGTTGTGGCATTTGAAATTCTGGAATGATGTTTGTAAGAACAAAGACTTCAAGTTTGCTTGATTGCATTCATTCTTGTCCCCAGGGGTGTGAGGCACCTGGGGACAATGCATTATAACAGTGTTAGGTGGCATCTGCTCAGACACTCTCACAAAATTAGCACATCAAGAACCTGTGCAGCTCAATAGCATTTAAACTCAGTGCTGTTATTTAATCCCTTACCAAATATCAACAGAGGAATTGTACTTCCTCCAAGCTTCATTTAACTTACCTCTACACTTAAAAAGCAAAATACCGACAGCAAAATTACCTCCACCTTTTAAAATGCAGAAGCTTTATCTTGGGGACAGTGGAAGAGATATCATAAATAGAAGTTTCTGCATTGTTATGTTATTTAGCAGCTGTAAACATGTTGTTTTCAGACCTTGAATCCTATTATATTCCCAGATTTATCATTTGGAAAGGAGAAACATGGGTCATGTCTACAGATAGATACCATCTCCTTTACGCTTTTGTTGAAGACTGCTACCTAACTTCAAGTTAGCAAAGCTTCTACCAAAAGAAAACTAATAATGATAAAAAAAAACAATTAATGTATTTTACAAACAAGTACATTTACTTTTTTCTTTCTTTTTTTTTTTTTTTTCTCTTTTTCAAGAAGGAAAATATCTCAGTATCTCTCATATACTGAGCAGTAGCTTCACGGAATACAATACTATCTTGGTAGCTATAATGAGACATATACAGGTCAGTGTACAATGTAGTGACTGTTCTGTGTCTTGGATGATGGCTAAAACCAGTAGTGCCACATCAAAGCCCCTCATTTTCACAGTTTATAATTCTGCCTGGGAAGAAATATTAACGTATACTGTTTAAAACATGCAGTGAACTCAGTTATTCTGTTTGCACACAGTCAAATCAGACCTCTTCAGGACATTGGATTTAATGCATGGATGCTGATCAGTTGTCTGCGAGCCCACTTGCATGTGTGAGCACTCTAGAACTTTGTGTCAGATTTATTGGATCCACACAGCGCACAGCTTAAATTTAATGCTTATGTAAAATGATGGGCTTGCTGCAAATGAGCCCTCTGCAGCGGTTATATCTGCAGTTCTGAATATCCAGAAATCTTGAATCAAGGTACTACACACTTAAATTGCACACCAAAACTTAGCACTGCATGAGTACTGTGGGAGTGCATTGAGTCAGTGAGGAGACTGCCCGGCTCACTGGTATCGTGATCACCCCAGCTCCCAGCTCGTGCTGACCTGCGGAGCAGCCACATGTGTGCTGCTCCCCACGGTGCTCTTGCTGTACCCCAGCCCTTTGCTGCCTGCAGTGCCTGCTACTAATATCTCTGCATATACTACAGTATCTCTGCCAGCTTTCTTGACACCACGGCCCTTTGTGAGAATGAGGAAAGATGTGTTGCTTGTGATTCCCAAGAACACTGTTGCTGTTATGGCCTCTCTTTATCTCTGCTTGCAGCCAGCCTGTTCAACCAGATCAGATCTCTTCCTCCTTCTAAGCTTGAAGATATGCAGTTAGCTCAAGCTTCAGCTCCGTAGAGTGAAGAGTATGCTCCAGGCTCTGAAGAGCTTCACTTGGAGGATTGTTCCATCCTCATATCCATCTCACCATTGTCCCTATAGAGCTGTTGCAGTTACAGCATATACCTCGCAACCAGATGATTTTAACAGACATCTGACAGCATAAGAAGGTGTTTATGAGTTTCATTAATGTTAGAATAAATGCAGAAATACTGCATTCTGTGTGTTGCTTTAGGGTGAGTGAAATGCCACCAGTATGAGCATGAACTTTCAGTCCTTGCTGTTCACTTGGGATTTGCAGATCTTCTGTTCTAGCTGAAACCAGCAGAAGTTCAGTAGCTTCTTGTAGATAAATGGTGCCCTGCAATTTTTAACTAAGAAGATGTTCTAGTCCATTAAATTCTTCCATTTTATCTCAAGAGAAAAGAGAATTGATCTCTTCAAGGGAATAAACTCTTCTTGTAGGGCTATCATTGTGTTTCTGATAATATCAGTGATGGCCAGTTACAGTCATTAGGGAGAAACTCTTCATCCAACATGCAGGCTACTTTTATCTGCAGGGAAAGTGAATTAACAGGATGCTCCACCTGCCAAATTCACTGTCATGGTTTCATTGCCAGCTGATCCACCGGACTAGTTACTATTCTTAAGGAACACTCAGCTTTCAATGAGCCCCGAGAGGGCCCGTGGTACCGCCTTTCCTCCCACTCACTGAGAGTGTGGGGGCCATGGTGTGGTGTACGGCACCACTCATTTCTGGATGGAGTCTCTCATGGAGCTCCAGGCAGACAAATTCATCCATGGTGTTGCAGGAGCCATTTGACATGCTCGTCTGTGTGATTCGCATCTGTGTCTTTCTATTGAAACAGACTTTTAAGTAGATCTAATATGTCCTTGAACATGACCTCTGACCACTCTAGCAGTATGTGTCAAAGGACCTTGGGACTGCCTGAGACTTACTGACCTTCTTAATGCAATCACACCTCCCTTTTTTCCCCTTCCGAAGCCTGTAGTGTCCAGTCCAAGGGGATACTTCAGAAATACGCCAACTTTTATGTTGACAGAAGTAAGCCAGTTAATATGTATTGCAATTTGCCATAGGGCGAAAGGCTGGATTGTATTAATACAGATACTTTCTATGTAGGGACTTCCACCTCCATCGAATTGTGCTGGAAAATACCTACATTAGATCCTCTCAGACAGGATTGTGCAACTTTTATGGCTTTTAAATAATGTTCCAGTGCTAGAAATAGTTCCAGTGCTACATTATAAACCCGGTGCTACCCTATGATAGAAGGGTCAAAGAAGATGATAATTTTGGCAGAGTAGTCTTGTAGTCTTTCTTCAGAAAGATGTCAAGGAGCTACTCCCTACGAGACATATCATTTCCTGCAAAGACTGATAAAGAGAGGTATATACTTGCGTAGAGGTGTCAAGAATAAACAGTTAATGCCTTTTACATACCGCCTCTGCTAACATGATAAAGTAAGGTTTTTAATTTGAATTAGATTTACACCTTTCCTTGATTTTATGCTTAGTGTTCCCTTCTGTCTTCATACAGGTGTAATTTAGATTTATGAGGCCAGAAAGGACCGTTACGATCAGGTAATCTGACCTGAATAGCAGAGGCCATAAACTTTTGCCTAAGCTTGTGCCTACAGTAGACCTCTCCACTCTGGCTGAATTCCAAAAGGTTACTGAGAAAGATCTCCGGTCGTGATTTTAATATTAACCTTCTATTGCTTGTTCTCTCTCCCCCCCCACACCTCTTTTTTTATATCCTCTGTTACCTGTCTCCTGCTCCATTTGGCAATTTCTATCATGCTCCATACAGATGGAGCCCCTTTAATCTTTAGTTAATTGCTTTCCTGTTCTTCTAATAAAGCCTGAAGACTTCTTTTTCAGTAAGGAAAAAGGATTTTGTGTTAATTAGCCTCTGTGCATATGGTTAGAGAAAAAATATTCATGTTTTTCTGTGGTGGGACAGTAGGAGTCCTGAATCTAATCTATGCTGTATGTCAAGGACTCATGAAGCTGTTATATACCATAATTAATTTAAACTTTTATTTTCCATAACAGGTGCTATGCTTTCATTATAACCTGAGAAATGAGAGTTGGTCTCTTAATATAGTGACCCAGCTTTAGAAGAAACTGTTTTTTGATTTCTGATCCAATTATCTGTTTCTCTTGATACCTATTGTCCTTGCCTGCTGAAATAATAAAAAACTGAAGTATTTTAAATTACACATAGCAAATTCATCTACACTTTGCTACATGATAGCTATATATGGAGTCTGAAATGCTGCCTCTAGAATATATTTAAAGTTTACTGACCAATGGTGGTGGGGAAGCATCTTGCCCACCCGTCTGAAGCCCCCCCTTTATGTTTCAATGACAGGTACATAGATTATCAGGACTCCTAAAGCTGGTCCTAAATTCCTTATCTAGTCAAGGAAAAAGGTAGATGGCTTTGGTGGCCTCCAGACAGAAATAATCTTTGCTCTATGTTTGGGCATTTAAATCATCCACAAAGTACGGTCAGGCACCTTTCCAGATAGGAAACACAGCCATACATTGTTGGGAGATCATTTTACCAAGTGAAAATAGACATTTAAGTTAATTGGAAAACAAGACTACTTTGTATAGCGCACAAGAGTGGTGATTGGATTTAATATTCTTTGTATGTTAGGCAAATAAGAGGTTTGTGTTTTCCTTGAACTAACTGTTCAGAGTCGGGGAAAAAAACAATTTTTTGATGTCCTCTTTTCCTACAAGTGGAGGCTAGTAGGTATTGCACAGGGAGACTGGGTTTCTGTAGTGTGCAAAAGTTGCTTATAAATGCTAGAGCCTTATTTTGTCGTTTCATTTACATAACCACCATATGGCAACAGTCCATCTACCACATACTGGCTGTAACTAATTTTAACATTATTATTCATCTTTCTTCCAGTAACAGAAGGAAAGAACTGCTGTTTGAAATTGTATACATTTTCCAACATGTAGTAAAATGGTGTGTTCTTCCTTAGATATAATGCAGTCTCATCATTGCAGAGCTGAAAACTGGAAAACAGAATACACAAAAATGGAAAACTGGACTGAATTATTTCTGTGTCTTTAGTGACATTTTGTTTTGATCAAGGTTTAAGGTTTCTCTGCTTATCCATTGGGAATGCTCTAGTGATGGTCTGTTGAGCAAAGTGGTGCAACGTGGGAATAGTTGTCTGCATAGGTGGTTAATAATGGAGAAAAATGATAGAAAGCATAAGAGATGTTGAGCTGAATATTCACTCTGTCTATTGGAAAGAGCAGAAGAGAAGCTGGCCAAGATCTAGATTAGCTGACTGATCTATAAAATGTAGTTTCTAAGCCAAATCATTAAGCCTTGAAAGCTAGCTATTAATCATCCATAACGGCTTTTGTATCCTCTGTAGAGCATTGCTTAGAGAAAGCAGAAATAGCCCTGGTGTATGTGCAGGAAATCGGAGAGTTGAGGCACTCGCTCCAGACCAAGTAAAGCCTGTGTGCTAATCTAGGGAGGGCCAAAAAACAAGAACACAGCAAGGCACAGTTATCTAATAAGTGAAAGAGGCTGGCTAGTCATGATAAAGAGATCGCTTTTAAAGGATGCAGGGTGTTAACTTGTTGGGTTTTTTGTTTGGGGTTTTTTTTTTGGTAATATATAGGGAAGCTGAGAATGATAGGACTGCAAGGGATATTTGAAGTTTATCTTTACTCCAAGGCAGGGTGAGTTGTCTTTCTCGAACATAGTTTGTCTGACCTCTTCTTCAGACAGTCCATTCCCACATTTCATTATTCTTGCCAACAGAGAAAATTCCCGTGTCCTGAAGTGGAAACCTTGCTGTTGAGATTTAAGCCTTTTACTTTTTCCCCTCACCTGGATGGACATGGGGAACTAACTGTTCAATCCCTCTCTGCGGCAGCATTTTATGTGCTTGAGGGCTGTTAGTATGTCATGTGTTAGGCTTATGTTCTTTGCATTCAAAAACTCACTGCTCCATCTTTCCTGCAGGGTCATGTTTCCTAGGACTGTTCTTGCAGCTCTTCACTGCATTCCTTCAGGTTGGCCCACATGAGTTTATACTTACTTACTTATTTATTTTTGTATTGTGAGAACAAGATAGTACCATAGCCGTGCCTTGTAGTGCAGAGCAGAAGGGTTTTTCCACGTTTTGTATACTATATTCTGGCTCTTTGGTGCATGCAGAGTCCTGTTGGTACCTGAAGAAACCTGCCATAACTTGATGTTGACTTATGTTCAGCTCCTATTTGATATCGTTCAAGGTCCTTTTCTACAGAACTGATTTCTAATCAGCTATTTCCTGTTCTGTATTTGTGTGCTTCATTTGCTTTTATAATATCTTCAATTTGTTCCTGTTGGGGTGCATTGTGTTTTTTTTCCCCAGACCTTATTTCCATTTTTGTCAAGATTATTTTGTCCTTCGCAATACTTTCATTTCCTTCTAGGTTCTTGCCATCTGTAAATTTAATATGCATTCTCTGAATCATGGAGTAAATACTGAAATGTATTGCAGCCAGGACAGACCCCTGGAGAACCCCATGTGACACATCCTTCTGTTCTGATGCTTACTCATATATGGCAATGCTCTGCGGTAGACGCAAACCTAAAGTCCCAATCTGAGAATTTTCTGGCCACAGAATTGTCACTTTTACTTTCTCCTGGCTTTATGTATCTACATTAATTAATTCTATCTACTTAATTTTGGGAGATATATATAATCATGACATCTAGAAGGATGCAGAAGTTGAAAAAGTATTAGTCACAGACAGAATCACTAGTTTCAAACATAGATCTCAGCCTTTATTTCTCCCCTCTGAGGAAAGGAAAACTTGCTGTTGCATATTGTTCAGGTCTGTTTGCAAAGGAAAAAATGGCTGATATAGTGGAAGAAAAGAAAGACTGTAGTATTGTACTCCCTGCCCCCCGCCAACTATAAGGTCTCTCTTGAGATACAGTTTATCTCAGTTGGCAGCAGGTCCTGCAAACTTAAACGAAGACAAGCTTTGTGTTTAAACAAAAGGGCATTTGTGAGATTTTTTGTTTTGTTTAAACGATCAATTTTTTTGAAAGTTAAAAATTGGAGCTGTACCAACAAAATCCGTGTTTACCTTATAGCATTGCCCCATTCTAACTTTGTTTTTCATGGGGAAATCAGAGGGCATTAGAAACCACTTTCTAAAAAGCACACCTCATTGCCAGGTGCTGGGGGTTAAGGAGGAGTTGAACATTTATGCCATCTTTCTTTTTTGTTAAAATACAATTTTGCAAGATAGACTGCTTGTTTTGGTGCATGATATGTATTTTATACCATTTCCAATTGTCCTGGAACATTTGTTTTCACCCTTTGTCACCTGTCTCTGGTGATCTCACATCATCTCATGAGAGCACTAGCTGCCTCCTCACTCTTGAACTCACTCAGTATCCCAAGAAGTTAACTGATTCAGTTTAGGATAACCGAGTTACCTGGATGATGGGGAGGAAAGACCTTCTTGTGTAGTTTAGTTGCTCTGTTTTTCTGCTTTTGCTGCCAGTGATGTCCTGATTCCCAGCTTTCCTTTATCCTTTGTTTCACTTTTCACTGATCTCCTTGGGAACTTTCCTTTGCTTTTCCTCTTCATTCTCTTTTGTTTGTTCTCTTTTGCACCTGTCCTCCCTGCAGGAGGACATTTGGTGTGTGGGGAGGTGAGGAGGCCTGTTATCATTCAAAATATCTCCTATTTTTCCACTCCTTTCCTTCTTTCACACTTACTGCTCCACTTCTGACAACAGTGAAGCCTCCCAGTGTGAAAGTCTCCATCCTTGCTCCCATGGTAGGGACATCACTGAGGGCAGTCATCTTTCTGTCCCTGTAGTGTGTGATGGGGCTTTGCATCAGACAAAGTTTTTCATATTATATTCTTACATTAAATAATATTTTTATATTATATTCTTATATTAAATTATCTCAAAAGAATAAAGTTGGTGGTTTGGGGTTTTTTAACCTGAAACAAGGCAAACCTTTTTTGAATAAAAAATAGAAAATAAAGTTTTCAAATTGAGAGAACTTCGAGCTGTTAAGAAAGGCAAAATGGAAGTGAAAAAATCCAACAACCTGTCCTTTCAGGTGAGTCCTTGCTTTAGCCAACTCAGTGACCTGCTGAGTTATAGCAAACTCTGTCCAGTCTCCTCTTTGCTGGGAAGTTCTTGTTCTCCTTGAGGGCTGGCAGGCTCCTTGGTGCTCCTTGGCATCTTTTTCCATGCAATGACTCCATTGCTTTATCTATTGCCTTAAGCAACTCAAGCACAATAAACAACTCCCCAAAGAAGTCTGAGGTTCTTAAGTTCTGGCTGACACTGTATTTTCAAAAGAAAATAACAAGAACTTAGCAAATAGACAAGAACAGCAAATAGAATCTATCCCACAGTATTTGTGGAAGAGGGATTGTCTTGAGCATTGGTAGGTTCATGGGGAAAGAGTATATGAACAGGGCATGTATGGTTGCAGTTCTGTTCTGCTAGAAGGAAACTCCTAATGAAACAAGATAAATGAAAACCAGGATTCTGAACATCATTGGTCATCTAGGATTTTGGAAGAGGAGCTTAATAGTTAAAGCAGAATGTGATTTTACTTAAATGTCCCCAGTGACTATGGTATCATTATTTATTTATGCCAGTGCCCACAATTTGCTGAACACTTTCCAAACATTCAGGAAAAGACAGTCTCTGGTCTGAGAACTTGCAGTCTAAGGATACAGAGAAGTGAACAGATACAGATTAGCTCTATCTGTTGAATTTCTAATACATCAGAAAGATGATTGCTTATCTGATACTAATGGAGACATCTGCTTGTGATTGATCTATTGTGTAAGGAGAGGTTTTTTTGCCTAAATTAAGAAAGATTTCTTATACTCTAATACAGCTTCACAATTTCATCTGTATTATGTTTTCTATGTTAATAGGTCTGTTTTCCTGAAACACAAGTTATACAAAAAAGATTAGCAATGTGCGAAAATGTGTATCTTAATCTGAAGCTGTAAGGCAAAAGCGTTATTGCTATGAATTTAAGAGGAATAATTAATCAGGTATATAAGATATTTTAAAAAAAGCTAAGTTTGCAGTTACACTTTCAGAAAGGCTGACTGACAGAGAAGAAGCTGAGTCAGAGTGAGATGCCGGTCATCTGCATGGGACGGGGTCTTTCTTGTGATGTCTAATGTTCAGTGTGTTTGGAGGACAGTGTGTGTTGTTTCTCTTTTCCTTTTAGTTCTCTCTACTTCAGGTTTTAGCTCTTTCTCTGCTCCCCCAGAGATATTTCTGAGTTGTGGATGGGAATAATTTTGCCCATTGTGTTCTCTTCAGACAACTCCCCTTCTAATTTGATTTATTACCATCAAAAAAAGTCTGCTTATCTTTTATTCTTTTCAGCTTTTGCACAGAATGGTTGGGGAGGTTAAAAGTGCTTTGGCCAGTGCTGTAACTGTAGAAGTATGGCTGCACTTCTTTCAGAGTGTTTCCTTCTGTTCAGCTCATCTCTTGTCTTCAGTGAGTACTTCATACTGCAGACCCTGGCCCCTTTCCACCCTGTCGGATCCTTTGGCAAGTAATGCTCATTCTTGCAAATATGTGTTGGTTATAGAAGGCAGCTGCCTGACCTGAGCAGTGCCTGGTGGCTGCTTTGTTTCTTTCCCCATATTCACAGGCTTAAACTCAGGAGCTGTGATAACCTCCTGCACAGTACAAGCTGCACGACCTCCCTGCAGAAATTCAGTATCATGTCCTAAGTTTGTAACTGAGCTACAAGCATGCCTTTTAGGAAAGTATGTCCTCTTAAAGGCTCCAAAAAATGATTGATTTATGGTAATCCTAATTTAGTTGTTCTAATAGGTAATAAATTTTCACTTAATTTTGATTAGTGTTCCTTTGGCTTGTGGTTCTCATGTTAGGTCTTGTTATACTTCTGTTGGTCTAGTAAGCTAAGGAAACATCCAAAGCCCTGTTTTCAAACAGTGGTTTGAAGAAGTCCAACTTCAGATCCTTCTTGCAGCTCATTTATAACATTTCTTGGCTTCCTATATTCATGAAATACTGACATGGGACTCAGGTTCCAATATTTGAATTACAATCTCAGCTGACAGAAAATTTGGGATTTCGGCGATTCCATCTCCCAAATCAGAACAAAAAGAGAAGATATTAAAAATTTCTGCAACTGTAGGCTCAAAAGTAATCTTACAGCAAACATTAAACATTTCATTACAGTTTGACTTTTAATATTTTTATTTTTTAATATGTCACCTAAGATATAAAAAGCATATTAAATTTAAAACAAAACCCATGTGTATTTAAAAAATACAAGAGCAGTGTCATGAAAATCAAAACCTTTTCCCATTTTTTCTAAAGAGTTTTATTTAAATTCTACCTCCCTCTGAGCATGTTGAATTTTCTGATGAAAAATGTCAAAAAAAAGCGCCCTAATTAGCTCTTCTCAGTTAGGCAGTATACAGTCATCCTACTTCTAACAAATTCATTCTTATTTACATGTCTGAAGATCATGCTAGCTCTCATAATCACACAGTCGTGTTATGAGCCTATTTTTCATTTGCGATTTCCGTTAAACTAGAGCTCCTCAAAGCAATTGAATTACAGGATCTGCTTTTCCATATCTGGATGTTTGACCTATATTCTTTGTTTGAGTGAAACTAGCACTTCTAGCACCATGGTCTCTGTGTTGAGCTGACCCATTCTTATTGAGCATGCTGCCAGAGTTTGTACTTTAGCTGCAGTGATTCTTTTGTATTCAGTTCAATAGTAAAGGTATTTCATACTGCTGAGCCAAGAATAGAAACTCTGTGCAACACCATTTAAAATACTCCTGTTTAGAAATGTATAAATCCAATTTCCATTTGAAATCCATTTTATATTCAGGCATCTGCAACTGGATGATGAACTAGATAATCTTTTGAAGCTTTTTCATCTTATTTTTCTTATAACTCTACACTTATTTTTTTTGCACAAAACTTATTTTTAAACAGAAAGTCCTTCAGCATGATGTAAAATACCTTGTCAAAACCTGTTATATGACTATAATTACCTTTATCACCTAAACTTCTAATCTCCTCCAGTAATGGTATTCGTGTGACAAAATCTGTTCTCCGTAATTCTTACTGAATGGCATTAATTATGCTACCATACTCTTACTCATGGCAAATGGCACCCCTATCAGCCTTCCATCATTTTGTGTGCAATCAATACCAGTCTATCCCTTTAGATCATCCTTTTTAACCTGCTTAATATCTAATTAGCTTTTTGCCATTCTTTCTTCTTTCTGCATTATGCCAATATATTTAAAAACCAATGTCAATCTTCTCCCAAACTTTCTTCTTTCTTAAAGAAACTCAAGGACAAAGCTCTTCTAGTTCTTAGGGAATGCTGAGGCTGTATGAACTATTCACACAGGTCCCATTACCAGATGCTGAGAAGGCGTTTGAGCAGCAGTTGTATTACACCTGGATGTACACAGTGGGAAAAGGTGTTTCAGGTGAAACTTTATACTCGATCAACTGCAATTTGGAGAAATGGGTTAGACTGTAATCTCTGTAATGTCTTAAAGTGATCTTGGCAAGACCTTATACAGTTGCTTCTTATGTCGATGTTGGCATGCGATCATCTGGACAGAAGGGTAAAGCAGCATGAGAAAGGCAGCATGTTGTAGGTCCCTGAGCCTGGCCCCAAACTGGGAGACAAGGACCGTCCTGTGTCCCAGCCCACCCCGCCATGCTCTTTCCGTAGGACTTTCAGGTAACAAACTTTCTGCTTCCATTTCTGAAAAACAAAGGATATAATCTATGCTTGTCTAGTAGATGTCAAACACCTCAGCTGAAAATATTATTTACGAATTGTACATCTACCTTTTCAGTCTGGTGAGGCTTGTGAGCCACAACCCGGGACACCCCCATCTGCTCTGGGAGGAAAAGAGGGAAAACATATAGTCACAAAATGCATGTGCGTGCTTGGAGAACATGACCAAGGATTGTCCTTCACGATAAAGGCATGCAAGCAATAGGGGAGGGGAATTTGCTTTACTTTGAATTGTAATAACTTTTTTGATGCTTTGCAGCCCTGCATTTGATTGTTTGGTTTGACCCACTGCAGCAAGGACCTTTGCTGTGGTAAGCTAAGGTATTGTCACTGTTACTTGCAAATTCAGATTGGTAAAATAACACTAAAAAGACATCAGATAGCTGGTGGCCATCTTGGACTCAACTGAGTAGTATCAGAATGGATGGGTTAATATGTAAAAGCCAAACATCTACAGCACCAGGTCAGCACGTAGCAGAAATGCACAATAATTTTCAAGTTTTCTTACTGTTTTTATGAACCATATGTATACTGGCTTCTTAATCTCCTCTGGCCTGAGGAGCTGGAACTCATGTCTTGTTAATACTGCAAGTGAGAAAGTTTGTTAAGTAAAGCAAATCCATTTTCAGGAATAAATATCTGAATTGGGTCATAGCGTCATTTGTTGCACACGACAAAAAGTATGTTTGACCAGGTAAAGGTTGAATGCTATGCTATGAACTTCTGAATGTGCATAAAGTGTTAGCTTTACAATGCCCAGGATTTAAATGTTCAGATCTTCAAATGTCCAGTATTGCTGAAGCACATGGGATTAAATGATTATTTTAGTAAACTGGTCCCCTTGAAGACAGCAGAAAAAAGCCTTAGGCTGGTTGGCCAAGTTCCTATTGATTTCAAACTGGCATGTTGATATCATCTCCTTCCTCCTGCTCACATAATGCAGTCACTAAAAATAACATCTTGCTTTCTGTTTTATAATTGAGTTTGACTTATCTGTGAGTCTTGTCTAGCAAATGCGTGCAAGATCAGCCCTTGTGTCTGAAAAAAAAAATAAATTCTGTATGTCCAGTTGGATATAATTTTGTCTTTGACTTCACTACCACTGCTATTTATCTGTGAAAGAATTGTGAGATCCTTATGATACTGTTTTTGGCTGGATACATTGAAGGCAATAGTATACAAAGCTATTGCTGTCACACAATATTTAAACTAGTTGTATTATACTCTAGCCCTCATCTGCCCATTTTGTATCAGCTCTGCAACCATGTGTATCATCTGGTTTTGGAGTATGTTTGTGACTACACTTGACATGAGGTTTGCCAAGCTAAACAGAAATTGGCAAAAGTCTTCTCTATCGTGTGTCCAAAACAAGCAGCCTGCTGGGGTAAGCACTCAGTCTGGATGTTGCTTAGATGCTTTTTTTGCTTAAAAATCTCATGATGTGGGCTTTCACTCTAGAACTAGTTATTTTTCTCAGAAAGACCCATGGATAGATTTTGCTGTCCACATAGCTGTAAACTATTTTATGGTCTGATTGACCTCAAAAAGAGAGTGGAAATTGGAGGCAGCCGCGTTTCACTTTTTTGTATTCCCACTTCCCACAGGCTTCACAATGTGCAGCTGCAGAACTAGGTCTGTGCTTTGGCATGGACTGTTTTCCATAACATTTTATTAGCATCATAAAATATACAGGAGAAGTCATGTTTTCAACTGGTTTTCACCTCTAACTAATTGGTTAGTATTTACTGCTCCTGGCAGTATCTTCTCAGTGTACCAAAGGCCAGAAGCAAAGTACAAGATTTCCATTCCTAACGTGGGATTTGGTCATTACATAGGCTTATTTTGGGTGATAAAACTGAGGTGTCTAGTTCCATTTATGAGGCTACAGGGTATTTGCTGGCCTCCTGCTGCCACTCCAGGCAAGTGGAGGTCTCCCATGTGGCCTGTGTCATATCTCCCAGCTGCACCTCCCTAGGACATGACAAAGACTACTAGACACCTTTTATGGTTTGACAACTGGACTCTTGGTACCTTTTATACAAACATCCCTGCTCAGTGGCTGCTTAACCCTGAAGATTTCTAAACACCTTTGGAGCTCTTTTTCAACTCAGCCCGCAATGCTGCCTGCCTGCCCAAGCCTCAGTGAATCCCAAAACTAGGCAGAAAAGTGTGCAAAATCCTTTGAAGTGAGCCTGCTTTGCACACTGCCAAAATTGTGTCCCTACCAAGTGGTAATTATGGGTAAGATGTTTCTAATGAACATACCTAATATTGTGGCTGTAGCACTCACCCAGGAGACAGAGGCATGGGTGGGATGCCCTCCTCAACCTGAGGGACTTCAGGCTCACATGCCCTCTCTTGCAGCAAAGCACTGGAGCCATGGGGCAGCATGAGGCCTCCTGGTGAAACCCCCGTGGGAGTAAGGCTCAGCAGCCCCATGAAGCTGTGAAGAGGCAGGATGCAGTGGAACAGGGGGACCAGGGTTCTTACCACTGTTGAGGAGTCTTAGTTCTTCCTGCTGAGCAGCCTATCTCAAATTCTGGAAGGAGCTCAGGTATCTGGCTCGATTTCATTCTGAAAGTCAGCCTAAAAGTAAAGTGTTGCCACCTTTAAATCCTTTTCTGGACCTAACCCAAAAGAATAAGAAAAATATCTGCACGGTTCTTCTGTACTTCTGATGATCTCATACATATCTTTGCAATTGTTCACCCTGTAATGTTGATGGGTAAATATCAGTGCTGATATCTTGTGATTTTGGCCATTAAGTCTTGTGAAATTTGTGACCATTTGTAAAGACCTGGAAGGTGGATAAATACCAGGATGCATTAAGTTTCCATTAAAAAAAAAAAATTATTTTTTCTTTGGATGTTATAAAAATCTTGAGAATTTGTCTTTAGTGGAAAGCTGAGACCCAGAAGCCAAATATGACTGCAAGTGTAACAAATGAATGTTTCTAATTTCAGCTAATATAACTCTGAGCCCTGACATGATTTTTTGATTGAATTGTAGCTGCAGAACTGAACCTGGCTGAGTTATAGAAAAGTTTACCAAACACTAGAAGTGGTAAATGGATGGTGTGGGTATCAGAAGGATCAGGCTAGAAAATAAGAAATCTCTGAGGTCATTCCAGAATGAATCAATTGTTCATTCGCCTGGCATTACAGATCACTTAATCCTAGATAAACCACTGTCTAGAAAACTTTTAAATGAGGCTTTATTGCAAGCTTAACAGGCATGTTAACTGTTTCAACTCTGAGGAAATATTCCAGGGTGATTTTGCAAGGAGTCAGAGTCCACAGACAAGTTCTCTTCTTTTTCCCACACTATTTACATCATTTTGATGTCATGCTTCTTTCTACTGAAAAAGAATTGTGTTATATGGAGCATATACAGGCAAAGTGATATTGAATACAATGCATCAGGTTGTAGTAGTGTTGTTAGTACCAAGTATGTCATCAACAGCTGCTGAGGACTGCACAGTTTCTAAATTCTAAAAAAGTTGGTAAAACCCACCAGCCTTTATGCAAGCAAGTAGTACCAGCAGATTAAAACATGCTCTTTTAGCAAAGCCATTTGTCAAAGCAAGGGTGTTAATGGATGCAAATCTAATAACCTAGGGCTTATTTTAAGTTTTTAGTAAGTCACATGTGCTTTAAATATTCATTGAAGGCAGTGCTATTTTGAAGGGGTGATTGTTAAGAAAAAATCCTTAAGCAAACATCAAATGTATGAGGGGAAAAAAAATCTGAATGTCTTTATTATTAGCTGTTCATTTAACACCGAATTTAAAATTGACTCCACTGAGGAAAAGCTTTAAAAATTATCCACATTAACCCAATTAGCTTCTCTAGAGATTTTAAATTTAATTGTAAAAGTGTATTTTTAACTGGGAAATACCAGATTAAATTATTTTTTATTTTAGCAAATATGTATATGTTTTAATCTTAATTTCCTTTCATTCATTTAAACTCTTTTGATGGTTCATGTGACGACTTTAAATATTGTGGCGCAGAAGCATTTCAGACTCCCAACAAGGTGTGCTTGAATCAAATGTTCCTCTGCAAGGCTGTAGTTATGAGTGTTAAGCATTAAAATCCTGTTTATACAATATCTAATTCATGGTATGTGTCTGTATTGCACTGAGAAACCTGGACCCAAATAGATCCCCTTCTGGAAATCTGCAGCTGCAGACAAAAAGCAGATGATCTCTAGAAAATGTGGATATATCGAACACCAGTACCAGCTCGCTTGGATTTCAGGTTCCTCTCTGGAAGGTGTTGTACAAAAAGAGAGATTTTCATGGCCCCCGTGGGACTGCAGGAAGAAAAACTCATGTGCTGATTCAAGGTAAAACCTTGTTCCCAATTAAGTTGTGTGCTTGTATTTCCTTTCCCCAAGCTATGTGAGGCTGCAGAGCTCCTCTATTTTAGTGGTGCAAGTACCAACACATCTGTGCTGACATAGGTCTAGACCAGGCAATGAGGCTGGATTTAGGTGGAAGTGGACAGGCAAGATGCTTGTGCTGACACAGGCACTTCTGGCTGTGTAATCAAAGCAGACACAGAGCACACCTGTGCAGAGGCAGCCCTGGCGCTTGCCGTGGCCCTCTTGTGGGACCGTGCTCCCTGAACTGGGAGGGAGAGCGTTCCCCATGCATGGGCCTGGGTGGCGGGGGAAAGCTGTGAGGCTGTCCTCCCCTCTCCCTTCCCAAAGCCTCTGGTTAAGAGGCAGACTTTTCACAAGAAGTGGTGGAGGAACCATGGCTGAGAGCAGGAGCATCTGAGCTGTCTGCACAGAGGCTGTGGAGGTGGACACTGAAGGCAGCTCGGAAAGGGCAAACCCTCCAGACCCTCCCACCAGGAAATCAGTGTCTGAAACAGGAGCAAAGACCTTTGATTTAGTTGTATGACCTGGATCCTTATGTCTAGATAGTCATGACTGTAGATGTCTAAAGCTACTGCCCCCTTGTTAGTCCCCTGAGACTCCCTCTGTGGTCAATGGAGAGAGACTACTGCATCTACGAGTCAATTTACCAAACTTTAAAGGCACCTGTCTAAGGATAAAGTGATTGCCCTGGAGAAGACTATTTCTCTTCCTGGTCTATAAATAAAGTTTAGGGTTACTGTTATATGCCTACGTGAACTATGATATGCCTAAATCAATGGGGCACATGAATCTTGGCCCCCAAACTTCCTGGAGGACCACTGTCAGTCGTCAAAATTTGTCACAGATCATGATGCACTGTGCAGCCTTCAGCATTTAGCATGCTCCTCACCTGTGACCTGCCACCCTGGGCCTGAAAACCACTAAATTAATTAACGGATACTAGCTAGACCTTGTCAAAATGGTATTGTTCTGTAATATGGGCAAGCTCATTCAATGCATGCTAAAGCTACTGGATTTTATTTTTGCTCGTTGCTTCACGTATTTGAAGTTTAAAACAAGAGTCCGTGTTAATGTTTAAAAACTAATAAGTAATAATGATATCTTAACATGCTATTTTAATCCAATCTTTTTGCATTTTAAAATGAGTATGCAGCATAGCATATTGTAATGTTAATTCTATAGAAGTGTAGCTTCCAGACCTTAGTGAGTACAGTTTCCATTTATACTAGCATACAGTGCAACTGCAGGAAGGAAATGTAATTTTTAAGTATTTGACTTGTAAATCCATTGATGTGTCATTTAAATAATATGATTAATAATGTTTCTTTCTGATGATCAACAAACCAGTGTTTTTATAAACCATTATGAGGTGTTTATATGATCTTTTTCCCCTGTTATTAGGAAATAGAAGTGGCAGAAGGGAATGCGACTATTGACTTGCAGCCATTGCTTCCATGGGCTCTCATCCAGCAGTTAGCAATAGTGCTTATGTGGATCTATCTGCACAAAACTGGTTCCTGACTGAATTGGCAGAAACTTGATTTTTATGAAAATTGCTGATATTTTAAAACATCTTTTTTTTGGTTTTGTTTTTTTGTTTTGTTTTGGGTTTTTTTTTTTTTTTTTTTTTTTTGTTTGTTTGAGAATGATTACAAGCTTTTAAATTATTCTGTGAAGCAAAAATAATGAAAAGAGGTGTTTGGGACACCTCAATACATAGTCATTTCCAGATAAAATATATCTCCTGTCCTGAAACTGATGAAAATCTTCATTATTTTTTCAATGCTTATAGAGCATTTCTGCAACTAGCCTACTGAAGGGATAGTATTCCAAGCAGCAGGGGATAGGGACAATTTTACTATAGCCTCCTGAGCTGCTTGAGCAAAAGGCTGAATATCCCTCCAGTCAGCACATCTATCTGGGCTCATTCTTGAACACACTCTCTGGCCCAATGGGTGTTTTTTGATCTGAAGCAGAAAACACTGCACAAGAGAGAGGGAGAGATGTGCAGAGCAAGTCGTTTTGCACAATAGGAACAGATCCATGGGGTGGGCACTAAGGGCCCCGTGTCCATGCTGTACCTGGTCCAGGGGTGTCACCTGCGACTAGGGCTAGTCTGGCTCGGAGGTCTGGATGCCCAATGGAGCTGGAGCACAGCTTGCATTCTGAGAGGGTGATCCTTTTGGTTTGGTCCCAGACAACCCTGTGGTACAATCTAAGTCCCATAAATAGGGGTGAAAAAGAGGTTTGCCTTAAAATAGCACTCCTAATCCAAGGTGAAATGCAAATATAGATACGCACAACAAAACCCATCCTGGACTATGCTTGAAATTAGGGAAGTTTCTTGACTTCAGGGATTGCTGGTTTCAATTATTGGTTGCAATGAGACAGAAAGAGGATTCCTGCATGTGTTTCTGTCATGACAAATGAATAGCATAGCTACAAGATTGGAGAAAGGACTTCAAGGCACTGGGGTGTCTAACTGAAGGCTCGGGAGCTCAGGTGGTGTTTTCATCAATCCCTCAAGTGGAAGGGAAAACCACTGAAAGAGGGTGGAAAACATATCTGATTATCATGTGGCTCAGAGACTGGTATCACCGTCGGAATTTTGGGTTCTTTGATCATGGCAAGGTTTATAAGGCACCTGGTCTGCTGGTGACAAATGAGACAGGTGGGATGCAGCTGTCCCAGAGCAGGAAAAGGATTCTGGGGCAGGATTTAGCAGGGCTTATTGACAGGGCTTTAAACTAGATATGAGGGGGGACGGGGAGATAACTGGGCCTGTTAGGAACAAGCTCAAGGGAAGCATGCCAAAGCTTGAAGGATGGTGGACTGGTGAGGGCTCTCCCTCTGCCACTTCATCTGAGAGAAGGGAAAGATGTTTAGAAACCGTGGAAGCACCTGAGAAGGGTCTGGTAGGGAATGGGGCCCACCTCACAAAAAGGTGTTGGATTCATTAGTTCATCTCAAGTGCATCTATACCAATGTGTAGGAGTCTGGGCCGCACTGGGAGAAAGTTAGTGCAGACAGAAGAATGCAAGGACGAAGACAAGGCCAGCAAAATAAGGCTGGCAAAAACACACAAGATAGCAGATAAGTGAGAAACACCTGTGGTCAGCAAAAGCACACAAGTCTGAGCAAAACAGGGTATGAGATAAGGGAGTTTTGGCAAGTTTTGGGCTTTACGTGCTAATTGCAATTAACCAATGCAAATGCTTGTAGAGGCGCATGAACAGCGCGTGTAGATGACCTGTAGCCTATTAGAAGATAGATGAGTGCGTGTACAGAACTTAGTAGAATATAAATGTAACCAGGATTGGAATAAAAAAAAGATGGACGACCTGATCATCACATTGGTGTTGCGTCATTTCTGTTCCCGCATGGAGAAATAAGGACCCCGGCTAACGGTGACCCCAATACCAATGCAGGCAGTATGAGAAACAAACAGGGGCAGCTTGAAGCCATGATGCAGCAGGAGAACTGTGACATAGTAGCTATAACAGAAATGTGGTGGGATGCCTCACACGACTGGAGTGCTGCAATTGATGGCTACAAGCTCTTCAGGAGGGATAGACAGGGAAGGAGAGGTGGTGGAGTGGCCTTGTATGTAAGAGAATGCTATGACAGCTCAGAAATCAAGTATAGTGATAACGGGGTTGAGAGTGTTTGGATTAGGTTAAGGACCAATAAAGCAGATCTTGCTGTGGGAGTCTGCTATAGACCTCCCAACCAAAGCAGTGAGGTGGATGAAGCTTTCTATAAACAGTTGGGAGACATCTCGAGGTCACTTGCTGTTGTTCTTGTGTGGGACTTTAACCCCCTGGGTATCTGCTGGGATCACAGCACAGCAGAGAGGGAGGTTCCTGGAATGTGTGGAGGATAACTTCCTCACACAGCTGGTGAGTGAGCCGACCAGGGAAGGTGCCCTCCTGGACCTGCTTCTTGTGAACAGGGAAGAGCTTGTGGGGGAAGTAAAGGTTAGAGGCTGTCTAGGGTGCAGTGATCATGAGATGATCGAATTTTCAATCCTTGGAGAAACAAAGAGAGGGGTTAGTAAAACTGCCACCTTAGACTTCCAGAGGGCAAACTTTGACCTGTTCAAAAGACTGATTAACAAAATCCCTTGGGAGGCTGCCTTGAAGGATATGGGAGTCCAGGAAGGCTGGACATACTTCAAGAGAGGTCTTAAAGGCACAGGAGCAGGCTGTTCCCGTGTGCCAAAAAACAAGCAGGTGGGGAAGGAGACTGGCCTGGCTAAACAGGGACCTTTGGCTGGATCTCAAGAACAAAAGGAGAGCCTATTGTCTTTGGAAGAGGTGCCAGGTCTCTCATGAAGACTATAAAGATGTAGTGAAGTTATGCAGGGAGAACATCAGGAG
This sequence comes from Strix uralensis, assembly GCF_047716275.1. Taxonomy (NCBI): domain Eukaryota; kingdom Metazoa; phylum Chordata; class Aves; order Strigiformes; family Strigidae; genus Strix; species Strix uralensis. Next base: position 23,533,478 of record NC_133976.1, read on the forward strand.
AGCCAAAGGACAGCTAGAGCTCAACTTGGCTACAGCTGTTAAAGATAATAAAAAATGTTTCTATAAATTCGTTAACAGCAAAAGGAGGATTAGGGAAAATCTCCCTCCTTTACTGGATGCAGAGGGAAACATGGTAACTAAGGATGAGGAAAAGGCTGAGGTGCTCAACGCCTACTTTGCCTCAGTCTTTAGCAGTGGAACTGGCTGTTCCCTGGACACTCAGCCTCATGAGCTGGGAGATGGGGAGGGGAAGCAGATTGAGGTCAGCACAGTTGAAGAGGAGGTGGTCAGAGACCTGCTATACCACTTGGATGCACACAAGTCTGTGGGACCGGATGGGTTACACCCAAGGGTGCTGAAAGAGTTGGCAGATGTGCTCGCCAAGCCACTTTCCGTGATTTACCTGAAATCATGGCTGTCTGGGGAGGTCCCATTGGACTGGAGGGTGGCAAATGTGACAGCCATCTACAAGAAAGGCAGAAAGGAGGATCCAGGAAACTATAGACCTGTCAGTCTGACCTCGGTGCCAGGGAAGGTCATGGAGCAGGTCATCTCTAGTGCCATTAAAAGTCATATAATGGACAACCAGGGGATCAGGCCTAGTCAGCATGGGTTTATGAAAGGCAAGTCCTGCCTGACAAACCTGATCTCCTTCTATGACAAGCTGACCCAACTATTGGACGAAGGAAAAGCTGTGGATATTATCTACCTGGATTTTCAAAAAGCATTCAACACAGTTCCCCATAGGATTCTCATAGAAAAACTGGCTGCCCATGGCCTGGATGAGCGAACGGTCTGCTGGGTCAAGCACTGGCTGGCTGGATGGTCCCAGAGAGTGGTGGTCAATGGAGCTAAATCCAGCTGGAGGCCAGTCACAAGTGGTGTTCCTCAGGGCTTGGTGTTGGGACCATTTCTGTTCAACATCTTTATTGATGATCTTGATAAGGACATAGAGTGCATTATCAGTAAATTCGCAGATGACACCAAGTTAAGTGGGAGTGTCGATCTGCATGAAGATAGGGAGGCACTGCAGAGAGACTTGGATAGGTTGGATCGGTGGGCCAACATTAACAGGATGAGCTTCAAGGCCAAGTGCCAGGTCCTGCACTTGGGCCACAACAACCCCATGCATTGCTACAGGCTTGGGGAAGTATAGCTGGAGAGCTGTCTGGAAGAGAAGGATCTGGGGGTTCTAATTGACAAGCAGATGAACATGAGCCAGCAGTGTGCCCGGGTGGCCAAGAAAGCCAACGGCATCCTGGCTTGTATTAGAAATAGTGTGACCAGCAGAACTAGGGAGGTGATAGTCCCCCTGTACTCTGCACTGGTGAGGCCACAGATTGAGTATTGTGTCCAGTTTTGGGCACCTCAATACGAGAGGGATATCGAGGTGCTGGAGTGGTGGAGGGCCTGGAGAACAGATCCTGTGAGGAGCGATTGAAGGAGCTGGGACTGTTCAGTTTGAGGAAGAGAAGGCTGAGACCTCATCACTCTCTACAGCTACCTGAAAGGACATTGTAGAGAGGTTGGTGCTGGTCTCTTCTCACAGGTGATTAGTGACAGAACAAGGGGGAACGGCTTTAAACTCCAACAGAGGAGGTTTAGACTGGACATTAGGAAAAAATTTTTCACAGAAAGAGTGGTTAGACAGGGGAATAGGCTGCCCAGGGAGGTGGTGGAGTCACCATCCCTGGATGTGTTTAAGGGTCGTTTAGATGAGATGCTGGGGGATATGGTGTAGGGGAGAACTTTGTAGAGTAGGGCTGATGGTTGGACTCGATGATCCCAAGGGACTTTTCCAACCTGAATGATTCTATGATTCTATGATTCTATAATTCTATGAAAGGGATCTGCTCCCATCAGTCTCTCCTCTTGCATATCCCCAGCCCTCCATTTTCAAATTTCCTTTGATTTTTTTAAGTGTTAAATAAAAATTAAAAAAAAAAAAAAAAACCAAAACCAAAACAGCATAATAGCATTTAGGGAGTAAAATAAATTTTTAAAAGTGAAGGAGAAATATTTTTGTCTGATCCTAAATTATTTTATTTTGATTTCATTCAGATATATTGTTTATTTCATCACCCTGTCTCTCTGTTTATGTGTTTGTCAGTTAGTGTGCCAAATAAGTTTTAGCCCATGGACTTTTTCAACTAAATTGTCCCCTGTGATAGAAATATAAAGATATTCTCAAAGGAATATTTTATTTCTTGAAAGCTCTTGGCTGGATACTTGAATTAATTCTTCTAATGAGGGAAAGGGCTTCAGTTTGAGTTCAAAAGCTTTTTGCTCCATTTTACCTGTTTGACCAGGCAGGGGGCACACATTTTTTTTTTTTTTATTAGCACCATTGTGGCCATTGAGAGTTAATATTGGGGAGAAACACAAGGCAATCTGGAAGAAGCAGCTAGAGACATTAAGGAATACACAAATTTTATGTCAAGTTTTACAACATAATGCACTTTGTATAAATCTGTGGTAATGTTAATATTATTCTTTCAGTACATTTAATTTATACATTAAACTCCCTAAATTCTTCTTGAACCTGTTTAAGCAATGAAATGTTTAAGATGAGGACAGATTTCTGTGTCTTCCCCCACTTCATTTTCTTCATGTGAGCATATGTCCTCCTTGAAATGGTTTTGTGACCATGCTAATGAAAATCCCACCTATGCGTGTCTTAGTCTCCTTGCTGAATGCAAGTTGAGGAGTAAAAATGTACGGATAAATATTTTAGCATCTAATGTAGTGCTAAAATAATTGAATTTCACATCAAAACAGCTCTATGCATATTGCCAGTCCAAAAGTTACCCAATAAGACCGATGACGTGACATTTAAGAACTGGAAAAGTTTCTGTCACAGAAACACCTCTACTCAGTATATGTCTGATACAACACTCACTTAATTATACCATTAGTGATTACCAGTCTTCAGGTCAGAGTTAAGCAATGAAGCACAAGAAAGCAAGAATCATTAACCATAATACCAATGACATGACAAAGTGGCTTTTAGATATCCTAGGTTATTTTTTTTTAAGACAAGAAAATGCCACTATCATAAGAGTACATTGCAATTGGTCTTTCTTGATTAAAATAATGTCATTGATTATTTTGTACTTTAAGCAGAGTTTAAATAATGAAGGGATTTATTAAGATCACCTTATCATTGACAAATGAAGGTAATTCCCAAGCTGCAGATGCAGAGCAGAACACTGGATGAATGTTGCGTCATTGCACACTTAATCTTCCTCCCAGCAGCACTGATAGGGAGTTCTCTGTTGTTTCAGTAGCACAGAACCTACAGCATATATGGTTGCACATAGGTTTTCTGATCCCCCACTGAATTAAAAAAGTTCAATCTTCACTTTACTCATATAGGATAGAATCATGTATGTTACTTATAGCTGGTAACCATTAAAGAGAGTGTGAAACTCCCTTGTAAAACATGCCATGCATCATGCTAGCCTTTAATTAGTTACAAGATCTAGCTATCTTAGAAGTTCAGTCCAGTCTTTCAGCTCTGGCCCTCAAGGGAATATTGGGAGAGTTTTCAAGACTGTAACCTCAATCTGACATGGACTATGTTTATTTTAACAAGTTGCGTGGGGCAGCACAGGTCTATAGAGCACAATATTTGGTGCTGTTGAGTTGAGGTCCACACCACATGTGGACATGTGGATCACTTCAGACTAACTCTAGTTTGGTCTGTTAGTGGTTGTAACACTTTAGGTGCACTCCTGGAGTGCAACTTCAACTTCTAGTTCTGCCTGAGAGGAATCCAGTCCATGAGCCCCAAGACTGCTCTGTTGCATTAACCAAAGCACATAGTAAGAGGGGACAACTAGGAGGTTTACTTCAAATGTGTGCTCATGATCCAAGCTGAAATGTTAATGTCAACTCCCCCACAAAGTGCCATATGGATGTAAAAAGTCATCATATGCGAATCTTCAGCAGCAGCTCAATTACATCTTGTTCATGTAAAAGTCAAGCAGGAAAAAGCCAACCATGACCATTCCTTTTCTCACAGGCATTTAATTAAAATGATTGCTTAATTTTGTACCAATTAAATTAATTTTTAGGGAAAAGCTACAGAATATTTCCCTCTAAATATATAACTTCTTAGTAAATACATTTTTTTTTTCCTAAGGCCTTTTCTCTTTTAAATACTTGGCACGCAGTTGGTTGACTTCTTAAGATCATTTTGAATATTTGTCAGCGAGAGAAACGGAAGAGGTATTACCTACCACCAGAACAGACATAAGGAGGGATAAAACTAATCATGAACCGGTGGTGTGTGCTCTCAGAACCTGAGCCTGTCCTGTTGTCTTTCCTGCCTGCATCTTCCCGTGCTCCAGTGATGGATATACCTCACCTCACTTCGATCATTTACAATGCAGACATTTACATCTGAGCCAGTTGTCTAGACTCTTTTTATAGTCCACGGAGAGAAAAAGACACTTCTCAGGCATGATTTACATGTTCTATTTAGACATCTATGGTAATATCAGATGACTCACTGCCTGGAAAGTAGCTATTTCTTTCCATTTCCATATTTTGCATTTACACAGAGAGCCTAGAGGAATATTTTAAATACAGGAGTTTACATTTTAGATGTTTGAGAATCTATCCTGAAGACCCGTGTGTTTTGCCCAAGAAAATTCACCTCAGTTTTTAATGTCTTCTAACTAGGAACCCAGCAATATATTTACGTGAGTCTTAAAGAACAGTTTCAGGAGCAACATCTAGTAGGGCACGTTCACCCAATGAGGTTATGGGTCTGGGTGAACGAGGTGACACCATAATCTACTTAACATCATTTTTGTCAGTTCACATATCCACTCAGAGAATAACCTCAGGCCAAATATGGGGCTGGACATATATGTGCTGCCTGTATGGACACTGTATGGATGCCATGGTTTTAGGGGAATTCTCAAAGCCTTTTCAAAATGCTCTCCCTGTTCAATGCTGCTTGAGGGTGGGTCTTGCAACATTTAAATGTACAACTGCATTTAAGAAAAGCATTCTGTGCATTCATGGTTTTGATGATTCCTAGAGGTGCAATTCTATTGCTTCTGCAACAAGCCATGAAAAGAGATGTTTGGCTTTACAGTGCAATGCCTTGAACTCTAGACAATGGATTAATGGTTTGTTCTCTGGCTGTCTAATAGGCAGCATTAAAAGTAGAATCAAGTTTACCTTATATCAAGCCTTGAGTACGTTTTTCATCTAGGTAGTATGCAGGTCATTTGGTGCACTTAGTCTTCTGACAAATTCTGCTGTCCACAAAAATGATGGAAATACCAGACTTGAAGATTAGCTATTTCCACGCATTGCTAGCCGCAGAGGATTTTGCCAACAGCCTAGAAAGTGGCTGGAACAAGGCAGAGCATGATCAGCTCCATTTGTCGTTTGGCAAATGACACTGTATGCAAATAACTTCTTTGGAAGGGTAAATAAATGCAAAGATTTTTTTTCTGTAAAATAGCTGTGTCCATCTGTTGTCATTTAAGAGGAAAGGTTACGGCTCGCATGTTGAAAAGGTAATGTGGCTTTACTTTCTGATTTATAAACCTTTTCTGTACCTCACCTCAAAGATGTCAGCGTTTCAAAGGCAGGTGAAGTAATCACTATATATAGCTTTTTATCAGTTTCTGTAAAGTGGCTTAGAATGAAAGGCACTCTTAAATATGGTTTCATTTTTCCTTTAGTGAAGGACAAAATGAAAGACTAAGGTTTTAGAAACTGCAGAACTTAGTACCTATACAGATACTTTATTAAATATAGATATAAAACCACACAGTCATTATACTAGAGGACATGCTAGTGGAGACTGTCCCCATTATAAAGGTATAACAATGCATAACTCCCTTTGTGGGTGTTGTAATTTTGAGTTAATTAGGACTGAGTCTCTCTTCTCTTTAGCAAATATTATGTTTCTTCACAACTGTCTCTGTTGACTTCAATGTTCTGACTTGTGTGGGAGAGGATTTTGCAGGCTCATCATCCATTTGTATTTTGGAAACACTGTATTTGATTCATAAAAGTACTATATCCTTCATTTAAATTTAGTATGAGTCCACCATTTCTAACTTCCAGATGGGTCTCCTTCAGGTTTCAATTACATTGAGAGGCATATTCTTACACTGTGTGTTAAGAAAATTTATCAAGTTTTATGACAGTGTTCAGGACAGATGTGTCACTGTCATCCTCTAGCTCTGTGCCGAAAAAAGAGATGTAAGAGACTATGACACAGATTTTGACCAGTATAGAAGTGAAGGCCAAGAGCCCTGCCCTGCTCCTATGGGTTTGGCAGCCTGTGCTCAAGGCTAGCTCTGACACGGTACAGTGGTATGACCTTGGGTCAGGCTGCTGAGGAGATACCTTCATGAGAAAGCTATGAGAAATCTCATTTTGGCTCCCCAGCATCACTCAGGAGCTTTTTAAAGTTCTGACACTCCTTCTTTGCCCTTTACAGAGCTGTTGCAGCCATGGCTGTGCCTTGCCATGTACCTCTCTGATGGAGATCCTGACCCTCCAGCTTGACTTCCCAGCTTGACCTCAGACTTGCCTCACTGCTGCGACTTGTCTAGCAATCACTGGGATGTGCTGACCTCAGCTGCTGCCACCAGACCTGCTCTGCTCCGTAGTTTGGCCACTGTGGGGCTGTGTCTCTTGTGGAGGACACTGCCCCTGACTGCTCTATTGCCCCCCTTGGCTCCCAGCTTGCCCTCCTCTGCAGCACAGCTGGCTCCTGCTGCCTCCTGAATGTAGAGATTCAAAAACCCATTTACAGAACGGTGTTCTTGCGCTGCTCCTTCCTGCAGAGGGACGGTTTCCAACTGCTAAAATCTAACATACTGGAGTTTGTTAGACACATTTGGAATTTAGATACTAAAAATATTCTGATTCTGAAAATATCTTCCCTGGAAACCGTGCTACCTTTCTTACATGATGGCTATCTTTCTTTTTATAGTTTAAGCTTTGACATCTTCTGTTCACTGCTGAAGAGTTTATTTGAAAGAAGTCACAGTCGGGGCCTTCCAAAGGTATGTTCTATTTTACAGATGGTTGCACACTTTCTTTGGCCTCCAGATAACGTTTTTTGTCATAGTTACTAGTATGAAATACCTTTTCTCCCCCTTCTATTTTTTCACCATGCAATAATTTTTGTAAAGAAATATTAGCCTTTGAGAAATGCACACAAAATGGACAAATGTCAAATTCTTTTTTTAGTGATTACATTTTCTTGAAAAATCCCAACACTCATATTCCAAAACATAACTCAGAAGCCAGTAACCACTATCACTTTAATGGAAATCACTGGCTTCATGGCCCTGTATTCTTTGATGGCTATTAATCAGCAGACCTTTGCCTAAAAGTAATTATTCAAGTGGTTCTATTGCCTCAGTAGGTTTAATTCCTGTGTTTGAATAACTTCGAAAGTCACGTTTCTATCACTTGAATTACAATTAAAAAAACTACCCAGAACTCAGAGTGTCTTACTTTGCACTATTTCAAAGTTACAAAAAATCAGCCCCATTTGAATGTCATTAAAAACTGCACTGGTGAGTGCGGTTACGGAATAGTGCCGTTGGAACATGAGCTGCTTTGCCAGAATCACTGCTTGGATACACAGAGGTTCAACATCTTCTGTGTAGGAGAAATAGAGGCACAGAGGTGGACTGATGCATTTGGTTTTGCTTGGTTTTAAAGAGATATTTAGAGCAAGCATTTACGCCAAGCAGTAATTAAAACTGAAGCCTCTCAGGCCATGTCTCTGTGGTCCTGACATTTTAGTATGGCCTTTAGTCCATGCCAATCTCCTGACGTGTAAGATGCTTCCTGTGAGAATCAGGACTTCTCACTTGGAAAAGGGTCATTTAAGAGCTCCTTTATGACAGCTTGGTCTCCAGAACTGGATTTCTTCCCTCCCGAGTCAGTTGTGCAGGTAGTAGTTGTCACCAGTCCTGACATTAGTCTTCTGTACAAACTGACATTAACTGCTGTTGGGCTTGAATCAGAAAGAATCCTACTCAAAGAATGATGAATGTGTTTTGCCTCTCTTTTGTGTCATATATCGTCACCAGACATGACTGTTTTCATGTAAAGCTTCTCATTCTTTCCTTTTCCCCACCCCCCAGTTTATATTCTCTGTCTGCATGTCAAAACCCAGCACACGTCTCTTTGATTATGCATTTATTTATCATACTCCCACCTAAGAGTCATTGCGCTACTCACTGTAAACATACGTAGTAGGATATAGTCCCCATGCCCCCAAAATTGTGCTCTGGAAAAGATGTGGCTAGGAGGGCCAGGACAAGGCAACAGATTACATTCAGGTTGGTGGCCAAGCTGGAAACACTTTGGAGGTTTCCTTATCCTAATCTTTTGACCTCACACTGCATCTTCAGCTGCAAGATTTACACAAAAGTTCAAGCATCAGCTATGCCCTCAGAACATCACTTGGTTTTGCTTTGCTGAACTTTCTGTTAAGTTGCTGGAGCTGCAGAGTTTAAATGAAGTTGGAAATTGATCTATCCAACACTACAGGTGACTCATGTGTAGCTTATTTTTCTGATGGGGGTTAAGGAGAATCTCTAATTTAAGATGGAATTTTGTTCATGGTTAAACATCAGGATTTAACCTATGTGACTATATTCCAGATTTCTATGATAGAGTCATTGAAATTGCAGCTCCTCAGTCTTCTTTCACGGAAGGTTTTGAGAAAAAACACATGCAAACATGAGTTAATATGTTCTGTCTTAAGACCTGGCCGGTTTCGCAGTGCTGTTTTCCAATAGAAAAAGATCATCTCCATAAAAAGTTACAGGATTGAAAGACTCATCAGATACTGTCAGAGCCCTGTGTCTTGCCTGGGGCAGACCTTTCGTACATAAATCCAAGCAGTACTGTATAACAAAGATGATCACGGAAGCACTGGTTGGGTCTGGTGTGCCTGGGATTCTTCCTCCTTCCATCACCGATGTTCGAAGTAAGCAAGACGAATCTGGGCAAAGCAAAGGAAAATATTTGTTATTAAGGAAAGCAGTTCCGAGTAATCTGAAGTGGGAAGACGGAAAAGATCTGGTTAGCGTCAGGAGCCTGACGAACCGGCCATCCTGCTCAGACCGCGGAGTTCGGAGCCCTCTCCCCCAGCCGAGCCCTGCGAGGCCCGGCCGAGCCCGGCGCCGCGGGTGCAGTTGCGGGCAGCGCCCTCGAGGTGGAACCTTCTCACCGAGGCTGCGGCGGGAGCTCCGGGGCGGCCCCGGCCCCGGCCCCGGCGGCGCTGCGCTGCCCCGGCCCCGCGGGACCGGCCCGGGCGCTCCCACCCGGCAGCGCGGCGGGCCCGGAGCGGGGCGTCCCGGCGAAGCGGGGATGGCCCTGGGGTGGGGAGCGCCTCTGGGGAGAGGAGCGAACTTCCAGAGCGTTCCAGCCAAGTACTCCCGACCGCGTTCCGCGCCCTGCGGGCGGCCCCGGCTCCGCGCTGCCGAACCCCCCCTGGTGGCTGGGGCAAAGCGGGAACTCCTCCACCCGGCATCCCAGCTGCGAGCCGAACCCGGGATGGGCCAAAAGACGTTTGGGAAACCTCTCCTGTGCCATCGGTCCGACGGGGGCGGACACGGCCCCGCCGCTGGGGAAGGAGGGAGGGGGATGAAGGTCCCGCACCCCGGGGGACGCCGCGTTGAACAGCCCCGGCCCCCACCGGTGCCCCCCTCCTCGCCCCCTCCTTGCTCCCGCTTCCGCACCGCGACAGCCTCAACCCCATTGGCTTCCTCCGCTCAGAAACCCCGCGGCAAACGGCTGTCCGGCACGGTGCCCCGGGGGAGCGGGGGTGCGGGGAGGGCGGTGTCGGCCGCGGACTGCCCCACCGGCGGATCCGGCGAGGCGAGGCGGGAGGGCCCGAAGCCGCAGCCCGCGGCCGCGTGCCGTGCCGGGCCCTGCTGTACCGGGCCGTGCCGTGCCGTGCCGTGCCGTGCCGTGCCATGCCGTGCCGGGCCGTGCCGGGCCGTGCCGTGCCGTGCCAGGCCGTGCCGTGCCGTGCCGTACCGTGCCGGGCCGTGCCGGGCCGGGCCGTGCCGGGCCGGGCCGTGCCATGCCGTGCCGTGCCGTGCCGTGCCGTGCCGTGCCAGGCTGTGCCGTGCCGTGCCGTGCCGTGCCAGGCCGTGCCGTGCCGTGCCGTGCCGTACCGTGCCAGGCCGTGCCGTGCCGTGCCGTGCCGTGCCGTGCCGTGCCGTGCCGTGCCGTGCCGTGCCGTGCCAGGCCGTGCCGTGCCGTGCCGTGCCGTGCCGTGCCGCCGCCTTCAGCACCAAGAACAGCTCCCCGTGCTCCTCCCGTTCCGCCGGAGCCGCGGGGGGGGGGGGGGGGGGGGCGGGTCGCGCCGCTCCCGCCGGCGCCCGGGGGCCGGCATCCGCGGGGCTGCTGGCGGGGACGACTCCGCCGGGGCCGGGGGGCCGGGCCGGGGGCGGGGGCTGGGAGGCGTTTTCCTACTTGGCTGTGAACGGCGCGGCCGGGCCGGTGCGTGGGTCCGCCGCTGCAACTGAGCGGCGAGGCGGCAGAGGGTGGGTATCGTCACGGGGGCTGAGCCACTGGTCCCAAAAAGTTGTGTGTTTTTTTTTTTTTTTTTTTATTTAGGCGAGGGGAGGAGGAATAAGGAAGGAGACAGTGGAGCAGGTTCGGCTTGGCTAATCGCGAGTGTTATGCAGCACCACCGACATCGCTCTCCTGGATCCCTGTCCCAGGCTGGGCTCCCGCACACTGAGCTGACGCTGCCGGGGGAAGCTGAGCCGAGCGTTGTACAGAAATTACCTCATGCTATTCCCGACCGGCGCCGAGTATTAATTCCAGTGACCTCTACAGTAATATGGATATGCAACTCCGTTCGAGCAAGGTATTTGTGTATGTTTGTGTGTCGTCTTTAGTTCTTATTTTAAGGAGAGAGGAGTCCACAAATAACGCAAGTTTTGCCTCAGTTAACGTTTTCGGGCTGGGCAATCCTCTCCGCCTGCTTCGTGGCGCCGGGGCTTTTGGTTTTTTTTTGTTTTAATTATTTATCGTTTTTATGGTCGATATCCTCCCTCAATCGGCTCTAACAAAAGAGCTCCCGGGCACGGTGCCGTCTCGGCAGCCAGCGAGAAGGGAGGATATCGGTGCTCCTGAGCAGAGAGGTCGCTTCCTTACCTGGGTCCTCTCCCACCCCCGGGGGGGGTGGGGGGGCACAGGGGCTCCCCCGCGCTCCCCGCTGTCCTGTTGGCGTTTCCTGGCCGGGAGGGAAGAGGGGGCTCCCGCCGCCCCGAAGGGACGGGGCCAGCCCTGCTCGCCGCCGGCAACTTCTCGCTCGGCTCCGGGGCCAGGAGAGCTGCCCCCCGCCCGCCCCGCCCCGCCGCGCACCGCCCCGCTGCCGAGGGGGCTCCGCTCCGCGGGGGAGACCCCCGTGTCGCTGGGGTGGGAAGGGGACGGAGGGTCCCCGCCGTGCTCCGGGGGCTCCCTCCCGCGAGGGGGGGCGAGGGGCTGTGCCGGCCCGCGGCGAAGGGTTAGCTGGCCCCGGCGTGGAGGAGCATCCCCCAGCGCTGGCATGTGTTTGTTGCGGGAATCCGAAGTGTGGGCAGCTGAATGTATAACACGGTTAGAAAACCAAAACCCAACACAACTCAAGTAATAAAAATCGATCAGTGACCCAAAGTGCATGCAGATCTGGCGTCGGCGTTTTGAAGTTTGCAGGCTTCTGACCTCTGGGACCGGGGCTTCATTAAAAGAGACTCAGGTTTTCATTGAGGGGGAACAGAAGCGCATTCAAGCTGACCAGTGGATGCAAGGAGAGGAAGGAATCACCGGCGGCTGTAAATAAAAGGCGACGCTTGTTTTTTGCATGGCCGCTGGCGGAGGTGCGGTGCTCCCGGCCGGGGATGCGGGCTCGGAGGGGACCGCCCCAGGCTCGGCTGCCGCCGGGGATCCGCATGTGCCCGCCGCTCCCCGCCCGCCGCTCCCCGCCCGCCTCGGCGGCCAGGCCGCGGGGGGAGCAGTTTAAACCCGTCCTGCGGCCGCTAAACTGGAAGGGGCGAGGCCCCGGGGAGAGCCGCGCCAAGGCTGCGCCGGAATCCCTCAGCAACAGTCGCCAGCTGGGGTACGGATGAGCCTGGGAAGAGAGAAAAAAATAGAAATAAATAGCTCAGCTAAGTAAAGTGGAGAACAATAGGGGGCTCCCTTCGAGGGAGAAACACCGCGGTGATGGGCGATGGTCGCGGAGTTGCGCGGGGAGGGGCGGCTCGTCCAGCCCCGGGGGCGCTCCCCGGGCCCCTCTGCCGGGCGGGGCCGGCCGGGCCGGGCGGGCTGCGCTAGCCCTCCCTCGGGCCCGGGAAGCCGCCGGGATGCGTTAGGAGCCGAAGGGCGGCAGGGAAGCACGGAGGAGCCGCGCGGAAAGCCGGTGCGTGGCCGGCTCCTTGCTCCGGGCGGGGAGCAGGGGGCAGAGCGCGGTGCGGGGGGCGCGGGGCTGGGCGGAGGGCGCGGGGTGCGCAGTGCTGGGCGGGGTGAGGGGCGCAGGGTGCGGTTCGCAGGATGCGGAGTGCTGTGAGGAATGCACCGGCGTGAGACGCGCGGGGTGCGGTGCGGTGCGGAGCGCGGGGTGCGGAGCGGAGCTTGCCGCGACCTGGGCGCCCGGGGGGCCGGTGGGTGGTTTCCTGCAGGATGCCCGGGACGATTCCGGCGGGCGGCTGCGTTTGTCGGGGCAGAGCCCCTCTCGCGGAGCTCGGGGCTGCGCTACCGGCGCCTGCTCTCAGCCCAGCTGTGCCGGCTGGGGAGCGGGAGTCTGGTGGGAAGAGGGTGAAATGAAAACAAAACCAGAGAAAGCTCTCCTAGGCTGCCTGGGAATAGCTCCTTGATCATCACTTGCCAGACCAGAGGTGAAACCAACTCTAAAGGTGTTAATATTGATGGGGTTTATTCAGCTGTGAGAGCAGGAAGGGCAGAGGAAAATGTTTGATGCTGTTTCCTTTTTGAAAACTGTAAGCTCCTATTTGCCTCATCCTGGCAGAAGGACCCGTGCTGTTTTTTAGCAGGGTAGCTTGTTTGGAAAATGGATATTTGCAGAGTGGACTGTGAAGGCAGGTGCTCTGGGGTATTTTAAAACAGGCTGATCAGACTGAGTGGAGACATTTCTCTCATGGTGCACTAGGAAGAAATAGTTCCTGTAAACGAGATGCTGAGGGTGATTCGCCTTGAAGTCCTGATGATTGTGTAAAGGTTACCTCTGTGGCAGGGGCACAGCAAATCATTACAGAAGAGCCGAGGTAGATAAGGCTACTTACATCAGTGAAGAATTCTCCTGCAAGTTAGGAGTTGCGATGTCAAGGCCAAAGGTTTTCCAAATTCCCTTCTGTTGTCAGCAAAACCCATTAATCTTCTATATGTGTCAGGTTACTGTATGCAGGTGGCAACTCTTTACCTGCTCTGTGTGGAAATTCAGCTATTTATTCATCGCTGAATGCTGTGCAGGAGAAAGAGGCAACTTTTATGAACACTAAAATGAACGTTAGCAAGATAATTCTTGATACTTCAGAAGTAGCATGTCAGTAGTAAAAAGTCTGAAAAACCACATTTTTGCTATTTCTTTTCTCCTCAGAACTTCATAACGGAAGATGCTGTTAATCTATTTTCATTCAGTAAAACCAGATCAGTTTTGCATTGACTGGACAGACTGACGTTTTGTGAAAGCAGAAATGGGTTTTCACCCTAAAATTCCTCCTTCTAGTTCACAGAATATTGGCTTTATTTTATTTCAGTGCAGTTCCAACTGTGCTTCAAATGCAATGACAAATGAATTCTTTGGCCTCAAACAAAATTTTAAATACTTTTTCTCAGCTGATTTTTCCCCCCATGAAATAGCTTTTTTTTCCCCTTGGTAACGGGTTTGTGTGTGTCTGACTGGCAATGTCAATTAAAAAATGTTCCATGAAGTTCAGTGAACACATTTTCCTGCTTATGCTGCAGAGAGTAGTCCTTGTTCCCACGGCTGTCTGTAATGGTGAGATTTTTTTAAACAGTATTTTCAGGTGAAGGTATTGAATGAATCTTTCCGTGTGATTTCAGCCACAACTTCAGTGCCAGCTGAAGACGGCTCTTTCAGGAGCCTTGTTACCAAAATAGAGACATTGCCTGTATTTATTGAAGTATTTATCTGTCACTCTCCGGTCATTATTTAGATGTCTGTTAACATAAAGAACTCCCATAATGAGTCCATCTCTCAGTGCAGTGAGTCTGTGGTTGAAATAGTGACTGGTCCAGGCACATGCCGATGCACTGACTCTGGCAACGTGGTACCAAAGTACCCATCCTTGACTACCACATATCTCATAAAGCTGAATGATTTTATGAAGGAAGTAATTTCAGAACCAGACACTACATGCAGAAATTTCCATGTCCCCTGTCTTGCAGTACCCCGCCTCCTTAGGTTTAAAAATAAATATATATTCTAGCAGAACAAGTGGAGGTTTGTGCTGAAATACTGACTTTAAAAATAGAACTATGTTCTGATAATGCCAGATATTTTTAATGAATTAAACCCAAGAGAAGCATGTATTCCAAGGTGACTGAGGAGAGGCTTTGTGGTGCACCTACTCTTGGACCATGCTGCGGACTTCTCTGAAGTTGTATTTCTACCCAACACCAGCTACTATGGTGGATAACCTGGTATATCGAGAATATATTTGCATTAATTCAAACTTTTATGGTCAATTGGAAAAGGACAGCATTTTACTTTGAATGAAATCTCTCCACAGGAGGAAAGTTCATTCAGGCTTTATAGCCCAGGGGTCCATGCTTTTTCACTAAAATTCATTGATAAAAACGGAATTCATTTAGAGCAGATGCTTTCTGCTTAGCTACGCAGGCTTACAACACTCTGTAAAAGTTAAGATTAATCAATATATGAAAAGCAGTGTGGCATGAATAAATTAAGCAGTGTAATAGATTTCTTAGGTAACATAAAAAAGACTAAAAGGTCTTAAACTTTAAAAAAAAATTTTAAATTTTATTTCTGTTTAATAGACAAGCTGTGAGCACTTGCAGCAAAGAAACATACTTTTTCAGGAAAACATGCAAGCTGAGGCAGAGCAATTAATGCTTACATAGACTGTAATGTTGAAAAATGCTTATTATCAATTCATTTGACTTTCAGTCAGTTCCAGGCAAAGTATTGGACTGAGGATATTGGGCTCACTGTAGCTTCTCCATTGTTGGAATTTGGGTTGCAATAGTTGAATTCATCACTATTTGTTTGTACAAAGACTGACACTTGCTTTAATTTCTGGGCATTCTTTGGCTGTAAGGAATTGACCTGAGGCTGAGAAAAAGAAAAAGCAGCATTTCTTTCCTTCATGAATATTTTCACTGTTTCAGTGGTGCCTTCTTGTTCTCTTGTTCTCTGTACAGTGTCAAATAGGAATAGTCTTATCTTTTATTCCCTTAGAGAATTGCTCCCTGTATGGGTTGTACATGCATGCATAGACTAATGAGTTGGTCGCTCATTGTGGAACCAGAAAGGAAATTGTCTCTGTGTCTATACGTGTAGCTACAACTTTTACTCTTTACTATTTTGAACCCTTAACTGTGTTTTTCTACTAAGGCAATCAAGACAACAGATGGTTGTGGTTAGTGGATAGTTCATACAATCTTTTTTCTATAGTGTGTGCCATATAAGAAACATCCCATGGGGCTGGATCAAGTCACACAGTGATGTTAGTCATGTTCCTCCATTTGTGACTGAGTCCGAGTTTGGCTCATGGGGCTGAAGCCTGGGCAGCTTTGTAAATTATGTGCCCAAAAGGAGAAAGATGGGGTTATCACCTAAAACAGCAGAGACCTTGTTTCATTTAGATTCAACCCTGAGCCAAATTCAAGCAAAACTAAGTACTAAGAGGCACTGAAGGTCTTGTGCGCCACTGTTCCCAGTTGCAGTGATTTTATTCACACCTGTTAAACATGTTTCATTTTCAAGTCGTTGCTCTGTTACCAAATCACAGTGAGATACCTTTACATTCAGTAGAAGACTATTCATTGTGAGTCTTTTTCTCAGGTCTTCAAATAGCCACTATTTAAAAACTCTTCTTAAGCTTTTGTGAGCTTAGTATTATCATTTGTGGAAAAACATATAACAAAATAAATGTAAGAAGAGGATGATCAATTTAAAGCATTCTCAAATCACATTTTGAGTTTTGTTACCACATCACATATAAAAATCTTGTGGAAGTTAATTCAAAATGTCTTTGAAAAACAGTGTAGTTGTCTATAACTGTCTTCTAATTTTGTCTATAATTGTCTTTTAATTTGATCATATTTTTGGTAGGAACCACTCAGATCACTAGGGACAAAGTACGTATCTACAGATGAGCCTGTAGCCTGGATTTTCTGTATAGGCAGTGAGGTAGGCATTTGTTCAGTGTGATCAACTTTGTAATAAGTAAAGCTTTTTTAAAGAAAAGGGTCAGGTGAATTGCACTCTAGAATGTCCACTGCTGTCCATAGCCTATAACAAATGCCTTGAAAGACTGGCTCAGATGCAGTTACCACAGTGTGCCAATCTAGTATCAGGTAAAAATTAATTATCTCTCTTTTCTTCAGAGGTCTAAAATTTTATTCAGGCAAGTGTAATTTTGTTAAATATTGAAATAAATAAATGCCACTCACTTGAGAATTAAAGTGGGGGCAATTTGGAGGTATTTATAACAGTCAGTCAAGTGTTTAGATATGTAGGCTGAAATCCTGGTCTCGTTAAAATCAGTGGTACTTCTCCAGATGTCAGTGGGAGCACAACGTTGGTCCTATTTAATGTGGTCCAAATGCAAGCAGCAAATGGAGACTTGTTAATGTTGGAGCTCAGCTCAAGTCAAATGTCAGAAATGGAATACCGGGTGTTCAGCCGGTTTCCTAACAGAATACATTGTGCTCTTTTTGCTTTAGAAATCAGCTACCTTTTCATAAAAGTAATTTAGTGTTAGAAATTATCTCAAAGGTGTTTTGGATATATAGTAAACCCAGAAAAAAGTGAATTCCACTGGAGAAATGATCAGTTTAATATCCAAATGAATGGAATGTGCTTGTACTGCAGTGGCTGAAGAGCGTACTTAAATTCAGGAGCCCTGATTACTCCATTGTCATAAATGGAACCTCTCTGTGAGTGAGAGTGTAAGTAGTTATTGCATTTCTATAGGCTGGAACAGAATGATACAGCAAAACGGAAAATACAATGTGTTACAGATCAAATCTGTTTCTGGATGTCATGCAATGAGAAGGTAAATACGGATTACTGGTCGGAATCTGAACACCAAGTGAAGTTTAGTTTCCCTGATTTGGCTTTTCCTCTGCTGATCTCATCAATTTCCTGGCTTGTAGTACAGTGCAGCCGGGTGTTCACATTCATGGAAGGCCAAGAAGTACTCCTTACAGACTATCGAAAGTAAAACCTAGGCGATGTAACTCATGTTCAAAAGTAAATACAGTGTGTGACAGGTATAAAACTACTGAACTAAATAGTATTTCTCACTTTTTTTTTTCCTTTTTTTTTTTTTTCCAGAAGTACCTCAGCTGCAGGGCAAAATACAAGGACATAAGCTATTGACCTCCTCTTAGCATCAGGACCAGACATACTACCCTACACTTCACCATCAATTAAGAGCAATTGAAAACCACCTCTCAGAAAAGCAGATCAACCCATGACATCAGTGGACATCTTTTGTAAAACAGGTTTTATGTACTTCTGCTGAGATCCTTTTTCTACCTACCGCATGGTTCTATATTACTTACTGGGCACTGATGGTAGCCTCCACAAAGTACAGCTTCAAATGGTCAACCTTATCCTTTAGCAAGAAGAAAATCTGGATACTGGATAGCAACAACATCTTCAGAGAAAATGGTATACGAAGGAAAACGATTAGTTTCCTGCCATTGTTTCTTCCTGTTAACAGCCAGATTCTACTGGATACTCACCCTGATGCAAAGAACTCATGGCCAGGAATATGCCCACTCCATCCGCCTGGATGGGGACATCATCTTGGGAGGACTGTTCCCTGTCCATGCAAAAGGGGATAGAGGGGTGCCTTGTGGGGAGCTCAAGAAGGAGAAAGGGATCCATAGACTAGAGGCCATGCTGTATGCAATTGATCAGATTAATAAAGACCCTGATCTTCTCGCCAATATCACCTTAGGTGTCCGGATCCTTGATACGTGTTCTAGGGACACTTATGCATTGGAGCAATCCTTAACGTTTGTGCAAGCATTGATAGAAAAAGATGGTTCAGATGTGAAGTGTGCTAATGGTGACCCACCTATTTTCACTAAGCCAGACAAGATATCAGGTGTGATAGGTGCTGCAGCAAGTTCTGTGTCCATTATGGTCGCAAATATTTTAAGACTTTTTAAGGTAAGGAATGTTTTCTATCTTTCTTTTAAATTTCAAGCATAATGAAATGTGAGGTGATTGTGTTATCTTCAAAAAAGAAAGGACTTTTTCAGATTCAGAAATCTGAAATGACTGGTTTGCCTTTTCAAAGAAAAGGAAAAAAAAAGAGCAATGATTTCAGATCCTAATTTAAGGTACCAAATGCCCTTTTCAAAGTTCTGAGCAACCAGAGCACATTTTAATTCTTTAGGAATTTGTATCCTTATTTTTTCACTACTCACATTTGCTCCATATTGAGTGTTTATGTTCATCAAGACTAGGTTGAGATTTATTTCCCAAATTTCCAGGAGAATGAAATATAAGGCTTAAACACAAATCCATTTGTAGGAGGACCAGATAATTTCCCTAAATAGGAAGATGTGCCAGTAATAATCTAGTGCTATTGATGTGCATGTCTAGCCAAATGAAGTATACTGAAATATCTTTGATTTCCTTGAAGTCTTAACCTCCTCTATATTTTTTACAAGGTGATATTTTTTCCAGACTTTGTTATCACTTTGTGAGAGATTACTTTTGGACAACAGTTCTACTGGCATTTCCTTTCATGTACTTTATTAAGCTCTGGTGTTATAAATTATGGAAAAGTAAACCTGCCACTTTTAAACTTGCTAAGTTAGATGGGAAGATGAACACATTCTAATCAATCAACTTAGCTGGAACAGATCAGGCAGCAGACATTTAATTTTTAATCCTGTGCAGTGGCAAACAGATGATGGTAAGTTGAGCACTTTTTTCCACACACAGAATGACTGTAACTTTTGTGTCAATCTATTACTGCCCACTGTTTGGACTCATTCCTTCCATTCAGAAATCTTGCCTTATGTCCTACAACTTCACAACTACTGAAGACCTCTTAAAGACCATTTCTTTGACTTTGGTGGAGAAGATTCTGGTATTGCTAAATATTGCTGTTATGTATTTTTAAGTGTTGCACTTGTTTTCTAATTGTTGTAATTGAGAGATTGATTAGAAGTAAGAAAAGACTGGCTTTTTTTTTGAAGGTTTCTCAAATTGGCAAAGAGTGTTTCAGTCATTTAAATGGAGATTTTTGTCCTTCCCTCTGGTTCTCCCACGAAGGGCATAATGATGGATTTACAGTTCAGTGGAGGAGCAAAGTGTCTGCTGGGTTGTGGTCAGGTGTTCATTATGATCTCGAAACTGATCCCTAGCTGCACTTACTGCACAGGTTTATGAGTAGTGGACTTGTTCCGGCCATATGTTTTGCTTGTGAAAATCAAGTACACAAAACTGAGCTAAGATTTAAAGATGTTCTATACGGGAAACACCTCTGGAGTTGTGCCTGGTGGGGGAGGCCTATCCTTCCTGGTGGCAATCATGCATATTGCAGGAGATCTCTATTTTTAATTTCACATTCTTTTTTGAAGTTGTATTACACTGTTAAATAATGCCTAGTTCTGAAGTAATGATAGATGGAACGGTCACTTTAATATCCATCATAATGCATGGCGACATAGACTACGACTTACACTGAGTTTTGAGTTGAATATAGTGCTGTACACTGATTTAAGAAACTAAGCCCTGTAAGACATGCATTAACTGTGAATTAAGAGCAGCAAGAAGGAAAGAGGCCTACGAATTGTCTAAGATAGCGGCAATTTGTCTTCTGAAACCATGACAGCTACCTCCTGATTCCCATTATGCAATAAGATTGCAAATAACGTTCTACTGCAGTCTTAATCAATAGAGGGTCATGTGATATCCCCTCTGGGGAAAGATCTTATTTACCCATTTAATTGATGTAACACAGCTGCTGGCAAAAGGAGACATCTCTTTTAGTTTTAATTATAGATCCTGCACAAATATTCTTAATAATGTAAAAAATGACAAATGATACCCTTTAATGTCTGATGTTGGACCTGCATCTGAAGTCTGTTTTTACACCTTCCTATCAGAAGTAGATCTGTTATCTCTACATGAACAAAAGCTTCTGGATAAGGCCCTCAGTTAACAGCACTATAGAAACCATTCACAGTGGTTACAATCAAAAGGATTAGGAATTTAAGGGTCATTTGCTGGAAATATAGATGTATAATCCAGTTTGGGTTGTACTCAGACCAAAGACACGGGCTGAAATCCTCAGCTGATGCATCCCCACAGCTCTGCAGCTGACGACCACAACCTTGGTCCATGCTCACAAAGGCTCCAGGTATGAAATTTTGTTTACTATATCCTGATGTATGCCAAGGCTGGGCACTCAGCTGGTGTAAATACCTGCACTTTCATTGAAGTCAGTGATCATCGTCATGCTAATACCTGTTTCCATTATATCCACGATGAGTGTGATTCATCTGTATTTCTGTCTAACAGTTCCATTCAGCAAGTAGAACCTGTAATTTGAAGTTCAGTACTGCTTTAATATCTGCTCTGAAGTTCCTAAATGTCAGGAGTACATATTTTTTGAGAGCATTGTTATTCAGTAAAATTTTAGTCTGTGATGAAATTGTGAGAAGTGTATTATATCACTCAATGTGAATACACAAGCAAAGAGCCTGAGAAATACTATGCTCAGCAGCTCAGGTTTTTATGCTTCTATTTTTCTTTCTCTTGCCATTTTTCTTTCTTTTATTGATTTTACAACATAAACCATACAGGTCAATAGTCCTGTCTGATAATCTGGTGGATAGCATAAACTGATTGACAGTCATGGCATCTTTTTATTTAAGTGTTTTCATGAGAAGAGGAGAGTAAGGGCACCACAGAAAATGACTTTGATCTATAGCCTTTCTCCTGGTCAGATGGTTCATCTTGAATTCTCTGTCCTTTCTCCTTTTGTGGATTTCCAGGTGCACCACCACTTACCTGGTGTAGGTCCAAAACATTAAGGTCCAAATTTGGACAGCTAAATTTCACCTGTTGATGGTTTTAGACCTTTCAGAGGAAACACTTTTCAAGGAATTAGCTGTTTGAAAGTGGACCTCTTATTCCTTGGTTACCATAAGGAGGCTGCTTTTTACCTTATACTCCGGTGCTTGATGCAATAAGTTCCTTATTACGCTTTCAGAACTCGGAGGTGGTCTCGCTGCAAATATAGTGTAGGAAGGACGGGACCTTCAGAGGTGAGCACAGAAGGACTGTGCTATGTAGTGACACAGTAGCTGCCCACTTAAACAGTTCTTCATGGATCTCATGGATCTTCATGGATCTCAGGACAGATTGTCCCCACTTGAAGTTGCTGACTCATCATTCTAAGTTGTTTTTATCAGAGAATGTCAGGAATGGGCTGCTTCATGAGGGAAATTGAGACAGGAGCTGAGGGAACAGCAAGGCAGGAAGCACAGTGGTCTCACAGCCTACCTGAATGAGAAGAACAAAACGGGCCTGTCAGTGTAACCAGGTTCAGCCAACAGTCCAGTGATTGCCAGACAAGTCCATAGTAGTGAGGTCCAAGGTCAGCCAGGAAGTCAGGTCGGCAAGCCAAGGTCAGTGTCAGCAAGGCAAGGTGATGGTCAGCAAGGTACAAGGCCAGCAGCATATCTCAAGCAGGAGCTAAAGGCAAGGACCAGAGCTGAAATGCAGCTGCTGAGCAAAGAAAGTGGACAGAGGTCCTGATGAGGCATCTCATGGCTCTTCTTCACAACTTGGCTGTTTTCCTGGGCTGATCCAGGGTCACGGATCTGCCCCATATTGGAGATGACCTGGAATACATGGAGCCAAATCCAGGACTGGGGAAGGGAGGGTGTTGCAGAGCCTGTTGGTGCATTCAGGGCCTTGTCAGTTTTTTAGCATTTACCGTGGCGGTGACTGTAGAAATAGGACAGACAGGCATGGGCCAGCCTCCTTCATTTCTTCTAGTGCACCAGGAGCCACTCTTTCCTCTGGGTAATAGAAAATGACTTTTTTTTTTTTTTTTTTTTTTCAGTCTGGAAATCCTGCTGCCAGGTTGTTTTCTGTTTGGCTAGTAGGATCTATTGAGAGGCTGGCTGTCTCAGTTGGCCAGCCCTCACTAGCACAAAGGCAACCTTTCTATTGACTCAGTCAGTCAAAATCTTACTCTTACACCCTTCCTTGGCTTTCTCTCACTGAAATTTTGGCTTCCTGTAGGGTGCTCTGGGACGGCCAGGTGGTACCCTTTTAGCTGCTTTGTGAGATGCTCATAGGCATCTGGGCTGTTCCTGGTGCCTCAAAACTTGGCCTGGAGGAGACAAGAGACTCTGTAACTTAGCTCACTTCATGTATTATGTTCCCTGTATTCAAAGCCTCTACTTGTTTTATGTCTGAATAACTCATGTCAATGGTTAAAATCTGCTGAAAAAAAGAAATTTGTTTATGCTTGTGTCCTCCCATCTAAGAACCTCACACTATTTCTGAGCTCCTTGATACATTCCATCTGTCACCTTCACACATCTTCTAGCTAATGTCACACTAGGAGCAGCCTAGGGATGATGCATGTGAAATGAGATAGGTGGACAATATGCTTGGTGAATTGTGATCTTAAGCTTTTATGTATATGTTTATGTACATCCACGTAAAGCCAAAATATTCATCAACAGTTTTATTCCTTTCCTTACCTTGCCTTTTGCCTTGCCTCACCTTGCCTTCTGTTTTCTTCTCTTTTCCCAAGGCTAAATGACTTATCTCTTCTTTTTGGTCAAATTCCCTTCTTGCTGCACCACTGTAATCTGCTTTAATAGCTGCTGTCTGGAGGGACTAATATTCACTTCATGCACATTTGCCTTATACATTTCATACGCATTTACCTCTGCAGAAGTACAAGTACAAATGGCATTATGGAGTTACTCTCTCAACTTTATGTGCAACCATCCACAATGCAAGGGTTATTTTCTTTCAGTAAATCTAGAAGTGAATATATTAGTTCCCTCAGCATTTTGTTCATTTGCTTTGATTGTTTCCTTGCCTCTTTTTGGGTTTTAGCATGTATCTTTGGCTGGCAGCCTTGCACAGCTACCAGGGCTGTACCTGGATGATGCTTTTTTTAGGCTCAGTTGCAGGTCTTTTTATGTTTGGCTGCCATTTGGTGCTTTTGCTGTCTTGTGTTCCAGACCTGCACAAAACAGCAGACAGGCCTCCCAGAAATGGGGGAATTACCATTTTACAGAGGCTAAACTCACTGAACTTCATAAATACAGGGCTGTGTATTTAATTGTGGCAATAGAGTGCATCTCATGATTGAAGGGAATTTGATGTAAATTAAATGTAATAACATTTTACCACATAATTTCAGAGAGCACATACATAGTTTTGTAAGGCAACCTGACCCATACACAGATCCTGATCCTGACTCTGTATCTACAGAAATTTTTGCACCTCATGAGTATTATTGACTTCAGAGGCTCCAGGAGGATGCAGGAGTCAGCCTGTTCCATGTATGACTTCAGGGCCTTTCCATAATGGAAGAACTTTACCATATACTTTATAAGAAGTGAAGAATTGGCTCAAGAAAATTACCCAGCATATTGGTATTCATTAATAAAAAATGTGCTGCACTGATTAAAATATATAAATTTTTTCTTCACTGTGCCACGCTACATTTGTCAGTAACACTGTCTACAGCATAGCATTTGAAATTTGAAATAAGATGATTTTTTTTTGGTGTTTAAAACATATGTGGAAAATCTTGTGAAGTGTGAAGAAAAATTGTTGTTTGTAGGGAGAAGACGACTGAAACATTTTGAAATCAGCTCTTAAAATGAACAGATTTGTTTTACTTTTGTTCTAGATAA
This sequence comes from Strix uralensis, assembly GCF_047716275.1. Lineage (NCBI taxonomy): Eukaryota > Metazoa > Chordata > Aves > Strigiformes > Strigidae > Strix > Strix uralensis. The sequence continues at coordinate 23,557,625 of NC_133976.1, forward strand.
TATTTTCACTTTCTAAATCATTTTTAATTATAAAAGGAACCCATTGCCAATACATCCCATTTAATTTTACAGTGTTTTTTTTGTAGTTTATTACAAGCACATATCTGCTTAGTGCCTGAGCATCTTGTCTTGTTATTGGATGGAAAATACCATTATGATAATTCATTTTTTTCTGGTTTTTTTCATAATTCATATTCTTTTACATAGAAACAACATTCATATCTCTATTTCCATGGTAGTAGATACTTGATTATTCAAAATTTCCTTTTAATTCAACCATGATTCTTCTGTCAGTACCAGGCTAAATGTGTTATGGTCAAGAGTGGCAAATGCCAGCTCAACACCAAGATAAAATTATAGGTACAGCAGACACTTTGCAAGTATCAACAATGAGACACTTAGGAAATTTTTTAGTTGTAGCCAGAGGAAATAATAGGTTTTCAGATTCTGTGAAAACTGTTAGGACTGATTAGCATCAAATTTTATTTGTGCTAAGCTGCTTGAGGCAAGGGAGTACAAAAGCAACCTGATGCATTCCTTTAGTATTTTACAGTATATTAGTTCCTTAAATATGCCTCTAAAGTTTTAATATTTTTAGTCTTCTCCCATTCCCGGATGGAGCTAAAACTAGTGGTTAGAGAAAGGAGCAATCTGCTTTTCTGGATTATTTTCCATATTTTTCACTGATTTGCTACAAGACTTGAGAAGCATCTCTTGACCTTTCTGTGCGTCTCTTTTGTCATTTTGATTTGCTTGCATTTAACCATTTCACAGTAACAATCAGAAAGTTGATTAATGTTTGTTAAATGGTTTGAGATGTCTCCCCTGTTTTTGTAGGCAAGCTAAAGCTGTCTAAAATGTTGAGGCTTTCATATCATTCCATAAACACAGTATGTGAGCATCTTACAGAGAGAGTGTAGCTATTAAAGACCAATGGTCTGATTTTCCTTCTACCTCCCTGAGGGCAGTTGGAAATATATATATATATATATATATATCCCTCACATGATGGAAACTGCATATACAGAGAGAATTATTTCACCCTTTCACAGCTGAAGTTTTGCTGAGTTCCTACCACTGTATTAGGGTTGTTTGTATGTGACAGAGGCCCCTGAGTTATTTGCTAAATAGTACCTATATTAATATAGATATCAGTTGTAATTTCACAAATGAGAAGACCAAAAGGCCAACAAGAAGTTCAACAAGAGCTCACTTAAAAAACACAGACTCTGCAGTGGGCTTTTTTAAAGATCTTGTGTTAATAGGAGGCATTTTTTATGTCTCTGCTAGTAAACAAAATGTACCCAGCATAGTTCTCTGGCACCGAGGCCAGCTGACACAGACAATCCACATCTGTATCATAAATTCCTTTATTCCCCCAGATCACGGAGCTGCATGCACACTACTGGGAGGGAATGGTTCCTGACCCATGCTGACTTCTGAAGCCTGTCTGGAAATTGGGAGACTTGGCTGGCACAGGTCTCAGCTGAGCTATGGATGGTCCTGACAGTCTAGCTGAGCTGTTGCTGAGGGATGTGCTCTGAAATGATGTGATTTACCAGTGTAGACATTGCTGCTGATTTCTTGGGAGAGAGCTCCACTGCTCCTACATCACACTGAAGGGAAGCCAAGACACTGCAAGGATCATTGATGCTGTCTCAGTGTACAGCAATGTTAGTTTTATTAGCCACAGTGAGAACTAGATTAAGACTTTTTTTTTTCCACGGTGGATAATTGTTTCAGTACAGTGACAGCTGTGCAATATAAATAGTCCTGCATTCTGACTGTCGTCAGAAACCAGGCAGTATTGTGTGTTACAGTCAACTGGTAGATTCTGTGGGTTTGTGTATTTCTATCCTCATTGTTTTCCCTAAAGCACATTGTGCTTTTAGGATTAAACTGGTTTAGAGTGGTTAAATGTATAGCCTTGTGTTTGCTAGTATCTATCAGAGAAAAATAGTCATCCAAACAAAAGTCTTACCGAAGGACACTAATTCCACATGAATGAATTAAATAGCCAAAAGCAAAATGCTCCTCTGGGCTGGGATCTACATATGCTCCCAGATCAGAAAAGCAAGATACTGTGTCCCCTATCCTTTTGACAGGACAATTAAGCATATAAGTGAGGCCTTAAATTAAGAGGCTGTTTGCCCTTGGCTGCCTGTGTCCTCAATAGAGAGAGTAAAATGCTTTCAGAAGGGGACTGGATCAGGTCTATGAGTGTGGATGCATCTTGCACCTTTACAGAAAGGTGATGGGTTGATCCATGCTTGCACTTTCACCAGACAGAATCTCTTCTCACTGGAAGGCTTTGGAAGCCTTGCATGGAACTGATAAGTGGCTCCGTACACATTTATAAGAAGACTTTAAATGCCTGCAAGGGTGGTGCAAGTTTCTTAATTTCTTTCTCCTTTCCTGTGGGAGGAATATTATTAATCTCCTTTTCTCCTCCATTTCCCACCTGCTCTATTTCTCTCTCTTGTTGTCTTAAAAAAGCCTCTTTTTGACCACTGTTCCCAATATTTTTCAAGTGAGTATTTCATTCCATAGTCTCCAAACAAATTTTTTTAAGACATGCTGAATAAGCAAGGCTCTGACTGGGTCTCAGTTTCTGTAGGTTGTGAGGATGAGTGGGTCAGCAGGAGGAAGAGCTGGAGTTTGGGCAACTTTAGTGGGACCTATTTATGGGGGTAACAGGAAATAAAGGAAATGCTTGTTGAGAGATTAAGCCCTAAAGGGACAAGGGTCTCTCCTTTTTACCTCGTTGTAGGATTTCTTGTCTGGCACTTCAGATAGGTACCTGGCTCTAACTCTTCTCTGAAATAAATTCTTGCTGATAGCAATGCTGAGATATGCCATGGTATTGCGAGATCTCTCTTCCTATTGTATTTTTTTTATAGTTTGAGACTATGGAACAGGAGCAATAGTGATTTCTCTGAGCTGGAATAACTCATATTTTGAGTTTTGGCTTATGTTCTTTCATAGAAGGTGCCTCCAGCATTTACTTGTGTAGCAGCAGTATTTGTAGAGGCAGAATCAGGTTCTTTATTCCTTCACTGGTACATTTATGCACGTGGCTCTTCTATAAACCTGAAAGTAGCAAAAGGATGATAGCCCATTTTGGGTATCATTCTACAAAAAGCTCCTAACAACTTCCATTAGATTTTTACTTTGATAGTGGCTCTGTCACATTTAAAATGCCATTACAATCTTCTTCCAGGCTGGGTAAAATTTTGTCAAGCAACTCCATTGCATTATGGTAGCACTGGTCCCCTACAGTGATTGTTACTCTTATTCAGATAATTTTTCTTTGTTTTTTTGTTTGTAAATGTTAAGGTCTTAGTGAAAGTCATCACCACAGTTATACTTAGGCTATTCATTAGAGAAACATTTCAGAGAGGCTACGGATCCTGCAATAGTTCTCCATGTCTGACACTTCCAAAAAAAGCCCAAGAAAAGAGCTGAAGAAAGGGCTGGTTTTCTTGCCATTGTTATTTCTTCTTTTGATGCCATGAGTATGCTTTGGTTTTATCAGTAGTGCTGAAACACAGAAAGCCCCCTTCCAGAAGAGCTGACTTCCTTGAGGGTTGTCACCTAGACAAGGACTCGCCAGTCTAGAAGGTGTGCCGTATGGATGCAGGTGAAGTCACAGGAGGTCTTAAGACTTTCCTATTTGGGCGATATGTGAAATAAGTGGAGCGTGGGCTAAAATATTGAAATGCACTGCTATAGAAGGCAATAGATACTGGCTAATTATAGAAAGGAGAGAATATGTAGTGGCTGTATGTGTGCTTTTGCACATGTATATTTGCTATGATATTATATTACCATAAATTCATTGGCTGTGGACTACATAGTCCAAACAATCTTTCAAGAGAGTGCTGTGGGAGAATACAATGTATCTTGGTAATCTGAGACAAGGAACTAATTTATTATTAGGAGCAGCACAAAAAATCCTGGGGATTCAGACTATGCTCATCACTATGGTATCTGGGACCAAACAAAAACATGTCCTGCAGAAAGAAATAAACAGGGTGGTAATCATACACTGAATGGAAAATGCGAAAGCCTGGGAATCCCAAGACTGCAAAAGGTTTGCTGCAGAGGCAAGTCTTGTTTTTTTGATTCAGATATCTGGCTTTTGCTGAGTTCAGGAGCAGCAGATAAATAGCATAAGTGACTACATTCTTCTGTAGCCAGCTGGATGGGACTTGCTTGTTGAATTCTGCTTACTCAAAAGGGAAATGGAGTCTGATTTTTGTGTCACTTTTAGTCTTGTCTAAATGAGGAAGAATCCCATGGAGACTAATGTATTCCAGGGAAGCCAGTGAATTATACCACTGTAAACTGGATTTATCCAGAGACAAATAATGTCCTACATCCATGCAATATTGCATCCTGTTGGTATTACTGTCAGTATGCTTTCTATTCCAGTATGAGAGTTCAACAGGTGTGTAGCAAAAGCAGATGTGGGTCCTCAAATTATTGCTTCATGGCATTTTCAGATATGATCATGGTGATGCTCTTTTGGTCTCAGTCTGCAAAGAGGTATGGCTGTTTCAGCTGGAAGAGAGATGGTTTGTTTCTATGGGACAGCACTGATGTTGGGGGAGCTGGCAATCTGATCTCCAGAGGCATGTCTCTGCAGAGTGTTTTTTATAATATGAACTAACTACATAACACCCCAAATTCTAATGCTAATTCTGATAAATAGGAGTTAGTAGAGCATGGACATGTGTAGCTAGGGTATTGTTTCAGGAGGAAAATATAGCTTGACTATGAGAAAAAAATATTACCAAGAAGTACCCTGTTGTACATTGTCTAAAGGTTAATCCAGTTGTGTAGATAGGAGAAATACCAAATTTCCTACTTCCTAGCTTTCTGAAAATCAGATTGAAGTATAAAAATACACGTTTTTGTATCAGTGGGAAAATAATCTAGGTAAAGTAGCCAGTGTTTTCCATTCCTAAGTTTGCTGGTTGTGTTTGTGATCCTTTGCATAACAAAGCACAGGATTTAAAAGTTACCAGCTGCTATATTTACTTTCCAAAGTGTGAAGAAAATATGTATTGTCCTGAGGATTAAAGGGCTGATTCTCTTTGTGCTCAGTTCAGGCAGAACTGAAGTGTTTGTAATGAAAGTAAAAGCTATTAGAAAACATGAAACGAGAGAAAAAAAATGTGTTTATGTCTTCTTTGTTGAACAGGATTTGACGATGCCCTTTGAAAGTTTAAGTGTAAACATTTATCTTATTAACCAGCATTTCTTTTTTTGTGCATGCTACAAACAATTCCACTTGCAAAACCTAAATGCAGTTGGAGCTGTTGTTTCAGCCCACTGGGAACTGTTTTGCCAAATATCTTCTGAACAGCAAAAACTCATCATCTGTGAGCACATCTCCAGTACCAACAGAACAGCACTTTAGAAAACTGTATGTGTAAGGTATTTGAGACAAGATGTACTGCAGAGAAAGAATAATATCTGTAGGGCTAGTCTCAGGGACTGGAATATGAAGGGAGGGTAGCTGTGCTGTATACAGGAGCGTGAAAAGCCTGCAGTTGGAACAGATGCTGAGAGTGCCCTGTGACTCAAGGTATGATTTCCTGCCGTTCCTGCCAAGTTTCAAAGCTTGTGTTTTTCTTTTTTTCTCTCCTTATTTCTATTTTTAGGCTGAATAGCAAAGGACTTGTACTTCAGAAATGAAGATTCACTGTTCAAGTTATACCTGTTTTATTGCATCTTCGCATATGCATCCAATAACGTTTGATTCTGACATGCAGGAGAGAATGAGAGTAAAGATGTAAAAAGCTGATGAAAATGCAGGATATTTTTGGGATGGGTCACATAATCACTCGTCTCAATGGCAAGCTGCAAAGCTTTGTCTTGAGTGTGACAGACTGCCCTCGCTGTGTGGTTGTGCCCGTTGAAGCCTTACATCCTTTGTCTTGCTTCACCACAGATTTTCTCTGTGACCTTGGGCAAGTCATGCAGAAGTGAATCCTCATCCTGATGGCTGATGCCCGTGGAGCTGGGTGCCCAGTGGCTCTGGAGTACTGAATTCCAAGGTCTCCCGCCCCTGCTTCCCTGGTTATAACACTTCTGTGACCGAAGGGATTTGTGAATATAAAGGCTCCTTGATAATCAGATATAAGAGTGAGGAGTGGGGGCATATAAATACCTTAGATAGCTAGTTCTTAACGAGGGATTCCTTGTATCCTCTTACATAGTTCCCTTCCCTGGGTTTTGATAGGAAGGATTATCCAACTCACTGTATGATTTAAATATGCAAGTCATCAGTCTCTGGAGCAAGTGGTGAAGCCTGCCTGACCTGCAATCAGAGGCTGTACATCCCCCTTAGGAAACCATGACAGTCAAAGAAAGAGAACCTCAGAGTCAGGAAAAAATTATTTGGATTATTACCCGGTAAAATTAAAATTGTTCAAACTCATCTCTGCAATCCAGATCAGAGTGATTGGGAAAAATGAATGTCTGCCCTTATTATGACAAAGCATGAAATTCAGTAGTGTAGGGTGAAAGAAAATTAAGATAGGTGTGTGCAATTGTATGTTCTACTTAGCTAAGTGGATTTTTTGTGGTTCTTAAATGCTTGAGAAGAGTGACAGTGAAATCAGTTTTGTAAAAGTCTTGCTAGTTGACAATTATTCTAGTTTTTTTCTTGGTGTCTCAGGAATAATTTTTTTGCTTGTTTCATTTTTCATGCTGATTTCATTAAAAGTTTGTTTGCTTAGCTCTAGCTTGAGTAAAAATTCCTATGAATAGTGCAGTTTCTGGCAGCTGTGTCACAAATACCCACCTCACCTATTTACCAGGAGTGGATTGGGAGCTAAGCGGGCTTTCCATACCTTTTAGAAAAGGTGATTCCTATTTTTAAATTTTCTCCTTTTCAGTTGTTTTTAATATACCCAAAGCATGAATGCAATATTGTGAGAAGGCTGTGCAAATAATTAGTCATAGACAGCTGAACTGAAAATAAACATTCATTTTAATCTGAACCAAAATGATCATGTTGAATAGGGATTGGGGGGCTTCTTTATTTGGTTGGTATTTTTATTTTGTTGAGGAAAGCTCTCCAAAATATTTTGTTTTGTGTTAAATGCTAACTTATATTCCATGTGAAACAAAATATTTTAGTTTTATTTTGGAAATTTTATCATTTAAAAAAAGTGATAGGTTTGAAATCTTGGGTATCATTCATTAGGTGGTGGTGCCCCTCTTATCACAGCATGACTTACACAAGGCTCTTGGGCAAATTCTTGCCTTTGGATTCAGAGCAGGGAATCAAATATGGTTTAGGAGATGGGACAGCTCAACTCCAGTTCCCACAACAACAGATAAAACTGCTTTATAGTAAAATTAAGACTTCTGGTAACTGAGGGTGAGAGGCCTGCAGAAGCGTACTCCTTCACTGGGATGCCGGGTCCCCCTTTGTAATTTAGCTTCCCTGAACTTCCACACTGTGACTTTTCTTTCTGCCAGAACATGTCTTATCCCACCAGTGTCCTATACGCAGGACTTTCCCTGGAGATCTCTATTCTCAGAACTCTTTGTCAAAACTGGCCTGTAATTGTGCATCTGCTTCTTTGAAAACTCCTTCCCACTCTTCTCCCTTTGAACAGCTGTAAGCAAGTTAACGCTGCTGGTGCCAGATGCTGTCTATTCACTGCTGATAAGCTTTCACAATGGGAACATTTTTTTTCATCTATGTTAGAATTCATTAAATATTCATTAGGGCAATGATTTGAACTTACCTATCCCTGTTCCTTGCTAAATACTGGACTACACAGTGAATTACTCTCAGGTGGGTCCAATGGAAGCTTAATTGTTTATGAAAACATGAACAGCTTTAGCAGGAGAGACTTTCATGTCCAAACCCCCTATAACTCAATGGTTAGTTGTTCTCAGCTGAGTACTCTAACCATCAGGCTATTAAGTATAATACAGGCAGCTACTACAGCCTCATTTTCCCTTTTGGAACATACTTGTGCATTGAGAGGATAAATTACAAAATAAAATGACAGATACATGGTGACAGAGACCAGAACCAGTGGAAAACCTTTAAAGAAGTCCTGCTGAATGCCATGGGGAGACCTAACAGTAAAGCACTTTTGAGTACTGAAACATTCATTTAGATGCTTTAGCCATAGATTTTCAAGCTTTTATCTTTAAGATGAAGTTTGAAAGTCTTGGCCAAGACGGTAACACAAGATTTGTCTCACCCCCATCTTCAGCTGCCTAGTTTAACATAGACCTCAAGGACAGACCCTTGTATCCATATGAATGTCTGAGTCATCCCCTGTGAGTCTGAAAGTGCCTATGTATGTTCATCAGTTGTAGACGAAGATCTAGTGACTTCCAAAGACGAGGAGTTTCTAACCAGCTACTGCTATACAGTACTGACAATCTCTCTTCTGAAATGTCTAAATGCCAAGCAGGTCCTTCAGTATCTAGGGCTGATACCTCTGCAGTGCAAAACCCTTGCCATGAACTGTGTTATTTACATACTCTCATAAAATATAGATGGTTTCTGTCCTTGACATATGGACTTGTAATTACTTTTGATTTGGTTTATACATAGGGTTTTATGGAAGGACTGTAGAGATTTTTGTTTTGAATATAGAAAATTGGAGGACACTCCCACAACAGCTACTGACAGTAATATTTGTTATTCTTTCTTTCTTTAGGCTATTGTGAATATTGTGGATACTATAGTTATTTCAGCAGACCGATATCATAATAATAAATAATGCTGTATTTTACTTTACAGCTCCTATTTGCAGCAGTGCTCCAGGCACCTCCCTAAAACCTAAACAGAAAATGAACCATAAAAATAATGTCAAGTGGACAAATAAAATAAAATAATTGGACTATGATGGAAGCTTTTTCCCCAAATTTAACATACAAGTCTCTCTAAACAGTTAAGTCTGTGGTATTTCTTAACTGAAGGCTCAGGATGTGGGGAGGGCTGGAGGAGGCAAGGGCAGCATGCAACCAACATTTTCTGCAAGTCATAATGAAAGAATACAGTAGTTATGACTTTAATTGGGATACTTTGCAGATTCAGTGACTGAAAAAAATTGAGTTATGGAGTTAAATGTCAATATGTATGAATCTCACTGATTTTAGTAAAAGCTTCTGTTGAAGAGATTAAGGGGAAAAAAGTTGTTAAGAAACATCACATGCGTGTTTATTCTCACTTTGCAAGAGCTGAGTTCTGCACTCCCTGCACTGTACCACATGCCAAGGAGAACAGAAAATGATGGCAGGAGCCTGAGACCTGTAAGCAGGCAGTGCTCTGCAGCCCCAGCTGCCACCCCTGGGCAGTGCACCAGGGCACCTGAGGACGTGTGAAATGCAATACCACTAGATCAAAGTGGCTGTACTTTTGGAGAAGTAGAGTTGTCCTGTGCATCAAACCAGCTTGTGCATGTGCTACTATTAGCACCAAATTTTATCTGGCAATGTATCAGATAGGGACTCTGGTTTACCATGTGTGTTCTTTGATATGCTGGAGCAGCCCACCCTAAGCTAACAAGTTAAAAACCATCCACCCTGCCTACAATGGCAGGTTGTCCTCTGTGTGAGGAAAACCTGTGGCAGCTGAACATTGGCTTTGGAGGGAGATCTCAGTATCCTGGGTCAAGGGCTCTCTCACGGGCATAGGCTCAATTTCCATCTGTAGCAATGAAAATGTCTGAAGCTGGTTTAAGGGCATTAAGTGACTCATGGAAATTTAGTGCCAAATGGTATATGAAAGTTTCCTTTTCCTTTGGTTACTGCTGGAAAGCATTCCAGAATGGTGCAAATTAAGAAACATTTATTCCTACCTTAGAAAAAATGGAAAGAAATACTTTGTTTTTTTCATGACACAGGCCAGTGTAGCACTTTGGTATGGCTGATCATCATATGAGTGACTTGAAAATTCTAACAGGCACGTAAACAAACCTTGATAGTAATACAGCAAATTGCAAAATGCAGCTACAGACTTGTCCTAGAAAAGCTTAAGAGCATTGAATGTATGTTTAAGCAAAGGATTATCAAGTAGGCACCAGCAGAAAGTCAAAGTTAGTAAAATTCTGCTGCTGTTAAAAACTTGTAAAACCAGAAGTAACGTTACTTCCATGTATCTTTGATCATTTTACAGTGTTACATGTGTTTTTTGGAAAATGATTTAACTTGCCATAAATGATGTCTGAACTGGCCATCTATCACTGCACAGTTTGTCTGCAGTACTTATGGATCTAACACAAGAATGACAAGTCTAATTACATGCTTCTGAAACATATGCCATAATTTATGGATATTAAGCCAGTATAAACAGGAGATCAAATCCTAGAGTAAGCAGTCATCCAAGAAATCATCTTGACATTTATTTCATTAAAACCTTTCTTTCAGTAAGACAGTCGGAACATACCTGAGTAGCGCTATCAGCACATCTGCAGATACTTGCCAATTATTGTGTGTTTGCAAAGCAAAGGATCAGGTACATGCACACAGTTAACAATTTTCAGTTACATTTTGCACATGTAGTTATGTAGGTGTTTATCATGCTCCATCATTATATTATTATTATTATTATTATTGTATCCCACAGAGGATTAATATTTAGGTTAAATAGCAACAGCCCTTTTCACCTATTTATACTGTGTTAACATTCAGTGTAATTTGAATTAGAAAACTGAGTAAAAAGGCTCAAGACCTAGAGAGCTGGTGGTTTGTTGGCTCGAGATCCTGCTAGGAAGAGGAGTATGAAAAGAGGAGTGAGGCTGGGCATGCTGGGTGAGGTATCCCCAACACAGACTAGCAGATTGGTGCTGTGCTTGCTAGGCAAAGCTGCAGACGTGAGTACAGGAGCAGACTGGGCACTCAGAATCCCAGATGGGATCTTCTACACCCTGTGTCTTACTGCAGTACTGAGAAGGCAGTTGGGTTGCTAATACTGTGTGGATTGTAAAATTGATTTTTATTTCCTGTTGTCAGCATTACCCCTGAGACTCTGTGTCTGCTTTATCCCTCCTGCTAAGCAGTGCTTTACTCCATGAACACTGCCAGGGAAATCTGAGAACTAGAGTAAGCCAATAATTTGAAAAGGGGAAAAAAAAAAGGCAATTCTGGCAACCAGTCCCTGCCAGGGGCAAAATAATGTAACAGCTGATATAAAACGGTATTAATGTAGAATGAAAGTATCAGGAATGCCAGCCCACATGTAGGGATGGAAAATAGGTCTTGGCAAATAAACCTGATTATCTTTTTAGCAAGATTTTGGATTGTAAAGCTAACACCATTGGCTTTTGTGAACTTCAGTGCCACAAGTCTTTCTGTGAGGTACTGAGCTAGCTTTAGCCTTACCTTATTTAATAAGACCATCATAAATATATATATATATATTTAAATTCAGTTCTTTATGTTAATACCAGTGGTAGCTTGGTGTTTATCTGGATAAGTTTTTGCTCAGGGATGGGAAGAAAGTTTTATGGGGAAAAGTCCTCTGCTAACTACTGCTGATATTGCTCCTATGCCAGTGCCTGATTCCGTGAATGAAATGTTTCCTCCCCAGATTGACAGTGCTCCTCTATGGCCCCTCTGGGCACTCCTTTACTGATTACAAGCCGGAAACTGGGGGGCTGTTGCAGCCAGTTTTTCTTGAACATTTTTAACTATCCAGCTTGTTTCTAAGGTTTTCTTGGAGTATCTATGGAGTATCTATGAGGCAGAGTACGCTGGTGGGAGCTGAAATCTCTGTGTTTGCCAGGAGCTCTCTGATGGCCTCAGAGAGAGGCAAGCAATGTAGAGGGAGGGCGAGAGAACTGCCTGTGAAAGGCGAGGAAATAAGACTGTGTCAGGGGAGAAACCTACAGACAAATTGCAGCAAGTTTGCATGGTCTCTTTAGCGAAGCAACTGGGAGAATGGGGTCGGTGAGTTCAACAAACAAGTGCTTCACTTCTGTTCAAGAGTGCAGCGAACAGACAGGCTCTGAAAATCATTAGAAGTGGTCGGTAACATTGCAGTTCTCTCCCAGGAAGGTGGAGGAGGGGTATGTTTCTTGTGTCTTTTTTGGGATATTTCTGGTCCTATAGTCTGTCAATTGTACTGTTAATCTACAGAAACTCCAAGCTCAAGCATTTCTTTTCAGGATGATAATAACCATGAAAAGTGCTAGCTGTTATATCATCTATGTAACTTACTCTTCCCCATGCATAGCAGTTTGCAGCCTCATTTATCAGTGTCTCTCTCTCTTCTCAACTCTTAATGAAGAAGTTAGCCACCAGAAGTTCAGTTTTTAAAAATTATACTGTCATTATTTAAAAAAACCCTCAAACCCCTTAAATCCTGTATTTTAGAACAGGCTGACTAACAGTTTTTCTTCATCCCCTAACAGCAGGATAATGAAATTGGGGTGTTTTCATATATTGCATTGCATTTCTTATTTTACTTCTTTCCTTTGTTTGGTCATAAACCCCAGGGTAAATAGCGCGCTCCTGCATCAGGCGTATTTGCCTCATTGGTAGGCTCCTCAGGCCCCTGTGCTGGCATTTTGCAGCTGCCTTAGGGGACGGCCTTCTGGTGAACCTACAGATGTACTGTCTGAGCTGCCTTGTCCTCTGTTCAACACACTGTTCATGCAAAGGTGCTCTTTACTCTGTACTATGCGTTTGGTTGTGCTATCTTACATTCTTGCTATCAGCTTAGCAAGCTGATACCAGTTGTATCATTTGAATTCATTGTTTTCCTGTTAGCTCAGTCACCCAAGCCCTTTCAAGATATACACACTGAGCCAAAAGAAATGGGATTTGGGGGTCAAGATTACTCATATTCTGTATGGTGCAATATAAAATCCTGGCTCTATAACTAAAAAAAAAAAAAAGGCAAATGCTTACTTCATTCAGAAGTTGTTGCTAAAATTGTCCTGTACGGAGCCTGATCAAAAACTTGATAGTTCATTATGAGATTAGGAGAACAGCTACTGCTTAGTTTGTGCTTTGATCCTAGTGATCAGTTGCAAATGCAAGGTTGGGAAAGAATAGTCAGGAAGAATATTTGAAAATTAGTCGTGTCATAAAACATATTCTTGAAAGATTGACGCATAGAAGGCAAAATTGTCAGGGCATGGTAATGTTGGTACCACTGCTATTTAAGCAGGAGGCTGAGGACAGAAGACACATCTCTTTCACCCTGGAACCGCCATGTGAGCAATACTAACTTACTACTACAATATTGTGGCCTGAAGGGTCCTGAGCCAGAGGACTGTTTAAAAGATTAATTGGGTGGAAAGCATTCGTTACCTGAAATCTATCTCTGCTGCTTGACTTTCAGATAGATAAAGTCTCACTTATTTGCACTTGAAATGTCTTTTCAGGCTGGAAACACTCCATTTCCCCAAATACACAGAAAGTGCACTTGTTTATAACCAAATATAATATTATAAAGGATGGCATGGAATAACAAGATACAAATTCCCATGCTTAATGTTTTCTTCACCACATCTTCTCTACTCTCTTGAGCAGACGTACTAGTTTTCAGAAAGTTAGTTGCGCTGAAATTTTCTGCATTTATTGGATATATTCAAGAGTAGCATAGGTACTATTCTTGAAAAGGCTATCAACATCTTCTTTGATTAATATTAATTTCACCTGGAAGGTTTCTGGTGTGTGCAGGGCCATGGGAAGATAGGATTGTTTGCAAAAATCATGGTCTCTCCGCAACTTTCCTTTACAAGGGAAGGAGCATTATTAATGTTGTTGTCTTAGTCCATTCCCTGTAAGATAATAATATCAGACCTTTTCTAGTACCCTGAACTTTATTGGAACAAACAAAATTTGCTTTGAGAATCCCGACTTTTAACAGAGCCTATTCATTATTCTTTAGTTGTTCTCCTAAAAGCTGTTGGGTTTTGAAATACTTTGCACCACACTGGAATTGGCTGCAGAGCAATCAAGTGGGAGTAATTTGCCATCATACTCATTACTTTTTCAGCATTTTGCAAACTCTCTCAGCTATACCTGCAGTATGCCTCAGTATTACTGCTTTTAAGAAGTATGTGAGACAAGTCCTGGGTTCATCTGTAGATGTTAACATACAAGCCCCACCGTGAACGAGAGCATGACAGTGGTCCTGTTCAGACCATCACCCCATATTTCAGAAAACTCAGTGGCACTGGATTATGATAGGCTTTTAAATCCTTTTTGTTCCATTATAACAATGTTTACACTTTATGGTGAGATTTGATGGACTCATAAAGATGTCTGATCTACCCAACAGGGAGCCTGGTGGGTAAAGAGGAGATTGGTCACAGACGAGCATTACTGAGTGCTGGGGGACTTGCTTTTGCTCTTGTGTAAGTGTTGGCAGTCAAAAATCTCCAGATCCACTGTCTCAGATGTGCAGTCATTTTTTTGGTTGAAAAATTCTAAAAAATAAATGTTAGGAATTTGAATAAAAATTAAAATATATACTGTAGCAGCTATTCAAATCAACTATTGCATTGTTTACTAGAGAAAAAGAAAAAAAAAACCTTTAACTTCATCTTCTTGGTATTTTTGTTTAACTTTTTTTGCAAGTATAAAACAAGAAAACAAGTCTTTTTTTCCTGCATACCAACATTTCCTATCTCAGGTCTTCTGTATGACTTAACTTCTGCTTGCTTTGGAGGACCCATTTCAATAGCATGAGTAGCAGAACTTCACATGTGATTTATTTTTCCAAGTTTTAAAAATAAACCAAACAAAATACTATCTTCTCCATTTGCTTATGGAAATTTGTACATGAATGAAAAAAGGAGAAATTTCAATATACGTGACTAACAAATTAGCAGCCTGTGCTCCAGAGAGAAATGGAAAATTGCAGCATTAAATCAATTTTATGTGGTAACATACCAAAACAACAGATTGTTTGGGGTACTTGAGGTAACCACCTTTCCCTGGTAATATATGATTGTCAGTAACACTTAGCAACACATTCTTCATCAGGTTTATAGTGAAAATTTCTGGCAGTGGCAGGTGAGGAATTAGTTTTAAAGATGATGTCCTTCTGGTGGCTCATGCTGAGAATGATATTATTTATATTAACTGGCAAAATAGCCTGGCAGCACACAGGCAATTACCTCAATTTTATGTTTAGTGCTCTTCTCATAAATCTGTGTAATGATGGCATCTCTGTTATGAGCTTACATTAACTTACTGGTTACAGTAATTGTATTGAAACAAGTAAATGTCCACTCTGTGATGAAGGTAGTACAGTTACGGTATTCCAAATAAATAATTGCTTGAAATACATATAAGAAGAACAGATCAGGGCTTTATGAAAGGAAACTTTAATTGCACTATTAGTTAGATCTTAGGTAGTGATCTTTTCTGCATATGTGTGAATTTGTTCTCCATAAGGATTTGGTCTCAAGAAGGCAAAGTAGCCATTGTTAATATCTTTTTCTGTGAGGTTCTGTCCTCAAACTGGTGTTTAAAGTCATTAATGGAGGTGAAGCAAAATGCAGTATATGCCCTTGGTCTTGCAAAAAACCCCATAATAGCTTCGTCTGAGACCATCTCTTAAGATGCAAAGGCAGAAGATCTGCTGTTTACCATGCTCTTTCTTGAGGCATTTGTTACTGACCACTGTCAAAGATAGACCATTGGTTTGACCCCATATGGTTGTTTATCATTTGCTACTATAAGAGGGACTGCAGAGGTTTCTGTGGGTGATTTATATTTATTATGAACCTGGAATTTACAAAAGTGTATATCCAAAGTGTCAGGCCAGGGAACCACTGGAATCACTCCAGGTACAAAAAACTTTGTGCTTTGTCAGGTAATATATGTGTTATTTTCTTACGACATAGGAAATCTTTCTTTGGACATCCTGGTCAGATGGGAAATGGGTATGCTTGTATCCTTGCAAATATTCCTGTAGTAGTTAATAAAGAGGAACTGTAACTTATGTTGTCTTAGGGGAAAAGTTAAGTTCCAAAAATATTTTCTCCTTCCATGAACATCAGAAATTCATCTTAATGTGCTGACCTTGGCTGTGCACATTTAAAACAGATCCGTTAAGGTAAAAATAGCTTTTGAATTACACAATTTGATAGCCTACCTGACCTGCTAACTACCTGCAAAAATTCATTCAAGTATTCTCTGTCCAGAGTGCTTTATTATCTGATGGCAACTGCTTGTGCCAAGCTGTCAGTAGGCTTTAGCAGAAAACATTAGAAAAATTCAGAAAACGTTAATTTTAGGGCAATTGACCTACAATTCGTGTGTGCCAAAATCACTGCAGAATGAAGCAACGAAATCAGATCTGCCACATGCAGGGGATGAGACCACTTGAAGACCCTCTGAATTAACTTAAAAATAACAGTGCTTGTTTACTCGAGAGTAATTCTAAATGGATAGTTTCTGTGCTCTTGAGCCACATTTGTAAGCATGGCATTTGAGGAATACTGCAGTTCATGAGGACTATCACTGGCAAAGTTTTGGAGTCCCAGACTTTTAATAAGCAAATACATTGGTAGGTATGAGCCAGCCAGAAAATAGCTACTCCTTGCTGATATCCTCAGGTACTTTTAACATCCCTTCTGATCTCACTGTGCTGTAATGTCCCTAGAAAGCTGTACTTATGGGTTGGTTCAGTAAGGTCATTCAGTGTGGCTGGGAATGCTCTGGAAATAGTGTGGGAGCCTCAGGTATTCAGAACATGTGAAAGGAGTCTGAAAGTACTTGCTTTCATCTCCTTTCAGCCTTACTGTTCATATGATGGCTTAGAAAAGGACACAAGCCAAAGATGCTGCCTCTCTTTTAGAGGTATAGGAATTGATAGGGATTTGGCTATCAGATGGGTCCAGCACTGAAATTCTAACTGTTACCACTCACTTGCTGAGTGGCAGCTGACAGGCAAGGTTGAATGTCACAGGACCATGCTGAAGGATTTGGTCTGTATTTTCTTGGCAAGGTAGATTCAAATAAGCAGAAAAGAGAGAAGATGGAAATAGTGACATAGATATAGCAGGAAAGAGAGAGGGAGCAAATTAAAATCCACACATCTTAGAAACCAGAGGATTATTTCTGGTTTACTTCTGTCTGATAGTAATAATAAAAATGATAATATTATGGTCCCAACATCAATGAGAGGAATGTCACTGTGATCCTTCAGCTAGTCAAATGGCATAGCTTAGAAATTAAAGTTACTGACTGCTTTGACATGAGTAATTTTTTTACCTTAAAGAGTACCTTTCTGAAAATAGATTTATCTCTGCTAAGCAGAAAAGCAGATTCAATATCCCACAGCATTCAGAGATACTGTGAGGTTATTACTGTAACACGTTTATCATTTCATCAAGAAATGTTATTCACTGAACTGTCTGGGCCTCTTCTTGTCACAAGAATTTGTCTCTGAACTAGCAGCATGACAGGACTCCACAAGCTCTACTTTCTGCAATGGCTGGTCCTTTCCCCAGTTTGTCTCTGTCTCAGATAAACCAGTTATGTTTCTTTCCCTAATCAGAGGAAAAAGGACTTCCTCACCCAGGAGATCCTTTCTCATAAAAGATCGCTTGGTTACCTTAAACCTTCCGCATTACTCAAATGGCTGGTTTACACCTGTATTACTGCATGTGATTTGAAAAGTTACTGCATTTTCCAATGTCGATGTGCCTTAAGTCTGCCAGTCTCAAAAATGAAGTTTCCTTAAACCTTTTTTTTTTTAAACGGTCATATGTTTACTGACAGACACCAGCCCAAAGACAAAGGCAATGGGAAGGTACACTGAAAGCAAGTGTTCTTTGTCTTGGGTCAAGACACTGTACAAATAGGATAGGGAATAATAGTATATGGTACTTAAATTCCTGTAAATCCCTTACATCCATTTTGGAGCTACATTAAATTGCAATAGCATCATTATTACCCTTACCCTTGCCAACATGTCTGTGATGGCAGTAGCCCAAAAGCCCATGCTGGAGACAGAGAGTACTGAGAAACAGTAAGTAAAAGGTGAAATAGAAAGAGTATTGGCTGGAGCAGTGGTTGCCAAGGTGGAGAAGGGAAGGCCTTTGAGCTGGAGATGGCATTGAAAGATAAGCATGTGGACCTTCACACGTGAAAAGTAGAGCAAGGAGCGTATTCCTTCCAAATAGCATCATTGCTTCCAGTTTTCAAATCTGTGAGATCCTCAAAAAAGATTTCAAGAGGAAAAAATAGAGAATTGGAAGGGGTAGCTGTGCAGTTTGACTCCCAGAAATGACTCAGAGTCATACAAGGCTTTCCAGAAGAAGGTAAGGTAACTTGAAAACTAGATTAGAGAGAAGGGGAGCTAAAAAATAAATAAGAAGCAGATAAAATTAAATGTGACTTTGAAATAGCCAGGGGATTGAAGTCCTTTTTTATACTGCCTTTAACAAGAAATGGAAAGGGAAGGAAGGCTAGGCAATTAAAAGACAATTGAGATGGTGTAACAACAGCTATTGATAAAATACAGATTTGGGAATACTTGGAAAATGTAAAAAGAGGCAAATCAATCATTCCAGATGATGCTTAATCACTGAAACTCTCTGAGCATCTAACCACTTATAAAGACCAATGGCAACTGGGACAGCACCAGAGACTCAAGAAAAGACAAGACATTGCCCAGCTCCAGGACAGAAAAAAAGGCAAGAGTGATAACAGCAATTACTATCCAGTAAGGACAGCAAATTAGATATAAGTACGTTATGTGATAAAGCTATAGAAAAGGACAATATGATTTCAGTATGCTTTCATGGAAGGATCACAACACAGAGGAAAGAGACAGCAGTCTATATTAAACTTTTGTATGATTTTTCACCCATATTTTTTCTTACTATACTGACAAATTAGAGCAACATTCCAAAGGTAAACAACAGAAATTATTGTGGTCTGGAGAAATCACTGTCAGGAAACATTTAAAGAGCTAAATATGTACAGCAGTTAAACATTTATTTAGAGAGGAAAATACAACAAGAAATGACTGCTTAGAAGATTTGAACACTAAGGTGAAAGAAGACCAGAGTTATGTCTCCTTATAGGAGCTTATAGGTCACAGAAGGTACATGCACATTACTATGAGTCTTTACCCTGGCAGAGCAACAAGTAAGGACATTTCATAAATCTTGTCCATCCCTAGCTTCAGTAGGTCAGACCTGTCAACTTTTTGTTCAGTTTAACCAGCAAATAATGTCATAGACCTCTGGAGATCAGGTATTAAGCAGAAATCCCGATGGTGTATGAGACTGAATGATCTTGTTCCTTGTAAAATATGGAAAAAAATGGTTTGGACTATTTTGTCTCTCATTTTCAGCCTTTAAATTGTTTTTTTTGCCCTTTGTGCCAGGAGGTCACACCTGATAGCAAAGTTATTTTTCTGACCAGGATGGCCAGTACCTGGCCCAGGTTATTCCCCAAGTTAAGTCTGGACATATTCTGGAATGTAGCTGTTGATGGAAGCCCAAACAGTGCCATGGGACTTGCTGACATTTCTACTATACAGATGATTGTATGCCAGGATGAGTCTGTCCCTAGCCTTGTAATGTTTATTCCAGAAGCTGCAAAAGGACTTCTAAGTAAGAGGAATAAGACTATCAGTCCAACCTTTGGACTGTGTTTGAGCACCCCTTGTGTCACATAATTGCCTGACTCTTGGGAAGCAAAAGGAAGAACACTCTGTGTCTCTGAATTAAAGAAAAGAAATTGTATGTATGGCTAGGTCAGACAGATCCACATATAAATACAGTGTTCATGTTCCCAGCCTTCAGGAAGCTGCTGGGAAATCCATATGCACTCCCAAATGGGAGAATCTTTCTACTTCATCCCTGCTGAGTCTCCCAATGAAGACCATTATATCTCAACTGTGCAGCAGATCTGAAATTTCCACCTTAAACGCCTAAGAAACTATTTAACAGCCTGTAAAGTTTAAGAAGTCTTGTAATGACAGCTTCACAAAGGCAATTGGGCTTTGTGAACTATGGGCTGAGACAATGAAGCTAGGTATTAGTAAGGCTTTTTTTTTTTACAATGTGTCATGAAATCCTAATTTTCATGCTAATTCAAATAGTCTTTTTGACATGGGAATTTAGTAACTGGACCACAAGTGAAAAGTAATAATAAATGTCGAGGTAATAAATTAGGGGGAGTTGTCTAGCAAGATGCCAGAAAGATTATTATTAAACCCTTTCCACTACAAAATGATCTGGGAGAGAGGATTGATAGCAACTGATGACATTAACAGATGATAGTGAGGAAGAGGAGAAGAGGAAGTGGAAGATGTATTTAAAGGCTAAGTAAGAATAAAAGAAAATGAAAAGGTAGAAGGAGATTCCAAGGATGGAATTAGAAACTCAAAAATAGAACAAAGGAAGAAGAAAGAGAAGCAAAATACTTATGCAACTTTTCTCAGAAAATGAGGAAAACTGGGCTTCATCCCCTAGTTTTTAAAATGTAATTCATCATATTTTGGGGGAATGTACTGGTATTCTTTGTGATGCAAAAAACTGACAAGATTTAATATCTTGGAAGACACAAGGATGGAACAGAAAGCAAATGTGGTGAGTGGTTGCAGCGTGGGAAAAGAGCAAAAGCAGCCTGCACAACATGGGACTGAACAGCATCAAGTAACTCAGTGGAGTATAATGGCTCCTTTTCTGGTCCTGTTTCAACACTAAGGCTGCCTGCCCTTCCAGGCACATTGCCCTCACAAGAGACTCACACATAGGGAAGCTCCAGTTACGAAACAGGTGAAATCATAGAAACAGAAGACTACTGATAACTTAAAATGAAATTTCACAAGAGTTAGTAAGTCTGAATCCTGGGTTTCAAAGAAGTCAGTCATTTCAGGCTATGTTTAACTCGGTTGGATGCAGCAGTAATTCTGAGAAGGCCTGTTACAGAATCCATGCAATGGGGTGAGATTTTGGCCTCTTGATTTATCAGCAGGGAAGATAAGATTTCATGCACTGTATATTTGCAGATAAATAATTCTGAATGATTTAGGGTGGTCTTAGGGTTTATAACAAGTAATTAAATGAAATGAAGTAAATAATCATCGACCTTGACTATCTTTTTTTATGGCTGCAATATTTTCAGAGACAAACTGGCCTCCTGGGGAAGGAATATGTCATATCTCATGCGACATCTAAACCTGGACTGAGCAAAGTGCCAGAAAATGCCCTTTTAAAAGATAATCCTGTCCTGACAGATGGATGGAGTGGATAGTAATAATAATAATACTTTTTATTGATATATGATCTGCTTATAACAGATAATAGCTCTTTTTGTTTTTAATTTATCCAAGTCCTACAGTTCAATATAATACATCTATTGAAGTCACGGGGGATTGCACAGGCAATCCTGAGGACAGAATTAGGCCCTGTTAGTCCATCCTGCTTCTCTTGTTCAGTTTGGGCACCCCTTTCAGTATTTAGAGTGTTTAAATTCAATCATACTCAGGCATGTCCTTCTCATTTTGAACATAAGGATTTGAAGTCTGAAAGCATTAGATCCAATGCTTTCAATGTTTTACAAATGTATTTTTCCAATGTTTTACGAATCCGTTTTCAGTAATGAAAATGCATTCAAAAGGCTATGGCGATGAGCTAAAATATGAGCGTTTCAATGAAAACAAAACTTCTTTTAAAATGTTTCAGTGCATCTGAGAACAGCATGACATGGGCTAATTTATTTGCAATTTTTAAGCGTTTAAATCTGCACTGGGTTTTTGCTCATTGTCAGACTCCCAGAAGAGTCAGATCCATTTCTTACAGAAGGTATGTACATGACAGTAGTAGATCAGAGGAAACAATTGTGAGTCATGATAGAGGGAAAGGGATTGTTGACTCTGCACTTCTGTTGGTTTAATGATCCAGAGGACAGGGATGTGGTTGAAACATGAAGTCTGGAAGACTCTTATAGCTGATCAGCTTTGCTTTGAGGTTGTTCACCTTGCTAGTAAAGCTTTTGTTGGAAATAAATGAGTATTCTATACTTAAGATTAAAGAAAGAAAATAAAGAGTACAGTTCTGAGTATTTGGCAGATACATAATTACCTTATGAATTGTATGAATTTCCTCTTTTTTTTTTTTTAATCAGATCATGCATTTGCTTGAATTGTTGGGCTGATGTCACAGCAGAGAGGATCTAAATTTATAGGGTCTTAAGAAGTTAAATCTTAAGAAGTTAATTCTTAAGCAGCTAATGTCTAAGCTTTTTAAGTTTCCTAATCAGAGTGGCTGTAGACTCTGCATATAATGAAAGAAGCTGAAGGAAAAGGAGGGGTGTGAATAGAAGCCTTTCTATTGATCATGACAAGTTCCAGGAAAGGAAGGAAGAAATCCTAACTCTCAATTGTTTGAGGAATCTTACCCAGCAATTTACATAGATTTTGGTTCATAAGCAGGAGCATATTTTCAAAGAATTATTGAGATGACATTTGAGCCTTGGATTCTAAAATCTCACTGTATCATTCCCTTAAAGTGTGCTCTTTTAAAGTTTTCCAAATTGAATATTGTTTTGTTTTTCTATGGTGTTGGCATCGTAGGCAAGCTACGCACAAGCACCTGGATTGTCTTAACCTGAGGCACCACAGGTCCAGCTATAAAATGACTCATTTTGAGGTGCCTGGGAGTGAACTTGGAAATTTAGAGAGACGAGATGCTATCCACAAGTAGATAACCTAAACCACGCACTTCATCTAACCTCTTCTATGCTAAAGTAACAGCTACCCGAGAGAGTGCACAGTGGGATGTGATGTAACCAGGGTACCTACACACACCATTGTGAAATGGACTCAGGACTGGTGTTAGATGAGTATTTGCAGTTAAAAGGTACCAGACTGCTCTGAAAATTAGCTCATCGTTTGAAGTTCAAAAACAATCTTATGGGAACTCAGGAGTCCTTATGAGTTATACTTAAACCAAAACAAAGTATCTTTGTGTGTAACAGCATCTGTTTGTGATGTACAGTATTTAAGAAAATCCATTTAAACCGCGGGGTAAATTGTCTGGCATTATGAACCTGCTAAACCCTGCCCTTGTTGTAATATGTTCAGAAAGAGAGGGTTACCCGAGATAAACTCGGCCAGCCGGTATTGATGCAGCCTCAAGGGCTTCGGCTGTGCCATCCCCAGACCCTTCAGCCTTGGCCCATTGCAGCCATGCCAGCACACGTCCCCTTATTAAAGCCCCATCTTGCCTTTGCTGTTCCAGATGAAATTCTCGTTTCCCTGGGAGATTTTCCTGATTAAATGCTCAGGGTCCTGCTGATGCATGCAGTTCTGTTCTGCTGAGTCTTCCCTAGCACAAGCATCTCACGGAGTTTTAAAGAAGAATGCACTACTTTTTACTGTAAGGTAAAGATCTGACACTAGTTTCCAAAGAAATTCCCAGAGTAAAACTTTCATGAGGCAGATGAAATCACAGTCACAATTTTATGTGTATTTTAAGTCCTGGTAATATCACTATAAGAAGCATACCCATGCAGGATCAGATCACAAAAAAGAGATTTTTACAAATAATTATAAGCATACAGAAAATATTTAAAAGGTAACTGTATTTATATTTAAAAATTAACTGTGTTTGGGCAAAAAGATAAAAGCTGGAGTTTCCAGAAATGATCTCTGCATATATCTGCTGTGGGTAATATTTAACAGAGAAGAGCTGGTCCCATTTTTGGAGATAAAAATAAGCATGGCTCCCTTAAATTTGGAATAATTGCTCATTCATCTCTGAATTTCATGAAATTCAGGGGAAATAATAACAGTTTAAATATCTGCATCAATCTTGGTAAAAACGCTGGTGATTTCACAACTAGTCCATAACATCTACTCCAGTGTCAATATTCCAGAAACCCCAGATACTGGATCAGATCCTGAAGTGCTTGATTACTATTCTTATGCACTGTAATCAATAGGAATGTTGCTTGCACTCAGTATTTTGTTGGTATAGCTAGAATGAAGCATATTCGATTGCTGAGAAAGACAGAAGAAAACAATCTAAGCTGTGCAGCTGTAAGATTAAAAACTGCTTTTCAAAGTGCAATAAGCTTATCCTTCTCTAATGAAATGAATAGCACTATGAGATGACAATTGTCATATTTCAGCCAATATTCAGAATAAAGGATTATTCATTTGTTATAGGCAACATAATAGTCACAAAATTTATCTGATTTTGTCATTCTGCTTTTATTGTTAGCTTTTGTCACTGTTCCTTAAAGAGGTGATTACATTCAGAGAAATGAAGATCCAATCAAAGCATTTCACATTTTAAAAAGCTTGGACAAAAACAAACCATGGGCCAATCCTTCACTTCTTTAACTGATGCAGTATATAAAGGTGAATGCTGAGGTACTTGGGCTGAGCTAAAATGACCAGGTTTTGGTACAAGAATGTTTTAGTTAAAAAAGCAGCTGTATTTAAATGGGTAGTAAGAACAGCTTAAGCTTACAGTTGGTGTGAACACAGAATTCTGTTGTGCAACACCACAAGTGTTTGCTGACATAAATCAGTAACTGTTTATATGAATAGGCATTAAGGCTGGAGGATAAAGATCTTACCCTTCCTTTCAGGAGGGAGTTCTCCATCCTGTTTCTGTCTTCCTTAAGAACTCGATAAAGTCACCTGATAGACTGGAAAAACCATAACCTTAACTCTGTCTTGCTTAATCTGACTCCTTTCTAGCATAGGCAGCTTTCTAGATGACCCACTTTCTGAGTTTGCTCTGTCTTGACTTGGGTTCTTTTTTCTTTTCTTTTTCCCCCTTCTTTACTTGCAAAGTGTTTTTACTCAGCTGTCATTTCTATTCTTTGCTTAAAATAGTGATAAGAATCTGTAATTACAGTGATGGAATAAAGTTAAAAGTAATGAAATGACAGTATTAATTCCAAGGAAAATTACTGGGCTAAACCAGCCTCTAAGCAGGACTCCTTTAAATTCCCCATGGATAATATGAATGTAGGTCTATGTCAATAAACTAACTTTTGGATACAGATTCCCTGGGAGTTTTCTAGGTCCAGGAGTGTTGGCTCACAGCCTGGAGTAATTAGGGACATAAAAAAGGTGGTACAGGGCTGCACTTTCTGCACTGACCTCCAGAGGTGTACTTAGCTGCAGTGGGACCTGTTCAGATGGGGTGTGAGAAAAGACGTGTGAGAGGTTCAGATCATTCCCTCTCCTGCGCTGTATTTTCAGCACAATCTTACAGAGCAGTTGTGACTTTTAAGCAAGAAGCCAGCCTAAAGAGTCTGTCCTGCTCAAGCATCTGTAAAATGGTGAGCAACCAGGACGTCAACAGATCCTTCGTGAAGATCATGGAGCTCTTATTAGTGGTTGTTTAAGCCTTCTGGTATATAAGACTGTGGTCAGCAGTGAGCTGTGGTATACTGTTTTTATTGCTCTTTGCTTACAAAAAGGCAGAACACACATGTTGGCACAGTCTGTGTGTCAGGAGGCAGTGTCCTTTCTGAATCCACTTACATGGTACATGTACAGTGTGTGCATAAGTCCTCAGCTGAGTGCAGTGGCTGTATTTCCCTCTTTTCCTGTAGCACAACAAACGTCTTTTCTCACCGTGGCATCCCAGGCACGAATAGTGTAATTGGCCCTTGCCTGTGATGGACTGGAGGAAAGCTCTACCTGGCTGTTCTCCAGACAAGAAGCGTGGTTAGATTGGCTGCAGTGCTTGAGTTCATACTTTGCATCCATCTGTAGGTGGCTGTCTAGAAAAAAAGAGCATTCTCAGAAACAAATATAATTATGCCTTACTATGTTTAGATTGTTGATAGAGGTGATTAGGTACTGAAAACATGCTTTGCTCCTGACACTGAATAAAGGTAGGTAGTACATGACTGTATTTCATGGGTGTATGTTCACACAAATCAAACTGAACTTGAAAAGGAGAAAACTCTTGTAGGAGGAGAAAACTGCATCTAGACTAAGGATTTAATTAGACCCTGTATCCTGAAACTGTGAAAGACAGGACTGTATTTTTCTCCCATTTGTATCAATATCAATAAAAAGTAGTTTTCTTTAAGATTTTTCATTCTACATATGTGATAGTGGATTATTGTGCCTATATACCCTGCTTAAACTTTGAGTCCATAATGCCTAAAAAATGCCATTTTGGCCACCAGAGGGCAATGATTTCTTCTGTTCCTCAAAACCAGAAGTAATCTATTTTGAGTGAGTCAGATGTTAATATAAACTCCTGACATTTTTGAGCTTTGTAGTATGGATACTTTCACCTCTGAGTTCAAAACTGGCTGCTGTTTGTAGTGACTCGAAATTCTTCACTTTTGATAGTTAATTGGTGTATGTGAAGCAACTTTGGTCTTTTCAGTTCATTTTTTCAGGTATGTGTGTCCACAGCACACAATTGATAGTTGGCCCCTGTTCTGACAGGTCAATTAAGATCAAGTGAAAACGTTTATGGGAAAAGTAAGCAAAATCTAACATGAAAAAATAGCCTCTCAACACCTGAGGATTAAAAACATCTATTCCTTGGGTTTCATTTATCACTAGCATTTACATTTATCTATTTGTCTATCAATCTACACAAAAACATCTAAGCTCTCTCCATTTAGACTGAATAGATTTCATTTTTACTAAAGAGTATATTAAAATTATTTTCAGATGTGATATCTGAATGTGAATTAATTTGAATTAGATTTATCCCTATTACATGCTGCCCATTGAGTTATTTTTTCTAACTGGATTTTGAATCATCATCATAACTGTCAATTAAAATTTCAGTGGAAAGAGTTAGGAGCTATTCAGGGAAAAACTATCGAAGGATGTTATCTGTGTCTGGTAAACAAATTTCATGCCAAAATGAAGATTTAGCAGACAAGCTGCCAGAAAGCTGCTGGCTTTCTTTCCACAAAGCTCCTAGAGATATCACTGAGTTACTGTGGTCAGCAGATTTGCAGCCTTTTCAGATTTTTAAAGTATTTTGGGTGAAGGCATTCTTAAAGTATGCATGACTAATGGATTAATCCTGAACAATGTTTATTCATCTTTGCCTGTTTTGCAGAGTTTCTGAGTGGTCAGCTGTCCCATTGTGGTGACCAGGCTCCCAAAGATCAGGCCACTTGTCTGAAGTGGAGCACACAGATGGATGACCTTTGAGAGACATTCTTAGTATTTTGGTGGAATTATGAACTTGAGCTATGTGGAACAGATATAAATAGGACCATCAAGGTTTCTCCAGCATGCCTCTGATGTTTCTATTTGCACCATCTACTAGAACCTCTACAGACAGAGGGAGAAGTGTGTCTGCAAGAGAAAGAAGCTTCAGCATCTGCTTCAGAGCAGATGCTCAGCATCATGTGCTACCCAAATTAGCTGGCCATCAGCCTCAACCTTGCTGGAGTCAGCTTCTGTCCTGATATTTGAAAGAACAAACCTTTGCAGTAGAAACTCTTGCTGAGTGACCTGTGGATTTATTAATTACGAATCAAGCTGAGCTGTCACATGAGCCTTCTGTTTCTGTGTTCAAAGCCATAAAAGTTTTCACTTAGGAAGTACTGATTGCAGCTAACATCATGAGATCCTTCATAGATATTATTCTTAAAAAACATCAGTGATACTGAGGGAAGTTTGGAAAAGTAGTTGTAGAGAAGCTTAACAGATTGTAGAGAAAAAGAAGAGAGTAAGCATTTAGACTGTTAATGATTTTCAGACTTACCAAACAGAGTGGTTTGTAGTTGACATGTCAGGTTTGAAATCTTTATCATTCTTTGTAACCTGAGACTCAAGTCTGTGTAAGACTGATTGGGTCATCCCCAGCCAGGCTGTGTGAGCAGCCTCAGTGCACATAGATTTCATTCTATGCAATGTGATTCATAAATTTTCTGTATTAGGACCAGCTCTGCTCCTGCAGCAGAAAGCTAATGAAGAGTAATGAACACTGTTTGCAAGTATTCTGAAGGGAAATCCCCAAATGCTGGGCAATCTCTTCCAGGAATGTAGCTGTTTTTCTGCTTTCATGTTCATCCCATAATGTAGCAAGCCAGGAAAGGCAGGAGCACTAAATACCAGTGCCCTGGTAAGAGCCTGCTGTAAAGGAGGCAGGCAGAGAACAGAGAGGACTCTAAGTGGCTGCTTGATTGAATTCTCCATGTATTCTGCAGAGGTTACAACAAATCAGTTTGTGAAATATCCCAGTTTGTTTCATTTCACTGAAAAATTAGTCAAACCTGGAGGAATCAGCTTAGTTGTTTTTGAATTATGAGTATTTGACAATATAGAATGAGAGGACTGGAAAGACCACTTGATCTATCACTCAGTCAGTATTGGTTCTTGTTCCCTCCACCACAAAGAGCCAGGTAACAGATGCCATCACAGACTGAGGCCATTGCAACACTCTGTCACAATGTACAACCTTCATTATGAGTCACTCAAGACTAAGGAAGATTTACAGTGAGTGTGTAGGAAATCTCAGTCTCTGAGACCATCACAGATAGTTTAAAAGTAGGATCCTCTGAAAGTTTTCTTTAGTTTGTGAAGAATTTGCCTTCAGACAAAAATACTGACTCAAGTGCTTTTAAATCTGGCTTGGTTTGCAGTCTGTGTGGCAACTTAAAGATCAGCATTTTATTTCAAAACTAAAGCTAAAACAGGATTTGTAGGCAATGGAATAACATTTTGTGAAATTCTAATCACTGAGACTGTTGGAGGGGTTAGGATTATTTTATTCACGGCAGTTTAGGTACAGGATGTTTGTGATAATCAGGTTGATGTTAGTTGCTAAAAAGAATATATTTGATACATCTAATTTTCTGCATGTAAGTTTGAAAATGTTGATACAGGCTGATAGCCTGGAATATCTTGTCACATTGCAGTTTAGACTGTAGGCCAGATCCTGTTCTCCTAAATACTCTCTGAGCCAGAATGCAAGCATACGAATTCCCCTTACAACTCCAACAGCAATTCAGCCCTCTGGCCTGTGTGCATAATCCTTTAAATACATTTCTGCTTGTCTAAAAGTTCCTGAAGTATGTCACAGAATCATAGAATCGTTTAGGTTGGAAAAGACCCTTAAGATCATCAAGTCCAACTGTTAACCTAACACTACAGAGTCCCACCACTAAAACATGTCCCTAAGCACCACATCTACATGTTCTTCTGAGTGCTTATATCATAGAATCATAGAATACCAGGTTGGAAGGGACCTCAAGGATCATCTGGTCCAGCCTTTCCTGGCAAAAAAGTACAGTCCGGACAAGATGGCCCAGCACCCTGTCCAGCTGAATCTTAAAAGTATCGAGTGTTGGGGAATCCACCACTTCCCTGGGGAGATTATTCCAGTGGCTGATTGTTCTTATTGTGAAAAATTTTCCTCTTGTGTCCAATCAGAATCTCTCCAGGAGTAACTTGTACCCGTTACCCCTCGTCTTTTCCATGTGACTCCTGGTAAAAAGGGAGTCTACATCTTCTTTGTATTCGCCCTTTAAATACTGGGACATGATGTTAAGGTCTCCCCCCAAGCCTTCTCTTCTCAAGGCTGAACAAACCCAGTTCTCTCAGCCTTTCCTCATGTGACAGGCTTCCCAGTCCTTTGGTCATCTTTGTGGCCCTTCTCTGGATGCCTTCCAGCCTGTCCACAGCTTTTTTGTATAGCGGGAACCAAAACTGAACACAGTATTCCAGGTGTGGCCTGACAAACGCTGAGTAGAGTGGGATAATGACTTCTTTATCTCTGCCGGTGATGCCCTTGCTGATGCAACCCATCATCCTGTTGGCTTTCTTTGCCACCGCAGCACACTGTTCACTCATATTGAGGTTGTTGTCCACCAGGACCCCCAGGTCCCTTTCTACAGAGCTGCTCCCCAGCCTGGTAGATCCCAGCCTGTGCTGCACTCCTGGATTATGTCTTCCGAAGTGCAAGACCTTACACCTGTCTGTTACAGAGGCTCTCAAATAAACAAGCAACCACCAAAAATTAAAAATTTATTGTCAACACAATTAACTAGCCCTCTGCAACTATTCAATTACAGGTTTGAATGTCCGTGAGAGGAGAACTTACCAACTTCCTGGGGTTTAACGACAACCCAAAATGCTCTATCACTCACCTAACAAGCGAGGGCTCTCAACCTCGAGGACCTTCTCAGGGCAGCATCCCGACCCAAGTCATCTCAAGGAGTTTCCTTGGGTGGTGTCCCAATCCAAGGGGAGAGTCCTTGACCACAGCATGCTGCTCCAGGGGACAAGCTCAAAATGGCTCCCCAGGGGACTCCATTTATACCCAGGCCGAATCTGACCTGTAGTCAATAATGTCTCCTATTGGCCAAAGGCCTCAACTACCATGAAGCCCTGAGAACAAGGGCAGTCAGGAGCTGCTACACTTCAGCAGCCAAGAAGCCCTATTTTCACTGGGAGGGTGCACCTGCCACACTGTCCTTGTTGAACTTCATAAGGTTCTTGTTAGCCCACTCTCCCATCTGAAGTGTCCACTTACCCTCTCAGTTTGTTATTGTCAGCAAACTTCACCAGGGTACACTTGATCCCATCATCCAGATCATTTATGAAGACATTAAACAGCCTTGGGCCCAATATTGATCCCTGGGGGAACCCACTTGTGACAGGTTGCCAGTCCAAAAAAGAGATATTTACCACCACCCTCTGGGTGTGGCCTGTCAGCCAGTTTCCCACCCACTGCACACACCACTTCTCTAGACTATAACATATCAGTTTTTCTAGGAGGAGGCTGTGGGCAACTGTATGAAAATCCTTGGGGAAATCCAGGTAGACAATGTCCACCGCTCGCCCCACATCAACTGAGCAGATTACTTTGTTATAGAAGGTGATCAGGTTTGTCAAGCACGATTTGCCCTTGGTGAATCTGTGCTGGCTTTTCCCAGTCATGTGTTTCATTTGACTTGTGATAGCCCCCAGGAGGATTCGTTCCATGACTTTTCCGGGGATTGAAGTAAGACTGATGGACCTATAATTTCCTGGATCCTCCTTTCAACCCTTCTTGTAGATGGGGGTGACATTAGCCTTCTTCCAGTCTACTGGGACATCCCCTGATCTCCAGGACTTCTCAAAGATTATGGAGAGCAGCCAACAATGTCAGCCAGCTCTCTTAACACCCGCAGGTGGTTAATGTCAGGGCCCATTGATTTGTAGGGGTCAAGTTCTTGTAATAGTTTGCATACCAACTCTGCCTTCACTGGTGATACTTATGTCACCCATAAGCAGTCAGAAACATTATTTTCTAGACAGATAGTTTTTCAGCTTCATGGCTGTTCTGATTTAGGCTGCTTTCTGACCCAGAAAAGGTGTCAAAATCAGTAATGGGTGAAGCTACAACTAACTTTGTGGTGGCACCCTCTAAATAATAGCAAGGTGCAAAAAAACTCTTTCCAGGGGATGGGACCTGGTGGGTTTGAAAGAGAAAAGGGACACTGTCTTTCTTAGCCTGGCCAGGACCTCTCCACCCATTTCCTCCATCTTCAGGGGTGGCCAAACCCCTGGCATGGGTCAAAGCTGTTACAACACATCAGACTGTGGTCCTTTGCCTGTGCAATGAGGAGTACGAGTTTTACAGGGCAAAAGGAGCCACTGCAAAGGCAGTCTGATTGTAATTAAGATGAGTTAGATGACCATGCCCTTGTTTTTATGTAGCTTTTCCCAAACAGTAAAGTCATGAAAAATGAATATATGTTTCCAGGAGCAAGAGCTACCTTCCTGGGTTGCACCCTACTAGAGAGGCAGGGAATCTGACAGCTCCTCTCCTCTCTGCCAGTGCCCTGCTGCTGGATGGCAAGGGCACTTGCCTTAATGTATGAGATGTGTTTAAACCTAGTCACACTGATTGCACTAAAGTTCAGCAGGCACCAGAAATATATACACACCAGTGCCTAAATTAGTCATTCTGGGGGTGGGCTTACATTCTGTAATAAAAAAGAGCAGATTAAAATAAATCAGTGTAAAGAAGTAGATTTAGAATATTAACTATGCATTAACATTCTGGATACTTAATTTAAAAAGCTTAAAGCTTTTCTCTAAAAAGCAAAACAACACAGAAACCCTCAGGCATTCCTGGAACTTTTTAATGATAGGAAAAATGAATTAAAATCTGTTTGCAGTACCTGGTGATGTCAAGCAACCAATGCATGCTGATATTATTTCTACTATTTTTGTGGTATATAGGCACACCGATTGCAGCTCTGCAGTCCTGTCTTGTGAGAAGGAGCTTTGCTGTGGCTGCAAGTTAGCCTTTGTCATGGCTACAACTACAGTTTTTATTTCTTTTACAGGTAATAAATGAATGAAAGAGCAATTCAGTAAGTGATTTTTGGAATGTTTTTCCAGTATTAGATAAGAATGCACAATTTCTTAATAGGATATTATGCAGTAAATTTATACAATATGTGTGGAATACACCCTTTTAATAGATAGCTTTTGATCTTGTGATTACTATGGTCTAATGTTCAAAGTGGGAAAACGGTTTCTCAAGTGAGTTAATCCCCACTCCTTTTTGAAAGAATCAAAAGGGGATATCTCATTAGCTTATGAGTCATAACGTTGACTATGTCTAATTAGATAGCTGGTTTGAGTGAGCACCACAGACTGAAATTGAGTGTAATTTTATTTTGATTGACAAATGATTTGCTTGCTACAGAATAAAAATAAAAAACCCCATAAAAATAAAATGAGTATTATATCAACATTTGGATACTAGGAGCTACTGCTTGTCTGGAATTTTGTGATGAACATTGCCTCATTTTGTTTGAAAATGATGCCTTATTGAATCAAACTTCTTAATGGCAGTGTGTAGTTTTACTAAATCTCTGATCATGGAAAGTTTTCCAGATCCTTTAAGGAGTTTCTGTGCTTATAAATACACGCAGCTTCCAGATAATGCCCAATCCCACCTGAAATATCTATGTATCACTCTTCAGTTCCTAGTTAGACATTTAAACTTTGTTTTTCCACCTCTTAGAAACACATCATGTGATAAACCGTTGATTCACCTTTTTTTGTAAAAAAGTTGGGCAGGTCTTGTTTCCATCCTCATGCAGAACAGAAAATATTTTGGAATCTTGAAATTATTGTTGGGGCAGAGAAGCCTTTTCCCACCCAGCTCTGACAGCACCTATCTGGAAACTATTTGAATAGGCATGTGTCTGAAAATGTTGTATTCATTGTATTCAGTATTGTAGAGCTTTCCTTAGGGTTTTTGTAATTATCTTCAAGTTTCATCAATGATATTTCTATTTGCAGATTTCTGTGCTTATAATTTCTTCTTTATATTCATGCAACAACTGAAAAGAACAGTACAATATATACAGAAAAGCAAATAAGAAAGGGCCCATGTAAGAACAACATGCTTTGTAGTTGTATTAGGAAATATGACTGTTGTAAGATCTGATAATACAAATCAAAGTTCCTTGCATTATGAGAATAAATTCAGTTTTCCCAAACAAAGTAATTAGAAATACTAATAGTGTATTTCATCATAGATTATGTTCTTATGGGAGATACACTTTAGACACCAAAGGAACTTTTAGGCCAAGCAGAAATGTATTTAAAGGATTATGCACGCAGGTAGGAGGGCTGAATTGCTGTTGGAGGTATAAGGGGAATTCATATGCTTGCATTCTGGCCCAGGCAGCATTTAGGAGAACAGGATCTGGCCTACAGTCTAAACTGCGATGTGACAAGATATTCCAGGCTATCAGCCTGTATCAACATTTTCAAACTTACATGCAGAATATTAGATATATCAAATGTATTCAGATTGAGCAGTAAACTGAAATAGAATCACTTTAGGTAGAAAAGTCTTGAAAATGCTTAATCTTTTGTAAATTTATACTCCTTCCCCTGCCCCCACCCCTGCTTTTTCTGCAGTGACAAAAATCTAGTGTTATTGTTGTGGTAAGGCTCTTTATACCATAGTGACCTGAAGAGGTAAGCAATCCAAAACAGGGGAAATTGATACGATAGCTTGAAGTTTGCTGTTTATTTTCTAACCTCAAAGGATTTTATGCAAAAAGCATGGCTACCTTTTTTCAGCTATAGCAGTATGCCTTAAACATAACTGATCTACTTACACCATGAGGTTTCTGAATATCTGTACAGCACATTTATCTGTGTGCTCCGATCTCCTTATTCTGTGTTATCGTAAATACGGTGATTTCCTACTTTTTGCATTTTCACTCTTACATAGTGTCCATAGGGACTGAAAAAACTTCCCTCAAGGAATGCAGTTGCAGCAAGAGCAGTGAGAGAATAAATAGATTAATGAGGAAGAGGGAAATTACAGTAATCTTGTTTTTGGTGAGTATAGGATTTAAGATTTCTTTGTCATGAGAATATCTTAACAGATATACTTGTACCAGATAATGCAAGGAATGGGAAAAAACAGACAAAATTTCAGTTCCAGTGTAACTTCAGGATTTTTCAGATAAGTAAGTACTCCACAGGAGAAACAGTCTCTCAGGCAGGCAGAGCGCAAAGTTACATATGCATTACTGCACATTTGTGATCACGAATGCAAATCCTTGCAATCAGATTGGTTGAGGACTGATTTGCATAACTACGGTATGATTATTTCTCAGTAACTCTATCACACATAAATCTCTGACAGTTATTTGTCACTATTACCTAATCAAAGCACAAATATTTGTAACAACTGTGATTATGGAAATGTCTGGCTTTATAATCACTGGGATACAGACAGCAATTGGATCTGGTTTTTATTTTTATTCGTTAGAGACAGTGAGGAGCAGGGCTCATCCCACTGATGGGCTGCTCCTCGCAGCGATGAAAGCCTGGCTTTGGGCACTCTGAGAGAGAGAGAGAGTTCACAGGTTTTGTCAAGAGAGTCATCATCTTTCAGAAGCATTTTACCAAAAGCATTTTGCCCGAGGCATTCTGCTTAGCGGGAGATTTGTCTAGGGAGGCATTCCCTGGAAGCATTTTCCTTGCAGGGTCTTGTCAGTAGAACTGTTCCCCCAAGGCTTTTCCCTAGGCAGAAAGACTTATTTATGTCGTAATTCTAATGTTTTAAAAGCTTACTCTTTTTTGTATGATTTTTTTGATATATATATATATTTTATATATGTATATATAAAAAACAGACTAGCTATAGTCTTAAACTGACTAATGTAACATATGTCACAAATAGGTTTCTTCAACTACCTCTTCAATTTAAGATCTCTAGTGATGTGCTAGCTACGAAAATGGCCACTTCAGCTTCCCACTTCTTTCATTTAGAGCAAATACGCTACTACCTTCTCACACTCCAGACTGCATATACAGACCCAGAGTTGTTCTACCCTCAATGCACATACATAGCACTCATTTCTGCTGATGGGAGTCACACATACAGTCCGAGCAGGAAGATACCATTCTACATTTAGGTTTGTCAGGCAGGAGAACAAAAATTAAATTAATTTTCTCATTTTGGGCTTCCTATTTTTCTTGAAAATGATCTTCTGGGTGAAATGTTCTATTGTATTTTGCAGTCTGTAAAAACTCGTCTGTCACATTTTAGTGAATATGAAATGTCTTTGCTTTGTTTTTAGCACTTGATGCTTTGCAGAAAATGTGTATGCGTGTGATGACAATTACTAAGTAAAGCTTGCAAGTGAAATGTGCACCTGCTAGATTTCCTTTCTGGCTGGGTTTACAGGGCCTTACTGCACTGCTTTCTACAGACTCACTCTTCACTTACACCATTACAAATGAAGAATTAAGGAAAAGCTTTCAGAGTAGGAAATTTTTCAGAGCAATTCCTTTGCGGCTTCTGGATTGCCTGAAATATCTCACAGGGGCATATCTTTCAGGTATTCAAATATATGAAGTCAGGGAGACAACCCATGTGCTCAGAATTGGGTACCTCCTAAAGGTACCTACTCTTTGCTGGACTGGACTCCTTACTTCAATCCTTTCAGCAGTTACCTGTAGATAATGCTTTAATATAGGAGACAAAGTGCAGTCAAAAGTAAGGTAAATCTCTTTTCAGTGTGCTGTACGGGAGTTATGTTTTAGACAGCTGTATCTTTTCATTGCTGCGCAGTATTTACCATCATCTTTCCCAAGATGCTCTTGCCCTATTTTCAGAAGTTTGCCTTGAAGTACTACTGATTTTCTTTGGCCTTGAATATTATGCATTATAAATATGATTTGCTTAGAAGTTTGTAATGCCTTTTTATCAGTGGTTGGTATGACTGTGTGGCTGTTCAGCAATTACATAGTATGGAGCTGAGCAGAAACTTTAAGACATGAAGCATTTCTAGGGAAGTTTGGTGATTGAAAAAAACCTGGCTTAAAAGTGAAACCTCAAATACTGAGAAATGGAAATAGACTTGTCTCTGAAAATGTTATGATGGTTTTGAATGTCACTGCATGTGAAGAAATATCCACAAGGAGAGTGCTGGGCTCAGCACTGATTTAAATTGTGTTCCCTCCAGTGGAGAAAATTAATTTTAAATGTCATTTGTTTAATTGTTTGTTATGCCTAATTAAAAATAGTAATTTATTTGATTTATTTGTAACATACTTAATGTGTTGCTTTATTAAAGAAATTACAGAAATTTGGTTTCTAATTACAAAGACTGAGGATTTCTTAAAGTGTTTCTTTCAAAATGTTTCTACCTTGGACAAAATTAAGACTATTTTGGTAATGTGGAGTTCTGTTATTCTTGAAAGATGGATAATGAGCAAAGGGAGAATTATATCTTAGTGACAAATTATTCTTGCTTTATAGATGGTAAGCATGATAACAAGTAAATATTCTTTCTTACCTTCAGAAAAATTTAGGAACCAGTCCCCTTATTTATTTTCACAATGACTTAGCCACAGAGCTTTTATTGTGATCTGGGACACACAGCAGAAGCAAAGGCTCATTGTGTTGGGGACGCTAGAACTGAAGTGGCACTTGTGCTGGAACAGTAGCTGTAAAGGCTGAGGTTGGAAAGCAAAATAAATCTGAAACTATATAGTCTTGGAGGAAGAGGTAAATGCTCATAAAAATTAATAAATTTTTCCAAGAGCTGTTTAATGTAGCAGTATTTAAGAAAAAGAAATTGATTAGATGAGATGGACATTTTTCACAAAGAATGTCTTCAAAATGATGAGGAAGGGGCAGAAATTCAGGTAAGGTTTTAAATCTCTTTGCTGTAGTGAAATTGACCTTTTTAGCTGGTTGATGAAACTGACATGTGCTGCAAAATTTTTTATTTTTTTTTTACAAATACATAAACAGCATGTTGCTAAAATATCTTGAGTTTTGTAGATGGTGAAGACTGTCATTCTCAGTGAGGCACTGCTTCTGTATATGGAAAAGACTTAGAAGACGTCTCTCACATTCCTAGCAGTCTTTAGGGCTAGTGGTGCCTCTCATGTGAGAACACCATGTACCTCTGGAAACTGAACCTCAGCAGAGGGAGGTGCACACGTGCCTTACCGTATTTACTGCCCATATTATGGGATCAAAATCAG
Organism: Strix uralensis; assembly: GCF_047716275.1. Taxonomy (NCBI): domain Eukaryota; kingdom Metazoa; phylum Chordata; class Aves; order Strigiformes; family Strigidae; genus Strix; species Strix uralensis. The sequence goes on from NC_133976.1 coordinate 23,595,078, forward strand.
GATGCATGAGAAGCCAAGAAATTCCTTGGCATTTTGGTAGTGAGGGGTGCCAGTGACTGCTGCAGAGTGGAGTAGATTCCCTTACTGACAGGAACTGGACCTCAGTTCTTGCTGTGATCTATTCCTACACTTTGTGCATGTGCATATATGCATATTTTAAGAAATTGTGGTTCAATGCAAATTCCCCTTTTTGTGCTGTCGCAGAATGCTATTCTTGCCCATAGAGTTGAAAGTCTATCTACTATGAAATCTTTCATGTCTGTTTGCTTTTTAAGGTTCAGCAATATTTTGTAAATCTCCTTTGTAATTTTTGTTATTTACTGAAAGAAATTTAATATACCTTCTTTTCCTCACAGGAAGTCTTAGAGAAAGTAAACCCAACACCTGACTGTGCAGCTGCAATTCCTAAGGTAGCAAGAAAATCTGTACAGGTTTAGGATCTTGTATGTTTGCAATGACTATGTTATATTTACTTACCTCTGTCAGGACACAGAGAAGGACTAAATTTAGGTCAGATAATGCCTACTTCCATTTAAATTCTAAATTTAAACAAGAATTAAGACAAATATTTGCTGGTTCTTTGGTACACGGAAAGGTATCTGAATATTATTGAGGCTGTGACTTTAATCTAAACTCTTTCTCTAGTCACTGGAGACAAACAGGTCTCCAGCAGAGGTTTATCAGTCCATTTACATGTGGATTACCCAGTGCAGGTTACTGTCCCTCTTCATGGACTACAGAGAGCACTGAGGACAACTTAACTCAAAGCTCAGTCCTGTCACCAGTGAAGTAGGATGAACCAGCCTTCTGCTCAAAGCAATGTCATCTGTGAGGTCAGACCAGTTGCTCAGGTCTTTATCCAGCTGTGTCTTGAAAACCCCCAAGGATGGAGAGAGACTCTCTAGGCAGCCTGTTGTACTGCCTGACTGTCCTTACTGTGAAAAAGTTTCTCCTTCTATCAGTCTGAAACTTTTTTATTTCAACTTTTGCCTGTTGTCTTTCATCCTGTCACCATGCATGGCTGTAGAGTCTGGCTGCATCTTCTGGTGCTGGAGGGCTGTTGTTCAGTTCCCTTCAAGCCAACTTTGCTCCAAGCTGAACAATCCCAGCTCCCTCAGCCTCTCCTTACAGGACATGAGCTTCAGCTTCCCAGCCATCATGGTGACCCTTTGCTGAACTTGGTCTGGTTTATCAGTATCTGTCTTATACTGGGGGACCCAAAACTTAACGCAGGAATTCCACATGTGGTCTAACAAGTGATGAGTGGAGGGTGATAATCCTTTCCCTCGATGTACTGCTCCTGTTACTGCAGCCCAAGATGCTGCTGGTCCTCTTTGCTGCCAGGGTACTGCTGGCTCGTGCTGCTGTCTTCCAGAGACCCAGGGCTTTTTCTGCAGAGTTGCTCCCCATTCATCAGTTCCCAGCCTGTATCACTGCAAGGAGCTCTTCCTTCCTAGGTGCAGGTATCTGCATTTGTCCTTGTTGAATTTCATGAGGATCTTCTTGGCCTGCTCCTCAAGCCTGCCTAGATCCTTTTTTATGTCAGCCCTGCCCTGCAGCATATCCACTGTTTCCCCCAGTTTGGTGTAATCTGCAAGCCTGATGAGAGTGCACTCCATTACCTCGATGACTTGCAGGTCACTGGTACAAATGTTAAATGGGCTGGGTCCCAGGATAAACCCCTGTGGTAGTTAACTTGTTACTAGCCTTCAGATAGGGTATGGCCCCTTAATCATGACCCTCTCTTGATCATCCAGCTGGATTTTTACCTGTCCAGTAGTTCACCCCCAGATTGTAAAGTTGTAACTTGGATACAAGAATACTGCGTGAGACAGTGTCAAAAGCTAAAGTCAAGGTAAATGACATTCCCCGCTCTCTACTTGAACACAGACCCAGCCACTGTATTGTAGAGAACAATCAGGGTGGTCAGGCATGATTTGACATTGGTAAATCCATGCTGACTGCTTCCAGTCATCTTCTTCCAGAGATGTACTCCAAGAAGACTTGCTCCATGATTTTTCCAGGGACTGAGGTGAGGCCGATCTGGATCTAGTTCTCCTTTTCATCTTTTTTGAAGCTGGGTTGCAACATTTGCTTTCTTCCCATCATGGTCTCTCAGTCTCCATGACCTTTCAAAGGTGATAGGGAGTGAGCTTCCAAGGATATTGGCCAGTTCTCTCAGGACTTTGGCTGCAGCCCAACAGGGTCCGTGGGTGTGCACAGGATTACTTATCTCAAGTAATCCCTGATTTGATTCTCATTCACTGCAAGTTGTTTTCTTCTGTCAACAGTTTCACTAAACAGAGAGGCCTGAGAAACCTTGTTGATGAAGACTGGAGAAAAGAAGGCATCGAGTATATCTGCCTTATCTGTGTCTGATGTTACTAAATCACCCACCCCATTCAGCAGTGAGCCCACATAGTCCTTATTCAGCATTTTGCTCTGAATGTATTGGTAGAAGCTCTTTTTGCTGCTTTTGATGTCCCTTCTGCTCTAGGTGAGCTTTGACTTTTCTGACGCTGTCCCTGCCTGCCCAAGCAATGTTTTTAAATTCTGATACCTGGTCCTTGCATCCTCCTCCTGTATATTGCCTTTTAATGTCTCTACACCATGAGTTCCCTGCTTAGTCATGCAGATTTTCTGATAAATTTGCTGGTCTTCCTGAATATTAGGAAGGACTGCTCTTGCACTTCTAGGATGCTGTCAGAAAGATCTGCCAACTTCCCTGAACTTCTCTACTTTTCAGAGATGCCATAAGATCGTACCCAGTCATTTCCTGAGTGAGTTGAAGAGTTGAAGTCTGCTGATTTGAAGTCTGGGCTCTGTACTCTGTTATCTTATGCTAGATACCAAGAAGTAGAGTCCAGCACAGTTTGCCAGTTATTTGTTACTTTCAGCATTAAATATATTTATTTTTTTTCTAGTCCTAATTTTTTACTTTCCTTGTTTTAACTACCTGGATCATGTGGTTATTTTATTTATATAAGGAAATAAGTTTTCTGTCAGTGGAAGAAACTAATGTATTAGAGTATCAAATCACCTCTTGATCTTTAGTTGTTGAATTCACTCATCTCAGCTGCAAGGCACTACCATTAAAAAAGCAGCTGTACTAACAGGTGACTCATACAAGCAGGTGAAAATTATCTGAGATACAGGAAACTTTCCCTGAAGGAGATATAATCAAGTATTAGAGCAGGGATAGTTTTTAGAGAGCTGCTGGTGATGTAGTTACTTGGGGGGCAAAACCCCTTAGGTTTCTATTTTGTTATTGTTTGAGTTAACAATAAAAGTCAAAACTTGAGGAGTAAGTAAGTTTTGATTCTGTAGAGCATCTGTTGACTAAGCAAAGCGGGTATTCCTGACTCTACCTTCCAACTGTTCTTTAGATTGAATGTTTACAGTCAATAAAAAGGATAATATACTTTTCACATTCTGAGAGAGAATTCAGTATTTAACTTGCTGCTTTTTGCATTCTAAACAGATAAAACAAATTAACCTGTTCTGACTATACACCAGGAATTTATTATTAACAGGTAGGTTTAAGCATGTTAATTTTTTTTTCTTAGATTTCATTTCTGCAGCAGGTATGAGCTGAAGTGTGATAAGATGTGAAAATTGGTGCAGTGTGAGAAGAATCTCAACTGCTTCTTATTTCTTCAGAATATGTAGGCGTGTATATAGAAGCTTTTAAAAAGATGTCTGTGAGAAGATCACATTTCTGATCATCTGTTTGATTCTGATTCTTCAGCTGCTGCTTTCAGGTAAAATTCCATATCTGTGAAAAACTTCCTTGACCTTAATAAGCACTTGGATAGTGAACTTACAAAGTTTTGAACTTAAGCCTCATATTTCTGAGTAGTCAATTTAGGGAACAAAGGGAATGTGCATTAGTTTTGTTTTATAGCTTCGAGAATTATGGTAAGGAGAGGCTGATGCTCACAGCATGTGAAAGTCTGATTGTTAATTTATCTTTCTGGAAGTTTCTTCTGTAGAGCTGAGATTTCCGAAGTCTATGGTGAAATGGTAGCATGGAGACAATCCAGGAATTTCCATGCAGAAAGGGTTTTTGGTAGTGCGCTCCGTATTGTGTGACATGTATGCATCCAAACTGTGAAACGGAGGACTGAAGAAGGTTTTACTGTTTGTTTTCTGATTTTAGGAAAAGTTGGGAAGATGCCACTAATAATATCAGTAGTTTGTGGTATGAGGTTAGCAGTCCTGGTTTGGGAGGGGGAAAACAAAAATTGCCATGTGGAAAAAGTGGTGTTATAATGTGGCTGGCCTAGCTCTTGTGCAAAGATTTAAATGATCTCCTGTCTAGCCAGCTACCAGTATGCTGAGCTTTTTTGTGCCCCTAAACTTAATCAGTAGGCCTTAAAGTGATGGTACTATCAGTGCACTTAGTGTCTTGTTCCAAGTGATGTATCCCTGACTAGAAAGAAAGTAAATGAAGTGTCCCAGAAATGCTGGCTTCTTTCTGTTGATGAAGTCAGAAGATGCTCTGTGCATTACAGCACTGCGTAGCACGGTGCTGTGGTTTGTGCTCCCCGTGTACAGCCACAGACTGTGATCCTGCAGGACTGAACTGGAGGGCAGCAGCGCTAGCACCCCACCGGAGTTGCAGAATCTCAGAGGGGGACTTTCATTCTTGGGGTACTAAGAAAAATGCAAAGACTCTGCCTCTGCAATAGCAACGTGAGCCATTCTGATCCTGCCCACTGTGGCACTACAGCCATGCTCTGCCTTATCCAAAGCTGCACCAGGGTGAGGAGCCATGCTCCATTCTCACCTATGGTTCCCCATATGCTGGCTAGCGAGGCAAAGCATCTGACATGAGGGCCTGGGTTTCTGTAGCCAGTTGGCCACCTGAAAATCAGGTTTTGCTCTGCAGTCAGAGCAGTTCTGCGCTGCAGAACAGAGTGGGCTCCAGAGACTCCAGCCCTGAGGCCTGTGTGCACCAGGCTGTGCAAAGGGTGGGCTGGCCTCTGAAAGTGCCCTTTGCTTTGGCACCCTGAGTGGCAGAGGGAATTGGGAGCTATTGGCCACCAGCACAGGCGCTGGCAGTAGCTCAGTTTTTACTCTTAGGTATTCTGTACAGAATTCTCCTCTGTACAGGGTGAAGTGTATTTGAAACAATTCACTCTTTTTGTTAGAATCTGACTGTTGTGACACCTGTGTATATAAAGTCAAAATTTTTCTCTCTCTTGAGTAAAATATTGTTAATTGTTGGCTCAGCCAAATTGAGTGAGTGGAAATGATGTGGTATAAAATGTGCAGGGAAAAATGCTCAGAAATAACAGATAAGACTCTGATTGACATACAAATGTATAGAAAATAACTTAATCTAACTGTATGGGGAATTCTGTCAAGCAGAAATTTCTTTTATCCTAATAGGGAATGAAATTGAAATTATTTAGAAATCTGACACAGAAGATTTCAGATTTGTTTGGAAACTGTATAATACAACTGGACCCCTCAATGTTTTTCATAAAGATGAAGAGTTATATTTGGACTACCTAGCCCAGATAAAATAAGTAAGACCTCACACAACCCTCTTATGTGCCTAAAGTGGCACTTGGACATCTCAGCCTGTGATCTGTAAAGATGTGTGAAACTTCTGGTGAAGTTCTGGATCTGTGAAACTTCTGGTGTCTAATTTTGGCCAGTAAGATTCTCTTAGCATTTACAGTTCTGTGACTGCATTTCTCCACGAAGGCTGCTACCTTGGCGGTTAGCTTATTGCCTACATGTTTGGCAAATAATATTTTACTCAGTGTCAGACGTACCTCAGGAAGTGAAGACCAGACCCTGGGACCTGCCCCAGCTCAGATATAGTGCAGAGCTGTGCAGTTACATCTGCTCGCTTGTTTGTTGTCCATCTTTATGCAACTCATCCATACAGGGCCCTGTTACCATGGGAGGGTGGGAGAGTCCTCCCTATCTCAGTCTGGCCACTGTCTCAGTGTTAGAGCAATCCCTTGGGAGATCTGGTTCAGGCTGTATGCATGCTGAAAGTGACATAAGAGCCATGTTTCACTCTTCGGTTTTTGCTATAATCCTTTCTGTACTGGTTCCTAACCTAGAGGAAGGGGACTTGAGGTCGTCAGCCCTACACAAAAGGGCTTGCAACTAAGAGTCAAGATGCAAGTGTATAAACGTGGGCTCTGTGGCAACTATCTTTTCTTTAAAAAAATAAATAGAGATGACATTGTTCTCTTCTCCAGATTTGATTTTAGAAGTGTGATCCAGTTTTATGTGTGGAAGATGACTTTGGCCTGTTAACTGCAGTCTTGATTCCACCTATACCAAAGAAATGTGATCTTGGACACATCTCTTGCTTGGTATTTTCTACTGAGTAGCTCAAAGTATCATGTGAATCCCATTCCCAAGGTGCTTACCTTCAGTGTACATTACATAGGGAGCCCACATGCTGGACAGAGCCTGTAAATTCTGTTCCGATAAACCTCAGTGCTTTGTTACCTTTATAATTAAAAAGTAAGGTCTGCAACTGTGAAAGAGAAGACAGACTAAAGACATCAAAAACAAATGCTTCAGAGTTGTGTTGGTTGGGGTTTGGGTTTTTTTTTTGTTTGTTTTTTAAAGAGATGTAGATGACATTGATATTTCATGGAAGAATATGTTCATCTCTTTCAGTTGGCAATTTTAAACCAACTCTTCCAGTGCCTGGAAGTGGATAGGTGACACTGATATGCAGAAACATGTTTGTGAAGCAATTGCAATAGGTAGATAGAAATGGAATTGTATCAGGCTCAGCACAGGCTGGCATTCCCACACCACTTGTCATCAGGAGCATCCACTCAGGCTTTTGATGTCTCCAATGTTTATTCAATGCACTTGACACGTTTAAATGTAGTTTAGTGTAATTTTGCTTTTGATGGGGTCTTTTAACATATGCAGCAACAGACTGAGGGAGGACAATTTCAAAATAAAAGATGTTCACTCATCAAAAGCTGCTATAGTATTCAGAAGTGGTACAGTGGTACTCTAGTTCCTAATACAAATCATCTGTGCACAGTATACAAAAGGAGATTTCCAAAGACTACTGAACAGTGCATCAATGCATTGCATACAGTAGCTGCAGACAGACTGGTAAATGTGGGGTTCTCTTAGAAAAATCCGTACTAAAGCTGGGTTCATAAAAACAGATGTTTTGCATCAGTCAAAGGAAAAATCTTCAACAGTTGAAGTGTATAAAGGTTCCCAATATTTGGTAAGAACAGGACCAATTGGTTTCTTGTTCTACCCAAATAAAGACACTGAATTCTGTGAAATATGTTGTTGGCTGACATGAGCATTTTCATTCCCTTTTAGGTGGAAGCAAAGGTTTGTACGGAGCCCCAGGCCAAGGTTGCCTTGGCTGCCTGCTGAAGCACTGCCTGGCTGTGCTGTGTGGCAAAGGTGGACCGATAACTGTGAGCGTGAAGGCAGGCAGAGGAGCTGCTTCTCAGGGCAACAGCGAGTGGTTGTCAGCAAGCCCTGCCGCTGACTATTGATACCCAATGAAATATGGGGTGTTACTAGGATTTCTGAAATGGGGAAACGAAATGAGTGATGGAGCTTTTTGAGCTTACCGAAAGCTCCTCACACCTTCTTCTTTCAGCATCCTGCTGAGCTGCTGAAGTAGGGTGTTCATGGTGGAGCCAGACTTACAGGATCAACCTAACTGAGGAGGACTTTTAAGAACCTTCAAAAGGGCCTTATATGTTATCTGTATTTGGACTTAGAGATATTGGAGAGTCACAGCTAGGGAGGAAATCTCCATCACACTAGCCAGGAAGGCTAAGGCTAGCACTCAAACAAGGCTGTATGGTCGTGATAACAGTAAACTGATTTATACTTAAATAGCAATGAATAAAAATAAGGAAAAGGAGAATTTGTAGAAATGATGTGAAATGCTCATCCAATAGAGACTTTTTTCATACATCAAATATTGCTTTTGCTGACTTTGTGGATGTGTGCCCAGTGCAGTCAGAGAGCAAAAATGCCTATTATGGGGAAGGAAGCCTTACTCAGTAGAGGAAAGTGAGGAGTGATCCTCTCCAGGCTTATTTCAGAGGAGTTCCCCTTTGCCCTTTCTGCTGGGCCAGGCAGAAACACTGAGTATCTGAACCGTAGGCTGCCAAAAGGGAAAAGCAGAGCTGGATCTGAGAATCCTAATTCAGCTCTTTAGAAACTAATCAGTGTCCACTCTTCTTTCTCACTTCAGTCAAGTTGTGATTGAGAAGGCAGGAGGGAGTGAGAAGAGGTAGGGAAACAAGGTGTGAAGGAAAAGGGATATCTGGGAAGAAGGAGATGCTCACATAGAGGAAAGAGAGAACATCAAGAAGGTATCAGGAGAGAACTCTATGTTGTTGAAATGCCCGAGGAAAGTAAGTACAAGTTATAGGAAGAAAAGGGGGAAAACGTCAGGGAAAAGTACCTATCTATCTATATATAGGAAATAGGGAACAGTTCAATAAGAAGTAGTATTGAACTATTTGTAGAAAGCTTTCCACAGTATTCTAATTCTCCTTTAAATGGTGCAGCTAAGAATATACTGCTGTACAGGTAGGAAACCTCTGCAAGATCCTTCTGTTTCTTCAAGTGATCTTATTCCCTTCAAGCTGTGCTTTTCTTAAAGCTCACCTTCTTGTTTAATTTGAGTCAGTAACAATAACAGCTTAGAAGCAAAATTTGGGTAACCTCCCCAGTGGGAAAGTGTAAACCACTAATCTCTCTGTCAGAAAGGAAAGAAAAAGGGCCCAACACATAGAATATGTGTATATATTTTATACATACATACATAAAAATATTCTTATATAGGAACAGAATAATTTCTTTTGTAATTCCTGACTTTCAGGGCAAGCTTATTCCTTTTTGGAAACTTTATTCATGACTGCTGGCGGGGTCAAAACCAGTGATGGATGAGTTCAGACTTTGAGGGTATCTCTGGTATGCCTGAGCATGGTCACAACCTCCTTGTGTTGTGGTCTGTTTGTGTGTGTTGACTATCACTTGTAATGCTGTACTTATCCTATCTGAATGACAAAATTCATGAAATACAGGTATTTGTGAAAGGTTTTCTTTCTGTTTGGTACCATGTATTATTATGGGTATTTTATGGAGTCTATTTAAAGTGCTATTTTTTTTCCCCTTTAAGCTCTTAATTTTCAGTGTTCTTTGGTCTTACTGTCCAGTTAGAAAGACTGAGCACTCTTTGTTCTGTTCTGACTTTTTGGCTGTGGAGCAGTCTCCAAATCGCCATGTACTTCATTAAGGTCCCCAAGACTGCAAAATGCCTTGGTGAAAATGGTAGGTACTAAGTGCTTGGATATGCAGTTTTCAATATAGGGTTTTTTGATGGAGGTAGGGGACAAGGTGTACTTTTGTACTTTGCACAATGTACTTTTGAGCCCATATTATGAGACTTCGTTTTTGTATGATGAGATTGTGATAGTTATTCTTGTGAACAATCCCCAAATGGTGGATAATGCACTTACATCTGCTTTTTTTATATTGCAAGGCTTGGATTTTCAAAAGGGCCATGTAAGATTAGCCTGTTGGCAGTCAGGTTGTACTTTTAATGATTCCAGACTCTGACGCTGTTAGACACAAGGAAACAAAACACTTGGTTATTCCTCTTATTTGAAATCAGTTTGATCACATAATTAATTTTTGTAATCAGTATTTTTTGGATTTTTTTGTTCCCCACCCAGCCCCCTGCCGATGAATCCTTCATTTCCAATGCACCCATACAGTTCATGGATTTTAAATATTAAGATTTTCACAACTTTCCAAAATTCTGTAGGAGATGTTGCAGTCTTTAGACCAGTGACAGCATAGTCGTATTTTGCAAATGCACTGTTGTGGTCTCACTTGGATTGCCTGGATTTTCATCTCTGCTTGCCATGATGTTTCTGATAAGATAATCCATGGATCAATGTAGTGATAAAACATAGTTTTTAAGGCAGAAATCAGAATGGAAATCTGGTAATGATGGAAGAGACTGCCATATGGTGTTCAGGACCCATGCGGAGGAGGATGCCTTTTTTTTTTTTTCACAGCCACCCTACTATTTTAAAATAAAGTACATTTTGAATAGAAAGGAAGGCTTGGATATCACTCCCATGGGCCTCAGAGCTTAATTCATTGATAATGTCAAATCTTTTGATTGGAAATGTTCTGATTTCTTTTCTTCAACTTTTCTACCAGTAGCAACTGGACTTAGTATCTCACTGTGGTAATACAGGAAGTATTTAACTTTTTGGAAATGGCCTGAGACTGGCTAGTATTCTTGTAACTTTTAAGGTTAAAAACTCAAGGTAAAATTGTTTAACTGCCAAGTCTGATTGTTTTAAGAAATGAAGAAAAATCATCTGAACACACCAAAAAGGGGTACTTTTAATTTTTCTTCTTCCAGGTCTGTAATATGGGTTTAAAATTCTGCTTTATAATGCCATATGAACTGCCTATGCTGCAGAAGGAATCCCTAGCTGTGGTGAATCATAGGGATTCCCTTAATGCACTCTGATATGAGGTATCCAAGGCATTAGCATGGGGCAAACAGATTACAGGAAATCTGGGCTTCCTGGGGTCATAGCTGAAGTGTAGGCAGCATACCCTAGAACACATGAAATCACCTGCTAAAGCACTGGGCATATGTGTCTGGCCAGCTGAGACCCATTTACATATCTTCATGTTGTTTACAACTGTGGAGAGAGCTGTGAACAATACAAAATTTGTATTTCCTCCTCATTATATTTTTCAGTTGTCTATCTCATGTTGTTAAGCTGTCAGCATGGGTAGTAAAAGGATAGTACTACTGCTCAGCCAGTGGTGTAAGTTGAAGTGGCCTTGCAGCATTAAAAAGTGAATGCAAAGATCAGAATTGTCCATTAAGCAGAGCACCCATCTTGCATCCTGCTGAGAGTACCCTCTTCTTCCATAGTGATGGTCTCTGCAACCAGAAAAATTCCTGTGGACAACTGCGTGTCCCCACGGGTGAGTCTCTGAAGCTGCCTGCTGTGCTTTCTATGGTACTAATTAGTAAATGAATGTAAAGTAAACCCAATTTGGACTGAGGAATACTTTGAGCTACTCGGTAAATTTATTACTGCTGAATAATAATAAAAAGTTGGCTTTGTTAGTTCAGACCAAAAGTAATGCACATATTTGTGTATTTTTCTCAAACTCATCAAAAGATTACAGTTTCAGACACTGACGTGACAAGCTCTAATGAGGAAAGTAGGGCTAAAAAAGCTTTGAAATATCAGAGTTCACACTGTGCTCAGCAGAGATTGACGCAAGTCTAATATGCTGATACACATAATTACTTGTTGGGAAACCCCACACTTAGAAAAGTAATTTTAATAGTTTAAGAAGTCCTTAAAATTATCTAACCATCCTTGGCTTCCCATTTTATCTGATGATTGGAGAACATAAGAGACTGTGAAGGAAGAGCTAACAGATATTCCCAAGCTCAAGGTCTCTCCCACCCCCCCCTCCTTGTGATTTGATCTCAGTATGAATATTACTCATTTGATCTGCTGCTGCTTCAGTTTATCATTCAGTGCTTGGACCTCAGCTGGGTTTAAAATATTTAGAAAGCGGCTGCCTACAGATGGTGGATAATTTAATGTGCAACTGCTTAACGTAGTTGGTTTTCAGAAAGGCAAACCCCAGGATTTAAAATGATGTGGAAATACCAGAATAGAGCTCCCTTACTGAGAAAATGCCATTGTTAAACATTTATCAATAGACTCTCTTGCACAGAACATTGATGACAGTTCAAGCTGTTGTTAGATGGATTCTCATCCTCCTGGAGTTACACAGCAATGCACAGTGTGACAAGATGTGCTTCAGCTGTAAAAATGTTCGTAATGCATAAATATCCTTTTAATGTTTTTGCCCTAAAGTGCATCACACAGCACAGAGACCCATACTTTCTGGAGTGGTGAATTTGTTTTGTAGATGCTGCATCTATTACAGGATTTGAGATTGTGATATCACGTTATTATTAGTAGTAATTTTTTCTTCTATAGTATTCCTTGTGTGTAATTAAAAGTAATGACTTCTAATGAGCCCCTGACCTGCTTCAGCCCACTGGAAGGAAACTACTTCTCAAATTTGAACACTTTATATTATACACATTCCTCCTTTGTCACCTCCTTTGTCACACCCTGTTCTACCAGGGCAGCACAGCAGGTCACAAACTGAAATATGCTTGTTCTAGCACATCTGGTTAGACTTTATGAAAGTCTGGCTGGTGAGGATAGAATGCAGTGCAACGGAGCTTTAATATTTTTTTCATCCTGTAATCGGATACTATACAATTATGTTTATTAACTATAAGAAATTACTTTCTCTAGGGTAATTCAGTTTATTCAGAATACCGTAGTTGCTAGTCCATTTGACCATCAGAGATAGGTGTGATAGATCTTGTGTTTGTAGTTGAGGAAAAAAGAGAAAATCAGTAATGAAAGAGGATTTGTATGTTTGATTTTATCGCCATATTTTCACTGGGCTAGCGATTACATCTGCTTCTGTAATTTTTCACATACCAGACCAACCTATGATGGTTGCAGAAATAATTATGTTGGCAACAAACCATACTGCATTGTTTCTCAAGAAAAGATCAGTGCAGCTCATTAAAGATATATTCTGCTCAGGAATATGTCTTCAGAAGGTAACTGATGGCAACAGAAGTAAAGTAAAACCAGTGAAGGAGTAATAGGAAGTGAAAAGAAAGAGTAAAATAACTTACCCATTTAGGTGTGATGGATCACTTCTGTCCCTGTGTTTGGGGTTAAAAAATAGCAACAACTATGTTACATTTTATCACAAAGACCATATCTTTGCACAAAACCCATATAAAAGTATAGGGAACTTTCAAAAGATTTGAAACTACCTTATCATTAGCTCCTTGTCATTAGGTGTATGAATTGCAAGCACCCTTGAGAGGAACTGCTATGATATTTACTGCAAATAGAATGACTTAGAATAATTCAAATGGATTAAAAAAAATTCCTGCCTTCCAAGTGAAATCAGCTAATGGCAGCTTTCAGATTATACTTTTGTTCTTTCCCTTTCCAAAGCTTTTAAATTCTATTACACTTTTTGGAACTAAATGCACTTTAAATTATATTCATCTAGGTGAAAAGCATATCTTTTTTTTTCTTCCTTTTGCTCTAGCTGATCTGAACATATTCTTTTTGGAGGGGTGGAAATCTGTGGTAATTCCTAAACAAGATGAATTGCGGGACACACAATAAATACTGTGGTTGAGTGTCCTTAACATACAGAGAGAGCATCAAGTGTATATGTGTAAATAAATACAGTTTAGAATTACATGTGTTTATAAATATAAGTAAATACATACATCTACTGGGGAAATGTATTGTCACAGATCACTCCTCCTCATGGTAAAATCCATAGGAGGAGGCTGAATCAGAAAACTTCATATGCTGAAACTCTTCCACAACATCAACTCTAGCAGAGGTGGTTTGTAGCTGGTTGGCAAAGTGTCATCATACTCAGCTGCTCTGAGCATTAGACAGTGCATCTCACATCTCCAAAGGCATTACCGACTCTTAATGTATTATATCTTCCCAGGATGATTAATGTTTGTTTATTCTGAATATGAATGAAACGAGGTCCCTAATGATGGCATGGGTGACCTATTCAGTTTTTGTCATAGATGGAAAGATGAAGAAATTGCAGAAGGAAGTTGATCAGTTGCTGTGCACAGAGGTCTTAATAGTCATGTGTAGCCAAAATGAGCGGGATTGTGAGATTCAGCAGAAGACATGTAGCTGTTTACAGTATTGTTCTACCAGTGTGTGTAACAGTTGACTTAATCTCCCAGGCTTCCTTTATAGTCAGTGGAGAGAAACGGGCAGTTTCAGGGTGCATTTCATCTCCTCCTACAGTTAGCAACAAAAAATAACATTTTTTATCTTTTCTGGTATAGTGTAAAATGTTATTAAGCTTCATCAAACTCTTTTGAATCTTGAATGTCTACCCTGAATGACTTTAGCATTACTGTACTGCAGGCTGACACGTTTTTCAGAAGTGAAAGCAGGATAAGATGATGATCTGCCTGATGGCAATTTACAAATATGACTAATAGCTAAAATATAGTGACCTCAGTTCTCATCCAGCAACTGTTCAATATCTAGGCCCTGAGGATTCATTTCACCTCTGAGTTTTTTATACTCAAAGAACTCTTTCTTGCTGTACAGAAGAGGGAATAACAATCTTGAAAAGACAGGGTCATTAATGATTAATGATAGACATTTAAAATTCAAAAAAATCACCAAGTTGAAAACGTGTTTCTACAGTCAAATTTTATTTCAAGCAATTTTACTCCTTTACAAGCTTTATTAGTTGGTAAAATGCCAGTTGATATTGAGCAATCACTAACCTAAAGCTTGTTGACTTTAATTTGTTAGCTACATTTATTACTCTTTTTAATGTGCTATTGCTAATATTCCTCTAAACAATGACTGCTCAGTGATGAGAGAATGGAAGAGGGAAATAAAATGCTAGTTGATATGTTAAAGTTAGTGATAGGACTGAGTGGGTAGTGAAACTGAAGATGTGAGTGATTTAAGCCCATTACGCTGGGTGACTGTACAGCACAGTTACTGCTGTAACTCATAATCAGTAATGTTCAAAATTACTGGTGATTCCATCCTCAGGTCATATTTCTTATGAGCTTAGCTCATTTCACTGCCTGCTACTCTGCTTCCAAATCATGCTTTCAGCTGAAAGGCTGTATAAAGGAAGATGGCATTTGAAATGACCAACTGATACTTCACATTGACAAATGTAGCATGCAAATGGATTTGAAAGCTCAACAGAAGAGGTTCCAGTGAACTTCTGTCCAAAACTTGGACAGCATGTCATTGAAGAGAAGGCATACTAAGAGCTGTTTGCTGTGGTGAAGATGCTTTACTGGAAGGGCAAATCTATGTCATGTAGTTTCCTTTGCTATCCACAGTACAATACCTCTGTGTTTTTGAGTTTGGATCCCAGCACTGGATCCACCAAGCATATCCAGGGTAATGCTTCCCTGTGAAAAGTCCTGAATTTGGGAGCGGTGGGAGGCTTTTATTTCCAGTGTATGGGGGACTGACAGTGGTTTACCACTTGGCTGAAATAAATGAAAAAGTTACATTAGCTGCCTTTGGCACATCTGAAGTCATTCACACCTTCTCCGTCAGGGAGTAGAAATCTGTTCTGTAGTAATGCTTGGTGGCTATCTCGTACAGATGTTCGTTCCCCTGTTGAAGTGCTGACACAGTCACTTTTTGTGGGTAGTTAGTTCTGAAAGTGACTGCTGCATCTTCTCTA
Source organism: Strix uralensis (assembly GCF_047716275.1). Lineage (NCBI taxonomy): Eukaryota > Metazoa > Chordata > Aves > Strigiformes > Strigidae > Strix > Strix uralensis. Next base: position 23,610,432 of record NC_133976.1, read on the forward strand.
ATCCTCTGGGAAGGGGAGATCTTCAGAGACAATTTTAAATCAGCTTGGAGATGTACACAAAAAGATCAAGAGAAAACAGGGACTATTCTTGACTGCTGATTTTGGTTTGAATGTTATCTTGAAGACCCAGCCTGTCTACTTAGTTCTCAACAATTGTTTTTGGGGTTTTTTATAACTTTATTTCCCAAATTGTTTTGTTTTTTTTTAAGTATGCAGAATAATTTTCCAATGCCAATGACTGGATAATAGAATGAGATGAAGCCACCACTGATTTAGATTAAAGGACTGAGGGTCTTCTGGTAGTTCCCACTAGAAGTCAAGAGATTATCAGCAGATTATAGGCTAATGGGAGGCAGCAGCCAAACCACAGGGTAGGAAAGCATAGAAAAAAAAATGTCAATGAACATTCAAACATGAATGCTTTTAGCCATTCTTAGTGAATGTGACAGCTGTTGTGTGACAACCGATTCAAATGTAGTTATACAATCCATTGGTATTTTTTCCTTTTTTTTTTCTCCCCAAAGAAAAGGAAGTATGCTATTAACACTGCTATATAGCACTTAAATACAATGTAAATGTTATACATTTTGTATTTAATTTTGAAAACTTAGGTTGAGGAATCTAGAATGATGTAGTGGGTTGACCCTGGCTGGATGCCAGGTGCCCACCAAGCTGCTCTAGCACTCCTCCTCCTCATCTGGAGAGGGGAGAGAAAATATAACAAAAGGCTCATAGGTCATCATAAGGACAGGAAGAGGTTGTTCACCAATTACTGTCATGGGAAAAACAGATTCGATTTGGGGAAATTAGTTTAATTTATTAAGTCAAATCAGAGTAGAATAATGAGAAATAAAAACAAATCTTAAAACACCTTCCCCCCACTCCTCCCTTCTCCCTGGGCTCAACTTCACTCCTGATTTCTCTACCTCTTCCTCCCGAGCAGCACAGGGGGACAGGCGATGGGGGTTGCAGTCAGTTCATCACCCATTGTCTCTGCAGCTCTTTCCTCCTCACACTCTTCCCCTGCTCCAGTGTGGGGTCCCTCCAATGGGAGACAGTCCTTCTCAAACTTCTTCAATGTGAGTCCTTTTCATGGGCTGCAGTTCTTCATGAACTGCTCCAATGTGGGTCACTTCCACGGAGTCACAAGTCCTGTCAACAAACCTGCTCCAGTGTGGGCTCCTTTCTCCATGGGGCCACAGGTCCTGCCAGGAGCCTGCCCCAGCACAGGCTTCCCATGGGGTCACAGCCTCCTTTGGGTGCATCCACCTGCTCTGGTGTGGGGTTCTCCACAGGCTGCAGGTGGAGATCTGCTCCACCATGGACCTCCATGGGTGCAGGGGCACAGCTGCCTCACCATGGGCTGCACCATGGGCTGCAGGGGAATCTCTGCTCTGGCACCTGGAGCACTAACTCCCCTTCCTTCTTCACTGACCTTGGTGTCTGCACAGTTTCTCTCACATATTCTCATTCCTCTCTCCGGCTGCAATTGCTGTTGTACAGGAACTTTTTCCCCTTTTTAGATATGTTACCCCAGAGGCGCTGCCACTGTTGCTGATGGGCTCAGCCTTGGCCAGTGCTGGGTCCGTCTTGGAGCCACCTGGCATTGGTTCTATTGGACATAGGGGAAGCTTCTAGCAGCTTCTTACAGAAGCCACCCCTGTAGACCCCCACTACCAAAACCTTGCCATGCAAACACAATACAAATGAGAAATATAAACCCCCTTTACTGGTCTCTTTCAAAATGTCTCAGGGGGCCATTGGAACTTAAAGTATAAATACAGTCTGTATTTAGGGGGTTTTAAAAACACATATTACTGAATTGATAGAGCATAACAGTTCCCTTGCTTAGCCAGTATTATGCTCTATCTTGTAAAATGTACTCGGGGACATGTAAAATGGTTTATTAAACCTACAGTCCATAACTAGAGTTGTTATATTTTCATGTATATATTTTTCATTCATGGATTATTGAACCACTAAATCCTAACAGTTTGTCCTCATGCCAAACAATTTCTTTGAGTGTTGTTCCAAGTCTTTTCAGTAACTGTATAACTGTTGGAACATACCCAAAATCCTCAAATTTTAAAGCTATTTTTCAGTGCCCCCCTGTATACAAATGTACGTTTAAAAGCAGGCAAGGAAGGAAGTTTACTTTCGCATAAAATGCTTTCACAGAAAGAAATCCATGAGATGTTTCTGAGTGGGAGATCTGCAGTTTTAGGGAGAAAATTATTGAATGTAAAGTGCTGTCTATAACCATGAGGGAAGTATACAAAAAGAAAGAAGGAAAATAACTACATATTCCATTGCATGAACCATTTTTCTCAAAACTTAGGGATGGTTTGCTATTTAGAGAATGTCAGCAGAAGTTATAATACAGTGGTGACTTAAGCCTACTAGGTGTGCCAAATAATTTCAGGGTATTGGGTTTGGACTGTATTTACCTTCTGTTTTCTTCCACTGTTACTAGAAATAACTCTAGGGAAGAAGCTGAAATAACAAAGAGCTGAAAAGTAGGAAAGTAGCATCTCTTCTCTGTATTTTCCAAGGCCTCAAATAAGTGATATTGGTCTGAAACATCTCATCGCTGTGTTGAACCAATGTCTCTCCTACAAACACATATCTAGGACTTGTAATTCATCTCATGCCTAAAGAAAACAGGAACTGAGAAAGTTAATGGATATAACTCCATGGTCTAGGCTTCAAGATTTTCAGTGACAAAGTATCTGTCTAAAAGATCTCCTAGTGGTATTGTTTTTATGAGCATTATTGATGAAATAAGTTTCGGCAAAGCAACAATACCATACTATTTGTGAAATGGCACACTGAGGAGCAAAATGAGTAAAATCATAGAGGTTGTCTTCATTTTTTTTCTGTCTGGAAAAAGATGACTGGTTTAGAGAGTAATAAGGCAAATTTAGAAAGGGAATGATATGTGCTCTAAATGCGCATAATTGTGTTATTACATGTCAAAATCTCTTGTCTGTAAAGAGATAAAGATGTTTCAAACATCTTCTGAAGGAAAGGGAATTTATACAAGGCAAGTTTTGTAAGGACAATTTATCCTTTATTTTTACTTGGTGGATCTTTGCTGTGTTAGAAATACTTATTTCTGTGAGATATAACCTTTACCTTACTTTTTCTGTGATCCGGATCCAGATCAATCCCTTTCCTTTTTTTTTTTTTTTTTTTTTTTTGTTATTATTACAACATTTCAGATTATTTATTCTGAGGTGTGTCTGTGAGTAGAAAATTTCTTAAAGAAGAATATAGCCAAGATACATAAGAGTTTATTTTGTTTGCTTCTGGCTGAGAAATGATTTTGCCATCCCTTAGGCTATAAACTGTTTTTTCAGGCTGTAAGAGTCTACACTGTCTTTGCAGGTATGGTAAATGACCAGACTCGTTGAATCCCTTATATTTTCCTCAGATTCCTTTTTTAGTTTGTGCTGCTGAGGAAGCACTGTACAGGACCGAAGGGTTGCTCTGAAACCTTCTAATATATCATCTAATATGACAGTGAGCATTTGCCATGTTGAGAGCTAAATTCAGCTCTCAACAGAATTAATTTAGGAACTCTGTTCAGATTGCTTTCTTGAAGACTACTTTATGTTTTGTAAGATATGAATTAAGCACCTATTATTAGTATAAATTACAAATGCAATGCAATATTTGGAGTATCTTTCATTTCAAGACAGTGACTATTTAATCAGTTTTACCATTTTAAATGCGAAAATCACTCCCCTTTTAAGTTAGCATAAATGTTAATTAAACTTTCTTGCACCAAAATACTCCTCAAAATAATTGAATATTGCTTACAGGCAGCTTCTTCTGGACATTGCCAAACCATTTGTTTAAGATAAGAGTTAATAGAAAATCAACCTACATTTTTTTTTCCTATGAAAATTTATTTTTAAAATGTATTTCAGTTATATAGTGGGTTTTTTTTGTGTATTTGTTTCTACAAAGAATATTGTGGCGGTTTCTACAAAGATTACCATCCTTGTAACCTTTCTCCTTCTCTATATGTATACTGTATACAGACAAATTTTTTTTTTGGTGTTTTTTCATGAGATAGCTTTTGATATCGTAGTCTCCATATTCTTAAATCATGCACAATACCATATTAAAACTGGAAAATAAAAAATCTACAACAGAGAAGGCTTGAAAAATAGGAATAAAATGGGAAAGCACACTTGCATGTACATAAATAAACAAAACAATGAAATGGAAATAATTACATTTTACTCATCAAATTTAAGTGTAGCATTTTTAGGAATCACAGTCATTAAAACTAACCTTTTCATCTTCAGTAGTAATAGTAAGAATTCCTCCTTTTTTTTTCCTTTATTTTCTTCACCTGTTCCTATCAGAGCCAGGATCAAAAAAAGAAGTTGTTACACTTACATGTCAAGAATCATGACATCTGGAGAAAAGCAGAATGCATTATTTCTTGGTGAGGGTGTTATACAATAAGACTTGAATGACATTTTACAAAATCTGAAATGCTTTCTGATCAGTTGATTTAATTAAAACAAGATATTCAGTTCTGCTCAATGCCTGTGCATAATCTATTTTAAGCCTGAAACATACAAGTGTATGATGTAAAATGGGATTAGATTGGCTTGAATGACTTGTCATTCTGTTTGCAGATACCTCAAATCAGCTATGCATCTACAGCTCCAGAGCTGAGCGATAACACCAGGTACGACTTTTTCTCTCGAGTAGTCCCACCGGACTCCTACCAAGCACAGGCCATGGTTGACATTGTGACGGCCCTTGGGTGGAACTACGTTTCAACGCTGGCTTCCGAAGGCAACTATGGAGAGAGTGGTGTGGAGGCCTTCACCCAGATCTCCAGAGAAATTGGTGAGTGTATGTTTATCAGGTTTTGTATTTGTAGCTGCCGGATTACAGACCATCGTGGAGCTCTGCCTAGGACTATGCAGAGTGATCAGAACACCTGCAGGTGTGTTACCTGGACTCAAATGGAGGGGGTTATGGATGATTTTGCTGCTTGCATGTCTGTCAAGGTGACAGTTCTGGCAGTAATTTAAGAAGAACTCTTGAGAGAGGCAAAAGATGTATGTCTCTTGCCCCTTTTGGAAGGGGGGAGCATTTTGCTAAGTTAGGGGCAAATACCAACCACCTGCTGGATTACAGCCAGATTTGAGGAGGTGAAATTAATTTATTTTAGGAAAATCATAATCCAATGAGACCTTATTTTCCTTGTTCCATCACTGATGAAGCTAGGGGTTTTAATTTTGATGAATTTGAAAACCAACAAAAAATCTGTGAAGTACAAAGACATACCCTCCTTGTTTTTCCTTCAGGATGAAACGTACTATATACATACAGGCATTGTTATGAGAATTATATTTAAATGCCTTTGATCTTTTTTTTTCTTTTTTTTTTTCCACACTACTGTGGTTATTTCTGGCCTGAAAAAATGGTTATTTCTCAAGAGCAGTAGGTTTTGGACACCAAGGAATAAGATGATAAGTAGCAGGTGGTTTGAAAGAGGGCAGAATTGGTCTTTCCCTAAGTACAGTGTTAAATGACACAAAATAATATCCTTTCAAGAAAAAAAAATTGTGAACAGCCTTCCTGTCCTTCCTCAGAGAGACTGCATTAATCTGGATTTGACTTTCAGGGTGTGTACATATGAAGTCTGGTTCTTTCAAGTCAGTGTGGGTGAGAAAATATAGTATCTTCCTTTTTCAATAATTGCACATAAATGCAGAGACCATCTTAATCATTTAGGGAGGTACATGTGTGTTTCATGTACTTATGCTTGAATCATAAATGTTACTGATTACTCGCAACAATTTGGCAGTAAGACAAAAACACAGCCATCCATGCAATTAGGGAACTGGTGTATACAATATGCTCGGTGGGTTAATTAATAAATATTCCGTTTCTAGCTTCTAATCAATGCTGTCAGATCCTAGATGTCTTCATGTGAGAGCTAAGGCTGATTACAATACAATGATGTGATCTGGAGTTAGCAAAGGCATGGATAATTCTTCCACAGTTCATATCTAAAAGACATGGTTTATCTATTGTGTTAAATACAGCAGCAAATAGATTGGCTGCCCCAGACATTCCCTGAATACTTCATTGCCTGAAAATCACTCTTTTTTTTGAAACCATCTGCAGCCCAGCTAGTTCTGCTGAGTCATGAAAGTAGACAAATAAAGTGGTCAGGACTTTTTTACCATTTTCTGTTTCCAGAAATATAAGAGTTCTTCAGATAGGTGCAATAATGACAACAGTGATTTCATTATGATCACAGTCACTTGAGTTTGTGTCAGTTGGATCTTGATCAGTCCTAGAATAAAAAAAAAGACCATTGTCCCTCGTTAAATTATTATTATTAAGATTAATTAAATATTAATCCAAAGCAGTCAAAATCATGAATGGGTGTCCTAAACATTACAAGATCTGTGTAATACCAAGAAACATAAAAAATAACATTTGTTTGTTGTTTGTTTTTGTTTTGTTTTTTTCCCCTTACGACTTTTGTTCTCTACTAGAGAACTTGATTTTGTCAATCTCTGTGCTTACAGCAACTTACCCACTATTGTGGGTACCAGGGATTTGAATGATTCTGAAGAATGAAAGCAGAGGGATGCAGGAAATTATAAATCAAATTTTTAATTCCTAGAAAAATGTTGAAATAAATAATCAGGGAAATCATATGTAACCACAGTGCAGAATTGTCAAGAACAAATAGTATCAAAACTATCTAATAATTTTTTTTGACAGGATAATAGCTTTATAGCTGGAGAAGAAGAACCTGGTGTCATGCCTTTTGAATTTAGTTATCTCAGCTGCCACATACAATATTGTCTTAAGCAATTTGGGAATTGTGACTTAGGTGAAAATATCATAGGCTAGGTGCAGACCTATTTAGAAAACTTTGCTCAGACAGTAATTAGCAATGATTTCTGTTTAAAAGGAAAAATGTGTTGTGTGGTATTTGGCAGGGGTTTATACTGGATCAGGTACTAGCCAATATTTTCATGTTTAGTCCAGATGGACTTGGAATGAAGGATATGCCTGTAAAATCTGGAGATGACTTCAAGCTTGGAAGGACTAGGATTGTATTGGAAGAGATTCTTAGAGTCCAAACTTGAAGATACGGTCTGAAAAAATAGTATGCAATCTAAGAGACAAATGCAAGGCATTGTGCGTCAACAAGAAGTATCTGCACAATGAGGAATACAGAAAGACTGGTCAGAAAATGCTATCTCAAAAAATGATCTGAGAATGATAGTAAATGATAACCTGCCTATTTTCCTTATGTTTTACTGGAACATGCAGATGGTTCCAGTACCATCTGTAAAATAATTTGAGTAATCCTCCAATTTGCCTGGCAGTTGTGAAGCCTCATTTTGACTCAGTACAGTTTTTGACCCTCACTTCACAAAAGGTGAGAGACTCCTCAAGCAAGAACAAAGACAATCGCAAATCTTGAAAACGTTGTCTGTGAGGAGTGACTGAGCAAGGTTTGCCTGAAGAATTGACAAAGAAGGGAAGGTGATGGAAAGCAATGTTTTCAAATAGAGAAATGGCTTTTACAGAAAGGTGGAGGACCACTTGCTCATCCAAATACAGTGTATGTGAACAGAAATAACGGAATTAATCTCTAGTATGATTCCGTTTAGATCAGAAGGAAGCCCCTTTTAGTGGTTAGACATTAAAGCATTAGACCAGCTTGCTTGGGGACATTTTGGAGCCTCCATTGCTGAGGATAAGGGAGAATGCATTAGACAAACACCTGCCCAGGGATTAAGTCTACTTAGTTCTTCCTTGGGGCTGGTAGGTGGGTGGATTGGATGATTTTTTTTTTAATGTCCCTTCCAGCCTGATTCTATTATCCACTGTCCTCAGACTTTTCACTTGAACCAGAGGTCTGGAAACGCTTTTAAAATAGAAAGTTCAAATAGCATCTAATTATGGGATCTGAGACTATAGAGTCTAGGTAGGTTTATAAAAATCATCACATAGTTTAAGACCACACACAAACCAGCAAAACTTACCAGCTCTATGTTAATAAACTGGGTGTTAAGTTAATCAGGTTCCCCTTGTACTGCTGGCATAAAAATGCATAGGACAGCTGAACTCCTTTCTGAGTACTTTACATCCTGTTCAAGATAAGTAACCAACAACTGGAAGCAAAATGAATGTGAAGATAAGCATAATGGAAAGCAATATATTTGAGGAAAGGATGTGAAAGAAATTGATATATTCATTTCTGAAAAATGTTCAGTGCCTGAGAGGACATGTGAGATAGCAGCTTTGAAAATATAAATAGGAAAGGTTGGGGTTTTTTTGGGTTTTTGTTTATTTGTTTTTTTAAAAGTTTTCTCCAGTCACTTAAGAATTAAGAAGGGGTAGGGTTTTAAATATGTTTTTTAAAATAGAGATTAATTTAATGTACTTATAATTTCAGGTACTTATTTGTCATGAGCTTGACTCTGCCTCTAATTTCCAGTTTGTTTGGCCCACTGTTCAACTTCTATTTCTTAATCAGTAACAGACGCAGAAAGGAAGGCTCCCAAATGAAATGTGGAATACTGAAAAGGTCAAAGTGGTGCCACCCTGACATGTCACAGAATATATTACATACCAAAATCTGCTCTCATGTTAATGACAAAGATCCTGTCTTGGACAGAGCAGAGCTGGAAATTAAATATTTTACGTGACAATGATTGTATGGAGAATAGGGAATGGTACTTATTCAAATGCATTTTTCCATGCATTAGTGTTTGAAGACAATGATTAAATTTATAGTATTTCCTACTCCCATTACAAAGTTAATCAATGATATCGCTGTAATAATTTTGGCATCGTGATCAAATAATTTTGGTACATTGGCCAAAGGAATGAATTCATACAAAATGATAATGCTTAAATTTAAGCATTAAAGTGAAACTTGTCTCACCAAGAGAAACTATAAAGGGGAAAAGAAGGAATCACATTTTACCAAGTCCTCATTAAACTGTCATGCTGAATATCACTATTCTGTTTACTTTGCTGTTAATGTTTGGCAAAATAAATGTTGGAAAGTCTCTAATCAGACTTCTTTTAATGGTTCATTCTCCATGCTATTAGATACCAAATGGATATACCATCAGAGTGAAAATCATGGGATCCTTCTTCACTTTTTACAGAATACAAAAACATGTAGTTCAGAAAAATCTTTTTGGGGTCAGAGTACTTGCTCTGTTAGTGCAATGTTTGTACTGGAAATTGTATCAAATCCACAAATAGTGTATGAAATGCTATGTGACAGATTTTATCCCCACTAGTGGTCAACACAAAATTGGCACAAACACTGATGTGTACTGGCAGTGAAACATAAAGCTATCAGAAGAGGAGGTAAAAAGGATAAAGGCAGGGAACTGTAGCTGATCATTAAGGATAGGTGAGAAATTTAATTCTGCTTGACCCTTTTTTCCTCGTAAGTCAGTTTTCCATGTCTTGCCAGAGGTGTAAAGAAGACAGGAAAGATGATTCAGGACCAGAGCTTTGACTGAGCCAAAATGACAGAACTTCGTAGCAGCTTTACCCCATAAGAGAACGGTGTACTTAATATCAGTGTGTAACCTTGAATGCTTGTTTTTGGGAACAGGTTTTTTAGCTTTACTTACTCAGTTTATCGTGGTATATTGCAGTTAATAGCATTTTTCTGAGAAGGGACTGCAGTTACTTTATGATCCGTCATAATATTTTACCATTACAGTCACATTAATGACTATATACCTAAGTATAATGAATACATACACTGAATACATATACTGAATGAATGCTAAAGTAGCTTTATATAGATTGTTTCAGGCTTCGATGTAGTTTGTTATATACTGTTTACATAGAGAATGGTCTGTGACATTTCTTTGACATAGTTCTTGGGTCATCATTGTCTCTTGTCAGTTTTTTTGTGTTTCTACAGTTGTGCTTTATATCTCTGCTTTTCTCCAAATTATTGGATTATTTCTTACCCTTAATATCTTTTGGACTTCTAAAGCTTTCAATGGATAAAATGAAAGTTTAATGGGAAGTGGGGAGGGTTGAACAGGAAAATAAAATTTAAGGGCGTGTAACCTTTCCACTTCAATTATTAATTGATAATTTAGAAATAAATAAAATGGATTGCTGTTAAGATTAATTCACATTTCCTGCAGTAATCTTTGTATACCTTTGATATAAAGCTAAAGGTTTTTATATCTCGTAAATAAGCTGATGAATACTTTCTTTTTTTGCCCTCCCCAAGATGTTATTTAATAAAAGAATAAAAAATCTTGCAACTTAAAGACTGAAGAAATACAGTACATGAAATACAACCTTTTCCCCAGAGATACTTCTGCTTTAAAGACTGGCTTCAAGCTTAACAAATTCATTTTCACAACTCATAATATTCTAACATACCCTCACAAAGAGGAAACAGTTTAATTCAATGTTAAGTTTTACTTTTATATTTATGCAGCTGAACTCTACTGATAACACTGTATTTCAAGCTGCAAGCTGTAATTAATAATAACACTATATAATTGGCTACAGGAGCTTCAAAGTAATGTTTGAAAAATTACAAATGGTAGGTGTATTAATATTGCAAAAGCTTGAAAATTATTCCAACAGTTTTTAATATTTGTACCAATTAGTACCTGATAAAGAACAGTGTAATTTTTAGGGATTTATAATGAAGGACCATTTTAATTTTGCTTGGTGGTGCTAATCAATATGATATTCTTCAGCCTCAACGATATGTTTTTTTCTCTATAGTTTTAAGGAGGTATCTCAGAGCAGTAAGCATACTTTCCTGGTATGTTCTCTGACCCTCCAGTGATTGTTGGAAGAGGGACTAATAGCTCTTGAGGGGTTTCTTCTTCAGTCAGTTAGTTGAGGCACATTTTAAACCTCGTGTAGAAAGCTCACTAGCTACAGTGGAGAGAGAAAAAAAAAAGGCAGAAAACTGCTGTGGAACTGGGTTTTGTACCTGACCTAGAGAGTATATACCATACAGTGGACTTTATTGACAAAAGTTACGTAGCCTACCTTGCTGCTTTCACCATCACAGATTCACTGATAAGCTTGAAAGAGCTGTATTCTGTTCAGATTTCCTGTGGCCAGTTTAAACAATAATATCCCTCATAGGGGTGCTTTTAAGGTACTATGACAAAAAATGCCAGAAACAGTTACAAAGAAGTCTAATTTACAGACAATATAATTTTTTCATGGATTGTCTAAGCAGTGTTGTCACATATTTGAAACTACCGTTATACTTTAACACTTATGGAGTGAACTAAGTAGTTATGAGAGTTGGCAAAGGGAGTCTCAAGGAGGATTTAGTCTGGAGCTAGGGATAGATACCATCCGTATGCTACGAGGGATATGCTTGTACATTAAATACTTCATTTTGTTCCCCTACTTGTGTAAATTGGTTTTATTCCATGGGAGGCAATCTCCAATTTGATTCTGGAAAGCAATCCTGAGCAAGAAATAGGGACTTCTGTATATGCTTGAAACTGAAAGAAGTCAGTGAATACTTCCCTCCATCTCATGGGGTTTAGAAAAGGATGAAGTACACAGGAAGATCCTCTCCGAGGCTGCCAACAAGGCTCAGAGTAGAAAGACCTCACACTTCCTGGTTTTGCCCACTGATATTTATTGTCTCATGCCAGCTGGGGTGTGAACTGTGGTCAGGAATGACTTCATTAGCTATTTTTATAAGGTACAGTTACCAAATATCTGTGATATTTAATCTCTTCAGAGTCTGAAGCTGATTTCATTTTGCTTAGAGCAGTCAGCTCTTGGAGAGCTGAGGCAAATAAGCTCCTCAGAGCAAGGGCCAATATGTTTCCTCAGTGATGTCTACTGTGGTGAATTTAGAACATTTAGAAAACTCTTGAGAAATAAATGCTAAAATTTCATTATAATATGGAGGACATCTGCGCCTTTCTGATATACTCACATATTTAACTTACTCCTATAAATACTATAGAAGTCATTGGACTATATGACTTTTTTTTTTTTTTGTTACTTCATGTGAACACCAGATACTTACATTGATTGTGAGCACAATTCAAAGAATATTAAAAATATCCAGGAAGCAGTTTTATTTCAGCAGTGATTTTGGTGCAGTGGCTTGTTTGTAGAATCTTTTAACTTAGTTATGATATCTAGGTCAAAATTTTTAAATGTAAAAATGCAAACAAAATTATAAATGTTTTGATGCTAATTTTAAGAAAGCGATTTTAGTAGATTAAAAGCATACTTTTGTTGACATATAGTGTGTGGTGTTCGTAATGAATATGCATTTTCATGAAGTGGTTTTTCAAATGTAAAGTTCTTTGCAGCAGTGGTTGGGGATTACAGGTTTCAGTGTCTATAAATAGAAGTCAGTAGTTTAAGGGAAAACCTTTCAAATAAGATGTAAGATGTGCTTTTTCATATTAGATATGAATAAGCATTTAAAAAATATTAAGGGATATTGGTATATTTATTTGAGATTTAAATCATTAAGAGAAATCTTTCTTAAAGGAAATTTACTACAAAATGTTGGGCCAAATTTAGAAATCACTGCTTAAACGGTAGCCTATACTATGCTTGAGACCTCTGCCATTATAAGGGTGCTTTCTGGACATATAAACTGTTATTAAAAAAGTTAGGATAAATATATAGGTATTAATGTACCAAGATCATTGTGATAACAGAAATTAAATTTCTTAAGTGCTGCTGTTCTGTGTATTTGTATGTATTACTGCTGAGCCTTGTGCCTTCTCTTGGATTCTGTGACTCTCTTTTGCTAGAAAGAGTCCCAGAGCAAATAATTCACACATAATGAAAAAACTCCTGTGAAAGCAAACTTAGGAAATGTCTGAATCAAAATGTAGCCGTTCTAGTTGTTTATGACCAAATTTCACACAATCCCATTAACAGGAAGTGGATTTTAACGGAGAATCCTAGTGGATATTCTTGTAAGTGAAAGTATTTGTGAAAGGGATACTAGAAGGGAAAGCATCAAGGACACACAATATGATTTCCAGTCTGAATAAAGCTGCCCATGTTTGGTTTTTACATTATGATTTTGCTGTGGTGCAACACAGAGGAGAACTATGGGAAATACTTTGACAGCTTATTTTCAATGGAGGTTGTTTCAGTGCTTAATTTGTTTAAAAAAAATAAAAATAATTCTGTCAATAAAAAGTCCCAGAAACTTCACAGATTCTGCAATGAGTGAGATTATTTTTCTCCTTTATCAAGAACTAAGAGCTCCTTTGTCCTTTATTTTTTTTTTTTTATAATCTTCTGTTATCGTCACTTCTTCAGAAGGCTTGTTTTCACGCAAGATTCAGCATGGCACCCTTTGTATTTCAGTGGTGTGAATGACTGCTGTGACTTCAACTTGAATCAGGGATCAAATATGCAGACCATGGCATAGCCTTGATCAGAGTCTGTGTGAGTGAACTTTGACAACATAACATTTAATGGTTTTGCTTTTCCAGTGTACATGGACTTTTGTAAGGAAAGCCTGTATTTAAGGGCACTACCCAAACAGAGGTGACAGGAAGGAACATGGTGACATGGGTTTGGACTGTATTTACATGTTCTTTTTTGTTAACGTGTCAAAGGGTTCACAGTATTTGAATTGTGATCTTGGTTGTGCTTCACTGGTCTAGAGTCAGTAGTCTCATTCACATTAAGAAGTTACACCTGGTAAAGAGAAGTTCCTGGCCCTTGAGTTTGATGAGAAAATTGCATTTTTCTGTCTGTATGTCCTTCTATCTTCAAATGGTTTCTAGTAGTTTTAAATGTTTAGCATTTTTGCAGCTTTGCTTTCTACCTGGAGAACTGTGCCTCTTAAAAATCACATGTGAGAAATGCCTCATGATTGAATATTAGCAATATACTCTTGGTGTCAGCTCTTTCATGATCTGTGTCTGCAGTTTAAACAATGAAGCGCTAGAACTGTCAGACTGTCAGACACTGCCGGTCAATATCTTGTCTCCAGTGGTGGCTTCAATTACATGGAAGAGAAAGATGCCAAAACCTTACTTAACAGTCACTGGCGGAATTACCTATCCAAGGAGTATTCTGTAACCTCAGGTATTTAGTGGTTGATGCTTAGATTTCCTGAAGCATGAAAATTTATATTCATTATAATTTCTTCTTATCATTTTAACCTCACTCACTGAATGCCCTCTTGTTTTGATGCTACAAATGATATGCAGGAGAATCTAGTAAGCTTCCTTCAGAGCATGCCTTCTTACTTAACTCTGGGTTAGAAGATATGAAGTAATTGCAGTTTAATAGTTTTTATTGTCAGTTTCTGGATCCCTTATTTCATTTATATCTCTGTTAAGCTGTGTAGCCATGACTGAACACTCCAAGTAAAGCCTTACTATTGATTTATGTAGTGTCATTGTAATCTCATTTTTATTCTCAGACTCATTCTTTATACATCCTGACAAATTCTAAGCTTTTTCTGTTGGCTGCTGGGTATCAAGCAAATTATTTTCAAAAGCTATCTGTTGTGACACTCAAGGTTTATTAGCAAATGGCTACAGCTGATTTAGAACTCGATGATGTGTGTGAATAATTTCAGGTATTCCTGCCAGTGTGCGCTCCCTTGCATTTGTCAATAGTCAATATTTTTCTATGATATACTTGTGTATCGAGCTTTGTGAATACTCTGTCTCCTCTCTCTGCTCTTGTTTATTTCAAATAATTTTATACTGTCTTCAAATTTTCCAATCTTTCTGCTCAATAGTTTCCTGCTCCCTTTTTTGAAGAGCATTGTGTTAAACAACCAAGCCCTGGTAGGCAGTTCTAGAGCACACGTTTGTTAGCCTTTTCCAGTGCTGAATTTTGACTGTTTCTTTCTATTTGTTGTTTTTGATCCTTAGGGGTCCCTTCCTTCTCCCACCCTCCAATTTCTGCCTATCGATCCTAGGTTCTTAAAGTCTTTCTTCTAAAAACTCTAGTATGAACTTTAATATTCTGTATACAAGGCTGATATATCTGGTTTGGTAGTAATTACTGTTACTTTCTATGTAAGTATTAATAATAACAGAATTCAGAGAGATTTGAACTTACCTTATAAATGTATCTTGTATAGCTACATGACCCTCCTGAATGAATTTATTCTTCAAGGTGTTTTAAACTCATGCATTTCCCTCTTACGTAGGATCATACTATCTGTTACTGAGCCAATAGTGCTGGTAGTTTGAGGGTGAAGGTTAGTAACTTTCAACACGTGCTAAGTTGAATTCTTGTTGTCATCCAACTGTATGGAAGCTACTGACTTGGTCACGTAGGAAGCCCAGGAAACAGGGAACTAAAGTGTTTCAAGTATTATATTAGCCCTAAATGAAACTTGGAACTTCTCTTTCTTTAGAACTTTTGACAACTGATAATTTCATTATGAATTGAGACAGAGGGAAATTGCATTACATTTTTTTGGCAAACCTCTGCATTACAGTTCAGCTGAAGTATGTTTTGTTCAGATTTCAGTATAATTTCATTTTCAAAAAGCTGTAAAATGAAACAGAAAATGAGTGTTTCATCTGATGACCTTACAGTTATGTGTTCTGATATTAAAAAGGAAAAATGAACAAATACAACTGAAGCTTTATTTTCACGATTTTCATCAATTTTGGCTAAATGGTAATATTTATCAGAAAAAAATAATCATAAAGATTAATGTTACCCAAGAATCATCTTTTTTTCCTTCCTTAGGCCAAATTCTGTTAATAAATAATGTATGTACATGATATATGGTCTACTTTCCTGGGCAGCTCTACTGAGATCTAGGAAGCTGTTAAAGCAGACGTTTTTTTTTCTTTTGCCTCTGAAGAGAAAGAAAAGCAAGAAAATAACTATTCATCATTCTGTATATTTACACAATGTGATATGTGACTTCATGCACATTATGTTATGTATTGTGCTGTGACATGTATGACTATATCCTCAATAGTAGGATATATACATAGTCAGGTCTCAGTCTGTTATAGCTTCATGGTAGATATTTTAAGACTGAAAAAACTTATTAGCATTATGATTGGTTTTCTGGGATTTGTTTGGGGGAGCCTAAGAGATAAAAAAGGATAGCATACATAAAACCAAATGCAAACCATTTTGCCTACTAAAGAGATGTCCACTATCATTGTTCCTTTATATTATGGTAAATTCCAATGTGTTCTGGGCCTTGCCAGTAGGATCTTCACTTCTCATTTTATTTCTTCATGACTTTCCTTACTTGTTCTAATCTTTCCTCTCCCCCACCCCAATACAAAAGTGTCCAGGGCCTGCATGAGAAACAACAGTTTGCAGTTGTCACTGACTGCTATTTTTAATATGCTATGCTAATTCAAGACACTTGAGTTTTCCTCATCTGCATGATGTAGAAGAGTTGAATGAGTCGAATGTTACAATGCTGACAATATTCTTGCAAGATTACAAGCTGAGAATGTCTGATTGGAAATGTCAAAGCAACATTCTCTTCATTTTATTTGTTTTCTTTTTTGTGTTGAGGGGCAGGGAGTCATATTGTGCTCTGAGTCACAGTAAGCATACGTTTGCTATTAAGCTTGTGGTAGAGTAGCTTATCAGTGACAGCTCTCTTGGATGCTTCCATGAGTCTGCATACGTTCAGACTGGTGTAACCCTTTTAGTCAGCTGTAAGTTATTTCTTCAATTCTGTTACCTCATGATCTGACCACAGAGCTCCAAAGAATTCTGTGCAAAGAATAGAATCTTTCAAAGAATTACTATTACTCATTCCAGAAAAAAACAGACACGTGTATGCTTCACTAATAGTTGGAAAGACTCCTACATTGACTTTCTGCCATTAGAAATGTATGATTTTTATGCAAATTGCAAGCTGTGATACCACCATCTTAAATTGGGATGACAGAAATACGCATATTGTGAAACCTTACAGATTATAAAAAATACGTATTCTCTTTCTTTTACTGGAAAACAAACTGTTTCTTAGGTCAAAACTCTTTCAAGGACTTTCTGTGATGGTATTTCTTGTTCTTTGACATTTTAGCATTTCTTCAATATAGAATGATTAGTGACTTTTCATCACTTTTTAGAAGAAACTGAAATAGAACTAATTGTTTTAAATGCAGAAATTCTAATGAAAATACCAGTCTTTTTCTTTAACTTTGTTAATTAAATCAGGATATTTTGACTAGACAATTAATCAAGAGAATTAGTTACAAAACAATACCCTTGAGTAGCAGTGGTGTCATGAAGATAAATCCCTATGTGCTGCTGTGGCTGTATGCACCCAGAAAACTTCCTGACATGTACGCACTGAGCATACTATACAATAGTGTACAGAAATGCAGAATACCCTTCATATGCCTTCAGAAGAAATCTTCTCCTTGGGCTGCTTGCCAAAATGTTGTGGTTGGTGATAGAGGAACAAAATTTCAAACCCCTTGCAAATACAAGAACAAGGCAGTTAAAGATTTCCAAACTGAGAACTGAGTCCATTGAAGTGCACGCACCTATGGAATTTGTAAATGTTTGGGAGGGAGGGGATAAGAAAAACAAAACTATCCCATCACTTCAATAATTCCTTCAAGTATTAATTCTTGTAATGTTTAATTACCATTAAATGATCCATGACATTTGTAGGATGTCATTAATCCCATGTATGCAGATGGTTTCTAAATTAACAACCACACCTGTTTTCAGGAGTACCAAGTTAAGATCTGCTTTCTTTCAAAAATGGGAATAAAAAGTCTGAACTAAATTTGCAGTAAAGTTGTTTATTTTTGTAGGCATTCTTATTTACCACTTCTTTTATTTTTTGGGAAGCATGTGTCATTGTATTTATCTTCTGCATAGCCTATTCCCTTTAAAACAACATGCACATCCCAGAATATCCAAGAGAGTCTGTAATCTTTGACAGAATTACATCTTACTGAACTTCATCAGTGCTGCCTGGGATACAGAGAAACCCATAGTGGCAGCTTTCCTAGAAAGGCATCAGAAGGATGAGAGAGAATGGTATTATGAGTCCCAGGAAATAAACAACCTCCATTTTAGTAAAGTTTAGGCTGAAGTTTGGCATAAGTGCCATGAAAGCCTGATTTCATGGTAGAATGAGAGGTCATATAACTCAGCAGAGCCTGCCCAGGTCTTCGGCGCTGTCTGTGTTGCATGTAATAACTTTTAATAATTTCCTATATTGATGATAGGTATAAAGCACAAATCCCTAAACCAGAGACCCTATTCAGTATTATGTTCAAATACTAGCCAGAAGAGGGCAGTACTTTTATGTATGCTCTAGCAGGTGTAATGTAATATATTTTGCTAGCATACTGGATTTGCTGTGAGATGCGTTACAACATTTGCTAAGGCCAGTAAATTGAGTGATACGATTATAAGTATTTTACCCAACATGTTAATGCACTTAATGAAGTGCAGATAATCACATTGCTCAATTTATAAGAATTGTCAAACTGCGTAATTACTTCTGTTATATTGTAGTATTTTATGGATTAAATCCTTTCAGAGTTTATTTGGGAGGTAGAAATATTACTTAATTTCAGTTAAATTATTTTAATTGGTTAATGTTTTTATTTTTTTTTTCCAGAAGTATAATGTCTCTTTCACAGAATTGAGATGTTGAAACCAACCTGAAGATATTCTTTCTGTTGCTAAAACACATGCAAAGTATGTGATTTTTTTTTCTTCTTCCTCCAGTTAAGCACGAAGAATTTGGTTTAAAAATAAAATAGTAACCTGCTGAATGGTATTGGTGGCACAAGTTTTTGCAGACTTGGTTATGAACCGTTTATTGAAGTTAATGGGCATTTCACAATTAAATCCCTTCATTGTTTTGATATTTTAGTTAATCAGATGTACATGAGTTAACAGTAATGTCTGTACAGAGGTTATTAAATTCATGGGACTCTGAAGATGATTTTCTTCCCATGTGGATCTTGGTAGAGTCTGAGCACAGTGGGGGGTGGCAGGAGAGGATTTCAAGTGATGGTGAGTGTTTGATTCAGCTGTAGAATAACTTCACAATTAGGGAGTAATGGTAATGGCCAGTTTTCCACAGTAATGTCCATGAAATTATAAGGTTCATTAACTAAGGTCAGTTTAACTGAAGTTGTCTTAGCTTTCTTTGTCTTTCTGTGATAAACAATTACAAAGGAGACAGTTTTCTGAAAGAAGGACATTTGGATGTGTTCAGAAAATGTGTTAGTGATGGAAGAGCATCAGTTCCCATATGTGCACTTGCCACAGGCATAGCAAGCTTCTGACAAGCCCCTCTGGGCTACCTGCACCTCAGGTGCCTCTCAGGAGGAGTCGTGAAAGGCATTCAAGGACTTCTGTGGTCAATAGAGAGCTGCCTTCTGTTTCCTTCTAAATAACTCCTTTTGCTCATTTGTTATTTCAGTTGTTACACAGGCATAGAAAAACTTGTGCAAGAGGGAGATTATGTACAGGCTTAAAAGGTAAAATACATCATGTCCAAATACATTTTTTTTTCCTAGTCCAGTTGTAGAGAGTCTACACAGAAGAAAACAGGGAAAATGAGAAATTAAAGGGGAAGAAAGAACATAAACATAGGCTAAGTAGATTTCTTCTGTTATCTATTATCAGCCTTTAGTTTATGTTATGTTCAGCTTAATAAAGTACTTAATTAACTATATTTTACATAATTATGTTTTCTTAGGGAGTGATACTCCAGGCAGTGTAATGTTTTGCTGAACAAGGAAGTAAGCCCCTGAATTCTGCCCAATTTGATTTAATTTATTTATGGGAAGGAAAACAAACCAAGTTTCAAGGATGGACCTTGATCAGTTTATAAAAGGGACTGACCAATGTGTTTGCTTGAGACAGTGTGTGATCTGACTCAGAAACCTGGATGACCCCTTCCCATGCTGTGCTGTTCTTAGGCTTCACTAGGCACTGGGTACAGAACAGTTGTGCAGGCTCCAAGCTTGAGAGTTGAGCTTGGCTTCCATATGCTGCATCAAATCATCTTTTTTGCTCAAGCCATGAATTTCCCACTTCTTTTGGATGGTATTCTGATTGTTGACTCCGTAATTTTATTCCATCTTACATGGATGTATTCAAATGAAATCACAAGTCTTTAGTAAACGTTCCTTTTGGTGATGCACAAAATCCTTATGCTCTAGCTCACTCGGTCTTAACTAGCAGAAATGAAATGCATCCACAAATATTGTTTTTTCACTCCAGCTATGAGATATGATTTTCAAACAGAACTAAGAATGCAGATCAAGCTCAGAGAGTGTATTCTATACTGAGTCACTTTTTCAACTGGAAAAGTTTCCTATTGAAACAGTTGTAGCTTTGTGGACTATAGGGCAGATCAGATTTCATCTTGGTGACTGCTTTTGTGGACTTCTGGTTAGTAAACTAAAAAAGAAACATAGACAATAAATAGGTTTATGTAATACCAAACATACACTTCTGCAAGGGAGCTCAAATCTTAGTTATTGGTGCAAAAGAGACTTTGTTGTCTCCAAACTTCCTAGCAGGAGGTATTCCAATATTATGAGATCTTCACAATTCACCATTTTAGCAGTCTTTGCCATGTGGAGTTGAGAGCACGGTGAGAGAGTTTACACAGTGCTGTTGCTTTTGCTTATCCAACATTATTAATTCTCCACTTCTACAAGCACTGAATTTCCCACTGTTCTAATTCATTCCTTTCCACATGTGAATAAATAGATTTTAGACAGTGAAGGAATACAAATAAGACTGATGCCACTAACAGCCAGCATGATGACAAATCAAGATTAGCCTCAGCCTTCCCCTGATTAATTTGCTCGATCAACTTTTTATTCTTACTGAAATTATTGTTCGCTGCTCACCAAATGGAAAAGAAAGCAATCATTCTATCACAGAGGCAGTGTGAGGGAATGGAGGGCAAGAACCTATAATTTGTTTATTAAAGTAATCCTAATACCACTGAATCTGTCTCTGGAGTCCTGTAGGACTAAGATAATGGACACAAGAAAAATGCTAAAACATCATATATTCAGCTATATTTTGCATTTAATGTAAGCTCATTATAAAAATGAATATCAGGTTTAACTACTGGATTTTTGATTGCTGGCATCTAACAAGGGGAACACAGTTATCAAAGTAAAAGAACTTTTGGAAGGCAGAGACAAAACTGGTATTTGTCCATCCATGGTAGACTTATGAAAAGAAAGCAAGTAAAAGTGTCTTGTGGACTTGCACTATTTTCATATCTTAAGCTAGTTGCCAGAAGTTTTTGCTGCAGTGTTAGTTAATTTTGATGTAGTTTTAGATGCAACATCCTGTGCTATGTTCTCCAAGAACGGAGTCATTCCTGCTTTTGTAGGGTTTTTGATTCATTGTGTTGAGTTGCTGAACTTAAGATGTGTGTGCATACATATTTGTGGTGGCAGTGTGGCGTGGAATAGTGCTTGTATGAAAGCAGAGACAGAGATCATAGTCCCAAAGCTGATGGAAAAGTACTACGTGAAATGAAACCATTACAGATGCTATATGCTACCCAAGATCTGTGGTGGAAGAAAAAGCTTTAATTTCTCATATACTTCCTCATGACAGCCTTTCAGAGCAAGAAAGGGGAAAAAAAGGAAAATGAGATGCAGTTTCTTGATGATATAGAGGAATTAAGGATGAAGAGTGGAGAATTAATTCTGTAGTATAAGATGCCAGGAGTTGTATCCCTTCCATCCTGTTGGAGCCTCAGGTGACCTTCCAGCTCTTTTTTTCCCAGGTGACTTAACTCTTAGACACTGGATTTCATCCTTTGAAAGCTCCTGTTGGAGGCTTCCGGCTGTAAGCATGCCACGTCTTCAATTTTCAGACTTCAGAGAAGCCTGAAACGTTCTCTGTGATCAGGAGGCTGATTTACTTCATCTGATGCTGTGGTCATCATAGCCATCTCAGTCTAGCACTAGAGCATGGGGTCACTCTAATGCCAGTGAATGGTGATTTCTGGAGATGTGTGAATGCCCTTCCCAGGCTGGCTGCAGCCAGAGCCTACCTGGCTGAGAGGGTGCTGTTACCTGTAGGCCTTTTGAATGTGACTGAGCCACATGCTTACTCAGAGAAAGTGCAAAAATAAAAATTATTTGGAGAAATGAGTTCAAGTGGTGCCTAGAAGTTTGGGATCTCTAAGGTTGAGGGTAGCAGGTGTGCAGGCTAAGATCCACATTCTCAGAAACACACAGAGAGAAAAACAATATTTGTAAGTTCAGAGTCTTGTTTGGCAGAAAATAAAATACAAAACCAGGAATGTATAAACTTACCTATTTTCTAACAGCATTCCTTAAAAATAGTTGCTGTTAAAACAGGATTTCTACTATGAACAAAGAATCATGTCTGTAGTCAGTCTTTTGTAAATTTAGCAGCTCTTAGTTTCCTCAAACAGGGGTTATATTCCCAAGAATACCTGTGACAAAGGAGCCTCCCAGAATCTGGAAGATCATCCAATTACAATTTAAAGACACTTATGGCAAAGACAACTAACTAAAGATAGAAGTCTCTGAGAGCATCAGGAAAAGAGTGTGAGAGAGTGTGTGTGAGTGAGCACTTTGCTTTCTTGTATAAGTTAAAGGGAATTACACCGGTCCTTAATTTTTGCAGAGAATGGAATCGAGGTGTCAGGATTGGACCTGCCTGTTTTCCTTCCTTTCTTCTTTTCCTCTTTTCTTTCATTTCTCTCTCTCTTTTGCTATGAACAGACCACGTACGAAAAACTGACATTGATTCTAATGGAGTGGTTTTAGATTTATGTGTTAACAAAAAGGGGTTCAGTGCTGTGCTGCAGAAGGAGGGAGGTGTGATAGGAGAAGATCATCTTCCTCTGCATTTTTCTGTTGACTGTCTAAACTCTTTAGAGAGTCAATTTAAGTGGACTGAGAATTCCCCCTTTGGGCCCAGACATTTAAAATTTCAATCAGGCTGTGCCTAACTTAATCATCTCATTAACAGGGTTGTATTTCATCCCATGTGTATTCTGTGCCAATAGAACTCTTGTGGGAAAGAAATCAGGGAGTTTTGATCAATCCATTATTTAATATTACAAAATGCAGACACCATTTCATTTAAGGGAAGGGATAGCAAATATCTGAGTTTTTCTTGGAAGAGAGGTCAGTGAAATTTAATTATGATTAATTATCCAGAATTTGCAAAACATAAGAGCCTTAATGCAGCTGAATGGTCTCTAATCAAAGGCCCAGATAGCTCAGGTCTCTGTTTCTGGCAAAGGCATTTTTCAGAAAAAAAACCCCTAAGACACAGGGTGTATGTGCAAAGTGATTCACCAGGATTTCCTAGACCATAGAGTGTAGCTGGACCATTTTATTTAACAGCTATTTGATCAATCTGTGCTCCCTGAATTTATTCAATTTTTGTAGGAGCCTGAGAGCAGATGAAAGGCTTTGAGATTTTCTAAACTCAGGATATCTCTGGTTCTAAACATTAAAGAAGCAAGAACTTCTGTGAGCAGGGGTATAATGTAGACTCATTAACTATGACTTGGTATTTCATTGTTGAATTAGTTGAGAACTTTCATTAAAGTTTTATCTGTTGTTGGGGCATTTGAAATGACTCTGTCTCGTGTGGATGCTATGGTATCTAGCAAAAGCTGAGATTAGTCTTTCCCTCAGTGAGACCACTAACTGGATCTCTTGTGTCTAATCAGCCTTGTGCTTTCACAGAAGATGAATGTACTTAATAAGCTTTTGGACCTCTATCTCTGTCAAATTTGGCAAAACTGTGCAAAAAGCTGATAGACCTCATGCAATATGCCAGAAAAAGGCTACGTTCATCCACACGGAATATGATAGTATGATTGCATAAATTTAGTTTCTTTAGGAAATAAAAATTAAAAATCTGTGGAATGTGCAAAGCATGCCAATAATGTGGTCAAAACTCTGTTTGGAGTGTTAAATGAATGGCCTCTTATTTACACCCTGAAATTAAAGCTGTTGTAGTAAATACTGGGATTCTTTCTCCTCTTAGAAAGTAATTATTGGAGATAAAAAGGGGAAAAAAATCTCTTTCCAAAATTATCCCCCCCAAAAAGAGAAAAATGAAGGAATCAAATGAAAGATTTTATTTATTGATGATTTATACATTGTTTGTAAGACACTGAAAACTATCAGTGCCTACATCTTTCATGCATGGCAATATTTACATTCCCTATAGTATTTGTGACATTCAGAACTCAGTGTGGCATACTGTAAGTACTGTGTGTGGTAAATGTCAAGATTTTAATTGCACCTACTAAGCCATAGGCTTCTTACTGCTTGTTTGGAAGAAGCATGTAATGATCATCTCCCCAGGAAGTTACCTGATGAAGGGATTCATCAACATAGTTTACCTGATGCTTCTCTGTGAGTGAAATTGTTAGTATGTAGCTTTAGGATGTAAAAAACAAAACCTGAGAAAAGGAGAAATGTTGTTTCTGTGATAGTGTCCCTCCCACATACACAGCAATTTAATATCACCACAGTTAAATAAATTGTCAGTGCCATAATGTGCTTTTTGCCTAGACGCTGCCTAGCCTTTGCAGGGTATAAATAAAGAGGCCATTGTCAAAATCTGCAGCTGGAAACAACAAGTAAAGGAATTTAACTCTCTGCACTATTCTCAACTGGTTTAAGAGTCTTTTCTCCAACTGTGAACAGAATTTAGTTCTTAGTATGTAGATCCAACATTGGTCCAAGATCGGTCTCTCCCAGTTCTGACATTTGTGGGCCCAATGTCTGCCTGAGGAACAGGCCAGTTTGTACTGGGACAGGTAGAAGGTCCCCATGATGTGCTAAACACAAACTTCCATGTCAGTTCTGCCACTGTAGTTATTAATGACCAAGATGCATCCATTGTGGAGGTGTGCTTGAGGTGAAGTTACAGCAGGTTCAATGTTATCTTCTTCCTCTGGCACCAGAGATTAGAAGAGAAAATACTCTTTTACTTGACTCCTTTTTAGAGCACCCCCTTCTGACTTTTCCTTAACTCTCCAGCAGCAGGGAGTGTAATGGTTTTCCTCTGGACTGATCTTGTTTTATGTGAAGATTTAATGAGGGGCTAAAGAGAGTTTAACCCTCTTCTCTCTCACATTAGCCTGAGATGTGCTGTCTGGTGTTCCTGCATTAGCAGCTCATACACATGTCCTTCACCTCAGCTACTCCAAAGCAAGATAGAAACTGGAGTGCTGAGCTATGATCCACAAGTGTTTTTATGTTGTTTGTTCCTTGCTGCAACACAACCCAGGGAGAAAGAGCTGGGTCTTCTCCCTCAAGGGTGTTTCCCTCCCTGCCTATACCTTCAAATTCTGTAAAGAGAGGGCTGCGGGATAGCTCTGGATGTAAAAAATCCAGACCTGAACCTTAGCGCAAAGATGCCCTAGAAAGCAAATTTGCAACTCAGCTGCTGAAAAAATTTCCCTGTAAGCTTTCAGCCCCTGTCACTGGCTTTTATGTGTTCATCCCAGGGGCAAGATTGCACTGCAGGCATTTTATGTTCTTCTGTTGCATTATATGAATTGCAGTAGTGCTTTGCTGTTATTTCTTAGGCTTGCTGTTTTTTGGAAAGTGTTTGGAGATAGACCTTAAACTTTTGGTTGCTATTTAATGGGGGGCCTAAAGTGATGTTCAGTGGATCTATTGCCAGACTGTTTGCTGTCACTGGGAACGGACTTGAGGACCACTCTGGTTCCATCCCATGTTCCTATGCACCCAAACATAGTGTCTTCTGAATGACAGAAAAATACAGCAAAGCTGTTCTTTTCTAGGCAAGCAGAGATTTTCCAGCTTTATTAGGATTTCTCAGGAGAATTAAGTCTGTTACAGGTGACTAGAGGAATATTGATTATGTTGGTCATATTCTCAAGTTAGTGTTTTAAGAGATTTATTATAAATTTAAATGATATTATTACTCCTTTTCCAGAGCACCTAATTGCACTATACATCATCTGACTGCATGGAAAAAATATGCTGAAAATTGGAAATGGACGAAATAAATGCTTGGGTTAGTCCCATAGCATAATATTTTGTTCTAGAAAGAAAAGAACATCTTTAATTCTTTACACCATAGGAGAAGGGGAAAAGCTGCATTCTATTTATATCCATTATAATTCTGCCCCAGTGACTTTTAGCACATTGCTTTGTTGTGTTAGGTGCTCATGTTCAATCATGGAAATGATGCTTTAGAAACAAGCTCTTTTTAATAAAATTCACAGAAGTTATGAAGAAAACAGGCTGACAATCACTGTAACCTAACGGAGGCAGAATAAACAATTCAGAAGTAATTCAAAGCTATTCTGTGGGTTGCAATCGGATTCTGGGTCACAGACTGTCTACTATACATATTTGAATAGACATTGCAAGTAATTCTTGCTGTTGACTGCATTAGGATCCTAGGGCCTGACAGCACTGAACAAATTAGCCAGATACCTTGGACGTGTCTGTCTCAACTCTTTGCAGACCACCAAGTATATCCTGTTTTTCAGAAGCTAGTAGAAATCGGAGCCACAGTATAAATGTAGGTACTGTGCTTTAAAGTTTAATTAAGAATAGTTTTTGATGCTCATCTGTGGCTGGGTGATTTTTTCAGACTGATGATTCTAGTTGTATAAAGAACTACACTATGTACTCTTGTGATACTCCAAGCTAGATACAAGCACCTCTAGTAGTTACTCTGTAGAATAACAATGTGTGTGAGGAAAAGGGCCTTCTGAGCCTTATTGAAATGCAAGGAGAAAATATATAAAAAGATTTCTCAGCTTGTCATGATGGGTTCCAAGCGTGGTATTGAGGTAAAAAGCAAATCCTGTAACTACCTCTCAGAGGCAATGTGATAAGTGTTACTAATGACATCCCCTAACTTGGTAACTGTGGAAGAGCAGGCTTATGACATTCATTTTCCTTCCTGCTGAGGCACATGATATAATGTGTGGAATCATCTATTGCTTTCTTGGGGAATGTGACCTCTCGATGACAGCAAGAGTGACCTAATTCAACATGAGAGTTTAGGATATCTGACATAATGAAATGGGCCATACTGGAAACACTTTCCTTCAAAACTTGTTGAAAATAATCTGTTCCATCTGCCTGTTGAAACCCTATTTTCAGTAAGAACAGTTCATGTGCAAGCTGCCTATTAAGAAATATTCATTGAAAATAATTGGATACACCCATTTTGAAACATGAGTCTAAGAACTGCAGACTAATTGTGTCGGTATTCAAGCATAAGAAGAGACAAAATTCAATGAATAAATGATTCATCATTAATTACTGTCATTTCACGGGCACTCAGAGTATGATAGGCACGTGTAAACCTTGCCCAAAGATCATCTAATAAAATAGAATGTGTTCCTGATGACTGCATGCATATTAGGTGCAGTCATCATCATCAGCATAATAGAAATATCTTTTTTGTGAGAAGTTTGTTAATAGGCTGTTTTTTCAAGCTAAATCACTCAGTCTCTGAAGTCAATCATCTTTTGCCTCACCCAGCCTAACTTGGTTTCTAAGGTACCTGCCTGTTCTTCCAACCTCCATTGTAAAACATTTCTGCAATTCTATGAGCAGTTCATGCCTTCAGAAGCAATGCAATGTAGCTGAATGTGCTGGGTTTTTTTGTGGATGCGGCAGAAGAAACAGGTTTCACAGAATCATAGGATGTTAGGCTTGGGCATCCAACATCGCAAAATATTTTTTTTTTTTTTAAATAATATTATTGGAACATTATTTGTGGCTTTGTAGAGATTAATTTATTTACAATTTTGTGATTGATTGAAATATTCATGCCATTAAATAAAGCTGCTGCTCTTGAGGTGTCTGCATTCATGTAAAGTTCATTCAAGGCCCTTCCATGATAAGGAGTCCAAGGTTACAGAACTAAAACATGGCAAATTCCAATATTTCAATGGCTTTAATGATACTGTCATTTGAACAAAATGAACAACTACATGCAGTACAAATTTGTACCACCCTGTAGCATTTAATTTTGGTGGTGATGACTACAACAGTCAGTTCATGCACTGATGCCATGTGTAGCAGCTGTCACACAATATCATTGGGAACAAATTTTCCTTTGAACATGAACTGCGACTAAAGAAAATGTGGAGCTGAAAATCTGGGAAAATACAAACTGTGATGAATTTGGACCCTTTCTGGCAGTCAAAGGAATAGTGCACCTGTTGGTATCTGGTGATAGAAATGCACAAATTTTAATTCAAACTGAAATTGCTTACTGGATGTACTATATACAGATGATTTACAGCTTTATAATCTGTTATAGCAGTCCCTAGAACATTTCAGTAAAAGAGTAGAACTGGTTGTGTTATGGACTATGGTGAAAATAGTTATTTTTTCTACATTTCAAATCCTAATCTTTGAGTTCAATTATACAATTTAGATATAAAGATAAAATGAAGGCAGTGTATAAAATCTTTGTTGAGACAGCTAAACTGAACTGTAAAGAGAAGATGGCATGGTTAAAGAACTACAAGTCTTCATGGGATGAATTTTAAGAGGTATGAAAGACTATATAAAACTGAGGTTATATATGTTACCACAGAAATCAGTCAAGGTGCCCATCTGTCTGGTCCACTCGGATCACCATACAGCACAGTAATAGCCCAAGACTTATCTGAGCCTCAGTTAAGTCATGTATGTTTTGATCTTATACATGGAGGGAAGCCTTGCTCTGGAATCTGAAGACATGGAAATTTGAGATTGTTAATATTAAGATACTGATTTTTAAACACTGACAGTATTGAAACCATCACAGCTGCCTATAAATGTATCTGAAATTCTGAAGTACTGGTAACCGATATGTTTAGGGAATGTCACATCATGACAGTAATAGCAAGTCCTATACAGAGTGATCTTTAAGTTCTCCCTTCTCAGTTTGTTGGTCACTGACCCAGAGTCTCCATCTACTAAATTTGAAGAATGTCTTTTGACGAAGAGGAATTAGTATGTAGAGCATATTCTTGTCTTCTCCTCTTTGAATGATGGGGAGATCCCATTGATGTATTACTTGCACAAATCAGGAGAGTTAGACAGGTAATAATATGTAACTTTGTACCTTCTTTCTGAATTCAGAAAATCTTCTTGTGGTGATTACTGGTTTGTATCTGGGTATTAAATGGATTTTCACACCAACCCCTCTCCTTTTTTTTTTTTTTTTTTTTTTTGGTATTCTGAATTACTGGGCACCTGGTGGGTCTGATAAGACTATGGAGGCAGTCGGTCTGGAGCCTTTTGAGTAGGACTGGGAAGAGACACTTGACTGTCTTGACTTTGCATCTCTATCTCTCTTCTTGGTTTATAAGAAAATGAAGCTGTCAGCCCTTGGGTCTGCTGAGAATATGTATATTCTCACTGGTTACACTGGGGAATAGCAAGGCAAAAAGTTGCAAACCCCCTGAGTGTAGGAAATAGTGGTCTTTGTGATATTTGTGGTTGTATGAGGCTTTTAGAAACTGCAACTAATCACAGATAAATTGTGCTTGTTGTAGTTGCTTGATGTTTTCCCAGGATACAAAGCAAAAGCAAGAGTTTCAGCCTGTACTTTAAATACTGTAGTTTTGAGAATACTGAACAGATGCTCTTTCTTTGAGGTATCAAAACAAAACAATCTTACAATTATTGAAAATGGGAACTTCTAAGTGGTAAAATTTAAATACTAGTGAAAGCCCTCACATTTGCAAGAAAATACCTCAAATTTTCTGAAGAACAGACCCTATGTGTGTTCTTACATAGTATCACCTGTTGGTATGGTAACTGTTCTTTTGAAGACAACCTTTCCAAAAACCAATTGCCTGAAGATGCAGAATGAAATGTCCTGAAAATTGAAGAGGTGGAGTATGTAGTGAAGACTTCACTAAATACCATATCTTCATGCAGTGGTCTTCATGAAAGCCTAAAATAATTTTCGTCCTTTGTTAAATTCAGTAGCCTTTCCTTATTTACTTGATTTCTTAATGACATTTGAGAATACAAACCCCACAATTTCCATGATATATTTTCATGATATATTTTTATTTTATTATTGCCAAGACTATTTTAAACAAGAGAGCTATTAAGGCAGGCGGCTGGGCAATGAATAAAGGCTACAAAGATCGGGTCTGACGGAAAAAATACGGCCCTAAACCTAAGGGATTTGTTATTTCAGTTTTTAATACTTCTTATGGTATGTTACAAGAAGCTACAAAGATTTGAATTACTGAAGAACATGAAATGTTAATTATAAATGGTTTCAACAAGTAACATATTTGAGGCTCTCTAAGCATCAGGTTACCCGTCTAGTTCAAGTGGATGTTTTACCATTGGGAGTGCCTTCTGTTACATCTGGCTGTATGTCCTAAAAGTGTTAAGTATTTTAAATTCCCTGAAGCAAGAACAACTGATAATAAGATTATCCTCTCTTCAAAAAAGGACCTTTAAATATTTTCTGAATATATATATGTAGGGCTCTGTCCCTTCTAGAAAGTTTTAAAACTTTTAAAGTAGTAGAAGTTTTTCTGTGAGAGAACTATTTTCCATGTTGCTAGAATGCAGACAGTTCAGAAGTGGAACCTGCCACATTTTTATAATTCATGTTCTCTTGGCTGTAAAAGAAAATTCCTGAAGCAATGGGAGAGGAGCTGTAACAAAATTTGGCCAAATTACTTGTTAAATAGAATACCTAATAGTTAGCTTTATAGCATATATCAAAAGTGATGTATAAAATAAGAACTACCTATTGAAAGAGGATATGCAGTAATACTTCTGAGGTTTAGAGAGATTTTTAATAAACACAAAAGCATAAGAGGAAACTTTGGTTCTTAAAGGTGTAAGGTAACAGATCACCCTGACCTTTTAGATACATGACTACAGCAATTAATACAACTTCCATGTCAGTGAACTGGGAGCAGAGTTACAGACCTATCAAAAGCTGAGGAAGGAAAGAAGGACAAAATGTTTTTGTGTTATTTAATATTTGGGTGTTTTGTTCACAACACAGATTTTATTTCTGTTTCACTGTGTTAATAGTACTATAAAGCTTTCTTGTTGCCAAAACAAAAAGAAACTGCAGCAGTGAAATGAGAAATATGTTGCTGTGGGTATTGGGAATGTCTGTGTCAGTTAAAGGCATTTTTTCCATCTCAATAACAGGAAAACACAGAATAACATACATAGTAAACAGGTCTGTTTCCCAAGGGACATATTTTGTCATTAGATACCTGGTTTGTTACAATGGCGTATGCCATGCCCATGGTCATCCTGACATTTAGACAGTACTTGGGAGTAGCAGGAACAGTAGACCAGGACTTGGCTGTGTTCATATCCATTTTCTGTATCCTCACAACTGAGGGGTATTAAAGGAAAGGTCTGCTGCACATCTTGCTGAAGCAGACCTGATACCTGGAAATGCCAGAATTCTTCTTGCACGTAGCTAAAAATCTTTGTTGTGTGGTAGAGAGAAACCCACCATTTCAGCCCAGTGAGCACTCAGTTCACTGTTGGTAATAGGCTACTCTGGATGCGTTGAACAGTGAAAACTGCTGTTTTCATTTGGCAGACTCTGTATTTATTCCCATAGGCCGTCTCGTCCTGTTATTCTCATTGCGTGTCCCTTCCTTTCTCCTGTTCTTTCCCTTCTTTCGTTGTCCTCCTTCCCTACTCTTTAACTTTCTCCTTTTACCTTTTCTCTTTCCTCCTGACCAACATACCAAAGGCTGTTGATAAGCCAGTATCTCTTTTGTATGCTGTATACATTGTCCATGTTTTTTGTTTTGATCTCTTTTTGGAATCAAGGGTCGATAGGGCAAAGAGCGTTTCCAAATTATATGGTAAAATGGTAGGACCCTGTAGATGTTACCAAAATGTAAACAATCACTTGAATAATTATTCCTCTATTTCTTGTTGTCTAAAAGTCAGAAATCTATGATTCATTGTGAATGCACAAGACATCTCTCTGGATACTGATATTGTTGGTTAGAATATGTTGAACATATTCTAAATGCCACAACCATAAATTAAATAAGAGGTATAATAAGAAACCATATGAAAACAGAGTGACAGTCACACAGTTATTGTGGTGGTCTTTGTTAGTTGTCTCATCAGTGTTCATATCAGAAGAATGTAGGGTAAGAAATGAAGCTGCTTATATATATAGGGAGGGAAACTTTATCTCAAGCATTTCTAAGTCCATGTCTGTGGCATGTGCAGTGGAACAAGTAGACGTACAGGGTGGTATTCACCTGCCCTGCTTTAAGGTTTCAAACACTATGTATTTGTGATGTCATTAGTTATCATAAGCTGCCTCACAGACAGCATGGAAAGATGAAGGCAGCTTCAGAAGCAAATTTATTTGACTTAAATATTTGCAATGGGATGAGGTGAGCAGCGCTCTGGTAGGGATGGTTTCTTCCCAGTGACGATAAACAGACCCTGGATGGCTACCTTGTATTCTATTATCTAACTTTCAGACACTGAAATTTAGGTGATACTGCTGTCATCTGTGATTACCTGATTTATATGCACTTTTTGGAGAACAGAGAAAATATTCAGGCCTAGGGCTAGTGGAACATTTTGACAGGTTTTTTTTTTTTCTCCTTATATGGTCTCGCTGCACACAAACTGCTTCACAGCACAGTGAAAATAAGGGCAATGAGGTCTACATGGAACAATCAACTGAGTGCCTTTCGGCACTAACAGATGTTCAGTAGTGACTCTGATTTTGATTTGCTTAGGATGCTCTCCCCTGCTTTCTACAGCTGTGTGCCCACCCCACTGCTATACAACAAGAGTACCTATAATAACGGTAGCAGAAGGGATTGTGTTTCTGTGTCTCAGTGACCTCAAGGGCCATATTGATAAATCAGGGCATATTGATAAATGTTTGATAAATATGCATTGTACTTGTATTTTATGTCTGTATTGGTGTAACCACAGCACAAACACGTTATCTGTCAGAGAAGCAGGGTAGTCTAGTGCAGTGGTCTCCAAAGCGAGGTTTGCACAATCCAGTTGGTGTTCAAGACAATCCATTGGGGTGCAGGAAATTTTTTTTTGTAGTATTAATAAAATGAAAAAGTAAATTTAACAGTAGTGCTTATTTCATCTTTATTTTATCCTTTTAAATTTTTATTTCTGGGTATGTTTGTAATATTATTACAATATTAATAATAGCAACAGTATATTATTTTTAATAATACAGTACTACATGTATATAGTTTATAAATAAATAAATATTGAGGTGTGTTGCCAAAAAAGCTTGGAGACCACTGGTCTAGTGGATATGATAACCTTTAAACTTTGACAGCAAGATTTGCTAGAGGACATCTGTCAGAGGCCTTCATTGTGTTTTTGATGGTTTCATGAAACTAAAGGCTTTTGCTCTGCTGATTTCATCTGATGCAGGAATTGGCTCCTGTTTATTTGAGGTAAATGCTACCTTGAGCAATGTTTTCCACCATTTAGTGGAAAACATGATATGGCTTCTAATGGAGTCTAGAGAGAGCAGAATGTAAGCATGTTAGAGGTTTTAAAATATATTTAGAAAGCATGAATTATGAACAAACAGATCTTGCTAAGGATCCCCTGTTAGGAAATTTTAAAAGTAACAACATAGTCACCTTATTGGCAGGGTTTCCTGTGGGACAGACAAAATTGATTGGGAGGCTACCTATGCCTCCATCATTTTGGACAGACAGTTGGGCTTGGATCCTAGTGTGTGTTTTGCCAATGGATTTTATCCTCTTAACAACACAAAACTACATACCTATAGTGCTTTGTGGATTTCAGCTGCATAAAACCTGGTAATTAATCTTTTTTTACCAGATTATGAGCTGTCATAAATTATTTATCTTTAGTTTCAAGCTTGGGGACTAGTTCTGGTCATGCTGGAATCAAAAAGTCTAGTAAAGGCCCATAGGAAGTGTTATGTGTAGTTCTGATAAAGTTTCAGAAGATGTCAAGAGACATCAATGAAGCATCTTGGAGAAGGAATAGGAACAGCACAGTGGTGGTGTAAAGTGTGGTAAGTTGACGCTGAACTATTTGTGAGTCTGCCTGTGTAGGAGGAATTGTCCTGTTTAGCCAGCAGCAGAGCTGGTCAGTTCCAGTTTCCAACTGGAATAACTGTCAAGATCATGTTACATAAATTTCCTCTATTGTAGTGTAGGAATAGACCACACTTTTAGTAACAAGGGAGATTGTACTTTCATACCATTTTTCCAATCTAGTCATAAAATTTTTAGAGCCGTTTTGGATCTTTGAATGTGGTTTGCAGGACTGATTTTCGGTTCCTCTGAGCACCTGAATGTTCAAATTAAGTCTATGGGAGTGGTAGAACTAAGCATGTCTGAAAATCAGTTCCCAGAGGTTCTTCATGTATCAGTCATTACTTTTTTCTTTTCTTTGGAATTTCTTTTTTGAAGACTAGATACAACAGGACTGCTTTTCTGATGCAGAGCAGTGACCCTGTTTTATCAATAATCAACTATTTAAAGCTGCGTGATGTTGATGTGACTCAGTAGCCATTTTCCTAGAATGATAGACATTATTCTTGGGTTGTACTTGGAAACTAAACATCTGATAACCTTTCCTAAGGTTACTGCTGAAAATCTCCCAGCTCTGCCTTCAGACCTGTCCAAATTTCTTAATCGTGCTTTTCAAGACTTGAAGGATGATATTCCTCTGGGAGAGGTGCAAGCTCTCCAGCAAGTATTGCCATTTCATAATTTCATCATTGTGCTGGTTTTGGCTCTGACAGAGTTAATTTTCTTCTTAGTAGCTAGTATGGTGCTGCATTTTGGCTTTGTGCTGAAAAGAGTGTTGATAACACAGGGATGTTTTAGTTACTGCTGAACAGCACTTACACAGAGTCAAGGCCTTTTCTGCTTCTCACTCCACCTCACCAACAAGTAGACTGAGGGTGCACAAGAAGCTGGGAGGGGACACAGCTGGGACAGCTGACCCCAACTGACCAAAGGGATATTCTGTACCATATGATGTCATGCTCAGCATATAAATCTGGGGGAAGGGGGGGACGTTCAGATTTATGGCATTTGTCTTCCCAAGTAACCATTCCGCATGATGGAGCGCTGCTTCCTGGAGATGGCTGAACACCTGCCTGCCAATGGGAAGTGGGGAATGAATGCCTTGTTTTGTTTTGCTTGCATGAGTGGCTTTGCTTCATGTATTAAACTGTCTTTATCTCAACCCACGAGATTTTTCACTTTTAGTCTTCTGATTCTCTTCCCCATCCCACTGGGGAGAGTAGGTGAGCGGCTGTGTGGGGCTTAGTTGCTAGCTGGAGTTAAACCATGACAATCATTCAAAAGCCACCTTAACAAATTATGAGGGGACATAAATTTAGCGCATCATTTATAATACTACAGTAACAGCCTGGACGCATGCTTTTGCCCTAAATGTGATGTAACTTGTCTCTGGAGCATGTATGTGAGTATCTGTTGCAGAGCAGTGGCAAATACTTTTTACATTAATGTACCAGCATATCTGATTTTAATTTGTCTGTGTTGCAATTCCACAGATAACCAAATTACATGTATAGTCCTAGCCTGAACTTTTTCTGTGTGACTGTTTTTTCATACTGCTTTAACTCCTTTGGTTTTAGTGTCATGATGGCTTGGTTTGCACTCTAATGTTTGCCTGGCACAGTTGTCATCTTGAAGTGAGAAAGTCATGCTTCTTCTGCTTCTGTACTGGAGTGCACTGGTATCATAGGTATGAGAATCTGTAGCATAGATAACACAAAACAAAATGGGGAACACAGACTGTGAGATAGAAAGAATCTTAATAATGAATAAAATACGCATTAAAACAAGGAGTAGCAAATGCTATTGTTGCTTTTCTGAGTTCTGTTGGAGGGTATTTATGATGTACGCTTGGTTGAAATGTTTATGGTTTTGGTTTGCAAGTGTGCTCAGGGATCTCACATTTCATGTTAACAAAGTTAATCTGTGTATGAAATGTACTGCTTATAAAGAGAGAGGAGATAGGGTTAATGTCATCTGGGGAGGGAAGTGCATCATAACTTGCCAGTTTTGTTCTCCCAGTCTGTTCTGAGCCACTTCTAAATCATCCCAAACCAAGAAAGATCTTTGCGCTTATGTTCTTAAAACCGTCATGAGTCAATCAAACTGCTTTTTTTCTTGGGTTGCTTCATAAGATTGCAGTCTTGTCTTTTTATATGTTAATTCCATGAGACAGTTTTAGTTCTTTTTTACTCTTAATAATGGCCAAAGGTTTCAACCAAATTTGGGATCTTCACATATTACTCACTGTATTGATAAACAGAGATTGTCCCTGCCCTAAGACTTCATAGTGTATGGAAACAGGATGTGAATTATTATACATGATGGTGGGACTGGGGAAAGTAAATTATGGTAATGAATGTAGAGGAATATAAATCACTCTGCATTTCAGTAGTTTCATTTTAGTTAATGTATAGGTAGATAATCTTTTCTACTGAACAGATTGGCATTGATAATCAACAGATTATTTCACAGGTGGTGTAGCAAA
This sequence comes from Strix uralensis, assembly GCF_047716275.1. NCBI lineage: Eukaryota > Metazoa > Chordata > Aves > Strigiformes > Strigidae > Strix > Strix uralensis. The sequence goes on from NC_133976.1 coordinate 23,646,986, forward strand.
AGTGTATATTGAGAAGGTCTTCCAAAGGGAGGAGGGAGGAAGTCTGATGGATTTTTCAGAGATAGTCTTGCCTTGTGGAGAAGGAAAAAATATAATAAAAAGTTGACTGAAACATTTCTTCGTAGAGGGAGCTTTTCAGAATGAACAGCAGAGTTTGTATTTCTTGATGGAGTTGAGATAATATTAAAAAAATATTCAGTGCCCTTTTTTCAGAAGGTAAAGACTTTTGCTGTTTTGACTTGAACCTGACTGGCGAAAAAGGTGGCATATTCTGCAGTCATTACTGAAGCCTCAGGATGATCTGAATCACAATATGGGCCTTGCAGTGGAAATCAGTAGAGAAACTCTAGTTCAGATAGGTTTTGTACTGCATTGTAAGACAGTATTTGACATATGACATATGGTTTTCTATAGAAAATTTTAAAACTTTATTACTAAAAAATAATTTATTGTCATCAAGCTCAGTAAGGAAATTGCAAGTAAATAAAGGAAAAAACATTCTGTTTGTTCAAGTTGCATTAGCAGAGAAGTGACAAAAGTAAGATTTGAAATAAAACAAAATTGTTGAGCTGTAGAGCTTTGTCAAGGTATTACATTGGTTAATACTATCACCACATCAAGAAATGGCTCTAAAAAAAATCCCTGGAAAATCTGTTTCTTAGACTATGTTGACTGTGGAGCTTTTTTCATATTTTATAATAATGCACGCCTCCAAAATGTGAGGTTTTCATAGCCCAAAAGTAAATGAATGCTCAGAAACTGTTTTGCAACAGTAAAAATGTGACTCTGATTATACATTGCAATTACATTTGGTCTTCATGGAAATGAGTATGCAAAGGTTAAAGTGTTCTGTATTTACTGATGTTAAATAGGATTCTGTGTGACTTCTGAATTTTTAAGTAGGAGGGTGCCAGAGATGAAGAGACTGTCCTCAGCAGTTGGTCCCCTAATTCCCTGCTGTTACTTCAGAAATCTGTGGGTCTCTGGTGTGGCTTTCTTAACTTCTTGCTAACTTAGTGCTGTGCCTGACATGGCCTGGTGAGAAGGACAATGTCATATTGCATGCTTAGTGTGGGCTAAACTCCTCCATTCACACTGAGCCTGAACTTGTCTTGGTGAGAAAATTACTGGAGCAATCCCACTGTTTTTTTGCAATTCAGAAAGGTATCATTGGCTGCAAGTGACTTTGTAATCCTGCTCTACCCCTTTGAATAATGATCTGTCCCTTACTAGAGCAAATCATCTTTATTTTTCCAGGAATGAATGAAAAAAATGGTAATTATGCATTTATAATGTGGTCTTTTTCATGTAAAACCACTGAGGTAGTGTTTCACAGAACTGTACTGGCAGGTTCCTAGAGAAGACTTAAAGAATGGGCAGGAAGGAAGATTGATTATCTGGGGAAAAATAATCCCAAACACCTTCAACAGGAAGAAGATTGATGGAAATCAATAATGCTGAAAAACAGACCTATGGGCAATAATAGACAATTAGATATAAGTTTGTTGGGAAATACGGCAGCAAAAAGTCAAAGCCGTTTAGAACTGCAGCATATTTAGAGGCATCACAGCTAGAAGAGAATGTGATAATGCCCCTTTCTGAGAGCTGTTAACACTAGAGCTAGAAAAAAATGCTACAGTGCTGGGCACTTCAGAACTAGAAAGATGCTAAAAAAAATCAGGGAAGTGCCGCAGATACTAACCACTGTGGTGAAGAACCTCAAACTATTACCTTGGGAAGGAACAATAAAGACTGAAAATTATTTTTGATTAATGCAACTTGAAAAACGTGAATGTATTTTATTTGTGATGATGGTGGTTGTTGTTTTTTTACTCCTTGGAAAATACAGCTTTATAGATTCTGAAAAAAATGTCAATATGACAAAATATTTTTATCAAAATGGAATTTTAATTTTTTTCCATTTATTGCTTCTTTATACTTTAGTTTAGAAACATATATGGTATTATTACATTAACAGAAATCACATTGATACATGGTGTTTTTATTTGCTACATTACGATTTTATATTTTGTGCAGTGGTTTTATATTAACAGAAAAAGGGCAGAATTCAGTGGCTGAAGGAAAGGCACTTAGTGATGTTTAGGTACTTCTGAGGAGGTCATTTTGCCTTCAGCTATGGCTGCCAAAAGATATGGGTCTCCTGTTGCTCCCATGCCACACGTGCCAGGACAGAGTCAGGACCTCAAGTGCAGCTGGGCCAACAGCAGAGTAGGCGCTTGCAGCACTAAAGCAGCTCTGGATGTCTATTTTGTGTGACTGAAGTATACATAAAGCATTAAATAAAATAATTTCAGTTTCTTCTTATTGTTTTAATTTCCATTCTTAAAGAAGATGGCAAAACCCCGCTCTCTAAAGAGCAGAAACTGTCTGTATTTCTGATAGAAACCCAATAAAATCCTAAAAAGATAAAAAAAGTAAGAAAGGTAAAGAATGAAATATAGAATCAAAGGAGGTTAGCTAGGATGTCTAGAAATCAAGGAGGATCTCAATGACTGCTGGAACAACTTTTGAGACCATCTACCTTCTTAGAGTATCAACCTGTATGTTAGCTGCTCAGCTGTCACATGGAAGAAATACTGAAATTAAGTGACCGTTTTATGTTTCACTTCACGCTGTTATGACAAGCTCAGAGCATGCCAACCAAAGCAGACTTCAAAGGTGGATGTACTTCTGCTTTAAGGTGACTAGGGGATCCTTAAGTAGACCCGAGGTAGGAATCTCCCACTGCTGGGCATGCACAGGGTTATAATTGTAGATATGGAAGGAGTTTTGAGCTCTCTGCACTTAGAGGGCTTGGTGTATAAGTTCAGGGGAACTGGTTTTCCTGGTTATTCTTGAGACTATTAAGTGCCTAAAATCTCTATATTTCAAAGATGATGTAAGATGGTCTGGATCCTGCTCTAAGTGACAGAAAAGATGAGGCTAGCCACCTCATCTACAGTTTCCCTTGCCTTTTCACCTGTGATAAATCTGCAGTATTGTTCACTGATTCTTCAACAAGCATGTCTTGATGACTGGAAGTGGCCACCCTAGTGGTATTAGTATATATGTAATAGCCTAATGTGTTGGATGGGAGGAGATTGTAGCAGTGTTACCAGGACCTCAGTGATAAAGACAGGAATCAAGAAAAGGATTTTATGTGCATGTAGACCAGATGACATACTCGTTTGAGACACAGTCATTCAGAGTTATTGTTACATAGCATACTTACCATTTTAGATACTTCTTTCCTTTCCCTCTTTCCTCCCCCCTCATGTACCAGGTAAGATTGTCAATTTAAGAACATCAGTTTTATGGAAAATCCCCCCCCAAAAACTGGATAACATCAGTGAGGAAACAGTATTCTGAGAAAGGAATGAATCACTGAGAAACAAATTGTTCTCTCTCTCTTTCTCTCTGTGTATGCATCTTATGTACACTTAAATTCTCTGTGTGAGTGTACCCTTGAATGTTTAGTCCTCCTTTCTTTAGAGGTTGATACTGATTTTTTTTTAGTGCCTAAAGTAAAGATAATAGATGAACATTAGCAGTGTATAAACTTGTTTTCTTTCAAGTCTTGAGGCAAAATGATTATGATAGAAATTATTTGGACTAAATAGCAATCTGAACTCTGCACTTCAGACCAAAGGATTGATATCTGTTAAATATCTTTAAAAGAACAACATTCCTCCAGCCCAAAACCTTTCTTTCCATGGATGAGGACTGGGGAAGAGGGATAAAAGGTGATGAAAATTGAAATGTCTTTATGGATTTTGCTACATGAAATGTTGTTAATGCAAGGAAGAAATATTTAAATTGATTTAACAACAACAAAAAACCATCAAGATGTATGATAAATTATGACAAGGTGCACAACTAAAGTGTAAAACTGCAATGGGTATTGTACTAAAATGCAGTTACTCTATTAAAAAAGTTTTAATGTACATGACAAAAACTGGAAAAGCACTTGTTTTATTATGTTTTTATGTTTTGTAATGTTCAACATGAGCTTTTTACATAATCAGTATATATCAGACTGTACAATATCAAAGGATGAATATGATTTAGGATGTTTTTTACTTTCATTCACAGTCCGTTCATATTACTTTATGTAACTACATCAGGCTTTAGAGATCTGCAGTGCAGCATACAATTATTTAAGGTGCTTGTAGATCACTCACCATCAACTCCCATTGACATCTCAGCTTCAAGAAGACCTGTAAAATGCTATACATCCCCAGTCAGTCACTGTAATGAGGCAAGGCTAGGAAGCTGTTGAGCCAGTGTTTTTGGAATTTGCAACCTCTCTTTCAATCCTCTTTCAAAGAAACAAGCAAAATTGTATTTGTTTAGTAAGTTCTCAATTTCTATGTCTCGTACTTTTTGTGGTTGAACAAATACTCTTGTATGGCAGGCATGTTTGCAGGACCTATACAAAGACAATCATGTCCTGCATGTGCACACTTGTGGCTCTTGAACAGCACTTAAGCAACACTTGTGGTACTGCAGAACAAGTAGAACAGTATTGATGAGTTAAACCAGGAATCTGGAATGTGGAGAACTTGTTAGGCAACCTGATTATTTGATCTTTCTTTCCAAACCTAATTTAACAGTTTTCACTTGATGAAATTATCAAAGCTGTTTTCTGCAGTGCTGACATTATTTTGATCAGGTTAATAATCTGGGTTATAAAAGTAGTGACCTAATAAATAATATGTGACCTCAGACCCCCAAATGTGATGGCTTAAGCTTAATTATCAAATTCCACAGAAATTTTATTTTTCTCTGTGTGCGTTTGTGCACATAAGCACATACATATGCTACAGGCATTTGCAGATATTGTGAGTTTGTGGATATTGCAAGACTATTCTTCAGAAATACTAACCAGGACTTGAACCTGGACTTTTCATTCCAATATGATGAATGTAAAGAGTTTTTCAAGTCAGACAAAGTACTGAGAAAATCTGTCTGGTTTATAAATAACGTAAAAATGGGTAAGGGTCTGGTGAGACATTAAGCTGTGAGACAATTTAGAGTTCTAGTATGCTTGCTGTTGTCTTTTGCAACTCAATATAAGTCTCTTGCAGTTGAATCCTAACTGCTTTCTCAGCTAGCTCTGCAGAAACAAGAGTGAAGACTATGCCACAGAACTGTGATATTACTCTACAGATGTTTTGTCATATGAAAAAGACTGTATGTGGAGGTAGGATGAGGAAGAGAGAATCTTGCAGTCTAACCTTCATCACCTTACTTCGTCAAGGTGAAAGGCTAATCTGTTCAGGTGGCCTATGAAGTCTGGGAAAGATTTTGTGTCTTCTGGAAGGTGATTCAGTATGGAGAGTCTAGCCTCCTTGATACAAGCCTTACACTGGTATGTAAACTCAGACATTATGGAAAAGATACAGTGTATAACTGGAAGGACTGTAACCAAATGCTGGGTGCTGCACTTTGGCCACAACAACCCCCAGCAGTGCTACAGGCTTGGGGAGGAGTGGCTGGAGAGCTGCCAGTCAGAGAGGGACCTGGGGGTGTTGATTGACAGCTGGCTGAACATGAGCCAGCAGTGTGCCCAGGTGGCCAAGAAGGTCAATGGTAACCTGGCTTGTATCAGCAATAGCGTGGCCAGCAGGGACAGGGAAGTGATCTTACCCCTGTACTCGGCACTGGTGAGGCTGCACCTCGATTACTGTGTTCAGTTTTGGGCCCCTCACTGCAAAAAGGACATTGAATTACTCGAGCGTGTCCAGAGAAGGGCAACGAAGCTGGTGAAGGGTCTGGAGCACATGTTGTACGAGGAGCGGCTGAGGGAACTGGGGTTGTTTAGTCTGGAGAAGAGGAGGCTGAGGGGAGACCTCATCGCCCTCTGCAACTGCCTGAAAGGATGTTGCAGAAAGCTGGGGATGAGCCTCTTTAATCAAGTAATAAGTGATAGGACAAGAGGGAATGGCCTCATGTTGCGCCAGGGAATGTTTAGACTAGATATTAGGAAGTATTTCTTTACAGAACGAGTAGTTAGGCGTTGGAATGGGCTGCCCAGGGAGGTGGTGGAGTCCCCATCCCTGGAGGTGTTTAAGAGTCGGGTCGACATAGTGCTGAGGGATATGGTGTAGTTGGGAACTGTCAGTGCTAGGTTAACGGTTGGACTAGATGATCTTCAAGGTCTTTTCCAACCTAGATGATTCTGTGATTCTGTTTAACTCATTCAGTGAATAAGTTGGTGAAAACTTGTTAAAATGGCCACATGCATCATTTGGCCAGAAACAGAAGAGAGATGTTTTTCCCATGTACAAAGGTAAAATTTGAGACTGGGGGGGCAGGACTTGTTGGATAGAAAGTCGTTCAGGTTTATAGGTAATGGAAAGGATAATGAAGCTGTAAAATAAAATAAAAGCTAGAATGTTCAGGACAAGTCACACCTATAAACAGTATTAGTGTAATGGTTTAACCCCAGCTGGCAACTAAACCCCACACAGATGCTTGCTCACTCCTCCTGGTGGGATGGAGGAGAGAATCGGAGGGTAAAAGTGAGAAAACCAGTGGGTTGCGATAAAGACAGTTTAATAAGTAAAGCAAAAGCCACACACACAAGCAAAGCAAAACAAGGAATTAATTCCCCACTTCCCATTGGCAGGCAGGTGTTCAGCCATCTCCAGGAAAGCAGGGCACCACCGCACGTAGTGGTTACTTGGGAAGACAAACACCATCACTCTGAACATCCCCCCCTTCCTTCTTCTTCCTCCAACTTTATATGCTGAGCATGACTTCATATGGATATGTCATATGGTACAGAATATCCCTTTGGTCAGTTGAGGTCAGCTGTCTCCCCTCCCAACTTCTTGTGCACCCTCAGCCTACTTGCTGGTGAGGTGCTGTGAGCAGCAGAAAAGGCCTAGACTCTGTGTAAGCACTGCTCAGCAATAACAAAAACATCCTTGTATTATCAATGCTGTTTTCAGCACAAATCCAAAAACCAGCCCCATACTAGCTACTAAGAAGAAAATTAACTGTTAGAGCCAAAACCAGTGCAGTTGGTCAAACACAAAAGATGGATGCACTCAAGCCACATGAAGTTGAAGACATTTAAATGCAGGCCAATACATAAAGAAAAGTGTGTCCAGTAAGGTGCTTTGGCTAAGTGGGCTAAAGACATCATTAAGTATATAAATGAAGTCTTAAGTAGAACAGCAAAGAGATTTGTTAGTGAGAGTAATATTGCAAGAGTGTGTTCAGTTTTGAGGCCTGCAGTTAAAACAAATGTCTCAGAGAAAGAAAAATTTTAAGAGCTGGAAAGTATATCTTGTGACGGGAAACATAAGGAGTTCACTTGACGAGAAGGTCAGGACATGATTTGAACTAGTCTGTGTGTCTCTCCTCTGGAGGAGAAGATTTTCTTTGTAGAATGAAAGGTATTACAATATTCCATAGCTAAAACGTGCTGGGCAAATTCAGAGAGAAAAATTTTGTTTACCAGTCGTATTATCTAAGGAAAAGTTCAGCAAATAATGTAAGATAGTTCCACTGCTAAATACTGTCAGCCAAATCTGGAGATTTTTCTAGTTGAAAGGTTTAGAGCATTAGTGATGTGGTAACTGTTGAGCAAAAAGCTGATCTCTGCACCTGGGAATTCAGAAACTAAGCAGAAAACAAAAGAAAGTAGAAATTGCCAGTTCAACCTAAAGGTATGGGTTTGAATTAGAAACTTCTAGGTGATATAAGGTATATTGTGCAGGAGATAATACCAGGTGTTAGTAATAAGTTCTAGATATTCTGTAAAATCAATGAATTACAGGTCAGAATAGGAACTGAATGAAAAAAATAATATAAACCTTTTCATTTTACAAAACGTCTGACACTGGCTGCTGAAAGAGAAGAGTGGTCAGACATGAAAGAAAAATGTTCTGATCGTGTAGGCTCTCTAAATAAAGCACTGTTAGGGCTCCTTTACTGAACCCTCCTTCACTGAATACAAGCAGAGTTCTGTTGTAACAAGTGGATCATCACTTCCAGAGCTCTTCTGTAATCTCTTAAACTGGGCTCATTATACACCTAGCAAAAGAAAAGTGTGTCTGGCTTCTTTCTGCAGCTTCAAAAAACCTAAAAAATAGTCTCTCTTCACTGCTGAGGTTTTTGTTTTTCTTGACAAATGGTGAAGCAGCAGTTTTGAAAACTTCTGTTGGGGCTCGTTTCTTTTTTAGTTCTCATCACTGAATTTTTTTAGTTTTTTCACCAAGAGCAGAGTGGAATTGCTGCTCTTAAAATGGTAGCAAGAGTGGGCACTCTCCACTTCACAGGCTGGTGGTTGGAAGGCTGTCCTTGGTCCACCTGACTAGAAATGAAGGTTGAAGGAGCGATAGAATATTAGTGTCCCACTTGTTGCATATTTTATAGAAAAAATGTCACTTTCACCTTTGAAAGTGACAGCTGCAACTGTATTTTGTGGAAAGCCCTGTTCTGTTAGACTGGAAATGCTCTTATGGTTCGAACCCCTTGAGGGACTTTAATGGGAATCAGAATTCAGGTTTGATTTTAATGGAGTTTTTGTTTGACATAGATGCTGAGCTATTTAAGCCTGTCGTAGGCAAAAGCAGAAGTGGGGCTCTAGGCAGCAGGGAACTGTAATACCTCTAACAATGGCATCTATAGGGTTGAAGTGAATGCAGAGGTAAGGAAATGTTTTCTTCAAGCTTTCTGGTTTAGGTTTAAAAATAAATTCCAAGTGAGACACCAAAATGTAGATTAGATCCTGCCATTATGGTTAGATTAGGTAAAACAATAGGAGGTATGTCATAAAGAACACACAATGAGAATAACGTGTCAGATGATCAAATAGATGGTTTTTCTTTTTTTCTTTGGATGTATTAAATTTAATAGGAATTAGGAAATTAATTAACAAGTAGTCCTGTGAAGAGGCATATTTTAACTGATATGGTGCACAGCTAAGAATAAGGTGTATGTATTTGACTTTTTCAGTGTGATAGAATTACATGTGTCCAGTCATTCACAAAACCAGTGCCTAAGTCATGTGGAAAACATCACAGAGGTGAAAATATGAATTTAAAACTCCATTGCTTTGCTTGTAGTTTTACCCAGATTGACACATTATCAAAAGCATCCAGTCTTACTCATTCTCTTACTTGTGTGGGCTTTATTGATCAAATGTTTATGGAAGTAAACACAGTCAGTTAAAGAGGACAATGAATTAGTTACTTGATGTCTCAAGATGCTGATTTCTTCCTGGAATATGCTGATTAACTGCCACCCACTCCCCAGTTGCCAGTAAGAACTGAGTGCTGTTTCCATCCAGAACATCCTCAGTACCCTGCTGGATAGGGCCATAACATGGGGAACCTCTTGCAGAAAATATCATTGTGACTTGGCAAGAAATTAGTAATATAATTGCTTTCTAGTGATTTAATTTCTGTTCAGGAAAATTGGAACCATGAAGTGTTGCTTTGATATGCTGCCAGGTATTAACTGTCTAGGCATGAAAATATAGCATTTAGCCACATATTGTATCATCAGAATCTATCCTGGCTATACTGAAATGCAAGGAAAAAAACACGGAAGCTGGAAAAGGAAACAATTGAGCACTAGATCAATGTGAAGAATTAATATACTTTGAAGATGCTGCTAAGTCAGGTTCTCATCGCACTTAATATCTGTGTTTACAGGTTCAATTCGTTGTCTTTTATGACATTACTCATTGTGTATAGCCCATGGAGTACCTGTCCTAGCCTCTCAAATGTAGATTTGCAGTGACATGCAGGCCATGTCTACATGTACAGGTTTGGACAGTTGTGCTTCTGTTCCATCTGTGCTCTCAGACAGCTGGGTGCAAGCCAGCAGCATGTGTTATCATAGCGCTAATCCTAAAATAATAAACCAGGTAACATGGTTCTGTAGTTCTTGGACTTGAGCTGGCATATATCCAGCCAGCTCAGACCTCAAGTGAACAAGTAATGGCATCTGCTTATAAGGATGTGTTTATACAGTGACACAGGATTTTGTGCAGCTTTGCATTCCCAGGATGTACATAGTTGATATTACCTTTGTTTTCTTTCCATCTGTTGTAGAATTTAGGGGGCAAAGGTAGGGCTGCAAAAAAAACCCCCCAACGGTCGTTCACTGATACTGTGCTGACACTAACTCAGCTAATCCTAAACTTTTTATTTTTATGCATTGTACTTGATGTATCATTCATTTTATCTCAACAGCAGCTTTTTATCATTCTTTCTTTCTCTTAGTGGAGGAAAAGGAGGAAGGAGGGAGATCGATAAGCCCTTGGTTATCTTGGATTGTCAATGAGCAGCATATTTCTAGCTCAAATTACTTCAATAGATGTTCTTCTTGGAGATGGCACTTGAATATGTGCACATAAAGACTGCAGATTTTGTTTCTTTTTTCTTTTCAAAAATTGCCTGTTGGTAAGGTTTCTTCAACTGAGACTGATAGAATTGATGAATAAAGAGGCAGTTTAATCAAGGCACATAACACAGCTGCTTGCTTTCTTCTTCTGTAACATGTGGATACAGAGCAGTTTTTCTCAACCAGCTCTAAACTCTGACCTCCTGTGAGAAATTAAGGTTTTCGGCCTTGGGTCTCTTCTGATCAGCAGGAGCTGTCACGGCTGGGTGTTGTTGATGACCTTAAAGTAGTTCTCAACATGGAAGAAGGGGGTTTTTAAAAGGAGTAAAAGAACAAAAATAGGCAGGCAACCAAATCAGTATAGTATGTGAGCTGGTTTACAATCTACTCTACATACCCGTCCATGAGGGTAAACAGTCATCCCTGGAGCAGTAAGGTAGAAGAAAACCTTCTGTGTGTTTATTGCTTGACCTCCTGTTGCAGATAGAAGAAGGGAGTGGGCTAGAGCAGTGGGATGATGCAGTGCCATGTTGCAGGGGGGTCATGACAATTGTCTGGGTGCTGAACCAGGGCTGAGAAGGAAGCAAGTTGCACCAGATGTAGGGCTAGTGCAGATTGCCCAGCACCAGCTCGAGGAACCAGTGGCACTGAGGCTCAATACATGAGCTGCAGTCTGATACCTAACACTGGGACAGAGCTGTCCTTCTAAGCCTTGCAGCAGGGTGGAGTTCGAGAGTGGTGGCAACTGTTTGGAACGTATGGCTTTGTTTAGCACTTACCAAGGAAAGAATCTGTGGGACACAGTATGTAGTTTAAAGATTTTAATCCAGAATTTCCTAAAGGTGGTTGGTGAGCTTGAAATGCTTGATAGTTTCGTGACCAGGAAGTAGCATTTGCTAAATTAGGTAGTTAAGTTTTGGTGAATGTCATATTTCTTAAGCAAATTATTTGACACGTGCTTTTCTCGGGACTTGTTTTCAGTACAGGATTTGTGCTATGTTTTTTATTTGTCTAGATGCAGCCTATGCAGCACAGCATGCTACCTGCTACCAATTGGGGTTTCTGGTAGAACCAGAACATTTTAAAAATGCAGAGCTTTCAGGCAGCAAGGCAAGGAGCAAACAATGAGGCTATTGCCTAGCTGACCAGCTAATTCTTGATAGGTCTTTCAGAACCAGAGCAAGTTCCCTCAACACTAAACTAAATAAAAATCTCTCTTATGCCTTTCAGTAAGCAAGAGCTAAGCAGCATTATTTCAAAATAGATGGTAATGAACTTGAGATGACCAGAGAAAGGTGGATAGGATGGTGAAAAGTTAGGCCACGCTTATAAATGGAGACAGGTTAAAGGGATTTAGATTATTTAATTTAGAGAGAACAGTAAAGAGTGAGATCATAGAAATAGTTAAAAACCATGATGGGTTCCGCTGTCACTGGAAAACCCTTTTCCTTCGTCTAAACTTATAATAAAAGAACTAGTGGATGTTCAGTGAAACTGTTTTGTAGTAAATTTAGGATAAATACCCTTGAAAAAGGTTTGATTTTGAATGAAATATCTAATGAGTGTAATTTACTTCAATGAGAAAATTTAGTCACATAATTTAAGTAAGATTTCAGTGGAAAGGGAATGGATCTGTGAACTACAGCAAAGGCAGTTAAAGATTAGTTCTAGAATAGTTAAGTAAAACTGGGTGGCAGGACAAAGTCTTCTGAATTATGATGCTTATGCATAAGAAAAAGAAATCTCTAATAAAATCAGATGATTGGTCACGCTCAGTATATTCCTTTCTTGTAAAATGGAATACATATTCCCAGGTGTTGTCAGAATAGTTAATGAGACAGTGCTTTTTTTCTCTCTTTCTCTCTCTGTAGTTAAACGACTCACAGTATGGACTTGGAATTTCATAATTTTCCAGTGTGAACTGGACTAATGATTTCATTCCAGAGGCAAGAAGGGTCAATAAAACTACAGAGGGACTCAGCAATCTCCCGCCACATATGATCACTCTTAGTGTGAGTGCTCTGATAGTCAGAGACCTGCTGCATTGGATTACCAACATTAAATACATACTTTATTTTTTATACCAATATACCAATAAATATTGGTATAAATAAATATACCAATGCAAGACCTAGATTGGTTTTGTGCAGATGTAAAACTGTTGACAGTGCACAGTATAAACTGACAAAAATGATTTTAGGCAAGTGAATATACCAAAATACCATCAGAACTGGGATCCTTCTAGAAATCCAAAGAATGTGTATTTCCAGGTGTTGAAAGGTTTTGAGTAATGTCGGAGCTATGAGCAGCAGATGCAAAACTTGAAAGAACGGTCACTACTAATTTCAAATTAGTATTTCAAACTTTACAAGAAAATTGTCTTTGAGTATGGAGGATAAAAGTGCTCTGAGTTCATATATTCTGGTTTGAATTACACTGCATTTGAGACAGTTACCTCTTATTACAGATGTTTATTGTTGCAGATCGTTAATTACCTCTGTCATTAACAAATGACAGTTTTTTAGCCTCATCTTTGCAATAGCGATGAATTAACTCTGTTGCTATAGGATTTGTGAATAATATATAAGAAATAATTTGTGGTGGTTTAGGCCCGGCCGGGACCCGAGACCACGTTGCTGCTGTCCCTCCCCCACCCTCAGACCAGACAGGGCAGGGAGTGACATACAAACCCTGGGGTTGAGATAAGGAAAAATTTAATACAACAGTGTAACAGCAACAAACCGAACAACAACAATAACAATAACAGTAATAACAATGAACAGAACAAGAGATATACTGCTCGGATACAGCAGTGAGGGGACCAAACTGGACAAAAGCTGTCCCTGCTCTTCCCGCGCTTGGGCACCCGGACCTGAGGACCTGACTTCAGCATGGAATCGAATAACCCGTCTAGAGCTCCCTCCCCACTGCTGGGGAAACTTAACCCTATCCTAGCTGAACCAGGACATAATTAATCTAGTTAAAAGCCAAAATGTGCAGTATCTGCAGCAAACCTTTATGAATGAGGAAGGAATCCTATTCAAATGTTCTTGTTATTTTACAATAATGTTCCCCAAATTGCAGATCCTTTAAGAAGTACAAATTAAAGGACATTATTAACATTTACGATGTGTAAATGATAGTTTCTATATATATACTATAAATGAAGTATCCTTTTTGCAAAGATAGACCAGATTTCTAAGGTGTTTAGCAATTTCGTAGTACCTTTATATTCTTTGGTAGGTGCAACCCGTTGGGGTTGCAATTCTAATAACAGTTCTTACCACTGAGCCCCAATTAGCCCAGTTTTCAGATGCAGAAACCCTATGATCTGAACTGCAGTTCACATTGGTGTTTTTGTAACACTTTTTACATCAGTGTTACTGGACAAAAGGTTTAGCCAGGCACAAACAGTTTATTGAAGTGTCAGGCCCAATATGCCTATTAAAGTTTAGTTTGTATGCAGACATTGACCGTGTCTCTGCTGGGACTTTAAAAGAGTGTTGAAGAGCTAGGCATCTGCTTGCCATTTGTGCCCTGAAAATGATGTGTGCATCATATGGCTATCTTTTTACTAGGTATGGTTTTTTCCCTTCTACAACTGAGCAATTTGGATAATCTTTTTCCTACACTTTTTTCTCTCCTTGTATAGAAACATATTCAAAGAGGATGTTTAATGGATTTTATTTATTAATGGATTTTATTTATTTATGTTGTTTCATACTTATTCCCCTTATTAAGATAACATTGTTGTTGGTTCCACAAGCCTGTAGTAGGTACCTTGAATTATAGTACAAATGAATCAACAAATGCTTTTTTTGACAGAAGCCTTCACAACACAAGCAGGGAGATTTTTTTCCTTCGCAGAAAATTAATTTTAAGGTCTGTATGAAAACTTTTCCATGAAGTTGAGTTATTAATTTTAAATGTGATTTTTCCCTGATGTTATTCCTTAGATTTTATAACATTCACTGAAAACTCATTTTTTAACTTGGCTTGAAGGGGGTTCAAACCCGTACTCCTTAGCACTGTTATTTCTGACATTATTGCACAGTTGAAGCTAGGAGGAGGCAGTAGATGCATATTTCATGTGTTTTCTGTCATAGCTTGAGAAAATCTGAAAGCTGTTGTCAGAGAAGACGTAAGTACTACAACACTCAGGTTAACACACTAACTCACCCTAAGGCATCCCAATTAAGGAAAGTTACTGTCCCCATTATGAAAGTCATTGCCAATGAGTGTTGCTGGACTTAAATGTGTTCACTGGGAGACATCCTGATTAAGCAGATCTCCTGAGTGTGTATCCTAATTAAATAGTGCATCTAATAATAGATGTTGCAACAGGTCACTGCCTGGGTGACAGGATATTCCTTCTGAGCAGAAATCTTGAAATTTGGTTTATTCATTTATAAACCTCTGAGCACAGGAAAAAAAATCACCCTATATAGTGAATTATGAATTTCTCAAAAAATGTTCCAATTACTTTATTGGGTGCTGTGGTTTAAACCCAGTTGGCAGCCATACACCACACAGCTACTCGCTTACTCTCCGCCGCCTCAGGGAATGGGGTAGAGAATTGGAGGGGTAAAGATAAGAAGACTTGTAGGTTGAGATAAAAACAATAATTGAAATAAAATAAATTTAAAACAAGAGTTATAATAATAGTAATAATAGAATATAAAAACAAGTAATGCACAGTGCAATTGCTCATCACCCACTGACTGATGCTGAGCCTGTTCCTGGCTAGTAATCCCAGAGGAGAGACAATCTTGAAACTGCAATCCCGGAAGAGCCCCAGCTCTTAAATCTCATGCCAAATCCCATACTGAATCCAAAACACAGCACTATTCTAGCTACTAATAAGAAAAATGAGCTCTATCCCAGGCGAAACCAGGACATTGGATTTAATGCATTCACAGAACCTTTTAAAGAAGTTAGAGAGAAGCTTCCAAATTTGTGATTAATTATGACATAGATTAATAACAGCAATTTTAGCCAAACAAATTGACACAAATTGGTGAAGACATGGTTGTCAATAGGTGGGTGGAAAGGATTGCTTTTACTAATACTACATGTTGGGAAATGATGAATAGGTGACATATCTCAGGTAGTAAAATCTTTCTTTGTTATATTTATAGAATTGCGAAGTAAAATTTCGTGAAGGAAAAAGTATTGGACATTCAGAGCAAGATATAATGAAATCTCTATGTTTTGAAACTTTCACTGGATGTCACACCTATCTGTTACTGCCAGCTCCTGAGCAGCGAGGGAGAGGACGATCCATATGCTACCAGGAGGCTGAGAGCATCCAGAAGCAACACCAGCCCCAGTGGGCTGCGGAGAGGTTTCTGAGCAGTCAATGGGGATTGTGCAGAGTTCCCTGTCCCTTCCTATGCTGCTGAGTAGGCTGAAGTCAAACCTGACATCAAAGACCTGTTTGTGGGGGAGAGTTGTTTAAAACTCTCTTTCTTTCTAAACTGCTTTACCTAATTGCTTTGAATTTTCTCTATATAAAAAGTTAATTATCGTAGATTAAATTCTTATGATCCTAGCCTGTTAAGTCTGAGAAACTAATGATCTGTTTTTATAACCCTGTTACATAGAGAAGTTTTTGATAGGTCCACCCAAGGCTCTGCCTCATGAGGGAGGAAGGGGGGATGTCTCTTTCCATTCCCAGAGCTTACGCTTATAACAGTTGTCTGGAAGACAAGAAAGTAGAAACAGGAGGAAGAGAGAGAGAGGAAGTTAGAAGCTGTAAAAGCATTTCAAAGACAGAGTGGTAATGGAAAAATTAAAAAAAAAATTAAATATTGAAATGTAGAAGTGTTTTGAAGTAAAAAACCCCCAAAGTGCAACAAAAATAAATAATAAACAGTAGATGAAAAAAAGTCCCAACATTAAGCATATATCTTGTGAGCATTTAATAACCAGTTGTGAAAGGAAGAGTGAGATGTAGTATCAAGATGGGAAGAACATTTTGTGCATAATATGCCATGTCAACAGCTATGTAATAACACTTCTAATTTTTACCATTTTGTCATCTTGCATGTGATTTCCTTCTTAAGATCACACTTAATCTCTTTTACGTGGATTTGTGGGTTTGTTTCAAGAATTGTACCTTGCAATATTGATATCAAATATTCTCGCCCTTGAGAATTCAAGTGGTATCCTTTAATGAACTGAAGAAGCTTCATTAACTTTTACAATTCTTATCTTGCTGATCAGAAGAAAAATTTGGAAATGAAGAGTTTTAAAAATCATCCATGTTATCAGACATTGCGTATTGTCATTTCTCCCCTCCTCATATTCAGGTGGTAAGGGAGATTAAGAAGAAGCAATATTCTAAGCATGAGAATTGTCAAAGTTGGCCTTCATACCTGCATGTGCAGTTTTAAATATAAACATGCTGTATTTTTCACCTTTCTTGTCACACATACATGAGAGCAAATATTTGTATGTAAATAACTGTAGATGAAGAAAAGCTGGTTTTACAGATGTATTATGTATATTTGTCTACCATATAAGGTGCCTTGGTGTGTCTAACATTAGGTTTCTACGTCTTGCTGTTTCTGTGATTATTCTTATGGAACTATTTCACACTTTATTACATTCTTTTCATGCAGTGTCTCCTGACAGTCACCTTACTCTTTTACTGCTAGAATTATGTGTTGGACCATTCAACACAATGTCTACAGTTCCTTCCTCTGTAATTCCATACTGCAGAAATAACCACACCCATTGTGATCATCAGTAGGGCCACTGGAGAATTTATAGTAATTTACCTTAACATTTGGAAAATGTATTTTTTTTCTTTACTGAAAATTACTCAGAACCCAAATTGAGAATTCAGAGTCAATTAAGAATTAGATATGGTGTTGTTTTAAAGACTGATTCAGATGCAAAATCCAGTCTAAGATTCAGATTCAAGTTTTTGTTTTGGATTGGGTTCAGATTCTGGTATCTTCAAGTGCTCAGATACAGTGTTATGTAGCTGGTAAGTAGAAGCATTTAATCCATATTGATTACAATTACAGCTAAGGCCCAGATTCTTCCCACCTCATTTTAGGTATCCTTACCTGTCTACATATGAGAGAGAGAGAGAATTGTTGAGATTTTGGGTGGGTTGAGATGCCTGTGGACAAAGTCTGTCATTTTTATATGGACAATGAAAAGACAAGAATGATATGGGCCTTGGTGTAGGCATCTACTTTGTTACATACTTAAAGTTAGACTGGGTGGTCCTTGGGACTGTGGAAACAAATGAGTATTTAGTTTGCATCATTTCAAAAGAATAAAAGAGAAGTGAAGAAATCAAGACTGAAGTAAAAGGATATCTGATGGGCAGATTTACATGTTTTATTGGCTTGAGAACATGAGCAAACAAATTGCCCAACATTTGGTGAAATATGCCATAGATGTAATGGAAAATAATTTTTCAGAGTTATGTTAGTTATGCAGTTCAGCTAAGAATGTCTGTGGTATTTGACATGCTGGTAGGTAGACTAGTTGCTCATTCTGTTCACATGCTGTTGAGTTTTAGTTCTATCAATTAGTTAAGCTATACACATTTAGATCTTTTATGAACTAAAATTTTCATGCTGTTGATACCTGTAGGAGTCTGGGCCGCGCTGGGAGAAAGTTAGTGCAGACAGAAGAATGCAAGGACGAAGACAAGGCCAGCAAAATAAGGCTGGCAAAAACATACAAGATAGCAGATAAGTGAGAAACACCTGTGGTCAGCAAAAGCACACAAGTCTGAGCAAAACAGGGTATGAGATAAGGGAGTTTTGGCAAGTTTTGGGCTTTACGTGCTAATTGCAATTAACCAATGCAAATGCTTGTAGAGGCGCGTGAACAGCGCGTGTGGATGACCTGTAGCCTATTAGAAGATAGATGAGTGCGTGTACGGAACTTAGTAGAGTATAAATGTAACCAGAAAAGGAATAGAAAAAAACTAGAACAATAACTACAATAAAAAAGATGGACGACCTGATCATCACATTGGTGTTGCGTCGTTTCTGTTCCCGCATGGAGAAATAAGGACCCCAGCTAATGGTGACCCCGACAGATACCTTTCTCTTTCACAGATGTCTTGAATGTGGCCTATTGTACTCTTGTTTTACTAAAACAAGGCAGGAAAGTTATTGCATTTTAGTTCTTTCTTTTAGTTTACTCTTTTACAAGATTGTGATGTCCAAGGAGTTCCCTTTTTAACTGACATGAAAAGGGAATTTCCTCATTGTCCTGACAGGCTTATGCATCATATACTACATGTGGTGGGAAACAGGGTGAAGTTTGTATTGTTGATACAGGTTTGATCCTCTGCTGGGAACTACATTCTACCTGAAAATGAATAAAAAATACAGTTGAAAAGGTATGGGTTAAAATCTATTAAAATAGTATTTTCTAGAAACGTGAATCTGTGGGGGTAGTGAGCAATTAGACTGAGAAAATTCAAAGGATAGGTACAGTACAGTATAAATTTTATTACCCTTTTAGCCTGCAGACATCAGAAAATCTTTTTGTGTGCTTTTCTTTTTTTTCCCCTAAAAAGGACAGAATTTTGCGCTCTGTACAGAAGGACATACTGTAGTTCACAATGTGATGAGGCATTCTCTGAAAAACTCTCCATTATAGGGCTACTGGTTTGAGAAGGAACAGAACATCTTTATTAGAGTATCTAAAGTAGCCAAATTAAATTCAAATCTTTGATCAACCCGTCTTTAATCTGATCATTTCTCTAATAGAAAATCTTAACATTTAATTATAGAGGCTTACATTAAAGTATTAAATACCAGAGCGTTCTACTGATCTTTTCTGTGTGGCTTTGAAGAATGGAAATCTTGCTTCTTTTGTAACTGTCATCAGAGAACTTTTGTTATCTTCCTTGTCTTCATAAAGCAGGCAATTTGTCCATGAATCTTCTTTATGCACAAAAATTAGCTGCCTTTTCTTAACTTTTTAATCTTATGGACTGCTTTTTATCCTGAAAATAAGAGCTAGAATTCAATAATGACAATTTTTTAAAAGTCAGAGGTCAGGAGTGACTAGAAGAAATTATTTACCAAAGAGTTCTCAGTAAAGTATTCTAAAGTAATAAAAGAATAAAGGAAAAGGGGTGTGGGAGAGGATTGCAATTTCTTTGTGGATGGACATTTATTATCTGCACAAAGAAAAATGTTGCAAGACATTTAACAGCACAAGGGATGCTGTTAAACACAGAAGTGTCACACCAAGTTGCATTCCACTAGTGGGAAAAAAGGTCACATTCGCCTTTCCCTGCTCCTTGGGGGCCTGAACATATGTCCTCATTCAGCTGTTGCTTGGGTCAGTTAGGAGGGTTATAAGCCCAGTTACCTGGGTCACTCTTCCCCTTCATTCTCTTATGTAACAAACTCAGCTGCTCATGGTATTGTGTCCTGATTGTAGTGAATTCAGATGGAGCTGGGCAGTGCAAGTAATGTTAATAATAGTTTACTATTACCTGAGTTACGACTATAGAAGCTTTTGTAGCTTGCATCATGCATTTGGGTTGAGGTATTATTACTGTGCCACTGCAGAAACAGCTGCACTGGCAGATCAGAAAAGGCAGTGTGCATGCAAGGGGTGCCTGTGAGGCTGACTGCAGATGGTGATCCCATCCTCTGGAGTGGGGCAGACTGTGTGGTTGCTGCCATGGTGCTGTGGTGCTTCTGGCTCCTTGAAACATAGGTTCAGATTTCTTTGGGCTATTTGCCTCCTCCTGGATATGTACATGCTTTCAAGGTTCTTCTTGTCTTACTACATTTCAAATGTTTCTGACATCAAAATGTGTAGCTAATAGTATGAAGACAATCACTGGAGAAACTGAAGCCATGGGTAGAAGAGATATGTCTAAGTCACTTTGCTATGTCAGTGTCATTTTCATTAATATTTTGATGAGACCTTGCTATTATGAATGACAATAATATTAAGGAGTGTTGTGTTATGTAGCATTCCTGGTGGGACTTTCTTTATACATCTTTTCACCTGAGCCATGTCACTTTTATAAGTTTCTACATACTAACCAGGAAAGAAGAGCAGAAGGCATCTAAAACATTATCTAATGTTTTTTCTCTCCCCTTCCTTCTCCCACTCTCTGCCTTAGAAGTATTGGTTCCCCAGAGGTGTGCTTTCTGTTAATAGGTGTTGAAAGAATGAAGTAGGCTCTGGAGATGAGTTCGGATAGTAATTTAGAGGGTATCATAAACTTTTTTTAGTCTGAGTTTTGAACTGTTTTTCACGTCTCCTGCACATTCTGGAGTGATTGGGATAGAAAGAACTTCAAGAAGTTATTTATTCTATCTCGCCCACAGCAAGATTGACAAGACCTGTAACACTTCAAGGTAGATTTTTATTTATGCTCTTAGATACCTCCAATGACAGGTGTGACACAGCTCTCCCAAGCACTCTGCTTGAGTGTTTTAGCTGCCCTGGTTCTATGGATGCTTTTCCTGTTTCTAACCTGAATCTGTCTTGCTGCAATTTAATCTCATTACTTTGTGCCCTTTATACCATGGGTGTACAGAACATATCCCTGTTTTTTGTGCAAGATATTTCATAGAACATTGCATTTCCTCTGTTACTTATTATTGTGAATTAGAAGATAGGTGTAAGCTTTTTAAGTATGACTAATTTGACTGGAGAATTATTGACTTAAATGTGAGAAGAAAAGAACAGTAGTCAAGATATCTGCTAAAACCAGGAGACTTACATGGCCATTTAATGATAAGGAATGTCAGTGGAAACATAAGATACTGCTGTCTGTCAGAAGCCTGCATGATAACAAATGCTATTAAGAGTATCTTATACTTGACCCAAGTAATTTGCTGGAAAGAGGGGAGAATCGGTACAAATGTGTAGTCATCAAGGGAAAGAGAATTTGGACTTTTTTTTTGTTTTTTTTTTTTTTTTCTGGTTATTACAACAGCTAAATATGTGGATCCAATAAGTAGCCAATGTTAAGAAAACAAACCAGTCATGATCTCCACATTTGTTAATAAAAGAATATACCTGTACTTGTTTATTGTTGAGATGTTGTTCAAATGTTCTACTACCACCCCCATCAAGTTCTCTTTCATTATATATTCCCAATGGAGAAGTATTTTTACCAAAATCAACATGAAAAATTTGTCATTTCTGAAGTGAGCATAGTTGAGATTTTTGGCACTGGGGATGTACAAACTACTTTGTAGTTATTTGAAACATACCCGTAACAGGATTACCCTGCACTGCTCCTCAGTTGTTCGTAGGCTGTAGAACACGTTGGAGGCAGCCATTTAACTCTGCCAGTGTCTGGAAGAGGCTTTAAAGAAGCAGCAATTGGTAGCACAGAGTAGATTAAATCTGGATTCCAAGAGTTGCTTTCACTTGCAGTCATGGTGTTAAAACATATGTGGTAACGCTTCTCATCACAACTTGGCATGCACAGTGGAACTTCTGTTACCTGTAAGGAATAAAAAGTAACGAGCTTATTTTAAAGTCTGAGAAAGGGATGGTTTCTTCCACTTTTGCTCTGGATGTGAGATTTTCAGGTAGCACCACGAATCTCACAGATGTTTTTGAAGAAAAAAGGATCAATGACGGAGTTGTATCATTAGCAAAACTCCTTTTTTTGATAGGGAATTCTACAGACCTTCTGTTCTGCAGAGCTGTTGTAAAGCTGAAAGGCTGATCATTAAAGAACATTGGTCCGTTTTTATATCATGGATTAGTAAGCCTCCAAGCTGCTGTAATTTTTTAGCTCTACCATGTAGCTTCACAGTAGTTTTCCTGGGAACGGCTGAAAATAGTTTGTGAAAATATTTCTTGTGCTATTTCTCAGTTTTCTGCTGATGTGACATACTGCTTTGATGTCCCTTGCTACATAACAACATAATGTCATCTGCAATGACTTCACAGTGCAGAGAAAATATGGAAGTTTGCAATTGTTTACCTGCTGTGCATATTTGATGAAAAGTTTGCACTGAGGTAACTCATTCTGTTTGTCGTGGCTCCCATTAATCTGAGATGCACTCTGCAGCTGTGCTGGCAACACTTCAAACAAGAAAGATTCAGACCTCTGTAGTTTCAAATGAAATAATGAATTTCTGCTAATAATATAATATAAAAAGTTGTGTAACCTTCATTAGCACAGTTTCAGCATGCATTTTATGGAGGAAAAAATAAATAAAATATCCTGAACCAATTTGCAAAAATGTCACTGATTATGATACCTGTGTGGGTGCTCTCACCTTGGGAAAGGTGATAAAGCCAGTATCTATTAGCAATGTGGGAAACCTTTCTGCTGGGCAGCTCTGTTTTAATACAGTGCTGACAAATATATTCAACATATTTTCATGCTGTTCTATATTTAGTGATTCTCTGTAGTATTTTCAGCCAGTAGCTTTGTGCCTTTAGATATGCTATGCAGAAAAGAAAGGAAAATATGGAAGTGGGTAAGAAAACATTCTTTTAAAATAGAATTTGTTACTGGAACCAAAACAGTCCTGTGCTTGTAAGTGAAGCAAATAAAAGGGATTGTGATACAGAAAGACTGTTTTCTTCTCTCTTGTGCATTTGCCTTTTTAATTAAAATAAGTTAACAACTATGTACTATTTAAAGCTTTTCTGCACATGCCACAGGGCTTTCAGTGTCCTGTCATGGTGAATCATCATGTATTGAAACATCACTATGTCAGGCAGGCTTTGCTGTTTTGTGACAGTGTTGATTCAGCAAATGTGAGATAGGAAGCCAAGCAGTAGGGTACCATTAAAATATAAACCAACTAGTTTCAGAGGCACAATGTTACCTTAACGACATGAGCATCTGGCAGAATGGTTTTGCATTCAAAATATGAGGGGTAAGTAGTCAGTCCTCCCGTCGATCTCAACTTGCGCCTTCACAGACCTTGTGGCATTCAACTATTTGTGAAGAATGCATCCTCAAAATAAGGAGTAAAACTCTAATTATTTAAAGAATCAGTATGTTTTGTTCATGGATTAGGAATAGAGATGTGATAACTCTTAAGGAATGACAAATGTGTTGACGTTGCCTACATCTTTTTTTATGTATAACTCAGTGGTGTTAAAAGAACAAATGAGTAAAAACTTGAGATATGTATAGACACTTTTCTAGCAGTCTTAATGAATGTTATCCCACAGCAAAGTATCTGCTTGTAGATCAGTAGATAAACTGTGGCCTTATGATTCAGAAATGTAAGAGTATGTGCGTATGTTGAAGTAAGATAATCTCTGTGTTCAATATCAGGCACTTCAGTTGATATACCCATTTTATGACACATGTACAGCAGGACCGGGGTTTATCTGTCTTTGGCAGCACTCCCATAGAATGATTTAGTTTAATTACCATCGTCTGTGTAATCAGTGGGAGTTTTATGTAAATAAGAGAGAGAGTGAGATGGACACGTAGCAGAGTGAGAAAAGATATATTTTTTTAATGAATGACAGGATTAAGCTTGAATTGCTATGTTTGCATTCCTTGTGCATTTGCTTTCAAAAGTACTGCACTGGGTGGCATGAGTATCCATATGGGGACTTCAAGACAAGTGCCAGAATTAATATTGTGATCAAAGCAGAGGTGTGTGTTAGGTATGCTAGCCTATAATGACACCAATAAATTATATGACAGAATACCCTGAAAACAAAACCAGAGATGACTTTATATCTTCCTTGCATGTCTAGAGTCATGGCTTTCTATTTTCCCTGACTTTTTGACTTAGCTGGTGAAGCAAGACAGAAGCTTTGCTGTTTTCCATTACACAGCACAGCTGTTCAAAGGACCATTTGGTCTCCTGTTAAAATTCACACATGCTTCCAGAACTCTTGAAAAATTAAATAAAGCTCATAAATAAGCATGGCCACTCCCAATCACCTACTTTCAGATCAGACTCGCATAGAGAGAAGCAGATGTATACAGCTGCTGTATTTAACAAGTCTGATTAAAAATACAGCAAGAGGCAGTCCTTCCTGGAAATTTTATGAGAACAGTTGCATCACAGAATGCCTGTTTGTTTAGCTCAAATGTGTCATTCAGAACAATTTGGGCTTAAAACCTTTTAGTGAATTTTATGGGTTTGTGTCTAGCCTCTTGTTGGACTTCAGCATTATAAACTTGTGGGCTTTATAATCAGTGCTTTTGGGAGGATTCAGTAACTGGACTACATCCCCATTAGGAATGACTGCTTCCTGAAAAATTGGGCCACATGAAAATGTTATTTCAGCACTGCTATTAGCAGTAAAAATGATGGGAACATAAGTTTCACTGAGCAGATGCACTATCTGCTCACAGTAGGCAAATATCAACTTCAAACCCAAATTTAGATAAGAAATCTAAATTTCTTGATAACCAGACATATTGTGTTTATCTGTCTAGTCCCAGCTCCTGTCATTACTGTAAGTATTTCAGATAAAAAGAAGCATGTGCTTTCCATGTAAATAAGAGATAAATGGCAAGTTTTCAGTATTGAAGATTTTCTTCAGTTTGTAATAGCAGTCAAAGGGCTCCTGCAATTTGACTTCTTAATATAGCTTTTCCTCTCCCTCTTGTTCTTCCATTTCCTCCCCTTACAAATCGAGTACAAGTGTCTGTGACTTGTACCCAGCTAAGTGCTCTTCTCCAGATACACTTGTATTGAATGCAGTTTTTCTAGAAAAGATTAGTCTCAGCATATGGCTGGAATGTAAGAGTTCCTTCCCATCATATTTAACAATCTTGGGGGTTTTTTGGCATTAAATCTAAGTGTTGTTTTCTTGTAAGGAACATTTTCTTTTTTCCTTCCTCTATCTCCATTGCAAACACTTTTATACTCCCATGCATTTTACTTTATTCTTGAGTTACAAGATAATGTGGATTGTACAGAGGTTGTCTACTATAGAAGTTCTTCATTCATAAACGCTCAATTCTTAGGAAATTCAGATGAATAACCAAATCCTAATATTCAAGAGCTATTCCATTGTTAGCACTTGCTGTTAGTACTATTAGGGATGATTTTATATTTGGAGTAATAGTAAAGTCAGTAGTTTTGTTCCCAAATTAAAGCGTATTGGCAGATCTGCCTGGTGGAAGTTGCAGTTTTGCTAAATTGCTTATGATACTTTGAATTCTTTTGCATGAGTTCTAGTCTGCAACACAATCTGTTCTCAGAGAAAGATACATTAAAAACTGCCTATCTCTTCTCAAAATGGGAAGACATTAACAGGTATAGAAAGCTGTATGCTGTATTGCCAGTTCACATGGCAACCGGTTAAAATAAAAAAAAAACAACCACAAAGCCAAACATAATATAAACTGAAGGAATGAAAAAGCAAGGAGTTTACTGTCCATCTTTAAGGATACTCCATCCTCCTCTGCCACTTTATTCTGCTACTGTGTAGTAAATCAGATAGCATGCAAATATTTCTGAATGTGAAAATATTTTTGAATTGACAAGAGCAGTGGTAAATACAATTTATCCTTGTAGTAACTAGGGAAATACTCAGTTCTGGGAAATTAGGAAAATAATAAAGCTTAAACTAATCTTGCCAGGCTGCTTCATATTTCTCAATGGGATTATTAATAGTGAAAGGAAATAGTCTATACTGAAGTCACAGCAGAGAGATGTCTCATCATTTAAAGGGCAGGGGCAGAACAATCAGAAGAAATGTAGAAAATTGGCTAAGCTGTAATTGAAGATATTTAAAATTCTAAATATATGCTGAACAAATTAACAGGAAAATCCTTTGGGTTCTATTCATGTGTGAGCATGATTGGTGGTACAGTAAGTATGAATAAATTGTTTAGAAAAATTTCAAACTTTGTATTTTAGCTGCAAACATTTTCCCCTGCTGGCCGATGCTAAAATTAGAGTAGATACATTTGTATTGTTATATAAATGCACATTTCGCAACAACTGCAGATGCTGCCTGTCCTTGCAGCAGCTCAAAGAGACATCAGTAGGTACATGTGATGGTTAGGGGAACTTGCATATGATACATGGATTCCAATCAATATTACAGAGTTATTCTGTAGTTATGAAAATTGCTGTATTGTGAATACTTCTTGATAATATTTATCTACATTTACTGACAAGGTTTCCAACACATACCCTTCAGCCTCAGGACAATACTTAAAATCTAATGACTGTGCTTTGACCAAAAATGAATATACTTTGTCCACTTGCAGGAAGAGGGTGGAATATGGCTAAACACAGAATAAGAGGCCAAATTTTTTATATATAGACAGTCTCACAGCATCACTTGAAAAGCCTGGCACTAAACACAGCAGGTAAAAAGAGAGGAACTGATGTGCAGAACTTTGGCACTGAGTAACCTCTGTGTATATGGCTTAGCTGTTGGTCTTGCTAAGGTGAGCTGGACTGAAAAGACTCCCGGGTTCAGAAGTAACTCTCAAGAAGCACTGTAATGTCATGATGGCACTTAAGGTACAGCTTCAAAGGATGTCAAACTCTGCATGTTTGCAAGACTTACCTATGTCTAGAACCACATATTTTTCATGCTTTAGTAGTGAACAAATTTGCTTTAATCTGTAGGTGTTGAATACTTCCAGTGTGACATAGTTAGGTTGAGGAATAGTTCTCCTGCCTCTCTGGCATGCAGGCTGGGGAGAGGACTAGGCTGGTGGAGTGAAGAGACAATCTGTAAGGTTAGCACAGGGACACAAGCAGGGAGATTAGGGGATCTAGTTCTCAGTCAAATGCTGCTAGGTGGGCCCTAGAAATACTCCAGGAGGGAGCAGTCTGGTGGAAGTCCTATGAAGCAGAGCTCAAACAGACCTGTGAGAGAACTGGTCAGTGGAACTACAGCTGCTGTGTGCTTGGATGGCTCTGAAAAGTAGAGCTTTATGGACTCTTCATGATTTTTGCTATTTTATGTAAGAGTAAGGAATAATGCCACACTGAGGGATCTTGTGAAATACTAGGTGTCACACAATGATTTTATGATTTGTTAGATGGCTGAAAATAATGCTACTGCTAAACCAATCTTTCATTTGATTGTAGCGATATGACAACATTTCGCAACTGAAAATTTTTGATGACTACTTTTAGTGTTTTAGTTTATAGATACACTAGCAGCCAAGTGGGTCAGAAAGATTCAAAAACTTGTATTTCTCTGTGAACATTTCTGTTATCTCCACATCTCAACATCCTGCTTTCTGCAGAGAGCAGATGGGCATTTATAGTACTTTCCAGCTGCATTTTCCAAAGTACTCACTGATATCTTTACCTTGCTTGAGTAGTATTTTCTGATAGGATGAACATCCTGTACCTCCTCACGAATAACTAAGTTCAGTGGGGTGGGAGAGTGACCCTGTAGCTCTGTGATTCACCTGGGAGAGAGGAGGCTTTGATTTCGACTTTTTCTCTGCATACCTCAATACATAAAAATGCATATGCATCTGGGCAAAAGTGCATAAGCCTTGTTTGAATGTGCACTGAGGAATACAGGGGCCTAAAGCAGGTTGGTGTTATTATATTATATTGTTATGGTCTTTGCACACAAGAATTGGCCAAGAAAGGTACTGTGAGAACAATAAGTACAATTTCTGTAAACATCAGTTGGCTTTGTTATCTGCAGCAATGGGGAATGTCAAATTGCTCCCATTCTGCTTTGAGTTCAACTCATTTCCAAAACAATTAATTCTCATCTAAATTACGTTGATCTAGATGTGAGAGAGATGGATATCTTGGGTCTCACAGTCTCACTTTTACTGTGTTCGAAATTCCAACAGTCCTCTTCTCTGAGACTTGCAGCTCACTTGTTCCAGGTACAACAAAACATGTTGTGAGCAAAAAGTGGTTGGTTTTTTTTGTTTTCAGTTGTGATTGTTTCTTTTCGGGGGGTGGGAGGAGGTATGGTTTGTTTTGGTTTGGTTTGGTTTTAGTTTTACTATTTTTGGTTTGGTCTTTATAGCAGAAAATACCCTAAGCCTTAATGCTGAGTTTCAAACATGGCTTTGATATTCCTTTTAGAATTGGCATATAATCAGTAGAGGTAGGTTTCGTCTTTTATGTGATTTCCTGAGCAATAGTCAAATGATATTCACTCACAGTTACAGACTTGAAAGTGATTAGCACACAACCCTAACACCCTTAAGGATGCTCTGTGCTTGCTTGCTGCTTTATTTAAATGGAAAGCATGGCCTTTTACAAGGTCACAAACATTTTTTCACCTTTCTTATGTAAACTTTAATATGCAGAGAAGGTCACTCTTCTCAATACCATCCTAATTCAACAGAACCAAGTCTTAAGTGAACGCTTATTTAGCCTGGTACCTGAAGCTGAGGCAATAAGAAGTACATGGAAAAAAACCCTGATTTGTATCTCTGAAGACCAAGAAAATAAACCACAAAGTTTCTCTTTGAAAGTTATACGGTATATCTGATGTTACTGTGACTTACTTAAATGGCGTTTCTTTTTTTAATAAAGGTGTCTAATGATGATACAAAGGAAGGCTTTAGGTATTTGGATTTAGAGGGTTTGCTTGGAGTTCTGTGCTATATAACAAAGGGTATTTATTTGAATAATGAACTGAGTTACCTTCTGCACATCAGCTGCAAGTGCTTACATTTGGCCCACATTTTTGCATTTCCTTCATAGATGTATAGAATCATTTTTCTAAAATAGTTGGGCATTATATATTATTAATTTTTGATATGCTAAGTAAGCACTGGACTTTTAAGGTTATTTGATTGCTGTCTGTCTCACACATTGTAATCCTTAGATAATGCTATGTTTTTGTGGCTGACTGTACTTTAGGTGGCTTAATAATGACTAAAATGTAATTTACTCTGTTATGGTTTAACCCCAGCCAGCAACTAAGCAGCACACAGCTGCTCGCTCACTCCCCACCCTAGCAGGATAGGGGGAAGCAATTTGGAAGGGTAAAGGTGAGAAAACTAGTGGGTCGAGATAAGAACAGTTTAATAACTGAAATAAAATAAAAATAATAATAAAATTTAATGAAAAGGAAAATAACAGAGACAAGTAAAACCCAAGAAAGACAAGTGATGCAAATGGAGATAATTACTCACCACCAACCAACCGATGCCTGCCCAGTCCCCAAACAGTGGTCCTCTGGCCAACTTTCCACCTAGTTTTATTGCTGAGCATGGTGCCATGTGGTATGGAATATCCCTTTGGTCAGTTGGGGTCAGCTGTCCCAACTGTGTCTCCTCCCAGCTTCTTGTGCACCCCCAGCCTACTCCCTGGTGGGGTGGGGTGAGAGCCAGAAAAGGCCTTGACTCTGTGTAAGCACTGCTCAGCAGTAACTAAAACATCCCTGTGTTATCAGCACTGTTTTCAGCACAAATCCAACACATAGCCCCATACTAGCTACTAAGAAGAAAATTAACTCTACCCCAGCCAAAACTAGCACACTCAAATGTGTTTTAATTACAGTTCCCTATAGGCCAAACTACAGTATCAAAGTATATAAGTCTTTTATGTTTTTTGGTATAATGAGCAGAGGCAAAGTCTTTAGCACAAATGGATTACAATTCCCAATACTAGATGAGAATGCTTTAGAACTGCAGCATGCTTTTCTTTTGTTTGACATCCCCTTGTCCTCGATGTTTTTCTAATCCTATTATTTCCTTTCTTCAGAAGTACAGAATACAGTAGCTGTGCTGCATCCCTGAGAGGAAAGGACAAACTGACAAGATCACTTGCTGCATTATGCTGTGTTGATAGATTGTTTAAATCCTGAATTTGTAATGCAGATAGAAATAAACAGTTTCTGAGCAAAAGCTGATTAAAGAATTTAGTCAGAATTTTGTATCACAAAAGAATTGCTTACTTAAGCAAAACAAAAACATTGATGTGGCCCAAGTGATTAAGCAAAAACTCCTACCAATCCCCTCAAAAACCCAAAACAAACCAATAAAAATCATAAAAACCTTACGAGATAAAAGCCCCCTAAAATGACCAGTTGTGCATCATGATGAATTCCCTCAACTCTATTAATTTAAGGCTAAAGGATTCTGAAATACTCATGCCATGGGATCACATAGCATTTAACAAACTTGAACTTCAGTTCTGTAAAGGCACGGAGGTCCTATGGTGAGAATTACTTTAACAAGCTCTGAAGCAGGATATGTTTCAAATAAAACAATCCAGTGAGTCAGTGTGCAAAAAATTTGCTTCCTTCATTTTTTGTCATTATGCACATGCAGAAGCTGTGGATGTAAATGAGATACTCAACTCCTAATTAGAGCTGAGCCCTTCCATTCTCTTGACCTTTTGGCAGGTTTGGGCTTAGAGTCCAAATCCTATATTGATTTTCTGATTATTTGTGTTAGCCCTGGTTTCCGTATGGGAATATTAGAATTCAAGCCAGATATGGGTGTGAACTGTTATTAGCCCAGATAGTGATCTGTCTTCTAAGCTGTAGCTTCTGCAGTGCTGTCTACTCTCCACTAACCCATCAATAAAGCATATTTATTGAATTTAGTCTATTTTCTTGAATTTTCTGTGGCCTTCCTTTCTTGCCACTTACTGTGAATTTATAAGCTTTTGTAATAAAGATCTGGTCTTTAATATACTGCCTTTGGCTTATTTAGATTCATCCTCTGAAATGCCCCACAGGGAGCTATGGTTTTATTTCACTTTCTATAAACAGAAATCTGAGTGTACTGTTAAAAGGGGAAGTTTAACACTGGAGGCAATCTGTGAATTTTAGGCTAACAAGCTGGATGTATGACTTCAGCTACAAAATATGCATAAAAGAATCCTAATTGTATAAGGTACTACAAAATCAGTGTTCATAGGAAAAACAGACTCCTTTAGGTAGCAACAGAGATACAATTTTATACATAGCTTTTTGATATTTTGACTGACTCTTAAATGCAGATAAGCTGCATATTAATCCCAGTGCTTTCTTCTGGGGATGCAGTCACCACAAAGCATCCGCCAGGCAGTACCGAACTAGCAGATATGCAGTACGCTGCCAGAGTGCCAGCCCCTGTACTACAAAGCAGCTGTGATGGTGACAGTGGCAGAGTCATCGTTTGATGTAGCAGCCGGCACCAGCTCAGTGCCTCCCAGCAGAGCAGGTGAAACTGAATTTTGTTCCATTGGAGATGAGAGAGAGGGCCTGGCCAAAGCCCTGCTGCTGCTGGCATGGTCAGGAGCGAAGGGTGGAGGTGAACCAGGAGGCTGAGGGGGAAGACTCAGAGAGACAGGTGTGTTTCTCTAGCTGGGTGTGTGGGAGGTAGAGGACAGAAATTCCTTGTGCTCAGAGGGGTCCAAGTCTGCCCCCCAGCCTGACCCCTTCCCCTATCACACACACACACTCCCTTTCCCCCCGGTGCAGCAGCTGCAGTGCAGTCCAAGGCTCCAGCCTGGTCTCAGTAGGCAGCAGGACCACGGGCACTGCGTCATCCCTGGCTGCCTCCTGCTCTCTGCGAGCTACCTCGCTTGCCAGACTGTGCCCTCTTAGCAGTGCTTCTGTCACCTGGACTGAAATGCAAATGCCAGCTAGGTGTGGTAACAGCGCTGAGGAGCCTATGCCCATAAAAATTGAGATTTTTGGATTAAAAGCACCCTGTAAAGGTACTTATGTGATCTTTGTTACCTTGGTATCTAAGATCCATATGTTATTGATGCTTGTACCTATCTCTAATGGTGTTCAGTATTTCCTTCGTCACAGATTAAAAGCTTCTGGGACAGTGACGTGCTTGAGGAAACATGAGAGATGAATAACAGAGCAGCGAACTGAATCCAGGTCACAGCCCAGCCTCATAGCCAGGAGCATGGCCTTCGTTTGCTTGCAGCATCACACGTCCTCCTGGGTCTGCAGTGAAGTACTGTGGTTCTCTCTTATCACTTATACTTCTGACTTGAGCTCTGAGAATGTCTCTCAACTCCATAAGTGTATATGACTGAAAAAATACCGGACACTGGTTAGGGCGATCAGGATGTATGATCCCATTTATAAACTGACTTAGGTCTTTCTTAAAACCTCTGGGCTTTACTACTCTCTCTGCACCTACTGAAATAATATTCTCTATTTCACAACTAGTTAAGAAGCTTCTGATTTCCAGCCTAAACATGTTCATAGTCTGTGTCTATCCATCTCTTCTTGTGTTAAAATTCTAGTTTATTTTCAATAGCCCTTTTCTCTTTTTTCTGTATTTTTTTCTGTTGCTGCTGAAAGAACCAGATGACTGTAGTAGGAGTGAATTTGGGAGGTTTAATTCAGTGTAGAACTTTATCCCGAGTATTTTTATGGAACTGTTATGCAGAATTTATGTAGACAGAGATATCTGAGGTACTTCAAAACCATTAATTTAGAGATCCTCACAGCTCCACTCTTTTGTAGGTAGGTATTTTACCATTTCATAGAGTGCAGTCAATTGCAGCGTTGGTGCGTCTCACCCTTGAGAAGCCTTTTTTATTTGACTTTAATGTATTAGCTTTTTTAAAATATGTAACCTAAAAGCATAACAGGGTACAAAATTTGAATATAGTTTAGTAGCTGGTTTTATGTTTATTGCCTCAATGTATCTGACTTTCTAAGGTCACTGATTAGGAGTTTGAGTAGTGGTTTTTAGCTGCCTACACTTTCAACATTCAGAAAGATGTCTTAAAGTAAGAAGAACCTGAGATTAGTGAACACTTAAAAAGCTTTGCTCAGTACAAACCATTGAGAGGCTGTGGCACATTTCCATAAATAGTGGAACTTATGAAGATTATTTTCCTGTGGATTTGCATCTTTATATTGACTTTGATGTCAATGAAGGCATAAGATCTTATCAAACTTTTCTGGCAGATCTTTTATAAGGATTTTTGTTTCTCCTTATCACAATATTTGGAGTTTTTTCCAGGTGAACTACAACTATGTCTAGTCTTCCCATCTCGTAATTTAAAAACGTCTCGATAAATATTATTGAACATTTTCAGTCTGTTAGCCAATTACGAGATGGCATAGAGTAAGATTCCATTATTCTTATTTCCATCAGTGACAAGGCTAAAAATGTTATATTCACAACTGTGTTACCAAACATAGATGTATTGATGATCCAGGAACTATGTTGATTGACAGCATCCAGGGTGTATTCCCATACTGTCTAAAAAATGCCTGAAACTTAAACAACTTCTTCTTCCCTACTTAGAGTGTGATTGGTGCAGCAGCCCTCAGTGCGTGTGGTTGACGTGCAGTAATCGTGAGTTTTCAAGAGTTAGTAGGACACTGTGAACATCTTGTACCTGTGTCATTTGGCTGTTATGACAATGTCAGAAAACTAGAATTTGTTTAGACTTCTTTTTAATGACTAGAATGACTACAGACTGTATTCTGTGCCTAGCTAGCTAATCACCATAAAATGCAACTGTGGTAGTGAGAAGGGAGTATAATACACTGAACACATAAAATCTCTGATATACTTTCGGCTGTTGGTGGTGATGTTGAGGTCTTACAACGTTCATCTTCTGATACCAGCAGGGCTTATTTTAAATTGAAGAAGTATTTCTGGGGAAAAAATTGATAAAACAATCCTTATGACAGCAGAGATACTATTATTGTAGTATTTTTAATACAAACTATAAACATGCAATACAAAACTATATAGTCAGTGTAATTTGTAAGGTATTTTGGAATAAAAATGTTTGCTTGATTCTGAATTATTAGTTTAGCCCTCCAGATGTTGATATTAAAATGCTTCATTCAATAAATAGTAATATAATACAAGCACAGTTGGATCCTGGTTTGGATTCTACATATGCCCTAAGGTGCAGGAGAATTTCAAACAGTTGAAATGAAGAGTCAGTGTAATGAGGAGGCTCTCTTAAATTATGCAGTGCTAGTATTCTCGCTCCCAAGATTTTGTGTGTGTTACAAGAAGCTTGCCAACTGTGCTAAAGCAAAATGGGATGATTGAGGAAGATGGGGGTGGGGTTAAAACTTTCCCAGAAGAGACCCAGAAAAGAGGGAGGGGCAGGCACTGGAGGGGAGGAGGAAGAAAATAAAATGAACATGAAAGTTCTGGTTGTACAGATTAAACTGTCCCAGGGGCTGTTTTTTTATGGTATATTATGATCACTTTTCTAAATCCTGATGCAAACTCATCTGAAATGGGTGAGAGTTTTGCATGCATAAGAGGCAGGATTTAGCCCCATATGGCTTATCGCTTTGATCTTCAAAGGTCAATTTTGTATTGCTAAGCCAGCTCTGAATAAGTCCCCAATTAATTACGAAGAGAAAACACTTCTGTTCAGTAAAAAGGTGCATCTGCTCAGTGTTACTTCTTTCTCAATGCAGAAATTAATGACCGCAAACAAAACAGTATTTCCCATTGCATTCCCTCTGCCTTTACAGAACAGCGGTAATGCAGAATACACCCTCCCTAGATATTCTGACTTTTTCATCATCTAGCCTCCCTGAATGACTACAATAATAGACATAACTCTTGCCTGTAGAGAACTCTGTTTTCTTTGGTAGAAAGAAATTAGATTATCCTTAGCCTTTTGTATAGCATCTTTCATGTAAACTACATTCCAAAACACATTACAGAGTAAGAGCAGCAACAACAAAGAAAATAAAAAGTAAAATAGAGAATACTAGCTCTAGACAAGAGAGAAAATGAAGTCTGAAAAAAAAAGTAGTGTGTTAATGAGATAAGGTATCAATTTCACATGACACAAAAGGCATTCACACCTAGAAATGATAACACTGAGTGAAGAAGCAGAAAGGCCCATGTTAGATGAACTGAGGAGAAAGACAACTAATAATACCTTTAGCTGAATTTGCTGTATGAATAAGTAAGCATCTGGAAACCCAATTCGCCAGTATCTTCCCGCTACTTTGTAATGCTCAGGTGGTTTCTGTGGTGGGATGGGGTAAGTCTGGGAAAACTGTTTTGTCTCTAAAATGAGACTACAAAACTATTTCTTCCCCCACAGATCACTCTCCCAATTGGCTTTACAAGTCAAGTGAATGAAATAGAGTGTTGTTAGCAGACATATTTTGTGTGTAAGAAGCTGAGAAGTTGCATTTTTTTATGTCAAGACTGCAGAATCTGGACTTTAATAAAGCCTCTGCAGGAATCGTCTTGCACTGCAAGTCAACTAGAAACAGTGGCCTGAACAATAAATGCTGCAGATTTAAGACCTGTTCAGCAGGGGACTCATGTACACATTCTTCAGATGTATTCAGAATCCCACAGATGTTTCCAGTGCCTGCATGTTCACATGCCAGGAAAAGATCAAATAAGGAAGTCAGATTGAGATTTATGGTAATACCACTACTGTGGACTTCTGAAGAAATGGTGCAATGTGTCCCTAATTTTGTGCTCGCATGGTCTAGAAGAAAATACTGTGGGTCATTCTGTGTAATCAAGAGCTTTGGTTTTCCTTGCCCACAAAATGAGTAAACAAATTATTGTTAAAATATTAATACAAAAAATTATTGTGGAGGAAATGCAATAAATTGGATCTTGAATCAGTGGACTCCTTGGTTTATGGTCTTTTGTATACTGTATACTTCCCAGGAATCCAGGTGTAAAAAATGAGTTCCTAAATGCAAATCATTTTGCATGATGTGAATGTTATAATGATGAATCAAAGATAATTTGATTCATATGGCATTTTTCCACACACCTACTCATCTCAAGGAAGAAGGAGAAACTTATCTGCCTTTCCACCTACATAATAACACAAGGCTCCTGATCTTAGATAAAATAAGCTCCTACTGTTGATATAGTTACTTGGATAGATATATTTATCGTGCTCTAAGTAAATGTGAAAGAAACACTGAAGAAAGTGTATGCAGTCCCAACGATGAGTTCAGAAATACAAAATGTCTAAACCTGTCCTTATGCTTCCCTTTCACCTAATATCAGCAGGCCAATATTGGATTTTTAGCAAAAAAGTAACCAAATAACTTTTCTTTATACTTTGTCATCATACTGGGAATTCCTTTCACCTATTGTGATTAGTTGTTCTAAACCACAGTGAACCTAAAGAATGAACTTACTTAAAGTAAGAAGAGGGTCTTACTTTGAACCTCCTTTCTTTAAAATATAGCTCTGTGACAAATGTTTTCTATTATTATTTAACAGACTTTTTGATTGAAGTCCATATGGTAGAATGTGGTCCTAACTTCAGAGAGCTCAGTTGCACATTGTATACCATGAAGTAGTGAGTAGTCTCTAGACTACTTATTATAAAATAAGTGGGTATCATCTCAAACAGAAGGATATTTCAGAAATCTTATCATGTTACAGCACGGTCCTCTTAAATGCCATGCAAGAATGACAATTAATTAAATATATATTTCTGTGTTTGTGCAGCTTTTATTCAATTATTTTCTCTTAGCAGGCAGGCAAAGCTTAATGAACTGCCACAGAAGATCTTCCTATTTTAAGTTATCGAGCAGTTTATGCTGTGGGACATGTTAAAGCAAACTTTTCTTATACCTTCTCTCAGAGGAATCTCAGCTTTGGGGAAAGGGGCAGCAGAGGGAAACAGAAGGCTGCAGGCACAGTCTCTGACCTTGACCCACCTGAACAAGGTGGGTTTTGTGCCTTTGGATAGATTTGAGATGTTTGCAAGGCAGGTCCCCTGTTGCTGTAGACCGTGCCGTGTGCCTCACTAGAGTCAGGGACATTAGTGCATGGTTGTCACTCCTGAAACCCCTGGCTGCCCCTGTGCCCTATCTTCCTGGAAGTCAAATTTGTGCTTGTCTCTTCAGGAGGAGCTGACACCAGTTTCTTTTGGTGTTGGCACAATATGCAGTGGCACCTGCCTCCAGCCCACTCACCTGTAAAAGCCAGCTGCAGTTGTCACTACATGGTTGCTGGATGGAAGGAAGCAATGAGAACAAATTCCCTGCCTTAAGTTTTACATTTAAAACGACAAACTTATTCAGTTTAGGTTTCTTTTCTAAGATATGATATTGACAACAAGAGTGGATATTTCTCCTTCCAGTGGCTGAGTCTTCACAGTTCACTGTGCTGCACTCCAGATCTGGATTACTGTTTGCTTTGTATTAATCGAAAGGCCCTTATCTTACTGTGTACAGTCACTTTAGATTATTGTGAAAACTTTAAATCACTTTCTGCTTTCCTTTATTTTAATTAATTTCCTATGATGATTTATCTGAGCACTTGTTTGAGATTGAGGCTATTTACCAGAAGTAAGGTGCAACCCAAAGAGGAAGAAAGTTGTAGACAAGGAATTTGGTAAGATACATTCACTGATAGATTGGATGTAATGAAAAGATGTAATGATGCTAAATGATAATGTACATGTACGGTAAATTGCACTGAAGCAAATGAGAAACACCTTTGAATTAAAAGGACCATCAGACTAATGATCACTTTGGAAACAGTTAATCCTGGTGCTTTGTAAAGACCTTTGATCAGTGGCTGCAGTGGATGAAGGGTTTTGCTTCTTCCAATGTTTTTTCTGAAGCGTATTTAAAGGTAGAAAATTGTACATGTTTTATTTCTATATTTAAAAAGGATTTTCTTTATCTTCATTTAATGCCAGCCTTGGATAAATTTGATCAATACAGTTTTAGATATTACACATATCTGTGCTTTGGCTACAGGATTACAACTGAAATAGACCATGTCCACATGAGGGAAGAAGATAATTTATGCTTTCAAACGTAGGTGTATTTCAGGGTGGTATGTATGGTATGCAAGGAATATACAGAGAATTTGCCTTGTTCACTTGAAAAAAATGGTCATTTCATATCTTAAAATGTACAGGGTGTAGGAAATAGAATAAAGTAAAATGGCTAGAAAATTCTTTTTAAATCCTGAAGAATATCATCAGCTGATGCAATTGATGTCTCATTATATGAACAATACTGAGAGCAGTCTGGACTGAGAAAGAGAGCTGGAAATCAGTCTAGAAAGGATGGCATGCAGGGAGCTGGTTTCACAAAGACTCAGGAAAAGAAATTGTGACACCATATTTTGTCCAGTTTCCAACTGAAGGGATGCTTTGAAGGAAGGTACTTAACATTTAGTTGTGTTCTCTTCGAAATAACTTGTCCATGAGCAAAGCTTCTTTCTAACCCTATAAATTACTGGCTGCGTTATACCCTGGAGTATGAGAGTTTACTGCCCTATGAAATTGTTTTTGTTCTATCTACTGTAGCATAGTTCATTCTCATTTTTCATATAAATATCTAATGAACATTCCAAACTATGAAAAATGAAACCCTTTCAGTGACTTCAGTTGGAGCTATGCAGTATGAAATAGGACTTCTAGAAGCAAACTTAATGAAATTGGTGGACTCAAATCAGTAGCCAATTTTGTCTTGTTCAATTTATTGTTATAAATAAAATTATTCTAGATGTACGGCAAAAGTTTTCTTCAGCATCTTATATGAGAACTCTACCTTAAAACAGTACAGTTATGTGATACTTACAAACAGAAATAGATGTAGGAAATCACCATATTTGAATATATAATATGAAGTGGTTCAATAGGTAAATACAAGCTCAACTGTTAGGCCATTGTTAATGTCACAAAGAAAAGATATCTGGGATCAGGCTGTAATTAGTATTTTGAATCATTCGTAAAAAAATACAGTTCTCTTGATTCCAGAACACCAAATTGGTTGTCAAATATATCTGATTTTTTATTTAAGTTGTCCTAGAAACTAAAGAACTTGTTACTTCAAAAAGACCTTCGTGCAGCCTTTAGAGATGCACATATATGCTTGTACATTCAGATTCTTGCATATGCTGTTTTTCTTGGCCGGTTTTCTGGGGTCCCTGAAAAAAGTCTGCAGATGCACATATGGAGATATAAAAATATGCCTACAGTTTTAGATACTTGAATATTCTAAGAAGCTCCATAGAAATGTATTTAAATATACCTTGCAGATCTGTTCATAAGAGAGAAAAAGTGTTGTGTATATATGATGCATGGGACCACCAGCTTAGCTAGAAGACAAAGCTGAAAAGTACCTGCAACATTGAAAGACTTTGTTATGGTATTAGGGTCAAACTTAAGACTGTAATCATGGAGAAAGAAAAAGGAAAATTGATCTTTAGGTACTGAGAAGTTTAGACTTAGTGAAGTTGAGGAAACCTCCGGAGCATCTAATGTAGCTTTTACCTGTGTTCAAGTGGACTAGATGTATTAATAGAGAAAAACTCTATCAAGGGTTTTTAAGGAGAAAAAAGGCACCTTCTCTCAAAAAGACGTTGAGCTGGAGATTATTCAAGGCGGGGACGTGCCGGCACATATGTTTACTCTCTTCTTCTACTCTTCTATTATGAGTCATAGCCAGAAAAGGGACTATCAGGCTGGGTGAACCTATGGTCAGATCCATAATGGCTGTTCTTCTGTAGAGATTCCTTTGCAACTGGAAATCCAGTGGGATCTCTTAGGAAGATTTAATTAAACTGACAGCTGTCAGGGAGCTTTCAGCCACAAGTGTGGGAAAAAAAAAAAAAAGAAAAAAGAAATACAAAAAAGACTATTCCAAATAAAAATATGGAAAAAAGTCCTTCTGAGGAGATGCAGAAAGGATCCTTTCCTGTCAAACATACAATTTTATTAGAAGGGAAGCATTTTGTCCATTTTAGCCTTCAATAAGAATAATAATATGCCTTTTTCCTAGGCCCTTCAGTGACAAACAAAATGCAACAAATAATTTATTCTTTGAACTTACCTCATATTTCTTCAGTAATTATCAACAAGCAGGTGTTTGTTGCTCGTACGTGGTCTGAGAAGTGCTGGTGAGAGTTTTCATCTCTCTGTGAAGTTACTTTGAAACAAGCCAGGGGATTAATTTATGTTCAAACTCTACTGTAGTTGTCCGTGTACATGTTGTTTTCCTGTAATGAACAGGTTTCCTTTCCAACAGAGTAAAGTTATCCATCTCTTAGTTGGGTGGAAATCTGCATACTGAACCTTACATTAAGGTACCTTTTTTTTGGTCATATTCTCACTGAGAAAACAAAGTCCCATTGTACTGGTTCATTCTTGGAAAGGATGATCCTGGCTTTGTAGCCAGAAGTACCTGAGGAGACTTGGAGAGAGATTTTTACAGATGTTCTGAAAATAGTGAGAATGTCCTCAATGCGAAAATACCAGGAGACTGGTATATGTAAAATATTTTCTTACCTTCTCCCTTGCTAGTCACTAGTCACTAGATTTAGCACTTCAGAGAAGCTGGGCTTCTTTCTGGCTAGCTGTGAGAATGAAATCTAAGTTATCTTTTAAGACATGGTCTTGATTGTTTCTCAGAATTTACAACTCTGACAGGTAGCTCTATGTACAGGCCCTTGTGTTGTGCTTGTTTTTGATAGATCCTTGCCTGTTTCATTTCACTGCCTCTGTTTAAGGGACCTAGGCTGACTGTATATTCTCCAGTGCCATAAGCATCATTTCACTGTGCCTTGTTAAAAAATGGACTGAATCTGCTGGCTTTGATTTTAAATCATGCACTCACTGTGCCCAAGTTGTGCTTGGCTTGCAATGCCAATCTGAGACATGCAACTTGGAGGAAAGCATAGTAATGCTCTGAGAGCAGGAATTCAATTTAGGAAGTCCCATGTGGGATTGCCTCTGGACTTTTATCACTGACAGCATTGCATTTCAGCTTCTGAAGGGCTGACCTGAATCTACCAGCCACACAGATGGTTAAAGGTGATTGCTAGGACAAAAGTATATTATTTTCCAACAAATAATCAGACAGCCTCAGAGAAGCTGATCAATGACTAATTATATTGTACATAGTTTTGCACTCTTCATGCCCTTTTTCCATATAGGATTTTACTCCAAACACCTCTGTAGCATTACAGCTGCTGGAGTCTCTTTGAGTGCATGGCAGACATATTTCTTTTGGGCTTGACTGCAGCTGTGATGATGGTGAGAAGACTAAGCAATCCTGTCACATAAGACAGTGTCCTTCTCATGGGACATGGGCGAGGTACGGTATGGGACAAAGACATAGGTTCTGTGCAACACTGTAGGTTTTTTGTGGGCTTTCTCATCTCGAGGGAGTTTCTAGAGAGTAATGCTATATTGGGAATGTATACATTGGCTCAGAGATAGAAGGCTAACAGAGAAGCTGAAAACCCTTAGTGTCCCTTTTCTGCTCCTCTGCTCCCTACCAACTGTAATCTCATGCTTCGTGGCTTTTTGCTATGCAAAAGATGAATCTTGAAGCAAGTGAGTAGAAGTTTCACAAGGAAGGAAAATGTTGTGAAAGTGTGGGTGAAGAATGCATGGACTTTGGTCACTAGGATTGCTATGCTCACAGTTTACTTCATATGGAAAACCTGCCAATAATTAGTTTATTTATCAAAAAGTAAAGTTGTCTTGGTGAAAAGGGCTAGCCCAGGCTAGTAATCAATTCATGATTTTACAAAAAATCAGATGAATTGTATTTGGACACTAACATCCTTAAGTATTGACCCAGGGAGCCCAGATCTGAGGCCTGAAGTTGGAGCATGTCTCGCAGACTACACAAATGTCTGGTATGGGGTTTAGCATACCTCATGGGCACGTGCCACAGTGTGGAAATGCATGAGCATAGCAAGTTCACTGTGCCTGACTTGTCCTTCCTTCTTGTAGAGAGCTATTGTACACAGGGGCTTGGGTGTCTTTAACTGGTGTGTGTATATATATATATTATGTTGATTTTTTTAACTGGAGTTAAATTTATCCTCAGACAAGCTATCACTAGTGCTATTCTGCCGTTCATCTCTCATTTTTTTCCCTCCCATATTCCTTTTATTTTCATTTTTTGGCTACTCTGTGTTCTAAAATAAGTCAGTCCATCTGTACAGAAAACAAAGAGAAAAGAGAGGGCAGAAGTTGTTTGTGCTCTTTAGGGCTGTCACTTGCTTTTTCCTATTGAAAATTGTTTCCTACTGCTTTTCCATCTTTCCATATCTGGAAACTTTCTAAATGGTGGCAAAGACATTCCTAATGAAACTGCCTTTTCAAATATTACATTCAGCAGAACTTTGTACATCTTTGGCCAATTGTGATCTTTCTCATATGCAGAAAAATAGTCTAAGTTGTGGTATTCTGGCTGCTATCAAAATTCAAAATATTCAAAATATTGAGCTCTTCTGGGATTTGAAAACACACATTTGACTTGAATATTTCAATGCAAACTCCCAACCTTTATTATGGAGGTTTGGAAGAGCTATACTTGTTCCTCTTGGCAGAAGTATATGTGCTTTACTGATCAAACTTCTTAAATAGCAGAGCAAGAAAGTTCTTTGGAAGTCTAGAGAATAAAGGATTCATTCCTACTGCATGTTTTCCACTTCAAAACTTGACAGTGATTAATCATAAAGCATTGCAAACAAAGGTATATTATTATTTGAGCACTAGGCATTTGCAGAAGATTTTGTTTTAGGATCAGCACTATTATTTGTGCATTACACTGAGCAATGATTGTAGCACAACTCTTCAGTCCTTACTTGCTTTGTTATCTTCCCTTTGTCTTCTGTGTTATCTTAATTTTTTATCCTCACTTGCTACTTTCATCAAGTAATATAGGATGGATTTTTTGTTACTGCAAGGTGGAGTTTCTTTCTTACGAGTCCATGGGGCTAATCATATGTCTTTATTCAAGATATAACTCAGAGTAAATTGAAGCACCTTCATTTTCCCTGTGTGTTACATCTTTTGACAGATTGATGGGCAATACATTTCAGAATTAATTAATTCTGAAAACATGTATTTCTGCATTTTTCTTTTATAATGAGTGAGATATAAGTGCTCCATGGATAATAGATTTTTGTCTGGTATAATTTTTGATAGCTTTTGGGAAAAAGAAAAACATAATGAAGGATGCTTAAAAATGTTATAAGTGATAGAAGAACTGTATCAGATTATTGAAACCATGTGATTAGATGAGTAGCATGGACAAAGAAAAATCCTTCAGGCCCTTGATGAGATAGTTTGTTGATCAAAATTCTATGTGGAGACTAGATGCACATTAAAATAGGCTTTTATTTCAGGTTGAATTAACAGCTTCATGGTGCCCACTACTGTGCAGTGTTCAGTAAAAGTAATTTTGTACTTAGTGATTATAGTTTTTTTGTGTAATTGGTTTTTTTTGTTTGCTTCATTGTCTACAAAATATGATGGATCTTTCAAACATTTTATTAGAAGGTGGTGAGCTGCAGACATCTTTTGTCAGTTACTAGACACCTTCAATGCATAGTCTATCACAAAGCAACAATTCCTTCCATTTCTTTTACAGCTAATGGTGATTTTCTGTAGCACAGCTATTGTTTGCATGGAAGGAGCTGGGTCTGGATTCTTCTAATTTTAGAGCATTAAAATCTAAGCAGAAACAAAGCCTGAAGAGCACTTGCAAGATTTCGTCTCTGATAGAACAGAGAAGGGTACAGCTCTGTGGCAAGGATTGAACTGTGGTCCAACAACCTTCCAAGTGCTTGATCTGCTTTTTATGTCCTAAGCTTTCCTTGACTTACAGACATTGCTTTTCATCCAT
The DNA here is from genome assembly GCF_047716275.1 of Strix uralensis. Lineage (NCBI taxonomy): Eukaryota > Metazoa > Chordata > Aves > Strigiformes > Strigidae > Strix > Strix uralensis. The sequence goes on from NC_133976.1 coordinate 23,690,813, forward strand.
TTGATAGCTACATTAATAAAAGTATCCAGATTTCCCTTTTACTGTAGTGTACTGTTAGCATATTTAATTCTGAACACAGTTGTATTCGTTCATCTGATGTCTCTGAGCAGCTTGGTTGAGGTTGACTGAGATCCATATATTCTAGCTGAGCCTTTTCAAGTTTGGCCTAGGAGAGCTAAATCTCTTCTTCTCATTAGCTGCCATTCTTTACAGGAGATTTTACATTAGCTGTGCACTTTGATGGAAAGAGCAAGTTCTTCTGTTTCTTTGTGAATGGATAACAGCTTTCTCCCCATGTTTTTCCTTCTTTGAGGTTAGGTGGAGCCTTTGTTCCTTTCAGAATGTTGGTGAGAATGAAGCCGTGTTTCTACTACCTGAAAAAAGGACAGGCAGGGTTAAATTCTGTCCTAGTACAACTATTGACTGACTAAGTATAAGCAGACTTTGATCTTACTTGCTGGTCATTTCCCAAGAAGGCAAGGCATTTTAGAAATAGTGGGAATAGGTCTGGATCAGATTGCTTATCAGACCCCATATCCAGAACCCTTAGTCTGAATCTAAGAATTTTTCAGTGATTCAATTTACAGAGTTGCTACCTGTATTCTTACTGAATAAGGATGTTATTATTACTTGAATAAGCACATAGTAGACGTATATGCCTGATGTACCATTTACAAGATAAGATTAATACAGAAGATTAATCTGATATTTGTGTCCTCAAACAAAAGACAGATGTGAGTAATTACACATTTCGTAAAAGTAAACATTGCTGTATTTCTGCAATTTATTTTATATGTATGTAGATGGTACCTTTCATCCAAGAACATTTACGTACCTTTTCAGCATTTGTTATAGTCTAGAATCAAAACCATTTCAGTGTTTTTACTCTTGTCCCATAATTTCTACATTGTTGTTACATGCCTTAAAGCAAACTAACACATGTTCAATTTGCAAGCTCTCTTCTATTGCATGCATACATCTTCTAAACACTTTCCTGCTTCTTCCTTCAACTCTTAAGTTCTCAGGCCAGTTACAGCCCCCTAAGCATGTCTCCTGGTTAGTCACTTTTGACCTGATGCCTTTTTTTTCGCTAGGGCTTTATGAATTAAGCTAATCCTTTATCCTAACATGCTTCAAGAAAAGACTAATTAGCAGATCCACTCACTCCTAAACTTCTCAAGAGATATTTTACCACTTGGTATTAAAGCATTAGAGACATCAGGCTCCTCTTTTTGACTACGTTCTCTGATCCAAGTCTCACAACACAGTGCCAGACTTTCTAAAAGCTACAGTAGCTGTGTAGCCAACTTTAATTCAGTTAGATTTTTAAAATTAAGGTAGGCTTCTGTAGGTTTATTTACGTTTAAGGCTATGGATTCACTCTTGTTCACTCATTCCTTTATTTCACTGATGTGTTATAAAAGAAGTATTGCTGATTATTAATATCACTATATCTTCAACTGCTGTAAAGGAACATAAAGACCTGAAGCAATATACAAGACTTAGCTTTATTCTTTTCATATTTTATAACCATCAATGGTAAGAAGTCAGCAGATAAAGTTCATTAGTATTTTTAGATCCTAATGGTGTTCTTACCCAAGTGTCCAGCTCTCAAAGTACTTTAAAGTCAGATGAATATAGTTAGGTACTAACATCAAAATAGGTATATAAATTTTGCAAATGTAACTGGCAGTCCAGCTACCTAATAAAATAAATTCAGCTTTCCTAATTTGCATAAGAAAAGGTTACTTAACTTATAACTTAATCATATAACTTAATAATGTACAAGTTGTGTTTGGAAGAATGAGGGAGATGGATCTCCATTTTTGATGAAAAAGGTGTAACCAGACCCAGCTGTTGTAAATTGAAATTAGAAACATTAAACTGATGAAAAGGAACATTTTATTCTTTTTAAGTAATGAGGATTATAAATCATTGGAGAAACTTCCACAGGGGTGTGGCACACACTTCATACCTTGAAATGTTTAGTTTTAGCTATATACACTTTAGCTCAGAGGGAGATCAGCTGGTTTCAGACATTATAGGGTAACATTCTTTGGCTCACTACAAATGGAAACACTCAGAAATTATATTTCCATTTCACTGGAAATTCAGCTATAAAAAAAAATTAAAACAAATACTGACATTTTCAATAATGAAAACAAAATATTTACTTCTCAAGTGTTTAACTTTTTTGGCTCAGTAGTGGTTACGTGTCATCTTGTACTGAATCAGAAAACAAAAAAAACCCTCAATGATAAATTTGAAAAAAAATTCTCACATTTTATCTTAATGTTTTAATATGCTAAGATAAAAGGAAAAAATTCAACCAATATGTCTTTTCATCCTTTAAAATTTTGTCAAACAAGTGCAAAATAGCTCAATTTTAATGAAACTGCCCTTCCAAAAGCTAACTTTGGTCTTTGAAAAAGATTCTGATCTTAAGCATGGAAGAGGCCAAGGCAGATGATGACAATTGTCTCTTTGGGCCTGAAAATCTTTTATCTTTTAGTCTAATCCATGAACAGAGCTCCTCATATATGATGTAATCTCTGTAAGATAATCATGACTTGGAAGAGAACTTCAGCTTGTTCCTGCATGGCTGAAGTCATTGTGGCTCCTGATAACAATTTCCATGAAAGCAGGCAAGGCTCTTTGAGCACAAGGTTGCAAGTGACCACTTGAGCAATGTTAGCATGGGCTTAAGTTTAGTTTAGACGTGCTATGTGGAGGATTTATGCAGTAAAACCTATTACCTCCAAGTGCAAGATTTTGTTGTAGGAGACTGTGAATCTCTATTATATCTGCTTTCTGAGGATTAGATTTACCTACAAGATTCCCTGTCAGAAGTTATCCTTTCTTGATTTTCATTAAAAATTTGGGCTTATAATTTCATGTAGAGAAAACCATAGGATTCTCTTTTCCCAGTTTAAGACAAAGCTTAGCTGACCATTATTTTGTTTTACTTCAAATTTGAGACTATTTTTTGAATGTCACCTTCAAGCTCAAACATAAGTAATGAAACTCAGACTTATCTTCATATCAAAGTTAATTAAGTCTTTACATGCAAACTATTTTGATAGCTCAGATTCTGAGAAAATAAATATTTGGTGACTAGAGATAACCTAAGCTAAATAACATATGCTTAATTTTAAGAACAGTTCCCTGATACTAGACCGTTTGGTTAAAGGAATACATAAAGAAAGATGGAAATAATTGTTTTTGCCACCAACATTCTGGAAGATAACAAAAAGCAGAAAGGAATTTTTTTTTTAAATCCAGTGGTTACAAGAAATCTGTGGCTATTTTATGACCAGAATAAGATCGTCTTCACTTATAAAAGCAGACCAAAAAGTTTCAGAATGAGAACATTAATCACTGCTGCTGTTTTTCTTAGAAGGCATGATTAAGAGTCAGGCTCTGCTGCCTGTATACAGCATTTAAGTGCAAAAGAGGTGACTGAAGGCAATCTCTGAACACCACGATAGCAGTAAGAAGCATAAAGGGAAAAATAGGACACCAGCCTACCATTAAAATTAGGCAGTCTAGGACAGCTTAACTGAAAACAGTCTTTTATATCACTGATAAAGTATTTAAAATAAACAGGGCAGGGTGTGGAATAAAAAAATATTAAACTGAAGATCCCCATGGGGAACAAATTATCCTAAAAGAGGAAAGATTATATTTCTTTAGAAATAACTGTTTTTACAAAATCCAGCCCTTCTTGTGGTGGAGTTTCTTTTCCTGCCTAAACATAATTATAAGGAATGTTATAAGCTCCTGTATAATCTTCATGATACTGAATACACCCATTGGGGATTGTGACTTGTGACTGTTCACTGGCTGTACTGGGATGTGAACTGGTGATTTTTATGCCTGACCCACTGCTAGAGTCTTCTGAAACACCCATTTACATCTGAACTCCCTAAAACATCAAATCCAAATCTTTACTGCTACTCAGGCCCATTAGTACTAAGAATTTTAGAGAAATGGAGGAAAGAATAAGGGCCATATTCAAGCAAATTTACTTTCAGAGAAAAATATGTTAGGTAACCACAGGTCAGGGTTTGAGTTCACACTATTACTTTGTTAGAAATCAGAACTGATATTACTTTAAAAAAACAATTTGAAAATTTTTTAGAATTTAAGCATTTCTGAAATTTCTTTTCATAACCTGAGTTTTCCTGATCCTTATAAAACAAACAAAATAAAGAGGGTCTCCTTCCCTCATTTAGGGATGTACCTGGCATGTAGCCAGAAAACAGAAAATAACAGTATATTTCTTTTTTCATGTTATGCCTCTGCAAATTCTAAATCTACAAGTAGGAAGAACCATGTTTCCCCAGAAAGAGATATTCATACTGTGATGATAAAAAACAGAAATAGTTGTGAAAGCATTGCAACAGCTGACCAATAAATGTAAGTGGAGACCAATTTCAATTAATTCTTTTGGCCACAGATTGTTTTGAAGTTTGACTAAGCATCCCATGTCCTTTATGAACTAGTTATACAGTGGTTCACTGCTGAGAGGAAAAGTCCTCTCTCATAACCTTCCAGAATTCATTCTTTTCAGGCATTTTTTTTTCTGGGTATGTGATTTTTACCCATTCAGAAACATCTCTACTACAGATGAAATTTCTTTTAGCCTCTCACTTTCACAACTGTGAAAGTTGGCTTTCATTTACACAAATAGCACTAAAAAATCAAAGGATGAAAAATGTGGTGTTCGTGTTTTGGTTTTTTTTTTAAACCTGAAAAAAAAAAAAAGAAAATCAGATATGGTGATGGTGAGAATATCTCTTGTGGTTTTTTTCTGTCAGGTGCTGGTGTTAATGGAAGGTGTAGTGGTACATTTGGAACTGTTTCTTCTGGGGGAAAAAAAAAAAAATTTTTTTACTGCTCAGAATGGAAGTATAAAATAACAGATCTCTCTTGCTTCATGTCATCTTAGAGATAGACTCTGATGACTGAAGCCAATAAGCAGCGGTCTCATATGGAGCCAGAGCTGTTTTTTTCCTTTCTTCCTTTTCTATTTTAGAATTAACATCTGCTTTGCCCATGATGTAAGTATCTGTGTGAGCGCATGTGTTTGTGAAATATGCATGGCTGCATGCCTATGAACACATATAAGAATGTAAAAAAAAGGTTTAAAAGGAATGGGTGAATTGTATTTATCAGAATGTTTTGTATTTTTTCATGGTTTTACTGAATGCCTTCTAAGTTTTGTGTTTTGGTTTGTTTTTTTTTTTTTTTTTTTTTTTAAGAGTGAATAAAAGGAAGACCCAGCAAAAAACATTGCTGAAAGGCCTTTTCTAAAACACTAAAATAAATGAGAGACTGATCTCTTAAAGGCTGTTAGTTTAGAGTAGAAAAGCTCATGACTGTAGCAAACATGCTAGTGAAAAAGCATTGACCTCCCTGTGCAATAAAAACATCTTTGTCATAAATATTAAGGGATTTTGAGAAAATGCATTTTACTTAAATAAAGGAAAAAAGACACCGATGTATGGGCTCAAACTGAAGAATGTTTTTGTTTATTAAAAGATTATAACAAAATCTCTCATTGTCCATTATGCATCAGTGTATTGGATACTACGTGCCACTTTTGTCCATTCAGTGAAGTATTATTTAGGGTTTTTTTAGATAATTTTCTTTCTGTTACCTTACATCAAAAAGTGTTGTCCCTATTGGCTGAAGAATTAACTGCCTCTGCAAGAGTAAGTGAATTGTTTGCTGAGGTATTTGGTGAGCTTCTGAGGAGATGAAAAACCACAAGAGTTTAGGATATTTCCATACTGCAGTTAGTTGGTGACTGCAACAAAGGAGGTATACTGGAATGAGATGTTATTAATTAGATTTGGACATGAATAGCAATGCAGATTCCATGGCATGGACTTCAGCACAGAGTCTGCAGAAGGCTCAGGTTCTTATTCACAAGGCTAAGCTACCCTGACGTCCATATAGCTACATTGGTGATCATATGGTTTCTTGGGGTAGTTAAGTGAAGGTAGCTGTGGAAAGAATGCATAGCTGCATTCAGACCTCCCAGCTACAGTACTTTGGCATTAAGGAGACTTTTCCGTTTTGAAGAATTATTTCTTGAGAAATTTGATCTTCAACTTGTAATTATACCATCCTAGGTGTCACTACCTGTTGACACATACTGTAGAAAATCATTAAGGGCATCTAGGTATACACAAGAGGATGGCAGCAAGTTGGTTATAGTTGAAATAATAATTCCAAAAAATTCCTGATTGTCAGCATCAGTGAAATTCCCACACAGAACAGTCATTTACCTTATTTTTCTTGAACATTCAGATTTCTTAGCATCCAGTTTTATCAAATAATGAACTGTCTGATTAAAAATAATGAGGGATTCAATAAGTCACAAGGCTATCCTGGTTTTTGTCAACAGAACTTGAGTGTGGAGCATCTTGTTGCTTTTAATATCTTCAACAGTCTTCATGCTGAACTAGGTTCCTGGCAATTGGAACAGACTTTCAATATAACCAGGTGTAGATTTTCTAGACTTTCAATATAACCAGGGGAAGGATTGGAAGAGGAGAAGAAATGCAATTGTCTAGTTTTCCTCATGTTCTCTTGCATCATATGATACTGTCAGAAGTGTGCAGTCTCCTGTCAGAGGCTTTATCTGCCTGTGACAGCACCTTGTGTACCTCACAGGAGAGTTTCTTACTCAGGCTTCTTCTGAGTCTCTCATATCTGTTCCCTTAGTTGGAATAAGAATGTCTCTGCCGTCACATATTTCTGTAATGTCTTTTGGAAACTTTCCAGAGGCCTGCATTAAAATTTTCTTGGCCTAGTGACCTATCACATATAATTCAACTTAAAAAAAGAGAATGTATACTTGAATGCAGCTGAGAAGGTTCTGCCAGGTAGGACTGAGTCCCAGATGTGCTCTGAGTATTTGTCTTGAGCGTTTTCAGAAACAATATGATTTGCAATGAAGCTGCCATGAAATAATTGGCTTGCAATGATGTATACTGAGTCAGCTGAGGTATGCCTCCTTATGCTAAGAAGTAGATAGCTTGTCAAAGTAAGCGCATAGGGTCATCCCTTCCCCTTTTACACTGTTAAGGCTAGTTATATACATGGGGAGATGAAATACTTTAGAAGGTCAGCTGGTTCTGAGTAGTATAGTTGTGGTCCCAACATTGAACACAGTTGAACTGAAAACTGTCTTCAGCTTTTTTGATACAAAGAGAGTGCCCTTTCCTGTGTATCCTAGTTGGATAATGTAGTGCTGGATCCTAGCGGGGATAGGAGAAAATATGGCCCTTGTATTTACATTTAGCTTCATCTTTCAGTCTTTGCTTCAGGAAATTCATTTGTTAGTGCAAGTTTTCTACCAAGTCTGCTTGCTATTTTCCAAATACACATTCAGCATCACTTCTGACACCCACCTCCGCATACCTGAGTATTTAATGGTTTACAATTAGCATGCCATCTTGTGACTTCAGAACCCACGAGAGCTAAAATGAATATTTATCATTATAAAATCACCATAAGTTTAACCACCAGAATGATTCAGGTACTACAATTTCCTTTTATTTTATTTTTTCACTGGTAGAATCATAGTTGTAAGAGTACAGAAAGAAAGGAAGAAGCTCATTGATCCAGCATGCTGATAATATCTTCAAAATCTACCAGTTTTTTGTTTGGTAATAACCTATTTCCCAGAAGCTGTGTTATACAGAGTGCTTGTAAGCAACCCAAGCCTAACATGGAACAATTTGTTTAAGATGTGGTTTTTATCACAATGGAGAAAACAACTCAAAAACATGTTATTGTAGATCAGGTCTGGTTGTGTCCCCATAGTAAATGCACGAGTTACCAGCTACTAACCATGGTGCAGAGTGGTTGGACTGAGCCCCTGATTATGAGTGAGGTAGCTTCTGCTATGAGCCTGATTTCCAGATCCCACCTCTGCTCTCCTCTTCATCATCCCCTGGACCCAGGTGCTGAATATCACACTTGATAGCTGTTAGAAGACAAATGGATACTTATAATCACTGACACATTGCAGTTCATATTAACTGTTTTACTCCTCAAATCAAGCTCTAGGATGACCGAGTACAACCTTAGTTTTACAGATCTGAGAGCAGATAAAAGAGGCTTAGCAGAGTTTGGTGCTAAGACTTTTTTTTTTTTTTTTCCCCAGAGTAGTTGAAGAACTACTTTCCATCAATATCATCTTAATGTCTTTGAAATGTGTGACAGATGCAAACCCTTAATTTCATCTCTTATGTCATATACGAGTTAGAAAATGGGTACAATAGGAGTGGGTACAATTACCGGTATCTGTTCCTAGTTGAGCTACGTGAAATGAGTCTATCTGACTGACTCCCTTCTTGGTCCCAACAACAGCTTTTAGTGCAGCCCTCTCTGAAGCCTGCTCATAAGTCTTTTTAATTGACTGGATTTGAACACAACATTTCCTTTTCAGTAAGAAGATAGTTAGCTCTCATTTCCTCATATAAATGTTAGATTAACCATAATTTTAGCCAAGGGAAATTTAAACCAATGTGGTTTTTTTAGGTACATCCCCAGACAATGAAGTATAACAAAACATGTTAGAAAACAGCAACAGGGACAAGCAGTCATCATGCCAAATCAGTCAGAAATGCTGACAGACTGAAACATATAGACACTATTTGTTCTTGTGATTCACAGCCATAAATCCTCCAGGGCATCAGGTGTCTGAACCATCTGCCCTTTGGCACCTCTGCAGCAAATGGTAAATCCATTGGTATCACGTACAAGACATCTGTTCTCAAACCCTGTTTGTTCTTGATTTGGGGAAATCTCTCTTTTGTTCACACTTCATAAGACCATCCTAACTATGGGCCTTAACATCTGTCTTTTTAGCACCTCTGCTAGCTATTTTGGATTATTCCTTACACAGTTTGCTGGCTCCTATGAATCCTTTTCCTCAACACTCATCTCTCTCTGTGTCTGGGCACTTAGCCCAGGCTCTAGATTTCAAAGGCAGCAGGATGCTGAGAGGTTAGACACCATAATGTTTTAAGTACCTTTGTGGATCTAGCATTTCTTCATTAGCTGAAAATTGATACTCTGTTATTTGTTTGAGCAACAGCTGTATATGCAATATATAGATACGGGTGTACACAAAGTGTTTTGTGTGTTGGAGATGGCTTACACAATTCATTATAAATGTAGCAACAAGCTGAAGTGCATTTTATTTTGTTCCGAGTAGTACTTAACGCATTCTTCAATGTAGAGATGCTAAGATGCACAGTACAGTCATGACTGAACTTGCTGCTGCAATGATGGAATGGTGTTTCTTCTACACCATTTCGACTGAAAATAGCTTTTTCAGATACTGCAGTTTTTCACTGCTTGATATCCATTCCACACAGACTGTAGATGGCTGTATATAGTGTATTATATATATGCATTTTGTAATATTTGCATTTGAGTTTTATGTGGAAAAACTGTTTTTTTCCTGAGGGCCATTGCATGAATAGAAATAGTTGAAAAATGCACTCTCAAAATTTATGAGGTAACAAATTATTCCTTTATGTAATTTTTTAGGATAGATTTTAATTTTTGTGCCTGAATGACTATGGGAACAGTTGAGAGCTTGACATTGTTTTTCAGTTTTTGTTTTTTAACAGTGAATTGCTGTTTGTTAAATTTACAGGATGTCTGTTAAATATTTCTCTTACATTTCAACCCTGTTAGTTAAAAGAGGTTGCTGTAAGGGACTTTTTGAGTGTCTTTCACAATAGTTTAATATCAGTTTAAACAGGCTAAACCTTTTCATAGTACAGTGTCCATCTTTTCGTTACTGGATTGTCAAAGATACCTGGTGAATATGAGGGTCACCTGCTATACTGGCTCATCTGTTGTTATTGGCAAATTAGCTGTCTGTCATGGGGAGCCAGGCTGCTCATAAAAATGTGAAGAAATGCATTGCCAGAAAAAGGCATTATATTCCATTTTAAAGCAGAGTAAATTATTTATGTTACATCTTTATACTATCTATAGATGACAAAAAAATGTGTACAAACAATTTTTTGTTAGAAATGGCAGATGTTCTGATTTGCAAATATTATTTCTTTCATGTAAAGCAGAGAAGAATTCAGGATAAATCTATATGGTACTATCCATCTCTCAATCTGATAAAATAATAATGTAACATCCCAAGAAATTTATGCATAGCTGAAAAAGGTGATATGTTTGCCCATGACTAAAACTGGCTGATTTAATTTGAAAGTTGTTGTTTTTATACTGGCAGTTGATAATTGCATGCTTCATTTATGCCATGTCTAAACTTGATTCCAACTTAGGATCTGCCTGTGCAGAGAACTACTGAGATCGATGGGATTCTGCAAAGGCAGAACAAAATTTGATGATGAATCCCCAGCATTTTACTAACTATAACATCTGAGTAAAAAAAAAAAAAAAATAAAAAGAGCTTTTATTTTTTTTTTAATTTTATTAAAACATACTTTTTGTTTGTTTGTTCTGCTTAAAGATTAAATACATTCAGTTTAAAATGCAAAAAAAACTTCTTCATGATGCTGTACATCCCAAGCTGCATCTGGCTGGACCTCTGTTTTCATTCAAATCCTATCACTGACAGTGTCTATCAACTTAATTGTGAAGTACTTTGGAAAAAACATGGTTGGCATTTTGATAGGGAGAACAAGAGTGTTGCAAAAGTTGGAAAGCCTCCCCATATACAACATAGCCATCTAACTGTGACTTTAGTTGTCCAATTACCTTTAATATGTAGTCATGTATATGCCCAAAAATATATTATACATCAGAAAATAAATACCAGGATTTATTAAAAATAGAACAACTCTTTTAAAACACATTCTTATTTTTACTTACAGTGAAGACAATCTTCAGTGTGGAAGTATTTAGATGCAGATTTGCAAAAATTATAATTTGCTTTGCCTTTGTCTAGTAACATGTCACTTTTTGTTAGAAATAAACATTTTCTCATTTTCTTAATTTTCTAGTTTTATTAATGATTAGATTCTCTGCAAGAGGCCCTTATTTTGGGAATAACAACAAGCAAGAGCAGGTATTGGTGAGAGTTAGGTGTAACAATGCAAATAAGGCAATAGTTCTTAAAGAGAAAGTAAAATAAACAAATCGCAATCACAGAAAGATTGCCTATGGTATAGGAAGTTGGTGCCAATCTGGACTCAGTGCTTCATGAAACAGTCTCAGGGAATTTTTCTCCTTGTCTCCTCTCCTGTCTGATAACAGGGTTGTAACTGGGAAGTAGAGGTTCTCCTGCATATGAAAGCCATTAGAAATCACTGAGTTTCTGCAGAAATTTGTTCATTTTTGCAGGACAGGGAAAATGTAAAGATTTCAGTTAGCACTTTCTGTCAGGAAGACATATAAATATAATCTCTGAGTTTGTGTTCATTTGCTGATTAGTAATTTAGAATTTTCAATGACAACCCAAACCTCTTAAATAATTAAGACAACTTAATTAAGAATGTCATAATAACAATTGTAAGTGATCTTTATGTATTCATTCATAAAAGAATATTTCAGGTTCTCTACTTGATTCTGTAACCACAGCATTTATTGTTAACCTTATACTCTCTGATGAAAAAGCAGAGGTGCATGATAGTACCTGATACTGAAGAACCACATTATGAACATAAGATAATGGTCAAATTGTGGTTCCATGGTTAAATGCAATCCTGTGGCAAGGCTGGGTTCTCAGATGCCACAGTTTGGGGTAGGTCTGTGGAATTCTGTCCAGCTAAGTCATAGTATGATGCTTGAGGGGCTGACTCAGGATGTTGTTTTAAATTTTATATAAAACATAAAATAACAGGTAACTTAGTTGAACTCTATAATGCAGCATTAAGTGTGTAAATTTGTACGGTGTATATTTCAAAATACATGGTTGCATTGCCTTATCTCAGATTAGCATCTTGTTTTCTTTGCCTACCTGGTTAGCTATGGATTATCTAAAGTGTAGATATTTAATGTGTTAAAATTATTTTTTTTTCCTTTTAATTATTCTCAGGAGGTGTTTGTATTGCTCAGTCACTCAAAATCCCTCGGGAACCAAGACCAGGAGAATTTGAAAAGATCATCAAGCGCTTGTTGGAAACTCCAAATGCTCGAGCAGTGATCATGTTTGCGAATGAAGATGATATTAGGTGCCTGTTTCCTAATTTTGTGTGTTAAAGATGTTCTCTCTTCACGGACATACGCAGTTGGCTGGTACAGACTAGAGTAGCACAGGAGGTTTCGGTTTCAATATCATGTAAAAATTCTTGGAAATCTGGTGATAAGAAATTGAGTTGCAATTACACAGTGTGCTGGTCCTTTATTCTGTGGAGAGCTGACGTTCCTAGTTTCTAAGAGTGCAGCTCCAATAGATTGTTATTTGGTGACTGAAAAGGAAGAAACCAATAAGAATGCTAGAAAAATATGGCTAAAGGTGAAGCAAATTAGCTTGGTCATTACTGTATCTTGAGTTCACTACAGCTGTTGTTGAATGTGCTTTAGACTGTGAAAACTATTGACTGATTGGTTGGTGTGAGCTTATTTATGCATAGCCAAAATTAATGCTGGGGATCCTCAAGTTCTTTGTAAATGCAGTTTGTTTAATTAGTGATTTGTTGTTTATTTGCAGGCGAATACTGGAAGCAGCCAAAAAAGCTAATCAATCTGGACATTTCCTCTGGATTGGCTCAGATAGTTGGGGGTCAAAAATTTCACCGGTTCAGCAGCAGGAGGAAATTGCGGAAGGAGCAGTAACCATTCTGCCTAAAAGAACATCAATAGATGGTAGGAATGCACGTGACACAAACCCCTCATTTTCTGGCAATGTTCAAGCACCCTATCTCTCTTTATAAAAACTAATTAAAAAATCCTGTAGTCCTTGATTACAGGGAAGTCAGGGAAAACTTTCCATCTAAGTAACTTGAGCTGGCCTGATCCCATATTCATTTAATATCTCTGTTGAGATGAGGAGACAATGAATCTGCAATTAGGCAATCTTATAATTATCTAATAACGAGAACATGTGTTGTGGAGAGCATCCTACCCATAGCCTGGTGGTTCTTTGGGACAAAAACGGAGTGTATTGGATGTATGATAATTAGCTCATTCGCCTGAGTGGAGATCAGTCTAGGCTATGCTTTCCTCTGCCCAAACATAGCTTAAGAAGCCACGATATTAACAAAGTTTCTGACTTGGTGGATGAAGTGGAAGTTGTTGATTTGAATCACCTTATTCCCAGGTGGGTACCGGACATAGTAACATCTCTTACTGTCTGGCCAAGTGCTCTAAACTGGTAAATGATTAGAAAAAATGAGAACCGTTGATGCTACTTGGAGAGTTTAGCCACATGGAGCTTAATTCAGATGGTTTGTGTTAGTCATGATTTCATTATGGCTGCTGGGTTGTAGGGGTAAGGCTGATGCAGAATCGGATCAGGCTTGAGCATGAGCCTTTAGTTTCTCAACTGGGGTCATTACACATATCAATAGAATTATACGTGTCCTGGAAGCCCTCTGGTTCAACAGAGAGGTACCTTGTGATTTTAGGTGGCCTTGAATGAAATTTATTTGGATCATAGTCTGTGACTAAGTAGTGATTATAGTTTTTCTAACTTCTTGCAGGTATCCAATTTTTTATTTGGGTCATCTATGTATTAAAAATTAAGCTATTTTCCTATCTATCTGAATTACATTTTTTTTAGTTATAGAATTCTGCTGGAGCGTTAGAGATTCTTTAACTGCTGCAGGTATTCAAAAAAATCTACAGCGAATATGGGATAATAACAAATATACTATTTTTTTAATCCTTAGATACTACTATGTTCATATAGTATCTTATATTAATAGTTTGTACCTGAAACATTTTCTTGTTCTGATATTTATACAAAATCTGTTATTGTCTTTAAATTATTATTTTTGTCCTGTATCATATTTTAATGCTTCTTTCACTTCTCTTAAATGTAGGATTTGATAGATATTTTCGGAGCCGAACACTTGCTAACAATCGAAGAAATGTCTGGTTTGCAGAATTTTGGGAGGAGAACTTTGGATGCAAGTTAGGATCACATGGAAAAAGAAATAGCAATATCAAGAAATGCACAGGTAACTGTGAAAGTAAAACATTATGTATCAGTTGTTTATTGGAGTGCAGGGAAGGAGCTGCTTTCTTTTCATTATTCTTCTGGCTCCCTTCAGTTCTCTAATACATATTATTGTGTTGAAAGAAGTGTGACATTTTTTCTCAGACCTGAAGAAAAAATTAATGAACAATGTTTGAGAAAGTTAGTAGTTAATTTGCACAAATCCAGTGATGGTACAGATTTTGTTAAAGACCCATGGCTGTGGTTCAGTTCCATTCATGTTTTCAATGACCTCCTCTCTCACCCCATCTGTAGTTGTCAATATAATTTTTTTTTACTGAATGGACACATCACAGTAATTCTCATATTGTTATCCTGAAGTATATACAGAGAAAATTAAATTTCTGTTTAAACTGTTGAGGTCTTGATGATAGGTTAAGTCATGAACTCCTTATTTAGTTTACAAACTGTGTTTGAAAATGGAGTAAAAATCAAATCAATATGTTCTTATTACTTGTCATGTGAAAAGAACAGGATTCTATATCATATTATAAAGCTGGAAGTCTCTATGAAGTTTGAGCTATGTAACTGGCACTGGTGTTCTCAAACCTGCTTGCTCAGGCATCATACCCAGACACAACTCTCATGACAGCTAATGTAGCTGTTGCATCAGTAGCTCCAAGTTTCATCTCCCCTATGAGATGTTGACTTTCTGCTGTCCCTTGCAAAGTTTATTACAAGAGTGTTACCTTTAGTCTTCTGTGACTACAGAAGACTGTTTATGTTACTTTTTGTGTAGATAGTTTTTGTCGAATGTCAAGGCTCCCAGTGTAATTTTCTTAATTACTGCCACCATCCCCAGGATTACTCGTAGTGACCACCATGTTTGTGAATAGTGTCAGCAATAATACCCAATTTTCTGCACTACAAACATAAGTCATCGATATGCCTTGATTTTCCTGGAAGTGTTTTCTTTCACCAAATAATATTTTCCACATGGAACATGAACATTGTTGTTCATTTGCTGTTCCAAGATTCCTGGCTGCCTGGTGACACTGTCATGCAGCCTTTGTTATGGGGGCACGCTTCCAAAATTTCTGCAACCAAAAGTTGCACGCCAGCACCCCACTTCTCCTGGGTTTGTCAGATGGACATACTGTGCAGTCTCCAAGCACATGCGCCATTAGTCCTGCACTTCATGAACCATCAGATTTATTGTATGTGTACTGTGCCATCAATGCAAAGACTTACTGCACTGAGCTTTGCAATGCACAGATATATCTCACACAGAAATATGAGAGCCATGCATGCACTGTCTTATTTCAATGACTATGCCTTGTCTTCTGCCTTTTACCATATACTTCACAAAAAAAAAAAAGGATGATATTCAGTTCCTCACTGGGCTAAATGATAGTTTATTACTCTAATCCTTTACTCCTTGGCCTTGATTCATATAGCAGTAAGCCATGTCTGGGAAGGGATTATTTTGTTTTTATTATTTTAAGTGGAAAATAGATGCTTTTTTGAAGTTCTTCAGGTGGAATGAGAGCTATATGGCTGTAGTTTAGGAAGCTCTAGGTGTTACCACAGATGGTTATATGACTTGTCTCAGCCTCATCACATCTGTCAAATTGAATTACCAAGTGAAAAGTAGCGTATAAAATTCATAGGCTGTATCTTGATTGATTCAAAGTAATTTGCCATTTGAAATGGATATCCATATATTCTATGAAACAAAATTATGGTATGCTCTCTATGCCTGAAAACAAAAAGAAAACATATTTTCTGCACCCAGAAAGTCAACATAGTATCAAGGTATGGGATTAAGAAGTGGGCAGTTTCACATGAAGGTTGCACATGCATTTTCATCTGCAAGGCTATGAATTCTTCTGCAAGCAAGAGTACCTGTGAGTGATAGGACCCTTGACTAAAACCACTTAAAGGTGTCTTACTACAATAGAAAAGACACATGGACAGCAGCAGACCTGAAACAAACTGATGATTCATCATGATTCCTATGCTTATCTAACTCAAATTTAAAGGGTTGGATAACAAAAATAAGCAAAATATATTCCTTCTAAAGTGAACTGAAACAAGAGATGAGGGTGGAAGTTCAAAATAAACCTCCAGTGATTTAAAGAGAAATGCTAGGTGAATGAGAAATGCTAGGAGAATGCGGGAATGACACCCTCCCCACCCCCAAGTCTAGACCTTGAGAATCACAAATGGCATCTTCACCTACCCCAGTTCATTTGTCATGACCTCCTGTGCGCAAAAGAGAGTCAGCAATGGAGTCTTGGCTGGTTCTTCATACCACAGCCCTCAAAGCAGATGAGTCAGTCTACTAGAATCTTCTATGTATACTAAAGATTAAAGAGGAGAATATCCTGCCCATTAATTTATCTTTCTCTTGAAAGGCCAAAGATGTTACTTCATGGCCAAGTCTGCTCTGAAATAATGACTGTAAATGAAAGAAATGAATGAACCCTTGAATTTCAATAAGGATATAAGAGATGTTACATTTAACTGTTTATAAGTTAATATTGAAGACCTTGATCCTTGGCCTATCCCAGTTGCCCTTCCAAGTGGGTTTTCTCTGAAACTTTATGTGTACTTTCTCAGTCCTAAATTTCAGCTCAATTCTTAAAAGGAATGTATTCCCATCTCTAGTTCAGGACTTGAACTATTTATCCTAATTTTCCCATATTTCATCTGGGTGCTGCGGATAATAAGATCTTTTTTGTCTTTTGCCCCCCGGCCCAATTTGTATATCATGTCAATAGCTGGTGATACACTGAAAGAAATCCAAAAGCTTGAGGTAGCAGCCATAATCTGAAAATCTCCCTCTCCAAAGATACTAAAAGGCAAATTGATAGGTATAAAGTTTTCTCAGGCTTGAGATGTGTTTTGTTAAGCATTCCTGTTTATCTTAGCTAGGAGGTACTTGAATTTCTTTCTCATATGACATCTGTAATTCCCAACAACAACAAAACTGATATCCCTGTTCTCAATTTAGCTGTTATCTGCTCACAGCTTTAAATTTCTACTGCCTGCAGTCAGGATGCTACCAATCTAATCCAATTTCAAGCATTTTTTTCCTATGAAATTAGAAAATGCTTCATAGTGAAAGATACTTTTCTCTTTTCTTTTCTGTGTAAAATCAACAGTTTTTTTAGCACTGAAAGTCCTGAAAGGGATTTCCTCTCCTTGTTCAAGGTTAAGAATTACAAAAGGGCATATGGCTTCTTGCCCTCCTTCTGTTCTTATACATTACTAATTATTTTTGTCTAGTGTTGTGTAATGGCTTAAACAGTTTATTTAAAGAAAACTGCTATTTTAAAAGTTTAAAAATACTGTTTAATTGTGGTTGCTGTTGCTTCTTATTCCTGAAGGAATTTATGCTTTGGAGATACATAAAATAATGTTTCTTTTGAGTTTGTCTGAACGTTTGCTTTCTGATTTTTGCCAGTTTACAGAAAGCAATGATTCACTTAAACTTTGAAAAAGTAATTGCTTTGCCACTATTGATTTCCAGCTAGTTCTATGTATTTCTGAATGTGAGTGTACATTGATCAAATCATCAAGATTAGACTAGTTCATTGAAAAAAATTAGAGATTTTTTTTTGTTCCAACCTTTCTGAAGTTAAAAAAAAAATTAAATGGGGCCATTAACTTAGTAAACATGAAACAATAATTCAATGACTACCCTTAAACCTTTTGTAATTGGGGGAGGGGAAAGGCATTTGTGGAGAAAACTTGTTTGTCTTAATATAACAAATGGAAAAGAGTGGAGCAGTACAAGGATTGAACTGTCTGGAGAGGTTACCAGAAGCCTCACTTTACATATTTATTCAAGGTGCAGGTTTTCTATATTAAATAAAAAGATCTTTAGTGAGACATGAATCTTTCAGGGATCTTCAAACAGCCTTTCTTTAGCACTGGAACCTCTTTGTGAGAATGAGAAATGAGGAGATGAGAAGATTTTCATTAATCCCCAGCAGAAAACTGTACAGACAGAAACAGCATTCATGCTTTGAGTACCTTCATTCTTCAAGAGGAAGGGCTTGCACCATGGTTGTGGAGATGGCAGAGATGATATGCCTCTTGCTCTACTTTAAATATAACATCCTGGAGAATTTTCCCATACCCTCAGCTTCCTGCTTGAGTCAATTGGTGGGCCAGGTTTTTGGTAGCTGAAGATTAAGCATTACTTAGAAACACTGTGGACAGACCACATTTATTCCTGGTGTTAACTCCAGCTCTTGGTTGTTGAGCTATTAATTGTCAGTCCTATCTTAAGGTATGTTTCTAGACCTTGTGTTTCTTAAGAAATGTACAAAAGTATGAATACAAAGATCTGAAAATGAAACAAAGATATCCCAGCGTACTCTGTGCATCGAATTGTGGGGCTGACAATATGCACCATTACTCTTTCAGAAGACCAAAACACAGTAATAGAAAAAGAAAGCAGCATTAATGATGAAGAGTAAGAATTAAATTAAATGTACTCAGATTTGCTTCCACTAACCTTGCAGAATGTTAATATTTGATTTCATTCTAACAAAAAAATCTGAAGTCCTCTTTGCATATGTATGTGTGTGTACACATATAGGTATTTGCATGCATAAGCAGATAGAAATCTAACATGAAGTAAAGTTGCTTACTGTATCATGTTTTAATGTTGTCATGACCCAGACTGGAAGCCCAGAGAGTTGCAATGGTTCTGTGATCCCCTTGGGTTGAATTAAGGTGAAATGACACCAAACGACCGGTTAAAATGTTTTACTTGTAGTAGAAAACAATTTAAACTTGGAAAAGGATAATAAGCAATGTGGTCTCTTATAAATCTATAAGAAAGAAAACAAAGGAAAGGAAAGAAGAAAAAAAGAAGAGAAAGAGAGTCAAATCTCTATCACCACCCCTGGATCCAGCATTGTCTCAGGTCTGGTAGTCTTGGGTGGTGGGTGCACACACAGCAAAGGTTTTTGTCACCTTTTAAGTTCATCTTATCAGCTGATTAGCATACTAGATAAAGAGAGGCAGGTATTCCATGAACTCATTTCCATGAGAGATGGGCAAAAGGTGGAGCATGGGTTCTGCGCATTCGTTGTGGGGGGAATGGGTTACTTTAACTCTTCTGTCCAATTGAGTTGGTGGTTGTGATCTCCCCCTACCACCTTTACCTTTTCCTCAGTTTTTATTTCTTGAACAGTTATCCAGTCATTAGCTCCATCTGGTGTTGGTTGTTTATCTTTCTTACCACTCTTTTAGCTCTTCTTTGAGACTATAGTAAATTAAAGTGTAGGCCTTAACCTGAACATATGGTTTTACTGAGTCTACATCTCCTCCCTTCAAGGCTTATCTAAGGAATTTGGTTATACAACTGCAAGGGAGCAGAGCCATGCACCCTTTGTTACACCCTCTGCTTCCCTAGGCAGATAATTCATTCTTAGACTAATCACAAAGGCCACAATTTATCCTTGAGGTTTTCTGTGTTGATGAATGTTTGAGGCATTACTTCCTTCAGTTCCTTACAAATGTGTACAATGGTAGCCTCAAATTCAAATCTGACATAAGAAGATACAGTTCCATTGAGATTTGTTCTGGATTTTCCCCATAGCAACCCTTCAAGGCATGCATTTATCATAGTATTTACAGTCTTTGAACAGCAAAATGTGGCTCTTTAATAAAACCTCAACTAAAACATTAAGTAAAAAAGCTCCTTCATGCACATCCCTACAAGAAGTAGTCGCTCCCCCTGTTTTGTATGGTTAGCGTTTTAACTACTCTGCAAAGCTAATCAGCCTTTAACTGCCTATAATGACTGACTACACTGCTAAAAATAAAGATGGACAAGTTTCCGAAAGCATATAGAGACCTGTGTAAATTAGTCTAATTTCAATTTGCTCTATCAAACTGAACTATTTGTTTCACTGAAAAAAAATCAAAGTGCAGTATAATAGACATCATGCATACCTAGGAACATTACAGATACATTATTATTTTCTCTTAACTAACTTCTGAAAATACAATTGCACCTAAAACTATTAATAGAAAGAAGTAGATTTACTCGTGTATGCAGCCACATTCTGAAAAATTTATAGAACAGATTGAAAAGTTCAGTAGCAGAATATGAATCTTGCAGAGGTACAGTGCATTGGTCTTTAGTTTGAGTAATGGTTCCATTACCATAAAATCACTTCTAAAGTAGTTTTTTTACTTGATGAGACCAACCCAGAGTTAAAAAAAAATCACCATAGATGCAGTTGAGACACATGGTGAATTGTACCACTATTCCCAAAAGGAACAAAGACTTGGAGGGGACTGTTTTCAAGCACACAGAAAGAGCTGCATGCTCTCTCTCTTGTGCAACTTGTGACCAGTATGTTTAGGCATAAGAGATAGAAAGGGCAATTCTTATTTTTTCTCTTCTTTTGCTGTTCTTTGCCATTTTTTGAATTTCCATTTAAAAAGTAGCTTACAAACACATTGTAGAAGCATTCTTGACTTTATGTTTATGAAATATCTATTGCTGTTTTGTGTAAGTACAGTAATTCTATTTAAAAATCATGCTATTCAGATTTGCAGCATGATAAACAGGAGCCAAGCTGACTGTTGGATCTTTGCTACCCATCACATCAGCTGGACATAGAAGACTTTGAGGAGTATTTGCCATAGTCTGAGCTGTTTTTTACTCTGCTTTGGACGTTATCTCAGAACTATGAAAATTGTGTGTTACAGGTAGCTGCACTGCAGTGGTCCCATGCTGCCTCTAATGCAGCATTAAATCAAACTGCATCATGTGTCATTAAATAATATATGGAGCCAGAGAGCATTTACTTCTGGTTTTAGGACAATAGATCATGTCCCAGGTGGCACCAAAACCTCTTCCAGTAACTTAAACGAAGTTTAATCTCTTCATTATGGTATACCATAGGCCATAAATTTACCATTTTTGAAGATTTTGTCTGGTTCCCAATTTCAGAAGCCTGGGTAGTCAATCCCAAAGAAAAAGTTGATGTTTGAGAATTGTGATTGACATTCTTCCAAAATTAACAAGACTGAAATACGGATTTTCTTGTGCTATACATCTGGTCAGAATGTTTAGACCAAATTCGCTCCTGATGGTGGAGAACTGGCAGGCATGAACCTTGCTGTATCTCTGCTGTCAGTGTCTGATAGACTGATAAGCAATAGAAGGCCATAGCTTAAAGTATATTTGATCAAAATATACACATTCAGTTGTCTTACAAAGGGCCAGTTCTGGCTCTTATTCCAGAAACTACAGAATTTCAGAAGATTCAAGTTGAATACTATGTCATTCCAGCAACTGCTAATGTGCATAAGTGTTAGTCAATACATCTGAGAGCTGTCAGATCAGGGGACCTAACATTTGCTGCCCATTCACTGATTTGATTTCTTCATTTCACTTACTGTCATCCTTTCTGTTATTTCACCAGTATTTAGTATTTTTAAATCTCTCTCTAATATATCCAGTGGAATATCACTTCTCAATCCTCTTGTCAAAGCTTAGATTCACCTACAAAACGTGTCATTTATAAAAGCTTCTTATTCCAGTATAAATAAGAAATTGTTGATACACTCAATAGAGGTCTTTGTTTCTCTAACTTCATTTGTAAATAGGAATTCAAGTCTTGTATTCTGTCAGGAAACCTGACAATCTTAGATTTATAATGTTTTATGAGGTTATGAGTCACATTCCACTGCACAATCATTTAAATAGACTATCTTACCATTTTAGATTTGATATACTTGTTGCCAAGTTGGAATACTTTTAAATACGCATATGTATGTGCACATGTGTGGATGCATTTGCTAGTAACTTATGAGCCCAGAAATTCTTATTCCAGCTCAGAGCCTCCGCAAGAATGGCATATGCTAGTGAACGAATTGTTGCTCTAAGTACAATTTTGTGTGAACTCTGGAACTGCACCTTCTCAAAGGTAGCCTCAGAAAACTTGTAACCAGTATAACTTATGATGTAACTTAGTTGTCACACATGTAAGAATGTCATGTGTACACAATCCTTGTTCCTGGGAGACAATAATTAGTTGCTCTGTCATTTCCAGTACCAGCCCAACCACTTTGGACAGATGCTAGTAGAACTGAAAAGTCAGTAGTTGAAGTGTTGCATGCTGTTCTTCATCAGTTTGCCCTCCTGGTCTGCCACAAACAGACCCTTGCTGTGAACAGAAAGACAGTTCCTGTAAGCCTGAGTCCCAGAGATCCTTCTTCAGGTGGAAAAGATATTTGTTGTCTTCTTTTCTGAGCAAGTTCATGTAATCCTGCCTTGTGAGAGGACTGGAAGAACTGTTTTAATTTTGTATATGCATCATCTGTGTCATTATTCAAGCATTTCAGGGTACAGTGCTTAAACATTTTATAAGTATGCACGTTGGTGTGCATACTTGCTACCTGACTAGATGCTTCACTAGAATACAAGTAGTACAATAAAAAATAGTTTTAAGTCTTCTAAAAGCACTATTAGCTCCATAGTTTTTAATATCCTTGGATGTGGTCAGACAGGCTGATCTGCTTACTGTAACCTCATAGGAGGTTACTCATCCTTCAGACCTACTGACCACTGTCCAA
Organism: Strix uralensis; assembly: GCF_047716275.1. Lineage (NCBI taxonomy): Eukaryota > Metazoa > Chordata > Aves > Strigiformes > Strigidae > Strix > Strix uralensis. Next base: position 23,713,539 of record NC_133976.1, read on the forward strand.
CCACTCCAGCACTGTTCTGTGAATTAACCTGGTTGAGGATTTTGAAGGTGAAATGTTGTTACCCAGATCATCAGCAGGCATGTTAATTTGGTTGAAAACGTACTTCCATATTCACAAGTAGTGGTCCACGATACATTTTTTCCTGGTCTATTGTATAGATACCAGCCAGGTGGAGAAAGAGTGGCCTTTGTGAGGTACCTTCTGCCTCAGGCAGTCCAGGTGCCCTGAGACCACACCTATGTTATCAAACAGTACACCTCTGCAGAGCAAAGCAGTTGATGATGAGCATCTGAGGTCCTCGCTGTACTCGTTTCAAGAGATTTTATTTCAGGTTAGTACAGTCCTTTGAGCTGGAGGGCCATAGCTGTATTCCCAGCGCTCATCCTACAGTTTGGTTTCATCTGAAAGGCACTGGGATTTTGCACAGCAAGACTGCTCCACCATGTGAAAGTGGGGGCAATCAGGAAATTTGTTTAAAAAATGCATTCCTTATCCAAATAAAATGCGAGTGTAGCTGCACTCAAGGGACTGAGTGGGTAAGAGCTGAAGGAGAGTGGACCCCCCCCCCCCCATCTAGTGTTTTCAGTCGGTATGGTGAGGGAAATTGGCTGCTCTTGACACTGATCCCTCTAAGTCAAAAGGATATAGAACCCTATCTGTGCTCAGTTACTGTGAGCAAGCAGGATTTGACTGCTCTTGGCCCTTATTTGCAGAAGACTGCTAGCTACAAACTACCATTGCATTATTCCATTTATTAGCTGTGCTAAGGGGGAAAAAGTCTATTTAATACACAGCTCAATATTTATAAGCTATTTTTAATATTCTTGGAGTATTCAGTGATTCATAATACATATTTAAATTTACCACTAGGTAGTTTCTTAGTAGGTCAAAAAAGGTATCTTTGTCGTGTTTTGTATCTGCAGAAAAATGTCATCTCACACATATACTAGAATACATTGTTGATGCAGAAGTGACCGCAAAACAGCCTTTTCTCTGTTAGTTAATACTTGATTTACAGGATATCAACAGGTTAAAACAAATATGAGCACAAAGGAAAAGAAAATGGTAAAGGAAAATATTTAAACTTTCTATTGTGATCTTTCTACTGATTAATTATGTTTGATATTAAAAAAAATTCAACATATTCTAATGTTAGATACCACCAATGCCCCAAGTAAATTCGTATTTTTAATAATTATCGTAATTTTGCAATATAATTAGTGTAAGTAAACTCAAGTGGTTTCATAATTTCATGAAGCAGCAATGAAAATACTTAGTGTGGACTGCTTTTAGATCATGAACGTTTTCAATACCTTGAATAATTATTCACCTGTGAAATGCCTCTGATTTGTAAGTAATTGCTCACCTTTTGTGGAAGGGAGTTCAGATTGGTCATCTGTAAACAGATGCAGATGCGTTTTAATCTACCAAGTAGAATTTTATTGCAGAAATAGACCCAGCAAAATCAATGGGGCATTCATAATCGGATGTAGTATAAATCAGTATAGAGAATGAGGTCAGAATTTGTCTTTTAATGGATAAGTGTATCCATTAAATGTACCAATTATTGTTCAATATTTCCAGAATATTATTTGTGTCTGATATTTGAGATAAGTGTTTTTGTATGGAGGGTTCTTATGAAAGGTCAGGTAGCAGCACAAGTGTCCCCGGTTTGTGTTAAAATTGGTGTACAGAGGGGGAAAGGTATATTTGTTACATTGAATTTACACTGGATTAACTATGTGGCTGGGCATAATGATTTTGACCTAAATTCTGGCTCTGGGCTACTTCATGTTCAGGGTTTGCAGGATTGCCCTTGGGTGGAGCTCATGAGACAGGATTTACTTAATTTAACTTCTGGTAGGCCATCTCCACGTCTTAGTAAGCTGCTTAGTGTGGTATGACTTATTCTGTGAGGATGCCCATTTCTATGGACCGCAAATGGACCTAGATGACTAATTTGGATGAGGTGCCCCACTTTTAGATTGCTCAAGTGAAATGAGTCCCATTCCATGGTTGTATGGATCACCCTTTCTCAAGAAAGCAATCTGCCTTCCCAGTTCATGTAAGATCCTGGTGCTAACTCTAATATTTGCTTGTATTAATTATGACTATATTAAATGTTTAGAGATAATTTAGTATCCTTACAAGTACTTTCACAGATAGAAACAAAAGGGAAGGTAATACGTGGCAGTCCTCTGTACATTGATTATCAGCAAATATTCCTCAGATTTGAATATGTGACTATTTACATATTAATAATTCCATAGATTTTCAGGATGCAAAATCCATTGAATTATGCAAAATATTTTAAAGGGACTTGTTGACAAAGGTTTATATTTCAGGTTTATATTTAGGCTTTGTTCAAAAATGGAATATTTAATTATTCTGGCCAAGATCCTTTTATTCTGTGATGAGATAATCCCAGGAGACAGACAAATTAAGGCTTTAAAATCTTTGATCAATCTATGTAATGTACGTGATCTGTCACTGAGACAAAAGCAGTTGGTGGTGTTATCTCACATGCTACATACCCTGTGGAAAATGTTACTTTCAATTTATTAAAGTGATACTGTAGAATAAGGTGTGCTTCCATTAGTGGTATCTTCAGCTGCATCAGTAAACAATGGGTGATTGATGCTCTGGGGTTTTTCTACTGTAACTTCAGCATTTACTGAAGTTTTGGCACCCAAGGATGGTCTTGGCTGATTTGCTACTGTCTTAGTTAAAATTCAAGATACGGAAAGGGAGGGTCTAATGCACTACATACATTCTATCTGACCCCACAAAATAGTAAGACCCAAAATAAGAGCCTTCAAAATCTCTGCAGTCGTGGGGCAGGTGGTGTGCTGAGACCATGGTCTACCATGCTGTTCAGGTTTCCCTTGCTTCCTGTCTGTTCTCTGCTTTTCCATGTGCTCAAGGATAAACTCTTTGGGCCAGAGGTTGCATTGTTCAGATTTTTTTTTTTTTTGAACACTGTTTTCATGTTCTGTTCTTTCAAGCAAAGAAGAAGAAAAATGAGTTGCCATTTGCACATGTCATAAACCTGTTCAGAGGAGTCCAGTGGAATTTAAGTGACACATAAGCATTGTTTGGCTTAGAAAATAAGGGTGCTTTTTCACTCTCAGTGTTCAGTTCTGACTATTGGTAGACTTTTTCCTGAGCTATACCCTTGAAAGAGCAGTTCTTTAGACTCTCAGATAGATCACAAATTATTCTCTCATCTTGAAATGAACAAATCACTTCCAGCACCAGAAGCACTTCAAGGTAACATTTTAAATTGTCTCTTCCTGTGACTTTTGAAACTACAGCAAACAAGAAACAAATTCATTTTATTCCCTTTACATTTTGAAAACGAGCCTGAGACTAAAAGTGGCAGTTTTAGGAACATTGCAAGTGTTGGCTCAGAGAGTGATAGAATAAACTCTGCAATTTACTGAACCTTCTTGCAGGATATGTTACATATAAAATCTGAAAATATAACAAACAGTCCATGTGTATAGATTACTGGAATAATTGCTTTTTCTTTTAAACTTTTTGAACAGAAATGTTAACATCTGCCAAAAGGCTACAGTAGAGAAAAGCAATTTGCAAAATTGAATAGTATGGCTATGAGACAAAAACACTGTCATGTGTTCTGCATCCTATTTAAAAGTATGTAACATTCCTCAAATTCTACATAAAAAACTATCCAGAGAGAACAATGTACAGACTACAAATTAACCATTGGCTTTGTAATTAGTAATTCCAAATAAATAATAAACATAATATTACAAATGGTTTTCACAGAATTTGGAAAGAGAAAAGGAGGCTAAATTTGGTCTGTAAATTGCTCATTATTTACTGGTGGAAAAATCACACACATTCAGGAATTTAATTCCTGGAACTCATTGCTTTTATTTTTTAATTAGACTGGATATATATAATTCTAACTTTTCTGCAAAATTAGAGTTGAAATTAAATAGGAAGAAACTTGCTCATGAACTTTTGATACCTTTCCACTGGATTTTAGGTGAAATCTGTGGTTGCAACAGTGTTTTAAAATGGAGAGAGGAAAAATAATTAAGGGAAGAAGAATTAATTCACTGCATTAGATTGTACAAGTCTTCATGTCAGCTAACAGGACTGGAAGTGAGCACGTAAAGGTCTTTTACATTTGCAGTTTCTGTGTGCAATGGGATAATGTAGAATATGAAGATTGGTACCTGACAGCCTTCAGGAAAAAGGGCAAATAAGTCTACATATTATACTGTAGCTTCTGCATTTTTTCAGCACAACTACCTGTGGTCTGGATATCAGCCTTCTTGGTAAGACTTCCCTGGCACTCTCTGTTAAACATCGTTCCTCTACACAGGCTCTGATTAACCTTTGCAAGCTGCGGTATAAGACTCTCAGATCTGCTTAATATTTGGGTTGAATGTTGGATGAGTGTTAATGTCACTTTCCATTCTATCTGAGCAGTTTTCACTAATTCCTCTGTGAAATTGTCGTTCATGTAATTTATGACGATAATAAAGAAAATGGGGTTTGAAACACAAGACCAAAGATTTTGCAACTTAGTTGCACAGAGGCAAAATACGAAGAATGTTTTATGGCCAAATCATCAATTCTGTACATGAGTGTTGCTTTATTGACATGAAGAGGTATGAGATTTGAGAGGATATGGCTCCCCAAATGAGAGTAATAACCTGATTTTTGTGTGGAAATCACAGAGAGGTCAGTAATCAAAGGCTGAGTAGGATAATAAAAGCTTTAAAGGAATGATCAGAAGAGAAGCTACATTGCTTTTCGCTTCAGAAGACAAGAGTTTTAGATCTTAAAAGTAGGATGAAAACAAGAAGAGCTTCGTAGACAGGCAGACAGCAGAGGTTCGTAGACAAGCACAGAACCTTGAAATAGAGACAAGAAGTTTGAACATCCTATGAAAAGGGTAACCAACCAAGGATTTGGCCTCAGTGATACTAAATTATAAAATTCTCTGGTATTGATGAAAGGAAAATTGTATGTGGGAGGGAACTGCAGTGCATATTACTTCTTGAAATCTCTTTTGGTCTACTGTTATGTGATTCTATTTTCCACAGTTTATTCTTTTTGGTTTTCTTATTTTAGCATGAATCACTCATCTGAAAAAAAAGAATTAAAATTTCTTGCAGTCTTCTTTACTGCAATATTGAATCATATTGGTTTTTGCTTTTAGAGCCTTTAAGATCAAGACTATGTGTTTACTTTCAGTTATATAAGTGACATTAAAAAAAAGAAAGTGTGCTTTTAGAGTTTGGATAGTGCTTTTACCATGTTCCTTGCCTTTTTATAGCGCACTTTTTAAAAAAAAAATCAACATTCCTATATTCATTTTTTCTTGTTATTTATTTATTTTTCTTGTTTTTAGAAAGGTGTATCAGAGGATATTTTGGTTGTGATTACAAAGGTGCTCATTTGTAGTCCTATCTGAAATTGGGTCTGGTGTACTCTTCCAGAAAAAAACCAACATAATTTCTCTTGTTGGGGTTCTCTGCTTGTTGGTCATTTACAGTATCTGTGGATGATGCTTCATTATGATATTTGCCTGCCTGAAATGTGGTTATATGAAATGTCAGATGATCATGTTTTCTGCTTCTTCAGTCTCTACAACTTTCTGTAACATTTAATTTCCCTTGCTACTATAGTGGCTGAATGACCAAAACCATCCTCTCATTCTTTCTGATCACTCAAGGAGTTAAATTTTGTGACGCTTATTGATAAGGTTAAATTTTAACTTGTTGCCTCATCTGTTCTTTCATATATAGTGTTAATTCTGCATCTGGTCTAATGTCATTTGTCATTCCTAGACATTTGATTCATGGTGTTCAAGTCCTTCGTAACTCTTTTATAAGGCTATGTAAATTTTGCTATAGCTCAGTACACTAATTCCTTTATTAATGTGTTTTTGTTTTTTGTTTTCCAAAGTCCTCCTTTTTTAAATGGAGTTTTGAATGCTAGTTTAAATTAATTAAATTAGTTAATGTAATTGTTACTAATAATTATTGTAATAATAATTATTAATAATTAGTTAATTTTAAAAGAGGAACTTAATTAAATTATGATCAAGCATTTCAGGTATAATTATTCCTTCAAACAATTTGCTGTACAATATTTAGAAATATAGCTCCAATCCTGCAAGGTGGGCTGTATGGGGCCTGCTTATGCATCTGTGCAGGATTGCACTGAACTCAATAGCATTTCACAGCTGAAAGGACTTAAGAATGATTATGACAACATGCAACATGTCTTAAATCTATTTTCTACCCATGTAAACATATTCCATAGCCAGTTACACAAAGAACTAGTAATTTTAAATGCCTGTACTTTGCCTTTTTATGATACCTCCCTAGAGAGTAGGTGGTTATTTGAAAAACTGCATTATTAATACTTTTCATTGGTTGTATCTTCTGTTCTTCGACTTTGTATGTGCTTCATTTTCTGATCAAAGGATGATGATATAACCCTATTCCTTGGTTTTGGATATACATACAGATTTACTCTTCAAAGCATTTAATTTTTAAATATTGCTACAGTGTACAGCATGCATGTGTATATGTCTTGGTATGCATTTATTTTCCTATATAAAATCTTCTTACCCTCTACCTTAATCCCGTTGTCATCCCTATCTGTATGCAAGTCCACAGAGGATGCTTTTGGAGCAAAATATTTTGCCTTTCCAATCCCCTTCTCCTCCCTCTAATCTCTGTGTTACTGATCTTCAATTCAACATAGAAACTCTAAGCAGAAGGTGGAGAAGGGCTGAGGAAGTTATTAAGAGTCAGAGCAGGTTGACTGAAGAAAGGGGAGCTTAAATGTGGGAGCTGGGACTTGGGGCTAGACCTCTTGGTATTGACAAACACTGGAAGGGCACGGGGGAACAATTCCCAGTCCCCTCTCCCTCATTCCCAATCTCAGATGATATATTTAAACTGCTCAAGAAAGCAGAGCATTTCCAATAACTGCTGTTATACATTCAGGACCTATTTGGGAAAGTGGGAAACAATAGAATAAGGGTCAAAGCCTTTATTCTTAATTTATTATTCAGGAAATCCTCTTGAGAAGTGGAACTGCAAAGAAGATCAATCTTCTATTTCAAAAAGGATTTTGACATTTGGAATTGAAATTAAACAAGACCATTTTAAAATTCAAAGCAAAAGAGAATTAAACCTTATTCTACTTCAATGAAAATACTCTAATGTGTTATCTAACATAAAAATCAAAGGCAATTAACCAAAAGTTTCAAACATTTTTCAAACAGTTCCAAAATGCAACATATTTTCAACATAGTGCTGATTTTTTCTGTTGTTTTCTCTAGAAGCCAAAATGTTGGTGAGCAACTTTTTTAGAAAGTATTTTTGTTGTGATGGAACAAAGCCTCTTCATAAGTCTATAGTTTAGGATGAGAAAATATGTATGATTTGGGACCCAGAAAAAAAATTATCAGAGCAGCGTATAATAATTTGTTGTATGCAGTGTGTATGTGAACAGCTACCTGTGCAGATGTTTATCTAGCACATAGCTGATGGAGACAATAATGACAGCATATACAAATGACATGCTGATTATGATGAATCACATAAATAAAAATGTTGGCATTGATGTCTAGTAATTTTCCATGTCTGGACAACGGATTTATTTTTCTATGGGGCTAATTTTTCAGAAAAGAATATCTAAGTTATGGATTTCATCTCTTCCTTGAAATCAAACATGTGACTGTAGAAGTAGAATGTCAGGTGGGAGCTGGGTATACTCACCACTTAACATTTATATATTTCCTGAAACCCAGCCATGTCAATGACTACAAGAGGTTGAAGGTCTCTGGAGAATGCAAATCTGATGCTCTTATACAACTTTTTTTAATTTTAAACTTATTTCCAAAAATTGCAGCATTCATGTCTCTTCTCTTATTCTGGCCTATGACCTTCTGAAAAAATTAGGATGAAAACTTTAACAAGTTACTGAATATGTATCACAGGGACATGTTACTCAGCATTTTTGAAAGACTTAAGTTTTGGCAGTATCATGACATTACAAATGAAGTAGATCTGGTTCACAACAAATTGTTGTTCAGGCAAGCTGTGGTTTTCTTTGTTTTTAATTCAAACTAAATTGATAATTGTGGAGATCATATCTTTAACACAAGCTTTTCTTGCTCAGAAGATTCCTTGACGTTCTTCCTTATTTGTGGGGACTATTGTATTGTTCTGACATTTAGAAAAATCAAGCTCCTATTACTGATGGATAAACTTTTCTTGGCCAGGTGTTAGAATAGCTCTCTTTCCTCTTCAGTATTCATTCTGAACAACAGACAAATTCTTGGTTATTCATGAGCCACCCAGGGTAAAAATGCACTCAGCTACGTGGACACAGATTTCATCCCAGCTGCGAAATTATGTCAGCTGGCAGGCTCTGGTGGAGGGGAAGCATCTAGTGACTGTGAAGGCTGAACAGGTTTCAAGGCTCCAAGCAAAGCGAAGTCTCCAGTCAGATCAGTGGATATTTAACTTTTTGTTTAACTATGTGCAAGCTTTGAAATTTGCTGTTTCAAAAGCGTGCATTGTATTCATACACTGCAGTTTCACTGCCACTTCAGTTATTGATAATTTAGATACAGAAATTTTTCCACAATTAGAAACTGATTGCTAATTCAAATGTAGACAGATTGGTAATATTTTAGGGTGTGATTTTGATTCTTAATGTGACTGCTTGTGAATAGAGCTATGCTATGCAAACCTAGGTCCATTGTCCATTCATACCTGCCAAAAAAGAGAGAGAATAAAAAAAAGGAGAAGAGATGTTATTTCTATCCTGCCCTAAATCATGTATTGCTTACCTGCTTGATTACTTATCTGTTGCATGCAGTGGTATACTAATTATAACTTCCTGGTCAGTAGATCTGTGCTACCTCATAAAAAGCTTTTACACCTGTTGGTGCTGTCTGGTGTGTTTTGTTCCACTTCCCTTGGGCTGTGTCACTTACATAAACTGAGCATAATGAGGTGATCTCAAATTAATTTAGTCTTTTAAAGGTTAAATATTTTAATTACAATTCAATTGAGAGGAAACCTAGAGGACTCCCATGGAGGTAGTGGCCTGAAGCTGGTGAGGTTGTGTACCATACTACATGTTTCCTAGCATTATCACAGAATCATAGAATGGTTTGGGTTGGAAGAGACCTTAAAGATCATCTAGTTCCAGCCCCGCTGCCATGGGCAGGGACACCTTCCACTAGATCAGGTTGCTCAAAGCCCCGTCCAACCTGGCCTTGAACACTGCCAGGGAGAGGACATCCAGGGCTTCTCTGTGCAACCTGTTCCAGTGTCTCACCACCCTCACAGTAAAGAATTTCTTCCTCGTATGTAATCTAAAGCTACCCCCTTTCAGTTTAAAACCATTACCCCTCCTCCTATCACTGCACTCCCTGATAAAGAGTCCCTCTGCATCTTTCCTGTAGGCCCCCTTTAAGTACTGGAAGGATGATTATATTGTAGCATTGTGCTATGATGCTTTCAGCTTTGGGGAGTGGATCTCTCCATGATTTTCCCTTGATAGCAGTGTGTCATTCTGTACTACATCAAATCATTCTAATTGCAAGGGGAAAGCGATAATATTTCAGACTTGCCTTTGGTAGTTTGTTAAAAAAGCCCATTAAGAGAACACAGGATGTGCAATTTATAACTCAGGTGCTGAACTTTTCCTTTCTGAGATGTGTGAGGTTCAGTACAACTCTGAAAGAATCTTAAAGCTCATAGAAATATGGCTCTGTGGCACTCAAAGATGTGTACAGGACAGACATGCAAATGATTCTGACAATGAAGGAGGAACCCCAAACAATGTCTGAGGCTGACACCTGAAGCAGAAAATGCTAATTTATCTCAACTGTAAAGTATAGAGTGGTTGGACCCTAGAACAGATGGGAAGAATTACAGTGTTATATTTATATGCATTTCACTGTAAGGAAGGCAGGAAATAATTTTATTTTTGTATTGCCTTTTTATTTAATGGTTTTATTTCTCTGTTACTAGCTTCTTTTCTTCACCTTCTGCTTTCACCATAAGCCATTCCTCCTCCTTCTCATTTAATTTGATCTGTAGGGTTTATTGAACTATGTCAAATCACTCTGTAGAAGCAACTTTTGGATTAGCCCATGTTTGTTAGATCTTATAATCAGAGTATAATAATTAGGTACATTCAGCTAGACTTGAAAAGGAACAAATAGCCTGAGTTTTCACAGCAACTATTCAGTGTGACAGTCCTACGGGTATGAACTCTTTTGACTGTTCTCACTTACAGATGTCAGTAGTCTTTTTTGTGGTAACTGATCCCCAGTTGAGACTCATTCTCCTTTACAGCTTGCATGCATGACTTGTTTCCAGTAGCACTCTCAGGGTGTTTAAAAGTGACTTGCAATTTTGTTTCACGTACATGGGGACTCAATGGTAAAATGCATTAATAAAAGTTTAGAAATAATAATGGTATTTACCCTTGGATTTAGCAGACTTTGAGGATGTACCTTAATAGTGTCACAGTACTGGTGAGGGTTCATACAGGAATAGATTTATTTCTTATTCTCTGCTAAATTTCCTGTGGAATGCCGAGTGCATTAGGATCCATGGTAACCGTGCCTGCTGCAGAGCTGTATCACTTTGCTGTTGATAATGCAAGTCCATCTAATTAGCACCAAATGTCAGGGTACTAAGAGGAGCAGGTGGCACCATTTGTCTCTGAAGTAAATAGAAACACAGTATTTACATGCAAAACCAGGAAAAATAAAGCCTTTTGTAAAGTCTGTTAAGGCTGGTTTGTCTGATGAATAAGATCTAAGAGAGAGAAGATAATTATAAACTGTGACCCATGAATGCAACTGATAATTTCAACTCCAGGTTGAACCAAATGCTATTGATAGGAAATATTTTGAGCTTGAGACCTTAAAGAAATAAGATGTGTTACGTTTGAAACAGAGACTGTAATTTTTGATATTTGAAAATTCCATAGTTCATTCTGGGTTCACGTTCTATTGTAAAAGTTGCTAGGAATAATGACAATTGTGAATAACAAAAAGGTGGAGAATTTTAATAACCTTGATTTTCGTGAAATATTAGGAACTGTGAGCAAGACCTCCTAAGCAGTGTTTTTAGGTGGACTTTAAGGACATAAACATCTGGATGACTCAAAATGTACATAATGATGGTGTGAATGGGCGTGAAGTGAAAGGAAACTGCTCGTGATCTGCCCAAGGTGGGCAGAATCACTCTGTCTAGATGCCTTTATGTCTTAAAAAGACATATACCTCCAGAAATCTAACAAAAATCATCATCTGGAGGTGCTTTACACAGCCGTCAAACAAGGAGTACATGTTCGGGACAGACGCAACTTACAGGTTCCAGTAAAAACTTAAGTGTAATCCATATTTATGCCATGAACTTTTGCAAGGCCAGGGACCAGAGATAGGACTGCAGATGCCTTTATATCTGAAAAATACTGTTTCTCGCTTGCCAGGTGTCAATTTGTGTCAGGAACAAAATAGGCCAGGATGTTGCTCCCGTCATAGACATCTGGGTGTCCAGGGTGGGATCTCCCAGGGTGGGACCCCACCAGTGCAGCCAGAATGCCAGGCTGAAGCACAGAGCTAAACTGGTGCTTGGACACCACCTTCGTAGCTGCATGGAAATTTAGAAGGTAAATAGCTAAAAGGTATGGGGGTGTTTATGTGGGACATCAACACTTGTGCAGTTTTGACTTATGATGACTAAATTGACAATCACTGGACTGCAAACACAAAGCTTCATTTCTGTGCTGTAACAGTTGTCTTAATCGTTTCATACACAAATATTTGCTAAAATGAAAGGTACCCTCTATATTAAAATTTTAAGTTTTTCTGAAACTGCTCAGTTATTTATGTATCATTTGCCAGATTAAGATTTGCAATTCGATCTATACTATGAGAAAACTCTGCTTTTTCCATTATTACAATTTAATTAAAAATATGTGCTATCTATTAGCACATTATTAAAAGTCTTTTATTCCCTTCCATTTATAAATTAAATATTAAGTCTTCTTTTTGCTTTTTTAAAAGGGCAAATTGATTTTGAGAGAGAAAGGGAGACTGTGATGAATATTTTTAATGTATTTTGTGAAAAGCTCAGGGTCTGCAAAATATAGTAACAAATTTTAAGGAAGGATATTTTTAAGAGGGTGAACTTTTAAGGAGATATAATTAAATAAAATTAGTATCTAGAAGGTATGGAAGTACAGAACATATTGTACAGGGAAAAAAATAAATAAACTTCCAGATGAAAAGAACACCCAAACATATCCAAAAAAGATTAAGACACTAGGGTAAGTAATAAAGAATATAAAAAACAACCATTCCAAAAATAATAACCTACTCCTCTCTACAGCCATATAGGAGCACAAAAGAGCCAAGCAGTTTAAGGGGAAAACATGTAACTGGGTTTAAAAAAACAAGTAAAGCTATTTTTTTAATGATAAAAGTTCTTATCATAAAAAAAATATTTAAATTCAAAGCAAATGTAAGAAGCCATCGGCTCCTTAAAATAATATCCAGCAAGCTAACCTTCAGCACAAAATATCAATTGGTTTAAGAGGAAAATAAATACAACTAATTTTTTACATAAGTCTAGCACATTCCAATAGTGTTGTTGTCTTTCTCACTTCCTTTGCAGGGTAGCTAGTAGTAATCATAGAATCATAGAATGGTTTGGGTTGAAACGGACCTTAAAGATCATCCATTTCCAACCCCCCTGCCATGGACAGGGACACCTTTCACTAGATCAGGTTGCTCAAAGCCCCGTCCAACCTGGCCTTGAACACTGCCAGGGAGGGGGCATCCACAGCTTCTCTGGGCAACCTGTTCCAATGTCTCACCACCCTCACAGTAAAGAATTTCTTCCTCGTATGTAATCTAAAGCTACCCCCTTTCAGTTTAAAACCATTACCCCTCCTCCTATCACTGCACTCCCTGATAAAGAGTCCCTCTGCATCTTTCCTGTAGGCCCCCTTTAAGTGCTCCAGCCCCCTGATCATCTTCGTGGCCCTCCTCTGGACTCACTCCAACAGGTCCGTGTTCTTCTTATACTGGGGCCCCAGAGCTGGACACATTACTCCAGGTGGGGTGGAGTAGAGCAGGAGAATCACCTCCCTTGACCTGCTAGCCACACTTCTCTTGATGCAGCCCAGGATTTTGTTGGCTTTCTGGGCTGTGAGCGCACATTTCTGGCTCACAGTTTTCCATCCACCAATACCTCCAAGTCCTTCTCCTCAGGGGTCCTCTCAATCTACTCATAGCCCAGCCTGTATTTGTGCTTGCGATTGCCCTGACCCATGTGCAGGACCTTGCACTTGGCCTTGTTGAACTTCATGAGGTTTGCATAGGTCCACCTCTGAAGCCTGTCAAGGTCCCTCTAGATGGCATCACTTCCCTCCAGCACGTTGACTGCACCACACAGCTTGGTGTCATCCGCAAACTTGCTGAGGGTGCACTCAATCCCACTGTCCATGTCGATGAGAAAGATGTTAAACAGCACCACTCCCAACACCAACCCCTGAGGAACACCACTCATCACTGGTCTCCACTTGGACATTGAGCTGTTGACTGCAACTCTTGAGTGCGACTATCCAACTAATTCCTTATCCACCGAGTGGTCTATTCATCAAATCCATGTCTCTTCGATTTAGAGACAAGGATGTTAAGTGGGACAGTGTCAGATGTTTTGCAGAAGTCCAGGTAGATGACATCAGTTACTCTTCCCTTATCCACCAACACTGTAACCTTGTTGTAGAAGACCACAAATTTTGTGAGGCATGATTTGTCCTTAGTGAAGCTGTGTTGGATGTCACCAATCACCTCATTATTTTCCATGTGCCCTAGCATAGTTTCAGGGAGGATCTGATCCATGATCTTGTGAAGCACAGAGGTGAGACTGACTGGCCTGTAGTTCCCCAGGTCTTCCTTTTTTTCTCTATTTAAAAATTGAGGTTATGTTTCCCCTTTTCCAATCAGTGGGAGTTTCACCAGACTGCTGCAACTTCTCAAATATGATGGATAGTGGCTCAGCCACTTCATCTGCCAGTTCTCTCAGGACCTGTGGATTCATCTCATCAGGATGACTTGTTCTTGGGCTACTCTGGTGCAGTTAGGGAGAGAGAGGTATTGTAGGTGATATTCTTTGTTGCTTTCTTCTTGCTACTTTAGAAAAGCATAAACTGCAACTGGTTTAAATTTCCCATGGCATCTCCAGAGTGTTGATATAAGCAATGTCTCAAGTGACAGCCCCCATCTCCCCCAGTACCTTCATATGTTTCTGAGTCAAGTGAAACCCTACTTCTTTGAGAGTGAAGATACCAATGACTGACAGCACCTTGCCTCTTCCTGAGAAAGAATTTCCTGGTGCTTGTAAAACAAAGCACTTTTATTTGCATAAGGTAAATGAGATTCTTATGCCCTTGAAAAGACAAGCTTCTGTTCCTACTGAAATTCAACCCCGAGGCTGCCCAAAGTCATTCTCTTGCAACAGAAAAGTGTTGGTCAAATCATCTGAGCAACAATGTCCTTCTTGCCTCAGAGAAACGAGATTTCCAACCTGTTTTGCCCTGCAGTGTCTTTGGAAACTTAAAAAGAACAGGTAATTGCTCTTTGGACAAGACTGCTGCTGTGGCTGTGTTTCTATAGTTAGTCTTAATGTGGCTGTCCTCTCCCTCCACCCCTGAAGAAGTCAATGACATGTTGATTTTCAAAATAATAAGTATGATAGCTTGTCACACAACTGTGTACTAATTGCACGCAGACCAGATCAGTCACTGGAAATAACTGTTATAAGTAGCACCTGTTGTACCATTTATTGCTCAGTTTATTATATGTGTACATGCACCAACTGTTTAAAAAAAAGAATATGGCTGAGCAGCAGGCAGGAAGGCTGCCTGTTGGCAATGCTCAAGCTGATACAGTACTAGTATCATGGTACCAGCAAGAAAGGGGGAAATTCCTTTTTGCCTGGGGATAACTGAGCATGGTTATAGGGGAGAGGATTCTGGCATGTGAAGTAGGACAGGTGGGGAGTGATAAATGACACGAGCAGGGGTGCTGCTGCACAAGTACAGGCTGGGAGACTCCTGAGAGCATGGAGCTGACGGAAAATCTGCAAGGGGTTTGCAGAAACCTCCCCACAGGAAAGGGGATCTTGATGGGGATCCTGAGCAGACCATAGTGAATTTGATGGAGTCCAGGAAGCTGCTAAAAATTGCTGACCTAGAAAACAAGAAAGGAAGGACCTACTCTGTGAGGTACAATGAATAATGGGAAGATTGTTTGCA
Source organism: Strix uralensis (assembly GCF_047716275.1). Classification (NCBI taxonomy): domain Eukaryota; kingdom Metazoa; phylum Chordata; class Aves; order Strigiformes; family Strigidae; genus Strix; species Strix uralensis. Next base: position 23,728,896 of record NC_133976.1, read on the forward strand.
GACCCTTTTATTTTACTGTGTCTTACCATATTACACTTAACTGGATGTGTAAAAGTCAATTGTTTTAGTGTGTGTTTCAATAAATCATGGATGCTGCAAGCCATTTTAGTTTCTTTAGTCTGGTCACTTTTAAGGGAAGAGTACAACGGTTCCAAGTTCAGAGTTATGGCCAGCTGAGAGCCTGTCACAATAATTTTTCAGTCACTCTATCCTGTCCTGCTCACTTGCACAAGGGCAAAAAGCAATGGCTTTGCAGAAACTATTAGCCCTCTCTGCACTGCTTTAGTGCACTGCCTAAAGAAATAAAGGAACTCTTTATGACTCCATATTTATTTGGGTTTTACCATGCAGAAATATTACCATCAGGCTTTATATGGATAGGAATAAACTTAACTGTATGCAAAGTCACATAAAGAGATCTTAGCAGGAAAGCCGAAATGTTTAGAGATTCTCATTGATATGTGTCTGTTCTTTGAATTAGATGAATGCAGACTCTGAATCTTGAAAATGACTAAACTGTAAAAGATAATGGCCACTTTTCAGTGCCAGAGGAAATCACTGACCTGTCATCCCTGTGAAAAACCTACAAATGTGGTTTAGATCAGAGATCCATCACCAATGATGATATTCAAGAGTAAATTATTTTAGAATAAAAAAAAATATCATCTCATCAACTCCTGAAATCTCAGTCTAAGACCTACAATGTTCACAAAATTTGAGGAAGAGAAGAAATTGTTGGGTCCCAAATCTGTCATTTGTGCTGCTAGCGTTTCATGTGCAGACTCTTTGAAGATGTCACAGTGAATTCAAAAAGTATGAATCTAATAACAGGCATGTCACTTGGTCCCACTATACTGAAAATTATCCTTCTTGCAAAGAAGTCTGAAACAGGCATCATGTTCAAACTTACGTAGTAGATAGATAAATTCAAAGTTGTTTACAAAAAGGAAGCAGAAACCTCATCCACAGTGTGAGAGGAATGTCGTGTTTATTGAATTAGCATTTTTGTAATCCATCTCCAAAGGGAAGGAGAAGAGGAATTGATATTGGAACTATCTCTGCTTAATATACACAGTTAACTATACTGAAATATTAAGTGTCTAACAAATTAGACTAAAGAAATACCGAAGTTCTTTATTCTTTTAATGACAAGGGTATTTGCATTTGAAGGTCCTGTGAATATAACTTAGATACCTAAACTTAACAAGCAGTTCTTACACCTGAGATCCTGAAATCAACCAGCCCCTTTCCATTGCGAAGAATGTTAAGTAGCATAGATGTTAGTTGTGGGAGGGTTGGTTCATATAAGATGGAGGTAGCAGTTGGGTACTCAATGTAGACTGAGGATACCCAATGTAGATTGAGAAGATTTCACCAAGCCTTGTTCCTCACAGCTATTTTTTATATAAATCTTGACTACTGGTTCTGCTGATAAACAAACCAAGAGGGTTGAAAGACAAAGAGGGAGAGTATCTCTGACAAAAGATGGCTTGCTTGACGAAGGATCTGTTCTGAGCAGACCTGGGCTGAAGGTGGCAGGTTTAGCTTCCTCAATAAGACACTGAAGTTGTACAGTGGTCAAGGAAGGAGATTAGCTCAGGGAAGCAGAATTTCAGGAGTAGGTGGCAGAATTGTTTCCAAACTCTCATCACTGAGAGGGATGCACCAGTTAGTAACTGGGAGCAAAACTGAGTAAGTTGACTGTGAAGTCCTGGAAATATTTTAAATGGTTTATATTTACTATTTTAAAAATGTGATTTCCTATTCTTAATCAAGTATCTAACATTTTCCTTTCCTAAATGAAAGCTTAGCCATAGCTAGTTATAGAAATCATCTTTAACACTGAGCACTTTCCTGCTCAAGAAACTACCCAAGTTTTGGAATCCAGCAGCATTCAGGCTTGCTCTAGATATGGTTTCTGAGGAGTCTCAGGAGCTGGGGATTATTTTCTCACAAAGCTGTTGGAGTCAGTTTGAAATCTAATAATGCCAATGGAGAGGAGTTGCCCTGAGTGAATCAGTATAAACAGCACACACAAGAATACAATTTCTGATCCAGGGAGTAAATCACAGATGTCATACATTTCTTTCAATAAATTGATACCTGTGTCATACCTGTCTTGTCATATATAGATGACAACTGGACTTCAAAAGAACCGAGGCAGATGGGATGACTGGAAGTAATAGGTGCATTTAATACTTAAGCAGGTACTGACAAACACTATGTACCTGTTTCTGGAAAAAAAAAAAAAAAAAACAACCAAACCAAAAAAGTTTTAAAGAACATGTAGATTTTAGGCATTAGAGTAAGTTCTGTGTTTTCTAAATAGGTCAAGAAAATATTAATTTTAAAATCCATGAATAAAAAGTGGGAGTGTAGAGGGGAAAGAAATTTTGAAATGCACAAATGATAATAGAAAATGAAAAGAAAAATGAAGATTTCTTTATATTTAGCTAGTTCAAATGAAAGGATGGGAGCAAAACAGAAAGCTGTCTTCAATTTTTGAAGAAGGTGCCTATACTAGGAATCCATTTGATGAACACTTGAAGAAGGTGTTTTAAAGATCAGATGTCTTAAAGACTAAAGTAGGTAAAGCAAACAGTAATTAAAGAATAATTGTAATATACCATATAGAATGTATTATAATGATTATTTCCTTTACACATGTATTAGTATGAGAATTTTGCCATAAAGGCAAGTTCATTCAGTTAATAAGTGCTCTTTTACTTTCACCTATTTTCTATACATCGTAACTGTCTTCACATGCATATAGAGTGCGATATTTAGATAGGATGACTTAAAAAAGTTCCACAGTGTATATCAGTCATTTGTGTCAAGATTCTTTTTACTTATACTGTCTCCAGAATATTATGCTCTTGTTCTGTTATTAAGTTCTGTTACTATGTTTTTATTCTGTTTTATTAATATTAGTTCCTTTTGGAACTTCGTGTCTAAAGTGCCCGTGAAGTAATCATTTTCAAACACTTTTATCTGCTTAGGGTTTTCTGTAATATACCACATTCCATTAGCGATAGCCTTCATGGTTCCTTTTCTTGAAGATAGTATGGCTACCTCTGCAGCTTTGGAAGTGCAGTCCTGTGTATCTTTGATTTTCTGCAATACTGCTTGAAAGATGGAAATGTCAAGCTGGATGACAGCTAATGAACTGAGCGTTCAATAGTTCATCACCTTGGTTTTACCAGAAATCATTTAGCAACAAATTTGAAAATTGTCTTTGGTAGAGTGTCATCACTTGCTTTTTCTGATAGAAGAGTCGACACTAGTCTGAATGGCAACTTGTACTGGAATCTAACCTTCGTGTTGCCAAGTGTTCTGTGAAAAAAACCTAGCTCTATTGTGGATGAATTCCTGATGAATGGTGCTGATCTGTGCAGCCTTGGCTTTGTTGAGGAGTCAGAGATCTGTTCTTCAGCTGTTGTGAATTACAACTGATGACTGAATTTGTTGTTTCGTAAGGACTTAAACATGTGCCTGTCATCGTAAAACTATGAGGAGTCCTTCATAGCTTATGAATGCTTGTGTGAGAAACCTGTTGTTCCATCTCAGGTCAGCAGGAAAATAAGATTTTGGTGCAATGCTGAGCACCTATGTCTAAAGGAGTAAACACAACACTGTGAATGACTGCTATGAAATGCTTGTTAGAGTCTCCTTAAGACTTTCATTTTTCTAGATAAGAGGTTGCCCAAACCATTATGTGCATGTTCCCTGGACCACGTGAATCATCTCTGTGTGTCCATTTGCAAACAGAGATTACAGCTAAGAGTTTTCCTGACTCCAGACACTACAGCAGTCTGCTGCCAGCTCCAAGTTCTCTTTTTGATCAGGGTCTCACCTCTTGCTAGTGCCTACCTATAGAGGGAGAGGGCAGAAGTGAATATGTATTGTGAATTAGTGTTGTTCCAATTGCCAATATCTCCAAAATGGCTTCAGAGAGGAGTGTGTGAGGAAAGGATGATACTGTATTAAAATCCAGAAATATTTTGCTTTGAGATTGCTGTCACACTTCTTTATGGGAATGCATTTCTAGCTGCCTGTTGCTCACATCCTTTGGTCTTGGTATTAAGTTACACTGTTCTGTCAGTAGAAGAGGATTCTGGTTCCTAATGGGACAATATCATAATCTTCTTAACTGAATAAGCAGAGTCTGCATATCATGTCATTTTTATGGCCACAGCACATCATGGGAGGGAGTGGTAGACCATAGAATTCAGCTCATGCACAATTACAAGAAAATGAGGTAGTTGAACTGAAATTCTGTTGAGGTACCTTAATCAAAATATAAAAATATGATTGTCTTACTACTTTTGCCTGACATTATTCATAATTTTCTTTGGCAAGCAGACACTGATTTCACACAGTGAATAATCCATGGAAAAAAAATCTTTTATTGGTAAGGCTTGACAAGCCTAGCTAAAAAAAAGACTTGGAAAAGCACACTGATAGAAAATTATACTTTAAAATAGGCTGTTCCATGAACTTTCTTGTGCATTGAGGCCTGATGCTGAACTTTTTCTGGTTTTATAAGTTGGATAATTATGAAAAAGGTATTTTTCATCACAGTTTCTTTCTTCACAGAAAACATGATGTTTTTACTATGTAGAAATATAAAAATATATATCATAGGCAATGACATTACATTATGGTAGATCCTGTTCTGTGGTATGGCAGCAGTCCTCAATTACTCACAACAATTGGAAAAAATACCTGTGTAAGAAAAAGCTCTGGAAGAGGTCTCATGGGTCACTGATTTAAGTTTCCTGTAAATGCAGGCTCTTAGATCACAGAATTTAATTTATAAACTTGATGGTTGGTTTTCAACTATAAAGTTGTCTCCATGACTCTGTTTTGTCTGATTTGGGGGAAGGGCATGTTGGAATGCTCCAAACCCAGTTCCCCTGGACAAAGAAAACCCTGTTTTCAGTTTTCTATATTTTATTTTACTCATGGCTCATGCACTCCCTGATGCATGGGAATGTTTCTCCCCAGTTGCAGGACTTTGCACTTCCCTTTGTTGAACTTCACAGCATTCCTGCCAGCCCATTTCCACAGCCCGTCAAGGTCGCCCTGGATGGCAGCACAGCCTCTGGTTGCATCAGTGATTTCTCCCAGTTTTGTGAGACCAGAAAACTTGCTGTAGGTACTCTCTGCTCCATCGTGTGGATCATTAATGAAGATATTGAACAGTGTTGGATACAATATTCACCTCTGGGATACACCACTAGTTACTGGCCTCCAACTAGATTTCATACCACTGATCACCACTGTCACAACCCTGACTGGGAGCCCAGAGAGTTGTAATGGTTCTGCGATCCCCTTGGGTTAAATTTAGGTGAAACCACACCAAACGACCAGTTAAAATGTTTTACTTGCAGTAGAAAACAATTTAAACTTGGAAAAGGATAATATGCAATGTGGTCTCTTATAAATCTATAAGAAAGAAAAGAAAGGAAAGGAAAAGAAAGAAGAAAGGAGAGAAAGAGAGTCAGAGAAATCAGGTCACCACCCCTGGATCCAGCATTGTCTCAGGTTCGGCAATCTTGGGTGGTGGGTGCACACACAGCAAAGTTTTCTGTCACCTTTTAGGTTCATCTTATCAGCTGATTAGCATACTAGACAAAGAGAGGCAGGTATTCCATGAACTCATTTCCATGAGAGACGAGGAAAAAAGTGGAGCATGATTTCTGTGCATACACTGGGGTACGCCAACCCCATTGTCCAATTGAGTCGGTGGTCATGCTTGCCCTGCCGCCTTTGTTTTTCCTCAGTTCCCACAGATTTTTGTTGACTTCCTGCTCCTTGAGCAGTCATCCAGGTTCTGGGGCAGAAATGCTCACCTCTTATCAGGCCTTGTCACCTCTTCAGGCTTACACAATGGAGTCAATGATTAGTGGTCCTTGTGCTTGATGAGAAACATTTGGTTTCACTCAGTCCACATTTCTCCCCTTTGAGGTTTATCTAAGGAGTTTGTGAATACAACCGTAAGGGATTTGTGCATCCTTTGATGCACTCCCACGTCCTTGGGTGACATTCCTTAGACTAATCACAAAGGTCACAGCTTGTCCTTGAGGTTTTCTGTGTTGATGAATGTTTGAGGCATTACTTCCTTCAGTTCCTTACAACTGCCCTCAGCTCAGCTGTTCAGGCAATTTTCAATCCTCCTCACTGCCTGCTCATCTAGCCCACACATCAACAGCTTCTCTATGAGGATCTAATGGCAGGCAGTGTTGAAAGCCTTACTGAAGCCAAGGGAGATGATATCCACTGCTCTCCTCCCCTTGTCTACCAAGTCAGTCATTTTGTCATAGAAGGTTATCAGTTTGGTCAAACATGACTCCCTCTTTGTGAATCAAGTTGGGAAAGATGAATACAGTTAACATCATAACACATTGTTTAGAAACAGCTTAAAGGTCACTTCTCCTTTGGACTTTTCCTGTAGTTGTAATATTACTTTAGTCCCATGTAATACAGTTTCATTCATTAGTTTGAATTGTCTGAGGAATGCTTGGGAAAGGAATCAGCCTGATTAAAGTATGTTTTCTCCAAAAGACAGCTCTGTGAAAAAAACAAAGCAGCTATCCTTTGAAATATCATTTTTTGTTTCTTTCTCTAACATATAAAACTAAAAATTAGCAGAAATGTCATCCAAAAAGAGTTAATTTTCCACAAGTTATTTTAGAATTCACAAATCTTCTATTTTTGCCAACTAACTTCTAAAAGGCTTTTTCCTTCTCAAGTTCTACTTTTTGTGTTGTGATCTTGGAGATGGGAAAAAGTAAGTTACAAAACTTACGTATTTCATACTTAAGTATGAAATTCAAGAAAATTTCTAATAATACTAATCTGCTTAATATGTTACTTCTGATCTAAAGACTAATAATTTCAAGGACAAATATCATTGTCACATTATTAACTTCAAAGATTTGGTATACTGCTGTTTCAACAAGAAAAAAAAATATAACACAGTCTCTGTGAAATGTTTGCCATTTGGTTAAGTCCAACCAAAATTCTGAAATCAGTGACATAAATTTCTAGTCTCCTCTGTTATATGACTTCCTTGTAATATGTTAGCATGGCACCAGTGACCTAGATCTATATACAGTATTTTATACATTATTTTAAGATGTTTTAACACCTGTATTAAAATATATTCTTTGACCAAACCTAGACAGTCTAAGTAAACACTGGAAAGGAAGAGAGCAGTGCCTAAAACCAGAGTTCACAGAAGCAAATGAAACATCCAGTGAACAATGGCAGTGAAGTCATTGCCTGTCTCTTGCTTAGATTACACTTGATTAGTTTGTTAAAGATGAGAGAAGAGCTTCAACAAGATGGACTGAGAGGTGAAAACTCTCAACAGGTGCTGTCAGTACCGCAACAGCTCGTATTTGCCATGATCCCTTCCTCCTCCCTGCCTGCTGCTGTATTTCTCAAAGGAAAAATACAGAATCACCATTCACACCCATAAATATCCTGAGAGAAATGATTAAGTGCTCTAACTGATTGGCTGCTGGGTTAAGAGGAGTGTCATCATATTCTTGATTAGGTGATGTATTAAGCCCAATGGTGAATTTTGACCATGCTTCTGAGATTGGGTCCTGATTGTGAGATAACCAGAAAACACCTTGTGTGGATTGTGTGGGGCTTTGGTGTGAACTGGGTGCTGTGCAGTTTAAAACTAGTTGAACTCTGGGGTGATACTGGTACAACCAGTAGCAGAAGATGCTTTAGAATATTATACTCAAATATAGTCTGAAGTTGTCTGGGATTCAGTTAGACTACAAATAAGCTGAAGCTTTGGGGGAAGGAGTTGTATTTTCATATGGGTATTTGTTTTACCCAAACACCTGAAAAGAAAGTTATGATTTAGTGTTGGGGTTTTTTTTCCTAAATCAAGAAAGTGTAGCTGATCTCATCCCTGTGGTTATCATTTTAGCTTTTAACTCAATGCTAGAGGAGAAATCATGAGTTTGAAATGGAGAATGTTGGTATTAGTAATAGCTGTAAAAATTGTAACTATCAAGCTACTATAAGACTAATATAACTGACTAATGGAGGGGGAGGCATTGTATTCAAAGGAAAGCATAGGTAGATGACTAACAGGATTTCTCAAATGTTTACCCAGTCACCCATCCTATTTTATCAGTGTCCAGGGCACAGAAATGAAGATTTTTGTCAAGGAAATCATCTGGTGAAACACACCTGTGAGACATTACCAATCTGTAGGAAGATTGACACTGATAATAAAAAAAAAAAGTTCCTGAGGAATGGAGAAATAGAGCTGGAATGGGTATTAATAGGGACTGTTAATAAAAAGATAAGAATATATACTGTAGATGAGAATTCATCACACGGAAGAAACAGAGATGGAAGGCTGGATTTAGTATTCCATCAAAGAATGGTTGTGAATTACTAATGTGATCAGGCTTTGAAAAAGGCAAATGCAATCCTAGTAAGTTTCAGCTGAAGTATTTCTGATAGAAAGTTGAATACTCCCTACAATTCACAACTCTCTAGACAGTAAAAGGCCATTTAGGAGGACTGTGAGAAATACATTCACACAGAGAGAGTTTCTCTGACAAGCCTGCATAACTTTTCAAGTGATATCAGGATGAGGTCAGTGAGATCAAGATTTATATTTACCCAGTAACCTGAATAAAGACCAGGATGTATGGTTAGGTTTGAAATCTCTAAAATTTACGGAGTCAAATCCATATGTGTATAAATCCTTGTGAAAATAGATAGAACAACCATCTGGTTTTGGCACTTGAGTAAATCTATTAAGTTATTCACACATAGGTCATTTGAGATGCTCAATATCCAACAGTTCTGTAAATGGCTGGCTGGAGTGACCTGAGGCCTTCTGGAGTGGCAGCTGGAGACACTATTCCTGTGTGGGGATAACTGAATTGAGCCCCAGCAATGGAATTCAGTTCCACATTCAGACACCTAAATTTAGATGTTCTTCATGGTCAACAGAGCTAATCAAAAGTCTGGAGGTCTGTTCAGCTCACCAAATGCAGATGTCTTTTTTAGGGTGATCTGAGAAATTTATTAGACTCTATTGACTTGATTGACTGGGTCTCCCATGACCTCAAGAGAAGTAATAAATCTCACGCACATGAATATATCTATGTTCAAGACATTTAGATATCTGCATCTAGAGGTGTGCCGTACTGTACTAATCACATTCAAATGAGTGGGATCAAAAGAATTGCAAACTTTAGGAATGGGCAATGGTAATTTCTTTTTTCATTTGTCTGAAACTCAGGAGCAGATTGCCTGTGAGTTTTTTGGCATCCTATAGATGCAATGTTTATTTTGCTGACAAATGAAAAAGTGCTTGGAAAGGACATTAGTGACTATTGAATTTGTATTTAAATTTTCTTATTCTTTTTTAGCCACTTTATCTAGGTGAAAAAAAAAATCATGAAATGATAGTGCAAATTGTGCAATTGCAGTAGCAGAGAAGAGATGTGTCAGTCCAGTTCAGTTTTGGAAAGAATTGCCCTGACATACACATATAGTTGCTGGGATGTCAGATGAAATGTTTTTCCGTGCTTGATGTTCAGGACAAGGAAAGATGTCACTGCACAAGCATGGATTTATGAGTGTGACTAATAGAGAGGGATGCAGTTCCTTTCTTCAAATTAACACTGCCACATCCAAAGCTTAAATTTGTGCTCAGGTGATGTAGATGCAATTGTGCAGATACCTAGTCATTCCATTCACACCACCACTGTGTCTATCCCTGCTCATGATGCTGCTCTCACATATGCTGCTTGCTGTTTTCTCTCAGCACTGAATGTTTTGAAAACTATGATAATTACAATTTTCTCTTCACACTAGTCATTATTAGCCATTATTCTTCTGGTTTTATTTTCTTTAGCTACATGGGCTTTTTTTTTTTTTTTTTTCTGTCCGTACCCCTTAGTTTTTGTTTTTCCTTCACTGTGCCTGAACATTCTTTTTTCCTGATTTTATCAAAGCTTAAGGACTCTCTAGGTTGTGAAGACAGTAAATGTGCACCAGCAAAGAAAAAGAGCAGAGAGGGGGAAAAATTATGCTTCCAAGGCAAGATCACTTAGTATAGCATTTCTATGTACATTTGTTATTCAGAAACAGAAAGAAGGGAGATGTGATGTGTGGTATGGTACCCAAGTCAGTGACAATCAAAGAACAGAATCCAGGCTGTTAGATGATACAGGAAAACACCAAAACTCATCTTCACCTTTGCTTGCTTCCCTTGTCTTGAGCATGATTCTGCTCTTTCCGTGATGAGTTACTTCAATGCTAGTTTAAATCCATTGGAGTCGTCTGCAGACATGGACATTAATTATCCCTCATTTCTGTTTTTAAGCCCTCCCTTTTCTCTGTTCCTTTCTCCTGCCCACTGCAGGGATGAGAAACATGCTTTTTTAATTAAAGTCGGGATTCTGATCTTATGTTGTTCCAAAAGCTGGTGCCCTAATCTCAGACCTATAGTGCATAAGTGTTAATCTGGTCCTGCTTGGTTTAGTCATGTTTTTGTCTTTTGTGTTTGTTTTTTTCTGTAATGGGATAGCTCTATTTTGACATTTAGATGATTTGGAAACCATGAAAAAGCCCTCTCTAGTGCTTGATTCATTTTTGTTCATACATTTTAATTATCTACCCTTCAGCTCATAAATATGAGAACTTTTGATTGAGAGTTCTCTTACCAGAACTTTGTTGTTCGTTTTGTTTGGGTTTTTTTTGTTTTGTTTTGTTTTTTAAATAAGATTAAATAATTAACAGGATTTTGACAAATAGCTCTGCTATTTGTCAAAAAAATAGCTCTGATAAATTTTAATTTTAAATTTTCTTGTTGCTATGGCTGCACATTTTTTCATCCTGCACCATTTATTTTTACATTTGAAGCAAACTTTTCATCTGTGATGTGTACCTGATACTAATTGTAAACAATAAATCAGAGGAATAGATTTCTTCTCTTAGAATTTGGTTGTCTTATAAAATGCTGGAAGATCTGATCAGTAAAGTTATACAGAAACTATGCTGGCAAGAATCTTTCTTATTTAGCAACCACTTTCTTCTTAATGATATTTCCTGTTTATAAACACACACACAGTATTTTGGGGTATATTTACAGCTCTACATTTTTATGATCTCTACAGTCACCTAAATGAGCATGTGTAGACCTCTAAACTAAATAGGACTTGTAATATGGGTGAAATTCCTCTCCCTGAAAAACTGACTGAACAAGCAGATACGACAGTGCCCCAAATCCATTAGGTTTGCTTTCTTTTACCAACTCCAACACTTCTGGTCAATTCACTGACTTTCTGCTCTCTTCCTACTGCCTTTTTCCTATTTAAGCTGTATGTTTTTACAAAAACAGGACTGTCCTTTTCCAGGGGATTTTTAGTGCTCAGCACATACCTATGAAGTGCAGGTATTCCTGAGCTACCAGCCCACGGAGAAGTTGGGAGAGTATAGCAACATTACTCTAGTACTGCATGCTAGGTAATAAAGTCAGGGTTATTCACATTCCAGGTAAAACCTGGGAAGATTAAGCTACTGTATAGAAAGGAGCAACAGCACCACCACCAGGTGTTGAAAGAAAAGAATAGTTTTAGAAGATTCAACCTTGAGTATGAAGCTAGGATGAACCAAAATGGAAGATGCCAATGGGCAGCTCTAGCTCATTCCTGCACTCAGCCTTTCTTAATTGACTATACTGGAGCTTCTGGCAGCTGAGTCTGCTTATAGCTACTGTGGATTTGTAAGTGAATTGTTTTTAAAGACTTGAGATCATGTGGATTCCTCTTCCTGGGCATGAATGTGCACATACATATAAGGGAGGGTTAGTGTTCTGCTGGGCACCCAAGATTTTGCAAGGGGGTATCTCACTGTCTGAGATCCCTAATTTTATTTTTTTTTTTTAACATGACTCTTAAGTATTTTGGGCTGTTTTTAAGTTCTGATGTTGTCTGGAACTTCAAAATAATATTGTAATCTGAGAGGGAACAAATTAACAGTAGAAAAAAGGTTTTAAGAAGTGAAAAGTCACTCTTAATAGAGGACATTGTATTTTTCCGCAGTTCTAATTAGGCTTATGAATCAGAATGGTAACATTCATATCATTTGTACTCTGATGCAGATTTATAACCAATAATTTCAAATGTTTAAGTAGGACAGAAATCCAAGACAGCACCTGGAACCATGGTACTCAATAGTTTTTTCCCCACTAACAGTGTTACCCTTGCTGCTATTCTGTTTACTCTTCAGCCTCACAGCACAGTTCCATTTATTCTTCCTTCTCCACTACTTTTGTTGTAGTCCATCTCTCACTACCCATTTCTTTTCTCTTTCCCTTTTTGGCATCCTGCTAATGCCTCTTTTCATTCTAGCAGTCTCTACTGATGAATTGGCTGGTAGATTTTTTCCCTGAATTCTCCAGACTGATCTATTCTGCACAGCCAGCTATCATCAGTATGTTCTCAAGTACTGCATGTTGGGTGCCAATGTATAATCTGTGTAAAAAATACCATTTTGTTTTATGTTTTATATTGACTAGAGAGTAGAAAAGGCAAAGGATTGTCAGAGGTCTGCCAGTTTCACTGACACAGTCTTAAATATTAGCAAAATGCCTTCTGGACTTGATTTTGATGATGCTTACCCTTTTTTCATCCAGAAGTTTTTGAAACTCACAGTTTTTGGGTCATAGAGCTTCACATTACACAGGAAGTTACACACAGTGATGCAGAAAGAGCCCACATTTTATTTTTTTTCTTAACGTTTGAGTCATCTTATTTTGGTCTCCTAAATGTAAAGTACTTTGGCATTAGTGCTACTGTTACCCGTTGCCAAGAGTATCTGTGACATCACTACTAGTCTGACCTTCAGATACTGCAACTTTCAGGATTTAACCAAAGCCATCTTTTTCTTTAGATTTTTTTTTCTGCCAATTGCCATATCTTCCTGGACCTTAGATTTTTTTTCATTTTTATCTTTTTTCCCTTTTTCTTTGATGTTTGAACTTATGATCTTACATACTAATATAAAAGTGACATAGTGAATTGCTTCTATCATGGAAATGACAGATAGAGACTAATGCTTAGAGGAGCAGGCTAGGTCTATGATGTAAGTTATCAAGATTCCTTTCCTTTTGTCATATTTATAAAAAAAATATACCCAGTAATTCAACTCCTTTGTTGTGACTCAGTCCTTTCAACATTTATTTCCATCCATTATTGCAGAACCTACAATTTCCATTCTTTATAAAGATAGAACAGACACATTTAAAATCTTACTTGGTAGCTCTGTAGTTGATGGCTGAAATTTTTGCAGCTGTGTTTGAGATCTGACTATCTAGTTCCCAACAGAATGACTGGTCATGAGGCTTCTGTAAAACTACCTGTAGTTTCACAGATACCAGTCTATATGAGTGAGAAAACTCAGCTACCATGCACGGTAGGTTGATGGTTCTTGAACAGAAAGACACCAATATGGGGTTGATTTCACATTTTTCCTTTAGTCCATAGTTTTGGGCAGTTTAGTGAAGTGATTGATGGAGGAGGACGGTGTGTCAAGGTTGTTTCTGAAGCATCTTCCTTTGATGTTTACTTTCTCTCATAAAAAAGAGAAGGAAAGATACAGAGGACTGCAGTTGCTAACTTGGGGCTGCTCACAAGGTGCCTAGAATTACATGATGTGATGCCAAATTTTCATTATACAGCATTTTGTGCCCAAAATAACTTCAGCTTTTGAATCAGCACAAGGTCATGTTACAGCATTGTACCAAAACAATAGTAATAATAAAATGGAAATTGAATCCTCCCTTAAAGAGAGGTACTCACTTAAAAAGCCAGTCTTGCATTAGATCAAGAAAAGATAAATACTAAACATTCAAAGACCTTCCTCTTCAGATATTAGTGTCAGGTGCAGCCCTGATAAGGCAGAGATGTGAACAAGCTGACTGGTTCTGTCTTTTACTATTCAAATGACATGGTAGCTGAACTCTATACAGCCTCAGCAAATCATGCATATGCTGAAAATAATTTTAAAGTAAAAGTCTTGACATTCATATGGCTCTGTAATTTACAAAACTTGATTGCTACATGTTTATTGAAGAATTTGAAGGTCCGTACAGAACTTAATAAATAATTAATGATAATGCTATTTGGGTAGAAATAGGGTACTCTAACTGAGCTTCTTAGAGTGAGTCAGGACAAGAGCTACCACATTATATTTACTGTCTATTAATCAAAGATGAATATAAGTGAGAAAAGCACTTTTGCTTAATGTTTCACTAAAGAAGTAGGGTGAAAACTTGCATTATTGTATGTTGAAAGGACTAATTCTAGAGCTTTTTTACAGCCCACCCCCGTGTATAGTGTAAGGCTGACACATTTGGCACCAACATGTCTACTCTCTGTAATTCCTTTACTATTAGCTCTCCTACACACTTTTCAGAGATGGTTCTAGGATCATCATAAGTTTCACTTGTCACACTTAAGATACTGTATTTCCTTCTTCCATCATCGTAGAAAAATGAGAAATTCTTTTGGGAAGAGTAATAAACAATACCAGTCAGTATGTTTGGTATGGTTAATAGCTTAGTTAATTGTTTTGATTAGCTCTGGGTCTTTGCAATGAAAGATAATATTATCTCTGCATAGCATTTCATTTAACTTTGACACTATATTCACGTATCAGTGTTCAGTGTAATTTAGTTAAGTGTGGATGAGCTTCTTTCTTCCTCTATCAAAGCTAAATAGATGGCACTAGAGATTTTTGCAAGAACTGTTGTCTGCCTCAGGCTCCATCACTGCTCTTCAATAGAAAGCAGCCATAAATTCAGCTCAGCCAGCTGCTTATGGGTTCATCCTACAGAAGCCTTGGGATGCTACTGTGTTAACAGTACCTTACTTGGGAGGAACACATGAGGGAGAGGAAGTCTGACTGGGTTACTCCTGATTCTTTGAGTACCAAAACATCAGGAAAATAGCAGCAAATTCTTAATTGCACTGGAAGACGAGGACAGCCCTAGGGGTTTATGAGAGTACCTCAGCTACTGAGGATCTAAGCCTTGTTTTTTTAATTGCCTTCTTTCTGTCATAGTTTGTATCAGTCTGAACATGCTATGCAGGATGGGAATATGATATAGGAAGGGAAGGAATGAAAAAATTCAGCACTTCAATGCACTAAAGAGCCATGCACTTAACACTCACCTTGTTTCTGTCTCTTACAACTACATTGACTTTTAAAGGGCTGGAATCTTTGCACAGAATCCTTTTGTAAAACAGAAACGTTAATGAGACTGTCCTTCTACCAAAACCCCCTATTCCTCTGTGAGAGTTCAGAAGGAAACAGAATTCAAATGTGTGTATATATATATATATTTGTATATTTGTCACAGCCTTCAGAGTACCATGGCTGAATTAATCTAGACTGCTGAATCTGAAAGAAATTTGTTACTGAGAGAGGGAGGTGGGCTATTTTGAGGATATGTCAGATAACATGGAGGGTTTATGATGACTGCTGCAACTGTAATTCAGAATACTATCTGTTTTTTCTGGTCTTCACTGCTTTTTCATATTACCTTTAAGTCTATCTAAGTCTGTGGAGATAATGAAATAGGGAGGGTATGATTACTTTCCTTAAGTGTCTTCTCTTGACTGTGAACTTGAGATGAATCAAACCCAATAATAAGCCATGCTGAGTAAAGATGGGTGAATTTAAAGCACTCACACCTGAAGAACATCCTGTGTATGTCTCCTGATTGGATAGAGTGAATACTTTTAACCCTGTATCACTGACCTCTAGCATACATTTTTGGCTCATTCTGATCTTACAAAACCAAACGCTGGTTTATTTATGTTGTAACTTTGATTCACTATCAATTCAGAAAGAAATACAGAGATATTTATACCGTTATGTACAGTTTGTATTTTTGTTTCAGTTTTTATCTCTTAATTCCAAATCCTTTTGTTTCCCTGTACCCATCACAATCTCTCAAATATGTGCTACATTATAAAAGGCAAAACAAGCTAACATTATAGTGTAAATGAGAAAGAACCATGATACTTTAGTTTTGACAGTCATATTTTCCAAATCTCAAGTGAAAGTGAAGCATAGCGTGTTTCACATTACTCTCCATCATTAAAAAGAAGTCTTAATGAAAATAATTGAGCAATGGCTGCCCTTTCTGTGTCACTTCCGTATGGCTCATTAATTCTGGCAAGTCTATGTCAGAGTCACTATTATCAACTTCACAAAGATAATCAAACAGTAATCCTACATCAGTAGCTCATTATTTTAAAACTGAACTTATTTTATGACCAGTAGGTTGACTTAGAGGATCCAATAGCTTCTTGTGTTTTAATGAGTGAAAATTTTACCTTACAACTGAGTGAAAGATGACAGAGTTCTGTCAATATATTTTGTTAATGCTACTCTTAACACTTAATAAATAGAAATTTCTCTAAGAGAAACTTTTCACCTTTCTTTCTATCTTTTTCTTTTTGGACTAGAGAAATAATATTCCCCCAAAATATCATCAAAAGATTTGTAGGAATTAAAGCAGAAGACATTTCAGCAATAATTCAATAATAGCTGAACTACCTGCTGATTGAATGTGTTATTGACAGTAAGATGCGTCAGTGTCTCGGCTTGCTGTTTATTTTACTGAAGTTGTTAGAAGAGAAGTGTGTCATACAAAGGCGAGCTAGTAAATTGACTATACTCAGGAATTCTAGTAGTGATACTTTCTGAAATGTACTTTAGATAAAATCAAATCTTTCGGAACGGACAGACTTAAGAGGGGAAATCATATCGCTGCTCAGTTTCTGAAAGTCAGTTTCTACTGAAGAGCTGTTTAGAAGGTGTAAAACAAATATTACGAAGGTAACTTTTTCTTTCTATGCCACCTGTAGATGAGAATTGTATTTTTTTCAGAAAACTGGTAAAGACACATCTGGGTTCAGCTTCTGGAAAGCAGCAGGAGCGGCCCTGATGCTGTGATCATTCTGCACCCCCCGAGGAGGGTGAGCAGAGCCGGGGGGTTGCAGCAGCAGGTCCCATCCAACCAGTGATCATCAGGCACAGGTGTCCTGTCCAAAGTCAATCCTGGCACTGCAGTCACCAAACGTGGGCCAGATACTTCTACGGAAACACTGGGGCTTGAGACTGAGCTAAAATGGGGCTTCTGGGCCCCTAGGGTAGGATGAGATGAACTTCAGACATCTTAGCCTTCTGTATACTGTAATGGCAATCAAATACATGTATTCAAATTTGATGAATATATTATCAGGGTATTAGGGTTATGGAGCTATGTCCAATGAAGTGGACTTCTCTCTTTCACCTGCTAAATATTTCAGTTCTGCCTAAGACTAAAAAGACATAATTGAATTGGTCTCCTCCTAAAACCAGCATTAAGTTGGATGCTAAGAATTGTGAAATGTCTTAACAAAACTGAGAAGAAACTCACCTAAAGCAATAATACAAGCATTTTGGGAAGTAAACAATTTTATTAGAATGCTCCTTAAAGGCTGATAGTTCTGTTGCACACAGTGATTACTTGGACAAAATGGTTAATGAGTACTGGTTTTTATATATTCTGAGTTTCTGTGGGATTTCCAACTATGTTACCTAAATCATTACAGAATAACTATACTAGCTTGGCTGTGATCTTGAAAGAGTTTATTTTAAGTCACTGTAGATGTCATGCAGTACTTAGATATGACTGAGACTTGCATGATTGGATTTTCACAAATTCTTCCTGGTACAGACCAGTTTTTGCTCATTCCAAAACTAGACTACTTTGGGATCAAATTTTCAAACAGCCTTATAAGGTTATTTGGGCTTACGTGGTTATTCACTGGGTAGCTTGAAAAACTTAAATTTTACTGAAAGGAGATACTAAGTTTTATTGTATTTCCCATAAAGTATATGACGGATATGTGCTGTGAGTTTGGAAGCAGAATCTCTGAAATTTGCAAAGACATCTTTATTAAGGCATAATGTAAACCACTGTCCATATCTTTTGGTAGTTTATCACTTTCTTGCTTTGAGTCTTAAGCTCAGATGTCTTGAAGAAATTTTTCTGTGACAAGTTGACAAAGATGAAGGCTTCTGACAAAGGACAGTATTCTGTAGACTGTACAGTGATCTAAAAGCTTTTGGCTCACATGCTTGTCAGTTATCAATGTTTTCCACATTGGTATCAAGAAACAGTCTCTTAGATTCAAAAAGGTAAGGAATCTGAAATGAAGCTGAATGAAGCTTTCTCTTTCCTGCTCAGGAAATAGTAATATGTTATATCTGTCTTACAAAAGTTACAATTTTACAATTTAATTAACTGGAGTGTTATCAGGATTTAATTAACAAGAATATTATCAGCAAATATCTGCTAAAAGGCAATCCCAAGCAATCCTTCAGAATTGAAAGAATAAAAAAAGATGTGCTGTTCCCAGTGAAGCTACATGGCAACACTTTCAAACAGTTAAATAAATCAATATTTCTTTCAATAGTGTAGTGTTTATGCCAAGAACCGAAATGTAAATTTACTGAATTCATTTCCATTGTCCAAAGCCATTGGAAAGTAAGGTGGGAAATTATATATTTAGTTTTTTAATCTTTGTATAGTACTTAAAATATTCTGTTAAATATTTACTGCATTTGCATTTGATACAGCTTGGTGAATCCTACAAGAAGGACAGTTATATAATGGATTGCAAGGAAATCATAAATACGGGTCATTTACAGTGAATGAAGATTCACCCCTTGTATTGTATATAAATATATTACATTTATATAGAAATAAATCTTTATGGCATTTATTGTATTGGCAAAACAAAGTGTATTGTTGGAGAGTCCTAGTCCTTTTATTAAAATAGATCTTTTGGATATACTTTTAGAATAGGTATGTATAAATATTTTAGTGAAAAAAAATCTTGTTCACTGATAGTGTTTCAGTTTCGTCAGGGCAAACAGTAGATTTGTTTCACTTAGTTTTCTCTATTCAGAATATATTCCATCACTTAATTCAAGTGTTTGTATGCTTAAACTTATCCTGTCCCTAACAGGGAGATTAATCTTCCAGGCAATGAGGAGTGACCTGAGTAACCCTGGAGAGCAGGGAACTTGACACTAACCAGTTGAGACTAGTAGTAATCTCATGCTGTGCGGAAGGTCTAAGAGAACAGTCTGCAAGGTTAATGTGTTAGTACTTCAAGACAGTGTCCTAGGGAAAAAAAAGTAGATAATTAACTCACCCAGAGCCACAGGCTATTTTGTGTTTCTACTGTCATTATGATGATAGAGATAGACTAAACAGACTTTCTCTTTTGAGAGTCTGTGCTCTGATGAATTACAAGGGCTCAAAGGAAAACAGTGCCTTCCTATGAACTTAATGCAGTTAAACAGCAGTAGAGCAGAAGGATTTTTTGAAACTCTTCCCTGATTAAGTGTTTGCGTCCTGGTAGTAGAAATGGTAACTTTGCTTAATGTGCTGATTTCCTAGCATCAGTGGGACAATACACAACAAATTTATAGTTTATATTATTATCAATGCTAATAATGATACCCACAGTAGCGTTTGCTACTGTGGTTGTATGCTGGGAGGAATCTGTTGTTTCAAATTGGAACAAAAATTTATGTAAAAGAATAAAAGGTTAAGCTCCATAAAGAAAGACTACAGTTTTTCTTTAAGAGTCTAGAACAAAGAGAAATAAAATAGTAAGATGCTTTGATTCCACTAATATGAACATTAGAATTAAAAAAAGCCCAGCCTTCATTGTATTCCCTCTCTGAAATATTGTTTCAGCAACAGCTGTCAGCTGTGAAGTCTTAAAAAAAAGGTGACTCTTGTAATTCGTTTTATGCATTGTATGTGTGATGCTGCCAAAAGAGATTCTGAGTGGTGTAGAAATTAAAAGCTATCACTGTTCTGGTGACATCAGGACTGTTATGTCCATCTACTGATAAATGTAATTACTTTTGAGTTAGCAATTGAAAACTCTGGCCTGAATGAAAAAATTAGTCTTATCTCAGTCCCATGAAGGCAGAAGGGATGGCAATGAGGACACTAACACAGTAATGTAATAGTAGGAGCATGAGTAGACTGCTGGGACTGTTAAGAAGTGTCATTGATCTTTTTGTCATAGCTCTCATATATACATCAAGCCTGTGTTTCAAAGAAAGCCTCAGACATAGCTCTCCTTTGCTGGCATGTTGTTCACATGTAGCTTTTGTTTTTGGCTTGAGAAACAATACAACGGGCTTTCTGCACACTGGTTGGTCAGAAAAACAATTTTGGAGGTCAAATCTTAAAAAAGGATTAGCAAGGTACATTTATTAGTAGCACTCGGAGAGTTTTACCTAAGTCCTTGAATAATACTCATTTTGTGTATTGCTTTATAAGGTTTTTGTTACTGTTTCACTGAAACCGGACCAGTTTTACAAGTTCACTAGCAGTTATTCCAGATCATAGTGGGAATGGATTTTAAATAGAGGGATTTAAACCACAGTGCTCCCATTGTTCCTAATTATCTGCCTTTCTTAAATGATTTTGCGCATTTGCACCTGAAAGCTTTCTAAATGAAGCAAGGGCAAGATAGGACCAAATTTGACCTAGGAAAAATCAGCTATTTGGAGACTTTGCAGTGCCTCTCCCACTCAGCAGCCTGGAGAGCCAAGCTGGTTGCTGCCATCTCCCCTGAGAGTTACAAGAAACAGTGGCTTCAAGTGACAAATGTGTGAAGGCACTTGTGGTTGTGGCAAATGCTGTTTTCATCCTTTTCATCTTTTGGTGACAGTGTTAAGAGCAAGCCTAGTGTTTCAGAGCTCTCCAAGACTTCTGTCTTTCTCTTTCTGACTTCTGAGGCAAAAAGTGGCCAATACTGGGACAGCAAAAATTCATCATTTTTGCCTACACAGTTGGCAAGACTATTTTGGTTTCTCTTGGGCATGCTGTCTTGAACTAACTTTTCACACTGGCATGTCACAGGTCCTAGCACAGATATTTAAAGATTTTTCTTCAAATGTAGGAAGCATTCAATGCTGTCTAGTCTCCTAGATTGCACTAGCTGCAAGCCACTTCTTCAGTACAGTGCCAGACCAGTTTAGTCATTTTGTAATGGTATTTATATAGTTTATGCGCGGCCTGACACACATAGCTTTTCCATGTCATGCTGGCAGGCATGTCTTTTGAATATGAACTGACCCTGCCTTACTGATGGTTCTTATCACAGCTAGCTATATTTTCATTTCTTATGAGCAAATAACATATCAAGAATTATTTCCAGAAAGCTCTAGGACAAATGATGTAAAATAAATACAGGTCAGATTCTGCCATTACTCCCTATGCAAAACTGCTTCGTTAATTTGTAAGAAATTTATTATGGGATAATCTGTTTTATAAAATAATTCCCACAAAAAAATACATAGTAAAGGTATTGGTCACAGACTCTGAAGCTTTAATAAGGTGTACATTCCTCCCAGGCAAGAAGAGAAAAGAGTAAACAAATAATTCAGTATATATGATTCACTCAGTGTGTGTATATATATCATGTGCATTTAATTTTCATCCTTTGAGATAACTTTTGAGAAGGAATCAGTCTGCCATAGATGATAGTACTATTTGTATCTTTTTATCTTTGCGTTTCTAAGAATAAGATTTTTTACAGCGGTGGAAAAATGTGTAATAAAGCCAACTACATCCTGTTTAACCAATCACCAAAATATCCAGTTTTAATACTCTTTATGTAGAATGCATTTTGTTTGCTTTTATTTTTATATTGAATAATGATGATAACTAATAAAGATAAATTAATTTAGTTTATTCACCAAAAGAAGCAAATAATCTTTCAACTATCATCTCTTTCTGTAACTGTTATTGGCCATATCTTCTATTGATCAAAGTGGAATGGCATCACTTGGATTTTACTAAGATTTCACTTGTTTTCCTTCAGTGTCCTAACCAAATACTATGTATAACTCCATGGAGAAAATAGAATTCTGAAAATTTTCTTTTAATCTGAGGGACCTGTTGATAAAGTTCCTGTCCCTCTTTGACAAGGCTTTCTCGAAGTGTAGGCATTAAGAGGTTGAAATCATAACAGAAGATAACTGGATGCCTTTCTCATGTTAAGAAGCTGTGATGTATGTTCATTATTTAATTTTGTGAAAAAATCTTTTATCTTTGGTTTGCTATTGAATTATTTCTCATGCACAAAATGAAATCACTTTGTCCTCATGCCTTGCCTTATTTAAAATAAATAAATAAATGTTTGTATCTGTCTTTCTCCATGGTGCTTTTTCAGTAAACTGGCTTCTCCACAGCATTAACATGTACCTCTGGATGGTGTTACTGATGAAGAGAGCTGCAGCCTAAAAAATAAAGATTTCCAATTGTACACAAGGGAAGATAAAAAGCCTGAAGAGACCACAAATATATAGCATAGAGCAAGGTGCTAATTTCTAGCTGTTTCTTTATGTGTTGCCTTATTTGTGGGCCCATAATTATGCACTGATTACAGCTAGGAAAAAAGTCTCTGTTATTCTCCATCCTGAATAGTAATTACTGTGTTACTATGTTTCGCTCCCATCTCTTCCTTTTGCTCTTTCTGAATGTTATCAGATCTATTTTAGGTTTTAATATAGCTTTTGGGAAACATAAATTACAAAATATTGTTTACATTGTTTACAATCTTATGAATTATATATCAGCTATTATATATTACTAGCTAATTAACTCAGTATAACTAAGTGCATGTACCCATGAGACTGGAGAATGTGAATATGAAAGGCTGACCACAGCTTCCCTGAGCTACATGATCTAGGTTGTGTTTGAATTTCTATCCCTTCAGGTGCCCTCTCTTCAATTAAATTAAAATAGAGAATGTCAGAATCAGTCTACTGTAAGGAAGCAATCAGTGTACTGTAACAGAAAAAAGTACAATTTGTTTTAAAAAAATAAAATTCTTGTCCTTACTCCTCTGGCATTTTCACATTACACCATATTTTGAGGCAAAAGTGGAAGGGCTTTATCACCCTTACTCAATTGACTTCCATTGGAACTGAGCGGATTTAGGCCAGCAGAAGAGGTCAGTGTCGAGAGATCCAAATACTCTCACCCATGAAACAGGTCACCTGCAGATTATTAGGCTGGCTTGAAAATGATCTTACCAAAGTACACTTTGGCTTTTCTTTTTGTTTTTTAAAACTTCGGTATCCACTGAAGTGACAATGAGTGAACTCTCTACTGATTAAAATGTTTGAAACATATTTTAAAAGGGACCAAGGTTCTCACCACCACTTTCCCTCAGTAAGCTTTTTTTTTTCCTCCCACTGTCACGGAACTCCATCCTCATGGGAATGAGTGGAAAATGTCTTAGTTATACAATTCTTGCAATAAGTGATACAGTACTCACGATAAAAAGCATCCAACCTGGCAACCCTGGATGTGTTGTACCCCCATCTATGTAACATGTCCTTAAAGATGCAGATATCTTACATGATGAGGTCAAATCTAGTAAAATTTTTCATACAAATCCACCTGGTTTTCTGTTTGCCTTGATTTGTTTTTAATCACCTAAGGACTGAGAGAGAAATCAACAAAAGGCCCCACTGAACTCTTGTTATCCAAACCTGCCTTTTGGGTCTGGAGACAAGGTTAGAGGGGGGTAATTATTCACCTGGGATACCCACAGATCTCCCTCCCAAATGAGCTCAGTTTAGACTGTTGTGGATTTCCACATGATTATCTGCATGAGCACATGCACCTATACATATGCATATGTATGTAGGCACTTGAGATTGTTCAGTAGTGTTGAATAAGACATTTTTGGTGCAGTGGCATCTGAATATTGGATCATAGGATATTTCAGGTTGGACTAGAGACCTCCTGAGGTCTCTAGTCCAACCTTCTGCTCAAAACAGGGTCAGTTTGAGGTTGGATCTGGGTGACTCAGGACTTTATCCAGTCAGGTTTTGAAAACATCCAAGGATGGAGAAAGACTGCTTATCTTCTCTGAGCAGCCTGTTCTACTGCCTGAGCTTCCTCATTGGAACAAAGCTTTTACCAGTCTAAACTTCTTGTTTCAAGTTACGCCCATTATGTTCTGTCTTTGCGTCATACGACATTGTGAAGACCCTGGCTCCATCTTCCTGTAGGCATTGGGGTTTGCTGTTTGGGGGACTTGACCCAAAAGCCATTTCTTCTCAAGGCTGAACAAACCCACCTCCCTCACTTTCTTCACAGGGCATGTGCTTCAGCCCCCTGAACATCTTGGTGGCTCTCTGCTGAACTTACTCCAGTTTATTGATATATTTCTTATATAAAGAGACTCAAAACACATTTACACATCTAATGTACTGGTGAAATACTTAAATGATTTTGAGGCTTTTCCCATCAGTCTATACTCTAAAGGTTATGATACAAGTTGTAAGAATAAGGAGAAATGAAACAGCCTTGGTAAAATGAGATCAAACTGCACTTGGTAAATTGGAACATGAACTGCACAAGATTGTGTCATTCTGCAGAGGAGTTTTGATTTCTCCAAAAGTGTATCCGTAATTGTAAAATGTATTGTAAGAAAGTAGATGGGAGCATTTCAATTTTGTTCAAGATCAGGTGAAAAATTACTTTTGACCAGTCTATAATACATTTATGATAATGTAATGGTTATCACAGGTAGTCTTTTCTTTCAATGCAAGAATCAGAATACCTAAAAAGTCATGTCCTTTTTCATTTGATTTCAAGAGTGCTTGAGAACAACCAAATAGGTGCTCACTGTTTCAGTGTTACAGTGATATGTACAAACTACTAAAGATTTGCTTTTTTGGGGTACATATTGCCAGTAGAAATCACTGATGAAAACAAAACTTCAGAATAGTTACAAGATTGTACAGTGAATTGCAAGTCTGAAACCTCACTGTGCTTATAGCAATTCATGCTAGGGGCTTTCCTGATACAGGTATGTAAAATATGATGATGTGAGTACCTCCTATCAAGAGAAATCCCGTACTTTAACAGTACTTTGCGTATTTATTATGGTGTTATTACTAGTATACAAGCACCTAAAGGAGAGATTTGATTCCTGAGAAAGTCCTTAATCACTAAGACTTTTAAGGAAAAGATGGGTATCAGATATCTATATTTTGTGCTAAAATCAGTGTAAATTTGGTGTACTCAGATGTATTTGTTGTATTTGTCCCCTGTGAGATACTAAACTTGTTTGTACTGTGAATTCTAGATGGCCCTTGGCAGAGGGGAAAGGCCCTCAAATCCTCGAGGTGGCTCTGGTTTTAGCTGTGTGAAATAACAGAACTTCAGATACTTTGGTAAAGTTTTGAAATTTAAAAGTGTTTATTCAGTTAAGGATGTTTTTGACTACTTTTTTATTATTAGATATCTAAATTGTACTTAAGGACCTTTATACTTTTCTGGGTGTTTTTTATTGCTTAGTCATGAGCATCTTGTTCGGCACTAATTCAGCATGTCTCAGCCAAGATAATTCTCAAATTTGCTGCAAAAGCTCTGACAGCATATCTTCTACCCCACACCTCCAAAATACCATCTCCAGACAAGTCTCTTCCTCCTCTCTACTCTTTGTAGGTGATTGTCTTGATTCACGCAGAGGGAGCAAGTAGAGCAAATTGATTCTCTATAGCTGAAAGGGACAGCACTGTCAGTGAGGGAACTTTTCTTCAAGATTGTGATTGTCACCATTTTACCCTGGTGAGGATAAGCACAGCTGTAAGAGTGCTGCCAATGGAGCATGTGCAACAAACCTGCTAAAGGAGCAAACCCCTTTAATGTCCCTAATTTAGCAATGAAGCCAATCGGGTCTAATTAGCTTGTGATTAAAGAACTAACTATCTTCTAGATTGTGAAAAGGGTAGTGTTTGTGGGTAAACTGTCTTCCTGTTTTAGATTGAAATCCCCTTCCAAAGCCAATTGTCCATGTCCTGTTCGTGTCATCAAGCAGTCCATTAACTACCTGCTTAGTTCTAATTTATGGTGATCTTATTTTTATCAGATTCTGAAGAAACACCTTTAATTAGAGTAATGGGGAAATTACAGAATTTCCCCTGTTGAAAATCTTGTGTTTCAGCAGTTTTCTACACAGCCAGTAGAACAAAGTGATGTATCACCATATCCAGAAAATCACATAGGTTTACTTTGACAGTAATACATGATCAAATTATAACCTATATTAAATCAAAACACTTAAACACATGTTTTCCATTCTGACCATCAAAAATTCCCTTTTGACTTACAGAAAACTGAAAAGTGGAAACAAAAAAGGTATTTAATCTTCTATGACACTAGCATTTTTTTCCAACTGGTTACACTAAGTGAAATCAGCTATTTCTTTTCTTCATTATGCCCTACTTCTTGCAGTGTCATAGGATCATTAAAATGGGACACAGCAGGAAAAGACAGTGGATAGGGCAAATGGAAAAGTTAATGCAACATTTTCTTCAGCTTTTAATACTGTAAAAAGTTACTGTTGGATCTTTTATATGCTTAAATTCATAGTTGTCCTTTGCCATGAAAAGAATTCTTTCTTTCCCTTCCTTTCTGGTTGCAGTTGAAAAAATCCTTCCACTGTTTCTTTCTGAAAAAAGCCACTCTATTTCCACATATGAACTCTGTCATGAGTACTTCTATTTTGTCCAGCTCCAAAAATTTCCTCTTGGAAGCTTGATACAGTGAATACACACCCAGTAGTAATTCACAGTGAAATTATTTTAAGATTTATTATTACATTTATTTTCATTTTACATTTGTTTTCATTGCATTTGTCTTGAAATCTTTTTGCATAATCGTCTGCTTAGCAGTAACATGCAGCCCTGTGAATTCATCCAAATATGACATATATTCTCATAGCTGTAATCTGTCCTTGCAACAACTGTAAGAAAATGTAACAACTGACTTTTTGTTCTGCTGGATCTGAGTCCCCATAGCAGCTGACTAAACAGTAGATAGTATGTGAGATACTGTTTTATACTAGCAATAGGCTTCATCTGAGGACTGCAAAGTTGTAACACAGATCTGCAGCAAAATGGGATTAAAGGGCACTGGGATGATGACAGAGTAAGCAAAAGAAAATAATACAGGTGTTGTGGTTTAACCCTAGCCAGCAACCTAAGCACCACACAGCCACTTACTCACTCCCCTGCCCCCAGTGGGATAGGGGAGAGAATCAGAAGAGTAAAAGTGAGAAAACTCATGGGTTAAGATAAAGACAGTTTAACAGATAACGCAAAAGCCGTGCGCACAAGCAAAGCAAAACAAGGAATTCATTCCCCACTTCTCATTGGGAGGCAGGTGTTCAGCCATCTCCAGGAAAGCAGGGCTTCAGCATACGTAATGGTTACTTGGGAAGACAAACACCATCACTCTGAACATCTCCCCCTTCCTTCTTCTTCCCCCAGCTTTATATGCTGAGCATGACATCATATGGTATGGAATATCCCTTTGGACAGTTAGGGTCAGCTGTCCCAGCTGTGTCCCCTCCCAACTCCTTGTGCACCCTCAGCCTCCTCACTGGTGGGGTGGGGTGAGAAGCAGAAAAGGCCTTGGCTCTGTACACACTACTCAGCAATAACAAAAACGTCCCCGAATTATCATCACCATATCCAGCACAAATGCGAAACATAGCCCCATACTGGCTACTATGAAGAAAATTAACTCTACCCCAGCCAAAACCAGCACAACAGACCACTGAAGATGAGCAGGAGGGATGGGATGAGTGGGCTGGTGGCTGAGGGAATCTCAGGTCTTGGGTTAAGGAAGTGAGACCCGTGAGTGAGTGGAGTATGTGGGGACAGAGAAGCTAAACAGTGGAGGAGAAACCATTCTCTAATGGAAGTGCTGGACACCACAGTGAGTTTATCCAAGGCTTGACAAAAGGAATATTTTGTTCATTGAACTCTGTTTACATTCAAGATTAGCAAAAGACACATCTTTTTTTTTAAGCTGGGATTTATCTTGCATAATACTAGTTCTCTAGCAGTTAACTATGTAGTCTAAGAAAGAAAGAAAGTCAGTTCAGGAGGGCACTTTTCTTAAATGCTTATTTTCAGAGAGGGCAAGTAAGTGTTCTTGGAAACAAAAAAAACGTTAGACAATTAACTGTTAGATCACTAAAGCTGATGAGATGCATCCTGCCTAAGCAACTAACTGCAAGGAAATACCACAAGCTGATGAAAGCTCCCTTTCAGAAGCAACCAAAGTTATTCAATACTTGATGTGAAATCATGACGTCAAAACACTTAGTCTGAGTGGGAATTTACAGTACATCACAAATCTATATTTAAATTCTCTGCATAAACAACCTATCATTGCAGAAATAGCCCTGATGGGATGTTGCTGCCCCTTAGCTTGCAGACTTCAAGCCAAGTCAGAGCCGACATCCATCACACATGGTCCTGATCCAAATGGAGCAGATAGTTCAGCCCAGCTCTCTGATATCTCCTATGTAAAGCTCTTTCTGTAGGCTCAGCTGAAGATGCCTTAAATTCCTTCAGAAGGATTAGTCTCAAGTATCGATAGGTGATGAAAGGGTCATAATAATATCTCAAACTGATACTTGTCTTCTCTTTGGTAAATAGCTGACTAAGAACTCTTTGCAGCCTAAATTAGTCTGCTTTTGTGGAGGTTATCAGACTAAAGGAAATGCTTAAACCTCATGGTTAATATGAATAGTTCAGATGTTGCAATATTTTTTGTGAAGTCTTGCTGTAACTTAATTCTTTAGTTGCCAGATATATCAAATAGTGGCCACAAATACTTCAGAAAGTGACGTGCTTGGATACATCTATCTCTATTTATACTTCCAACAAATGATTTCCAATTGCAACAAAGGCCTTTCTTAAGCAGGATCTCAATCAAGTTTTTAATTAAAAATAATACTCCTGAGGACAAAAGTCCCTAGAGTTTCTGGTCTGAAGCTTAAACTTAAAAGCTCTCACGGGCAGTAAGTAGAGGAAAGGACTTTTATACATACTGTTGCTATGCACTGAAGGTCTTCTGAGATTAAATGCTGACAGACAATGAATAAATTCAGTTGCTTGTACTGAATCTTTTCTCCTTCTGATAGTTATTGCTGTAGGCTTTGCAGTTGTGCACTGAAGTCTGCATTAGAAGTGCTTGCAGCCTGTGGAGTTTTAGAGTGATATCAGTTATTTCCACCTATGTGCCTGAATTAGTACACTAGCAATTTCTTCCCATAGTTAGAAATTCCCATGGGTAATCTGTGTTAGAAAATGTAGGTTCCCTCTACATACCTCGAGATCTGAAAAGATGTCACTTTTTTTTTAAATTTGTTTTAAACCTGAGAAATTCAGCAAAATATTTGGTTGTCTATTCATGCTAACACTCACCTGTATACTGACACTATTCTGAGAGATAAAGAAATGTGGGATTTCTCAAAAATGTTGTGTTCTTTCTTATCATACATAACTACAGGAGTGTGCTAGGCTACCGGGGTGCTGGACTGTATTGCTTAGCAGGTCTTTGGATGAAATGAACAGGATACACAGCAGTGGCAAATTTCCATAGACTTTATAGAAGTTGAAGTAGGATGGAGACTGAGAAATGCTTCCACATTATTACATTTTTTATCTTCTATTATCAATGAAAACATTTATATTTCTGGGTACAGAATTTCAAGGTAGAGTCAAAAAGGTTGACCTAACTTTGAGAGTTAAAGTTCAAATATTTAAAATGTCTTTGATCAAGTAGTCCGTAGAGCTCCATGTTAGCAAACAGTAAGCAAGTTTTCTCCTTTATCTTCATGTTCTTTTGTTCAGCAAACTCAAATAAAACTTTTGACATGGTTTAATTATGACAAACACACCTCTTTTTATAACATAATTAAACCATTTTTTCCTGTATCATTTTGATTTGGTCAAAAATCAGAAGAATAACATTCCTCATTCACAAACCAAAATGACAATGTTTGAGGCTGAAATTCCCTATTTTTGTAGAATGTAGGGAATGGTAATTAACGGTAAAACTCATGGTTTTACATTTGAAATTGAATTTTGTTTGTTACTATATACTGATATATGTAAAATAAAATCTTAAATCTGACAAATATATAAATTGAACTTATGCATTAGATTTTTATCTTTATAAGTAGAGCAGAATAGATATAATTAGAGAGTTAAAAAATTGCAATACCATAGTAAGATAGAATCAAATCAACTCCATTAATGCATACTAAAACTAGAAATACAGAGAAATGAAAGAGACACTAGATCACTAACACTTCTAAATGATATATGGTACAAAATTAGCAGAAGTATAAAGCTCAAGCAAAACTGAGATGTCAATCTCTGACTTCAGTGTCTTTTCTAAAACAAAACCAGAAGAAGCAAGAGGGGACTTGAGTGATATTTAAATGACTATGTAAATATTTAGGAAACCTGCAAAATGCGTGGAATGAATTATAAAGAAAGCATTGCAAAATTTGACTGTGGTTTGCTCTCTGGCATAAAACCTGGAGAAAATCTGACAAAACCTTTTGTGATACCAGATTTATTAATTGCTGTGGATCCTTGCTTAGTAATGCAATAGTCTCTCTCCCTTTTATTTAAACTTCTACAGTGTCCTCCTTTTTCTGCAGGTATTTCTCGAATGGGTATGTGCGCTTAGGTTGTCAGATGTATTGTAGCTAGAAAGTGAATCAGTATAGGTGAGCAGATCTCTGCCAGAGCACCATTTTTAGAGGGCAAGAATCTTCTGGCAGTAGCATTGGTAAAGTTCTTCCTATTGTTTCAAAGCTGCAAACTGTTATTAACAAGGACATATATCTTTTTTTAAAACATTATACCTAGCTTCGAGTTTTGTCCAGACTAAATAAGATATTCATACCTGGGCAATTCTATTGATACCGACTAGTGACGTGGCTGAAAGAAATCTTGTCTCAGCGAGATGGTATTTTACACAATACTGCTGCTGTTAGATGTAGTAGACTCAGGTTTTAAATGTTTGGGAGTTCTGAATGCCTGTGTACTCCAACCCTATACACTGTTTTAAGGACCTATAATTAAGTGATGTGAAGGCATTAACTAGAAAAAGGAAAGTTCTTCGCTCTGATAACAACATTCAAACTGTTGTTAGGGACTCTCTTAAAGTACAGAAATGAGGAAAAAAAGAATCTTCTATTAGCAATGCAACTTCAGTTTCTTTTTCTAAGAGAAAACACTCTAGTAAATGTCACATATAGTAGCAGGAACAAAAAACCCCAATATGACTAGAAAAAATGGTTTAATTCCACTTTGATATATACTATTGTGCATTTGTTAGAAGTGTTTTGCTGAAACAAATTTCTGATTTACTGTGAAGGTCAGGAAAAATGTTATGGTATTTCCAGTGAAAAATGTTTGTGGGCAGGGATAGAATTTGTAAGGTACTTCATTTAAAGAACCAGGCAAACAAAAAAGCTAGTTTCTCATTTACAGTGATGTCAAAGTGAAAATTATTGAAACATAATTACTTACATGAAATGTTCTTTTTGCTATTTTCTGTTTGAAAAGGGTTTTAAAAATGTGAGGTTTCAGCCTAGTTCTGGACAGGAAGTAATTTTAAATCTCCACATTATTCCAGGGATTGAAAAACTGTTTCTTTCTCAGACTCACTAATTGGTCTTGCCATTTTGGTTCGGTTTTTTTGGTTTTTTTTCTTTTTTTTTTTTGTGTGTGTGAGTTGGTGTAAAGAGGCATAAGCCCAGAAAAATTACATCAAGTGCCAGTTCATTAAACTACAAAATCACATCTGTCAGTTGTTGGAGAAGAGTAGACAGTCAAACTGCTTCATTTCACTATCATTGTTTCTACAATTTTCTTTTTGGAATGGCTGAGAAAATTCATATAATCCTTAACTTCCTCTCTGAATTGCTTCCTAAGCTGACACCATGCTATTACAGAGGAGCCACAGGTTTTGTGATGCTCTCTGCAAACTGAACTCATGCACAAAAAAAGCATCACAGTTATCATGCAGCTATTGGAAAACTCAACTCCCCCCCCAAAAGTATATCATCCCCTTAAGTCTGAGTAACAGAAGATGATGATCTGTACTGCATTATTTGTTCAGAGAGAGAAAATTCTATAATGTGTGAGGAAAACAGCTGAATAATCGGGAAGACTTCAATGGGAGCAACATATGCTCCTGGTGCTTCCTGCTGAGCCTGCTGAAATGGCTTACAGTTACAGATGCCAGCTTTCTGAGGAAAAAACTGTTGCAGCAAAGATGGGAGGTTCTAACTAATTCTGACAGATAGAGGACTATCATGCCTGAGCTGAAGAGTAGTGGGAGCCTGCTTACAAATTATTGTGATTTAGTTGTGATTGTGATTGGCACGCACAAAAAGATGAATCTCAACACAATAATATTTATCTCTGATTTTGTTTCCTTCCAAGTGCATCTTAAGTAAAACTGTTTTGTGAGCCAAGTAATGGGGATAAATAATTTAACAGTGAGTGAAAAATGTGAATTGTAGCTGTGAACTGTAAAAATGTTACTAGATATCCAAGATTCAGACTTGTCAAAACAGAAGTTTGGAAAAAAAAACCCCAAGAGTTGTACAAATGCACTAACTGTCTTTAAGCAGTAATTATGCACAAGCATATATAGCAAAGTCATGTAAAGGGAAGCAAATAGAATAAAAGCTATTCATGAGTAACTGTTTTGCCTGTTACCATTTTACAATAATTTTATTGTCATTTTTCTTCCCTTCTCTGCATTACTTGTCCTCCTACCATTACCCCAGAAAGATTTCTCCCCTTAAATAGAGCAGAGTCCATAAAAAGAGCTGATTTTTCACTCAACACGTGTGAGAGGGGACAGTGACAGAAGAGTGGATGGGAATATGGAAAGAAGGGAGGAATACAGGCTCTTGGAAAAGGATCTTCCCTTGTCAGTAACAAATCCATGGCTAGGAGATTCCTGGCCCTCCTACACTAGGACTTCTGTCACTGCTGAGCCAACTGTTCACATTGCTGTTCCCTAACTGAAGGACAAGATGTGCAAGTCTTGGATGGGTTTTTTTTAAGCCTTTTTTTTTTTCCTTATAAATACTGATTTTGACCAAAATTACCAACCATAAGAGTAAAATACATAAATCAAGCAACAGCAAACTTAGAAATAAGTGGCTTAAAATAGTATAAATGGAAATCTGTAGTCGGCAATTGAGTTTTTCAAGCAGACATATAATATTAGTCCATTGCTAGATGTATCAATAATCGCATAGAAAAATCACAAGTATTACATTAATATTTTTAGGTTAGTGAAATAAAAGATGTAACCCTACCAATAATGATGAAAAAGTAATTTCCATTTTAACTAGGTGAAAGACTATGACACATTGCAACAACTAAAGGTGAGAGTTTTTAAAAAGCACATTTCTATAATTTCCACTTGAGAGTTTTCAGAGAGGAAAGTCAGAAGTTTTCTGAGTTTTTAACTTTAGTTTTAGTAAGCTTTTGAGAACTCATACCCCAAAACAACAGAAGGCGGCTTACGGTAAGCCAACATTTGAACTGAAAATGAAAAGTGATCTAGCCAGTTGTGTTCCAGTCAGCCCTAGATAAAACAAAGAAAAAATTATAACAAAGGAGATTGATAAGAAAAATAAAGCCCTTGACTAGAGATTAGGAGACAACACCTTGAAGCATCCTATTTCCTACATAGAGCTCTAGTTATGTGTTCCTACTTTCTTGTCTCTGACTATTTGTCTAAGCTTGGAACCTGAACCTGTCAAAATTAGGATCCTGTTCCATGCACACTGTGTCCCCATACCAGATATCTCTATTCCTCTAAACTATGGAGCCCTACTCCTGTCTCCCAAAACTGTCCAGTGCCCAAAACCTTTCTCAAAGCCTGCAACCTCACATTGCTCCAATCTGAAGTGCTAACTAGCTGTTGTATACATGATCCTTGACTTCAACCTTTGGTCTTCATGTAGCATAAATTAAGATTTTAACTAGATACATGGGATGGATTCTTGAAACTATAGAAATAATCATGAGAGATAATGTAGGCTGCACATTTACATAAATTTCTTTCAATAATGCTAAATGGAAACAGAAAGATTTGTGAGACAGCAGGAAAAGGATTGCTCAGAAATGTTAGATGAACTGACAATTTCCAGAAATAGGGCAGTTAAATAAATATTTTTTCCCTATATCACAAGTTACAGAACAGATATATCCATTTGCCTCATTTAGAATTTCTTATATTCTTAAGAGAATAATAACTAGGAACTCTGCTCTGAAGTTTTTCTATTTCCATGGACTTATATGCACTCAGAAGTTACTTCTACATATGCTTTAAGATCATCATTAAGAACATGGTTTCTAAAACTTAGATGAATTATGCAACATTTATCACCTAGCGGATTAGCCTCCTGCAGATGAGATCAGCAACTTAAATTTTAATTATAATAGTTGTTTGTATCCCACAGGTGATATCATCACCCATGTATGAATTCATTCTTAGCTGTATTACATTAATCTTATTTACTTACTGTATGCTGTTATTAAGATTTTAATTAAGATATAGATTAATTTGTTGTTGTAAAGGCCTAATTTCTCTTGATTATGTTCCCTGAAATCTCTTGATTCCCAGTTCATACCTAGGGAATTGACAATGTCACCTGCTTTGCCTTCCCCACCAGACTAGTAGCCCCAGCCACATCCCCTTATCCACCTAATACACGTCTCACCCTCCTACTGTTATGGGCCTTATCTTTCCCTGTCATAGCCGAGTTCTACCATCCTGAGCAGGATACACAGTTATTCCTGTAGCACAGGAACTACGGGAACAAAGGGGGAAATGATTAGAAGGCATGGAGGCAATACCTCCTGCAGCAGTCCAGCTTGTCACTCTTGCTCAGGAAGCGCAAGAGTAGCTGTAGCAACTCCTTCACCTGTGCAGGCTCATATAGGATAATTTCTGTGGCTCAGTCTAGGGTTCCCAAAAGAGATTTCAAATGGAAGGAGCCAGGAATAGCTGGCACTTTTCCTGGGCTAGTGTTACCTATCCTACCTCTTCTCTAGTCCAAGATGGTAACATTAATACTTGTGTCTATGTATTTTCTCCACTGGTTGGGGAAAGTCTTGACATCTTGCTGAAATTCCCCATAATCTTGCACTTCTCAACAGCTGTATTGGAAGGTCTGCTGG
Source organism: Strix uralensis (assembly GCF_047716275.1). Classification (NCBI taxonomy): domain Eukaryota; kingdom Metazoa; phylum Chordata; class Aves; order Strigiformes; family Strigidae; genus Strix; species Strix uralensis. The sequence continues at coordinate 23,764,095 of NC_133976.1, forward strand.
AAAGCACCATGGAACATATCCTTGGATTTCCTTTGTTTGGAGATCAGAATAGGGAGGGATAATGTGAGCCCAGTCTCCGTTCTTGACACATTGTCAGACCATGGGGGTTCAAAAGTTGGGAACATCTTCTCATTCTTTTTGATAAAGACACAGCCTAAGCAATTTTTCCAGAGGAAAAACTAGGATGAACAATTGATCATTAGGAGAGCATTAAAACATTTCTATTATGAGATACAAATTGTTATATTCTTTCAAGTCACCAGTGTGTGTAGAAACATGCCTTGTAGAGCTGAGAGTCAAGCTATAAATGAAACTGTTATTGCTTCATATACAAGTCTGAAGAAAAATTATAATCATGTCTTCCAAATGTGTAATATTATCGCTGTAAGAACTGACCATATTTATGGCTTAGACAATATGCATCATTTTACTGCTCTACATTAACATTTATTTAGGGCAGTGTAATGTAATTTAAGTTGATGAGTTCTTGTCATCTTTATAGATTATTGTTTTAGATGTTTGTGAATTCTAGAAAGAGAAGATGAAGAGAAACTTCAAAAAGGAAGAGCACATAATCCAATTTGTTGGTTTTTATAGTTATGCAAAACACAGAGACTTCTTGTCTATTGCCTTCTAGGTTTGACAGGTTTAAAACTGATAATTCTGTAATGTTCCTCACCCCTTTATATGTATGGAAACACATTCAGTCCCAATAAATATTAAATAATAAATTTATATGATGAATTAGTTTGATCACTTATCTGTGAATAAATGTTATATGTTATGCTGTGGAAGAAATTTATGCAAATCCTATGTGTGTTTAAACTACAGTATACCATAGGGAAGTGTAATACTGATTTTTTCCCCATTTTAAAATCTGTACTGTTTAAGTGTTTGCAACTTTTAGTGTTTTATGACTTAGCATTTATTAAAGAAAATTATTCCCTTCTGTCTTTCACCAACCTCCCCACCCTTCAACATACGCATCCATCCATCTGATATGTGAGGGGAATTATATTTAGCTTTGCAATTAAAGCACATATATCTCTTCAAACTTGTCCTGTCCTGTCCATCCTGTTTAGAGCATGTGGAAGCTCTGTGGAGCACATGCAGGTTATTGACTACTGTGTGCCTGCAGCAGTTCTGTAAACCCTGTCCTTCACTTGTTGTCCAGCAGTCCTTATCAAGGCAGGAACCATTAAGGTGGAATCATGAGCTACCCATCACTTACTGTTGGAAGCTAGTTCCCAAATGAAATAAGTTAATAAAATTGCAATCTAATTAAGCTTCATCCTATATCTTCTTTTATGTCTGGGCAATGCATTGCAACTAATTGTGTAATTTTCAGCATGTGGAAGGAATAGTTTTTCTGTTTGTTTATTTGCAGTAGAGTCGCACTATTTACTATTTATTTGCCAATCATTAGATAGCATGTCTTGAAAAGTGTCTGTGAAGTTACTTGTAACAAATCACAAAAATGAGTTATATGCTTTCCTTTCCAAATGGTTTCAAGAGGTAGTGATTTTATTTTTTTTAACTAATCCCTGAGGAGAAATAAAAGTACGTAATGATTTTTCAAGGTTGTCTATCACTCCCAGTGCTCAGGGATGTTTAAAGCACAAAACACTACTGATTGTCAGATTACAAATCTGTTCATACATTATCATTGTAATGTGAGACGGTGGCACTGAAGTGCAGCAGGCAAACTTCAGGATATGAGTATACTTCCTGTCTTTTTGTTCATGGTATATGGGCCTGCATACTTTGTCTAAAGAAAGATCTTGTATACAGTATATTTTCAGGCATAAAAAATATCCTTTAAAAAACTTAATTTTAGAAAAATAAAATTAATATCTTGAACTGATAAAAGCCTGTGTTTAGAGATAAAAAAAGAAACATAAAAATAAGATCTGGAATGTTAAAATAAAAAAAAATTCATAAACTTTTAGTTCATTTCTGAATAGTGTTAAATAATTGAATGGATTATTTTCAAACTGAATGAGTTGTTAATCTGGTAGATAACCTAGAAATTTATTCTTGTGTTCACTGAATCAATAGGAACTTGACTATAGATTTCAGCAGGGCAGATTTCATGCCGAGATCTGCAGAGCCCTATTTGCCTGGTAAATGAAGATTTTGAGCCTGCCGTGGTTTAACCCCAGCCAGCAACTAAGCAACATGCAGCCACTCACTCACTCCTCCCCCATCCCCCTCAGTGGGATAGGGAGGAGAATTGAAAACAAGCAAAACTAGTGCATTGAGATAAGACCAGTTCAATAATTGAAATAAAAAAATAAAATGATATAATAATACTAATAATTGTAATGAAAAGGAAGATAACAAAAAGAGGGTGAAATAAAACCCAAGAAAGACAAGTGATGCACAATACAACTGCTCACCACCCGTTGACCAATGCTCAGCCAGTCCCCAAGCAGTCATCCACCCCTGCCAGCCAACTCCCCCCAGTTTATATACTGGGCATGACATCATATGGTATGGAATATTCCTTTGACCAGTTTGGGTCAGCTGACCTGGCTGTGTTCCCTCCCAAATTCTTGTGCCCTTCCAGCCTTCTTGGCAGGGTATGAGAAGCTGAAAAATCCATGACTTAGTATAAACATTACTTAGCAACAACTAAAAACATCTCTGTGTTATCAACATTATTCTCATACTAAATCCAAAACACAGCACTGTACCAGCTACTAGGAAGAAAATTAAATCTATCCCAGCAGAAACCAAGACAGAGCCTTTGAAATCAGTGGCCGAATTCCTATATAGGACATGGGATTTCATGTTGGTTGTCTGCTTAAAATAGAATTCTACTGAACTTTATTTTTTAATTTTTCTACTTAGTACTATCACCTGTGAATGTAAAAGGTTCTTTGGATTTGGACATAGATGATTAATGTGGGCAATTCCCTCAGAATAAAAATTTCATAATGTATTGATTTGCTCTGTATTCCCTCTGAAGGAAAAATGTCCCTGGAGGAAATAGCAGACAGTACGTGGTTCTCAATGTGAAGCATAATTCACTAGGAAATACAGGAAAAAAGTCTCAGAATAAGCACTTTTCAATATGGAGACAGATGGCCACGTCATTTGGCAAGCATTCAGTTTTTTTCCCTGACATGTTTAAATAATGTTTATCAAACAATAGACAGGGATAAAAATCAAGGTAGCCTTAAATTTATCTAAAACAGAATGGCAGGCTGCTGTAGAAGTGTCCTATAAATAACAATAAACAGCTGTTGAACGAAAGTCAATAAGATGGAAAGAGAGTTTTACTACTGGATTGGAGAAATACATATATCTATATTTCTTTTTCTTGTAATGAAATGTTCTGTCCTCTTTCCCAGCCCAGAACTCAACATACTGTTTATATACCTGGCACAGTGTACAATGATTAGAGGCAAAACCAGATGGCCATATTTTCCCTTGTCTTGTTTATTTAGGTGATGGATAGACAAGTCCTAACTTTACCTATCAATCTGACTGTAATTATTTATGTTCTACTGTGAACTTCTGCACACAAATACTCGTGAACCTACACACACACAAACAGAAGTAAACTGACTCTTTCTCTTTCTTCCTTAGGCTTAGAAAGAATTGCAAGAGATTCAGCCTATGAGCAAGAAGGAAAAGTCCAATTTGTAATTGATGCTGTATATTCCATGGCTTATGCACTACACAACATGCATAAAGATCTCTGTCCTGGATATATTGGTCTATGCCCGAGGATGAGCGCAATTGATGGTAAAGAACTACTTAGCTATATCCGGGCAGTAAACTTTAATGGTAAGTTACATGTACTCTTCTTTTCCCCCTTTTTCTTCTGTAAATGTTTCAGAAGTGACAAGGTGTGTTTTCTTCTTTATATAGGATACTTTAAGGCACAGTGGAAAACAGGATTAGAAGCAGTTCTCATTTAATCAGAACTGTGAGTTTTTCCACCTGCTTTGAAACCCCATGTGTGTTTTTTGTCTTAACATTAAGCTGCTCCCAAGATGGATGTTAAAAATCAGAATCTGTCAATCAAAATATTCCAGTGAAAAGGTGCTATTATAGAAACAAGTTGAGGATTCATGCAGTCCTATTGACAGATTAAAATCCTTTGACAGAGGTTGCTTATGTGTTTGCAAGAGAATGAACTGGAAAATACCCTTTTGAAAATTGCCTTCTTCTGAAATTACTGTTAACAATTTCCTTACAAAAGTGAATAGTGAGGAGTTTGCTTTCAATTTGCGTATTTAAATCTCAATTAAAACATTCAGTAGCAGTTTCAGCTTCTTTTCCATTTCATTATTTTTCACTCAGTGATTTAGTGAGCTTTAAAACAACTACAATATATATTTTTAAACAACACTGCATAATATTCTGTGCAGCTGGGATCTGCCTGCTGGGGAAATGTAGTTACAGATGCTTATGCTGTTAACAGTAGAGGCCAATGAAGAAAAGGATTAATTTATGAATGTAGAATTGAAAAGCGTAGAACATACTTGATGGTGAAATAGAATTGCTGAAAACCTACATATGACATTAAAGTCATAATTATTGTAGACTATATTTACCATTATTTTACAAATAAATGGAACAATGTTCTTTGCTGTGTTTTGGTTGGCTTTTTTTCCTACTTGGTGGTAATTCACATACTAGACATGTCTCTAACTATGCAGAGAGAAGGACGATCACAATTTATTCCAATGACCTCAGCTGACAGCGTTTTTTGAAAAAAAGCACAAGGTCATTTTGAATTTAGCTTCCGAGTGGAAGGTTTTTTTGCTTTAGGTAATATACCAGACCATTTGGTTGATATGAATGTTGGCTGTAGTTCACAGTTTTTTCTTCCTATGCAATTTTCATGAAAAGGGAATCCCTGTCTCCAGGATCATAAAGATAGAAGGAGTTTAAATGATTCTTTAGTGATTTTAAAGAAAACCTGGAGCAAAATGTGTTGCTTGCAAATAGGAAATGTTATGATGACAAAGGTAGGCAGCATATTATAAGGCTTGCAGTGATAATTATCTACGTTTCTAGTAGATATTCTTCTGGGTCTGTTGTTCAAGTACAAAGGAAGTGATCTATTTTCATTTGGTGAGCATGAAAGTTTAACATAAAAAGATAAGCTGTACATTTTATATGAAACCTTTCTCTCCTTAGATTGTTGTATTTTATCAATACCTGTCATGATTTCTCTGGCTGACTTTTAAGTATTGCAACAAAGGGAGATAAAAGAGTAGGATAAAGCATTCTGGACACTAATGAAAAAGTATCTGTTTTTGAACTAGTGATTTACTGAAAGAGAGGAAAAAAACAACAACAAAAAAAAGCAACAAAATGCACAACATTTTTGTGAGGTTAACTTTCCATCTCATGGCATATGTTAACTGCTCCCTGTGCTAGGCTAGTCCACATTATGTAGTGGTGTACCAATTTTTTGGGTGTGTTATATGCTCATATATTTCATTTTTTCAGTCATGTGTTGGGAGGCCTAAATAGAGGACAGTCTTTAACTCTTTGCCTATTCCTATTAATCCCAAATTCCTGTTCCTCAGGACAGCACTGATGCTGTGTCTGACTTGGTTTACAGAGGTGAATATTTACATAGACTGCTAGACCTCCTGTGCTGGGAGTTGACAGTAGTGCTGTGTGTCGATTTTGATGTGCATCCTAGATTCAATCGTTAATAATGTAGTATATTAAAAGTGAACCGATACATGAAAGGAATACCCTGGCTTTCACAGCCATTCAAGGTAGCAATTTTCTATCCTAACAATCACAGGATCACAGCATTGCTGAAGTTGGCAAGGACCTCTGGAGATCACCTACTCCCCTGCTCAGATCAGGATCAGCCAGATCAGGTTACTTAGCACCATGTCCAACCAGGTTTTAAATATATTCAAGGATGGAAAATCCTCCAAAATTCTCTCTGAGCAATCAGTTCCAATATTTTAGAATTAAGCCTCTACTCTTCAAGATGATAATAATTTCTAACATCAAGAACTGGCATTTTTGAGACAGGCAGTTTTTATTTAGTATCAGCTTTCCCACATGATTCTACCTGTACGCATATTAAACCAGCTTCCGACCTCTCTTAATTCAGTATATCCCTCTTAATCAAGGTAGTAATGAGTGGCTGCAAATCCAATTAATATGCTGTCACATTCAACTTTGTGGGTTTCACCTCACAAAGTATGACCTGTAATATGAAGGACATCTGTCTGCCTTATTGAGGGCATTTGCAAGAGTAAGAAAACATACGTATTTCTGTAATTGGAGTAATTGTTTTGCTTTTGATTGCAAGTAACCACTTTGAAATGTGTTTATTTTTGTTTACTCTGTTTATTTACAAACTGTGAAGAAGATTTGTTCCCCTGAAGGATTCATCTGTGTAATATTCCATGACACCTTAATGACTGAAGGGTGATCATAACCACCAGTGCACACTGTACTGATGTAATTGATACGACATTTGTTTCTGCTTAGATATTCTTCTATCAGTTGTATGCTAGATGCAGAAAATCTCACAGTTCAGCGTGATTTTAAAGGGGATACAACTTCTTCATTTGTAATAGGAATAATGAAATTTATTTGTACAAGAGATCTGGGTTACTGCTGAGTGTAGTCTCCTGTTTTACTATTGCTTGTGCTTTTCTTAGGACGGCTAGCAAAGTATGGTGTCTAAAAACAATTGCTTTTCATTTATAATGGGCAGTTTAATAATTAATTGGATTTCATAAGAAAAGACACCTCTAACTTGTAACTGGTACAGCCTATTGCTGTGTACATTGAAAGAGTTTTTAGACAACAGGAAAATATAAAGCCAGTGTGTGGACATGCAGCATATTTAGTTCCCTCTGTTCTTGATGGTCAGTGTTAGTAGACCATAACCAGCCCTTTCTGGCTATTTGATCAAAGAATACTTAGAGCTCTCAGAAGTTTCATGCTCCTGCTTATCTTTGTTTTTCCCAGGCAAAAAGTGAATGTTCTTACTTTATGGTGTTCTTATTTTAATAAATGTGCCACGTTTGAAAGATTTTCCCTACCAGTTTTTTTATCCAAACAAAATGAGATATTTATGTGAAACTGTTGTTTCATATTTAAAGTTATGTAAAGTGAATAGTTTTTCTGTTGATTAGGTTTATAAATGGTGATATGTGCAATAGTGTAATTGTAGTATGATTCAATATGTTCTCCTGTCACATTGCTCTAGTGTTCTCACTCTATTTAACTTCATTATTCTGTCTACAAAATAAGCAGATGTTTTCTAAGAGTTTTTACCCTGGCATGTTTTATGAGAAGTACTCTGCTGAATTCAATGTAAGTGCTCATCAATTAACAGAAACAGGACTTGAACATGCATTTGTGGTGGGTGGAGGCATTTTAAAGGTGGTTTGGTTTTGTTTTGGTTTTGGTTTTAAGAAAAAGAGTTATCTTTGTACTTCCATCTGGACAAAGCAAAAAAAGGATGACACCATGGATACAATGCTATTTCTTGGGTGGGAATAAAACAAAATTATAAGACTAATCAGTGCCCCCCCCCCCCCCCCCCCAGTTGTCCCACTACAAAGGTGAAGATCAAAATTTATAATTAAATTCTGAAGCTAAAGATCATTGCTTATGTAAATTATGAGTCTGACTGTGCAACCTTTTCTCTGCTCTTCTCTGGGACAAAATAAAGCAACTATGTTTCTTGCTGGGATTTTGTGACAAATCTATGGTAACACTAGAACAGGTTGCCTGGAAAGGTCGTGGTCTCCATTCTTGGAGATAGTCAAAACCTGGCTGGACACAGGTAATCTGTTCTAGCTGAGCCTGCTCTTAGCAGAGGGGGTTGGACTAGATGATCTCCAGAGATCCCTTCACACCTTAGCCATGCTGTTTGTTCTATAGCCCTAGCCGGACTGAAAGAAAGAAAAGTGTATCGCTTACCCTTGCTTTACAATATTAAATGAACATATGTTACCTTTATTCTTCTGGAACTAATTTCATAGTCTTGATGGACTAGTAAGCCTTGCTGTTACTTGGTTTTTAGATATGTTAATTAAATGCCTTTGAGAAAAGATTAATTTTGACTGCACACAGACACACATGCATGCAGCATCAGCCCCATTTAAAAAACAAACATGCAAAATTTCATTCTGACAGGGCAGAATGATACCAGAGAGTGAGAACATAAGAACAGAAACTGGCAAGCAAACTCAAAAGAAGATGTTGACACTTGTAAACTAAGAATTAATGATCAATCTACATTGTATTATTTTTTTTTTTTGTGAAAGCAGTACCTATAGAGGACAGGTTTTTTAAAAAATGAAGAATGGGGTGTCTCATGGAGAATTTTGAGCCCTACAGAGAATCATTATTGTGGAATCAGCCATTTACAAAATTAATCTTCTCCTGCTATCTTTTGAAGTTACTAAAACCTCAATCTGTGCAAAACTCTACTGACTTCATATTCAGCTCGGACTGTTTTAATTGTTTTCTTGAAGAATACTGATGCCTCTCTATTCTTTCACTGAGTACAAAATTTGCATTCTCAAATAATTATTTATCATTAAAACAGAAGCTTTAAATTGGTGCCCTTTGAAGCTGATAAGTTTTGACATTTTTTAAGGCATTAAGCACAATAGAAGTAAATGTCCCACTTAAAATGTACTGGAGCTGTGCTCCTAACTCACATGTTTAAAAACCCAACTCTCAAGTCTACAACTACCAATAGAGAAAAAAAACTTTCTGAAATAGTTGAAGTTGGGCACATCTGTGATTTTTAAAGTTATGATTTTTTATTGTCAGTTCATAATTTAGGGGTTTGTACTGTCAGAAACACTTAGCTTCATACGATGCCACTGGTACCATATTCTGATAGGGTTAAAAACTATAAGATAATAGCAGATGAATAGATCAGATAGGGACAAACAAATTTAATAATGAGTTGGGAAGGGCTGAACTCTGCTGACCTTGCTAGGATTCAGTGTGGTAGCAACTCTAGTTTCACTAATCTGTACTCTGCTGAAGAAGTGAAGATACTGCTTTCAGCTGCAGAAATGGGAGTGGAAGAGGGAATGTCTGCTTCAGCTTTATTAAGATCTGTGATGTTTGTTCTGTCATAAGTTAATCACATGACATAATTCCATGTAATTTTTTTGAAAATTGTAGTGGTACACAGGAGTGTTTGAAAACATGGCTAAAGTTTAAACTAACATAGATCTGAACTCATAAAATTTGAGAATTCAAAATAGGTCATGCTTTTCATGTACTTTTGTCATGGTTTCAGAGTTGTCTAATTTGGCCTGTGAATGCACGGGGGCTGTGGCAGACCATTTGTAATAAGGAATCCTGATGTCTAGTTTCCTGTACATTTATGTCAAATTAAGAAAGGAGTTGTTACCTCTGTTAATTTATTATTGGGGATGAGCAGGGGATGATTTCAAATAAATTCTGCTTTGGCATTCTAATTATTTTAATGGAATTAATCCAGGTGGCTATACAAGAATCTAAAATTGTGCAATAGTCTGAATCACTCTTCATGTGTTTAAATAATGTGTGATTATAATGTAAGCACACACAGCAGGCAAAGCTTGGAGCTGCTGTGATTCTTAGGTACCTCACGAATCCATGTGATTGAGATCAGAGATTATGAAAATGCTGGGTGTGAAATGAGAAGGTAGAATCTGAAAGTAAGTGCACTTTATAGCTGTGCTTTTTGCTTATGTACAGATCTTAAGTACTGATTAATTGAGCCATATATATGCTCCACATACAAAATTCATGATGTGGAATGTGACTGAGGTCAATTCTTTGTTTTGAGGAACAAGATCTAATTAATAAGATATTTTAATAATTAATATGTAAAGGAAGGTGATAAAGGATTTACCCTCATTACCCATGAAAACTGATTTGCATCTCCTGACAGGTGAGGATATTCAGATACATTAGAATGCATTTTTCTCTTATGATCAAGTGAAAAACTCAAGCAATAGTGAGGAGTAGTACAAACTAACCCTTGCCATTCCAAGTGATAATGTAGCTGAGTGAAAATAAAGTGGATCCATAATGCATGTATTCTTTTATCTTTTAGTCAGTGTAAGAAACATCACAGCTGCAGTTCTGCAGCGTTATTAAACCCTTCAGATATCCTTATTACCTTTATTAAAAAGAAGAAGGCATGCCACATGTTTTGAGGAAAATAATATCTTGACAAACTTCCTAACTTAAATGTTGAAATTTAAAATATCTTCTTAAATCTATCAAATCAAGTAAGAATGTTTGTACAAGTTATTAATTTTTAAATATGTAAATTTATGACCCGTTTGGGAAGAAAACAGTTCTGCAAGCCATCAAGACAATCATGAAGGGGAATGAATTGCTTTTTAGTACCTCTGTGACAGAATAATATGAGCCTTTTTCTTTTTGCTACAATAACTTTTACTTATAAAATGAAATAGACACATTAGAGAGAATATCAAGGAGAAAAAAAGCAACAAGGAATTTGTTAAAGGTATTTGGTAGTATAAATAAACCACATTTATAGTTTATTCATGTCAAATGTGATCATACTGGTACTAGCTGGTAAGTGGCAAACAAAAAATAGAGCAATTCTTCAGGGAGGTGACTGTCAGTGAAATTATCTTGACAAATCTTAGATTCTCATATAAGTAGCAAAATAACCATTTCTCTATGTTAAAGGGAATGACAGGGAAATCATGTAGACTTAATATTGTAGGGCAGGAATTACAAGGAGGAGAGAATAAATTTATAATTAACAGACAATGCCAACACCATCAGACAGCACTATTTAATTTTTCTGCTCTAGGAAGCTATTGTATTCAGCAGTAATTGACCAAGTTCAGATTGATAGTTGAAACAGTACTGGATTTGAGAGCAAGTTAAACATGTTAGACCTTGTTACCAGATGTGATCTTAAGCAAAACCAGGGAGAGTCCGAGCAAACTAAATACATCCAAGAGGAAAGTGATGGGAGTCAGCTCATTCTTCACAGGCAAATAGGTTTCCCTCAGTTTCAATATCTGGTGAATTCTGCAGTAAGTGTGTAGTTCTCCATATAGCTGATGGGAAAGTCTGATACCTCTAAAGGTGACCAGAGACCTAGCCTGCCCATTAGTATTTAGGCACCATAGCAGCTTAGCTACTTCTGTATGTTCTTCCTCAAGCAGCTATGAGTCAGGAGAGATATTTTTCAAAGGCTGGTTAAAACATTTCTAATAGTATAAAATATTAAATCTATGGAAGGTGATAGTTTACCTTAGAGGCTTCTCTAATTTACTCCAGCAGAGGAAGCATTTGCTGTTATTCCTGAGGATTAAGGTATCCAATAATTTTGGCCACACAGCAGGTTGTTTATTCCATCACTCACTTTTATTTTCTTTCAATGAGCAATGAAAAGTTAGAAGTTATGCTATCATGAAATAAGCATCTTTCAAGTTTATTATAACATCCTTGCAGTGTGTGAAATATGGCTTGATTAGGTAGCACCCTGATTAGAAGAATTTTCACAGAAATGGGAGTGACTGGTTAAGCCCATTCTTGCAAAAGCCCAAAATTCTGCAGTTTTTCAAGCAATAGTTTTGCTATCTCTGTTTCTACAGTACTTTTTTTCATTTGCAATTCGAGGTCTATGCTATCTGCATATCTCCTTGTAACTTTTTTCCACATGATTTAACACAGATAAGGATTCAGAGTTGCTAGATACATTTATAATTAGAATTTGTTACCTGTTCATTATTTAGCTGAAAAAGGAAAATCCATCAGCTAACCAGGAAAATGCAGAAATACTATGTTTAGCAACTCTAGGTTTATAAATTTTCAGTTGTACTATAGTCAATAGAAAATGTATTGTTCATTTTAGTGGGTCTGGAATACCAGTATTCATCAGCCATACTGGAAACCAACTGTAAAAAAGTAGTCACCTTAACAGTTTTAAAGAATTACTAAAAAGATAAGTTAAAGCAAAATCCAGGTCAGTTGGCAAGCAAACAGATAGAAAAAAGCCTTTGCAAATACAGTTACTTATTTTTATTAAGAGTATCATCTAGTCACTTAGATGTGGCTTCAAGTTTAAGTGTTGCACTTGCTCTGTACAGGAAGACAGTTCCTAAGAGCTTGGAAAGCATCGTAATAACATAGCAGATACCTGATGTGTCTGCAGAATTCAGAACATCCTGAGTTTACAGATGTGCTCTCTTGTCACCTATGTTTATCTGCAGGAGTAGAACAGCACAATAAGAGACAGTCCTTGACATCCACTAAATGAATATTCCCCTGGGAGCTGTGTGTTTTTCAGTGGGAAGGCTAGGGGCTTTGTGTTTGCTTGTGGCAGGCAAAGGTGGCAGTTTGTACAGACTAGTGGAAAGGAAGCAGGTATGTATCACCCATGCACTGTATCCTGGTGCCTCTTCAGAATTTATTTTAACATTTGCCGTAGATATACTCATCAAAATCTTTAAAATAACAAGAAATCCACAGTTCGGTATGTTACATCGTACGGAGACCTCAACAGTAGATTACTTTCCTTTGACTGTAAGGCTAAGCAAACAGATACAATCACAGAAGACACATTATTGCTCACTTTGAGCTCCAGCTGGATCAATGCTTGATTTTCCTGTTTGACCCTGCAGCCCCTCTAGGACTACTAGAGTTGAGAGACAAAAATGTATTGGCACTGTTCCCATGCCACACATAATCACATTTTATAAATATATCCCTAGGTAGCATTAAGTCACAACTCGTAATATGACCAGTTATGGTAGCTGTGTCCCACTTTTTGGAGGTGATTATTACGCATTTTCAAGGAAAGTGAAAATGATGTATGGAACCTCAAATCATCATCTGTGTGCAGGATATGCAGCTACAGGGCAGTCAGACTGCTCAGCACATGCCAGACTACAAACTTGAAAGGCTTATTTAGTGCAGTCTCTGCCATGGTCCTTCCAAGTCCCTACCCAGAGATCTGCAGAGAGAGCCTTGGGATATTACAGTCCACTGCTTATCATGTTGAAGAAAAACAACTAAAAGTGCTTGGAAATAACCTTTATATTGACATACAGCCACTGTGGGAAGGTTTCTGCTAAGCCAGCTGGTGTTTAAAGGCTCCAGCTCTTGATAGTTACAAATTGTTGTATTGATCCTCCCTTATGCATGGACTAACTGCAGCTCAAACACTGATAATTTTTTCTGTTTTGTTCTTTCACTGTTTCTTACCAGCAAGGGATATTGTTCATGCACAAAGTGCTTAGGCAGGATGTCTTGCTTATCTGAGCATAAAACACACATGGTTTTGTTCTTATTGTAGTAAGCAAGTAGTCCTGAGCCTTGTATGGTGAATCAGAAAATTCTGAGGAATGTGTAAAATAAAAAGAAAGTAGTATTCAGGCAGATGTTCCCAAACCTAAAAAAGTTGTTAAATTTAAGTCTGCTAAAGTTCATTGTCACAAGGTCTGAAGGGTCAGAGCGAAAATATATGCCATCTGCCAGCTATCCTGCAGCAGACATACCCATCTGCAATGTGTATCTACAGCCTCTACTATTATTTAGGGATTCAAATTCTTAATGCTTATATCAGTCTGCACCACAGGAGTGAAGGCATATATGTGAATCTGTTTTATCTACAGTGTTTTAATGAATTATTGCATGTTAGGTAGCAGATGTAACTGGCTGTTACCTCAGTCCATCAAATTTTTGAAATAAAGACATGACCCATTCTCTTTAAATAAAGACTCTGAACCTGTGTTCAGAGGTGATTTAAACTAACTTATTTTGGTTTGAATAGCAGGAACTTTCCCCTCCTCTGGAGATGAGAGACTGTAGCTGTTGAAAAGGAGTAAGGTGAAGAGGAGGACAGAAAGAAGATAGTAAATGGCAGCTGAGAAATTCACCTTCTATTTGAACCCTCCAAATATACACAAGGAGATTTTTGTGTGTTCTATAGTTATGTATAATCAAATTAAAGGTTTCCTATGAAGATAAGCTTATAATAGACAGTGACTATAGTTGCCGAACAGTGAATAACACCCATGAGAAGTACAGACTGGTTTTTTATATATGGAGAAGAGGTGGCAATTTGTTTTTACAGAAGTGACCCACTAATGCTTATAAATGGATACCATGTGAGCTCCATGGCTAGAGGCTAATAGCTACCTGAGTACATGCCATGTCATGTGAATAAATGTCTATGAGTCTGCACAGCCAAGAGGTTATGTGCTCCTAATAAAGGGTATTGAAGTCACATTTCCCAGCATCAGACGCTTAAAAAAGGATTTTCCTGATGCATGGGTTGTTTATTTTTTCAGTAGTTCATGGAATAGCATAGTATATTATAATTCTGAAGTCATTAAATGCTAGAAAAGACCCACAAACCCAAAAACCTTATAAAACAATTGAATTCTTACACTGGATTGAAATAGTATTACAAAGCATAAATGGCCTTTAGAGAGAAATTTGTTCATGCCATTTATCCTGTGTCACCTGAAAAAAAAATCCAACCCAGACTTTGATTTAAAGGATATATTTTTTTCTGTCTTATTGTTTAATTATTTAGTTTTGGTCTGAACTAAACTAAAATTAATTTTATGAAGAACCAGAATTGCTCCAGGCCCCACAGCTGTACTGGTGAGTGATGTTCATATCAGTTCAATCACTAATGAAAACCAGCAATTAATTGACTTCCTGACAAGGATGCTGATTGCATTGAGCAATTGCAAGAAACTCTTTTCAATGGCTCTGGTCCTTGAGTGAAAACCTCTGGGAAATTGGTCCCAGGAATGGAGTCCAATTAGCTTCCAATATTGTTAATCTTCAGGGCAAGCCTGTCTGAAATTTAGTCAGGGCTCCCTTGTGCTGGGGTACTGTCATGTCAGCAGAGCCAAGAGTTGCCTCCCTCAGTGGCCAGAAAACCTGTGAGTTTGTAGCTGCATTTCTCTTGAATTCTGTCTGGAGAGGACAACTCAGATCAGAGACATAAGCAAAAAGGAGGGAAGCCTCTCCCTCTTGGGTCTGAGATGCAAAGAGAGTGAAGAAGCAGCTGTGTGCCTCATAGGTTGGACTAAGGAGTTTCTGAAAATGGGAGTGTAAATGCTGGTCCTTCAGAAGCTCAGTGGTACAAATCAGTGCCACTTGGACAGTTCTTAGATAACTAAATTCAACTCAGGTCTTGGTCACCAAAATACACAGTTGAAATTTTGAACTTCCTATTGTTACTTTTCCTGTAAAAAGGTCTTGGACTCTGTGATAACACAGCCCTTGTAAATATAGATGTATTGCAGTTAAATGGGAGATTGTCAATAAAGGGAATAATTCTCAGGGGGTTCAGTGTCTTCAGAGATTGCATCTAGATCTTTTATTAAGGCTCATACGAAAAATGAATACAGAACTACTGTTATAAACTCTTACCTTTATTTTCTTGATTTGGTATGTGCATCTGTTACTCCTAACATGTTGTGAAGATGATTATAAATATTCTTAGTTTTTCTCCCTTGCTTCTTTGTCCTCCCTCAGAGGTCTTTCTGCCAGAATCAATAGCATCCAGATCAATGGAAGAATGTTTCTGAAAATATAAATCTTTCGTCTTCATGTTCCTGACTTGCTAATGATTTCTAATGGAGTATTTAACAGGAATGAGCACAGACCTTGATACGAATTTCGAGACAGATATATAACAAGAGGGGTTCTGAGTAGAGAAATGTAGAAGGATAATGAAACCTGACAATAATAGAAAACTGTGGACAAAGCACTGAGGGTGAGAACAAATGAACATGACTCCCATAGAATGGGGTTACAAGCTCTTGCCTGAACCATATTATTTGTTGCCAGGAAATGGAAAGTAATAAGGTTAGGCACAGAAAACCAGAAGGGTTTATAACTTCAGCAGATTGACATGCTACAAATATTGAACAGTAGATAGATTAGAGTCAAGGGCTAATAGTATTGCTTTTTTTCCCCCCCCCATGAGAAATAACAGCAAACAATACAGACACATGATGATGTAGGTGATAAAAGATGCAGTTTTTCCTAGCATTGTAAAAGACAGTAGAAAAACTACTATGATCTGTTGGGTTCACCTTCTTCTGTGTGTGTCATGCAACTAGATAAAGTGGAAGAGGGTACTGGAATAATACAGGGACACAGAGATTTTCACTATTTATAAAGCAAAACAGTATAGGAATGGAATTTAATTTATTTCACATTAGAAATGTACATTGCAGATCTCTACACATGAACTAGTTGATTACACTACTTTTATAGTGAACAGAAAGTCACTTAGTGGGGCATGGTTCACCTCATCATTTGCTTGTCTAAAATAAGCCAGGTGAATTGTGCTGTAGAGGTGCCTCCACTGACAGCAGAGCAAATCTATAAAATTATATCAGCTTTAGATGTCTATGCTGCAGATTTCCAAAGACAGGTAGGATCATTCCAATGCTACTCTTTTTTTGGGGAAAAATGATCTTGAGGCGGGAAGCTAGGAATAAAGTGATGAGTTATTATTGTAAATCACCTGAAGGTTGCCTACCAAATGAAGGAAGAAATGGCAGAGACTTAGAGTAGGTGCAAAAGCCATATGATAACATTACTTTGCAGAGAGATGTTAATCTAATTACCAGTAACAATAACCATAAATTATTTAATAATAAAATCATACTACTATTTTGTGTCTGCTTTAAAATCAGTAAAAGGAGAAATAATCCATATGGAGTTCTCTGTCATATACACAGAGATTGTACAGACTAATTAAGACACATCCAAATGATAAAATCTCCTTACAGACAAAACTATTAACATTGAAGATCATAGAATCACAGAATCATAGAATAGCGTTGGAAGGTACCTCAAGGTCCAACCATTCTTGGCAAAAGCACGGTCTAGACAAGATGGCCCAGCACCCTGTCCAGCTAAACCTTAAAAGTGTGCAATGTTGGGGAATCCACCACTTGCCTGAGGAGATTATTCCAATGACTGATTGTTCTCATTATCAGAAATTTTCCTCTTGTGTCCAACTGAAATCTCCCCAGGAATCCATTACTCCTTGTCTTTTCCATGTGACTCCTGGTAAAAAGGGAGTCTCCATCTTCTTTGTAGCCACTCTTTAAACTCTGGAATATGGTTGTAAGGTCTCCCCTAAGCCTTCTCTTCTCAAGGCTGAACAAACCCAGTTCTCTCAGCCGTTTCTCATATGACAGGCTTCCCAGTCCTTTGATCACCTGGTGGCCCTCCTCTAGACCCCCTCCAGGCTGTCCACATCTTTTTTGTATAGTGGGGACCAAAACTGAACACAGTATTCTAGGTGTGGCCTGACAAGCACTGGGTGGGATAAGATAGTTAAATTACACCAATATGAAAACACCTTTAAAACTGAAAATAATCTGCAGGTTGCAAAGCTGACAATGGGAAAGGAAGAGGGAAGGAAATACCAATAAGGTATAAGCTCAGGAAAAATAAAAATAAAATTGGTTCTCAAAGAGCTTACTGAAACCAGTAGGAAAAATTGGTGGATAGTAACGTGTAAATGCAGAATATAACATATTGTATGTCTATACAACAGTTAGAGAAGTAATTCTGACAATAAGTGACAGGGGTTGACAAGGCTGGGGAACTGAACATTAAACAAAACAAGAATGTGCATGGGAGCAAGCAACAGTATTTACAAGGTTATTTCTTATTTGAAACTCAAGCAAACTGGAGAAGTTACTTGAAAGAAAGAACAGATGTGGTAGAAGAGTATTCTATTTAATTCTGGAGAGACTCTGGGGAACCCAATGAGATAATGCTATTTTTCAGTTGTCATTTGTCAACACTCTGCTAAGAAAGGGAGAAATTTTGACAATCGTGGCTATAGAAATGAGATAAGGAAAAGTTATATAATTCATTGTTCTGTAGCATTCACCCAATCCATCATTATGGCATCTGTCCATCCACTGCAAAATGACCAAGCATTTCCGAGAAAGAATGCACTGTATTCTAAGAAATTCATGTAAAATCAATTTATATGTGAGTAGAAAAGAAATAAAAATGAAAATGTAGACAGAAGGCTGGAAGCTAGATTTAGAAGAGATGAATTTTAAAGTTTAATAACAGGTTGTCTTTCATGACTTCATATGATGTCCTATTCAGGGATCTGAGAAGATCTATATCAAATCCTTGTAAGACTTACTGCTCTGAGATTATAATAAGGAAAGTCTACAAAATAAGATTGGGAAAAAGTTTGTATAATATAGAGAATCCCAGTGTAATTATATTAGAGATTAAAATATGAATTAAAATAATTTTACAACATTATGAAGGTAGATAATACATCCTTAATATGCCTGAAGAAAGAGACTGAAGAGAAAGACAGGAATCTAGTGTGAGATTTATCTGAACTGATACACACTTTCTCTTCTCTGGTATCTGGAAATACAGGTACTGTTTACTCTTAACAAAGTTTCTGTTATTAGCCTGTAAATGCATCAGAATGTACATACCATCTTATTTTTTATTGCCTCAGTCCCTAAGACTACCCGTATTCTTCCATGTGATGTTTGATCTTGTTCTGTATTATGGATGCATCCCATCTTCACGCTATTGATACATTTCATTAGCACATTCTGTGCCCACAAAGGACATTTTTTTGCCCTTTGAGGGCATAGTCACTGGTAAACACACTAACATTTTCCAAAATAGACTGTAAAGAACTGCACAGGGAGCTCACCGATACCCAGACACTTTGAGAACAACCCGTTTGATCTGCTTTTTGATCAGTTCCTTATCCACTTTATAGTCCACCTTCTGATCCCTATCCTAATTTTAATCAGTCATGTCCTATGGAATAAAGTTCTGAAGTCCAGAGGGATTATTTCTGTCATACTTTCCTTGTAAAGTAAATAAATTATCTGTCAAATAAGGACACCAGGATCATTGGCATGATACATTTCTAAAAAATTTATATAGCTTTTATTCTCATTTGCATTTCTGTCTGTATCATCCACAGAGATTTCTCTATGGGTAGAATAACTATTGATCATGAAAATGCAGCATGAAAGACTATATCAATAAATTATAAAAAGAGGAATTAACAATCTGTTTGAAGAAATAAGAGATTTGCTTGTAGATAAGTGATTCTGGCACAAACCTCATTCTAGCTTTTGTGTGACCAGAGTTGTCCCTTGAGAATATCATGGAATTGTTTTGGGAATCCAGTCAAACAGTATGTCAGGAAACCTGACCTCAGTGGATTTTTTTCCAGAGGACAGCAGGCAGTAAACAAGGTTTTCTGAAGCACTAATTTCAGAGCCGACTCTGCTTGTTGGCAAACTGGATTTAACTAGTGGTATCTGGAGACATGTTAATGAATTTCAGATTAACACAGGGGCTAAACCTAATGCCGTAATTAAGAAAGGCCTGCCAATCACTGCCTCTTTCGCACTGGCACAATTGATTCTGTAGATTTTTGTTGCAGCATTATCATCTAGTGAGGACTGCAATTAATTGCTGAATGGATCCTAAAAGAGCAGTTCACAGGAATGAGAAAAACAATTGTAATGGAAGAGTTTTACAGCCCACTCCATTGTGTATATCCTAAGGTTATATAATTTTGTGTGCAACTTTCTACACTGACCTGTCCACCGCCATTCCTGGAAGTAGGTCTTCTAAAAAGTAGCACTTCCAAAAAAAATTGTCTCTTTTTAATTAAAATTACTTGTATTAATTTCTGGGAATATTCAGTGCATTATCAAGAACTATCTATAACAGAAAGGATCTGTGGAATTGCAACAAAACTTTTCACTCTTCCCATGTGATACACATTTTTTTCATCATCTCATTGGATCTGTTACATGTGTCAAATTGCTTCCTTCTTTTTCTGTTGCCTCAGCTGAAAGTGCAAGTGACATTGTAAACTGCATTTGGCTGTGGTAATATCTACCTTTTGTATGCTTTAAAAATGAGAAGAAAATTACGTATTAGTTTCTAATTATAATCTAGAGCTACATTTTTACAGAGATGAAAAGATTTGTTTCTATTCACACATATCGTCAGCTCTTTCATTATTCAATATTAGTTACTAGAGAAAGCATTATACGTTTCCATGCCAGAATAAGCATAAGAAACATACATGTCATGAGTGCCTTGACTATGCGCAAAATTTCTTAAATGCCTTAGCCTTTGTTAGCTCTTCCAACACAAAGCTGTTGAGGGCTGAGCTTCTGAAGCCTTTCCACTGGGCTGACAACAATTAATAGTGTGGATGTTTCATGGGTCATCTTCCTTTCTCATTCAGGATTGCATAGTCTGCATTGTATAGATTCACACAGACAATACATGTGTAGAATTATAATATCCCATTGTATTTAAAGACTCATGAAACACATTAGGTTGATTTTTCAGATATTCTTCATTTGGTAGTTAAATGTGGGAAATAAGGCAGCAAAGATGGCTCTCTGTGGCTCTTTTACACCTGTCCTGGCTTGGTGGTGCAGCCAAATGGCTGCAAATATTCATGTCATTGTCACTGATCATTTGCAACTTTCTGAAAGTCTGGAATCACGAGACCTCAGAAGCAGAGTTACTGCTCACAAAATCGCAGAATGGTTAAGGCTGTCTCTCTGGAGATGTCTAGTCCAATGCCCTCTGCTCAGAGTAGACTGAGCTACAGCAGCAGGTTGCTCAGGTCTGCATCCACTTGAAAGTTGAATATCTCCAGGGATGGAGACTCCACAACCTCTCAGGGCAACATATTCCACTGTTTCTCTGTGTGCACACTGAAGAAGCTTTTTCTTACACTTAAACAGAATTTTCTGTGGTTTAGTATGTGCCCATTGCCTCTTGTCCTGTCACTGGACGTAACTGAGAAGAGTCTGGCTCCATCTTCTTTACTTCCCTGCATAAGATGATTATACACACTGGTAAGATCCCCATCTCAAGCCTTCCCTTCTCCAAGCTGAAAAGTCCCAGTTCTCTCAGCGTCTTCTTGTATGACAGATGCTCCAAGGCCTTAATCATCTTTGTGGCCCTTAGCTGGACTCACTCCACTATATCCATGTCTTTTACTGGGGAGCCCAGAACTGGTCACAGTGCTCCAGCTGTGGTCTCACCAGTGCTCAGGAAAGGGGAAGGCTCACCCCCTCAACCTCCTGCTCAGACTCAACACATCTGCTACCAGCACACTGACCCTGTTCTGTAGTTGCTGATCAGAAAAGGAGCTTTTCTCCTGCCATTGTAAGTCTCAGGCTTCAACATCCTGTGAGTCTCCATTTCTGAACTCAATAAGCACAGACTCTTCCTGCCCCTCCTTTGGCACAGTGAGGGACATCCTCTACTCAGTGATGTGGATGCTCCCCAGCACCCACCTCCTTCAGGCAGAGAGCCCATCAGCCTCAGCCCCAGCCTCAGTAAGAGGCCTGCAGAGACACATCCTACCTTGGGATCTTGGTCTGAGTGTCTGACATGCAGGGGTAGTTGCTCAGGTGTGTGCTGGGGACAGACCCTGTAGCACACCACCACCACTGCTGCACACATGAACACTTCCCTCAGCAGCAGGGTCTCTAGCCAGCTTTTGTGCACCCTTTGCAGGAGCTGCTGCCCTGGGAACTGTACTGTGGGCTGGTCCTTACATGCACCTCTCCCAGCACCTACTGAACAGGTGCTTGACTCTCCCTCCTCAGAGTCAGCTCGAAGCTCAGAGCACCCTTTGATCAGGAACAGCTTTGTTAGAAGCTGCTGAAATTCACAGCCAGCTGCAGCAGGCACCCTGCTGCTCTGCCAGGAGTTCCCAGGAGTCCCTGGCCATCCCAGAAGGAGTTTGCAGAAGATCTACAAGCAGAGCCGAAAAAATGCTGAGTAAGATGCTATATCTGCTGCCTACCTCTGTGAGCTCTGTTCTACTTTGACATTCCTGTTCCCTTGGCTTTTTTTTACTCCGAGAATAGATGAAAGAAAAAAAAAATCTACATTACTCTTTGTATCTGGTTTAAGGTTCTTCTATGTTGCTGCAATATTTTGCACGCATATGAAGATTTGGTAATTACCTCTAGAAATTTCAGGACATCATTAAATGGACTTTTATTTACATGGAGCCAAACTAGTTAATTCTTTTCTGTGATCAGTAGTACCTTTATTAACAAGGCTAGAGGTCTTATTCTGCAGGAACAGTCAGGTAATATACATGAACATATTCAGATTTTTGCCTGTGATATGTTCCTGATGAAATGTTGAGACACAGTGATGCCTGTATACGGTATTGTTGTGCAGTCCTTGATTGTTAAAATGTTATCATTTCACCTGGTAAATCTTTTAGTGGTCTTGGAATAAAATTAATTTCAAGCTTTTCTTATGGAATATCAAATAATATTAAGTCAGATTTAAAAATGAAACTTATAACCTTTCATTTAGGCAAGTACTTCAGAATCTCCTTAAGGCATAAAATTGCAGTTAACAAGCAAATCATCTATTGACATGCTGAATTTAGTGACACTATCTGTGTGAAGTTACGCATCTACCTACCTGCTTTGTTAGTGGTCACCTTAATGGAATTGTAAGTAGTATTCAGCTGGCAGAAGTGTAATAAAGATGTATTTTAAGCATAATAATAGCTACTCTTGCAAACAAATAGAAATAATTTTGAAAATATGAGAAGGTTCCTGAAAGTAATGATCTGAATATCCTTTCTTTCAGGAATATTTAAGTAAGAAAAGATGTATGTATAAACAATAGAGATGAAATATAAGTGCTAGAGATCATTATACGATTTCAGTTGACAAACACATAATCTTTTTTTTTTTTTAAAGGTGTTATCTGCTCCATATTTATGGACTTTATACCAAGTTAAAGATACATCCTTTTGTTAACTTGCTTGAAGAAATGGGGTTCTGAAATGACAGGTGCTGATCACTAAACAAAATTGTACCGATTTGCTGTTAAAGGACAAAGAGGTTTCTGTAGTCAGAACCATCAAAAGGATGGGACATACTTAGAGACCTCAATGAAAGAAGGGAGGACAAATAACAGCAGCTGTAAATCATGTTTCTGCTTTGAGCAGCCCACCTTACCTACCTCCTTACCTACTGCAAATACAGCACTGGCAGTGCAGTGAAGATGTGACAGTTTCAGAAGTTCTTGGATATTTTGTCAGTCACCATAATCTGCAGACTTGAGGAGTTAATCTGAAAGAGAAGGACACGGGCTATGTTGGAAAGGAGAACATCAAACTGGTATCTTCTCTGTAATGCTCAATATTTGCTCTGGTTATAGAAATACTTAATGTTAATTGAGAAGTCACTTAGAACCCATTAAAAAAGAGAAAGATGAGAAAACAAAAAAAGGGACATAATTTAATTAAAAATTCCTATTGATCTCAGATGTATACTTTTTAGTCTTAAGTTTTAATGTAAAACTAAATCACTGCTTTTGCAGACTTACATATTTCCCCTGGGCTCACCTCAGACATAGAGGTGTTTGAGTTAGCAGTGTGGTTATGACTGAAATCTGATTCAGAATGATTTTAAAACTTGTCAGATGGGTTTCTGCAGGTTGTGATGTGAAAAGTTTTCTGTTTCCATTCCAAATATATAATACTGTGAGTCTCTACATATTTAAAACTGGGAAAAAAAAGATTTTGGTGTGGTGGTGCTTTTTAGTTGTGGTTGGGTTTTTTTGTTTGGTTGGTTTGCGGTTTTGGTTTTGTTTTCTTTGTTTGCTTGTTTGCTTTTCTGTTTTTAATGGAATCAGTATTACAGTACATTAAGCTGTAATGTGTGAGTGTAAGTCTAAGGAAGAATGACATTTTTAACTGCCCATCAGTTTTATTCTTTAGTAGAAACCTGTTATATGTGATTTTAGATTCACATTGTTACCCTTCATGTCTATATTTAAAATTCAGACACTCATTTCATGATTTTCATAGTTTCAGACCTTGAGTAAATGCCCTGGTCAAGTTTCACCAAAAGTCAAACATACATGCTAGTTTTACAGACATATCTTAAAAGTATGTTACTATATATTGTACAATGTGACTTAGTCCATAAGCTTTTACTTGTGCAGTGACAGATAATTAGCAATCAGTGTAGGATCATAAAAATAGCATAAAATAGATTTAGAGGTGATTTTGAAGAGTTACTGGTTCTATCCTACTGCCAAAGCCGGGATTAACTGTACTGTTGTCACTGCTGACAGATGCTTGTCCAGCCTGTTCTTGAAAAAAGTCTGCTAGAGAGATTTCACAGCCCTTGCAGGCAATCCATTGCTTCACTGCCTTCTGCTAGAGAATATTTCCTTAGGTTTAACTTAAGTCTTCATTCTTGCAAATGAAAGTTGTTATTCCTTGTCTTGGAATAATGATCTTAAATTTTCAGTTTATTTTAAACTCACATCCACAGTGGAAAAAAATAAGAGCTTTTTGCTTTCTTATTATTCCTACCTTTTTACATTTTTAATATTATCATATTGCCCCTCAGTCTTTTCTTCTTTGGACTAAACAGACCTGGTTCCTTTAAATACTTAATGTTGGTTTTATTTTCTTAATCTCTCCTCTGAATCTTCTCTTGCTGTTCCATATCCTTCCTAAAATGCTGTTCTCAAAATTGGATATATTCCAGGTAAGGCCTTGCTAGTGTTGGATGGGATAGAAGAATATCTTTATTATTTTTTATTTATTTTTTATTATTATTAATTTTTATATTTTATAAATAATATTTTTATACATTTCAAAATGCCATTTTTGCATAAAATATTGTCATGTTCAGCTTGTGACAGAATTGCTGGTACTAATGGGATACTGTTGCTCACTACCAGTTATTTCCATTCTGCAATGATGTGGTTAATTTTTCTACCATGGAATGCAGATCTTGCCCTTATTTGTACTGAATTTTCTTCAGACTTCTTCAATTTGTGAGATCAATGTATTTGCAGCTCTCTCAGCATGGTGTCATCTTCCAGATATAATAACAATACTTTTAAATTCTTTATCTAAACCATTAAAGAAAATAATGACTACACTGAGACCCCTATGGAACAGTAATGCAAACTCTTGTCCAGCCTGACAGTGAACTGTTAATAATGACACTCAGTAGTAATTCTATCCAGGCATTGTTTCCCTAGTTTGCTTATCAAAATGTTATGTGAGAGAGCATCAGAAGGCTTTCTAAAGTGAAGCTTGATGACAGTGTGACTGTTTTTCCTCTATCCAAAAGGCCTATTATGCTATCATGGAAAAAAATTAGATTATTTTGACATGACTTGTTCTTGATGAATCCACTGTCACTGTTACTCATCTTCATATCTTTCTTATCTTGTAAGTGCTCAGACAGTGTTTGATTATTTGTTCTACCACTTTTCAGGAACTGAAATTGAGATAATTAGCCTTGAATTATGTGGCTTTTCCTTCCTTCTCCTACTTTAAGACAAGAACCATGTTTATCTAATTCCACTTCCTTTGAATTTTATCTTCCCTCAGTCCTTTTAAGAATATTGTCTCTTAATAAGGAAGTGTCATTTATTAAAATTTGTTAAGATCATTAAAATCTGTGAGAGCAGACGTTGTTTAAAATACATTAGTTACAGTAAAACTCCCCTTTTATTTGTAGTTATTTAAATTCTGGTTTTTAGAAATGTGGCTATCTTGGAGGTATGAACTGATGAATTATTCTATACAGCACATTGCTATATATGATAAATTATTTGGAAAATCTTAGAAGTGTTTTAGAACAATATAATATTTAGAATTGTAAGAATCATGGAAGATACAGTAAGAGGGCCAAAACAGAAGTGCTCAAAACTTGCAATATTGAGTGACATTTAGGGTGTGATTTTTAACAGGGGAGAAATATCCACTGTTCTCATAAAACTGACATCAAATTGCTTTTTGTGACCAACAGTTTTGAAAAGGTTCTGTGAGGAAAACTTTTCTTCTCAGTCCTTTCCGGAAGACTCTAAATGTGCATGTACATGTGTGAGAAAGAGGTGTGTGTGGGGGAAGTGAAGTGACATTAATCCATCATTTTAACAAAATTCATAACTGAAGAGAGGTAAATGATTCTGTTCATAGTGGCATTTCTATTTATCTAGATTGTGTTTGACTAGCATTTCCTGTAAGCATATAACACCTGAGCTTTTGGAGAGTTTGCAATGTGAATTATTATGACTGGGTTCTTTGTGAAACCATCCATGTGAAATGTTTGCTCAGCTGTCACCCTGATATGACTGATGCACTAGCAACTACAATTCAGGACCGTTGCAATCTGCAATAGATTGCCTTTAAATACTTTGTATTTCTGTATCTCATTTTCATCCTGACAGTTTTCTCTAAAAGTTATAAACCCTCTATCTCTGCAAAGGGAGGATTAAAAAGAAAACAAAAAGGAAATGAAACCTGGTTTAATTGCAAGGCTGAAAATTGCTTCAGATAGTTTTTGGAGCAACAAATTATTCTTAGGTGGATATTTTAAGAGAGTTTGCTTGTATATTTTCAGACTTTTTGGCAGAACTTATTAAAATAAAGTAACACATTGGATTTATGTAGGAAGCACTTTAGACCAGGTACTCTTTTACCATTGGGCTGCTATCACCATTATTAATTTTCTTAACTGCCTTTTTATGCTGCACATTTTCACAGGATTTACTGCATTTGTATTCTTAAAATTCTAGTTTGCTGAAACTATATAGATGAGATTTCTAAGGCTTGTCTCTCAAGTAAAAATTAAAATGCAAGTGTGTGCATACACCTTTACTCATCACCAAAATCACAGATGTGAGAGGTAGGCCTGATGGATTCTTACTCATGTTACAGTAATAAAAAAAAAATCCTTCACTGCTAATAGTTTAGATTTTATTTGATTCTTTTCTACATACCACATATAAAAGTGATCTGAAAAAAAGATGTTTTGGGGGGATTAGGAACATGTGGTCTATGTGTATGCCAGGGTTTAATCTCCCTAAAGGTTTAAAGAACAGTGATAAAAACCAAATCCACTTTCTGCTAAAGCTAACAAATAATCAAGAGTGAATACATCCATCCTTTCAAGAGGAGCAATAACGCTATTTTTCCAATAACAAATGGCTTTGCATACTAATATGAAGACTACTGCCAGCCTGATGGAGGTGAAGGAGGGATTACCATCAATACGCCTTTGAGCATTACTGAGACCAGTGCAGTAGGTTCCAATTCTCGTGCAGCCACTGTCAGACTCACCCTTGCCAGCCATGGACTGAAGCTTTTTTCCTACCTAATTTATACTAAATGGCAGGCTCTTGTAAATATAAGCATAGAAAAAGAGCACCCTCAACACTGAGTCAGCATCAGACCTGTTTTTAAAAGACAATTTCAGTCTGTGCACACTGATACATGTCTTGTTCTTTCATTGCCATGAAAACTACTTCTCAATAAATTTTCTGGTCTGCCTTATGCTTCTTCACAAAAACAGTATTGTCTTTTGTTTCTTTCTTTCTGGCTAGTCAAAACAAGCCTGTCCTTTGAATGGTTTAAGAGCTATCTGATTCAGCTGGATCTTTTGAAAGGAAAAAAAAATCATAAACCTTAATACACTAATTATGAACCACATAAATAGAGCTGTATTGATACCACAACATTTCTGCTGATCTCTCTTCTTTAGCTCCTGGGTAGTGTTTTATTTGAAGAATAAACAACCTAAAAACTTCCAGTCTGTGCTAGCTTTACTAATATCCTGAGAATAATGAGACATGGTGGGCTCATAGAAACCAAAGCTGTTAGGGTGTTAAGCTATCATTGTAGCTTACATCTTTTTAAAATAGCTCATTAATTAGATGTGACAGTCTCGAACAGTCAGACATGAATAAGAACTCTAAGGCTTCTGTCTTAGAACAGTGTTTTTCTTCCTTTTACAAGACCTTTCAGTTTTTAGCAATGCAATAGCAGTCCTTGCTTAACCTTACTACGAAAATATAAATTCCATTTCCCGAGGATGTTTTGGGATAGTCACAGTTCTCAAGTGGGATATGTAGGAGAGGCTGAGAGAACATTGACAAAACCCTTTTCAACTTCAAAATGCTAACTGCTGGAAACTTGATCTCTTGCAGAAGTGCAGCTGTTTTGACCACACTTTCATCATCAAACACTTTCCAGGGAATGGAGATAGATAAAAATAAAAGAAGGAGGTGGGGTGGGGAAAAAAAAATCCATGATGAACAAATAAACAGTAACTCTTTGACTGGAATGGGTGAGACTCTGGTTCAGGAAAAGGACTTGAACTGGTGATGTATTCTGATCCTCTAACATTTGGGCTGTCTGTCTTGCTTTTTCTAAAAAATCCAGACTCTCTTAAAATTGTTTCCATTTTGTGATTGATATAATGCTGGAATCTAAAATACCTTCATAAAATTTATCTTATTTTGGCCAGGCCTACCGTCAGAGGTGTTAATCCTCGATGCTACAGTAAAGATTATTCTCAGGTCAGTGAAGCATCAGAACAACCTTAGTTTTATTAGCTGTTTACACAGTGTTTGATAGAAGGGTACACTCTGTAACAACAATCCTTTTTACTCCTCAAATACTGTGGCACTCCATTAATGTTATGTTAGAAGTCCTAGTATGATTTTGGAGGTGATCAAAGCTCTACATGTGTAGTTTGAACAGTGCTAATGGTCACATCAGTGTGGTAAATCTCCCCCTTCCCCCCCACTGACTCTAAATTAGTAAATAGAGAATGCAGTTGTTTACCTTCAGAGTTTTACAGAAAATCAGTTTCTAATGAAAGCTGAATTACTAAAGATGTGCTACACTTAACTGTGTTTGGGGAACAGAAACGATAATTTAATTCTTCATTATAGAAAAATTTTGAAGGAAAGCAGAAAATAGATTTTGTGATGGGGAGCTGAGACTGAGTTCATGTGAAGCCCCTGGTACAGTTTTCTGGCCTGCTGTATCCTGTTGATATTGTCGTATCATTCATGTCACACAACATAAAAGAAAAACAATGATTTAAATGGATATCATCATTCTCTTCAGTTCAAAAATTCAACATGTCAGGAAATGTCTAAAATAATCTTGAGGTGGGGGGAATCAATTATTTTGCTCCTACTTAGCAGCTTCACTGCTTTTGTATGAGGTATGTGGATTGCCCAAGCACTCCATTAATATTTTAATGCTTATGTGACCGCTGTTATGCTATCATAATTCTGTACTTCTCATAACATATTTATAATTTCTTCTATTATCTCTTTGAACATTTAGTTCCAAATTGTCACCCATCCTCACAGGGTTGTGCATTTGTGCACTATTTGCATACTAGAAATCTCCATTTGTGCAATGATATTAATACTTGGAAGCAAAAATTTGCTTCTCAGGGTGCAACTGGTATTTGCAAATCAGACAGAAAATCCAGCTTTGGTAGTAATTTATAAAATTATTTCTTGTGTTGCATGGTCTTTTGGGCTTTATTTTCATGGGCTGTCTCTTCACTGTTTTTCTAAAACTGCCTCTTTTTGTTTAGAAATGCATATCTGGATTTTTGCATTTGCAGAAGTCACACTTAAGAACGGATGTGTGTTGCTCATGGGGAATGACACACACTCAAGTTTGCAGGTGCTTGTAAATACTTCATGTTTGCATATGTGCATCCGATAAGATCTGTGTTCTTAACCATAAAGCAACCTTTGTCTTTAGAGACATTTAGCAACAGATGAGTAACTACACTTCCAAAGAGGGAAATCTAGAGATTTTTCCAATAGTCATTATGGATTATGAAGATTAGTAGATTCAATAGTGAAGAAATGAAGTTTTTGTTATTCATTTAACTGATCTGTGTCCAAACTAAATATGTACATTTCACTCAAATTTTGCCCTAGGGCTGAAAAACATATAACCAGCCTAATTCTTATTGCACATGTCAGGAGTGGGATCTAGATCTTCAGGATGCCATATGTATTATATCTGACCATTTGTCTTCAAGAGACATTAAATTCATTGCATTTGTTTTAATTGATCTTATTCTCCTTCTTGTTTGAGGAATTCCTTGGGCAGAAATTGTGTGCTGTCAAGGCATAGAGCTAATTAATGTAATTCGTTCACCACAGAGAAAGTAAAAGCCCAGTGTCACAGATAGGAAGAGGAATGTCACTAGAGTAATTACTAAGTATTTAAAAAAAACCCCTGAAAGCTGTAATTGATTACATAAATATCGTAAGTAATGAATAAAAGGATATTATGATAAACTGATGATAGGGATGTCAGTGAAGATAATTTTATGAATGATTCACCATCTGGGACTGAGGTTTAAATTCTCCAAATTAGAAGACTATGAAGAACTCAGCCATTGCACATTTTACTTGAATTTTTCTCAGGCATGAGGCTGTCTTTTATCTCAGCAGCTGCTTGTTGAAAAGTTACATCCACTTTTTACTAACATATGTCAGTATGCTAGTATGTTAGTACAAAGTCTTGCTGGTGGCTTAGTGAGGTCATTCTTGCAGTGAGCAGTCCACAGCAGAGGTGTGAAATAGCTGCTGGTGCTGACGACTCTGTCAGTGGGCTTTGTTTAAACTGAGGTGGACATGAAAATGTGTGTAGACTTGCTTCTGAGCTGACACTGGCATAAATAAAAAATGTAGTTATTGAAATCAATATGGTTACACCAACATATTGTCAGTGTTGTTGCTTGTTACAGGATTGTGAGACCTGACCTTGTCCTATTTCTGCCTCTGATTTCAGTGAGAATGATGCCTGCACAGACCTAATTTACTAGTTTTCTGCCTGATCTATTTATATACTGTTTATGTGGTTACATTTTATTAAAGACTGTCAAGGTCTCCAAGATACACACTTCTATGGAGAAAGGTGTTATGATAATTAATTTACTTTCCTTGTCTATGTGATGTTAGCAAAGCTCACAAAAGAAGTGGATAAATATATTTTTCATAGCAATGAGCAGCTTGGATACAGAAATGCCCGAATTGTTATGCAATTGTTGTAAATTGATTGTGGTCTCTGATATGAATATTAATAACAGTTTTGATAGATGCATCTTTTTACTCATAGTGATAACCATTTTAATGACCTAAGATCATATTTTGGACACTAACTCAAGGAATTTATAGTGGTTTAAATTCTAGAAGTCCTTTGGAAAAAGTAGTTGCCATGTGTTTAATTTCTTTCATTATTTTGTAGACTATGTGATGATGTGGAAAATTACTTACAAATCATACTTAGCTCTTTTGAAGTTATGACACCCTGAAAATGTGAAGTTTAATATAGTTCTCTGGGCATGACAGTGAGTTTCAAACTATGGCAGGTCTAATATAGTTCTCTGGGCATGACAGTGAGTTTCAAACTATGGCAATAAGAGGACAGAGTCCTCTTATTTAACTACTTCTGTTTCCTCCTGACTCCTAATAGAGTCCTCCTGTTTTCTGAAAGCTGCTTCCTTGCCCAAATAATACCTTAAATGACATTAAATTCAGGATCAATATTTGCAGTTGTGTTTTCTTCCTGTCTTCTAAGGTAATGATCTCTTTATCTGAATTTTATCTCCCAGTAATAAACCAATGTGTACTTTGGGCTAGTCTGCCTTCCTAAATGCTGAAAATAAGACATCCTGGGAAATTTTAAAGACTGTGAGGTTAATATAGAACACTGGCAATTGTGCCACAGTTTCTTTATGGATTCCTATTCTGCTTTGGGTCATTCATCTACTGCTATCCAAGGCAGTATCAAATACAGAGGAGCAAAATTTTGAGTGCTATGAAGACAAATCAGTATGTGAATAATATATCAAAGCAGTGGTTATTTACTAATATGACCTAAATCTGAAATAAAATTGAAATGGTAAACTCCTGAATAATGTCTATACTACTATCAATGACTTTATCATGTTCAAATACTGGTGTCAGAAAATAGAGTGAAACAAATCCCCAAGAAGTTGTTTAGTCCATTCTTCTAATACTGGACAGGGAAAATGTGTTTAAAAATCTGGCAATTCCACAACGTTTCCCAAGCAGTTAATTTTTTAATTAACCAATGTCACAACATGTTTATAAATCATCCCTCTTCTCTCAGCCTACCTTTACATACCTTTTACTTCTCAAGTCAGAACTACTAATACCTGAAACCCAGGTATTACTCTGGCCAGAATTAGGTCATGGGTTTTTGATAAACATATTTAAGTTACTTCTCCTGAAAACTCAGTAATTTTCTGTTATGGAATTTTTACCTCCTGACCTTGTTTCACAAGCCACTGTGACATGACTGTCATTTAGATGTCAAAACTTTCATCACTACCAACCAGGAGAAGCATTTTAGAGGCATGCTTAAGATAGATCCTTGAAAATGTTCTTTTGCATGGAAAATTTTGCTTGAGACAAAATTAGTTTTCTATTACCCTAAGCAGAGAAACTATGAGAGATGTTTAAATATAAAAGTACTAATCAGAATGAGTAAAAAGGGGAAGAAAGAAGTTTAAGGAAGGATCAGGAACTGACAACTGAAATAAATTTTTAACTTTGGGAAGTCTAGATTTATCTTCTTATATAACTCAGTGCAACATGTCATTGAAGTGCACTGAGATTTTTATTTTAGATAGAGATTTAACCTTGTTATAGATACCTCTAGTAGAGTGAGGTCAGAAGGTAAAACTGAAGCATTCCTTCTTTGTTGGATTCAGGTTACATTGTGTTATACTTAACACTAACAATTCAGTCAAGACTTTAAGTGTAAATATGAAAACAATTCTGTTATGTGCCACTAACCTTACAAAATTAAATTTAAAAAAAAAAAATCCCAGAGGAAAAAAAATCAAACCGAAGTAAGTATATGTTCTGATAGATTGATCAAGGAGGTACAAAAACCACAGCATTTCTCTTTCTTAAAGCTGCACTGGCTCCCTTCTGGGAAGCTCATGTCAAAGTTAATGGAATTCTGTCCTAAGAGGCTGCTGTGCCGATGCTCTTTGTTTCCTACTTTAGCTGCAGCCCTCACATGCATTTACAGAATTGGATGAGACAGAAAAACAGTGAGAGAAACCTCCAGGAAAGCAGAGGGAGCAACAGCATGTAGTTCTGTTGACATTATTTCATTGCTTGCTTAAACACTTGGCTTTATTATAGATTTAAAGTTGGTACCTGATCCTTTTTAAGAAATACATATTATTATGTTATGCTTGCCAGGTCTGCTAAATGTTTGGTATAAAATATGTGTTCATCTAGGTTGCTGTAATGATTTAAGAGCTAATTATGTAGTTATACTCCTACAATCAGAGTTCAATAAAATGATCAATTTCATAGCCCTTTTCTATAAAGATGACTTGCAATGCGGAAAAATCTCATAAAATTCTTTAGCAATCACACTTCCCAGATAAATCAATGTCAATAGTGCCTGGTTGATGTAATATTTCTTACAGCAATTAATGGAGCATACTTGTCTTACTCATTTGTGCTTAGCCTATGTTTCAGACCAATTTCTTTGTGTTTGTACACACTCACCCACCATATTTTAAAACACATATTTCTATATATAAATATATATATATAAAATACGGTGGTTTACCAGTTTGTGATTTCAGAGCTGTAGCAAATAATTTTCTTTAATTTCTTGCACAGATTGGGAATCTGAATCCCATTAACCAGGCTTGAAACTCTTACCTTTAGATTATTTTTTAATAAGTTCTGAAATTTTGTGAGAATATTACCCAGATCTTTTTTCTTAAACACAACAAGGAAAAATATCCTGGCACTCTGCTGACTGGCAGCTCTGAGGTTGGGATAGTTATTTGCTGTTAAAATGGATCAGAAAACATGCACTCCTGAAATACTGTGATGTAAGCTTACTTAAAAGCAGCCTGGGAACTAACCTTTGCTTGGATCCTAAAGGAATTAGGATGCTGTGCCTTCTTAATAAGTTATTACAAATGTTTAAGTTATTGCCTTCTTAGGGAAGACATTTTCAGTCCATCTGGAGAAAACAGATAAAGTGAGACCCACTAGAGCAGTACCCCAGCCCTGACTTTCATGTTCAGTGGGTCTGACTTTTGTATTTATTACTTTTTTTAATCCAGGAAAGCCATAATTCTTAAAACAGTAAGAAACACTATGGGGGGGGGGGGGGGGGGGGGAAGTGAAATGCAACTTGGCATTTTAGTTAATGATGGACTGAAACAGAACTTGCATGTATATATATAATCTCAAAGTGAACTTTGAAACCTGATTTTAATCTACAAATGTGTACGCTAGAAATACATGGGCGCTGAAAAATACACCTGTGACCACTGATCCAGTTGGATGAAAGAAAACTAGCAAAGTTGGGTGAAACAGCTGTTGTTGGACATAAGTTCAACTGTCAATTATATTGGCAATCACAAATGGCTGGCGATTTGCTGGCAGGACTGCATTGCCCAGGTAATAAATTTCCCATACAAAATGAAATAACATAAGAAAGTCTGGATATGCAGTGCTATATTAATTTGAATAGCCTGTCCCTTTTAGCCTCTGCAAATTTTGTGTATGCATACTGAAAAATGCAGCACCAAGTGGTTTTAGGTACTAGTAGCTTTGACATCAAGAAAGTTTGCCTTTTGATACAGAAGTATGTTCTTGGGCCCCAAATGTCCCTTCTTACCCTGAAAAATAGCTTGGGTTTTCAGATGCAAAGTAAATGTCTGGGGGGAATCCACTAAACTGTAAAAGAAAAATGGGTAGGAACCATGACATTGGGATTTTTCATTAATGATTACCAAGACTTGAATTTTTCACATTGTGATAGCTACTGCTATAGATGATAAAGGAAAGTTCTTAACTGATAAGGAATATCAGTACATTTGTTCAATTCAAAATACAGTCTTGAAATTAAATCCTCTAAAAAGAAATCAGAAGGTATCCTAATATGTTTGAACCTTATCTTCCTGAATGGAAGATCTTTTCTTCATCTGCAGAAAAGAAAACGAATTTGAATAATTCAAATCAGCTGTTTATTTCAAAAGTACATTATAACTAATTTTTATTGTTTTCAGTTATTGTTTTGTCTAGAGAAAAATAGCCATGATGTAAGTCTAAAGAGCATTTTTTTTTTTTTTACTTTTCATTACATACCCTATAAACATTTGAGGCATTAGTTTTGTTTCATCTAACTTCAGCTGCAAAACAGGCATTTAGTTTAATTTAGCCATTTAGACTCCTTGTATAGTTTATAAAAAATTTAGGAAACTTCAGAGGTGATTCACCCACTTGTATTAAAAACCAGCTTTAGAATAGGATGAATCACACTATCTCCACTTATTGTATAATAATTTAAAATAGCTAAGTGAAGTGTGATGAATTCTGTCCATGCTGTCTTAACTAATTCATCACATACCATAAAATTAAAAATGCCTCTTCTAGAGCCCAACAAACACATACATTAGGCAGGTTTCTTCAAAGTGGTCTTTCCTTTGCTATTTCTAATCTAGGCTGTAATGTATATGACCCTTTTAATCTATGATCATTAACAACTGATCCTGTTCACTTTTTCTCAACAACTTTCAAATGAATCAGTAGATTATATCTTATGTTTCCTACTACTTTAATTTTCTTCAAATTTAAAATTCTTCACTGACTTTAATTAAACTTGCCCTAGGCTTGGAAACCTACAAAACTTTTTAATGAACTGATTTCTGAACTTGTCATGATATACTAATAGCCTAATAATATGAGTATATGGTACACTATATATTTAATGATCTAAAATGTGACTTTGAATGATACAAATATTATATTATCTGGTTAAAGAAAATGTTTTATTATATTGACACCTCTATTGCAAGTACAATAAAGCATGTAAAGCAAAGTTAGTTTATATTCCACAGGAAAATCCAAAAATGAGGGAAAATATAATTGTGCTTGAGGGAATTTTTCGTTATGCTCTAATAGAATCAAAAGTATCTAAGGAGTCACTTTGGGCATTGAACAAGCACATTTATATTTGCTCCCTTTCAGTATATTATGCATCACTGGAATCATTACACTGCATGTTGGTATTGTTAATAGTACTTCTCCAGTAAGCAACTAATGACTATCAGCATTTTTGCAGTACATTTCTCCTACATCTTTTGATATAAAAAGTGCCATTTTTCTCATTTTACCAGGGCATTAATTAATTACTAATTTTACTTAGCTGTTAACATTGCTTAATGCTTTATCATCTTTTGTAGGCTTAAGAAAAAATTTACAAAAAATAAGCGAATGACCCCAAATCCATGGGTTTAGTCTGTGAATTTATATTCTGTATCCTACATAATTTTTTATTACAAAACAATTTTATTTTTTTTAACAAAACAATCATACACTTAATGGACATTGAACTGTGTCCTAGCAAGTAGGGACTGAGAAAATAAATTAGGACTCAGGGTAGATAATCAGCTGAACATCAGTTCATGGAGAGAATTTTGGTAAGGAAACAATTGTGATTCTGAGTGTATAAATAGCAGAATGAAAAGTGTAATTAAAATTACTGTCTTTGGCATTTGTGGTATCATCACTGGAAGTCATTATCCCTTTCTAGTATTCATTGTTTAAAAATGGTGCTTGCATATTGCAAAGAGACTAAAAAAAAGTGTTGCAAGACTTTAGCAAGCATTTCTTTTACAGTGAGAAACTCGAGAATCTTTATCTAAAGAAAGGTTAAGAGGGCTTTTGAATTCTTTCTTGTCTCATGAAGGAATATACCCTGATAAAGGAGAACTTTTATTTTAATTTTGCAAGCATGGCATGGTTTGAAAGCTGAAGCTAGACAAACTGAAACTTGAAATATTGTAATGTTTTTAGAGTATGAGGTTGCTTATGTGTCTCTAATGGCAAGGAAGTACTTGGGAAGCAATCAGATATAAGCTGAAAATGTGATCTCCTGCAGGGACTCAGAATCACAGAATCATCTAGGTTGGAAGGGACCTTGAAGATCATCTAGTCCAACCATTAACCTAACATTGACAGTTCCCAACTACACATATCCCTAAGCGCTATGTCAACCCTTAAACACCTCTAGGGATGGGGACTCCACCACTGACTTGGGCAGCCCATTCCAACGCCTAACAACCTGTTCTGTAAAGAAATACTTCCTAATATCCAGTCTAAACCTTCCCTGGTGCAACTTGAGGCCATTCCCTCTTGTCTTATCACTTGTTACTTCATTAAAGAGACTCATCCCCAGTTCTCTGCAACCTCCTTTCAGGTAGTTGTAGAGGGCTATGAGGTCTCCCCTCAGCCTCCTCTTCTCCAGACTAAACAGCCCCAGTTCCCTCAGCCGTTCCTCATAAGACCTGTGCTCCAGACCCTTCACCAGCTTCATTGCCCTTCTTTGGACACACTCGAGTAATTCAATGTCTTTTTTGTAGTGAGGGGCCCAAAACTGAACACAGTAATCGTGGTGCGGCCTCACCAGTGCCGAGTACAGGGGTAAGATCACTTCCCTGTCCCTGCTGGCCACGCCATTTCTGATGCAAGCCAGGATGCCATTGACCTTCTTGGCCACCTGGGCACACTGCTGGCTCATGTTCAGCCAGCAATTGACATGTTCAGCTGTCAATCAACACCCCCAGGTTCATTCACCACAACTCTTTGGGCCTGGCCATCCAGCCAGTTTTTTACCCAGTGAAGTGTGTGTCCATCCAAGCCACGAGCAGGCAGTTTCGCCAGGAGAATGCTGTGGGAAATGGTGTCAAAGGCCTTACTCAAGTCAAGGTAGACAACATCCACAGCCTTTCCCTCATCCAATAAGCAGGTTACCCTGTCGTAGAAGGAGATCAGGTTTGTCAAGCAGGACCTGCCTTTCATAAACCCATGCTGACTGGGCCTGATCATCTGGTTGTCCTGCAGGTGTTGTATGATGGTACTCAGGATGAGCTGCTCCATCAGCTTCCTGGGCACCGAAGTCAAGCTGACAGGCCTGTAATTTCCCGGATCATCCTTCTGACCCTTCTTATATATCGGTGTCACACTGGCCAATTTCCAATCTGTTGGGACCTCCCCGGTCAGCCAGGACTGCTGGTAAATGATGGAAAGCAGCTTGGTGAGCACCCCAGGTAGCTCCTTCAGCACCCTCGGGTGTATCCCGTCTGGTCCCATAGATTTGTGTATGTCTATGTGACTCATAGAATCATAGAATGGTTTGATTTGGAAGGGACCTTCGAAGATCATCTAGTCCAACCCCTCTGCCATGGGCAGGGACATCTTTCATTCAGGTTGCTCAAAGCCCCATCCAACCTGACCTTGAACACTTTCAGGGATGGAGCATC
This sequence comes from Strix uralensis, assembly GCF_047716275.1. NCBI lineage: Eukaryota > Metazoa > Chordata > Aves > Strigiformes > Strigidae > Strix > Strix uralensis. Next base: position 23,802,299 of record NC_133976.1, read on the forward strand.
TACAACTCCTCTGGGCAACCTGTTCCAGTGTCTCGCCACCCTCATTGTAAAAGATTTTTTTCCTTATATCCAATCTAAATCTACCCTCTTTCAGTTTAAAATTGTTGGCCCTTGTCCTCCCTCTATGGGCCTTGGTAAAAAGTCTTTGTCTTTCTTATAAGCCCCCTTTATATATTGAAAGGATGCAGTAAGGTCTCCTTGGAGCCTTCTCTTCTTCAGACTGAACAACCCCAACTCTCTTAGCCTTTCCTCATAGGAAAGGTGCTCCAGCCCTCCTCTGGACCCGCTCCAACAGGTTGATGTCTGTCTTATACTGGGGACCCCAGAGCTGGACGCAGTACTCCAGGTGGGGTCTCATGAGAGCATAGAGGGGGAGAATCATTTCCCTCAACCTGCTAGCCACACTTCTCTTTATGCAGCCCAGGATGTGATTGGCTTTTTGGGTTGCAAGCACACACTGCTGGCTCATGTCCAGTTTTCTATCCACCTGTATCCCCAAGTCCTCTACAGGTCTGTTGTCAATCTGTTCATCTCCTTGTCTGTACTGATATTGGGGATTTCCCTGACCCAGGTGCAGGACCTTGCACTTGGCCTTCATGAGGTTTGCATGTGTCCACTCCTCAGACTTGTCAAGGCTGAAAGAACAGAAAAAGAAAAGAGAATGTCTCTGCAGGTGAGGAAATGTGGAGAGGATCTGATCTTCAGGAGACATCAGCAGAGTTTGCCAGAAACTGGTAAATAAGACACCTGGAGACAGGATGGGTGAACTGTGAAGGACTTGCCTGCTCGATGGGAGAGAAGGTGCATCTTGCTCTGCTTGGCTGGACAAGGCTGGGAGAACTGGGGCATTCTCCCTGTGAGAGACTGAAATGTCATGTGACTGTCTCAAAGCTTGCTTGTGTCTGTGCAAACCTCCAGGACAAGCTGCTGCGGCCTGTGAATTGTTCTGGGGAATGTCACCCAGGGAAGCGGGAGTGTATTGAAGGATGCACCCCCCCACTTCTTTGAGGTTGCATTGTCGGACTTCTTAGACAACCCTCAAAGGGGCAGACCTGTACTGAGCTGGCCCCATTGTGTAGCCATTTGTGGCTCTATAGTGTACGCCAGACTCCATGCATGCATTGCTAATGAACTGATAAGAGGTAAACATTTCTGCCCAGAAGCTGGATGCAACAAAACCTGTGGGACCAGAGAAAAAAACCTAAAGGTGGTCAGATATGCTAATCAGTGGATATGATGAACTTAAAAAGGCAACAGAAAACTTTGCTCCGTGTGCATCCACCATCGAAGCCAGATCTGTGTGCACCCACCACCGAAGAACTAAAGACTGAGGACCAACTGGACGCCGCTGGATCCATGGTGGTGACTATTCTTGCAGCCCTATCCCTCATCCTTGCTTTATTTCTGTCTTTTCCTCCCATTCTGTCCTATTGCTACCCCTCTTCACTTTTATTAATAATAAAAACCTGTTTTGGGTATATGGCATTTGACTTCATTTGTGTCTTAATCTCGCTCTTGAGATCATATCGAAACCTCTCCAGACATTGGATCGGGACACTCCCACCACTTGAATTCCTTAACCAAACTCAGGCTTCTACCTAAAGGACATACTCCAATCCATAATTATAGATTTGAGGCAGGAGTCACATGATCAAATACTCTGGTATCTTTCAGGTAGGACATCACCCTTCTTTTGGTACTTGGTATTCCCAGGGCCACTTCCAGAATATCTGAGTTTCCTGCACTACGTTAGTATGCCAAATGGATGCTGATAGCTCTTACTAAGTTTTATGTTACAATTTCTTAAGGAATTTTTGTTTCACAGGCTTACAGAATGTTCCCCAGTGGCTTACACTTTTAAAGGAAAGTTGCTCCAGTGGGAAGACAATGATATTTTAAATTGGTAGGATTTCACTGCTTTTGTTTTTAGACAACATATTTTCAGCAGGATATGTCTAGCTAAAATAGAATGGAGTGCATCCTGTTATATTACATCTCAAGCCTGGTAGATCATCTCAATAGACGCATCCCAACTAGGAAAATATGCTTCCATTGTTGTAAATTAAAAGTGAATTAACTTAACTAGATTAACTCAATTATGAGCAGATTAAGAAAGGCTTAGCCATCCATTTCCCATTTCCATTCATCAACAGTTGACATAAGTCCACAGGAAGTTTCCTGTGTATTAAATAAATGCATTAGCATTTTATTAATTTGTTCTTCAATCCCATTTGCTTTTTTAAGACAAACAAAGGCAAATAAAAGTCTGAGCTTGGAAGTTATTTCTGTGTAGCAAACATGTGAGCACAATGAACTGTCTTCCTGCATCTTGCCTTGAGACACGAGAGTATGTAATTTAAAGAGTCTTTAGTGTTTGAAATAAGCTAGGGAAACCCAATCCCTCCTTTCAGTGGGCTTACATTTTGTCACCTGAATCCTTTCTGAAAATGATATTTCAGACTCAAAAATATTCAACCTGAGATGATAGGCGTAATCCCTTAATGTTACTTTTTTATGGCATAGGTTCTGTACCTGCAGCATGACCAGAGGGATGACAGAAATGTGGGAGGTAGGTGATTACCTGACTTCCTTGGGTATAAATCTAGGTATGTTAAAAACTTACCAGCTTTCGTGGTAAAACTTGTGGGCCATCTGTTTTAATACAATACATAAAATGAAATCAAACCACCCCACTATGATATGTCTGAGATATACAGATATACATGTTCAGCAAGAATGAGGGAAAGTTTATGTTAGTATCTCTCCTGCTACTTTCCCTCTGCCTGATTTATAGGTATTTTCTGGGGAAAAAATAATTTTCAATAATATTTTAAAGCACCAGTTAAATTTCTTGTACTTTTGAAATGATACTTGCCATGTGAACTGAAAAGAGAGTAAGAAAACCCAAACAGTGGATACTCCTTTTGGGGGACTAACAGGAAGAAGGCTTAAAATGAATTTATTAGTTAATGTTTTGTATGTTAGTGATTTGTTAGGTTAGTGTCTGATGTATGCTTTGAATTATGTCAACAACAGTCTTGTATGGCAGATTACACTTTGTTCTAAATGTAGAATTTATTTATGGCCAAGATAGTTGGCTGTGTCTAAAATATAGTCATGATAGAAAGAAAATTAGGTTGTGTTGCCTTCAAGATTACTGAAAGTTCTTTAGGTTAATAAAATTATTCGCATGATGAATATGCATTGTGGATGCAGATGAGAAACTTGGGACTTAAAGAAATTCCTTACTTTAAAAATGTCATGAGTTTTAGGGTTTATAAATAAAAATAAAATTATGACACTTGTCATCCTGAACTGCCTTATATTGAGCAAGAGTCCTTTATGAATAACTCCATCTTCTATCTGTTCAAGATGTAGGAGAATTGCTTTGATATACTAGCTAAACGTTAAACAGTTTTAGCTAATCTTATGTACAGGAGAGAGAATGTTTGAATAACTCTTCTAAATTTTCCATTATAAATAACTTAGTACTTAAAATTTCTTGTTGAAAAATTATAACTTTTATATATTTTTATGTGGTGATGAAAGAGCAACTTTCCTCTTTCTGGAAGGAAAAAAAAAAGAATTGAAAAAAAAATTGTCATGAATTAACTACACTGAAGTAAGAATTTTGATACTATAGATGTGTAAACATCCAGATGTCATGCTAAAATTTAAGATGAGAGAGAAAATAAAATAATGAAATACTTTAAAAGACTACCAGAAAAATTTTCTTGGCAATATTCTTTACTGCTGCATTCTTTTCTCTCCTCCCTCTCACTCAGAGACTTTTGGCTTTAGCCCCATGATTTGTCATTTACAACATAAATACTTGTACAGAAGGCATTAAGGATGGAAAAAGATGTTAGATCATTCTGCCCTATTCTTTGCAAATTTCCATTTAAGAATTGAGATAATTAGTTTGGGTGGGACAAAAGTCAATGTGAATACAAAATGACCACAAAAAGCTGTGGAAATGTCCAGTATTATTTGAGGTATTTGGTTTTTAAGCCTTTTTTTTCCAGGAATTAATATTAGCCTAAGTTCATAGAGAAAATTTCTACCCTTTTGCTTGTCCTTCCTTTTATAGTTCAAATAAACAGTGTTTATTAACTTGTCATTCAATCTGTAGCAAATATTTTTTTTTGCCTACCCCTGAAAGCATGCAAAAATTGCTCACCAAAAATCATGGCTTTCATTTCTATATTGCAGTCATTTGACTGTTCCTAGAGAAAAAATGCTGGTAACAAAAGGAACAATCTTTTTGCCTAGATAAGCTGCTTCTGTTAGCAGATTTGTTACAGACTGCTAGGTGTGAAAAAATAGCTGTATTTGACTTTCCTGTTTCTGTGAACTTGGGACTGTCTGAAGATTGGAGTTGGTGTACAGCAATCATGTTTTGCTATTCTGTGATAGTCTACACTGCCAAATGAGCAAAAGTTCCTATTCAGAAATGATTTATCATTTGAAATTCTGTATTCAGACAAACTTCTGATGGAAGATAATGGCTATATCAGTTTCATTTATCCATTATTCTAATAATTGGGAAATTACAGCTATTTCAAAATCTACTGTATATGTTGTATCATAGTAAAATTTTTGATAGTTTGTCTAGTCGTTGTGTTAATGTTTTTAACACATTTGGTTCAGCTACAGTCTAGAGCAATCTTTTATCTGTCAAAATATGTGCAGATCAATGAACAGGGATGTTAGTCAGCATGGTATAGACTGCACATAAGTCTCAGTCATTTCCATGTATATAACTATATGGATTAACTTTCTTCTTCTCTGCATTGAACCTGAAGTGCATCCTAGTCTAGGTATAGAGCTCTTTGTCTTTTAAAGCTCCAGGCAAGCATATTTGTTCTTTCCCCAGCTATTGACATTACTAGAAAAAAAATTATTAGCTTACTTGGTAAGCTCTGGAAAGCACAGTCTGAGGAATGTCAGTGTGTCTCGTATTACACCCACAGATAAAGTCCACAAGATGTCTTTGAAACTGTACTCAATAACCAAAAGGATGTCTTTGTACTGCTACGCCTGCAGAATCCCTTTGCAAAGAGGAAATATTCAGTAAAATGTAACAAACCATCATTTTGAATTTTGAAGCCTATCATCTAATTAGGATTTATTTGATTGGCCTTTGTGCATTGCACAGATTTTTAAGTGCCTATTTCTACAATTTAGTATTAAATATGTTGACATTAATTGATAATATTAGAAATTGTTTGAAATATTAGAAAATGTTTGAAAAATTATATCTGAAATTGATAAAGATGTCTTGTATTTGTGTATTTTGTTGATTATATATTTTATGCATTTGGTATTTCACTGCATATAAACAACCAGACACTAAAATACCAGACACTTGGACTTGAAGAACCAGACCCTTAGATTTCTCAATTGAGAATAAAATTATGAATTTATGGTTTTCTTAAGCTGAAACACGATTTATTCAAGCCACTTTTAATATCCTGCACAACACCAGGAGAGTAAAAATTGCTTCATTTCTTTTTAATTCTTACAGAAACATAGTACAAGGGACATACTTATTAATATGAAGTGGGTTAATGTAGTAAGTCATAACAAGCAGCTTTAATGGTTCATTAATACATTCCTTGGGGGCAGTTAGGAGGCCAGATAAATGGAGTTTCATGCCTTTGAACACCAAAGGTGTATACTAGTGTTCTGGTAAAATTTCACACAAAATGCCTAATGGTGCTAAAATTGGTAATAAGTAAATAGCTGAAGGTTTAGATGATGTGTGTAGTTCAAGAAAGCTTCCAAAGGTGATTCTGCTTACTCCAAGGTTAGCTCAACATTTTACACTGTGATTTGGTCTAGAAATCTAGAGAATATGTTGAAATGTGGTTTGTGTGCTTGTTTTATGAGATTTTAAACAATTCTGCTTTATTGTGAACAAAGCCTTACAATGAAATTTCTTTCTGTGGTAGAATAAAACAGTTAGCAAACTTTTATCTTTTTTTTTTTTCCTTAATGCAATGCATCCAGCCTTAACTCAACTTGATTTCTTTTTCTTTAAATGTAGACAGTTTTATATAAATTGATGTTATCTTAATATGATCTTTTTTTAAAAAAAAATTCAGAAGCCTTTTAGATTTTTACTGAAAAACACCTACAAAAATTTTCAGTGAAAAGTCACAAAAATATTTTCATTGAAAAAGATTTTTTGTTGTTAGATTTCATAATAAAAATATTCTTGTTTAACTCTATTTTTAAGTTCTGGCATGAAGAGTCATTTGATAGGTATTTCATTATCATTGAAAATATTTACTACACAAGTTTTCAAAAAAAAAAAAAAAAGAATTTAGCAATAACATATCCTAAATTCAAATCTGGTTACATGCATAGCTTCACTGAAGCAAATTCAGATCTTCTTTTATAGCTTGTAGCTGTAGGGAGCCTGTATAAAAAAATCAGAAAGCTTTTTAATATGTTGGATTATATCTGTAAAGAAAATCTTCTCAAAGACCTGGCAAATATAAGTGCCTTTTTGCAAAATACAAGAAGAGGGGTTTTGTTTTTCATTTTGTCTTTAACTTTGCTTTAATAATTTAACATCTGGACACAAGTTGTAAATATGATACCGTGAATAAACTGTTTCCTGAACAGATTTTTGAAAGGATCATGAGTGATCTATCAGAAATGATTATCTTTGCTTTGCTCAGTGAAACACCATTCCTCATTCATGTAAATGAGTCCATCAGATTATCAGCTAGTGGAAATCGGTTTAGGTGCATGAATTTCAGGAGAAAGTTTCTCAAGAAACCAACTCATGATTTTGGTGATTACCTGTATTTATACATGTATTTATTCAGGAACTCTTTATGAAGCTGAACTCTACCCCATGACGTGATTTTGTTCTTCTGATAGAGAGCCATCCTACAGAAAAAAGCAACAAGAAATTAAAGCAAAGCATAAAAGGAATGCAGTGATCAGGACAGGATTTTATAGTCTTAAAATACAAAATGTCAAAGAAAGAGAGTGAAAAAAGAGCAACAGAAAGCCAAATGTGAAATATCATTCGACAGATATGAGGGACAATCTTGCGTAATCATCAGGGGAGACCACTCCAGCTGAACCTTGGCATGTGAATGCACATACTCTGATGCAAGAAGAGAGGTGAAAATTCTGAGTCTGGCACCTGTACACCTGGATAATTCACACTGATTGCAAGAAAACCTGTAAATCCTGCAGAATTGCATATAATGCTTTCAGTTATAAGAATGCAAGTGAGAATGCACTGCAAGCTTTAGAATTTTGTTGAATATGAACTGGCAGATAATTGGAGGTAAGTAGCAATACTTGTATTATCAGTTACAGGAGCAGAAAGACTAACTGGTTAATTTGTGTAGCATGCACAGAACACCTTTCCCTAGTGGCAACAGGGACCAGTTTTTGTTTACTTACTGAGAGTAACTGTGATCGTGGTACCATAGCCAGAGGTCTCACTGGGTGATTAAATCTTTTCCTTGGAGCTGTGTTGTAAGAATTTGGCAGAGCTGACAGGGGCCCAACTACTTTAAAGTCTTTCAGGTAACCAAACAGGAAATTTTATCAGGCCCCAGGGTCAAGGGTGGTAAGGATGCTGTGATAGTAACAGTGCTGGGAACAAGCTGCTCCCCCGACCCCCCCCCCCCCAAGTAAGCCGTGAAAATCAAAGGGACCAGCTTCTGCTATTCTGCTATGCTGTGCATACTGTACACTACCAGTTGAATATCAAAGCAGGACAGTGCACAGCTGTGATAAACCAAACAACATTTTTATTAGGAAGTTTAATCCTTGTTAAGGCTAGATATCTAAGTTGCAACTGTAAGTAACATCTTTTAGCATCCAAGTGAAAAGGCAGTCGTGAATGACTAGCAAGGTGTCATGTGTTGCTCTACTGAGGTTAACTCCTGGGCTGGAGAGGCCTGTCAGGACTCCCAGACATACTTTTCTAAAAGAAATATTGTATAGACAACTTTTCAAAGCCATCCATTTTTTTTAACGGTTGAACTAGATGATCTTCAAGGTCCTTTCCAACCTAGATGATTCTGTGATTTTAGGGGTCAAATCTGCCTTCCTTTCCAACATAGGTTGAGGTACTTGATTTGAGGAGTTGGGGAAATAAATAGTGAACAGACTGCATATCTGACTTTCTTTTTGAAAAAAAAAATCATCTCTGTATATACACACACTTTTATTTCATTTGTCCTCTGCTTTTCTACAGATAATTCCTGTAATGAGAGATAATGATGGGCTTTGAGAGTATATTTTCAGCCAAGAATGTGAGAGAAGTCAGCACCTTTTATAATAGCATGGAGTATTATTGTAAGATGTTTTCAATCAGATCAGCCAGTCAAGAACTAGTTAAAACTATTTTACTAGACCTTCTTCAACAAATACAAGTGTCAATAAAGTCCCTTTAAAGAGTGAAATTTCTGTAAATACTGAGAGACATAGAAATGAGCTATACAGCCATAGTGGATCAGATCATACACAGTGTATGGTGAAGGTCCTGGCTTGCACTCTCAGGTTCCATGGGATGGAGAGGGGAGTTGTGTAGTTGGTTGCTAAAGAAAGGAAAGAGTAAAAAGGCTGTAAGGATTTGTCACAGGCAGTACAGTGGAAAACAGTGATGAGGGGATGTTTTAATTCACTGTGACTGTTTTGAGCACCAAAACTACACTAGTATTGCAACATGGGCCTTGCTGAACCTGACCCAGCATGGTACTAACAAAGCTGTGCTGGTTGTGGAGGTTGTGTTTGCTAATATGCTATGCACTATATTATATGGGCATGCTGTCTTCTCTGAAGTAGCTTAGGGGATACCTTCCTGCAGTCTTTCCTTCCTACATGTGTTGGGACAATCAGCTATAAATATGACCTGAGACTTCATTGGGCTGTAGAAATAGCAAAAAGGCCAGATGTGTTTCAAGAAAGCAAGATTTTATGTGCATTATTTATTTAACTTACTCATATTGCAACTATATACTTCATATAATCAAGTTTATCCTTAAAAGGAACAAATCTGAAAGGGCTTCAGATAACTGCAGAGGTAATATTAGTTTAAGAATCTGGAAAGGTTTTGTAATATTTTCCTGAATAAGAAATCACCTTTTTGTTTCTCTTATTTTATTGGGATTTTGATGGGTGATAAAGCCATTGTTCTAAGGGTATGTGATATGGTCATGGGAAGCAGCTATATTTGAGTGGGCTGAACTGATGAAGTTTTTACTGTAAGAGAAAGAAGCTGAAATCTGACAGGTTGTGGTAACAACACAGTATTCTTTCTCTGGGGTAGGATCCTTCCTTGAAGCAATTTTTGTAACTCTTTGGTAGTTTCTGCAAGAGCAGCATCTAGAGTCTTGTGCTTGTAAGGATTTGGGAGGAAATCAGTCTGTAAATCATCTTTTTATGAAATTGGTCAACGTGATTAAAAGCCTCAAATACTGGTCATGTATAGTGTTGGCTGAAGTTTACACAATGGGATCAACAAATCGTAAAACTTCAGCTCTTTGGACTTAACACTTCCTATAGATACATAGATGCAACTGTGACTGAAGCCCATGAAGATGTAGTAATTAGCATGGGCTGTGCCCCATTGCACTTGCTCAGGTTATGGTAAGCAGAGATGCCCACTATCACACTTTGGCTTTATTGTCTTTTAAAACACACCAAAATTTGGACAAAACAAAATGCTCACTTTTTGTAAGGGGATTTGGTCTGCTCTGAAGGCTGCAGATACTGATTCTTACCCTTACAGAGTACAGAAGTCCAACTTTCTTACAGGGAAATAGCAAAAGGAAGGGAGGTTCTATATGAGACCTTTTCCAGTTTATGTCTGCCAGATATCTGTTGCACATACCTAGTGCAATAACAAAATAGTACAATATTTCCTCTAACCACCTGCAAGAATGATGGAATTACTTTAAGCAGGCAGAGCTACAATTGGCAAATTAGGTTTTTTATCGGTCTTTGAAATATGTCATGATAGCAGTTAAATCTTCATATTGCATCACAATTATCAGTGAAACACTAGATTTACAGACATATTTAAAACAACAAACTTGGACATGATGATATGTAAGCACACAATGCTGTAATCCGTGGCTATTATTAGAGACTTTGCAAAGCTTTAAACAGCTGGAAAGACTCTGCTTACATTAAATACCTGAGGTAATCCATGGCTGTATGAATTCCAATAACTGCACTGAATCTAGGTACTAAACTTTCCAATATGAATTATTTTTAAATATTATACTCTTAGATTTTGGACACCTGGGCATAGCCAGATGAGTCTGATAACCCAATCAACATTTTTTCCAAGTCAGTCCTAAAAGCTTATTTTCACACATGCTGAATAGCACCAGGAGCAAGACGGTCTTATTTTTGTCTTTTTTTTTTTTTTTTTTGGTCTCTTTTTCAACCCAGTGTTGCTGGGTTCAGCCCTCTTACCAGGTATGCTTTTTGCCAACTTGAGATCATGACTACATCTCTAGGCCATTCAACAGGTCCCTGCACTCCATGAGCTTCCAACAGGCCTGACATTTAAATCAGATAAAAAATACCCTTTGTGATAAGCAGGCAATCAGGACAGTGTCATTCCTATGGTTGAGTATGAGTTCAGAGAGGAATGGTATCTGTTTTGGTTGCCCAACTGTGAAAATTGTATCTTGTTTAGGATTTAAATCCAAACCAGCATATTAAATGTTAAAAGCCTTGATAACTGTGACAAAATAAAAAAATGTGGATTTATGTTTTCATGTGACTCTCATTGTAAGTGATAAACTATAAAGATTTTTTTTAGAAATTTCAAGCCAAACACATGTATAAAATCTCTCATTTTTGTGATTTTTTTAAAATCCTGTTTCCACAGTGCAAATCAGTTGCAAACCTGATTTAAATAATTAATTAAACAGAGTTTATGTCTTCCTTATGATACTGAAGGAAGAAGTCAGCATTGTTTGATGAATATATCTTTTAGTCATTGCATATTTTAGTTATGTAGGGAAGAAAATGCCAAGATCTGAAGGACGTGTAATGTTAGCATTTTTTCTTACTTCACTTACTATAACTAAGTATTCCAGTGCCATGAGCTCAGATGTCTTGAGTCAGGCCCCCAAAGAAGCCTTTAAATTCTAAGATCAAAAATATTCTTGGAGCAATTCTTTTGCACCATCTGTTTTTTGAATAGCAGTTTGGCTGCATATGAAAGCTTTTCTCTGTGGCCCTGAGGATTCAGAAATTTTTAAAGAAAGCTAAAAAGATTCTCCCGTGTTTACATGAACCTAGTATCTGGGACCCAAAAAGAAGTTTTATAAGACTAGTCATAACATTTCAGTAATACTAAAAATGTTAGTGGTCAGTATTTCTACTTGTAATTTTCAGAATGTCAATTTCTCATAGCAGTAGACAAGATTGAGAAGTAGTCTCAAGTTTTACTGCATTAGCAATATGGCCTGTGTTACTCCCTAACATTAATACAGAACTGTACCTGTAAAAATGTGTTAATGAAGTGTACTCATCATCAGTCTCCTTGAATGGAGAGATTAGGCTTTTAGAAAATATATTATTCCTTTCATACAGATTTGTTATGCTGTTAAAAAAAAAAATTGCTCATTTGTCTTCAATAAAAGTAAATTACTTCTCTGGATATCAGCAGCTTCTAATATGCTCCATGTAAACAGGTGAATAATCTTTTATCCTCAGCAAAAGAGTCAGTGAAGAAAAAATCAGTTACACACTTTCACAACAACCATAAAGGTATAAAATTAGTATAGACATTGCTATATAAGCTTCTGAAAAGTTAGTACTGAAAGATTCGATGGACTGGCCTCCTGGAAGGTCAGTATGATCTCTAAATTAGGGTCTTTCAAAAGTGGGAAGCACGGGGGTGAGTATATGGGTTATAGGTGTAGTAAATGACTTCACATCCAAATTTAAGTCAGTTCTTCAGTAAGGCTGTGACCCATAAACTGCTGTTTTATATCTATAGCATTAATATCGGTTTACATCTCTGGAGATTAATAGCTCTACAATTACCTGAAATAACCATGGCAACAGAGTAAATTTTCACTGGGCACCAGTTGCTCACTAATGGTTGCTGTAATTACAAAGAAACAAGATAATAAAACCCCAGGAATTATTTGTTATCCTTTGACTTCAATACATTAATTAATACCATGCGGAGTTGAAAGACTCGGGAATCTCAATCATTTTTTCCTTGCTGCAGCACATCAGACTTCTCAGTAACTGCTCTGTAGTCTGCCCCCTTTTTTCGGCACAAGGTAATACTTTAATGAATAACGTGGTATTTGTTGTGAATTGTATTAGACTGTTTTGCATTCTAGAAACATCAAACAATAAGACATGACAAGGTCATGAGACTGAAATAACATTACCTTGGATACTTTGGAAAATCTAAAGCTGTGATTCAGACAGGGACATCTCTGCTTGATGCCTCTCTCCAAATTTTTTGTGATAATTGAAGCGTGACCTGAAACTCTGTGTGTGCGTATGTGTGCATGGGTGTGTGAGTTAGTTTGTTTTCGATGTAGACTGTACAAAAGAAATCTAGCTGCAAGATGAGTTATGGATATTTAACAGTTCTTCTTTGGAGCTGTGTCCTCTCTAAACATCAGAGTTTGAGCCCCAGCTGAAGAACTGGAAGGAAGGCCATTTGTGATCCCTGTCAACTGATAGAAATCAGTACTAGGAAATTCCCTGCTATACTTTTAACCTGTTTAATTATTTTAATTATCACACAGCTTATTGCATTCAGGAAACAACAAGAAATAGCTTAATGTCAAATAAGATCTTGTTCAGCAAGATGAACTAGCTTCGTGGATGACTGATACAGAAGGAAAATGTTAGATGGAATTGGGTTAGATAGAGAAGAAAATGACATTTATGTTTCAGGTGTCTGTTAACTAAATGTTGATGGACTAATGCTGTGTCATAATGACAATCCCAGTGGGACAGAGTTAAGGATGCAGATTTGTCTTGTTTGAGAAATCTTAAATTATCTGTGTGATTTCAGAACATCCTCATAGTTCATGGCTTTTGGCTGGGGGTTTCTATGTTGGGGGTTTTTTTTGGTAAATCAACTACACTTTGTATAAGCCTTAGATGGGAAACTGTTTAGTTCCTTAATTTTCTTTGTAATCCATTATTTCAACTATGATTATATATAATTTCTGGAAAAAGAATGAAGGCTTAGACAGGAAATACCACAATCATTACATGTCAGTATTAACATGATGAATCACATTTTGGTATTTGAGAACTGTGACCATTGTCTAAGAGAGTGACTCTTACCCTTCCCCTGATTCCAACCTTCCTCTTTATATTTAAAAATATCATGGTGAGAAAGAAGCTGGTGACAGAAGCTGTGTCAAAAGCCAGCCACCAGCTTCAGTACAGGTAGTATCCTTAGTGCAGAGTAACTCCATGTAAAGCCCTACTTTGCTGAACAGAGAGATCATCAGGTGAAGACTTCAAGAGAAGAGCCTGGAGATGGAGGAGCAGATTCATAACTAAAAGCTCTGCTGGAATTGGGACAGAATTCCCTGTACTGGGGATGATGCCTGTGAGCAGGACCATTTATCCCCTTTCCCATTTTGATGCCATTTTAACAATTACTCTGAAGATGGTAGTTACCTTTCCTCACCAGGATGCTGCCTTGCTCCCCAGGCAGCTATCGTCTCTGGCAAATCACTTTTATTTGTCTCCCATCAGCCTCAGGAATCCATTAGTACAGAAGACCTGCTTGAGAAGCTGAACAAACTCCCAAAGCTTCTGTCCAACAGCAGCTGGAAGTATAGATGGCTCTTTAGATACTCCCTTTTTCTGTAGACATCCCTTGCAGTTTAACTAGTTCCTGAACATCACAGTCTCTGTGTTGATTCCTGTAGTAATGTGTGGCTCTCTTTGATCCACTTCCTTATGTGACCCCCACCTCCGTTTGGTCAGGGTGTTCACTGAGCTCCACATCTCCTTTCTCTCCCATGGTTCAGTATCAGAGGTATTGTTCTGGAGTGAAAAGGGAAGAAATCTTTCTTTCTGAGACAGTACAGGCACTTATGAGTTACTGATATTTACTAAATTTGTTTTGTTATCTGAAGCATTTTATCTTAGTGTCTTTTGACTTCTGAAGTCCATAGAAGTGTGAATGTGTCTGCTTGGCATGTTTTCATCCTGGCCTAAAGTAAATGTTCAGACTGGAGTCTGAAGTGGGAGAGGTGTAACTCATCTCTGCCTTCCCATATTCAGTAAGTGCAAGCTGATGAGAAAAATCTGGTGTCATCTGAAAGACGCTCTGTCAATTGTCAGCTTGATAGGCTCTTATCTGAAAAGTTTCAGAGTGACAAAAGTGAGATACAGAGTAGAAACTAAGCTGCAAGAATACATTTTAGTAGAACTGAGCAGAATTGCTTATGCCAGATGAAATAAGCTAATTACCAAAGCAAAAAAGGAGGAGCCTTATAAAACCAAAATTTCAGATGAAACTTTGGCCAGAACTCTTTGAAAGATTAAAATAATAGAGAGAGAGAAAAAAAGAATATTTATACTTGTATCTGTTGTAATAGGACCACTGCTGTAGAATGATGTATGAACATTAATCTAGGAAGGGAACAGGTTTTTTTCCTCATATAATGCACATTGTCCTAGGTAGGACCTACCTAGATAGGACCCGATGAACAAGGCAAGTGGTCCCAGTGGAAATACTGTGTATTCAGTGACAGTGATTAATAGTGCTGAAATAAGTACATCTTTCTGGGACTAGTAAAACAAAACAGAAAAAAAACTAAGGGAGGGAGGGATGAAGCGCCACACCATCCTCCCCAAATAACGTCACAAAGCAGGAAAATTGGAAAAGATAGAATAAGGAGGATTCTCAGTATCTCATGAACTGTTGGAAACTGGCTGCTGCTGAAGATAGATGCAGGCAGGGTGCACCCAAGCTCTCGTGACATATAGTCCTCACATATGTCTTGGTGTGTCCTTCTTGTATACCCTCAGAGGAGCTGATGGCCAGATTTATGGTCAGGCGGGAATTGGTCTATGCTTCCTTGGAAGAAATTAATTAGAGTTTTAGGTAACATAAAACTGCCAATGCAGAAGTTCTTGGACACTCCTGGATGTCCTCAATCTCTCCTGATACCTTCCAATAGCGCTATATAGCTACAGCTTCTTGGAAAAGACTTTTTTGCCCATAAAATCATGAGAATGACATGAATAAATAATATGAATAAATGATATGAAGACCCTTTTAAACTGGACATCTATTTTATGGTTGTGTTGCTGGGGACTGAAAGTGATTGTGATTCTGTAGAGAAATGCACATCTACTTGAAGTGTATTCATTTTATCAATACTGAAATAAGTGACTTGCAGTTATATTTGTGGTAAAGATTCCTCACACTTTCACTCCCACTTCGCAGAATATGTGTCAGCTACCTCATTTTCTTTTTTATCTTGTGGAAAATCGTAACTATGAACTTTTCTCAGAAGTATTACAGGAAATATGTTTGCTATTACTGGTGCTTCAAAATAAATTTAAAAAGAAAAAATACCCAACACAACATTTTTTAAAAATATGAACATATGAACATATACTTGATCATTAAAATTAACATTTTCCACCCAAGAACATTTGATGCTATGTAGCCTATATCATGCAAACAAAACTTTATGCATTTATTTACATTTGTATAGTTGTTACCCAAAAAACTTAACCACCCTCTTATAACTTCCTCTTCCAGTACAAGCTGTTAGCTTGTACTAGATAATGTCATACCACCTTGCTACTATTTTAGTATGTTACTAGAGTAGTAATTATCTTGCAGTTGAATTTTTTGTCAAGTGTTGATTTTTAAGGGACTGAGTTATGTGTCCCCATTGCACACAATATCCATTCCTAGAGCCTGTTGGCTTTTTTTTTTTTTGACTTACTAGGTTCTTCAGCTGCAGAACTGAACGTCTTCTCTGGCACACAGTGTATGGTGTGGATTTTAAGATGAAACCTGTCTCTATGGATTTTCTGAGTACAGAATAAAACCAGGCTGGATTCTTCCAAGTATGCTGGTAGCACTGGGCTTTTTGGCTACATATAGGGAATGGCAAGCTTTTTCTCTCACTCTCTGCCTCCTCTCTTTCCCCCCAATCCCTCTCCCTGTCTACTCTGATGTCATGTGTGGACAGGGCTGTCCCTTTCCCAGAGGTGAAAGGAACAAAGCTAAGGTGTCAGGGAAGGTCTGAAGGGGATTGTTTTCTGTTCCTCAGTAGTTCCTACCCCATCAGAACCTCCTTCTTCACACTTCTTTCCTAGGACTGATGCATGTTTCTGCCAGTGCCACAGTGCTAATGCCTGCCTTGCTTTAGCACCTACCTGTGAAGAAGCTCATTTACTTTTCGTACCTCTCCCAGTTAACCCTGAAGTAGGTAGGGAAAGTCATTCACATAGCATTGTCCCACCTCTGGGAGGAGAGGTGAAGGTAGAGGCATAGTCTCACTGTGCAGAGAACGGAACAGTGCAGGCTGGAAAATATAAAACTGCCTTCACAATATATGTCACCATAGCAGAATGGGTGTCTAGCAATTTTAATTCTCTATCTGGCAAAATGTGAAGTTTAATCCATGATGCGGTTGTTTTACAGGTATACTTATTGTCTGTTAGTGGACTCAAGGTGCTGTTAAGAGAGGAGCTAAAGTTCTGTCTTTTTATATTCTGGAGCAAGTATTGCTTGTTAGAGGATATGAACTAGAATTTCACCAGTGTAGTATGTTTGCTGAGTGGCCAATAGCAGGTGCTTGGGGAGACAATGTAGAGAACAAAGAAAATGTAGAAGATTTTTCATTTGTATAAACTTCTTGCAATTAGTAGCTGAAGGACTGCATGAACCAGAATTGCATCTAGATCATGGCTTTTAATAACCACTGATACTAATGAATGATGGGGCAAATTGCTTTTTAATATACCTCTACTGTTGGCTCCAACAGCTCAGTTTCATCTTCAAATCTTACTCATTTTAAGGTAAGTTTTATGAGACATCGTGTCTCTGTGCTTGCTGTGGCAAGAAGTTCTAATACATTCTGGATGGAAAAAAGTACTACTTGTTATTTGTTATTTTAAATATCATGTGCTCATGTTATCCACCCTGACTGATGTTCTCATGCAGGAGTGGAATGAACTGTTCCTTTCACAGAAGTACACATTCCTAATCATTCACTGTGCTGAGGACGAACACATCAAATAAATTATACCCATCTCTGCATTATCACAACTAAAGTTCTTGTCCATCAGCTTCAATAATATAAAGTTGTACTGCCAGACCTGGAATTGATTTATATCAGTTTATTTTAGTACCAAATTCTTTACTTTCTCTATGAGCCTTGTTGTGGGTACCACCATAATTTATATCACATATGCCCCAAATCTGTAGATAATTAATTTCCTGTAGCACTCCCAGTTTCTCTTTGGTTCTCTTTTGTGCATTCATACATGAACAACCAGAATCTGCCCTGTGGTAAGTAAGATAAATTGCCTAAATATGTGCATCGAATGCCATTTCAGATACTTGAGGGTATCCATCTGGCCTCCAGCTGCTGCCTTGGAAAGGCACAGGTTCTCTGTCATATGCATATTCTGCATATCTGTGCGAATGTCTCCCATATTTTAGGATATCTAAAACATTGATAAGAACCTGTGTTTACAGCAACTGGATGCAATCTTGTTTTATTGTCCTAATCTTGAACTGAGACATTTAAGGTAATCATAAAGAGAAGTCTTTTCAGATTTTGAATAGGTGTAAGACAATAATAATTTGTTATTTTAGTAACCACACTGCTCATTGTTTGAAAATGTCTGCAGTATGGGGATTGAGCAGATAATGGCTTCATTTATCACAAACTTTACATAGTTTGATACAGTATGTACTCCTCTGTCTGCCTTTTGTTAATTCTGATTAGTTGTTTATAATTCTCTTGTATTTTTTTTCAAGTATTAAATGTTTTAACAGCTTGCATTTACTCTTTGCATTGATTCGATTTCAACCTATTTAATTTGTCTAATTGAAATACTTATCAGTGACAAATTTCTTGTCTCATTTTAGAAATGCATTCTTATTCTCAGAGAACTCTCAGTTCAAATGGTTACTCTTTCTCTTTCCACTTTACTGAGAACAATTTAATTCATGTACACCTCTGTAGTACTTTTTCCTTTTAGTAGCTAATTAAAATGAAATGCTAATTAAAAAAAGAAATCTGAACCCCCAACTCTAGCACTTGGAAATAATTGTATAAATTAATGAAATAAGGGTTGATCCTATAAACCTGGGGAGGCTTCCAGTATAGCCAAATTTGAACAGATGGTGCATTCTGTAGTTTTTGATACACAACAGTTAACTGTATTATAGTGTACAATAAACTGTTTGACTTCCATTCACCTAAATATACCCTTGAATCCATGCAGACTGCATTAGGATTTGTAATAGATAAAACAGCCTATGTGGAGCATCTCAAAGGATGAAGACAGCCTAAGTAATTTTCATTTCAGTTTAAAAAATGAAATTAATATCAAGCCACTAAAATCTGGTGAAATAACAGATTTGTATCTGATAGCAAGCTTTGTAATGAAATCAGCTCCACTAGAGTTGGAATATTCTGTAAATGGCAGTTGTGAGACTCATCAGCACAACCCCTTTTCCACACTTTTGTCAAGGCATTGAAGTAGCTGTGCCTCATACTAAATAAATATTTATTGAAGGTTTTCATATAATAAAAATCCAAGGTTGCTGTTTTAATTTATCAGATTTATTTTTTTTAAATAAGGCTCACCATTATTCTTAATTTAGGAACTGTTACAGATTAGTCACTTTAATATGCAGTTGGCCACTACTACACGTGAACTTGTGGTGTTCCAGTCATTCCACTTTTCCACTACCTGAGATGTAAAGAGAACAACTTCACTGAATGGTATCTGGGCAAGTGTACTTTATAACCTCACAGGGAACTGAGATTACAGTTTGCACTAAGAGCAGGGATGTTTTAGACTGATGTGAAATGTAACTTGATAAAGTAGGAACATGCAGGATAAGGTAGTTGCTGAGCAGCATCTTAAGAATATAAAGGTACATGTTTAAGAATTTCTTCAGAAGAATGTGAATTTTCAAGTTCAGTGCACAAAGGACCTGTCATAAAACAGTTGTTTATCAGAAAGAGTCCTCCTTGACATCAGTGTAAGGCATTAAAAATTCAAAAGGATCCATTACATCCTTGATTCTGAATTAAATGCCTCATGCATTTTATTTTTTTTCTTCTCTAAATAACATTTCTGGCTAGTTTAAGATGTATTTTGAAAGGCTTATAAACAGCTGAGGTCACAGACACATTGCTTCTGTAATGTTTAGCTAATGTGCTAGTTTAACACCCAGAGTTGTTTAATGCTGCTGGCTGTAAACTGGGAAGGAGGAGGGAGAATGTCTTTCAGTACCAGATTATTGCTTTATATCTACAATAAGTAAATGTGTCCTTAGGCTTAATAAAATGTAACATTGTTTTATATCATGATTATGGATTGTCTTCAAAAAAATGGTAATAGAACTATTCTACAAAGCATCCTTCTATAGGGTTTATAGAAGATTATTTATTTAGGCTGATTTTGGAGTGATTTTGAAGTGGGATCTATTTATCCACCATTCATTGTTTCAAAAAATCTAAGGGACTTGGAATGCAACACAGCAAAGACTGAAGCTTTTAGGTGACCACATCATACTTACAGCTGTTAAAAGGATGTCCAGTAGTAGACAAATGTTTATGACTTGAAAACTCAGGACACCAGTTGAGGTGCACAATCCAGTATTTCTTTCTCTGTATTTTGAACCACATCATTGGACGTAGCCACAGCTCTGCTGTCAGGACAATGTAATTGCTTCATGCTGTGATGTCTTTGAAGGAGTAGAAGAGTGGATGGAGCTCTGTCTCCATGTGTTTCTAACTGTATCTTCTCTTTGTTCCCTTTTGGTTAAGTAGTAAAGAGAAATGATGCTTTCACTAACAGTTAGTATAACTAACTGTTATACTAACAATGAGACTGAACTGCTGGTGTTTCCTTTACAGAATGAGGACATTAAATGAGTTGTATTTCCCTATTTTGGTTTACCTTTTTAACTGCAAAAGAGTGTGATTTCAAAACAAGTCTGTAAACCTTTTGAACAATGCTTCATTGTGAAATTTGAAATTTTCCTTCCACTTATCAGTCTACAGTTATAAATCAGAAAAAAAATAAAAAAGGCTTTCTAAAAGTATTCTGGAATTGCTCAGCAAAGAGATAGACTTCAGAAACAGATCTCAAAATAAGTTATTAACTATGTTTATATATTAAAAAAAGAGATTAAAAAAAGGGTTAGCACACGTGATTATCCACAGTTAGCCAGACTTATTAGTTATTCTTGGAATTCTACCATATACTTCTGTTTTAGGCATCCAAAATATATCAAAAATTTAGTTAGTATAGTGACAGATTGAATACAATTACCTGAGTCAATCATGGGTTAAAATTATGCATGGCAACATAACCACACAGAGAATAAAATGTGAAAAGGCCCAAAGGCGCGGTTCCCTCACTGCTCTTTAACTACCTTGTTAAATGATTGTTGACAAATGATGACAAAAAAAATTAAATTAGTGAAATTATTTAAAGAAATGTGGGCTGCTTTGTATTATCTGAGGTGTTCTACAATAGCATTACAGGGATATTTTTCCTAAGCAAAAGTAACATTTTTCCTATGATGATGCCCAATAAATGTGGTTCCCGGATGAGTATATACAAGTTCATTCTCTAAGACAAATACTCTATCCAAGAACTATTCAGTGTGATTTCCACAAATCTTTTTATCTAATCTGGAATTTATATAACCTGGGCTCACTACCCCAGGTCAGTGTTGTACTCTGTATTACTTTCTCTCCACAGTGTGTTGCATTTAGATTTAGCAGTCAGTCCTCAATGACCGTTAAGTGGAGCAATTAAACACTTAATGTCTTAAACTAGAACTAATATGTAATTCCCTGTAATGATACATTATGAGCATATGTGGCAGTACAGTAGCAAATATCGAGTGCTCAGTTCTGCATATCTGGTTGTCAAAAAAAGAGGCACTTGGACAACTCGGTGGCATTTGTTAGTGTTACATACCAAATCTAGACGTGCCTCCACCTATGCTATTAGTTATGATCAGCTACAGTGTTTCTTCACGTGGTTTAATTATCTGGTCTCTATGAAGTGTTAATCAGTTTTTCCGCAGAAGTATTCACTTTAATTTGATGGACTATCCAACAAAGTACATTTTCTTAGAAAATCTTTTCATTTTGTGGACTTTCCATTCTCAGATGAATGGTTCATCCAGATCATCCACCAGGGTATATTTTTCTTCAGATGAAATTAACGTTTTTTAAGAACACTAATTAACCATTGGTGATTTGTTTATAGACTGAGGCCTTTAGTTCCGTTCTACCCTTACACCTTCAAGGCTTCTGCTACCATCTTGCATTCATAATTTTGGGAACTTGGTAAAATCCCCAGTTTTTCTTCAAATGTCTTTAAGCTTTGCTTTCCTGGTTATGTAGCTAATGATTTCTTAGCACAATCCAGCCATGCATACTTCCTTGTTTTTGGTTCATTAAATGTTTTATTTCACAAAGCAACAAGGAACTAAAAGACATATATAAGTCATAAGACATAAGACATAGATGAAAATAATGGTCTGGTACTTCTTGAGAACAGTATCTACTGGTTATGGCAGCATTGCTAGAGTATAATCAAATTTACTTCACAGCAGGCACTGTGACTGTTACTGTACTTTGTAAAATCTGCTATTCAGCATAGGAGTAGTGAGTTCTTCCCATTGTCTGGGGGTCTGAATCTTCTGTGATTTATTCCATCTTTTAACAAACTTAATTTTATTAACTCATGAGAGGTTGTTTTAAATTCTGCCATATGAGAAAGATCTTGTTCCACTTACTTGGAGTGACAGCTGAATTCAGCAGGATGCTATGTCCCTATCAACTGAGGTGCACAGCATGAGATGCTATTATGCTCTAGTTGAGAACACCACTACATCAAAGAGAAAGATGATTCTGCCCTGTACTATAGTCTGTCTCTTTGTACATGATATCTCTAAAACCAGCAATAGATCATAAACTCACATGTTACTGCTGAGCATAAGAACATCTGAAGTTCCCATTGGTCTTAAGGGATACAAAGGACATTTTGTATCTATTGGTAAAAAATAACTGTTCTTTCCATGAGCTCTTCAAATGTTGACAAGTAAAAAAGATGAATTCCATCATTACTTGAGAATAATAATTTGGAGGTTACCTCCACACTTACATATCAACAACAGCTGAGTATGTGTTTATTGGGTGGAAGAAATTTATTGGATCAACTTGCTACTTGAGCAGTGAAGAAAAATTTCGTTGCTTGGAAAATTGTAGACTGGGGTTTTTCTTGCCCTTCATTCCGTCAAATGAATTGGGAGCAAAGCACAAAGAACTTTGCAAAATTTTGTGTTGAGTCTCTTGTATCTTCATGGGGTCTTAAGTCTTTATCACACATAATTTTTTGATACTCCTCTTCCATGGTTGCTCACATCTAATTTTTTCAGCCAGAGTTTTGCTGGCAGAACTGTGAAATTGGCCCAGTAGTTAATGTGCCGCTTGTCACTCTCAAAGCACTGTTTATTTCACTGGATATCAGTTTTGTATGAAACCTGATATACAAAAGAACACAATACTTTATGTGAGACAGACAGGCATACAAGAAGAGGTATTTCTGCTGAAATTCTGTGGTATGTAGCTTGCCGTTCCCACTTCTACTGGCTAGCTTCTGCTTGATATGTACCCAGAATTTCAAGCTTTGTTTTGCATTCTCTGGGAACCACTCACAGTGGACTTAGTGCCTCTAGGTGCTGCATTAACAAGTCTTATTACTGTAGGAATTTACTATGAACTGGATATTCTGCTTTTCTTGGTTGTTCATGCAGAGAAACGTGAAAACACTAGGGGTGGGTTTTGTGGTGGTTTGGGTTTTTTCCACAGTAAAGATAGATTTCATTCTCCCTTCACTGAAATAGAACTTTAACACACTTGAATTTGTCTTCAGTGGACCTCAACTATAAATATGATTCACCTATACATATGAATTTGGGATATGGGTGAAAATTACATTCTTTGTGTAGTTTTTGAAAAGTCTCTGTAGCAGTGCAGATCCTTGATGTCACCTTGAGGGAATTCATCAAAATGTGTTCTAATTTGGCTGGCCTGGTTGCCAAGGTAGACATGTGGTTTTCAATCTTTGAACATTTTGTTGATCGAAGTAAAAACAGCGTGTCAATTTGTAACTTTTGACAGCTTCAGCAACAGCCCTTTCTGTCAGGCAGTGTCATGTATAGAGGAGAGACCAACAAGCACAGCTGCTATCCTTAATTTATTTTGATAAAACACTTTTACACAGGTGGTCAGTGCTAGAAACTGATCACATTAACTGTGACCAGATTTAGACACTTGTATCTCAAGGTCTTTTATGAGTGTTGGGTCCTAAATTGATGATATTAATTTCATTTTCATACTTAACAGGGAAATTTATGAAGTTCATTACAAGATTGCTATTTTGTGCCTACTGCACTGTATTCACAGTGAAACTGTGCCCTTTTGCAAGTCAAAAGGAATTTCTCCATTTCTGTTTTATCACAGAAATGCCTAATGTTCTGTATTATACACACACAAAAAACCAACCAACCAACCAACCAACCAAAGAGATTGCAAACGATTGTCTTTTTAAATTGTTTTAATTAACTCATAGATAAGAGTAAATTTTGTGATGATGATAACAGACATTTTCTCTTTGTGAGGTTTTTGGATTTGTTACCATACTAGCTTTGCATTACAAAGAACTTGCTCAAGCTCTAATTAGTATTTTCCCTCCAAAATATATTTTCTGGAAAATTACCTTAAAGGTATTTAACCCAATTCCTTTTCAATTTTTTTCAGGGAGTGCTGGAACACCTGTTATCTTCAATGAAAATGGAGATGCTCCTGGACGTTATGACATTTTTCAGTATCAAATAACCAACAAGAGTACAGAATACAAAGTAATTGGACAGTGGACTAACCAACTTCATCTAAATGTAAGTACTAATTTGATTATGATGCTGACATTGGAGAATACTCATTTGAGTATTACATTATTTCAAAACACTTAGAAAATGTTGATGATTTATTCTCTGTCAGTTGGCAGAAGAAAGCTCTTGCATTATCTTATTGAGAAGACAGTGAATGATAGCACAATAACCCGAACCAAATTCTTTATATTTTAAAGTATGTTGGGTTGTGTATTTACCTGTTCCTCTAAATAATATTTTAGAATCATTATTTATCTGATATTCCTCAGACTGATTATTAAGTTAGGCAGGGAAATAGTAACTCATCCTTCAAAAGAGGGTGTCAGACAAAATAATAGGTACATAGATATTGCCCAGGTATTTCAAATAATACAAGGGGATGGAAATATATTTAGTAAAACAGAAGTTTGGATTCTAACCACTTCTGATTTCCTTGAAACACTGGGATGATGAGCTACTGTAATAAAAATATTTCTTGAATTTAAAGGGAGAATTTGAAGTTTTTCTATATAGTTAACTAGGATTAGTATAGTCCTAGTAATTAAGTAATACATTATTACTTAATAGCAGAAGAAACAAAAGACACAACTTACCCATTCTTAGGAGGTGTTTCGAATTGCTGCCTTAATATGTTCTGCAAGTTTTGTGGTAGTTAAGACCCACCTGTGTATGGAATTATCTTTGTTTTGAAAATCACCATCCCAGTAAGATTCAGAGAAGGTAATATGCAATATTTGTATGACAGCTAAGCATCAGCAACAGCTGTAACTTGAGAAGTTTCTGGGTCCAAGGCACTTTTTTCTGTCAGAAGATGGCTCCATGTGAGGAGAGTTACAATGACGAGAAAAGCAAAATGAAGTTAACCTGCTTCCTTGTTAGCTGTGCAGTGTTTACAGAGCTTATGTGAGGTATGTTTGTCATTTGGGTAGCTCTGCAAATGTGAAATTTCAAGTTTTGTTTTGCTAAGGGCTGATGAGAAGGGCAACAGTGTGAATTGATGACTCGATTCACCAAAGGGAGTTTATGCAGTGACTTTAATCAAATGATAAAAAACAGGTTTCAACCATCTCTAGTTTTCCATGTGAGAGGTTCCTGAAGAAGAGTAACAAAGACAGTGTAGTAAATATTTACAAATGATTCTCCTGTTGAGACTATTTTGCAATAATTATCTGAGTGCTACCCACAGTAAAACATATGATGGTTCCCCATTTTCAGCCACAGCTGTTAAACTGCTTTATCATATCTACCATTGAGTATCTATATCTACTTGGCAAGGACTCATTTATTTAATTCTTCTGCCCAAATAGAAAAAACCCTACCAACAGAAACTGTGTGTAGCAGATTGTGTGGCAGTGTTATCTCCCTCCGCTAACCTGATATCTGTCTGTTGAAAGCCATGAAAGGGAAAAAAAATGGTTAAACAAGTTTAAAGATTAATACTAATTTATGGAAAACACTAGAGTTAGACCCTTATCATAACTATTATGGCATACATTCCAGATCTTCATAATTGCTACACTTTTCTGAAAAGTTAGTGTTTATTAAGTGAACTATAGAACTGATACATACATCTTGCACAATTGTTAGTACTAACAGCAGTTACATAGTAGTAGCTAAAAGCTACCTTAAAATTTGCTTCAATTTTAATTCCATTCCATTCTGTCTTTTTTTATCCCCCCTAGACTGCTGAATTTTTCATTAAGCCTGTAGCTTTTCAGTCCCATTATTTCTGCTGAGGTATGTGTACTCCAGGGAGTTCTATGAAATATGATTACATCAGCTGCTACCCAGACTACCGAAACCACACCATGCACACAACCACATTGACCACAAAGCTAACAGGAAAGGATTCATCTAAGGACGCCCCTTGTTAACTCTCATTAAGAATGGATGTGTTAGGATGTTCTTTGCCTCTCTTTTTTTGTCTCTTTTTTCACCTCCATGACCTCACATGCTGGATACAACTGGTTGTCCAAATTTGCGGGCAAGCTAGTGTGTGGAGTCATGAAGATGCGAATGGGCCAGCACATGTCATTGCAGTGGGTGTTTCTGCTCCCAGCCTCGTGCCATGGCCCCACTTTTGTCCCACCATCCCCTGCTCTGCTGCACACCCCCTGCTCACATGGACCAGGGTGTGGGCAGGCACACAGGGCTCAGTCCCATCCTGCACAGTGCAACTGGATTGATTCAGCAAGGAGATGTTTCTCTCCCAACCTTTCACTCCTGATCTTTTTCTAAACCCTGGAAGATTTCTAAAGGGATGACTGGGCTTTATTTCTTAAAGTTTGTCGGGGCTTGAAATGCTGGATGTCGGTCTCCAATGGTGTCTTCAGACTCTGGTACAGTAACAATGAAGAAAGAAGTCATAATAGGGGTGGTACAGTTCATTTCCATCTATATCTATATTCACCAAACTTAGTATGTGTTGATGGTAGTTATGCCACATGATGAACTGCTGTGGCAAAGCTGTTGCCTCTTCTCACTAGACAAAATGTACTAAAACCAAGTAATATTTGTGAATGATTGTCAATACTCCAAATCATCATATTGCAAATTAGGTAGTGCTTTTGATTCCCAATGAATCAGAGGGAACATAGTGTATGTTTACATTGGTTTTAGTGAAAACATCTATATTATTGAAGGCAAAGCAGTATTAAGATGGTGGAGCACTTTTTAGCTTGCTGTTCTATAAAAGAGATGCTTTTAAAATATAATACTTCTCCCACTGCATCCTTCTTTCTCCTGCAGTTTCCTCTTAATGAAGACACATGTAATTATGATTTTCTGTGAGCTAGATATCCTTTATAGATACTTCGACTGCTGTTTTTACAGATATTTTTTCCTCAAATTGTGTGGTAACATGTTGTACCTATGATGTGTTTATGATTGTGTTAATCTATACAGCTGATACTGTGCTTCATAAAATTTATAGCTTTTATTCATCTCTTTATTTTCTATGACAGAAAAATGAATCATGAAAGTTCCAGGCTTGTAGAACAGTTCAACCTTTGGAACAATTAATGTAACTACGATTAGAACATGACTTGCATCTAAATAACTGAATCAAAAGGTTTCCTTTTTTCTTGATGATTTTTTTTTGTTATTTAATTTTCATTTTTGTTTTTCTTTTCCTTAAGATGCTCTTTGATATTTTCTTTGTCAGGTTTTGGCTGCGGGTTTCTGTTGTGTGGGCTATGGCTCCTTACCTGGTGGCTAGCCCTGGTCCTGTCTCTGACCCTGACCCTCAGGATTCAGGATTCCTCTGCTGGTGTCTTCGGTTCCTCAAAGTTTTCACTGACTCTGCAGGGTCCTTGTGGTCAAGCTTCAGACTTCTTCCTTTCCTGGTGCAGTGCTGGCTTTCTCTTTGGACAGAAAGTGCTGACTCTTGCTAGATAAAGATTGTATCATGCTCCCTACAGGGCTCTGTCAGCAGGCTTCACCAGCTGCAGAGGCCCTCTGGCTGCAATGTTGGTTTCTCCCTGTAGTCCTCAGTAACATTAACGCACTCTTTCAGGCAGACTAACCTTTCAGATTTCCTCTGAAGCAGCTATTGCTTCCAGATGTAGGAACTTCATGATTACTGATCAGAACTACTCTTGTGATTCTTACAAACCAAACACGTGTGACAATGCTGAGAGATACAGTATAGAAGTTAAACGAAAAAAGAATAATGAACTTAAAAATTTTAATTTTTGTGTGATTTTTGAGTCTGAATAAGGTATCTTAATCTTTCACAGATACAAGGACACTCTGGAAGCATATATTTAGAAACATCAAACTATAATCTCAAGGAATCTTATTCTTTTATACATTTATAATATATATACAATTATATATATGTGAAGCTCAAGGGCAGCCTTGGCTGCAGTGACTATGAAAGGAGTTCAAGATCCTTAGGGCAGCAAGGAGGGTGCACAGCAAGCTCGCTACCCCGGACTTCATGAGAACAGACTTTGATCTCTTCAGGGATCTGCTTGGTAGAATACCATGGGATAAAACTCTGGAGGGAGGAGGGGGCCCAAGAAAGCTGGTTAATATTCAAGGATAACCTCTTCCAAGCTCAGGAGTCATGCATCCCAACAAAGAAGGCAGGTCAGAATACCAGGAGGCCTGCATGGATGAACAAGGAGCTTGTGGACAAGCTCAGTCATAAAAAGGAAGCCTACAGAGGGTGAAACAAAGACAGGTAGCCTGGGAGGAATACAGATAAACTGTCCGAGCAGTCGCCAAAGCCTTGATAGAATTAAATCTGTCCAGGGATGTCAAGAGCAACAAGAAAAACTTCTATAGGTGCGTCAGTGATAAAAGAAAGACTAGGGAAAATGTGGGCCCTCTCTGGAGGGAAATGGGAGACTTGGTTACCTGGGATATGGAGAAGGCTGAGGTACTCAATGAAATTTTAGCTTCAGTCTTCACTGGCAAGTACTTCAGCCACACCACCCAAGTTGCGGAACACAATGGCAGGGACTTGGAGAAGGACGAACTGCCCACTGTAGGAGAAGATCAGGTTCAAGACCTAAGGAACCTGAAGGTGTGCAAGTCCATGGGTCCTGATGAGTAGCATCCACGGGTCCTGATGAGTAGCATCCACAGGTCCTGAGGGAACTGGCGAGTGAAGTGGCTAAGCCACTATCCATCATATTTGAGAAGTCATGACAGTCTGGTGAAGTTCCCACCCACTGGAAAAGGGGAAACATAACCCCCATTTTTAAAAAGGTAAATAAAGAGGACCCAGGGAATTACAGGCCAGTCAGTCTTACCTCTGTGCCCAGCAAGATCATGGAGCGTATCCTCCTGGAAACTGTGCTAGGGCACATGGAAAATAAGGAGATCACTGGTGACAACCAACATGGCTTCACTAAAGGCAAATCATGCCTGACAAATTTGGTGGCCTTCTATGATGGGGTTACAGCACTGGTCAATAAGGGAACAGCAAGTGACGTCACCTACCTGGACTTGTGCAAAGCATTTGACACTGTCCCACATGACATCCTTGTCTCTATTTTGGAGACACATGGATTTGACAGATGGACCACTCGGTGGATAAGGAATTGACTGGATCATCGAGCTCAAAATAATTGCAGTCAACAGTTTGATGTCCAAGTGGAGAGCAGTGATGAGTGGAATTCCTCAGGGGTTGGTGTTGGGACCGGTGCTGTTCAACATCTTTGTTGGCGACATGAGTGCACCCTTAGCATGTTTGAGGACAACACCAAACTATGTGGTGCAGTTGACATGCTGGAGGGAAGGGATGCCATCCAGAGGGACCTTGGCAAGCTTGAGAGATGGGCCCATGCAAACCTCATGAAGTTCAACAAGGCCAAGTGCAGTGTCCTGCAGATGAGTTGAGGCAATCCCATGCACAAATACAGTCTGGGCAATGAGTGGATTGAGAGCAGCCCTGCAGAGAAGGACTTCGGAGTAGTAGTGGATGGAAAACTGACCATGAGCCAGCAATGTGTGCTCTCAGCCCAGAAAGCCAGCCACATCCTGGACTGCATCAGGAGAAGTGTGGCCAGCAGGTCGAGGGAGGTGATTCTCCTCCTCTACTCTGCTCTTGTGAGACCCCACCTG
The DNA here is from genome assembly GCF_047716275.1 of Strix uralensis. NCBI lineage: Eukaryota > Metazoa > Chordata > Aves > Strigiformes > Strigidae > Strix > Strix uralensis. The sequence continues at coordinate 23,832,054 of NC_133976.1, forward strand.
CAGTATTGTGTTCAGCTCTGGGATCCCCAACATAAGGACATGGACCTGCTCAAGTGGGTCCAGAGGAGGCCAAGAAGATGATCTGGGGGCTGGAGTACCTCCCATATGAGGACAGGCTGAGAGAGATTTGGAGTTGTTTAGCTTAGAGAAGAGAAGGCTCCAGGGAGACCTTATAGCAGCCTTCCAGTACTTAAAGGGGACCTTCAGGAAAGGTGGGGAGGGACTCTTTATCAGGGAGTGTAGTGATAGGATGAGGGGTAACGGTTTTAAACTGAGAGAGGGTAGATTTAGATTAGACATAAGGAAGAAATTCTTTACTGTGAAGGTGATGAGACACTGGAACAGGTTACCCAGAGAAGTTGTGGATGCCCCCTCCCTGGAAGTGTTCAAGGGACCAGGTTGGACGGGGCTTTGAACAACCTGATCTAGTGGAAGGTGTCCCTGCCCATGGCATGAGGGCTGGAACTAGATGATCTTTAAGGTCCCTTCCAACATTCTACGATTCTATGATTCTAATTATCACTGTACATGATTCTGACAATGTAAATTTACACCCCTTTTAAAGTCCTTTTACTCTCTAAGGTTGCCTAACTTTAAATGATCTTAAAGTACTGGAAATAACCAGACCCAAGAATTTTTAGTGTCATTTAGAAGGAAAAAATAATTGCCTTGGAACTTCTGATCATTGACTACATGTCAACTGTCAAGGTTTTCTGTTGTTTGCTTTCCTCATTTTCTTTTCTTTATCAGTAGAAGAAGATAACTTATTTTCAGGAAACTCTGATAGTCAAAATCCTTTTTTCCAAAAATATTCTGGTTTCCATAATGAATAAAAATCCAGGAAAAGGTAGCTGTTTCTCTAAAAGTTATGTTTTATTCATATTGCAACAGTATTTTGCATACCAGGTCACACGTAAAAGTTCCCTACAAATGTGTGCGTTTAGCAAATTTGAGCTCTCAACCATGTAATCTCTGTTGGAGGAAAGTTGTTAAAAACAAGCTTGATTTTCCTGGCACTTATGATTTGAAATCAACTTCCTTTTATGATTAATAATGAAATCCCTCTCAGAAACTGTGTTCTGTATTGCACGTGTTGTAATGAGGGCTAGACAGATTTTGATTGATGCCTTTCATCAGGGGCAGTAAATGGAAATAGTCCCAGTCCTAAAGTTTTAATAATAATTTTCTCAGTTTCCTTTACTTAGGAACCCATTCAGTTTGTTCTGGCTCATTTCTGAGTAACTTTTTTCCCCTCTTTAAAAACGTTATGTTTTGAAACCTAAATATCAGTTGGAAAAAGTTGAAATGTTTAAAAATTTTAATATCGATTATTTTAACTTTAAAAAAATCCTTTTTAATATATTTTACAGCATTATCAGATTTCATTTCAAGCTTATACATTGTTCTGTGTTTAAAGATTCTAATCTGAAAAAAATATGTACATCCAAAATCATATTTTTCCAAGTTAGTAATTTTGATTGATGGGACTTCAGGCAGACACAATTATTGTTGCTTTCAGAATCAGGTATTTAACTGATGCCATTAAAAATCTTGACTGGATATCCATTTATGTGATATTATTCCTTAAGAAAAACAGATCGTATCAGTACACTGTATGTTTCAAGTGAAAACAGTGAAGGCTTTAAGACAGAATTCACCTGTGTTTGTTTGGGGTTTTTTTCACAAGAATTCCACGGAAAGGCAAGAGAAATTTTAGAATAACAGATTTTTATCATTCTCTTAGAAATAATAGGATGCATAAGCTTTCAGATTTATGGAATGCATGCACTAAGCATATAAATGACTGAGGGGCATCCTTTTTTTCTTTAATGGTCTTGATTTATGACTAAGAAAACCATAAATTAAAATTACACTGATGTGATGAACTGTCAGAGAGACAGCCATAATCATCAGCAGCCTTAAGCAGTGTTTGGTGAACTAGTAAAAACTGGGAACCCCACGTTGACAATGAGCATCCCTTCAGGCAGCCATACCACAGAAAGAATTGAATCAGTGTTTGATTTCTCTTCTTTTCTAGTACTCTCGTAAATTATGTATCTAATCCTGAAGGAAACTATCAACACTGACATTAGTCAGTTCTTTTTGGAAGTAACAGATTCAAAATGCATTAGTTCCCTTTCTTGTGACATGGTAAAAGAAAATTATTCAAGAAGCTTCTGATGTTTTCTCTAACCGCAGCAAATAAGTTTCAAGCTTTGCTGTAGGCCAATATATTTCATTAAACAAGCCAGAGAACCTCTTTTTTCCTGTGGTAGCTATTATATAATTGATTGATAGATATTTTCAAATTTCTGGATCTAAGCCCTGTGTTTAACAAAAGAAGATGCTACAGTGAAATACACAACAGGAGCACTTAGTGCTGTATATGATTATATCTATAAACAAAATATGACAATCATACTGCCTGCAGGGTGTTCTTCTGCCCATATGTAATAGGGCAATAGAGTTCAAACTTAGACTCCATTCACGTTATTGGCCTGAAAATTGTTGATGCTGGGTTAAAAATAAAACAGTAAGACAAGCAAAAATGTTTTAGGTTCTTATATTCTCAAAACTATATTGTTGTCTTCTTTTATTCTACATAAGGCTGAAAGTAGAAAGAGACTATTATGGTATTTAGAAGATTACTTAGGTTTTACAAAGCTAGTTCTGATCTTAGCACAGGTCAATAAGTATGACTCAGGATTTATTCTTCCTCACTCTCAGAGCCTGAGGTCAATATGAGACCAATGCTAGACTGAAGAGATAAGTCAACCGTAGGCTACAGCAAATGCAAATTGTAGACAAGCCAAAAAAATACATGAAACATGGAATAAAATTGGGATTTTATGATTTTGAAAGGTTACAGATTGTACTATTCATTAAAAAATTACTTTGGGATAGGGGGAAATAAGCTGAATATATATGTTAAAAAAGCATTAAATGATTTTGGGATGTGCCCGTAGTAGAACAGATGCTATTTCAGACATGACTGAAAATCAGAACAGAACTTGGATTCAAGACCCAATGACTTTAGAAGAACCCCAGAAGAACGACAACTTGTCTTCCTTCTGAAGCTTTTTACTTTGTTGGTCCTTATGGTCTTTTTTTTTTTCCCCTCAATGAAACATCTTGACTGATTCTCTAGAGAAAAAAAGAAAATGGAAAATAGAGAGCTGCTAAGAAAATATCCTGAACTCGGAGAACCATTTGTTCTTCATTAGAATGATACTAGATGGACAATGAAACAGCTTCTGCTTGAGAGTTAGGATGAATAGGGATTTTTTCCCACCTTGTCAGGGTGACTGAAAGTCAGGTTTCTCAAATGAAGCACAGGGTTGCAGTTGCACGCTTAGCTGTGAATTTGTCACAGGATTCTTGAGTGGATGGTAGATATTTTATAGTTTTTTGTGATCATCCGTCGTAAGAAGTGTTGTGATTAGAATGAACTGTTCTTTAAATAGCCATAGCCAACAGGACCATTTAAAAAAAAGAACAAAAACAGAAAAGAGGCCTTGCCATGCATGACAAATAAATCACTTGTAGTTTAAAATATTATTTTGTCTTTCACAATAAAAACAAGTGTGCAGTGATAGAACAATGAAAAATCAGGAGCTTTTATATGTATTCCTGGAGAGTTCTGCATTCATATATGGGACTTCAGAGCAGGGTTAGCTGCTCCCCTGGTACCAGGTAATGTTGTGACTTTTAGCGTAGACAAACAGCTACTGGGCATAGCTGGCAGGAAGTCTGCATTGAATTGCTTTGTGAGGTACCAGTGTGAAACTTGGAGTATCAAGCATGTTTCTTCCCCAGTCTGTTCCATCTTTCTCCTCTCCCCCATAGAAATTTATATATGTATTATAATTTCAAGATTGAGCGGCCCTTTAAACCTAGAAGTAAAATGTTCATGCCTAAAAGCAAAAATGGTAGATTAAATGACTTTAATTATTGTTCATTTGTGTTATATAATGGAAGTCTACTACTAAATTAAAAATCATTAAATGGAAAAAGAAAGAGACATTCAGTGGTTATGATATGATGAATGAGAATAACCAGAAGTTAGCAAACATTACTATATGATTATTTTTTCTATTTGCTTTGCTCCAATTTCTCTTCATCTTGCAGTAGTATTAATTTCATTTCTTTAGGATAGTCATCTAATATTTATCCAGGACTTTTCATCCTGATAAATCCCCAAACACTTTTTGAAAAAATTATTTAAAGACAGGTAGCGAATTATTTTCTGCATTTCCAAAATGGTATCACTGGTTTTAGTGGTGATAGTACAGTTTAAGGCAGGGAATGAAGAATGTGTAGCTAATCTCACTGTAACTTCAACTCACAGTAAACAGATTTAGTATTGAGTGGGACAATAGGATCAGATAGGGAGGATTGCAGTAATGTTTCCAGTAACTCCATGAATTGAAGTGAAGCCCCCTTTATGGAAAGCGTAGGCAGAAAGCTAAGCAATGGCTTTGGAATGGTTAACTGAGATTTGCATCACCAGAGGCCATTGCAAGGAACTCCTAGACTTGTGACGTAACCCATCTGTTCTCTCCCCCAGTGCTATGACCTTGTTAGCAAAATTGTGACTTCACTTTAAAAAGTTGAGTAGCTGGAGAAAGTCCAACTGCAAGCAGTGATAATGATCAGCCATCTAAAAGTATGCCTGTAGGGAACGGTTGAGCAAACTAGTATTGTTTAGTCTGGAGAAGACTGAACTGAGGGGAGTTATGTTAATCTCTTTCAATACAGAAAAGATTACTCAGGAAAAGAACAAACTGTTAGTCATAATTAATTTAGCTGTTAGGAGAAGTAGTGGATTTGAATTACAGTAAGAAAAATTTAAAGCAGACATGCTGGAAGATTCTAATGATGAGGATAATTAAGCACTGGGCTGCATTGCCTGGGAGGCTGGGCAATCTCCAGCACTATGGCTGGTTGGAGCAGGTGAGCTGTACAGACTGATTTTGCGTAGTTCATTCAGAGGTGGGGCCAGAGGAGTACTCTCAAGATCTCTTTCAGTCATCTTTTCTTAAGTTTTCTGGATTTTGTTACTTTGTTTTGTTTGATTTGCTAGCAATCCCCTCAAAGGTAGGTTTCCTGTAGGCCTTGAGCAAATGCTGGAAGGGATACAAGTAACTGGATTCCTACACTCTTAAATTTCCTGAGTGAATGCAAGACTGTTTATGTCTTTAGCAAGAGCTCTAGAAGAATGCCATGACAGACTTATTAGTTTATAAACTTGGTTACTTATTTAGGGTCTTCTTTTACTTCAGGTTGTGCATCATATTAGTAGGTAAGGACAGCTTTTCTATGAACCCTTGGACAGATTTCCATTCACATATAGGACTCCAGATTGGACTTTTTTACATGAGAGCAGCCTAATACTTCCCCAAATGCTTTATGTCTCTTTATGTCTATGTGGAAAACAGTTTACTATTGTGACAGTGGTTATTTCTTTTACTTAGACCTTCTTTCCCTACCATTTCTCAGAGAATTATTTTTCCTGTAACCAAAAGCAATACAGAAGCTCTACCCATAACAATATTCAATATGCATCATTCATTAGCCAAGAAGTAGGAAAAATATGATCATCAGCATTTCTTATTTACTTTATTCTTATAAATATAAAAAAATGATTTCTTAAATAGGTATTCTGTAAAACCGCAAAAGGCAGTCTAAAGAATTTAGCTGTCATGAGAATACACTGAAAATTTTCTATTTATCTGGCCTAGTTTTTTCATTTGTGTTCAAAATAATTAGTACCTGAAATCTGTCCTAACGCTAAGGAAGACAGCTAAAGGGATCTCAAGAGACTATCTAGCCCTTGCACAAAATTAGCATCTTCTATACTCATGTTACTCCAAGGATGAAGATTTTACAGCTTCTGAAGGTGCTCTCTTCTGATTTTTTAACTGCCCTTATTACGCTGAAGTGTCTTATAAATACCTTGCTTTACTCCTTATTGTTATAATTTCAGCCCGTTACTTCTTATGTTATTCAGTATACATCAAGCACATCCTCATCCTTTTCATGTATTCAAAGACTGTTGTTTTACCCCCTAGTCTATGTTATTTCTTCAGGCTATATAACCTGAATTTGTTCAATTTAGTCACATAAATCATGTTTTCTAGACATACTTCTGATCTTTGCTGATTTCCTCTGGACTTCCCATTTGATTCTCCTTCAAACTGAAACCCAATGATCCAGCCTTCAAAAAGTGCTTTGGCTGAAGTCTCATTAGTGCAGAGTAGAGGAGAAACATCATTTCATGTATTCATGAGTGCAGACTAGTGGGGAAAGATTATCCATCTGTGTTTTTCAGGATCGCATTTCCCCCTTTTGCAATAGTATGAGATTGGTTCAAATTATTATAATTCACTAGAGTCCTGAGATCTCTTTTTCTGAAGAGCTGCTATCTCTGTTCTTCCTGAGCCATAATGTGCTACCTGTTAGTTGTCGCTGTTAAACCACACACTCCTTTTTTTCAGACTCTCTGCAGTATTGTTTGGAATGAGTGTCCTGACCTTCAGCATAGCTTCAGCCTTTTCCAGTGTTATTGCCCAGATTTGATCACCGTCTACTCTATCATCCAAACTGCATTGAGTGGTTATTACAAGTATTGAATAATAGCAGACTAAGAATAGACCTTTCCAGGCCCCACCCTGTACCATCCCTTCCATTCTGACAGTGAATCAATGACAAATTTTATCTTCCCACAGCTTTCTGACATAATTTGCACCTAGCCCTTAGGGGCTAGATCTGTTTCAATAGGTTGCTTATGACTGAGAGTGTAATTTGAGATGGTGTCAAAAATCTTTCTAATGTTAAGATAAATGACATCTAGCTGCTTGCCTCTCATCCACGATGCCTGTTACCCTCTCACTGAAGGAAATGTGACAGCTCATTGTTGACAGATCCCTTTTGGCTGCTATTTGTCTTGTTTGTTTTCTCTGTGTTTTTGAAATATGTTTGTTTATTTCTTTCAGGATTACTCTGGGAATTCAAGTTAAACTGAATGATTGATAATTCCCTAGCTGCTTCTTTTCCCCCCTTTTCTGAGCATAAACACTAGGTTTCCCATTTGCAGGTTGTCCATACTTCCCCATAAAGTCTCAAGAGCTTTCTATCTCCTCAGTCAGTTCCTTAAGTATTGTAGAATAAATCTCAGTATGTTCAGTCCATATGAACCCCCCTGACTTCCTGAAGTACTCTCATTTTGAATGTGTTCATCTTTCTTTCCTTAGTAACAAGGATTTTTTTTCCCCCTTTTTTTCTGACTAAATGTGCTGTGTGGTATTTTTGCTAGCTTAAACTTTTTCCACATGCTTGTTTTGTGCTTGCCAGATCACTAAGTCTCTCAACAGAATTTTCAACTTCATTATTGACTCTTCATTCTAAGCAGCAGCATAGACTTGGCAGAAAGAGCTCTTCCCCTGCTGATGAAAATCTTAGTATAAAATAGTCTGTTTTCTGCCAGTTCTGAACTAGTTCACTTTCAGATTTTTTATATGTGATTTTGTTACCTGGCTGGAAATGTGTTTAAAGGGCCAGTGTGATGTTCTTTTGTTTATGTAGTGCTGAAATTTCAAATTTTTTATCATGGAAAGAGCCGACTGTTCACTAAGAGAAGCTGGCAAAGAAGATATGAACTATTATAGTGGAAAACCACCGTAAAGTAGTGTCAAATTGTACATCTCAGTGTTAGGGTTTTGCAGTTCTTCAGGGTAGAATGTACTACACATATTAACAGCTTTTTTCCTGAAAACAGGTTGGACAAATAAATCAGGAATGGTTTAGGTATAGTGCCTCTTTTCTTGAGACAGGGAAATAAACTTGATCCTTACATTTCAATTGAGCTTGTCTGCTCCTCTGTCACGGTCAATTAAGGTACAAGGTTGCTGAGGTGAGGGCAACTTTGCTCAAAATTTCAAATGCTTCACTTTGCTGAAACACTGTTTAAAAACTGAGAAGCACAGGATCACAGGATATTCCAGCTGTTTTCTGTTATTCTTTGAGAGGTCAGTGGTGAAGTTACTACCTTTATGCTTTCTGTTTTGCTGCTGCTTATGGTTGGATGGAAAGCTCAGGGAATAGATGCAAAATTGCCCTGCTCTCTTCTTTCAGCTACCTTATTAAAAATCTCTTTGCTACAATTTCCTCAAAAAGCTTCTGTTTGGAGGCATGCTACGGTTGCTGACTATCATGCTGATCAGTGTTGCCTTATTGTTTTTAGGATGTCCTTTTCTGTATTCTGCTGATATTCTGCTTTATTTTGTGGTTTGACTGTTAATTCTTTAGGATTGAGACCATCATTTTTTCTTGTAGATTTGTATAGCCCTTAGTGTAACTGAGGTCTTGTCTGTGAGCAGTGTGGGAATAAAAAGAATATATTATTTGTATGTTGATATTATTTTCTAGGAAAGACTGGAATTTAGAGGCATTCATTCTTCAGTTTCATATGCACAGCATCTTTTGCACTGATCAAGAAATAGGAAATAAATTAAACTATTTAAAATAATGGGGCAGGATTAAAACTAAAACAAACCCATCAACAGCTTTTTTCATACTGAACTGAGTCTTTTTATGATTGGCTAATTTCTAGTTCTAAAATAATGAAATATTAAAGATAAAAGGGTGACAGGTCATCTCCTTAAGTAATATTAAATATGTGTATGACCTTGTTAGAATAACTGCTGAAGTTACTGGACAGATCTAAATCTGCTGAAGGTCTAGGCCAGTTCATTTTTTTGCAGGCTGTTATGAAGGTGTTTGGGGACAACAGCTTCTTGTTTGATAAAGCAACTCCCTTTTAAATCAATAGAAGGATTAAAAGCATGTAATAGTGACTATTTGTTCATTAAAAATGGGATTTATTAATGAATTAGTCTTAAAATTAAAGAAAAAGGTCTATATAAAATTTATTTAAAGTTGAATGACAGCTGTGCTTAACCCCCTGTGTTCCTTTTGTGGGGGAGAATCTGAAAGCCTTTGGGAATGAAATGCATCTGACACATATTGGAGGGAAATATAGTAGCTATGGAGCGCCAGACTTGGGACAGGCCAACTTGAAATTTAACTTAGGTAACTAAATAAAAGCTGGGAGGAAGCATGGTTGTTACGAGTATTAAAAGCTTCATCAGGAAATGCAACTAGTCCGTTAAACTAGTGACTGCATGGACCTTGGGCAGAACTGAGGATTCCCCAGGACAAGCAAAGTGACATTAAAAAACTCTGCCAAAACTAGACTCCTTTTGTTTTCTCAAAGCCCTAAATGTTTTGAAGTATGCTTGCAGGCTATTTCTGCATGATCAACTGCAGGAAGAAAATGTACTTCCAAGCCTTATGGTTCAAACGGCCACAGTACTAGAGCTGGTTGAAACCTATCACTTGACATAAAAAGGCAATGATGGAAGGTTTCCTCTCAAAACACTATTTTCTTAAAGAAAAATCTAAATCTGACCAGCGGTTTGGTGGGGTTTTTTTTAATTTGAGGTTTTTTGAACATGCTTAATTATAAGCAAAGTTATGGCACAGTCTGCTTCTGGTAGCATATAATGACTTTTAATTCCTGTGTGTACATCATAAATTATATATATATCAATGTTCATTAAAATCTCTCCAAGTGCATGTCAGGTACATGTAAGGGCAGTGAAGACCTCTAGGTAAGGATGTGTGATAGAGATGTGAAAATGGTCTGCCTAAAGAATAACTTTGGAAACTTGATTTGCAGTCTGATTGATTGATAGTAATTATATATTTTCAAAGTATAGACAATAGACCATGCAAAGCACTTCCAGAAATTCTGAGGTCTGCTGATGTCATCTTGAATAGGATATTTCTGTATCATAAAACTATTAAGGAAATACTGTAGTGGGATTTTTTTTGTTTGTTTGGATTTTTTGTTTTGCTTTTTTGGTCTCATTTGTAAGTAAAGAGACTATCTTCAGAAACAGGTGCTTAAAAATTAGTTGTGACTTATGCTTCCAAGAAAGAAAAAAAAAATCTAGCTTATATTGAATAGAAGTACTTACTAGATTGCTGTAAAATTCCATCTGATAGTTACACAGTTTAGTAACAATAGCAGTTTTACTTGATGACCTGCTAATCACTGCACTTTGTGCTAGTCTACTCCCCAAGGCATCTGAGAATATAATGTTGTTTTCCAGGTATTTCATGCATATTATTAAGTTTGTTGTTTGGCAAATTGAAGAAGGGAATATATTGCAGCTCCTCCTACCCTCATACCAAGCGTCTGTTAGGGTCAGCACTTCTGTAGCCCATCAGTACCAATCAAACCACAGGTAGAGAAAAGTAAAAGTAAAAAGTAAAAGTAAATAAACAGATCTCAAACCATTCAAAGGCTAGCATTATAAGACTGAGCTTTAAAGTCTGTATAGCACTAATAAACTCTCTCTGTAGATTATGATGCAGTGGTACAATTATTCCCTGTTTAAGGTTTCCACAGCATGCTCCTCTACGCAAGTATTCAGCAGTCATGAACTATGAGACTTAACTAGTGAGGTTCTTTTCTTTGAGGTAAGATTACAGTCTTAGCACACTAAATAACATATTTCCATTGATAAAGCAAGATTAGTATTTAACCTTTTCTGTTTATGAGCGTAAGAAACTTTGTATTTATTTACACTGTTCTTTTCTGTTTGTATGTATAACCTCAGAGCATCCATCCCTTTAATTATTTTGCCCTAGCTGAGAATGACTTGTTAATATGGCCAGAACGTTAAAAATACATTCTCTCACCTTTAGTAATTCCAGAGATTGGTGATATTGTAGTTCTGGGAAACTGGAGACGACAAGAAAGATTTTGACATGCTGAAGAAGCACAGAATTGTTATGATGTTTCTGGTATTAATTTGTTGAAAAAATATTGCTCAGTTTTAAAAGTAAAAATTGCTTTAATCAAGCTTTCTAAAATGTAAACACTTTTTGGGCAAAAACTCTTCAAAACCTGAGAGATGGAGATCACTTATACACCTACTTAAGCTTCTTACCCACATTTCAAACTTAAGTGTCTCCACTGCTCCTGTCTGCATGACAGCTTCCCTCCAGATGATTGCAAAGTTGAGATTCAAGCATGTTAAACAATTTGCCCAAGGTCACTGAGAAAGTCAGACTGTGTCAGAGCCATATAGGCTAACTCTAAGCTTAGAGGCCAAAGTTGTTTAACCTTCTGTAACACTGCTTTTAAATAATATAAATATCACCTTCCTTCCTGTAGTCCAGGGCATTTTAACTCATACATGAATATAAATAATTATACATAAATTCATGTAAATAGGTATTCAAATTTAAATTACAGTAAATTTAACTGTCTTTGTTTTTCCTTTAGGGAAGCTGTGAGATAGAGATGGTAAGTGGTGTGCCTAGGAGGAACTTTGGGCAGGTGGATTCACAGTTAGGATATATCAGCTTGCATCTGGGTTGTAACAACCTGGCTTCTGTCCCTAAAGAAAAAAAGAAATAATTATTTCCTTGTAGTATTTCAGACTGGTCCTTTAATGGTCACTGCATCTGATCAAGCTTCTCAGACTCCTCTTCAAACTGATATTTGACTGCATTAATTTTCTACCAGTATATTGTAAAACCAAAGATAGGATCCCATGTTCTTTGCAAACCTCTAGGAATGTCTGTGTCTGAAATTCCAGAAAATGACATCTCAATTACTAGGAAAACATCTGTATGTGGTAAATAAAGTAAATAATTTACAGTAATTATGGCAAATTTGGTAATGATAGTGATTTTATGCTGCCATTGACAATCTAGATTCATTCTGTGTTTTGTTTTTTAATTTAAAACTGTATTTTTTGTCCTTATTACCCTTCTGTACATGCCTGCTTAAATATTTGTAAGTTTAGTCTGTAAGTGCAACTAGCTTTTCTCTAAAGGGATAAAATCTGTCTGGCAGACTGAATGCAATTATCATTATATTTAGCCTTATAATGAATTCACTTTAGTTGAACAAGTTTCAGTTTAATTTTGGTTTTTGATGGTTCAGATGACTTGATTGGACAAGGTACATTACAGACTTGAACTTTTACTGTGAGAATAAATGCATTAGACAATTAAAGAAGCTAAATATTAGACTAAATTGCTTTAATTCATTCACTTGCTACGCTCCTCTGATGAAGCTTTTTGTCAGAAGAGAAATACTTCCAGGAACTTGAGACAAAAATAAGAACAACTCTTAGTGACAGCTGGAGATGATATTTCAGTTCTTTGTGATTTTTATAACTAAGAATCTGAATATCTATTAAAAACCATATGAATTTATATGTGAGAACCTTTATGCTTCTGAAAGTCTTGGCTAACTGCCTACAAAAGAAGATGTTTGCCTGCTCCCACAACTCTGATAGAATGCACTACTTGCATTCCTCTGTCCAGATCTTGTATAATTCCATTCATTACAATAATATCATTAAACACATATTTTTAATTATTTTTAATAAATGCCTAGCTCTGAGAGAATATTTCAAAAATGAAAATTCCTATAAGTGATAATATATCATAATCAGATACATTGAAATATTATCCACCAATATGCTTGATATAAACTCTCTAAAGGCTGTCCAAGTGCCTTTATATTGTCAGTGGTTACTGAATTATGAAAGTGATGAATTTTTCCATGATTATTAAGAATGGAAAACAGAGTGGGTTTGTACACATAAATGATATGTGACCTATTAACAGCACTTTTGATCAGTCTCCTCTGGTTGCTGAGGGCATTGCTAAATGAATGAGTTGCTTGATTATTGGAAGAACATAGGTGCCAGGAATGTGAATGTGCTACTTGTACTGTGTCATGTAAATATCATCTTGTTTTAGCACAGTTTTCACATCATTAATTTTTAGGTTTATTATTAGATATTAGAGGAAATTGTTTTTATAATGTTCATGAAGGATAGAGGTGTTTACTTGGTTTTGATATGAAATGGCATTTTGTCTGTATTTTAATGGTTTAGTGAACTGTGAGTCTTAGTGCTGCAAATTAAAGCAAATTGCAGCTCCGTCAAGCAGTTATCTCATATAGAGATGATTTTTATGTCTATTTAAATAGCAATGAAGCCATTCTCTTTTTGTATCATGATGCATTTCATAGAAAATGAGTATGTGTCTTAGACATGCTGTCATACTCTTCCTGATGTTGTCACTCCAGTAAGTATTGAAATAGTAGAAAATAGAGCCTCATCTTTGGGGAATGTGAGGTATTTCATGATAGCACATCAATCTATCAGGCACTTTCCAAACCCAGAGAAGCTACTCAAAATTAATAATGATGTTTAAACTATTATTAATAACAGATACAGAGCTAGGCTATTCCACTCCATCTGACTTAGATGATGAATTCGGATACATTTTACAATGAATTGTGCATTGTCATGTGTCATACTACAGTGAACAGCAGCTAGAAGATGTCACATGAAAATGAAGGTGACAAAATAAGCTGTCTAGAAACCATGTTTACCTAAGGCTGCTTAATAATCTGAGACTCACCCAGCCTTAGCAGGGTCTGAGCAGTATAAAGAGTGCTGTATACACAGATACTTTGATCAGTAAGGGCTGAAGAGATGCAGAACTTTTTCATTCTTTATCAATGTCAAAAACCCCCTTTTCTGCCTTTCTTTTGTCTGGCTTTGGCTTTGTCAGTTTCTTTCCCACATGAGAATTTTTTTAAAAAATGTGTGCCTAAAGCTAAGCTCCCCTGAAGTTAGTTTTGTAACATTTGAATTTCTAGACCACTTTGGGTCAGGTTTTCCAAAATATTTAGATTGCGAAATCTGCAGATGGAAACATAGTGGGATTTTCAGAAGCACTTAAACAGATAAAGCACTTAGCTCCCGTTTAAATGAATTAGCTGGATTGAACAAGTTCCCCTTGGCACTTTTGAAAGTTTCCCTGACATGTGTTTATGTCTACATAAAAAAATATGATTTTCAAAAGAGGCTGAGCATCCAGCAACTCCCTTTAAAGCATATGACTATTACAGGTTTTCAGCAGTTTTGAAAATTATGCAATGTCTCTAGGTCTATGTTCCCAAATGATCCTCCTTCACTTTCTACAGTTTCTACTGTAATTTATTGTCTAAAGTTAATCTCAGAGAAGAAGTGGGATCAATAGTACTACAACCTAAGGACAGAAAAATAATGACCAGGTGAATCTTCTGCACAGGTTCAAGAAGCCGGATCCTTTGGTATATACATTCAGTGACTGAAAAAACTGATAGAGCTTTAAGACCATTTCTGTAATTATGTCATGTACTGGATTTCCTTATTACATTTATATTATGCAAAATAAGAGCTCAAAAATATGTTACAGGCAAAGACTGCTGCAGTTTATGGATAGCCGGGAATGAACCAGATGATAACCAGGAGTAGGATGACTTTTCAGTTTTTAATTGCTGAACATACAGAAACCCTTAGCAGACTTGTTTGGATCTAGTAAAAGCAAGCAGTGCTCACTGTGAGGTATAGTTTCCCCTGCCTTTTACTCTGCCTCGATTACAGTATTGTCTAAGTAGCAGTCTGAGGGTGTACACACGTTAACATTTTGTTTTCAGTCAAAAGTCTGCTTTTGAAATGAATCTGCTAATTATTCCCACTTAGCACGCTTGCTCGTTGTGGAGTGGGTCTCAGGCTATGTGAATTGGATTGCTTTTGGGTGAAATGAAAATAGAAGATGCTTTCCAGAAGGACATCTAATCTTCTTTAATCATTACCGGGTGTTCAGTCCACCGAACTATGCCAAAGTTAGTTCAGCATAACCTTCCTTCCAGTCTCTAATTTCAAATACTGACCAATGTGAACATCAAGCCCTCAGAGCCAACACCTTTGCTCCACAAATTGACTATTACTATGCCATGTTGCTTGTTAATGTAGCTATGAACTGAATTGTCAGGATGGTTGGGTTCATGGGAGAATCCCATCTTTGCACCCACTTCCAGAGTTAAATCCTACAATGCCAGAATTTTCTCAGATCTGCAAGTGTCTTAAAGGGAATCTCCAATTTCAAACACTGGCCAACATTTCTTGGGAATATATATTCTCTTTCTTGTTAGATACAAAATGAAATAAAAAACCGCATGAGCAAGAACTCATAACATTTTTGTTAAGAACTTTCTAGTAATGTAGGTCAACCTAAATGTAACTGTGTATTTCACCTAAAAAAAGTAATCCAGACAAGAAAAGTAATCCAGATAAGACAGGTTGTAAAACATAACTTGTATACCTTGTAAAATGCACCCGCACCAGCCATTCCTTCTGGTTCTTCTCTACATTGATTTAGAATTTTTTTTATGCTTTAAGAGTCCATTCTTGTTTGAATCATTCCATTGCTAGTAACTAATAGTGCTTATATTCATAATTAATTTTAAAAAGAAGAAAAGACTCAAGTTTGTTTAGCTAGTGAGTTTTCCAACATTCATAACCCTGTATTGCCATGCTGAAAATTATATCTTGTGTAGTTTGTGTCAGATGTACTAGAATGAAAAACATAATATGAATCTTTACCAGTGACCTTCAGAAATAAGAATTTATTATCAGTTGTGGCCACTGGAATGCATAACCTGAGGTACTTGAATGTATTGCCAACCAGAAGGAGTTTGTAAGCACGTTTTTAGTCAATTAAAGCACTGTCAAGACAAAAGTATGAAAAATTGTAAGTAATTGTACATTAAAAGGTTATTTTTTTTTTCCTTTTTTTCTTTTATTAAGGTATAAACTCTGAAAGATGCAAAGGAATTCTGTGTACCTATCTAAGCCGTGGATTCACAATACAGTAAATGTGGCTTTAGGATGCTTAATGCCAGATAAGAAACACTGTAGCCTCATGGTATTAAATGCTGATCTTGTGTAAACCCACTTTGCTAGTTCAAATGTGTTAAAAAAATTGGATACCTTAGCTTTATCCTGTCAGGCTTTCTGCCAGATTAGATATTGCCTGTCCATGCCATTCTAAGTTTATGCTGCATCAGGTGTTGTGTACTCTCCCGCTGATTCTGTATTGTGTGCTATAATCTGGCAAATATGCAGTACTCTTCTTTTTTTGAGTCATCCCAAACTTATCCACAGATCTGGATTAATGACCATGGCCTCCTGTTGCCCCCATTATCATAGTATCTGACTAAATCACAAGCTTTGATGTATTTATTCTCCTAACAACACTGTGAAGGAGAATATGTCTTTGCTATCACACTGATTTAATCATAACATGTTTTCTCTCTTGTCTAGTTGATGAAACAGTAGGGGTTATGCAGGCTTTGAGAATTTCAGTGATTAAAACCAGGAGATTTTAACAGAGGTGAATATTTTCTTAGTGTCGAGTGCTCTGCTAGGGCTCTATCAAAGCTGTTTCATGCAACTGGGTTATTCTTATGGTTTTTAGGAAGCTAATTACTAAAATTATTTCCTTTTAGATAGTCACCAGATGCTGCATCTTGTGTAATTATCACAGTCCTTAATAGAAAATATGGTTAACTTCTGTAGGTTCAGAAGCAATCCAAACCCCACTGAAGTCCTTGAGTGACTGAGGATTCACAGAGCTGGTTGTATGAGCGAGTTTCTTGTCTCCTTGTTACTGTGTGGTCCCTTTTTTGCCCCTTTGAGTGATGAAGTTGTGGTGAATTTGAGTGGCAAAGTCCTACACTGTGCAGAAGAGCAGACAGAGGAGACAAAGAGCCTGGCTGCTTGTTGCTGCTTTATTCACCCTGTGTGGTGCTGTAACCAGTGCTCCAGCTCTCTGAGGAAGGCAAATGAGGTCGGCAATGTTACATTGTGATTGTCTCTCAAAGCTGTTGAAAAATTGCTGGAAAAATAAATCGTTAAAGCCAGAATTATCCCTCTTGATAAGCTGTCCCCATTCTGTCCTCCTCCAGAAGGAACTGAAAACATTCCTGACGCGTGAAGTTTTGTTATTGCTGTTTCACTTATAAATAAAGCCTACAAATGATTCAAAAGTGCTAAGTACTTAATAGACAAGAACAAGGAAACTCCTTTGTCCTTGTGTGCTTTCCACCTAACAAAAGAATGAAAGGTGGAGCATGGGAGCAACACAGAGTGAGCCTGGTGCCTACAAGTAGCTCTTTGCTCCACACACTGCTCTGGTTCACTCAGCACGACGTCTGGCAAAACACGGTGTTACTAAGGATGGGCTAAGGTGGGCTGGGACCAAACAGTGATAATTTTAAGCAGGAGAAGCTTTAAATCCATGAGTTTCCTATTAGGATTTTATTTGGAGGCCATGCAGGAAGAATAGATACGTGGATGAAAAAAGTGTATTTTGTTATTGTGCTGATGTGGAGAAATCTGGACTTTCCAAAAGAAGACTGAATTGTGTGTATCTGTTCTGTACAGATTCTTGAACATTTTAAAACAGGAGGACTAAAGCAATAGCCATGATGATTTTTGCCATTATTATTCAGAAAGCAGGATATACTCATTTTTATCTTCCAGAAATGTAAACAAAACATGCTTGTGCATTTCATGACTTAGAAAGTGGAAAAGTATAAAATATCCACATTCATGGAAGAAGTGGCATCATGGATCTTTTTTCTGGCACTCTTTGTTCTGCCAGAGCTGATGCAAGGAGATTTTAATCTATTTTTTTACTGTACCAGAAACTTATCTAAAACTCACATAGCCTTATTTTGTAATTAGATGTTTGAGAACTACTGGTATTTATATTTGCATGTGATTAACTTTTAAAGCACTGTGTACCGGGTTTTTTGCTTTTAAACTAGCCTGGAGTCAATAAATGTCTTTACAAACGTCAATTTGGTCAGCAGTAAAGAGGCAAATAGAAACTAATGACACTCATCAAGCCTGTGGCATAAATGATTTATTGGACACAATCTTTTAACACTTTTTATAAAGTCAATACAAGGGAAAGAAACAGGTTTCTTATTATGGTAAACTGTATTTGTACTGTCAGCATGTAGTGATTTATGACAAACCTGTGGCCAGGATTAGGATATTATTAATGGGGGAAAATAGAAGGCTCATTAATTTTTTATACCCACAGGTAGAAGACATGCAGTGGGCTAATAGACAACACACTCATCCAGCATCTGTCTGCAGCCTGCCCTGTAAAGCTGGGGAAAGAAAGAAAACCGTAAAGGGAGTGCCCTGCTGCTGGCACTGCGAACGCTGCGAGGGGTACCATTACCAGGTGGATGAATTCAACTGTGAACTGTGCCCCATTAATAAGAGACCAAATACCAACCGTACAGATTGCCAGCTTATCCCTATAATCAAACTGGAGTGGCATTCTCCCTGGGCCATTGTGCCCGTCTTCATAGCTATTCTTGGTATAATTGCCACCACCTTTGTGATTGTGACATTTGTCCGGTACAACGACACACCGATTGTCAGGGCCTCTGGACGAGAGCTCAGTTATGTGCTCTTGACTGGGATTTTTCTCTGCTACTCCATTACTTTTTTAATGATTGCGACTCCTGATACAGTGGTCTGCTCGTTTCGAAGGATCTTTTTAGGACTTGGCATGTGTTTCAGCTATGCTGCCTTGCTTACCAAAACAAACAGGATTCACAGAATATTTGAACAAGGTAAAAAGTCTGTCACAGCTCCCAAATTTATTAGTCCAGCTTCCCAGCTGGTGATCACTTTCAGCCTCATATCAATGCAGCTTATTGGAGTCTTCATCTGGTTTGCTATTGATCCACCACATATCATCGTAGACTATGGAGAGCAAAGGACACTTGAACCAGAAAATGCCAGGGGAGTTCTCAAATGTGACATTTCAGATCTTTCTCTCATTTGTTCCCTTGGATACAGTATTCTCTTGATGGTCACATGCACTGTTTATGCTATTAAAACAAGAGGGGTTCCAGAGACCTTCAACGAAGCAAAACCCATTGGATTTACTATGTACACAACCTGCATAATTTGGTTAGCTTTTATTCCAATCTTTTTTGGTACAGCCCAATCAGCAGAGAAGGTAAGTGATGATAAGTTTACAAATCAAATGCTATCCTTTTTCATCTCGCAATACTTATAACACTACAGTATTTTCACTCTTACAAATGAGTAATTCTGAATGATAATTGCAAACAAACTCTCAGAATTCACAGATAATAAAATATATGATTCTAAAGGTAAGCTTTCTATATTTTAGCACAAGAAACTGAATGTGGTTATGGTGTGGCTGGCATAATAATGTTGACATTTTCTCAATATATGCTTAAATGACTGTTTCTTCTAATGTTTATTATTACCCTTCAGTGATGCTCTAGCCTGTTTCATGAAGCACTATAAATCTTTGTTATCATCCACAGATCTGATAGAAATGGTTGCATTTCAAAAGTCTATGAGGATCAACTTACATTTGTCTAAAATAATGAAGAAGAATGCCTGGGCAGAATGAAAAGAATTACTTTTCTCTCTGTTTGACACGTATAATTTAAAAAAAAAAAAAAAAAAAAAAACAACAGAATAAGAGGAGTGATTGAAGTGTGTGTAAAATCATATGAAGCATAATTCACTAATTATTATCTCAGAGCAAAAATAAAACATTTTCCTGATCTTTTAATGAGAAATTAAATGTTGCATATTTGGATATATGTTATTCCTTGTTCAACTGGTATGGATCTTTCCTGATATCAGTCATGGTGAGCAGTACAAAACATGTCAGACATTTAACTTTCCTTCTCTCAGTTCTAATGGGAAGGCAGAGGTAAATGTCGACTGTGTGAGTTTTTATCCAGCTGATAGTGGTGAAAATTACAAGTTAGGTAGGAAAGAGCAATAATACTAGCATCAATCTTCAAAACTGCAAATCTGCGAGATTTGAAAAATCTTAAAAATAAGAATTTAAAGTAATCAGTCTTTTCCATAAACTCTTTCCCCTTTTCTTGTAGCAGGTGTTTTTTATAATGTTTTAAAATATACATTTTAATTTAATTGGAAAAGTCAACATGTGTCCACTTATAATTGCAGAAAGTTTGACATGTCTCCGGTTTAGAGGGCACTCTTGCCTGCAGAATTAAACAGGTCTGTGTAGCTTGATAGAAGACCGCTAATTCAAGCAGAGGAACTGTATGGGAGACTGAGTGTGGCAGAAAAACATTTCCTCACTAAAAATTGAAGTAAGCAGGCTTGCTGAATTGGATCAGGCTTGATTTCCATGGCCTTTTTGATTCAGTCAGGGGAAGCGAGTACCAAGGTAATGGCATATCATGGATACAGTTAGTAAAGATAAAAAATCCTGTTTGATATAGGAAAACATGTTTAGGTGAATTGTATTTAAATTCTGACTTTTTGATATGTGTAGGCTTAAGCCAGAAAAATATTTTGTTATATAAATACATGGTACTTTTTGGTTTAACAGCTTGGGCCAGTCAGTTTTATGGCAAGTACCTATAACAAAAGAAATGGTTTTCTGAGTATTGAAACACTGAAAATATTACTTGGCTGGCAACTATGCAGTGAGTTTTGATTTACATCATTGCCTCACCTTAGCTTGTAGTAAAGGATGATTTGGTTTTGTCCTCTAATGACAAGATTAATGAACACCTCTTTTGCAATTCTTTCATGAAACCGAAGACTGAACACATAAGTTATACTAAATCACACAGCTTCTAACACTAAATTTCACTTGTTAGTTGCCTTTTTTTCTAAATGATTTGTTATTCTTCAGATAATTACTTTCACGAGGAAAAAAAACAAATTAATGTGCTAATACAGTAGTTCTGTAATTCAAATAATTCTTTTCACCGTGCTTCTACATTTTGCTGAAAATAAAAACGTGTTTCTACACAGAGTCTTATGGACATCATCATAATAGTTCACGTATTCACACAATTAAATTGTTTATCTGAATAGGACAAAAATGTAATATCTTAGTGTACACATATATACATTGTCTGAATAAACTCAAAGTTGCTTGTAGATTTCTCACTTAATGCATAACACCAAAAGAAGCATTTTAGAAACAAACTAACACATTATAGAATATATTTGAAATTGGCATTATGATTTTTTTTTGTTATGAAAGAAATAAAAGAAATGAAAGACAAAATAAACAGACTTTTGCTAGTGTAGTTGATTTTAGAATCCTGAATTTTTTTTATGGCTTGAGTTTGTTCAGAGGGAATGGAGCAATAAGCTGGGGAACTTAAAGTACTATTTAAAAGCAGTGGTTCCTTTTTTGAAATGTTGACAGTAATACAATTTAACATAGCATTCATTACAAGCCAGGTGTACTTCCAACTAGCAATTCATTGAACTGCTAGCTTTAGACACACTTATGTTTGCATAAAGAGTAGTTAAAACTTCTCCAAAATATTTTGAGGAACTTCTGTTTTCCTAAACATCTGTAGTGCTTACAACAGCAGAAGTCATTACTCATTTTTTGAGAGAGAGGTTATATTTACGTAATTAACTATTCCATGAACACAGATTAAGTAGAAAGCGTCTCGAGAAACTTTTATTTTTATTTCACTGTCAAAATTTTTCAACTGATAAACAAAAAAATAAGACTGGACCATTAATGCTAAAAACAGGTGTCTGTATCCAAAACTCATAGATTGTCATGGAAAGGTTATCTTTATACTTAGTGGCCTTTGTATCAATTCCCAAAAGTGTAAATTTGCTAAAAGATTCTGGATAGAACCTCGAGGACTATAAGCATGTACAATCAGCACAAGTCCATAAACTGAGTGTTGGTGTCCATCAAACTTCAACTATGCATGATAAAGGGCGTGTAAATAAGCATAATTACCCTTCTGCATACAGTTTGTGAATCTTGCTGATATGTTCTTGCTGTGAAGCACAGGATGGGAAACTCCTCTCTCCTCACTGTGCATATGAGGAACCTTGGGCCTCTAGGTGGTTAACACAGCTGAGTTTAATGCCTGAATTTGCATGGTGTGACACAACCATAAGAGAAAACATGGTAAAAGTTAAGGTAACTTGACAAGACTCAGTGGGAATATGTTGATTTATAGTCTTGACATTTGTAACATTTTTAACGGTCCTTTATAACAGTCCTTTATGCTCTTTCTACTCATATATATTATCTCAGTTTACATGTAAGTTTAAAACAAAGTTGAAAAAACTACTATGTAATATTCAAGAAATTAAAACCAATATATAACTATGGCCAATTAACAAAAGGTTAAAATACCAATCAAAATAACTTTGCATAACCCAAACTTGGTGGCTTTTATGATACTCCATGTTTATTGTTTGCCCTTAATCTCAAGCAGCAGAATATAAAACTCCTGTGCTATTAAACATGCCATATTTAGATTGTCATTTCTACAGATATTCTGCAGAGAACAATAAGAGCATTGACTTTAAGTCCTGTGTGATTTTTTTTGACGAATTCATGATTTTGTCCATTCATGATCCAGTCTGTTTTGACAGCTGCTGCTTTACGAAAGGAACCCAGTACAAATAGTTAAATTATTCCAGTGTGTCACTGAACTGAATGAAAAATGTATCATAAAAACACCAGTTTTCTAACACTGTATAAATGTCACTTAGGTACTTTAGAGGTGAAGGAGTGAAATTCTGTCAGAAAACATTCTGTGAATATAGCCTTCAATCTATGTCATGTGTGTGACATGGCAAAACACTGTAAAGTACTGGGATCATCTGGAATAGAGATGTCTGAAATGTCATGGAATGCCACAGAAGAAAGACTGAATTAGCAGAGTGATTAAAACAGATGTTTGATGAACCTCTGGGTAAAATTAAGTTACAACAGCAGACTGCACAAAACCCAGCTGAGGATAGATGACTGTCTAAAGTACATCCCTATTTGATAAACTGAACTTTTAAAATTTTCTTCCTTTTACCAGTTTTGACAGGTGGTTAAATCATGTTCATTTACAGATAATAAAGACATCATTTATTATATTAACCTGGAAATACTCTGTTTTGAATTTGAAGATGAATACTTGTTTCCCATACTATGAAAGAAAAGAGGTTGTGCTTTCTGCTAAGGAAAGAGGACCATAGAAAATGCTGAATGATTTCTTCCTTCTCCTCCCACCGGAAGCAGTTGCAAGGTGTAATCTAACAAGACAGATAAATTTTAACATTCCAGTTATTCTGACAAGTTCGTTCTCTTTTCATAACTTCAATACAGGCAAAACAAGTTGTAATGTATGCTAGAAATCTTCCCATAAATTATTATCCTTGTGATCTTACTATTCCAGCTGTTTTCATCCTGGATTTTTTCATGTGCATCTTATGCTTATATCCAGCATTTTGTTAGTAAAATTAAAAGAAGATAGAAATAATTCTAAGAATATTCCAATATTAATTTGACTTGTAAACTACTGCTGTAGTTGTCAAGAGGAACATATTCAGTTCTCAGTGGGAGGGAGAGGTGGTTCCATCAGTCTAGTAAGATATGTATGCTCTCTAGCTTACAAAAGCATCTACTAATGACAATTCAGGTAGAGACCACTTACTTCCCCCACATTTCTACAAAATTTATACAAATCACCATTTGTGTGTGTGTGTATGTGTGTTTATGTTATGAATTCTTGGCTAAATGTGTTCCTGCTACTGTAAGAAAACAAAGCATCTTAATGATCCCTCAGACTGTGTTAATGAAGCAAACTGCACTGAGCCTTTTCTTCACCTCGAAGCATTCTCTTCTAATCCTGATCATATTCAGAGATCTAGATCTGCAGGTAGTCCATGCAGTACACATCACAGGAGAAAGTCCAGAAAGACAACTTATCATGTTAGTATTTCTTCCATTTTATGAATAATGTTTGGCTTGATTAAACTAGAATCTTTAGTGCCAACACTGTGCATAGCATGAGAATTAATTTGAGGGATATTTGGAACAGTTTCTAATTTTCATTACTACGGGATTCAAAGTTAGAAGCCTGCTGAAGCAAGACTCAATTTCTGTGTTATTGATTTTTTCAGACTCTTTAGAATATGGGAGGACCTGCAGGAATATAACAAAAGTATCAATACTTGAATTTTTGCATGTTTTGGAACATAGAAAATTAGATAAAATTCACCAGAAATATCCCTCCCATTCACTGGAAATTGTATGTTAAGAAAGGAGAAGCTTTTCATAGAGTTTTCTTATTTCATGTTTTTCCAAACATAAATATTTCATGAACTAAATTATTTCTAAATTTGACCATTTCCTAGGATGTGTGACCTAATCCTTAGCAGAAATTAGGACTTTGTTTTTCTGCTGTAGAAGCAGAATGGGAAAGAAAGATGTGAACAAGAGCACAACTGAATTGCAATTTATCATCCAGTCTTCCTCTGCTCCCTTTCCCTCTGTGAGGGAAGCTTCTTGCTACTTGCTTATCTCTGAGACAACATGTTTCCCTCTAACTGGTGAAGATATTCATTGCAGTACATGGACATTGCTGGGTCCACCCATTGGCTGAACAAATCATGGTTGCAGCAGCCCCACAGATCTGTTCTTCCCTCCTCAGCCTTCCATGAGTTGGTACAAGAGGACAAAGGAGTGGTCATACTTCTCCAGTGTGGCTGAATAAACTGAAAAAGGTACCCCTAATGAGAAACCAGTTAATTATAAAGGTCCTCTTTTCTTTCAAAAGTCGCTTTGTGGGAACTCCTTCCAAAAATTGTTCCTTAAGAAAAGTTTCCCTGTTCCCACTGGAATTACAAGTGAAAATTATGAAAAAAAAGTTTATTTGCTAATAAATGAGACAAAATTGATGGATTGGGTCATTTAAAATATTGTGGGCATTTAGAAAGCTTTTTTCAGTTTCAACCTTTTCTATCTTTTTGAGTTTAAATTGAATTTTAGAAGCAGAGCAGTTTTGATATTGGAAGAGGATAATTTCACAACTTTTAAACTGTTCCCACTTTCTTAAACTGAAAAATGTCTGAACTGATTGTTAACTGTAATGACAGACTTGCATTTAAAAAACATTAAGCAGCTTTCAGATGAAGTACTGACTTTCTTAGAAATTAAAATATACTGTAGTGTAATTATCTGAACTTCATTAGATTAACTAAGAAATCAGAAGGGATTACTCCAGTCAACCAAGTCAATCTCTTGTGCAAAAAGATATCAAGTTCTGTTCACTTAGATGCTGTTCAGGCTCATTTTGATAATTTAAGATCATAGCGTTCTTTGTGGGGTGGTCGTCTGCTCCCTTGTTTATCTGCTTTGCTCCAGAAGTGAATGATTAGAGGAAAGAGAGGCAAGTCTCCCAAGTTCTTTCAAACTGTTTTGAGGTGAAATGTATCTGCAAAGGTTTGCTGAAACCCCAGTGAACTGAAGAGAAAGGGTCCCTCTGCTTCTTCCGGCTCATGATATATAGGTGTAACATGCCTGCTTAAAGTGTGTGGAAGCTAGGGGGAATTTTTCATTCTGACTGTGCTACCCAGTCAACAAGATCTTGTGGAGGGTTGAATTCAGCTACTTTTTAAAATTCTATCCCCAGATTAGATTTTTTGTTATTCAGCATAGTGTGTACCCAAGTTTCAGCAAGTGTTCTTGCTGAATGAAGGACTTTGTGCAAAGCTAATGCATATGTAATTTTAAAGACTCAACTTTACTGTTTTAAGATATGCCTACAATTTTTAGGTTGTAATTTCATTTCTCTGTTTACTTTTGTATTAATTAAGCCACTAGCATTTTAAATATGTACACTGAGCACTGATTTTAATTATAAATTTATTAGGAGGTATCAGGAAGAGATAAAATATCAGCTTGGATTATTTAATAAAATATAAAACCATTTTTTTTCAGTTCAGTGAGATGTTCATGTGTGCACCTGAAAGTTGTATACTCTGTTCTTTTCTGCATGGTTGTGTGTCTGTTCCAGTATGAGCATTGAGCTGGCGTACCTGGTTGTGTACATTGAAGAGATATATGCACCTGTCACATAATGGAAAACACCAGCGTTTTGCTTGTCTGACATGTTTGCTTCTGGCCCCATGATGAATGATAGCTTCTTTCCCAAAGACAGGAAAGAGCTGCCAGAAAAATTAAATTTGCCTCTGATCAGCTTCCTACCCCATCCTGGTGAATGTCAGAGAGTTGGTAACAGGTGTACGAAGAAGGAATGCATGCTAGAGAACTTTAAATAGACCTTTTTGGCTA
This sequence comes from Strix uralensis, assembly GCF_047716275.1. Classification (NCBI taxonomy): domain Eukaryota; kingdom Metazoa; phylum Chordata; class Aves; order Strigiformes; family Strigidae; genus Strix; species Strix uralensis. Next base: position 23,858,154 of record NC_133976.1, read on the forward strand.
TTTGCTGGCTTCTGTGGTAACTATAATTCTAACTGAGAAGCAGAAACAATTTTGTGAAGCACACATAGATAAATAGCTCTGCCGTCTTCATCTACTTTAAAAAAGAATAATCAGTAATCATAGAGGGCAGCTTGTGAAAGGCCACAAAGGTTTCACAGACATAATCTGGGAAAAAAATTATGCCTTATGTACTGTATTTCTAGAAATCAGATTCACCTCACAAAAATGTTGATCTTTTGGTTCTGATTTGTTCAATGCCAAAAATCTGGTTGTCTTCAACAAATGCAGTTAAAGAGAAATCCTTCCACTTCTATTAGATGATCTTTGCAGAGTAAGAAAAGTATTGCTTTTTGGTATTAAGATTCTATAAACTTTCACAATTGTGTTTCATCTACAAGTGTAACTGTAAGATGGGGTCCTCTATGTCATTATTATGCACAAGACAGCATACAAGTTACTGATGGTTTTGCATAAAAGGTAAATACAATTTATAGTTTAATCCTGCTCTCAACCACTTCATGCCCTGATGGCCAAGCACTCACGAGTGGTGCCCAACCACACTGCGTCTGAAGAGGACCACAGACAGTTTAACAGTTCATTAAAAGCAAGCATATTTCTTTTGACCAATTGCAAGCCTTTCTGTATGTGACAAAAGTTGATTTGGGGTTTCAAGGGAGGCACATAAAATGTTGCATCATGGTACCTTATAAAAAAAAATGGATTGAGACAAATGCAGCTCCTGCATCTTGTATTGTATTCAGTACAGTCCATTATTCCGCATTCAAAATGAAGGCACGTGTAGCGATTGTTGGACTCTGATGCCTAATAAAAAGTTCGTCCTCACAGAAGTTTATGGGCCTACAAACTCATTAAGGTTTCCATTTCAGACTGAAATCTGGTCTCAGATTGAGACCAGAGCAAGCTGATGTGTTATTGATCAATGAATCTTTCAGTGAGTACCTCCAGTGCTGCCCTGTGGCCTGACAGGACCCTGTTCCTTTCAGCCCCCATTCCTTTCAGCCATTGCTTCAAAACAATGAAATGACTTGCACTTTATAAATTCTTAGGTTCCTGGGGCATTGAAAGGAATGATTTAATTCTGATAAAGCAAAAGCAGTTTTAACACAAACTGTATAGAAAATATCTTTAAGCAAATTTATCACTTCTGAAAAATTGAATATGTTTGTAAATATACAGGAAGAGGGTTTTTTTTTCAGTTAAGAATGATATGATAAACCCATATACTGGGAAAAAAATATATCTATGGGTAATAGAAAGTTAATTGCCACTATCTTTTACACTTTTGTTAAGAAAAATAGAAAATCTTTGAATAGAACACTGTTTAGAAATTGGGTCTGAACTCTTTCTGGGATGATCTTGTGAGACTTCTTGTACTTGGTAGCTCCTGCCAAGTTGGAAGCAGTACAAAAATAGCCTTTGTTGTAGCTTTACTAGTGCTTTTACCTTACTGAAAACAAGTAAACACATATATGAAAGACAGAAGAAACAAATTTAAAAGGCTTTTAGCTTAGCTTTGAGTAGATATTCAGCGTCTTGTCCTTCTTATCTGCTACTACAGTAATTCCACTTCTGTATTGGTTTCATAACACTATTAAGATTTTGATCTTACAGATATGATAAAATGCTGTGGACTGGTAAATTGCCATGCATAGCCTGAGCCTTAACAACAACGCATGTACAAGCTCATCACATACCACATCTGCAGCTTGACTCATGATCAGCACCTAATCAAAGCCATATTACCCTATATTTCCTTTAGACTAATACAATTTTCAAGGGCAATCATGGTGACTCAATTAAAGTGTTATGTAAAGCACAGTAAGTTGATGTGTTTCAGCCCCTTGCAACCATTCTGTTGTTTAAGAATTGTCATAGTTTGTGTAGCTGAGAATATGTCAGTAAGTTGGACATCCAATAAAAATACAAGATCCAGACCAAAACTTTAAGTAGCTATAAGCCCAGTAAATTTGTAACAGAATTGATAAATACAATAAAAGTGTAAAACTCCAGGTAGGGGACAGTGAATATTAAATTAATCTCCTAAAGATGGAAATACCAGGAACCAGGAAATGATGGAAGTCTGATTTCACACACAGTAGTGAGCTTTGTGCTTATTCTTAAAAAGCAAAACTAAATCTAGTATGGGAAAAAATCTTTAATTAGATCGTTAACACTGAATATGCATGTAAGTGTGTGTGTACAAATATTTCATTTTACATAACTGTAAGCTCTTTCTTGCATGAAACTAGAATAATTAGTTTAAAAGGCCCAATAAAAGCAATAATTTCAATACATATGTGACGACCTTCTACAAAACAAAGACTTTAAGTGGTCATAAACCTCTATTTTTCTGAAAGCTTATTTTTCTTTCAATTTACAGTGAAGCTTCTTAACAAGGCATAAAATGACAATAGAGAGATCCATATGAGCTAAGCCAGGAGGGTCAGAATTTAACAGTAGCAAAATGTTACTGTTTTTCCTGGTAATACAGCTAAAAGTAGATTAATTATGAAATATCTTATTAACTTGAGACATGCATTTCAGTATGTACGTACAGTTTGAATCTGTCTCCTAAAACGGTGCTTTCCAGACTTGAGAGTGATTTCATAATCAGTCAGTTTACCAGAAACATGATCCTAGTAGAATGGTCAATTATTTTCATGGTGATTATCAAGGTCATGTTTACTTGATATTGTGAAACATATGGATGGGATTAAAGTGATATTATCAGGCTCATTGATAGAACTGAGGACACGGCACCTGCATAGATCTGGTTTTTACAGAAAACATCCTCTTTTCTAACACAGTACAATAAGAATAGCTGAACAACAAAGGGAAGAAAGGCACAGGATTTCATTGTCCTTTTTTTAACTCCACTGAATGCAGATGGAAAAACGTCAGGTATTCATAGGTATCATGAATGCCATTTCAACAGGTACTGCACAACATTTCCCAATTGCAAATCACCAAAGTCAGAAGGAGATTAGAAGAGAAGCGGGAAACTACTTAAAAGCCCGTGTTCAGTAGCAAATATAGGAAAAGAGTTTTAGCTCTGAAGCCGAGGAACACATGACATTTTGCAAGTGTCTTTTCTAGTAAGCTAGCAGTTGTAATTGAGTGAGGTATAGCAGAAGAGCTCACAGCAGGCAAAACATCTATCTCGTAATCTAGTCATCAAAAAGACACAGGCAAACCAATGTGGCATGATACGGAAATTGGTCCTAAAGCCCAAAACTGCTTTTCAGACAGTCTCTGTAAGGGAATTGTTTGCACCATATGTTTTCCTTAAGAGCTGATCTACTGAAATGGTACTTTAGAAGGAGAAGTCCTACACAGACAATGCGAATTATGGTACAGTCTGAAGCAGCTTCCTCCAGAACACATCACCTTCTATCCCTTTGAGCCATCGCACTGCATAAAATTTTATTGACCTACAAAGATCACATATGCCCATCAAGGCTTCCAGATTTCCAAGTTGGAAATTTCTCTGCTATTCCCTCTGCACTATTTGCCTTGTCAATGAGCTTGTAATTTCTTGTTTCCAACCACCACCAAAGCCACAACCTTTGTCCTTATCAATCTTCTTTTTTTTTTGCTGTTTATATCCTCCTCTCTTGTTTCCCTGTTTGCTTACTTGATGATTTGTCCAAGATAGAACAGTCATTCCAGCCAGTGACACTCTTCTGCCGTGATACCCAAAATTCTAGTACTTTTCTGTGTGACTTAGTACTTAGACCCTGCACTTACCCCTGTGTATGTTCCTTCTCTCCCTCACTGACACTGTTGGCTTTTTCTTATTGGTGTTTGTTACTTTCACAGTTTTAGTTCCTTTTTTTATTTTTTTTTTTTTTTTAATTTTATTTTTTTCATTTCTGAAAGGTTCAGGTAAAGTCATAGTCCAGTTCAAGTGGGAATTTTGCCAGTGATGACAAGAAACCTTTGATGTCACTGCTCGAACTGCTATTAATTCTTCCTGTAATTCTTCCTCTGTATTCATGTCATCTATTTTCCAAGCTGCTAGGAACCTGCATAAATTAGAATTTAGCACATCTGTGTTATACAAGAATACAACTGGGGAATGTGGCAATGTATTTTTCACTGTTTATCTAAAATAAGTCATATATGTCTTGGCTTTATCTTGAGCTGACTATCCTATACTTTTGTGTAGTTTTAATAACCAGCCCTATGTGTGTTTGAATTCTCCTGCACACCAGGAGAATGGTATAAAAATATACTGCAGGCAGGTCTGGTTATCTAAACATCCAAAACAGAAAAAATGCTAAATACATTATGTCCTTAAACAGTGCCCTACCTTGCTTTACTGCTACACTAGAAGTTTGTAAGCACAAAGGATTCATAGATGTAGGAAAGAGAAATACGTGGTGTGTTTCTTCCTGTCTCCTAGGCAGGGATGTAACAAGCAGATCTCGTTGACTAACTGTTTCCTTTTTTGGCCTTTCTCTTTGTACGCATGTAGCTCTGTATGGTTCTTGGGTGGGTTTCATGCTAGACTGTGGGCTAGAGGGAAGCACTGTCAGCTGGCATTGCTGCAGCTGCACTTGCTTTGAGAAGGTGGTTCAGAGCCAGGCGTTTTAGTATCACAGCCAGGCATTTTAGTATTTGACTATATCCATTTTCTCTCAAGGTCACCAGAACATACAAGGAAATAGTGGAAAATTGTGGCTGAACAAGCCTCTTCTGTGTGACATAAGTTAATGTGGTTTCAACACCTGTCTGCTGCAGAAAGTTCTTTGTATTTCAAAATACTGACAGTAGGCTGAAGATCTACTCTGGATAGATCTTTTTTTTTTTAATTGCAACAAGAGAATCTTAAGCGCTGTCAATTTCATCTTACAGAATGTACTAGTACCTTGCAGAACACTGTTTGACTAAAAGCCTAATTAATAATTTCTGTCTCCTATACATGACTGAAATAAAAGGTTTTGTGAAATTATGCTTGACTTTGTATCTACAGAAGGAGAAGGATTAAGCCTGATTTTAATTGTGTCATCCAGATGCTAACAGAAACTCTTTGGGCCTCTTTGCCCATGGATGAACACACATATTCCTCTTAAAGTTGTTGTGCACATGCATTGACAGAATACTAGACCCCTGTGGTTGCAAAATGAAACTATGGGCCCCGCTCCAACACATGTAATGCCTCAGAGTCAATGCCAAGACCTATTTTTACTGCAGTTAGCACTACCATGCTGTTTAAAATGACAGAGTATAAGCAAGTAACTTAGATCTAACCTGTCAGGTTAGCCAGCAGTGATGTGTTTCAGAGCACCACTGTGCTTATTTTCTCTGTGACTTTTTTCTTTTTTTGTTCTAGTTTTTCAGCTCTGGTAAGCAATACTCTGTTCCTCCTACAAAGCGATCCACTTGGGTGAAGGATATTTCACAGAGGCCCCACACTCTATGCCTTATTGACTACTCATTGAAATAACTGTCTCAATACATTCACAATTAATCTCTCTCTTTTCTTCCTTAACCAAGACCTCTTTCATTTATTTTGAAGAATCACAAGCTCTTTCCTTAGGAGGTTTAAGTGTACATGTTTCTTATTCAGATGATGACTGCATTTTGCTAAAGTGAGTAATATCTGTGTTAAAAAAGAAAAAGAAAAAAACCCGTCTGTTGCTTCCTAAAAGCTTAAAATACCTAGATTTGTCAAAAAACGTTAAAGGAAGTAGAGTACATGTAATTTGCAAAGACAGGTCTTGTTGTCCTGTTTCTTCACTTACACAAGTCACCCTGTTGCAGTCTATTAAAAATCCACTTGTCTGCAGTTTCAGATATCATTTCTGCTTATTTCAGATTAATAAATAGCTATCTACTAGGAGGTGTAGATATTTCACAGATACAGAACAAATGATGAGGAAATGTTTTAACAGACAGTGGGCTGGTTATGTTTAAGGAGGGGTTGTGGAGAACAGGCTGGAGAGAAGCTTAAGAAAAGGAGCTGGTGGTCTGGAAAGACTAGAAGTCTAAAATTTGAATATGCCCAAGATATTCTGCTCTAAATCCAGCCACATAGCACTTGATTTCCTAATCCTGGCAATTTTTTATCTAGTACATACATACAGTTCATGCAAAGTCCAGCCCCTTAATGCTGTGTTTATCTTTGACTCAATATGCACAAAAGACATCCTTCTTTGTCTTTGCTACATATATTTCATTGTCCTCTAAGATTACTGAAAAATTTTGAGAGAAAGAAAACATCCAGTAGCTGTCTTGGAAAGTTTATGGAGGCAGCAAGTTTCTGTTTTCACTGAACCTTTCTGGATTTTTTCCTGTGTAATGAGAATGGATGACTAGCTAAAGATTGTTATGAAAGCTCTTCTAGGACTGTGCACAGGGAGAAAGTTTTTAGGTAGGAAGGTACAGGAAGGTAATAACATACCTTTATATTTCTGTGTTCTGCTTTGAGTATGCAGATGAGGATAAACTGTCAGCAGCTGGAAAATTACGTGTGGGAATATTGAATAAAATCTCAGCAAATGGCATTTGGGTGACTTATAATGTTGATTAAGGTGGGTAGGACATTTAGTGGAATCATTGTCCTGAAAGTTTACCATTTGGACAGACATTCACATTATCACTGTACAGAAAACGTTGCTGCTTTGCACATAGATCCTGATTATTTTTCAAGCATGAGAGAGTGCCAGTGGTCTTCACCTCTGTTTCCAGTATTCCTACAAGTCCAGGTCTGATGTTCTACTTTCAAATTTCAGTTTAATTAAAAGTTTTCTGTGTGGATTTAAGGTACATTAAGCCACTTTCTTGAGTTTAGGAGTGGGTTAATCCACGTGTTTGAAGACATACTTGCATACCCAAGGCATGCAGGGGAGTTACATAGCAAACATTCCATGATCTGGCCAGCTGGTACTACATGCATCAGAAGTGCTGTATAGCAAGAGCTGGAATGGAATGGAATGGAATGGAATGGAATGGAATGGAATAGAATAGAATAGAATAGAATAGAATAGAATAGAATAGAATAGAATAGAATAGAATAGAATAGAATAGAATAGAATGTTTCAAAAGAGACCTACAACGATCATTTAGTCCAGCTACAGGACCAAATTCAAATGTACTCTTTCAGAGATTCAGAAAGATATTATGATTGTTTTGGTACCATGATGTCCAATGGAACAGGTCAGCACATCAACTAAAAAGATTTAATTCATTAGTAAGAAGTGTGGAGTTCATTTTGGTTATGTACTGTTTCATATCACACAGAACATTTCAAAGGTGACATCTGATGATGCCACATCAGATACTTTGTCTGATTTTTCTATTTCTGCTTTCAGTTAATTTTATAGTAAATGAATTTCCATTCTCCTCAGAACAAAATATATGCAAATTGATAAAGACATAAAAGACACCCCCCCCACCCCCACCCCCCCCCCACCCCCCCCCCCCCGTAAATGTGGTGTTTTCATAATTGAAGCTTTTGTACAAACTTAATTTTGTCACTCTGAGACACAGATTCTGTAGCTCTTGAAGTAGCTTCCTCTTCTTTTCAATTGTGCCGAAGAGTACAAGAGAAAAAACAGAAAATATCAGTTTGGATCCTTTCTTGAGTATACATGCTATTCAAGCTAACATTTTGGATATGAAAAACCCGAAAATGGAGCACAATAGGAGAAGAGAAAGGATTGACTAGCTGCATAGAGAGATTATATGCTATAAATTTTGAAGGAAGAGGATAATGCATGCATGATCTCTTATCTCACTGATGACAGAAACATCTGATAAGCTTATTATAGCTTTGGAGAGAAAAGATTATCCTGTGCTGTAGGAGGTTGCCATGTTCCAGTGAACTCATATGATAAATATGGCTACTTGCAAAACAAGGTAGAACATGTGACTCCTAAACTGATCAGAGGAGCTACTTCTACACAGCACTTTGAGCATCTTGAAGTACCTTTGAGAGAAGCACTCAAGGGAAAGACCAGGAGACATTACTTCTGAGTGTGAACCTCAGTGTGTTCCTGTAGCATAGTCAGTCACTGCCTTGTGTCTCTGCAGTTGTGCAGTTATGTCACCAATGAAGCCTTCATACAGCTATGTTGTTTACTGCAAGATCAGGTGGAATATAATTTTCTGAGCTTGGGCTACCTTTTACAGAAATATGGGTGTCCGAAGGTGAACTACAGATCTCCCACCACTGGTAATGTGGAAGAGTAAATCTAAATTAGTGAGCATAGCAGGCCTAAGTCTTACCATCCTTTTTTAAGATGAGTATAAAAATTTCCACAGTAGGACTCAAAGGTGGTGAACAACCTTTCTGGGGAATGTTGTGTCGTCTGGGATGCAGAGTACTCTGAAATGGCATGTTGTTGATCACTTGGGTTAGATAGCTGAACTTTGTATAAGACATTATCCAATTATTAGTGTGAAATTTTATAGAGAAAGGAAACATTCTTTATAAAAAAATGGGAAAAAAAATCCACAAAAAAAGAAATAAAAAAAAATCGAGGAAGATCTTTGATATAGAAGATTTATTGGGTATGTCTCTAGTGCTGAACAAAGCAGGAATAGAAACCACAGTGACTATGTCCATACAACAGGGCACTTAAAAAAATGTATCTCTTCTGGGTCCCATGTGGTGCATCTGTGGACCTGAGACATAATTGTTACATTTTTGTGCATTTTTTTCGGAATAATAATTTGAGGGCATACAACATATGAGTTAATTTTTTGTAACAGAAATCTCACCCTGTAATAGGAGTCCTTTACTATGAGAGCATGTAGAATTTGTGAATTCATTTCCTGCTGGGATAGTGACTACATAAAATGGAGAGAGGCATATTTGTCAAAGCTTTCTCCATACTGCCTTTAGAAATGATTGTTGGTTTTATCCCTGAACTACTCCTGAGCACCGTCTCTGAGACTGATACTCAGTAAAGGATCATGCCAAGGAACCTACTAACAAGAGACTGATTAGGAAGAGAAAGCTGGGATTTGAGTTTCAGTGAATCTTTAATTGTTCGTTCATATAGAAAAGTTCCATTTGAAGGTATGGCAAAATATATTTCCAGGTTGCTCTGTAAAAGGTTATGAAGTTATTATCTGGTAAATACGAGCCAAAGTCCCTCCATTCTCAAGAATGGTTATGAGGTAAAACAACAGTATCTAACAACAAAAGGATGCCACCATCTGTTGTGCCTCTGATATCTTTATTTGATTTAGTTTGCTTTTCTTTCAAGGGCCTGAAAGGAAAATATATAATTCAGTGATAAATAAAAAATTAATTAAAAATGGTGTACATTATTGACTTTGTTTTTTCTATGAGCAAACCCAAAATAAATGCATTTGATTCAATCCCAACCAATTTTTAAATGATGGTTTATTTGCCAAACAAGAGGAAAAAAATACATCATTAATTTAACTTCACTATCTTACACCCTTCCTTCATGGAAGTGCTGTATTCTCCAGTAACCTTAGGGGAAACGCAGCCTTTGGCTACAATTACTTGTAAATAGGAATTGATGACTAATATATAAAAATGCACAGCTCCTTTCACAGGAAATAAAGGATATCTCAGGATATCTCCACTGAAATTGTTGTTGTCCTTGAATCTCTAAGTGACATTTAAAAGTATAACAATAGTCTTTTTTATTGGTGATTCAGTGTAGTCCTCCCCAAATACACTGACAGCCAAGGCAGCTACTTGTTTGCAGGCCAACCGTCTGCTCGACGGTTGCAAGCAGTTATATGCCTACATTCCCAAACAGTTAGATGTAGCTTTGTGATCAAAAGCCCAGATGTACCTGAATATAAAAATACAACATGAGTCCGCATCTGTAGTGAACTTTGTAGGGTTTCTATTGTGGTAAGAATTTTTGTCTATCCAAGGGATAAGTATTTTACTTTTATAATAAACATAACACCTGAAAGCAGAGGAGTGAGAGATTAAATTCTGAATGCCAATACCACCACCGCAGTCTTTTATACACCCACAAAAGTGTGGAGGTAGGTCCCAAAACAATTAGTAATTTTTCAGATACACAGATAAGCCTACACACAGATCTGTCAGGGACCAAGAATCTAACAATATGCAAAAGGAGTTAGATGATATAGCAATAGTATATGATATAGCAATAGCATATGCTAACATTTGCTAATGCTTGAAACAATTTGTAAGGGGGTAAAATATCATACTTAAGGGTTTCATACAGTCTCTAATGATTAATTATGAAGATAAGAACTTCATGAGAGTAGAGTTTCCTGTGACTAGGTCTCTTTTATACCTTCCTTTAAAGCAGCTTGCTTTGGCCACACTCTAAAACAGGATGTTTGACCACATGGATCACACTTCTAAAATAATCTGGTAACTTCTACATTCTTAAATACTTAGAAAACAAAGTATTTTTCATTTTATATTATATATTTTTTAAAATAAAATAGCTATTTGTAGTAGAAATGTATAGAACTGGGTGGGATTTTTTTTGTCACCAGTTTTTCTTCTTATTAGTTTATCTTTATATGGCAATTTTGTTAGCATTTCTGAGCTCCTGAAAACCTTTTATGGTGTTCAGGCTTTTGAATTTTGTTCCTTATCTGGTTTTTTGCAGCTCTGCTTTATGTGAGAGATCTGGTCAGTCATTCCATGCAAAAAATAAGATAGTAAAACCAAACACTCCCCACCCCCCATCTTTAGGTAGCTGTGGTTATGAAAAAGAAGAACATTCCTTTATTTAGAATCATGTCTTCATTTCTTCATGTCTTCATCTTGGAAAGTTTGAAATTTGTATTCTCTGCAGCTAAGAAAATGTGCATCTGCAAATATGCTGTGATTTTCCACTTGCATTAGCAACAGTATACTTTTTAAGTGTGGAGACACCAAATGCTTGTGTCACTCAATTATTTGTGATTATTCTGAGATGCTTTCATCTGATAATGCAAACCACAGTCTTTAATACCTTTCAAATACATAATGTATGACTTTTCATCCTAGTGGAAGCTTTTAGGTTTTATGCAGTGGATGAAATTTCCTAATCTGACATAATTGTGGCACTACCAGTTTAAAAAGTACCACTTCTTTTAGAGGAGGCTCCTAATCTACAGGGTGCCTGTTCTGATGGGAAAGTACTGTGTGGCTTGTGGACAGACTGTTTAGTTACTGCTTTGGAAGTAAAATGGGGACAGGTAGCCTCCCTCACTTGGCCTTTCTGGTGGATATCTACTTCACAGCATCTGACTGCATCCTGACACTGCATCAGGATGGCCTGAGTGCTCAGAACATGGAGAATCTGTAGTCAACGCACAAGCAGAATATAATATGTGCATCAATGACTAACCAAATGCAATAATGTTTTGGAGTAAACTAGGGCTTATTTTTTAGTGTAATTTATGAGCCCTCCAATGGAGTAGGAATAGATTGCATTGCAATGTTGACTGACCAATTAAAAGTCTTCGCAGTTACATGTTTTGCATATTTACATAGTTGTGTTTCAGCAGATGGGAGTTCTTTCATGGCTGAAGCACTTTTAAATTGACTTCAGAGAACATTTCCACTTAAATTTTAGTAAGCTGGCAAGCCCTTTAAAAAAAAAAATAAAATATATATATATATAATTGCTGTAACAAAGCCAGTTTGTAGTATATTTTAACAAAAAAGATAAATGAGGTAAAAAAATATCTGCTTACTGCTCACATGGGTATTTACACAAAGTTGGTGGATAGAGCTCAATGAATAAACGATCTTAGTGAGCTTAATGTAAGGGAGCTGGACAATTCAGTTTCCTTACGACAATATTTGTTCTCTAGACAGATAAATTGAGATTTATTTGACAATATCTAGACATGTAGTTTTATTTGACAATATCTAGACATGTAGCATATGTGAACCTTATCACCCTAGGCTTCTAGTCAGTATGCTGAATCCCAAACCCATGGTCTTACTAGAAACTGCATTTAGAATAATCAAAAATGTCAATGTCCACCTGTCAATGAATTGTCTGTCATCTTTTCACATTTACAAGCGCAGTATTTATCAAAGGTTGTGTCTCTGAACATGCAATGTTTGGAAGCTTTCAAATATAAAAATAGATGTTTCTGTAGCACAGAAGATAGGCTTTTATATCTGCTAAAATGATTAATACGTAGTAATTAGGAATTTTTAAAAAATAATAAAATAAATGGAGTGTTTACACTCATAGCACTTCAGTGGTCTGAAATGGTGACTTTTAGGCAAGCAAACACTCTGTCATACAATAATTTCACTAAATGTCTTAGCTATGTCAATCTTTCAACTTTTGCTAGTCATAAGCATCAATCCTGTAGCTTTTACTTTTTATAGAGAACATTACTATGGTTGATGAATTCTTTCTCAGAGGAAATGAAATGCATTTTACATGAAAGAATTAGCATTAAAGAGTATTTCAATTTTTTACTCTTTTTGATTATCAGAAGGCATATGATTCAATATGACTTCCAGAAGACATGATAATGTCTTTGCACGTCTCTGATATTTTATATTACTTTCCTATGATAAGATAAGTTTTTTTGAGATTTATCCCACACACAGTTTCAATCATTCATATTTTCACACATATAATCTGTCCCTTTAAAATCCTGTTTTTATTAGCAGATCCTTTAACAACCTGTAACTTCTCATAGTCTGTAGTTGTGAGTTATCTTTGGTATTTTAGTATTGACAAGAAAGGAAAATGAAAAATATATGAAAATGATGGAAACACTGTGGTGGCAGAAATACGAGTAAGCTTTGGGGAAACACTGGCAAGATAGTTTGTTGGCAGAGGAGGGGCATAGAGTTAAACTCCCAGTTTTGTTACCCATGCATTCAGAAAAGTCTGGCTGCTGCAGAGTCACGGGGTTTTTAAAGAATGAAACTTAGGATACTTTTCACCCCCCAAAAGGCATTGGCAGAAAACCCTCACAGGCAGATACTCATAGGAAAAGAAAAACTTCAGATGACTGCTAACTTGAAAGGTTTTCACTGAGAAGAAAGGAGACGGCTGTGATTTTAAAGTACACTGAGATCCATGATTGAGTCTTTAAAGAGTTTTATGATAGCATGGCATCACTTGTCTGGTGTGACTTTGAGATTCAAAATGTTCCTGAGATATACTTTGTCTTTATTGATTTGTTTAAATTTATTTCAATGTTCAGTTAACTGGTGCAAATCAAAACTTTTATATTCACGCTTCGTTCAGTCAGGTAATCAGTGTTACCAAAATCTTTATTGTTTTAGAAGATCACAAATAATTAATTTCAGAATGTTCATATATAACTTTATAATCCTTAAATAAAGGGGCATATGTATTTAGTATGTAGGAATATGTAGTTAGTTTAGCCTTGTTTTGTACTTCCATTTGTCTGATTTTTAGGGGTTTTTTTGAATAGCAGTGAAAATAAGACTGGATGTAGACAGAGTAATTATTTTGTGGAAGGGGCATTGTTTGTGGAATCAGTTATAAAGTATTAGCAGCCTAAAACATAAAACCACAAATGTAAGGGTACATTCCTTTACTCTGGACACAATTGAATACTTTTGTTTCTGCTTCATGGGCCTGATTATAAGTGGTAAAGTTCATTTGATATAATATGATATAGAGTCTGAATTTTGGAAGAAGACAAATCTATTACATAGATATGGAATGTCTGAATCGACTCTGTCAACAGCTTAAGATCAAAGACTTTTCCAAACATTTGATTGCTGTATAAATTATGTCAATAAAATATGAAAGAAAGGTCTTTTAATCTGCTTACAAGCTACATTTTGCTTTTTAAAGATGGAGTGATACAGAGATATATTAGCATTAGCTATGAACAACATTTTAAACTATGGATTCCCTTAGATCTCTGTTTACACACTCATAAAATAGTAGTAAGGAGTATATCATTTACTCACAATTGCAGAGGTAAGATCAGTATCTGCTAATGGTGCAGTTTGATTTTACTTCGATCAGGATACAAGGGTAAAATGCATCACACTGACCAGCAGTCCAGTATTTTTTCAGAAGGCAGTGCACATCACCTAACTTCATGGTCATTGGTTGAGTTGTATTGACCTCACAACTGGCAGCAAAACTACAGGTATTTCCTCACCTCATCCCTTCTGGTAGCAATACTATATATGTATATATATATATATCTCCTTGTAACGAGGAACACTAATCAATATGGTGAAGTCAGGAAAGAAGGATGGTCATGAGTTCACCTGTGCTTAATTGGAAGCTGGCCATCATGCAACCTGGTGAAAATAGTATAGACATGAACATCCAGCATTTAAAGAAACAAGTTTAAATGCTGCATCTGAAATGCTATTACTTGAGGGGAGGTCATATGTTGGCAAATGAGATTACAACATGATAGTCTATCATTAAAGAAAATGTCCTTCAGGGTTGTATCATTCATGTATTGTGAACATTCACAGACAGAATGCTTGTTTAAGAAACCCCTGATTTTCTGAAATATGTTGAATAGGGTAATGCTCATGTGGAGAATTGAATCTCTCAAACAGAATGGTCTGTCACTGTCTGGGTCCTTGCAAATGGCATTTTCAAGAGGTTTGGATGAGATTCCCTGAACTGGTTTTATTTTAGAGTTTACCTCTCCAGCAAATGCATGAACTTTTCCCAATATTATCTGGAACTATGTACAAAGCGTCCCTTAACTATCTTTATCTATTTACAAAAGATTGTCCTGCATTACTCTTTCTGCTTCTCTAGGAACAACATACAAGTGGTGCCTATCAATTCCCCTATGGTACTAGGACCTGTTCAGAGAATCTCCTGTGTTGTTCAAAATCCCTACCTAGAGAACTTCTTTAACAATTAGCCAGATGCATTGTTATTCAGTCAGTCACTTTGTCTCAAGTGAGCCTATTGTCTCAAATTAGTCCATTGTTTTATCAGCACTGAGAATAGCAAGGCTGATTTTGGACTACCCTGGGAACTGATGACTAAGTATGCTGCATGTGTGCAAAAACACAGCCCTGTTTACTGAGCTACATCACGATTATATGTAAAGTACTAACCTGAATTTCACTCTCATGTAAAAATTTTAACTTTAATGCCATAGATCTTGCCACACGTAATAGATCTTTTCTAACTTTTGGGCTTAGCCACTCTCTGTGAAATGTATGTGAATAAGCCACTGAAAGCAAAAATGGAGCAAAGCACTGCAGCTAACACTTACATAATGTGCGTTGTGTTGAAAATCCTCAAATTCATTTTCCTGCCCTGCTGGGCCAAGATGAAGAAACACATATGGTGAGGAAAGCCACTTGCTGTTGGGAGACTCTGCATTCCCTCTGCACAGAGAGGAACAATTTAGCCTCATCCCTCACTCTCTTCTGCTAATCTGGCACAAACCAAATGCAAGAGACAGAGCGTGAATGTGGATAAGTGAGAAGATGCAAGTTTCTGTCTCATGTGGCTAAACATTTCTTGTTAAGTGTCAAGTTTAAAGCTGAGTAAACAGTGGAATAATATATTTATGATTCTGTTTATGCAATTTGACTTGTGATTCAGTAAGAGCTTCTCCCTGTTTTCTTACATTTCTGTTACATCCACAAAAACTGTAGTTTGGCTTGGAGCATATATATGGAGACTAAATGGGCTTTCAACCCCTCTTTGGCATATTTACTTTTTTGTAGATTTTGCATTTTCATGGAAGTGGAGGAAGGCTATCAGTAATATGAATAAGAAAAGGAGATTACTGCAAAATATCTGCATTTGTCAAGCAAAATATATGCAACACAACATCAAAGGAGAAAAAACAAGGGTCATGTATGTATGAGCAACAGAAAAATTACTTGTGAAGAGAAAGATTGTATACCACCTCTTTCCTCAATAGTATGGTACAAGAGCTCATCATCTGAGGGCAAATGCCTCAGGGAAACTTTTTAGAGCCCTCAAACATGCCTTGGACATATCCAAGGAGTGAAGGCCAGGGACTGCCAGTCATTAGGGTGAGCTCCACTGGTAAAGGAAGGTTGAGAATGGTGGAAGAAATAGCAACTAATTAGTAAGAAAATGGCAAGAGAAAGGGTCTGCAAAATTTGCTAAACATTGTGTCTGATTTAGATTTCTCTCTCCCTTTTGCCTTTGGAACTCAGCTAATATAAACTCTAGAGTTCATATTTACAGACAAAAATAAACCTTATGCAAAAAGCAAAAAATATTTTTGGGGCGGTGGGGGGAGAGGCTGTGGGGAAGGACAGTAAATTATTTTCAGCATCCTAAGTGTTCCTATACTTAGGGTCTCCTGTCATTCAAAAGTACTCTTAGCCTTCACCTGAATAGTCTCAGCGCATTAATAATTATTTCATTCAGTGCTCCTGTTGTCAAAAATTAGGTCAGCCAATCAGGGAAGGCGTTGAAGGTAGGATACTATGTCAATGATGTAGGCAACATGTCAGATAATAAAAATTAAAAATGCTTTCAGAGATAAAGGCAAAAGAGGTTACATAGGGAAACAAAGGAATTGACCTGAGCTAAGGGTTTATTCTAAATGGCTCAGCAGGGAGAAAGTGGTTAGGATCACTTTTGGCTATTAGAGGATTTGTGTAGCTGGTAAATAACAGGGCTTGCCTTTTCATATTTGTTCTATCATGCACTATATATTATTTTGTGTCTTAGTGAAGTTCAATAGATGGAATATGATGGGTTTATTTACTGTGTTGCACCAATAATGTATTTTAGTTAGAGTTGTCATGGGTCATCTGTTACTTCCATCCAAAATATTTCCTTGTAGTATTATAACCTGTCACAAACACAATTTACACAAACATGCATAAGAACAATGGTGTGCTAAATTTGACTGGTCTGTTCCTACTCCAGGCCAGATTATTTATACAGTTATAAAGCTAAATAATGAATAAAATAACACCATACATCTTATTGCACTATGTTCGTTCTTTGTTTGTTATTCATGCTGATTTGCAAAGCGTGAAACAAACATCCCCTTCCTTCCAGGAAATGAATATTGTAGATGTCTGCAACACAGGCCAGATTTACTAACCACCGATAAAACAGCAGCAACAACAACTTAGTTCTCCAGGTTTATAGAAATGATAGAAGGAAATACAGTAAAGTCTGTCGGGTTAACATAGGCACTGGTGAGGTTCGGCCGGACAGAATAAAGTATGGACAGTATACGCAGTTGTATATAAAAAATACTTAGATTTATGACCAGCCCTAGTCATCTTAATTCCACTACAAGCTAAAAAAAAAAATAGTTTGGCATCCAGTTTCAGTCAACTTTTATGTAGAAGTGGAGGTCCTACATGGACAGCTAGAGAAGAGAGGAACAAGCTGTAGTGTGAACTACACCTTAAAAAATATAGGATATAATCCCTCCATTGCAGAAAAAAATCTGTGAATATTCCAATATAAGAAAAGCTTCAGATAAAGCCTGTTAGTTCTTGGAGTCTCTGGTCAAACAGCTAAAAGAAACATTTCCAATGAGCTGTTTGTTTCTAGTCAAATCAAACAGAAATCTATGGTCCTCAAGGGTACTTTTTTAAACTTCAGGTATGTTTTGGTAAGTTAAATACCTTATGGATGGAAGTCATTGCCATTTTGATCATTAATAGTAACATTCTTAGGCCATGTCTACAAGACTTGCCAACAAAGCTAGAGGAGTGGAAAGTAAAAAAAACCCTTCACACTCACATACAGAAGCTGACTAGCATAGTTACACTGGCAAAACCCCAATGTGTGGCTATGCCAATAGAGGAAAGCTAACGTTAGTTTTGCATCTGTCATTCAGTGAGGTGATGTAACTGTGCTGGCAGGAGAGCATCTCTTCTTGGCATACATCAAGGGGTTCTGACAACACAGCCCCAGCAGATTGGCTAGTGGCAGAGGCTTTTTAGTTTAGAGAAGCATTAAATTTTGCATTGAAAAGCTGGGTGATCTGGCAAGATAAAGCATTTAATTTGGAATAGCCTAAGAAAGCAGTTAAGGGAACCAACGAGGTTGCCTCTTTTGTCTGACCACCATTTTGCAAGCTACAGACTGTATTCAAGCACGTTGAATCATGTTCACTGAAAGGGAAGCAAATAGATCATCTCATTAGTTTAAAATAACAGGAAGTGTTAGGCCCTTTATTTAGATGCATTGGAACCATAACTAACAAATCTAGTGGTGGTTTTTAATTTTTTTTAATGACAGAAAATCAGTATTTAGTAACTAGTAATTGTGTGGTCATGTTCCTTTTGGCATGCATCTGCTTTCTGTGATTTTGTGTATTATACAATACAAGTATTAATTAGAGTTTAAAAGTAGAAAAACCAGAAGTGTCTTTTATTTTTAAGAAGGAGAAGGAAAACTACCTTTTAGTTCTCTCACTTAATTGAGTTGGTTTTCCTCCAGAGATGTAATGTCCTATTTAATCATTACAGCAGATGTGCAACAACCATCTGAATATATGGGAATGTAAACCAAAGGGATTTTCTGTTTAAAACATTGGCAACATCTTAAAAATATGCAATCTGTTGAATTCTGGGTTGGCTTTGAGCACTGGAAATACAGTAGTGAAGAAAAGGCTTTACTTTATATTAATAATTAACATTTATAAAATGCCTTGAGGAATAGAACCCCTTTAATTTGTATAAAGTAGTTGAGTAAAATATACCATATAAAATACAGACTATTAAATGAGCTGACCTGAATCCCATGTACTTTATACAGGTTTCATCATATTTTATCATTTCACTTTGAATACTAATTTGTTGTTGATATAATTATTATTTAGGTTATTTAAATATCCATAATGTTCAAATTGGAGCACATTAAAGCAAATTAAAGCAAATTAAGATATGGTCCCTGTCTGTCTTTATTTAGTTTAAGAAGACAGAACAAGGAAAGTCAAGATGTCAAGAGTATACCAGAGAGACAAAGAAAAAAAAAAATAAAATCATTAGATACTTCAGTAACACTTCTCAAATTTTATTGCAGATAATTCAGCAACACTTCTTAATTATTACTATTACTGTTATAGGACTTGTGGTGTAACACCTCCTAATTATCACTACTACTATTACATGGTCTGTGGTGACACCTTTTCTTCCCCCATTTTCCTGTAAGTAACTTGGTAGTACTCAATTTTAAGAACAATTTTAACAGCTGAAAAACATTTATGTATGCAGGCAGATCTGTCTCACTTTGGTCCCTGGGAAAATCATGGAGCAAGCCCTCTTGGAACACATTTCTGGGCACATGCAGGAGAAAAAGGTTACTGGAAGCAGTCAACATGCCTGTTCAACCTGATTGCCTTCTGTGATGGGACATCTGGGTTTGTGGATGAGGGGAGAGCTGAAGAGATCATCTACCTTGATTTTAGCAAGGGTTTTGGCACTGTGTCCTGTAATATTTTTGTACCCAAATTAGGTTATTATAATCTGGGTGGATGTACAACAAAATAGGTAAGAGTCAGTTTGGGTGATGGGGCTCAGAGGGTCATGGATATAGGTCATACTCTACCTGGAGGACAGTAACAGGTGTCTGTTCTGGACCCCTCCTGTTTAACATCTTTGCCAATGACCAGTAGGAGGCAGTGACATGCACTCTCATGGTTTGTAGATGGTACTAAATTGGGGGTATGCTAAAGGAAAGGGCTGTCATCCAGAGGCACCTAGATGGGATGAAAGAATGAGCCAATGGGAACCTGATAAAATTCAACAAGGACAAATGCAAAGTTTGACAAAGGTAGAGCCCTTTCAATGATACAGGCTGGGGAGCAGCTCTGTGAAAAGGGTCACAGAGGCCTCACAGACACCAACTGAGTATGATCTAACAGTGCCATGGTTGCAAACAGGGCCAAGAGCCTCCTGAGCTCTGTTAACAGAAGCAGATTGATAGATTGAGGGAAGTGATTATCCCTTTCTACTTAGCTCTCCTTAGGCCATGCCTGAAATACTGGCCTCCCAGTACAAGACACACATTAATAAACTGGAGCAAGTTCAGCACAAGACCACCATGATGGTTGGTGGCTGAAGCACTTGGTCTGTGAGGAGAGACTGATGAATCTGGGCTTGTTCAGCCTGGAGCAGAGATGGCTTTGAACAGACTGAACACCAGCCCCCAGTGCCTACACAGAGGTCACTAAGAGAATGGAGCCAGCATCTTCACAGTGGGGTGTAATAGGAGAGCAGGAAGATAGGGGCATAAATTGAAACAAAAGTATTCAGACTGGATAAAACGAAAACCATTTTTTCCTCAGAAGACAGTGAAGTTCAGGAGGTTGCCCAGAGAGACTGCAGTCTCTTTTCATCCTTGGGGGTTTCCAAGACCTGACAGGATAACAAACTGAGACACCTGGTCTGACTGCTTCGAGGAGAATGTTGGACTAGAGGCCTGGTTCCAGCCTGAACTAACTATACTTATAAATGAAGCAAAGTATTTTTGGAAAGAATGAAATAAAATTCTTCAGTTGAACTGATTTGGATTTTTGTGTTTTTGTGGAATTTCAGTTTGTGAAAAAAATCCGTTATTGATCTGGAACAAAAACTCTTTTCTTCACTGAGAATGCTCACACAAGGGACAAGCCATTTTCCTCTTAGCAGCAATGCTGACACCATTGTATAACACAGTAGATCAAAGTACTGCAGCTGTTTAAAATTTGAGATGAATTTACATCATCTTTTCATGGCTCAGGCCAACATGTTCTCAAGTTTAGAGTTCAAATTTGAACAGTAGGAAACTGAAATCTCTTCACATTCTGCTTGAATCTAGGTCTGTTCTGTCCTTGTAGGCAATATCTTTTCAGGCTGACACCACATCTCTTCTTCTCTTGTGGCAGACAATAACAGTGACTATGCAGGAAGTATCCCAGATCTCTAAAGGGAAGTGCACTGTCTTGTCTTCTCTGTATAGTGTTACCATAGAAAGAGCAATGGATATGTGAACATCCCAGTGTCCCAGATTCACCTCGTATGATTAACTGCATTTGGGAGAGTAACATAAATGTTTGGGTCATTCATAGTTCCCCTGGGTATTATCAGCCAAGGCATACTAGAGTCAGCCTTGAATCAGTCACAAGCCCACCTCAGTGTTGGTTCTGCAGTGCAATTTAGACACATCTACTGCTGCATACCTTCTACACATAAGTTCCTACATCCTGGTATTGCCTCCCGAAAAGTTAACATGTTAGGTTTTATTTCAGAATTAAAATTCTTGACAGTTTGGAATGACAGAGGGAAAGCAGAGGTCAGATGCTGACATCAGAGAGATTCTAAAGATGAATCTAGAAAAGATGCAGTATTACCTACGGATGACATTGCAGCTGGTGAGGGTGCAAATACAGAAATAATTGTCAATAATGATACATAAGAATTGCGGAAGGACTACACTGTATAATAATTATCCAGGAGAAACTAATTGAAACGTCACCAGAGAGGGTTGCAGTTGAATTAGAAAAAAATATAGAGAGAATGTGGCAGAATAGTTCAAAGAAGTGAGATTCACCTTGAACACAGAAAGAACAAAGATGATGTGAAAGGCAGAAGGAGGGTTTGTATGTATGCATTGGGGGGGATTGGAAAGGCAGGTACATATGTCATCACTGCTCTACCTTGTTGCTCTTCTGAGAGCCCCTCCTGAGATACCTCAGAGATGGTCCTCTAAGATATCTTCATACTGCACATTTCTATGGGAGTCAGCAAAATCCTGCCTTGCCACGCAAATCCTCCAGGTAGACAAATAAGAAATTTAAAGCTTTTCCAAGTTCTCACATAAAAATAGTGTTTGTGTCAGGTCTATGCAGTTACCTGCTGAAGAAACTGAGAAGAGTCTATAGGTCATAGAAAAATTTCAAAGGCAAATTAGGAGTTTGGGGAATAGTTAGCTAAGTCACATTAAAACTACTCCATGGTTTTCTTGCTGAATTCTGGTGTAAGTAAACAGCTTGGTAATCAAATTGATGTCATTGTCCTGGAGTGTGAGAATCTTTATGATATGATACCTATTCAGGTGCCTGGACCCCTGGCAAGTAACAAGTCAGACATTTTCTGCCCATGTTTTTGAGACTGCAATTTTACCGTTTCATCCCTCACCCAGGAAGGTTTACATACAAAGGAAATCCAGGCATGCACTTCAGATGGGACCTGTAGGAGTCTGAACACATACTGGTTCAGATGATGAAGCATCAGGACTCCATGCCATCATATTACAGTATATGTAAAATAAGGATACATATATCCAAAAGAAATGAGGCAATTTGTGTCACAGTATATACAGCTGGATTCAACCATGTAGTGGAATGGCAGGATTTGGCTTGAAAAGAAGTATGGTTAGCCTGAAATTATATAACTGACGGTGTGCTCTGTCACATGACAGGCTGTTGTACGTGCCACAGGATACATATGGGGTCATAAAACAGTCCTATCTGTGCCTGCAGAACAACTGTGTGTGTGGGTTGGCATTAGTCCTGTGGCACTGAACAGATGCCCTGGTACAGAACTTTATTCAGGTTGAGAGTATGTCCCTGCTTCTCCTTCCATGCATGACACTTGTTTGATAGATGCAACTCCTTGTTGGGCATAAAGATGTGCTGTATCTGATAGATGGAGCTATTGAGCAAGAAGATGCTGGTATTGTAATGAAAATGTGTCAAAACATGGGTCATAGGGAGGCAAAAGGGTGAACTAGTCATGGCACTTCACAAGGCTATGCTATTGGGGTAGTTTGATGGAAGAAATGAAGATAGGTTTGCCCTGATATACCTTTTTTCCCCTGGTAAATCTGCACTTGGACACACATTTGAAATAATGGTGAGTTTTTATGAGTTCTGCTCTCTAGGAAGAACATAGGGAGTCCATAACAATGCTTATAGAAATCAGATAACCTTTGGCATAGCCTAAAAGAGGTGGCAGTTCTTCCCTTTCTCTTCTGACCTGGTGTACTTGAGATAATAGGTGCACAGACACTAAGGGAAAAGAGGCGAGATTTTGCATATATGCATTAATCTGAGCTCAGAGAAAGACTGCCAAAGTGAAATTCAGAGCATGCAAACCCACTTAAATAGAAACCAATAAAAACGTTGGTAGCTGGCACAAATGAACCTGACCAGGTTTATACAGCAATTGTGCCATCACAGAGGGACATGAAATGTCCCAAAACAAAGTTCCGCTTGCTAAATTGCTTGCACTGCCATAGTTTCTACCAAAACAGTGTCTTCTGCTATTTGACATATTTTTGACATTCCTTATGTAGAATTAGATAATAAATTCTGTGAATTGCGCTGTGTTCTGTATTTGTGCACTTCTGTCTCATCCCACGTGGTGGGTTACGAGGGGGGTGAATCTTTTGAATTCCCTGAGAGCCTGCATGATGTTGGAAGAGCTGGTCTCTGCTCGGCAGAGCTGCAGGGCAGGACGAGTCACCACAATGACTCAGAGGAACAACTGTGCTGGTGACCTTATTAATGGACCACTTTAGTGAGTGAATGGAGACAATTTGGCAACAATCAACTGATAACCGTCCAGAGAATGAGCAAAAGCACTTTGGCGTTGTCGCAGAGTAGCCAGTGTGGTCCGTAGGTGGTGGGTCAACAAAGACACAAGTGGGGTATTGCCTTTATCTAGTCTTTCTTACGCATGTGCAGTAGGTTGTTCCAGAAGGTTCTCATTTTCTCTGGCTTGTACCTGTGCAGTTAGGCAAGGTCTGTCTCTGGGCAACAACAGGAGGGAGGGGGAGAGAAACAGCCCACTGCCCTACTTCTGCAGAGCTCACTCTGCTTCTCCCCCACAGGGTGTCCCACTCAAGTTGTTTGAGACATCCTCTTTATGAACAGTTTCTTGTTTATGAACAGTTTGTGATAACTTCCTAATGTAGACAGTGTGAATATATTGCCTAAGATCTTTTATTTTGTTTCTGTTCATATTAGACTTTTGCCTAATATGGTAATTTTCAATATGCACCAGATTCCTTTGTGTGTGGTTGGTGGGTCACCAGCATTTTAGCAGTAGTGTGGGTTATACTTACATGTGAAAAATACAAGGGAAAATGCATGCTAGAGACTCCTCTCTGTATTCCTACTGCCTCCAACAGTTTATAAACTAACTTCTCTTAAGGTGTTTCTTCTCCCCCAGAGTTTGCTCTGTCCTTAAACTTTTCCAGGTTGTTGTCTCCACCCCTGGAAATCCCTGTCCTCTGCTTCTGTTTTAGGTAATATAGATTATTATTTTTAGCCTAGATTATAAAGCAGTATAGGCTCTTTCAAAAGTCTTTTTTGAAAAGACTTATTTTGAAAAGTCCTATTTTGAAAGTCCTTTTGGAGTAGACTTTGAAAGGGCTGTGGGTTAGATGCGGCACAGAATGTATTGTATTTAACATGCAATATGCATGCATCGTGAATAGCATGCATCCCTCTGCACTGCAGCTAGAAACCTGGCACCTGCTTCTAAAATCCAGTTCAGGTTAGTGGGGGTCTTAATCTGTTCCAGAGCTAGGTAGGGAATTCACAATGGCCTTCTGCAATGAATGAAATCTGACAGAGAAACTCAACTGGAACATTGTCACAATGAATTAAGGAACAAAAAAAATCAGAGTGACACAGAGGCAAGTAAACACTCAAGTGAAACGTTTAGAGATTAGTAGTAATAAGGAGGAAATACTTTTGTAATGTACATAATTTTAAGGCTAATTTTGGCCACATACTGCAGTTTAGTTAATTTCTTTTTCTAAAAGATTGGAGAGAAAATGAATGAAAAAATATTTTTATTAGTTTATATGTTTTGATCAGTTCACCACTTGGAGCAATTCAGCGTAAATTCATTGAAGTCAAGGGAACAACCATCAGTGGATTCATCCTGCTGTCATTAAACTTATTCTAACATAAGAAACAGACTCACCAAACATTTCTAAATAAGGTTAGTACTTAGTTACAACCATCGTAAGATTTCTGTTCACAAATTGCAATTGAAATGCATGCTAAGTGCTGAAGGGACTTGTTTGATTGTTTGTTTTTCTTTTTGTCATTCCATTTTAGCTGCTTCCTTGCTCATTACATTGTTCCCATTAGCATAATGTATTGGCTGTGTTTGCACAGATTTTCCTGCCAAAGGCCACCTTGCAGTTGTACAGCCATTGGGGTAACCAGATGTTACTTACTTAAAGCCTCCATCATTTGGTATGACAGAGTAACTTAATTATGCCCTGCTTAAAGATGCTAAATAAAATTAGTTTCTGAACAAGTGTGCTTAATATTTGTCTCTGTCAGGTACTTGATCTGACACTTAAGCCATGTGCACTAAATAAATAAACACATTTTTAAAACTAAATTTAGTAGCAAGCTAATTATTACAGAGTTAGAGGTTGTTTTATAGTATTTCTAGAGCACAGTTATCTCTTTAGCTCAGGTATAATGCATACTTAAAAGACTTCAGAAAACAGAAACTAAAATGCAGTTAATAGCATAAACCAGCAATTAAACTTCTTCTGTTTTTTGAATGTAGGAAATAGATCTTCAGTCAGTATTGGACAGGATTTTAATACTCCATAAATTTCAAATCTGGACAAGAAAAAAGATTGCTTTCTACTCAGCAATATACTCTAGTTATAAGAATGTGTCAGTCAAAAATGGTCTCTCTGTTTTATAGCAAAACATTCAGTTTTCATTTTAAACCTGCAGTATGAATTAAATCCAAGCCATACTTTTTTTCTTTTTCCTGGTAACATCTTTCCTTAGTTCTCTGTAAGGCAGCTTTCTTTCTCCTTTTCATCACTAGACAATTATGCATATGAAAGTGACAATTTTGGGGTTGCCAACTGGCTCCTTGAGTTTTAAGTGTTCCAAAATGTCAGTTCCCATATTTTCAAATGGATTATAATTGAAGACGTGCCAATCTACATAAATTTATTCTGAATAGTTGTCCACCTGCCACATTTGCTAGTTGATATAGACTTAGGATAAATACAGTCTGCATTCAAAGTAGATACCTGAACACTGAATTAATAATAAACATCTTACATTAAATAAATTTTGCTAAAAATTATAAAAGGGCAAAAATAAAATTATTCTCTAAATTGTGCTGCATCTCATCTAGATGAATTGATCGAAGTTGTGCAAGTTAGAATGCATTTGACCAATGAGAGTTTTAATTTTCTAGGTGTTTGAAAGGAGTATGAAAGAGATTTGAAGGCCAGACTACAGCTCTAGTAGAAAATATTTGGAAATCTTATAATAAAGGAATTTTTTATTAAATAAAATTGGAAATAAGGTTGAAGTGCACTGTTGTACAGAGTACCCTGCTATAGCCCAATAAATACGATTTTTAGTTACTAGGAAAAGGCTAGAGTCTTTGTATTGACCTGTCAATGTGGGCTTTCAGGGTATATTTTGGCTTGTGTCCTGAGCTTCTGTTAGTTGTGATAACAATTGTCTAGCAGTTGGGAGACTACTGCCTAACTCGTTTCTGCTTAGCTCTCTACTGTATATGGTAAAGATCTAACAAATCTGTGAAGCCACTCAGTAACAAAGTAACTGGGACTTAAGTTCAATTATTAAGCAGTTAATGGTTGCAGATAGACTGACTGTAGGTGGGAACTAATTTTTTAAAAATAGCAAAGAAGCACACAGTGTTAGAAAATGTGTAAATGTAATCTCAGCTGGACCCAAAACTAAGAGGGAGGGAACACCAGCCATCAATATCATGCACCTTCTCCTGGTGAAGAACTTTGGATGCTGACAACTCAACATAACCTCCCCTTCCCTCTATTCTTCTTGCAGAGGGCTGAATCTTTTGTTCTTAGGAACCAGAGGAGCATGGATAGGGTGTGTATCACTGGAAAAAATGGACTGATACTCAGAAGTTCATTTATAACAGATTTAGCTACATTATTAATGAGATTTTCCTGTAATAATGAAGTAATTCAAACAGTAAAAGCTAGTATCATTGTAACTGGATTAATAATAATATTTGCTATAGCTTTTATTAGGCTGTTAAGATTTTAATTAGACTAACAATAAATTCTTTGCTTGGCATTTTGCCCATAAGAAGATCTTAAGTGTAACACAATATACCATAACATTTCTACTTCTACATTGTGTTGAACATTCAAATAATGTATAGCATAAAAACTACTTTTAAATAATCTCCTTCCTTAGTTTTTCCATGCAGCACAGACTTTTTCCAATATGGTTATTTAATATTGACTTGTTTTCTACTGGTATTTGAAGATTTCTTAGCTTAGTTTTACAAGTTGTGAGTACCTACTTTGTACTTGAGCTTTTGGAGTTCAGTACTTCTGAATATCAGGGCTGACATACACGTTGCAACAGATGGAGAGATTGGTCTTTGGTCAGTGATTGACTAGTGTGGCTATATTTATAGTAAAGTTGATGAGATGAATGGATCACATGGCCCTTTAAAAACCATAATACTGCAATAAATTGTGTGCTGTAGTAATGTAAGCTGTATGATAGTGTGATATCTAACCTAATTTATGAGAAGAAAAAAGAATCAAATTACCTACTGATATTTTAAATTACTTTGAAGGTCTTCAAGGGTGTGCCTAGCATTTTCCATGATATGTCCTGAGGATGGACAACTGTAAAGAAGCAGACTTTAGTTTATTACTGTTCTTAATAAAACATTGTAATAAGTATTGCAGATGAAGTAAAGCTGAACATTTTTTTCCCTTCAAAAATGTTGCTCATTCCCAATGAGCAGAATAGTTGATAATGCAACACGTTTCAGTCTAATCTTCTCCATCTTTTGACACAAAATGGCATAATTTCTGATGTCAATGTTCTATGATGTTATCTGTAAAACCACAGACTAAGTTTACAGGGGTTACACATCAACAGAAAGCTTTTTCAAATGTATCAACTATAGAAGAGCTAAAGCATCTAAAACTTGTATACTGAAAAAAAAGGGAAGAAGGAGGAACAAACCCAGGGAATTAAAACAGGCCAAAAAGGGCAATTTTCTAGAATTTTATGGTTAGGGGTGTCATTTGCCAATAGAAATGACACCTGGCTTTAAAGTCTACCATGTTGAGAAAGTGCCATGTGGCTAGGAATCATAAAAATCATAGAATAATAGAATAGTTTGGGTTGGAAGGGACCTTCAAAGATCATCTAGTCCAACCCCCCTGCCGTCATCAGGGACACCTTTCACTAGATCAGTTTGCTCAAAGCCCCATCCAGCCTAACCTTGAACACTGCCAGGGAGGTGACATCTAAAACTTCTCTGGGCAACCTGTTCCAGTGCCTCACCACCCTCATTGTAAAAAATTTTTTTCTTATATGCAATCTAAATCTATCCTTTTTCAGTTAAAAACCGTTGCCCCTTGTCCTGTCACTATGGACCTTGGTAAAAAGTCTGTCTCTCTTATAAGCCCCCTTTATACATTGAAAGGACACAATAAGGTCTCCCTGGAGCCTTCTCTAGGCTGAACACCACCAACTCTCTCAGGTGTTTCACCCCTCTGATCATTTTTGTGGCCCTCCTCTGGACCTGCTCTAACAGGTCCATTTCTTTCTTGTACTGGAGGGCCCAGAGCTGGAAACAGTACTCCAGGTGGGGTCTCACAAGAACAGAGTAGAGGGGAAGAATCACCTCCTTTGACCTGCTGGCCACACTTGTCTTTATGCAGCCCAGGATATGATTTGCTTTCAGGACTGCAAGCACACATGGCTGGGTCATATCTAATTTTTCATCCACCAGTCTCCCCAGGTCCTCTGCAGGCCTGCTCTCAATCAGTTTATCCCCTGGTCTGAATGGATGTTCCTTGTGTTATCCTCTTAAGCTCTACCTAAAATAGTTACTATACGTTGTCAAGAATATTTACAGGTCATGAAGCCAGTTGTCATAGTCTAGGTTTATAATATTAAAATCTTTTAATTTCTCAGCAAAACCAGTGTGGGTATATGAACATTACATAGTGGAAATCATCCCAAAGTGTGGGCAAAATCCTGGGAACAGTGGGAGAGTGTGAGTTGGTCCAAGCCCAGGCCCACTCATACTGGGAGTGCTCTAACAGTTTAACAGTGCATGCAGTAAAGTTTTAGTGCCCAGGCCTATACCATAGCATTGTTTCATATAGACACAGTAGTAGAGCATTACATTTATATTAGTTGTTCCCTGGTCCTAGAGATCAACTATCCCTCTTTTTATTTGATACATTACAATGGTACCCTGATACCCTCTGTGTGACAAAGGAATCATGTCTTGTTAGGAAATGAGATGAAGAAATACACAGAGTTGGACAACCATTACTGATCCAAGGAGAAGTTGTTCCCAGATGACAGGACAGATTAGCAAAGCTTGGTGAAGTGAATGTCTTCAAATTCCTATTATCTGAATTTCAGAAGTTGTCTTTGGGATACAGCTGTCCTACTCTACCTCTATGGTAAAATCAGGTATTCAGAAGTCACTGGAAAATATTTGGATGAACTCAGGTTACTTTTAGGCATGTGGTGAAATAACACTTTGGAGGGAAAACTATGCAGTGCAAACTTTGCAATGTGTAGTTGTGGAACATACCATTTCCAGTGAGTGGTTGACAACTGTGTTCTCTGTATCTACTTATCTTAAAATAATAAATACAATGTTAAAAAAAGACGTAGTAAAACCGTTCCTTTCTTTGCATAAAATAATTTATGCATAGAAAGGGAATACTTATAAATATTGCAGAAAAGGTCAAAATTAGACTTAAGTGGAAAATCTGAACAGTGAAATCATTACCATAATTCAGTTTCTGAAATGCAAGTATATACAAGTTCCAGTGAGGGTACCAGCTTTTATAGCTCCTCCCACATCCAAGCTTTAAGAGTTCATACTTTTTAAAGCTGGCAGACATTTAATTTAAAATCAGTTATTAGATCTTTCCTTTGTCTTAAAGTTTCTGAAAGCAACTGAAATGTACAGATGTTTTCCTAGTTTTTTTCTGCAATGTAAAGAATTACAGTCTAACTTTACTGCTTGAGATAATAACTAATGAATGTTGTACTTTCATGTTTGTGAGAAAGCCTTGACTTTTTCTCTCAAAGCCTCATTTTAATTAGTAGTTTGGTAAGGAATGTTTTTAAAAGGTTAAAAAAATATATATGTTAAGTAGTTTCCCATGTTTTCTACCTGAACAAGTGTTTGCAGAAGCTTCATTCCATTAAGTTTATCTTATAAGTGGAAAATAATCTTGTTATATGAGCAAAACAATGACTGACTTGCATCTGTAATATTTTTCTTTAAAAAAAGATTAATTTTCTTCCCACAGGTCCAGACAGAAAAGTATGTTGTGTACTGAAAGCAATAAAAATCTGTAGGTGTAAGCTTATGGGGATGGAAATTCTGCAGAGAAGCATGAATCCTTTTGTCAGTTATTGGCACCTTGCCATCATTGTTACCTCCTTGTTTATAGTCTTCTGGTTTCAAATATATTTACCTCCAGCCAGCCTTTTCCACGTTGATTTTTGGTGTAGAATCCATTGCATGGTGTTTCTTTGTGATTTGTGAACACAACTATGAAACATAAGTGTTGTCATCCAGTCAACTCTTTAGCAAGCAGCAACACATGCAAAAGCAATTGTAGTGTTATGGCATGTGCATGACTTTAAAAGAAGAAAGAGACTGTCTTTTTCTAAGCCCTCTAGATTCTGCAGCAGAGGGAGGATGGCTATGAATGCTTTCAGTGTTTTTCTGAGACTAAAACCACTCACGCTCTCTCCACCACAAATGGATCATTTTGCTGTCTTTCCCAATCTGTGGGATGCCTGTGGATAGATGGCATGTATCTCTATTTTATGATGTAACATTTATCTTCTGGCTAGAAATGATCTGGTAAAGGCTTCCAACAGCTGAGAGTGAAGGCAAGACTGGTGGGAGGGAATGAGAGCAAAAAACCCTTGTGGGGAATGAAGCTTGCTGCAATTCTGACCTTAAAAAGTGAAAATGGCTGAAAGAGCTGAGAAGATTCACATAAGAAACATAAAGTATTTGGTAACAAGGATAAGGGAAAAATTAAATCATAATTCAATCTTCTGCTCTGTTACTGGCATTGTGGGACACATTCAAGAGTACCTATCTAGGTATATCTGTCCCAGCAGGATGGTTCAGACTCCAGTGTTTGATGCTAAGGCTGCTTCTTTAGCCTGTGGAGAAAGGCACTTCTAAAGGACAAGTTGTATAGAATTAGACAGTAAGAGACATTAGATCAGCTGCATCTTTTTAAACATCCACTTCTCTTTGGAGTGCAAGTAGCTGAGTTGGATCTACACTAGACACCCTGATAGCTTGAGATGTACTGAGCCTTCCCTCTGTGGTTTAGCACTTCACTAACCACTGGTCTTGTTCATCTTCTGTGTTATAACTACCAGCAGTTAGAGAACTTGCACCAAAGTGGAAAACTTAAATTCAATTAACTCAGGAAAACACAATAGCTGTATCTCCCACCTATCCAGGATATACTATTAAAACCAGATTAGGGAACAGGCTGGATGGGAGGTACCGTCTATTTGACCTATTGAAACTGAGTAGAAAAATAAAATAAATAGCATGAGAAAAGCAGCAATTCTGAAGAGGGCCTGAATATAATCCTGTGTGTGAAAGTAGGGGAGGCCTTAAATCAAGGAAGCAATCTGGACAAAAGTTGTGACATTACAACTGTTGGGTTTTTTTTCTGTAATGGAAGTGGTGGCTTTGTGTTGAATTCAAGGCATGCTGTGTACATGATGTTGCCTCTGCAAGCACCAGACTGATGGGACAGTTCTGGGGACTTGGGGGATATTTCAGTTCTAAGCAGTGAAGCCTAGCTGAGAAGTAGTCATTCAGCTACCTGCACTGGGACAATTTGGTGCACACACCTGCTCTGATGCATAGAAATTTTACAGGTTATCAAGGAGACAATTCAGTTTCAAGTACTTCCAAATTGAAGAAGCCATGAGAGTATCTGTGTTTTTCTAAAATATACTTTCAGGGTGCCCCAATATTTCCTGTGTCACATCTCAAATTTCAAAGTAGAAAGAAGAAGATACGTAGTCCTAGAATCAATGGTAGAAGATAGAAAATCCCTAAATATCCACACAGACATTATCTATTTTACCTGCTGAGGCAGTCAGAGGCTATATTACAAAGTTTGTAGGACCCTTCTGATGACGAAAGGGTCCAGGTCAATTGTGAGATAGACAGATCATGTGTCTGAGTGGGTACACAGGGTCTAGATCATCTACATGAGGCAGTCTGTTGTGAGGAAATCTTTGTCAATTGTGGAGGTGGAAAACAGTACATAAGAAGTCCTGTATCAGTTCTGGTGGGGTTGGGGTAGGGGATGGAGACAAGAAGTTATTTAGGCTTCAAGTTTTTCCCATAGCATTAAGATTTTTTTTCTTCTGCTATAGTATTTTTAGTTTTCTTATATCTTCTGACTGTCAAGAACAAGGAGAATAGATATAGCACTCTTTGCTACATCTGTGAAAGGCTTTATTGGACAAAAAGTTTGTAGTTCAGAAGGGATTTTAATGTGAGTAGTGCTGAAGTTCATTTCTGTGTAACCATGAATTGTGAGAAAGGGACCTTTATTCTCCTGTAACTCAGAGAGGGCTACCACTGTGAGACACATAAAAAATTATTCAGACCTCATGTCTTATTAAACAGAACTATTTTTGTTGCTCCTTGATTTTTAGAGCAGCTAATTCTGTAAAAGTTACAAGTAGTTACATTACCAGAACAATAAAAGTACCCAGAATTCACAGCCATAAAACAACATTATCCTCTTGTCAGGGATAAAACAAGAGTTAGACAAAAGTCAAACCAACTCTGTGTCATCCTGTTTGCTAGACTTCAGACTTCATCAGCCTGCAGAAGGGGTATTCCAAAGATGGGAAAGCTTAGATGCAGAGGATGTTCCTGTTCTATAAACAGACTCTCAGCCTGCAAATGACCATTTAAAAAGAAGTAGGGCCTGTTGCAATAGAACAAGGGATAATGGTTTTAAACTAAAAGAGGGTAGATTCAGACTAGATATAAGGAAGAAGTTTTTTACAGTGGGAATGGTGAAACACTGAGCAGGTTGCCCAGAGAGGTTGTAGATGCCCCATCCCTGGAAACATCCACAGGCAGGCTGGACAGGGCTCTGAGCAACCTGATCTAGTTGAAGATGTCCCTGCTCATTGCAGGGGGGTTGGACTATATGACGTTTAGAGGTCCCTTCCAACCCAAACCATTCTATGATTCTAATAGGAAAAGGAATCAGACCCAGGCTGTCATTGACAACTAGTCTCCAGCTGAGTATGCAATTTCATTAGCATATGGAGTCAGACTGATGTATACACCACACACAATGTGTACATGTAAGTATATGTTCCAAGCCTTTGTCTCAAGGTCTAGCAAGTTTCTTGAAACCTTTCTTTTCATTAGCTTCATTAAAGAGTAAGTAGTAAGGGTGATCCATGCAAAACAGGATCCCTGAGGCTGAAGCTCTCTAAAGGCTATATTCACTATTTGAAAACTGTTCTGTCAGAAAATTCCCAACTCATTCTAGTTTTAATGTTCAATAATTATAATGGATGGTTCAAAAGCACAGCGTTCATTAGAAATAAATCCCACTGCATATGAACTGTAACCTGCAGAGAGAAACTATCTGTGATTTGGATTTTTTTTAAATAGGCTGTTGTGCTGCTCATTTCAATTAAATCCACAGAAAATACATTAGAAGTGATGATATAGCTCATGCGAAATACCTGCACTAAGTGCATTGAAATCCATGGGCTCATATTATTTCAGTGAATGCATGATCAGATTTAGAGTTGATTCACTCATGAAGCTTACTTGAATGTAAATCTTCAGGCAGACATGTTTTCTCTTTGGTATTTGTTAGAGCTTGACACTGTGGGATTTACCACAAAAAAGGTCATTCAGATCTACCATAATGGACGTATTTATTGCTAATATGACTAGTACTATTGCATGAATGTATGTATTTTACTCTATAATATCCAGAGATTCTTTACCCTTTTTCATTGCCTAACTCTTATGCTGATCTATGAGAGAAAGATGAGCCTTACAGTTTGGGTACTTCATAAGGACTTAAAAATATATTTAAATGCCAGGCATTGTTACAGATTCCATGGTGAGGCTCAGCTAGCCACTTAACTGCCATGAGCTGGGTTTAAAAATGATAAGGCTTTGGAAAAGGATTTTTTATGTTTAATGGAATTTTCACATGCACTACAGTTTGTTAAAGGTATTACTTGCATTGATTTCAATTTTGAAAATCCCATTAAGAAATATATACATCATTAGGAAACAAAATACTTTTGCTTTTGGACACCACTTAATGCATCGCTTAACCCTAAAAAGCACTGCTGTAGCAGTTTACTTGGAGATTAACCAGCTTGCTTCAGAGAGAAATGGATATGTCATTGGTGCTGTCTGAATGTGAACATGCATCTGCACAGAGGTCCTTCCACAGAAGTCTGAAAACAACTGCTTATTAATGTAACTGTGTGAAGTTTTCATTAGAAGTGTTCATGCAAAATGTAGGTCAAGCTCTGATTTTAGGCACACCACTGTCATTTTTGGGTTTGAAAGGAAGGGAATTATTTCACTGGTGTGAGAAAAAACTGTTATTTCCTGATGTATTGTCTTGATGTATTATTGAAATGAAGAAAGGTGTTGCTCCTATAACTTTCCTCAGCACAATAGGAAGGCAATCCTGATTGTCTTTTCAGTCTGTTGCTGTCCCTGAAAGCAGGTTCAGCTTCTTACAAATTCTGAAGCATTGTCAGTCTTTTCTTAAAGAATAGATTGGGCTACCCTGCATTTTATGGTAATATTTGGCAGTTTTCTGTACAATTATACAGATACTTTGCAAGGTGGCTCAAAGCGAAAGTCCACTCTTCCAAAATACATGTGTCACATTTCTCACCTAACCGTTTTAAGTGAGAGCACAGTTTATTTGTGATCTCTAAGGAGAAAGTGTCTAATGGAAAAACTTTGTAAGCTCTAACACATTAAAAATGTTCAACTATAATAGTGACTGCACACCAGTTTATTATATCTCTAGTTTTCTGCTAAGGGCCAAGTTACCCAAGGGCATTTCATAAAATCAGATGATCTGAAGCTGACATTGCAGACAGACTTGCTACCTTATCTCCAGGTTAATGTGATAGTATTGGCCAGTGCTTAAAATCATGCCAGACAGCAATGTCAGTGAATCCTCTGCCAAGGCAGTGAGCAGGTTTTAGGTCATTATCTTTTTCAGTATAACAACATGATTACTGAGAGATTTCCTGCCTAGTTTAGGAAACCCCACAGAACTGTAAAGTAAAATTGTTGTCTCATAAAATGTCCAATAAAATATAATTTACTAAGAAAAAAGCAGAACTACAATTAGTATTTCTAATAAATTCTAATTTCTATCTGAATACTTCTCCAAATAGAAACTTCTCTCTGTTGTTTTTATGGAGTGATCATTGTAATTTTCTTTTATGGAAGATCAGAGTTGCTTTCTTTTTGTAGATGATAACAAACAATAGACATACTCACTCAGAAATGTCAGATATTTCCTTTGTATCTATATGGGACTGAGGTCCTTTCTGATCTGATTTCATGGGTCCCTGATTTTCTGATTTCTTAGTTAGGACTGTGACATATTAATGTGTTTATTGTGTGCCAACAGAACATTGTGACTAGAATTCAACAGTAAGGTGGAAATGTTAAAAACAAACAAAAAAGTCAAGAATATTCAATCTTCACCACAGAGAAACTAATTTTTTTTTTTCCCAAGCTCGAAACTCAAAGAGTATATAAAAGATTTCTTAAAATTTGGATTATGCCTGCTGCCAGTTGAGCCATGCTGCATACTCTACTGAATCACCACGTGGCATATTGTAGAGGCTTCTGTGTATTAAAGTAGATGATACAACGCTAACCCTATTGTCACTCCTCTGTTCCTGTACAGGCGTATTTGTTTCTTTTCTGAAAATGTGGTTGCTACAGCATCTTGATTAATTTTATGAGAACGAAGTTTAATAAATATTATGTTGTTTTTACCACCTACACTTAAGGTTAAAAAACCAACATGAAACAGCCATATATTTGACTATAATTAAAGGCAGCCAAAGTCAAGGGTCTTTCTGATGTATGTACAGAAAAGGTAGTGTTATTTGTTCCCTTTCCACTTAGTATTTTTGTTAATTACTTTATTTTCCTTCTTATATTAAATCAATATAACAATGATTTTTATGTTGTTTCTTTCCTTCCCCAGATGTACATCCAGACAACAACACTTACTGTCTCCATGAGTTTAAGTGCTTCTGTGTCTCTAGGCATGCTCTACATGCCCAAGGTTTATATTATCATTTTTCATCCAGAGCAGAATGTTCAAAAACGGAAGCGGAGCTTCAAGGCTGTGGTGACAGCTGCCACAATGCAAAGCAAACTGACCCAAAAAGGAAATGACAGACCAAATGGCGAGGTCAAAACTGAGCTCTGTGAAAGTCTTGAAACCAACAGTAAGTCATCTGTAGACTTTCCCATGGTCAAGAGTGGCAGCACTTCCTAATAGATGTACGTTCACAAGAATGCACTTTCTTTTAATAATAAACTTCATTCTTTTTGTTGCTTGTTCTGCATGAAACCAGAGATGTGTCAAAATTCATGTACTGCTGAATGCAGGAATGTCTAGAGTTGTTTCAAACAAATTGTTTTTCACAGGAGGCTAGTAAAAAAAAGAAAGCCACATCTTTTTAAAATGATCTGGTTTAGCTAGTGCTAAATTGATGTGTTGTACATTGCTGTGCCAGTCGTGGTATGTCCTGACAGTTCATGAGGTGTATTTATGGTCATCATTGTATATTCAAAACTCCAAGGCTGTTGCAAAAAAGTAGAATGAGAACAGTTAACATAATTTTTATTTTACAGTTAGGTATGGAAGTGAAAATAATGCTTTTTAGCTTTCCACCTTAACTTAATATTTGTCGACTTGTTCATTTATCACAACTCATGAGTACTAACATTTCCCAGAATAACACTTCCTATCCAGGTTTTGTTTTGGTCTTACTCATCTTGGTACGAAATCGTGATAATTCATATACAGTTTAATCATTACATGTTCTGATATGTCGTGGGTTAGTAATGGGAAAAGTTCTTTCCCACGTCAGAAAAGTTCTTGAATTTTGCCACATCTCTAAATTGCTCTGGTATAGAAGAAAATAGAGACCTATAGCTTCCATTCCACTACATGACATACAGTCTTATAAACTGGACTTCACAATAATAATAATAATAAAAAAATATGAGTAGAGCCACTAACTTTACCCCCAGAGTTTAGTACTAATGGAGAATTGGTCTCTATTGAGGAGTTAGAGGTCACACAGGATGGACAGCAGCTGTTACAATTAAAGACAATTTTTTTTCAGTCATTTTCCTGTAAATGAGGGATTTTAAAAATTTTTTATTACTTTTTGATGATGTTGACAGGAGATTGAATAGTACTATTTTGCTTGAGCACATTCAGACAAGTCAGTACCAATTTTGCAGAAAAATATTGTACTTATTTCAGAAAAATGCACACCCCCCCACTGAATTCAGTTTTTGCCAGATTGAAGACTGTATAAAAACAGTCCATAAGTTTACCATACAATAGTTGCTGTTGCATGGAGGATACTGAGTGCAAACCAATTCACTTGAAAAACTCATGACCCTTCAAGATGTGTAAATCTGCTAGACTGAGCTATGCATTTATACAGATTCTGACATATTACAAAGGACAAAAGGAGAAAGGCAAACCTCATGAAGTTCAACAAGTCCAAGTGCAAGGTCCTGCACATGGGTCGAGGCAATCCCAAGCACAAATACAGGCTGGGTAATGAGTGTTGATTGAGAGCAGTCCTGTGGAGAGGACTTGGGAGTAATTTTGAATGGAAAGCTGACCATGAGCCAGCAATATGTGCTCTCATCCCAGAAAGCCAACTGTATCCCAGGCTACATCAGGAGAAGTGTGGCCAGCAGGTCGAGGGAGGTGATTCTCCCCCTCTACTCTCTCATGAGACCCCACCTGAAGTACTGTGTTCAGCTCTGGAGCCCCCAGCATAAGAAGGACATGGACCTGCTGAAGTGGGTCCAGAGGAGGGCCACACAGATAATCAGGGGTCTGGAGCACCTCCCTTATGGGGACAGGCTGAGAGAGATTTGGATTTGTTTAGCTTAGAGAAGAGAAGGCTCCAGGGAGACCTTATAGCAGCCTTCCAGTACTTAAAGGGGACCTTCAGGAAAGGTGGGGAGGGACTCTTTATCAGGGAGTGTAGTGATAGAATGAGGTGTAACAGTTTTAAATTGACAGAGGGTAGATTCAGATTAGATATAAGGAAGAAATTCTTTATTGTGAAGGTGGTGAGACACTGGGACAGGTTACCTAGAGAAGTTCTGGATGCCCCCTTCCTGGAAGTGTTCAAGGCCAGGTTGGATGGGGCTTTGAGCAACCCAGTCTAGTGGAAGGTGTCCCTGCCCATGGCAGGGGGGTTGGAACTAGATGATCTTTAAGGTCCCTTCCAACCTAAACCATTCTATGATTCTATGAAGTCCTTTTCACTAGGTCAATAGTCACAAACTCCCAACATTGAAAAATTTCGTCTTGCACTGACTCCATGTGAGGTAGGTCTTTCTTTTCAATGATAGTATATGAAGCTGATCACAGAATCAGGCTATTCCTAGTATACCAGAAGTGGGTAGTAAGTGTTTTCCACCATTTCCCAATCAAAAATACTGGTAGTGATATCAATGCTCATAACTAGGTAAGAAGATGAGACAGTCAGGTAATTCCTTTTGCTTTCCATCCAGAGACAGCTGTGCTCTGGTTTGTCCTGTTCCATGTAACAGACTTTACTCCATGTAGTCTTCCACATGTATACAGTCATGTTTTTATGTGGATATACATTCACATTCAGTGGAAAACAAATTGTGTCTGCAAAACAGGATGAAAAAAAATCCAGATGCAATTACAGAAGGCATAACAGTGACAAGTACTTTAAATGCATATAGGTCAGATCACAGTAATAATTCTAAATTGCTTTAGAACCTCTTTTATTTTATTCTTTTTCCCTTTGTCTCATTCCAGCAGCAATATAGTAACTGGAGCTAGAAAAGAGTGTTCATTCCCAGAAATATTTTGAGCCAAGTCTGTTACTTTTTCTGGGCATCTATGCTTGCCAAATGTGGTTCATGTTATTACTGTGAAATGCTAACAGTCTTAAAGAGCAGGACACCAGCTGCTGAAGCTTTCAGATCCCCAAACAGGAACTGTAGGCTTATTACAGTGAACTATAAAGACACTTGCAATATTTATCAAGTAAAAAAACCCATTGTTTGGAGATGAGATTATATTTAATACTTTTTGAACTACTATCTACACTAGCTTCCTGTGCTATCATTTTTTAAAGTAACAACCTTCAGAACTCAATAGTATAATTTTTGTTTCTTGATCAGTCCTAGATTAATTCTGTCAAAACTGTTTAAGTCTCAGATATACAACAAAGTCACAGCAAATTAATGAGTTAGTCTAAATCAGGTGAGGTGTAGTAACTACTTATTTTTGTATTTTGAGCTTCTTGCAA
This sequence comes from Strix uralensis, assembly GCF_047716275.1. Lineage (NCBI taxonomy): Eukaryota > Metazoa > Chordata > Aves > Strigiformes > Strigidae > Strix > Strix uralensis. The sequence continues at coordinate 23,897,715 of NC_133976.1, forward strand.
ATGTTCTCATATAATTCAGCTTACTGAGTTGTGATAAATCTGATTATGTTACATTGCTGTGGGCTAAAAACATACACATGAAAAGTTATCATAGAACTCAGCTGATACCGGGTAATGTAGTAAGCTAGCTTAACCTGATCACGTATCAGCCTATTTTCACAGTGAGGGAAAAAAATAAGCTCTGGTCCCTCCATCCTTTTGTTCCCAAGTGTGCAGAGTTTGCAGATGTGCATTTATTTGTTAAGTCTTAACTGGGAAAAAGATCCTTTAAGGAACTTGGTGCCATTTCAGCAGTCCTGCATTATTTTCAGAAGGACTTAACGGGCCAAAGGGAAAATAGAATCCTCTCAGAAATCCAGCTGTGGGAGCATGGGAGAGTTCAGACAAAGCAATACATCCCATCTGAAAAATCTGAAATATGTAAATGAGGCTATATTTGCTTCAAGTGTCCCAACACATGCAAATAAAGCTATTTCATGTTGGTGCTTGAATACTGTGATCGATTATGTGAAAGACTTGCTTAATGTGCCAGAAGCAATCCTTCCATGAATTAGCTCTTCAAGACACAAAGTATTGGACTTACCTCCAATAGTAAGCAAGAAATATTACATTTTGCAGTTTCCTTTTGATTATTCATTCTTATATATACATTCTTAGGAAATAAAAATTATAGTGATATGTGAATTATAATGGTCTGGTTCTGTTGTGTCTTACAAAATGGCAAATGCAATAGTAGAATCAAATTGCTCAGAAACCCAAAGAAAACATGAAGAAAAAACAAGCAACAAAGTTATTATACTACTACCTAGTATTATTTTACAGCAATTTTAGTGATGTTTGATTTAGTTTAATCTTTGGTGCAGGAGAGAGGAACTGTCACTTCTTGTTTTCTGTAGTCTGTTCTTCCCAAATAATCGGATTGTTGGGCTGGATTTAGGACCTAGAATGAAGAATCCTTTTCCTATCTATCTCAGCTGTTCCTACCAGATTCTATATAGAAAAAAGCAGTTGAAGGAAGGAAGGAAGGTATGGGAATAGACTTGAGATCTTTGAATTTATAGACTAGACAACCATCAGATTATTTTCATCCTGCCAGCTGCAGTCTTCACTATCATAAGCAGAACATGTCTGTAGCAGACGGAATATAAAACATATTTGGGAAGCCAAATTCCTCTTTATGCAGTGTGACATAGATCTTATTATAGACAAAAAAGACACTCAGTCCCCTATCAATCTGATTTGCCATGTACCCAACTGGTTTAAAATTAGGGAGCTGTCTGTGAGATCTGATGTCACCGCTTCCCTCTTCTCACCACTACATTAACACAACAGTGGAGACTTGGGCCATATTTTTTACAGCAAAGGAATAAGATGTAAGGTCTAGAAGCTGACACAAAATTCCATGTAAGATTCACAGTTGTTCACTTTTACAGTAGTAAAGATGTTTAACTTTCTCAACATACTGCCGCATCCTGAACAAAGTGTATGATCTTTGCTCAAAGGAAGACATGATCAGCTGACCATCAACGTAAGAAGACCATAATAGCATGGCAGCTCTAAAATACAGCCTAGGCTCTCACAAGTGTTTCTTCTGGCTCACTTATATGCAGATGCTTTGTGTCTGAAGGCTCTCCAGAGAATATGTGCTGTAGGCACTAACTACTCAGTTTTGTTAACTTGGAGAGATGTTTCCCATGTTAGCCGTTGCTCCTTTCAAGGAGCATAAGCCTCCTTCTAGATGGATAATCCACCACTAGCTGCAAAGTTTTCTTCAACCTGTAGAAGAGAGAGAAAAATCCAAGCTCTAAATTAAAAAACTTCCATACAGAAATCGGCCAAAATAATTCCAGACAAATAGTATGTTGAAATTCTGTTATGGGAATGCTAAAACCACTCAACATTGTTCATCTCTATTGCCCTCTGCTTCCCCAAGTCATAAACAAAAACAGTTATCATCAAGAACACAGAACTTGAGATACAACTTATTCACTGCTTATATACATGCTTAAACTTTGTTACTTTATTCCATGAACATGGGCCATCTTATTTGAAAATACAGTTGGACATTGTCTGAGTTCAAATGCTAAATATGTGGGGTTTTCTTCTCCTCTCCTGATTCTAAAAATCCTGAACTTTATTTTTTTATTGTTGTTTGTTTTTGTTTTTTTGATTTACAGCCTCCTCTACCAAGACAACTTATGTCAGTTACAGCAATCAGGCAAACTGAGCAGGGATGAAATTCACTGGAAGACCTGCAGGATGGGATCTTGCAAACATAGACTTTACCACCACCAGAACTGAGTCTTGGAAATATCAGTAGACTACATTCAAATCAGTAGTCAGTCTTCTAAAGGACAAGGATTAAACAAGAGGCAAAAGGCGAAAGAGACAGGGGAAGGAAAAGTCCAGTTTTATAACATAGAGACAGAGTGTCAAGTTCTGGACTGTTCACTCACAAAAGGAAGTAAATCACAAAAGGAAAACAAATGTTAGCTTGTGAAAAAATGCTGTTGAAATAAATCATGTCTGATGTTATATTTGTAAGTACTTTTTTGTGATTGTGACAATTTCCTTTCCTGTCCTACATTGTTCAACTCGTAAAAGAAGATGAGTTTGTTTCTTGTGGCGGCTGACTGAATTAAGTCCTGGGTTATGCTAAAATAAATGCAATGGTCAACGCATGCTAATTTTTATACAAAATAATTTATTTCTAATAATAAAGGAATGTTTTGCAAATGTTGAGACTTGTTTTGTTGCAGTTTTAAGGAAAAAATATTCCTTACACTGTTGTCTATTGTTTGTTTAGAATGTGCAGTAAAGGTGGGTGTACAAATAAAATAATAATCATGGCATCAGAAGAATGCAGTGTAAACTCTAAGCATGTGTGTGTGTGAGTGTGTATGCGCGCACGCGTGCGTGTATGTACGTGCATGCCTGCATGCATGTATGTGTCTGTACTCTGCAGTGTGTGAATTTATTTGTTCAAAGCTTTGTGACTATATTTTCTAATGGAAGGATTTTTCCCCCTTCTCACCCTCAAAGTAAGTGCATTTTATATGTTTGTAAAGTGGAGTCCTGACAGTAATTATTTTGTATGATTGTATTATATTTTTGAATCTCCACTAATAATTTTGATCCTTTTCATTTCTGGAACTTACAGTTTGTAAGACTTTATGACAGCTAGACTGGATTAAGCTGAAAGTCTATTCAGCCTAGTATCCTGTCTCTGACAGGGGAATGTAGCAGATGCTTATCTCAATAAAGGTGACTTTGAAATAACAGGAGAGAAATCAATGGAGAATTTGGAAAGCAGTAACCTAGTGGATATATGTACTATTGCCTTATTAACACTTAAAAATCAGAGAAATAGATGTCCATCTACAATCTTCACATCTTCTAACTCCCATGTCAAATGATTGTGTGTGTGCTAGAAATGATTATGCAAAGAGAAGGAGAAATTCATATAGCTATCTATCATGTTAATAAACCCCTCCAAAGAAGACTAAAAAAGACAGCTAGGGACTTTCCACTTTGTTACTATACCTGTGATGTTTAAGACTTTTTCACTCCAAACACTACTTACCATTCGTCAAGTCAGTGGGTCTTCATAATCAGTTGGTTATTAAATGTTATTTCTCCTGAATTAGCCTGAATGGCTCCTTGTGCTTTTTTCCTCAAAGGAGCTGTATTTTTATAACATAACTGAAAGAAGCTGTGGTGGATCCTAAATTATGTGAAATAAAGTTTAAGTATTTGAAACTGAATCTTCTTCTGTCAACATTTAAACTCCAGCACAGTCAGCAAACTGCATGACAGTGAATTTCCATTTTCAAAATGTTTGACAAAAACATAGTTTTTCCCAGAATTTAAACACCTGAATTATTAACCAATGATTGCTTTGCTATAGTGTGGTATTGTGTGTTTGGTATGTGTGATATACTGTGTGAAAATTCATTTTTCGACTATGCCACAAGCACATCAATCTCAAACCTATAAATAATATATGCTTATTTTAAGCATAGGAGTAATGCAGCTAATGTAATGAGACCTGCAAAAAACTTCCATAAAATCAGTTTTAGTTCTGTTAGCTATTATCTCATCAAATTGAAGCTTTTTAGTGAAAATATATTGATTACATCAGTGTTTTAATAAAACCGACTTTCATGTCTAGGATGGATTTCCTAAGAGAAAAAGTGGGGAATCTGTTTTATGTGAAAAACCAATGTTTTGGCACTGTTTCTTTTCAAGATACCTTTGAAAAGTTTGGTTTTCAATCCACTACAAAAAAAGTTTCAAATATTTGTCTGTAATATCTATATATAACATAAGCATAGCAATATCCATTTAAAAAAGCAGTACATAGCAATTGCCTCTTAAACACATTTCATATACACATAAACATATTTTATATATACATAAAGATCAGCATATGATATATGAATATCTTCCAGTTTCACAGTAGTCCAGAGAAAATGTTATTCTGAACAGATTTAATGAGACCAATATACACTTTTTTTGGTTGAACAGTAGGGTAAAAAAGTAATGCAAATTATTCTATACATTTTCTATGTCATTCTGTCTGAAACATGGAGTATATTAAGTCTATGAGTCTCACTGGTATTAATGGAGCTCATCAGATAAATGAGCACACAGTATGAGTTCCGAAATGAACTGAGTGCTTTCAAAATACAAAAGACAAAAGAACAGCACTGGTCCACAAGTTTCACTTCTATAGAGCAGTTATGTACAGTTTATGCATTTGCATAGAATGGGACATATCTGTCTCCTGTAACTGTGATCAAAAGCACATTCTTCTCTTGTATCCCTCTAGAGCTATGGAAGAACAATGCATTTTATTTCTGAATGAAATATCAACTTTGTTCTTTTCAGTTTAGGAGACTTTCCTGTACAGACAGTAGCAGTTCCAAAGATTTTTTTCTAGCAACCTGATTTGAGAGTTCTGCTTCCAAGACTTGTGTCTTCAGGTCACTTTAAGTTCCATTTGTGCAATAGATTGTGCATCAGCTCTACAAGTCCTAACTTCTAGGTTAGGTGACCTAAATTTTGTGACCCCACCTGAGCCCTGCTTGGGGGATTATTGATTAAGCGACTGCAGTCTATAGCCTTTAACCATGACTGATGTTCCTTTTTCAGCATCATCACTGCACACGAACAGTTCAGATGAAGGAATTAAATATTTTTCAATGATTGATTCTAATTAGGTTGAGTGATCTTTTTTTCATCTTACTGGGGCTTTGTCTCCAGTGTATCTGTTATAATAAAAAGCAACCTTCTCAAAAATAAATTACTGTAAACAATCACATAATAGTATAATACAAAGGAAGGAAAAATTGCTATAATTTTGCAACATGGGTATGAAAAAGGATGAACTCTAGAAAAAACATTTCCACTGTTCTTTACTTTTTATATTTCAAGGTCCATTTTTATGAGATTGGGGGAATTCAGCCAGCAATAAGAAGAAAAATCCCTGCAGTCTGTTACTGTGCCTTTGCATACTCATACAGCTGCTGTATTTTTCTTCTTTCTTTATGAAATAGCTATCACTTAATCTTTCTATACAGAAAACTCACTGTTTGGGGTTTTTTTTAGTTTGTTTTTTTTTTTTTTTTTTTTTTTTTTAACAACCTCTGTTTCTACCATGTTCTGCTCTTTATCTTATAGTATTGACATTCATGAAGCTACAGTTAGACCATTATCAACATTTCCATTATAAATTGTATTACCTAACACACACAAAGATTCTGCAGGTTGAAACTTGGCATGTATTGTCTTAGTGTATATGCAAAAGAATGTAAATGGAAAATAGAATTATTGACATAAGTTAAAATGAAAAGCTTATAAATACAATAAAGTCCTGAGGCAGATGTAGTCAGAAGGTGGTAACAATTTAAAAACTGAGATTTGGACAATAATCATAATACAGTATGTTGTAATTACGTACAATGCAATTAGAAAAAATAAATGAAAAAATATAGGAAAGATCCATACAAAAGTATAAAAGTTCAGTATCCATTTTCACATACCTTTTCACTGTCTTCCCTTCAAAGTATATTTTGATGGCCTATGGCCCTAATGTAAAAACCATTCTAGTTAATGAAGGTCTTACCTTTAATTTAGCAGATTTGACATCAGGCATCAGACGGTTTATTATTAAATTAAACTATAGCGTTTTTAAACTGTTAGCTTTGAGTAAATGGCTGTCACTCAAATCTACATTACTTATGTATCAAATCTCAACTATATTTTAAATGATAATTATAACCCTTAAAATGCTAATCATGTGTTTATAAAAAAATCTGTGTGAATTAGGTTTTCTGAATTAAATGGTGTTATGGGACTGCTAAGCTAGATCTTTTAGCCTGACTTCGAGACACAGGGCACTCTTACAACACCTAATCTTCCCTGGTGCACAGCCACTCAGAGCTACAGAGAATCATTTTAACCTGATCTAAAACAATGATTGTTGAGGAGAAAAGAACCAAATAGTAAAATCATTAGAGGAGTATAGACTATGCTAGATAATTCTTTTTAGGACTGATTGAAGCTAAACACCTCAGTAGCTAAAAGAATCTAGATCTCAGAACTTTCCACTTATACACAAGGAATGGGTGACAAGGAATGCGTGAAAGTCTTGAACTGATCTGCAACCTTAGTTGTGCAGACTTTTGTTCCCTCACTTCACAAATGTGAGCAGCTCATTGTAAAAAAATTAAAATGCATACAAATCAAAGCCTGGGTTTGTGCTTCTAGCTTGCAGACAGGTGACGGGGTGAAATCCCCTGTCAATGACACTGTCTTCTAATAGAAAAACTGTCCCAACTTATAAATCTAAGGTATGCTAGTCTTAGTATACTTCGGCAAGGTTTACTCTCTCCGATCAACCGTACGCATCCGCAGACCCCAAAGATATACTGTATGCTAAAGAGTTGATCCAAAGCCAAGTGAAGTTCACAGGAGGGTTTTAGTAGACTTACTTAGCCCAGAGGGACTGGATGATTCTACTTATTTCTAGTCCGGACTGTAACCTGAAACCATCTAATGACTTATAAATCAGATGGACAATACACAATGTCAAAATACATTCCAATCTAAATTTTATCCAGAAGAAACTACTGTTGTTATGAATGATGTCCCAGTGGCAAAAGATGTATGCTAAAAGCACAGTGGCTGAAGTATTATGCTAATGAAAGCCTGCAGGGTATGGTTTATGCACATTAGTGAGACTGTCTGAAAATGTGATTATCCAAGTTTTGTTAAACGAGGAGTGTGTCTCAAATATTTTCAGTCCACTCAGATTTCACAGTAATTCAGTAGCTGAGATCTTGAAGTTTCATAACTAAACTTTTGTGTAGGGACAGTCACATTTTTTTTCATCTAAAATTATAAAGTCTTTATTGTACAAACTTAGGGTTTGGTTCTAATTGTGGAGAAGCAGACTACTCTTTTAAAATTATTATTACTGGTCATTTATGTATGAGCATGCCGAAGCAACTCCATCAGGACACACAACTTTGTTTTACTGAGATCAGGAACATGTCCTTAATGTTGTTTTGTGACTGTGGGATAGATACAGTGAGATCTAAATGGCTCTGTGTATCAGGTCAATGAACCAGAAATCAAATTTATAGACAATACTTTGACTGTTCTATAGAAAGAGTAATGAGCCACTTTGTCAAAAATCCCATTTTCAAGAACTGCCTAAATAGCAATTTCCACAACAGAGTTTTTAACTAATAACATTAGCTCTCTTTCAATGAATAGATAATTTTTATTACTAACCAAGGAAAGAATGAAGGAAAACATTCCTAACAGATCCAGTTTGTAAATGTGTTGCATTGGAATACAATTTACTCATTTATGCATCTACTTAAGGACAGAATGTGAAAGCAGAAGACATAGCATGCTGGATAGATAAGAAAATGTTTCTCTTGAAGCATTCTTTTGTAATGCTTTGGTTTGAAAATGTACATGAATGATCCAGCATATTTCATCATCACATCAGCCATTAAATGAAATGATAGCTTATCACTATGCTTTCAAATAGCTTATGTGCCACTCGGTATAATTAAGAAATTACATATGGATCTGCATGTTCTGATTAAATTTTAAAGAGCAAAATTCAGTGACAGAAGAGGTAAGCATTACTTTTCCCAGTTTCAGTGGTTTCTAATCTAATAGCACCTTCAGCACTTGTGGTACTGCAATTGTTTGCATCCAGAAAATAAAATTTCATATTTTATATGTATGTTTCATTTGCTGTGGATGATTACCTCCTGCAATCTAATTGTAAAATCATCTTTTTCTCAACAAGAAGTCATTTCTTTCTCACTTTCTCCTGAAATTTCAGTAGCTAATAGGAGAGCAAAGTATATGTGTCACTAATCCTTATTAGGTTTCCTGGGAAAGTAAATGATTGTGATTAATGGGATACAGCAAATACAAGAAGGAATAGATCTTATCTGTGCACTGCATCCTATACTTCTGAATATATGTAAGTTGTATTGTCTCCTTTTAGCTTCTTGCTTGGCCTAAATTTACCAGTAATATCATGAGAACTGCAAAATACATTTTGTGGAAATAATCTGTTGCATCTGTGCAATAAAAGCAAGCTGTCTGATGTGAAAGACATATTCATCTCGAAACACTTTGGTTATGATAACTTCAAGGAAATTGGAAACCTAATAACTAGTCTATTAAAATTTTTTATCAGGAAATGTGCTACAAATTAGGAGTGTGGTAAACTTGTTTCAGTGAAAGTCTTATGTAAATTTTCAAAGTTTGTCTGTAAAAGGTCACTGTAGAATTGTTTGTACATTTCATGAATGTTGATAACTCTGTAAATCTTCCATCACTTTGAAACACTAAACACAAGTCTAAGGGACTGGATGGGATACACCCCAGGGTGCTGAAGGAGCTGGCTGGGGTGCTCGCCAAGCCGCTTTTCATCATTTACCAGCAGTCCTGGCTGACCGGGGAGGTCCCAACAGATTGGAAATTGGCCAGTGTGATGCCCATATATAAGAAGGATCAGAAGGATGATCTGGGAAATTACAAGCCTGTCAGCTTGACTTCGGTGCCCAGGAAGCTGATGGAGCAGCTCATCCTGAGTACCATCACACAACACATGTGGGACACCCAGATGATCAGGCCCAGTCAGCATGGGTTTATGAAAGGCAGGTCCTGCTTGATGAACCTGATCTCCTTCTACGACAGGGCGACCTGCTTATTGGATGAGGGAAAGGCTGTGGATGTTGTTTACCTTGACTTTAGTAAGGCCTTTGACACCATTTCCCACAGCATTCTCCTGGCGAAACTGGCTGCTCATGGCTTGGATGGGCACACACTTTGCTGGGTAAAAAACTGGCTGGATGGCTGGGCCCAAAGAGTTGTGGTGAATGGAGTTAAATGCGGTTGGCAGCTGGTCATGAGTGGTGTCCCCCAGGGCTCTGTTTTGGGGCCACTCCTGTTTAACATCTTTATTGATGATCTAGACGAGGGGATCGAGTGCACCCTCAGTAAGTTTGCAGATGACATCAAGTTGGGTGGGAATGTTGATCTGCTTGAGGGTAGGGAGGCTCTGCAGAGAGATTCGGACAGGCTGGAGCGATGGGCTAAGGCCAACTGGATGAGTTTCAATGAGGCCAAATGCCGGGTGCTGCACTTCAGCCACAACAACCCCCAGCAGCGCTAAAGGCTTGGGGAGGAGTGGCTGGAGAGCTGCCAGTCAGAGAAGGACCTGGTGGTGTTGATTGACAGCCGGCTGAACATGAGCCAGCAGTGTGCCCAGGTGGCCAAGAAGGCCAATGGCATCCTGGCTTGTACCAGAAATAGCGTGGCCAGCAGGGACAGGGAAGTGATTTTACCCCTCTACTCGGCACTGGTGAGGCCGCACCTCGATTACTGTGTTCAGTTTTGGTTCCCTCACTGCAAACATTGAACTTACTCGAGCGTGTCCAGAGAAGGGCAACGAAGCTGGTGAAGGGTCTGGAGCACATGTCGTATGAGGAGCGGCTGAGGGAACTGGGGGTGTTTAGTCTGGAGAAGAGGAGGCTGAGGGGAGACCTCATCGCCCTCTACAACTACCTGAAAGGAGGTTGCAGAGAGCTGGGGATGAGTCTTTAACCAAGTAATAAGTGATAGGACAAGAGGGAATGGCCTCAAGTTGCGCCAGGGAATGTTTAGACTGGATATTAGGAAGTATTTCTTTACAGAATGGGTTGTTAGGCATTGGAATGGGCTGCCCAGGTCAGTGGTGGAGTCCCCATCCCTGGAGGTGTTTAAGAGTTGGGTCGACATAGCGCTGAGGGATATGGTGTATTTGGGAACTCTCAGTGTTAGGTTAATGGTTGGACTGGATGATCTTCAAGGTCTTTTCCATCCTAGACGATTCTGTGATTCTGTAATGGAGCGCAATAGCTTTTCTTGTTTGACATTATCGTGTGACAGCAGGTGGTTAGCTCCCAGGAACTTACTATTTTCAATGGTACAGCCGCAGGGAAGGGAAGAGAAAACAGCAGTGTCCCCCAGAGCTAAAACAGTGTTAGAAGTACAATATCCTGAATGGCAAACAGTGCTTTTGTTTGGATTACACAAATGACTTGTCTCTCGGTAGAAGTGGAGCAATATGACATGCAGAGAAGTATGGACATGAAAGAAAAGAGCAGCGACAGAACCACAGTACCTAAAACCCTACTGGAAGCGTAGAAAATGTTGGAAAATTCCACTGTTGAAAAACCATGTCCACACTGACCTCTGTCAAGGGCACATGACATCCGCAGAGTGTGTGCCAATCTTACCTACTCCACAGAACTGCAGTGAGCAAACATGACAAAATAATCGATGGGAGCCATCAGAGCTAGTGTTGGATGAGGTAGCAAATAAGAACATAGACTCATTTTTCTTTGAAATTCTAGAACATATTATGAGGATGTCCAAGGAATGTGCACAACTTCTGCAAAGATCTGCAAATACAAATATTTTAACATTTTATTCACAAAGTGCAGGCTGGGATCAAATTTTGCAACATATCCTTTAATATGACACTTGTCTTTCCGCAAATGAACTAGCTCATTCTCTTTTGTCAGTAACTAATTCAGTGCTGAGATTTCAGAAAATCTCTGGAACTTTCCTGTCTCATCATATCCTAGTCATAGAGAGAACTGGAAATTATTTTCCAAAATATAGGGAAAGTTTCCCTGTAAAATTGAAATTTTCTCACTTAAAATTATTATTTTGTGGGACATGCTATATTTAACAAAAATAACTAAATTTCCAACTCACCAGTGTATTAAACGTATTCTGACTGAGTATGTCTGATAGCTTTAGTTACTATCTGTTAGAAGGTGTTGGGTTTTTACTTTATTGGCCAGATGTAGAAGAAACACACACCTAGAAACACACACAATGGCCAATATAAACATTACAGAGTGTCTTGTTCCATAGCGTCATCTAATAACTACAACACTGCAAGTGCACTGACTTCATCCTGATCCCAAAAGAAACAAAACATAAATTGCTTTGCCAGTATCAGTTTGCGTTTCATGCAAAAGTGCCTTGGAGACTCTTTGAACAAGTGATAAGCCAAAGTTTAGTATTCTGCAAAATTTTTTCTGCAGGATTGATGTCATTAAGAATTGCTATATGCAATGCTAGTTTCAAAGCCTTATTTGCTTCTGTTTACCTGATACAGCATATACGCTTTCCAGGACCCTACTCCCCAAGTTAGCTGCAGTGTCTGTACTGTCTTTGGCATCATTGACTGTCAATATTAAATAATTATGACCTTTCAGAAAAAAACCTATTTTTATTTCATTTACAAATTCTTCTTTCCTAGTCTTGCTAGAGTGTTGATGAATATTCCAATAGATATGTTTTGATTATGACTGATCACCATCTTTCTTCAATACAACTTCTACTAGTTCTCTTATACTCCTTTTAGAGCTTTTTATCTAAGTACTGGCTTTGGTATCACAGAAGCAAACATGTCAATGGAGTAAATCTATGGCAACAACAGTCAAATATGAGGAATAACAAGGTAAAAAGTGCTTAAAGAAGGTAAAACAACTCCAGAAAACAATCCTGGTTAGAGAGATGACTGCTTTCTTCTGAGGAACTGAAGAATCATATCTAAAGACAGTTTCCACAGGCTGCTGCTGGAAGTCTGCCTCAGTGGCTTACTGTTTTCTTAGAAAATCTCAAGAACTGGATTAGCCTTTGAATGCTACCCATAATATTTTTTTAAAATAAAATTTTAATAAAATCTCAAAAAGATTAAAAAAGAGAGTACACAGGTGAAAATGAATGTTGAAGATACATATGATATATTGAACTGCCAAACTTTTGGGGATTTGCCTGTTACAAGAATATGAAATCTTCATTGGAGATAAACCTATCCATACGTTATTTATGTATTTATTCCTTTACATATCTCACATATTGCAGACTGTAAAGAGTAAACCTCAATATTGCTTGCCTGCTGTGTTTAACTCAGATGTGCAGTTCTTACTGTGTGCATAATTTAGAGAGGATATCGAGTTGTAAATATAACTGCATCTATATATCCTGCCCCAGCTCCCCATACATTTTCATCAGAAGTGATAGACATTTCTAAAAACAATATGCTGTTTATTTCTTCATTTCTATAGTTCATCCACTTATCTGAAAATGCAGAACAAGTTGCAATCATTTTGATATACAGAGGTTATCATTTTTTGTGAGAGTTTTCATCTTTTGCCACCGTCTCCAGTGTGACACTGAACAAGGAATGACAGAAAGATTAATTTTATACAAAATTCAGGGTATTTTTCACTGAATGACAGCTATGAAGTGCACAATTTGCAAGATAAAATAACAAAAATGTGATTATTTCAAATGCCAGACTCATGGTACTTTATAAATTATTGCCTAAAGCATTGAAAGTTTAGGACAGATGCCTTGGAAGTATGTTATAGAGATAGTTTCAAATGACAGTGTTTCAGAACCTATTTCTTCACTTAAGAAAAATGAACTGTTACTTCAAGAAACAGACCACATATAAAACCAGAAAAGAGAGAAACAACCGCAGTGGCAACAACATAAATATTAAAAGTGAAAGAAAGCAACCCTTTGTTTTCTCAGAAAGTCTGATTAATTCAATAAATTTTATGGTTATGTATATTGCTTTGCCAAGAAAACAGAAGTGAGACAGTACAGGTAATATGCTCACAAAAAGTAATCACACCATGCTTTCTGGTTGTTCTACATACAGAGTGGTGCTACACATATATAGAAATCTCTAGTATAGCACTATGACTTCCTCCAAGTTTTTTTTCTTGAAAGAACCTTGTTCATGGTCCCCTTAAAACACATCATGCTTTCAGGAACAAAGAGATTAGCTGTTCATAGGCAGGCGGCCTCTTTTTAGTGAGTCCTGTGTGTCCATTTGAGGAAACTAATACTGCCCTAGGCAGGTGCTTGCACATTTTCTACCACTGGATGCTACTGTATACTTCTTAGTGCCAAGGCACCTGACACTGCTCCTGACCTATGTTTGATGAGGTTGCACTTGAAAGCCAGGCTTTCCGTAAGCAGTACTAATGACAGCAGAATGTTTTTTGCGGTAGGAAAACATCACTGGAACTATTTCCCATCTGGGTGAGTTTCCTATATATATAAAGTCAGGGATCAAAGCAAGACCTTTTCTAGAGAGCAGAAGTGTAATGTCAGCTTTCCTGCCCAGTACGGTGAGGTTGAGCTGCCAGCTGCCAGGGCCAAAGGCCTGGCATGCTGCTGATGCAAATGAGACTCACAGCTCTCTGGTGTGGGGAAGCCACACAACTCATCTGAAAAATATTTGCATAAGGTGGACTTTCAACACATCCTGACTCAGGATGTAGATGTTACTGTTTATCCAGTAAAGTGACAGTAACAGGTAGATCGTGGGTTTTGTTTCTTTTAGTTAGGTTGTAAAATTTCCAGTAGATAAAGCCCCTCCAACTGCATGGGGAGAGGAAGGGTAGCAGGTTAATTTTACAATAAATGAACCCATAGTTTCTTGGAGATGCTGAAGACACTGGTATCAGGTCATTTTCAAAGATCCACAATGTCTTCACTCATATCTGTTTTCCACCAAAAGCTAAATTTAATACCAATCAGATATGTAATACACAGCCACCATAATAAATTTTACATTGCCTTTTGGGTAAACTGAGTCAGGCTCTCAGAAAGAAAGACAGAAAGACAAAAAAGGAGGTTGACTGACATACCAGGTATCCCTGTTTTCCATTTAGATATAAAATGCAAGTAATAATGTGTTGACATGTAAGGAACTGAAGGAAGTAATGCCTCAAACATTCATTGACATAGAAAACCTCTGTGATTAGTCTAAGGAATGTCACCTAAGGAAGCCGGAATGTGTCAAAGGATGCACCCCCCACTCCCTTGCAGTCGCATTGACAAACTCCTTAGATAAACCCCAGAGCGGGGGAACTCGGGCTGAGTGAAACCAAATGTTTCTCATCAGGCACAAGGACAGGTAATCACTGGTTCCATTGTGTAAACCGGATACTTTGTGACTCTATTGTGTAAGCCCAAAGAGGTGACAAGGCCTGATAAGAAGTGAACATTTCTGCCCCAGAAGCTGGATGATTGCTCAAGAAGCATGAAGTCAGGAAAGATCTGTGGGAACTGAGGAAAAAACAAAGGTGGACAGGATGAGCACAACCACTGACTCAATTGGACAAAGGGTGGTGCACCCACCACCCAAGGTTACTGGACCCAAGACAACACTGGATCCAGGGGTGGTGGCTGGATTTCTTTGACTCTCACTCTTTTCGTTTTCTTTTCTTTTCTTTTCTTTTCTTTTCTTTTCTTTTCTTTTCTTTTCTTTTCTTTTCTTTTCTTTTCTTTTCTTTTCTTTTCTTTTCTTTTCTTTTCTTTTCTTTTCTTTTCTTTTCTTTTCTTTTCTTTTCTTTTCTTTTCTTTTCTTTTCTTTTCTTTTCTTTTCTTTTCTTTTCTTTTCTTTTCTTTCCTTTCTTTTCTTTCTTATAGATTTATAAGAGACCACCTTGCTTATTATCCTTTTCCAAGTTTAATTTGTTTTCTACTGCAAGCAAAACATTTTAACTGGTCATTTGCTGTCATTTCACCTTAATTTAACCCAAGGGGAATATAGAACCATTAGGACTCCCTGGGCTCCCAGTCCAGGTCGTGACACATGTAAAGACATCAAAGTATTCGGTCAGACAGATCTTTGCTGAGCAATTAAATGAGTCTACAGAGGTACTATTCCTGCATCAAAAAAAGTGAAAAGTCTCCTGCATTAAGATAAAACAAATTATCCAACATTCTGTGAAAATAAATAATTAGAATATCCTACAAAGAACTGATGACTGTTGGCATTTTGTACGTGATAATTTCCATATTTTAGATAAAATACTGCTGAACCCGATGAATATTTTAATTACAATTAGATAACCACTTTTTTTTTTTCTACTATAGTTCTACTCTTTATTTGCAAACTTTTAGCTTATGATAGCTAGTGGCAGTACTGACTGACACTAACAGAAGTCCAGAACATGGGCAAAAGTGGATCCATGTGAAGCTGACAAACTTTAGGCAGCTGTATGTAAGGACCAAATTAAATCAGAATGTGCAAGTGAGCCCTCAGAGACCTGCAACAAAAGATGAGTTTAGGAATATCAGACAAGAGTCTCCATGAGCACACCAAAATGTCTGGTTCTGGCAACATGTCCCCATCTGCATGTTCAGAAGCTGGCCAAAGAACATAAATCCATATAATCTGTTTTACAAAATGCAGTCTATGAGGAGACATTTAAGAGGTGCATCAAATGCAGCATGCACTGTTCATATCATTTAAATACAATGTAATTTATCTTTTTGACCAAGGTGCTCATGGGTGGAATACTGTGGCAGGATGATACATTCCAATTATTGTTATTTAAGAATTTGCAAGGTGTGTAAGAACATTAATTTGTATTTCATCAGCAGTATCTGAAGAAGGTACTTGGGCTCACAGAAAGTATATCTAAAGGAGCACAACTGGTGAGTCATCCTTAAAGATAATAGTAACTGTACTGAGACACTCAGATTATTTGTCATTATTCAGCGCTTCTGTAATGTGTCAATTTTGATTCACTTTTTGAAGATAACCTGGGATTTTACTTGTTTTGGAAACATTCTTCCATTTTCCAAACTACTGCTTAAACCACTATCCTGCAATGGAGACACACTCAGTTCAAAAGACTCCCTGCATTTGTAATTCACAGAAAACATGAAAGAAGAGATTGACATACATCAGCTCTGTTCTGTAACAGTGCTATTCACTTAACATGCCTGTGATCAGAAATGATGAGAGAACCCAGGACTAAAGAATTTCTCAAATGAAATATTATACTGTTGGTCTAGAGCTGAATATAATTTTCTTTCTCTGAAAATGCTTGAAAGATGCTGACTGGAAGTCCCCAGTGGACTGAAAAACTGAAAATGTAAAAAGCTGCCATAGGACTGAATTGATATTCCCTCATACACCACATATGCAAAAAAAATGTTGATACCTTATACAGGTCAAATAATTTTGCTGTGTGGTTTCTCTTTAATCTCTCCCAGACAGAATTAGCAGGTTACTTGAACAGTTAAAATAAGTCTTGCAGCCTGGTAAGTTTTTGGTGGAAACATGTAGGTGAAATTGTGGAGGTGATTTGGCTATCAGGCTTCAAGTGTCAGTAATTGCTGTCAATATTACTGATATGGCTCTGAGTGGGTACACAGTTTAACAAAGTCACTTTACTGGTAAAATGAGCTTGGTTCTGTTTCTTCCTCTCATAGGACTCTTTTACATTAGCAGCATATCTGTGGATGATGATCTTAGGGGTATATGAGTTTACTAAGAAATCTTCATCATTTCCTAGTGACCAGACAGCAAATTTAGACACTTATGTTAGGAGTTTTCTTAACTAGAAACATAGCATTGAAGTGCAAAGTAGTGGCACTGGACACTCCAGTATGTGGACTGGATCTCTCTGAATAGGAATCATATTTCTGTTTGTAGCAGCATTTCAGTCTCTAAACACACAATTATTCTTAATGTCACTTTAACCAGCAGGACCAAAAAGCACTACACTGGCCTTTTCAAGATATTAATATTTCATTTATATTCCATTAGCAAAATTTAATGAAATTAAATTGTTGTGCTATTTTCACACACTTAATGTATTCTGAAGAGTTCTTGCAGTGACAGATTCCTTGGTGAGTTTATGTCCTTTGCTTGATAACTTTCAATAGGCCTAGATGATATGATTCTGTACTATAACACTGTAGGTTCTGCCTTTGTTAAACTTTAATCACTACAGTAGTACTGCCATGTTTAGTATTAGAAGTGCATAGCAATTGGAATAAAATTATTTTTTTTAAAAAAGTAATATGGGCTAAGTTAAATGAATAACAAACAGATAAAAATAGAGTGAAAAGAGGGAGAATTTTGACAGCAGATATTCAGTAAACAGTGAAAAGGAAATACTGACCTTAGGGGATGTATATGCATGTAATCGACTATGCTTTCTCCTTATATATACAATATCTAATAATGCATCACTGAAAAAGAGAATTTGAAGATGATGTCTGTCAAAAAGAATCCAGTATAATGCAGATATTTGGAAGACCATTATGGTATTAAGTTGAATAGATAATCAATTTAGGGACCTACACTCTGTGTCTGTGTGTGTGCGTGTGTGTGTGTCTGTCTGCCTGCTTGCCTGTTTGTTTAGAACAACCCAAACTTGTCAGATCAGGGTGATCTATCTGCAACAGGCATTTATATAGTAGCCTGTGCTTTGATGATGTAAGGCAGTATCTTTTAACTATAGTATGCATCTCAGATCTGTAGGTGTACGCAATACAGTCAAAGTCTAATAGATATGAAGCTTAGGGACTGAAGGCTTTCCATCCTACCGGAGCTTATTTCACCTTCAGAGCTTCAGTCCCCCCCAGGGAGTCATATAATGTACTGTTTTTTGAATGGCTTCAGTGATTTTACTTTACTGATAATGCTCACTAGGCTGCTCCACACACCTCTAATCTTTTCCATGAAAAAGTTCCTTCTGACATCTACTTGGAGTTTGCTTTTTGGTAGTTTCTTGTTATTTCTAGAAGGTAAAAAATACTGAAACTTTTGATTTTATATATATGTCACTTCATGTGTACCATGTGGCTCAGTGTCAAAGCTGATGAGCTAATGCCCACAGTTGAGCGTGGAGGCCAATATGACATTATTTTCTAATGCCTGTATATGTCTATCTATATACAATATGTGGCTGATGGTAATTGTTAATTATGTTTTACTGAGAAGGCTTCAACAGATAGGGATATATTTTTGAGTGTAACTAGCTTTATCATTTATGAACAAGCATAAACACTAAATTCTTCTCACTATGAGGTTAATCCAGGGTTTTCTGTAAGATACCAGTGTGTCCTGAGAGTTGAGGTCATCCAGTTCTCTCTGAAACATCCAGGAGGCTACAGATTTAATAGGAAGAGTCTAATTTCCAGATCACTAAATTATCAGTGTCTAAAAAATAAACCTGGATGTTATAATAGCTTACTTGCCACATCCAGTTCCTGCACTGATATTTTCTGAGAAGGTGGGAAATGAGCAGAAAATGAATAGCTGAGAACTGTGATGAGGATTATAACTTGGGCACAGTGCCTGGTACTGTAGCAGTGCCACAGAACTGCTGTTACTTTGAGGTAAATGCACAAAACAATTTAGGTGTTAGAGTGCTGCACTCAGAGGATCAGACTGAAAATCAAAATCCACTAAAACCTAGTTCAAATCAGCCTATAACTTGCTTTTAAATAATCCTGAACTGGAGTGAAGCTCTTCACTGAACAAAAAATGAAGATAAAGCCACAGAATTTCTTCAGAATTATAGCTCAGCTAAAACATGTTGATCACAGAATCACAGAATCACAGAATTGCTTAGGTTGGAAAAGACCTTGAAGATCATCCAGTCCAACCATCAACCCAACATTAACAGTTCCCAACTACACCATATCCCTCAGCGCTATGTCGACCCAACTCTTAAACACCTCCAGGGATGGGGACTCCACCACTGCCCTGGGCAGCCCATTCCAATGCCTAACAACCCGTTCTGTAAAGAAATACTTCCTAATATCTAAACATTCCCTGGCGCAACTTGAGGCCATTCCCTCTTGTCCTATCACTTATTACTTGGTTAAAGAGACTCAACCCCAGCTCTCTGCAACTTCCTTTCAGGTAGTTGTAGAGGGCGATGAGGTCTCCCCTCAGCCTCCTCTTCTCCAGACTAAACAACCCCAGTTCCCTCAGCCGCTCCTCGTACGACATGTGCTCCAGACCCTTCACCAGCTTCGTTGCCCTTCTCTGGACACGCTCGAGTAATTCAATGTCCTTTTTGTAGTGAGGGTCCCAAAACTGAACACAGTAATCGAGGTGCGGCCTCACCAGTGCCGAGTAGAGGGGTAAAATCACTTCCCTGTCCCTGCTGGCCATGCTATTTCTGGTGCAAGCCAGGATGCCCTTGGCCTTCTTGGCCACCTGGGCACACTGCTGGCTCATGTTCAGCCAGCTGTCAATCAACACCACCAGGTCCCTCTCTGACTGGCAGCTCTCCAGCCACTCCTCCCCAAGCCTTTAGCGCTGCTGGGGGTTGTTGTGGCCAAAGTGCAGCACCCGGCATTTGGCCTTATTGAAACTCATCCAGTTGGCCTTAGCCCATTGCTCCAGCCTGTCCAGATCTCTCTGCAGAGCCTCCCTACCCTTGAGCAGATCAACACTCCCACCCAACTTGGTGTCATCTGCAAACTTACTGAGGGTGCACTTGATCCCCTCGTCTAGATCATCAATAAAGATGTTAAACAGGAGTGGCCCCAAAACAGAGCCCTGGGGGACACCACTCATGACCGGTCGCCAACCTGATTTAACTCCATGCACCACAACTCTTTAGGCCCGGCCATCCAGCCAGTTTTTTACCCAGCAAAGTGTGTGCCCATCCAAGCCATGAGCAGCCAGTTTCGCCAGGAGAATGCTGTGGGAAATGGTGTCAAAGGCCTTACTGAAGTCAAGGTAAACAACATCCATAGCCTTTCCCTCATCCAATAAGCAGGTCGCCCTGTCATAGAAGGAGGTCAGGTTTGTCAAGCAGGACCTGCCTTTCATAAACCCATGCTGACTGGGCCTGATCATCTGGTTGTCCCGCATGTGTTGTGTGATGGTACTCAGGATGAGCTGCTCCATCAGCTTCCCGGGCACCGAAGTCAAGCTGACAGGCCTGTAATTTCCCGGATCATCCTTCTGACCCTTCTTATATATGGGCATCACACTGGCCAATTTCCAATCTGTTGGGACCTCCCCGGTCATCCAGGACTGCTGGTAAATGATGGAAAGTGGCTTGGCAAGCTCCCCAGCCAGCTCCTTCAGCACCCTTGGGTGTATCCCATCTGGTCCCATAGACTTGTGCATGTCTATGTGATGCAGTAGGTCACTGACTGTCTCCTCCTGGATTGCGGGGGGGTCGTTCTCCCAGTCTCTGTCTTCTGCCTGAGGAGGCTGGATTCCCTCAGTACAACTCGTCTTGTTATTAAAGACTGAGGCAAAGAAGGCATTAAGAACCTCAGCCTTTTCCTCATCACTTGTTACCATGTTTCCTAATGCATTTAGCAGGGGATGGAGGCTCTCCCTGGTCTTTCTTTTGCTGTTGACATACTTAGAAAAACATTTCTTATTGTCCTTGATTGCTGAAGCCAGATTAATTTCTAGCTGGGCTTTAGACCTCCTGATTTCCACCCTGCATAGCCTCACAGCATCTTTGTAATCATTGTGAGTGGCTAGCCCCTTCTTCCAAAGGCTGTAAACTCTCCTTTTCTCCCTGAGTTGCAGCCAAAGCTCCCTGTTTAGCCAGGGTGATCTTCTCTGTCACCGAGTTCTCTTACAGCACCTGGGAACTGCCTGCTCCTGAGCCATTAACACCTTCTTCTTAAAGAGTGCCCAGCCTTCCTTGACCCCTATACCCTTCAGGACCATCTCCCTAGGCATCCTGTCAAGCAGTTGCCTAAACAAGTCAGAGTCAGCCCTTTGGAAGTCCAGCATGGCAGTTCTGCTGCCCCCTCTCCTGGCCTCCCTAAGAATAGAGAACTCTATTATTTCATGATCGCTGTGCCCTAGTTGACCTCCAACCGCCACATCATCCACCAGTCCTTCTCTGTTCACAAAAAGAAGGTCCAGCAGGGCACCTTCTCTAGTCGGTTCACTCACCAGCTGTGTCAGGAAGTTATCTCCCACACATTCCAGGAATCTCCAGGACTGGTCCTACTCTGCTGTGTTGTATTTCCAGCAGATGTCTGGGAAGTTAAAGTCTCCCACAGGAACAAGGGCAAGCGATTGTGATCCCAAGGGCAGATGTTTTTTGATGCTTTCTCTGTGTGTATATGTATTTCTGTGTATATATGGATTCACCAGGAGCTTGAAGGTGACTCTTCCCACATTTCCCACCTGACCTTCATACCTCATTCTCTGCTTCGGAGGCCTGTCCCCAGCCTCAGCCTAGGGCTGCGGTTTCTCTCCAGTTCATCAATGCTGAATAATAAACATAGGGAGAGGGGTGGAAGGAAATGGACTAGGACAAATGGTGCCCAGTATTTGCACTGAAGAGGAGTTGAAAGCTAGCATTTTCTCTGTTGTAGAACTCCTTGCAGTTTTAATTGTAGGACTTTCCAGTAGAACTGGCTTGAAGGAGTTTAAAGTTAATGAATCAACTAATGAGCCGTTGATTACCTGAAATGAAAATAAATGGCAGCAAGTTCAGGTACATGTGAATCAGAAACAAGATCTGAACTTAAAAACAATCTCAGGTCTATCTCTTGGCTTAGCCTGAAGACACCCTGTTATATTGTGTAATGGACAGTCCCAGGACCAGACATCCAGGTTTCCAAACACTGTCCTGGATTCATACAGTCCTGAGCTGATGAGGAACACAAACCCTTTTTAACCCTTTTTAACCTCAGGACCTAATCACACAAACGAGTTCTGGTTCTTTAATCAAAAACAAAGAAGAAAAATGTATGATATATACTAACTGTTCAACACGAGTCAAATGATCTTGGATTTAGAAATACAATATTCTAAACAGGTGAGTCTTGTCTACATAAAATGTTTGACACTCTGGAAGACCTTCACTGAGATGTCTTCAAGACAGCATTTTATGGCAGTTTTGAATACTTTTCAAACTATTGGTCAGCAAACATTTATTTATTCTTAAACAGAAGTGGCTGAATCTAGTAATAACTGGATTTACCACACCAAAGGAAGAGATAGATTTGGTGTAACAAAACAACAGTGAACATCGTGGAAGAGTGGAGAAGCAATAGCATATTATATGAGCAATAGGACTGACACTATTGAAATGAATGACCGAAGAATTTAATATGTATGTCGCTTACCTGTTTCAAGTTCTGTAACTCGTAACTACCTTTACATGAAAGGAGTTTCCAGAAAAAATGGATATTTAGAGGGCTTTAAATGCAGAAAATGTAGCTGTCTGGAGAGTTTATATAATTCTAGGATTAGTTAAGTGGAAATCTGAAGGATCCATATTTGGATGAAACTAAGATCTTTTGTGGATAAATGCCTATTGTGGTTTAACTCCAGCTGGAAACTAAGCACCACCCAGCTGCTTGCTTACTGCCCCCCAGTGGGATGGGGAAGAGAATTGGAAGGGTAAAAGTGAGAAAACTCGTGGGTTAAGATAAAAACAGTTTAATAGGTAAAACAAAAGCCACACACGAAAGCAAAACAAAACAAGGAATTCATTCACCACTTCCCATTGGTAGGCAGGTGTTCAGACATCTCTGGGAAAGCAGCGCTCCATCATGTCTAACAATTACCTGGAAGACAAATGACATCACTCCAAATGTCCCCCCCCTTTCTTCTCCCTCCAGCTTTACATACTGAGCATGATGTCATATGGTCAGGGATATCCCTTTTGTCAGTTGAGGTCAGCTGTCCCAGCTGTGTCCCCTCCCAACTTCTTGTGCACCCCCAGCATCCTTGCTGGTGGGGTGGTGTGAGGAGCAGAAAAGGCCTTGACTCTGTGTAAACACTGCTCAGTGATAATTAAAATATCCCTGAATTATCAACACTGTTTTCAGCACAAATCCAAAACACAGCCCCATACTAGCTACTATGAAGAAAATTAACTCTACCCCAGCTGAAGCCAGCACAATGCCCAAAGGCATTTTAGTAGACAAGCCTCTCTTCTGTGAAGTACCTGCAGCTGTGTAGCAAAATTTTATCACTTAGGACCAGCAACTACACAAAGAACATGGAAGCATGCATCTCCAAAGCTGGAGGTTCTTAGGAACCTAAGAAAACTCTTCTGCCAAGCAAAGACTTCACAGAGATTACTTTATCAACTCTGAGTTTTAATATGTAACAAATGAACATGTTCTGCAATGCAAATCCTACTGAGAAGCTATAAAATAGAGTGTTTCAGGTAACTGTCCAATAGTTGCATTTTTTCAGTGATACTGGCAAAACTGAAATATCTTTCATTCAGTAAAAAATTGTTACTTGCAGACTGAGATGCATCCAGAGAGCAAATCTTTTGGAGAAGAAGTAGATAGATATTTCCATTGTAAACACAGTTATTTTTAATTTATATATAACTTGTCTGGGAAAAAAATTCTCTTTGGAACAGAATAAAATATTATTTGTTATGGAGTAGCTTAAGGATAAGAAAATGATATTAGAATTAAGCTGAATGATGGCTAAGGATATATAGCTTGAGAAACATAGATAAGACAGTCTTAAACTTGACAAGCGTTTTAATCTTTATAGAACAAAAATCCAAACATTGATTCAATTAGCAGTCCTGCAGTGTATGTTAAAGTATCACAAGGGAGTTTACAATTAGTAATTAAAAATACTTTTATAAGTAAAAATTATGCAAAATTAATAAATTGAAAAAATGCATAATGAATTAAAAAATAAAAAACTTAGAACCCACTGGGTATAGAGATGTTCTTCTTTAAGGAGATCTGAAATCTCTCATTTATTACACAGTGGCTTACCCACCTTCTCAAAAAACCAGCCTCTTTAGCTTGATATAATCTTGTTTAAAATGCTGATTAAAAAAATCTCTAAATGTTTATTTAAAAATAAATGAACAAAAACCTCTGATAAAAAAATGGTAATTATAATAGCAGAACCACAAACTTATTAGTAATCAAGATTTACTTAGAGATATTTACTGCTAAAATATTTTCTTAAAAGTGTAGTTTTAACATATACTTCTCTTCGGTTATATTAAAATGTATAGCAAAATGGAAGACTCTATTTTCCAACATCATGCAACAAACTTTCCTGAATAATCTTTCAAAGCTAGGGACATAGGAGTCTTGGTGCACACCAACATGAGACGGCAATGAGCCCTTGCTGCAAAGAAGTCAAATTTTAGACAAAGTATTGCCAGCAGGTCAAGGGAGGTGATCCTTCCCCTCTGTTCAGCACTGGTGAGGCCACACCTGGAGCACTGTGTCCAATTCTGGGCTCCCCAGCACAAGAGAGACGTGGAAATACTGGAGAGAATCCAATGAAGGGCCACTACAGTGATTAAGGGACTGGAGCATCTCTTACATAAGGAAAAGCTGAGAGAGAGGGGACAGTTTAGCCTGGAGAAAAGAGATATCAGGAGGGATCTCATCAATGTATATAAATACTTGAAGGAAAGGTGCAAAGAGGACGGAACCAGACTCTTTTCAGTGGTACCCAGTGACAGCAGCAGAGGCAATGAGCACAAACTGAAATACAGCAGGTTCCCTCTGACCATGAGGAAACACTTTTTTACTGTGAGGGTGACCAAGCTCTGGCGCAAGTTGGGTGGGGAAGTTGTAAAGCCTTCCTTCTTAGAGATATTCAAAAGCCATCTGCACGTGGTCCTGGGCAACTGGCCAAGTGTGGCCTTGCTTGAGCAGGGCAGTGAACCAGATGGTCTCCAGAGACCCCTTCCAATCTCAACCATTCTGTGATTCTGCAAAATGTCACCCATTAAATTCGTACAAACCTGTACCCATAAATTCGTACAAAACACCAAAACAACCATTTGAAAGCCAAACAACTGACTACATAGACATGTACTTGGAAAAATTAATGTAGTTTTGCATGTATAAATGCAAAGGGTTTATTCTTGGGAAGAGGATCATGTAAATACAGCTTAGAAAATTTATTTTGAAATCTTGACAAGTTTTCTGTTAAAGCCTCATTTTTCATCTGAGTAGTATAAACAGAAATACAGACATCTGGCAGCTTAAGTCTGGTCTAAGTCCTTGGACTTCACCACAGTTAGATTTTACTTCAAGATTTTACTAGACAATGTTGTGATGAAAGCATGAATTGGGTATAGAAGAGAATTTTACTTGAATGGGAAATCCTGCAAATTATATAAAGAAATAATTCATATTCTTTTTTATACCTATCTTTTAAGTAAAATTCTGACCTATCTAATTTCTATTCACTAAAATCCAATACTAAACTCACACAAAAAAAAAAAAAATACATATCAGCTATACTTCAGGTTGTGGTTAAGCACAGAAACACGAGATTAACTAGGCCTAATATCAGTAATGGGCAGACATCAAATGGTTCAGGTCAGAAACTTGGATAGTGATAGCTCTGGAACCTTTGAGATTTTACAAAGAAATGGATTATCCAATGCAACTTCCTTTGATTCTTCTTCACATGCCAATTCTATTTATTTATTTATTTCTCTATCTTAAGTAATTAGAAAATGTTCAAAAACCTTCAAGGATCACCACCTGAATATCTTTCAAATATAGAAGAAAAGCGTTTTAGAATGAAATCATGTAATTGTCTGATAGTGGTTAAGAGTGACCATAAAAAGGGATAAGCACTTTAAGGAAAAAAATAAATAGTACTGTCAACTAGTTAAATCTATATATGTGACTTTAAGCAAAAGAATGCCTTAGCAAGAACATGCTCATGCTTTTGAGATGTCCACAATGCCAAAGGGAAGCAAGTCACAGTGTAATTGGATCTTGGAGGTATCACAGAGATTAGAATACTACCATCGGTCTTTAAAGACTTATACTAACTTCTTTGATTTATTGAAGGTACCTTCAATTTTAAAGGCCTAGAAATCCTTGTGGATCTGCTAGAATTTGTTATCATAGAAAGCAGATAGTCATGTTTCCTTGTTCTACATGGATGTAACCAAGGTAAACATAAAGGCTATAAGACATTCTAATACTATAACAAGTGGGGCCATATAAATAAACTGGCTGGTTGAGGAAACTGACCTAAAAGAGGCAGCAGAATTATTTCTCTGTTGGGTACAATAGCTGAAGTCATAAGCTTGCACAAACCAGGAGAAATTGCATTATGTTTTCCAGTACTAGAGAAAAGATATGCTTGAGTACTCAAACTATGTGTGAAAGCTTGAACTTGACGGAAATTAAATTATTTATTCCAGATTATTTATTATGTTGGTTGGATTGATAATACTTATTTTATTTCTCTTCTGATATAGCAATCCCGCCCTTTTTCCTCTTCTGTGAAGGCATGTATTCATGATTTTCCTTGGTCATGTGAAATGGGTGTGTTTTTTCTCTAAACTTTTTAATATTGTTGTATGAACTTTTAAGAAGAAGGTGTTGTCTACTATATACCTGATGTTTTGAAACTAAGAAAAATTGATGTGTTAGTTAAAATAAAACTGATTGCCTGCCTAGCTGGCATACAACTTAGTTACATTTGCACATTTTAATGTCTCAAACACTTTGCATTCAAGAGTATTAAAAATAATGTAAATTTAAATGAGAAATAATAATAAATGTGCCATCCAGTTTAAAATACCTAGGTTAAAATACTGTATAAAACTTTAAAAGAAACAGCAATTTCTGTAGACTTCTGTCATGACCCGGACTGGAATCCCAGAGAACCACAACAGTTCTGTGATCCCCTCAGGTTAAGGTGAAATGACACCAAATGACTGGTTAAAATGTTTTACTTGCAGCAGAGAACAATTTAAACTTGGAAAAGGATAATAGGCAGGGTGGTCTCTTATAAACCTATAAGAAGGAAAGGAAAGGAAAGGAAAGGAAAGGAAAGGAAAGGAAAGGAAAGGAAAGGAAAGGAAAGGAAAGGAAAGGAAAGGAAAGGAAAGGAAAGGAAAGGAAAGGAAAGGAAAGGAAAGGAAAGGAAAGGAAAGGAAAGGAAAGGAAAGGAAAGGAAAGGAAAGGAAAGGAAAGGAAAGGAAAGGAAAGGAAAGGAAAGGAAAGGAAAGGAAAGGAAAGGAAAGGAAAGGAAAGGAAAGGAAAGGAAGAGAGTCAAAGAAATCTGGATCACCACCCCTGTATCCAGCGCTGTCTCAGGTCCGGTAATCCTGGGTGGTTGGTGCACACACAGCAAAGTTTCTGTTGCTTTCTGAAGTTCATCTTATTAGTTGAATAGCATACTAGACGAGGAGGGGCAGGTATTCTACAAATTCATTTCCATGAGAGATGAGGAAAAAGGTGGAGCATGGGTTTCAGTTGAGTCGGTGGTCATTGCCCAGCTTTGGTTTTTCCTCTTTTCCCAGAGATCTTATCAGTCATCCAAGAAATGATCACCTCTTATCAGTTCTTGTTACCACTTCAGTGGCGAAGGTGCCATAGTCATTAGCAAGACAAGCATGGTGTCTGGCTTGCACAATAGGGTTTCACTCAGTCCATGTCTCCCCCTCTGAGGCTTATCTAAGGAATTTGTCAATGCAACTGCAAGGGAGTGGGGGATGCATCCTTCAATACACTTCCATTTCCTTGGGTGACATTCCTTAGACTAATCCAAAAGCCACAACTTGTCCTTGAGGCTTTCTGTGTCGATGAATGTTTGAGGCATTTCTTCCTTCAGTTCCTTACAACTTCAAGACTATTGAGTTGGTATAACTCTAGCTTGTTCTATGTTCTGTAACATGTCACCTTCTAATTATCCATTTCCTAATTCAGTTCTCAGTCTGGCAGATGAGCTGAACATCTGGGAATACAAGAGATTTCTTTTTCTTGTAAACTTAACGAGCTGTCAGTAAGAGAATACTGATACAAAAAGGGTACAGGAAATAATTTATCCAAAGCAACCACCAACAAAAAACCATGTAGAATCTTATTCCATGGACAAAACATTACATAATTTTGATGATGATCACAGCTAGGAAATAAAGGCAGAAAAAACACACTGTAATTTGCAATGAGCTGTATTCATGCAACTGTGTAAGCATTGACCAACCATGCAGTGAAATTGTACATAATAGGAGTCACGGTGTACTTAATTAGAAACCAACCAGAGAGAATAAGGTTCAAATTCACAAGGGGATTGCATGTGGCAGTACCTAATCTTTAGGTTTTTGGTCCTGCAGAAGAATCACAGACTTAAATCAGCTGCACAAATTCCTCAAGAACAAAACTGGGAGAGTGCCTCTGAATCGGCTCTGCAAAAGCCAGGGTCCTGTTGGGGAACATGACAAAATTATCTAGTAGGAAATGCAGAAGAAAAGAAAATCCTTATCATAGCAGCATGGGACCTTTCAACTTTCTTCAGGGTCAGATGCACTTTCTTTAGGAATCCAAGGTATGGAAATCTAGGTAACATTAATCTTTTGGGGAGACATGAGAGGAAGATGTCAGTACTGAGGCACTCATACTTTCTAGTGAAGTAAGGATCTGTCTTTGCTTAGAAGTACTCCATTCCATGATGTCTGTCTCTCATGGTGTAGCAACTGCCAGGTTATATAGAGTTAAAAACATGAGCATGACATGAGGGTAAGGAGGAGAGAGAGTGGAGCATGATCAGCCTCTAAAGTGAATTCACTCTGTAGATTTGCAGGGTTTCAGAGAGGAAGAGGGATGAGTATATGTCTGGGTCTCTTCCTGACTATGAGGGAGAAGGCTTGGGCATATTTACATTAAACAGCTGTAGGATAAAGCACATAAGCAACTCTTGATCTATGCAGATTCATTCCACCCTGACACCGATCTCAAGGGCTCCAATATTTGTTGTACAAGACTTACTCTCAGTAGTTTCTTTAAATTATGTTTTGTTTACAGTTTTGTTTAAATTATAGTTTAAAGACAACAAAAATATTGGACTTAGGTCCTTAAGTTCTGCCTACATTTAACCTTTAACATCTATCTTCTTGGTTCATCCAGCCCTGGATGACTCAGTGTCAGAAAGACTAGCAGCAGAATCTGGCCAATAGGAAGGAACTAACATTGTTCAAAGATGACAAGTTAACATGTCAGCTATCCATAGTAAGTGGAATTGCCATATTAATTTTTTTTTTAAAAGAAAGGTACATGACAGTTTAATTTAATAGAAGAAAAGAAATCACCAAAACCTGAAAATATTGGTGGAAATAATTTCAAAGTAAAGTCTAACTCAGTAACGTTATAAGTCTTCTTATCTAGTGACAGATGGAAGGAGATATTTCTTAACAGATCACATAAACCAGCTGTGAAATTCTTTACCTAAAACTGTGTATAGTTTTGAAAAATATCTGGACAGTCTCATGGAAGAAATATTCATGAAGGGATATTAACTGCAAAAACACCTCTTCTTAATCAAAAGGCTGTGCAGCTAAAACTTGGCCAGGATTCTTCTGGAGAGGTATCACTATATGCATTCTCTGTTCTAACACTTCTTAAATATCTGTTACCAGCTACAGTCAGAGACAGAGTAATGGGCAATGAAGACCAGTGATTTCACACAGTGGAACCTTGAAAGTGTAAATTTTTGTCCTCTCAAAATATCTTTTCTCAATATATCCCATATTGTCTTCTGTTTCATATTCAGCTTGTTAAGTGGTTTGCTATAGAGAATCTTTGTTCTGCACTTGCCCAGTACCTACCACATTTAACATTTTAGTTCACATGTTCAGTACCTCAGTACTATTTCCATACCAATAATGGATAATATTAAGTCATAAAACCCTACAAGTTCTTTTTCTCCTTCTTGCAGAACTAGTATTGGAACACAGATGAAGGCCAAGCCACAGACATTTGAATTGACATCAATCCAAAATGAATATAGGAAGGAAAGCAAGACATAGCACTGATACAAAATACATCTGACAAGAAGTATATATCAAAGGAAAGAAAGAATATAGTCTGTAATATGGATAGGATCATTCTTCAGTGAAATACAATACAAATCACTGAACATCAGCCTCACAATGGAAATCTATTCAAGATGTGCATCTGAGGCAAAAAAAAAAGGTTTGCTCTAATGTGAAAAGGGTAGTCAGGCCATGAAATATGCAATATTTATGCCCTGCAGATTATGCCTAGTCAGGATTACAGAGAGCTGTATTAATCAAAAAAGACATAATTTTAATCAGCATCTTAGATAATGTGCATCTCAATGTGTCAGACTGATAACTGAAAAATCTGAGAGCGGTGTGGTAATAGGACATGACATTATGCATATATTTAAAGGAAAAAAAGGTCTATTTTAAAAACAAAATAATTTAGAATTATATTTCTTTTTCATAACAAAACAATTGACAAATGCTGTCACTGAAAACCAATCAGAAACTCAAGCAATATATATGCACTGAATCTCCATTAAAGAAATGTAGTGTTCCTGCAAAAATTTAGATCCCCTTGCCATGGTTATCTGAGTAGAACAGTGTGAAGTAACAGAAGGAAATATCAAAATCCAGTCACTCCATCGTGATTTCTGAAGAGTCAAGTCTGATTGCCATATTTATAAAAGAAACTGAAGGAGGTTTTCAAATAATCCAGACAAATCTTATTTCTGTTTTCCCTGATACCTGTAAATGGCAAAGCTGACCTATTTTGTTGAGAAAATGTCAAATCCATGTGCAGAATGATAATTCATACAGAATGTCCTTCATATAGAGTGTTATGAGACATTGGAGAGGAAAACAAATAGCTCTGCAAGATTTGTGAAACTCCAAATTTCTTGAGTCACAAGAAGTTAGGATATGAAAGAAAGATGGAGGATAACAAAGTCTCACTATCAGTTCAACATATGCCTAAATCAAATAAAATAAACTTTTCATGCATTTTTTTCCTACTTCAAACTCAGACATGCTCCTTCCTTAACTCTTCTGTTAACTCTTAAGTTACGAGTGAAGACAAATATACATGCAAACTAACAGTTTATTTTCGTATGCCAGATTAAGTAACAATCTGATTCTTCTGTTTCCATGTGATAGGATGATTTTGAACCTTGCAGGAACAATCTGAAATTATCAAGTTGGGAGGAAAATGTGAAGGGAAAATACGGATTCTAGGTGTGGTAGATTAGATCTACGCAGAAGTCATTAAAATTGATCTATTGAATAGAAAATATAGCTATTACAACAGATAATATTGAAACCAGAATCCTGACATGAAACAGGGAAGCTGATCTATAGCGACAATTGATGTAAAAATCACAGTAAAACAGAATAGAAAAGTTTTAAAACAGATTTAATTTTGTAATTATATTGCAGATCTTAGAAACAGTATGGAAATAAATATGGGTTATGTGTATGAACAGAAGAACTAGGATGTTGTTGGTTTTGTGTATTATACAATGAAAGGCGATGGCTAGTCAGCCCAACATGGGGAATTTTTGTGATTAAAATTAGGTGACATTCTATAAACATAAGTCTGAATGTTATAGAGGATGTATCCTATCAACAGGACAAAGGGCTGGTTGAGTTCTATCGTCAGCATAATTCTCTGTTATATTAATAGATTCATAGATTGCCTATCAAGAAAGGGTCATGTAGTTGACCTTCTGTAAAGGAAAGAACTTCCTTAAATTAATTAATGCTTGAACTAGAACAAGTCTTCTGAAAAAATAAAATAACATTGAAAAAATAAAATAACATTTTGTCTCAATTTAAAAAATCTGAGTGGTGATGAATCTACCACTCCTCTCGATGATATGTTCCAAAGGTTAATATCTTCATTATTAAAAAAACAATGGGTTTTTTTCTTTCTTTTTTTTTTTTTTTTTTCTCACCTGAATATATCTATATTCTACTTTCTGCTTCGATATACTGGCACACTGACATCTCTGGTCTCCTTGTAACTACTTATAGGCTGTAATGAGGCTGCCTTTTAACCTCCTTCTTGTTTAGCTAAAGAGGTAGAGTTTCTGGAGTCTTTCACAGTGTGACTTTTTAGTTAATCTTTTAATAATTCCTGCAACTCTACCATGAACAAAGTATTGTCATCTTTCTTGAATGGAGGCATCAGATACAGACTGAAACTGGAATTCATTGGCTCAGTGACAAATGCACAGACTACTTACACTGCTAAAGATGTGCTGCCTGGGAGTGATTCCAGACCTTCAAGTTGAGTTGCAGAAGCTCGTATGTCCATACTAATGATGAACCCTTCTCCATTGACTGCTGTTACACAGCACTGTATTTGACAAAAGTATCTTCTGGATTCCCTGTGATATACCCTTGGCCTCAGGGTGAAGCTGTGATGCTTGAAAATGAGGATTGTTTCATAGGCTTTCAAAAATGATATTTTTGTATCATAACATTAAGATCTGTTTTTCAGGTATAACATTAAACATATAGCATAAGTATCTGTTTTCCTTTCCATGTAGGAAAATGGACGTGAGGCAACCTGAAGAATCAGAGTAGACCTTATAGGCTAAAGCGGGGTGAAGGAAGCAAAATTTTGTGCAGTTTCATTCCTTTTCCCTCTACAAAATAGTCTCTGGGGCAAAATAATGAGAGATTTGCAGCTAGATTTTATCCAGAAGCAACCAGTTGATTTACTTAAAAAGAGAGTCCAGGAATTAACCAAATTACATATAGAGTGGATCAGGGAATCAGATCCTAGGAAACTAAGTTATTTGACAAGGAAAACATATATCCAATCCACGATCACCAGTTCTTATGCATGCAAGAATTGTGTTGGTCTATTTGCCTGGAGAGAAGGTCCACTAGAAGCTTAAAATATCTACTGCTTCTCAAAGAAACATCTCTCATACTGTCAGTATACCCTAGAGAGCAGTTTGCAGTCTTGTACTGGGAAAGCGGTTGTTCTCTGTTAAATCCTATAGCTATTTGTCTAATGGGAAAATTGGTTTAGAATATTTTCCAGCTGTTGTTAATTAGATGGGCCGAAAGTGGTGGCCTCATTTGTTTTAAAGTAAGCTAAAATAGAAGAGCAGCTACGTTATACTTTCGCTCATTTTTCCTAATAAAGAGCACAAGCGTTATTTGTGAGCTGAAAGCTATCTACTTCACTTAGATTTCATATTCTTAAGCTTTCCTGTTGAAAGGTAGAACATGCTAAATGTGGAGCAATATCCTTGAACCGAGTATAACCTTTACCACAGGTCTAGATGTGTTTGATTGTCATTCAGCAAAACATTTTTGGCCTTCTAAGAATTTTGACCATGTTATTAGGTCTTCTGGTGAGTTACTAGGTACTCAAGGCTAGAAGAGTCTATTGTAGTTCATTGGGGTATCAAAGCCAATAGTAAGGCTTGGATATTATATATAGCATTATATTTATCACAAGACTGTCCTCTGAATACAGTTTTTTTTCACAGGAAATTGGAAAGTTTTAGCAAATCCAAAGGGAGATGTAGGTATCTGGCCCTTAAAGCAAAATTCACTCTTTGAATAATGCAGCTTTGCATTATATACTTAACATCCCTGTCTACTGCATGATGCTACCTACCACTGTCCTAGAGTCCATGCCCAAGGTAGCTTTCATCAAGACAGGAGAACCCTTGGAACTTCCTGAAGCATAAGTACACCTTAAATATCCCAGGAACTGTATCTTATTTGACTACAGTGAATTTTCCATACCTAGAATCCACACTATGAACCCTCTCCAGGGACAGTCTGACCCAACTTCAGATATAAACTGTGTTCATATCTACCTCTGAGCTAGTCATACTAGGTTCCTTTTATTAGTCAATGGAAAGAAAGAGGACTTTTGATCTAATCCATCTCATCTGAAAGAAGATACCTCAAAAGGTGTGAGAGATGAGAAACCAAGCCTGTGAGAAACTAAGAAAAACAGCCTGAGAAAGCAAAAGAAATGCCTCAAACACTCGCAAGACTATGAGTCACAGGGTGCATTCTGTGGAGGTCAAAGCTGATGAGGCTGCCCAAATAACACAAGATGTAGCTGGAGGAGGGAGCCCTGTGGAGACAGAACTGCTCTGCTCTGGTGCACCTGGACAAATTTCAAGGGCCATCTGTCCAGTGAATGAACTTTGCTTCATTACCCACAAAATGCATATTAAAGTTAACACCCCTCAATATGCTAACGGCTAACATGATCATGCTAATTACATCATCCCATGAAACACCTTACCCCTCCCCGTACATGGGATACGTAGGTATGTGGGTCGACCTAGGGGACGGACCCAGGGAAAGTGTGTATAAATCAAGGGGTGGAAGAAAGGGGGGGGGCCTGGAGAGTGCAGTGAAGCAAAGAAGATGGATGCAAGCGAAAAAGATGGCTGCGTCCTGGAACCCTCGCTGGCGGGATCAGCGCAGAAACCCAGACTGGTGATCTGTATTTCCTCATTCCCTCTATCTCCCCCTTTTCCCTTTCCCATTAAGAAATGCAAGGCTTATTGTATTGCTTGCCACAACTTGCTATATACTTAGCCAATTATTGTGTGTTCAATTAGTACATTGTGGGTAGTTAATAAATGTTTGGACTTTGAGACTTGTTGTCTGCTCCATTGGGGATTTGTGAATCTGAGTCACTTGTCTCCTTCGTCTGAGCGGGACGTGACAAAAGGGTTAGATTACTAGCATGTATTTGTCTCCTTTGGCTATGAAGGAATCTACATGATTAGCTTCAGTGTACCTGTTCACACTGTCATGTAAGTCTCTGAGGGTAAGACTGTTCTTTAAAAAAGTGAGTTGGGGTCATGATTTTGTTTCGAAGCTAAAGAAGATAAACTGTGCTTCTCTCCCCTCTTTACCCACAGATCTCTTTCTGTGGCTATCTAATATACAATTCAGCTAGTGTTTGATGATTTGCAGGGAGAATATTCAGAAGGCAACCTCTGGATGAACTCTAAGAGTGTGCTCTCAGTGAGTAAGGAAGTAAAGTGCTTCATAGTGCGTGATTTAGCATCTACTTCCACAGTGTTTGACAGGGCACTATATCACATACTATTTTTAAAATCATCACACCAGTAACTCTTTCATTATAAGGTAAAAACAATACTATGCAAAATATTTTAATGCTTTTAGTTCTTACATGCATACACATCTTTATACCCAGCTTCTTGATAGATGGTCTTACAAAATGTCTCAGAGGTAATATGCTTTGCAGATTTGTGGGTTAAAGCCAAGTGGCTGGAGAATCATACTTGTAATAATGACTGATGTGAAAACTGTCTTGGGTGATGTGGAACAGATGCATCCTCTGTTGCAAGAACATTGGCCTCTCTAATTTGTTTGTCTGGGGTACCTGTAAAGGGCAAGTTCATTGTTACCTCAAGGCTTCTTTTAAAACCCTTCCAGACTTTTTGCTCTAGTTCAAAACTATTCATTCCACTATTAAGCAAGGCAATGTGACTGACACAACCTGATGACACTTCACAGGACAACTCATTGCTCAGGAAATACAAAATGACAAGAGCTCTGTCACTTTGGTGAAATACTATGCAAAAGAAATGCAAAACTTAACAACAGCATATCTTGTTATTCTGTCCCCTATCCCCCTATAACGATAAATAAAGAAACCACAGAAAATTAGGTATTTGTTTACTAGTTTTATGGCAGTAAAATACTCTAGCTACTTGAGGAATGAAGAGTATGGGGTTTTTTTCAACTTGTCTGACAACAGATGAAGTGTATGTCAAGGATGCCATAACCCAGTTCTACTGGCAAGGGGTCAGAAGGTTTCTTTTCCTTCAGCTTCATAGAAGACAAGAATAATTACCTGATAAATCTTCACAAAATCACAGAATCATCTAGGTTGGAAAAGACCTTGAAGATCACCTAGTCCAACCATTAACCTAACACTGACTGTTCCCAAATACACCATGTCCCTCAGCACTATGTCGACCCAACTCTTAAACACCTCCAGGGATGGGGACTCCACCACTGACCTGGGCAGCCCATTCCAACGCCTAACAACCCATTCTGTAAAGAAATACTTCCTAATATCCAGTCTAAACATTCCCTGGCGCAACTTGAGGCCATTCCCTCTTGTCCTATCACTTATTACTCGGTTAAAGAGACTCAACCCCAGCTCTCTGCAACCTCCTTTCAGGTAGTTGTAGAGGGTGATGAGGTCTCCCCTCAGCCTCCTCTTCTCCAGACTAAACAACCCCAGTTCCCTCAGCCGCTCCTCGTACGACATGTGCTCCAGACCCTTCACCAGCTTCGTTGCCCTTCTCTGGACACGCTCGAGTAATTCAATGTCCTTTTTGTAGTGAGGGGCCCGAAACTGAACACAGGAATCGAGGTGCGGCCTCACCAGTGCCGAGTACAGGGGTAAGATCACTTCCCTGTCCCTGCTGGCCATGCTATTTCTGATGCAAGCCAGGATACCATTGGCCTTCTTGGCCACCTGGGCACACTGCTGGCTCATGTTCAGCTGGCTGTCAATCAACACCACCAGGTCCTTCTCTGACTGGCAGCTCTCCAGCCACTCCTCCCCAAGCCTGTAGCGCTGCTGGGGGTTGTTGTGGCCGAAGAGCAGCACCCGGCATTTGGCCTTATTCAAACTGCTACAGTTGGCCTTAGCCCATCGCTCCAGCCTGTCCAGATCTCTCTGAAGAGCCTCCCTACCCTTGAGCAGATCAACACTCCCACCCAACTTGGTGTCATCTGCAAACTTAATGAGGGTGCACTCGATCCCCTCGTCTAGGTCATCAATAAAGATGTTAAACAGGAGCGGCCCCAAAACAGAGCCCTGGGGGACACCACTCATAACCGGTCGCCAACCGGATTTAACTCCATTCACCACCAGTCTTTGGGCCCGGCCATCCAGCCAGTTTTTTACCCAGCAAAGCGTGTGCCCATCCAAGCCATGAGCAGCCAGTTTCGCCAGGAGAATGCTGTGAGAAACGTTGTCAAAGGCCTTACTGAAGTCAAGGTAAACAACATCCACAGCCTTTCCCTCATCCAATAAGCAGGTTGCTCTGTTCTAGAAGGAGATCAGGTTCATCAAGCAGAACCTGCCTTTCATAAACCCATGCTGACTGGGCCTGATCATCTGGTTGTCCCACATGTGTTGTGTGATGGTACTCAGGATGATCTGGTCCATCAGCTTCCCAGGCACCGAAGTCAAGTTGACAGGCCTGTAATTTCCCGGATCATCCTTCTGACCCTTCTTACATATGGGCATCACATTGGCCAATTTCCAATCTGTTGGGACCTCCCCAGTCAGCCAGGACTGCCGGTAAATGATGGAAAGCGGCTTGGCGAGTACCCCAGCCAGCTCCTTCAGCACCCTTGGGTGTATCCCATCTGGTCCCATAGACTTGTGTATGTCTATGTAATGCAGTAGGTCACTGACTGTCTCCTCCTGGATTGTGTGGGGGTCGTTCTCCCAGTCTCTGTCTTCTGGCTGAGGAGGCTGGATTCCCTCAGTACAACTCGTCTTGTTATTAAAGACTGAGGCAAAGAAGGCATTAAGAACCTCAGCCTTTTCCTCATCAATTTTTACCGTGTTTCCTCATGCGTCTAGCAGGTGATGGAGGCTTTCCCTTCTACCTACCCCCTACCTGATCAGCTAGGAGGGGAAGCATTCAGAGAAGGTCTTGTCTCTTAAGCAAAGACATATACGACACCAGCCTGTCCCTATCACAGCTGCTGGAATTTGGATTGCAAAAATCCGGTAACTATGCATCTGAAAGAAAATAGCATCATCATTTTGCACATATGGAATGACATTATCTCCAGCATGAGTAGCTGTGCTCCAGGACAAAGCTTTTTCCCTTCTGTGGGAGTTTTTGTGTACTCTTCCACCTGTTCAACAATGTACGTTCACGTCTGAGGTTGGTTTTTTGTTTTAGACACATTAGAGATGTTTGCTTGTTCACTTTTAAACCTGATATTCATCACTATAGTATGACTTGCCTCATCAGCCTATTTGCTACTACTTTTTAATTTTGCTCACTGAAATAGCTGGGCTCTCAGTTTCAGTGACTTCTGCATTATCAGCAGATTTGATATGTTTCTTGTAGAGCTGCTCTGTAGGTCATTTGTGTTATTTGAAGGCAACACAGGCCCAAACAGTTACACCTGGCAAGTTCAATTACCCTTAAACCAAGTTAGACACAATTTCTGTTTTTCACCCTCTTTGCATTTTCTATCTTGTACCTTCAAGTCCTCTTTTGATTTGTAGTCTGCCTGTGCCATGCCACAGATTAACAGTGAAACTGTGATACTGTTAAATTCTCAGAAAATGACGCATCAGAAGAAATTTCTTACTGGAGAAGCAAAATCTTTCACCCATATATATCAGATTATTGGATAATAAAAGGTGATAAAAGGCATAAATATAATATTTTTGATGTAATCAGGTTAGTAGGTTGTGTTTTATTTGCCTCAAGGCTTGAAAAATAAATGTTTTGAAGTATTTTCCTCTTTCTCCTATTCGGTTCTCTGTTTTTTGTAATTTTATATATCTTTAGCATTTGTTGTAAAATGTTTTAAAGGTCTTTCTTGTTTTGAACACTTGCCTAGTTGTTCAGAGATTGATGTTTCAGATCATTAGCTGTCTGTTCTCCTACTCTTTGATGAAAATACGTCAAAAGGCAAATCCTATGCTCATATGGTAAGAATGGGATATTTCAGTTCAATTTTTTATTGTTTTTCTCTTCTTATACTACTTATGCTGGATACATTATGTCCCTCAATGTGGTTTAGTAAAAGCTCTCTCCAGTACTTAAACTTACTGTGCTATGTAATATATACACATACCTGTAGATGCGGGTTACACACAATTTTATAATGCAATATTGTCTAGTATGGATACTTTATTACTTCATTGGCCACCTGAGGGGCTGATCAGGAGCTTTGCAGCAGAAAAATACAGGTGTTGTACCCAAACGTTCCACCTGGACTCTGAGATAAATATATATATAAAATCCTGTCTCAAAGGATCTGTTTCTTTATTTGCCTTATTCTTCTGTTAAAACATGTCTCCCCACTGAAAGCATTTAGTCCTTAACTATTTTTTTTTTTCCCTTTAAACAGAAAAAACTCAGCTCTGCTTGGTAGGACCATATAAATAAAAGGTTTTAAGACAAATCTACTCACTGTGTTTCGGCAGAGTGAGGTCTTCCCTGCAATCTTCTAAGTTTAGAGGTAAATTTACACACTCTCTTGAATACATGTCTTTCACTTTAAAGACCATCCAAAACTTTGCTAACTACCAAAAGCTCTTTTTTGACATCCTAGGGTCAGTTTTCCTTGCTTGTACTCTCCTTCTTGCTCTGCCCAATGCCCCCTCCACACCATCTTTCCTTTACTGGGCACATCTGTTTGCTTTGAAGGATGATACAGCTTTCCTGTCCTCCAGAGGTTTCTACTTGCTAATTGATGCAAATACTGATCAGTGCTGCCTGTTATCTGTCTATATACTTCTTTGATAGGTTGCACAAAATATGGTGCTATCCATTCCATCAAGGAGTCCAGAGTGGTGTACAAGGCACTACATGTGTATTCAGACCAACCTCTCATACCTCCTTGCCTGACCTCTGCAACTTGAGCTTAGCCAGCTCCAGGTGCTTGCTGTCACAACACAATGCCATGGGGCTGAAAGAGGTGCCTCGTCCTCCCTAATGGTGCCAGATGCTTGTACGTGGCAATTCATGGCTTTGTATGAAGATGGGGGAGACCCAGACAGAGGGAAACAACTGGCCCAGGGTGTGATCTGAGCAAACATCTCCTCTGCTTCGTCAGGACCCACTCCATTGTAGTTGCTGTGCAAAATCTTTTCTTGGGGTAAGCATAGCTCTTAGTGAATGAAAGTGGTGGAGTTTTATACATAACGTAAAGGTTAGTACACATTCCAGTTTTCAAGTGTTTTAAATGCAAGACAATGAGGTAGCACAAGAGGGAGCAAATCTCCATTCCAGCTGTTGAAAGGAGGGTACTGATGCTTCAGATCC
The DNA here is from genome assembly GCF_047716275.1 of Strix uralensis. Lineage (NCBI taxonomy): Eukaryota > Metazoa > Chordata > Aves > Strigiformes > Strigidae > Strix > Strix uralensis. Next base: position 23,937,895 of record NC_133976.1, read on the forward strand.
CAGGGGAAGAGGGGGCAGGAAGAACCTACTATTTGCCAGTTGACAAGGACACCACTACTGTTATTAAGTGATCAGTTATAGGCTATATATTGTTGCTTACTGCATATCCAAACTCCGTACTCCAGATGAAGTATAATAATGATAGGAAAGTGATTTTTAAAAGTGAACTGAAAACTCTACAACTGCTTTTCTAGAAAACCTTTCTGAGAATATGCTCTGCATGTCTGTGGGAGCTATGAGTATAATGCAATTCTCATGCTCATTAAAGAGAAATTACCAAACATATTCATCTGAGAAAACAAATACATTTTTCATTGTCTACCAGTGTTCTTGCTACAACAGTGTAAATAGTGTTGTCCGTGATTTTCTTCTGTTTTATATACCATAATATATCTGATTTTTAAGAGGCATTTTATTTTTGAACATCTATAGCTTTTCAAGATTTCTGTGGCAGATTAGTCACTTAAATTGACCTAATCTTATATATAATATAGCTGCACCTGGTAATTAACCCTATGAGGATACTAACAACACAAAGATAGAAGAAAATCTCATAAATCATGTTCTGACATATCTAGCACCATGGGGGTAGGCTTGCTATTGTACATTCTCTCATTATAACAATTAATCCTAGCTTCTATCAAAAAGGTATGCTGGTAAAAATATCTCATCCTAAAATCAATCCTAATCAAACAACAAGGCAAAAAAGCTGATGTCAGTGGGCCACTACTAGGTGTAGAAAAGCTGGAAGCCCTGTCAGAAGTCTCCCCCTTCTTACGCAGCACTGAGGGTGTTCATTGGTCAGAGCAGCCAGCTAAGGGAAGGGGTGCTGCTTGCCCTGCAATGGCAGCAAAAGCTTCTCCTGCTTCCCTTGACATTTCAATGTACAACACAAATAGAACAACAGACTGTACTATCAGTCACTTATGGTGTGACTGACATGTGACTGTGGAACATATCAGCAGCTACAGGACATGTTAAATGAACTCTACATCTGCCCAGGTGAACTTACACTTAGGCATGATCTGATCTTATAGACTGACATATGGGAATCCAGTTCTTTTGGGATTTGTTGTTGTTCACATGTCGGAAGAATCTTTCTTCTGTTTTCCTCTCTGCTCCTGTACTCCCATCAGTCACTCAAGGTACCATGCAAAACTAATTTTTCCATCATTCAGACGCTTTATCATGTCCACCTGGGATATCCAACATTCACTCAATTTTGCCCTACTTCTTGCAGTCTTCCTATTCCCCCTGTGCAGTTTATATCATCACTTGGGATAAATGAGATAGTCTTTATTACAAGGTCAATTTTTCTCACTTCTCTGTCTGGCTGCCCTGGTCTGGTTGTTTCAGATCCTACAACACACTCTGAATAATAATATTTCCCACGATGAAGTAACACGCAAACAACTTGTGATGTGTTGCAAAGACTCTTTAGGAATATGTGTCTACAAGCAGAATCTCAGGAAAACTGATAAGCAGCATGAAGATGTTGCACCGAGCAGAAGTTAATGTGTGCAGGAGAACCTATAATGGTTGCAGAATCGTTCTTGCACAAAGCATTCAGCAGGAGTGGTCAGTAAGGCCTATAAACACCTTTTGAGCTCATAGTCAGTGCACTGTTAGGCAAATATAGCCTAATTCCCTCCCCCAATTCAATTAGAGAATTGTATCTGCTAATTGAATTCCCTGTTTCCCTTCGGAGCGTTATAATAGCCAAGATACCATATTAAAACAAGAATGCAGACAGATAACTATAGACCTTTTTTTCTGCAAGTGGAATGGTTTGCCCTGAGGTGGATAGTAGAGTTGCTGTTCTTACTTGATTGCGCTCTGAAGTAGCTCTAGAACTGCCACAGTTAAGGTAAACTGGAATTTAGTTCATGAGTTTAGGGACTAGGAAAAGTGTAGTTTCTAAGGCCAGATTGGTGCATCATATCAGTCTTGCACTTGGGATGATTTTAGAACATTCTTGTCAGATCTTCATCTATTTCATGTGCAGCTCTGTCAGCAGAAGAAGAGGAAGGAATAGACAGAGATGAGTTGCAGTCTGGTCAGTCTTCAAAAAGTAAACTTTCGTTCTCATGAAGTGAAGCTCTAGCTTCCCTCATGGGCACTACCAGAAGCCAGGAGATCCCATTGTACTTCAGGGCCAGTGTGGCTTTGAGGCATATAACTTTAAGTTTTTAAGTTGTTTAATGGTTCTGACCTTGAGAATACTACAGTTCCTAATTAGTTGATTCCTTTTCAGGTACCTTTGCCCTTTTTTATATGTTGCAAATTGCTCTGATATGAGTGACTGCGTGGAACTGTGTAACACTTATGATCAGGGTCCCCATGTATATTAATACACATAAAACAATAAAAATACTGTCCTTTATTAATTTTGCTCACCTCTAATTACGTTCTCACTAGCTCTATTTTATGAAAGAAAACCCAAGCATTTTCTTTATTTTCTTCTTAAAAATTCTGTGAATATTATGTATTTTGGTAGAAGGATATATAAAACCTCAGCTTCTTATGCTTCTTCATTGTTCTGAATACAAACTTTTACCCATTTCATAAGGCTCAGAATGTTTGTAGCATGAATGATTTGTTCTTGTCAGAAGGTTCAGAACACAATAGACCCCATGGTTCTTCATATTTTTTTCCCAGTTCACATTTTGAAGGATAGTGTTAATGATATTTTTACTTTGAAGATGAATAACTCCTAAACAAACAGAAGAGTTTCTAAAAATTATGAACAAACAATAAATAACAGAGGATGTGCAGCGTCAGTGTCAAAGTACACACACAAATGTTTGCAATGATTTCAGTAAAAGTTTTGAATATTTTAAATTATACCGCGAACTGAGGTTGTAACATTGTCCAAGATGGCTTGAGAGTGTTTGGAATGTGTTCCTAACTATGCTTTTTATTTCACCAGAGTAGCTGATCATTGCATTCTATCAGACACTTAGTTCATGTGAGATAATATACTGTAAGTCACTGTTAATTTCATTATAGTAATTGATTAATAATTTATTGTAATCACACATACATTTTTTTTCCAAGTATATTTGTGCTCGTTGACTCAGGAAGCAGGGTAACATAAAAATTTTCTTTTTAGTTGATCTTTCATTATTTTTAATTTTGATGAAAAGGGACTTTTTAATTTGGAAATGAAATGTATCAGAGTTCACGGGAGAGAGTAAAAAAAAAAACAAATTTTTGGTCACTGACATCAATTTTTATAAAAAAAAATTTTTTGCATGTTTTTCATTGCACATTTTTTAGGAGGAAATAGACTATCCAGTCCACTAGAAACATGATTGCTTCTGAGCTGTATCTGGAAACACCAGTGACAATGTAGTCCCTGACCAGGGAAACAATGGGACGGGAGAATAACCTGAAGGCTCCACCCCTGAGGGCTCTCCTCTTCCCTGTGTGTCAGCAGCAAAGACATTCTCCAGCATCAAAGGTCATTGTTTTTAAAGGAAAAACTAGACAGTTCTGGAAAGGTGAACAGATTATGGAAGACAAATATTTATGAAACTAGAGTTGTCTTAATGCTACAAAGGGACTAAAGTTTTCTTTCCCCCTTTATTCTTTTCAGGATAATTACTGTTGCCTGTAATTCAGTGAGCTCATATCTGTTGCACTGCTAACTGTGGAGCCAAAATACCTCCAAGTGTGAAATATCAAAGGACAGGGGTTGGAGGAGTTCATTAAATTACCTCCCAGTTCATCATCTGCTCTACAGCTCCATGAGGCAGTTCAGTTTCTTTGACAGTCTGACCTTTCTGTTTAAATAGGTTGGCCTGCCACGGAGATGGTCTTCTGGGGCTTTTGAGGCCAGAGATATTTTGTGCTTAGTAAGACACTTCAAGTTAAAACTTCCATTTGTAGTCATTCAGATTACTTTTAGCTGTCATTCGCCCCTTGCACTTACCCTTGCTTGTCCAGACTTGCTGATTGCCTTCTTGATTTTTTAATGCATTTCTTGCCCACATAACTTCCAGAAGAAAAATCAGGATCGGACATGAAAAAGTGCAATGCCTTTAGGCAGTGTCTCCTTTTTATTTCTTTTCCCAGTTATCTAAGAATCAGTCAAGATGTGACCACCCTCCCCACTCTGCCAATAGAGTGCTCAGTAACACCTCTAGTATCTTTCCTGAGAGGTTAATTTACCCTTTACAAACTTGAGAATAAGATCTTACATTTAAGAACTGGTATTTCATTTCCTGCTCGTGTTACTCTGTAATTTATATCTGGTTTGTGAAAGATGAACATATGTGTATAATTTTTTACATTTTTTTGAGTTTTCATCTAATAGTAGAAATATAGAGCTGAGCATTGGGTTTTATATATATATATATATATATATATATGGGTTGGTTTGTTTGTTTGTTTAAACTTGGCAAATGCCCTTGTTCTGTGTTGCATCTTTAGAACAAACTACTTCACCAGAAAAGGCAGGGAAGAAAAGAAAGAAAAAAAGCCTGCAAAATAAGCAGTACACAGTACAGCACATAACAAACAAAAGCAACATTAACAAATTAATTAAAATGTGCACCACATCATTCCTAATTGCATCAAGTGTCAGAAATAGCAAGTAGTCCAATCACATTTAGCAATAATTAATGGGAATACTGTAGTAAATTAACATAATATATAACATTATAATTACAGGAATGATACATACAATTACTAAGAAACAATCATCATTAGCAAGAGAGCTTTGTTACTGCATTTGTGTTTACATAATTCATAGGTGTACTACTCACTGAAAGTTATCCCAAGACAAATGGCAGCTAACCAGTACTAGAAAATAGCAAATCAATATTCTTGGGATATTGGGTAACCACAGTGGAGTTGGATGATTTGTTTTTCCTTCGTGAATGGTTAATTTGCCCAAAAATCCCCCATCAAACACAGAGTTTTGGTTATCCCAGTGCTCTTTGGATTGAAGCAGTAGCATTTCATGCTTCTCATACAACAATTCAGAAGATAGAGCACTCACTCAGCTTAGAATAAATGAGTTAAATTGTTAATCAATACTTGAGCCCACCTTATCCACCTCATCCAAATGCATCTCACCATGTCTTGCTCTTTTTCTGTGAAGAGGTTAGGTAAATGGCTCTAATCATCTCTGTTGCATTTATGAGTCCATTTCTTTTCTGCTCTATGTAAATAATTTGGATGTGTAAATACTGTAACTCAGCTCTTCCACTTTTGCATTGTAATCTCCAGGATAGTCCAGTTGTCCATGTGACATCTCACATGTACCTATTTTGAAATTTTCCAAAAGGAATTTAAGTCATTCATCTAAAGTCAAGGATCTAAGTTCAAAATTGTTCTTCCTCTAATGCAGGGGAGAGAGCAGAATCCATCTTTTCTTACATTCTCTACATTCTAGTAAACTGAGTGGAGTATTATGAGATGTAATACCTTTAATTATCTCCTCTTGGAGTTTTGTCAGTCTATGGGAAATACTTAGTCATTCTGATCTCTGTGGAAAGCTGGGCCCTTGTATATATTACTAGCATTTCAGTAAAATTCTCATTTCCCATCACTCAACAACATATTTTATTTACTCAAGGGAAAAGCAAGCATTGTACAAAATATCCTAACTACGTTGCAGTACATTATTAACTTATGTTCCTTCAATATTCATTCAGTTCTCTAGTTATGTTGCAATTGTTATGCTTTCAAGACACTAACTGTAAAAAAAACATGCTGGAAGTCAGTAAGGGCAAACACAGGATCAGTTGTAGGCTGGTTGCTTCTTCTATCTGTAATGAGGTTCTAGAGATGTGTAAGAATCCATGCCAAAAGCTGTAGAAGCAAGATTAGTTTTTTAGGTGATTCTGCATTTTGCTTTTTAATTAAAATGTTGTCCACATTTTCCATTCATTTGTAAAGAAAGAGTTTGGATTAAGAAGAAATAAGTTACTTCCATGAAAACACAGCATGGTTTCTGTATTTGTCATGACCTGAACTGGAATCCCAGAGAATCACAACGGTTCTGTATTCCCCTCGAGTTAAATTAAGGGGAAATGACACCAAACCACTGGTTAAAATGTTTTACTTGTGGTAGAGAATGATTTAAACTTGGAAAAAGATAATAAGCAACGTGGTCTCTTATAAATCTATAAGAAAGAAAAAAAAAAGGAAAAAAAAAAAAGAAGAGAAGAGAAGAGAAGAGAAGAGAAGAGAAGAGAAGAGAAGAGAAGAGAAGAGAAGAGAAGAGAAGAGAAGAGAAGAGAAGAGAAGAGAAGAGAAGAGAAGAGAAGAGAAGAGAAAGAAAAGAAAAGAAAAGAAAAGAAAAGAAAAGAAAAGAAAAGAAAAGAAAAGAAAAGAAAAGAAAAGAAAAGAAAAGAAAAGAAAAGAAAAGAAAAGAAAAGAAAAGAAAAGAAAAGAAAAGAAAAGAAAAGAAAAGAAAAGAAAAGAAAAGAAAAGAAGTCTGGATCAGCACCCCTGGATCCAGCGCTGTCTGAGGTCCGGTAATCCTGGGTGGTGGGTGCACACAGATCTGGCTTCGATGGTGGGTGCACACAGAGCAAAGTTTCTGTTGCTTTCTAAAGTTCATCTTATTAGCTGATTAGCATACTAGACGAGGAGGGGCAGGTATTCCACAAATTTATTTCCATGAGAGGTGAGGAAAAAGGTGGAGCATGGGTTTCAGTTGAGTCGGTGGTTGTTGCCCAGCTTTGGTTTTTCCTCTTTTCCCAGAGATCTTATCAGTCATCCAAGAAATGATCACCTCTTATCAGTTCTTGTTACCACTTCAATGGCGAAGATGAGAAGTCATTAGCAAGGCAAGCATGGTGTCTGACTTGCACAGTAGAGCCACAAAGTATCAGATTTAGTGGTACTTGTGCTTGAGGGGGAACACCTGGTTTCACTCAGTCCATGTCTCCCCCTCTGAGGCTTATCTAAGGATTTTGTCAATGCAGCTGCAAGGGAGTGGGGGGTGCATCCTTCAATACACTCCTGTTTCCTTGGGTGACATTCCTTAGACTAATCCAAAGGCCACAGCTTGTCCCTGAGGTTTTCTGTGTCGATGAATGTTTGAGGCATTGCTTCTTTCAGTTCCTTACAGTATTCTATACATAGCACAGTATCCTTATGGTCAGCTCTGAATTTTCACACAGGAGAACCTATATAAAACCTAAAATAAACTAAACATGAACAAAGAGTGCAAAGTGGGTGTTGATGGAGTTGAAAACAAGCTTTCTCACTTTGAGAAGAAATCAAAATATGCTTTCAGTAATATTCATGGGTAATATAATGCTGGTGTTTCTTAATAACTATATATCAAAAATCACCATGCTCCACTTCATTGCTTTGCCCACATCTGAAAATTCTCAGATGGTTTCTATTGTTACAACAGTAGTCTCGTATTCTTGCATAATAGCTAAAAATAAATATTACAGGGTCTATTGACTTTGTCCAACTTTTAATACCTGCTTTAGCTAAGTAAATTAACCAGCCAGATCCCTGTAATGGAAAGCAAAACACTCCTCTACAGAGTTGTTCAGAGCACCTCAGTTAGGATCCTCTGTACCACACCCTGGAGGAACCTACCCCAACCTGCTGATGATAAAAACAACAGAGACTGCCTAGGCAACTGGATTATTTGGATGGCCAAAATTGAGTCATGTCAATTCTTATCCCCATTTCAAGACCCAACATGAGCACACTCGCTCTGAATACAATGAACGTTGAGTAACCTTTTGAAATAGCCTTGACCTCCTGGTCTGCTTTTTCCTTGTTTTTCTCTTCCCTTCCCTCAGTTTGCTAGAACTGTAGAACAACATTTTAAAAGTCATTTAGATGCCTAAAGTGATAAACTCGTGTCTAATGGGATTTTCAAAAGTGCTTAACTGCAGTTGGAATCAGATACAAAATAGACCATCTTCAAAGGAATCTGGGAAGATAATTGTCCTTTAAATCAGTGAAAATCAGAGAAGTTTTGGAAACCCCATGTATTATCCATCTGCTTTTCAGGTACCTAAACACCTCTACAAGTCTGCCCTAGAGCCCTCTGCAAGGATTCTTCTTCACACTGTCATATTGATGTTTTCCACAGATTGAGCCAGAAAACTCTAAAGGTGTGTAAACTCCCCAAGATTATTTTTAAGTTCGGAGATTTGCTTTCTGTGATTACTGTGGCAGCATGGTGTGTTTCATTATATTTTTGAGCAGCAGGATTAGAGAGAGACAAAAAAGAGATCATCAAAAGGGGACAAGGGGGGTTATTTCCTCCTCAGCATAATAATGAAGTAGAGCTGTGTACACATCTGATAACAGAAGTAGATCAAAAGCCCACTAAAACTAAAATGTAAAGTTGGAGCTTATGTTTTGACTTTTCTGGGACTTTATGTTGTATTTTGCATTAGAACAACACCCAATTTTTCAAACCAAATTCGTGCAGCAGATCAAGTGCCTCCTTTCATGAGCTGAGATCCTTCATTTGGCATTTCTGTTTGTATTTACCACCAAAAAGAACTCCTTTGGGGTTTACTCCTGGTTATGCAGGGATGTAATCATAAGCAATGTGATAAATTATAGACTGCTAGGCAGCAGAAAACCAGTTCTACAGCAAAGCCTATTAGTTCTGATGGTTTGAAACCATAGTTAGTTAGGTTTGACTCTGGAGTAATAGGAAAGTCCACAACACTATTTCTGGAGAGGAGTCTTTTCTGTCTCTGTAAAGAATTTGAGAAGGGTGTCTTTTGTAAATATAGGGCACTTCACCCACTTAGCCTACTTTGTTTCTGACATTGCTAAATCTGTTGCTGTAGCTATGTGGCATGTTTTCAATTAGTTTTGCAAAGAATAATCTGTCATCTCTTCTGTGGAGCAGGCTTGACATCTTGGACTTAGCTTCTGCCCTAGGAAAATTAATTACTGTAGTAAAACGCCTAGATATGAATTGTCTTCCCTAGGAGATTTAAGCCTTCATTATCTCTAAGGACTTGGGGTTACACCAGCTCTTGTTTTCTTGTTAAACTGCTTACCGTTGCTCGTCTATGTTCCAAAACATTACTGGCAGTCTAGCACATTTTACTTATGTTGTTAGGGGAAGAGCCCTACTCTATGAGGCTCTAAAGCCCATGCTCTACTAGAGACATGCATCTTCTGGTTGTGTATCACTATGAATATGTGCCCACAAAAGAAATTAAAGTGTGTTTTAATAATGACTAAAGCACAGTAATTGTAATAGGAAACTACTGATATGCCTAGTTCCCTGAGTACAGCATCTTGTGGTTAACTTTCAGAGCTTAGCTGGCACTCAGACTTGAAAGAAAGCAATCACTCATGTCAGAGGGAGAATCTTAGAGACAGAACAGGTACTACAAATAGCAATAAAACACTCAAGAGAGGTATATATTAGATTTACTTTGTCCAAGTCTAATTTAAAACAAATTGCTCCTGTACAGAAATAATAAGAAGTAGCAGGGAAGGATGATTTTAAAATAGTAAACAAAAGTTTGACTTTCATTAAATTAAAAGTGATGTGTATTCTGCTACTCAGGGCTGGCTATTTATACTGAATCCTGCACAGCAAAAACTCATGGCTGTCTGCTTTTCTGTATTATGCTGAATAGGGATGGGAGATTAACACTTTCCATTTACTCTGAAGCTCCAAACTCCTTTCTGAAGAGGCTGGAAATGCATCAAAAGCCTATGTGTCTTGAACTCAGAAGACTATCCAGAAGCTCAGGACAGTATGAAAAGCTAATACTAACTAGATAAGCTACAAGAACTGGATCCCAAGGGTAGGTGATGCAGATAAAAGGGATAAGTATATTTTTCTGCCCAGCTCACCTGGCAGCTTCAGAAGCAGCAAATTGTTTATTTTCCTCAGAATTAATTAAAAAATAGGAAAAAACCACAGAAGTATTGATTAAATAAATATTGCAAGAGTTATTAAAGGAAAAATAAATTCACAGAATATCATTTCATTGCTGGATTTCAAAGGAGCAGATGGATTTGGGATTCCCAATATGTCCTTATCCAGTAGTTGCTGGAGAGATACCAGACTGAGAAAATAGGCTTCAGGGGGATACTTCTTTGTTTTGTGTAACTTGCTCAGATGAAACACAGAGAAACCAGCCACTGGAGGAATTACTCCAAAGGAATTCTGCTGCTGCCATCACCTTACAAATCTTTACAGTGCTAGTGGCTCCAAGTAAGAGCACAGAAGAATCATGTTTCTTTTTTTAAGGGTGGACTAGTGAATGTGTCCTGGCAGATTGGGAGACTCAAGGAGATGTAATGACTCCTAGACCTCCACTGCTTATTGTGCACCATCTAGTTTATACAATTAACACAGAGTTAAGGGAAAATACGTAATAGGAAAATTTTGTTCCTGTGGCTGTGTTCGATTGTTATCAACTGACATCACTCTTTGAGTTCTGTTCTTTTTCTCTCTTCTCTCTCAGGTTATGACTTGTTTTATAGCTAGTTAGCTAAAGCCAACTCTTCCTTGCAATTACTTCAGTATGAAAAACCACGTATTTTTAATTTTTTTTCTTAATTTTGCCTTTTGAGCTGTGCAGAAGTGTTTAGTCTGATTGCTGAAAATAGCATCTTTACTTCATAATATAATTATAATAGGTAAACAAGCTTGTTTCACCATGTCTGACATACAAAGCTTTTACTCAGGCTGGGATCAGCCATGAATTCTTATTAAAAGTAGTGTATTCTACTAACAATATTAAAAGATTTGTTAATTAAATTCTTTCCTCCTGAACTCAAGCCAACCTGAGCTTACTTGTGTTTAGACCAGGTTTGCGCATTTCTGTAGGCCCCCATTATGCTAATTGTATTAACCCCTCTATTGGTAAAACATTTGGAGGAAACAGACAGAGGTGGGAGTAAGGATCAAAAATTAATAATGAGGGAGTAAGAAAATGTAAGATTAATGCAAGACTCAGAATTTCTGCATCAGGCAAAGTATGGAAATATCTACTCTGGAGTCATTATTTCAACAAAAGCTAGTGTGAAAGTCCTTGTTTTGGAGTAACTATTTTGATAGATTTACAGCAAACATTAGACTTAAGAGTGAGAGAATGCTCAGTTGCATTTTAAGAGTATTGCATCTGTTCTCATTTTGACCATGGGGAGGGGACTAAGTACAACAGATATGGGTACTTAAAAGCCCCAGTGCACTATCAGGACTGACTCAACAGTTACAGATGTAACAGTCCTGCTATATCTGCTTAGTCCAATAATGAGATTGAGCATATGTGGCACAGAAATACTGCAAAGGAGACACTGAAATGGTTTATGATTTAAAATAAAAAAGTCCAAAAGACTTTAAAAGATTATTATTCTACTGAATGTAAATTCTGATTAATACAAGAATCTTGCATATTCCTCTAAAATCATAAAGTGAACCTGCATTTTCTTTGTTAAAATTATATTCTTTTCATGACTTTGGGTCAGCTTGAGCTCACTCAGTATGCCTAGTAAGGGAACAAAGAGGATTGCAAATTTATGTTTCAGTGTGTATATATTATGCTTGTTTGTATAAAAAGCTAATGCATTTTTTATTAAATAAAAATAGAAGCAGAGGTTACAAAAAGCACGAGTCATTCTTAGGAGTGTGGAATAGAACGTTTCATCCTCCTCTCAGTTAAATGCTTTTATCACTGGGTCAGAGAATCGATTGTCCTTATGCTTGTTCTTTCTTCCTCTGCTTCCAGTTAATCCTCTAATATTCCAAAGATGAACAACTGTTTTATCTCTTTTTTAAAATATAATATAGCTTAATGGTTTCAGATTGACCTTAGTGAGTCAAAGATATGAATTTAATTCCCGTCAGGAATAGAAAGGATTTGGACAGAGGTGTACCACACTGTCTATCTAAACCTCATAACTGCTAAACTATTGGCTAAAATCACATGGCCTTGATTTGAAGGAAACACTTGACCTCTGCTTTTGTCAGAGAGGACTTAGGCTGCATCCTTCACAGGAGGCCTGAGTGCTATAAGTGTTGAGCAAAGTGCAGTGACTGCTTACAGCTCAAAGATACCTTGGGAGGGGTAGGATTCATGCAGTCTCATCAGACAAGTTTAGCTTGCAAAACCCCTGTGGAACCCCAGCTTCCCCTTTCAAGTGGATGCAACAGGAGTCAGTAGGATTCTGACCACCCAGCAAAGCAGATGGGGATGATACAGCATTTAGCTTGTGGGGGCAGCGAGTGCAGTCTTCCTTTGCTCTTCTGCAGGAATGCAGAGTGGAGTCATCCTGGCAGAAAGATTGTCAGGCTCCAGCTCAAGCCACCAGCTGGACCATGTTAGTAAAACACATTCCCATGCACAGTAATTCTTGCTCACCATGTTGACTTTGCTCGATTTTTTTTTTCTGAAATAGCTGATTCTTCCTCTGTGTTGTATAAAGCAAGTAGCTCAGGACTATGGATTTGTTCTCTGTCTCATTTCCTTTCTAAATTTAAATTCTAGTTTTCTTCAGAAACAAGGGGAGTTGGGCTTTTAAATGCTATTAAAACCTGATCATCAGTTGCACAACAGCATGTTACCTATGACAAGAGCAAAGCTGCCATGAACATCTTTAAAGAGCAAGGATCAATGCAATTTCTTGTGTGGTATATGAGGCACAAACATGGTGATTCTGCATGTTTCCTGTGTCTGATGGTAAGTCTTACATATTCTACTGTTATGATTGATCAATTAATCTATACTAACACTTCCTAATTCTGTATTTTGATATGCTGGCCAGTGATCTAAATCTCCAGACAGACAACTGGAAAAACCCCATAATTTCTTCCTTTCCCCCAGAGTCCTTACACATCTTCAAATGAGCCTTTTTTGTTTAATATATTATTGTTAATGAAATCAGTTAGCATCTCAATTTCTTGAAATTGCTTCTCATAACTTCAATCATAGCATTCCTCTTACCCCTGTTTAAACTCTGGGTGGCTTTTGATGTTCAAGAAATCGTGTTTTCCCACTTCACAACTTGTAAAGGTGAGCACACCAGTCTACACAATTAACTTGTAATATCATAATGCATATGCTAGAAAATTAGTAGTAACTAACATGCATAGAAATACTTCATGTTGTTATCCTCTATAACACAGAGAAGTCTTAACACTAAAATTTACTTGTTTGTTACCTATTAACTTTTTAACCTATAAAACATATTTTAAAAAATGAAGAAAGGACGTTCCTAAATCTCTGCATTCATGCCATGTGTCTTCAGCCATTTTTAAATCAGTGGAAGTCTTGAATATGGAAAGTCTACAGTTCCTACTGAATTTTAAAATGTTAAATCAATGCTATTTCCATATTGGTCTTGCCTGAAACGTTTACAGTAACATGTTATTTTCTCTGCCAGAAATCAAATGTATTCCTTATAGTATAATGAAGGACTAAAGTGTCTTTATTTCAAACTTAAAAGAAAATTTTCTGTTCAACACTTTGAAATATTACTTTGTATGTATGAACCAGCTGAATATAGTATGGATAAACACAACACTATCTTTGCCAGAAGATAATCACAAGCTTTGAAACAGCACAGCAATAACTCTTTCCAGGATGCTGCGATTAGAGACCTCCTAAGTACTCATGGAAAAGAAAAAAAGGATTATAGTTTAGATGATAAATAATAATAGGTTCATTCTAGTATTGCTGAAGAGAAATAACCTTTTTATTTCTTGATATATATTTTAAATACTATGCAGTCAATGTTTATTCAGCTATACAAAAGCAAATAATGCTATTGCAGTTCTTTTAAAACTAAAAATATGCCTTCAGTAAAAAATAAGCTACTGTCTGTTTAAAAATTGTGGAGGGAGAAATAGATCCAAACTATGTTGTAAAGCTGCAGTCTCATAGACATACTTTATGCAGAACATTGTTATTGTATGCGGGATGGTAATTTCTTTGTGTGTTAGCAAAGCTGTATGGACTGGAGGCTTTGACAAACTGCTCTCATTCTGTCATTTCCTTTTTAAAATTTTTGAACTCTTGGAAATGCTAATTTTAAATGTATAGGAAGGACATTACAGGGCAGTGGTCTAAAGTGTCCCTTCATGAAATTTGTATCAAGCTTTACACTTGTGGATTTTTTATTGATTTTTAGGGAGTACATGCTGATGGAAGGCATACATACAGACAAACAACTGCCTTTGAAATACTTTTGTTGTTGACAGAAAAGAGCAGCAACATAGATAATTATTGCTTAATTTGTGTCATCTACACAAATGTAGTTAGGGAAAGTTTACTGACTCCAAAATTACATAAAAGTATAAATTCATAATCACAAATTCTACAGTCCTGGCTACATTATATACATTCTGTGTAACTACTAAGGATGCCATACAGGTGCCTTATTCACTAAAGTGTCTTTATACTGGGTAATGCATCAGTCTTTCTTTTAAACAGTCCAAATTATATATGAAAAACTACACTTTGTAAAATGTTTTTCTATGAGAAATTAGTTTCATGTTATCAAAGCTTTTCTTGTTTCAAATTTGCTATGTCATGAAGTCCTGAAAATAGATAAACATTAAATGCATGATATAGATATTAAAATATTGAGTATTCAGAAACATCTTATTGCTGTTATAAGTTTATAAAATAAGCTCATTCTGTATTAATCAGGAAAAAGTGCCATCATACTCAGCAGGTGGGTTAAATACACTAAATTAATTAGTTCTGGTATCATTCAAACTGTAAATAAAAAAGGAGGATAGATATTGTACTTCAAGCACAACCCTGGGTAACCATGAAAACATGTGGGAATAGTCCCTACCTGAGGAAACTGCGAAAATGCTTGTGTAAGGATGTGTGGACTGTAAGACCATCTGCTACAGTAAGATTGTCAGATCAAGGAACCTTTATTTCAAAGTGTTAATAAGTGAAAGGGAAAGTGATAAACAAAACTCACAGAGACACAAACCTGATAAACCATAACTGAAACCATGACAAAGAGTGAAACTCTTCAGCCACCAGCTGATGGGACATCGTCTTGGAGAAGGCCAGCTTGGACTTTATAACTGATAAGAATCTGGGTTTTATAACTGATAAGAAGGCAGAAATAAGACGAACACAAGGATTTTGGATATTTGAGGAGTGCCTGTGGGACTAAGCAAAATTTACTGAGGAATGTTTAGAGGACAGGAACTGGTGAGGAACAATAGAGACGAGCAAGCATTAAAGGAGCTCATCACATGTAAAGAGTTGACAGTCTGTCTGATCACTGCAGCCATCCTATCTCCTTATTAAGTCCTTTCTTAATTGTCTATGTACTTTCACTCTTCAACCCATGTGTGAGTACTACAAGATCTAGGAGCCAGCAACTGGAGAGGCTAGAGTGATTGAGAAATACGAGCGACAGAAGACAGCAGCCCATGCATTGGTGACGGCAGCTGGAAGGAGTGAGGGGCTCAGAGTCATCAGCTGGGTCTCGTGAATGAAGATATCTCACACGGTTATAATTTAATAGCAATTTAAGAATTATTAATGGTGTGAGGTAGATCAAAGGTTAAATTTTAGCAACACTTAATGGTTGTTGATTTAAAGATTAACAATGATTTGGTAAAAGATGATTAAAATGGTGACTTGATTACAGATTCAAGAATGACAAGATTCACACTAGCTTAATACAAGGTATTCTGAATCAAAGTATATATATATGTATATATGTAAAACACAAAACACACACACAGATGCAAACAGTGTGGAAATATTTAGATATCCTGTGAAATATATATTAACATTCACACTCGTAAAGGTAAATGTGCATAGTTAAACACATAGGTACAGATGTGCATGGAGGAGGCTAACCTATAGTTAAAATTTCCCTCTTCTGGAGCTTGGAACAAACACAATGCGTTGGTATTTCTCAACAGGCAATATTTGAGAGTTGAGAAGTCTGAATTCACTCTGGGCTTCCATCAGCTTTGTGGGCAGACGATCTTCAAACTTTGAGAATTCTGAGCCTGAGAGGTATTCCAACTGTGGTGGTGCAATTCTTACCCCCCCCCCCCCTTCTTTGTTGGGCTGCTTGGTGCTACGTGTGATTCCACCCACATCCCCCGAGCTATACACCAATCTGTGGAGATAAGGACTGACAATGTTAACGAGCCTGGCTCCTGCCCCTCCTGATTGCTCGGAAATGGTTAAAATGGCCCATCAACTCCTAAGGGCCTGGCACACCTGTGCCTGGGATGTGGTCAAATGGGAACAATAACAGAGTCGCACATTAATCAAATTCTTTTGTAACTGCTGGAAGGCACCAGAAGGTATTTGACAAAAGTCAATTATCTTGGACTCTATAAATGGTGACCACCAGGGAGACCCTTTGAGCTCTCCTGGATTGCAGTGGGCCTGTTACCAGCATCTCCCCTGAGCTGGGATGCCTCTCAGGTACCAAACCCTTAAGGTGTCGTCTGCTCCAGACGGAAGGCCAGGGCGAAGTCCCCCACTCGAGTCTCAATTGTCTCCCGTTGAGGAATGCCAAGGCATTGTGAGTATTTGCTCTAAACTCGAGAGGGAAATTTTCTTTGATCTAGCTTCTCTTTACTGTGTGTGTGTGTGTGTGGGTACGTACCCTTGTTTCTGTGTGTGTATGTCCATTCTGTGTTCATTCCACTGAATCCAAACACCTTTGTTTCTGTATGTTTGTCTGTTTTGATATGTGCATGCATGTATATATATAGGTACCGTTAAGTAAGTTAGTGTGAATCTTGTCATTTTAGAATCTGAATAAGTCGCTTTTCTTTCTTTTAGTATCTCTGAATTATTTTATAATAATAAATTGCTGTTAGTTATTAATAAACCTAGATTTCTTACTAAATATTACCGTGTCAATACTTTCATCCGCGACACCAACTCAGGGAAGATGCTGGCCACAGCTCTCTCCATCCAGGAAGGCTCAAAGGGTCTGAGATAATTGACTTGTCAGGAAATTTTCCATTTCAGCTCAACTCAGGTGAGGAAATACTCTGGTTCTTTCCACTAGTTGAGCAGACCCAGAACTTGCTAGGGTTTGAGGTTCTAGTATCACCCCCCATGGGCCATGACCCAGGTGCAGATGTACTAGGATGTCAGGAGGTGATTGATTGTCATTATCATTCCCAAACAATAGGAGAGTCAGGAGCCATGTATGTTAAGGAGGTGTCTTAATGCTCTGGTCTGCTGCCTTTCCCAATACATCTTGGGTTGGTATGTGGACCAGGAGTGGGGGGAAAAGCACCGAGAGGCCCAGAAGGAGGTGGTGTTGCACCACCACACTGGGGGGTCCCTGGGTTATAGGGACACGCGTTTTTGGTGCAGAGCAGCTGAGGGGCTGCAGTGACTGATGCAAGTGCCAGCAGCTGGAGTCAGACCTCAGGCCACAGGGCCGGTGTCCCCATGTTGCCAGCTGCTGGAGTGAGTGATGGTCCCAGAACCAACTAGAGCAGGGATAGAACCTGCATGCCTGCATGCCAGCAGCCACTGAGACCACTGCCTTCATATCTTCCCCTAACCTGGTGTGTGGATGTGGACCAGATGGCGAGTAGGTGGCCCCAGGTTGATGTAGACAGTCCATGCTGGTATTGGCGGGGACAGGTGAGTGTGGAGTATGTGTGAGACAAGTGTGAGAGTTCATGTGTGTTTGCTAGAGACCACCAAGCTGGACCAGCCAGAGAGTAGGAGACCATTGGAGCAGGTAAGAGTGCCTGGGATGCAGGTGGGGGCAGAGGTCAGATGGAGGATGCTGATTCTCAACAGATCTGAGAGGGTATGTGTGTGCAAATCCAGAGAGTGGGAACATGTGTGTGAACTTCAGGCCTGATAGACTGAGGAACAGGACTTGGCTATCTATGGTTACATCAGTTCTGGTAACTGACATACACCCAGTACATGTGAGTGTTTTTAAATGCCACTAGTGCCCTAGCTGTGGCAGTCACGTAGACAGCTGTGTCAGTGTCCTCTGTGTGTATCTGTGTGTGTGTCTGGGATGTATGCTCAGCCTTGCTGTTTGTCGGACTTGTAAACGACAAAGCAGCAGCTGGCAAAGCAGCAGCCGTGGCCATCATCCCCTGATGCATAACCCTGGGCCTCGGGGCACCCCAAGCTGGACATCAGCAGTCCTTGAGCCCACCAGATGTAGTGACCCTTATAGCATCTCTTAGCAGCTTAATGTCCATGGAAAGGCAGATGGTCTGTTAATAAGTATAATAGCCACTTTCTTATCAAAGCACCGTCTCTGTCGATTATTCAAGAGATTCCACTGTTAAGAGGAGCAGAAGCTGAACCCATACCAGCATTTGCAAAAGCGCTCACTAGACACATGCTCACATAGGTTCATGCTATGGATTATTACAGACTTGAAGGTGTCAGATTGGTTACACCAGATATTGAAAATGCCTACTGTTTTATTATACATATCCATAGCAATAGCCAGAAAAATTTCTGTATCTGTCTGTCCAGATTGACAAAAAAGTGACCATATTGTTTTGGCCCTCGTTGCATACTTGCAAAATTGAAGCTTATTCTGACATTAGTGAAAACAGTCTTTTTGCTTTACAGAAGTCAGTTATACCAAATACATTACAAGATGCAGTAATTGCATGTTTTCTTCGTTGATGATTAATTTCATGAGGTTGACACTTGAAACTAGCTAACAGTTAATTTTTTAAAGGAATGAAGTGTAGGCCAGACAGTGTATATACTCAGGTTGCAAGAGTGGATGGGAAACTTAACTTACACCACTGAATAGGGAGTACTTTATTCTTTCATTTTTAAAGTAAACATATATGGAGAGAAGTGATGGATATGTTCAGTCTCATGACACAAAGCACCTTACTACAGCTTTCTTTATGAAAAGCAAAAAGCCTGTGTACTTGAAGCATTATTTTAAATTAGTTGAATATTATACTATTGGAAATTTGATTAAGCGAAGAAGAAGAATGCCGGTTTATAGGTCTCTGGTCTACTGCATCAAGATCAGTAAAAAAGTACTGATATGCCAATAAACCATTTAAACAGTCTGAGAGCAGGGTTTTTTTGTGGCTTGAGCCATGCTATATGAGATTCAGACTATCACAGAAATAAGAGTGAAGATTTCATTTGAGATATTAAAAGGATAGCTCTCTGTATCATGACACACAGTTGCGAACTTTATTAAAATGCTAACAATAGCTTTCAGTTACTACACAATGGAATGTAATGATAGATTTCTTCTGTGTGTGGAATCAGGAGACTGATAGAGAGACTTCTAAGATACATCGGTATAAAACTGCTTTGGTTTTATTGTTTTTTAGAAAAGGCAACATGAGTGCAAAATATTGTACCTAATGGAAGTAACATTATACCTCAGAATTAAAGCCTAACACTATGGATCTTCTGTGAGAGATGAAAAACAGGCCTGAGAGAAACATGGACTGAGAAAAACAGCCTGAGAAAGAGATAAAAGTTAGCAGGGGGAGTGGAGGCCCTCTGAGCTAAGGAATGCCTCAAACACTTGTAAGATGAAACTATAGTCACGGAGTGGGTAGTGTGGAGGTCGAAGCTGATAAAGCTGCCCGAATAACACAAGATGCAGCTGGAGGGGGAAGCCCTGTGGAGACAGGACGGTTCTGCTCTGGTGCACCTGGTCAAATTTCAAAGGCCATCTGTCCGGTGAATGACTTTTGCTTCATTACCCACAAAATGCATATTAAAGTTAACACCCCTCAATATGCTAACAAAGACTAACAAGATCATGCTAATTACATCATCTCATGAAACACCTTACCCTTCCCCATACATGGGATACGTAGGTATGTGGGTCGATCTAGGGGACGGACCCAGGGAAAGTGTGTATAAATAGAGGGGGAGGAAAGAGGGGTGTGGGGCCCGGAGAGTGAAGTGAAGCGAGGAACACGGATGCCTCCTTGAACCCTCACTGGGGGGATCGACACAGAAACCCAGACTGGTGATCTCTATTCCTCTATTCCCCCTATCTCCCTCCTTTCCTTTTTCCCCTTTTCCTTCACTGCCATTAAGAAATGCAAGGCATACTGTATTACTCGCCACAACTCGTTATATACTTAGCCAACTATCGTGTGTCCAGTTAGTACATTGTGGGAAGTTAATAAATGTTTGGACTTTGAGACTTGTCTCACCGTTGCCCGCTTTGTTGGGGATTTATGAATCTGAGTCACTTGTCTCCCTCATCTGAGCGGGATGTGACATCTTCTTTGCATACCTTTTTTCAAATAAGAGTTGATTTGGGCAAAATCTGGCACACCTTCATAAAAATTGAAGTATATGAAAGCTCAGATCTATAAAGAAGAAATACCATAAACAGTTTTAATACTCTCTGGAGGTGGGTATACTTATAGGAAACTACCTAAATAATGTGATGCATGTATATGGTTTATTGTAATGACACCTGTAACAAGCTGCAATGTCTAAAATTGCTCATGCATGTGTTGCATCTGTAAATGTGCATCAGAAAATACAAACCAAAACATAGGGTAGCATTTCCATTGAGAAAGTAGGCATTTGAAACAGGATAGAGAGCTTTATTTACTCTTTTATATTATTGTGTTTTGAGGGGTTTTAACTGCTTATGAGATCTATTTTCTTCAGGTAAATACAATTTCCTCCAAATACTCTCTTCACTTAATTTATTCATGCTGTAATGAACATACCTGATGTGCAATAATTTTTTCAGGTTCCTTTACAGTGTTATTCAAAATAGCACTTGCTGTGACATAGATCTCTCTGATATAGATGAAAGAGGAGAATAGAAAAACCTTGGATACAACAAATCAATAAATGATTTGCAGTACTGGCAGCTAGGTGACTCACTAGGGTCAAGCTAGGGAAGAAAGTTTTACTGCAGGCATTCTAGCTTCTAATCACTTGATGACAGTTTTTTTGTTTTTCTTTTTTTTTTTAAAGCTGTCCTTTTGTCTGAGCTATAGCTAGAGCATGGATACTTGTCACCACATGGTGTATTTTTTCTGAAAATTAGAACAGTATATATGAAGTAGAAAAGAAAGTTCACTGTACCACAGTTCAAGGTCACTTGTGAGAGATTAACAGTTCTTCGCTGTTTGATGATCATTTTGGAGAAAAAACAAGCAGACAAACAAAAAGAAACTGCAACCAACCAAAGATAAACACCTTCTTTGCTCTAATTTATGACAAGTAGTAGATTATTATATGCTATGAACTTTAATTAAGCCTTCTTACTGTTACAAGGAAAGTAAAAAATTATATTCTAGTCATTTTGAGTACTATCCAGATGTGAGTATGGTTTGAAGTATAAGGGTAACTTTAAAAGTTTAAGGAGTCTTCAGAAGAACTCTCTGTTGTGGTAGCTTTGTGTTAGTGGCATCTGTGTTGCTTAATTTCGCACCCAATGCATTGTGTGAAAGTTGTGTTACTGATTTCAAACACAAGACTGACAGGTCAGGAGTTCACATTTCTGAATATATTTCAGGCACATATATAATACTGACTTGTGTGACTTTAAAGGAAAAATAAACCAGGTGAAAATATGCAGAGATGGAGAAAAAAATACAGCCAAATTAGACCATGTTAATTATAGTTAATTAACCTCTGTCCTGTCCAAGAAAAAAATGCAGTGAAAAATAGTATAATATAATTATTTAAAATAATAATATAAATTTTTATAATCTTAAAAAGCAATAGGTATGCCTGGTTCCTAAAGCAGAGTTATTTATAGTCTTACTGTTTAGAACTGTAGCTGTGGATACACCATGCAGCAGGAATGGACTTGAAATCTTGGTGCATTCTGAGCATATCCCAAGTCCATGGTGGAAGCAGATTGCCCTGAGCATCACATCATTGTGCCACTGAGTCTTCTTCCAAAGAAAACTGAGAATGGCAACAAGAAGGGAGAGATGGTGCACTCTGGCATGTTTCCTAGTATAGACAAACATTGGGGACCACAATTCAGAGGTGCTGAGCAGGGCACACAATCAAGCAGGAGAACACACAACAGTCATCCATGGATCCAGCACAGATTTAGCCTGGAAGATGTGACTTCTGGGGTTTTTTGCGGTTTTTGTGTGTGTGGCGTTTGTTTGTTTTTTTCTTTTTTTCTTACTGATTATTTATGAACAGTCAATATATTGGAAAAAGATATTTTTTCAAAATGTCTATTTTCTTTTTCAACTCCTTCAGACTATTATAGCAAACTAATTACTGTCATCTAGCACTGTCTACAAGAAAAAAACAACAGCAAAATTCTCTGTTACTGGAAACTGGGTTGAGAATAATGCAAATAACAAAATGGCACAACAGCAACATTGAATAAAACATTTTTCTGCATTGCAGAAAGCAACAAATGCGTTTGCTTTAAGTTCTTTAAAAGTATGCTATATGTTGCCTGATTACTTTGCATTTTCAGAGTTCTGTATCCATGTTAACTAATGAAAGGGCTGTAGGGCTTGACCGTAGATGTATTATGTTGCTCTCTATCCTGCCAGAGTGAGTTTCCACTTTTTACACAGAAACAAATTACATAGAAAAGCTTACAGAGAGCTTTGATTCTACCTTTAACCCAAGGGACTTAGACAAGCACATGGATAAATAGATACTCTGTCCTTGGTTAGAATAACTGTCACCTTCCCTGAAGCTGATGTAACACAGTTCCTTCTGAAGATCCCATAAGGTTAAATATATCTATACCTTCTCTAATGTGGGTTTATGATTCTCTACTACACATGCTATTAACTTTGACATGCATTTTATGCAGTGTACTGAATTCAATTTTAAGAGTTACTTCCATGTATGTTCAAAGAATCTTTACCTTGGACTTTCTGATTTTCTCATTGTTTACTGATCTGTAGATGGTGAGGACATGGTATCTTCTGTATTTGTAAAGCTTTCATAAATAGATACCATTGCCTGCACACTCTATTTATAGAGGTAAAGTTGACAGCAATTTCATGGTTTACTAACAGGCCAACCTCATTGTACGGGTAGGGGCAGAGATCAGATTTCATAACCTATTCGGAGAGAGGCTTCTAGTTAGGTATCCCAACAAAAAGGATAATTCGCTCTGCAATGATTGTATGGGGAACTTACATATTCTACAGAACTGAATCTAGTCATATAATATTTAAAATTGATTTAGGATGGACCATTTTCTAACCCTTTTTTTTTTAATGTCATGCTTAGGAACAATATAATTTCTTCAATTAAACATAAGGCTAGTAATTTTCAAGATCTAGGCTCTAAGAATGGTTTTGACTATTTCATAGAATTTAAGCATAGAACACCTGGGTATTTTAATTATAATTTCTTGTATGTCACTGGCTATAAAGTGATGCATGTTTTACCTTGATTAAATCCTGTTAAAACTCATCTTCTAGATCACACCATAGACAAAGAAAATCAGAGACCATGAAATCACCATTTGGAATAAGATACAGCCAAACAATCCAAGCAAATGATCCAAGCCTTTGGCACTGAAAAGCTGATTTCCATCCCAATCTGAATTTAAGGAAAAATTGTTTTCAATCCCAGATTGGGATCTCAATGTGATTGTAACATGCTGAGTCAGTCAAGGGTATGAAATGCTTGAGATAGAGTTGTCTACTCTCTCTATGAGCTTTAGCATAGTTTATTTGGTCTCAAATCTATAAGGTTTCAAAGGGAGAAGAAAAGAAAGAAAGAACGAAAGAAAAAGAGATTACTTCAAGTCAGTTCTGAAGGGAAAGAAGGAAAAAATAATCCTGACTTCTACAAGAAACTAGCTGAAACCATGAAATATAAGATCTGATTATACCCATCGTCCAGATGCAGAGCTGTGAACTGACAACATGGGTGATCAGATACTTCCTGGGGCTTGTGTAGAGGAGCACTAAGAGGCATACTTACCCATTCACAGAGCCAAATAATAGAAAGGCCTACCAGGAGTACAAAAACCAATTCCAACTCCACATACTGAACAAATATTTCATTTCAAAATTAGAGTCCTCTATTTCTTGGGGGAAAAAAAAAGTATAAATATAGTTTTAATAGTTTTCAATAGTTCACAGTGGAATGCCTTTCCATCCATTTCAGTGAGAAGCAATGCAAATCTACACCAAGACCAGAGTTATGATTTTAAGAAGGATAAGATTAGTAATATGCTGTTACTACTACATTTCTACTTTCCAACTATTCCCACAAATGTCAGTGAGGCCAATGCCCAGTATGTATTAGTAATTTGTCCTTCTCAATATTTGTCATCCTGTTGTCAGTATGTAATTTTCAGACTCTTTCAATGAAGATTTTCTATATTTGAGATCACAACAATAAGTGTTAAAAAATGCAGAACCCAAAATCAGTCCCTTAAGGATCCCCAGCAGAAATGTCCCTGCTCACTATTACCTCCTCTGTAAGAATTATATTTTGAGATATTTATATTTTATTTTTAAAAGAATTATATTTTGAGATCATTTTCAGTCTCTCTGATGTATGACTGATTAATTCCCTAATGAAATCTTATTAATCAAAATGTTATGTAGAATTAAAATGCCTTGGAGAAAAAGGTGTGTCAAAGTAATAAAATTACTTCTATCAATGTGTAATTCTGTCAGAAAAACTCTACCAGAAAAACAGTGGCTTTGTTTAATGAAACCTACCTTCCATGAAAATGTGCTGGCTGTCAATTACTTATATTTTCATCCTTTAAATCTTTTTTGGTAGAGTGCCAAAATAGCCATTTGCTTATTTTACACAGGAGTAAAACCAAACTGTGGTCCTCAGGTTTATCCTTTTTTATCTTTTTACAGGATTAAGCATATGTTACTACATTTTAATCCCTTAGCATTGCTCCAGTTTCCGAAGGCTTGTTAAAACTGTGTTGTGCAAAGAGCTCCCAAGGTAATTCCCTTATGATTCTTTACTAAATTATCAGGGATTTTTGACTTAACGAGGTGTAATCTTAACAGATACTGTATTATTTCTTCCTTATTTGCATCAGTATATTGTATAAATACATCCTTCTCGTTTTGTCTGAAAACAGAAATCATCATACAATTTGTGGCCCTTTCCCATACTGTTTTTCCAGCGACTTATGACTTTTATTCTGTCAGTGAAAAACTTTTAGTGCTGTATTTACCATTTGATTAATAACAGAAGCAAAAGAGAGGAAAAGGGTAAAATGCCAAATCAGGGGAATTTCCAGTTTGAATTCAACCTTGAGTAACATCGCTTCTAAGAGTTCAGGATAATTTAGGAGTTAGAATATTAAGTCAGAGACTGAAAATGTCATTCATTAATGACAGTCAGCATGATTTTACGAAAGGTATGTTTTGTCTTTTTTGATTTCCTAGAACAGAACACTTTTTTTGGTTTCCTAGAACACTGAGGAAGTTCTGTAGTAAAAAATTAGAAGTAGGTAAACCTCTTTTGACCTCTGATATCCCTTATACACTGTTATTAAGGTCTCCCCCATTAAGACTCTGGTTACCTTGTTGAGTATAACTATCAAATGAAAAGAGAAAGGCATCTGCAGAGAATAAATCACAGCACCTGAATCCTTTTCTGGTGGTGTCAACCTTATCCTGTACAGTACTGCATGATTCTAATACAGGTGACCTAGGTACCAAAAATTTATGTGGGACCAAGTGCTATGGAGCACAAATAGGTCATCTTTATCGAATGGGTATTGTACAGCATATATTAGTGCAGATCTTTTAAATATCATCACTGAAGAGAAATCTAGATTTTTTTAATTTAAGCACTGAAAATAAAAAAAAATATATAAATAAATAATATTACGTAATACTAACTTGAATAAGGCATGCACAGAACTTGATGTGATGCTTTAAAATATTGTTAATATTTTGAAATGCAATGTATTTTCATAAAATGTGAACTTGTATTAACTAAATCGACATCAAAAAAAAGAATTCCAAAAAACTCTGTCATCTGATTTGTCTCAACTAAATCAATGAGTTTTCTGTTTTGCAGCACAAAGATTCTCATTCATTCAGGCACCTTTTCAAGCATATTTGGTAGTATAATTTTCTGTTCCTGAAGGACTAGAGTCTTCAACATGTTTTATGCCATCTGTTGCATATAATAGGATGTTCCTGCCTAAATCCTTCTTGATATTTATTTATTGCTTGAAACTACCATTTATGAATGTATTAAATTTATTCTCTAAAACTAGGATTATTATATAAAATGTGTGGAACACCAAATAAAAATGCAATGATAAGTATGACAGCACTTTTGATTTGTCATACTAAGAGCAGAAGGTAAAAATGAAAAATAAATGTGGACAATGTATTGTACATATTTTAGTTTCATAACATAAAAAGAACATCAGATTTCAATTGTTTTTATAATTGCAACGGCATTTATTATTTTGCACTACAAAAAGACTACCAAATGATTTCACCATGTCTTGGAAAGTATCAAGTTTTGTTTTACCTTTGTATGTCTCTAAATAAACTGGTAATAAGGCTTCTTTGTCTGCAGCTCAATATACTTTAAAACATTTAGGGAAGAAGTGGGATTCATGTAAACAGCTTCAGATTTTAGTTGATTAACAGCCAAAACTGCACAATAGCAGTAACTGTGGAAACTTTTTTGCTTCCTGTAGAAGGAAAATGTAGCAAGCCATAGATGTAAAACTGGGACTCTACCTTCAGATACTAAAGGGCATTTAGATAGTGTATGATAAATCTGAGGGCCTCGGATTCAGCTTCTAGCACCTATGGCTTAGTTCAGTTCTTCAGTAAGAATTAAAAAAAAAAAATCTGTTATTAGTATAATAGTCATATTTAACTGAATGACAATGAATAGAACACTGTATTTGTTACCTGTTCTTGATTTAACTTCCCATTTTGTTGAAATACGGTTATGATATCTGTGTGTATCGAGTTACATAGGTCACAGCAAATCATGATTTCATCTAAATTGTAGCATGCTGCTCTCTGCAGAGCATGCTCACTCTTCTATCAGTACAAATCATACTGTGCCTTCTGCTTTCCAGTGCCATGACCCTGAGTAGTTTGTAAACTTGATTAAATGTGACTTATGCAAAGCTCTATAATATAGATTTAAAACTTGATACAAATTTTTAAGACCATGAGCCATAACAATAACTTTATCTTGCTCTATCAACAAAAAGATTAAATGAAGAATAGATACAGAATTCTTTTGCATATCAGCTAACGCATATAAAGTTGGTTACCTAATGGTGTTTTTATATAGACAGATAATGAATGTTATCCTTAATTTAACTTGTCCATCTGGCTCATGGGGATGCATACCATAATTATTAATTAGCAAGCATAAAAATCACTAATTGCCTTCACCTCCACAATTTCAAAAACAAGATTTAGATCCAGACTGCCTAGTGTATTTTAGGATGGTGTAATGAGAAGATCAAATCTGTCGTGTTATCTTCCCAGCCCTGGTCTCTGTGCAGTGGTAAGTAGCCTGTAGTGTCCAGTAGTGTTACACTAAATTATAGAACTTTCCCTATGCTTGTTGGCCACATTCTGCATAAGAAAATATAGTAGTGAGATACAGATCAGTGGTAGAATCAAATCTTTTGTGTATCCCAGGAACATGGAGTAGAGACAGAAAGCCCACTAGCTGATCCTTAACAGTAACTATTGCATTGAGGGAATCCTGAATGAAAACATGTAAGGACTTCGAGACTTGTGAGAGTACATAAAGAAGTACTTCATTAACTGATGGGAAAGAAAAAAGGAAAAAAAAAAAGAAGATTAAAATATGTTTAATTACCCAAATATAAATATTTTTGCTGTGTCATAGAGCTCAGCTCAGTTTAGATGACAAGTTGGTGTGACTCATTTTTCAAATGATCAAAATCACATTTCTACCATGACAAAAAAGGATTCTTAAGAGCTACTTTGAGTAGCTGTGTATAACTTGTAAAAGAAATTTTACTGAGTTTCTTTATAGCTAGTTACCCTTTCAATCTTAGAATAGATTAATATTCCATTACCTGAATTACATTTAAAAATGAGAAACTTCATACCATTTTATGGACCTGTTAGCTTCAATTTTTAGCTGTTCTATCAAAAATAATCACATTACTTAGTTTTATTTTAAAAACAATAGAGCATATTCAAAATATATCTTTTTTGTGTCACCAGACTGAAGAACAAAAGTGACTATGGGATATATGAGATCAGTTCTTCTTTCCTTACTTCGACAAAATTTGCATTGACTTTCAAAGGAGAACTACAAAAGAAGGAATGTTGGTTTAAACTAAACAGCAATGTGTTACATAGATGTTAGGGTGTGTACATACATTATTTCAGTCATTACCAGGAGGAACTAATATGCAGGTATGTCTGAAGCGATGAAAAACCCTTACGCAACTAGTGTTTCCTGTCATGGCACTGATGAACAGAGATGTTTGGTCTGCATCTTTCATTCTTTGGTGTTCCCACCTAGATCCTATTCTAGTTTATGTACCAATCCCAGCGGAAACATCCAATATTATTCTTATAAGGACACACAGCAATTAAAAAGAAAAAAAGTTCAAAAGAAATATATTTTTAAAGAGCTTTAGAGTTAATTAAGATCATTTCCCAATTGGCCCTTTCAGATAATGTTATTAATCCTTTCACGCATACTTAATTTCATGCAAATAGTTTCATGCAGGTAGAGATACCTGTGAAAACCAATCCCAAGATTATCTCCTCAAGGTACATTTCCCAGTACTTTCTTAATTAAGAATGTTATCCTAAGTGAATCCAATGCTATTAGTGCATCTAAAATTTCCTGCTTAGAGAACATTAATTAAGTAATTCTGGTGTTTAAGCAATAAATCATGAATGAGACAAGCAGAGGACAGAAAGTGGTTTTGTGGTAGTCCTTTTATCATAGCACTACAGGAGTCATCAGTATGGGCATGTGTCTGAGAGTTTCTGTAAGACTTCTGCTGTTTTTCAAGGACATCTGTGCTGACAGTGAGAGCTGAAAGAGGTGTCTAGTATTTGGGGTGTGAACCCAGGATACTCTCTGCTACTGCTTGCACTAGAAAAACTGGAGATAGATATGTATTATGAGTAACTTTTCCAAAATGATTGATGAAATCAAAATTGTATTCTCTGTTGCCATTATTTACTTAGAAATTGTGGAGAAAACCCATCATTAGTATCAAGGTGGAAATTATATATGTTTTATCAAAGTGGAAATTACTTATATTTAAAGATCTAAAAAGATTACACCTATTGAACTAACAAATGGAGTTACCAGTAAGCATCCTTCTAGACAGGTAAGACATGTATAACATATCCTTCAGAAGGTCCAAGAAGAGTGTAGTGTCACAGAATCTTCATTTTGTATTATATGTCAATTTTGAAAATACGCAGTATTAACCCAGAAAAGTGTGATCAGCTCAGTTTCAGTGTACACTGGTAGCCATCAAACCTTAAGTCAAGAGACATGCAAGCTGCAAATGCAAACAAAAAATAACAGCAAGAATTAAAAGGCATGTATTGCAATTCTCTTATACTACTTGATTACTGTGAGAACTTCAAGTTTCACAAGTCAGAAAATGTAAGCAGGAGACATGCTGTGTGATTGTTTCCAATAAAGTTTCAAATACATCTTTATCATGACTTTATTCTATGGAACCTCCACCTTCTCCTGTTACATCAACAACATATTTTGAGCCTCAGAAAGGACATTTTTTTTGCTCCTTATGCTGTGAAACCAATAGATCTTTACTAATATCTAGAGACCGGATTATACAATTTTTAGTCATATTGTAATAAAACAGAATTCAGTATATTTGTTAGAACTATATATGTGTGTATGAAAATAGCACCATATGGCCATAAATATATGACTTTTTTTCACAAGTCATTCAGGTTCTTAAGTACCCCCATTTTTGGATGCTCTTTCATGTCATAAAATTCTTTTCACTTTAAGTTCTCCATCCCTCACTTGACCTGTCTCATAAATTAAGATGCAAAACAGTTTTAGGCTTGCACTTATAAAACTTAGTTGGAACAATTATTGTTAATACCCTGTATTAATGAACTACACTTCATAGTGTTATCCACAGCAGTCTGAAGAGAAATAGCTAAAATAAAGATATTACAAGAGACAGAACACGGGGAATAAATTACCGTTAGACCAGTAATTAATGCTTTGTTATTGAATGTAAAATAAAAATTTGACATGGTAACAGTAATACAGATGATATCAAAAGTGATAATGTTCTTAATATTTAAATTTAAGAGATCTCTCTCAATTAGGATTAGAAGATCCAAAGCAGTCCCTGCCTGTGATGAGAAAAAAAGTTACACACTTTGGGAAGAAATTGTTCCACTCTTTGAAAGAGCCTCAGAGTTCAAAAAGAGAAACAAGGAGAACAGAGAAGCCATTATGGAAGACAAGGAGGAATTAAATTAAATAGTGAAATTATTTTGCCTGTGTCAGTTCAAACAATAGGTGGATAATCTGAAAATTCAGTAGGAAAATCTAAATTATTTTTAGATGACAAATAAAAGCAAAGATGAAAACCAGAAAACAAATATCGAGATGTATAGAAAACATAAAACAAATCTCATTGACAATGATGTGTATTTGTTTATAAAATATGTCTTTTTGTGTAGCTACAGTGTTCAAAACTTATAAATTGTCTTTTTCTTTTCCAGGATGTCTGGGCTGTTTAATAGAATTCACTTTGTGTGATGAAAATCCCTGTTACACAGGTAGTCCTTTTAGGCTCTATAATTGTATGATCTGTGGAGTGAAATTCTAGCTCCTCTGATGAGAATGGAAGAACTCCCTCTGGGTGAGTTTATTTGGTGCAGGCTTCAAATTTCTGAGTGTAGACCTTCCATGTAATTTCCTCTTTTCCTGTTGCTACTTTTTGAAAAGGCATCAATACAATATTTTACTTATCATATGAACAAGGAATGGCTGGTGTGAATACTATATTGTTCTAGAAATAGTTGCCAAAGATATGGTGTCACAGAGATCCTGCTGAAGAAAAAAGTTCTTCCTTGTTTCCCTTTGCCTTCACAAAAGGAAAAAAAAATGCTCCCCCTGTATAAGAGACTCTTGCTGTTCTTGCTTTGCAGACACGGTGGGAAGAAGAAACAGAGAAAAGTTATCCTACTCACTCCTATCCTCAAGATGATTTCCCTCCAGAACTCTTGTAGGAAACGTATCTGAAAGCTATGGAACATTCTCAGTAGACCCTAAAAAGTTTTATCAGTGAGTCATAGGGCTTATTGTCCTGCTTCAGAGGTGCAAATGCAGAATTTATCTTAAAATAATTATAAAACATTTCTAATGTTCCCTGTTGTTTGCATGATTTTGCAGGACTGGAAGTTTAAAATACAATCCTCATATGCACTCTCACACGTACTCATGAATACTATGATAGGACTATTCTGTGTAAAAACAATTATCAAAATTAAGCTTCAATATAGAACAAAATTTCTGAATCAGAGCCCACTTGCTGATCATTTGGACTTGTGAGTTGTGTTAGCTAATGTAATATCTAACAACGTTTTACAAGTCTAGCATCTCATCATCGGGGTTAATTGAATACAAAGACTTTTTGTAAAGTCCGAAGTCAAGTGTTTGCATTGTGGCAAAACTAGTAACACTTCACCTTCATTATACTGGTGAGCCCTTAGGAGATAAGTGTTTAGAATGTTGTTACAAATATGTGTTGTTATAATAAGGATAATTACCAGGAGAATTAATATGAATGGAATCTAGTTATAGAGCCATCAGAAGAACATATTACACATGTTCAATTAATTAGTATAATTATTTCTAGAGTAGGAGAAGTATTAAATATGTTCTTTTGTTTTCCTTCTGCAGTCTCAGATAACAAAGTAAAAATAACTATTTGAGAATCATACCATTCTAAAAGGTACCTTTCTTGATTTTAGGCTTCTATGTAGAAAATGCAACAAATTAATTTCTGGCACTTTTAAAATTTTAGTATTTCTATATTCTAATAATCTATTCTATATATAGAACAATGTATTCTATATATATTCTATATTCTACATGTTTAATACAGTTCTACATGTTTAATTAATCTCTGGAAATCACTTTCATACTTCTGAGGCACTACCTACTCATAAGGGCAATAGCTACATAAATATTTCTAAAATGTTTCTTCATTTATGTTCATAATTTGCCAAGTTGCAGGAATTTATTGTTAATAATTAATCTATATTAAATAAAGAATCTTACCTAACTGCTAAGTGATCATTGTGTTACTAAAGTTTCCAACGTATAAAAGGTGCAGTGGTAGGGAATTAAGTACTAGAGTGGCAAATGTGCAAGCCATTCATATTAGAAATAGTTGCAGTATTGCAGTTGCCCTGTCTTTGCTATTCTTTATAGCCAGATTTTATTTAGCAACTGTAGAGAATTATTCAGCCATCCACCTTTTTCCTTAAAGGTACATTGCAGTAGATTTAGCCAAAGGATATTTCTTGTCTTTGTATTAAAGTATGGTTATCAGTATGCCCTCTCTGAAATTTTCTTTGTGGGATAAGGAGTACACAACCTCAACAACATTAAACTTTTTCTACTTTCTATGCTTACACACTATGCCTATTCTCTTCTGTCTTACATGAGTCTTTTTATAGCTATTCTGCTCAAAACTATAGCTTCTGCACTTCTTATTTTCAGATCTCTTCCTCTTCTTGTTCAAATCTACTTGGATAATCTCTGCTGCTATCTTGCCAAAAATAGAAAGAGTAACCAACCAAGAGATTTTGGATCTCGTTGACAGCTAAGAATATGAGAAATACAATCTTTACATATAATGACTGTTTCAATGCTGTTATGATCCGTAACAGAATCCTTGGTCCTACTGCAATGCAAATAACAGTAAAAAGTGGGAATAACATTATTCAATTATTAAGGGGTTGTAAATAGCAAAATTCTCACATGAATAACTGAATGAATTAGACTAATGTTTGTTTAATTATCCTTGTCTTTTTTTTTTTTTTTTTTCATTTCATTTCATTTATGATTCTCAAGTGTAGTGGCAAATCCCCATCTGATCACATTTGAAATGAATTCCTGTTTGAATAAGTAAAATATTACATCCCATGAATACATAGTTCAGTGACAGAGGAGCACAGACCCTACTGCTGCTGTTTATTACTGCTGCTAATTTTTACTGACTAGGTAAATGGGGGAGAGCAGTGGATTTTGCCTGTCTTGGCTTCAGTAAGGGTTTTGACATTGTCTCCCATAACATCCTTGAAGAGAAGCTGATGAAATATGGACTGGATGAGCACACAGTGAGATGAATTGAAAAGTAGCTGAACAGCCAGGCCTGAAGGGTGGTGATCAGTGATCAGAACTACAAAATGTAGTTGGAGACCAGTAACCAGTGTTATGAAAATACCCAGTACAGGAGAGACATGGAGCTACTGGAGAGCATCCAGCGAAGGGTCACCAAGTTGAATAAGTGACTGGAGCACTTCATATGACGAAAGGATGAGAGAGTTGGGACTGTTCAGCCTAAAGAAGAGAAGGCTCGATAGTGCATCTTATAAATATGTATAAATACCTGAAGGGAAGGTGCAAAGAAGACAGTCAGGCTCTTTTTAGTGGTGTTCAGCGACAGGATAGTCCTGATCTGATGGATAGAAGCACTCAGGGGATTCCTCCCTCTTGGCCTTCTACATCACAATAACGATGCTGAGCACATTTTCCCATTAGTCACACGCATGCGCATGTGCACACACAGAGTTATTTTTTGTGCCCAGCAATTTATTTTTTTCTGTGCTCAATTAACGCAACCTCCAGCCACATCTAGTTGTTTGCTTGCAGCCCTAACATTCAGCGTGTTGCCTTATGCTAAGGTGGCAAAATGTTGCCTTATGCTAAGGTGACTTCTGTTTTCAGCAAAACTCTGATTTGGCAAGGTCAAAGACATTCAGCTTTCTTCCAGTGCACAGCCTTTAATTCTGGTCACTCAGAGATCTTGATGTTTGAATTTTATTGGAGTTTAAGTATGCATAGGCTTGAACTAGAACACTTCTGAGCAGAGAACAGAGCCTGTGTTTTGTTGTTTAGAACAGTTTTCACACTAAAGTAAAAACAGTCATTTAACTGTGGTGCTCCTGGGATGTGGAAATTCATGATTTGAAGTTTTGTGGATTTAATTTTTTTTAGTTAGAAGTTGTTGGTGTCTACCTCTAATTTTTACATCCTAGCAGAGGTTTTAAACATGCCTCTCATTACTTTTTACAGTGACACGTTCCCAAATCCTCTTTTCTTGAATGGAGAGCGAGTTACACCAAAGGATCTACGTGAGGCAGACATTCATTTCTGCTATTGCCTGATCCAACAGACTTCAATTAACCAAACCCTTACTCTAAAGTCCTCAGGCATCTGCCCTCAATACACTTGTTCCCTTATATCTGCTCAAGTTCTTTTTTCCCCATTTAACCAGTCAAGACATT
Organism: Strix uralensis; assembly: GCF_047716275.1. Taxonomy (NCBI): domain Eukaryota; kingdom Metazoa; phylum Chordata; class Aves; order Strigiformes; family Strigidae; genus Strix; species Strix uralensis. The sequence continues at coordinate 23,972,312 of NC_133976.1, forward strand.
TTTTTGATGTTGTTTTTGTTATTAATTAGACACCCATCTGTCATTTCTTAAATCTTTTACTAAACTTATTTTATTTGAACCAATGAAGCACAACTTTCCTTCTATTTAATCAGTTGTTTTTAATTGATCTAACCAGATGCAAGTTCCTAACTGGTTAGCTAATTTCTTCAATTAATGAAGCCAGCTGTCTCACAGTCATGTAATTGATCATTTTCAGGCTTAAGAATCTGTTATTCTAAGCATTTTAATGGTCATTTCCAATTGACTCAGATATCATTACACACAATCATTACACTGCCTTTTTATTAGTTTCATTAATCCCAGGCATTTTGACTTCTCTTATCACTCTAACACTCCATGTTGTTCTTCTTTAAGAAGAAGCACCTTTCCATAGCTAGGAAATGTAGAAGTATTGCTTCTCATTTCTCAAATATCGTTTTTTCAAAACATATTGCTGCCATAATGCCTAAAACCCACTTTGCTTAGTAGGGACCTGCTGCATTTCTGTGTTAAACCAATGCTTCACTTGTTTTTCCTTCCAACCACGTATGGCTTTACTTATTAAACTATGAATTTTTTGGGATAGACACTCTCCCAGTAATAAATTTGAAAAACAGCAAGTAGTCTTTGATTACTACTAAGGTCCAAAATAATCTAGAGGAATAATGTTCTACTAGCTGGAACACCCCTGAATTTAAGAGACAAGAATACAGACACCTTCTGCTCAGGAAGCTCAATTATTCTGATCACTGGGCCATAAAAAGATAGAAAAACTAGGTTTATATTTAATGTCTTTCAGCAGTTTGAGACCAAGACTAGCTCACTGTAGATCTACTTTAGTCAGTGCTCTCCTATCCAAAGAATGAAAAAAGGAAAATACAGATGGTAATGTGAGAGTAGATGAAACTATTATGAATACTCAGCCTCACCTATGAAGTCAAAAGGATAAAACAGAGGAATGGATTGCTGAGTGAGTCTGGTAACTTGCATGGAGTTATTTTTCAAGATAGTGATATTAACAGTATTGTGGTCCAACATCTTGCTCTTTTGAATGTTCAGGATTAATCAAGGATTAAAGTTAGCATTTTTTATTAGAATAATGTAAAACCAAAATCGTCTCTCAGCAGCCACTTGTGTATTTGAAAGTAAAGATTAAACTTAAATTCTACATGTTACTTAAGATCACATAGCATTTTAATCACCTCAGTAATCCTTGTAAACTGCATGGGACTGCAAAGGTACTAGAATTAAACACATTAATTAACTACCATTTAAATCAGAAGTTGAAAGCAGTGTCCCAAAAACAGAGTGGGGTACTGCATAACTTTATTTAATTGACCACTGGTTATCCAGAATTTCCAAAACAGATCACCAGATTCTTTCCATCTGGTAGACAAATCTGTAGTTACCTGGCTTAGTTCATGCCATCCAAATCTTTCAAATGACAGAGGATATAATGGGAAAATAAATATACCCAATTCTTTTCTCATTAAGAAATATGGAACAAAGAAGTAGCTTTGCTGCATTTGTTGTAATGCTACTAGTGGTAGAAGAATTACAATGTAAATGCCTTATTTCTATCAAAGAAATACAGCAGACAGTTCCCAGAATCAAAAATAATCTATGTTTTCTTCTTCAAGAAAGAGCAAAATGCTCTATTGAATAGCTACTGGCTAGTGCTTACTGCTGCAGACAGTGTATGTGCTAGATGAGCTGTGGATTAGTAATGTCTTTTTTCATCCTATTTAATCTTCTGTTCTGTAGGGATAATCCAGCAAGGTGCTGAGTACCCTTTAGCATGTACTCTTTAGCACAGTACAAATGGATCGTTTCTTCTACAGAGCTTTGCAGATTTGAGTCTTTCCACTTGTGGGCATCCCAAGGCACATCAGTGACATTGTACCCTTCATTACAGCCTTTGAAAGAGTACTGCCAGGTATTGCCCTCCTGCAAGACATTAGAATGACCAATGAACTCACAACTTCAGGAACAAAATATAAACACAATCTATTTATATTAAGTTTGCCACTCAACCAAGAAAACAGAGCCATTTGCTGTACATTCTTTCTCTTAAGATGAAGTGAAAAAGAGGGAAAATAAGTGAAAATATTAATTGTGCTTAGTTTTCAAAATGTTACTTTTCCCTTCCTTCATTCTTCCTTTTGTTGGCTTCCCACTTTCATCAATTTGAATATAGATTTTAGCTCTGAAAAATTGGAAAATCTTAAAATACTTTTTTTTTTTTTTTTTTTTTTTAAATCCCCTTTCTCTGAGCAAACACAAAAAAGTATGTGCCTGGGTATGAAAGTTGTCACTGTGATACTAGCTCTCCAAGGTTAAACTAAAGGACTTCAACTGAAAACAATAATAAATAATATAATGATAATAAAAATATATGTGTAGCGTTCTCCTTGTAAACTGCAATTTCAAATGAGACGTGCCAAGGGTCAAAATCCTGTTGTTCAATCACTGTTGTGAATGCCTAATGCTGATGCTTTAATAAGTGACTGATTGCAATGTGACATCCTCTAGGTATAAGCTAATGCTCTACTTTCAGTTTCATAGTTGCAACTGACCTTATTAAAGAGCTGTTAATGTTTAATTCTCTCTATTAGCATTTGTTACTGTTAAAGATGAGCATGATCCTATGAATTGATTATATCAGTAGCTTGCAACATTCAGTCTTGCAATTCATAAGGTAGCACATCATTAAAATTAAAACCAGACACTGATTTTATGAATCGATTAATATAGAAGTACATAATAATTCTTAAAATCATAACACAAATAATACTGAATATTTATACATTAAATTTCACAGATATGTTCAACGAATGGAATAGACAGTGAAATATTTTTCTGGGTAAGAGTGGCAGAACAATGTAGTTATAAAATATGTAAAATGTATTAGTGTTTAGTGTTGCTATTTACAACACATGCCTATTTCTGTTTCACATGTTTGCCTTTATATTGTGTCCTTCAGTGAATCCAAACCCCTACTGAAGCAAAAGACATTTGTCTTACAAATTTTAAATTTCTGGTGTATAGGTCACTCATGTTGACCGATGTTATTTTCTTACTGTTTAAATCACTTGTCTGCCATTCCAAATCAGCAGTCAGCATTGCCTTGGGTAGAAAGCTCTTCAGTATTTGATGCTATAGCAATACTTGATAGCAAACACGTTAGATAACAAACTTGTTAAAACCTTGCAGTTAACCTTTCCTGTTAAAAACAATACTCTAAAGCCTCTATGGTCACAGGAATTGCAGAGCCTTTGCTGACACTAAAACAGGCCATGGTTATTGCTGAAGGCACCTGACCTAACAAAGTTTCACTGGAAATAGCAGAACAGCTAGGATCCCAAAGAAAAAGATATGTTTTAATATTGTTTTATGGCACATATTATAATCAAATGGTCTTAGCCATCTGTGAGAGTACCTTATTTCCTTTTATTTCTTCTTGCATCAGTTTCAGTATTGTCAAATATAAATCATTCCAAGGCTTAGTGTTTAAAAAATTTTTGCATTGTATCTTATTTAATAAAATATTAAACAGAAAACTAATGACAAATGCAAAATTTGTCTCCACCTCCAAAACAGAGAAAAAAAATCAAACAATGATATTCTTTTCAGTGAAGTGGTCTCATCTCTGTTTAAGAGAATAGTAATTTTTGTATTAGTTACTAGTGCTTGATTTTTCTGATCATTAGCAAAAGAACAAGATATGCCAACATAAACCACTATATTTTTTCTTCACAGCAAAGACTTTATAATTTACAAAAGAAAGACTAAAAAATAAGAAAGTGATTCAAAGTTGACTAATAATTACTGTGTAACTCTCAAAATACATTGTGCACAAAATTTAATAAAACAAATACATAATTACAGAAATTCAAATATTAATTTTCATTTTAAAATTAATTTTATTGTGTAATTTGTAAACTGCTTTGTGTTTCCATTCACAAATTTTCAAATTATTTGTTTTGTTGAAAAATGTTCAGAGAGTGAACTTAAGACAGTAGTAACTGTTTGTGGAAACAGAATTTTGAACATCAAAGTAGAAAATATGTGTACTAGAATAATATGTACGCTATACAATCATGGAAAAGGAACAAGGTATGTTGTTCACGTACTGTAATGACACTATATAAAAGGGATGCTTATTTCATAATACAAAATGTTAAGGAAGAACAGAACAGAGTCAAATAATTTATCCTGATTTCACAGATATTTCACAGATGGAGAGGATGTTGGTACATTATTTAATAATTAATTAAAATTTATAAATTTGCCTTTCATTTAAAAAAATAAAATAAAGTCAGCTATTCAAGGTTGAGTCTAATGGCTATTTATTTCAGAATATTCACCCAAATACACAGGAAAGCTCTTCACAGCTAGAGAGCCAGCACTTTCTTATACTGACCTAGAGAACAAGAACATTTTTACAAGCTTCTGACTGGTCATTCCTTTTTCCTTCTTCCTTTTCTTACTTTTAACATTTCTTCTGGAAGTCAATAAATCATGTTGCCCTAGAAAACATACGGTTTGTCTTTATACCTCACCTGTTGTCTCTCTGAATATAACATAAGCACATTTATACTCCCTACTCACAAAGTTTGTAGAAACACTGCCAGAAGCTCTCTTTTTCCATTTTAGGAAAAAAATCATGAAAGCTGTCATGAAAACACCATTGTAAGACTTCCAAATCTGTTTCTTTCCACTTGCTTTTGTTTTTGATAACTTTCTGTCCATCATTAAGATCACAGAAAATTATGGCAAGGGATTTCAGAACATTTTCAATAAAAAAGTAAGTTTTGAAGAGTTCCTATTACCTCCATTGGAAAACTGACACAAATGAAATGTTCTTTTTATTTTTTTCTTATTTAATGTTAATTTCAATTAATGTTTTTCTGAATAGCCCGATGGGAAGTGTGTTAATGGAAAAATATATAGAGCAGTTACTCACTTAAATGTCTCTGTTATTCATTTCATGGTACAAGAAATTTCATGTTGTTTTAAGTTTTGAATTACTAATATGAAGACTAATGTTAACCGTGTTAGTTTCCTGAAGAATTAATTGCTCAGATAATACTTATGATGCATGTTCGTGAATTGTAAGAAGCAAATTTCCCTCGGTTTTTGTCTCTTCAAAATGCTGTAACTGGACATACTTATCCCAATTATCATTCCATCTGCAAATTCTGATGGACATGGGATCCTTAGTATAGGTGTAATTCACCAGTTTTTAACACTGTTGAATGTCACACCATTAGTTTAAGTGTTATTTGATCTAGTAATGACATACTTCAAATTTCTGACACTAAATGTATTGCAGGCTGGAATTTTAGTCTATTCTCTTCTCTTTTTAATGACTGGCTGAAGCTTTGTTGTATACATCTAGGTAAAGCAAAAAGAAATTGATCATACTGATAATGTTTCAGTTAAGTAGTAAAACTGTATATAAACCACATGCATGTGTGGGAAGATAATGTCGCTCTTCAAAGTTAAATGTCTTAACCTGTTTCTTTAGGAAATTTAGTAATTAATTCTTCAAGGGCTAGGACTGACAAAAAAATTAAAGGGACTTCAGGGACCTGGGGCTAATCCTATAATCTTGAAAATACCTCCTGACTTCATGCCTAACTGTGGAGGTGTATAAAGTTTACAACACTGATGATATTTTAAGTGCCCAAGGTGCTAAAAGTTTCTCCTCCTGTGTCTGCATGACACTGATTTCATGTTGACAAGACTAGGAAACTTCTGTTTGTCTCAAACCAAAATCTGTTCTCTTTGTAGAAGGATGTCCCATTAAGTCTCAAGTTCAAGTAGGCATTTTCTGAAATTGCCTGATACATGCTTTTAAGACAAACGCATCAAGTAAGCATCTCTGGCTAACTGTTTTCTTGAAATGAGTCCACTTTTCATAGAAGGCTGAGGGGTCTTCTGATTTTCCTTGAATTATCTGAGTTAATTTGGTAAGGTTCTCTGGCTGAGTGATTCCATTTTTAATTCCATATAATATTAATTGCTGATATTTTACCATCAGTTTTCCCTCATCTTTATTAGGGTCCCAGTTAGGTTCCTGGGTGGGCATAAAACATGCTGGATTATCCCTTGCACTTATTCTCCCATTCTCTGCCTCAGCTTTTTCTAATACCATTCTCTTTTCCTCCGGGGTCAACAGGCTATTTAGTAAAATTTGCATGTTTTGCCAATCTGGATTATGATTTTCAATAATCATTCTAAAAGAACGATACATTTTGTCTGGGTTTTCTCTATATAAGCCAGCTGACTCCTTCCAATTCTTTAAGTCAGAAGTAGTAAATGGTACTTTAACAAATACTGGATTTCCCCCTGGACCTACAGCCTGTTGAAGAGAAGCTAATGATGTCAGGTGTTGCTGTGCTCGAGTTCTCCCTGCTATAGGGCTAAAACCACCAGCTCCTGCAGCATCATTTTCCTCATTAGCTGGAGCCACCAGCATTTGTAAATTCTTCTCCTCATCACTCACTTTTAACCATGTTTTCCCAATGCTACATGCAGAACAATGTGATTCTTTATCTATATCTTCCATTATCATCATTACATTAGAATCAGAATCCAAAAGCTTACACTTTTTTTCAAATTGCATGATCATTTCTCAAAGTAAAGAATAAATCAACATAAAGTACCTCATCCCATTTGTCTTGTTGATGACAAAACAACATCAATTGCAAGATAGTATTATATTTCAATGACCCCTTCTCAGGCCATTTTTCCCCATCTTCCAATTTACACAGTGGCCACCATTTAGTACAATATTCAGTTAGCCATTGCCTTGTTAAAGGATCTGCTCCAAATTTTTCCCCAATATTTTATAATATGCCCAAGAGGAGAAAAACGAGTCATTTTAGACAGCTGATCTCCCATATTTTTACCCCAAAAGAATGCTTTGATTCACAACTTCATATACTCCAGTTGTCACTGTCAAACATATATGAATTTACCTATTTTACCAACAATCCCCCCTAATTTGCATGCACAACCTTATACTAAACAATATCTCTTTTATCAAGCATTGCACCATTGTGTCTCTTACGCTGGTCGTGGAGAGTACTCGCAGCGTCCCTGACCAAAAGGTTGGTGTGCGCTGCATTCCAGAGAGCAGGGTTTCCCTGCTGAGAGCCAGCAAGTCGGTCTGGGCAAGGCGTTACAGCTGTCCTATCTAGGTCACCAAAAACTGTTACCAGAAAAGTGGATTCTTGCCTGGCAGGCAATGAACCAATCTTAACACACTCAGAAGAGATATTGTAATATATTCAGATCTGGGTGCTCGGTGGACTTTTCTACAAATCAAGCACCAACAGCAGGTCTTCATGCTCCTTTTACACAAAAAAATCAGAGATTAGTACTTTTCCAGAACACACCTATTTGGATACTGATTGGTTAGTGATTAACATACAATTATAATATGGCTTACCTAACGCTTCTACTACTATGCATGCTCAGGGGAAGGGTCTTAACCTGGGCAGCAGTCTTTTTGACTTGTGAGTGTGTTTTTTAGTATTAGAATGCCACTGATTAGTATTAGAAGGACACTGAAAAGTTAGTTTCATTGTCAAGTTAAGTAAGCGAATAGTCACTTTGCCAAGTTGTCAAATAACTCATCCTCAAAATAATCCCAGACATTGTCTTTATGGCCCAGAAAGTTCTATCTGTTTTCTAGTGTTTGGAGACTGGAGCTTGTTCTTCTTGCTTGACCTTGCAATTGTTCCCATATGGTAACTATAGCTACTAGCATAATCATTAACCATGGCTACTAGAAAATGTGAAGTATGGTATATCAGTATCAATGTCAATGAAATGAGTCAATGAAGTGACTCAATGGTATCAAAGACATTCAAGACTTTCAAATATTAGTCTTTCATATTTCTGTTATAATCTGAAGTAGAGTGAAAAACATCAACAACCAAAGCACAAACAAAAACAGTCCCTCTGTTTCAAATACTCTTGAAATATTTGACTATTCAAAATCCAGTGTTCCTTATCTGCTATTTCTCTTAATAAATGACAGTTTTATGTGGCTGGGAATGGTTTCATGAACTCTCATGCTAACATGCTGTGTGACCACCAGGTATCTTGTCTGACTCTGCTGAAGTATATATGAAACAAAGATGGCAGCATTTCTCTTCAACACTTTAACGTTCTTTGGGGATTCACTGTTTGTTTCTTTGTTTTTTGTCCACAACAAACTTCTTTCAACTTTTGACATTTCTATTTACCACCCCGTTTTGTCCAAGACAAAACATCTTTACACTAAGCTTAGCTTTCTTTTTTGTGTTTCTTTTGCACAATATAACCTCCAGTTATTTCTAATTAAAAGAAAAAGCCATTGCTGTCTCATCCATGCATGTTTCAATTTCTTCTGTTGTTATATTTAATTTTATATTCAGCTGATGTAATTTTTCTGTTTTAGCTGCTCTGGTTACTTTATTTTCAGGATATATCTTTTAAACTAATCTATCCACCTATAAAATTAATTGAGGGAGACTTTCTAAGATGGAAGTTAGTTTTTAATAGTAATTTAAAAAATTATTTTATAGTTTACAGATGTCTTAACTGGAAAATATATGTGCTGCAAAAGAGGTGGAATCCCTTACAAAACTGCATTTGAAAATGCTGAAAGTTCAGTGGATTAAAGATGTCATTTGCAAGATCCATTTGAAAGACCTGCATTTCATGCTTTTTTGGTTGTCTGACTAGCAGGAGCTGGGAGATTTTCATACATTAATCAAAAAGCTTTGTTGGTGGCTTTGGAAAGGAGTTCAGCCCATTATTCTGTGCCAGAAGAAAAGAAATTATCACAGGAAGCCCTAATGTGTATGTAAGGCAGGGAAATAAGGTTTTCCAGTAATGATCCACAGACACAAAAGGAGTTTCCTGAGGTAAATCAGTGTGTACATTTGCCTGCTTGTATCTGCTTTAAATGAAAAGAAACAAACAGAACCCCAAAGAACAATTCTCAAAACAGTTTTAGGTGGCAATTTTGAAAAAAAATCTGTAGAAACTTGTGCACAATGAGACTAGAGAAATAAGCTTGAATATATGATGATGACCTTTCTAAGCTATAAATTTATTCAGAACAATGATTGTTTATTTGGTGTCTTTAGATATGCTCCTTAAAACTGGTAAATTTGTAAATCATTATTAAAGCTCTAATCACAAACAGAAGCATAAAAAGTTGATGTTAATGTGTTTTTTAAAAGTATTTTTGCTTCATAGTGAAGGATGGTTGGCCATAGTTATGTGGAAATAGATGCAGTTGAAGTAGATGCGTTGAATATGTTGGTTGGCTTTCTCCTGCTTCCTCAATACTTCTACTTAGTCACCCTGGGCAACTTTAATATATTTGTGCCTCAGCTTCTCACCAGTGAAATGGGGACTGTTGATTTTCCACAGAACAGTATCATCACCAGGGATTCTTGGTACATGGAGGAAACCAGGCTTTCCATGCTAGGGAAACCATGGGATTGGCCTGAGAATACATGGATTCCTATTTTTACATCACAAAACTGGAGATGTAAGTGAATACAAGTCTCCAACTTCACAATTATGAATATAGACTCTCCCTTGATTATTTTTCTGTTCTATTTTAATGAATGCTACATTATTTTGTACAGAGGAAATGCACTTTCAATAAAAGAGATGGAGAGCGGCCCTCTTTCCTCTAGTCAATAATCTGGTGTTTTGACCCTTTCTTACAAAACAAGGGTGTTCATATAAACTTTCATCACTGAAAAGTGCCTATACTGTCAATAAACTTTAGGAAAAGGGTGCCTTCTCTTTCTTTCTCCAACAGGCAACTGGTGCAAAGGAGACTTGTGCAGCTTTGAATCAATCTTGTGTCAGACATCTTCCCATTTGGCAAGCTTTGGGCAGTTCCCTTCTTTGCATATAGGACCGCTGAATAACATTTTCTGAATCACCTAAAAATTCCCTTCAGTCAGCAGAGAAAAGTATATAACCTAAGCACCTCGTTTAGAAAATCTGAATCACTCTCCTCCAGCTAAATCCTCTATGATAGATACTTTAAAAAGGAGGATCGAATCTTGACTGGTATCTTCCAATATTTGACAAAATATGTATCTCTCCTTAGAGTAACTGAAGTATTTTTACTGAAAGTGGTATTCTGACACCAAAGGCTGGAATTTAATCCCATTTTACTAAAATTATAATCTGCTTTTTTAAAATTATGTCACAGTCTACAAAAAGAATAAAGTCTGCATATCTTGAAACAAGTATCTTATATTCACTGAAGTAAACTATCTGCTATCTACAGCTAAGTAAGAGCTTCTCATACAATGTCATCCACTAGTTGTTGTTTTTATTAATTTAGAACATGTACACATTAACTAATTTAGATCATGCAACATATGTTCCTCAGGAGCATTTGTGTTTCCTGATTAACTGTACAGTTATTGAAAATTAGGGGAGCTGTGAGTGGAGAATAAAGGCCAGTAGTAAGTAGTAAGCAGTAGTAAGTATAAAAATTTAATAATTATTTTGCCACATTAAAAGCTAATATTGAGCTTATTACACTGGAAACTGTATATGATCTTACAATATGTATACCAAATCATTGCAGTAAATAGCTGAAAGTTATTTGCTGATGCGGAAATTCCGGACACGACTTAGACGATCAATGTGATCAAGTTGATGCCACTTTATTACAGGATACATAGCAATTTATACACTATCACAAGCTTCACGCGCCGCTATCTTATTGCTAATAGGTTAAAGCTACTTGTTCACGTGCCCTTCTGCCCTCTGTGATTGGTCCCAGTGTGGTGTCCACGCGCTGCTCTCCTACTAGGTAGGCATCCTGTTTTCAACAGTCCAACTTCCTTATCCCTTGGCCATGAATGTAGTTTCTCAGGCCATCTTGGCCTTGTTTATGTCCTTGAACACAGCTGCAGCTTGTTGTTACAGTGAGGCCCCTTGGTCTGGATTGCTCACAACATGTTCATTGTTCTCCAGCGATTCCACAGTTAATTTATTTTTCTTTTCATGATTAATTCTTTTGAATTTTCTTAAATACAAAACACCACCTGCAAATGATAGTAACAACTTTTTTCAGAGCATGGCCACCAGACAAACTCAATTTTTATTTGAGATAAATGGTATTCTGAAGTTTCCTAAAATTAAATTGCAAAATAGTTTTAAAAACACAAGAGCTTTACATTACTGTTTGAACCTTCTTTTCTGCCTTTAAGACTTATTAGCCTTTGTTTTTATTTACCATCACAGTAATCTCAGACTAGTTTTAAGATCTGCCAGTGAATACACAAAACCTTTCAAGGCATTAAGGCTTAATCTTCATTTGTTCTGGAATTCCCATCTTTCTGGAAATTTCAGTGTTTTTTCCACATTAAATAATAGACAAAATTTATTTTTCTTGACAGCATTTACTTCTGAAAATACTGTTGTGATTCTGTAATACCACAGAAATTTTTCAAACAGCTCCTACACCAGTAAGCAGCTTTGCTTTCTTGCTGTCTCTTTCTATCTACTTGACCTTGCCATGTTGCTACTTTGAAGTAGATGTATAAGGTAAGATCTGAAATAGCTAGCTGGGATACCTCTATCTATATTTTGTGACAGCTCAGGATTCAGCATTTCCTGTGTAGCTTGGCTGACCAGTTGCACTTCACTGGGATCCAGATTGCTCAGGATGTTTTGCTGATAGTATCTGAGTTAGCAACATAATCATAGCTTACATATATCTGCAGTACACAATTGTCTGTGGTAGAGTACAAACATGTCCTCATTGCTGGCTGGTGCAGGGAATAAACATAATAAATTCTAAATAGTAACCATTGTAAAGACAATAGAGTGGAAGGCAACAATATTCTAATTTTAACAATTAATACATGAGTAGAATAATTTTGTACTAAGAAAAAACATTTTAAAGGAGTGACTATATCTTTTTCTGTCACTAAAAATGGTTTCTAATATCTTATGCTCTGAATGCAATTAAAGTAGTATTCTGCCCCACACATATTTACATCTACTTTGGGAATGTTAATGTACTATACCAAAGAAAAAGGTAAATAAAGGAAGAAAGGTTGTTTTCCAGTTCATTAGAAACTTTGTGCTGGAAAATTAATATTAACTAAATGAGGGACAGAAAAAGTAAAGGAAAAATCTCTCAGAGCTTCTTTCTGAAAAAAACTGTGTATGTTTCATTGGCGATTGAAAACACAGTCTTGTATAAGTCAACAGTGTAGTAAAGTCATATGAAACTTAGTGGAAACCAGTGTTTTTCTGCAGAGCTTTAAAAGCCACAATCAATTTTCATGATGTAATAAACTCTCAGTGATTATCAGGGTACTCCATCAGAATTATCAGTATGTGTCTTTGGTATATAAAGGAGAAGGAAGTAGAAAGCAGAAATTTGGACCAATTTCATCCCACAGTAAAAGTTTGGTAGTTTAATTCCTAGACCTGGGACATGGACTTTTTCAAGACTATGAGCGCCTCCATGGGGTTCATTCCTGTGATGGTTCGATGAAACCACAGTTAATGTCTCAACCATCCAGTAAAGAACTTTGGCAAAGGAAATGGTCTCTATGGAAACTTCAGGGCTGTGCAAGTAATGGCTGAGAGGTGTGGCAAGAGGATGGGGTCCTGTGGAGGTGGGACCACAATTTTCAGAGGTTGAACTTCCCTATCTTGAGTGACTCTGTGAAGAGCCAATAGAGCAGCTGTTTTCACCACACATATGCCAAAAAGAAAAGTCCTACAATGGTGACACCTGTAGGGAGAGGGGAGTAAATCCTCAATGACCCCCAAGCCCACCAACCCATTTCCAGAAGAATCTGAAGGTATAAACTGAGCATGTACTAAAAGCAGGGAGAACTCTAGAAATATAAACTGCACATGATGCCTAATTAGCCTAATGAGTCCAAGTGCCCACCCGGAGGAGGGGAAAGGAATTATAAAAGGACACAAGTCAAAGCCCCAGGTGGCTGCACCCCACCGGAACTGGACTCCTGGACTGACTGGACCAATGATGAAACCAGGGCTGATGAAATCTTCCTTTTTGTCTCTCTCTCTTTTCCTCTCTCCCCTTTTCTCTCCTATTCTTATTCCGTATGCCCACATATAAGACAAGGCTTGTCTGGGCATGTTCAAAGCTTGTTTGGACATGTTTAAGACTTATCAGGGTATTTTACAAGGCCTGCCACTAGTTGGTGTAAGTTTAATGCCTGTTGCAGAGGTTGCAAATATTACTAACAAACTTTCATGCCAATTATCTGTTGTGAGCGAATAAAAATTGATTTTTGTGAATTGAAGAATCCTTGGTGTCATTTCACCTTAATCCTGACCGAGAATCAGCGAATCTGAGTTGTCGTCCCAAGAAATTGGGCCGTGACAGTCCCTTCCATCTTCTGATATAAAAGGAAGAAAATAGCAATTGCTTGGCAGGGCTTTATGTAAGTTGAAAGTTTTTCTGTATAGATAGTAATTTGATAGGCATCAGTGGCAAAAGTCCAATTCATTCTACTGAATTCCTGGTTTTGTCCTTAAAGTTCAGTCGGATGTTAATTACTTTGGGTTTTTGTTTTGGTTTGTTTTTTTTTAAGTCAGACCATATTATGCTGCCATTGAATCTGGGTTGAATGTCATAAAGCTATGCCCTAACGCTAAGCAGAAGATAGTGGATGAATGCAGGAATTTCTGGGTGAGATTTTATTGCCTTTATATAGTGGGGCAGAACAGACCCACAAGACTACTTCATGACTTAGGAAAAGTACAAACTGTTTGTGCTGGTTTTTATAAAATGAAGTTTTTACAGTACAATCTTCTGTGGGATTTCTTAATGTGGTTTTGTTTATCATAATCAAGAAAATCCTGGAGTCATCTTTCAGGAACAAAATAAATCAGTTTTCACTCAACTGCTGTTAACAGGCTATCACTCGCCATATTAATAGTATTATTTTCTTCAAATAAAGCCAGTTAAAGTGATTTAAATGATTACCATTTGAAAAACCAAGCATTTTCAGCAGCAGTTACCAAATATGAGTAATGCAAGTCATGAGCAAATGAATGACACATTAAAACCTGAGGCATAAATCTGGAACAAAATTGCATCATTGACAGCTCACATGAGTGATCAGGACATACATTTTGGAGTATGAGAAAGAAGTAATCTGTGTATTGAAAGGTCAGTAGCTGTAAGCATTAACATTAAATTTTAAATTAAATTAAAATTAACTCCTGATTCATCCAGAATGAATTTAAAATCAAGACAGATCAATTACCAAAGGTTGACCCATGTATGTGTCTATGGCCTAAAATACTACAGATATTTCAGATTCTGTTTCTAATGGGAAGGTAGAATAGTCACTGGAAACAGCACTCATCTGACATATCTTTAGCCATTGAATTGTTGTGTCAGCTATTCATCTTTTCTTCTTCCAAAGTAGACGGAGTAACATAAGCACCTCTAGAGGATGATTCATACTGTCCTAAACTACATGTCTTTTGTAGGATGAATTATCTTCTGGAGGTAGCTTCTTGAGGGACCATAGAATAACTTAAATTGTGACATTAGGCATAAAAAATGTCTTTTATCAGCAAAAGCTATGTGAGATGAATCATACATCAAGTGTGGTAGTTTTTTAAAAAGTGCTGGCTTTTTTAATAGTGACTAAACAAGATTTGATAGTATCTGATAATATATTCTCAGTATGTCAAAATAATTTTCTTTGTAATTTCAGATTTCCATTTGGAATAGAGATGTATTCTGTATTTCAGCAGAAACATTTTGTGATGGTTATTATGGTCTCCTTAAAAAACAGTTAGAGGACATACATGATTCATTTTTGAGTTTATAGTCCATTAGGGACAAGACCCTAAAGGTTTTTAGAGAAAAAGTTGAGAATGATCCATGTTTTGGACCTAGTCTTCACCTAGTGTAAATCACTGAGATCAAGGGAAGTGTGTCTGTCCATCAGATCTTTAGATCTGAATCATAAATCCTGTGTATTGCATTTTCCTGTCAATGCAAGAATGATTACATTTTAAGAGTAAAGGAAGATGCCTTCTTTCTCCAAGAATATTAGTTTACAATACACCTTTATTCCTTGTGTGTATTTGAGGAATAGGTGACATATTTCTGACATGGTTTATGTCTTAATTTGTGTGATTATAGACTATCACTTAAAATCAGGAAAAACAAGCAAGAGCACAGCAATAACAGACAGCTACTAGAGTAATTCTATAGCAGCTGGTAGATTATAAAACTCTGTGATTTCATTGTTTGCCTTTTTTACTGATTTTTGGTGGCCATAAAATAATGGACCAAGGAAAAGCAAAATTGCAGATGTTTCCTCAGATCTTGGCACCCAAAGTAACTAAACAATTGATAAATGAGATAACACTATGTGATCAGTATGGAAGAAAAAGAAAATGTATTTTTCCTTCACTAGTTTGGGGAAACAATAAGGTCACATGAACATGAAGCATGAGAACTAGATGGATTTTAGCTTTAATGATTGCCACTGCTGGGAATATTACCTTAAAATAGTTATATTATAGCAAACTGGCTGTAGGTAATGACAGCTTAATTCTAAGTGATTTACCTCTTTAAATAATTCACTGTAATTATAATCATAACAAAGTTTGGAAAGATAAAAGAGATGAGAAATTTAAATTTAAAAAAATAGAATAGATGAAAGGAAGTTTACAAAATTATTCTTGAGCTGAACTACTTTTTAAAGCTAAATTGCTCTTTCTCTGCAAAATTTAAAAAAGACCACCAAAACTTTGGGGTATTTTTTTTTTTTTTGGGGGGGGGGGGGGTGTCATCTGTGACACACATGGAAGAAATAACTATTTAATGTGAAAAAAGAAGAGAGATAGTAGAAGATTCTACAACAGGAGTCAATGTTATGTACAGAGCAAGTTTATAAAAGGGTTCATATTTTCTCTTTATTTACAGTGTCAAAATTGGGGCTTATCCTTTACTTTAAGATAGGTTGCCAAATGAAGATAAACAATGTTACTTCATTTTTTATCCTTAGTATGAGCAGTCTTCTTGTGTCAATTCTTTCTTCTCCTTTTTTCCATCCATTTTCATTATATTCTGGTCAATTGTTATTGGTTTGCTTTATTCTTGACAGTGTTTCTTATTGCAAGTTTTCTGCTTCCTGTTGATTTTGATTCAGTTCTCACATTGACAAATAAGACTTATGTTGGACACATGAGATATGACAAAAACCTTCATTCAACACAGAACACACACTTACAAAAAGTCTATTTTTATAGCCTGTTATACTTCATGGTGATTCGTAAACGAACAGGATGAGAAAACAGATCACAGAAATTTACCTGATGTAGAGCTACATAAAATTATTGAAACGAAAGAATGTGTTCTGATGCATGAGATGAATGATCAAGTAATTCAACAAACAAATGCGTGGTTTCAATCTCACTTTATCCTAAATGTTAAACAATTTTCATTCAATATTCAGTCAGTAAATATAAATATACAAATAACCAAACTAGTACAACATCTTGGCTACTGCATCAAAGAAGAACTCAAAAACTCTATAGCAGGAATCACCAAACGACTTTATCTGCCTAAACAGTGAGTATCCAGTCTGGTGGTTTAGGCTCTGCTGGGGTCTGAGACCACGTGGCTGCTGCCCCTCCCCCACAAAGGGAGTGAAATACAAAGCCCCGAGACTGAGATAAGGAAAGGTTTAATACAACAGTGCAACAGCAACAAAACAAACAACAACAGTCATAACAATGAACAGAGCAAGATATGTACCGATACAGCAGTGAGAGCAGAGAGATCGCATAACACACGTGCTCACCGACTCTCCCGCGCTCCCCCGCTTCGGCGCATGGAGGTGGCGTCAGCATGGTATTGAATAACCCAGCTAGAGCTTCCCCCCACTGCTGGGGAAACTTAACCCTATCCTAGCTAAACCAGGACACAGTCTAACATAGTTGTGTAGGCTCCCTTTGTAATTTGTATCCCATATTACATGTCTGAAGTAGGTGGGATGAGCTAGTCTTTTTGTCTTCACTGATCCTAAATTGAGGCTTAAGTTGCTGTCTTATAGTACATGTATTCAGTAATTTAAAAAACTATTTGATATATATTCTAGTCCTAACATTTCTGATAGACATTGGTTTACCACTCTGTACCTTAGACATCTGCAAGGTGGATGCAATATGATCGTGTCCCATTTACAAAGCTGTCTCAGATATATGGAAAAAGAGTTCTAGGAGATCTTACATGTGAATTCTGCTAGTTTTATCCACTAGTTATTACCTTCACACCCATAACTCACATACAAACACCTAATAAAATGTGTAATTTGCTCTTTTTCAGAGTGCATCATGCTCTTGTGAAAAGAATTATTGTTAACCTCTTACATGACTGTGGTTGGCACTTGTTTTGTTGATTAAGGATACCAATTAAACTTGGACACCAGAGTGAAAAGAGTAGGTGTATTTTACTGGTGATTACCAAATAATGTAACAGCGTAATACAGAAAACATGCAGTAATATAAAGACAGAATAATGCACTTAAACAAATAGGAAAATACAGGGTAATGCATCAAATCATTACCACATGAGAAAGAGAATAGCGATTAAGAAAGATCCATCACCACTTGCATACGTTACCATCATCCAGATCTGCAGACGCTGGGGAGCCCCGGTTACAGTGAGGATTTGGAGAGCCTTTCCTGGCAAGTGGGAAGTTCTACATGGTCCACCCATAGGTGAGACATCCAAAGTCACTGCAAATGGGTCCAGCCTTATATATCAAAAATCAGCAAGTCAGAATAACTGGCACCTTTGTTTTGAGTGGAAAATATCTGAAGTGCTAAGGCTTGGACAACAGGCCCAAGCCAGAGTTGACCTATAGATGAATGCTGTATATTTTATAACTGATAACCATTGTGCTAATAGGTATTGTACTAAGTTATAACAACCCACTTACGCTGATGTAAAAAGTGCTAAAGCATTGAAATACTGCAGCCTGAACAACAGGCCCCAAGCTGAACCTGCTAACTTAGCATGTAGTCATTAATAAAATATGTAAACTCACTAGTGAAAGATGCAGCTTAGACAAAATATAATCAGTAGTGAGGAGAGAATGTATCCAACTGTCCTTTCTCAGCCTTGTTCAAGGCTGAGAACCCAAGTATTTGGCCGTGTTAGAAACTCCCTTGGTTCCCCCCCGAGCCCTGGCCAGGCTTTGGGTGGAAGAACCAAGGGAGTTTCTAACAAGGCCAAATACTTGGGTTCTCAGCCTTGAACAAGGCTGAGAAAGGGAAGTTGGATACACTCTATCATCATTTCATCCTCACTACTGATTATATTCTAAGCTGCATGTTTCACTAGTGAGCTTACATACCTTGTTAATGATTACATACTAAGTTAGCAGCTTCAGCTCAGGACGTGTTGTTCAGGCTTCAATGCTTCAACACTTTAGCACTTTTTACATCAGCATAGGTAGTTTGTTATAACTTAGTACAATACCTTCTAGCACAATGGTTATCAGTTATAAAATATACAGGATTCATCTATAGGTCAACTCTGTCTTGGGGCTGTTGTCCAAGCCTTAACACTTTAGCACTCCTTCTCAATCTGCAATGTTTTCATGTGTACAACATCCTACCTTTTGATGCACAATGAAGGAAGTCTGCAGAATGGAAACCAGCTAAGATTGCCATGATAACATAAAGGATTGTAACAGCTGCAACGGTCACACTTGTCTCCAGACACAAGGAAGGGTATTCTGTATGCTGATCTCTATTTACAGAGGTTACACAATTGAAACAGTCAAACATTCGTATAGTGAGAAGAATCTTTCTGAAATTGCTGCTGAGTTTATAGTTCAACATGGTTTCATGCAGGCTTTCCTGGAACAAAAATATCTCCTTGACTGTCATATCAACAGTCAACGTATAATTCACTGAAATTAAAAAACCCTAACTTTAATATTCTTCCTCTGCATTTCAACTAACTGCATCTTTTATATATCATAGTATGAGTATGCTGTGCAAACTTTATAATTTTTAAAGGAATGACTTAGGACAATAATTTAGAAAGCATTTAAAATAGCAAACAATTTTGTTAAGTACTCCACAAGTTCACTTTTACTGACTTCTGTGATTTTGATCTGAGATTTACTATTCTGTTTTTTTTGCTATTAATTGTGATCAGCTTCGTTAAGAAGTCAGTTTTCATGTAGCTGTGAAGACCTGGTAGTTGTTCAATGTTAAGTGACAGTATGGGAACAATAAAAATCTTTACCAAAATGGACAACAATTTTATCAAGAGTTATAGGTTTTGGAAGTTCTTTCTTGAAACACAGTTTTACCTCTGTAGGCTGGAGCTTTCTTTGATTTCCCCTCCTCTTTTTTCTGTTGAAATTAATGCCTTCACCACTTTACTGATGTAAAAATTTGCTCCTGGGTAATAAAGAAGCCAAAAACTCAAGCTCAAACCACTCCTTGAACTATATATTTGACATCAATGCTTATTGAGTAATAGCTTCCCATCTTCTTTGCTTCAAGCTGTTAAGTACCTTTTCTATATCAGATGTTTAAAGAATTAACATGATTGGTTCTGTTAAACAACATTAGTAACCTGTTTCTCTCAAACCACATAATTAAGCAAGTCTTTCTTGATGAAGATCTGCCCCCTTTTCTTAACCTGGAGAAGTAAAGGACTGGTTTTCTCCCATGCTTTACATAACAAGCCACAAAAAAAGACTTTTTTGTTTCCATGTGAAGCTCTTTTTCTAAACTGGACTTCATCTAAAGGGAACTTAAATAGAAACTAGCTGCCCAATGCCAAAACATTTTACCCAGAATTTTCTAGTGTAAGCAAAATCAACAGTCTTTTTATGTCTTTGATTCAAAATTCCTCCCTCACTGAAATTCTGTTATGCTTCCAGTTTTGTCATGAGGTCTTATACTTTCATTGTCTGTGCTCCCTGATAGGATAACACAGACAATGCTCAGCACAACTATCCTCTTGACTCACTGTAAGAATTTTATAACCTACTATTGCCAGGAAAGAGACCTGGCTATACATATCTTTTGAGGGCTGTTTAATCCTACTCCCCAAACTAAGTAAACCATACTAGCAAGGAATTTCAAAGGCAGGTCCTGTGGCTGTGCCACTGTGCTGCTAGCCATACAGGTACAAGCAGCTATGGTATCAGGGTGCTCCCTTGAAGAGTCTAAAGGAGCTGAGCCAAATACCCAGGAGGAAAACTGTCAGGCACACTGAGCTCTCAGAAAGTTTCAAGAGTTTCATGAAGAGAGACATCTAAGTAGGTGGAAACATAGTAGAAAGAATTTTGTAATGGAAGAATGATGTGGGCTTGGATCATAGCAGGAACAAGCAAGGGAGATCCGTGTTTGTGACAGTGCTTAATCAGGTATTTGAATTTTTGGATCTACTACAGTCTGCCTCTGTTTTTAAAGCAGAACGGCCTTTTGGGCACCTCTTTCGCCAAAAGCTAATAACTGACATCAGTCTTGGACTATACAAAAGACACCATGAAGGCCGTGCCCTGTTGAGTCTGCTTGTGAAGCTCTGAAGGGCAGTAGAGAGGTGAGCTACATGACTGGCATTGAGTAGATGCCTAAGTTATCTATAGTTACAGTTCCTTGATATAAACCTCCGTTCAAGTTTTGTATAAGATTAAAGGCTTAAATAAGGGCAGTATCAACTACTGACCATATTTTAACACTAAACTCTATTCAAATGTTTAAATAGACAGCTAGTTTCAGGAGATTATTCTACATCTCTAGATGCAGCATACAATCGACATGGTTGCCTGGAACTGCTACTAAAATACCATAAGGCAATATATAGACTCGTCTTCATCAGTTAGTTCTAGCCAGCTTCAGAATGAATGTGTTCAGTTCAGACAACTCTTTGCTAGCTGTTATGGACACATATTGGTCAGATGTGTAAATACAAGTTTTAGATACTTCAATTAGTGGTTACCTAGCAAGTGGCCACTAAAATGTGTAACTGCTGGATGGGAGAGGAGGTCACACAGTAAAACCTATAAAAGAGATAGTTCTAAACAGGTTATGACACAGCCTTCTTTGAAAATTGATGTGAACATATTGGATATTGGAATCATATTCACCTATAATGATTTGAGTAATTCAGTTTCATTTTTTACCTCCGTGATGATCAAAGCCTATGATATACATGCAGTCTGAAAATGGTGTGACCAAATAATTGGCAAGAAAATGAGCTATATACTTTCTGTGACATAACAAAATAGACATGTAAAAGGGAAAAAAATATGTTAAATTAAAGTGCTTTTTTGCCTTATAAACAAGTGTTAGAGATTTTTTGTGGT
Organism: Strix uralensis; assembly: GCF_047716275.1. NCBI lineage: Eukaryota > Metazoa > Chordata > Aves > Strigiformes > Strigidae > Strix > Strix uralensis. The sequence continues at coordinate 23,993,713 of NC_133976.1, forward strand.
TGTAAATGGAAATTATATTTTATGGATGAAGTGGTAACATTATTATTACTATTACTATTATTACTACTACAATTATTTCCCTGCACAGTGTAGATTATTCATTTTGTTTCATGGTTATAAATTACAATTTTTACTGTTGTTGAGTGAATAATTTCATTGCTGAGGGGAGATATGAAAATTAGTAATTGCTCCTAAACAGTTTTTCTTTCACTTGGGAGTTTCAGATACACCTACTAGAAATTAATAAAATCATGATGCAAATTTTAGCTTTCTATTATTATTTTTATTATTTACAATAACTATAATGGTGATAGTGATAATTTAGAATAATAGTTTTCTGTGTGACTCCTTTCTTTTTTCTGTATCAGTACTGTAAAATACAATCAAAGGTGCTCTCTATGAAATTTCAGCCATTTTTTCAAACTGGTAGTGCTTAAAGTTCCCTTTTTCCTGTTTTGCTCTGAGCACTGATTGCATAGCTTCATTCAAGTAATCAGAGGAATTTAGAGACCTTATGTATATCTAAGTAATATAGGTGTCCAAGGGGAATAAGCATATCTATGTATGGTATTTTCATCTGACTCTTATTGACTCATGCATACTATGAATTTGACACTTGAAAAGCTAATATTCTCTAGAGAAAGAAATGTCAAGAAGTTTTTTTCTTAGTTTTGATTTCCAATGTTTAACGAGGTCATTGGTGCTTTTATTTACCTTATACGTTAAAGGATACTTGTAGATACATCAAATGTACTGTATAAATGAATCTACCTTATAAAGGCTAAATAATAAGGATTAAATAAGCCACGAGATGCAGAAAAAAACATAGCTTTTCTAATACTTATTTCTTTATTTATAAACTCTTTGACATACTTTTCATTATTAAGCATTTCCATAGGATTACACAGAGAACAGATTTAAGTAAAATATTCTTTTTGGAGCCAACTGGAATAATCTGTACTGTTCCTCATTTTGAAGTAGCCTTATTTCTTTTGTGGTATAAATGTACAAGCAATTTATATACAAATGAGTAGTTTCTCTCTTTGCCTGTACATACAAATGAAGTTGGCTAGTGTTGAATTTTGACATTTATAACCTTTAGGCACACTGCAGTCTACTATAACCTCTACTCCCAAATTTGAAGGCCAGAATTCTTATGCATATTATAGAGAATTTGGTGCCTACAAATAGGATTCACAAAAACTAACAGCTACGAGCTACCCAAGATGGGAATATCAAGATGTGAAAGCACTCTGAGATAAGTATCAAGAACACTTGATATTATATATTCTCAAGAACGAATCCTCTTCAGAAAATAAATATCTAGTTCCAGGTCAGCTCTCTCACAAATTCTCTGCTCCACAAAACCTGTGGGTAAATAATTTGGTCTTATTTTACTCAGCAGTCCAGAGTTCAAAGCACTAGGAGAGTCTAGGAGAGAGGAATCTCTTTTCAAACACACGTGCTTCCTGATTTGGGGTCTGATTTGATCAGAAGATTGAAATCAGGTCAATTTGAATTGCAAATAAGTGCCCTAATCATTGAGGTGCTGGATAGTCTGGTATGAGTTTTTCTTGAAGCAGTTTTACTGTTTATAAATTATTAAATATTCACTGGCATAGGAATTGAAAGAGAGGTCTCCCAGTATCCCAGGGGAGTACCCTAATCATCAAGATATTGGATATCCTAGTGTCAACTCCTCTCACTATACAATTGAAGTTATTTCTCTTTGTATAAATAATTAAACTGAATTTTCAAGCAGAAACTTGTAACCTAAGTGTTCCATATCCCAGAAGAGAACACCAACCAACAAGCTGTACAATCAGTTTTGCAGTTTCTCCTTCTCTTTCTCAGTCCCATTGAATGTTCAGTTATTTAACAGGGAGTGAAACAGTCTTAGCTGGAACAATAACTAATCACACTAAAATAGCCAACAGTCTTGATGTAAAGATATTACTTGGGATCTTTAAATTTTTAAATTCAGTTGTCTTTATAAATCTGACAAAATAGGAATTTCATGATCCTATATAACAAGATTTGATCCAAATGACAGTTTCCATTGAAATCAAATCTTCTATAGCTCAGGACTGAGTCAGTAGGCAGGAGGAGACAAACCAGTGGAAAAGACCTGGAACTCTCCCATAGGAATGTCTAAACCCACAGTGATTCTGAAATTGAGAAATAGTACCTTCAGTGGGACCACAAAGCAAATTTAAACAACAGAGAATCAAGTAAGAAAATGAAAGCAGAAACTGATTTTAAAATGCTGTTTTTTAAGACCAGGTGCTGTATGCAGATCCTCTAAATGTACGTACTGGATGTATGCTTCCATAATCTCATATTCTTCATTGATTTATGTCTATTAATTGTAGATGAGTATGTGCACCTCTTGGTGAGAACGCCTAAAATACTGAAAAGATGACTGTATAGTAAAACATAGAAATTCTGTAAATGAACTTAGATGAAAACCAGAAAACATTAGCAAGCCTGAGTAAATAGAAGGAAGTATTCAAGACTATAGTTTTAAGCAATTGAGACGGATATGTGATTTTCTAAAGAAGGCTAAGCTGGCTGGCAGCTTTAGTGTTTATTTGTATCAAACTTATGTAGAATTCTTTCAAGTGCAAAAGCTTACCAAGCCACTGATTGTGAAATGTAAAGTACAATGGATCAAATTTTGTATATAGGTAAAACCAGAAATTCTAACTGTAGCAGGCTGAATTACTGTTACTAACTTTTTGGGCTTTGTTCAGAAAAATTCCAGTACTATAAATTGAATGAATAAAAGGGAATTTGATATCAGTTTGAGTTAGGGTCTACAGAAGTCAAAACCCTTGTAAGAAATTGACTTTATTGTCTTCTCTCAGAAGGAGAGACAACATGAACCACATTACATTCCTACAGTGAAAGTGCATGAAGAATAAACTGTTTCATCTCTGGAAAGCAGCCAGCAAATGATATTGACTTGAGCTGAAATAAGCGGACAGGCTTTCCAGAGGGGATTGGACAAGTGGACTTCAGACACTTTCAGCAATTCTGAAAATCAAACTGAAGTTTGGAAATTAAGAATTTCAATAACTAATTAAAAAAAAAAAAAAAGTATGTGGCCAAACTGCAGAGAGTGTTCCCTGAATTATTGCTAGACAGCTACCATAGAATGATAGGTTCAGATACTCAATCACTGAGCTGTCATGAGCAAGGTTTGCTGATCCAACAGTTTACTTAGGTCAGCTCGCACTACATCAGAACTCCTTTGGCTATTTCAGGCACACTAGCAACAGACTGACCAGATTTACAGTGAGCTCTCTCAGTGTTGTACAGCATCTTGGTCAGAAAGTTTAAAAGGGTAAAGGGTAAAAGGTCAGTGGAAAACAGAGAATACTCAGAAAGAGAGTCTCCAAATCCTCGCTGTAACTTGGGCTCCCCAGCATCTGCAGATCTGGATGTTGGTAATGTATGCAAGTGGTGATGAAACTTTGTTAATCACTATTCTCTTTCTCTTGTAGTAATGATTTGATGCATTACCCTGTATTTTCCTATTTGTTTGCTTTAAGTGCATTATTCTGTCTTTTTCTTACTGCATATTTTCTGTATTACTCTTTACACTATTTAGTTATCCCCAGTAAAATATGCCTACCCTTTTCACTCTGGTGTCTGAGTTTAATTGGTATCCTTAATCAGCAAAGCAATGGTGGACCAGATCTCCACCTGCAGCCTGTGGAGGACCCCATGCTGGATGTGCTTGAAGGAGTCTGTGACCTCGTGGAGAGCCCGTGGAGAGCAGGCTCCTGGCAGGACCTGTGGACCTGTGGACAGAAGAGCCCACGCTGGAGCAGGTTTGCTGGCAGGACTTGTGACCCTGCGGGGGACCCATGCCTGAGCAGGCTGTTCCTGAAGGACTGCACCCTGTGGAAAGGACGCATGCTAGAGCAGTTCATGAAGATCTGCAGCCTGTGGGAAGGACCTACTGTGGAGAAGTTAATGGAGGACCATCTCCTGTCCTTCCCTAGATCAGGGACACCACACCAGAGAAGTGTGTGGTGGACTGTATCCCATGGGACGGATCCCACAATGGAGTAGGAGAAGAGCATGAGGAGTCCTCCCGGTGAGGAGGAAAGAGCAGCAGAGACAACATGTGATGAACTGACCAAAGCCCCCATTCCCCATCCCCCTACACCTCTTGCAGGAAGGAGGTAGAGAAATTGGGAGTGAAGATGAGCCTTGGAAGAAGGGAGGGTTGGGGGGAAGGTGCCTTAAGATTTGGTTTTATTTCTCATTACCTTACTTTGATTAGATTGGCAATAAATTTCCCCAAGCCAAGTCTGTTTTGCCTGTGACAGTAATTGCTGAGTGATCTCCTGTCCTTATCTTGACCCATGAGCCTTTGTTATACTTTTCTCCTCTCTGTCCAACTGTGGAGGGGAGTGATAGAGCAGCTTGGTGGGCAACTGGTGTCCAGCCAGGGTCAACCCACTACATCCAGTAATAGCAAAGGATATATGGTCAAGAGCACAATAGGATTCTGTAAAGAAATCATATGTCTTTCCACATTTTTATAATTTTTTTGAACTGGAATTGTCAAAGATATAACCCCCAAACACTGAGTTCTATATTCTCTCAGGGGCATTTCAAATGTTTAATGGTTTAACCCATAGAAAATAATGTTTAATGGTTTAACCCATAGAAAATATCAGTTTATGATTATATTGAGATTAAATTTTTCTAGCTCTTTTTGTTGTAGATTTTAGAGTTTTTATGACCCACCTGGCATATCAAGACAGCTTTCAGAAAACAGGAACTGGCCAGCTGCAACAACAGCAAACACATAAATCACATTGCTTTGCCACTGTGAAGTCTGTACCACTGTTGTAGTAACCAGAGCATACCCGTTCCACTAAGTTCCAAGGAAACAGGCTTATGTCAAAGCAGCGTACTGCTCTTTTGCTTAGCCTGTGTTTCAGCCTGTCTGCCTTTCTTTCTGACCTCACAGAATCAGACCTATTGAAATCAGTGAATAATACACCACTATTAATTTTTAAAGTCTATATTTCTATATTTTAGATGCTTCCAAAGCTTGAATGGTGTAATTTCATCAGAATATATTTGCATCTGGACGGGGCAATTCTCAATTCCCATTATAGGAGTACATTGGAACTGCATATGTGAGTTTACTGCAAGGGTTGCATAACCTAAAACAAAATGAGCAGTTGAGTGAAAGGTTTCTTGTAGTATCTTGTGAAGACTGAATGTTTAGTAAAGTATTGCAGTACGGTAGAGTTACTCCTTTACCAACAGGTGCCAGTCATTCAACTCATATTTCTAACAGGACACCTGTCTTTACAAGAAAAATATTACTTCATTCTCAAAATATAATGGAATTAGATATTTAAGCATGTTGTATAGGGACTCTCAGCCAGTGTAAAGTTATATCTCAACAATGCTGAAAACTGAAGAGGCTTTTTTAATATTGTATGAATACAGTTTAGTGCTTTTCACATTCTATGCCTAAAAGGGGCTTGGAAAAAATTCAGCATAAATTACTTTTGAAACACATTTTAAGGTGAATTTGAAAAATGAGTGCAACATAGATGGAGTTGTTAACATACAGTTTTAGGAGGCTCACTGATGGTTGCAAACTCTGAAACTAGCCAAGAGCTAAATCAAATATATAAGAAAGGATGATCAGCACAGACCAGAGTCTGACCTAGCTCTAAACAACTTAGTTTGGGTGTTGACTAATATTGTGGTGTGGCAGTCTTCCCATTGTGATCAATGAGAAATGGGTTAAAATAACTTTGGAAAAATGTCATGAAGCACAGATGTTCTTCAACACTCAAGCTACTGCATTCAGAGGTACCTAGGGTATTTCTGAACAACTTTAATCTTAAAAAACTAATTTTAAAAAAAACAAAGTGAAGATATTTGCAGTCTCTTCTGATCAGCTCATTCTGGTTTTTTTTTTTTTTCTTTATGAGAACATTTATTTTTCATCAGTTTGAGATAACACTACATTGTTGCTTTACTTCATATTTTTCCATATTTACTTTGAGATTGGGCAGCATGTATGTGTCTTCCTCACTTAACTAGTACCACAAGCTGCTACACTAATTACTTGGTAGGGTGCTATACAGTGAAAATACCTCATCTTATCTTTGAAGAGCCAAACGGAAGCCTTTGAAATCCAAATCCTAAGTGTGGGTAGAATGTATAAAAGAGCCATTATTAGAAGAGAGACTGTCCAATGGTACTTGCATGATACCCTTTGGATTATATCTATATACATACTTGTGTTTGCACATTATATAATGTAAGCTTAAAACCTTTAGAGATCCAAGGATCAGCAGTTGCCAGAATAAAGCCTTCCATCTGTGTTTGGCAAGGACATTGGGCTCATCTTTGGATATGGACACCGCCTTAGGTTATCCATGCTTGTCACACTTGTTGTCTAAAGTGCAGTGATGTGCTCTGCAAGTACATCACACTGTACATATTCAAAATATGCAAAAAACCCCCACAAGTGCTGTCTACCTAAGCAGCATTTCTGGCTGAGAGCAGACTATGGTTGATCTGTCCTGGCTTCCTGCCTATTTTTGTGGAAAGCTTAATTGGAAGGGATATGACTGCGAAAGCTCTAAAGATTTGGAGGTCTTGTCTACAGACGAGATTGATTATTTCTTAGTCTGTTGTAACCGCTGCCATCTTCCAAGGGACTTAGGCTAAGGTTCCGTGTTTTGAACGTGAATGCAACAGCAATTGGGCACATACTAACAGGCAACTGGGCCCATAAGAAAACACAGTGCTCCTTTGTTAGGAGACAGATATGGATATCATGTCACCTAGCTTTAGACACATTAGCTGTCCAAGTTAAGCTTTTATTTATACTCTGTGGCAAAAATCCTCGCAGACTCTCACCATCAATAAAGATATACCACAAAAATAAGCAATCCATGTCTCTGTGGACAATACAAGAAAGGCTTTGAAGCAGGAGCTATATCATGTGGCCAGGTATATATCTGCAGTGGTCCATAGACTGGTGGGAAAACTAAGTCCTCTGTGGGATGAAGTGAACAACAGATAGTATCTACAGAAATGTAAAAAGATCTCCAGGGGTGTATTGTCAATTTCCAGAGCCAGCACGTGTATGAACTAGTCCTAGATCCTTCCTCCCTCTTGACTTTCTGGAAGAGATGGTGTATATCGCGTGGGCCTAGGAATGAAGCTTGTATGATCAGGAAAGCTGGCCACCTTACATCCTAAAAGATATCTTTCCTTTTGTTAATGTTGAAACAAATATTTTTTCCTTATCATATGATAAATATAGGAGCAGAGAGCCTTCTGACATTTTAATGACAGTCTGTTAATTGGTATATTACTTTTAGGTAAATATTTTCCTTATCTCACTATTTCTTTGTGATCTCTTACGTGTCTTTCATAGAATCATAGAACCAGAGAATCAGAATGGTTTGGGTTGGAAGGGGCCTTTAAAGATCATCTAGTCCAAACCCCTGTCATTGGCAGAGATATCTTTCACTAGATCAAGTTGTTCAAAGGCCTGTCCAACCTGACACTGAACACTTCCAATGATGCGGCATCTACAACTTCACTGGGTAATCTGTTCCAGTGTCTCACCATTCTAACTATAAAAAATTTCTTCCTTCTGTCTAATCTAAATCTACCCTCTGTCAGGATAAAACCATTGCCCCTTGTCTTGTCATTACAGGCCTTGGTAAAAAGTCTTTCTCTATCTTTCTTATAACCCCCCTTTATATATTGAAAAGCTGCAAAAAAGTCTTCTCAGAGCCTTCTCTTCTCCATGCTGAAAAACTCCAACTCTCAACATTTCTTCATAGGAGAGGTGTTCCAGCACTCTGATCATATTCATGGCCTTCTTCTGGACCTGCTCTAACAGGTCCATGGCTTTCTTGCACTGGGGACCCCAGAACTGGATGCAATACTCCAGCTGGGGTCTTATAAGAGCAAAGTAGAGAGGAAGAAGAGTGTCACAGAGGGCAGGAGTAAGGTACTCTTACTATATACTGATTATATAGGCTTTTTCAAGGAGAGAGGATATTTTTTGTCTCAAATACTAGAGTCTCAGCTTATTATGTCTTGTAGGTGTTACTGAAATACAAATAAACAGCAACTGAGTTATTAACATTTTTATAGTTTGCTCAAAATCTTTCATTGACCCAGCTAGTGACACATGAAGTAGCACAACAGCTTAAAGCTCTGTTTATACAAGAAATTAGTGATCCCATTAACAAAATCACTGCAGCCACCTTTCGCTGCAGCAGCTGTGCCATCACAGAGTCTCTTTAGTTATACAGATTGTAGCCGTAATAATAAGTAACTGCTGACAAAGAGAAAAGGACACTCAAAAACAATGAATCTCTGAGATTATGGGAAAGTGGCTAGCTGCTTAACAGGAAATTTGGATGCCAAATGGAAAGAGAAGTTATATTTCTGCCTCTTATCTGGTAAAGCATCACAGGCAAATGTTTGATTTATAACTTGTTCTTACCTGATTTATTTTTTTTTTTAATTTAAATTTTCTCTTGACCTTGATATTTTTTCTTTCTTCTAACATTAATGTGGATGTTATCACCTATACACACTGTGATATGAATGTGTGTTCAAAAACTGTAATAATAAAGTATATTTGTAAAAATACTTTAAAACACATCAATAAACATAATTGGATTTTTTATGGAAACTTTGACCTTAAGCTAGTGTCATTTCCTGGCACTCCAGTTTCTTTTTTTAAACCAAAAATGTTTTAGCCTTCTGCTCAGGACAGGTACAGGGACATGACTTTTGCATTACGAAAGGCTGCTCTTGAAGTATAGCCACCTTTTTACAAGGTCCAGCTCCTCCTCATTATGTGAGGACATTGTTTTACGTTAGATTGTCTATTCCTTCCCTATCAGCATTAGACAGAAGACAACTTTGGACTGGCAGCTTTCCAAGATAATATTTTACCATGCCAAAGAGTTGGCACAGGTCTTATGTGGCAGGATGAAGTGGAATCATGACTCTCATCAGAGACATAACATTTCATCAAGAGATTTTTGGGGATTTTTTTTCCTGATATCTTGTTATTTTAAACAACAATCTATCTTGACTCTATACTTCTTCCTGTGTGAAAACACATATTTTATTAGACTTAGTAGAACAACAACAAAAAAGTTTTAGTAGCTGCTTTCAAAAGAGTTTTTTCAAGGTGAAATTAAGAAGTAGTGTGTGTGTGTGTGTGTGTGTATGCTTTGTAGAGTTGAGTTTGGAATAAGAAAGAGTAAGGAAAATCTATTAAATAATTAAAAAGAAAATAATTTTCTGAATTCTGAAATCAAAATGATGCTACTATGCCAGAGGGCTCAGTCCCCGTCACTGACTGGAGAAAGTACCCCTGGTAAATTGGTGACCACAGCTTTCTCCACAGCTTTCTCCACAGGTGTGGTGACATGAGCAGCAAGACAGGCTGGGGCAGGCTGTTTGGGAAGCCACTGTGCTGGAAAGGACCTGGGTGTGCTGATGGGCAGCGAGATGACCATGAGCCAATGGTGCCTTGACAGCAAAGGTGGTCAACAGCTCCTGAGCTAGCAGGAGTATAGACAGTAGGTCAAATTAAGCATTATCCTGCTTTACTGGGAATTGTGGGGGTTTTTTTTTGTCTGAACAACTAAAAAAACTTGACAGGAGGGTAAAGAGCAGCCTTCTGATACCTACAAGTAGGTAACCAAAGAAATAGAACCAGGCTTTCTACCCAGTGAAAGAATGAGAGACAATTGACATAAATCGATACAGAAGAGGTTCTGACTGACTATCTGGGAAAAAACAAAACAAAACCAAAATCAAACCCACTTCACTATCAGAACCATTAAACATTTGCATAGCTTGCCCAGAGAAGCTGAGTGAGTATTTCAAGGCTCTACTGAAAAAAGCCCAAAATCTTTTGTGTGAATTCAATGTTGACTCTGTTTTGAGCAGGAAGGTGGACTGGTGACTTCTCAAGGTCCCTTTCAGTGTGAATGATTCAGTGATTTTACAGTTTTTATGGCTGTTCAGTAAGACCATTTTGACTCAGTAACATGAAATATCAGGAAGCACCGGTACTCTGAATGATTATCAAAATATAAGCTGAAGGAAATCAATGAAAGTTGTATGCGTATATCTTCAGGAATAGCTAAGCCTAATAAAGCAGCATTTATCAATAAACCCCAGACATCATGGCATTTTTTTAATATAAATGTTTTATCTATTCTGTCACCTTTGCCTGAGATGTTTCAATTCAACTAGAATTGAGAATTTGATTTTCATTTCCTCTTCTCACAAAGATTATATATGACTTCCTTCAAGTTTAAAATGGTTTCTTATGGTCTATTTAGATGTAAGGCGACTCATTCTTGACATTGTAGAAACTAAATTAAATTTATGCTCTGAGTAATCTTTGAAGTGTCAGTTTTATTAATACCTCCATATATTTGCAGAATAAGTTTTTTGATTAATTTTTGAATCCTGAGTAATCCTATATCAATGCCAAATGCTACTGTGATTTCATACCTATCTATACTCTTATGATGTTACGATAAATACTTAACATATGTACACTGCAAGACTGAAAAACAGCCTTTTGTTCTTTTACAGACTCTGCATAAAGCAGAGTGAAACACAAATATGTAAACCCAAAGGGCTGAGGTCTAGGCCCAACACCTGTGCCCATTCTATGAGTTCTCATCTATCCCATCTGAACTAGGAGATAAATTGACATTGCTTGAAGTTCTTTCACTCAGGTTCATTTAGTCACATTACTTCACATTTATCATCTTCTTTGCTCCCAGCTCAGCCCCCTGGACAAGCTCTGAATCTGGCTCATCACTTGCCATGTTTGCAGCTCTTGATTGACCCTGTTACCTGTACCGGGCGCTGCCTACTGTGTCCAGACCCCATGGGACTGTGCTCCTTTTTGAGGGCAAAGCCTGACCTGGGTTTGCCCAGCCCTCATGGAGCTACTGGTCCTTGCTTCTCCTCAACAACCAAATGCTTAATTAAGTAACATTTAAGGTTACATCCTGGGTGGTGGCTAAAAAAGCCCATGAGGTCAGTTCTCAACAGTTAGCACAGTGCAGCTGATTCACAACTAAACCAATAAAAATAATAGATATTTCTGATATCACAGGGTTTCTTCTTTTTTCTCTTCTATCGGAGAGTGTGCCTGGTATTTTTGACAGTCATAAGTGGATGTCTAGGACAAGGCAAACAGACTGCTACACTTCTGATATATCCTTGTAAAATTTGTGTTTGAAGTGCTTGAGACAAAGGCTTCTCTCAACTTCCTCCATAAATTTGTCCAATCAATTTTTGAACCCATGTAAACTTCCCATGACTACAATGTCTTGTTTTAATGAATTCCAGAACTGAAGTATGTGTACCTTTTGTTTTCAATCTGTCACTGCAATCTATGATTTGATTTCTGCCTAATGTTTGAGAAACAGGGAATAATTAATTTCTCTTCACCTTTGCGCAATTCAGGCTTCGATATGTCTCTTCTGTGACAAACAACAAGGCCAAAGAATCAGAGTCTGTGTAACTTCTATTTGCATGGAAGTCACTCTATAGCTATAGTCATCCCAGCTCCTCCCAGTTAAAGCCCTCCACAGTTACACCTTTCTAATAATGTTCTTTAGTTTCAGAGATTAACTGTCAGAACTGGACCAAATATTTAATCTATGATTAATTTATGTACTGGTATAATGAAGTTTTATATTTTGTTCTCTGACCTGTTGTAATAATTGCAGAGTATTTGCAGGTTTTGGTTGTTTGTTTTTCTTTACTGGGTATTGAACAGCCTTCAAAGAATTATTATAATTTTTCTTTCTTTTTTTCCTTTTATCCTAAGGAGGCAATACTTAGTTCAGAGTACTCTTTCCTCATACATCTTACTTGTAATTTATTAGCACTGAATGTAATCTGCTATTTTATTAGTGATAATTATTAGAAGACCTTTCTACAGCTCCTCATGGCCATCATCAAACTTTATAAGCTTGTTATTCCCCACTATTTGCTAGTCCATTTATGAGTTTTGTGAATAAATATACTATTCTGTTCTGTGCAATGCTTCTTGAACAAAGTGTAGTATGAAGATGATAATTTTCCTTAGGAACAGTTTTATAGGTGATGAAAAATTAACAATGGGGACTGACATGAAGCTAAAGTGAGAGTAAATGTTGTAGGTATATAACAGGTGGTTTAAATTAGTGTTTTTATGCACTAAAGTATGAGAAGTATAATAAAATATTTAAAATGATGATAAATGGAGTCATTCACAGAAACTCTTGGTTAAATATCTGCTACCATGAGAAGTACCAATAATTACTGAGATGCTTTCCAAATACAGTATAAAAAATTAAATTGTGAGTAAAAAATGTTATTATCAGGAGATTGTGGACTTGGACAGTTACATATTCTAAGAACTTTCTCTTGATGAGTGAAAGGACTTCTTTGCCTTGTGAAGTATTTAAATGAACATTTCTTAGTCAGCAGACAGTGTCACAAACTGTTTGTAAACAAGAAACTGTTCATAAAGAGGATGTCTCAAACAACTCAAGTGGGATGCCCTGTGGGGGAGAAGCGGAACAAGGTCTGCAGAGGTCGGGTGGTGGGCCATTTCTCTCCCTCTCCCTCCTATGATTGTCCAGAGACAGAATTTGCCTAACTGCACAAGAGAAAATGAGAACCTTCTGGAACAACCTATTACGCATGTGTAAGAAAGACTATATAAAGGTAACACCCCACATGTGTCTTTGTTGACCCACCATCTAGGTACCAAGCTGGCTACTTTGCAACAATACAGGATCCAAGGGTGGTGATTCCCCTTTTCCTATCCCCTCTTCTTCTCTTTTCTCTTTCTTCTTTTTGCTCTCTTTCTTACATATATTCACGTATTTAAGTTTTGTATGAATTGAATTGCAATCAGCTGATTGTTGATGGGTTATTGGGAAAATAGTCTCATCACCAAAGTGTCTTTATTCGTTCCCTGAACGGTTATCATATGATTGTTGCCAAATTGTCTGTATCCACTCACTAAAGTGGTCAGTTAATAAAATACCAAGTAAATTGTTCCTCCGAGTCATTGCGACTCGACCCACCCTGCTGCTTTGCTGAGCAGAGACTGGCTGTTCCACAGGCATGCAGGCTCTCAGGGAATTCGAAAGATTCACCTGCCTCGTAACCCACCATGTGGGACAAGACAGACAGTCCGTCTCATTGGATGGATGGAAGTATGTAAATCTGCATGTAAGTTTAGCTCATTCCTAAAGGCTGACACAGTGGGTACATTTCTTAAAAGTATAAGAATTATATCTTACTCATCTTTTCAAGATTTCTTATTGTTTATTATAAAACCCTCTTTGCTCATGTCAGTGACTGCTTACTGGAGGTATCTAATTCTTCCTATACATTGTATTGAGATCCTAGCCACCTAATTCAGTGCTTATTGTTGTAAAACCTAAGTCCTTTAGTACACCCAGACTTAAATTTCTTAAGGCTTTTTAATAGAAAAGAACTTCTGAAACAGAATAATAACAAGTATTTCCACAAGGGGACATTTGATATCCTTGTTAAAGAGAAGATACTGTTACAAAATACCTTGAGAATATCTTAATCCTCAAGTGGTCAGATTATGGTTGCAATAATTACAATGTTAAAGAAAAAGAAAAGAACTTATTGAAAATAATCATGATGAACACGTATCCCATTTAGGAATTTTTACATTGCTTTATTTGCAAAGTAAATATAAGATATCATGAAAGCATGTAAATGTAGGGAGATGTATAGAGAAATTGACTGTCATTTGCAAATGCGTGAAGACAATCCTGTTGTGATGCTAGAAGGAAATAGAGATCACAATGGTTTGGATTTGTTAGGGTTAAAATTAGCTTCATCATAGAACTGTTCCTGTATTTTGATTGTAAGATAGAACTTTCTTGAAGTATCTCTTTCTAGGCATTTTTTGTTATCTTCCTCTAGAGTACTTTTTCTTGGATTGGCAAAACAGGCTAGTGGATAACATGTCATATTTCTTACCTCTCTATCTTTGTAAATATGTGTGTTAAAACCAATTTAACAAAATAATATCTTAAATTTCATCCATAAATCAAATAACATCCAATGCTTTGATAAATTCAGAATTATGTCACTTCTTTTTACAGTTATATAATATACTGATTATATATACTGATGCATCATTAAGGTACATGTGCTTCTTTGCAACTTGCAGCTGCTAGAGCAATCCACAGAGGGCCTGATGACAGGGCATAATTTTCTGTATTTTTGAGGCTAGCTTAGGAACAGAACTCTCTTTTCTGAAAGCCTATTTCTCTTAAAATGTCTTTCATTAGCCATTGCCAACATTGCCTGCTTCTCCCCCATCAACCTAATTTCCTCTCCATCTAGATAGTTGCCTAGACTAATGGCTGTTCATTTACAGTGATAACACTTTTTCCTGAATCACTACCTGGAAAGCCCTTGCGATGCAAAGATTGCTAATATTGATATCTATTCTCCATTTACCTTCATTCTGTCATGAATGTCTCAGATGAAACCTAAAGAACTAACATTTTTTTTTGAGCTTTTTCACTTTTTGTATTTTATTGATTTTTAACTTCTTTCTCTCTCTCTCTCTCACTTCATAATTTCCTATTTCCATATGTTTTCCCAGCAATGGAATAATGATCACTTTGAAGTGCTGACTTCTTAGACCCATTTAGCTGACAATGTATAAACATGAAATCTGAATTTATCTTTTCACATGATAATTAGGAAAGAAAAGCAGGACTTTTTTTTTTTTTTTTCCATAGATAATGACAAACCATTCTAAAGGATGTGGCACAACAGTCCGATTAGTTTTATTGCTTCTTTTAAACTGATTTGTATTGTGATATGCTGGTAGCCTTTGCTGTTAGCATCAGTTCTTATTCTCAGGAGATGTCCAAAGGGCACCCTGTGGATTTTCAGGTTTCAAGATGATGGAAATCTATTTTCAGCTATCAAAGACAGAACTGTTTGTGCAAAAGCTCTTTTAACTCCTTTAATGAGGGAATGTCAAAATGAAAGGAGATATGTGGTGCTCACTTCTGATAAAGGGTTGACATCCCTGACACAGAAGTTTTAAAACATCTTTAGAAAACAGACAGAAAAAAACCCTGTTAAGCCAAAGGCAGCATATCATGGACCAATTAAAAAATAAGTTAGAAAAAGAAATCTAACTTTGCTTGTAGAGAAAGATATTTTTACTGATTTTTACATATATAATGTATTTTTATTAAAGTGCACACTTGATTTAAATTAGAATGTTAGATTTGTAACATCTAAACTATAACATTCAGGAGTACGAAAAATCACTTGAACAGATCTAAGGGTAAGAGCATACCTTGTCAAGCTTGCGAACAGTAGTCTGGATATAAAAAACAAGATCTCCAAGAGAGTGGAGAAATGGAGAATCACAATTCAAATAATATTAAATAGAAGAATGTTCAAAATATTAAATCAAATCAAGGTATAATTTTTGATAATTGAATCCTCTTTTTACTTGGAGATTGGTTGTTTATTAGAGTAAGTTATCTATAGCTAAGAACTCAATTATGGCAAAGTTTACATCTCTATTGCCTTGATGGCCCTGGAAACAGTCCAACAATAAATATAAGTATAGCATAGATACTTAAGAACACATTTAGAAAACTAGCTCTTGCCAGAGAGTTATAAAATAGAGAAAGAAAAAAGTATTAATGACACTTGAAGAATTTTATAAACTTTTAAGACCTTCAGTTTCTCTCATGCCTGCACATATTGTTTCTTCTATACAGTTTGATTCAAACTTTCCTGGGAAACAAGAATTGCTTTTGTGGACTGTGATTACTGGATCTATAGTGATGCTAGAATCACTGGAGCATTTTTTGGATTAATGTTGACCATAAAATTTGCATTGCCTATATGCGACTTTTTGAAGTGAAACCAGTGAAATACATTTCTTAGAACCTGTAAGTTCAGGAGTCCATGAATATGGAACATTGTCACAAATATGCGATGCCATAATGTTCCATGTGAATACACTCACTAGTCATACATATTGATTGAATAATCCAGATATAAACTCTCTTCAGAGTCTGTTAACTATGGACTGTTTGCAAATTGTACAAGTTGACTGTGTGTTAGTGTTTGGCTTTGTCGTATTGTTTCTGATTTTCTAGAGATTAAATGAACATTGTAAAGAACAATATATTTCAGAGAGTAAACAAAATGTGGAAAATTCTTCACCCTGACGTAAAGCTGAAAGTGTTCTTGTGATAATAATTTCTTTTCAATGACCACATGTTTGAACATTCAGTAACAACTGAGTGAATCCCTTTAATAACAATAAATAAAATAAATTCCTGATGTATACATTTTGTTCCCTCCCTCAGAAACCTATTTTAATAAGCTTATGCTATTAAATTCCTAAATTGTATTTTTATCATTAATTCTTTGCAAACTGTCTTTTTCTTCTTGCTATGTAGATCTTGCAATGAACTTCAGTAGATTAGACTGCAGAAGTGTTTTAACAGCAAGGGAAACGCATGTAATCTATTATAATCTGCTGGAAAAAAAATCATATTTACCTATTTTGCTCTTTACAAAGCAAGGATCTGGTTTTGCTGAAGCTATCTGAGTACCCACATTGAGTTGATCAATGTTTGGTTCAAAAAATAGGGAAGAATCACAAATGTCTCCATTCCTTAATCTAGGCATTTTTAAAGTAAGACTTTTCAATTATTTATTTTCAAATAAATATTTTTTACCATTTTTGTCAAAATGTAATTTATTTTTAAGGAAGATTACCAACAACATAAAGTCTCTTATTTAATCACAAATATTTCCGTTATCCAGCAAACAAGTTAGAGTACAAACTGCTGTAAGAACATACATGTCCTCATGCAAACCTATACATTTTTGATCTGCCATCTTTTTCAAAGCATAAATCACTGAAGACAAATGTCTACGTTTTCTACTTGGAGCTTGGTCTATTGCATTACATTTCCTACTCAGTCAAAATGCCTTTCATATTCCTTTCACACAGGTCTCTCAAGTGAGTAGAAAATTTTGTTGATATCATAACACCTGTGTTATATACAAAGCAAATAATAAAACATTTCTGTGGTTCCCAGCTGTCACTCTAAAAGTGAAACTACTGAGGAAAATGTACTTTGGTAACCTGCAGGTCTCAAGAAATTAAAATATATGAAGCACACTAGAGAATCAGAACAGACCAACTGAATAAATGTTATCCCTCATAATCAAGACCTGAAAATGCAGGTGATCTTCCAGAAATTATTTTGTGCCAAAAACCACTCGGAGATAACACAGGAAAGCTAAATAACAGTTCTTTTATGGCACCAAGGGGAGCTTCAAGCCTTGATTGCAAGGCTCATTTTTCTGTGTATAGGCCCATATGCCATTGCCTTATATTCAACATGTGCTCTATCAATTCAGCCATCCATTCTGACGAATGGACTGCACAGAACCTCACTATATTTTGGTGATGATACATCTGTGCCATCTCATACAGCATCTCAGTGTCACTTTATTTCCTGTCAACAATTTTGTCATGTTTGCTTTTAGGTGAACTGTGATTCACGGATGTCAACATTTCTTTTTCTTCTTTTTCAGTTTAGCACTCTGTTACCTGCACCTTTGAAAAGTGTGGCTATGGCAGAGTTTGTTCAGGCAGAGCAGTTTACTGGGTAAACTGCTGGGTGAGGGTATTCTGGGAAACACAGATCAAGAGTTTCACCTGTTTTAAGAAGAAATAAATAATGTACAACAAATTAGAGCAAACTGGACTCATGTTAATAAATTTTCCTTCCTGAAAACCAAGGTTCGTGAGTATATAATTAGTAGAAGGGCTGTGCTGAAGTTATTTGCTGGTGGAATTATTTTAAACTGAAAATTCTATTGAATAAAAAATAAGGCTTTTTATTCAATAAAATAAAGACATTTCCTTGGCCAGAGTTTAAAAACAAAATTTACACAGTAATTATTGTATTTTGCATCTTCGGATGTCAGTAACAAAATTTTCTTTCTTCAAACTGGAAACTGAAGGCACAGTTTATGGTTATATATTCAAACTGAGCAATGGAATTTTACATGAATAAAGAGAATATGTGTCTAAATCAATACATGTCCTGTACATTAAACAGCATAAATTTAAACTTCAAAGAGTAACTGTGGTGCAGTAACTTTTAATCTTAAACTGAATTTTTAAACCAAATGAAATCACCTAAAATAAGCAATGCCATTAACAGAAAAAAAGTTTTTCAAGCCACTATTCTGTGCATAAAACAGGAAAAGGAGAAATTGTGTCACCAGGTTACTGAATTCCTAGTTGCGCAGGAGTGTTGATATTCTTGAGGGTAGGGTCTCCAGAGGGATCTGGACAGGCCTGATCTATGGACTGAGGCCAATTGTATGAGGTTCAACAAGGCTGAGTGCTGAGTCCTGCACTTGGGTCACAGCAACCCCATGCAATGTTACAGGCTTGGGGAAGGGTGGTTGGAAAGCTGCCCAGCAGAAAAGGACCTGGGGCTGTTGGTCAACAGCCAGCTGAATATGGGCTAGCAGTGTGCCCAGGTGGCCAAGAAGGCCAATAGCATCCTGGTTTGTATACAGCGTGGCCAGCAGGACTAGGGAAGTGATTGCCCCCTTGTACTCAGCGCTGGTGAGGCCACACCTTGAATACTGTGTTCAGTTTTGGGCCCCTCACTACAAAAAACACATGGTGGTGCTGGAGTGTGTCCAAAGAAGGACAACGAAGCTGGTAAAGGATCTAGAGAGCAAGTCTTATGAGGAGCAGTTGAGGGAATGGGGGTTGTTTAATATGGAGAAAAGGAGACTGAGAGGAGACCTTATTGGTCTCTACCACTACCTGAAAGGAGGTTGTAGCGAGGTGGGTGCTGGTCTCTTGTCCCAAGTAGCAAGTGATAAGATGAAAGGAAATGTCCTCAAGTTGCACCAGGGGAGGTTTAGATTGGATATTAGGAAAAATTTCTTCACTGAAGGGGTTTTCAAGCATTGGAACAGGCTGCCCAGGTAAGTGGTTGAGTCTCCCTCCCTGAAGGTATTTAAAAGGTGTGTAAATGTGGTGTTTATAGACATGGTTCAGTGGTGGACTTGGCAGTATTAGGTTAATGGTTGGACTTCATAATCTCAAGGGTCTTTTCCAACCTAAATGATTCTATGATTCTATTCTATGATTCTAGATATTCTGTTTGTGCTTCTACATCATGGGTCACCTAAGGCAATATTTAACAGGTCAGCTGGTGATTACAAGCTTACATACAATATAACATCAATAATTCTTTATTACAGTGTGCAACTAACTCAGTGGTGGCATTCCAAGCTATCTTCCAAAACATATAAATTAAATGTTCAACTTTCTATCTGGATATCAGGAAGTTCAGTAAAAACATAGATATAAAACCAGTTATTTGAACTTTCATGCATATATAATTAATTTGTGACAATTTTACATATTTCATTGTCTATATTCAATGATAGCTCTGTAATTAATTAGGATTTTTCTCCAAGAATGCAATGGGGATATGAACCATCTGATTAAATAAATTTCCTATTACCTATAAAAGTAATTAAGGAAAGATAATTGTTTTCATGCCAACATTGTCCAGGTTTGAGAAAGTAAGCTGTAGTGTAATATCAGAACAATCATTACTAAAAAAAAACTATTCAAAAAGAGGGAAAGAATCAGAGGCTAAAAAGAATAGATGTCATCCTATTCCAGGCTGTTATGACTCTTTCTATCTACTTTTGTCAGGAGATTGAAGGCCCTGTATTAATACCTGTTGGAGTCATTAGAGAGATGCAAGACAAATCCAGCCTTAAAAGTATATCCCATTTTGATAAAGCTAGACCTTTTGGATGTTGTTCTTTTTTTTTTTTTTTTTTTTTTTTTTACTGTAAACTAAAAAAGGAATTTGTGTTCTGTAAAAAGAGCAGACACAACTGTAGGCCTTTCACTGAGGGAATGAAGTTGATTGCTTCTTCGTTTTCTTCTTAGGTGTGGAGACGGGAAGAAAATAGTAGCATGCAATATTGACTGAAGAGGAATATTCTGTTTTTAATCTTTTTTTTTTTTTTTTTTCCCAGGAAAGTAGTGGAACTGTCTACACATCACAGACATAAGCTTGTGCCTCGTAGCTACACAGACATGCTCTTTAAATCAATATATTCATGCTAGGAGACTTTAGGAATTTCCTGAAGTAGATCTGTATTACTAAACAAAACAAGACTTTGGGTTTGACACTACAAATGTGAACAAAATCCAGCTGGCCAGCTAGATAATTTTCATTCGTGAAAAAGTGATATTTTACAGTGAAAGGATGCAAATGAGAAGGCTGTTATGGGGGTGCTCAGATAAATATGCCCGGATCTTAGGACAGGAATGTGAGTGTGTTGGGAAGAGCACACCCAAAACTGAAAACACTTTTGCCTCAAACTGATCATGCAAGAGAGGAAGGTGATCATCAGCTAAATTGAACATTAACTAGGAAATTACAACTGACTTCTGAAACAGAGAAGGGTTCAGCTTGAAAAGTGATATAAAAGAAAAATAAATATTTTTAATAGGTGAGAGACACTGAGAGGGAAACAGGGAGGGCGAGGCAAGTGGGGCTGTCGGGGGGTGACACCATGCCCCTGCACAGGCCAGGCAGTACTGCCTGTCCTGGGGCATCCCAGGGAGCTGTCCCCCATGGGCAGAGACCTGCACTGGTGTGTGCCCAGCACCGCTGGGACTGCTTCACCGGGGTGCACCCCTGGAGCCGGAGCACCTGCATCTCCTGCAAAAGGGGTGCAATAGGGCAACCACATGCCCAGAAAGTTTATTAATGGTCTTTGAAGCAATTGTTAAGGTGGAAGTTGAACTTCTTCCATTTATACCTGTGATGCAGTATTTACACTCATGGTAATACTATACAGACATGAAATATACAAGTACTACACGGACACTTATGTATACAAACACTCATTTTTCTTATTGGTTCTGTTTGAAGATATCACCACAAATAATAAGCACTGGGGTAATTTGACTACATACCTAATAATTCAAGTGATTTATATTACACCATTTTCTAATTTACGTTATTTTGCTCTGCTTCCTAACTTTCCGTGGCTATTTATGGTTGATGAGTAGAACAAAATACAATTTTTAAAATCAGGAACATATTATAATGAAAATATGTTATTAATCAGTCACAGATGTTAGTCTAAATGCTTGAGATTACTATTGTAAACCCAGAATAGGAAGGTGATATTTTGGAAAAAAAGTCTCCTAGGAATATACAAATGATTGGAAAAAAGCCAACGAATTATGACTTAAAAATTTCTTTCAGTTTCCCAAGCAGCACTAATGGTCATTACTTATCTCTGTTCAACAATGTCTAAACGTTGTAAGATCTGTATCAGAACAGATAGGCTAACTTTTTCCTCTTGACAAAGGAGATCTGAGAGCAGGATTAGAACAAGGTTACACTCTGTACCTAGAAGAATTAAAAACCTTGTTAAATTATTTCTGAGCAAATTTTCCCGGATGAAAAGAGAGGCTGTGATGCAAATTGACTATTCGTTATATGGAAATTATCCAATGTGATTGTGGTGATACCCTAAACAAGGGACTGGCTCTCAGCTAAGGTAGTAGCTTTTAGACAGGCTATCAGGATAAAGTCTAGTTGTTTTTCTGCAGTTAATGTGCACAGATAAGTGCTCATAACATCCTCTCACTGCCCCTAATTAAACCATTAGTAAATACTGCAGAATATTTTGTTTGTGTAAAACATATACCTTGCTTAATGGAAGAGAGGAATGACCTCACAGAAGCACAGTGAGCAGTACTGTTTTGCATTACCTTCAATTGTATGATTCTATTAGTAGTTGCCTGCTTCCTAAGTTATCATTAGATCTTACCTCCAAAGCATTGACTTGAAATTCAGTAAAGAATGTGGTTTTTCTGTCTGATCTTTATGTTTTTCTCAATGATTGGACCTAGAAAAAGGCTTTCTAGTATATTCTGAGGGGAGATATTCTTCCCTTAATGTATGGCTTAAGATCTCCAGACATGGAGCTAATACAAGTGTTGCCAAATTTGTGTTGATCTGTACAGAGAAGAATAACATACTTGATGTCATAACAAGAAATGAGACAGGATGCCTGATGAGGCATTTAAGCCTTCCAACTCGGAAGAAAAAATTTAACTTAAGATTTTGAAACTTTCCTTTATTGCCTAGAATTACAAGTCTCTTATTACCCACTCTTATCTAATATTGAAGGTAAGAGTGGAATGCATGTGCTTAGTCCTTCATGATTACAAAAGAGAATTTGCATGTGAGGATTTGCTGCAATAGTTTTAAAAACTAAACCAAAGTGTTTCTCCCTTTATTCTAGACATAACAACTGTTGAAATGGGAAGTAGAGTACCTGGTAAGACGTACTTTGTCAAAGTTTTTGCTTGCCATTTTTTTGGTGTTCTCCCTGTGCTGTGCCTGACAGCATTATAAAGTTTGTTTGATAGTTGGTAAATACATTAGCAACAACAGCAATAAAAATTCCACAAAATTGACTAGGTTATGTTCGTTTGAATCATAAGTTCATGGCAGTAGAGTTAAATCAGGGATTGATTTTGCTGAACAAATCGATAAACCAGCGTGAGATAGTAAGGCCTTCCTCAAAACAAAACAGAAGCAAAATATTGAGATGAATCTCATTAAAGGTTCAAAAATTTTTTTCTCTTAGGGATATATTATCTTCTAGCAGAATAGTCTCAAAAGCTGAATGAAAGGGGGTAGACATAGTCAGTCAGAGAAAGATTTCATAGAGGAATAAGTTATCCCTCTGATATCAGAAATTTTGTCTATGAATTTTATCTATTACATCATACAGTCAATGTGACAAAACCTGTGTGCTTGGTTCTTCTGAGAGCATTTGCAAATTCACTCCAAAATGGCAAAAATATTGGTCAGCTAGAAAACAGTTATAAGATCCCCAGGCACCAGAGCTACTCAATAAGAGGTGAGCATCCTCTTTTATCTTTAATCTTCCTTCACTTTCCTTCTACGTGTAAGTGGAATGCTTGTGTTAGATGCAAGAATGATAAACAGATTAAACATACAGGCCTTTAATTTCAGTTAGAAAAGCTACAGTCCAAACTGCTGATCCAAACTGAAACATCTTCATATTCATTTACATGAGTTTTATTTGTCCCAGAAAAATAAAGAAAAATACCAATTACTTACATAACATGAATATCCTAGCAAATGACAACTGTGAGAAATTAGTCTGTACTTTTTAGGAATGTATTATTAAGTTGTGAAATGACATGAACTAAATGGTTCAGTTCTGTTTGCCATCAGGAACACATCCTTGCTGCTCAACATCTTTATTGTTATTGGATAGAATCTATTTGTTAATGTATTATTATAAGGCCTATCTAGCATAAAAGAGTTCTGCTCTAAAACTGGCCCTACTAGAAAACAAAGTTCCAAATAATGTCAGAATTAATAGTGCAGAAGACAATAATGAAGAGACAAAGAAATGATTTGAGCTGTGACTTATTTTGGTTTCCCTTTCTTTGGTAATGCATAAGAAAATAAACAAATGTCTTGTGATGAGCTCTTTTGCTTCCTGTGAAGGGAGATATTTCTGTTGCTAACTAAAGAAAATTTTGTCATTGTAACTTTTGCTGACTTGTTTTGTTTTTTCCTCATGAGTGGCTGATACTTCAACACTTTCCTTTGATGCAGTCTACTGCATCTTCCAGAAACTGAAAATTATTTCACAATTCTATTATTATTCTAATCCAAGTAAGACCTAAGTTGTAAAAAGCAAAGTAAGGAACTTTCACCAGATTTCATGTAAATTTAGAAGTAGAAACCTGATTATAAACAAAGTCACATGTAAGTCACCAGTGACTACCAGTGTATTTCAGGTTTGGATTTTATAAGCTGTTTTCTGGTCGATTTTATAGTAAAACAAATGTATGCACTGGTAATGATAGTAATTCATAATTGGAGTCAGTATAATGAAGAGGCAAGATATAGTATCATCATGACACAGATACCCTTGTAGAAAAAATTTTCAAATTAAAAGTCTAGTGGAAAAATACATTAATGAAAGCAAGGTCTGTTAAGAAAAAAATTCTTTAGTTTTCCCAGAAGTGTTCATGTTACTACCTGATAAAAGAGGCCCTTAAAGAGAACATTCAGGTATTTCTCTGATGCATACCCTATTATATGGTAGTTCACAGTTTGGAACCATGAACATTTAATACCTGATCAGAATGAGTTATTTAAAAACAATTCAACTGGAGCAGAAGTTAACAATTAATTGTTCCCTTATTTTGGAAGGGAAGGAGAACACCCACGCATACCACTCATCTCTCACTGCATAGCAGAATTATTTTTCTCAATCCTTTTTATACTATTGGCCTAAAGCATCTAGTGTATTAGATATAATGTAATAGAAAGTGGAGTAGCGTTGTAAGAACACTCTGACCATTTTATTAAAATACTCTGAAATCTTTTTAAAAATCATGATTAGAGAAATGATTGTGTCAGTTTTGCAAAGGAGGTTCACTTTGGAAATATATCTTTAGTGTTTGATATGTGGGGAACATAGCATTGGTGTTATTGTGGAATAAGAGCAATTTTCTGTTTAACCAAATGTTCAGTAAGAGATTTGTTCAAACCTGCCTGTGGCAATCTGGATTTCAAAGTTTCTCTGCCTTTAACAGAACACAGAAAATAGTACCACTGTTAAAAACAACCTGTGCATATTTTTTCTTTTTCATATTATGCAGAATACTGTGAAACGAAACATCATAAAAGCATGAAAAATGACTCTTAGAGTAGGACTGTATAATGTGTCTATCTTTGCTTTAGAAATTGTTACAAAAAAGTCATCATATTTACACTAGGTTGTCCAAATGATAGAACTCATCAGTGCAGTTGAATTTGAAATATTAAAATATTAAAATATCACTATTTATTTTTTAAGCTATTCAAGTGATTTTGACAGAGTGTTTTGCATTTAGTGCTGTAACTTCCAGTTACTGTTGTTTCAACAGTCTCACATTATTTGTTTATTTTCAGGTTTTAGTGAATCAAGTAATGAATAAGCAGTGCTTTCATTTTCTTTTGCTCCTAATTCTATTGTCATGTGTACAATAACTCATCAATTTGCTTAACTTCAAATCCAATCCAATTACTTAATTAGGAGAAGATCATTTTATTAGTAACACTACATGGTGTTGTTTAGCAAAGACATTACTTGATTGTCACGCAAAACCAGCACTCATTTCCACATACTTTTCCAGCAGGAGTTGTACCCAAAATGATTTCCAAATGGATGTTATTGAGTGATTTAAGGCACAGTTTTGTCAAAACATGGATCAGAAAGCCTTGTGACATGACTTGAAAGGACAATGGATAGTAAAATGTTTGTGGTGCACAAGGACTTCCAAATATTGCTCAGTTCAGCTTCAAAGCATATTTACATCCATCTCCAGTCTACAGTCTTTTCTGCTGCTTACAGTAAAAATTAATTTTTTCCTAACGCTTGAAGAAATCTGTAGCTTTCTTGTTAGATCAGAGTTAGATATTAGATCTAAATTATTAACTTGCTGTTATTTGCATGGCATTTTACCCCCAGTACCTATAAAGGTTTAGTACCTGCAGAAAAAAGTGTTTGTGAAGATTGAGACAACTTTATACAAAATTTCAAACTCCAGAAAAGTGTAGGCTAGTTTCTCAAATGAATTTTAAAAGTAGAATCTTAGAACAAAGTGACTCATATCTACAAAAATTAATCTTAGCAAAAGATGATGAATGCTTCCTCACTCTGAGGTTTTGTTATTTCTTTTTAATGTTCTGTAAGCTGCATCACACAAATTATGCATGTGAATGTCTTGGTGTTTCTGCATTTTCAAAATATACCAAGAGGGCTTACCTATATAGACAGATACTTAGCAGAAATAAAATGTACAAAACGTTTCACATTTTTATTTGGCCTGTATTTTACTCCAAATTATTAAACACATTATGATAAACAGGGAAGAATGAAGGACAGAAGAAACTGAAAGATAACCAATGCAGTCCAGTATTTTTTAGATATGCATTTAAAATACCTGGGTGACAGAAGCACGATTTTTTCATAGACTTGTGAAAGTAGGTGTTTTAACCTGCCCATTCAAGAAAATTGATGGATCTGCTAACTGACTATAAAATATAGTCACTTGAGCTGTGCTGACAGGCAATTTTGTTCTGTGTATGATTTCAATACTTGGGCAATTTCTTTTATTAAAAATTCCCAAATTGTCTCTAAGTTTTTGGAAACTCTGACTGTCCATCAACATTTGAATTAACTGATAAAGGAACCAAGGAAATTAATTATTTCACCAGTAATGATTCAAAGAGCTGTAGACCCATGATGATCATGACTGCTGAAACATGACTGTGAAATAATTTCATATCCCTGTGAAATTCTGCTATATCTGATATCCAGGATTCAACAGGCAGAAATGCTTCAATGGGCTGAATTTAGTGCTATCAAGTTGTATCCCAATGTAAATTATGTTAGAACAAGAAGCAGAAGGTTTATGATCTGCATCTGTAATAGGTAAATATCTCCCCTTTCCCCCTGAACTCTTTCCTGTTTTCAAATAATACAAAATTAATCAAATGAAATGTTGGTGTCAAATATTTAGGCAGATGAGTTAAAAACAATATCTTGAGCTGAATAAAATGGATTAATGTCTTGATCTTGTCTTAAACTCAAGTCTTCAACACAGCATTGCTATGCAATCCCTTCTTTTTATGGTATCATCCTCTAGCATACCTTTAAGAAATGTTGAAATTCTACCTAAATCATGATACTAATAAAATACCAAAGGAAATTTTATTTCTTTGTGCCAGTTCTATAGTTTCAATAACTTTTGTCAAACCCAAGAAGAGTTGTACCCTTATTTTTATCCTTGTTTTTTAGCTATTTTTTTTAAACCGTAATAATCCACTCCATACACATCAGTTTATCTATTCTCATGTGAAGAGAGAATCAACTTTTGATCCACTACAAGTAGTTTCCTTCTGTATCTAAAGTTAAGGTTATTCCTCATGAACTTGGGGGTTTGGAGATTTATACTAATTAACATTAGATGATTAGCAACAAGCTTCTGATCTTTATCTCTCACATTGAGTAAATTACTCTTGTTAGAAACTCTGGGCCCCATTTAAGTGTTATGACTGCATAGCACTTAAACACCTTTTCACATTTAAGGAAGTCAGAATGTCTAAGTCAGTGAACTTAAAATCAAATTAATGTTTTACTGAGTGGGATGATTATTCACCAGCTTCAGTTATGTGCATGCTGAAATGGATATGTGAAATAATGCTAGGCATTTGATACGGACTGTGTAGATGAGTATATTAGTATTAAACAAGTGTATTATATTTTGCTGAGATACCATATTTCTAGATAGGATTTAGCCAAAGAAAATCTGCTTGATTACTGGGTAAATACACTGCAAGACAGATATCGAATCAATATTGATCAAGAGCACATGCACTATTTGGTTGGTTGAAACTGAAAAGTATAATTTTCAGATAAAAGATATGACACCTCAATGATGACACAATTTCCTAGATAAACTCTTAACTTATAGCTGGGAACGGTTTAGTTAAAAGATGGAGTAGTATCTCTTTAACCTTATAGTTTCAAAAAATATACCTAAATTGCAATGCCTTATAGTGTTAATTGAAAAATCTTTAAATATTTAACAGACTTAAAAATGCAGAATTCAACCTTGCCTATATTTTGCAGCTAGTCCATTCTTAACTCTTCTGCATGGGTTACTGACACTGTAAAGCAGGATAGACCCACTGAACAAAACTGGAGAACACTAGAAAAATCAGAGTTGAAGTTTACCTTTGACTGTCAAAGAGTAGATGTGACAAGGTATTAGCATTCTCATACAACACTTCTCTGGCAAACTGTCATGAGAACACGAGGCAGAACAACATCAACCTATTGTTAGGATAATTAAAATAATGAAAATGTGAAATAATACAAATGTAACTGCCATCCATTATAATTCTTATAATGAATTTATAATTTGTCTCATCCTCACTGAGCAGCATAAAATATTCAGGGAGATTAAAAAAGAAAAAGACCAATTCACAGCTATATTTTGTACTGTTTAGCTGTATTGACATGAAATTTTGAAACTCTTTACTATCACAAACTGGCACCATGAAATCACATTTATCAACCTTGTTAGTGCTTAATACTGGTACTATATGATGTGTAAATAAATTAGTGTGCCAGTAAAGAAAATATTTTGCTAAAGTTGCACTAGCCTCAATCATTAGATAGAGTAATAATATAGTAATTAAGGGAATGCTAGAACATTTGAGGATAAAATATTAGTTCAAATTGAAAATATATCCTTGAAAATTTAAATGAAAATATTGTTATTTTTTAAGCATATTTTTAAAAGAATATCCATCTAATGTCCAGGGTATAGCTCTGTGTTTCAGTCTTTGTAAAAATCTTGCATTGACTTCAACATTCTGAATTAATTCCTTCATGATTTTATTATCTGGGTAATAAACTGAACTATACATCTAGATAACAAAACCACAGAAATAGCAGAAATTGAGGTTGAAAGAATTTTCAGGAGTTTCTACTCCCTCCTCCTTTACAAAGGTTGGGTCAGCTATATCTGTGTCATTTTCAAGCACTTTTACAACCTGCTCTTAGGAACTGGAGTTGTCACAGTCTCTCAACCAACCACTGTAGTACTTCACAGTCCTCACTATTACACACACTAACACTGACCTTCCTTTCCATTATTTAAAGTCTCTTGTCTGATCTGCAGTGAGTTTTGAGAAGGGAATAAACTCCTTAGAAGATATGTTTTACATATATAAACACGGCTACTGTCTTTTCCTTCCCTTAATCTAAACATACTTAAACCTTTCATCTTCAGTTTGATGTCTGATTTTCCAGACCTTTGAAAAGCCTCCTGCTCTCCTTGGTATTCTTTTTAGTTGAATCACTCCTTTTAACTTGCATTGTCCCAAATTTGAGATACTAAGGTTTTATCAGCTCTGATCACAGTAAAATAATTGTTTTATAGTCAACATTCCTATTTATAGACCCAAGGATGGTGTTTGCTGATGAATGCCATAACCTATTACCTGAGAGACTCCTCTGAGTATAGTTAGCTGTTTTGAAGAACCCTGTGTGACGGTGCAACAAAGTCGCACTTGATGTCTCAAACATCCAGTGGGGAACTTTGACAGAGGAGACAGTTCTCTGTGGAAATGCTGGGGTCATGCAGGTAAGACAGGGAGATTCAGCAAGGACGGGGGTGTCCTGCAGAGGTAGGATAGCACCTCTCTGAGGATGGACTTCCCTACCTTGGGTCACTCCGTGAAGAGCCAATGGGGAGGCCATTTTCACAACGCATGTGCTAAGAAGAGTGATCAGACAGTGGTTGTACCTACAGGGAGGGGAGAGTATCTGCCCAACGACCCCCAAGACCACCGGCCCATTTCCAGAAGAATCTGAAAGTACAAGCTATCATGCACCAGAGCCGGGAAGGTTGTGGAAGCATGAGCTGCGCATGATACCTAGCCTAATGAATCCAAGTCCCCGCTTGGAGGAGGGGCAAGGAAGAATTATAAACGGACACGAATCGAAGACCCAGGCAGCGCCCCTCTGGAACTGGACCTGTGGGCTCTCTGGACCAATGCTGGAACAAGGACTGGTGAAATCTTTCTCTCTCCTTTCCTTTCTCTTACTCTCTTTTCCCCTTTCTTCTCTCCCATTCTCTGTTTTCTACATATAGGGCTGGTTGGGACATGTTATAGGGCTTGTTGGGACATGTTGTATGATTTAAAGCTTGTTAGTATATGTTACATGCTGTATGGTTTGTCGGTGCAGTTGTCAGTATGTGTTGTAAGCTCTGTCTCAGTCACTGTTTTCACTGGAGTTGTGGATTTTGCTTGTCATTTAAGTTTTGCCTAGCTGTTATACTATTCATTGTGCCACTGCTGGGTTTCAAGTAAACTTCTTATTTGGCAAAACCTTTCAGGTGATTGTTGTCACTTCTCATACTGTGCAGAGAATTAAAAACAACCTCACCCTAGCCCACAGAGTGGGATGGGACACCATGTCTTATGTGGCTACTATCAATACTATTAATGATGACAAGAGGAAGCATGTTCAGATTTCAATTTTCATTTTGCTTGCAATAAAGTTTTTAGTGGAAATGTACATCCAAACCAATATTCATTTCTTTTCAAAGAATTTAATAGGGGATGTTAAAGTTCCTTTAGCCTTTTAAAGCATTAAATCTATTTAGGTTAGGTATTCTAACAAGACAGAATTTTCTTTTAATTTCAAAGGATATGTACAATATAGCAAACAAATATAGTCATACAGAAGATAAATTATATCAAATTCTGTGGAATATTATTGCTTTATTCATATTGTGCCTTTTCAAAGTTGTTGTGCTGAAAGAAAAGAATTTTTATTTCATGTTTTATGGAAGTTTTCCTCTTTTGAAAAGTGGGTATCTGAAGTGCTAAGACTTGGACAACAGGCCCAAGCCAGAGCTGACCTATAGATGAATCCTGTATATTTTATAACTGATAACTATTGTGCTAGTAGGTATTGTACTAAGTTATAACAACCCACTTACGCTGATGTAAAAAGTGCTAAAGCATTGAAATACTGAAGCCTGAACAACAGGCCCCAAGCTGAACCTGCTAACTTAGTATGTAATCATTAACAAGATATGTAAGCTCAGTAGTGAAAGATGCAACTTAGATAGAATATAATCAGTAGTGAGGACGAAATACTGAGAGAATGTATCCAACTTCCCTTGTTTAGCCTTGTTCAAGGCTGAGAACCCAAGTATTTGGCCTTGTTAGAAACTCCCTTGGTTTCCCCCCCTGAGCCCTGGCCAAGCTTTGGGTGGAATCCAACAGGAGAATGAAAACAGAAATTTTCCGCTCAAAACAAAGGTGCCAGTTATTCTGGCTTGTCAATCTCTGGTATATAAGGCTGGACCCGTTTGCAGTGACTTTGGATGCCTCACCTATGGGTGGACGCACCGTGTAGGATTTCCCACTTTCCGGGACAGGCTCTCCAAATCCTCGCTGTAACCGGGGCTCCCCAGTGACTGCGGATCTGGATGATGATGATAATATATGCAAGTGGTGATGTATTTCTCTTAATTACTATTCTCTCTCTCCCGTGTAGTAATGATTCGATGCATTACCCTGTATTTTCCTGTTTGTTGCTTTAAGTGCACTATTCTGCTTCTTCTTACTGCATGTTCTCTGTATTATGCTGTTACATTATTTGGTTATCACCAGTAAAATACGCCTACTCTTTTCACTCTGGTGTCCGAGTTTAATTGGTATCCTTAATCAACAAAACATTGTATTTGCTAAAACCTATGTTATCTAGTATTATTTGTAGCTATTTTAATCCAGACTAGAAATGATGCTCTCTGTGCTAACCTCTACTTCTGAATCAAAAGTCCAAAGAATTAACACCAACATTTGAAAGTGCCCCCCTTGTAAATGCTATAAAATGCATAACACAATGAAGAAACACTGTCTTCATAAGATAGAGATGTACTCAAATTAATTCAAACACTGTTTATTAAAATAAATAGCTAAAATGAAAAGAAAGAAAAAGAGAAAAAAAAGCTCCTGGAGACAATATATTAAGTTTCTCTTCATAGTGGGCAAGAAGTGAAATCTTAGAAAAGTTTAAAGTAGAGGCACTGACTTGGACCAATAGGTTACAGGAACCATTTTACTACAAAAGTCCCAGAGCTCATTAAGCTAAAGTAGCTGCTATTATGTAAAATAAAACCACTGCCATTTACATTCAAGGGAAGGGGATTACAGAATGACTCAGTTGTCTCTCCATGCCAAACTCATCTTTTTCAGTTCTTTGTTTACAAACTTACTGACTCAGGGAAACATAGCATAGAAGATCTCAGTTTTTAAATTAATGCATGTGTACAGGAAAAGTCACCCCAAGTATCTACTTTTACACTTGGTGCTGTTAGCAGTGTCACAATCAGGCTTTTCAGAGCGGTGAAAGAGCACTGTGCAGAAGAGGCGGTAGCCAGCTCCTTGGGGACTGCAGCTGATTGTCACCTGACTAATTGAAATTCCTCTGCAATGCTGGCTGCTGTTAGACTGCTGTGGAGCTGGCCATCCTCTGCTCTCATTGGCCTAGCAAATACCGTGTCTGTCAATCCTAACCCAAGAGAAGGAAGTTCCTGTAAGCCACATCCCAACAGCACTTGGAGGGCTCAGTGTACTGAAGACACGGCAGATATCAATCAGTCCATCAGACTCAGCAGCGATGCCTGTTGCATGTATTACTGGCTGTCTGCCCTGGGGGTCAGGGGTTCACTGCCAGCTGCAAATAGTTTATCTTGCATATATAAAGATA
Organism: Strix uralensis; assembly: GCF_047716275.1. Lineage (NCBI taxonomy): Eukaryota > Metazoa > Chordata > Aves > Strigiformes > Strigidae > Strix > Strix uralensis. Next base: position 24,026,290 of record NC_133976.1, read on the forward strand.
TAAATATATTTATATATGTAAGGTGCACATAAAACATTAGGAGTGTTTTACAGAAACAAGTTGCACATTTTTTTTGTAAATGTCACACAAGCTGGCACAGGTGAGGAGTCCACCCTAGAAAGTAAAGTGAACATTTGAAAAGGGGTTTCAAAATGATTCATCAACACCACAGTCTAAGAGTTTGTCTTTTGTTTGTTTTGATTTTATTCCTTTTCCTTTTTTAATGACTGCATGCCCTCGTTTGTTGAGTTATAAGAGAAGACATATTTTGTCTATTTTATCCTATGTTCACTTCAAGATGTTAACTGAGCCATCAATTAGCATTTATCTCAGCACTTCCTAAGCATTAACTCTTCATATTAGTCATAGAAAATAGACAAGATTTCCTCTTTTAAGAGCTGACATCAAGAATTGTGGTGGTTTAGTCCCTGCCGGGGTCTGAGACCACACAGCTGCTGCCCCTCCCCCACAAAGGGAGTGAAATACAAAGCCCCGGGCTGAGATAAGGAGAGGTTTAATACAACAGTGCAACAGCAACACAACAAACAACAACAATAACAATAAGAATAATAGTAATAACAATGAACAGAGCAAAATATCTACCAATACAGCAGTGAGAAACGCGATGGCATAACACACGTGTTAACCGACCGTCTTGCTTCGGGCACCAGGATGTGAATAACCCGACTAGAGCTCCCCGCCCCCGCTGGGGAAACTTAACCCTATCCTGGCTAAACCAGGACAAGAATATTCTTGGAAATTGCATTCTATTTGACCATCAATATTTCATGGATATTAGTATTGAAATTTTTGCTTTACAAAAATTGCATACTAATTTCAAGCGTCTATAAACTATTGACAATGATGTCAAACTATTTTCAATAATAAATCTATAAATTCAGCTAGTGATAATAAAAGTTGCAAACCCGGTTATTGCAATGCAAAATCTACAAATGTCATTAAAAATATAAGTACTTTGAATAGCAGGTTTAGTGTCAAAAATGGTTTTATTTATTTGAAATAACAGTAATACTGAATAAATTCATGGGAAACTAAAGATACAGAATTTGGACTTACATAACTCAATATCACTGAATAATCTAGAACATGCATCCAAACTTCAGACACCAGGAGACCAAATTCAACATCTTCTTCTGCCAGGAGAAAGGTGGAAGCTCTGTCCTTCATGGGAATGCCCTAACAACCAGATCTGGGGCTAAAGAGAGAGAATATACATAACACACCATTTGAGCAAACTCATTTAAGGATTCATATGACCACAGAGAAGAAGTAGACAAAGAATTACTTTCTATTATATGCTTAGGACATTATTTTAGATCCTATGAAATCTATAGTTTGATCCCAGATACAGGGAGTGATATATACTTTAGGAAACGGTCACTCAGTATAGTATCACTGGATATAGTATTCAAATGCACATATTTGAAATTGGGACAAAACTCTGATCTTCACTTTCACAAATGAATATAGTCTAGAAACCTTCTTCCCATCCTTACTTTCCCTCTCTCTTTCCATATATTTTTCTAGGGGTTTTTTGTGTGTTTTTTGTTTTTGTTTTTTTTTTTTTTTCTTTTTCCCCAGATATTAACTTAATCTGATCCTAAGGAGTTTCAGTGACAGAGACTATAACTTTGCCAGGCAGTCTGTTTAATGGTTATCATCCTTATTATTAGCAAGACTTTAACTGTCTTGCTGCAGTTTAAGATGTTTCTTATTTTCCATCTGCCATGAGAGATTATTCTCTTACTTTCTGAAAGCCTTTTATGTTCCTGAGGACTGAGCACCTTCAGGACTGGAAATCATCTCTCTGTGTATGTGTAATGCAACTTTTCTTTCTTTCTTTCTTTCTTTCTTTCTTTCTTTCTTTCTTTCTTTCTTTCTTTCTTTCTTTCTTTCTTTCTTTCTTTCTTTCTTTCTTTTCTTTCTTTCTTTCTTTCTTTCTTTCTTTCTTTCTTCTTTCTTTCTTTCTTTCTTTCTTTCTTTCTTTCTTTCTTTCTTTCTTTCTTTCTTTCTTTCCTTCCTTCCTTCCCTTCCTTCCTTCCTTCCTTCTTCCTTCCTTCCTTCCTTCCTTCCTTCCTTCCTTCCTTCCTTCTTCCTTCCTTCCTTCCTTCTTCCCTTCTTCTTCCCTTCTTTCTTCTTCCCTTCTTCCTCTTCCCTTCCTCCTCCCTCCCTCCTTCCTTCCTTCCTTCCTTCCTTCCTTCCTTCCTTCCTTCCTTCCTTCCTTCCTTCCTTCCTTCCTTCCTTCCTTCCTTCCTTCCTTCCTTCCTTCCTTCCTTCCTTCCTTCCTTCCTTCCTTCCTTCCTTCCTTCCTTCCCTCTCTCTTTCTCTTTTTCTTTTATTCTTTTTTTTTTTCCAGATGGATTCCTGTTCTTATACATCTATGTGATGCTTATTTTATTTCTTGACCGCATGCTACTGTTGACTCATGATCTACATTATTTTCTGAAGAACTGCTACCAAGCCAGTTATTTCCTATCCTGTATTTATGCAGCTGACACTTCCTGAGGACATCTGTGAGCTGTGAACCCTGCTCTAGGGACCACCTGCCAGTAAATTATGTGTTGTAATGTTCAGAATATCAATGCCAAAGTCCTTTTTGGAACTCTAAGTGGATTGTAGCATTTTTTTAAACATCTCCATATCAACATTGAATTGAATTTTAGTGACAGTATCATTCTAGACCTGATATTTTGCTGTTTAACATGATTTACAAAAGTATGAGAAAGTGAGGCAAAGTGAGATGAATGTCTTTCCTGGAGATATATTGCAGGTCCAGAAAATTAATCATGTTTCAAGTCTTTATCTAATAGCCGTTTCCATCCTACGGCAAAAAGCCCCGGTGATTTTACAGGTGCAGATGGGGAGGACTAATGCAACACCAGTCTCCTGTCACTAGTAGGGGCTGATGCACTCTTCTGAATTGTGTAACATGACTCGGTGGCTAAAAAGCTCCAGAACCGCAACTAAAATGAGGCTTTGTCAAGTCCTGATGTTTTTCCTATTTTATTTACCATAAAATCATTTTAGTTCTCTGATGGAATACTAAGTGGTCCAGAATTTTGGACAGGGTATCTGCTCAGTCTGTCTCTGTATATGCAGTGAGACAGAACAGCATTTCCTGGCTTATGATCACAGATGCAAAACTGGATTATTACCATGTCCTGACTCCATGATAACAGTCAATTCTTCTGCAAGGGAAAACCATGAGCAGGAAGAGGCTGATGGGACTTCAATGTATTCCAGGGGTTGTGCTGCTCTACATACCTTCTTCACAGTCTGAACACACCCTCAGCAAACAATCCAGTCTTTTTATTTCTATCATTGCTTCAACTTATGCTACAGATCAGTGTATTCTACACTCTTCTACTCATTCAAAATCCCAGAAATCCTTTCCCTCTTCATGATTTAATTTGCTCAAGCCTCAATCTTATGCCCAGAAGTACTTGTGACAAAATTGACATCACAACAGGTAATGGTGGAATATAAGACTAACACTGGCAAAAGAAAATCGTAATAACAATTTCACACACACACACACACACACACACACACACACACACACACACACACACGTACAACCTATCCATCTATCAAGATAGATACAATATAGATTGTAACATAGTGCCCTAAGTGTGTGAGGAGAAGATAACAACAGAAGCTTTGAGAATACAGGCACAGATGATACTGGGGACTCTGGAGATAATAGCTGCAAATCAGAAACAGTCAATCACTGATCACAAAAGGAATGTAACCATGAAAGCTGGACAGAGATGTTTTTTGATGTAACAAAGCGAACAAAAACTGCACATGCAACATATGTAAATCATCACACGTATGCTGCCAAAACAAAAGTAATAGCAAGGAAGTTAAATGACAGTCACAGTCTCCACAAGAAGAGGGAGGAAATGAAAAAAGAGAGGTAATACTCTAGTATTGCCCCTGGTTTAAGGATGCTATGCCTGATCAATGCCACTACTTATCTGTGACAATTCTTCTGTTTCCTTTGGTAGACAAAGAGCATTGCTTTTACATTTGCATTCCTTATATTTTGCTACAGTAGTTATATGTAGTATGATCTTTTACAGTACAACCCAGTGAAGTAAACAAGACTATTTAAAAGATCTGTGTGTGTTTTCTGCTCCAGTTTTCCCACATGACAAGGTGATTGATGTCATAGGACTGAACCAGAATATGTTTGGGTGCTGTCCTATTGATAGCTAGGTAGAGCAATAGATAAATCAATAGTTAGATTGATAATCCTTTATATTTTTATATTTATTTACTGAAATGGAATCCTATTCTCTGTAACTGATGAACAAGTCTTCTTCAATTTAATAGAGCTAGAGGAGTTTATTAAATGCTGTAGACAAGGAGAGAAAATTTAAAACATATTGTAAAGATATAATCAGCATATATCAATAAGAAAAGATTATAAACATTACTTAATCAATATTGAAAAAACTCCTCAGTACATATCTTTTTTTAAGGCTGTAAACAAAATTTTTTGGAAAATGCAAATCACTAACACACTGGAAGTTCTACTAAAGACAATTTCAAGGATTAATAAATTCCTAGGAATAAGAAATTGCTTTTGCTGCATGGATATTAATTTGATGTATATCATTTTCATATCCAAAAAAATTCAGTAGAAGATGATAATAAAACCTGAAACCACTAACTTGGTGGAACACATTCTTTGTGAAATACAGCTCTTTTTGCTTGTTAAATACTTGTGAAAGATTTTGCTACTGTAGAATATGTTCATTATGCTCTCAGTGAGAAATCTGACATGTAATACTTCTCTCAGCTGCCTTCTCAGGAAAACACTGAAATAGAATCATAGAATCATTTAGGTTGAAAAATCATCAGGTCCAACTGTTAACCTAATGCCATCAAGTTCACCACTAAACCATGTCTTAAATACATAAGAAAATATTTTGATAAATTTGGTATTCTTATTTTTGTGAGATGGGCAGGTATTATTTGATAATGACATAGAATTTCTAATATAAATACTTTATTCTATCATAAGCAATCTGCATACATACATATGCATGCATACATATATGTTTATGTAAAATAGTGGACATACGCAAGGTATAGGAGTCTGGGCCGCGCTGGGAGAAAGTTAGTGCAGACAGAAGAATGCAAGGACGAAGACAAGGCCAGCAAAATAAGGCTGGCAAAAACACACAAGATAGCAGATAAGTGAGAAACACCTGTGGTCAGCAAAAGCACACAAGTCTGAGCAAAACAGGGTATGAGATAAGGGAGTTTTGGCAAGTTTTGGGCTTTACGTGCTAATTGCAATTAACCAATGCAAATGCTTGTAGAGGCGCGTGAACAGCGCGTGTGGATGACCTGTAGCCTATTAGAAGATAGATGAGTGCGTGTACGGAACTTAGTAGAGTATAAATGTAACCAGAAAAGGAATAGAAAAAAAACTAGAACAATAACTATAATAAAAGATGGACGACCTGATCATCACATTGGTGTTGCGTCGTTTCTGTTCCCGCACGGAGAAATAAGGACCCCGGCTAATGGTGACTCCGACACGCAAGGTACTGATCAACAATAATGAGAGACTTTGGTTCCTTATCTCCTTTCTTTCCTACAGTACTGCATTTCTTAGAAAACCACCAATTAAGTGGAAAATGCTACTATTTCATACTAGCACTGAGCATACATTCTTGCAAGGGAATGAAACATAAATAAAAGTGTTATTGAAATGTATTTCAATATATTGCAGAAGACAACAATGCAAACAAGTATATTAAGGTTTTGGGTAACAGAGTGTTCATAGTTACCTGAAGGAACACTTTCACTGTAGGATGGAAAAGACATTGATACTAGCACAAGGTATATCTTCCAGTATTCACAGGGCATCAATGATGAAGCAGCAGCAGAACTGATTTGTTCATTCCCAAATTATGAGAGAGAAATCTCGTATATGAGAAATTGGTAACAGACCATCACTTTTTGAACTGTGAAACATCCAAATGAAGTCACTAACCTTTGAACCAATCCTAATCAGGATGGGGAGTGAGCAGAACCCATGCTTCAGTAAATGGGTAATCTGATGCTTATAAGTCCTTCATTTGATTATTTGAGAGGATTTGAACTCCAGTAAACACATCCTTAGTTATGCCAGTGTTTCTGAAGAACTTGATGATCAAAGGCTCTTTTTGTTGCCAAACACCACTTTGATTGCCAAATTAGCCTGAAAGTTCCAGCCTAAATAAGAGGTGATTTTTTCAGCTGAGGAAGATCACTCATTAGAAATACACTGCTTCCATCCCAAACCTGTTGTCTGGACTGTGGGCTGTGTGACCACTTCTAACAGACATGTGTCCATCACCCCACTGAGTTTTATAGTTTCTGCATGGTTTGCCCTGTAATTACTAGCTCCCACACATCATATTCTCATATCTATGTGGCTAAACCAAGAAGAACTTAAAATTATTTATATTTAGATTGTGTTATTTCACTCACTTGTAATTCCTACATGAAGTAGATGAAACACTGAAATAGTAATGTACCTGTTTGAGCCATCTTCTCTCTATAAATCTACTATGTTTTAATTTTTAGAATCAGGTTAGATCTTGAGGGCTCCTATTAGCAAATACCTAGATGAGAGCTACTGAAACATTGTTACCTTAACATGTTTTCATTTTTTATAACATTATTTATAAAAATTGATATGTTCGGATTTATCCAAGGCTTTGGCAGAGCTTAGGAAGCAAGAGGAGTATGTATGATACTATAATATGCTCTGTCAGCCTGAGGATCCTGAGTTGTTTTCTGTTCAGAGAAACATACCTTGACCTTTAGCAAGAGCTAAACTAAAACTGATAAAAACTCAGGGGTACAAATTGGTTTGCAACACAAATATTACATTATGCAAGCCTGCCTATTCCAGTGACTGAATTATGCTGTCAGAAAGAAAATCTCTACAACCTCTCTATGTCTCACAGTCTTCTCTTCACTTAAAGTTGCCTTGACCATCATAATAATGGTATCAGAGAAATTCAGATCAAATGGAGGTGACTACTGATAGTCTCATTAAACTTTCACAATAAAATAAAATTGAATTACATACAATTTTAGTGCTAATTGGAAAGAATATGACAAAACAACAGAGCTAGTTTTGGACTGAACCATCAGAACAGCTGCTGGCAATAGCATGTTTAAGTTACATTAAATAACAGTACAACTCTTTCAAAGGGAGGGAAGAAAGGGCCCCATGTCTTATCTACTGCTTTTAGTTTAACAAACTGTAACTGTCTTTTTTATTCTTTTTAATAAAATCAAAATATGTTTTTGAAATAGTTTGATAAGTGAAATTTCAGTTTTTTATTGAAATTGGGAAGACTGATTCACTTTTACTGAAGACTAACTTACAATCCAAACTGTATTTCCTGTCTGGACCACATGTCTCACTTCGGAAACCAAATCACATTAAAGGACATCACTGACCTTCTTCCCACTCTCACACTAGTCTTGGCTTGAATCCACAATTCATTCTGGAAAAAGTCCAGATGTCAAAGCAGAAAGAAGAGGTCCAAGTATAAAAGAGAATCAATTCATACAAATCTAGACCAATTTAGGCATCTTTTCTGCTGGCAACACAGAAATCTCTTGGTTTTGTCATGCCATTGTTTAGGCTTCTGTTAATTTCCTTAAGAATCTATCCCAAGTTTGGGAAAGCCGCAGAAGAGGAGACATGTTGACAACAGACACTTCCAGCACTTTTGGTATCACGTTTTCACTGACCCAAAGAAGTAAATGCTGCCTGCAGTACCCGTGCTCTATGCTCATCACCAGTTTCACCCTGTCATTCCAGCTTCACAGAGCGAAGATACTGAATTATGGTTAAAGTAAGCTCCAGGTCTGTCATTTACCTGCAGTCATCTGTACCACTCTTCAGTCCCCTCCTTTTGTCATTCTCTCCTGCTTTTTTCTCTAACACTCTTTTCCAAAAAGAAACAAATAAAATTTTCATTTCCTAATGCTCTTCTTAAAGGCACTAAGAAAGTTAGAGGCACATGTGATGACTCTTATTAATTTCAATGTGTATCAGAAATTAATCCGATAGAATCAATAATGTAAATGCAGTTTAAATGAACCAGGATCAGAGTTTGTGAACAGGAAGCATTTCCTGTGTGAGAAAAGATCAGTTTATGAGTGCAATCTTCTAAACTGGCTACAAGCTACCCGTAAGTTTATGACCCAATACACTTAGATTCACTGTTGCCCATTCCCAGTTACACACATAGAGTTCCTTTATAAACAGATTATAACTATAGTGCTGTTTTTATGATATTATCACCAAAAAGCAGGGTGGATTTTATAGTCTTCCATTCACAAGTATATTACCTCAAAAGTTCCTGTATCTGTGTCAAAGAGAAAGATGCTTTGCATATTTCTTTCAGAATCCAAATTTTGGCTTAGATACCCAAAGGCAGAAAGGCAGATAAGACTTAACGTCTGTCAGGAACTACCATTTATATGGCTGAAACTAGTTAAAACTGCAGGTGCTACCATCCGTTGACTCCCAGGTTTTCCTTCTTCACTGTTATAATGTGTCCAGCTTTGCAGTTATTTTAGTACCTCTGAAAAAACAAAAAGATTATTAATATACAATTTCTATGTTTCCCTATATCACTGTAGGGCTGGCAACTTAAGGATAACAATTTTCTTTTTATTTTCACATTTTCCATCTTGCTTCCATTTATCCCTATGAGAATATATCTATTCAATCTGATTTTGCTATGTTCTTTTGCTTTTGAATCAATGGTTTATTTTTCCCTCCAAGATGACCAATTTTGTCAAGCATCCTTGTCCCTGAGAAATAATTTGTTCTATTTCAGTTCTGCCTGTTCCCTCAACTCTTTTCTGTCCCATCTTGCTTGCTTTGCTTCTATTTTTCCTCAATATTTTTTTTTCTTCTGCATCATTCAGCAGCATGTCACCCCTGGTTAATTAGTACTATCAGTACACTGCTTTTATTCACTATCTGTTTCCCATAGGGTGGCAGCAACATAGCGATAGCATTATCCCACCCAATTTTTTTCTGTTCCTTGTAATATCACATGGAATGGCTGTTGCATAAGATCTCTGTTCAGGTAGTGTTAATCATACTTTGCAGGTTTCATCTGTTGGAGAAGAAACTCTGTCAGTTTTTCATGAGATGAAAAGTATTTTGGCTGAGTCCTGAGACTGTAAGGACCTAGTTCTGTCAGGAACTTGCTTGCTTTCAGATGATAAATTCCCATTGATTCTAGCGGGACTTGAGATCAGAGTCCTTGATGCTAATGTATTCAGCTCTCTGTGTAGCGCCACAGTTCATACTCACACCACACACTTTCAAAGCAGTCACCCAATGAGCTAAATCCATCAAGTCCAAACAAAGAACAAAAAAGTGCATTGTACATCAGCAGGAGTGTGTAACAATGTCTGTATATACAAGTGAGTACAATAGGAGACAGCAGTAACAGATGAAAGACAACTAATCTGTGGTGCTATAATACTGGCAAGATCAAAATCTACTTACTCTAATCAGGTTTCTTTAATTTCAATCCTGATTTTCAGACCTTCAAAGGCATGATTGTCTATAAATATATCAATAAAATGGACAGTATAATGCTATGCTGTAAAGAGTCAACGTAATATGATTTCCCAAGTCTATTTTGTCTGTTAAAATCTAAAAAGAAGACATTTCGTGCCTCAGAAGATTTCAGATGCAAGTGAAAACTATAGACTAGGATCCTAATTTTGATAGAGATACCAACTCACAGCCAACAGGAGTTAGAGATCTCATATTACTATCATGTAGTAATTTTTTTCCCTTCAATTTTCATTATTTAGCAACACAGGAGGCTTGGGGAGAATGATACAATGTGAGAAAACTGGGGGATGAGACGAGAATGCAAGTTTCTTTGGAGTACAAGGGATTTACTGGCTATATAAAGACTAGGAACTAGAGTATATACACTACATAGCAACTTTAGTGGAACAATAGAGGAAAAAGTACAAGCTGCACAATCAAAAAATTTGTAAGGAAGCACCAAAAGGCTGATCTTTATTCATAGAGCTAGAAAGTTTTGACTGTTACCATTTGTAAGTAGTAAGTTGTTTTCTTTTTAAGGAAGAAGTATGGATTCCTTTAATAGAATCATAGAGTATTTTAGGTTACAGAGATGCCTGGAGGTCTTCTAGTCTGACCCTCCACTCATAAGAAGTCCAGTTAGATCAGGTTTCTCAGGGACCTGTACAGCTGAGTTTTTAATATCTTTAAGGATTGAGATGCCACAACATCTTCGGGCAACCTGTTCTAGTGTTTGACCATCCTTATGTGAAAAAAAATAATTAATTTCCTTTTATACCAAATCAGAATTTCTTTGCTCCAACTTGCATCCATTGCCTCTCTTCCTATCCTTGTGTACCTTGGAGCAAAGAATCTGGCCCTGTCTTCTCTTTACCCTCTCATTGGTTTTCTTGTTTTCTTGAGGTTGAATAAACCCAGTTCTCTCAGCCTTTCCTTTCAAGTCATGAACCTTCAATCATGTTATTGGTCTTCCACTGGACTTGTTCCCATCTGTCAATGTCTTTCTTGTGTGGGAGAGTGTGGGGATTCCAAAGGATTTCCTGTGAGGAAATCGGCATGTGAGCAATCCTGCACATGAGCAAGACTGGCAAAGCCTCAGCTTCGGCGAGGATGTGATGAGGAGATGACTCTGGAAGAATGAGGAAGAACCCAGGAAGTTAAACAACTCCAGGGTGTTGGTCTGGGCAGAGAAGAAGTTTGTACAATGTCGATGTGGCAGTTCTCAGCCAATCAGAAGAGAGCTTAAGGAGCATGTGCAAAGCTAACTGTCCAATCAGAAAGAATTGTACTGTGTGATTGTACCTTGTGATTTTCACCTGCATTATAAAAGGCTTGTCCACCATAATAAAGTAGGCATTGCTTAATCACTGTGTGATCATGTGCATGGCTCCCGCAGGAGAGACCAAAACTGGACACGATACACGATACACAGAGGGGAAGGTGCATGTCCCTTGAGCTGCTGGCAACACTGTTGGCCTTCTTTGCTATAAATGTTCAAGTCATTCAATGTGTTGTATATCAGCTCCTTTTCCCTGGCACTGCTTTCTATCCATTCTGTACTATTCATGTGGTTATTCCAACCCAGATGCAAGACTTTGTATTTGCCTCTGTTGAACTTCATGAGTTTTCTGTCAACCCATTTCTCCAGCTTGGTGAAGCCATACTGAACCTCCAGTATAGTGGTCACTCCACCCAGTCATGTTTGCAGTCTCACTCAGAGTACTCAGAGTCTCACTCAGAGTCCATCCCACCATCCAAGTCATTAATGGAGATACCTTATTACACAGGATAAAATATAACAAACAGTGGTTTGCCGCAGATAAAATGATTTAAAAATGAGCTGTGGAAAACAACATTTTCATTGCCATTTAGCCAATAGGTTATTTTTACCCATGTGAGTATTCCAGTGATAATAGTATATACAAGATCAAGTAGAGAAACCCAGATAACTGAAAACTTATAATCCATTTGCATGATTAGGAAACAAATGAAGAAAAATGGAAAGACAGAAGGGCTTTAATAAAAACCAGCAGTTTCTCTGTGTAGTAAATAATTCTCAAGCAGTTGTGTTTTTTACTTGTCAATTTGTTTATACTGAAAAGTTGTTGGAGTGTTCAGTCAGCACTGTTCTGATGTGATATGAAAGATAAAAATCAGTCAGTATTATTACTGTGAAATCTCTGATTCAATTTAGGTTAAATTTTTGTGCTAGGCCTTAACAAAATGTATCATAACTGTAGAGAGAAAGACTGAAAAAGTTCCAGGTGACTTTCAGCCTTACACATATGATCAATGAAATACAACATACTATTTAGACTGTGTCAACATCCATCATCTTAATCTGCCTATATCAGCTTCCAAAGAACACCTTACTCAGGAGCAGAAATGTTTTTGTGACAGGTCATCAACTGGTGTTTTATCCAGTGCTCCCAAGATTTTGTTTGCCTTCTTTCCAGCCTGTTGTGTACGAAGCTCTACAAGATACAGAAATGTCATTCATGTTAGATATCAGATAATTCTGCTTTTTTTTTTCTCTCATACAAATGTCATTACTTCTATCCAGTTAAATCAAAGAAGAGTTTGGTCTCTTTGTGAACCAATTGCTTCAACACAAAACAAGGAAAGAAATAATGTCCTAGTGCATCTCATTCTTGCTAAAAGACACGATTCTACTGAAAGGAAACTTACATGTTATATATCTAAGGTTAAATGAAATGCATAAGAAAAATCATGAACTATTAACATATCAGAATATCTTCCTTCTGCAACATGTTTCTGCTACTAGGCAGGTTCTGTGACCAGGAACTGTAGTTAGAGATTCAGAGGATTGCAGAACACTGAATTTTCCCAATGCTTACTGGGACATGGGATTAGAGAGTCATATTTCCTAACATGTATATTCTGATAAGCCTTGAATAGTGATTATTTTATGATTTTTCCAATGATGTAACTATAAATTTTTATTAGCTGTGTTTTTCTACAGTATAGAGCATTTACCCAAGTAATTATAAAATATGTTTATACTGCCTGAATGATGCATTAATATTTATTTATTAATATAAAATAAACAATAACTTTCTTTTATATTATAATATATCCCTGAGAAGAACACAATTTTCTAAAAGGTATTATAAGAAAATGGTAAATTAAAAAAATTTTAACAGCTTCAGCTTCATATATGTGTGTGTATATAAATATATGTATTGAGTAAGACCGAAGGAAAGAAAGAGAAAGTAAAAATAATTGTTTATTATTTTAATTTAGGTAGGTTTTACTTGAATCAGAATATTTTGCTCTGTGGACATAATCCTAAATATACAGTTTAAAGCAAATACCCCCAATTCAGCAAAGGAACAAAAATGATTAAAGTATACTTTTTAAATCTTTGTGTTATAGGAGCTCTAATTCAGTCCACTAGTCTTCTGATTCAGCAACAAAAAAGATACAAATAAGATAGCAAAAACCGTGTCACATAGCTCTATCTGTGTTATGGGAAATATAACGAATGTGGAGAATTCTTCTTTTGAACTACGCCTGACTCTTCTGAATTCTGTTGTTTTGTTATAGGTAAACTGTAATTGCAACCTTTTTTTTAGTCCTTTTATAGATGTTTATAAAAGTTGAGTGAGACAAATTTCTTTATTTCCCTAGAAATTCCTTTTTTTTCCTAAGAAAATCCGTTATTAAAATTACTGAATTTTAATAATATAAAGAAAAAACATGTTTGTAACCTCACACTGTGAAGAATATCCAGAGGTTGGTGATGTGGTCCCTGAGTTTACCCATGTTCTGGTCCTGCATATAAACACAAATGACACTATCTATGTCCTCTGTATCTTAATATCAAGATCTTCAAAAGGATACTTTTCCACGGAAAATTCAAGATGACTGGAAATAATATGATAAATAGATACATTAACCCATGCAAAATATACTGGTGCATTTTGTGTAGCTATCAATCACTTCTGTGACTGTTCTTCAGGTGCTAGTGTTCAGGTAAAATTCCCTCATTTTGTCTAAGAGTAACAGCATTTTAAATACCTATTTATAAGTTATCACTGGTTGTTTTTTACCCAGTCTTGTAAGCGGCTTTTGTGAATAAGCTGGTGTGACACTGAGTGACTCAGACTTCAACTAAACTAAAAGTAACTGAGCCCTTAATTAAAAATAAATAAATAAATAAATAAATGGAAGCTCTGAAAAAGAAACAGGAGAAAAGAAAGAAATAAAGCAAAAATGAAACAACAAAACCCCAAACCAAAACCAAGAGGAAAACCAAGAGGACTCTTCTACTGTAAATACATGTACCTTATTAGTTTCATATTTCCTTATCACAGGTATAAATGACTTTTTAATAAATAACTTAAGGACAGAACATTTATAAGTCAGAAGCAATTTTGGAGTAAAATCTTCCAATAATAGGGACACTTAGGAGATCATTAAAAAAAAAGCTTTTCGTAATGCCAGTTGGAAAAATTGAGCAGTCTTTCAAAAACATTATTTAAACTTTTCATTGGATATAATTTCTCTACAAAAATTTGCAGGAAATAGATTTTTTTGAAAACTTAAGAAATGATAAAGTAATAATATTCTAACAGTAATAGTCTAACAGTATATCTAATAGGATGTCTAAAGTTGTTATACTAATAAATCACCTTTCTACTGGAGTAGCAAGGAAAGGAATTTCAAACTACTCTTGAATGAACACCTGCAGGTGACACCATTGATGGCACCAAGAAAGAGGGTTCTTTACCTGTCTGGAAGTGTGATCAAGTCTTTACATATTACAATACTTGTCTTTTTGATGGTTTATGCATGCATTTTTGATGATCTTGTTATGGAGATTGACAAATGATTGTTTCCACACTTTCTGCGCTTTCCTCTACTCGCACAGACCTCTTGGCTGTCTGTAAGGTTGCTGGCCACGGAGAGCATGCAGACTGCACACGAGCTTGCATGGTGAACTGGAGCTGCCCTAGCTGACTGACCCCTCTGGCTGAGCTCTGCTGATCTGGGGATCACCCCCTCTTCTGCCGCCCTCTTCCAGGAGCTGGCATACCTGATACCATGCAGGGACTTGCTAGGACCCAGGGCAAAGCAGCGGCTGCCACAGGACCGCTACAGGAAATGCCAGCATTCGGAAACAGGAGGGAAGTAGGGCCCCACTGGCTGAATGTTATGCCTAAGACATCAAACTTGCTGGCCTGAAACTAACACTTACAAAATTTCATCTGTGTGTGATTAAACTTGTGGCGAGCTGAGGATCTGTCTCCAGGCGAATGTGTGGGGAAAATCTGTAGTGAAATGATTTTGAAAATGGAGATAACAGGTTTTGGAAACTTCCCAGTCTCCTTGCTCAGGCAGCTGAAAAATCAGGAGCCTTTGGAGCTGGAGGATGGAACATTTTATGATCCTGCTCCTAAGAAGAGTGTGTGGACAAGCTGGCCTAAAACTAAAAAGCAGAGAAGACAGACAAGGGAGCTAGCCAAAAACAGAAGAAAAAGTAAGCTTCAAAACTGGCCTGTTTTTTTAGAAGATCTGCTGAAGTCATCATGCTTCTCTAAACGTTTGATCTCAACAAATTCTGTCAGAATAAGGTTACCATAAAAGATATCTAGTGTTTTTTCTAGTAAACAAGGCCAAGAATTGAAGAAAGGCATAGAAAAATTTTATGTGTTAGGGTAGTTGAACAATGACCTAGTGAACTGGATTCTGTTTCTTACTGTGCCATGAAACTCCATGTAATGCTAGGCAAAACAGTTAACTGAATTTTCGTGGGTCCCTACAGTCTATATGCTGCTTGTGACTGCCTTAAGAACCTGGCTTTTTCTGGCAGAAATTCTGACAAAAGCATGGAGTCATATAAATTAATCAGGCCTGTTCTTTTAGCTTACATATTATATTTAAAGAAAAGTAAGATATAACACATCATGCATAAATTGTTTAAATAGGGGCAGAACCTTACTGTGTTCATTCTAGCATCTAGCTCAGTTTACCTACTGGAGAGATAAGGGAAAAGTAGTGTTATGAAAACATGTACTGAAATCTCTGAAAAACTTCAGCACTCTATCAAGTGATGAATACCATGAAAAGTACATAACGAAAATCTTATTTCTTTCTTCAAAGCAGAGTTTGGATAATAGGCTTAAAAACTGATTATTAATAAAATGCAATCAAATATTAATCAGTGGTCTATGTCTCAAGAGCTTTCTATCATTTACTGAATGAGAGATAGGCTACATCGGAAAAAGTGTAGGAAAAAATGTGACCATATAGGAGAAGACTGTATCAAAGTGTAAGCACATAAGAATTAAGGTATTTTGGCTGCCATATATATGATATTTCATAACCTTTGAAAACATTTGGGGGTTGGACTAGATGACCTTTAAAAATCCCTTCCAACCCAAACTAATCTATGATTCTATGATTTTATGATACTGTTGCAATGTTGATTATGTTATTTCAATATAGGACTTTTTTGTCTATGACAGATACTTGGATTTTTGTGTGAATCTAGTAATAGGCATGCTCATCATAAATGAAAGAAGGGTTTGGTTGTTGGTAATACCTTCCCATACAGATTCATATTTCCCCCCTGAATAATTTCTCATTTGATATTTTCAGTATTGTTTATATGTTCATAGATGCACACTAACTGTTCTGTGCAGAGTTCCTTATGAAGTAGAGCCAAACACTTTGAAAATGCCTGTTTTGGAGCTAACTTGGGTGTCAGTGATAAAAGAGATTTCACATACAAAATGTTTTTCATATTGTCAAAGCTGCGGGGGAGTAGAAAGTGCTTGCAAGGAAATATAGAAAGACAGCATAGCAGTAACAAATAGAGGATGCCAGGCACAGCAGCGTCTCAAATTCCACCCTCATTTGAGCTTAGATTAATAACTCTCTGTCCACTGACTATGCAGAGCATTGAAACTTCTTTGGAGAATAAATATCTTTTTGAACAGAGTGTAATAATGATAATACCCACTTTTTACATAACAGTCATCCAAGAAATGGGAATTTTGGGTTCTTCAAATGAACCGTGAACTGCATTCCAGGATAGTAGTTATAGCATGTTATTTCCAGGTATAAAATGTAAAAGAAGAACAGGCTATCTTCACCTGTAGATGACACTGTATAAAAAGGACTACAAGAGGAAAAATGGAAGCAAGATCTTGATTCTGGGAACTACCTATTCAGGCAGTGACTGTCAACTAGACTTCAATTCCCAGGTCTCACAATATTTAATATATTTAACATTATATGAAAATAGATATATTCCAGTTATCAAGGACTCACAGATTAGTATCTTCATCCTAAAGCTATAGCCTTATGACTAAAGGATCAGCCTACCTTCTTAGTTAACTTATTGAAGGAGATCATTATCTTAGGAAATGTAGTTTTGAATCCTTTCTGTGCCTAAGAATTTTTATCATTTTCTTCCCAGGAGAGAGTGCCAGCCCCAAGGCTGTTGTCTAACACATCCAGATCTTTCATCCAGCTTACTGAAATCAGCCACATCCCCTGTGCTTTGTGCTGAATTTATGAATGTTCCTTTGTGGTAGGAAAGGACAAAACAAGACTAACACATTGCCCAATACAAAGAATTATGGTGTGTTTACATTAGTCAGTGCTTTGGCAAGGGGTAAAGTGTTGCTGTTTAGATCAGGATTTTAAGAAGTCACAAGCAGTTAAATTCTGGGTAGCTCTCAGGTTGAAAAAGTAGCATCCTAGCCAATTTTAAGTGCCTCCAGAATTATGTAGCAGTGCAAATATGTAAATAAGCATGACATTTTTTCTAAATATTGTTAAAGCTGTGGCCAAAGCAATTCTTACCTTCAGTTTCTGTTCTCAGGACAGATTACACTGGTTTGGTGATTATGATGACTCTTTAAAATATCTATATCTGTACCTATAGCATCTCTATCTCTATCTATCTCTATCTCTATCTCTATCTCTATCTCTATCTCTATCTCTATCTCTATCTCTATCTCTATCTCTATCTCTATCATCTCTATCTCTATCTCTATCTCTATCTCTATCTCTATCTCTATCTCTATCTCTATCTCTATCTATCTCTATCTCTATCTCTATCTCTATCTCTATATCTCTATCTCTATCTCTATCTCTATCATCTCTCTCTCTCTCTCTCTCTCTCATCTCTATCATCTCTATCTCTATCTCTATCTCTATCTCTATCTCTATCTCTATCTCTATCTCTATCTCTATCTCTATCTCTATCATCTCTATCTCTACCTCTCTCTCTCTCTCTCTCTCTCTCTATCATCTCTATCATCTCTATCTCTATCTCTATCTCTATCTCTATCTATCTCTATCTCTATCTCTATCTCTATCTCTATCTCTATCTCTATCTCTATCTCTATCATCTCTCTCTCTCTCTCTCTCTCTCATCTCTATCATCTCTATCTCTATCTCTATCTCTATCTCTATCTCTATCTCTATCATCTCTATCTCTACCTCTCTCTCTCTCTCTCTCTCTCTCTCATCTCTATCATCTCTATCTCTATCTCTATCTCTATCTCTATCTCTATCTCTATCTCTATCTCTATCTCTATCTCTATCATCTCTATCTCTACTTCTCTCTCTCTCTCTCTCTCTCTCTCTCTCATCTCTATCATCTCTATCATCTCTATCATCTCTATCATCTCTATCATCTCTATCTCTATCTCTATCTCTATCTCTATCTCTATCTCTATCTCTATCTCTATCTCTATCTCTATCTCTATCTCTATCTCTATCTATCTCTATCTCTATCATCTCTATCTCTACCTCTCTCTCTCTCTCTCTCTCTCTCTCTCTCTCTCTCTATCATCTCTATCTCTATCTCTATCTCTATCATCTCTATCTCTCATCTCTATCTCTATCTCTATCTCTATCTCTATCTCTATCTCTATCTCTATAATCTCTATCTCTATAATCTCTATCTCTAGCTCTATCATCTAGCTCTAGCTCTAGCTCTAGCTCTAGCTCTAGCTCTTTCTATCTCTATCTCTATCTTTATCTATCTCTATGTAAGTGGGGAATTCATTAATTGATAATGATTTTGGATATTTTCCCAAATGTAAGAACCTTCAACTACTGATAATGCACAAGAAGAAAACACACATGAAGCCTGTTCCACTGGCTTTTATTTCTAACTTTCTACTCTACTATTGCAATTCAAACAAGATGTAATTGTTTTGCTTTATTTTTGTCTCTGGTGTTTAATTGAAACTTATTCTGCTTAAAATAATAAATTACTGTCTGCATTATTTTGGGAGATATTTTTCTGCATTCATGTAGAAATCTAACAAGTAGATGTTCAAGGCTAAGCAAGTCACCCTACAAGCTCTTTGTACTTAGGAGAGAGGAAGAGATACCTCCAGAGTGTGATTCATCTGATCCTAAAAAAGCATCTAAAATAGATTACATGACTTTTCCTAAGATTATTATTCATCTAAGGTCTTTAAAGGGCAAAACAATGTTGATTTTCTGAAGAACTGAGCATCACAGAAAAAAGCAAGAAGAAAGTTTTAATTACACACACACACACACACATATATATATATCAGTGTACAAATATACTAGACTTGATTATGGGCTATTGGGGAAAAAATCCACTAGTATATTTGTGTATATGATGATGCATAGCCATATATGTATATACTGATACAAAGCCATATAAATTAATATATAAATAACTGTACTAGTTTGGGTTGTGTTTTTTTTGTTTTGGTGTGTACATACACACACAGATAGTTGCCAAATAATATAGTCTGAGGTACCTCAGCAATATCTAATTCCAAATGTGACATTTAAGGGTAAAGTACATAGTAACAGCACTCATTTGGTCTATAGATTGCCAAAATCTCACAGCTACACTATTTCTTCAAATAATAGCATGCTGTGCTTATTACATATTGGAGAGCATATAAGTAAATTCCTATAGTTATATACATATTGCTTCTCCCTGGATTCATGCTGTGTAACATCAGTGACTTCAGCTTATTTTAACTAATGTAAATGAGGTTAGAATATAACCAGTGGCTGAAGTGCAGTTTGGATTGTGTTGTACCTTTCTTAGGTAAGTAAATATCTGCTTGTTTCTAAAAATCTGTTTTTAGTGATTGAGGGAGGCGGTTTTACTCTCAGCTGTAGGATAAAATGATTTCTAAATTCTTAACATGAAAAAAACTGGTGATCACATCTTCTTCAAAGTGAGCTATAAAAATGATTGTATTTGCTTATTCTTAGCTCTGTGTTGCGTGTGTCAGAGTCCTGGAGTTCTACATAACTTTGAAAGTACCTTGTCCTCAAAAAAAAAACTGAACAAAATTTGGTTTCTATTTTCTTCTATTTAATTTCTGAGTTTCCCATCCAACAAGCTAGTCAAATAGACTCTGCTGCATGAGGAAAACAGATGACAGGGCAACACATCACACTCAATGTCCTTGGGCATATTTTGTTGACTTTAAATAGTATCTAGCACTTCATGACAGAAAATCATTTCTATTTCAGAACTTTAAACTTTTTTAGCTAAATAGCACAAGGATAGGTAGCCCTATACTAGTTCATGAAATACAGTTAGAAACACTTCAGAATATGTCCTTGACTAAAGTCTTGCCTGCATTGTTTAATAAACTGAGAGATTGACTGAATTACAGTTGATAGTAAAATATAATTTTTTTACATTTAATATAAAAAAAATCTTGTATTCCCTCTCTCATTGAACTATACAGTACTGTACTAATTAGGACTGTTCACATTTCTTTTGTCTGAGACAACAAGTACAAGAATTTGCCACAGCATATTGCTCTAAAACTAGCTGTAATTTGGTCAGTACACAAATTATATTAATGATATATATATATATATATATGATTATCAGGGTAAAAGAAGGATGGATCTTTCATTCCTCTTTTCAGCACAGTTCTTAAAATGTAAGATATTTTATTTGATCAAAGAGTAGAAGGATAGCCTTTCCTATGTGACATATGAAATATGCTGTATGTTGTTACAAAATGTTATACTTGTAAAGGTTTTACTACAATTATACAATTTTCAGCCATTATGGAAATATTTTTTCCTCCCCATATTGTCAATCATCAAAGACAGACCTTATCTCACCTAAATTTGGAAGATGTCTACATCCAAGAAAGTCACTTCTGGCAACCTTTAAAGTCCCTGGAGAGAACAGGCTCTTTTAAGGTGTGACTCATCTGATAGATGAGTACATTCAGATGACATCACATTAATTTAATCCTAAAAGTGTCTTCCTGTTACCATTGACTATACAGGAAGATTAGATGACTGGCTCAGATGCAGCAGCCTATATTTTAAGCTCTACATTTGGTCAGATTAATCCTATTAAAAATGTCCCTTTTCCATCTACAGGGCCAGTCAAAAAGAGCCAGTACTGGAAGAGGGAGAGAAAGACATTTGCTAAGAATGGAAATCGTGGTGCCTACCTGTCATTCTCTGCTCTGCTTGTCAATGGAAACTGTTTGAAAGGTGTATGCAACTTTAGGGTGTCTGTCCTATCACCAGCCAAGACACTTGCAAATATTAATGTGACTTGATTTTAATGTTCTGACTCCTCACAGACAGAACAGTTTAAAGTTTCACCCTTTATGACTAAAGAGCAGTGAATTCTCAATGTACTTTTCCTAGATAACACTTACCTTGTTATAAATGAGAAACAATGTCACATCTGATAGCATGAATAGAAAATCAAATAAAGATCAAAAGTCGCTAATTCTGTAAGATAATCTTTCAAAAAAATGTTAAGAAATGTCAATCTGTTGGAAAACAATCAATAAACATTGAGAAAAATAGGAGAAAATAATAATAAAAAAATGAATTATGGAGTACTTTCTGAGCTGCAGAATATCATTAAAGTCAAGTTTTCCAGACGTGTGAGCATTTAAATTAGGTACTCTTATGAAGTAAAACACTTAACCTTACACACATTATTTTCAATGTAATGCTGCACAATCTTAAACACAAAATTAACCATATTCTTTTGAATGAGGATGGTTTATCTATTTGGTGTGTGAGTAGACTGGAAAAATACATGGCAACACTTTCTGCAGGGTCAAAATAAACCTACATTATAGAATATGAGATCTTTAATAACATATACCAATAAACATTAAGAAATATTTGGGTAATTATAGGTGACCATTGGAGAGCTGTTTAAGAAGTTACTTGGTGGAAATATCATTGCTCTGGCTAGCATGCCTAATCTATTACAGTGTAAAGTAAAAAGGATAAAATATAAAATTAAATTATTCTGAGTGTGAAATAAACCAATTTTATTTCTGCTTTGGATATACTAAGAATAAGCACATATTGTGCTACTTCTGGTGGAATTAATGGAGATTTTAAAAAAGGGTTCTGTGAAAGTTAGGTGTAAAACATTGATTTTTAATACTTGGATGGTGTCAGATCATTTTCAATGCATCAGAAAATGTAAAAAATCAATGCTACCTCAATGAAGTCACCTCTTCTCTTGAGAATAGCAAACAGGGAAGCATTTAGCCTATTGTGCATAATACACAATAAAAGTTTATCTCAATAGATAGGACAATTTCTCCATACAGAGCATGTCATTACCTTTCCTGTGTTTTGAGCCTTCTATGGAATAATCTGCACATAGTTATAATGGTGGAACACTGCAACCTTGGCACATCAGCCTCAATCTCTCAACTGCAAATATATTTGGGTATACATGATTTTGTCCTTCAAAATAATGAGCTGTTTCTTTGAATGTAATAAAAAGTGTTTATTGAATGACAAATGCAGAAACTTCCCACAGGTTCTTATCTCTTCAGCAATTTGAACTCATTATTTTCTTTAAACATCCACTTGGAAAAAAATATCAGAAAAAGAGGTCCATGCTGGGGTGTCCTTGTGATGGTATCACAGTGTCTGCTTAAATATTTCATGTCTGTTTCCACAGTGAACATTGTACAGAGAAATTTGTTAGTGTCAGGATGATGCTGCTGTGAACTGATCAAAGATGAAATCTCACATTCTAAGTATTGTTTTCCATTACTTCTAGATAAACGTACAAAATATATTTGTTTTGATGATGAGTCACACCTACTATACTCTTGCATTTATTTACAGACAATATTATTTCCAAGCAATATTACAAAATTGGGTTTTTTTAACTTCTAATTGCTTCTATGTTTTTCAACATGGAGGATAATATATACATACACAATAAATGTATATGTATATGTGTGTGCATACATATATGTATGTAAGGAAACTGGTTTTTGCCAAAATGTAGGGATATGCTCAAAACATGAGAGTGAACATTTATTTAACTTCATGAGTTTAAACCCAGACGTAGGCTTGATTTTACTGATTTAGATAGCTTCAGTCCTAACGTCAAAACCAAAACCTGTCCAATACCCCTACATACTCCTTTCCTCATTTCAGTATGTCTTTTCATAAATTGATGTAAATCCAATTAACACCCTTCATATGACATGCAAAACTGAGGCAGGGAAGAGAGGACAGCCTCTGGGTCATTTGCATTCCACTGCTAATGTTTCATTCTAGCTCTAGAGAGCTTGGCTATCAAAAAAGATTTCTCAAATCTTTTTCAGATGAAATAGGAGTGTTCAAGTGCATGAGAACAGAGTCTAGTAGAAATAAAGAAACAGACAAATAAGGAAGGACTACATTGTGGTTTATAATCTGAAGACCCACACTTTCAACCTTCTGAATTCCTGTTGCAACATGTACATAGAAGCTTTGTAAAATGGCTATTTCTGTCAGTAGTGGAACCAACAAGGATTTGGTTACTGCAGGTTTTGTTTCCTCATACAGAGGTTCTGTGTGGATCCTCAAAAGCCTAATATAGTGTTTTTTTTTTTTCTTACAGCATTGCCTGTCAGCATTAGGGGATCTCTTCTCAGTATTCAGTTGCTAGTTCTCACAAAACTTGCTAAAATCTAGTCTTTCTCTTTTTTCCTGTTACTTCTACTCCTCTGATAAAACTGGTTCAAACTGGTCAAAGTTTCAAAAGGATTTGGGTTTTTTTTCTGTGTTTTGGTTTTTTTTGGAGGGGTTGTTTTAGTTTTTTTCAATGAAAGAGTATACCAATGTGTTGTACTGTAAGACAATATTTTATTTACCGAGGAGGGGGAGGATGGATGGACGCCCAATGCCCCCCCTCCCCCTCAAAACAGAGAAAAAATACTCACTGTTATTACAGATAAGAGCACCACTAGTTTTCTTAAAAGTGTAGTGTGCTTATAGCATAAAGATGCATTTAGAGGTCTCATTTCTAGAAACTGCAGAGAATTCTCAGTCACCAACAAATTTTCTTAAATTGCATAGATACACATAGAATCTCTTATTTTCTAAAAGCCTTTGACAATATCTTGAATAAATCTAATTTTATTACTGGATGACACTCTACCAAAGGTCCAAATAAAGAAATTCACACTGTTGTAGACCATGAGATGCCTATTTGATTTATTCATCTGAAGCCCATTTCCCTTGCAGTCCTTAATTAACTTTTATTTTATTTTATAGACAATACCCAAAAGTTTGAAATTTGTAATCAGACTTCTTTAGAAAATTATTCAGAGCTGGACTCTCCAGAGATATGACCTAGATATAGGTCATAACATATGGTAAAATAGATGAGTTGCTAAAGCTGTGTCTATTGAAGCTGAAAAAATAGGTAAAGAAGCACTGTCTATCTGTCTGTGCCTACTCTTCCCTTCCAAACTAACCATGAAGGAGACTGGGGAATATTCATACCACAAATGGGATGTTGTATAATCATCTTCCACCTGGATACCTAACATTGGGGACTTTCTTGAATTAGGAGGCAACAGAGTCCCATAAGATTAATATAGCATGCATCAGTTGCCAGATTCTTTGATACAGCTGTTCTGCATCATATCTCCAGTGTAAGCTGAATTCACTTAATTAGTGAGTTAAAGCCTTGTGTAAATGTAAACGTGCAGTGATGTGATAGAGAAATGTATACAGAGAAGTGGTTAGGGTCACCTGTAGACTGCACCGAGATCCCATTCCATAGCCCAGGTCATTTTCAGCTGCCAGAGATCTCCTAAACATATTCACTGAACCTAGGAATGGCCAGCAGATCCTTAGAAAATGGAAAACACTGACTGTGTTCATAACATTATTTTGGCTTGGTTACTGATTATCTTCACTAGCAGTCCTTAGAGTCATCTCTATGAATCTCTGGCCAAATTAATTATTTAAAACTTGCAAAAGGTGTAAGGCAGAGGGAGACAGAGGCTGATTCCATAGATTTGCAACCGGCTCAGATCAGAACCATAAATCTGTGTCCCCATTTCAATTTGCCCATAACAATTGGGCTTTGTGGGGTTTTGTGGAGTTTTTGTTTTTTTGTTTTTTTTTTTTTTAGTATTTCGTTGTTGCTATTAGGTTTTGGTTTATTGCTTTGGGGGGGGGGGGGTAGGAACAAAGGGGATGTAAAAAACAGAACATTTCAGGAGACTCTTAGCTTTGACAAAAAAAAAATTTTCAAACGGATAGAATTTTCTACCTTCTTCAGACCAATGCAGTCATGCAGTTGTGCAGACAAATGCAGGCATTAAATTCAGGACTACCACAAGAAACACTGGAGTTTTTTGTGCTAGCCATGGACCTGAATATGTGCAGTCTCTAGTCTGTTATAAACGGCGTTGCACAATTTTGTATACTCTATTCTTTAAAGTCATGGTTTCCAAGTTACTCATGTGGTAGCTGCTCACAGAACCCAAGACTGAATTAAAAAAAGATACAGAAAGCCTGTCATCCTTAACTTGGATCTAAACCAAACTGCAGAACTCTACCTATTTACTTTGGTCATGCACCTTTTTTGGTTTGTACTTCACCATATGATCTATCAAATGAAAGGAAGTCTAACTCTATTAAAAAAACCCAAGAAATAAAATAAAACAAGGAAGTCTATCTCTTAAAAAACCAAAACAAAACAAAACAAAAAAAACCCTCCAGGAAATAAAATAAAACAAAGCAAGAAAAAAAACTTCCAGGGCATACCTAACAATGCATATAAAAGCATGGCAACGGGTCCATTAATATTGAGCAGTGAAATTTTTGATACTGCTAAATTTTACCCACACTTAGTTATTGAGTCTTCAAGCATCAGAAACCATTTCTAACTCTTGTGACAAGGCCAAAACCAACAGGAACAAAAATAATTCTAAACCAAAGTCTTCCAAACCAAAGGCTTTTCTAGACTTAAGCTAGAAACACCAAAAAATAGAAGACATTTTTTTGATATACTTACGTGGATTGTGTAACTGAACTAAATGAGTAAGACTAATGTTAAATGAAATATTTCCAATTCTTGTGTCCCAGAAAATTTACTCTTGTCTAAGCAGTTGCAATTGCCTTAAATATGAGCAAAAAGATTTTAAAAAGCAATTTTGTAATATGTTAGTCTGGATTTGCAAGCTCTCAGAATTCACAAAAAAAATACACTGGTAGAAAAGCTTGGAAAGCAAGAACCATGTGTGTTTTTCTAGGGAGATGTTCCTGTAAGACTGTCCACCAGAAGAACACCAGAAGTAGTTCCTCTAAAAATATTTATTAAATTTTAAAATGAACCCAGAGCATCTTGGAATGAGAGTAAGGAAATTTAGGGAACAGAGCTGATAAATAACTGCTTAGTTCTGTACATCATTCACAATCACAATTTGATTGAAATTCTTAAGGCTATAAGAAACTTCTTACAGGCTCTCAAACTACAGGTATCAAATTATCTAACTAGATGATAACCAAAATTTATTTGACTTAAAATAACCCATGTTACATCAGAAGCTCTTTGAATAAAAGCAGATGCAAGGTCACAGACAACATAGCCTTCATAATAAAAACTGGGACACTATCAGTCAACACACCTATGCCTAAGAGTCTAAGTGGTTTCTCACATAAAACTAAAGAGAACCTGTTACAGAGAGATAGGTATGAATGACTGTACGATAGTGTTTCAGAAGCAAATATTGTTGAAAATGTGATGCCAATCAGGATGTGTGGTTACTCCTGTGATAAACTCCAGTTAATTTTGAAATTGAATATGACTTTTCAGGAAGTCCCAAAGAATTTTGAATTCCTGAGACTTCAAAAGAAGAAAAAATGGATATAGAAGGAAGTAGAACTAGAATAAACAAGAATGAAGAACAATTTAATTATGCCTGATCAAAAATCTATACACAGGACATCATAACTTGAATATTAAATTTGGGTTGTACTAAACAAATGTCTTTTTGATTATGTTACTTGGTGTGAATTAGAACTGCTTTTCACTTTTAGATATAATACCTTTCAGGAACTATCAGAATATCAGAATTAACCATTTTCCATTAAGATTTAAATTGGTTTGGTTTTATTTCCTTCTCTGTAATCCATGGTTTCACAGGTAAATTGGCTATACACGATCCTGTTAGGCCATCTTTTCCAAATTAATGTATAACATGGATCATAAAGTTTCATCCAGATTAAACCAATAGATTTCATAATTTGATGGAAAAAAAATCTGTCCAAGGAGAAAAATGGATGTATCAAATCAAAATAATAGTAATAATAATTAAAGAATTAATCTGTTACTAACTCCTTATTCTGATATAAGTTTTATCAGCTAAAATTCTTTTCCCATACCGAATATAGAAAAAATGTTTATCATTCACAAGCAGAATGAAATTAAGTGGTATCATTAGTAGTTGCATTTCAGTAGAACTGATTACACCACTTGGGATACGTGTGAGACAGTTTTGTAATATACTGAACATTAAGAACAAAAGGCTGGTTTTTGCACAGAATTCTCAAAACAGCATGATACTCTTCTCCAAAGAAATGTTACCATCATTCAGCAGTGATTTTTCCTATTGAAAAACACATTACAAACTATACGCTCCAGAAAATAGATAATATTCTTTCCACAATATCATTAGTATATTAGTAAACAGATCACTTAGCAACTATTAAAACAGACTTATTAATTAAGCCATTATAAAAAATTTGCTTCAGGATACATTGTATGTTGTCTTTCATATTCCAACTGGCTGCTAGTTCTTTCTTTGAGGAACAGTTTGTTTAAGGGAACAGATTCAATAATAAAGTTAAAAAAAAAGAGTTTATCTTAATCCCTTGATACTTAGGGTACATCTTGCAGTAACAGAGAACAGTCTCTACTGTTGTTAAATATATGCAAAGGTTTCACATTCCTGGGAAATGAAAAATAAATATTGATACTTTGCATCATGTTATTCATAGAGTTGATGTGTGAAAACTCTTTTAAAAAAATGTTTATACCATCACATATCATATTTCTATTTAATGTTACAGGCATCCCCAGAATCTGTTCAAATTTCAGTTCATTGTTCATTGTCATACTAGAGGTAAAAGTAGATTTTAACAGGTGTTTGTTAATAAAATGCTGAATATGCACTATGCATCAACATGAGTTTGTTTTCTTTTATTATGGACAATGTGAACTAGAGTAGTTCCTTCCTGAAAATCTAAAATTTATTGTCTTGCCTAAATATAAATCCTCAGTCTAAAATGTAAGAAAGTTTCATATTCTGAATGTCCCCGTGGGACAGATATATCAGAAAAGACATATGTCTGGCTAAGAGTCTTAATTAAGCAAAACAGTTAAAACAAAGAGGTTTATTCACAGCAGTCAAGTTGCTGGCTCTAGAAGAAACAACATTTTAGTAACCAAAAAGTTTCACAAATGGTGGTTTAGTGAATGTAACTGATAAATTCTTCTACACTTGAATAGAGGGCCAGAGTATGTAATAGAGGTAGCAGAGATCTCAGGTTCATTTGTAGAGGAATGTTTTATAACCAGCCCAATAACTCCCCTCAGATCTCCAGTTACAATCTTTCTCTTGTGTTGAAGTGGAAATGGAGATACCTAGAGACAAAATTCAATTTATCCATAGCCATTTTCTTCCAATAGTCTAAAATCCACATAATACATTCTCAGTATCATGTAGCCCAGTTTCTGCTGAAGAATCCTGGCTTGATTAGGTTTCAGGTATATATCTCAATTAGGGGAATTTTATGTTGCAGGTGAGTCTCAAAACTTTGGAATTTTTATTTTAAGAGAGTCTTCCACATGGCTGAGCAACAAAAATGGACAGCATAATTGTATGTTTCATAAATTACTTGAATTTAACTAGGATAGTCAGTTAAAAAAAGTGACCTTTAATAACAGTAGGACCAGCAAATTAAATCAGTTGGAAACAATAGCTTGAGCAGTTAAATCTGGAAGAGTTATGAAGTTTCTTCAAGTTTAGGATATAGATTCAAACTAAAGAAATATTTGGTCTTTGCCTTCATGAAAGAGGAATATATTGAATATAAGAAAAATAGTCAATTGACTAATTGAAATAAATGTATAGAATGGAAATAATCATAACCCGGGTGAAGCATAAATAAAATTACTTAACTCTGTTGTCCTGGTTTAGCTAGGATAGGGTTAAGTTTCCCCAGCAGTGGGGGGAAGCTCTAGCTGGGTTATTCAATACCATGCTGACATCACGTCCGGGCGCCCAAGCGCGGGAGCGCGGGAGAGTCGGTGAGTGCGTGTGTTACGCCATCTCTCTGCTCTCACTGCTGTATCGGTAGATATCTTGCTCTGTTCATTGTTATTACTGTTATTGTTATTTTTATTGTTGTTGTTTGTTTTGTTGCTGTTGCACTGTTGTATTAAACCTTTCCTTATCTCAGCCCCGGGGCTTTGTATTTCACTCCCTTTGTGGGGGAGGGGCAGCGGCTGTGTGGTCTCAAACCCCAGCAGGGACTAAACCACCATATCTGTTTAGTCAAGAAATTTGAATGTTGCCATCTAAGAATAAGAGATTTAATGAGAAGCTCTATGACTTTTGTAGCTTGAGAAGTCTTAGAACAAAGTATTTAGAATATATAAAGAATTAATAAATAACAATGAAATGTAATCTTGCTAACATAAATTGCAAATGTTTTGGGATTTTTTTTTAGATAGATGAGACTTACAGTACTTTTGGTATTTGGACTAGAACTAAAACATCTCTTTCAAATCTTTATGGAAAAATATAGTGAAGATGGGTTTATAGATGAACTAAAAAACAAGGGAGGAACAACAATCTGAATAGATGACAACAGATTTTGAAAGACCAGCTATCAGTTGAGTGGTATGTCACAAGAAAAAGTTTTAGGACAGATATTTTTTAGTATTTTTACCTAAAACACAAAGGATAGGATTTGGCTCAGAGAATTTGTGATGAAATAAAGTTGGTAAGTTTTGTCCATAAGAAAATAATTAATATATACAGCAAGAGCTAACTATTGTGATGACAGGAATTTCAAGATGTAATGCAACTTATAAACATGCAGGATCATACGCTTCAGGTGTAATAAGATAAACTTCCATAACATCAGTCTAGGAGCTTATCTATAGAAAAACAGATGAAAGGACTTTGATCTGTTCCTTGATCACAGAATCTTTTCCAGCTGCTAACTTGATGTAGCTGTGAGAAAGACAAACGAAATCTTAGTACAGCAGAACAGACACTTCCAGCAGAGGCAGGAAGAAATTGATCCCACTGTACAATTTAGGCCAGGTTAGTCTTCTCACAGAGTGCATATATGGTTCTGGTTACTCATGCTCATGAAAAAAGAACTCATAATGCAATGAAGGCCTAGGAGGATGTCCAGGGAATGAAGCAGCTGCTACGTGACAGGAGACTAAAAAATGTGACTTGTTTATTCCAGCCAAGAAAGGCTAAAATGTTACTCATTGATTGTCTGTTACTATCAAAGAAGTATTTTTAGGCATAAGTGTAGCTAATAAGAAAAACTATGTGTAGTGACTAGCAAAGAACTCTTATCTATTGCAGCTTATACATGACTGAGAAATGTCAGATGCTGTGTACCTTGACAGATTAATGAAAAATAAATCCATGCACTTCAGCTGCCCTAAACTGGACTTGAGGAAAACTATGTACTTTCATCTAGTTCAAAAGACCATATCCAAACTCTGGCCAACAAGTCAAAGTTAAAACTCCTGATCTGGATTGCTACTGGGCTGTGTAAATCCAATTTGAAGCCCCAAATCTGCAGGCATCTCTTTATATAAAATAGATTGGAACACATGTTTTAAAGAAACAAAAGTTTGGCTAGTCACATTCAGATTCTCCTCACTAAACAGTTACGTGACATATTATATTATTTGTCCAACATTTTGCCAATGCTTTGCTTTGCCATTCTAGTCACATTGCCACACTGAAAGAAACCAGAGTGACATTTCTGGTGTCCTGTCCAGTTTGTGGTTCTGGAATTCAAGGTCCTTAACTACTAACTACTGAAATCAGCAGACCTTGCAGAAAAGTCCAACAGCACTTAGGCTGGCAAACTATCACATCACACAGAAGTGCAAACTGGTGATGAAAGTTCTTAATGATCAAATCAGAGATGTTCAGCAACAGCTTGTTGGGGATCAAAGGAGGCAAAAAACTCACCACTTATGAGACAGAACTCAGTATGTTTATAAAAAAGATTGTGAGATGAAGTGGCTAGAATAGCAGGGCACAACTTGACCCACATGTATTTTTCCCAGTCTTGCATTTTTTTGCCACTTCCACTTCCATTTCACATGCTATTACATTACTCCTTGTCATCTCCCATTAGACTCTAGCTAATTTTACAACATTATTGTTGTGATTTATATATCAATAGGCCCTTCAGTTTTCTGTCCTCTCTGAAGTCCTCATCTGTGCTTCCTATTTAGAGCAAATGTTGAAGCAGGAATGTAAAACTATATGAAACAGATTTGCACGCATCTGCTGAGCTCCATTTAATCATTGGAAATAAGTTCAGAGGACTCATCCAACCCTTCTTCCATATAGCAGTAATAGCAGTACAGGTCAGATCCAATTATTACCCACTCTTTAAAATAAGCAACTCTGTTATTATAAATCCTTATTTCTAGCTGTAACTCCTTTTCAGCTTAGGAAACAAATTCAAACCCTTGGAGATCATTTGTAGTTGTAAAATATGATTTTACAGTCTTCAATTTTTGTAAAAAGGTCCTTGTGCTAAAGAGAATAATAAAAACTCAGTTAAAGAATTAAATAGCATGTTTCCTACAACTGAATGGATATGCAGGTTCATCATCAGCTCCCTTCCTGTTGCTGATACCATGTTTCTTTTTATCTTTCTCTACTTGCTGATATTTGCTCAACCCACACAGAAATATTGAGGTAAGTGCCTTAGGTCTACTAACTCACTGGTTATTTAAATCTGTAATGGTCAATGTACTTGATCTGCTTGCATTCAGCAAACATTACTGAATCTCAGAGAATTTCCAGCCTTGATAAGGACTGTGGGGGTGACAATTTATATAAAAGTTGAAAGTCTCAAATCCCAACTGATGAAGAATTCCAGGAGTCATAAGCCATGCCTGAAGAGAAGAAAGGTATGGTGTTTCAGTATCAGTAGTGCTGGTAGATGTTTTCTAGTCCTCTTAGGACCTCCCTGCCTCCACTAAAGCTTTACCTTGAATGTGCTATTAACTGAAAAGACCAACAAATTGTAAAGTAATAGGATAGCCAGCTGGAAGACAATCACGTGGAAAATGTATCTAAATGTTATTTGTGTATACCATTAGACTTCACCTTAGTTGGATATCATAGTTCCTCTTACCTCAGAACTTGCACCAACCTGCTGTTGATTTTTTTCTATGATGTGATTCATCTGGCATCACTCAGTTCTGTCCTCATCTCCCAGCTCTCACTGAGGCTCTGCAACTTCACTCATGCCAGTTTCTACACTCTCACCCTCATTTGATCCCAAATTGAGCTCTGAATGTTTGGCTTGAGCTTTTCATATTGTGGGCAGGAGGAAGCACAAAATGTTCATTGAATTCTTTTCATCAAAGGACTTTGAAGAATTCCCCAAGGTAAGAAAATATACTGTTTAGACAGACCTTTTAAAATATTTTGACCTGGCTACACATTCTGTTTTTCTTCCAAGAAAGGGAAAAAAAAAATCAGTTAATCTGTTCTCAGCACTAAATAAGGTAGTTTACTTTCCCACTTAGGGAATAAAATTGAAAATTTAAGAGCTCTGGACATTCTGTGACACTACTGATAGTTCTGGAAAATATATACCTGCCAGCATGTGTGAAATACATAATTTGTCCTTGAAAGACAAAAGCACCACATGTAAATTAACCAGATATAGGAATTTGGTAAGGAATACTTACTCTTGAAACAATTTTTGAACTACTAATGAAGCAAAAGAATTTATGATAAGGTGAGAGAATCCCATTATATGTCCCAAATCCTACCAGTGTCCTACATGTGCCTGAAACATGACACATGAGTTTATGGAGAGATTTGTGGTAAAACAACATCATTACTTTGGAGAGCTTAAAAAGAACACAATAATTATGCATAGTGCAGGTAAGAAACAACTCTCAGTATGACTGGAATGCCCTAAGAATGAATGAGAGAAAGAAGATATGGGAAGAGTTTCAGTGATGGCTCTTTAGTCCCAGAAAGTAAGAAAGGACTGCAGTCTGCTACCAGATTACAAAGTATTTAATTTCTGTTCTGTACAGCTTGGTTCTGTGGAGCTGACCCTGAACAGGAATACATTGAACAGAGAAGATATCATAGCTATCTTGTATTGTGCCTGAGTTTCCCAGGATAGGATGTAAGTAGAGTCCTTTCCAAAGGAGACTTTGTAAGACTGTGAAATCACATTCCATCTCTCCAGAGGCAAAATCAGCTTTGGAGACTACTGCCCCTCAATTATTCTAGTACAGTGGGTCATAAAGTTTTGTTGTGAGGTCAATCACTGAAAAATTCTGTGGAGAGCGGTTTGTTTACTGATCCAGTTAATAACAACACAAACAGCTAAACTGTTACAGATGAAGGAGTTACACATTGTAACATGTGGCTGACAGATGTGTTGAGGGAGAGTCTGCAATATCATTGCCTGTAGCACATGGTATCTACTTAATTTGTTTGTTCACTTTCTACTACTGTTTCTACTGTGAAAACATCATGTTCTGCTAAACATAAATTATTTTCATAGTTGCATCAAATGTCAGAAAAAGTTCTCTGTAGTGGGGGATCCTTTCCTGAAAGTACATCCTGGAAAAGACAGTAAGTCCTTCTCCACTAGAAGAAATATCTTGAGTTCAAGTAATGGCCAATGAGGAATGGCACATATAACAATAATAAAAAAAAAAAAAATTAAAGACTCCCCAAAAGAGAAGGGAACAGACAGATCAGCCTCAGTTTTGATGGAAAGAAAGATGTTTTCTCTAGAGACCCAGAAAAGTCTGAGTGGTCTTTGATGTAACCCATGAAGCTACCAAAAACTGATGACTAGAGAACAATACCTTAGGGAAGGACTTGCACAAAAAGAGAGGTGTGGGAAGGTGAAAAGTTTCATTTTGTATCCTTTTATTCTAATCACCTTGAAGGTCTGAATTTTCTTTATTTAAAGAGTGACTTGTTCCAATTTTTACTTTAATAAAAGCAAATATTAGAATTTCAAACCCCTTTTGATATGTTGAGGTACTCTTTATAAAGCAACAGTATACATAGTTCTGTTCCAGAGATTTAGTCAATTTGTTATTTCATGCAGTACTCAGGAAAACAGAGCATGAAGCTTTGGAAAGAATCACTATGATACTGAAAATCAGCAAAGAATGTGAGTCATAGGGTTCCTCTGTAATATAAAACATTGGTAAAAAAAACCACAGAGTACAAGTTGATCAGCAACATAAAGCTCTAAGGAAGGATAAATAGCGAAAAAGGAATTCAAATTAAAGGAAAACTAAAGATGGAAACATAGATGATTCAGGAGTCAGTCATGGAGAGGCTGCCTAAAGACATGGACAGCCTGCTCTCACCATCATTATAGAAGAAAGTGTTCCTGATTCTTTCTACCACTTGACCATTACAGAAGTTATATTTTCACAACAGTATTTATAGTTTAGTGAAATGACATTTAAGGGCAAACCTCAGTTTTAGTGTAAAATTTCAAGCATTAGTCACAAAGGATTAGTCACATCATGCCTCTAGGAGGCCAAATGCATATTGTAGCCTCTATAATTAGTAAAACTCAGCCCACATTTGCTGTCTGAATTCCCGAAGTCTTGAATATTTACAAACATAGAACATTTGCCTCCTTTATGCTAAGGCTCTCTCCAGTCTGAAAAAAGTGTTGCAAATGTGTTGACTTTAACTCAGTCTGGAAATTTTCATTGGATCATAATGTTATCTGATACCAACCACAATATCTAGCATCCATTTGAAATCTGATTAATTTTTGATATAGACAGGCTGATGTGAGTGAAATTACATTTGGATCAAATTATTAGCTCCGTGTGTAACAATGAATGGCAACCTGTTGAAATCTGACAAGAGGCTTGCAAAATGTTTAGATTTTTGAAGTTTGCTGACTAGGCCATAGTTTGATAATAATTTCTTGTCATCTTAGTTTGAGTTTACATTTCCCATACCCTGTGTTCTCATTTCATGCTAAACTGTTAGCTGGACTGGTAAAATATTTTGTGCGTGAGACTGACAAGGTGAATTGAACTGAGGTACTGATGGTGTTTGAAAATAACACTGCTGCACAAACACTTACACTGACACAACCAAGTGTGGTTCATGGATCAATGCAAGCTAGCTACTTTGACAGACACCTCTGCCAAAGGAAGAATTCAGAGCCATCTTTTGCCCCAAGTACAATTCAAGTCCATATTCATTTGTTTGTTTTTTTTGTTTGTTTTCCAACAAAAGAAAGGAAGAGTAAATTTCACAGCCAACTTAATTTTCTGCTACAAAAGTCAATAAAGCTAAAGCTAATATTACAGATAGCTAGTGGAAACAGAAAACTATATGTCGGTCATGGATAAAACAAATAAAAATTGTGCAGGTTGGGGTAAATGGTGATCTGACTTCTTTTTTCTCATTAGATTGGTTTTCTACTTCTTTATCTAATCCTTTATTTGGTCTAATTTTGCAGTTGTTTTCAGTGTTTTCTATCTTTTCTCTGTTTTTCTCCCTCGATTTTTTCCCCTCTTTTCTGCTCTCTTCTTTCCTCCCCTTTCAATCCAACTTAGAACAAATAAAAAACCATGTAAGACTGAAGGAAGTTCAGGATAGTTTGAAGTCAGAAATGACTAATTCCTGTTTTGTGTATGTTCTCTGTTGTCTTTATGATTAGTTATTTGAAATGAACAATGTTTTTTCCAGCAACACTACTTGCTAAAAGAAAACTTTCCTATAATCATATTTCTCACTGTGAGAGAGTGATAATTCAAAACTCATTAAATTTGATCTGACTCCCTGCCTGTAAATAGCATGGAACATTTTTGCTCTGTCTTTATAGGAAGAAAAGGAAAACTAGTTATTACATTGCAATGTTTAAAAAAAACTATCTAAAACTATATAGTTTAGCATGCATATTCAAAATTCTGTTTTTTAGATTGATACTATTCAACTTCTCATGTCAGTTTATGGTATAAGTATGTATAGAACTCACTTTAGAAAATAGCATCTATTTACATAAGTGATGTTGCCATAGTATACAGTATAAGATTCTTCATGAAAGATGAAGTAGAATCTGTGCCTCATAATTGAAATGATCTTTCAGCTAGATAAATATACAGTGGATGCAATATCTGATTCAATAAAACACAATTTTCAAAATTGTTTATAAAACTGGAAAGAGAATCTGAACCTGTTACATAAACGGGGAAAAAAAAAGTTTTAATAGATTAATTACATTTAACCAAAACAAAACAAAACAAAACAAAAGTTACAATTGCAAACCAAAGCTAGATGCACATTTCTTATATAGGTACTACACCAGAAATTTTGTTACAACTACTCGGTCATTGAGTATCCATGTGTTTTCATATAGAACTCATTATTTTCACAGTTTTGCAATTATTACTTCACTGTGTTTCTTGATTAGTTAGGAAAATAGATATCAAAACAAAACCAACACACTCACAAAACTCAAAGGTAGACTAAAAAACTCATTTGTTTTTTAACAGAGTGGTGCTCTTAGATGCTGTCTAAGAAGTAGCTTTTCAAAGACGCTTAGTGAGGAACATGCAATCAGTATAGATCCATGAGTTGCTGGTTACTAAGCCCTTTAGAGAAATCCAGTCATTTACTGAATATTTAAGTGTGAATGAGTGTTTTCTGAAATGTTGACCTGATTTGTATTCATTGAAAAGTTAGTCTTTAGTACCACAGATGTTTTTTAGCCTTCAAAATGGTCACTAACTAGATATGTAGCCCTATAATTTTGTAAACCTGAAATGTGTGTACCTAAGAGATGTGGTTGCACAGGAAGACACACTTTAGGATTATATAGACTTCAGGAGGTGATAGACAAATGGATTTACAATCAAGGAGATAAATCTCAATAGCAGATATGGAATTCTTTAGCTGCACTTGCATAATTTTGAAAGCTCTTTAGAAAGCTCTGCTTCATGAAAGTCAGGTTGTGCATCCTTTCTCATGTGGAGTCTTGTATCAGGTCCTTCTTCAGCTAGGGAAGAAAAGATTTGTTCAATTTGACTCAGCTTTGTCAGATAGAGTGAAGAATGAGAAATAGATTGGACAGAGGCAGCAACAACATATAGTGTCTGTGGGAGAAGCTTGAAATAAAACTATTACTTCATAGTTTGGCTATGAGAGCAGTTGAAACTGTAGACAAAGAACAAATTTTATGACAATGTTATGAAAAAGCAGAGTATTTGGGTAAATTCATAGTCTGTTAAGCCTATATCAGAAGACTAGCCACAAGATCTACCTTGCCTCCTGTTCATATAATTCAAATCCTAAAACCAGACATGAACTTTCATAGACTAATAAAAAAGATAAAGATACTGAGGCTGTTTAGTTTTGAAAGGAGATGATCAGCAGGATGAAGGAAGGTGGGGACAGAAAAAATAATAAAAGTTTAAACTAAAGAACTAGCCCTTATAAATGTAGTTTTTTATTGGAGAATACATGAGTATTTAATGACACATTCAGGCAAAAGCGTTTAGGAAATTCTTACATAATACAGTCTGTAAAATTTATGGACAAATGTTGCCGCCAGTGTGGTGGAAAATGCAATAGAGTCAGAAACGTATTAAGAAATACATAAAAAATTGAACTCGATAACTAAAGAGATTTTTTTTTTTTAGTTACCTTTTTGAGTGTGGCAATGACAATTTTCTTTCTTGATAATTTAAAAAGTGACTGATAAGAGATAAGAATGAGCTTTCCTTTAAGTGATGATGTAATACCTTGAATTTTTCTTGAAATTAGAACAAAACAAAACCAACAGAAAACCCTGTAATGGGAATTCTTGATATTACTACCTATAGCAAACTCAGTTTTGTCTTTACTTTGAGATTTCAAAGCAGTATCCTTGATCCACTTTCAAAACCTATTAGTCATACTTCACAAAATATTTTCTGGATTAAATTAAAATGGAAACTAGAAAGAAATTAATGTTTTTTGCCTGCATAGACAATTTCTCACTGTTCAAAGATCAAACATGGAAAAGAGGAAATTGTCTGATCAGAAGGTATAATTTGTTACAGAAATCCTGTTGAAACTTTTTATTTCTTACAGCAGTCAATTTCAACTTTTCTCCCTTGCAGTGACTTTCCTCATAACAGCTTGATACAAGAGCGTAACAGCCCAATTCTCTCTCTGTTTCCCATGGAACAAGGTCATATCTGTATTATTCAACACATACCTTTTCCTCTTTTTCCTCTTTCTTCCTTCATTTTTCTTCTCGTCTTGTTGCAGGAGATGCAAGAAGCTAACATTCTGGTATATACCAAACTGATGTCTCAATTTCTGCAGCATGATTGCACACTATTTATGATCTTTTTAGAGTTTAATCCAAAGTGTTGCATTCTCAGGGAAGGTTGCTTTGAATCATGAAAGAAGTTCTAAATACTTAGATAATAAATAAATACCTATTTGACTAAATATTTAGTATTTATAGCTAGCCTATTTGGCTGCCCTCTTGAAATGGGTGGTCTACACCAGTTGAAAAGGAAAGTGTGATCCATAGATGCAATTTGAGAAAAAAACAGAGCGAAACATTAATTTTGGTGAGTTTAAACACTTAAATTTATGTAAGTGTATGATGATTTTCAGCAAAGAGGAAGATCAGTATAGCCCTCACATTATTATAAATAACATTTGCTAGAGCAAATACATTCTCACTGAAACAGCTCAAATGAATCTGTGCCTTTGTTGGTCTCTCTTTCCAGAGAACTGTCATGGTCTCTGCTGTCTGACATATGATTAATACATTTTGAAAGAAACTTACCAATTTATTAACACAGCATTTGGTGACTAGAAAATAGACATGATGGGACTTCTAGATTCCTAGATATAGGTTACTCAGACAAATTACTATGAGTTAGTTAGAACAATTTCAATTTCAAAAGACCTGACGTTATCACATGAAACCTGCAGGAATCAAAAATTGAACATCTGGCTCAGGCATTGATATCTCATTAAGGCTTTGCTGAGATGCATCTTTACTACTTTGCTATAAATTTTCAAATGGTATTGATTAAAAAAAATGCATGGGGTACCTGATATAATTAGGTACCACTGCCCAGTACCTATAGAACTTAATGTCACATTAGGTGTCTGGCAAATGAAAACATAGTGAAATACAAATTAGAACAAATGACAGAATTTTAAAAAATCAAAAGAAAAAAAACTAAAACAAAACCCCAAAATTCCAACAAACCCCCACAGGATTGATAGCTAACTAATGGGAAAAAAGAAAAAAAAGGAATACAGTGAGAGAGGGAATGAAATTAGTGAAAACTCTTCAAGGATATGGAAAAAAAAGACAAATATCCAGTTCTTACTGGCTTTTGAGCCCCTTTATCCCTTTGAAATTCCCAGCCATAATAAATGAATGACAAACAGACCTTTTGAAATCCAAATGATCTAGCAATTACTACTGCAGTCAGGTTACATTTGTGTGAAAGATACTCTTAAGAACTGCTGAACCTCTGCTGAAGTATTACCATTGTGTTATCTGTTTTCATTAATGTCTTGTGAACTATCTGAAATCTGTTATACAGATACAGAATATTTCTTTCAAATAGAGTTTACAGAGACCAGAGATGAAACCCCCACAAAATCTCAATGTCATTAGGTATTAAAAGGGTAAGTAACAAAAATAAAGTGACTTATCATTATCACATGTTCTCTGTTTATAAAGAAAGATTTATTAAATAAAGAGCAAGAAACACATATGAAATTTCTTTTGTTGAAAAATTTATTTTAATAATACAAAAATTCAAAAATTAGAACAATACTAATAAGCTTCAATTCTTTACACTTGTTCCTTCAAGTTATAGAGCCGTTTGATTAAATAAAAATGAATATAGATTATACAACACCTAAATTTATGTAGACTATTAAAAAAAAGGAAAATTACATATTGAATTGCTTCAATTTTCCTTTTTCAGTTTTAGATGTATCTGTAGAAATACTAACATTTTAATGATATAGTCATTAGCTGAGTTACTTCACTAATGTATTTCACTATTGTCATCCCATTCCAAAATAAAGTTGAGAACAGACAAATATCCAAAAAATAAGTGCACAAGCAAGTGGCAGTATTCTCCATCTCAAAAGTGCAGCTGAGCAATCCAACAAACCAAAAATTTTAAAAAGAAGCCAGGCAAACAAAATTTCATTTGTCATGCATGGAGGAATATTTCAATTAGTTTAGGGTGGATTTTTGTTTGCCAGTTGTATAAAACTGTGTGTTTCCCAAAAACATTTGTTTTCATAGTGAAGAGCCTTGCTTCCCAAATGATAGGCTTCAGAATCAGAGTTTTGGAAATGGTCAGATGGAGCAGAGACTGCAAATTCATCAAAACCAAAGTGTTTGCAGGAGACAGTTTAATTTTGACAAAGTTGTGACAGAATGGAGGCAGGTTTCCAATAATCATCTGCAATGCTAACTCACCCACCTGTCTTTTATGAGGTCTGTTGGTGGACTTCCAGGCCCCCAACTTTTCAGCAGTCCACCTGATAGTCTGTTCAGGAGCTGTGAGTCCTGGCTCCGAGGTTGCTCTGCCTAGCCAAGGCTTCAAGGCTCTTGGCTTGCTTTCAGCTAGCCTGGTGGAGAGTTGAGAAGCCCCCCAAACTTTCTTTTCCAGCTCCAAGTGCCCAGCTGCTCAGCAGACCAAGCTTTTATGGACTATGATCTGGGTGTACCTTTCCAGGTGTAGACCTAGATACTTTATAACTTCTAGGATCTATAGCATCTCACCCAGAGAAGTTTTCTTACAGCTGAACCATTTTGCCTTCCAATTCAAATTGAAAAATTCAAAGACATTTATTATTAACAGAAAATTGAGATCTCTGAAGCAGAATTAGTTTTCTATCCTCAGGTCTTCTCAAATAATGATGAAAAATATGCTTTTTAAGCTTTTACTTTCCAAAATACAGTTATTTTTCAGATATATTTAGAAATAAGATGTTAGAATAGGGGTCTAGAGAATAAAATAATTTGCTGAGTTTACAGGGTGTCACTACTGTTTATCATCGGACACTCCATTTAACTGCACTGGTGTAAAAAAGTTCTAAAACAGTGGTTAGGCTCATCTGAAATAGCTGTACTGTTCCCTACCATGTTTTCATTTATTTTTAAGGAAACAGTAAATAAAAGTTTTTCTTTAAAAAAAATCTTTGGAAAGCCTTATACAGAACCTGCATGCACTGTAGTCAATGGGAGCTCTTAATGAGACTAACAACATGCTCATAAGGTGAATATTATTTTGCACAAGAAGAGAAGTTTTGTGTGTTTCACTCTTATAAAATGTTAAACAAAAAGAACTAAAGTGCCGTATGTTCATAAATTCAGATGTTCTTGGCAACTGAGAATACTAAAGAGTAAGAAAGAGTGCAGAAAGGACAGGAAGAAAGTGAAGAGGAATGAATAAGGAGCATGATAAAATGAATCAAACTTAAAATGCATAGGATTTAAAAAATAATCACAAAGCAGAATATTTACCAAAAAAAAAAAAAAATTGAACTAGGTTCTACCTTAATCTGACACAAAGCAGTAAAACTATACTCTTACAGAACCTTTAGCTGTTATTACCAGAATATTTTTTTAAACTTCATCACTTTAGAAGACGTTAGATCAACAGTTTGGCACAAAGAAGTGTAAGAAGGAATCATCGGAAGGCATAATCAGGAACCAGAGAAATGAAGTATTTCAGGCAGCTTGTACTACTGAGCAGAAATCCATGTGTTATGGCTGAGAGTTTGTGTACTGTAAAAATAGATTTGTGGGTGAATTAAACCAGTTAGGAATGAAAAAATGCCATGGAATTAACAATTCAAGTCAGGAGGAGAAAAGAAGTAAGAAAATTAGTCAAGAAATCACTAAGTGATAAAATAATTAGTCAAATATGGCCATCCCAGCAACACAGCATGAAAAAGCATTTTTAAATTTAGACTGTTAAAGAGTTTCAAAATTTTGATTAATTATATGGTCTCTCTGTGCGGTACCTATATAATGAACACTGTGAAACATATTTCTCTTGTATATTTCACAAGCCCTGATCCTAGGAGGTACTTCAATCACCCCAATATCTGTTGGAGGGATAACACAGCAGGGCATAAACAATCCAGGAGGTTCCTGGAATGCATTGATGCACTTCCTTCTCTGAGTGATAGAGGAACCAATGAGAAGAGGTGTGTGTGCTGGACCTTGTTCTCACCAACAAGGAAGGGTTGATGGGGAATGTGAAGCTCAAGGGCAGCCTTGGCTGCAATGACCATAAAATGGTGGAGTTCAAGATCCTTAGGGCAGCAAGGAGGGTGCACAGCAAGCTCGCTACCCTGGACTTCAGGAGAGCAGACTTTGGCCTCTTCAGGGATCTGCTTGGCAGAGTAACATGGGATAAAGCCCTGGAAGGAAGAGAGACCCAAGAAAGCTGGTTAATATTCAGGGATCACCTCCTCCAAGCTCAGGAGTGGTGCATCCTAACAATGAGGAAGTCAGGTAAGACCAGCAGGAGGACTGCCTGGATGAACAAGAAGCTCTTGGAAAAGAACAAACATGAAAAGAAAGCCTACAAAGGATGTAAGCAAGGACAGGTACCCTGGCAGGAATACAGATAAGCTGTCTGGGTAGCCAGGGATCAGGTTAGGAAGGCCAAAGCTCTGATAGAATTAAATCTGTCCAGGGGCATCAAGAGCAACAAGAAAAGCTTGTATAAGTAGGTCAATGATAAAAGAAAGACTAGGGAAAATGTGGGCCCTCTCTGGAAGGAAAGCGAGACTTGGTCACCAGGGATATGAAGAAGGCTGAAGTACTCAACGATTTTTTTTTCCTCAGTCTTCACCAGCAAGTGGTCCAGCCACACTGCTCAAGTTGCAGAAGGTGAAGTGGGGACTGGGAGAATGAACTGCCCACTGTAGGAGAAGATCAGGTCTGAGACCATCTAAGGAACCTGAAGTTGCACAAGTCCATGGGATCCGATGACATGCATCTGTGGGTCCTGAGGGAACTGGCAGATGAAGTGACTGAGACACTATCCCTCATATCTGAGATGTCATGGCAGTCTGGTGAAGTTCCCACTGTCTGGAAAAGGGGAAACATAACCCCCATGTTTAAGGAGGGAGAAAAGGAAGACATAAGGAACCACAGGCCAGTCAGTCTCACCTCTGCCCAGAAAGATCATGGAGTGTATCCTCCTGGAAACTATGCTGGGGCACATGGAAAATAGGGAGATGATTTGTGACAGCCAACAGAGCTTCACTAAGGGCAAATTTTGCCTGATGAATTTAGTGGCCTTCTACGATGGGATTACAGCATTGGTGGATAAGGGAAGAGCAACTGACGTCATGTATCTGGACTTGTGCAAAGCTTTTGACACTGTCCTGTATTATATCCTTGTTTCTCAATTGGAAAGACATGGATTTGACAGATCGACCACTTGGTGGATAAGGAATTGGCTGGATCGTCACACTCAAAGGGTTACAGGCAACAGCTCAATGTCCAAGTGGAGATCAGTGACAAGTGATGTTCCTCAGGGGTTAGTGCTGAGACCAGCGCTGTTTAACATCTTTGTTGGAGTCATGGACAATGGGATTGAGTGCACCCTCAGCAAGTTTGACAATGACACTGAGCTGTGATGTGGTCAATATGCTGGAGGGAAGGGACTCCATCCAGAGGGACCTTGACAGTCTTGAGAGGTGGGCCTGTGCATATCTCATGAAGTTCGACAAGGCCAAGTGCAAGGTCCTGCAAGTGGTTTGAGGCAATCCCATGCACAGATACAGACTGGATGATGAGTAGATTGAGAGCAGCCCTGCAGAGAAGGACTTGGGAGTAGTAGTGGTTGGAAAACTGACCATGACCCATCAATGTGTTCTTGCAGCCCAGAAAGCCAACTGTATCCTGGGCTGCATCAAGAGAAGTGTGGCCAGCAGATCGAGGGAGGTGATTGTCCCCCTCTACTTGTGAGACCCCCCCAGCAGTACTGTGTTCAGCTCTGGGTCCCCCAGCATAAGAAGGACATGGACCTGCTCAAGTGTGTCCAGAGGAGGCCACAACAGTGATCAGCGAGGCTGGAACACCTCCTTGTGAGGACAGTTATGAGGAGAGTTGGGGTTGTTCAGACTAGAGAAGAGAAGACTCTGGGGAGACCTTATAGTGGCCTTCCAGTACTTAAAGGGGGCCTATAGG
This sequence comes from Strix uralensis, assembly GCF_047716275.1. Taxonomy (NCBI): domain Eukaryota; kingdom Metazoa; phylum Chordata; class Aves; order Strigiformes; family Strigidae; genus Strix; species Strix uralensis. The sequence continues at coordinate 24,070,709 of NC_133976.1, forward strand.
AAAGGTGGGGAGAGGCTCTATCAGGGAGTGTAGTGATACGATGAGGGGTAATGGTTTTAAACTGAGAGAGGGTGGATTCAGATTAAATATAAGGAAGACGTTCTTCAATGTGAGGGTGGTAAGACACTGGAACAGGTTGCCCAGAGAAGTTGTGGCTGCCCCCTCCCTGGCAGTGTTCAAGACCAGGTTGGATGGGGCTTTAAGCAACCTGATCTAGTGGAAGGTGTCCCTGACAGTGGCAAGGGGGTTGGAACTAGATGATTTTCAAGGTCCATTCCAAGCTAAAACATTCTATGATTCTATGATATTTAGATATTCTATTTCCAACTTTTCACCTGTGTGTTGTGTGCTATTTAAAAAAAGGAATTTCAAGAATATTTTTATGGTTTCTGATTTTACTAATTTTTCTTCAGGAACAGTTTATTCTGTTTACAGGAGAAATTAAAATATTTTCCTGTTAAATGGACTGGTTTTTGAATGAATGAATGAATGAAGCTGTGGATTGTTTAAATCCTGTGGGTTTCCATTTCAAAATCTGGAAGTTTCATTGTTTCGTCTGTTGAGTAAAAGAGGCAAGATGGAGGTTATACATTTCATAGTTTAGGTCACATTTTCTTCCTATTTTATTTTGGGAAGCCTTACCACAAACCTTCTCTCAGGACCTCTTGTTCGTGTCTTGTCACTGTTCCTGGCTTGTCAAGGGTTAAAGGGATATTATTCCTTCCCAGGTGCTGGACTTTGCATTTTCTTTTGTTGAACTTCATGAGGTTCCCATCAGTCTAGGCTTCTGAGATCCTTCTAGATGACAGCAGAACCCTCTGGTGTATTAGCCATCCCTCCCAGCCTTGCATTATCAACAAAGATGATGAGTATACACTGTGTCCCATTACCTGGATCATTAATGAAGATGTCAAACAGGACTGGACCCCATATTGAACCGTGGGGTACACCAGTAGTTACTGGGCTCCAACTTGTCTTAGTGCCACCGATCACCATCCCTTCCCAGCCATTCAGCCAGTATTCAGTCCACTTCACTGCCTGTTCATCAGCTCATATTTCATCAACTTCTCTATGAGGGTTTCATGGGAGACACCTTGAAGAACTTTCTGGGGAACCACTTTTCCCAAGTCAGAGCTACGCTTCACTGTGGATAGGTGCTGGAGTAATTTATTTGCCACCCATCAAAAGCACGTTTTCTCACAGCTATGTCTTTGTTAAAAATGCTTCAGAAGATGTGTTAGATGTCACAGAATATCAAAGACTTAAAACTGCTTGTTGTCATAACTATATAATTCAGTACAGGTATTCTCAGGAATATCTCTTCCGATCTTTTCCATTATCTGAATAATAACTTATGACTTTGTCACAACTCTTAGGGACTTTGAAATATTAAGATTGTATTTAAGGTTTTAAAGAAACCAGCTTTTTTAGTCAACAGCATATTCTTGTTCTGTAAATTGTTTTTGCAGTACCAATTTTTGTCTTAATAACAAAAGAAAAAAAAAAAAAGAAAAAACTCAACTTGTATTTAGTATTTTCATTAGGATCTTACCTTTTTTTTTTTTTTTTTTTTTTTTTAACTTAATGCCCACATTATTTGGTGTCTTCAGAGGAGTATCAGTTATGTGGTGATGACACGTAAACTTCTTTACCTCAAATTTGTTTCAAGACTTTTTTCAATTAAGGAACCCAGAGTCTGTGAAAGCTACATCTGTGTGTTTAAGTAAAATAATTTGTGCCTCAAAGCTATACAACAGAAGAAGGAAAAAAAACCTCTGATCACTTCCAAATGCAATCACTGAAAAAAAGTAAAAGGGAAAGAACAGGCCTGTTTCCTCAAGTTATATATGCGTGTAGATTTTTCTTCTTGTACCTCATTCTACCATGGCATCATCTAGTTTTTCAGACATTGCTTCCAATCTGCTCTCATTCTGTTCTTCGGCCTGCTGTGTTCTTTTGTGCTTTTAAATCTTGATTAGGAGCTTCTAATAGTCTTTTTCTCCTTTAATGTCTTTAGTCTCCTTTACAATGTCATTTCGAATTAAGAATTACAATGTAATCTCAAATATATCTTTCAAAATATTATATTGACTCAGAAGATTCAGATTTGTTAGAAAGCTTTCAAAATTTACTTCATTTTTTTCTGATATTGTAAGACTTTTTTTCCCAATAATTTCTTTTTTTTTTTTTTTATGAAGTCATTATAGTTTGAAGTTTTAGGAATGCCTCCTAGTTGGATTACCATTCTTCACTTAACACAAATCCATTAAACGTACATCATTCCTCTGAATAAGCAATATTAAGATGCAGCTGTCTTTTGCTTATCTTACATTGTAGTAGTACCATTTACAAAACAGTGAGACAGACATCTTGCGTGAACCATCTCTAGCGCCTGCTGTGAATAAGAGCAATGTTGAAATCTTCACAGTTCATGTTCTCATTCACTTTTTCTCCACTTCTTTATCTGTTTCCACCTCTCACTTCTATCAATAAGCTGCGGTTAAAAAGAATGGTTTGATCTGAAAAATCTTCAATGAAGTATGAATGCCTCCATCCCCTGATAGACATAGGAGGAAACACGGCAATGAGTGATGAGGAAAAGGCTGAGATGCTTAATCCCTTCTTTGCCTCAGTCTTTAATAACAAGACGAGTTGTACTGAGGGAATCCAGCCTCCTCAGCCAGAAGACAGAGACTGGGAGAACGACCCACCCGCAATCCAGGAGGAGATAGTCAGTGACCTACTGCATCACATAGACGTACCGAAGTCTATGGGACCAGATGGGGTACACACAAGGGTGCTGAAGGAGCTGGCTGGGGTGCTCGCCAAGCCGCTTTCCATCATTTACCAGCAGTCTTGGCTAACCGGGGAGGTCCCAACAGATTGGAAATTGGACAATGTGACGCCCATCTACAAGAAGGGTCGGAAGGAAATCCGGGAAATTACAGGCCTGTCAGCTTGACTTTGGTGCCTGGGAAGCTGATGGAGCAGCTCATCCTGAGTACCATCATACAACACATGTGGGACAACCAGATGATCAGGCCCAGTCAGCATGGGTTTATGAAAGGCAGGTTCTGCTTGATGAACCTGATCTCCTTCTAGAACAGAGCAACCTGCTTATTGGATGAGGGAAAGGCTGTGGATGTTGTTTACCTTGACTTCAGTAAGGCCTTTGACACCGTTTCTCACAGCATTCTCCTGGCGAAACTGGCTGCTCATGGCTTGGATGGGCACACACTTTGCTGGGTAAAAAACTGGCTGGATGGCCGGGCCCAAAGACTTGTGGTGAATGGAGTTAAATCCGATTGGCGGCCGGTCACGAGTGGTGTCCCCCAGGGCTCTGTTTTGGGGCCACTCCTGTTTAACATCTTTGTTGATGACATAGACGAGGGGATTGAGTGCACCCTCATTAAGTTTGCAGATGACACCAAGTTGGGTGGGAGTGTTGATCTGCTCAAGGGTAGGGAGGCTCTGCAGAGAGACCTGGACGGGCTGGAGCGATGGGCTAAGGCCAACTGTATGAGTTTCAATAAGGCCAAATGCCGGGTTCTGCACTTTGGCCACAACAACCCCCAGCAGCGCTACAGGCTTGGGGAGGAGTGGCTGGAGAGCTGCCAGTCAGAGAGGGACCTGGTGGTGTTGATTGACAGTCGGCTGAACATGAGCCAGCAGTGTGCCCAGGTGGCCAAGAAGGCCAATGGCATCCTGGCTTGTATCAGAAATAGCGTGGCTAGCAGGGACAGGGAAGTGATCTTACCCCTGTATTCGGGCACTGGTGAGGCTGCACCTCGATTCCTGTGTTCAGTTTTGGGCCCCTCACTGCAAGAAGGACATTGAATTACTCGAGTGTGTCCAGAGATGGGCAACGAAGCTGGTGAAGGGTCTGGAGCACATGTCGTACGAGGAGCGGCTGAGGGAACTGGGGTTGTTCAGTCTGGAGAAGAGGAGGCTGAGGGGAGACCTCATTGCCCTCTACAACTACCTGAAAGGAGGTTGCAGAGAGCTGGGGACGAGTCTCTTTAACCAAGTAACAAGCGATAGGACAAGAGGTAATGGCCTCAAGTTGCACCAGGGAAGGTTTAGACTGGATATTAGGAAGCATTTCTTTACAGAACGGGTTGTTAGGCGTTGGAATGGGCTGCCCAGGGCAGTGGTGGAGTCCCCATCCCTGGAGGTGTTTAAGAGTTGGGTTGACATAGCGCTTAAGGATATGGTGTAGTTGAGAACAGTCATTGTTAGGTTAATGGTTGGACTAGATGATCTTCAAGGTCTTTTCCAACCTAGATGATTCTGTGATTTTGTGATTCTGTGAGGTAAGGTGTTAACTAATGTATAGCTGAAAAAGAAGATTGTAAGAGAGATTGATCTCTGGCTTTCTTCTCTGTCAAACTCTTAAAACCAGTGACCCTAAAAACTGCTATTTGTTTGAGCCAGAACATTACTGAGTCTTAATGAGTCAGTTCCCCTTAGAAGTTATCAGTTGTTAATACTGCAGATTTAAAAATCTCACCATGCTATCTGACAAAGTATATCGTTAAACTAATCTGTTAGTCTTGCATTTTCTTTGTTTGCTTTGTCGAGCAAGCTAGCCTGCAACAGAATGAAAGAATGAAATAGCTGACTAGGGAAAATAATACTTTTACATTTTTTTTCATGTAATGTACATAGTTCTTTTACTCCCACCCCATTCCCAATGCCCCTGCAAAAGGGAATAGAGCTGGAACTCAGTGCTCTTTCATTTCTGCTCTAGGTATCATGAGAGGGGGACTAAAGTCTATAAAAATCTTGCAGAAATATCATGGATGCCATGGTGACTAGTTTCTTTTTATCTTCAAGGAACGAATCATACTGGTAAAAGGAAAGGATTTGCAAGACAAAGCGAATTAGAAGTCACCCAAATTTGATCCTATGCCAACTGCTCTGCAGCAAAATCAAAACAGTCACAGCTGACTTGAAAGGAGAGGAAGACTCATCTAAGCCATGGGAGAAAGTAAAGACAGTAAACCCCTGCCAGTCCAGGGGATTCATTTGCTCAGTCTCACATATGGGGAAACTTTCAGTGACCTCAGCTATCAACAGCCAGGGAAACAGGGATTTCAAGAGACTAACACTAATTCCTGGGCAAAAGGAGTAAACCGTGAATTAATCACAAGGAGTAACTTCTGCTATATTAATAAAGTAATGGAAAATTTTTATTCAACATCCATTATTTTATTATTCCTATATATCAAGAACACTTCTTTAGCATACATGTTTATACTTCTGTCCTGTACGTTTTTTCCTGTTTCTCAGTTCAACTCTTTGCTGAACCAAAAGCCAGATTTCTGTTAAAAAAAAATCCATCTTCATGATTACACAGTTAAACATCTTGACAAGTGTGAGTATCTACTTTTTTCAGGACACCTTAATATTATTCTTTTTCTTAGTAAACAAAGATTTAATACAGAAAGAAAACATCATAAGTATGATTTGGAACACTGTGAATCACTTTTAAATTAAAAAATGTTAGGAAGCAAATTTACTGGTGTTCTTTCCTGCACTGCTTCTTCAAAATAGAAGGCTGACAGTATTTATGATTGTTCACTTTAGCATATACATGCACTAGCTTGGATCTTTCTGTCTGCTGTCTTCTCAGAGATGGCCTCTGAGTCTTCATAGTTTGGCTAAAATGTAAAATTTGTCAACTGGATTTTTCAGAGCTTAAATAAAAATGTGATGACTTAGTTCTTTTTAGAAACCTTGTGAACAAACAAACTATCTGGGAATATGCAGATTTAGAAACATTAACCCCTGGAGACAATATATTGTTCAGATTGTTTGGCTGGTATCAGTATAATTCATTAGTGGCAATTTATGCTGGAACCATCAAGCTATTTTAATTAGACTGGAAAATTCAAATCCAGGCTATATTTAGTCATTTAAACATAGGCATCCGGGGCCATTTGAGGCACACAAGGATATCCTGGCTGGCTTCTAGCTGCTTTTCTGGAAGGAGATGGTCATATATCCAATAATATTTAGTACTGCAATATATTTGCCAGTACTGTATAAGTATCTTGGATACTGTATGTCATCTCAGACAGCATGAAATGATGACATTTAGACAGCTGGACTTAGCTTAAGGGGCATCATCAAGTGCAAAAATAAGACAATTACATTTGGGTGTCCATCTGTAGATATCTGCATGAGATAGATAATAACTAATGGAGACCAAGTCAATACAGTCCATGGAGTCTGCAATAGTATTAGATCAGTCTGATGTAGAAACCTAGAACTTGATTCAGTTGCTCACACAGAGATGCTTAACGTAATTTGAGTTGGCCTGCGGTATTCTTTCTGTCACCTATCATTCACTCCAGAAGGTAACCAGTCTCCCACTGCTGGACCCTTGTAGAAGTCTCAGATATCATAAGGTGTCTCAAATATCATTAGAGGTTTATATTTATGCAAACTAATTAAGGCACCATTGACTAATTTACCCTTTTTCTACTGACTAAAATAGAAGCTCAGATATCTAACTCATACAAAGACTTTTACTTGAAGACACCTAAAAGCAGTACCTTAATCTCAAATATAACCACACTTGTGGTTTTTTGGGTGCACAGTTGTATGCCTTTGCTAATACTAGTTTTCTCTTCTCTGTCTCAGTTAACTGATGTACAGTACAGGGATAATGATGCTCTCCTCTATTGCATTGGATTATGTTTATGGTAATTCATAAATCTCCTCTTCCCAAAATTTATCAGAAGAAAAGGTGCTATACATATGCAATTAAGGTTTTGTCTCTTGAAAAGTTTTTCATCACTGCATATTATGATTTATGTTTGATTGAAATGATGGATTTAAATCTAGTCAGCATTTTTCTTGCAGACAAATTTTTAGTTTGTCAGTAAAGAAGGGATTTTACCATGAAGTTCCTAGTTGTTCAGTAGAGGGAAAGAAAATCATGAAGTGAAAACATCACTCCAATGAAATGATGCAATTTAAACTGAAACGGTAATTTGCACTTTTTGGAAATTGCTTTAAAAAAGCATTAACAATTAAATGAAAGACAATCTTAGTCAAATATTTTAAACTCTATTAAACTTAAATGCTGCACTAATGTGGCATTCACAAAAATGTAGTATAGGAAACAAAATTTTTTTAAAAAACAGGCTAAAATAACAAGGTAACTGAGCTCCATTTAGATCATTTTTGTCTATCAATCACCTTCATTTGGGAAGGTACTTTTACATGTCTTCCTTAAACTAGGTATATGAAAAAATAAAGTGGTTATCCCCAACCTTCATCACTTTAAAATTACAACTCTGTTACTGCAAGGCTTGACAGTATTTTTATTACTATGGTCTTCATTCTTCTGAGTAGTAAAATTAGAAAAAAATCAGGCAGATCTGACTAGGTCAACATTGCAAATCTTAGCAAGGAGAACTTTATGTCAGTATTTGAACTGAAACTTGGAATTCTTTCCAAAATGCAGGGACCTGACTTTGTCTATTCTAGCAGCAGTGCAACAGCTGTTTTCCTCTTTATTCCTGAACTCCATGAGTGTTGTTTCCATGAACAGTGAGTGCATGGAAGGCTGTAGAAGTATACCTTGAAATATTTCACTAAGTAGACCTTTCCATGCAATGGAACCACTGCATGGCAGAAGTCCCCAGAATATGGTGCTAAGATGTTCTCGACCACACTAAAAGTTGTTCAGTAAAGGTATACCTGAAGATTGTACTTTACATTGGAGCTTTGTATAGCACAATCAATATGACAGATTTTGATGGGTTTCTTGATCAGATAGGACTTGAAATCAGTGAGAATAATCTGAATTATATCAGTCAGTGTTCATTTAGCCTTTGGTGTCATGACAATAGATTTCCTTGTTTCAGCACTTATCTACTGGATCATATAGTTGGATATCATGGATATGACAAATTATGTAGGCCAGAATCAATCTACCTACTTCTACTCATTACAGTAAATTTTTTTAGAAAGCATGTTTTCTTCAGATTGATCATCCATTACTCAGTTTAGCAGTCAGTGACTAGGGAACAGATGTTACCAAAATGTAGATAAGTTTACATGAGGAAATCAGAATTTCCAAGTCACCACAATAGAGATTTTTTATTTTCTCAGAAATATTAATTACCTTTCTAATATTTAGTAAATGATTTCATAGATAGCAAAAATCTTAAAGGGAAAACTTAGCCAAAGTCTTCATAAAAAAACATTAAAAACTCCTGTTTCTTTTGCTACCATTATGTAAATGGTGACTTTTGAAACATTAGAATTACAGAAATGCAAAGGGGATCCACTGAACCTGATTGAGACATCTAAGTCAGACATGATATGCTAGTTTTTGACACCTAAGATGGGCTCTCAGGGATGGATCTCGCTTATCTTCAAGATGAGTACAATGTGAATGTTTATGCCTGAGGTAATCATCTAGGCTCCTTGTACAGGAGTTGGAGAATTGTAAGCATTTGAAATAAATAGTCATATGTAGAACAGTATTTATCTTACTTATTTTAAATGTAGATCATAGGAATTTGGGTGAGTTCCATGAATCCCTATTACTTTCTATTGACCATTAAGTCAATCTTTGAGTTTAGATCAGCTCTCCATTGTAGTCATCTAAATGTAGTCATACAGAAACAAACATTTGGTCCTCCTAAATTCTTAAAAAATACATGAAAAGAGATTAGGGCTTCTGAAGATTTCTGAAGAGAGCTATAGCTTTCTTTTCTGTTGGTTGTCTAAGGAACTAACAGTGTGATGGGTCCTAGAGACACTTCTTTTTATAAGTCTACCCAACATATTTCCCTCTAACAACACTATGCAACATCCTTCAGGTGTTATAAACAAGCTATTTATTCTCTGTGAAAGAATATACCTTATAAATTTCAGATTGGCCCTTAGTTTCTTTTCTCTCTGAGCTTCCTTCACAAAAACGCTCACATGTGATAATAGTAATACCATTATAGTTTGTCATACTTATTAATAATCTTAAAACAAAATTATGTAAATTCTATTTAAACTTTTATAATTGCTGTGGGAACTAGGGAGAGCAGTGTCTGCCCTATTGTTCTAATACTCTCTTCCCCAGTGCACTCTTCCATTTCTTTGGGAAATGTGGGTTTGTAAAGATAGGAAATGCTAGACACCTTCTGAGAATCTAATGAAGTAGAGAGAGGGTTGGTTTTTTTTTTTTTTTAAAAAAAAGTAACAAGTGATCAATTTCTTCATATTTTGAATTCTGTCTTGCAAACACCTCAAACACAAGGCATTACATCCCAAAGCTCCTATGTATGTAAGGACAACTTCATCAACAACTTCTGTGGGCACTCTGTGGGACTGAACTTTTTTCAAATGTCATATCTGGACCACTGTGCAACCAGGAATGAAAGAGTCCTGGAGCAAGAAAGGCAATTTTCACAAAGAGAAGGCATAGTTGTCTAGTCATCCCCAGCCTTTGTAATCTGTAGATGTTTTAGATTAGACTGGCTCTGAATTTAAAAAGTGGAACAAAAATTGTTCCACCAGGAGTAGAAAAAATGATGTCTGGTTTCCCTTGGCAGGTCAGCATCCACCCTTGTGCCTCCCAGCTCTTCATCATGTCATTATTATATCCATTTGACACATCTTTCACCACAGTGCTGTTTTCTTACAAAACTCTTAGCTCCTGTGTTCTCAAGGACCCTCTGGTGGACCCCTGTCCTCAATAGGTAAGGAGTTTGTAAAATTTTAAAAATCACATTTCTGTTATGGATTTTCAGCAGGTGCAACTACTTTAGACATATGTGGCCTGCAGATGTTGAGTGGACAGACATATGTTGTCTAAAAAGGATGGGAAATCTCTGAGCTTTCCTGAACTTTCCCACTGTGAGGTCATAGAAACATAAATTAGAAGGCATCTCCAGAGGTCATCTAGCCCAACCTCCTGCTCAAAGACAGAGTTATAGTATGTTACCCAGGGTCCAGTTAATATTAAAGTATCTCCAAAGATTAAGATTCCTCAACATCTCTAGGACTCTTTTCCAATCTTTAAACATCTTCATGGAAAAAATATTTCTCTTATATTAAGTCAGAAAGCCCCATGTTCCTGCTTGTGTTCATTGCCTCTCATCTTTTCAGTGTGAACTTCTGAGAAGCATTTGGTTTTGTCTTTTCCTGTTATGCAGCTGTAGAAGTTGTAGATCACTAATAGCGCTTCTGCCCAAAACCCAGAGTTCATTTCTGAAGTCGCCAAGTCATTGTCAAAGACTTTGATATTCAGCAACTTACCTTCACCAAAAGGGTGAATACCTTATTCTTAGGAAGACATATTTTAAGACGTCGGTTCAAAAATGTAAGACAAACAAGATTTACTTCTCACATGACTGTTTTCATCACCAGGTTATTATACAAAAGTTGTACACCATAACTACAAAAGCTCATGTACACTTCCTACAGAAGTTTACCCTAACGTGGTCTTTTGGTTTTAAGAATCTGTTTCAGTGAATGTGTATTCTAGTTCAGATGTTACCATGAGACATTCAACATGCAAGGTCCAGATTCAATGGATAATATAGTTTGTGAAAAAGTCTCCAAATAAGCCCCAGAATTAGCCAGTTTTATAAGCCAGTATGATATTCCAGGTGAATCACTGAATCATCACTACAAGTGTGAATGTCAGTGTAAGTAACTCAACTAGCCTTATATACAGCAATGTATGGATTAATGAGATTTATGAGGAAAGATTCCATCAGATGTTGAGTAAAGTGAAACAGTGATCTCATAATCCATGGGTGATTTTAGGATAATGATGTGGAATTTATATTATGGGACTACATACCAGCACATCATATTCACAAGCAGACTTCAATATGGTCAAAATAAACACTGAAGCCACTATAAACCAGCCACCTAAGCTCTGAAGGGGAATTCAGAATGATAAGTTAAGTGCCAAAGTTCCTTTTAGATAGAACAAGGGGAGACCCGGAAATCTCAGAGCAATGTTTTTAAAACCACATGGGATACACATAAGTCACCTGATAGGAAAAACCTAGGGCAAGAGCAAAGGAAGGCTCTGAACTTGCATTGCTTTCCTGGACCCTTATGCCTATTTGACATCCTAGGTAAGAACTTATTTTAGAATGAGTCAAAATCCAAAACCTTCTAGTTGATTTAAGGTAGTTAGTGTGACCCATATGCAATCAGAAAAGAGTGATCATTTTCTTTGTGAAACATAAAGCAAAGCTTTTAAATGTAGTTGAGTGTTCACTTTGGAAATGGGAATTTCTCCCTCCTTTTTTTTTGTGTTGGAGTGAATGACCACGGATGTTTTGTGCCTAACATTATATTGTAATAGGTTGTCTAAATATGTTATCAGGAGATAAAACTATGATATATTCTTCCATCTAGTCACACTCTTCTATATATAGGAGTAAAAAACCCAGAAAAAAGTCTATGGCAAATTAAAAAAAAAAAAAAAAAAAAAAAGACTATTGATGTAAGTATTAGACATCTGAAATTTGAGGGCAAGAGGTACAGGCAAGTGTTCACAGGCCAGTATTTCATGCTGCTTGCTGAGAGAAACAATTTCTCCCTTTCAGGAAAACTCAATGACACACAGTCCATGAATGATGCTGAATAAGGACATTAAGATAGGAATATTTTCCATATGAGACTCTCATGTCAATTGCCCTTTATAGGCATCACAGCCAAGGTGACTTCTCCTTTAGAGGCAGAAGAGGTAGAACTTGGAAATCATCATTAGTAAGTTAAAAATATTGCTGGGAGGTATTGCAGGGCCACATAATAATCAACTTAGACAAGATCATGAAAGACAGTAAAATAAAGAAAATAAAAGCTATGTGTTTAAAAAGTTGCAGCAGGGAAAATGTGATAGTTCTTTTCAATAGTTAGAACAAATGCCTCAATCTCAGCCACTGGGTGTTCTGGAAACTTGTCCCAGACTGCACTCCAAACCGCATAACTGAGATGTTCTAAATTCATAGACCCATGGTTTTTGCTATGAAATTATTTAAAAAGTTAACATCAGCAGCAACTATTAATCTCTGAAATAAGACAGTATTCATTTGTGACTGAAGAGAAAAGCTGGTGTTCTTTAGGAATGTTACTGTCAGAAAGACATGGGATCCTGTGAACTGCTGCTTCCTTTATTCTGTTATTATTGAAATACTAAGCAAACAAATAAAGAGTGACAGCAGGTCAGAGGAATGACAGAGGAGAAGAATGCAGGTGATAGTTTCTGATCATTTTCTGCTTTACAGAAAATTATTAAAAGAATCCAAAATCTAATCAGATTTACTTACTTTTACTGAAAGCTTACTAGAAATTGTTAACACAGCAGTTTTTCTTCTATTACCATTAACATTAATAACAATACTTTGTTCATTTGCTTGCTTGTCCGTAACGTTCAGAAATGTTTTGTGGATTCACTGTTGGTGGGATACAATATATCTGTGGAATAATTGTCCCACTTGTTATTTACATCTGTGATTCTTTTGAGCATATTATAGAAAAAAATGAACAGATATAAAGGTTGTAATCTTCTGAGTTCCAATTTTATAAATTCTTATAGTTATAGAAGCATCTAAAATTTTTCAAAAGTTCATGGAAGAATTGTGCACCAAAGATTTATATAGTTTAACTTTAAACATCTGTGATGCATACATCCAGAGCATAGCTAATCAGAGAGGCTGTTTTTATAGAAAAAGAAAGAGGAATCAGTGTTTTTTAGGGTGTGATTAATCTGATTTATTTTTGGTATTTATTTTATGATGAGATGAATTAGATGTTCTGATTAATCTCTTTACAGTAAAGGGAACCATAGGTGATCAGTTAAACTCTACAAGTCAGTTCTTTAAATTTTACATCAGATAAATTTCAGCCTCAATTTCTTGTTTCACTAGTTTCTAACAGGAATGGAACATTTATTGAACTTTGAAAAAAATAATTCTGCTGGTATTCCACAAACCTCTTATACTCATCATTTTACATCAGATATGTAACCTGTTTTACCACTCTTAAGGTTTTATTTGCAACACCTGATATACTAGAATCCAAAGCACAGTCTTCCTAGCTCAAAATGAACATTGTTTACTCATGACCTTTGAGCAGCACTCTTGCCTATGTGGTAGAAACACATCCAGGATACTCATAGCCCACTTATTGCAGAAATTTTCTCCTGTCCTTGTGTTCAGAATGTTTTGGGCTACCATGTGAAAAGGTAAGGATGAGGAGGGAGAGTAAAGATTCCCCATCCTTATTTTATTTTGCACACTCATCAATCATCAATCTCCCAAATTTACCTTTAGCTATTGTTACACCTTTTGTGGGATACATCACTGTATTTCCTTTTTAAGTTCATACTGAACACCTGTGAGAGACTGAAATGTCATATGACTGTCCCAAAGCTTGCTTGTGTCTGTGCAAACCTCCAGGACAAGCTGCTGTGACCTGTGAATTGGTCTGGGGGATGTCGCCCAGGGAAGCAGGAGTATATTGAAGGATGCACCCCCCACTCCTTTGTGGTTGCATTGTCGGACTCCTTAGACAAGCCTCAAAGGGGCAGACCTGTACTGAGCTGGCCCCATCGTGTAGCCATTGTGGCTCTATTATGTATGCCAGACCCCATGCATGCATTGCTAATGAACTGATAAGGGGCAAACACTTCTGCCCAGAAGCTGGATACAACAAAACCTGTGGGACAAGAGAAAAAGAAACCTAAAGGTGGATAGATATGCTAATCAGTGGATATGATGAACTTAAAAAGGCAACAGAAACTTTGCTCGTGTGCATCCACCATGGAAGCCAGATCCATGTGCACCCACCACTGAAGAACTGAAGACTGAGGACCAACAGAATGCTACTGGATCCATGGTGGTGACTATTCTTGCAGCCCTATCATGCATCCTTGCTTTATTTCTGTCTTTTCCTTCCATTCTGTCCTATTGCTACCCCTCTTCACTTTTTAATAATAAAAAACCTGGTTTGGGTATATGGCATTTGACCTTGTTTGTGTCTTAATCTCGCTCTTGGGATCATATTGAAACCTCCCCTAACATTAGATTGGGACAACACTATATAAAACTCACTCTGAGTATCCAGGTATCTCTCTATGTACAATATGAGTCATTTTTCTTTGCAACAAAGCAGGTGGCTGCATCTTCAGAGACTAGAAAATAAAACAGTAATCATAGTGTCTGAGCTGCATTCATGTTGCTGACTCAACAGGTGGAATTATCCAGTAGTGAGTGTTGCAGGAGTTAAAATATAAATGGAGGATCAAATAATGGAGGATAGCAGAGTAATATTCAAATTGAAGGCTATATTTCGTGGGAAGTAATTCCATAGGACAGAAATGGGCTGCATGCTCTAAATCTATAATAACTTTAAAGACATATGCTGTGCTGAATCTGTGCCTCTCACATCTTGCATTAGAGCTGAAATTTGTAATACTGAAAGCTTGAAGATTTCTTATATTGTAATTATAATATCAAGGCTCACAAAGGGCTGAGTTAGTGGGATCCTTCTGGAGTACAAGGACATGTATAATTTTTGATCCCTTCCTATAATTCCTGTATAGTCAATAAGGCTTTATAAATCTCTTTTTCTATTGTCTATGACCAGAAAATACCCAGAGAGTAAGATCTCTGCAGTTGCCATAATGCTTCTTGACATTCATAAAGTTATGAACAAATAAACCCGGGTCACTGAAAATTATCCATGACAGAAAAGAAAAAGTGAAAAAGAGGTTAAAAAAAGAGGGAAAGAGATACACAATGTGAAATAACCTGGGTCCTCTAAAAAGTCAGGAGTAAGAGGAAAGAGAAGGAAGATAAGAAAAACAGTGTCAAATAGTTATGGAGAATCACAAAGTAATCACAGCCGGGTGCATTGACATTGTTTTGCAATGTTTTCACTGTGATGTTGCATCAATGCAAGAGTACATTGGGTTATGTCAGGGTAACGTTGCAATTATTTTGTAGTTCTCTGTAACTTTATTCACTGGCTTCATCATCTCTTCAGCTCTTCAGCGCTGAATACCATTCAGTTAGGTATTCAAAGCACCAGATGCCTCCTAAAATGCTTTAAAATTTAGCACTTCTGTGTGCTCAGACCACTCTTACTGAACTAGTTCTGGAATGAATTACCTTAAATCTTGGGGGAAAAAAAAGATCAGTTCATGTCATACTGTATAAATTCATGGACGCATGAAAAAATAAGCAAGAATTGACAGAGCAGGGTAAAAGTGCTGGAATGAAGTTTTTAAAATGTTTTGTGTCAAAGGACAGCTCTAGAGTAATTAGAGACATTCATAAGAAAGAAATAGAATTAGTGACATTAAGCATAATACAGTCTTTTAAAATCTCTTATACTTGCTTTAAATACAATTGATGGTCCTAACAGAAAAAATATTCTTGTGAAGATCATGAAGCAAAGCCCTGATGATCAGGTTGATCCATGAGAATCATTTATATCTCATGAGCATTTAGAAATCAAGCAACAAAATTTAATGAAACAGGTTTAAGTGGTGACAGACAATGGAACCTTATGCTCAACATAATAATATCATCTCAGGCAGAGAATTTCCTGCCAATAACTTGCCCATTCTCTCATTTGCAGTGATGATCTTGGTGGGAAACAGAAATTGAGTAACATTGAAACTAATAGATGTCTCTCAAGAAGAGGCCTTTTCTATACTTAGCAGATCTATAGCTTAGAGCACAGTAATCCCTCTGCATTGTGGAGGAATATGCCACCTAATCCCATTTTGTTTCATGGACACAACAAATGGCGCAACAGGCAAATATATTTTCTGTCACTAATCAATAATCCTCTTCAAAATTACAATCACTGCTACTCCATCTTCAAAAACAGAGAAATAGTTTCTCTTTCTGCTAATTACCTGCTTAGAACAACTCTTTGCTTACATCTTTCCATTCCTAGTGGAAGACGTAACACAGCCATTACTGTCATAAAGTAGTTCTAGCTGGTGCAAATGATATCAAGACCAAGATTTCTATTTTTATAATAGCAGAGCTTTCTAAATTGATACTTAGGCTCCTGAGCAAAATCCTGACTTTCCAAAATACTAAGTAGTAAACTTAAAGTCATTTTTTAAGAAGTTATTAGGTAATATGAACAAGATGACTCAAATAACAGATATACACATGAATGTTAATATAAAGTCATTGTTAGAGAGGTTTATAACAGTTAGGTTTAAAACTTTTGTTGTAATAAAAATATAGGTTCCTCTACTGAGAAGATAGTGTGGTTTTTAATGACCAGATGAATTCCAGATGGAGAAAAAGTATCATCAAGATATATATGCAGGGTGTGGAAACAGCCTCATGTGAGTTAGATGATCTGTCACACTGCTCGAATATTGAAATTTACATATGGATTGAATAAAAAGGAGAGAAATTAAGTTTCTGGGAGACATTCACATATGTTTTATCACAGAAATTTTATATCTAATTTATTTTTAAAACCGTTAAAAATGACAAATTATAATAAATGTAATTTTCCAGTAGACAATCCTTAGCAGGAAAAACTACAATTAAAGTTAAAATTAAAATTCCAATCAGCTATGCTTATCCTTCAGTGTGGGTACCTAAATCCTTTTAACAGTAGTGAAAGTGTTCTACTCATGTAACTGGGAGAATTCAAACCTTATAATTCATTGATGATTTTTTTTTTTTTTATGGTATTCCACATTTCTCTCAATTTTAATGGGGATGCATAATTATAAAAGCAATTTCTCTTCAGTGGTAAATACCCCAGGGAAACAAACCTCTGACATTATGTTGCATTATTATTAGAACAGAAATGTAACAAATCCAGGCCTGATATCTGTCAAAGTTGTCTTTAAATATGTCCAAAACTGCCAAGATATATTTAATCAACTAACTTGCTGTGGCTGGTTGTTTGGGGTTTTTTTGCCTTTATTTTCCACTTTTTTTTTTACTTCTCTGACTAATGGGATTTTGCTTTGGTTTATATACCACAAGCCGGGGCAAATCATTATCAAATTTCCTTTACACTGATTCTGAATTCATTCAACTATGATACATGATCAGATGTGTACTTTTAAAAATAGTCTTATATATTTTATATCACAATAACTATGACTTTGTTTCATGTGGTAATTAATAAGAGTTTCTGTTACACACAAAACATTTTCTGAGTACAGAAATAGAAAATCTGTGAATTGCCTTGTCAAGCCTCATAAATCATCTGCTGTCCAAAGCATGTAGCTCATGTGCACTGTTCTCTCTTTGTGATTTAAAACTTACTTTATGTTTCCTCAAAAAAAAGTGTAAGTTAAATATAGCATCCATTGATACAGTAGATGAAAATTACTTGAGGAAATCATGGACAATAAGGCATCAGATATGGACAAGGTCAAGTGAAACTGGATATATTCACTCACCTGACTGAACTGGCCAGCTGTGTTGGGTTTTGCATCAGTGTAACACTTCAGGAACTCAAGAGAATTTTCATGAATTGTCTTATGAACTTTGTCACCATTCAACCTCTATGTGTTCACGTATACCTAATTATGTTTGTATGTGGTTACTTTAATTCTTCTTCAAACCCACCACTCTGACAGGCAGAATTCATGAATGTGAGAACATGCAGAGGACATGCTCATTTATTTTGGAAGAATCCTTGCACCACAAACTTTGAAATATGTAACATAACTCACTGTGCCAATTATCAGTCCCTGCTGAATCGTTTTTATGAAAGGATAACATTCAAGGTAAAGTCATCCTTAACTGTGCTTTGGTAATGACAAGGGTGTAGTTAAAATTGAATAGCAATTGTGAAAAGCATTGCCACTGAGTACGAAAACTTAATTTACATTTTGATCATTCCACATTCTTCTAATTTTAATGTAAGTCTTCACCATATAAAAATGTTAGCAGTTAATATTTACTCTATGCAGGGCACCTGGCTGCAGGAAAAACAGACAGTGAAGAGCAAAGCCTTAGGGGATTATTTTGCTGCAGGAACTCTGTTGTGATCTAATTTTTAGCTCAGACTAAAGTAAATGTGAATTAACACTACTAGTATAAATAGTTGCATGATAATGTAAAACAACTCCCAGTAAAAGAACACCGAAGTGCCAGAGAGGCTCCTCAGCCTGATTTCTTTAGGAAATTAATCCTACGTCCCCTGTTAGTGTATGTGCCAGTTGCTAGGAAATCAAGATGTCTGGTGCACCCCCTCTTAGCAGTCAGTCCCTTGCCAGTGTGAGGGAGAACAACCCAGGCGCCTGAGCCAAAGGGTGAAAACAGATGCAAATATCCAAGAAATGACAGATTTGTTCTGCTTCAAACTCCACTAATGTTGTGCAGGGCTGCTCAGTCTCAGCCACATAATTTACCTTCTCCCAGGTTCACCCTGTTTTCCACACCCATTCTCTCCCAAATATTGGCCAACCTCTATTTGTCCTTTCTCCATTTCCCATAGTTTTGTTGGCTTTGTATCTTGATTTGCTATTTATCATATAGTCACCCAGGTAACCTTTATGCTGATAAAAAAAAAGTTAATAGATTTTCTGAAAGGATTAGCTGCCTGTGCATGCACTGGATGTGCTTAGGACAAGAACTAGCAAGTTCCTGGTCCTTAGGCACGCCACTGCTATTACAAGGTACCTTTTTAGGACAGGAAGGCTGTCTTTAGGAAGGACTTACATTCCCTTCTGTGCACCATCCAGGAGACACCTGAGAAAGACATGATCGTACAGATAAAATTTCAATGATCCTTTCCCTTGGTCTCAACAGGAACAAACCTACAGAGCAATTTTTATAGAGTAACTGGAGCTCCCCAGTTATGTATCATAGTTTGAGCCCTTCTATATTTAAATATTTAGCACAGTATAGTAGTATAAGATTCTTCTACACTTAAGAGAAAGATTCAGGCAACTCCAGAGAGGGATTCAACCCGTTTTAAAGTAGGTTTCTGAAATCATTAGGATGAATAGTCCTGTGGAATCACATTTCCTCTTCATGGACTAACTTCAGGTCAGATGCCTACTACTTACACAGCTAAAGTTCGTTAAGAGGAAACTTACCCAAATAATTGTTTTTTATATCAGTGCAACTGTGTTTATACCAGAACTTCATATTCTGACAATTCCTGAGACACAGGTAAGCATAAAAGTAAGCACGAATTTGACAGAGAGAGACTGTCAAAAGGAGTGATTAACATAAGGTATTTATATAGGAATAGATAAAAGAAAGGATGCAAAACTATAAATAATGGAAAATAACCTCTTGCATGAGCAAGGTTGTGCTTAATAATTGCAAAAAAACATCAAGTTACTCCTTAAAGACTTATTATAATTTCAGCTTAATAAGAAAACATTTTTTATAGTGATAAAACTAAGATGTTAAATAGCTTACTTTTCCTTTGCAACCTAGAAAAGTTTACATCAATGTTGTTTACAAAGAAAATTATTCATTATTTTAGTAAGGTTGGATTTAGCTATTTTCCTTATACTACATAGTAATTCACATTTCATGTATTATGTAACTCACATTTCATGAATTATTACATTATAGCCTTCAATTCAGATTGGCTGGTTCTGTCACTGTGCTATTCATATTAAAATACAACTTAATGCTTACTGACAACAATGGATTAAACCATAATGTCTCCATAGTTTGGAGTTGGCCTAGATCAGCAAAACCTGAGGATCTATCTTATCTGTAGAACTTATTCCATTGAAAGAAAACAACATTGGAAACATCTGGATTACATTAAAATTTACAACCACAAATTGTACAGGAGTGTTGAAGGCTTGAAATATTTAGGTTTTTTTTTTCCTGCTTTTGCATGATTTCTTAATTACTGTTGAACATCTTTTCATTATTGTATTTTCTCTGTGATGGAAAATTTTTAATTTTCACCTTTATTTAGGTTGAATGAAAATTTAAAGCATTTGGCATTTCCTGTAAAACATGATATTCTCATATTTTAGTGAGATTTAATTAAGATATAAATACTATCTCCTAATATTAATTTCCAACTGGTTTTTATTCTGTTTTCTGAGAAGCAGAGAATAATGTAAGAGGACATAATTTGTCATTGCTGATTCTAGTTCCCTAATTCTTTGGCTTGAAATACATAAATACTAATATGTTTATTAAAGTAACAGCAACTATTTTTTAATGATGCTGATAACATAATAATAAATTTTCTTACATCTTACTTGCTTGTTGTCATTAGATGGTATTATAAGTCACATTGTTAATGTACTTATGTTAGAAAAATAAGAATCCAAAGGAATAGATGCAGTCTGCAGTTGGGGTGACTGACCTTTCTAAAGCCTGTATTGGTTTAGGTGTACATGTCATAAGTTAATTGCGTCATTTTTTTTTTCCTTGAAAAGTTTGTCCTAGAAGCTCATATTTGAAGTGGCTGCAAATAACACTGACAAGGGTGTATCCCATTTGTTAATATCTGTAGAGGCATTTCTTCAGACACAAAAGTGTGGTGAGACAGCATCTAGTTTTCAAAATAAGACCTTAACACTCAATTTTATTAAGTTTCTTACCCAACTTGGAGATTTAGGAAGGACGGGAATTAAAAATGGAATGACCATTGTATGAGGAAAAGGTGTATAAGGTTTTTCTTCCATACTGTATTCTGTCATGCAAGTTTGTTTTGAACGTGCATAGCACTGTGTGGAATTCGTACTATAAATATACCACTGTTATTACTTTCTATGCTCCAGATCTGGAGTTTACTGATATATCTTAGTAAGCAGCAACATGGCAGTAAGATGACAGTGAGAGGAGTCTGATGATACTTTTGTTGTTGCTGTGCCTAAGAACTCTAGTCATGAATAAGGATGTATCAACAGAGACTGAAGATATGTTGAATTAATCTTGTCTAGATTTAGGTGCTAAATGAGGATATAGATTTGTAGTATAGTACTGATATTTTAGAGTCTATCTAACAGAAAGCAACAGACTATCAACACAACTCCATACATCTAGAATCTACTTGAATTATGAGATCCACGTGAATAGTCTATGAATAGTCTATGAACTATGTATATAAGCATTTACAGGATTATTAACCTTATGCTTGAGCATCAATAGTCCATGAATATTCCACTTCATGTAAGGGTTGTGCTCATGAGAAATATTAGCTAGATGATTTGGCTGGGTTGATGCAACCTTCTGTGTAGAGACACTGTTATTCTGATTTTATTAATTCTATTGACATTGATAATTCCTAAACAAAATCAATATTAGGCATTCTTTAGCAAAACTAACAGTTCCTACACTCATGTTGTTTCAATAAGTACAATTTTGAAATGCAAATGAGGCCATTTTTTAAAATAAGCATATACTGTAAATTTATGGATTCAGAAAATTTGGCACAAAGAGCAAAGTTTTTCTCTGCACAAATATGTGAATTTATGTTTTCATGTGCCTGCTGAGGCTGGAAGGTAGACCCAGAGTACTGCCATGGTTTAAACCTGGCTGGCAACCAGATACCACTCAGCCTCTCACTCACTCTCCCCCACCCAGGGGGTGAGGAAGAGAATTAGAGGAGTAAGGGAGACTCGTAAGTAGAGATAAAAACAGTTTAATATTTGAAATAAAATAAAACAATCACAATAATAGAAAATACAAACAGGCAATGCACCTCCCACCCACTGACTGATACCCAGCCTGTTCCCACCTAGCAATCCTGAAAAACCAAGATCCTGAAACTGCAATCCTGGAAGTGAGAGAGAACCCCCTCCTTCCTGGCCAAACGTCCTTCATATACTAAGCATGACATTACAAGATATGGAACACTTCATTGGCTAATTTGAGTTCGGTGCTCTGGCCATGCTCCCTCTCAACTTCTTGTACACCTACACATGGGAAGGACACGGGGATTTGGAAGTCCTCGATCTCAGCAACATGAGTGTATTATCAACACTCTTCTCATACTAAATCCCATACTGAATCCAAAATACAGCCCTATTCTAGCTACTAAGAAGAAAAATTAACTCTATCTCAGCCAAAACCAGGACAAGTAATCAATTAAAACAAAGATATAGTGTAAATCTTCCACTATAATGGGAGGTGCAGAGGCAGTGAATTATTACTACAAAAAAAAAAAAAAATTATCAGTGATAGTTAAGCATGGATAAACCAAAACAACCAAAGTCCAGTCCAGTGTTACTCCATCATCTTTCCTTGTCTAGATCCCTTTTACATTTCTGCAGCTTCTATATTAAAAGATGAAAAGGCTGGCCTAACCCCCAAATTATTTCATGTATGACCTTGAGTTTGATTTGAAAAAAGACAGGAGCAAATTCCTGATAATTCCTACAAATATCACTGTATATTACATTCTGAGATATTTGCCCTTCCATAGGTATAGGTAGCTATGAAATGATCAATGGGCTACTTGTTTTCATTTCAGTTTCTGATTTTCCTTAAGCAACAAAAAGGAATTTAAAAAAAAAATATTAATAACAGTAAATTGTGGTACCTTTAACAGCAAATTCTTTCTGTACAAAATCCTATAGATTCCTTTATATGTGCTTAGGCATTATTCTTCCTATCCATTCAAGATAAGGGACTTCCTTTGAAATAAGGTCTAACTGCTGCACAATGCCTTAATTTAAAAACTCTTTACATTTTTTCACTTCTCTTTTTCTTCTGTTCATTGGCCCTGTTTATCTAAAGATATTTTTAATTCCTGAAGCCTCATTTTATCCCTCAGCTTCTTAATGGACTTTTAATAAGTCCTTATACTTTTCCACTTAAAATTCTTTGTTATAATCAAAAACTTCACCTTTACATTCTGTTTTTCTATAAGTTACATTTTGTCTAGTACTAGACTTTCAGAAGAGATGGGAGAATTAGATCCATTAACTTTCTCACCTTTTTTCCCTAATTTTGTACTGATAAAGGCATTACAAAATTTTTGTTCCTGCACTTATCCTTGTCAGGAATGATTTCTTTATTCTTCTGGGCTGGTTCAATTAAGGTATTATTTCAAGTCAAGCACTGAATGTAAAACAAAAATTTAAGTATTTCTTTTCTGATAAAGGACAACTAGTCACTTCTCATATGAATAATTAGCTGTCAGTATACTCTTCATTTTTTGCCTCAGTATTTTTCATGTCAGCAGTCAATGCAATGAACTTGCTAATGATGAGACTACGACTGTTTCTGTGCTTACCATCTCTCCTTAGCAAGAGCAGAAAGACACACTTGACAATGTTTTGAAGTAGTGATATCACCTGTAGCGTTTAAAAGCTTTTTACACAGAGTAATAGGAACATTTTTAAATGAATAGTTGATGTATACGTAATGTTTTTAATTTTTTGTTTGTTCTATTTCCTGTTGATATGAATTAATTAAGTCTCACAGTGGTTGGTGTTGGTTGTATCCTTACAGATCAATATATTGTAGAAATGTGGAAGATGGCTTAAAAGTTTAAAATCAAAGTTTTTGGAGACTGTATGCTGAAGGAAAACTCCAGCTGATTAAGACCATAATGCCTTTTAGACCACAAGGCACTTATATGTGACAAGTGGTATTTTAGCAGCTTTTTTTCTCTTTTTCTCTCATTCTTCTCACAGATTCTCTCCATAGCAACTGAGATTTGTGGAGGAATTCTTCTTCTTTCTCTGAAAGGTATTTGTCCAAAGAAAAAGCAGCTTCTTTCATAGTCTTTATAGGTATGCTTTGTGAATGGGAAGATTTTTGAATCAATATAACGTGTGATCTTCTGGTTTCCAACAGCCTGTGGAAATCCAATACAAAATTCATTTAATCATTTCTGGTTCTCAGGCAACGTTCTTACCTCTTTCAGCCTCTGTAAAAGTGGTGCTCATCATTAAGGACAAAATTTATCTAGGTATCTAGGTTGCCTAGAGAGGTGGTAGGTGCCCCATCCCTGGATACGTCCAAGGTCAGTCTGGACAGGGCTCTGAGCAACCTGATCTAGTTGAAGATGACCCTGCTTATTGCAGGAGGGTTGGACTAGGTGACCTTTAAAGGTCTCTTCCAACCCAAACTATTCTATGATTTTTCTGGTGTCTGTTCTGCCTCAGCACTGAACAGCCACTAATGATACAAATTATAAAATCACATCATGCTTACCATCCTATTTATATATATCTTGCTTCACCTCGCTTTCACAAATATCCTAAGTTTGTATGAAGGGCTTAGTATTATATTTTGGTTCATGGATTAAAATCCATTGTTAGTCTTATCAAGGACACACCAACTATATTTTTTAAAACATCATTTGTTTTAAAAAGACCACTTTTTCTTACATCTTCGTCCAGTCCTCTTATTCTCACCTTGCAAGTATTTTA
Source organism: Strix uralensis (assembly GCF_047716275.1). Taxonomy (NCBI): domain Eukaryota; kingdom Metazoa; phylum Chordata; class Aves; order Strigiformes; family Strigidae; genus Strix; species Strix uralensis. The sequence continues at coordinate 24,095,058 of NC_133976.1, forward strand.
GGTTTTGCCCATATGATAGTAGATGTTTTTTCTTGCTGAAGTCCAGCCAACTTTTTTTCAAAAGGGAGTCAAAATACAAATACTGAAGAATAAATGGAAAAAAAGCTTCCTTGAAGGATCCCCAGCTGACTTCAAGAATAACTAAATATCAGTCTTTGGTGATGATGAGTAAAACTGTAAAATTTTCTATGTTATTCATAGTAGTGTACAGTCGTCAGTATTTTCAACATTTCTGAAACCAGGCCTCAATAAAAAGCATTGTTGTAATCCATCCACACTATGACAGAGGTTCTTCTTCATTGATTTGACAGTTTTTGTCACTAGCTTGTCAATCAGAATCTAAACTTTGGTACCTCTTGTTTTATATTTGCACATCAGAAGAAATATCTTTGTGTGAATGGATTGTTGTAGACATGCTCTGATATAAACAGTGTTAACTGTTTATATGTTAGTTAAACATGAGATAGTCTAGTAGTTCAAAATGTGATAACTAGCATTTCCCTGGCATACAGCATTCATTCACGGAGTTCTGATAAAAATACCAGGAGCTGTGTTAGTTTTGGTAAGGATACCATCTGGTCCCAACATTTGCTTCTTCTGTGTTTATTTTCAAATACTGATGTTGAAAACACAATAAAATGTTATTAGTTCACTACCCTTCTATGTAATCTCTTTTCTTCTGGAGTTTGATCATCTCTTGTACAAAGAGTGGCTCTATCTTTACCCACCTTTCAATGTCAGCCTTGATAAATATTACTTTTTCCCTCTATATTTTTATTTAACATCCTCTTTTATTTTCTCTGAAAACAGAAAATATTCCTTCTTAGTTTTACATGACTGCTTTAAGATGATGTGCTGGTTTTGGCTGGGATAGAGTTAACTTTCTTCATAGTAACTAGTATGGGGCTGTTCTTTGGATAACTCACATTTTAGTTACTGCTGAGCAGTGCTTACACAGAGCCAAGGCCTTTTCTGGCTCTCGCACCACCCCACCAGCGAGGAGGTTGAGGGTGCACAAGAAGTTGGGAGGGGACAGAGCTAAGACAGCTGACCCCAACTGACCAAAGGGATATTCCATACCATATGATGTCATGCTCAGCATAAATATCTGGGGGAAAAAGAAGGAAGGGGGGGACATTTGGAGTGATGGCGTTTGTAACTGCATAGAAGGTAACTGCTATGTGTGATGGAGTCCTGCTTTCCTGGAGATGGATGAACACCTGCCTGTCAATGGGAAATGGTGAATGAATTCCTTGTTCTGTCTTGCTTGTGTGAGCAGCATTTTCTTACCTATTAAGTTGTCTTTATCTCAATCCATGAGTTTTCTCACTTTCACCCTTCTGATTCTCTTCCTCATTCCCATGGGGGTGAGGGGGGGTGAGCGAGTGGCTGCATGGTGGTTAGCTGCTACTGGGGTTAACACACAACAGGTGATTAACCCTAATCATATAATGTATTTCTTTCAAGTTTTTGTTTATTTCCCTCAAAACCAATTTCAAATTAGCTTAGTTTCCTTCCTATACTCTTTCTCAAAATTTTTTGTCTGAAACCTTCTTTTCTATCCATGTTATTGATTTTCTAATGTTGTTTTGTTATTTGTTGGGGTTTTTTTCCTTATGATTTGACAGATGATAATGCATCATGAGTTTGATCAGATCTAATAACTGTATCCAAGGAGTACAGCTACCTATATAGCTATACCACATAGTTTCAGTCTGGTCAATAATTCCTGACTAGTTTTTTGTCTTAACCTAGCATAATTTATTTTTATTGAAGAAATCTTCATGTCATTTCTGTTGCTTACATTTTCTCTGAGTTCTTGAATCACTCTCATCTCTTCAAAGATTTTAGGAAAAATTGCCTTTTAATTTGAAAGTACTGATCTCTACACATTCTGGGGTTGTTTTTGAAAGAAAGCTTGAGATTCACACTCTGTGAACACAGCCATTGCCTGGGGCAGAATTTTCGGTGTAGATTGATTGCGTGAGTTTTAATTTCCTTGGTTTACTTTTTCCTGAGTACATTACCATATCTCTAGTTTCCTTTTTTTCTTCCATTAGTATCCCTATATTTGCATAAATCCAGCTATAAAGCATAGAAGTTGGTTTGTGTTGATCTTTCAATCAAAATAAGTCAGCTAGAGAAAAAAACCTTAGTTTTCATTCATCATTTATCAAGAAATTCATGATGATGCTTGTTATCTGAATACAGAGAATGAACGAAAAGCCATTCTACCTTCCAGTCCATCTAATTGTATTAATGGTTATGTTATAGTTCTAAGTGATCACTGCAGGGGTTTTACTGTACGTCATAAGATGATCTCTGAAAAGAAAATAAACAAAGAAAAGGAACAAAACACCAAACATTTAAATAAAATAACATAAAATGGGGAAAAAAAATAGATATTATTCCAAGCTTAAGATAGATTATTATTTTCTTGTAAATGAAAGCTACCAAGATACATAAGATTATCCTTGAATTTTTTTTTTTTTTTCTCAAAACCATGATGACCTTCTATTTATAAATTTGAAAAGCATGATATCATGTATTTGGAATATCATCCACTATATGTCTTTACAGTGAAAAGCAAATTAAGGGACTGGGGATTCTCAAGAATTACTGCAAATATTTTTAAAATAAAACTAATTCTAGCGAGTTTAATAGGGTTGTCCTTAACTCAAAACTAAAAATTTGAAGAACAAGTGACCAAAGGTCATACTATTTACAATGATCAAGAGGATTTTAAGCATTAGGAAAGGTATTTAGAATCAGGACAGAGTATCAGAAGAAAGATGAACAAAAAGTTGGTAAATGTGGTAATGTTGGCAGGGATGAGAGACTGAATAACAAGGGATAGATCTCCAGTGGATCCTGAAGACAAGAGAAGGTTTTAACTTCTTTTCATGAAGAAGAACCAGGCAGAGGGAAGACAGAAGGTAGAGCAGGACCTGAGAGTGGACATGCACAGGAAAGGAATGGAAGCATCCTAGGTGAGCCTGGTCTGTGGGTCCCAGTGACAGTGCCGATGTTTCTATCACCAACATAGATTGATATCAAAACAGGGAGCATGGAGATCTTGGCAGAGGAAATAGCAAGCTCAGATTTGACCACATTATGTTTAAACTGAGGAGAGAGCAGTATCATATTTTCTGGTGAAAACAATATAAGGATATTGTGGTGATGCAAGAACACTGCAGGTAGGGAAAAGGGTATGGGTGGTCAGTACAATAAACCATTTCATGAAGCAGAGATCACCTTTTGGTTATGCTAATATATTTTGCCTAATACACTCGCCTATGGCAGAAAGCATAACACTATCACAGAATCAATTAAAATACCTATTTAAAATAAAATTAATTTAAATGAAAAGCCTTACACTTATTTCAGATGTATTTGAGATACTAAAATATGTTTCTTGTAGCTTGTGGTAAAGTCATTAAAGAATGTCTTCACAGTTACAGCCTAGTGATTTTGTGGAAGATTTGAAATATATTAATTTCTTTTCTCCATTTACAGATTTGTTCTAAAAGCTCAGTAAAGTTAGTTGTAGTACTAATTTCACCTTTTGCTACAATCTTTTATAAGATAATGAAATACTGCAACAGAATGCCAATAAATCACTACTTATGCACTCATGCACTATAAATAAATAGTAATGTTCTACAAACCTTTCTTTTAGTTTTCTACATTGTCTGTAAAGCTTAGATGACATACCAAAACTTGTGCTATCACTAAAATCTCTAATCAGGAGTAGAGAAAACTTTTGAGACAAGTAGATGGCAATTTCGATGATGATTTTGTGGACTTTGTTCTTTTCATTCTTTCTGCCTGAAGAGAACTTATATAATTTTACTTCAATTTCTCAAGAGTGTTTCATAAAAAATCCATTCTTGATAAAATGTATCTTTTTTCCATCATGTGATAAGCATCTGTCAAGATCCTGGATAGCTGTAGACCTTTCTTCTGATGTAATCTCTTTCTTATCTGACAAAACTCTGTGTGTCACACAGTGCCTTATTTGTTGACTGTGTAATACCCCCTGTACATAAAGATCTTACAGGAGCTAAAAGTGTCATAGTTTAAAACGAAAGTGACAATGAGGAGAATAAATGGATGAAGATACCAAAACACTTTAATCACAAGTCTATGCAATTTTACAAATTACAAGACTTGCCTGTCCTGTGGGAGATATGATGCAGTCTAGAAGTTATGCAGGTTAGTGCAGTGGTTCCTTGTATGACTTCCCTGTCCCATGGGAGACATGAAGCGATCCAGGAGAAAAGTCTGGTAGGTCATCCCAGCTCTTCCAGACATGCGGTGCTTAGTGGAGGGCCAGGGCTTTGGGTTCCCCTGGGTCTTTTGTTCTTTGTGTCTCTCTTCTCCAGTCTCCAGGGCTAACTCTTAGGCTTCTTTCCCTGACACCTATTTCATTCTTTCATTTCAATCTCTCCCCATGTGACTCTGAACACCCTGTTACAGGACTGGAGAGAAAATAACCTATTCTTGACTCACCTGTGGTGTCTGACTTCTGGCAGTTGCCATCTCTGGAGCTCAGTCTGCTCCTCTGGAAACTTCCCCTCAAGTTTGCATTATTCCCATGGATCAACAGGTTGTTTACACTCAAAATACTCCTCCTTTCCCTCATTGGGCTAACTGCAGTTCCTATGCTAACACTGTTATCATCCAAGCCTAACCCATGCTAAATGTCACATAAAGGTCTCAGCCCATAAAGAGCTTATTCTTGTGAATGTTACTGACTTCAGCTATTCATGTGCATGTATTTGAACGACTTTACCTTACAAAATATGCTAATTTTTGAATGATAATATAAGGAAACTTTAAGAAAACAAAGGAGTAGCTCAGTGTTTTGTTATTAATTATGAGGAATCTCAAAACTTTTGGAGACTGTACAGATAGGTTTCCGGTTGTTTATTAAACATCTATCAAATCAGTCATTGCTTTGAGATTATTTCAGGTCAGTCATAACAATCTCAGACCCTGAGCATAAACTTCAGGATGAAAATCCAGTAACACTTCATGTCATACTCATAATTTTATGACTCTGAAGAGAAAAAAATAATGGCTTTCTCCTGCTAGAAATTATTATAACTAATTGGTTTTGCTGATTATAAATCAGTACTTCATTTTCTCAATTACACTTGAGAAGAAATAGTATAGCCATGGTCTTGCCTTTGTAGTGTTAACAAGAATAAAAAGAAGTAATGATTTATTCTTGTCACTTAAGTCAGCAGAGGCCATTTTAAGTACCTTTAGTACCTTTAAGAACCATAGTTCACACTTAAAACAGCAAACTATGGTGCATCAGTTACAAAGTCTGGTTTGTAACTGAGCTTCTGAAGAAATGCAAAATTGATTTATCTCAAGGCAAAGATGATATTTAAGACATCCCTAAAAGTAATCCTTAGAATGCATTTTTTTTAATAAGACTGTCTCTTTCAGGAGAATATTTTTAGTTCAGAATCTTTTACTTTGGAACAGTATTTGTGGTAGTACAAAAAGTGTGAAATTAATACCATCTGTGAATTCCTACAGGTAAGGGTGATATACTTTAATAAAGTCCATCTTTAGCCTTTTGCCATGGAAACCTGGGTTTGTGACACACACAGGACCTAATTTTTTAAATCATTATTCAAATTAATACCATTGTACTTGTTTGGTTTTCCAAGATATTTTTCACTAAGTTTATTAAAACACACATTCTGTCATATTGTATGGATGTATTATGGCTTTGCGTTCTGGCATTAAATATAGTCTGATATGTTCCATATAAATAGAAGATTATTTTATTAGGGAAAAAAAAAAAACTCCACCAAAACCTACTGAAACCTCTGAAGTTTATATAGTTCTTCAGAGACTTTAGATTCTGATAGGCAGATCTTTGCCTTGTTTTCAATCTGGTAATTTCTCATCAGAGAATCACCATAATGTAGACAGTACAGACAATTTTGGAGGGTTCACACCTGCCTATAGAATGTATCCTCCTAAAACAATATTTTTTATCCAGGTAGGAGAAATTTCAATGTTGTGTAAAATAGTTCTTTTAATTATTTGAAGAAGAAATGAAAGAACATTTGAGTACTACAAAACAATACCAAAGGGTGTATACATATAAAATTCAAGGCTGTATGAACAGTTATTCATTTGCAGCAAGTGTGTTGTTTCTGTGCTTTTTTTTTTTTTTTCTTTTTTTCCTCAATGTTTGCTTTCAATTATTGCTGCTTATGGGAGACCAGCTTATCCATGCCAATAGCTTTGCTGGAACAAATTGAATAATCAGTGTTTAGGGAAAAAATTGTTTGACCCAAACTTTTTTTCTCTTCAGAGGTTTTAGAAGAGTAAACTATAGTTTAAAAAAGCAGCAAAATAACAAGAAAAAAATCTGCTCTGATCAACGTTTGGAATCTATCTAGAGGAATAGATGTCTCTCTTCTGTAATAATGACCTATGTGTGTAATTGTCAAACAGTAATTGATCTACTTTGCTTAAAGTTTTGAAATATGTAACATGTACAAAATAGGTGATATGCCAAAATTACAGAGGAAGCCCATGATAGAGACTTGACTTGAATATCTCCTATGTCATCTTGTGCCTAATACAATGACTTGCACAAATCAATGACAGTTGTGCTTAGTTTACTTCAGTACTCTCATTTTCTTCCTATCTTTCCTCATTAGCTGTTATGAATAATTCCTCTTCTGTGTATAATATATATAAACATATATATAATATAGACAAACTAATATCTGATCATAATCAAGTAGACAGAATTCTCTTATTTTTCTACCAACACATTTCTTGTCTCTACTAACAAAATACAGATAAGTAAATACATATTTCCATAGTCTCTATTAAAGTTTTCATTATGGTGTGAGAGACTGAAATGTCAAATGACTGTCTCAAAGCTTGCTTGTGTCTGTGCAAACCTCAAGGACAAGATGCAGCCTTTGGATTAGTCTAAGGAATGTCACCCACAGAAGCAGGACTGTATTGAAGGATGCACCCCCCACTCTCTTGCAGTTGCATTGTCAGACTCCTTAGATAAGCCTCAAAGAGGGAGACATGGACTGGGAGAAACCAAATGTTTATCACTGGCTCCATCGTGTAGCCATTTGTGACTCTACTGTGTTCACCAGACACCATGTATCATTGCTAATGAACTGATAAGAGGTGAGCATTTCTGCCCCAGAAGCCAGATGATTGTTGAAGAAGCATGAAGTCAGCAAAAACCTGTGGGAACAGAGTAAAAACTAAAGGTGGGCAGATATGCTAATCAGCTGAAACGATGAACTTAAAAGGCAACAGAAAACTTTGCTCCATGTGCACCCACCACATCAGAACTGAAGGCTGAGGACCAACAGGACGCCACTGAATCCATGGTGGTGACTATTGCTACTTTATTCCGCATGTTTGCTTAATTTCTGTGTTTTCTTTTCGTTCTGTCCTATCGCTACCCCTCTTCACTTTGAATAATAAAACCTGTTTAGGGTGTACAGCATTTGACCTCGTTTGTGTCTTAATCTCACTCTTGGGATCACATTGAAACCTCCCCCGACATTGAATCGGGATATATGGGAAGCATGGTTCTGTGTATATTTTTATTTTATAAAGGTACGTACAAAACTTAGGATTTATTACACTTGGATAGACTTTTTTTGGTTACTTCAGGTCTCAGGTTCTTTAAGACAAGGTGCAAATTAACACAAATTCTGAATTATAACTATAACTATTATTAATGCAAATAATGGTTTTGTACTACATTTATAAAATCAGGTTTAGGGATATGTGGGTTATTGAGGCCATTGCATGCATAGTGGCATAAAGTGATCATGAAACCAAGTTACATGTAACTGATTTGTTACACTGTATTAAAGATGAAGTATTACAACCCAGACAAATATATGTGATATTTTTGGCAATGGAAAGTGAGCTTCTTGGCCAACGTTAATCAAATTTTAGTTACAACCTTTTATAAACAAGCATCCTTGTATACAGTTCAAACAATTTGTCTTTTTTTAATTGGCACTATTTTCTTAATAATTAATGTTATATAACATCCAAGGTGATGTGGAATTATTGGCTGTAGACTGTTGAATTACACCTCTGTTATTTGGTATAGCTTATTAAAAATTAATAACAGAGGCATTTTCTCTTCTTAGACCACAGTTCAGTGGTTAAATCATGCCAACAAAAATGTGTCTTTAAGTAAAGGTAATATACCACTTTGCATATATTTTCTGTTCAGAGCATGTCTTGAACAAAAGGTGAATGAATTATTCATGTGGTCCTGATGTGAAACTACTTCTGTTCTCTATCATAGAGATGAACTAGTTCATGCTTTGTAATGCCAGGTTAATTTAGTGTGAGTTTTCCCTGCTTGTATATTTGTTTTTCACTCACTATCACAAACTAGATTCTGAAGCAAATTTCCAAATTCTATGAAGTCCAAGACTATGACAGTACAAATTCCTCCCAATAACATTTAGTTCAGATTATATATCTCTCTCTATATATGTAAAGTTCATGAGCTGTTAGGTATTGATTCAGAGTCTGGATTACTTTTAAAGTGCGGTAATGTACAGGCAGCTGACTCATCACGGTTGCTCAATAATACTATATTCAATTAGAAAGCTATTGCTTTCTAATTAAGTATCCTCTAACTATCTGAACTATTGGGTTCACTGGAACTCAATGGATCTTGGCTCAGCTTTAAAGTTTTAATGAAGAGGAATATAAAATATTCATCTATTTATCTGAATCACACCGCTTCAGCAATTAGTACTTTTTCAGGTGGAGAAGAGTTATGTTTTCTTTCATTACAAAGCCCTTTCTCCCAATTTCCTGTTTTACAGAGAACATTGCACACCGGTGTCACAGGTATATCTGCCAAGATTTAAGTACTTCGGAATATGAGCATGTGCTTTTTATATGGATTGCTACTTGTAACCATGATAACAATTTTCGTTGCCACCTTTGGAGTGACTCTTGATTCCAGGCTTTCTGCTTGCATGTTTGGAATGAATAGCCTCAGGTTGCATTGGATTGCCAGTTGCTAATTCCCACACTTCAGAAGAACTCCCTATCCCCATGACACCTTGTCACCCAATGTCAAGTGACATGCATGTTGTTCAGTAGAGCAGTTCTGGAGCTGTGGAGATGAGGGAGCAGACTTCTTGTGTTCACCTCATCAAATGTTTCTAAATAGCATATTATTGTATAAATTGCTAAAAATATGTGACTATTTTGCATGGTACTACATCAGATCTTTAATTCAGAGCTCAAACACAATGACCAGGTCTGGTCCACAGTGTTTTCTTTGAATAGCCAACTACTAAAAAGGTGTGAGAAATGGAGAGAGAAGAGAGAGAAACATGAGTGTGTTGACAAAAGTCATGTGAGAAAAGAATCAAACCCACAGGCATTACTGGTGCTACTACTTCTAAAAAAGGTGGCTATTTCCACGATGACTTTAGGGAAATATACCTTCTCTGTATTGTTAGGCAGTGAATGAAAGGAGAACATTCCTTTTGCATTCCTCGAAGACTGAGAAAGGTTTTAATCTAAGACATAACTCTTAAAAGGTGGGAGACACCTTTAGGCTGAATCAATCACAGTTCCTTCCAGTGTTTCCTGCTGTATCACATTCTAGTCCCTATGAGACCTTGTATGGCTTCACTTTCATCTGCCCTTAGAGTATAAACAGTAGTATGAATAATACTCTGTATGATTCAGACTTGGGGCACAGGTTAGAAACAAGGCAATACCATAGTTAACAGTATAGAGATAGCTATGTAAGCAGTGATTAAAAAAAAAAAAAAAAAAAAGGGCCTGCAAAGTGCAGGCATGCTTAAAATTACAGAAAATACTGCATTGCTGTGTGTTGCTTTGCAGTAATGGCTTCCAGATCCATAATTTTCTTACTAATTCTGTCTCCTAACCACTGTTGAGATCCTACTTTTTATAATTTACTTTGAACGTTCAGTGTTGGATTGAGTAATTCTATGTAACTCTCTTTACTACCAAAATCCCTTTTCCCATTGTAAATTGCTGCTATGCCAGAGGAGGACAGGAAATGACTGAGATGTAGGAGAGCTCATAGGAAGTCAGCACCCCATGGGACTAGGCCACTCTTTTCTGAGAATTTGTGGCTAAACCCACTTTGGTCCTTAATTTAAAGGCTCTCACTGTTTCATTCGTACATCAATATAGCCCCAGTAGTGTATCTACCGACATTAAAAATAACACTAAAAATAGAGACAAAAATGCATATTACGCAAAATCTGTTTCTCCTGCTTTGGAGTTTGTTTCAGTTTTTAAATATTTTTCCCCAAATTATACACAAATTTAAAACAAAGTAACCCCCTAACTTTGTAGGAAAATAATTATGGAGTCATAGAATCATAGAATGGTTTGAGTTGGAAGGGACCTTTAAAGATCAACTGGTCCAACCCCCTTGCCATGGGCAGGGACATCTTTGTAAGAAAGATACATATTTCTGCAGGAAACGTATTTAGGCCGGCAGTCACACCACTTAATTTCAAGTACTTTCTCTAGGTGCGACAAACTCAAAAGCTCTTCTCCTACATTATTCTGTTCTTATCAGTGGAGAACGAGTCTCCTCCAGGAGTTCAAACAATATCCCCAGTCTGGAGGACATTTTTCAATCATCAGCAAGAAACAGATGCTCAAAGCGCAGACATTACTGTTAGAAGACTACATATAGTGGATGTGAACACCCTTTTCCTTATATTAGAGGTATTTTCATGATGACGCAAGCAAGTAGCATGCTGAAAGAAATTATCATCATTTCATCATCTCCACTTTTTCAGTGTAAAGTGAATGTAAAGCCGCCATAGCCTTTCAACATTCTCTTTCTCCTTAAGAAATTGATGCACTATGGAAAAATCCAGTTTCTGTCTTTTACCTTAGTCATCCCAACCACAACTGCAGGATCAGAGCAGTTTTTTTGAAGCAGAAAATATTATACATCATTCCATTAACTAGACTTTCAGTCATCTAATATATTTTAAAAAACCAGCCAATCAAACAAAATTCTCATGTTATAGAATCACAGGTTTAGTATCGCACATATGACCAGATTTTGGAGCCCATGAGAGACTTTTTAATGGGTGGTGAATACCTGCAATGCTAAACCCTGCTGTGCAAAGGGCACCATCTCGTGCATAAGTAAAATTCTGTGATTCCTTCCACAAATCACTAAACATGGAGTAATGTTCTTCAGATCAGTTACTTGTATTTCTGCAGTAGTTAAAGCAATGACAAAAAATAGAAGTGTATGAAGCAATGTTTGTTTTAGAGTATTGAATTTCCTGCCTGATAGAGCCTGAAACTATATATGCACACATTCCTGCTATGTTCCAGAGAGCAAAAGTGTGAAGGAGCAAATATATTGACATTACTGATAAATAAGTAAATACACAAACATATGTATACAGCATATCATTGGATGTGTCACTCACTGTCTGTTTTGTGGTTACAGATAGCGTGTTCCTGTGTGTTAGCAATCTGATATATAAGTGAAATGAATACTTGTGTCCGCTATCATCTCAGGCTGTGGCGAGACTCAAAGCTGTCTGTCGGGAGAAATAGATTTACTAATGAAAAGGGGTCAGAGAAGACTACTTAATTCATAGCAGCAAAATTGGCTGGAGAAAAAAACTTGCTGTTCTCTCCTGGACAGACTCTTCAAGCTTCACTCAAGATGAGAAATGCTTGCTCACCTAAGTGAGTCTATCAAAGTCTGTGCAGGCAGTTGTGCAAGGCCTTGAAAGCAACAATCCTGGAAAATTAAACTTGGTAGAGTACTAAAGGTTTGCCAGCAAAGGGATTTGGAGAGAGACGTGAGTAGTAAAAGTCAGCAGGCAAGGAAGATAATGTTGGCTGCAGCTTTATAGATAGACTACCAAGCTGGTCTAAATAGCTGGCTAATACTCAGGCAGGAAGGATTGTTTCTGCTAGGAGAATGAATTAGTTACATACCAAAGATGTATTCCCTGTCTTGCTTATTTAGAACAGGAATATGAACCCAGTTACTCTTTTCCCTACTGCAACTGAAATAAGAGGACACAATTTCTTTGCTCCACAATCTGAGAGGCAAAGAACCGTTTACCCAAAAAGCTTTGCATCTCTGAACACTGACACTTACTTCTCCGGGTCTTTTCCAGCTTCCTGCGTCTAAACTCCATCTTTTGTCATCAAATGCCTAATGCCTGCAACTTTAAACAGGCAAGTATCATACTCAGTCAGGCTCGTAGGTATATAGAGAGGCAATATTTAGAGCATTAAAAGTGACACAGATTACACCATGTCAACTGTGTAAAACTAAGCAGGTAGTGCATTGAGAAGTATGAGATGTGTGCTGACTATTCACTAAGAAAGGAGATTTTAAAACCAGGATGCTTAGTTCTCATTTACCTAGAAGTGGTAACAGAACTTTTTATATTTGTCACATGTTCACAACTATGTTAAAAACCAGGACAACTAGAACTGACAGAAATTAATCTATTCATAAGTCCAAAGCCTGTGTTCAAACTAACTCTGGACTGCTATCCTTCGATGATTATTCCATTGCTTCCAGCTGTCTTTGATACATAAAAAGACTTAATTGTTCCTTTCGTTCAGCCTGAAACTGTGTTTGACAAACCCATTAGCTTCAACAAGCTCTGTGACTGTCTTCTGGATTCTGGCTCACTTGCTGACAGCAATTAGGATGCCCAAAATGTATCTGACTAAGCCAAAACACCAAGAGTTTCATAAGGTGAAAAAAGAATGTCCTGAGATTAATTTTTTTTCTGCAATGATGCTTAGATTTCCTGGAAAACAAATCAATCTACAGTAATTAAAACCTCTGTTCTTTCACTTCAATAAAGCTACTATTCTGTTGTTAAGCACCCAAGTTAAAGAGAGGAATCTGGAGTGTATCTCTCTACTCTTTCACCTTCCTCAGTTAAGTGAAACTTTCTAATTATCATTGAATTTGCATTCATTTTTTTCAACTTCTCTTTGGTAAATAGTTACATGCTTATTAGGTTAGAGAGAGGACAACTGACAGTAAAGTCCGTTGCTTGGGTTACATATCTGCATTCATGAGATGTCTAAAATCCAGTGAGCTTGATCCTCACAACATGAATGGCAGTGAAGATTACTTTGGTTATCTCTTGGAAAAAGAAGTGGGAAACAAGTTTTGACATGGAGAAAAAGATTGTGTGTGAAGGAAAAGAGAGATTAGGGTCTAAGACAGTACTCTTAATTAATTATTAATATAGGCGCAGCAGTGATGAAGTGAAATAAAAAAGGTTGTTCTGTTTCTAGTGAACTTGACTTGTTTACAAACCAGCTTAAGTCTGACATTAATATAAAAAGTTAAAGGAGTGAAGAAATATAGCTGACATAGCGGAAATAATTTACTTTCATGTTTGTGTTTAAACCTCATAGAGAGATACCTAAACACAGATTGCTGTAGTGCAAGTCCTTCTGTAGCTGAGTAAGGGCTGGGAGTAAGATCCTTTTCTCTCTCTCTCTCTCTTCTGCTGTGTAAATCAAGCTTTTAAACCATGTTAAAGTCTTTTTGGAAAATACTAAAATATATTCAGTGTTATAAACAGATGTCAAAATAAATACTTAGCTACAGTACATCCAACACAAAATGAAGCGCTCTTAAAGTCATGTATGGGTTAAACTGTGTAAGAATATTATAAACAGCATTTTTTTTCAGGGCTTCAAAACTGTTTTCACAATTTTTTTTTTTTCTTTTCAGTGAGTTTGGCCTGGCATGTACAATATTTAAAGCTTCACTCTTAGCATTAAAAAACCAGGCAGTTTTCCAAATTTACTGAAGTAAGAACCATCAAAACATTTAAAAGGCACTCACTAAGGCAACCTGAGAAAATTGACAAAAAAGCTGTAAATAAAATTAACAAAACAACCACTGTGTTTGAAAAGTGTTAACATTTATGTAGAACACACAACACAGTAAAAGTAGATCAGCAGTTGAAATAATTGCTTGTAGTTAACAGTAATAACCACATATAACAGTTACCATTTATCTACATTCCGCAATATCTATAATATTAACAGATTAAAAATTGTTAAACTTTGGTGCTGAAAAACTTAAAAAATCAATAGCTTTTGAAGGTTTCATTTTAAAATAAAGACATATGTAAAGATGGAAGGAAATGATGAAAATATAAAAATAATTTACTGGTCTTGAAGGAGGCTATACCAGAATTAGCAGGCTTCTCTTTCTTCCATTAAACCAAAATACACCAGTTATTTGCATAAAGAATCCTAAGGCAACCTGCATAGCAAAAATTTCTTTAAAATCATGTTTGTACTGAGCTAAAGACATCAGTCAGGCATTTCATGTCATCACTAGATGAACAAGCCTGTTTGTTAGCTGAGGGGTGATAAGCATTATCACATTGTCACATTATCAGTAGAATTATCACATTATCACAGATTATCACACTGTCAGTAGAATCAGTATAAATACTTCTTGCACCTACTGTAAAACATGTAATCAGTACTTGGTTACAAAGAATGTTGTAGACCATGTTAGAAAAAGTTCCCATTTTATTTATGAGCTGAATTTGGTGACTGAGGAGATATGGACAAGTTTTTTTTATTATATCTTGTATTTTGGCAAGGTTTGTGTCTATTTCTATCAGAACAGCAAGTATATTTCATTAATGTCACAAAAAAGAGCAGTGGATGTAACAGCTTCCAAAAGGAAAGATATCTACACTCCATTTAAAAGCTTGGTGAAATAAAACTATGAATATCTTCTGTTCATTCTGTATGTGGTAGCTTCAAAGTGGAAATAACAATAACAATAACAAAAAGAAATGGCTTTCCACTCTGGTTTATAATTAAAACTTTTTTCCGCCATACTTACCTCCCCATATTATTCAATTTAAGTGAATGCTTGAAGAATTGAAGTTCTCTGACAAACATGTTTTGTAGGAAGGTAACTTTAAATGTCATGTACTTGAGAAATTATATATTAAAACCACACACAGAACCAATCATGAATCATAGTATATGGCATGAGCACCAGAAACAAATGATACACTGTGATTCTAGGTGATCAATCACAGCTAACCAATAACCTTCAAAATAAAGTCCAGAGTTCTGAATTCTTGAATTTTTTAGACAGCCATAGAGATAAACCACAAAGAATTCAAAACATCAAAATCATCTGTGGAAGCCTACAAAATCTAGTGTACATTAGATAATAAGACATGCAAATCTAGTAAATGCCACCATGTGATATCACAAATGTTTGTGATCTTTCTCAACACATTTACATCTGGTAGTAGATAAATTGTGACAGATTAAACAGTTGGCTGTGAAAGAAGTCACTCTCAGAATCTGATGTGTTGCAGAACAGAGATAACCCCAAATCCCAAATCTAATGGAGACTGAAGTGATTTGGTTTTGTCTTTTCCATTTTCCTTTGTTGTAGCATGGTTCCAAACCGTTCTTACTGACACCCTCCAAGGAAATCAAATCGTTCTCTTTAGTGGACAAAATTGTTCAGCCAGTGGTTAATCTGTGAGGATGGAACTGCAACAGTTTTGCAGATAATCTTAGAGATCTGGCACTCTTTTTTTCTTTTTTTTAACCTTTCATAAGAGAGAAATTTAAAACATAAGCACTAACACACACATGTATAATGGTATTTACCTTAGAATTTTTGCTTCTGATCAGTAGAACTATCACTCCACACTATGTAGGAGGGGGAGAGAAATAGCAACTCCTAGAATATGACTGAGAAACATGTAAATCACTCTGCCTGTAAATTGTATCTTAAGTATGAGATTAGATGAAGACAGCTGTATCTGATTAGGTAAATTCAACCACTAAGAGTCAAAGATGATGAACAAAATTGTCTCTTGAAATTAATGTTGTCCAAGTCAATAAAACACATACACTGAGGACATCAGAGGATTAAAACAGCATGTGGAAATAGATATGGAGATAGTCACCCACTGTTATGTCATGGAATTTATCATAGCAATTTAGATTCTGATTTCCTGACTCTTACACCTTTCTCACAGTGAGTAGGATTCTTGTGTAAACACTCATGAGAGTGCTCATAGAAAAAAGATGCTGTTCAATGTGATTAGGTGGCTCTTAAAAATAATTAATGTCAATAGCACAATAATCATCCTGTTACCTAACTCTACAGTTGACACTGATCAGTAATTTCCAATTAAAATCAAAACAGTAATTTCAACTAAAGATATGGTTTCTGTAAACTAACTTCATTATTGGAAAACCATAAGCAAAATATTTCATTCTGATCCAGACACTCATATTACTTGTACTAATCTTTACCTGAGTTTGATCTTAACTCCTGCATAACAGTGTTATCACACCGTATAGATGCTACAGCCCAAGGACAGCCTACACCTCTGATTGTGCAAACCTGTCTTTCTCAAGCTGTTATATTCAGCCCAGATAGTGCAGCTATAATGCCCTCAAGAAACAGTGACAGCAAGTTATATGTGAACTATGTTTTGCAGAAGAGACTCTGGTCCTACAAAGATATGCCTTTTACTGTTTAAGTGATTCAAAATTAAGTGCTTTACTATTTCTTAATCCATGTTTTATTTTGTTCTTCCTTCAGTTCTTCAGTTCCAGGAACATTTTTCACATTCCATTATTGTCTATTATTTCTCTGTCAAGACAGAGGTTGAGGAAAAATGTCAAAATACTAGTATTCCCTGCAGGATTAAATTCATTGTAATGTTACCAACATTATCTTATATTAAATTGCTTTTATGCAGCATATATCAGCAGTTATAAAATGATATCATTGGTTGAAACAAATGATAGAACATTTAGGAAATTATTTATCAGATGAAAAAGTTAACAAATCTTACAAAATAAACTTTGGAAAAGTTTATATGAAATAATTGCTCTGCTCTCTAAGCTTTCCTCTACAGTAAGTGTTATTTTGGATTTTCCGATGCATTTTGCAAAGAAAGAAAAGAAAGAGCAAGGGAATGATGGTAACATTCATTGAAATAGTATTTACTAGAGTGTTAAAAATGTGGTTTTGTAGTAAGTGATCAAACAGATTGTTGGAGGTATAATATATACCTTTGCAATGGAAGAACTCCTGTTTTATTTCAAAGTGTTTTGAGTGCACTGGTGAAGCAATCTGTTATTCACATGGTTACATTGAGTGTACCTTAGGTGCTTTACTGAATATTTTTACTTTGTTTTTATGGCACCATTTAGCAGTTAGAGTCCCTATAACACTTCAAGCATTTTGAAGATAACTGTCATGTTTATCACATATTTCTACTTCAATAATTTAATTATGGACAAAGAATCATCTATATTAAAAGAATACTGCTTGATAGATCAGACAAAAGTAACTCTTTGTATTTATACTTTTTGTCAGTTTTATATTTTATAGTCAGAAATAATTTCCATCAGATATCCCGAATTAATCGTAATTTTACCTATCCAAAGATCAGTTTTTTAAGTACACTAAGTATTTTCTTGTTCTCTGACATTTAAGGAAATTAACCAAATATTAATTGGCATTCTAATGTGTAACCAGATAAACTCTATACACTACCAGCCAGCATAACATTTCTGGTTTCACACAGGATACTCACCCCTTCTAAACCTTCAGCAATTTGAACAGTAGTATTTTGATACCAAATCTCACGATGTCAGGGATGTATTAGTCAGTAATTGGCTTGAATATCAACAGACACAAATTTAAAAGTGCTTTAAAATAAAATCAAACATAAATGGAAAGTCATTATAATTTATAGCTTGTAGTTGTTAATATGTATTTTATAGACCAGACTCTCAGTGTGGCCATTGGCAAGTAAATACCTCATTAGACACTGAATATGACCCCTAGGAACAATGGTAGTCACACAGACACCACAAGCTGCTTTATGTCTTTATTTCCACCTGTAAAATTCTTTGGATATACAAGTTACTACAGCTGCAGATACGTGTGACAGCCTTTCTGTCTACACTGTTAGGTGCTCCAAAAGCTGATCTCCTGCTCCTAGGCCAAGAGGTGAAGAAAGTGAGGATATTATTATTTCCCAAACATTACTTCAGAAGAGACAGTCTTCATCTCAACCAGAAGTCTCATATAGTAGAGTCTAAACTGATTAAAAATTACAGAATTACTCATTCTGCTCTAATTTTCAGTGGTTGAGTACTCAGATGATTTAGAGATTGATTCTGAGGTTTCTATTTCTCATATCAAGTCCAAAATATTTAAATTTGTGTACCTGAAGCTAGTCACCTGTTCCTGTATGAATGACTAGGTTTCAGAGAGTTTAGAGACAACGCTCTGAAATATAAAAAATAATGCTACAACATGCCAGGAATAATGTGTGATTTTACTCTTTTCTATGCTCCGAGTCTTATAATTTAGGTCAAGGACACTGTACCTGAAAAGACATATTGTGTCACATTTGTTTCACCCAACTTGACTTCCAAGCTAGTTGTCTAGAATTTCTTTGCAATCAATGGAGAGCATGGTTCATCTGACCTGTTAGATTTTTCCTTACAAGAGATAAATCGTACTGTAAGTAAAATCCATTTACCAGAAAAGGAAAGTCTTGACTAGATACTGAAATCATGGATGAGGCTGACATCAACACTAAAATAACTTACATCTGCCACAAAAATGAAGCATCTAAACTCCCTACAGTATCTGAGACATCCTGCCAGGCCTGGAAGCTATGAACACAAAATCCATGTGCCTTTCTGGAGTTGCAGCAGAATACTTCAGGACATTCAAGTAGCATTTCAGATGTCTACAGTTAGGCCAAAAAACTGAGCCATTCATCTTCATTGCTGTCAGTGCGAGCTCAGTCACCCAGCATATCTATGGATATTTACAGGTAGACATCTAAATTTTAGTATCTTCCACTCAGGAGACTCTAACTCTGTAGCTGACAGACATCAAAAGCTGATTGACATGAATCCTAGCACTATATCCTGTCCTATATAGTAAACCAAATCTACTACTTAATTTTTACTTTTAAGGTCATGTGAGCCTGCCAGCAGACAACAACTCCTCAGTGACAGTCCTGGCATTTCACACTGAGCTCCAGTGAACAATTTAAGTACAAAATGACACTGGTATAAAATGATGTTGTTACTCAGAGAAACAGTCTGACTCACCTTTCACTGACAGTCATTTGCTCCCACCTGTGCTTTCTCTGTTTCTCTGTACTGCAACAAGTATTTCAGTGGCTACTCAGTGAGTTATTCAGGGAACAGATCCAGCTGAAAACTATCCCAGCAAAAACATAATAGCTTCTCTTCTTTTGGATCAGTCATCCTGATGTGGTTTGCCAAAAAATAAACAAAATGTCTGTGTTGGTGTTCATCTGAGGCTAGAAGCAATAAGGTTTAAAATGCTTAAAATGTTTATTAAATTACAACAAAAAAGAACAGTAGCAGAGTTTGGTCATGACATTACAGAAGAGATTCTGTTTAGAAAGGTGTGATTACAACTGTATGGAAAAATCAGTAACTTATGGAGAAAAAATTGTCAGTTTTGACAGTTGTCAAGGTCTTAATTCTATAAAACAGTCTAATGCTTTTGTGGCCCCTTCAATAGGAGCATTTTTAAAAGAAACTTATTATTGGTATGGGGTGAAAAAAGTGAGTTAAAGTGAATGAAAACAATGCTGAGTAAAGCTGATAGCTAATCACAGCTACTTTATAATAATCTGAAATAGATTTTTAAAATATTTTTCCATGTTGTCCTATATACAGTCACATTAACATGACTGTCATCACTCAGTTTAACCTGAAGCAGCAAAAGCAGACAAAGTACATTACTGGTTTTGATCCTGTAACATTTGAGTTATAATTTAGTAATAACAAAAATAGTGCTTTTGCAATGCATGTCCTAAATAAAATGACAAGAACAGTAGCAGGTAACCCAAAGGTGCAATCAAAATTAACCAACATATCATGAATTTTAAATATGAAAGGTTTTGGAAAATTGCTGCTAGGCTTATCTGTACTTCAATAAATATTCATGGAAGATATGTGCTTTATATTATGTGGTGGTTTAGTCCCTGCCAGGGTCTGAGACCACGTGGCCGCTGCCCCTCCCCCACAAAGGAAGTGAAATACAAAGCCCCAGGCTGAGATAAGGAAAGGTTTAATGAACAGTGCAACTGCAACACAACAAACAACAACAATAACAGTAATAACAATGAACAGAGCAAAATATCTACCAATACAGCAGTGAGAACAGAGCAAATCCCACAGTACACGCGGTAACCGACTGTCCCGCTTCGGTGCCAGGATGTGACATCTGCATGGTATCTGAATAACCCGGCTAGAGCTCCCCCCCACTGCTGGGGAAACGTAACCCTATCCTGGCTAAACCAGGACATATTATCATCTGTGGGGGGATAATCTTCAAAGAAAAGAAAAGGCAACATGTGTCAAATAAAATAGCTATTATGAAATAGTTTTTTCAGCTCTAATTTCACTTTACTATTTTGATTTTACTCAAAACATCCAAGAATTCTCAATTTATAAAAGTGAATTGAACTTACAAGTAATGATTTATCTGATTTAAATAAATCAGCTGAAGTTTTATGATGTAGAAAATGATCTTTTAACAACAGTCATTAAAATATCAGAAGAATATCTGTGTTTTAAACTATTCTTTAATCCATTGTGTAAATCCACATTCAGTGCACACATTATGCGTACTTTATAAGGCCCTTAGCAAAGAATTCAGACTTCTTGTTTTTTAATTGTGAAAATCATTCTTAGCATATCAACTATCTGCTTTAACCTAAGAGTTTTTAAATTAGATATTTTTTTCTAAACTACTTTACTTTTATATGCACTGAAAAGAAATATACATTTCTTGTAGATATTCTATCACCTCCTAATTATTTCCATCCATTCTAATTCTGAAAAGGAGTGTAGGATGATTAACCCAGACTTTGAGATCTAACTTTTGGAAGTCCAAATCTGGGTAAGATGAAACCCATACTTAGTTTCCACTGACAAGAGTACAGAATAAACATCAGATGTCTCCATCAAAATTCTCAAATAAAGAGTATTCATCATTCTCTAGAACAATTTAACATACATCATCTCCATTAACATGAGTCACTGAACTATAACAACGTGGTCTATTTGGGTTAGAGTCATCTGCAGGGAGATTGAGGTGATTTTGTAACTCATTGTTCTTATTATTACTCCTTGATATATATATATCTGCTATGCATATAATTTTTTTATTATTATTTTTTAATTATGGTAAAAAATTAAAATTCTCTGTGAAATAAATAAAAGAAAAACCAATATCTTTGTGCCAGAGATTTTCCTGTCAGATACAAAAGATATCAAAAAATCATCCTTTTTTAATGGACAAGTCATACAAAATGGACTGGAGTACAAAAATTTATATGAAGCCTTAAAAGGTGTAATTTGTTGTAATAAACTATTTATTACAAGTTTATAAAAGCTAGATATTAGGCTGTGATGTGCAGTCTTGTCAGGCAGCCCTTATTTTAAAACTTCTATTTCCTAAAGGAGACCATGCCATGGAAAAGGCAGAATACTGGCAGTGCCTGAGATATTCTCAAAGTGGAGTCTGTGCCTCTGGAAAACCATGGCAAGACAGGGTTGTTTACAGGGGAACCATGAAAATATTTTTAGAGTGGCTGTGGCTTTTGTAGGAAAAAAAAGATATTTCTGCATAAATTCACTGAAAGGGATGTTGAAGGAATAATATAAATGCCATTTAAAAGCAAAACATTTGAATTTAGCTTATATTGATTTTTAACAACAAACGCTGCTTTATATATTAATTTTGTAACAGCAGATGCAGAGAGTAGCTAAATTCAAAGACAAATCTGCAGTTTAGCTGAATATGATCAAATTGTGGGCTTCTAATGAACAAACAAGGCTGGGTACAAATGTTACAGGAATGGTAACTGAATATATCCTTTGCATGGATGCCGCATGCCAAAGCCAATGAATTTTTAACAGCTCTGCTTGAGAATTTGTTGTCCAATAATTCCTCCAGAAGATCATCTGATTTGAAAGGTATTCACACCTCTGCTAAATAGCATGTGTGGATTCAAGCCAACAAAGCACCTGCCATCTACTATGTGGTACATTATTTATCTCCTTCTTTAGAAGATTGTTTCATGCAAGTGCCTTAGGAGAGTTTTTATATGAGATCAATAATATTTTTGAATTTCTGAGTGACTGAGAAATGTGCCAGAGTTACTCTAAGGGAGAGATAACAAATATAACACTTATGGGAAGAAAGGGATTAATATAAAGGGACAAAGTGAAACATGATATCTTGAAAAAGGCAGTTCTCAAGGCTGATATGTCTATATTTAGACTTACCAGCTGTATTTTGGTTTATGGGAACTCATGTGTATGATGCATTCACCTCAACCTCCAACACACACATATACACACATACTATGCTTTTTACTCCTTTTTTGAATAGAGTAAAAATGGAGAGGAAAATAATTTCAGACACATCATAGAAGAGCAGGTAAACAGACTATGAGGAATGGTGCCTGCCATACTCACAGACCCACTGCCATCCATATAAAACCAGCCTCGTCCATCCAGATCCACCTGAGCAACTTTCTTGAAAACATATTTACAGCTTTACGGTTTGAAATGAGAAAAGTGACAACATTTTTCTGCATGGTTTAAAAGCAATCCCTTCTTCACTTCCAAGATGACTTGTTCTTGGATTAATGGATATATACAAAATAGGGTTGGTTGAAAACAGGAATAAACAAAAGGTTGTCAGAAAATGTTAATAATGAAAACATCATTGATCAAATGGCTTTACCCATTCCTGATGTTGGCCACGATGGTGAGTGATGTTAATAACAAATACATTGAAAAAGAAAGTGATTTAATTTGTCCAGGAGAAAAAGAAGACTGAGGGAATACCAGCTTGTACATGGAAGTCAGGGAATAACAAATAGATGAGGAATAAGGATTGCTGTGCCTGCTCCACACTGCTCTGAAAGAGTAGTATTCATGGGAGGTAGGAACATGGAGTGGCTCCCCCACAATTTTCCTCTTTTCTGTAGTCTCCAGGACACTCAGATATCCTGGTGGCAATAGTATGTTAGAAGTACACTGATCAGTCTGGCTTATCCCAGAAGGCTGACTCTGACTGCTCATGCACAATCACTCTCTGAAACAAAAAACACATGTGATTTTGAAGAGACTTAAGGGATGCTATTACAAGTGCAGTACAAATAGATTCTTTCATTTAAGACATATCATAGAATCATAGAAACATAGAATGTTTTGGCTTGGAATGGACCTTGAAAATCATCTGGTTTCCACACCCCTGCCATGGGCAGGGACACCTTCCACTAGACCAGGTTGCTCAAAGCCCCGTCCAACCTGGAACACTTCCAGGGAGGGGGCATCCACAGCTTCTCTGGGCAACCTCTTCCAGTGTTTCACCACCCTCACAGTGAAGAACTTCTTCCTTACATCTAATCTAAATCCACCCTCTGTCAGTTTAAAACTGTTACCCCCTCATCGTATCACTACACTCCCTGATAAAGAGCCCCTCCCCATCTTTCCTGTAGGCCCCCTTTAAGTACAGGAAGGCCACTATAAGGTGTCCCTGGAGCCTTCTCTTCTCTGGGCTGAACAAGCCCAACTCTTCTCATAACTGTTCTCAGTTATGAGAAAGAGGGAGGTGCTCTTATAAGAAAGAGGGAGAAAGAGGGAGGGGCTATTAAGGGAGGTGCTCCAGTCCCCCCAGTCACCCTCATGGCCTCCTCTGGACCCACTCAAGCAGGTCCATGTCCTTATGCTGGGGGCCCCAGAGCTGAACACAATACTCCAGGTAGGGTCTCACAAGTAGAGGGGGAGAATCACCTCCTTTGACCTGCTGGCCACACTTCTCTGGATGCAGCCCAGGATATGGTTGGCTTTCTGGGCTGTGAGTGCACATTGCTGGTTCATGCTCAACTTTCAATCCACTAATATACCCAAGTCCTTCTCCTCAGGGCGGCTCTCAATCCATTCATCACCAAGCCTGTATTTGTGCTTGGGATTGCCTCGATTGCTCTAAAAAGTATCTCCTTGAAAATAGTGTGGGAACAATAGTGTCTCTACAGCTTGAAACTCTACATAAATTCTTGTTACTTTGTGATCAACCCATGCTATGAGTGATGAGCATCAATTATTATGGGAGCCAGCACAATGAGCTCCAACCTCATTAATGTGCTTTCTGCAGAAAACCATGAGGTAGGGTATTAGAATTCACTTCTCTGGATTATCCCAGTCTAGTTTATGACACTCCCAGAATCGGGTCCCATATTAAGAAAGTAATGAATAAGTATTCCAAAAGGAAATTTATAAAAAAAAATAATTGTGTTTTTAAAGGAATTTCATAAGCAGAAAAATGGTTTCAAATCTGGTTGCTGTAAAACTAGAGACAATAAACAATCTTTCAGTTTTTCTGATTTTTTAACAAACATTCAATTTAGGTTTTCCATTTGCCACATAGATTAGGCTACTGAAAGACACAAAAAGAAAAGTCTTCAATGCAGATGTCAGTTTTGCCTAATGCTTTGCTGATTAAGTAATGTCTAATTCTAAATTAAATGAGCAGCCACAGTAAATCAAGCCCAATATTCATATCCTCTTCCCTACAGACATCATTACATGCTCCTTAAAAGCTCACTTCATCCATTGCCAGAATCGGAAATATGTAGGTGAGTGGGAAAGTGGAAGACTTCATAACCAATCACAACATTTGGAAGAAAAATCTTAGTGGCTTAGAAGGAAAAAGTGAAAATTTACTGAAGGTGGTTATGTAAGTCCACTTGTATATAATCTAAATGATTCATATGCCTGCTAGGCCTTTAAGACAGTCTTTTCAGCCATAAAATTTACTCTGAATTCACTTAGAGGTTTTGTTGGGTTGGTTTTTTTTCCTCTGAAAGAGAGCACCATCTTCAACTAGCACAGCAGCAGATTTCTTGTGAAACCAAAAAAATTTCTTGGGAAATTAGAAGAAGGAAAAGTAATTCTGCTCAGTAAGTTCTGAAGTACAAAGAGTTGGAATAAGAGGTTTAGAAGTCTATGTCAACATGGCCATAAGGATTCTGAATGTGCAACATGCGCAATTAGGGGAAATTAGTATAACTGTTAGACTTTCATACTGATTCTTTTTCTTATTTTATTTCTTAATTGATTTATTTCTGTTTGGTCTGCAACACAAATTCACAGGTATTATGTCCTTGAATAGGTAGCTGTCATTCAGTAGAGAGAACAGGTCATCATACTTTGAGTAACAATGGCAAAACTGAACAAACCCTGAGCTATAAACAGGGATTTGCTAAGTGCGAATTCTGAAAGGGAGGAAAACTGGGGTAAATAGAAAAGTAAGGCTTTCTTACCTGATCTTGAATCTTGTGCTTATGCACTCCACAGTCATTCAACAGCATGACTTGCTGGCTAGGCACAGCAGCTGGAAGCTCTTTTTGGGAACAGAAGGCCAGAAAAGATGAGTTGTAAAATTATAATGAAAAAAAGTTTTTAAAAGGAAGAATAAATAAAACAATTGTTATTGATTATCACACAAAATGTTAATTTGTAGCTTTAAATCATTGCTGTCAAGATAACACTGTGGAAAACAAGAAGAAAAAATATATCAGATGGCTTTAATTAACGATTTTGGCTGGCTGGCAGGTATTTCAATCCATATGTAAACTTGTACTGTGGTTTCTGTTTGCTTATACATGTGCAGACAAAAGAAAATATTTCTAAGTGGTATATTTGAGAATAAGAGAAAAGAAAAAAATAAGGAAGAGCAAATGTAAGAAGAATAACAGCATCTTTTGGATCTCATTTTATCCAAATGAAAACAAGTCAGGGTATAGAGTATTTGAAGGAAAGCTGTAGCACTCAGTTAAAAGAAGGCAAACAAATAACCCCTAACAAACCCCAAACCCCTCAAAATCCTAACAGTGAGTAATATTTTCAAGAGTTACTAACAAATTTAGGAGCCTGGGTCCTATTTTCAAATATGACATAAATGGCGAGGAGAGGCTTGCAATGAGACTTAAGGCTCAGAAATCCCACTGTATTACCTTTTCTTTTGTTAGTGAAAGTCTCAGCACACTGGAGACACAAACTGAGTGAAGGAAACAAAGGAAGAGATTATCCAGACTCATATGACACATGATTATTTGCCAATTTACAGTGGCATAATTGCACCTCTGATTCCACAGTTTCTTCAAGTATTTCTAAAAATGTAAATCAGATCATAACTCACTTAGCACATCTGAAGATTTTACTTTTTTAGGACTTCTGAAAAATTCTCCATTTTTCACCTTTCTTACGTAATGTGATTACGGACTGTCACATCAGCTACCAGATATTTCTCTGAATACAAAGATCCTGCCTAACAAAAACTTGAAATCACGTTAAAGGTACATGCTCTTACAAAAACAACAGAATTACTGACTACATCATTATTCAGATGAATATTCCTGGAGTTTAGATATCTCCTTAAATGTAGGTCTGCGTAAATGGAAGTGCATCCTTCAGTATTTATGGTTCGTCCAGCACATTACAGGCTCACTGTAAGTTATGGTGATTCACTTCACTTTAGAACATCCATCTGAGAAAGCTTGTTGAAAAAGATACTCGACATTTCACATAGTTCTGCTTAACAATCCTATTTTCTGGTAATTTTAAAGTCCTGAATTACAAAACTAATATAAATTTTCACATAAAGCACAAAATGATGGACACTTACGTCTTAGGGTATAGCTTAGCCTAACTGGAAACTTACCTGGAGTTTACATGTATTGTCTACTGCTGTCACCTATTATCTCTGATGATACACAAATGGATACATATTTGTAGGGAAAAATCAGCCAACCAGAGT
Organism: Strix uralensis; assembly: GCF_047716275.1. NCBI lineage: Eukaryota > Metazoa > Chordata > Aves > Strigiformes > Strigidae > Strix > Strix uralensis. The sequence goes on from NC_133976.1 coordinate 24,122,032, forward strand.
ATCATGAAATAGAAGAAGAAGAAGAAGCAGATAATATTGGAAATGGATGATACCCTATCTTGAAGCTGGTCCTTATTTTGATGTGTTATAATGCAATTAAACTATACATACACAGCTTTTTAAAAGGATTGACATTTGTTTCATTTTATGTTACATTATTTATCTAATCCTGGAGAAAGAAAGATACTTTTCTGTAGGAATTGTGGGAAAATGTTGCATGTGATTAAATTATGGCATTTTAACAATTGATACTGGCCCAAAATGTTTTCATTTCTCCATGGAGGATGCTCAGTCTTGTCAGTGATTTATTGTTTCTACCTATGCTTACAAATGCAATACTACTATCCTTTCAATCATATACAACTGTTCATATGCCTGCATCTGTATTCTAAACATGACAAATGTTCAATATAAAATAAGACAAAAAATTAATCCAAGGAGCGTATAATTGAATTTTCCTTTAATGTAAAAAAGCCCTTATGAAATAGAAAATATTTTCTATTTTTATTCTTTGGATCAGATTTTTTCATTATTTTAAGCATACCATCCAGAAGGAACAATTGTATATTAAAATTGTATTCAAATCAAAAACTAAACCTATACATTTCTTAACACAGCAGCCTGACATCAATAACAAGCTCTCTCAAAGTCAGAGATCCACATGTGCTGTATCCCCTTGATATCTCATCACCCATTAAAATTTATATTTCTTTAAAAAATCCAAGCTAGCTTAGGCCTAGGAGAGAAAAGGGATCTCAGACAGAGTTTTGGTGCAAAGCAAACTGTCTCATAAAGTCTCTGGAAGAAGACAGATGATCATGTTCTACAACCTATCTCTGTAGTCTCAATATAATATATTACCACCTGACTCAGTACCCTTCTCCTAACTTATGGCATTGTTCAGATCAACTGTGAATCTCCTCCATATTGTTCACTCTTGCACTTACAAGAGATTTGGGCTGTACAGACAAAAAATAATTTTGGTTTGGTCAAGCCAATGTCTAAATCACACTTCAAAATCAGTTGAAAACCAGTGTAAAATACAAAAATACTGAGTGTTTGTTCCCTGCAATTCATTCAAATGGTTTGTCCTTCAGGAAATCAGATATCTAAGCTTAAAGGTCATCAGGTAGTCCAAGGTAAAAGCTAGGCACTGATTTTCAGTTGAAATCTCCATAATGGTTAAACAAAAGCCAGAGAAACATCAGAGATGAAATGGATCATCCACTGAAGATAGTTATCTCTTTCTGTTATTCATGGAGGAGTGCAAGTGACTAAATTAAAGTGCCTAACTGTTAGGAAACTAAATTTAGACAAGATGAATATAAATACAAATATTGCTAGGAAGAAACATTGTTATATTTAAGGTAATGAATTAATTTGGTAAGAGATGAATCCCCTTGTGTTCTCGCCAGCCCTCAGAGATTAGAGGCGCTAGGGGCGGCTGGACTTATCTCTTAATAGGTATGTCAATTATGGCCGTAACTATAAGCCTGACATCAGATGCACAAACAGCCCGTATGCTGTAGGTCCAGTTGCATTCAAGAGAATCAGTCATGTTCATGAATCATACGGTTTATTCTTATGCAACATCTACAGATTCTTTGAGATTGCCTACAACAAATGCACAAAGTGCAGGTTGGCTATATAGCACTACACACAAAAAACCAATTGCAATCACACACACTTAATTCCCAGGTAATCACTTGGCATAGCTGAGGGCTCAAATCTTACCAAAAGGTGTCCCTTCCTCGGGGGCGCAAGGAGCACAAACCCATCAATCTTTCCCTCCAATTTGGTATCAGATTATCGTCCCTCCAAGTTAGATACAAATTCGGGGTAGTATTTATCTAAGTATGTATGTGTGAGTGGGTGGGACTATGGTCAAGCCATTGATTTCTTGAGTACTGACACAGCACATTCCTTGGTGCGAGATGTGCACTGTTTTTGTGGAAAAGAGGAAGAATGAGAGATAAGGTCTGCAGAGTACTGCAAATCAGTCCTTGAGAGAAGGGGAAGAGCAGGAGATAAATCTGCATAGTCATGTCAAATGTTCCTTGAGAAAAGTGAAAGAATGGGACCATGGGGCCTCCATCTCACTTTGCATTCCTCCTTGGTGCCATGGCAACACAAATCACTGGATCTCCATCCCATCCTGTGTTTGTTCTGGGCACTATGTGTTAAGGAAATGTGTGTTTTGTGGATTTTTCACTGTTATGCTTTTTCCATGCTTCCAACAAACATCTATGTAGACTCTTTATTACTGCCTTTGTGGGGATCTTTGTCATCCATCTTCCATGTGTCACCATACCTACCACCTCTACAATACACCAATTATTTGAAAATGCTATTTTTTAAACACTAATTTATTTAAAACCTGTTCTATTTCTTTTTTCCTGTCTTTAAGTACGTAGAGAGGAAAATGGGAATCAGGGAAAAATAAGAAAAAGAACAGTGGTGAGATTTTCAGTGCTTATTGATTTTGCACACTACTTTTCTTGTTTGGCTCATTGATTGGTTGATTTACTTCCCAGTTTCTCCCAGTCTTGATTTAATACTATGCACACAGAAGACTCAAGTAACTTAATTTAACTCCATATTTAGAAAACCTAAAATCTTCTTATATTATGTTCAAAGAATTTTTCACATTCCTGGGCAAAGACCAGGTCAGAATTCCATACATCACAATAAGAGCAAGATTTTTGAGATACCTACACTCCACATGTTTATTTCCATTGTTTGAGATGAACTTAGTGCACAGTCACAACAGGAACTACTCTATCACAGAATGACACACAAGGCTTTTTTGTAGTATCATCCTAAGATACTTGTATAATTTCTACCATGAAATAATAACAGTTGTGTGAGACTACCTTCCTGATAATGCATGAACCTTGAGTTCTAGGAGATGGGGATAACTTATCTGCTGTGCAGCCAATCTGTATGTTTCACCCCACTTCATCATCTCTGGAGAGTTAGAACTCTCATATTTTCCACCCTTTAAATGAACTACTTAAAGCACATTTCCTTTTATCCTGTTAATCTAATCACAGAATAGAATCAGAATCACAGAATCATCTAGGTTGGAAAAGACCCTGAAGATCATCTAGTCCAACCGTTAACCTAGCACTGACAGATCCCAACTACACCATATCCCTAAGTGCTATGTCAACCCACCTCTTGAACACCTCCAGGGATGGGGACTCCACCACTGACCTGGGCAGCCCATTCCAACGCCTGACTACCCGTTCTGTAAAGAAATGTTTCCTAATATCCAGTCTAAACCTTCCCTGGTGCAACTTGAGGCCATTCCCTCTTGTCCTATCACTTATTACTTGATTAAAGAGACTCATCCCCAGCTCTCTGCAACCTCCTTTCAGGTAGCTGTAGAGGGCGATGAGGTCTCCCCTCAGCCTCCTCTTCTCCAGACTAAACAACCCCAGTTCCCTCAGCCGCTCCTCGTACAACCTGTGCTCCAGACCCTTCACCAGCTTCGTTGCCCTTCTCTAGACACGCTCAAGGAATTCAATGTCCTTTTTGTAGTCTGCGACCCAAAACTGAACACAGCAATCAAGGTGCGGCCTCACCAGTGCCGAGTACAGGGGTAAGATCCCTTCCCTGTCCCTGCTGGCCATGCTATTGCTGATACAAGCCAGGATATCATTGGCCTTCTTGGCCACCTGGGCACACTGCTGGCTCATGTTGTTTTGCAGATACAAGATACATAGGTAATTACTGCTACAGATATGCTTTTAGTAATTAGAAGATTTTATGTAATTCTTTAGCAATTTGTCAAAGCAGAATTGAAAAAAATAATACCGGGAGGGTTATTTTAAAGGAGGCAGCAGTACACAGTTATAAATATGCAATAAATATGTTCTCTTCTTCAGCATTGCTACATGTTTGTTATGATATGTCTTCACATTATGGAAATTAATTTTTCTCTTAAATTTAACATTTTCAGGGGAATGTTTACTCTTGTTGGCATAATACAAAATAATGCCCAAGGAAGAAATGTGCAGGAAAATATTGCACAAAGTCCTCAGGTGTTAACAAATTTATTGAGCTATTCTTTCAATATTTTCACTAAATATGGGGTTTACTGGTAAGTGCACAGAATTTGGCTCTGAAGATATTCAAATTCAATGGTGTTGTAGACCTTCAATACTGAAAAAAAAGCAACTCAATATTTGTAAGATATATATTTAATGTGCATTTGATCAGTTTCAAAAGTCAAAATAAACCATAGGACATATGAAAACACACAGATCATACCTGAAAGATTTATATGGATTTTGATACGTAGAACAGTTCTACAGCAAGTAAATGCTATAACATTGCTTATTACAGTAAGAAAACAATGGTCTCCAGACCATTGAACCTGTGCAGCTTCTTTTCTTCAATGTTTTGATCTTTGCTACTTCTTTCTTATGTAAAAAAAGTGGTATAGCACATTTTAAGGATGTAAAGGTCAACACAGCACAGTTAGGGACAAATCCCAAGAACCCATCTGTGTTTAACAAAGTATATAAATCTTTTAAAAAATATTCCTATTACAAAGTATATTAAGAAATATAACACTTAAATGATTTTTATAGTAAGGGGAATATTTCCTTTTCATGGAGTTAATATTTTATCTTAGAGTGCATTTTTACTTTTATATTTAAACTGTAGCTATCCACAAAATAATGCTTCTAAATATGTATAATTAGACTTTAGGGATGGCTAGTGTTTCACATTTTTACTTGAACTTCTGGTTTAATTGCTTTTTTTATTCTCACTGTTCAAAAGGCAACAAAAAATGCCCTGAATGTATTTTTCTTCCTTTAGTTGAGAAAAGCCTTGGTTTTTGTAAAACAAACACAAAAACCCAACAAAACCAAAACACCAAAATTGAAAAGCAAATTTTCAGTATCTTTTGCTACTCTTGCTTTGCTAGTTCTTTTTAATTTCTTCAATGACATCAGGCAGATACAAATACACTACAGCAATTTTCAACTGAGAGTGCCACATAAAGTACAAAAACAAAAAAAGAAGCAGACAAAATGAGAAAATGTAAACATGATACCTGTTTTAAAGCACTCTATCAGCTTTACAATAAAAGCATATCATCTATGAGAAATGAAAAGTACCACAAGCACCTCTAAAACCACAGAAATCTGGCATCATTAAATAGTAGAAAAGATGACTATTAGATGTTAAAGAAACAATTTCCAAAAGTAGAAGAACAATGTTTAAATTAAGGAAACAGAAATGAGCATACAATTTGGGAAGTTAAATATAAGACTATAACAAAATAGTTCAAAAATATTCTGAAGGACAAATAACAAAATAATACCAGTGAAAACATTTTTGACCCTATCAGAAAGAGGACAGCTGTCAGAAAGTCCACTGAGCTTATAGATGACTGCTGAATACATAGGACTTTTCAAACAAGATAAGGTCCAACGAGAAAAGCTATATTTGCTATTTCCATCAGTCTTCACTATAGAGAAGCCTTAAGAGATGTCTTATGTCAGAACCCTTCCTTTAGAAGCAATTCTAAGAAATCTCGAAGTATCAAAGGTGTAGGTTTGAAAATACATCAATGAAAGAGTAGAAAAAATAGCCAGACTACATAATATTCATAAAAATATTCCCTGAAGGCATAATAGTCAAACTTATAAATGATTAGCGGAAGTTTGAAACAGGTAACTAATAGTAATCTTGATACTAAGGAACATTAAGTAGCAAGGCAATATCAACTTGTCCCAAGGCACATAAGAAAAATTAAAGATGAAAAGGTCTTACTCCCACAGTAGCCGAACAGGTGGATGTCATAACAAGAATTAAATTGGTAGATGCATGGATGTTTGTTCTAACAATGAGGCAATGTAAACATGGCCATAGTGGATTCCAGTCATGCCTCACAGATTAAAAATTCTCTGAAACTGTCTGTAAGCATGTGAATAAGATTTGATACTCTATACTTGCATGTTCAGAAGAGTTTGTGACAATGTCTTTCACATAACTTTAATTCCCATGAGACATGTGAAATTGAGTTATTGTGGGTCCATCAAAACAGAAGTTCCTCCATTTCAGTGACTAATCATGGAATGAATGATTAGAAAAGAACATGTCGAAACAACTGGTACATTTTCACAGTGAAAAGCAAGTAGCAGTAAAGTTCTGAACATATCTGTATATAAACTGTTCATAAATGATGTGTACACATATAAATGTGCATGTGTTTAAGTATTACATTGGAAAATGTAGTGGATTGACCTTGACTGGCTGCCAGACACCCACCTAGATGCTCTCTCACTCCCACACCTCAACAAGACAAGGGAAGAAAATAAAATGAAGAATCTTGTGGGTTGAGATGAAGACAGGGAGATCACTTACCAGTTACTGTCACAGGCAGAACAGACTTGATCTGGGGAAGATTAACTACCAGATGAAATAAAGTTGAATGGTGAGAAACAAAGACAAAAATTTAAAACACCTTCCCTGCACTCACCTTTCTCCAGGCTCAACATCACTGCTTCATTCTCAACTCTTCTGTCTCCTCCCACCCTGAGGGGCACAGGCAGATGGGGAAATGGGCGTCTGTGGTCAGTACATAACAGCTTCTCTCTGCTTCTCCTTCCTCCTCACAGTTTCTACCACTCCAGAGTGGGTCTTTCCCATGGCCTACAGTCCTTCAAGAAATACCACATGCCCTGGTATGGTTTCTTCCATGAGCTGCAGGGAAGTCTCTGCTCTGGTGCCTGTAGCACCTCCTCTCCTCCTCCTTCTCTCACCTGGGTGGTCACAGGGCTGTTTCTCACACCTTTTTTTCCTCACTATTCACTGCCATGAAGTGATTTGCACTTTCACAGAGGTATTGTTTTCTCCCCTCTTTGGCTATCATTTTTGTCTTTTCTTTAACACGCTTAAGTATTTTTTCCCAGAGAAGCTGCTATTGTGGCCGAGGGGCTCAGCCATGCCCTGTGGTGGGTCAGTTGGAGCCGGCTGGAACCGGCTGTGTCTGGCACAGGGCAGCCCCAGCCTCTCCTCACAGAGGCTGCTGGGCAGCACCCACTGCCAGCACCTGGGCACCTGCGCCCAGTACAGAAACATATGATGAAAATTCATATACTTAGGGAAATCTTAAAGTCTAAACCAAAATTCTAATAGGAATAACAGAGTCCACAAAATGGACTATCTTTTAAAAGGGAACCTGATCTGTGCTCGTTATTTGGTGAAAGGAGTTACACAACCTAGTGTTCTCTGAAATAACAAAGGTCTTTCTGGGGATACCCCACTTCTCTCTTCCTTGCTATTTCTGTGCTAGCCCTACTAGAGCTGCAGGTCTCATGGCTCTTGGGCCAAGGTCTTTCCCACCCTGTGGTGAGTAGAATTTAAAACTGTAAAAAATAAGATATGAAAGTAAATAAATAAAATCGGCGTGTTCATTTTGCAAGACATAACAGAAACTGTCATTCCTAGGTAGCTGCAGAAGCTGTCCTGGAAGTATTGACAATTCCCAATGTTTGTTACCAAAGTTTGTTGTCTCCTCTGCTCCTACATAGTCATTCATCTCTTTAAAATCTTCTCTTAGTTTTAATGTTGTCTCATACATTTTTGTGTTGCTTTTATTTCAGGGTTTCCTCTTTACAGGCAACTCTTTGAATATGATTTTTCTTATTGTACACTCATCAGGAAAAAGAAACTTTACCATCAAGTAGATATTTCCATAATGTATATTTCTTTAAAACATATGTTCAATGTCTTATTTAATTACTCTGTATAAATTTGTTGCTATATAACTGTTTATTGTGTGATCACGATTCTGTAAATGGGTTGTGTCATGCTGCAAAGTGTTTCTTAGAATAATTATTGGTTAATTATTGTTTTCAAGAGAAGAAATAACATTTTTTTAATAAACCATATAATAAAATGGTCTACTTAAGTGTTTCTGCTCACTTCCTACCTAATCAGTTAATTATCAGTAGATGATCGGTGGCTGAGAGCATTCAGAACAACAAGATCTCTTCATGCAGGCCTTGGGTATGAACTGTCCACTGAATGGTAAATTTATTGTTTGATACTGGTTTTTGGGAAATAGAGTTTCCTAACAAAACTGTCTTCTACTTTTACTTTATTAACATTTCAACCCAGAAGTTTTCATTTTTTTATTGCACAGTTAATGGTATTTTGCTCCATATGGTATAAAATAAGCAGTGAATGTTAAAGACATTTTAATACGAAATCTGAGGGATAAAATTGATATCATTATAAAAAGAATAAAGATGTTCCTATCCATAATGTTCTTTTTACCAAAATCTATAAACCATTTAATCTCAGAAACAAGCAATGTCTTTCACTGATTTAGAAAAGCTAAAGTTATCTTTTCAAATTCCAAGTTCCTAAACATTATAAGTTATTTTAATCTAGCTTTATCATTGGATCATCATAGTTGTTTGCATCAGTGTCACATTAGAATGAAGTTGTGAATTTAGGTTAATTGTTTTTCTGAGAAATGTTTTTGTATGGTAAATTCATCCAGCAATGTAAAGCTGGCAGGGTAGCTTTAGAGTACAAAATTTCCAGAATCATTAGTGAATAAGTAGGCCACAGGAGGAAAAGGGTATTGCCTTATTACTGCATCCTCAGGAGTTATCAAACAAGTACCTTAAGTGTTAGGACATGTGATAGTACAAACCAGGCTTGCAATTTCTCTAAATTATGCTTATATCATCCTTCCTTAAATGCCTAAGAATGCTATAATCCAAACATGGATATAGCAGAGCTCCATAAAGTGATTATATGTCAGTTGCGGCTAAGCATCTGGGAATAGATCCAAAAAGTAGTAGGTACTATTGAAATCAATGGGAGTTAGGTACTTAAATATCTTTGTGCTTTTCTTCTGAAATTCATAATATTTCATCCCTGATGTTTTACTCTGTGGTGTTTCTAACACGCCCTTTATATAACAGAATAATTTCTGCTTTTAAGGTGAATTTATAATTGCTTAGTGAACTTAGTAACTGTTGCATTTTCATGGCCAACAGCAGAATTTTTTATCTCTCTGTCATGCCTTTCTTCTTCCTTTTTTATTCAAGAATTATAGGTCTTCCTTATGATCTTTACTATGTATCGAACACACTCATGGAATGCATAAACTTTTTTAGCTTTTGACAGCTATGACTAATGTAATAATTATTGAGAATTAGAATGCTCACAAATTAATGGCTTTCTTCCTTGAATCTCCTTGATGTCTGCCACTGAAATCTGCATGCAGACATGCAAGCAGTTTTGATGCTTCAAGGTAAAACCATCTGTAATTAACTCCACACTGAAGTATAAGAAAAGTTCTCTGAGGTGAAGGGAAGCATAAACCAGGAAAGAAAAGTCTAGATATGAAAATCTTCAAATTATGTTGGGGGGAAGAAAACATGTAGGTAAAGAATTCAATTTTTGCAATTGTTCACTGAGCTTACCATTATCTAAAACAGAAAAAAATGGTTTGGATAGCATGCAGCATATCTTGGAACAGCATAGGAACTTGACTTCTTATGCTCTTATGGAGGAATAAGGCATAAAATATGGACTCATATGATAAAAAGTTTAAATTAATTTCTTCACAATTCAAAAATATATAAAATATTTATCATTTAATGGACATTCATTATAATAGGTTTAAAGCAAAATATTTAAACATTAAAGTGAGCTCTCTTTTTATCACCTTATCTTGTTCCTTGTTCTGCTCCACTGATAATTACAACCACAGGAAAAATAAAATAAAATAGATTCACATGGGGTATCTAAAATATAAATTACCTATGGTTACTGCCATGGGACCAATTATTCACTTTCATTTCTTCCTTAGATATGGTGTAGAGGAACAGCACTGTTTCTTTGTTGCAATGTGAGTATATCATAAAAGTGTCTATAAAATCTATAGTGAATTAACAGTTACTACCAAATATAAATTGATGTGCAGTAGAGAAGTTGATTTGTATCTTGTGCTCATGTACTGTAGCTCCCAGTAATTTAGCTGTATTTTTTCAGGATATTTTTAACATTATATAGAAAAATATTTTCTTTGTAGTTCATATGTATTGTTTGTTTGAAGATAAATTATATTTCATTGTATGGTTCATTCTCATTTTGTTTTCTCATCAAAATGAAGTTCAAGAACTGCTCAGAATTCTTTCACATAAGGGCCGTATACTGCAGTTAAATACTTTATCACACAATGTACGTGTTTAACACAGCAATCTTCATAGGCATCTGGGAAGAATGTGTTTGCATCCAAAGGCAGTTTAAATGAACTAAATACCACTGCTTTAGTCGACAGCTGATAATCACCTTTCAAAGGCTGTATGTCCAGGACTAACATAATAGATCAGTTTAAAACCCACTGACACAGTAGGTGAAGTTGTTCAGTTCCCTGTGTTTTAACGTTAACAGAAAGCCATGACCCAGCAAAGTGTGATTTTATGGATATGTTGGGAAAAAAAAGTACAAATACTTTTAAAATTGGCAAAGCACTGACAGAAAATAATGTACGTTTGTTTCCCATAATGCTGAATGAGAAATGTCACTCCATGAATATCTGCTTTAATGTTTGTGTTTGTGGGCTTTTTCCCCCTAAGAAAGCACTGGCAATGAAAAAAAAAGGATCAGAGGACAGGAGGTGGAATGATGCAGTAAATCTGCCTTGTTGTCTTTCCCCTGCTGCTTGATGCAGAGTATCTTCTGAACTAAGCAGAGTAAATAAATTTGTGGGAGAAGTAAAGGACTGTAAGAATAAAATGGAACAGTAGCCTGTCCTCTACTTCTACCTACCTAAGTCCTTGTAAAGTAATTTCAACAGCAGAAACTTTTTTCATTAATTTTCATTCATTTCTAAATATTCCTGTTATATTTTTCTGAGTTCTTTAATTAAAGATAATCTCGATTTACAGTGAAAGTAATGAATAAGAGCTGAAAAGTAGAACATATTTGAGAAGAGTGTTTTGGGAAGTTCTTTGTGTTTTCAGTGTGTAAGTGAAAGGGGATGGTTGGTACCTAAACTGGAAGGGTAACACCAAATTATAGAATTAAGGAAGACAATTCTAAAGATTCTTTTATGTAGAAATATTTGATAAGTTTCTTTAAATACAAGATATGCCACAAGTACTTAGAATAAAATGGTTAATAAGCTATCTGTGATAAAAAATGGCTGATAGCTTTGGTCTTGGAGTAGACAACTATATAATATTTCCTTGACATAATATCAATATAATCACTGAACATTACATATAAGCAGAAAGAGCTTTGCTTTGCTAAAGTGAATTAAGTGAAGATCTTGCAGATAATTGCTACTGTGCCTTGAGAGGTCACCTTCAGAGTTATTTTTGAATAACTTTAGGTCGTAATGAAATAAGCTAGTCTATTTTTGCCATGATTCCGTTCCATTCTTCCCTTTTTTGCGAAAAGGGCAGCACCTGAGGACACCCAGAAGCCTTTATTGGCCATGATGAAGGCCATATGTTAAGCTATAGAAATCCTTTCCAGCATTTAGCATTTGGTTCCTTGGCATATCCCCAAGGAAACAGTGTAACAGCTTTGGAGTTGCCTGCAGAACTGTCCTGTGATTTCTCTATGATGTAGCTGGATACGCTGTTTTCTTGTTTCTCTGAAAACTAGCTTATTTTCATTTACTTGATCCTCATGAAAATGTAAAGCAAAAGGTTTACACTGACATTGATTTTATGGTGTTTCTAGTGTTTTCTTTAATGTCTAAAATAAAAGGAGAATATTTTGTCTCTGGTGTAAACTTGTGAATGAAGAGAGGAGAGGTAAGAGCAGAATAGCTACATTATTTAATTTAAAAACAGTAATTGCATAGAAAGAGTTTTCCTTTCCCCATGTTTGTAAGAAATTTAGTGTCTTCTTAATCTCCATTTTTAAAACTTTAGATTTTGGACATAATTTTCCTTTCCAATGAGTGTGGAAGTAGTAGGCATTACTACAAATTACTAAAGCAAATTAATGGAAACTGAGGAAGTAGTTAAGGAAAATGGGAGAATTAACAAACATATTCTTAATTTACAAACAAACTGCAGAAAAAAGAGCATCAGAAAAAGTCCCTTCTATACATGCATTAGCTTTTGTCAGTGTTCGGTCTCATGTTTCATCTATTGAAATCAATATACTGCGTTTTTATCAAGACTGTATAGGAAGATATAGAATAATTGTATCAGAAAGATTATCTTATCTCCTTCAGAGGGTATCAGCATGTACTACAGCAATTTGCTTTAAGCACACATTTTTGCTCATACTTAAGCTTCCTGAATCATTCCTCTTCAACAAAAATTGCTTGATCTACACTAATCAATCTTCATTTTACAGACAATCAAGGAGAAAGAAACAAGAGCAAGTTTCTATCATGTAGTCCTTCAAGAATGATTAAAATGAGGAAAAAATCATTACAACCAAGAATTGATCTTGAACCTCCCCTGAAGTTCATAAAATTGTGTAAGATATTTTACTGCTGTCATAATACTAAATAATTATAATTAGTTATGAATTCAGGAATAATATTTATTCCTTTCGTATGTGTTCATTCTCCCTGGTCCCAGGTAAAAGTGAAAGAACTATATATAAAATATAAAAATACATATGATTCCTCTAGCATTTTGGGAAGACTAGGAATTAGAAAATGCGAGGAATTTTTCAGTAAATATTATTTCCTTCAGGTAATGCATAGTTATTCAGGAAAGCATGTACCTACAACTGGCAGCTGGTGCAAACGTTGTTTGCAAGCCCAGCATATGTTGCAAAGACAATATATGTAGGCACATGCAATGTGGCCATACGTTTGGAACAAATCAAACCCTACTCCTTCCTTCTGTGCTTCACTAGTCAGTGACACAGAGGTGCATAATAAAACCAAGAAAAAAACAAGATTCAGCTCAGCTGACTGACCAGAAAGAAGAGTCAATCAGAGCAAAATCTGCAAGCTACACTTCATACATTCATCTGTTTGTATTTTCCTTCTGTACAGACTCTCTCTAAAGAGAGAAATCAAACACACGTCTTCAATATGAAAAATGTAAAACATTTACTGGGCTGTTAAAAACATATTCAGGATTAATGTATTGATTACTGAGCAAATGACAAGCAGTGTGAAACAAGTCTGTCTTCAGTGAATGCAGAGCAAGTCTATGGGAGAATGCTGGTTACTGTTACTGAGTTTTGAAACTTTCCTCCATGGAATTATTTTGAAGTGAATTTTTGACACACTTGCAGATGATCTAATGAATTTAATTTATATAGCAACTACTGGATACTCAGTATAAATAATACTTTTAGGTGTATCACCCAGCTTCAACAATCAAATTTAGAAAATTAGAACTGTCTTAGATAAGTAAATACCAAGCCCTCAGCATCTCTGACATTTCTATTTTAAGCATGGGGACTTCTGTTTCTCTTTTACAAAGTTTTTACAAAGGAAGACTATTGTTTTTACAAAGGAAGACTATTAAGTGTTCCTGCCTGGAATTGCCACATATTTATGGAAGAGCTGTTTAATTGTTTCATGTATGAAACATTTGTACGGAGATGCTGTAGTCTTTTCCCATCTTACTCAAGCAGTGTTTACCTGAGGTACAGCCTTTGATGAGTGACAGTGTACTGCTTTGTTTACAAAAAACCCTCAAATGTTCTTCATGATTGATATAGTAGGGAAGGAATTTACGTACTGAATGGTAAATTGATTTCAAAATGTCAAGTTTTTGCATAAGATTACTCTTTGAATTAGCTGAGATTTAAAGAAAAATTTTAAAGTTGTATTCCCAATTAAAGAATTAGGATAGTGTTAAAATATATAAACATATTGAGAAGAAAAAAATGGGAAAAATACCCCAAGATAGCAGTCAATGTAAACTTTTCATGTTAATCAATGAATCCAATGGATTCACTAGGATATGTTTCCCTTATAGTCTTGTGTGATTGATACTACAGTAAATGTTTAAAAGTGAAAAGTGATTTTGAACTGAAAAATTAAGTTTTAAATAACAAAACTAATATCAAGCTCTGTATTCTGTAACAAAAATGGATTGAAATTGTAATTTTTTTTGCAAGAAAGTTGCAGCACTGACAAATTTCTTCAAAATAATTTTGGTGATTTCCTTAAGCAAGCTTGTTAAATTACATCTCAGAATAATAGAAAAGAGGTATTGCATAATTATCTGACAAGTCATGGTCTAGAAACTACATTTCCAAAGAGGGAAGGATTTTCAGGGCAATAGTTCATTAAAATATACTAGCATTATAAATTTAACCTGAGTTGTGCTGAGCATACATCTGTAAGTCTATGTTGTGATGAAAAAAAAAGATTCAACTGTTAGTGGAGAATTTTCTCCAGGGTGTTGAGAGGATGTCTACAACACACACAGAGAAAATAAAACACAACCAAACAACGAACTCTGAAAACCTTTTCTACAGACTTCATATATATTGATCTCATCTAATCTTAGACTTCCATACATAACTCCAGATTTGGACTAACCAGTCCTGATTACAATTTTTAGTCAATATAAAAGTAAACACTTTGGAAGATGGCATCCATTGTAAAATGAGATTACTCACACTCTAGAGTTTTCCCTTTCTCTTCACTAAATATAAAGGGTGGCTAGACAGCTAGCATACATGTAGATGCCTCAGGTATCTATACTGAGTTGGATCAAGCATCTGTATTAATTATCTAGATTTATTTGTGTAAATCCTCTGTCCCTAAAGCTCACAAATGTTCATAGGTAAATGTGGAGAGCCTTCACTGAGAGATCTTATAGTTTGTCTTGTTTTCTTGACATGTTTCTGGTTTGATCTCCTTCTGTCTTCATGAGATCTATCTTCTGCTTGATCACTGGTGTAAGAATTTGCATTTGTTAGTCAAGACAACAGGAAAAGCTCTTTACACACATTTTTTACAAGTAAACAAAAATGCTGCCCATTGAACAATACGGTTTGGGTTAAGTTTTCTACCAGAATTTTGTCTGGTTTATGTCAAAAAGATGATTCAGCAAGGAAGAAAATGTTAATGATACTAAAGATTCAGGGAATAATGACATATATTGCAATGCTCAACATGTAGAGAGTATCAGTAGAAGACCATTCTAATTAGAAAACACTGGCATTCAATCACAGAGATATTGATAATCATGTTAAGTGCCATCAAGGCTCCACTAGAGTCTGCTTTCTGTAACCCTTGGCATTAGTTAACCATGTTTCAAAGACATGGGAAGCTGTAATGCTTTTATATTCATTGCATTAAAAAAAAAAAATCAGAAAAAGCAGCTTAGTATTAATTAGCAGTAAAGTTAAATCATTAATAGAATATAAAATCTGGCTCAGTTAATCAGACTTTATAAAAGAAGAAAATTCACTGCTTTTCAAAACACAGTGCTGCACTGTGCCAGCATTTATTCTTTGGTGCTCTGAGTTTTCAGAGATATATTTTACTGTTGGAAAGGAATTGGTCAACAATTTAGATGAGTGGAGAACTAAAAATTCATAATCTGGAGTTCATGCTGCATTTCATGCTGATGAAATGAGAAGGGCAGTTTTTTCAGCTTTGTCTACTGCATTACATAGATTCACAGAGTAATGATAATATTCACCTTGTGTATGAGAAAAAGACAACAAAAATCCTTTAAGTAGAGTTGTTGGCAGTCTGTTGCTCTGATCTTTAAAAAATACACTACAAAATTTGTGGTGAAAACATCTAAACAGTGCTGAAAATATAAAATATATAAATAGCATAAGGAAGACAGAATATATTTAAAAGTGAGCTTCCATGCGAAAAAACACACCTTCCAATGGGTACCATTGATGCAATCATGTCTGGTTTGAAGGCAGATAATACACTCACTGACAAAAAAATACAGAACAGATAACATCATCAAACTGATGAGTTTCTGTCTAGAGAGTTTGCTGACATCCACAAAACCACATGCAATACTCAGGCAGACACTGAACCATAACTTTATATGTTTTGTTCTTCTCTCTAGTTTCTCCAAAGTCTGCACAGAAAAGAAGATGAAGGGAAAAAAACAAAACAAACAAAAAAACCCCACAACAAAAAAGACATCTGAAACTTAATCTGACACCCTAAATAACCCTTGAATGAAAATCATGAGAGTCCAGGTTTGCAGCCTCATAAGCATACATAGACCAATGGAGTAAATTATTTTTATAGATTCCAGAAAAAGAAATATTTTTCCACCAGTATTTTTATTTTTCTTTTTTAGAATATTTACTTGAGTTTATTCCTTTCAAGTTAATTCAGAACCTGTTTTGGTGCTTTGAGTGCACATAATTAATTTTTTTACAGGAGTATTTCCCTAGATGTGATCACTTTGTTTAACCCTAATGAAACTTCTATTAAACTTGATATGCCTGAAATCATGTAAACAGATCCTCATTAGCATTTAGCAGCCTTATTTTATTGCAATTCACACTTTCACTGCATGGATGAAGTGCCACATCTTTGATAAGGGAAAAACCCTTCAAAATCAAAGCAGGTTATAGAATGGCAATTGAATGAAAGGGTGAGAAAAGAACCCCAACGACAACATGACAAATCAAATCAGTTTCCTATCCATGCTCAGCAAAGATTTTTTTTCCTTCATGTGTAATTTTAAATTTGCCACTTAGTTCTTCTAAGACTTCAATCACAGATGTGCATCATCTTCCACATGCAAGTACGAAACTACTCACAGCTTCTTGGACTTAGAAAAAGATTAGTTAGTAATTCCCTCTTTTGACAGCAGTTTTGGAAATTGTAGCTATTTGCAGAAGTATTGCATTATCTATTGTTCAAACTGGCATACTGTATAAAATCAAACGGAGGGAGGAGAAAGAGAAAGGGAGGTTAGTGAAGGAATTCACAGACGAGTGTTCTGAAAAACTGAGTATCAAGGGTCTGGAATAAATGTCTGGAACAACCTGATTTTGTTGATTTATAGATTAAAAATGATAGTCAATTTTCTGTATAGGCAGCAGATAAATAATTGTTTAACTTACTGTAAAATAACATTTTGAGTAGATTACAGAGGTAGGAAAATGTTATTAAAATATAAAAATCTATTAAAATGTAAAAGTATTTCATAGGTCTACAACAACAACAAAACTGTTTCTGTACATTGAATTTGTCTTCACAAGAAATAGAACAACTAGATAATTCTGACTATAGACATTACACAAAAATTCCTGTTTAATAAATTCAATCTAAAGCTGGGCTTATAAAGTCATGGGAGTACAGAGTCTTTAAGATGATAAGATGAAAGTTCCACTAAACCAGCTTTTCATTTACTCTAGTCTAGTGTTGACTTTTTGTTCTTCTGAAAGATTAATCCAGAACTGTGCTTCAGCTAGAAAAATGATGTCGTCGTTTCCAGACATACGCTGCACAAGCAAATCCAATTGTTTACAATTACCTTTCCAAGCCATTATGATAGGGAATACAATTTGCTGTCATTTACCAAAAGCCTTAGGCCAGTCTGTTGCTCCTGACAAGAAGAAATTTATGTTGGGAGATTTTGCCAAGGAACTAGCTGGGAATGAATATGAGTGAATTAGTATGTACTATAATAGCAAAGGAGAAATAATGTAAGGTTTCTTGTCACTCAGAAGCAGAATCTACAAACCAATAGCAGAGATTCAGTGAGGTACTGGACACATAAGATCAGACATGAGATTTGTTCTTGTCAGCTTATCTATCAGAAGTGATGAAAATGTGTTATGTAAAATGCCCTGCAGATGAAAGACACAAAAAGCAATACAAAAAAGGGAACAAAAAAAAGGAAAGAGTTTTTATGTGGGCGAAAGAGGGGAAATAAGACTTGCAGAACAGTTTATAATAAAAGATACAAATTCTGTGTGCTGAACAACTGAAGAACAATGACTTGTCTCCGGTTCTCACAGTGTATTCTCTTTTAGAGACTGTCAGTATGATTTTAGGTGAAAATTCTGATTTTCTGAGGCAGTTTGTGAGAATGAACCCAGATGACTTTGGGGCCAGATGGTTTTGCAGATATAGAATAGAGCATCTAGGTCAGCAGAGTAGAGGTCTGATCTTAATTTATGCCTATTCCAGATGAGATTTTTCTGCTTTTTATTCTTATTATTATCTGCTGTCTAATATCTATTAACTATTGACTACCTATAATTATTATCTGCCTGCTATGTTGCTTGATGTACTTGTTTGCTGTTATAAAGTACACAGATGGAAAATAAAACAACCCAGATTTCAACCTTGGTTTTTATCTAGAAATTTTTAAAGACATTCAGGAGCAATCTAGAAAACAACTATGTATAAACTGTTAGAGCTGCATTCACTCTCATGTAACAGTAATCTGAATTGGGAACTTCATGAACCTGTAAATATGTTTTAATTTCCTCTTGAGATTTAATTAGACTGTTTAGATGGAAGGACACATAGAAACTGCATGTTCTATTTGTTAATTGCAATGAGCTGCATTTTGCATTTATTTCACAGACTGGGGACATTTTTGGCTTTGTTAAAATTGACGTCCTGGGGGAAAGTCATGTTTACTGACAGTTTTCCTGACGGCAGATTTTACAGGGACAACAGAGACAAGACTTATGTCTCCCAACAGCTGGCCCAGAAAATATGGGGTTTCTAATATACTATTAGGTACTATAGGGTACCTAATATACTATTTTATGTATCAGACTGTCTTCCAAGGGTGTGCACATAGTTTCTTGGGGAAAAGGGTGTGGGGAGGGGGAAAAGCATTATCATGTTTATAAAAAAATCACAAATGAGACTGCTTTGGCTGTATTTCCTTTTGAACACTTACTTTTAAAGGATTTTAAATTGCTTGTCTGGTTAGTTCATTACCAGTAGCCTGTACTAAATGCATTATTTTTCCTATTTCATTTTAGTATAACAGTCAGAATTGTTATTGCAAGGAGGATTGAATGTCCCACATTATTAAAGTTGCATTTAATTAAGCAGTTACATTTAATTAAATAACAGAGCTCCAGCTTCCCTCAAATTGTCTGCTTATTCATGGCTTAGATGTGATGCAGAATTTTTCTTTTATGCTTTTTCCTCATAGTATAAACTGAAAATTAACCAAAAATATGTTTAACATTTATCTTCTGTTTATACAAAAATCACATCCTGACTTATAACTAGCATGCTGGATTTTTGTCTCTTCCCTTGTGGAACAGCCCAAACAACATTCCTAAATCAGTGTTTATCATGGAGAAGACAAGAAAATACTCACCTTTCATCTTGACAAGGAAACAGACATGAAGCTTGTAATGTACAATACCCAGCACTACAGAATAACTTACAATAACACCACTGATATACTGACATTTGTGTTTTGACTTCTTTCCTGAAGCATGTTCATACATACCAGCAATGAAGTTAATAACAACTATGGGGGCTCAGAAAGACCTGCAACATATGTCTGCCGCCTGGAACACTTTTTTTTTTTTTTTTTGATAATTCTGGACTCACTGATTGCATTTGAATATAAGGACCTTAAAATTATTTTACAATTATTAGAAACTTGATATACTTAAAAATAGTTGCTTTTAAATTCATCATGTGAATGTGTTAGGATGGATGTTAGCAAGATACACAGATTTCTGAGATACCATGTATATTTGTAAAATTGTTAAGCTCTTGATCTGACCTCACTGAAGAATTCATCTGACAGTGAATCATGATAATAAACGTAGTTAAATTTGCTGGAGTGTTGTCTTCTCCTTGTTTTCATCTCTTTTTCATACAGCTGTTTCTCAAGTCAGGTTATGCTGGCAATGTGTATCCACAATTTAGTTTTTCATCGGCAAAGGCTGTCACCAACCTAACCAACGCCCCCTTATTATGTATGACGTTCTTTTTCTGTTTGCCCTTCACTATACCTTGAGCCAGTTCTCACATGGACCAATTTCACTTAGTGTATGATCACTTGTGGATTTGAAAATGCAGGCCTATATCTCCCTCTGGTCTTGGAGGGAAAATTTTTGTTTGGTTTTACTGTGTTTTACTGAATTGAGAAGTAAAAGACAAAAATCTCAAGCAGATCCTAAATTAGAGTAAGTTTTCATAGCTCCATCAAGTTGCTGTTTGTTCTGACTTACATTGCTGTTTATGGTCATAAAAATGCCCCTCTCAAATCAATTTCAATTTGTGTACATCATTTATTTAATTTCATTTAGAGAAATCTCCACTCCCCTGTTATGAATGTACCAAAGTTTCTGGTATGTATTTTCCACTTAATGATGCATTTACAGTACTGACACAGAATTTCTACTCAATACAATGCTGTAGTTTGTGATTATTGTTCATCAATTGCCTGAAAGTCATTGCCCTCGGGGAATAGCATAACTAAAACCAGATCTGATTTTATTATGGTGTTATGAAATGGCAGCCAGGAAAATAATTTGTGGCTCCACTCTAAATAAAATTGTGATTTCATTATCTCATTTTATTAGCTAAACAAAACACATACTTTCAGGTTCAATTCTGTCTATGGCACATCCATCCATTAGAAAACATACTTGTTTACATATAAAGGTATCTTAATCCATTCCATTAAGGACTGTTGCCAACACAGTATCTGAACCCTTAAAGTATTTTTTCTGTATGGTACTCTATACATAAAAAGACTACAAAATGTCTTGAAGTTCATGGGTTAAAACAAAATATGCATGAGCTTCAGCATTCATTCTTCCTCCTCTCCTCCTCTCAATTGTCTTTTTTTATGGCCACAGATATTATTTGTTATCTATCTAGTAATCATACATATGTGAAATGTAAAAGTAGAAATAAAGAATTGTGATCTCTTAAAAAAGTAGGATCAAAAGAAAATGTTTTAATCTTAGAGCTACATTTATGGTATTTTTCTGAAAATTATGATAAAATTTAGTAACTGGTACAAAGATATTCTTACAATGGGGAGATTAAGAGATGTATGTTGGAAGTAGAGGGCCAACTGTTTGAAATACCTTGTGCCTGAGTCCAGAAAAATGCTGAGCTTGTGTTTCTAATGCAAAGCTGAGGAATGAAAAAGTACTGCTTGATGACTGGATGTGAGAAACCTTTCTGTATGAGGACAGAATGGATAAAAGCAATCAAATATTAATTGTTCTCTCTCTCTCTTCATCTCATTTTTGTTTGTCTGCTTGTTTGTTTGTGGTTTTTTTTAGTGTTTAGCCATTCGGGCATGGAAATGGAAGATTGGAATGAGGTGAAAAGCATTAATGCCTTGTCTTCAGTCACCACCAAAAATCAGTGGTTTTCTCCATTGTGGTGGTTTAGTCCCTGCCAGGGTCTGAGACCACGCAACCACTGCCCCTCCCCCACAAAGGGAGTGAAATACAAAGCCCCGGGGCTGAGATAAGGAGAGGTTTAATACAACAGTGCAACAGCAACACAACAAACAACAACAATAACAGTAATAACAATGAACAGAGCAAGGTATACACCGATACAGCAGTGAGAAGAATGGCTGCACAAATCCACGTGCTCACCGATTCTTCCCGTGCTATAACGCCTGGACGTGACATCAGCACGGTATATGAATAACCCGGCTAGAGCTTCCCCCCCACTGCTGGGGAAACTTAACCCTATCCTAGCTAAACCACAACATCCATATAGACTTTTACACTGCCATTTTGTCATTTCAGCCCAAATTTCAGTTTGGATTACATCAGCTTGGTTCTAGCAGTGGATTCTTCCTCTATGTTCCTCACTGAATGAGGAAAAAGGAGTATAGATATTTCTTTTGGATTCTAAGTCTTTAGTCATTTCAGTCTTCCTCATATAACAGGAGGTATGGTTAATACACCTCCTCATCCAACTGTGATGACTCATCCTCTAGCACAGGAAATAAAACCCCTGGATCCTAAAGTAATATGGCAGGAGTTGATATGAATTCTTTCATCTATACAATGCCAGAAGTGAAAATTTAAGTGTGGGTGAAATATACTTGCTGATTTTAAACAAGAATATTATCAGAAACATGGTAGGAAGAGGATAATCAAGAGAATAATAAGAATGGATATCGATCATACACAATTCTTTTTCCAGGACATGGTGTGTCCTTTCAGTAGAAGACTGACACATTTCAGCAGTGTCACATATCACTAAAGCATAGAGTCAAACAAGACAATCCCTTAGTGAATCAACAAGCAACACAAACATTGTAGGGACTGTATGCATATATAGAAAGAGAACAAGTGGGCAACTTCACTGTCAGGTACCTAAACAACATGTCATATGACTATGACATGCTACGCAAATCACAGACACGGCAACAGCAGCAAGCACATTGGTAATAGGAAATCTCAGCATTTCCATAGAGATGGGGTAATTTCATGATGAGACATAATGCAGAGATTAAATAATAATAAATTATAAGAGATTTCTTTATGGAGCAACAAAGGAGAGGACACAAGGTCTGCTGACCTCAATGTACTTAAACTTAGGAGCAAAAAAAGAAATCCAGAAAATCCAACACTGTAATTCTTCAAAAAGAATATCTACAATGAATAAGAAAGATAACTGAATAATAATTTTAAAAGGGAACTAAAAGATTAAAAATTCTGCCATCACTCTGGACACTGTTCAAAATTACTACTTTACCCAGCATTCATAAACATAACAAACTAAAATGGACTTCAAAATGAGAACTAACCTAAGTCCCCAAAAGACTTCTTGACTAAAAGACAAGTTAAAGGGAATTGTATAATTAAAACTGTTTCCTTTGAAAAAAATTGAAATAATATAAAAATTACCGAAATAAAACCCAGCATAAATTCTGGCAGGTTAAATATAAAATTATAAAGAGGCAGACCAAGAAACGCTTCAAAAAAAGAGCTTGCCAAAGCCATGAAAAATACTAATAAAAACTTTTTGGGTTTTTTTTTAAATACAAGAGAAACAGGAAGACTGCCAGAAAATCTGTAAGGTCAATAGATGAGAAAGTTGTAATAAGAATGTTCAAGAAAGATAAGATGAGAATAGGAGAACTAAAAACATTTTTTGCATTGGTGTTCACTACAAACGAGCTATGGGGGGTTCTTCCTGGAAATTTTCTTTAAATGAGGGAAACTGAAGAAACTGTTGCAGACTAACATATCACTAGAAGATATTTTAGAATAAAATGGTAAAATGAATAGTAAGAAATTATCAAGTATTCATCCACTGCCCAGATGAAATTGTCAAATTACTTATCCTGTAACCTATACTTAATCAAACTCATTATCAGTAGAATTAAATGTGGCAAATATGATATTTACTTTTTTACAGACTCAGTGGAATCTAGGAAACTACAGACCAGTAAGTTAACCCTCTGTGTTAGGGAAATTAGTACAAATAAAGAATAAAAGAAGTTGAAACATGGATAAATATGATACAAATAAAAATACTTTATAATAAGGAAGATTCAAGATGGGTTTTATAGAAAGAACTTTTTTCCCCAAAATTTCCTAGATTACTTTGAAGGACACAATGATGTTGTAAACAAAAATGATCCCACTATTATGGAACCATACATGTTTAGGGTAAGATGAAAAGTCCTTCAGACTGTAGGATTTGCTCTTCACTAACTGTAGTGGAAGATCTCACACTTGTCTCATGTAGGTCTGTGAACTTCTATGTCTTAATCTATGAATTATCCCCTTCAATCTAATTTAATGTTAATCATAGCATAAACTGCTGGGAAATAAGACTTCTTGGGCAATTGCCATTAGGATATTTCAAAAGATAAAATAAAAATTCAGAATAACATTTGTCAGTTGACAAATACAGGGAATAAATCCCATAATACCCTTCTACGAGATTTGTGATATTCAATATATTTATAAATAATGTGGGAACAGTATAATTAGTGAAGCTGTGAATAACAGTGACACAAAAATATCCAGATGTCTAAAAATAAAGGCTGACAATAACGACTTCGTAGAAAAATTTAATTGCAATTGACCTCACAATTTTGCAAGAGCTGGAAATAAAGTCGGTGTTGAAATGTAAATAATGCACATGGGGAGAAACAAACCAAAGACATGAAACAATTCTAAATATACCGCTTTTTTGATGCACTCTAGATAAAACTATTCCAGTTCAGGTTTTTCTTTGACTCAGTTTTGATTCTTTAATGACAAACTGATTAATGTTCAGCAGAAATCTTAAAATCAGGAATTATTAACAATAACATAGAGCATAAAGCATAAAGCATGATACTTTATAAATCTAGACTATCTGCATCTTAAATGCTATGTACAGTTCTGCTTCCTCCATCTGAAATCTTTGGTAGAAATAAAGAAAGACATGGAAAAATTGATAAAAAACTTATCACTGCTGTGGTTTAAATTATGTGTTGGAGAAATTGATTAACATTCTTTACTTTGAAAAAGGAATAACTGATGAATCAAACAGTAACGGTACAAAAATCACTCTTAGCAAGGAGAAGGTGAATATACAGTGATTACTCATAATTTCTCACAGTGATTAAGACGTCATCAAATGAAACTTCTTGGTGAAGACATACAAAAGTAGGTATGTACTTAAACTGTGGAACTCTTTGCCTTGGGATATTGGTGAATGTCAAATGCACAAATGGACTCAGAAAGGAATTATGCATATTAGTAGAACAGAATTCCACCAAAGGCTAAACACAGAGATAAATGTAACACTTTGTCTCTAAATCATGGATTGCTAGAAGCTAGGAAGCTGTCACTGTATGCTTATCTGTTATACTCTCCTGCTAGCTAGATGTTTGATATTGGTCACTACTAGGGACAGGGTGTTTGACTGAGTAGATCTACCATTGCCATGCTTCTTACCTCTTAGTCTATTACTTGGTAGTCTTAGTAGAACCCAATTTAATCATTCTGCTTTGAAGAAAATATCAAGGCAAAATTCCATGATCTGAATTTAAAGAATCTTTAGTGCTACCAAAATATGATTCTTCCAGAATGAAGTCAATTAGTTCTACTTTCAGTTGTCTGGTTTTTTATTCAGAAATTGTCTATTGTTTTAAACTACATTCTGACAAGCTGTCTTGGCCGATGTTGAGTTGAAAGAAAATATTACTGTCCTCAACACATTGACAGCTGTTCAACCATGCCTTGCTGAGAGAGATTACTATTCTTGCACATATACCAAAATGAAGAGTTTTTTCCCAATGTTGTTCGATCAGAATTATCTATGTCAGGAAACTCTAATATCATAATGTTTAAATCAGATTGAATGAGTTTGGCACAACCAAAAGGCTCAGCATACACACAGTTATATTGGAGATCTAGAAGATAAAGAATCTAGCAGATACATTGCCACAATCATTTTTGTCGCTTTCCAAGCTGCAAGAAAAGTTTCTTATTCTAGACAATTTTTAAGAAAGAAGGGATGGAGGAAAGAAGGAAGCGAGAAAATAATGTTGTGACACAAAATAAGTTACAACTAAATTGCTGTGTGAATCCATCACATAACTTCTTCATCTGAGGGCTTGCTCCACATTTTGTGAAACCTCCATTAAATGTAGTTGTCATGGCAAAAACATTTTTAAATCCCATCTGTGGTACAGGGCTGCAAAGAGTTTTCAATAACACCTCCTATACCAGTATAGTTAAGTCAATACAGTATCTGTGCAGATCAGCCCTTATTAAAAGAGCATTTTGAAATCAGGATTATTTTATCTTTAGGATTTTATGGCATATTCTTTTCACTTTACCTTTATCATCTACTTAGAACACAGGATCTTCAGGATTCAGATAATCCATCACTTCATGTTTGAATAGGTTTAAGCACCAAAAGGTTTTGTTCTCAGTTCTTAGGCACCTCTATGGTAGAAATTATAGTGAGAATAAAATTACTGTTATACCTCAGCCAAATAAAATGGTCTTAAACAGCGCCTCCGAATGAATGAGGTGATTTTACTTACACCACAAACTGCAGCTCCACAGAAGCTGTTAATTTAGCAAATGTATTAAATTAGATGATCATGTCTCTCCATGCCTTTATCCATGGTGATGTTTAATGGCCACCTCTTTTGAGGCTCATGTTAATCACACTGTAAAATTCAGAGATCTCAAATGCAGAGGAACTTATTACTCACTTGATTTACCTCCTTTATAGGTGCAACATGGACTTGAAGTACTTAGATCTGGAGACATAAATGTATTTTTATATGACAAGAAACTGAAGAGATTTTTGAGGTTTAGCTTAAAAAAAGCATACAGGGCATGATTAAGAAGTAAAATGTCCAGAGGAGAGAAGGTTACACAGGGGGTTGATTTTTAAAGTTTCTTAAGCAAAACAAGAAGATAAAATGACACGTAGAAAATATTTAAGCAGTGCTTTTCATCACAATATAGACCAATCTCTGTCACTTATTGCCATAGAAGAAAATTATTTTCAAAAGCTAAACTAATAAGGAGAAATAAAAATAATGCAAATTAATATATTTACTAATGAAAGATAATTTTAATTTCATAATGAGGGGGTCAAAACTTTATATTTTAGTGTAAAGGATAGTCAATTAGACAGTCCTCTTTAAGGAAACTGCTTATTCCACATGTGGTGGTTTAGAGAATCTATGAACATATAATGCAATTTTTATTCACTACCTTTATGTTTATGTCTTCTTACTCTTTCTTACTGTATTCTTATCTAAATTTCCTTTCCTTATGGGGAAAAGGAAGATTTCCAAAGAAGGACCAACCAAAATTTCAAGAAATTACCTGAGGGAGACAGAGAGAAAAGAGAAGAGAGAGCTAAGAATTGTCTTTGTGGAAGGAAAAAACACATGTAGTTAAAGACCACACACATATAATTCTAAAGTACACTTGATAATAATGTGGAAACAGAGGGAAATACCATACATGAACGTAATAGTTTTTGTGTAGATTAATATATTCTCTTAAGAACTCAGTCCAGAACAATAACAATAGCTGCAAATCCCATATAGTCAGGACTCCCAAAAGCTTTAAAGCTTATGATTTATGTAGAGGAACTTGACATTGCAATTACCTGTTGCAAAGGCTACATCATTGTTGTCTACAGTGACTGCTCTGATCTGTGCTCATGTGATGTACTGGACTGGATAAAGCACCAATCCAACTCTGTGTTGAAGTTTTAACAAAGCACCACAAATGATTCCAAATTTCACCCAGTCCATGTTGTGGAAACAGAAGCCACTCTCAGATGGTGTTTGATAATAAAATAGAAAAATAACATGATCTTTGTTAGACAGATCGTGGCACATGCTTACAAAAGACTTGTGTCTCTCATCTACCATTATGCAATACTGCCAAATGTCATGTGGCCAGTGGCAGAGTTGTCTGCCACACCTTTCTAAGTGAGAACTGGTATTAGACATTGTCAAAGTAGACCGCTTTTGCAGGTTGAGCTCAAATTGTCCTTACAGTCTTGTAGAACCCTTAAAGCAAGCCAGATGAATCCTTTATCCACTGATGAGGATGCTTTGGGGTCTGATCTTGTACGATACAATTAAATGTACTAAATGTGTACAGTTCCTCTTATCATGAATCTGTTTTGCATGTCATATGCTGAAATATCTGTATTAGCTAATCCTAAATTAAATGTAGGGCTAGAACTACCAGTGAACATACTGTAGGGACATGAAGAGTCAGCTGTATATCAGTGTACATCCAGAAAACAGCTTGGTCCAGTTTAGAAACCCTCTTCATTCTGGCCTTGCATGTGAGCTTCACACTTGCATAAGACTGTGTTACCTCATAAGAACTTGATGACCTGCTTCTCTGAATCTCTTACAAGTTAAATGGTCTTTTCTGCACTTTATTGCAAAATATGTGTGTTCTAAACAGTTTCATTCCAGGTCTTATTAAGGCACTATGTTGATTACTTGATTCTTTATTAATTCAGTTGAGGTGAATAAGTTGAATAAGTTGAATAAGTAAATTGTCCACACATGATTCATAAGGTCAAGTATTTCTGGCAGCTCTCTTGGTGATCCATTCAAAGTGCTGATCAGAGCAGCAGTGTGGTTCTTTTCACTGTGAACAGACCTAAACCTTTTGAATTAGTAATTTAGCAATATTTTATGAGAACCTTTTAGAATGAAACAAACAAAGCCATACTAAAATAATTTTAGTTACGTGGTTAAGGTCTAGTAGGAGAGGTAGTCTGACAGCAGTCAATGGGATCTAAGGTCTCTGTAGGTCTGCAAGAAACTTGGTGAATGTAATACATTGACTAAAGATCATGACTGTTCTTGTTTTGAAAATAACTATCTCTGCCCAATAAATAATGTTTAAAAAATCTTTCTAT
Organism: Strix uralensis; assembly: GCF_047716275.1. Taxonomy (NCBI): domain Eukaryota; kingdom Metazoa; phylum Chordata; class Aves; order Strigiformes; family Strigidae; genus Strix; species Strix uralensis. The sequence goes on from NC_133976.1 coordinate 24,150,344, forward strand.
AAAGCAATTTTAAAACAAGAAGTAAAAGTTTTAATTTTATGCTCTGTTTAGCAAGCAGCCACAGTGGCAGACTTATAAACAATATAGTCAGGTTTGCCACTGTATTCTGCGTGAGATATAAATTAAGACTAGACTGACTAATGATACTTGTAGCAGGCTTTTCTACCTCTAATGTAACAGAAAAGGTGGTGGAAGACTTTTACTATTATTTTGTTAAGTATGCAGTATATTCTTTCAACATATTTCATAAATGTAAACCACTTCAGCCAACTAGATCCTCAATCATATAGGATTTTGCAGATAAAAATTAGTATATTGTGAGTTAACAGAAACTTGAACTAACTTTAGAACTACTTCTTATATGCAACAAAAATGAACAGAAATTTAAAAATATATTCTCAGGTGTCAAGCCAGATGAAATAGAAATACTCATAATAATTGATCTTGAAGTTGTAGAGTAAAAGAAGAAAATGCCAGTTTTATAGCTTAACCCAGCAGCAATGCCATGGAGTCAGATTATCAGCCCAGCATTTCAAAGCATATCTGCTAGTCAGACTAGTATAGCCTGTCACCATATTTGTCCACAAAATAGTTCCAAATTTTTAACAAACTCTTGGCCAATAACTACTAAATATTGCCTTGCCCTGGAAAAAGGAACACATTCTAATGACACAGGTATTGAAATATGAAGAGTATTTCAAACTAAAGCTTTTTAGGAAAAGAATAACCTTTTGCTATGGTGATACAGCATAAAGTTAAATCAAGACAAAGTATTCTAATTGGTGTCATTGGAACTGATTTCAAATTCATAACATTAAGAATAAAACAATTTAAACCATTCACTGTCATGTCCAGGAATGGATATAAAAATGGGTGAATGTCCATCTTTAAGATGGCAACACAGAATTTTCAGGAAAGACTGGAATATAGACTCAGATCACAGAATCACAGAATCGTCTAGGTTGGAAAAGACCTTGAAGATCATCCAGTCCAACCATTAACCTAACACTGACCATTCCCAACTACACCATATCCCTCAGCGCTATGTCAACCCAACTCTTAAACACCTCCAGGGATGGGGACTCCACCACTGACCTGGGCAGCCCATTCCAACGCCTAACAACCCATTCTGTAAAGAAATGCTTCCTAATATCCAGTCTAAACCTTCCCTGGTGCAACTTGAGGCCATTCCCTCTTGTCCTATCGCTTGGTTAAAGAGACTCATCCCCAGTTCTCTGCAATCTCCTTTCAGGTAGTTGTAGAGGGCGATGAGGTGTCCCCTCAGCCTCCTCTTCTCCAGACTAAACAACCCCAGTTCCCTCAGCCGCTCCTCATACAACATGTGCTCCAGACCCTTCACCAGCTTCGTTGCCCATCTCTGGACACACTCGAGTAATTCAATGTCCTTTTTGCAGTGAGGGGCCCAAACCTGAACACAGTAATCGAGGTGCAGCCTCACCAGTGCTGAGTATAGGGGTAAGATCACTTCCCTGTCCCTGCTGGCCATGTTATTTATGATGCAAGCCAGGATACCATTGGCCTTCTTGGCCACCTGGGCACACTGCTGGCTCATGTTCAGCCGGCTGATCCCTCTCTGACTGGCAGCTCTCCAGCCACTTCTCCCCAAGCATGTAACGCTGCTGGGGGTTGTTGTGACCCAAGTGCAGCACCCGGCATTTGGCCTTATTGAAGCTCATACAGTTGGCCTTAGCCCATCGCTCCAGCCTGACCAGATCTCTCTGCAGAGCCTCCCTACCCTCAAGCAGATCAACACTCCCACCCAACTTGGTGTCATCTGCAAACTTACTGAGGGTGCACTCAATCCCCTCGACTAGATCATCAATAAAGATGTTAAACAGGAGTGGCCCCAAAACCGAGCCCTGGGGGACACCACTCGTGACCGGCCGCTAACCGGATTTAACTCCATTCACCACAATTCTTTGGGCCCGGCCATCCAACCAGTTTTCTACCCAGTAAAGTGTGTGCCCATCCAAGCCATGAGCCGCCAGTTTCACCAGGAGAATGCTGTGGGAAACGGTGTCAAAGGCCTTACTAGAGTCAAGGTCGACAAAATCCACAGCCTTTCCCTCATCCAATAAGCAGGTCGCCCTGTCGTAGAAGGAGATCAGGTTTGTCAAGCAGGACCTGCCTTTCATAAACCCATGCTGACTGGGCCTGATCATCTGTTTGTCCCACATGTGTTGTATGATGGTACTCAGGATGAGCTGCTCCATCAGCTTCCCAGGCACCAAAGTCAAGCTGACAGGACTGTAATTTCCCGGATTTCCTTCCGACCCTTCTTGTAGATGGGCGTCACATTGGCCAATTTCCAATCTGTCGGGACCTCCCCGGTCAGCCAGGACTGCTGGTAAATGATGAAAGCGGCTTGGTGAGCACCCCAGGTAGCTCCTTCAGCACCCTCGGGTGTATCCCATCCAGTCCCATAGACTTGTGTGTGTCTATGTGATGCAGTAGGTCACTGACTATCTCCTCTTGAAATGTGGGGCGGTCGTTCTCTGTTTTCTGGCTGAGGAGGCTGGATTCCCTCAGTACAACTAGTCTTGATGTCAATGATGTAACTTCAAAAATCAGGGGAAGACAGCCATTGAAACAATGGTTAAACTGTATCTATAGTGGTAGATAAAGTATATTAGCATCAGGCAAAAACCATTTTAGTTGGTTATAAATAAACTTACTTTTATTAGTCCCATTTCTTTGAAGTGATTGGACCAAAATCTACTCTCATTTTCACAAGCAAAATTTTGAGTACTTGTGCTGAGCTGAAGCCAGTTACACTGGTGTAGCTGGGGACGTAGTTTAGTTTAATAGCTGTAAAGGGGTAATAAATGTGTTTAGACTTGTAAAATGAATTTTGGTTTCTTTTGTGTGCATGGTGAGTAGAAGCCTCTACTCAAGAAAACTACATTGCAGAATTAAAATGAAAAGACAGAAACTGCAGATTTCTAGTTCAGGAATGCTGAACATCCCAGGGTAGCAGAAGTCTACTTTACTGTAATAACCAGACTCTGCACCTATTTCTGCACCAAAGTATGGGGCAGTGAAATAGTTATTAGTAGCCATAGGTGAATGAATTTCAGAACAGTTTTCATTTTTTAAAACAGTAAGCCAAAAAATTTCAAAAGCTTCCCCAGAGGCATTTCCATATTTTTCTTTCTACAATTTTTGCCTTTTGTTATCTAGTTCTCTTCATTTTTCCTTTAATGCCTTTTCCATTGGATAATACAGTAGATTATCCAAGTTTCTGATCTTTGAGAATGGAATTATTTATCTAGTGACAGAAGTAATTATGGGGTTTTTAGGTGCTTTTTATAAAGAAATAACAGAATGAACAGACAAAAATCAATTACCTCCACAATCAGGCAAGGTTTTTATTAAATGTGCTTCTTAAAAATAAACATAAAAATCTATTTTTCAAAAGTTTTCCTTTAAAAATTAAATTTGAAATATGCCCTTTTCACTAAGCCAATACATTCAATAGTGATTTAGGGAAAATTTCATTTATTCTCTCTCATGAAAGAGGTAAATATTTTAGATCTTTGTGGGATTTTTCTTCACTGCACACTGCCATAACAAACTAAGGTGAGAATGTGACATAGATTAGAAAATAAGTAGAAACTGTCTCTTGAAACATTTAAAACAGGAATGAATGTAGAGTACAGTTAGAGTTGGAAAGTTTAGTGGAAGAAGAATTCCTGCTTTAGAAGAAATATTTTCTGGATGACCTAACATGGCTTATCCCTTCTAAGATTCTGCAAAATTGCAAAATAAAGTTGTCTCTGGTGTGTAGAGTTTTTTAATGCTCACACTAATGGTCTACACACCTAGAGTCAGAGTACATTTCTGAAACATTTTAACCAACATGATAAGTACTTTAACAATAAAACCCAGAGGAATGTGGTGTTACTCATGCTAAAATACATGCAGAGGTCTTTTCTTTGAACAGCCCTATCTTTGAGGTGGTGCCAGGACAATTTGACAGAGAGGTCACCTTTACAAAGTAGCATGTATTTTGCCAGACACATAAAATCTGTCCTTATATAGCCACATCATAAACTTTTGAAAAACTGCAGTTCTGTGTGCTCACTTCTCAGGAACCCTCTACTACCCACAGCAAATGCCATGGCTTCCCTTCTTTGGAATGGGGGTCATTCACACAAAGTAGGGCAAGAAAGAAGAAGGCTGAAGTCATAGTCTTGCCTCATGTCACTCTGCATCAGGAGCATCTGCTCCCAAATTCACAAATATTCCACCTCCCAAACTCACAAATGCATATATGTTAAACATGTGAAATAGAGTCTTAAGGGAGAGAGTACTGTCATTCCCTATGACCCCCTTCAGCTGACGGAGTACACATTTTGCCCCAGCAGTGTTAATGTCAGAGCTAGACTGCTCCTTTGCTTCCAGTAAATGAGCTTTAATATTTTCACAGATAGAGAGAATGTGTCTTATGCTAGTAACACATGCAGATTAATACATTTCTATAGTACACAAATTGCATGATTGTGTGCTTTCTCATTCCTCTTTCCCAAGTGATAATTTTATAGCAATTAGAATAAGTATCTTTTTGTCATTTTGAGTCTGTTTTTCCTATTGTTTGCTATATTCTAAAGTCATGCCATACAAAAGACATTCAGAAAATAAAATTGCAGAAGCAAAATCCTTGTTTAAATATACTAAAGTTGATTTACTACATACTCTAAGCATAGGAAAAGAGAATAGTAAGCCCTTCCCTTGGGACTGCTGTTCAAGATCTCAATCCTTTATACTGATGGACTCACATAGGGCTTCCATGTGACATATGTTCTAACTTTTAAGCCATAAATGTAAACAATTTTGCCTGTTATCAAACCTGACATATAAAAACTCCCATTAATCTAATTTTTATGTACTGTAATGAGATTCCTGGGTGCATATAAAACAGTATGACATATATGATCTATCATGACCTGTTAAGATTACAGTGCCTTTGGCAATAATTAGTAAATGCACCTGGAATTTTAAATAAATAGACATTTGAGTAGTAGCCAAAGAAGAAAAGTACATATGCCATTCCCTAAAGCCAACAGAGAAGTTCAGTCTGATTATAAGCTGCTTTAATATCTGTTATGAATGTCAATAGGAATAACAAAATACCTGCACTGGAGCATGTGTCTTCTTATCTCTCTATACATAAAAATACCTGCCAAAAGCATAGGCATAATTATTTGAATAAGCCTATTGCACTAAAAGGATTTTTTTAACTCTCCTGTTCACTAGGCTGCATTACGTACTTAAATATATAACACAAATTTTTCACTGTCTGTATTAGTGTAAAAGTTTAGAAGAAAAAAAAATCTTCAACTTAAAATAGTTACACATAAATACAACAGTCATGAGTTCAGGACCTAATTAAAGAGCATAGAAAAGGTGAGGTTTTTTCTTGGTTTAATTCTGTTGTCATTTTTTTCCTATTAAAACAATAGAAACAGAACAGCAGAGAAAGAAAAAAAACCCCAAACAAACACAAAACCAATAGGTAAGGTAGTTCTGAAAAGTGATTTAAGGACTAAGAGGAATTAAGTAAGGATCTTACATGCTCAAATGTAAAATTGAGATCCGGAACAATCTCTCTCAGCCATAACCTGACTGTAAAGAAGCCTAAGCCACCTAGGAAGCTTCCCTCTTTACCTCAGCACTCTTGGCACCTGCAATGATGCATTGTGTTCATACCTGATCAGACATGCTCAAACCCCAACACTTTGGCTTCAAAAACTAAGCAGAATAATTTTCACATCTTTAAATTTTAGTCAGCTGTGAAAAGTAGGAGCCACCTGATAAAGTGAGCTGGAGGTCCATCCCCAGTGTTTCCTTTACTTTACAGATAAGACAACTGGCATTTCAATGGCTCAGTCCGTGATATCTTCAAATGACACTTTTAAAGTAGATGAGATACCCTAAAAATGTCTTTTCATCTCTACTGCCTTTAAAGTCACTCTGCCATGATTAGTATAGATTCAGCTGTCTAAACCTGTTGTAGATGATAAAAATAGTTTAAACTGCAAATGTTCACAGGCAGCAGATAATTGGGTGTATGAGTGTGTGTATGGGCGAATGTCTGAAATTGAGCTCTTGTAATTTCAAGCAGAAACTTGCTACTTGCTAGCTGCAACCAGCATGGACTGGTCATAAATTGTGGTGACACTTGGACAGAACGAAAGTGACACCTCATGAATCCTACAATTAATAAAGACACGTGAGCGTGAACCACCAGTTAGGAACCTAAGCCTGTGCATATACACTATTTAGATGGGAAAGCTCAGGGTTTGTGTTTCTGGAAAGAAAGCTAGCGTTTAAAAGAAGGGCTCCTGAAAAGTGGTCTCAGAAAGAAAAAGAAGGTCTGAAAAGAAAGTGGTGAATGTCCTGACTGGAGGAAAGATACTGGAAGTGGGGGATGATCCTGGAGATCAAATAACAGAGTAAAGTTGAATGCTGGGGTATGCTCAGGAACTTGGACTGAAACTAGCAGCTGCAAGCAGCTGTGCAGCACAAACTGACATGACCTTCTGACCGACCTTCCTGGGCTGCAGGGACCTCCCTCTGGGGAAGGGAAATTGAGACCTAGTGAACACAGCACTTTGTAGAACAAGTGAATGAGTGTGTGAGATTATCAAATAGGGTAATAGCCCTAGTACTGAAGCTTCTTAAATAAATCCCAGTATCCAGCTCCACTGCAGGTTGTTGATTAGGGAAAATCTCCCTCCTTTATTGGATACAGAGGGAAACATAGTAACAAAGGTTGAGGAAAAGGCTGAGGTGCTCAACACGTACTTTGCCTCAGTCTTTAGCAGTGGAACTGGCTGTTCCCTGGACACCCAGCCCCATGAGCTGGGAGATGGGGAGGGGAAGCGGAATGAGGTCAGCACAATTAAAGAGGAATTGGTCAGAGACCTACTACACCACTTGGATGCACACAAGTCTGTGGGACCGGATGGGTTACACCCAAAGGTGCTGAGGGAGTTGGCAGATGTGCTCGCCAAGCCGCTGTCCATGATCTACCTGAAGTCATGGCTAACTGGGGAGGTCCCACTGGACTGGAGGGTGGCAAATGTGACAGCCATCTACAAGAAAGGCAGAAAGGAGGATCCAGGAAACTATAGACCTGTCAGTCTGACCTCAGTGCCAGGGAAGGTCATGGAGCAGGTCATCTCGGGTGCCATTAAAAGTCATATAATGGACAACCAGGGGATCAGGCCTAGTCAGCATGGGTATATGAAGGGCTGTTTTGCTGATTAAGGATACCAATTAAACTCGGACACCAGAGTGAAAAGAGTAGGCGTATTTTACTGGTGATAACCAAATGATGTAACAGCATAATACAGAGAACATGCAGTAAGAAGAAGCAGAATAGTGCACTTAAAGCAACAAACAGGAAAATACAGGGTAATGCATCGAATCATTACTACACGGGAGAGAGAGAATAGTAATTAAGAGAGATACATCACCACTTGCATATATTATCATCATCATCCAGATCCGCAGTCGCTGGGGAGCCCCGGTTACAGCGAGGATTTGGAGAGCCTGTCCCGGCAAGTGGGAAATCCTGCGTGGTGCGTCCACCCATAGGTGAGGCATCCAAAGTCGCTGCAAACGGGTCCAGCCTTATATACCAGAGATCGGCAAGATTTTGTTTTGAGCGGAAGCTTTTCTGGTTTCATTCTCCTGTTGGATTCCACCCAAAGCTTGTCCAGGGCTCGGGAGGGGAACCAAGGGAGTTTCTAACAAGGCCAAATACGTGGGTTCTCAGCCTTGAACAAGGCTGCGAAAGGAAAGTTGGATACATTCTCTCCTCACGACTGATTATATTTTGTCTTTCACTAGCGAGTTTACATATTTTATTGATGACTACATGCTAAGTTAGGAGCTTCAGCTTGGGGCCTGTTGTTCAGGCTGCAGTATTTCAATGCTTTAGCACTTTTTACATCAGCGTAAGTGGGTTGTTATAACTTAGTACAATACCTACTAGCACAATGGTTATCAGTTATAAAATATACAGGATTCATCTATAGGTCAACTCTGGCTTGGGCCTGTTGTCCAAGCCTTAGCACTTCAAGGGCAGGTCCTGCCTGAAAAATCTGATCTCCTTCTATGACAAGATGACCCGACTATTGGATGAGGGAAAAGCTGTCTCTATTATCTACCTGGATTTTCGAAAAGCATTTGACACAGTTCCCCATAGGATTCTCATAGAAAAACTGGCTGCCCATGGCCTGGATGAGCGAACGGTCTGCTGGGTCAAGCACTGGCTGGATGGATGGTCCCAGAGAGTGGTGGTCAATGGAGCTAAATCCAGCTGGAGGCCAGTCACAAGTGGTGTTCCTCAGGGCTTGGTGTTGGGACCATTTCTGTTCAACATCTTTATTGATGATCTTGATAAGGACATAGAGTGCATTATCAGTAAATTCGCAGATGACACCAAGTTAAGTGGGAGTGTCGATCTGCATGAAGATAGGGAGGCACTGCAGAGAGACTTGGATAGGTTCGATCGGTGGGCCAACATTAACAGGATGAGATTCAACAAGGCCAAGTGCCAGGTCCTGCACTTGGGCCACAACAACCCCATGCATTGTTACAGGCTTGGGGAAGTATGGCTGGAGAGCTGTCTGGAAGAGAAGGATCTGGGGGTTCTAATTGACAAGCAGCTGAACATGAGCCAGCAGTGTGCCCGGGTGGCCAAGAAAGCCAATGGCATCCTGGCTTGTATTAGAACTAGTGTGACCAGCAGAAGCAGGGAGGTGATAGTCCCCCTGTACTCTGCACTGGTGAGGCCACAGATTGAGTATTGTGTCCAGTTTTGGGCACCTCAATACGAGAGAGATATCGAAGTGCTGGAGCGAGTGCAGAGGAGGGCAACGAAGCTGGTGAAGGGCCTGGAGAGTAAATCCTATGAGGAGCAATTGAAGGAGCTGGGACTGTTCAGTTTAAGGAAGAGAAGGCTAAGGGGAGACCTCATCATAACTACCTGAAAGGACATTGTAGAGAGGTTGTTGCTGGTCAGAGAATGGAAAAGACTCCCCAGGGAGGTGGTGGAGTCACCATCCCTGGATGTGTTTAAGGGTCGTTGGATGAGATGTTCGGGAATACGGTGTAGGGGAGAACTTTGTAGAGTAGGGCTGATGGTTGGACTTGATGATCCCAAGGGTCTTTTCCAACCTGAATGATTCTGTGATTCTGTGTTACCTGTGATAAAATCTTACGTGCCTGAATTGGAACAAGGTAAATTCCATCTAAATTGATATGACTGGGCTTATCATGAAAAGCAATTGTAACTAGTTTCTTTTTTGTTATACAGTCATGAGAGGAGGACATTGCCTATAATAAAAGAGGCATGGACCTCTCCAGGGTGCTGAGCAATCACATCTCAGTACTCTTCTCAGCCTGATATCACTCCTTCCTGTCAACAAACACCAGCTGCTGTGCAGCCGAATGTGGGAACACCTACACTCAAGCTCATGAAAGCTGTCATCACATAACAAAGAATGCAATTTTGCTGGTGTGGTGGTTTAGGCCCTACTGGGACCCGAGATCACGTTGCTGCTGCCCCTCCCCCACCTTCTGAAGTTCTAAGGCTTGGACAATAGGCCCAATCCAGAGTTGACCTATAGATGAATCCTGTATATTTTATAACTGATAACCATTGTGCTAACAGGTATTATACTAAGTTATAACAAACCACCTAGTCTGATGTAAAAGGTGGAAGTGTTGAAGCCTGAGCAACAGGCCCTGAACTGAAACTGTTAACTCAGTATGTAATCCCTAGTAAAATACGCCCGCTCTTTTCACTCTGGTGTCTGAGTTTAATTGATATCCCTGATCAACAAAACACACTCCGACCGGACGGGGCAGGGAGTGAAATACAAACCCCAGGGTTGAGATAAGGAAAAATTTAATACAACAGTGCAACAACAGCAAACAGAACAACAACATTAACAATAACAATAACAGTAATAACAATGAACAGAACAAGAGATATACCGCACAGATACAGCAGTGAGGGGATCAACCCAGACAAAAGCCATTCCTGCTCTTCCCGCCCTTGGGCGCCCGGAGGTGACATCAGCATGGGATCGAATAACCCGTCTAGAGCTCCCTCCCCACTGCTGGGGAAACTTAACCCTATCCTAGCTGAACCAGAACAGCTGGTGACAGAAATCAAGCAAAGAAGAAAAAATTCATGAGCAAGTGTTCAGGGAAATGACCCCCATTCGCCGCATTAATCTGGGGTTTTATCCAGAAACTACACAGTGTGTATATAGTATTGTAGGAAAAGACAGATCTCACAGATAGGATGTTGCCTATATAAGACTAACAGTCACTTATAATTTTCCTCAGGATCCAAAGAATTGTGGTCCAGAAGATGAACAAGATACCTCAAATGATGGAAGTGGAATTCAGGTTCTTTATTTCTCAGTTATGACACTATTACCTTTCTGTCTCATCTACTGCTTCATTCCAAACCAGACAAAATCTTTCATACTTTACATTTTCAATGTTAGCATTTCCTTCACACCTGAAGGTCTCTTTATGAGTCTGCCAAGATATGCTTTATTTTGGACAGTTTTAAATAAATCCATGCCTAAACTGTGTCAATGCCCAGTGACTACTTAGAAATTTGTAGGTCCTTGTCCATGACATTGAATGAGCTTCACTTTGAAGATAATCTCAGAATATTTTGTGTACATTACAGTCCATATCAAGTACAATGACAGTGACCTCTGCTATCTATTTAGGAAGTTTTTGAGTTAGAGATTTTGTAAGGGCCATGAGAGCATCCCCGGGGGCTCCTGAAGATTTGGCTGACAGGGCTCTAGGCCATCCGAGTGGTGACCCTGGGGAGAGGCTCCCAGTTTCCATGGGGCTGAACCCTGTCCTTGAGAGGTGTTTTCAGTTGAGGTTCTCAGGCTGGTCCTGCCAGAGCTCCAGCTCCAGTGTCTACCATACTGAAGCTATGTGACTGGTCACAAGCCCTGCTGATCCAGAACCACCTGTGTGCCAACATCCCAGCCTAGGGGTCCAGGGAGGTGCCTGATTTTCTGATTTACTACGAAGACTTCATTGTGAATCCAACCTAAAACACAGAAATGAAAACCAAAAATAAAGATTTAAGGTTGAGTTAGCCTCATCAGTGGCTGTAAGCTAGCTTAAAATTTCAGATAGAACTCTGAACTTGTTTTGTCTTAACCCTTTAAATTGTCATAGTTATGATATCTTATTTATTTCCCTTTTAACTCCAGATGAGTTAGTTTTCATCTACTCATTTACTTTCTTACTATTCCATACTCACTTTTTGTGATAGTACATCTTAATTTAATATCCCGTAATTTTCATTAGGAAAATTTTCTCAGATTCAGTAAACAGTGTATTGTCCAAACCAGAGAAAGAACAAGACTTTCCTTAAAGGGTGATTTTCCCAGTAGCCAGGGAATTTACCTTGAATGATGGATACTCTTGTAGGAATCCCTACATTACCTCTGTAAATGATGAATGCTCTGTTCACTGAGCTGAGTCAAGTGGATGTTCATACAAGAGGCAAAGTGTCCTTAATAGCCAGTGGAGACAAATTTAGGGCACCTCAGGTAGTTTTCACAAATGTCTTTCTCTTGAATATAGAGGAATTCTATGAAATTTAACATCCTTTCAGTCTGCCTTGTTTCCTTTGGAACTATTCCATTTTGTACAAATAATTAGCCATTCCCAGGTTAACACGGAGGGGCTGCCTTGAATATTTAAATCTTTCCCTCAGTGAATTGTTTATACAGAGTGGAACAGCTCCAAGAGAAGTCACTGGGGGATAATGAATACGCTACAATCCACCTCAGAATTAAGAAAGTCTCTGGGCATAGAAGTATCTTGGTATCTGGTCAGAGATTATGGATCAGACACAACTGGAACTTGAACATGATTAGTGAAAAACAATGAGAAAACTTTGTGTATACAACGATGGGTTGACATCTGACAATCATTACTGAGAAATGAGATCACTGGATCATAACAGATAGCTCTATGAACATGTCAGGTCAGTGCAGCAACGGTCAAGAAAACAATTGTAATTCTGGAAATTATTATGAAAGAAATGGAAAACAAAGTAGAAGACTTCATTATTTTCTTTTTGTAGAAATCCATGGTATATGTACACCTGTACAATTCTTACTGGTAAAAATATTATAGTAGAACTGGAAAAGGTCTGGAGATGTGTGACAAAAATGTTTGAAAATATCAAATTGTAGAAGGAACTATTGAATAGATTACAGCTTTCCAGCCCAGATAAGAAGCAAGTGAGGGGTTATATAGAGATGTATAAAGTCATGTATGTCATGAAGAAAATGCATAGGAGATGAATATTATAAGAACTAAAGAACATCAAAAAAGAGAATAAGGTAGTATATAAACAATTTCTTCATTCAGTGTATATCCTTGGCACAGAGTATTGTTGATATAGAAAACTTACATGGGTTCAAGGAAAGAGTGTGTGAATTTATAAAATCAAAGAAAAACAACTGAGGAGTATTAAAAGCAAATTTCCACCCATTCAGAATAGGCTTAGCCATCTCCTGCCACTGAGCATTGCACATCACTGGAAATTGCAGGAGGTATAAACCAGATGTGTTTTCATGTTCTTTTCAATACCTCACATAAATGCCTGCCAATAACTATGTTGCAGATTTGGTGGTTTTTCAGTTTTTGATGTTAGAAACTGAGGCCCTGGGAGAGAAGGTGAATTCTCCAAGGTAATACAGTCAATTGACATCAGAGATAGGGAAAAGAAATAACTGTCTCCTGACTGTCATCCTTGTGCTTCATCTTTAAGACAGAAAGTAAGCCTTGCCTGTTTAACGGATCTCTAAAACACAACTAGATGCATTTATTAAAAAAAAAAAAAAATCACTAACAAAATCTGTATGTGTGTCCTAATTTTATCTGGGATAGAACTAATTTTCTTCCTAGTGGCTAGTATAATGCTGTGTTTTAGACATAGGATGAGAATAATATTGATAATACAGTGATGTTTTAGTTGTTGCTGAGCAGTGATTACATGAAGCCAGGGACTTTTCAGCTTCTCATACTGCCCTGCTAGTGTGCAAGAGCTGTGTAAGAACTTTATTGACTTAAACAGACTGTTTGCTACAGCAACCCAGATCCTGCCCTCAAAAACACAATACAGATGCTTCTTACAGCAACCCATGCCCTGCCCTCAACAACAGAATATGGCACTGGCAAAAACTGGCTAAGCAGAACCAAGATATAGTCTTGTGGCATGCAACTTCCTTGGGAACACTGGGGGCTCCTGCCATCCTATGACACCCCAGTTTGATCTGTGCATACCCAGGCCTCTTGGAACATGAGCCAAGTGCATGATGCAAGACACCTGGCACCTGGTTGTTTACACAATAGCAACTCCTCCCTATGATAACATGAGAGAGGAGATAGGGTGGAGACCTTTGTGCAGGTTTTGCATTGCTGTGTGTGCACCCATCACCTTTGGAAGACGTGACTGCACAGGACACTGCTGGATCCCAGGGTGGTGAACTCTCTCTCTCTCTTCTTTTACTTTTTTTTTTTTTTTTTCCCTTTTCTCTCCTTTCTTTCCTTTTAGTAACCTCAGGCACAAAGGATAATTGCTTTGTTTTGTTGTCAGAAAATTAACTCCTCAAGTGATTCAAATGTGTAATAAATAAATTTGTATTAAGTTTGACCATTTGGTGTTTCATCTTAATTCATCATCAAAGGTATCAGCTAAAGGACTTTTCGTTAGTCCCTTCCTCTGGGGTCAAGATGTGACAGGGTGCACAAGAAGCTGGGAGGGTACACAGACAGGAGAGCTGACCCAAACTGGCCAAAGGGATATTCCATATCATATGATGTCATGTTGAACAATAAAACTGGGGGGGAGTTGGCTGGGGGGTGGCATCCTTCTGCTTGGGGACTGGTTGGACATCAGTTAGCAGGTGGTGAACAATTGCATTGTGCATCACTTTTTTTGTATATTCTTTTATCATTATTATTATTTTCCCTTCCTTTTCTGTCCTATTAAACTGTCTTTATCTCACCCATGAGTTTTACCTTTTTTCCAATTCCCTCCCCCATGCCACTGGAGGAGGTGTGCACAAACGGTTGTGTGGTGTTAGCTGCCTGTCAGGTTAAACCACAACAATGCGATAAAATGGGTTTTAAAAAATAATACACTGCAGAGAGGAGAAAGTCTGACAGTAAACATTGTGTCTCACACTGTGTCTTGGTGTGTGTGTGTGTATTCTGCGCACAAACGCTGCCACGTATTTCTCTCTGTTTGATTAGGCTCAGCTAGATGCAGTATTCTTGATCGAGGCACAATACGAAGAAATGTTCTTTTCCCTCCCTGGGAGAATAAGTATGTCCCTTTTTTTCCTTTCTTTCTTTGCAGCAGGTTCTTAAGTGGTCTGAAAAATCCAAAGGTCTTGGTTCCCTACTGTCTTGAGATAGCAAAGGTATATAACTATTTATCTCAGCATACTGGGGTATGAAAAAATGTAGCCATAATGTTTCAAGAAGATTCCCACATTTCTTGCTTTGCATGCAATGATTTTACATAGCTCTAAGTGGGGAAAAAGACCTCATATAAGAAACAAAAGGTGAAGATGATGACTAGCTACACAAAATCAAAATCCTAGTTTCCATGATCTGAATGAAAATGTTTGCACATTTACTTTTATCTAATTTCACTCTAGTGAGCACTGAAAGGACCGTGTTCATGATGATGTAAAAGTGAATGCAATTGCCTAGTAGTATGAAGGGAAGGAAAAGCCCTTTGCTATTGTTATCATTTTTGAAAACAGAGACTGCTTTCTCTTGAGATACCACCAAGAAGGAAGATATCCCAAGAAGGAAGTAAGGAATGAAGACATGGCACTGTCTCTACAGGAGCATCTACTGAAGTAAATGGAGCAGGCTGCATTGTTCTACTACTTTATATGCTCATGTGAATGTCCAGATCTTCCTGAACCAATCATCCTGTTGTTATTCAATGATCGTGTTTGTGCAAAAGATGTACTCACTTAAAAATAAGGTGAACCATTGCAATATCATTTATATAACTATGCTCATTTTACAGTGTATGTGGCCATCTGTTTACAACACAAAGTGCTGACCACTTGGTGTTATCATGGCTATAGTTTCAGTAAAGTTCATGGAACTTACCTTTTCCTCCCATAATAACCCAAGGCAATCTCTGGATGTCCTCATTGTTGTTACCTTATATGTTTTGTTTGTTAAGGCCATAAACTATTCTACTCTCTAAATGTTTTCATTCAGTGACCTTTATGGTTATTTTAAAATCTGATAGGCTCTTATTTTCATGGAGATAATTCAATTAATACATTCACATTTAGTTCTAACAGTCCGTCTGCTGGGAAGAAAATATTTTTCAACTATAGTTACTTACAAGTATGCAAAGTGATGCTAAGATTAGGACAATGCTATTGTGGCTTTTATCTATTTTTTAAAAATAAGTTTTATTGTGTCTTGGAATATTTACAACTCATTTACAAATAAAAAAATTTCATCCATCCCTCTTATTCTGCTTCCACATTTTATCAGTCAATTTAGAACAATGGGCAGGAGTCAACATTTCCCTTTCATAAGAAATACTGACATTTTGAAAAAAAAAAAAACAACACAACAACAAACAAACCAAACAAATGTAGAGGAGCTTTCTCTCTGGTGTGGAAAAAAAAAATCCCAAACCATACAGAGACCACAACCCAGATTAAAGGGAACCTAAACCAGAGACTATCAGAAGAAGAGCACAAAAGAAGAATGCAGCTTACTGGCAGAATAGATCAAATATCCATCAGTATCTGCTGAGGTTCTAAATAACGTTCAAGCCAGAAATAGGACTGGCCTGGAATAAGGACAGGTGTCAAAGCAGAACTAACCATGAAAACAAAAAGATATTACTCTTTTTTTTTTTTTGCCCTCACTGGTCTGAGAGTAAAGGTACTCATGTGCTTTACTATGTTTAAGAATATCTCCTCTAAAGAAGGAAAAATCAGTTGCCAGTTTCTTCCACTACACTTTTGCTTAACTTTTAGGCACATTTCTCAATATATATCTCAATATCTCTTTCTGTATTTTGGAATTTAAATAAGAATATACAATGAAAAAAGGCAGATTGTGCAACCATTCATGCAAAAGTCTCTCTGTGTTTTAAAAAGCTGATGAAGAAGTACACTCTGAGCCCCCACTAATCTTCAACTACCCCTCTAGATAGGGGCTACTGAAGGTGTCCATGCCAAATGCCCACAAATCACACCCTCCCTCTATTCTGAGGGTAGAAGAGGGATGACCACTGCTTTTGACAAGGAATCCCGAGATATAGTAATTTTCCTAGAAGAAAGCAGAGGAAAGAGCTTGCTGAGGACTAATTTGTTACCCATGTCAAAGATAATGAAACACAAGAACATACATGCTTTAATGACAAGAAATTCTGTAATCCTTTTGAAAAATATTGGGAAGAGGTTGGAATTAATTTTTCAATCAGAACTGTCCATCCTGGATTTATATATTGCTGTGGTTAGTGAGATCATAATTCAGTCTAAGGTCCCGTTCATCCTGCTGAAATGTACTCAGGCACTTTTTGAGTAACAGCATTACACAACAAGTTATAGAAATGGGTGCTGGTGAATAACTCATTAAATCAAAATTACAAGAGGAACTCAAGTTGCCAGAATGCTGAACTAACTGCAGCTTAACCCACACTTTGGAACAGACAGAGATCTTCCTGGTTTCTGAAAGAGTAATAGGAACTGCAGTAACTGTAGTCCTGGGGAAGGTGCTGGGAGCCAGAAAGCTTGATTCTGTTTCTAAACTGGCAAAGGAGGGGTTTCTGCTCTTTTGCACTCAAACTGTTTGTGGAGACAGGAAAATTCAGTTGAAACAGATTCATTTTCATGAAAAGTTACATTTTCAAACTATCTGCTTTTTTGTAGATTTTTCAGACAGCTCCAATAAAAGTAACATTCATTTGGGAGAGACAGACTAGTTCTATTTCCTTATTACAAGGCAATATTTGAAGACCTTTTTGGCTACTATATCACACTGCAGCAAAATATTACATTCATAATATTCCTGAACAATGACAGGCACTCTCTGAATGTTTGACACCCCACCTTGTCCTGAACTAGAACTTCTACTCCTAGAATTGCTGGATTTGACTCTGATCCAGGAGAATCACTTTGAAACAAGACAAAGTATATGGCAAACTCACACAGGAAGGAAATGAAAAGCTGAGGCAAACCTCCCCAGCCCATTTACAGGCAGGTATAATCCCTCTGAGGTTTTGGCAATGTTTCTTCACTGGTACTGTATGTTACAATACTGCAGACTAACAGTTTATGTTAGGGAATAATAATTTGAGTCTAAACTTTTTCATGTACTTTACAATGAAGTTAGACTCATTAGGAATTTTAACACTTCTTGACTTGTTGTCAACGTTTTTATTCTTTTCAAGACATTAATACCTGCTACTGTCTGTATCAACTGCTTAGCTCAAGATATTTGTCCTATTCTTGGCTTTTCAGTTCTGAATTTCTTATCATTACATGTCAGACTTTGAGACTAGCTGTCTGCTTTCTATCAAGTAATCTTAATGTTTCATCACTCTGCTGTCTCTTTTAAAAACTCATCCATAGGTTTATGTAAAGAGATTCAATATATACTATAAATTTATTGTCTTTGTATAAATGCAAGATTAAATGAAGAAAACTTTGTATTCCTCCAATTTCTGATAGAAATGTTTTTCACAGCAATAATGTGAAATAATTTCATACCTAGTGACAAAACTGGAATGGCTGAAGTCCAGCCTGGGACTGAGCTTTTATGCAGTTGGAATTTCTGCTAATGCTTTTTCCAGCAGCTGCCTAGCTTCACTGTACAGTCCCGATATGATCTGAGAATGCTGAATGAAATTTTCTTTTTTTTTCTTCTCTCTTTTTTAATGCATTACTAAAACACGGGAGCAATGTCACTGGGCTTAGTCTGAAGGATTACTGAGATTCTCAAATTGAGATGGACAAATAGAATACACTGTTTTCACAAACGAAAGTTAAAAATACAGAAATGTTTACTCAAACATCAAGAGGTTTTGAAAGCAGAGCAATAGTTCTTGTGGACACACAAGAATAGGAAAAAATCTTTACTCTGCAAACAGAACCAATTTTGTTCAATTGCAATCTGTTGTTACCTTTCATGAGGGAAATAAAACTGCCACATGCCTCATAAGTGTGTGATATGAGTGCATATATAGAAAATAATTTTATCAGTGGATACCAGAGGAGGATTTTTCTTTACCTAGCCATTCTTCTAATTAGTTTTCAGTAGAGACAACTAATGTTAAGTTTTGAGGCAACATAAATAGTTCCATAAATATATATTGTGCATGGTGCAAAAAGAAATGGCTAAACCAGATAAGCAACTGAAGTTCTTAAAGTAGAGCTGTTTATCCTCAAGAAGACAAAGCAGGGGGTGTGTGGGGGTGGGGGGTGGGGTGACAGCAGCAGCGACAGTGGCAGTGACAACTTACCCATCTGTATGAATGCCTGATTAGTAGGCAGCAAAGAAGGTGGAGTCAGACTTTTCCTGGTGAGACAGCAAGAGGCAAACGGTAAAAAAAGCTTTACTCTAAGGGTGGTTAAACATTGTAACATGTTGATCAGAGGTGTTCAGGAGTTCGGGTTTGGGAGTCTCCATTCTTGCAGCTGTTCAAAACCTAATTAGATGCATGTCTCAGAAACCTGCTCTAGGTGACCCTGCTCTGAACAGAGAGGCTGGACTACACAATCTCGAGAGGTCCCTGCCAACATCAAGTATTCTGTGATTTCTGTGAAAACATCTGAACTATTTTTTCAACTTCTGCTCCCAGAGGTAGACCTTTGCATATGCTCAGAACTGCACCAGCCTTGACATGCTGAGAAACAATAATAACAAGCTCAGGCAAGGGTATAGGTGTTGTTCTCCTGTGGCTTGTCTGACTTGATTGTGGCTTTGCTTATTAAATTGTTAAAGCATACTAAAGACACGCTATTGAGATCAATATTAGTAAGTGCATTGGCAATGCTGATTTCTTTTAAAATACCCTGGAAGACTGCTTTATCACTCCTTCCTACAAAATTATTTTTCTGCTTTCTTTGTCTATTCATGGGAGAATCAGGTTTAATATTAAAACACTTATCTCCCAAATAAATATCTTTGCTACCAGGTTCATGGTTTATTTAGTCACTACTGCAGTTGAACAGTGCATCTCTAATGCTTTTTAGCCAGTGGAGATCTCAACAGTTAATTTTGCAATAGATATATATAGATGTATTGTTGTACATCTGCATGTGATCTCATGTGTACTCATGCACATGTGTAATACTTGGTGATCACTAGCAAAATCACTACAGGAGGCTACTGCACAAGCACATGAGTTCACAAGAACCCTGTAATGTGTTTATGTGTTAGCAAAAAACCCCAAAACCCCACAAAAAAACAACCAAACAAAAAACTATGGAAATTTGTTGCAAACTATAACTTATTACAAGCTGTGATTCAGAGGGGATTTTGCTAAGTATTTCCAACAGGCATGTGGCAATTTAAGATGATGACAAAAAGTTCACAAATGTTACAAGGTCCTTCACAAGGTCAAGACCATTTTTTCCAATTTTATAGGTACAGAAACTAACTATTCTCATGTTGTTAGTGTTATCTGGATAATGAATAACATATAGAACACTTGTTTTGAACAATCTTGTTCCCTTAAATCTCCATTGCATTATGTGGTCACTGCATGTCACTGCCAAAACAGAATGACAAAGAAAAATTTTATTAAGGACTGTAATAGGCACCACTATCCTGAAGATAAGACCCACCTTTATTGTTGCAGGATTTTTTGGTTTTGTTTTGAGCAGTTTAATTAATTCTATGTTAAATAAAATCACTATGTAAAATATAGAAGTCATATATACAGAAATAGAAGAATGAAAATTTCTACCCTCCTTTGAATGCCCTAATCATTAAACTTTGGAACACATTTCCTCTAGAATAGTTTTTGGGACTCATTACATCTTGAGTTATTTCTGGAGCATGGCCCATAGTCAACAGGAGATAAGAAGGGCTCTATCACACAGAATAGTCTGTGACTGGTGATTTGCTCTTCCCAGAAATGTAAAACATATATGTTTTAATTCTCTTAAGCTAGAAGTATATTTGAAATCAATGCTCTAACAGCTAAGGCACTATACAAAAACTGGCCAGTGGCACTTTTTGTCCCACTTGGCTATGAACACAAATGAAAAGCATGAGTTGCATGTAACCACTCAATGAAATTGTAAAGGGACTTATTTTGAGGAATGATTATGGATATTGCTGTCATGTGCATTGAGACAATTGCTTGCAACCTTACTGAAATGTTTCTGCTCTTAACAGATTCGAATACATCTCTATTGTTCAGTTCTAGGATTCTTCATACAAGACAAACTTTCTTTATATGGATTTTTTTTTTTTTAATCACCTTATCATTCTCTGACATTTCCAAGACAGCAAGATCAAAGTTTGGGATTCCAATAGTATACCTAAGTATTTAAGTGCTATAAAACATGTAAAGCATTTGGTTGACTGAGGATGTGTCTCTGTGAAAGGGTTCCGACAGCAATGTTTCTTCTGTCTTGGTTCTAAATCAACCTCCCAGAAATTGACACCAATCTACAAGTCACAAAAAATCTATAAACTTCAGACCAAGCCCAGGCAAACGATGCTTAAGTAGGATTTATATTGCTTCTGAACTGGAGTAAAGTAATATTTGACCTAGGACATGGGCACAGGGATTGCCAGGCTCTGTGTTCCTCATATCTGTAGACACAACCTTTCCTTTTTTATTGGACCAAGTGCTAATTACTTGTGAATTTCCTGAGACCTCAAAAAGGTGTGTTTTCTTGTCTGCATCAGTTGAACTTTTATACTTATTGCATGTGATGCATATGAATAGTACATAAACATGGAGAACAGACAAAAAATACTCTAAATAAACATAGTGCATCTGTAAATAGTAATAAACAGCAATATAACAGGAATTTGGGTAGATCTGACATTTAGGTATCAAACAAGTGCCAATGAAACTGTTATCTGACAAAATGATGTACTATAGATATGACACATACTGTAGAAATATTTATTTAGAAATGCTATAAGGTTTCTTTTCTAATATGAAAGTTAATTATTTTATCTTACAGCTACCAAGTTTCTAATTCTGCATCCAAACTAAAACATAAAAATGCATGAAAAATGATGAAATGTCACATCCTGAAATAGTAAAAGAGGAAGAAAACCAAAAGTGGCAACAATCGAAGAAAGGGCAGATAAAGAGGCTGCAGACATTTGTCAAGTTTAGTTACCCAGGACCTTTCAAATATATCATAGTGCTCCAAAATTTGGGTTTCTGTACACTTCTGTGATCCTGTTATCTTGTTTGGATCACACTTTTATTTGAACTAGACATGAGTAGGAAGGTAGTGCTTGAATCTGTAAGGAGTGAAGAAATAATCACAATGAGCATCCCTTTAAATCTCCTGACTCTACATAAATGATGCCTGATGTCTGTTCTGGACTCAGTGACAATTTTGCCTAATTAAGCTGAACTACAATTGTCACAAGGAGACCTGCTCTTTCAAATGCATTAGGAAAACAGCCTTTTATGCTAAGAGGCAGCTTTTTTTTGTATTTGTAAATAAGCAAGTACAGCACTGCTGGTAGGATCAAATTTTAAGTGCTTTACCAAAGCTGAAGGATACCTGTGCACCGCATTATGTTTTGATATCAAAGATACAAAAATCAGAAGCAGCAGTTCAGATACAATAATAGCATATAAGAAGAGTGTGTGAATATGTCTGTGTGTGCATGTGCATGTACTTCTGATGCTTATCTCTTGATATATACATCCATATGAAATGCATATATTTAGTTATGTATACATACAAATATAATTTGAGAAAGAAAAAAACAGATTCTTATCTGAATTGTCTTTCACAAGATACATTAAAGGAATTTTTCACATGTGACAGTGACGCTTTTTTTTTTCTGAAATTCATCCTGATATCTTAGTATCTTTTTACCTTATTATCTATCCATCTGTATCCATATCTGCTATGGTGCAAAACTGTAGACAAGAAGGAAACACACTTTCAGTAACTGCTATCTCAACTGATCTGTGATTAATATACTTTCTTATCCAGGCATTCCTATCAAATAAGGAAGAAGTTGACACACACATTCACCAATAATTCATGAGCCAAGATTCCTGGGCACAAAACTAGTAATATTTTACACTACGGATTAGCATCTGCAGAGTATGAGACTTTTAGACAGTACAATTAAAGTAGGTGCTCTCAGCAGATATTCTTTTTCTGCTAGAAAATAAAAAAAAGAATATTGTAGTGTAACATCAGTTGGGTATAAAAAGCAACTGTATTTCAACCTGAAGCATATAACCCTTTT
Source organism: Strix uralensis (assembly GCF_047716275.1). Taxonomy (NCBI): domain Eukaryota; kingdom Metazoa; phylum Chordata; class Aves; order Strigiformes; family Strigidae; genus Strix; species Strix uralensis. The sequence continues at coordinate 24,172,904 of NC_133976.1, forward strand.
AGCAAAGAGATCTCTGAGTCTAATAATAGTGAATCAGTGACATGTCACATATCTAATGACCTGCCATGTTTAAAAAAACACAGTATTTTCACAGCTGCAGTTATAATGTTTGTTTCTTTGTTTTCTTCCTGTGTTTATTATCAGTGGAAATACAGGAGTACAGATTCTAGATTTCCTTAGACATTTTAACCAGCCCCCTTACAGCAGCCGTTGCAGAGGAAGTAGCTGTACTCAGTTATAAAATCCAAAATAAGAAGCTGCGACATGATAGCAAACTCTCCCTCTACCCTTACCTTTGAATCACGGATGTTTGAACTACAACATGCAAGGAAATTTGCTGCCTGGCAAGATAACTGGTGTTGGTTCAGCCCCTCATTATGCCACCTGACTTTGGGATACTCTTCTTTTGATAGAAAAGAAAAAGAAAAGCAAAAGTAATGTTAAGATTGTTCTGTGCCACTAAAGATTCTCTCACACTGTGGGAGGGACACACCTGTTTCATTAAAGGAAAAATATAAAAGTACATTCAGCTGCCTGTAGGAAGTAATTTTAAGTGTTCTTTGAGCTATTTCAGTAGCACAAAGAACACCTATTCTGGTGCATGTAGAGCTGTACTATATATTAATTTTGAGTATTACTGTTACGTTTAAGAGACTGGGCCAAGCTGGGTTGCCCATTTGGCTGTGTTCATAGGCTTGTGTTAAGAATCTTTCACATTGCTCTGCAGCTGTGAAAGAAGAATATATACAGATACTGTAACTTTACTCTTAGAGCTGTCTTATGGTTTCTTTACTGTCAATTGCTAGTTACACAAAAGATTTCTAAGGCATTGTTAAAAAAAATGTACATGTTTTTGAGAAATATTTCAGTGCACACAAATCCAATAAAGGGCTTGGACAATTATAAAGTCCAAACAAATTACTGGATGAAGCAACCCTCCCCACTGTTTTTTAGAGCTGAAATGATCTTACACCTAGGTGACACCAATAACTTTGTACTAAAACTGTCGATTTTTCTATTAACTTTATTTCCAAAGGACTAATCAAGGCAATGTTTTCCTTCTAAAACATAGCCAGAAGAAATTATGTCAGTGCCTTCTTCCTACTCTTTTTATAAGTACCAACCGGATGCAGCTTTTTTCAAGGACTCAGAGACTTGGATTCCAAGTCCTTCTCACCCTCATGGTCAACATATGTCCTGGTGGGAGGAGAGCATCCTAACACCGTACAATAGTAGAACATGATGCGTAGCCTTCTTTTTAAAATTGGTGTGCTGTTTAGAAAGGAATGTGTGATTTATGAACCAAAAGGAAAGAGCATCAGTGGGAATATAATTCTCTAGTTTGGGTGTTCAAATGGCAAAGTGGAATCCTGGTTCTTGTCTCTGCTACCACAATTACTTCTGGTGTTTATCTGGTGGTTACTTACAGTAAAAATCAAGGAAAAGAACAGCTACAGTGCATTTCACCAATGGCTCAATCCTACCAATGTCCATTTGGAAGGACTACTAAACTGGAATAATTTTGACATAGGGAGGAGCAAGTAGCCAGATATAGCCATTTAATGAATGTTTAGAAACGAATCAACAAATATACAAAGCCCTTTCAATGGAGATACACTTGTAAATGGAAAATAATTTGGGTTTCATTTAAAATGGAATATGAATCTGCATTCAGAACAGGGCCTATCAATCATTAAGTGCACAAATATTCATTTTTTGGTTTGTAGTTTTTAAAATTTTTTTAAGCATTGTGTGTTACACTTAGTCACAGTGATTCCATTCACTTGCTTCGTCAGGCTAATTTTTCTTTTAACAGTAAATGAATCAGTCTTACCATGAAGACTTGTCATCTTGATGAAGACTTCATCTTATGATGAAGACTTGTCTGCATACTTGAGTTAGCTGTACCTGTGATTCAGGTCCTTGTGTTTCTAATGTGATCTACTTCTGTTATGCAACTATTTCAACACTCATCAATTTCTAATAGAAAGATTTGTTTATGAGCCTAATAAATATGCAAAACATTATGGAATCATGAAACAGCTAATTAATTTTCTGAATTTAAAGTCCTGTTCTTGCACATGAAAACTAATTAATGATTATATGGATTCCTGAATCAAATTTCCTTCCTTTTTCCCTTCACGTGGTTGTTAACTTAAATTCAAGAGATTTTTCCCTTACTTTTCTAAAGAGGGTGCTGGACTTTATAGTTAATAAAAAGCTCTATTTTCTACACACTCTGAATCTGCTCATGTTTCATTGTCACCTGTGTGTTTTACACAGTTGCAAACAATTTATTCACATTTTATCTTAGAGTTACACACTTTTCTCAGCTTTATTCAGGAGGCTGAATTCAAGTACAACTCAAGCAATTGTTCCCTAGAATTTAAAGCTAGTCTGTGCTTAGTCTTGATACAGCTATGTGGGGAAATAGGTTGACTCCTTCTTCCCTGTGTGTGGCTGACTGAGAATTAAACACAGACCAAACTGAACATAATTATGCCACTCAGGGTTGTGGGAAGTTTGGGCAGTGATAAATGCTCCATGCCTTGAGTAAGTGAGTAAGGAGCAGTGAGGTAAACTTCCCATGTCCTAGAGACAATCAATAATTGTGGCTACACACCCAAGTTAAGAGTAGACTGAAAGCATTAATAACACATTGATCTATTGCAGCATATTATGAAAACTTCAGGAATGGCTGTGCTCCAACAATTTCCTGGTGTTCTCATGCCTTCTCATGGATTGCTTTGTTGCTGTGTCACACTCTATTTGGTGCTATGCTTATAATCACAATTAAATCAATTGTGGGGTGATCCCTGCCCCAGACATAGGTATGGAAGTGTGGAAAGTACATTATAATGGCAAGGAATACAACAAAGGTATTTGTGAAGGTTGGAAAGAAAATTGCATTAGGATCCTGGAACAGCACAGGTCCAGACTGCAGCTCTGCCACAAGATGACATGGCACAAAGATTGAGCAAGGCAGACAGAGAGGGAGGCCATTCCAGAATCTACAGAAAGGAAGACTGCTACTCTCTGAGATGGCAAAAGTGCTCATTATGGACAGAGATTTTCTGTAGCTTTGTTTCTAACTGTACGCTTCTTTATTGGCTAAATTGTTGGAAAAACAGGATGACATGGGAAGCAAGGGTAGAGAAGGTAAATTCAGTGACAAAGATGAATGACAATGAGACACAAGGGTCCTTTATGTGGTTATTTCAAGTGCCATGAAGTCATGGATCAGCAATATCAAAACAGAGCAAAGATCAGTGGTCCTACTCCTTACAAAATGTCTGTTGCTGTTCATTTCCCGAACAAGAAGTTTCATAATAATCTTTTTTCTTTATTTTTTCTTCTGTAAGGTAATGATACATAGACAAGTTCAGTGCCTTCTTTTTTAAAATGCAGTTGGTTCATGAGGAAGATCCAACTGTTTCAGCTGGTAGAAATTAAAGTGGATTAAGGACTGAGTATGAGTTATTGTGTAACTACTGCAGAAAATGAAACTGCCACAATGGCTAGTCTTAATAGAAATGAATATAAAGTACAGAAGACAATTATCCTGCTCTACTTCAGCCCTGAAGTGAAACATTACATTGAATCAGCAACCAGCATTGCTGTATAGGGGAAAAAAAATAGTTAACAGTTTTAGAATATAAAAACTTTGAAGTAGAAGGTATAAGAAAGTCAAGAACATTCTGCCAAAATGATAACTGACAAAGGATGTGGTAAATCTCCCTGGAAATATGTACAGGGACATCTCAAGAAAGACTCATTAATCAGAGAACAGAAAAGTAGTAATAGGCTTGAACTGTGGAAAGACAATCTTAGATTGGATATTAGACGTATCTGCCGAAGTACAAGCTCAGTTAAAGGAAAAATCTTCCAGCATACTTACCACTACTCACAAGCCTCTCCATTTATTTTCATTCAACTAGTTGCATTATCTTACTGGTTTTGGTTTGTTGGTTTTCTTTTTTTTTTTTCTCCTTAACTGGTTTTCATTTCATTCATCTGTACTTACATATTTTATTAACTGTGGGGTCTGCTTTTTGTTTGTTTAATTTAACCCAAGATTCCAAAGCCTTCTGCTTATCCAAACCACCACCAGTCTTCACTACCACATGGGCTGGGCAGTACAACCACACAGATGGAGAGGTCCAGCCCAGTTGCTACATTAACCTGCTTTTATTGAGCCAACCCTAGATCCAGTCTCCTTTCCTTCCCTCTTAGTGACAGGTTTCCCTTTGCTCCGATTGAACAGACAACTTGATTCTCTGCAGCCATAAATGCCTTTATTGCTCTAAACTATCTTTAAAGAAATGTATTGGGCCCTTAATGTATGACTTTAGTAAAAGAGAAAAGTAGAGATCCAACACCTCAGTAGAAGGTCCCCAAAATCATATAGGAAAATTTCTTCCAGATCATCTTCTAAATTTTCTTCCAGGGAGCTGCAAAAGCAATTCCACAGTGGGTGATAATAATTCTAAGTGGGTGATAGTAATTCTAATTCTGGAGGTGTTTAAGAGTCGAGTTGACATAGCGCTTAGGGATATGGTGTAGTTGGGAACTGTCAATGTTAGGTTAATGGTTGAACTGGATGATCTTCAAGGTCTTTTCCAGCCTAGACGATTCTGTGATTCTGTAAATGGTATACAAAAGCTGGTATAGAGACTTCATTGTACGTCAGCCCTTCTAGTGAATACTTACAGTGGCAGAGGTATTGCTACATGCTCCTCATTTATGAGGAGTATAAGGGTTCATTTAGGTACAGGCCTTGCCTAGAAAGGTACTTTACATCCTCGCCCCCCACATCGTAGGACTTTACGCAGCAGAGCACAGTCATATCCACGAAGCTGAAGGCTGAAGGGCTAAATCTCAAAATCCACTATGAAGTTCTGATTTCACACTTACTTGAGATCATTCCACACTTTTCTGATTACAGAACTTTTTACTGTAAAGGCATAATCCTGTGGACTGTAGTGGGTAGTTTATTAGGCTCTGTTGCACTACAGCACAAGACCTTGGCTGTCTGAGAAAAACCTGAAGAATAGTGATATTACTGACATGATTGGGAAAATAAGTTTACCAGTCTGGATAGCACAGAGGACCCTGGAAGCCACAGGAAGGTATGGCAAATTATAGTAAACAATGGTGTTTAGTGATGTCACAGTTCTGGAATAGGCTCTTAGATTGCTCAGTACCCAGCATCTCCTAATATGTAAAAGAAATAAACAGGGAAAGTTATAAAGGGGCATATCAGCATATTTATAGTCTTCTCTGGCTACTGGGAACTTAACAAGCAAACATTTTTCATCTTTCAAATCATTTCAGTATCAAAGCTGGATAAATGTTGAAAAATATTTTTAACTGTTATTTTTCAGAACAAACAGTACCTGTCCTCTAACTGTGAAATATATAGGCAAGGTAGCACTGAAGAAATCTGCTGTATGCTGAGGCTGCTGACGTGAGTGCAAAAAAATTCTTGCCTCAGAAGAAATCATACGAGAAAACAAATTTTGTAGCTACAAAACACTAAATGCCAAGTGAAAATGGTTGTATTCTTAATTTCTTCTGAAAATGTTTGTTCACTAGACAATAAATTACACTAAAAGCTTTCACCAAAAAGTCTGCTATGAAAGAAGATTGTCTCCTAATAAAATCTGTATTTCATTATTAATCTGTAAGTTTTGTAAAGTCCGATTAAACTTCAGTTCTAAATAAAACGGGAACATCCAGAGATGAAAATCTAGAGTTTTGTTATGAACCTATGTATTACAAATACCTTTTAAATAATTTGATATATGGGCTGAATGACCTACCAATGACTCAATATTAGGTAGTTCAGAGAAGGTCATTTCAGAAGTAACAGACTTCAAGATTCTTTTTTAATTTTGAGGTCAAAGCAAGGCAGCTTCAGAGTAGACAGAGTGACAGCAGCCTGATGTACTCCTTGCCTTCTTTGTCTCTGTCTTTACCAACAAGGTTTCTCAGGCCTTTGTATTTATAAGCAGGTTTCAAAGAGGAGAATACACAGCAGTGGATTAAGATCAATTACTTGACCCATACCAATCCACATGCTGCATTCAAGGAAGCTGAGAGAAATGATTCTTGCAAGGCTGCTTTCTATCATCTTGGTAAGGTCATGGAGACCAGGAGAGTTCCTGAAGAAAGCAAATGTTGCACTCATCTTCAAAAACATTCAGTCACTCCAGGATCTGTGATTGAGGGGAGAGCAGGGGGTGCCATTCACCTTGATTTCTGCAAGGCTTTCAACACAGACTCTCACAATATTCTTGTATCCAGGTTAGAACACTACTCTGTGGATGGGTGAACAACTACATGTGTAAAAGCTGGTTGGATGATTTGGCTCAGGGGGTCATGGTTAATTGATCATAATCTACCTGGAGGAGATTACCTGCAGGTAATTGATCATAATCTACCTACCAGTAGATTACCTGTGCAGTAATGCAGGGTTCTGTCCTAGGAACTGTCCTGCTTAACATCTTCATCACTGGAGGAGGTGATGGAGTGTACTTTTACCAGATCTGCAGATGGCACCAACTTGGAGGAAGAAGCTGATATGCAGGAGGGAAGTGCTGCCATCCAGAGGACGTAGACAGACTGGAGGAATGGGCTAACAGGAAGCTCATTAAATTCAGGAAGGTCAGGTGCAAATCACTGTACCTGGGGAACAAGAGCCCCTTGCAACAGATACAGACTGTGGCTTGACTGGCTGGGGAGCAGATCTGTAGAAAAGCCCCTGGGGCTCTGGTAGACAGTAAGCTGAACATGAGCTAGCAGTCATCTGGCAGCAAAGAGGTGTTAACAGGAGCAGAATCTGTAGATCAAGGGAATGGATTATCTTCCTCTAGACAGCACATTTTTGACAGCGTCTCAAATATTGCATCCAGTTTTGAGCTCCCAGTATCAGACAAACATCAGTTAACTGGACAGAGTTCAGTAGGGACACCACAATGGCTTGATGTTGGAGCACTTGACCCATGAGGAGTGCCTGAAGGAGCTGGGCTTGTTCAGCCTGGAGAAGACAGCTTTAGCGGGACTGAGCAGTAGTGCCCCATCACACACTGGGAGGTGTATTTATATAACCATTCTAAGTATTTAACTTTATTTTAGTTTTCTTTAAATTAATAATTGCAAGGACTTTTTAACCTAAGTGTCTTAACTTGAAAGCCTGTATTTAAGAAAGAGAGGGGAAGAAAGTTGTAAAACTAATGACAGCAAATTCTACTTATTCTGTTAGACAAAAACAAGGCTTTGTCATATGTTAATTTATTGGATTAGAATGTGAATGTGGTAAGTAATAATTCTGTTTTGACAGTGAATGATAAGGAGATTTTGATAAAATATTTATGAGGTTATGTTTTTTTGACACCAATGATTGTGATTGAATATTTTTAAGGTCACCATGACACTGAAGAATTTTGACAAGATATTTATGAAGGCATTGTGGCCCTAAAGATGGATGTAGATTTGGAAGTGATGTAAATTAGATGAATCCTTAAAAGACAAATATATCAAGGGCTATTAAGCATAAAGATATCAATTCTGACTCAAGAAATGAGACAGCTTAAAGCTGGGACACTATACCAGAGAAGTATCAATATCTGCTTGTGCTTTTCTTAAGCTCTTTTTATAAGAACTATAGAAAAATTACAGATGAAGAGAAGATATTATGTTAACTGAAAATTTGGTCTGACCTAATACATATAATCCAATGCATAAGGTATAAAGGTACCCTATTATGAGATAATATAACTACCTCTAAACCTAAATGAAGATGTGGATTAGATGTTGAAGGTTACAAAGGGGTATATACAAGCAATTCTTCTTTAGAGCTTTCCTGAAAATGTTCTTTTTAAAATCTCTTAAACATATTTTTTGGCCAAGTGAAAAAAAAAAAAAATGGAGTTCTGACACTGCTAATAAACTGATAACAAGATTTTGCTTTGAAATCCTTTTTTCTTAATTTCAGATACAGAAATGCCTGCTTTTCCTCTTCATTTGTAGCAATTAAAATGTGGTGGCCAGAAGCTCAGACTAAACTATAGAAAATATTAAATTGAAAAATATCAAAGTAAAATATTTTATTTCAATAAATACTTTAATGGAGGCTTTTCACTTTTTTAAAATAATGTAATGCCAAATATTCAATTAAAAATTTGAATTTAAGGAACTCAGTTTCTAAAAGAAAACAAAACATTTCAGCTTTTAGGACTAATCTCATTTTGATGTTTGGTATTTTTTAGGACTGTAAACATTTTTTTACAACCAACTGTTTTAAATAATCTTTCACCACCAGTAGTTTTAAGGAAAGGAATTACAAACTAGTGATAATACTTACTGCAGTGGAAAGGGCTTGCTTCAAAGAAATATATTAGTATGAAAAATACCCATGAATTTTGACTGTGATAAGAAGGTGAAGGTCTCACTAGAGTGGGGAGTTTTGCCGTGAGGTCCTTGACCCGGACCCCAGGGAGGCAGCAGACTTCCCTATGAAGCGGGTCCAGTCTGCATATTGGGCCTTCAACACCCCTCAGAATGGAATCACCCACTACAATGACCCTTTTGAGGTTCTTTTTAGAATTGGTTTTAATACCTGGTCTAGAGCGACCTGGCCTTGGTAGACCTTTAAATTCCTCTTTGTTTGACTCATTTTCTTCATCCTTCTCTACTTCATTCAAAAGTTCCAGGGCCTTGTATCTGTTGTGAAGGGACACCACAGAAGGTGAGGGAGGTTGGGAGGGGATTTTCCTGCCTCCCTGAGCAGGGACCTGTTTCCAGTCTCCCCCATCTCTTAGGTCCCCTCCTTCTGCCTGGTAACAAGAAGGTGAGGGATCGCCTGCTTCTTTTGGAGCCTCCATTTGCTCCTTTTGCTTCAGGGGTGCTATGGTGCTACTCCACCAATCAATTTCCTTTTTGTAATCCCTAATACTTATTAATCTTTCAACCTCTTTGAGTTCCACCACCAGGCTGAGCAGGTCATCCAGCTGATCACAGCGCACACAGGTGTTGTCACTCCTGCCTTCCAGGATTGACAGGCTCAGGCACTCCCTGCAGCCCGGGACCTGGACCTCTGCATGTTTGCGTGGCAGCTCCATCTGGGTCACCATGTTCTTTGTGGTGGTGGTTTTGACCTGAGTGGAGACCATGGTTCAGTCTACTCGTGGAGGACGATAAGATGACAACTAGCTCAGATAAGGTCTAGAGCCAGGAGACAGACTATACTCTGTCCCACCATCAAGGGGAAATGTCATTAATGAAGATGTCAAACATGACTGGACCCATTGTTGACTCGAGGTACACCACTAGTGACTAGCCTGCAGTTGGGCTTTGTGCTCTTGATCATAACACTTTCAGACCGGCAGTTCAACCTCACTGCACACTACCCTAGTCCATACTTATTCAGTTTGGCCATGAGGCTGCTATGGAAAACAGTATGAAAAAGCCTGGCTGAAGTCAAGAAAAACAATACCTCCTGTTCTTCCCTTTTCCACCAAACTAGTCATTTTGTTGTAGAAAGTTACCAGGTTGGTGAAGCATGACTTCCCCTTTGTAAATCTGTGCTAACTACTACAAGTCACCTTCTTCTACTTATTATATTTGGAAATTATTTCCAGGTCAATTTGCTCTATTGTTTTCCCAGGGACTGAGATGAAGTTTACTGGCCTATACTTCCTCTGGTCCTCTTCTTTTTCTTGAAGACAGGATTGAAAAAAAGAATTTAGGATGAGGATTTGGACATGAGAATGAACCATTACCCCCAAATGTAAAGCAGATTTCAAGTTAAATAATGTGTAACTACACCTGAAACTTCTGCTTGTCTTTTTCAATTGTAAAGTATAACTAATTTCAGCTGAATAATCTAAGTCAACATGAATGACATCTAATTATATAACCTACTATTTCAAATCTCTTATATTGCATAAGCAATCCAACAAATGTTAATTGTATTTATTATGTAATCATATAATCCCTTTTTTTTGCTTTTGAAAATTGTAAGAGTAATTTAATTTAGTATGAGCATGAATAGCTTAGTCTTATGACATTACTGAGTTCTTTCTTTAAGTACATGAAATTCTCTCCTAGAAGAATATGTCTCACAGATAGAGAAGATATATATGTCCTGAGGGACTATTCCCCTGTGGCAACAATTATTATTTCAAATTAATACTTTCATAATGAAGACAAAGGCAAACATTGTAAGATAGTATATATAAATGGAATAAAAATACTGACTCATTTATACCCTTGTGATGGCAAACAGCAACCAGGGAAGGATGACAAGACAAATTGACTGAGGCACAACCCTTCAAAAGATTAATCTCATCCAGTTTTAGACATCTAAAAGTTAGGTGTATAGTCTAGCAAACTATCTAGGCTTTAGATCCAGGAAAAAAAATCATTCTCTCTGTCACAGGCATATCTATTTTAGAATGGCTTCAATCACCTTGTAACTAATGTTAGTAGATATGAATCTCAAACTTCTTGTACAACTTTAGGGAATTCTTTGGTATTTCCTTACATTAGATTTAGAGATATACAGTCAGGATAATATACATTTTGTCTTAAAAGATCAGGGGAAAATATGTTAAAAAATATGAAATATTCACTTAAATATACTAATACTTACAAGTAGAAAAGAGAGCTCTTGTTAACACAATCCTGGATAAGTCATTCAGTCTGTGCCAGCAGTTCCAAATACAGGAAAAAAAATAATACCAGAGGATGTAATGGTGCCAGCTGCTCTTTCAACACTTTTGTATTTACACACAAGCAAAATGATAAACTGTACTAAGGCAAAAAATAAACCCTGATATTCATAACAGTCTACCAGGTTGATGGATGATGCAGATTTTTAATGATAGATGAATTGCTTACATTTCTCTTCTAGATTATGTTTCTTAGGTAAAATGAGTACTGTCATTGACTTATCTCATCAATCCTGTCAGTGTGATGGAACTGGCCACAGCAAGAACTAACAGTGAAATTTTAAAATACACCTGAAGCAGGTTGTTTTTGGAGATGTATAACTTCCACTGAGTTCTGTGCTAGTTGTTTTTGTGGTTTTGAGTAAAGAACTTTGCCAAGAAAAAGGTTTTTTATTAATTGTCTGTGAAGATATAAGTTCATTTACCTGTGTCTTTTGTATACCTTTTCAGTGTGTGATATAATCAGATAACATGTAACTGAGAAGACTGTTAGAAAGCCTAAACAGGTCTCAGAAAATATAGATATGGTGCATACTAGTGATTTCTTTGCAGCTTCTTTTGATCTCAGTGCTGGTTTGGATTTAATTTTAGTAAGCAAGACACAAGCACCAGAACTCTGAAGGGGTTCACAGACACCTTCTAGAGTGACCTTGTCAACAACATATTTCTAGGTACACCATATATTCACTCTTTCAGAGAAAGCAAAACAAAAACCCCCAAGTAATCAAAGCTAAACTATACAGTGAAGAAAATCTCCCAATACCTTTATATGACCAACTGAAGTCCTAGTGTGGCATTGTTTAAACACAGATTTTGGAGACAGCTACAAGTGTTATTAGTGTGACCAGGTCCAAAATTAAGAGAATACACAGGGAAATTCAGAGAGATTGTGAGTCAGCTTTCATAACCACCTGCATTACACAAAGAGGTTGAAAAGCTTATTCCAAAAGTTGGTCCAAAGTACTTTCTATTTAGAAAGTATATTTCTAAACAATCCAGCAATCCATCCTGACGTGTTATTTCAATGTTTAACCAGCCTCCTTGCTAGGAAGGTACATTTTCTTTTGAAGTTAAATATCTCTAGGCTCTTTTACAAGTCTCTGACATTTTATTTTTAATCCTTTTTCAGTAGTGCTGCAAATCAATGAAGGGCTGCTATCTGTCCCAAAACAAACATCAAACTTACGCTTCACTTCACAACATCTCTGATCGTCCTCTTTCTTCCCCACGTATATCTTTCTTCCCCAAGTATATCTGCTTCCCTTCACATTTTTCTGCTGAAAGTCCTTTCCCATTTCTCCCTTTGTAAGCTTCAGCAGGTAAATCAACCCAAAGCAGATGTACAAAAGATCAGACAAGCTAGAAAAAGAAGAGGAAACTGTAGGTTTCTTGGAGCTACAGTACATTACAACTGTTGGTCTTCAAATGAGTTGCCTGCTAGACAGCCTTGTTTCTACTGTCAAAACATTTTCTCCATTTTAAGTACCATATGAGTAATTGCAGTGATCAGTTCTATTATATTTCTTTTCTTCAGTAAGTTGAATAAGACAAACTCCTAATTCTGCACTGATGGAGTCTGTCTTTCATCTTTAAAGCTGCCAAACAGAGAGGGACCTGGGGGTGTTGACTGATAGCCATCTGAACATGAGCCAGCAGTGTGCCCAGGTGGGCAAGAAGGCCAATGGTATCCTGGCTTGTATCAGAAATAGCGTGGCCAGCAGGGACAGGGAAGTGATCTTACCCCTGTACTCGGCACTGGTGAGGCCGCACCTCGATTACTGTGTTCAGTTTTGGGCCCCTCACTACAAAAAGGACATTGAATTCCTCGAGCGTGTCCAAAGAAGGGCAACGAAGCTGGTGAAGGGTCTGGAGCACAGGTCGTACGAGGAGCGGCTGAGGGAACTGGGTTTGTTTAGTCTGGAGAAGAGGAGGCTGAGGGGACACCTCATCGCCCTCTACAACTACCTGAAAAGAGGTTGCAGAGAACTGGAGATGAGTCTCTTTAACCAAGTAACAAGCGATAGGACAAGAGGTAATGGCCTCAAGTTGCACCAGGGAAGGTTTAGACTAGATATTAGGAAACATTTCTTTACAGAACGGGTTGTTAGGCGTTGGAATGGGCTGCCCAGGTCGGTGGTGGAGTCCCCATCCCTGGAGGTGTTTAAGAGTAGAGTCGACATTGTGCTTAGGGATATGGTGTCTTTGGGAACTCTCAGTGTTAGGTTATTGGTTGGACGAGATGATCTTCAAGGTCTTTTCCAACCTAGACGATTCTGTGATTCTGTTGTTTATGTTGTGCTCCCTGAACCTGGGTTTGTATTCTATTTCTTTTCATATAAGTATTGGGTTTATGTGGCAAGATTTTGGTAGTGGTGGCTTGGTGTGCACCTGTTGTCCAGCCAAGGTCAACCCACCATAATATACTAAGATTTAAAAAATGCTTCCTGAATGGAAAAAAAAGATGGTTTAATGTAACTTGACCTGTATCACACAATCAGAGAACCAAAGAATGGTTGAGGTTGAAAGGGACCTCTAGAGGTCATCTGGTACAACTCATCTGCTCAAGCAGGGTCACATACAATCATTTGCCCAAGACCATTCCAGACAGCTTTTGTGTATCTTAAAGGATGGAGACTCCATCCACAACCTCACAGGGAAACTTATGCCAGTCACCCTCAGAGTAAAAACATTTCTCCTGATGTTCACAGGGAACCTGCTGTGTTTTAGTTTGTGCCCATTGCCTCTTGCCTGTCACTGGGCACTGCTGAAAAGAGCCTGGCTCCATCTTCTTTACACCTTCCCTTCAGGTATTCGTACACATCAATGAGTTCCCCCCTGAGCCTTCTCTTTCTCTAGGCTGAACAATCCCAGCTCTCTCAGCCTTTCCATATGTAAGAGATGCTCCAATCCCTTGATCACTGTAGTGGCCCTTCATTGGAGTCTCTCCCGTAGCTCCATATCTCTCTTGTACAGTAGCTTTTTAAGCAGCACTAAGAAATCTTAGAGCAATTTAAATCTTTTGCTTACAAACAGTCCCCAGGCTCTGAAAAAGTGAAAAAAGTCTTCTAGAGAAATCACTGGCATCACGACCTGATGGTTTGAATCAAATAAAAGGCAAGAAGAAAAGTTCTTTATTCTTTTAGGGAACACTGTCCCATGCACCTACATTATAAAGCTCTCCTATATACTAGAGTTAAACAATACATGTCATATAAATCTCTGTTATTACTATTTTCTGTTCAGTTTATCTTTAAACTGTTGGCTGGTTTTAAGTATGAGACACACTTTCATTTCTATTTTTCATTTCCTTCTCTTACTTTTGTATCTGTCCCTATCAATACTAGGTCCTTTCCATCATCTGACTGTTTACTATAAAATATTCCCTCTCTCATTTTACACATTCACTTCAGAATGTTTCCATCACTCTTGCATCTCCATTTCCTTTAGTAGCTTCCCTTAATTGCATTTTGCAAATGAAAATGAGCACTTTTTTTTCCTCTCCTTCATTTTTTTTTTTCATGAATCTCATGCAATCTACATGTTTCCTCAGGATCTGTTCTTTGTGACCCTTAACAGCCAGGATGCTGGATGAGGACAAAAATCAAAGGCTACATTGTGTCACAGAATCCTTATCATGAACACTGATGTAGATGATAATTTTTGTCTGACCAATAACTAGTTGACCCATGATCAAGCTGAAGCTATAAAAGTAAACTTAAATAAAAAGCATTTTGCATGTCTTCCATTAAATTAAAGCTCTCTAAATGAAAATCCTAGGACTTGGGGTCATTATATGTATACTTGATCCTCTTTTGAGGAGTCAAGAGTTTATAAACTAATGAATGAGACATAATGCTGTACACTAGTTTAATCTGTAGCAATTAATCTTCCTCCAATATTTTTCATGCTCTTTTATAGGAAAGCATACGCATATTATTTAGTCTGGATCCTTAAAGTTCAGAAGCATTTCTCAGCATGATTAAACTGTGAAATGTATTTGAAACTAATTGCTTCTGACAACTGCCATTAGACACATATTTGCAAATACATTTTATAATTCCTTAATAGCAAGAAATTGTTATCTTTTGAACTACTGGGCTCTGTTGTGAGCAGCAAGAAAAAAACCACTTTTGCTTTAACTGTTTAAGCACCATGTAAGAGAACAAGTCACAGTTATAAACTACTGCTATCAAAGGAAGCAGTACAGGTCAAGCAGAGTGTGCTGGTTGATTGTATACATTGATGTTAACTAGACTACAAGAAGTAGGAAGGAATGACATCCACAGTTTTCCAAAAGACTGTTTAAACACTTGCTCAATAAACAAATCTAGAAATCCCATGTCTAATATTGTACATGCAAGATAAACTGGTTTGCTACTCTTTAGAAAATTCATAATTCAGAATACTTTATATTCTGATTTCTTATTAAATGATTATACACCTTTTGTCAGGTGATGCAACAGACTATAAAATGCATTGTGGTAAACATGTACTACAATTAAATCACCAGATGCTATTTCTCAAATGAATCAGTCATGCACTGTATTTTCTGAAATAGAATTTTTGTACTTTCTTAATCTCCTGAACTGATCCTGTAGAAGACCGAGGGGTACAGTTACTTTATGACCTCCTCCTATTTACCAGTTAATGTTTGTTGACATAAAGTATAATACATTTAAAAAATGTCAGCATAGTTATCCCCCCCAAAGTTTAAAAATCTAACTAGTAAAAGAAGACAAAATGTAGAAAAAAGGGAGAATTATTCATATTTAAATTATTTGAGCTAAAGCTGAGACAAAAATGTCAACACTTGAGATAAAAATAATGAACTACCATTTTAAGGTGCTTTTCTCTCTCCATTGACTCTAGACACCTTTGATTAGATGCCTTACTTTTAGATGGCAATCATTAATTGGGATGCATCTCATTGTGATTTCCCCTAAATCAGGAAATTTCTGATTTTAGAAAGATTTGGTTCAATATCTGATGCAATCTAGTTCCTTACTCACAGGACTATGAGTCCTACTTTATCTCTGTACAGTGATGAAGAAATGGAGTGTCCTTCATCCCAACTCCTGTTGAAGCTATATTACTTACAGACAGAATAAAGATCATTATATAAAGAGTAATGGTGCCAAAAGAAAGCAAAGCCTTTTGTCAATGTGCACATTATATGACCAGTTAAAATAAAATGAGCATCCTTGCTTCATGATTTTCAGAGGCTTTTAGCTAGGTCATATGAAAATTAATTTTATTTGGAACAAGCAAATATAGCCCCCAATGGAGAGAAATCTATTTCAATTCCAAGGTTCTAGTCCAATCTAAACATATGTAGACTATTCAAATAAAGTGAAGATTTCAACATGAAAGATTTATCTCCCCTCTTCTGCACAGGCAATTCTTTAAGTAACAACTGTGATGAACCCCCATTATACTCTCATTTTCTATGGCTTTCCAATCCCTATATAGAGAACCATAAGTTAATGTTAATATAATGTTAACACTAATACCAGAATCTACTTAAAACTACTTTTCTCTTTTAGATTTCCATTAAATAAGTCGTTAACATTTGGGATAAAATGTTAATGTCATCACCACTAAAATTTTTTTGTCCTGTATAAATCTGAATTTACTGTGTGTAGATGTGAATTTTCCAAATGGCCAGTGTCTGATCACTGATTTTAGAATATAATTTTGTTGAGTAGAGAAAGTTTTCTATGGGTAATGGAACTAGTAAAGCCCAAATTATTTATTTAGCCATGTCTTTTTTCCATCCCATTGGATCACAAATATCCACGTGCTCCATCTAAGATTTTTTCTAAACCTCTGACTTATTCTCACATGGTACTCCCATTCAACTCAGACTTAATTTCTCTTCCTCACATATTCCTAATTCCTATAATTTATCTCACTTCCGTGTCTGTCTTTGCTTCAGCAAAGAAGAGGTAAAAAATGTGCTACAGCTCCTCTGGAGATATGTGTGAGCTAAATGGTCAGCCAGTATTCTATCAAACACCATCAACCACCCACTAATGAACCACAGATGAGTTCTTTGGATCTTTTCTCTACAGAAATGTTAATATAATCTTTTCTTTCTAAGCAGCTGATGACTTTTCTGAAATCTTTGGGAACTGGTATCTCTGAAACTTATACAATAGTTAGATTTATTTGAACTTGAACACAGGTCAAGTGACAAACAGATACTAGTAACACAATCAGACTAATCTAGTTTATGTGCTATATACACATAAACTAGTAACACATGGGAAAACAAGCTAAAAAAAACCCCAAACCCACCAACTAAAAACCCAACATCAAACACAAAGCCTCCACAAAACAACAACATGTCGTCGGTTAACCCTGGCTGGTCACCAGGTACCCACTAAAGCCACCTATCACTCCCCTCCTCAGCTGGACAGGGGAGAGAAAATAAAATGAGACTCATGGGTTGAGATAAGGACAGGGAGATCACTCACCAATTACCGTCATGGACAAAACAGACTCAACTTGGGGAAATTAGTTTAATTTATTACCAATCAAAAACATAGTGGGATAATGAGAAAATATAAACTAAATCTTGAAACACCTTCCCCCTACCCCTCCCTCTTCCCAGGCTTAAATTACTCCCAATTTTCTCTACTCATCTCCCCCACTGGGGACATATGGGGAACAAGGAATGTGCGTTGCAGTCAGTTCATCACCCATTGTCTCTGTTACTCCTTCCTCTTCAGGGGGAGGACTCCTCACACTCTTACCTACTCCAGCGTGAGGTCCCTCCCACAGGAGACAATCCTTCATGAACTTCTCCAACATGAGTCCTTCCCATGGGCTACAGTTCTTCATGAACTACTTCAGAACAGGTTCTTTCCATGGACTGCAGTTCTTCACAAACTGCTCCAGCATGGGTCCCTTCCTGTCGCAGTAGAGACGGACACAACAAACATCAGATTGTGTGAAATGACCAAAATGACTGCAAAAGCACCTTTATTGTTCTAACAAGACTTTTTATAACCTTCTTCAAAGTAGGTGTTCATACAGGATTGGTTTACTTTAGTAACTAACAGTTCACAATTGGGTGATAGTTTCTCGCCTGAATCGTCAGGACAGTTCTTCTTATCTTAGTTCTCTAATCTTGTTTCCATGGCACTTCTCGGGACTTTCTGGCCTCTCATGGATACACTGGAATCTTGTCAAGGTTAAATTCTTCTTCAGTTAGACTAGAGGCAGACCCGCTGCCTCCCCTGACACCTTCCCTGTGGTGCAGTCCTTTGGGAACAGATTGCTCCAATGTGAGTCCCTCATGGGGTTACAAGTCCTACCAGTAAACCTGCTCCAGTGTGGGCTCCTCACTCCACAGGTCCTGCCAGGAACCTGCTCCAGCACAGGCTTCCCACGGGGTCACAGCCTCCCTTGGGCATCTACCTGTTCCAGTGTGGGGTCCTCCACAGGTTGCAGGTGGAAATCTGCTCCACTGCTAACCTCCATGGGCTGCAGGGGCACAGCTGCCTCACCATGGTCTTCACCAGGGGCTGCAAGGAAACCTCTGCTCTGGCACTTGAAGCACCAACTCCCCCTCCTTCTTCAGTGACCCTGGTGTCTGCAGAGCTGTTTCTCTCACATGTTCTCACTTGTCTCTTCTGGCTGCAGTTGATATTGCACAGTAACTTTTTCACCTTCTTAAATATGTTATCCCAGAGGCGCTACCACCATTGCTAATGGGCTCGGCCTTGGCCAGCAGCGGGTCCATCTTGAAGCCAGCTGGCATTGGCTCTGTTGGACATAGGGGAAGCTTCTAGAAGCCACCCCTGTAGCTCCCTCACTACCAAAACCTTGCCATGCAAACCTGATACATGATACATAACTTTTATGGTACCTGATACCTGATAAATAATTTCTATGGTTGTTTCAACAGAATAGAGCCATGAAAAATATGAAAGATTGCTTGGAAAAAATCCAAAGATTGAATGAATGATTTCTTGGAAAATATGAAAGACTGCTTGGAAGATTTCCATGGGATAAGACCCTGAAGGGAAAAAGTGGCAAAGAAAGCTGGTTAATATTCAAGGATCACCGCCTCCAAGCTTGGGAGCTGTCCATCCCCACAAACAGGAACTCATGCAAAAATGCTGGAAGGCCTGAATGGATGAGCAAGGAGACAGCTGTATTATGACTTGGACAAAACTTCAGACATAAAAAAGACATATAGAAGGTGAAGACTAGGGGGAAATTCTGGAACAAGGAAAACATACTCTTAGCAGAAGATGATCAGGTCCGAAAATACTCAAGAAAACTGGACACATGTAAGTCTATGGGTCCTGACGGGATACACCCACAAATGCTGAGGGAGATGGCTGATGTTACTTTGAGGCTGTTTCCGATAACCTTTGAACGATCGTGGTAACTGGGAGAGGTGCTTGAGACTGGAGGAAAGCAAATGTCACTCCTATCTCCAAAAAGGGCAGAAAGGAGCACCCAGGGAACTACAGGCTGGTCAGCCTCACCTCAGTCTTGGGAAGGTGATGAAGTAACTAATGCTGGAAACCATTTCCAGGAACATGAAGGATAAAAAGGTAGTGAGGAGTAGTCAGAATGAATTCACAAAAGGTTACACGTGAATGTGTACAAATATCTGAAGGGAGGTTTGAAGTGCTAAGGCTTGGACAATAGGCCCAAGCCAAAGTTGACCTATAGATGAATCCTGTATATATTATAACTGATAACCATTGTGCTAGTAGGTATTGTACTAAGTTATAACAACCCACTTATGCTGGTGTAAAAAGTGCTAAAGCATTAAAAGTCATATAATGGACAACCAGAGGATCAGGCCTAGTCAGCATGGGTTTATGAAAGGCAGGTCCTGTCTGACAAACCTGATCTCCTTCTACGACAGGGCGACCCGCTTATTGGATGAGGGAAAGGCTGTGGATGTTGTCTACCTTGACTTCAGTAAGGCCTTTGACACCGTTCCCAACAGCATTCTCCTGGCGAAACTGACTACTTGCAGCTTGGATGGGCACATGCTTCACTGGGTAAAAAACTGGCTGGATGGCCAGGCCCAAAGAGTGGTGGTGAACGTAGTTAAATCTGATTGGTGGCCAGTCACGAGTGGTGTCTCCCAGGGCTCGGTTTTGGGGCCACTCCTCTTTAATATCTTTATTGATGATCTGGATGAGGGGATCAAATGCACCCTCAGTAAGTTTGCAGATGACATCAAGTTGGGTGGGAGTGTTGATCTGCTCAAGGGTAGGGAGGCTCTGCAGAGGGATTTGGACAGGCTGGAGCTATGGGCTAAGGCCAACTGTAGGAGTTTCAATAAGGCCAAATGCCGGGTTCTGCACTTTGGCCACAACAACCCCCAGCAGCGCTACAGGCTTGGGGAGGAGTGGCTGGAGAGCTGCCAGTCAGAGAGGGACCTGAGGGTGTTGATTGACAGCTGGCTGAACATGAGCCAGCAGTGTGCCCAGGTGGCCAAGAAGGCCAATGGTATCCTGGCTTGTATCAGAAATAGCGTGGCCAGCAGGGACAGGGAAGTGATCTTGCCCCTGTATCGGCACTGGTGAGGCTGCACCTTGATTACTGTGTTCAGTTTCGGGCCCCTCACTACAAAAAGGACATTGAATCACTTGAGCGTGTCCAAAGAAGGGCAACGAAGCTGGTGAAGGGTCTGAAGCACATGTCATACCAGGAGTGGCTGAAGGGACTGGGTTGGTTTAGTCTGGAGAAGAGGAGGCTGAGGGGAGACCTCATCGCCCTCTACAGCTACCTGAAAGGAGGTTGTAGAGAGATGGGGACGAGTCTCTTTAACCAAGTAATAAGTGATAGAACAAGAGGTAATGGCCTCAAATTGTACCAGGGAAGGTTTAGACTGGATATTAGGAAGCATTTCTTTACAGAACAGGTGGTTAGGTGTTGAAATGGGCTGCCCAGGATGGTGGTGGAGTCCCCATCCCTGGAGGTGTTTAAGAGTAAAGTTGATATAGCGCTTAGAGATATGTTGTAGTTGGGAACTGTCAGTGTTTAGGTCAATGGTTGGACTAGATGATATTCTAGGTCTTTTCCAACCTAGACAATTCTGTGATTCTGTGATTCTGTGATTGAAATACTGCAGCCTGAACAACAGGCCCCAAGCTGAAGCTCCTAACTTAGCATGTAGTCATTAATAAAATATGTAAGCTCACTAGTGAAAGACAAAATATAATCAGTAGTGAGGAGAGAATGTATCCAACTTTCCTTTCACAGCCTTGTTCAAGGCTGAGAACCCAAGTATTTGGCCTTGTTAGAAACTCCCTTGGTTCCCCTCCCGAGCCCTGGACAAGCTTTGGGTGGAATCCAACAGGAGAATGAAACCAGAAACTTTCCGCTCAAAACAAAGGTGCCAGCTATTCTGGCTTGTGGATCTCTGGTATATAAGGCTGGACCTATTTGCAGTGACTTTGGATGCCTCACCTATGGGTGGACGCACCACGTAGGATTTCCCACTTGCCGGGACAGGCTCTCCAAATCCTCGCTGTAACCGGGGCTCCCCAGCGTCTGCAGATCTGGATGATGATGATAATATATGCAAGTGGTGATGTATTTCTCTTAATTACTATTCTCTCTCTCTCATGTAGTAATGATTTCATGCATTACCCTGTATTTTCCTGTTTGTTGCTTTAAGTGCACTATTCTGCTTTTTCTTACTACATGTTTTCTGTATTACGCTGTTACATTATTTGGTTATCACCAGTAAAATACGCCTACTCTTTTCACTCTGGTGTCCGAGTTTAATTGGTATCTTTAATCAGCAAAACAAGTTGTAAAGAAGATGGAGCCTGGCTCTTTTCAGTGATGCCCACTGACGACCAGAGGCAATGGGCACAAACTGAAACATCACAGGTTCCCTGTGAACATCAGGAAACAGTTTTTGATTGTGAGAGTGACTGAGAACTGGCACAGGTTGCCCAGGGAAGTTGTGGAGTCTCCATCTTTGGACATATATAAAAGCCATCTGAACATGGCTCTAAGAAATTTGCTTTAGGTGACCCTGTTTGAGCAGAGCAGTTAGTCAAGATGACCTCCAGAGGTCCTTTCTATCAGCCGTTCTGTGATTTCTGAACAAATTCACAAGGAAGAAGTAACTGCTTTGTAACTAGACTGATGTTTTATTCACTTTTTGCATATAAGAGTTTCTTTAGCAGAGCTATGATTATGCATGCATTGTAGAAGAGAATTGTTCATAAGAAGAATTTAGGGGATCATTTTCTTGTTGTAAAAATAGAATTTTCTCTTTGGTACTGTATGTTATGCACAGTTCTTAACTGGCACTGAGAGATGGAAATACACAGTCAATACAAAATGGTCTACCAGTTGAAACAAAGCATATCATTTCACATCTGCAATAGCAAGAGTGGAAACATCACTTATTGATGACTACCATGTGATAGTACCTCACGAACAAAAATACATCATGTTAGTGTCTGCATCTTGCTAACCAAACAGAATTCTTATTGTACTGTCATTGACAGATGGTTTAGGATCCACATAAAAAGAAGAAGGAAACGTGATGTAATGGAGTGCAAAAAGTATGCAATTAAATATCTGATACTGAAGAGAAAGTATCACGAGCACAAAAATATTATTTCTCCAGACAGACTCCCATACTCAACATTTTCATTAATACCTTACTGTCCAAGCCTTTTTAACTACACACAGTACCTGTGTGCATAGTTACATATTTAGTGAAAGCACAAGACAGTCTGGCCTGTGCAATCAGGCATTTGCCTTTATCTCACGTGCAGAAGTTTCATCAAGCAGTCCAGAAAAAATAACCTGGAAAAGATACTAAAAATCTGTAAACCAGAACAATAAAAGTCACTGTGGGCTTTGAACTACCTGTCTAGTAAAAGATGTCTAGTCATGAATGTTCCTTTCTACCAGTGACTGTGTTTAAGTGTAATTTATCAGCAAAGTGCTAGCCCAGCCTTCCTTCTCAACATGCAGCCTCAAAGGTGATGGCAACTACCATTTCCTCCATTTTGTGTGCCTGAGCAAGATATAGCTCCTGGGAATCTCCTGACTTTATTTTTCATTCTTAGTTTCCCTTGTTTCTAAGACACTGTTTTGTACTGCTCGGCTCTTTTCCACTCCATTATTTCCAGTGAAAATCTTCTTCAAACCCATTATGCAAAACTTCTGTCTTTTTGCTGGCTGTTTCTCTGCAAGCCATGCTGACATTTCCCCTCTCACTTATTTCTCCTGTTCATGTCCAGTCCTTTTTTCTCCACTACTCTTCTTTCAGCATCTTTTTTCTTCTTTAAGTCAGGTTTGTTGTTGCTTTTTTGTTTTTTCTTTTTTTCTCCCCAAAATCTGTTCACCACATTTCTTCCCTTGTTATTATGATTATGTTTATTATTTGTTTCTCTTTAATGATTTGAAGCCATAGTTGCATTGCCCCCTCATCAGTCTTCCTGGAATACTCTTCTTTGTCAGTTTCCTTTCTTGCTTTTTTTCCTTGTTTCCTTCTACCCTTTTTATCAAACAGAAGAATTAACATAACAGCCACGTATATCCATCCCCTTCTTATCTCTTATTTTTCACATCCTTATTCCAGAAGACAAGCAATTCTATGTCACTGCATTCTTGCCATTGTTAAGAATATGCCTTTTCAAGGAATAGCAAGTCTGACAGCCTATTCTAAAATAATGAGATCTAACCTCCTCCAGATATATATATTTATTATTCAAATAGAAGTAGTGCTCAAGGGCCCAGAATCCTCAATGTTCATTGTTCTGTGTTGATTTTTAAGCTAGGCAGTGTAAAAACACAGTCCTGGTCCCTTCTATGAAGGCCCATGAAGATGAGCATCACAGGAAAGTAAAGGACATGGAAACGTATTACTGGCAAATATACAACCGTGCACCTATACACTCAGGGTCAGTCCCAAGTTAAGGTCAGAAATAACAGACCCTGTTAACACAGTCAAAATTTCTTCTAAGACACCTTGTGTTATGGAGAGGAGGCAGAACTCTCAGCAGAGAAAGCAACCAGAAGAAAAGTCCTTTACACATTTTATACAATGGCAAGAACTTGTGGTTCTTATGTTCCTAAATCAGTCTAATTCAAATCGTAACTAGAGTAACAGCAGATAACCATTAGAGAGAAGGCTATTTGCTTCTTTGTAACAAAAAAGTGCCAACACTTCCACTTCCCTACTTTTCTGAGTAAGGACTTCCCATCCAAACAATATTGTAAGAAAGGATGTGTCCAGTGATACTAATAGTAAAAATAAGAGTGTAATGCCTAGAACTAGCTCACATCACGGTAGGGACTCTACAAAAATGGGGAAAAAAGCTGTTTCCTGATCCCAAAAATATTAACCTAAACATGAATCGTTGATAAGCAGGAATTAAAAGAAAAACAGAAACAGAGAAATAACAAAGACCGAATTAACAGGTAGTAGAAGAAAACAGCAACTGTTTGCCTAGGGAGTAGAGCAAATTAGTTTTCTGGATGTATAATCTCATAAAAGTAACTGGTCAGAGGCGAATAATGGATAATAATTTTCAGATTTTTTTCTTATATCTTTCATTTGTGATGAAGAAAAATGTGTTTCTCTTCTTCAAAACACAAAGCTATATTTTTAAATCATAACATTCCTAGACCAACCAGATTTTTTTTTTTTGCAGGATAATCTAAAAATTACCCCTTCTACTTCTGTCACAGCCTTGCTTATGTCACATCTGCATTTACCCTAGCAGTTTTGCTGTGCTATGTTGTTTGTGCGACAGAGGGGCATATATATCCCAGCTGTCAAAGCTATGCTACTTATATTGCTTCAGAAGGTAACAAAGGTCCATCAAACAAATATTACACTTGAGTTAGCCAAAACTCCTCAGAGATCTGCTACTATATGTGTTTAAAGGTATGCTTATGACTCTTAGGGGTTTTATTATCAGGTTTTCATAAATTCTTGGAAATTATCTTGTGCTGTTCTATTCCTTTTTGTTATTTGTACTGCACTGGTCTGTCTCACATAGGCACTATTTAATAGTCTTCTTTTAATATAAAAACAAAAGAATATTTACTTTCATCTTGCAATTATCCACCACCAAACATACTGTAAACTGCAACTGTCTTATCAATAAATAAATAAATAAATAACTCACTCCAAGAAAATTAGTTTAATAATATTCTTCCATGCAGTACATCCTCCTAATCAAATCATAGTACTATAATGTAGAACTTTAGGGCTGTCATACAGATCTTTAAAATAAAGAGGCTCATGTTTAAATGACAAAACAAGGTCATGCAGAAGAAAGAGACAGTAGATATCTCTTTTCTATGTACTGTTTAAATGAATTAAAGATGATTTGACTTAAGGTCATATCTGCCTAGACCTGTGTTTAGAGGGATTTCAGAACTGAAATCCAGATACAAGTTATCAAAAGGACTTCCATCTTTAATAGACCATTTTCAGAACTGAATATTTCCATTTTAAATTCAGTAACTTTGCTCTTCAGGGCAACCGGAGCTATAGTTCATATATATATTACAGATATGTTTACAATAGGAATGTGCTGTTCGTCAGAGAACAAGCATAAAGTCTTCAAGGGGCTGTATGATAACCCATAACCCAAACAGATTCTGGTCTTCATTAACTATTTTCTGTACAAATGGTTTCAATCTAAAACACCTAAAGGAAAGAAGTCTCTGAGTAAAACAGTCAACAAACTGAACTAGCGCATCTCGGAAGCTTCATGCCCTACTGTTGTAACCTAACATCCCAGTCCTTCACATTTCCCTCTTCTGTCCACCCAGTGTAAATTACCAAAACTCATTCTCCTTTGTCTACAGGCAGGTCTTACTCTCTCTGTGCCAGGAGAAGTGCCTGCAGATACAGACCTGACTGCGGGTATGTATTCAGTAGGAAAGGTAGCAACAGAGGGAAGAGAAAGGAAGAAAACAAGTTTTACTCTTCTGCTTCCAGCAGTGCCGTTACATTCATCAATGTACATTCCTGGTACAGTGTTGTATTTCCTCTTCTCATCTCCTTTACATTCAGAGAGAGGCTGTAACATTAGAGTTTTCAAAGAGGGATGCAGCTCTCTGCTACTACAAGCCCACAGCAGAGCCTTGTCCCCATTGCAAGGACAATACAAAACAGGGCAAAGTCCTTTCATACTGTTAGGCTACAACGTTATGTTCTGAGGTGACTGGGGAAAAGAACAAGAGAATTAGAAGCAGAAATAGTACTGTACACTGTTGTCCTGGTTTTGTTTGTGATAGAGTTAATTTTTTTTCCCAGTAGCTGGTACAGTACTGTATTTTGGATTCAGTGTGAGAATAATGTTGATAACACACTGATGCTTTAGCTGTTCCTAAGTAGTGCTTATCCTAAGTTAAGGATATTTTCAGTTTCCCATGTTCTGCCAGCAAGCAGGTGCACAAGATGCTGGGAGGGAGAGTGGCCAGGACAGCTGATCCAAATTAGCCAAAGGGCTATTCCATACCATAGAACGTTATGTTCATTATATAAACTGGGAGGAGTTGGATGGGAGGGGCGGATCGTTGCTCGGGCATCAGTCAGCAGGTGGTGAGCAATTGCAGTGTGTATCACTTGTTTTTTCTTGGGTTTTATTTATCTCTCTTTTTGTTATATTCCTTTTCAATACCATTATTATTATTATTCATTTTTATTATTATTGGTATTATTATATCTTATTCCACTTTAGTTATTAAACTGTTCTTATCTCAGAATCACAGAATCACAGAATCGTCTAGGTTGGAAAAGACCTTGAAGATCATCCAGTCCAACCATTAACCTAACACTGACAGTTCCCAACTACACTATATCCCTAAGCGTTATGTCAACCCGACTCTTAAACACCTCCCTGGGCAGCCCATTCCGGCTATCAACCAACACCCCCAGGTCCCTCTCTGACTGGCAGCTCTCCAGCCACTCCTCCCCAAGCCTGTAGCGCTGCTGGGGGTTGTTGTGGCCAAAGTGCAGCACCCGGCATTTGGCCTTATTGAAACTCACACAGTTGGCCTTAGCCCAGTGATCCAGCCTGTCCAAATCCCTCTGCAGAGCCTCCCTACCCTCGAGCAGATCAACACTCCCACCCAACTCGATGTCATCTGAAAACTTACTGAGGGTGCACTCGATCCCTTTCTAAAAGCATGTGCCCATCCAAGCCGCGAGCAGCCAGTTTCGCCAGGAGAATGCTGTGGGAAACGGTGTCAAAGGCCTTACTGAAGTCAAGGTAGACAACATCCACAGCCTTTCCCTCATCCAATAAGCGGGTCACTCTGTTGTAGAAGGAGATCAGGTTTGTCAAGCAGGACCTGACTTTCATAAACCCATGCTGACTGGGCCTGATCATCTGGTTGTCCCACATGTGTTGTATGATGGTACTCAGGATGAGCTGCTCCATCAGCTTCCTGGGCACCAAAGTCAAGCTGACAGGCCTGTAATTTCCCGGATCATCCTTCCGATCCTTCTTATATATGGGCGTCACATCGGCCATTTTCCAATCTGTCGGGACCTCCCCAGTCACCTAGGACTGCTGGTAAATGATGGAAAGCGGCTTGGTGAGCACCCCAGCCAGCTCCTTCAGCACCCTCGGGTGTATCCTATCCGGTCCCATAGACTTGTGTGTGTCTATGTGATGCAGCAGGTCACTGACTCTCTCCTGGATTGCAGGAGGGTCGTTCTCCCAGTCTCTATCATCTGGCTGAGGGGGCTGGATTCCCTCAATACAACTAGTCTTGTTATTAAAGACTGAGGCAAAGAAGGCATTAAGTACCTCAGCCTTCTCATCACTTGCTACCAAGTTTCCTTCAGCATCTAGCAGGGGATGGAGACTCTCCCTGGTCTTTCTTTTGCTATTGACATACTTATAGAAACATTTCTTGTTATCTTTGATTGCTGAAGCCAGATTAATTTCCAGCTGGCCTTTAGACCTCCTGATTTCCACCCTGCATAGCCTCACAGCCTCTTTGTAATCACTGTGAGTGGCAAGCCCCTTCTTCCAAAAGCTGTAAACTCTCCTTTTCTCCCTGAGTTGCAGCCAAAGCTCCCTGTTTAACCAGGGTGGTCTTCTCTGTTGCCTGCTTCTCTTACAGCACCTGGGCACAGCCTGCACCTGATTCATTAACACTTCCTTCTTAAAGAGTGTCCAGTCTTCTTGGACCCCTATACCCTTCAGGACCGTCCCCCAAGGGATCCTGTCAAGCAGGTGCCCAAACAAGACAAAGTCAGCCCTTTGGAAGTCCAGGATGGCAATTCTGCTGCCCCCTCTCCTTGCCTCTCTAAGAATAGAGAACTCTGTTATTTCATGATCGCTGTGCCCTTGTCAGCCTCCAACTGCTACATCATCCACCAGTCCTTCTCTGTTCACAAAGAGGAGGTCCAGCAGGGCACCTTCTCTGGTCGGTTCACTCACCAGCTGCATCAGGAAGTTATCTGCCACTCATAAGTTTTATTTTTTTTTTATTCTCCTCTCCATCCCACTTGGAGCGGGGAGGAGTCAGCAAGCAGCTGTGTGGTGGTTAAATGAAGGCTGGGGTTAAACCACGACAACTGTTTAGCAGAAAGCTATCACAAATACATATAGAGAGAAGGGCATGGTAAAATGACTGTTGATGAAATTGCCTCAGTTGCTTCACAAAACTGAAATCTCTTAAATGTGAAAGGAAACAAAAATTACCGAGGAGTAAGTCCTGTTTTCTCCAGCTTAGTTCTGATTCTGAGTGCCAACATTTTATGTAGATTGTCATTAGGACATTTGTAGGCATTTCCAAACAGAAACAAGCACATATATAGTATGACAAGGAAGAGCTTGCTAGATTCAGAGTACATTTCTGGAAAGAGTGACAGCCAGTATGCCTCCTAATATTTTTCCAGTCTTGGTCACTAGGAAAGGACTGCTAGTAAGCCAAATACAAACCAAGACAGATGACTATAACCAAAATAAATTATTCTAGTTCACAGGTTCCTGGCTGGAAAAGCACGGTGGCACTTCACACCAGTGAAGAACTCTGTTCAAAGACACTCTTACAAGCCTGTTGACTGCAAAATATATACCTGAACAAAGGGGAATGATTAGAGGGCTGGAACACTTATCCAATGAGGAAAAGCTGAAAGAGTTGGAGTTGTTCAGCCTAGAGAAGAGAAGGCTCCAGGGAGACCTTATTTCATCTTTTCAATATATAAAGGGGGCTTATAAGAAAGACAGAGAAAGACTTTTTACCAAGGCCCATAATGACTGGGCAATGAGCAATGGTTTTAAACTGAAAGAGGGTAGGTTTAGACTAGACCTAAAGAATAAATTTTTTATGATGAGAGTGGCAAGATACTGGAACAGGTTGCCCAGAGAAGCTGTGGCTGCCCCATCATTGGAAGCGTTCAAGGCCAGGTTGGATGGGGCTTTGAGCAACTGGATCTAGTGCCAGATATTCCTGCTCAATGGGCAGGCTGGTTGGACTAGATGATCTTTAGAGATCCCTTCCAACCCAAACCATTCTATGATTCTATGATGCTATGACAACAACTTCTTTTGTTATTTCTCCGGCACAGACCCCATTGTTAGATCTGGTGTAAAGTCAAAACAGAGGTAACTTTATACAGTACCCATGTATCTGTCTTCAAATCTTTATGTGCTCTAGTCACTTCTTAAAATGGGATTTTCCTGTTAACTCTTACCTAGTTTAGCTTTATCTACTTAATATTCTTATGTCTTGATGAAGCAACCTACCACTGGAATTTTATTCATGAGCTTACCTGGCTTCTTTAACCATAGAATGGATGTATTATGCATTTACTACTTATAACTCATTAGAAAATTTCACATTACATTTATCGAATGTCATGAAGATGTTCTCATAATGCTTTACCAGTCAACAGAAACAACTTAACCTCAGAATTATTTCCTACAATTCAGGTAGCAAACACAATGAAAAACTCAGTTCGAATTACAAGGATCACACATATAAGTTTGAGAATGGAATGTTGTCCCAATCCAATGTCAGGGGATGTTTCAATATGATCCCAAGAGCAAGATTAAGTCACAAATGAGGTCAAATGCCATACACCTAAAACACTTTTTATTATTAAAAGTGAAGAGGGGTAGCAATAGGACAGAATGGAAGGAAAAGACAGAAATAAAGCAAACATCCAGAACAGAGTTTCAAGAATAGTCACCACCATGGATCCAGCAGTGTCCTGTTGGTTCTCAGTCTTCAGTTCTTCGGTGGTGGATGCACACGGATCTAGCTTCAAAGGATGCACACCAAGCAAAGTTTTCTGTTGCCTTTTAAGTTTATCGTATTAGCTGATTAGCATATCTGCCCACCTTTAGTTTTTCCTCTGGTCCCACAGGTTTTTGCTGACTTCATGCTTCTTCAACAATCATCCAGTTTCTGGGGCAGAAATGCTCGCCTCTTACCAGTTCATTAGCAATGATACATGGTGTCTGGTGTACAAGAGAGTCACAAATGGCTACACGATGGAGCCAGTGATAAACATTTAGTTTCACTCAGTCCATGTCTCCCCCTTTGAGGCTTATCTGAGGAGACTGACAATGCAACTGCAAGAGAGTGGGGGGTGCATCCTTTGATACACTCCTGCTTCCGTGGGTGACATTCCTTAGACTAATCCAAAGGCTGCATCTTGTCCTTGAGGTTTGCACAAGCAAGCTTTGAGACAGTCATTTGACATTTCAGTCTCTCACAAATATTTATGGTTGCAAAGGCAGTATGTTTGGGTAAATTCTTCATCAAACCTTTTGGTGTTTTGGAAAAACAAAGAGGATATGTAGAAAGAATTTAGACAGAGGAGTGTGTCTTTATGAATGGTTCTTTAAATTGATAGTAATACACTCTTAAACTTGAGTTACTCGATTAACTGATAGCAGTTGTATACAAGATAGCGAGAACAATAGTACATTTAACAGGACTGAAGTTGAACAGCTGTGCTTTTTAATTTTAGCTCTCACTCTCTACATTTTCAGGTCAGCATTTGTAATAGAGTAATCCAGGTTGCCAATGCATCACTTCTAAAGACTTCTGAGATTTCATTAAATACTGTTTTATTGGTATTCTGCATAGTAAAACTGGTAATAGATAATTGAGGAAAAAAACACAGAAATAGAAGGAGAGAAGATAAAAGAGAGAGAAATGAGCATGAAAACATTTCTTAAATCTGTGCTGCAGATTCTGTCTCAATGTCTGATGGATTCCTTTTCTTAGCCCACCCTAGGGCAACTGGAATTTCTACTTGCTCTGTAATCTGCAGTCCTGTGCATTTTTTCTGTACCTATCTATCTGACACAGAAATGTTGAAGCAGGTATTTGCTATTTAGCCTGAAGCAGGAATTTGCGGAATGAATGCCACAAAAAAGCAGAGAACAGAGAAAGGATACAACAAAAAAAGACTGCACTAGTATCTAGTGTTAATTTGTCAATACTATAGAATAATTGCTTAGATAGCACTTTAGATATGCAAGTATCCTAAGATGCCTTAAAATAAAATCAATAAAACCAGCAACAGAAATACAGCTTAGCCTTAGGGTAAAATGAAAGCAAAAACTTCAGACCAATTTATCGTTATGAGAAAGTGAGTTTGAAGATTTCTGTGGCAAATCGAAACTCAGCTTCCAGAAATGAAGGACCTTACAAAGGACTTTTGAGGAGAGCTATTGTCAAGACATACCTGTATGTAACATATGTAGATAAAAATGTGGGTCTAACAGGAATAAGTCATACTAAACCATATTATAAAACTGTAAAATCAACCTGCAAAATATCTTGGAGACAAGGATGCCATATGGTAAAACCCAGATTAGTCAACCATTATTTACTGACAGTCTCTGTTCTCCAAAATCAAAGCGTTATTTCTCAGCCTGCACTGTCTATATGGTAGCGTTTTTTTCTTTTCTCTCAGCTCTGCCTTCTACAGATATTAATAGTTAAAATATTTCTGGGGTCTTTAATCTTAGTATTGCAAAGACACAACCAGTCAATGCATAACTAGTTTGCTGTGAGAACTATTATCTCAGCTAACAGGTGGATGAGTGACTTACCAGGTCAATAATTGAATTTAAGTAGTGAAAGAAAAAAGATGAAATAAGAATAATAATTAAAATGGCTGACTGGTTGGCTGGCTGGATAGATAGATGGATTTTAAATTTTAAAAATTAATCTTAAATTAATGTAATTTAAAAAGATCAGGTTCTTTTTTTTTTAATTCTGTCACTACCTAATTTGTTCTATTCCTTGTTATGTTTGAATAGCAAAGTCTTCAGTCTTAAAATATAAATTTTCATTTTTTAAAACAATGAGTATTAGTTCTGTACAAACTGACAAGCAGTCTCTGTCTCCTCTTCATGGTCATATTATTCTGAAGGCATAAAAAATTAAAGGTTTGGCACAATATGCCCCATTGTTATTAATGTAGTCACTACTATGTAACTGTACTTGAACAGTGTTATTTTATATCCATTGTAACAGAAGGAAAACAGCATCACAGCACAACCTTATGAAAGTATTTCTCAAGTTTATAAAATTCATTAACTACCTTCTCTTTGAAATCACTCTGTAAAATAATTAGACTTTCTGTAATAGTCACATATGCTAAACTCAGTTGTCACAGATGCTTCCACTACCTAGTCTAATAACTGTATTTTGTCACTACATGACCTTCTTTCTCCAGAGAATCAAAGCATGCTAATTAGAACTATGAAAGGGAAAGAAATCCTCAGTTTGAAAGTTCATATTTTTCTCTCTGTCTACAAACTTAATGTAGCCTTTGTGTGTGTATTCTTGTTAACCATGTTGCATACACCTCATGATTTTCATAAAAATTGTTGTTTAACCATCAGTAAAAATATGTAGGTGTTTTGTTTTGTTTTAACACTATGCTGCATACATGTTATTTCACTCATGGTTCAGTATCTCACTTTTTAAAATCAATGTATTTGTCTTTTTACACTAAAATATCTGAAACAGTTAATATTAATGAATTTGCAATAAACTAGCTTGAAATGACACATTAATAGGTTGTAATTGGCATGCACAAATGTCTTCTGCAGGAGTGGCAAAATCTACAAGACTGAGATATTGATCATTAACACAATGATCCATGTCACAAATGCCTCAGTTTATCATAATCTCATTTCCTTAATGACATAAGTAAGCATTTTAATTCAGGAGATACTTCAATAAATGAGCATGATATTGCATCTGAATGCTATCAGAAAGAACATTACTTTGTTGGATGAAAAGATAAAACATTTTCAGCAAACACTATGAGAACAGAAAACTGTATCATGATAACACGGTCACTAACTTAACCCCTAAGTTATCTATCCTAGCCAAGGTCTTCAGGAAATTTCCCTAGTGGTGTAACCCAAAGTTTGTGGGGTTTTTAATCTTGTTTATTTTTTTACCCTTCAGAGAACTTAAAGTTGTATAAACTGGGGTGTTTAAATGACAATAGCAAACCTGTATGTGAAGAATTTTTTTTTTCTGCTAAAACTTGCTGCCTAGACAGTTCCTTTGTATATTGGCTTTTCATATTCTGTGAAAAAAAAAGCTACGTGTAAACAAGCTATCACTCAGCATCAAAAGCACAGTTGCAGAAGAGAAAATGCCTCACTCTGGGTCACTACACACTATCACTGTAACATGAGGTAGAAAGTTGTATTGTGGTCAGATGTTGAGAAAAGAAGAGGCAGTCAAACTGACAACACAGGGATGTGTACACAGAGGTGTATGGCTGATCAAAATGAAGGTTTTTCACCAATGATGCTCTGACAAGCATCCATTATCCAAGAGCTGTGAAACATTAGCTCTGCCAATAGGGAACACTTGGACTGAAGTAAGGCAGGAGGGGTAAGAGATGGTATGAGAGAGTGGAAACCGCTGTGAGCGTGGTAGACATGATTGGGCTAAAAATAACCCAAACAGCAGGTCAGAGAGAATTCTTTTCCTGTCAGAAAGTGATGAATCTCTGAAAACACTCACTTTCACATAGGTACACAGATTTTGAGATTTCAGAAAGCAAAACTCAATAAAAGTGTGATGAAGAGAAAAAAAATCTCACTTCAGTCTTTTGGGGTAATATCTTTAGATTCTCTCTTTTTGCATGATTTCTTTTTCATTGATTACAATACAATAATACAGTATAATTTGTATTAGTTTTTCTTTGTATTGTATGCCATATAACAGAAAACTTTTGATGGACCTCAAATAATGTTCCTGTCCCTCTTCACCACCAACTCCATGAAGTTTTCTTTTTTTTTAAAAAATTTTTAAATTCTACTTTATTTACATAAGAAAACAAACAAACAATCCACCTTTCTGAGGCAGTCCTAAATCATCTGGTCACTGTTGCTATATGTTTCTATATATAATGTTACCATATGCTGTTATATAATGTTGCTATATGTTTCACCCTTTTATGAGAATCATAAAATAACTTCTGTATTTCTCCTGCTTGAAAAAGTATTAAACCTTGGATTAAGAATTAAAATCAGAGCATATTTATTAGATCAGTCTGACACTAACATCAAACAGAACTTTCCAAACTGTAGGTGAAATCTTGGCTTGAATTGCTGTTGATCAGTCAAAATCAAAATTTTACCAGAGACTCCTCTAGAGATAATCTTCTTAGGACAGATATCTCAACAGTGGACCCAAACACTGCTAAAAACTTTCATACAATATGGCTCATCAATCAGTTAAACATAACATGCTCAGTTGCATTAGGCATGGTAAGTTGTGAGGAGCTGAAAGTCTATTCACTGAATTGTTCCCAATGAAAAGATCAATAAGCTCTTTTTATGGACTCTCAATTGTATTATCATCAAGAAAAATCTTTGTGAACCAGATTTTAGAAAGATAGCGTTTGTAATCTTGCACAATTGAGGACACAGATTTTCAATTTTCTGCATTATACTAATTTCCCTCCTTCAAGCAGGCTTTACATTTAGTCTGGAAAGATGCATGAGCACCAACTATTTAATGCTTACAAACTGGAGTTTTAATAATAGAGCTCAAACAATACATGTTTTCTTTGCTATTGATGACTGTCCACTTGGATATTCAGACTTACAGAAGACCAACGGACTGTTGTCATCCAGAGTTCCTTATATGATTTTGGTGTTTTGCTAGAAGCCCTTACAAAAATGAAAACTATGAATTTTTGTGGGTAATAGTTTGTGAGAAACTTGTTACCATGAAGGGAGAATAATTTATTTCTCAAAATATATGAAAAATGTAGTTCAAGTACATACTTCAAGTGCCTTGGAAAGACTTAGAACACCATTAAAGTTGCACTTATGTTATAAAATGAAAATATAAATGAGAGACCTCTGTTTTTCAGTTGAGCATAATTTAAAGATTTGTCATCTTCTCTGTGTAGCTGATATTTAGCTGACTTGACTAAAGGTCAATTCAATTGATTAAAGGTCAGTTCAGCATGGGTTTTTTTTCCAAGCCTGTGAAAAACAGTAAGTTATACTTGGTAGTATTGTTTTTCATCTTGCCAGTCATTTAATTTATATTTTTGAAATGGCTTAGGTACATTGCTTCTATCAAAAGCTAAATTTTAATTTCTTGAGGCAGACCTTGTTCCACCATTCTTGTTACTCAGCACAAGTATTTAATAAAAACTTGTACAAAGTCTGTTGGAAATGGAATACAAATAAAATGTACACAGAACAAAAATAAGCATGACAAAGCAACTACAAGAAAATAAAGAGGAAAAATTTCCCATTTTTAAAGCTGTTCTAGATGCTGGGAAATATAAGAATTTCATGTTATTCTATGAACTTTTGGCATACATGAGACAAGTAGGACCAGAAACAAGGTGTGATATAACCATTGAAAATTTTCTCTCCACAGTGCAAGGCAGATCAATGCATTAAGATTTTCATGAGTTGAAGAGGATGCCTCAAAACTGAAGCCCAAAAAGCCAGCTGATGTGTGGGAAGCTGGAGCTGGATATAGGCAAAAAGCAAATCCTGTCATGTTGAGATAGGACTGTATGCTCAAAATCATTCAGGACTCAAAGTCTACAGTATTATTCTACTAGTGTGTATTCTACTGGTTTTCTTTCAAAAGTGAAGCAAGGATCACCATTTTCTTTAAAATAAGCTTTAATCTAAATATTTTTTTGAAATATACACATTTAGATCACTTTTCCACAGCACAGGCAACCAGGAGCTTCAGTACTTCACTGCCCTCACCAGTGCCTTTGGGCTGTAGAGGTTAGTTCTTGCAGAGAAAAACTATGTTCAGTTCACATCCTTTAATCTTTCTGGACTGAAGAGTTGTATTGATTTATTAATGGCCCATAATCAACAGGTAAACAGAGAACTATACACTTACAAGAAAAATAAAAAATTCAAAATATAAGCAAGGTTGATACACAACTGCAAATTTCTAAACACTCTTTGCTAACCAGTCCCAAACGGTTCTCACACACACATACATGCACATACACACAGACACACACCTTGCTCTCCCCAGCTGCAGGGTTTTCAGCTGACAGCACACATCTGCCCACCCCATTTCCTCCCCTGGATCTCCAAGGTTTCTCTTGACTGCTTTATTGCGGTGGTCCCACTGGGACCACACATAAATGTGAATCTTACTTGCAATACTTATTTGACAGGAAGAAGGCTTTAGAGCTAGATCCACCTCTCAGGACTGTTGTATATTTTATGTTAATCACTGACAGACGAGAATAAAGATAACAGCTCCAATAAAAGTTATTGATACTACATGCATGTCGTGGTTTAAGCCCAGAGGGCAATTAAACATCATGCAGCCACTGGATCACTCCTTCCCTTCAGGGATCGGGAGGAGAAAATAAAACAAAATGCTCAGGGATCCCAACAAGGACAGGAAGGAATGACTCACTAATTATGGTCACATGCAAAAGACAGGCTTAATTAGACGCCCTGGTTTTGGCTGGATAGAGTTAATTTTCTTGAGCTGGGAGAGAGCATAGCCAGAGTGCCTGACCCGGATTGGCCATTGGAGTATTCCATATCATGTGATGTTATTCTCAGTATATAAATGAGGAGGGTTCTCTCTGGTCAGTGCAGTGGGATCTTCATTCTGTCAGGATTGCTGCCAGGGGTGGGCTGCATATCCATTGGCAGGTGGTGAGCAACCCCATTGTGCATTACCCATTTGTACTTTCTGCTTTTTTTTTTGTTACATTACAGGCACTAAACTGTTTTTTATTTCAACGTATGAGTTTTTTCCTTTTTGTCCTTCCCCTGTCTTCCTAGACAGGGGAAAGGGTGAGCAGCTGTGTGGTGTTTGGCTGTCAGCTGAGTTCAAATCACGACATTAGGGAAGAAAAAGAACATCAATTTAATTTGACCACCACCACTGATTTACCAATCAGAGTAGGACAGAGAGAAATACAAACACATCTTAAAAACATCTTCCCCCCACCCCTCCCTTCTTCCTGGGTTCAGCTTAGCTCTCTATTTCTCTAACTCCTCCCCTCCCAGCAACACAGGGGGCAAGGGATGGGGGTGGCAGTCAGCTCATCCCCCATTATCTCTGCTGCTCCTTCCTC
The DNA here is from genome assembly GCF_047716275.1 of Strix uralensis. Classification (NCBI taxonomy): domain Eukaryota; kingdom Metazoa; phylum Chordata; class Aves; order Strigiformes; family Strigidae; genus Strix; species Strix uralensis. Next base: position 24,210,212 of record NC_133976.1, read on the forward strand.
CTCAGGGGGAGTGTTCCTCACCCTCTTCCCCTGCTCCAGCATGGGGTCCCTCTCACAGGAGACAGTCCTCCATGAGCTTTTCTGATGTGAGTCTGTCCCACAGGGCTGCAGATCTTCATGAACTGCTCCAGTGTGGGTCCCTGCCATGGGCTGCAGTCCTCCCAGCAACAGACTGCTCCAGCATAGGCTTCCCTCACAGTCCCTGCCTTCTTCAGGCACAGCCACCTTGCTCCAACGTGGGGTACTCCACAGGCTGTAGGTGGGCATCTGCTCCATCATGGACCTCTGTGGGCTGCAGGGGGACAGCCTGCCTCACCATGGGCTGCAGGGGGTTTCTTCTCTGGTGCACTTTCCCCACACCCACCTCTTTCTTCAACTGACCTCAGTGTTTCCATAGGTATTTCCCTCACAACTTCTCCTTCTCTCATGTTCCCCTTCTTAAATATGTTATGACAGAGGCACAACTACCATGACTAATTGGCTCAATCCTGGCCAGAGGTGCATCAGACTTGGAGCTGGGGAAACTTCTAGCAGTTTCTCACAGAAGTCACCCCTGTAGCCCCCTCCCCCCCTACCAAAACCCAGTCACACATAAACACAACACAATGCACTTGTAATGACTCTATCAGGGTGAGAGTTTAGCTTGGATGCTTCTGTAAAATAAAACCATGTGGTTTCAAGGGCCCTAACATAGAGAAAGGATTTGAATCTGGGTTTCCAACATCCTGTCTAATTGCTCTAAGATTTGAGCTATTGATAAAGAAAAGCAGATAGTTAAATTTATCCTGTGAGAAAAAATATAGAATCTGTGTAGACCACAATCTCTTAGGCATGCTTAGAGAATGCCTGTATAGATTACTGTTCTGAGTGTGCACAGGAACAGGACTTAGTGAGTGAAATACCAAAAGCTACAGTGCCTATGGAACTTAGTTTCATCCAGAATTAGACAGTATATGGATTACTTAATAATGCAATGAAATTCTTCTTAAAATAATTTTTTTGAGTTATCTTTGTTTGTATTCTGTTTTAGAAATGTGGTCTTCAGCCTCAGTGTCCTTTATGACACCATTTTGAAAATACCATGTGTTTAGAAAATCTAAGTAACTGTGCATTCTGTAATTATAGTAGAAACACCCCCTATAATTTTGGGAGACAACATAGTTATTTCAAGGTGAAATACAAAGAAATTAATAAAATTAAATTTAAAAACTGCTATGTTTTTCTATTAATTAACTAAAGACCATCTGTTGAAGCTCTGATTTCTGTACATTTTGCTTAAAAATGTAATAGTTGTCTGTTTGCATTGCCTTGATTAGCATTATAACTGAGATTGGCAGTAATATTCCACATGGATATTTACTTAAATTTGACAGCTAAATAACGCGATTCTTTTATTTCATTTGTCAAACTTTCTCATGCAAAGTTCTTCCAGAATATGGTGGTGCAGATTATCCTATCCTTATCTGAATGTATTTTTTCTGAGGTCACCTGTGGATGAAGTTCCTAGCTTTCAATGTCTATTGCTATTTATTCTTATTAAAGTTAAAGTTTAATAAGACTATTGAAATTATAAAATAACAGTAGTAAGTATAAAACAATATGAAACAAAATAAAAACCTTTTGCCAATATAAATTATACTCTACTCCCAGACTGCTGCTTCCATAAATTAAAAAGTCTACTGAAAATCAAATAATTCCAGTTTACCTGATGGTCCTCTCTACACATCTTTTTAATCTCCTTGCTGTAGACCAACTAGCAGCACAGTTGAATTTACTCTATCTGGCATTAGAAGTCTAATCATAGCATGAAGAGGCTAGTCAGCCTACAAAAGAGGCAATCTAGAGGAGATTTAGGTCACCTGAAGTTTGGATCATGTTGTCTCTTCCCCTTGATGACTAGGCTGTTTGATCATTTGTTGCAGTTAAATTTTTGCACTTAGATACGGTGAATTTGAGCCAAAGAGATCCCGAAGTAGATATGGATTCTTCTTCCCTGGAAAATCTGCCTGCAGCTCTTCAAAAAGTAGCATCAAATAATACATTGACTATTGAAGGTGTCCCTTAGAATGTTTCTTAGAAAAAACATTTCCTGCCTTACAGTCCTCTGTAGTCCAAAAAGTTATAAAATATAATCACATCTCTGTTTAGATCAAAGATCAGATATTTGATAAGTGATTTCTGTTTGATTTATCTCTCTTACAGGTATTACAAGTCTATCATTTGCCAAGTAAGCCTGTTTCCTTTCCTGAAGTGGTTTCTCGAGTTCCAGCTATATTTCTATATGAAACCCAAAGCCATTGACATTTCATTTTCAAATTGGAAACATAACTCTGCATGAATTTGCTGTGGTCACATGTGCAAACTAAGTGACATTAAGTCATTTAACCCTTAATGTCTTATTTGTTATAAACACACAAACAAATTAACACATTAGACAAATTACAAAAATGCTGTTTGGTAGGTAGCCTACAGCAACAGGTCGTAATGGTGTCTTGCAGGAAAAACAAAGTAGAAAACTTTTTCCCATGAACTATTTTACTGTGAGGCAAGTGCATGTAGTTCTTATGGACTGGCTGATGTGTTTTAAACTGCCATACTTCTTGGTCATGACATAATTTGCTTATGTACTCAATCCCTTAAAGACACTTGGAAAATTGTCAGTACAATGCAAGATCTACTGCTGCCAAAAGAAAGAGAACAGGCTGCTTCTGAGTGAGAACTTTCTTGTTATGCTTAACTATAAAACTGTTGCCTTTGAGACTTTCTGATATTGCTGTTGGAACAAGAAATTAAGTTAAAACTGAGCCAGGGAAAGAGAAGTATGATACTGCCTATGGCACATTGCTTCCTCAGTACACCAAGAAGAGGACTCCTAGATAGTCTCCTTTGCTAACCTAACTGATTTTAACTGTCTACTCTAACACTAGCCCATTTTGTTCTTGACCTTATTCTCACTTACTAGAGTTTACTGTGAAGATCTCCTAAATAATTCTGCAATACCAAATACCACTTGTAGTCTGTTGGTTATAGATTGGTTGATGTTGATGTTAGGTGTTGGAAATGTGAGAAAAGCAAAACAGTGAGAAATCTGTAAAACACACATTTCCTTGACACAGGGTGCCCACAGCAAGCACAGGATGGGATGGAGGTCCAGTGATTTGTGTTTGTCATGGCACCAAGGAAGAATGTGAAGCAGGGTGTAGGCCTTGTGGTTCCATTCTTTCATTTCAAGGACAGATTTATCTCCTGCTCTATTTTTTTTTCTCTCAAGGGATGATTTTTGCAGTACTGGCCTTGTTTCTCATCCTCCCTTTTTTCTCACAAAACCCAGCTGCACCCCTCGCATCGAGCTGATCTTGTTTCTCATCCTCCCTTTCTTCCCACAAAAACCAGTTGTACCCCTTGCACCAAAGAATGTACTGTGTCGTTACTCAAAAGATAATGGCTTGACTACAGTCCCACCCACTCACACATACAAACTAAGACACATACTACCCCAAGTTTTTACCTAACTTGGAGGGATGATAATCCAACACCAAATCAGAGAGACAGATCGACAGGTTTGTGCTCTCGCCTGCCCCTAGAAGGGATGCCTTTCGGTAAGATTTCCTTGGCTATGCCGAGTGTATACCTGAGAACTTTGTGTGTGTGATTGCAATCATTTTTCTTTTGTGTAGTGTTATATAGCCAACCTGCAGTTTGTGCATTTATCGTAGGCAACCTTAAAGAATCTGTAGATGTTGCATAAAAATAAACTGTACTATTCGTGAATCTGACTGCTTCTCTTGAATGCAACCAGACTTACAGTATATGGGCTGTTTGGGCTGGGTCAGACCTATAGTGACGGCCACTATTCCGCACTATTCATGAATCTGATGGCTTCTTTTGAAAACAACCGGACCTACAGCATACAGGCTCTTCCAGTGTCTGGGTCAGACCTAGAGTTACGGCCCCAATTGGCATACCTATGAAGAGATAAATCCAGCCGCCCCTAGCCCCTCTAATCTCTGAGGATCGGCTAGAACGCAAGGGGATTTATCTCTTACCAAATTTATTCTCACCCTAAATGCAACAGCTGGCAATTCCATTTGGGTTCTATAGCATACCTGAACTGTCTTACTACAGAGATATCTTCAGCTTTTTTCTGCTTACTACTGTTTTATTGAATAAATAGAGGTTTCATCTCCAGTAATCCCAGAGAAAAATCTGTGGCCTGTACTCTAGAAATTCAGCTAAATCAAGTGGTGAATAAAAGTCTTCAGGCTCTAACTGCAAAATGCCTGAACTTGAACCCAGCCAATTTGCTTACCAAACTTCATCCCACTTAAACAGAAATGTTTAAAAGTATCCTGTTACCTTGCAATATCATGTATGTCTTGTCAAGCAGAATTCTCAAATAGTGGAGTCCCTTTTCAATCACTTTGCTAAATCACATAACAAAACATTAAAAAAGCAATTAACAAACTATATAACAAACTATAAGAAACATTCATTTTCAAGAAGAAAATATTTCATCAGATTCTGACACTGAAAGCAATAGAGTTAAATCCTGTGTATACACAACGTTTAACGCCTGTGATAATCCACTATAATCCCTTTTCTCAATGAACACTTTTTACCTACTGTTTTGTGGATGTGTAACATAAAAACAAGTTTCAATCCAAGTGGATTAGAAAGATAAACCCATTCTTAAGTCTCACTGATTTTCAAGTTATTATCCTAGAACAAAGTCTCGTATCTTGACTCTACTGTATCACGAGTTGCAAAAACAGAATGAAACTCTGCCTCCAGCAATAACTGACAGTGAAGAACTAACAGGGGGAAAGGGAATATGGGGAAGGATCATGTGGTTTATGTTATCTAATAAAAGATATTTCTAACTTTTTTTGCCCCACCACTACTATTCCATTCATCACCATTGTCAACTCTTCTCATTTACCTCTCTCTGCTTCTCTTCTTTTTTAATCTTTTTTAACCCCTGCACTAATGATTCTAATTGAAGTTTTTGGTTGTTATGTTTTTATTTTTGGTTGGTTTTGTTTTTTGTTTTTTGTTTTTGTTTTTTTTTTTTTAAATTTCACAAGCATATTAACCTCCTGATTCCCTTAAGAATACCTGCTTGAAATCCATTTGCTCATCCCTTTTCTCTCTCTTGCCTGGGGCAGTGCATAAAACACAACTGAACATAGCTGAAAAGTTAACCAGTGCAAATACTTTTAACTCTGACAGCTTTGGACCACATGGCGTTATTAGAATCCATGTATCTTCTTTATATTCTCTCTTGTAATTTCCAACTGATAGAAACTTAAATTGTTTTGAACAAAACCTGACCCTCCTCTACAAAAAAATACCATTAATTCAGCAAGTTTATTCTTCCTCCTTTCATGAAATTCTTCTGAGACTACTAGCTTTTGTAACTTTTCTTTCCTAAGCTCCTATATCATATTTCTGAGCTCCCATCATGATGATAAGTTCACAATTAGTGCTTGTTTGCTAAGCAATATTAATCCTTTTGTATATTTCTTTCCTTAGGCCCATGGCCTGTACTTGATCCCAAAATTTTAAAACAATAAACACAATTTACAATTTACATGTTTCATCAGTCTTTAAAATCTCTCCAGAATTATCAGCTGCTTTTAAAAAAAAGAGGAAAACTACTTTTTTTGACCACTAATAGTATCATTTTCATTTTGTGCACCTGAAAGAGGACCCTATATGCTTTCATAATATTCACATGCTTCTAAGAATATTTTATTTCCTGTGTACTACTACTTCTGAGAACCAAGGGTGGGGTTTTGGTTTGGTTTGCTTTTAATTATTTTCTTTTTCTAAATGTTATTAGGAACTACAAACACCAGCTCAACAAAATAGAAAAAAATCCAAAAGACATCCTCTGCAGGATGACCAGAATTTTCTTAATGGTAAATATAACATTTATGTTTTTTAGAGCTCCATACTAACTTGTCCACATTGATCCCATTTTTGTCTGCCAATATTAAGTACTTGCTAGAAAAAATGTAGCAGGTTTCAAAACAATATTTTCTTTTTTATAGGTAAGAAGGTGCCTAATCTGGTTAAATGTATCTTTTGTCCCTTAGAGTATAGTTTATATCACTACCATAAAGTCAGAAAATGTCCAGAAAATTTTGGATGTTTTTTATACTAAGTAGGACTGCTTCATAATTTTGTTGAAGGACTAGTTTGTTTGTTTCAAAATAAAGCAATCTATACAACTTAAAGAGATTAAAATTCTCCTCAATAAACAAGATCCAGAGCTGATGTCATTCAGTACAGTTAGGAGTATTTTAACCATTTGGACCTGGTGAAAGGATCCCATTACAGTAACATTAAGAAAATCTTCATTCCCTCACTCCTTGCCTTGAATTCCCACTAACAGCAATAAAGATATTGCAAGCATGCTGTACTTCTGGCTTAATCTTAATTGACAACAGTTTGAAACACTATTTGGAGGCCAGTGAAGAATTTTTATTTCCTCTTCAAAAAGGAAAGAAATAAGAATGCCATACAGTGTGTCCTAGTTTTGTTTTTGTTTTTTTCTTGACTCCTGTCAACATAAGTCTTGTTGTATTATTTCAACAAGTACTGCACATCCCACTACACAATATGAGCACTGTGAGGTAGAGGACTATTGGGATGTTTTCTTTTGAGTTAATGACACATGTCTGCTTAGTTGAGATAATAAAACTCTTCACATTAGCAGCAAAATCAGTTTCTGGCTGACAGTCTAGTATTAGCTACTCTTTTTTTTTTTTTTTTTTTTTTTTTTTAGCAAGTGGATCCATTTCTTTCAGAGCTGCAGCAATCCTGTTCCTGTATGGGTAGTTAAGCAAACCTGCCTTTGTGCTATTAACATCATGAAAATGAGGCTAAAATTCTTAATGCAATGACACTTAGGCTGCAAAATGTGCTGTGGAGGGAAAAAAGTTGATAATGAAACAAGCATATTCACAGAAAAGAGAGAGAAGCAGCTAACTTCCCATTTATTTTTGCATACTTCATAACCATTCTACATAAACTTCCAAACAAGCCTTTGAAGTTATACATTAGCATAGTTTTAATGTCGTTTTTGTTTTTCATTAATTTCTCATTGTTTTACATGAAGTTTTGAGCTACACCAGCAGTATGCATTTTTCTTAGGGCTAGTCCTCCTCACTCCCTGCACTCACATCAAAACAATTTTACTTCAAAGGATGGTCCTTAAGGATAGTATGCACAGAAGAATCCTTCCGTCTTTCCTCCTGTGCCTGGCTGCAGAATTGTGTGTACCAGCTGTGCCAACGCCTGACTCCCTGCAGATCCTGCTGCAGCCCCCATGCTGCACACTTCCAAGGGGTAGTGGTGGTGAGTCTGTGCAGCGGTGCCACAAGCCTCTCTCAAGTTGCAGTTTCCTGATAGAAATAAAACACAAAGAATTTATCACAAAAATTTCCTTCATTAGTCTCATTAATGTTGTTTCCCACACAAAGTTAACTTTTTCAGTAGTATAATTTTTATGGAACAACTTTACCCTTATCAGTCTTGGGGCCTTACACTCTCACTAAAAACCAGTGAGTAGGAATAGTAGAATAAGTCAGGCACAGGCATGTGGTATTACCCCCAGTGCTGACTGACCAGACATGTAGTGCAGGTTACCCTCTGGCTCTTTCTGAAACTTTATAAGATGAAGGCCATTAGGATTTTGCTCTACCTTTGAGCTTCTTTCTGTTTAACAATATCTTGTCTGCATTGGACTGAAAAAAAATGGATGCTGTCCCTCTATGTGCTGGCTCTCCTCCTGTTAATACATCCCAGGAGGCTGCGGCTCTCCTTGCTGCTAGAGCACTGCTGGCTGATGCTTGGCTTGCTGTCTGCCAGAACCACAGAGGCTTTCTTGCAGAGCTGCTCCCCAGACCTCAGTCCTCTGTTCATGTCATTGCAAGGAGCCCTTCCTTCCCAGGTGCAGCATTTTTCATTTGTCCTTGTATTTCATGAGGTTCTTGGTGGCCCATTCTCCCAGCCTGTCTAGGTCCCTTCTTCCCTGCCCTCTAGCATACTGACTGATTACCTCAGTTTGGTGTCATCTGCAAATTTGATGAGAGTGCACTCCATCACCCCATCACTTATGAAGTTGTTAAACAAGACAGGTCCCCCAGGCTAAACCCCTGCATTACTTCACTTGCTACTGGAGTAGAGTGGTCTCTGGGTAAAGTAGAACTCAACCACTACTGTCTGAGTCTAGTCATCCAGACAGATAGATCATGCAACCCATCTCGTCCATCCATCTAGACCTTGAATGGGCCATCCTAACTTGCATACAAGATTATTGTAGGAGCCACTGTTGAAAGACTTATAAAATAGAAGTAAATGACATCCCCTGCTCTCCCTTCAATCACAGTTCCACTCTGCTTTTCAATAGAAGGCAATCAGGCTCATCAGGTGAAATTTATTGTTGGGAAATCCATGATTTTCCCAGGGACTGAAATAAAACAGACCCATATCTGGTTTCCTGGATTGGCCAGTTTGCCTTTTTTGAAGCTGGGTGAAACACTTGTCTTTCTCCAGTCAGCAGAGACCTACCCAGCCTCCACACCCATCTCATTCAAAAACTATAAAGTGGCTTTGTAAGGACCTTGTTCAGTTCCCTCGGTGTACTTGGATGCAGCCTATCAGATCCCATGTACCTGTTAGGCTCAATGTGAATCTTGCCATAAAAAGCATTTACTATAACATTAAAGTGGAAATAGCCTTCTGAATATTTTCTCATAAATGTTAAATTATATCACTTTTCTAGGTAACAGTGGACATAAATCCTGACCTGTGAAGCTTTGCCAGTTTTTTTTACATTAGAGCTGGAAACATACCCCAGAATGGAACATTGTTCCAGTACAGTCCCTTTTGTACTTTATGTCCTTGATCTACTGAGGATTACTATACTGTTTTCCTTGCTAACAGAAAGTATATTAAGAACCTATGATACCAAATTCATAGTTTATGTTCTATACTCTCTGTTATTTTCTAGTTCTGGGTTATAGGTATCAAAATATAGATAATTCTGTGTGTCAGGAGACAAACTATAGCATAATACTCTGGTTTCACTGAACCATGAACTGATACAGTATTCTGGAAATTATGGTTCTCAGCAAAAATCATCACATGTGGTAGAGTTCTTGGCAGAAAAAGGACTTTCAAAACTTTAAACTTTGTTTCTGTTCCACATTGGAATGACCACAAATGTTCTTTTGCGAATGGAATCTTGTAAAAAATTGATTTTTTTTTCAATATAATACCTGAGGTTTTAAATTAATTTCTTTTTCTCTCTTTCTCATTAGAGGTGACCAGAGAGCCCTAGACTGCAGAAAACTTTCTTTTGAAAAATTCATTGAAACCAATATGCCTCTCAGGAAACATTTTGTCTTCTATAAAATTATGTTTAGTCACAGCTGTTCCAGTCAGGTTTAATTCTGTAAGAATAATCATAATACAGAAGAGCTGCCTAGACCTAACATAATGATGGAACTCTTATTTATAAAAATTTGAATTTCTCAGACTAATAAAAGGGATAGAAGTGAGCATAGTGAGGAAATTAGGTGGACTAAAGTAGATAACTCAATATCTTATCTCCAATGTTAGATAAGGAGAAGAAAAAAAATGAATTGATTGCTTTTTTTGTGGATTTTTGGGGGCTAACATGGATGGGTTGGATCAACAAATCAGATTCTGGGCTTCATCCATAGGGGCATTACTAACAGAGATAAAGACGTGATCTTCCTACTCTACTGAGCAGTTGTCAGGCTGCACCTGGAGTAGTGTGTCCTGTTCTGGTCCTCACAATTCATGAAACATGCAGACAGACTGGAGAGAGTCCAAAGGAGGGCCACAAATATGATCAAAGTGCTGAAGAACCTATTCTATGATGAAAGACTGAGGAGTTAGGTCTTTTCTCCCTGGAGAAGAGAAGGCTTGGGTGAGAGGCTGTCATGGTATTCCAGTACGTAAAGGACAACTACAAAGAAAAGGCTCTCTCTTCACAAGGAGACACATAGAGAAGGCAAGGGCAATGGGTACAAGTTGTACTGGGAGAGGTTTCATGTCAACAAAATAAAAAAAATTTTTACAATAAGAACAATCATTCACTGGAACAACCTCACCAGGGATGTGGTAGAGTCCCCATCACTGAAGGTTTTCCAGATGCAATTGGACAGGGTGCTAGATAATCTCATCTAGGCACCCTTTCCCACAAAAGGTTAGACCAGATGATCTTTCAAGGAGCCTTCCAATCTGGGCTACTCTATGATTTTATCAACAGGTTTACAGAATCTAACTTGTTTGGTGGTTGGTTTGTTTGTTTGTTTGTTTGTTTGTTTGTTTTTTCCTGAAATGTTTCAGCTGTGAACCTCTTTCACCACTGAAGATTTTGCTTTATTTTTAAAATGAAATAAAAATGAAAGGATGAGGAACAAGGTCACTGCAAGTTTCTTCATATAACTGATAATAGCATCTGAATCATTAGTCAACCTGTTGCATATTGAGAGGTCTGTACACAAAAATACCAGTACTATTCATGATCATATGTGTAAAAGATGTAGGAACACTCACTTGCGCATTCTTACCACATGGAATAACACATTATCAAAATATGCTGATTGTATTGCCGTGAGTCTTCTCTCTTATGTGTGGGTTTGAATACCAGTTCATACATTTGAATGTAATTAAAATTATTTTTTCCTTTCTATAGCCACGAAAGAAATCAAATGCAACCAATCTCCAGGTTAATGTTGTTTTGGGAAACTTAATTTTTTTTTTTGTCTGTTTTTTTTTTTTTTTCCCCAATTACAATCCCAGCAAAACGTTACAATGATTGGAAACAGTTTGTTTTGAAAATATTCTCCCTGGATAATAAGCTCGTATAGTCACTGCTCTAACAGCGCAAACCAATGCTGGGCTGATGAAGCATTTCTGTTATAAGCCTTAACTCTTACCTTCTACAGTTTTTGGCAAAATTACTTTTTGGTAGGAGATATCTTGTACGAGAAATGAGATGTGACTTTCTTCTATGGAACATTTGATCAAATCCACTTCCAGTTAAGTGTTAGCCAGTAAACTTAGAGAGTGAGACACTTGTCAACACAATTTGAAAATGACAGTGAAATATCTAGGCTATATTACCCATTGGTGTACAATTTATATCAAGAAAAGTACAAATCACTGCTAAAATAGAATGCCAGTAATGATGATTTTTCATTCAGTTTTCCCTAAAACTAAGGTAATATAAATTCTGACCCTTAAAATTGGTGTATGTAACTCTGTGGTTCCTTTACAGGATATATTTTTGTCTAGATCCACTCCCCAGAGAACATAGGTCTTTTTCAACCCTGAATCATAGCCTCTGGATCAAACTATAGGAAGTTATATATTTAGCTATGACCTTAGTCATATTAGTCCCTGTTTAGACAAAACAGTCAGTGATCGTAACACCTGGATTTACTGTTGTCTTTTGCTTGAAATGACTGAAGTTTGAATTGGCAGTCACACCAATGAAACTTTGTGCTCCCATACAACATTTTATACTGAGACTTTTCTCATATAGACATCTCAAGTAGTGGGGAAGGAGAAACGGATGTGTCCCTAAGTCCATACATCCATGTCAAGGGAGCAGAAAAGTCAGCTACCAGTATTCCAAGTTATTTTCTCTCCTCTATGGAATAGTGGTACTTTTCTCCAACAGATCAGAAAATTGATACAGGATACACTGTGATCACACCAGTTCCTAGAGAGTGGAAAGCATGAGGACATCCTCCACAGACTCAAGAACACATCTATAAAATATAGCTGGGTTACCTTTACTGTGCATTGCAGAAAGTGTATTGGATATTTTAAACCTTTCCAAGTAAATATTCTCTGGTCTAATTTGTCCTGAATCAATATTAGTTCTTCTTGATAAAAATCCTAGAGAAATGGTGTGCCCTACTTGAATATATAACACTGCAATTTACCTGTCTTTGGACCTGTGAAACTTTAGAATGCATTTCTTCTGTTCCTGCTTTTCTCCCAGGGGATACATTAGTGCAGTAGTAGTAGCATTTCAATGTAAATATAGAATTAAATAATGTTTTGAGAAATGGTTTTGGACACTTAAAAACTTTCAAAAGACCAAGTAAAATGCTACTCTAACCTAGAAGTATTTAAAATAAGCAATCAACATTTCTAACACAGCTTTTATGTGATAAAATCAGCTGCCTAAATTATTCTTCTTGAATACATCCCTTTTTTCTTTCACTGTATTTCTATAATCTCACTTTGACATAGATATGCTGTTTTATGTGTATAGCATTTCTTTGTAAGAGGTAGGAAGCAATACATTTTTTATGTAGTCTGAAATCCTCGCAGTAGAGGTTGTCTATAAGGAGTGCGGAGAGGGGGAACTGTTTACTATGGCTATGCTTCTTTCCCAGATATCATCACAATAATTTGGTGTAGCTGCATACAAGAAACTGCTCAACAGTACCTGTAACATAATCTCTTATAACAGTAAGCTCCAGGTAACATCTTGTGTGTCAGAAGAAATCAGCATTAGATTTCTCAGTTGCCAGAAATGTTAACCAACATGCTTTGAAGCATTACTACAGATTATTGTGATGATATATTGGTTTAATAAGGAGGAACGGCTGACATCTTGGAGAGCACACTGTTAAATTCCAATAATTATCCATTGGTTAATGCTATTTAAATACAGTGAACTATCTTTATTGTTTGTTAGTTTACTTTAAGAATGACATGGAATTTCAGAAGTGCTGTGAATTTTCCCCTATTACTAAAAACACCAAAAAACACCCAACACCACTGATGTCTTACTCTGCACACCTGAAGAGGGAGCAGAACAACTTCCATGTCACTGAGTTTATAATGTGATAGTGAAATAACATGATTGGACTGGTTTGAATAATAAGATTGCAGGGTTCATGGTGTGAGAAAAACTCTTGCTGTGAGTATTCTGTCTATTCCAGAAAGATTTTGTTGTAAGAGTCATTTTTACCCATAAAAAAGAAATGGCAGAGGTAGAAAGATTTTTCCATACATCCATGTTACTGATCTAATGACAGGCTGCATATTTGACAAAAGATTCCGAGTAGTACACATTTTTTTTAATGGTTTATTTATGAGATTATTTTTAATTTCTGGATTTATAATTGCCAGTAAGTCACTTGCACAGAGGAAGAGGGTACTATAATATGAGACCAGAAAACCCACTGTGTTTTAAAGGCCTTGATGCAACTCAACTTTCACGAGAGTGTTGAAAGTGGCGGTTACATTTCCCACCCAAGGAATACCATCCGTTTCAATTATTAATGAATGTTTCAATTGTTGGTGTAGCTGATACACACTTTACCCACCAAGGAGCTATTAAAAGTCTTTTGGCAGACATTAAATCAGCTATACTGTCCGGCCCTGAGTTTAGAAACAGGGTTTTTTTGTCTTTATTTCTTGTACTCTGAGTATATAATACACAATAATGCCATACACATTCTGTGCTTTTCTTACAAACAGGCTTAAAATTTTTTTTGCCCCCCAAAAGCCATTAGAGGACTTTTTTATTAAGTAACATTTAAATAATACATTAATTCTTATTTTGAGGAAGTTTCAAGGGAAAATTTGGTCTCAAATCACCTTCACCTCTCTGGGATATAGTTTGTCACAATCTAGGATAAACAGTTTTATCATTTCTGGATTTCAGACATGTTAAATAATGGTGGGTGAGTGAATCAGATTTCAAGGTCAAATTTAAAATTAAAAATAAAATAGTCATAACTTAAAAACAAATGTGTGAAACCTTTCTCCCCTTCAAGTCCTCCTCCCCTCTAAAAAAAGAAAGAACATTTCAGGTTTTGTATTTTTAAAAGCAATCTCTTTAGGGCTGAAGTCCTTATTGTGACAAATCCTGTTTAGCGCAGGCTGAGTTGAACAGAGAAATGTGCTAATGGTGGTTTCCTTAAGGGCTTAAGACCTCTTCCCTGCAACTGTCTAATGAACGTTAATTTAAAAATCTTGCTAAACTTACATTGTGACTTTCTTTTAGCATGTTTATTGAATTCTTTTCCATAGACACAGGCTAATTAGAAAATCTATCCCACTTTTCTCACTTCACAGAAATATCCTACCCAGGATCATTTGATTATTTAATATCCTTAATTATTAAAGTTTTTTTAATAAACACAAGTGAAACTTGCCTTTCCTGGCATCCTTGTTTGTTCAAGGATGATCTTCTGTAGCCAGCAGTTTCTCTGGGATGCCAATGAAGCACTCTGCACTCTGAAAGGCCAGTCTTGTTCTAGATATGCAGTGAAATATGAACTGGTATCTGATTGAGTTCAGTCTGTGTGCAGAACTGCAGTGAAACCTCAGCACATATTCTTCACATATACCACAGCAGCCAGTTTGAGGGACAGCACTGCTCACCTGACTTGAGGAAAGGGGAAAAATAAAATTAAATATAGCTCACTATATAGTTGATTTGCTAGATGATTCACCTTAATGAATGTTTAGTAAAAAAAGTCATTAAACAAACACTTAATTAGATATAGGTTTGTGGAATAAGTGTACCTTTTTCTGACTGTGATGGTACATAGATGAACGAGGTACTTAGTGAAAAGTATATGGAAAATATTGTGCATGTGTGTATATATATATATATATATTCCACATTATGTGGAACATTCCGTCCAAGAAAATTAAGTGTAAAGAAAGATAGTGCTAGATACACTTTTCACTGAATTGACAGAAAAACACCTATTTGGCTTGGGTTTTGCAGTTCAAATGTCAACTGCTTGTTAGGGGAAATAAACAAGTAACTCATAACGCTTACTTAAGTTTAGCACTAGCTTCTTGTAAAACCACTGTCACTGCGTTACACAGTCTTCCACAGTGGTATATGCAGAGAACTTAAAAGCAGGAAATCCTAGATAAAAAAGATGGTTCCTGCAAGCAAACTTAAATTTTGAATTATAGTACAAATGGGTGTGATGTTTGGAAAAGGTAGCAGAAAATTACTCCAGGCTATTCCCATTTTATGGGAAAGAGAAATGTAAATAGGACTTTTGTGTATTAATTTTTTTGTGAATCATCTGAATATTAATCCTTAATGTGAACTAGCAACAAAATAGGAAACTATATGGATAAAACAACGGTCAGGTCACTGACATCTTCTTTGTATATCAGAATACACAGGGTATATCCTTCCTCCCATGAGACTACCTTCTTTACCACCCAAGGTAATGTGTGTCTAAGTTATCAACCTGTAACAAGTCTGAGTATGAAATGTGGTTTTACATTGTGTCTGACTTTGTATTTCAAATTAGCTATCTAACCTCACAAGTCTCCTAATTTAGTGTTATTTCCTGATGTGGAGGACATTGAGTCAACCTGTCACTTTACAGAGACACAGAACACGTGTGCAGTAATTTTTGTTTCTGTGAATAGATAAAAAAATTAAAAAGGTTTGTTGAAACAAAGGTGAGACAAGCCTACTTCTGACATCTACAACTGTTCAACATCTGCAAAAAACCCATACATCTGTCTAAAGAAAGTGGAAATCATTCTTCTTGGAACAATCATTGTCATAGTTTGCTCTCAACTACATCTAGGAAGATAGTGGTTAGACATATGTTAAATTGCTGATGAATTTGCAGAAAATGTCTTACACAGAAAGTAATGTGATTTCATTCTGAGCACAGTCAATTGGTGTGATTTTTCTGCATGTCTGAGTATCCAAGAAGAGTGCTCTGAATATAATCAAGACCTACATACAGTGAGTTTTGATCTCATTAAAGCTTCAGTAAGTTAGAATACTTCAAAGGTACTGCTTCTTAAATTGGGCTATAATAACCATGACAACTTCACTGCTTCTCTTCATACAGGAATGAATGTTCATGTTCTCAATCACAGAGATGTTTTTTGATAGTTTCTGCTGCAACAAATGAAATTAAAGATGGTATACATTGACCGCTTTAATTTTTCCATAAGTACTCATAAGCATATTTAAAGATATGGTTGTAACATCTATACTGAAATACAGAGTAGACAGATCTTAAACTTGCAGTAGGTAGAAAAAGTATTTAAAATACAAAGAAAAGTAACACAGGCACCCAGTGCAGGCTATAAGGAATTCGGTCAGCTCTGGAAACATTTGAAAATACTGGACTGGACAACAAGGTTGGAAGAAAGACTTTGGTTTTCAGGACAGTGAGGATGAGGAAGACATTTTCATTGTCTCCCAGCAGGAAGAACTTGTATGTTAACAACTTGAGAAATTAAACATTTAAGGCATTATCTTATTACTGTGTATTACTTTATTTCAATAAAAGGTTAGCTTTATAAACTGGATGCCATTGCTGTCTTCACAGTTGAACACTCAGCTCAATACTTTTGAGCTGAGTGCAGATTATTTTTGGATATGGTATTTTTCTTGAAATGAATTGATTTCAAATGTAGTAACATGATGAGCAATGTTTATGGTACTGTATATGGAAGTCTTACAGGTTCAGTTTGTGAGAAAGATTGCTATTTACCACAATGTTATTGACATCATTTAACTTTATGCCTACTTTATGCCTGGGACTGTGTATTGCCAGTATAATAAACACCACGACCCATGCAGTCCACATTTTTCAGGAACTAGATAGTGGTGGCAAGATACAATATTTAACATTGAAATACTACAGCATTATAACATCCCTATCATGACAACTGAAGCACAGCTCAAATCACGAGATTTTGTAGCTGATAAACTTTAAAACAGAATCCTGATAGTCAGTAGTTAGGGAGAGTCAAAACAAAGACAAAAATCATTTAAAGGATAAAAACTTGAACATAAAAAGATAAACAATTTGCTTATGATTTGCTAAAAAAAATATTGAGCAATAGAGACTAGGAATAATTATTTTTTTAAAAAAAATTTGATAAATTCTAAATTAAAATATATACAATATAGAATGGGGAAATACTAAGAAATTTTTAAAAATAGTCTTTACTCTGGTATTACCTGATTTCACTTTTGGTACATAGGTCTGGTATTGTATAACTTGTGTCAGTGACTTCTCTCAAAGTTCATCTGCTCTGCTCCATTAAAGTATAAATATACAAGTATTAGAAAAAGTCATCACAGCTTAGAATGGTCACCAGCCTACTCCAGATGACATTTTACAATACTTTGTTCAAAGAACAAAGACATTGGCACTTCCTTATCTATATAGGAGATCCCTGTAGAACATCCCAACTTTGTCCATGACATAATTACCACACTTCGACAACAGATAAACATCTTCCAAGGAAATTGTATCTGCAGGTGCTTCCCTTATTGATCTCCATCTTAAATATTTCTCAGCTTATAGTGTCTGGAATTAATACAAGAACATAAATGACACTGAAAAGGTTTGAGTCAGTTCATTCCTGATTTATACTTATTAACGAATCTGCTTCCAGGAAACTGGCAGTTGTCCTCCTAATTCCCTTACTATTTACCAGGGAACTGGCAGAGAACTGAACTCTCTTCTAGTGTTCTGAAGGAAGACATGAATTTTTTTGATTGTCTATTTGAATGTTCATTTTACATGCAATAGAATTAGCAACGAATTTTGACGGAAATAGGGA
Organism: Strix uralensis; assembly: GCF_047716275.1. Taxonomy (NCBI): domain Eukaryota; kingdom Metazoa; phylum Chordata; class Aves; order Strigiformes; family Strigidae; genus Strix; species Strix uralensis. The sequence continues at coordinate 24,227,855 of NC_133976.1, forward strand.
AAAAAAAGAAATAATTGATGGATTTATTTAAATATGCATTTTACATACTGCTGAGTGCATAAAAATAAGTGGGAAAGCTTGTCTTTTATATTTAACAAGGCTTTATATACATCTATATTCACAGGTTAGCTAATGAGAATTCAAGGATCCTAAATTTAAAGATTACAAATTAAATTCGTGTCTAATAGACTTGAATTAGTAATATGAAAAATGGTGAAACATTCTTATTCCGACTTTACAAAATTTTAGAGAAAGTGATGAATGATTCAGTGATTCAGAAAAAATAATGTAGCTATGACTTCTTTTGAGGGATAAAAATTACTAGAGTGAAGTCAAGAGGTCTTTGCAGACAAAACAGTAAGTATTTAATTATATGGTAGCATGAATGATTAGAGGTTAGCTGGGTTGTGATTTAGCTAAATCTGTCCTGAATGCACAACATTATATAAGGCAATAGTTGATATCAGACCCAATGTCTTCCTGTTCTTTTTCTTCATGCCAATGATGATAAACTACTCTGTAACTCTGATTTAGAGCAAGTTTTGGCTTCATTTGAGACAGCAGCCAGACCAAAAGGTATCACAATCAATCACTTGATTTAAGAAACCATAGTAACACTCACTTCTGGTTGTGTAGAAAGACTTTTAAAAAGACAGACAATACAGTAACAGTACAAATCTCTTGAGACAGTAATTGTACAAAGTGGGTAGTAAGAATCTGGTTGGCATGGACAGAATTGGAAGTAGGGACAGACAAGTGGCTGAATGCGTTTCAGTAAAAGGAAATCCGATCTCCTGATCATGAGCGTGGAAATAAGGACATCAGAAAAGATGCTTTCTTTAGAGCGGTTAAAAAAGTTATTAATAGAATAGAATTAAATTAAAATAAATTTTAAAACAGGAGGTCTGACTCCAACTCTGAACCCATGGTGAATGGATTTCATCCATACTGTATATAGATGCAAATCCTCTTTTGTGCTATTCAGTAGATGATCTTGAAACTCTATCTGTCTGGATACTAATGACAACTCAGCAGGTCATATCTCAGCCTGGAGACAATTCTGATGCATTTAATAATGTGCAAAGCTGCATTATTAAAGAACCTTCTGGAGGAAAAAGGGAGGAATTAAAAACTTCCTTCCATTGTTTCCTCAGATCACCATTTCTTAAAAAAAAAAAAAAAAAGGTATTGAGCTGATCACAGAATCATAGAATCATAGAACATTTCAGGTTGCAAGGGAAGACCTCTAAAGATCATCTAGTCCAACCACCCCACCATAGGCAGGAACATCTTTCACTAGATCAAGTTGCTCAAAGCTCCATCCAGTCTGACCTTGAGCACTTCCAATGATGAGGTATCTACAACTTCTCTGGGCAACCTGTTCCAGTGTCTCACCACCCTCACCATAAAAAATTTCTTCCTTATGTCCAATCTTAACCTACCCTCCTTCAGTTTAAAACCATTGCCTCTCCTGTCACTACAGGCCCTGGTAAAAAGTCTTTCTCTGCCTTTCTCACAAGCCTCCTTTAAGTATCGAAAGGCTGTAATAAGGTCTCCCTGGAGCCTTCTCTTCTCCAGGATGAACAAATCCAGCTGTCTCAGCCTTTCCTCATATCAGAGTTGTTTCATCCTTCTGATCATTTTCATGGCTATCCTCTGGACCTGCTTCAACAGGTCCATGTCTGTCTTGTACTGGGGACCCCAGGGCTGGATGCAATATTCTAGGTGGGGTCTCCAAGAGCAGAATAGAGGGAAGAATCACCTTCCTCAACCTGTTGGTCATACTTCTTTTTATGCAGTCAAGGATACTATTGACTTTCTGGGCTGCAACCACACATTATTGGCTAATATCCAATTTTTCTTCCACCAGTATCTCCAAGTCCTTCTCTGCAGTGCTGCTCTCAATCCATTCAGACTCCACTCTATATTGATATAGAGGATTGCTCCAGCCCAGATACAGGACCTTGCATTTGGCCTTGTTGAGTTTCATGAGGTTCAACATGGGCCCACTCCTCAAGCATATCAAGGTCCCTGTGTATGGGATCCCTTCCCTCAAGTGAATCAACTGCACCTTCAACTTGTTGTCATCAGAAAACTTGTTGAGGGTGTAGTCAATCCTGCTGTCTATATCATTATGAAAATATTAAATAGTATTTGTCCCAGTACAGACACCTGAGTGATATCACTCATTATTGGTTTCCTCTTGGACATTGAGCTGTGGACTGTAACTCTGGGCATGTCCAACCAGCTAATATCTTACCCATCTAACAGTCCATCCATCAAACCCATATCTCCCCAATTTCACAGCAAGAATATTGTGGGGGACCATATCAAAGACCTTACGGAAGTCCAGGTAGGTGACATCCATAGCTCTTCCCTTGTCCACTGCTGCAATCACTCCATCATAGAAAGCCACTAGATTAGCAAGTATGGTTTGCCCTTGGTGAAGTCATGTTGGCTGTCTCTAATCATCTTCCTTTCTTCAAAATGTTTTGACATATCTTCTAGGAGGATCTGTTCCATGATCTTACTGTGCATGGAGGTGAGGCTGACTGGTTGGTATAGTTCCCAGGGTCCTCCTATTACCCTTTTTAAAAATGAGTGTGATATTGCCTTTTCTCCAGACACTGGGGTCTTCACCTGATTGTCTTAACTTTTCAAATATTGTGGAGAGTGACTTGGCAACTACATCAGTCAATTCCCTCAGGACCCTGGGATGCGCCTCATTAGCTTCCATGCACTTGTGTATGTTCAGGTTCCTCAGGTGGTCTTGAACCTGATCTTCACTTACCATGGGAGAGACTTCAAGCTCCTGCCTTAAGATTCAGCAGTTTTAGAGATGTGGGAAGAGAGATTACCACTGAAAACTGGGGCAAAAAAAAATTGTTGATTACATCAGCCTTCTCCATGTCTGTTGTCACTAGCTTTCTTGTCTTATTTATAGAAGGGTACATTTTCTTTAATCTTACTTTTCGGACCAATGTACCTGTAGAAGCCTTTCTTATTATTCGTCGCATCCCTTGACAAATTCAGCTCCAGCTAAGCCTTAGCTGTTCTGATCCCATCTCTACAAATCTGGTGTCCCTATATTCTTCCTAGGATACACATCCCTAGTTCCACTGCCTGTGCATTTCCTTCTTATGCTTTAGTTTGACCAGGAGGTTCTTATTTATCCAGGATGGTCTCTTGCCTTTCTTGCCTGATTTCTTACATATGGAAATGGAGAGCTCTTGCACTCTGAGAAAAATGTCTTTAAAGAGCTGCCAGGTCTGTTCAGCTACTTTATTCCTGAGGGCAGCTTCCCAGGAAGACCCACCCACTAATTCCTTAAACAACTGAAAGCTTGCTCTCCTAAAATTCAGGGTCCTGACTCTACTCTTTGCCTGGTCCTTATGCATCAAGATTGTGAATTCCACCAGGGTATGATCACTGCAGCTCAGACTGCCACCAAACTTGACCTCTCTAATTAGTTCATGCATGTTGGTAAACAACAGGTCTAGTAAGGCTTCTCCTCTGGTCAGAGAAGCCTTACAGAGGGATGTGGATATACTAGAGAGCTGGGCAATCACCAACCATATGAAATTTAACAAGAGCAAGTGCTGGGTTTTCCACCTGGAGAGGGGTAATCTTGTTTATATGTACAAATTGGGGAATGAGAGGTTGGAGAGCAGAGTAAAAAGTACACTTTGTGCTGCACTGGTGTGGCGCCACTTTGAGTACTGTGTGCACTTTTGCGTGCCTCATCCATCAAACTATTACAGTGTGCCCAGAGGAGGGTGATCAAGATGGTGAAAGGTTTTGAGGGCAAGATGTGAGAAGTGGCTGAGGTCACTTGGTTTGTTCAGCTTGGGAAGAGAAGGCTGAGGGGTGACCTCATCTAAGTGTACAATTTCCTCAAAGGGGGGGGGGGGTGGGGTGGGGAATGTGCTGATCTCCTCTCTCTGGGGACCAATGATAAGACATGAGGAAACGGAATGAAGCTGAGTCAGTGGAAGTTCAGACTGGATATTAGGAAAAGGTTCTTCACTGGGATGGTGGTCAGACATTGGAAAAGACTCACCAGGAAAGTGGTCACGGCACCAAGCCTGTCAGAGTTCAAGTAACATCTGGATGTCATATGATTTATTTTTAGGTAGTCCTGAGAGGAGCAGATGATCCTTATGGGTCCCTTCCAACTTGATATATCCTATGATACTATTATTAAACTCAATGTACTCCAAGAGTCTCCTGTACCACTTACAGTTTACCATACTGTTTTTCCAGCAGATATCAGGGTGATTGAATTCCCCTAGCAAGATCAGAGCCTGCAAGCACAATGCTTCCCATAGCTGAAGTAAGAATGCTTTGCAACAGGCTCCCCTTTATGGGGCAGCCTGTAGTAAAAATAACCATTGTTTTTCAGAGGCAGCTCTGTGCAGTCAAACCGTTTTTTTTATATAGAGGGCAACACCCCCACCCCTCCTTCCTTTCCTGTCCCTTTTGAACAGTTTGTAGATTGATTACAGTGTTTCAGTCATGTGATTTGTCCCACCATGTTTCAGTGACAGCAATTACATCTTAGCTTTCTAGCTGCACAGTGGCTTCCAAGTCCTCCTGATTGTTACCCATGCTGCCTGTATTGGTATGGAGGCACTTCAGTTGGGCTATTGACCATGTCACCTTTTTAGAAGAACACACTCTAACTCTTTTGGGACATTTCATGGGTGTTTTCCTGTTGGTTCCTAGTACATCAGCAAACCCTTGTTCTTCTCTGTTGCTCAAAAGTCCATCCCTGTCCCCTGTTAAATCTAGTTTAAAGATCTCCAAGTAAGTCCGGCCAGCTTGACAGTGAAGGCCCTCTTGCCCCACTAACGCATCCTATTTCATTTTCATACAATTTACAGATTTTTCAGAGAATTTTTTCAGTTCTCTATATAACCATTTCACAAAGGTTACAGCGTCAGTTGCACTCACCTTCCAAAGGCTGAAGCTCTCCAAGAAAACCCTACACTTTCATGAGTCAGACAAGCCAAATTTGATACACTAAACAGGCACAAGATTGGGTAATCCAGTGAGTAAAATACTTGACAGGATTCACACACAGTTAGTTTTACAGAAAGCTGGTGACAAATGAACCTTCTCAGAAAGTTCAAACCCTGTGGTGGTGTTCAACAGGCAAATACACCTCCTCCATGCTCTGAATGGGTGTTTGGCTTCTGCACTTTCACAGGAGGATTTAGGGGACCTAGAATTACCATTAATATTGCCAGATGTGGTATATGTATTCCCAACCCCATGTGTGAGACAGCCTATATGGTTGGATAGCCTCCTTTGTCACACGAAGACTGCATTAACTCCTGCAACAGATTTAATTTCTTGCCTGGTTTTCAAGCTGTCCTCTTGTATATGCTTTAGATGAAAAAGAAAAACTTCTTTTTCCTATTTATGCTAATGTCACTGCATGTAGCGAGACGTTTAGACAGCTGTTACAGGGAAGCTATTTTTGGTATCCCACGTGAATCATTCAGAGATTCCTTAGGCCTCTTTGCACAGCATTGATTGTAGATACATTAAGTCTATCTTAGGCTGTTCTGCAGTCCATGATGCCAGAGGCACTGAAACTGATTCTTAGGCCTCTCTGAATTACGTTTGTGCAGCAACAGGATTAGAAGGATACAAAAGTGATTTCAAGCCACTTCAACCCCACAACTGACTTCTGTAATTGTGTATGACCAGTTCAGAGTCATCCTATTGGGTATTATCTACCATTGGCAGGTAAGGAAGAACATCCTTTCCATTTGTCAATAATTATTTACATAAAACAGATTAGGAGAGTCTCATTCTTCAGTAACTACTGTCAAATAACAGACAAACTACTGTGTACTTACTACAGAGCAGGGGAATGGCTAGGTGTGGCCAGAGGCAGGCTGTCTCAGTTTGAGCAGGCAGCTGTATTGTCAATGTTATTAGTAACCTAATTATACAGAATCACAGAATCTCTAGGTTGGAAAAGACCTTGAAGATCATCGAGTCCAATCATTAACCTAACATTGACAGTTCTTAACTACACCAGATCCCTAAGCGCTATGTCGACTCTACTCTTAAACACCTCCAGGGATGGGGACTCCACCACTGCCCTGGGCAGCCCATTCCAACGCCTAACCACCTGTTCTGTAAAGAAATGTTTCCTAATATCCAGTCTAAACCTTCCCTGGTGCAACTTGAGGCCATTATCTCTTGTCCTATCGCTTGTTACTTGGTTAAAGAGACTCATCCCCAGCTCTCTGCAACCTCTTTTCAGGTAGTTGTAGAGGGTGATGAGGTCTCCCCTCAGCCTCCTCTTCTCCAGACTAAACAACCCCAGTTCCCTCAGCCGCTCGTCGTACGACATGTGCTCCAGACCCTTCACCAGCTTCGTTGCCCATCTCTGGATACACTCGAGTAATTCAATGTCTTCTTTGTAGTGAGGGTCCCAAAACTGAACACAGTAATCGAGGTGTGGCCTCACCACTGCCAAGTACAGAGGTAAGATCCCTTCCCTGTCCCTGCTGGCCACACTATTTCTGATACAAACCGGGATGCCATTGGCCTTCTTGGCCACCTGGGCACACTGCTGGCTCATGTTCAGCCGGCTGTCAATCAACACCCCCAGGTCCCTCTCTGACTGGCAGCTCTCCAGCCACTCCTCCCCAAGCCTGTAGCGCTGCTGGGGGTTGTTGTGACCCAAGTGCAGCACCCGGCATTTGGCCTTATTGAAACTCCTACAGTTGGCCTTAGCTCATCGCTCCAGCCTGTCCAGATCTCTCTGCAGAGCCTCCCTACCCTTGAGCCGATCAACACTCCCACCCAACTTGATGTCATCTGCAAAGTTACTGAGGGTGCACTCTCATACATTTATATTTTGTTGATGTCTTGAACACATAAGTAGCAATGATTTCTTTCAAAATACCCTTTATATGCTTTATTTTGAATTTTCTTCCAAGCTAATTATTGTTTCATATAAGTGATTAGAAAGTTATAACACCATTTAGACATTTTATTTGGAATCTCTTTTTGTTAAAGAGAGAAAAAATAGGCAATAGAATTACAAAACATCACATCTGCAGCTAACAGACACTATATACCACAGCCAGTAGGAGAAACACTGCTATAACAGATTATAATATCTAATGAACTAATTCAGATATGAATTATCTGTAGCCAAAATCCGTTCAGTCACATGTTGTTTCTGAAGACATTAAAGAATGTGAATGTGTGAATTATTTGTGATTTCTTCTTCTCAGCAGGATGTTTAACCTGAAATTCATAGTGAGCCTGACACTGATGTTCAGTACACAAAACACACAGTCGTTAGTTCTAAAAGTACAACTGTGGTAGCATATAAACAGTAAATTACAAAGAATTTCCTTTCTGTTCTGCTGTTTTATTTTCCTCTAGCAGACAAGCCGTTGAAAATAGTTAGAATGGTGAGGAATTAGGACAATATTTGTCTAGAATTTTCTTAAGAAGCATTGATTATTTCATGAGTTTTATTTTGCACTGCCATCAAAAAATCATGTGAGAATGAGGGTGAATGATGGTTAAAACTATTCAGTTAACAGGTTTTTTCCTGTTAACTTTTTCCTCCTTTTTGGGAATCAAAAAAGCCCATCAACTAAAACTTGCTGCTTTGGATCCTAGCCTGCTCACTGTTTCTCTAGAATAATTCATATGTGAAAAAATAATTTTAAAATAAAAACATTGTCTTATCATTATGAAAATGACAAGGTTTGACATACAAAAAATTTAATTGCCTGACATCTATATGACCCATAAAACCCAAATAATTTTCTGATGATAGAGCCAAAACTTGACTCGAACACTGTCCTGTTAATCTATGAAGTGAAAACTTTGTAACAAAGTTAACAAAAAAACACAAGACTAGATATTTATTCAGGAGGCAAGGCGAGACAATGTATCTTATTTTTGTTTACAAAATTATTTTGACCTTTTTTTAAAAGTATTTGTAGGTCTAGGGTCGAACTCTAAACTTCATGTTCAACAGCATTGACATTACATACATTAAACATCAGATTTACAGTATACTTCCTACATTAATAGTAATTTAATTTTTAATAGACAATATTTAACATCAAAAAGCAGTTTTATTTATAGTGTCCTAATTTGGGTTGTTTTTTTTAAAAAAGTGGATAGCTACTTTTCTACAAACAAGTAAATTACTTAATTAATAATTTAAATATGGAGCAGTTTTATATAACACAAAATCATCACTCTGAAAACACAGTAGTGTAATTTTAAAATATATTACATTTCACTTGCCAGGTTTTCAGGACTTTTGAAATGTTATTGATATATTCTTCACTACTATGCAGTAATAACAGATTTTCTCTGAAATTAAAAATAATAGTAAAACAGAAAGTAAGTACAATGGACGTTTCTTACTGTTCAGATGCATGCGCAGAGCAGGAATAGCACTACAGATTTGGATTCTTTTATTATTTTTTTTTCTCTTCAACAGATTTATTTTATTATTTATTTAATTTTTAATTACAAATGAGATTGCTATTACTTTTTCTAACCTTATGTTAAGGATTATGCTTTATTTTTTTACTTTCTTTAAGGTTAAAATTCAATTTTGTTCACTCTCTGATTACTTTCACAAGTAGTTTTCTGTAATTTTTGTCATACAGATGGAGACTATTCATCTTTTCTGTCTTCCAAAAGAAGAGACATTTAGCTCTTAGTGGCCGTATAACAAGAGATGTTTCACAAGGACTTCTTTGCTTGGAAAATGCTGATTCATAAGAAGTAAACTTTTTGTTTTGTAAGACTCCACACATTTTGGTGAATTTACTGATTGTTCAGGACTGAATTTTTAAGTAAATCACAGTCAATGTGAGTGAGGGTGCTAACATAGCTTCAAGGCCTTTCTGTATTTGACTGACACCTTATTGTGGAATGATGAATTCTCACTTCCTTCTGAATACCAGTAGAGGTAAACAAAGAGATAAATAATTAAAAACATTTTGTTAAAAAGATGATGATGATAATAATCTAAGCATATGTAAAAACCTAAAAAAAATTTATGGGACCAATAAATCATCTCAGAACCCACAAATAAAAGTACTCTGAGTACTGTGGGTGTCTATAGAAGGGGACGATAAGCAAAGTGAAGAATTGGTTGCCCACCAATTTAGTGTCAATGTGACAGCATGAGCAAGAAAATAATTTTCCTCTGAATGGACAGTGTCACTACACAAACACACACCAGTAAGTGCAGTAAAGGGGACTAAAAAAGGTCAGGAAGTTTCCAGTAGAATTTTTTTTCCCTCTGAAAATGTCAATTTGTCAAAACACAAATCATTTGTGAGGGAAGATTTATTTTTGTGCACTTTTCATTTCAATTTTGTTCTTAAATTAGTTACGACATGCTGAAACATCACATTTTATCTGTGTGTTAAAGTGTGATATAGAAACAGTTTTTGGTTTGGATCATATGACTATTTAAAAATATACATTTTTTAGTGAAGATGAAAAAAATTAAAACCAATTAAGATGCTTTGAAATTAATGAAATAAATGTTTTTATTTATCTGAGGAGGTGAGGGAAGCTGTTCCACAAAAAAGTAGAATTAAACCATGACTTGCATCATAATGGAAAAAGAATTCATGAGATGGAAGCCACTTTTCATTTAGTCTATGGTGAACAAGATTATGATTCTTAGAACTGCTACTTGATGTGATTACTGTCTTAGCTTTGGATTAGGCCTAGAGAGTGGGGAATTTACACAATTTGTAATTCAATTAGTTGATTTATGTATGTATTGATATACTGTTTTTTTTAAAGGGGGAAATAAGTGAAGATCACAGTTCACTACATCTAATAAATCCATGAGCCTTGTGAGTAATGAATGAGATTCACACATGCAATTTTTCTTTGCCTGGCTGCTCATCATGCTCTAATAATTACTTTTAAACACCTTTTCCAGGTAGATCTGTACAGCCCATATATGTGTTTTCAGGATTTACACTTACTAACATCTGAATAAATTGCTGTTACTGACTACAAGAGTAGGAGAAAAAGTGCAATGAACTTCTCTGGTTTTGACAGCAGCAGAACTGCTCAATCTCTGCAACAAGAATCCAAAATTTATTCTGCCAATTAAACATTTAAGGAGTTGCAAACATATGAGAAGAAATAAACTAAGTGAATGGGAAAACATTGGGAATTGCAGATGAAAAACATTTTGTCATGCTTAGGTACATAATGCTCACAGTCATTCTTTTCACTCTTCTCTGTTTATAAATGGAGGGTATTGTGAGACCATGAACTCTGCAATACTAAAACCAAAAGATTTTTAAGAAAGAAAATATTAAGACAGTTCCTTAGCCTGTCTTATACATTTAATGAAAATGGAAACTTTTACTGTTAAAGATTCTGCTTAATAGGAGTTACTTGCATGAATCATGTATGTAGGATATCTGTAGCTTATAGTTTTGTATCATTTTGTACATAGAGACCAAAGATTCCACTTGTCCTCTTCATGTCAGCAGAAACTCAACAGATGTGAAGAAGTCAATTTAAAAGAAAACAGTAAATATTGTGAAGAACAGGTTGACAGATTCCTCTTGAGAGGGTTAGGAGAAAATCAAAGCCAAGAGAATTTTGACAGCTAGGACTACAGGTCAGTAAATAATTCAGAAATTTTATGCACCGATGTCCTGGTTTTGGCCAGGATAGAGTTAACTTTACTTGGGCTAGAGGTAGCATAGCTAGAGGGCTGGGCCTGGATCAGTCATTGGAGTATTCCATATCATGTGACTTCATGCTCAGTATATAGAGAGACATGTGCTTTCTCATTGCTGGTTTTCAGGTCGGTGTGGCAGGATTTTTGGTGCGGTTGGGATCATTGCTGGGGGTGGGCTGCGTACCTGTCACTGGTTGGTGAGCAACTACATTGTATATTACTCGTTTGGACTTACTATTTTTACCAGTGTTTTGTTACTACTACTACATTTTTTTAATTCAACCTACGAATTTCTTTTTTTTGTGCCTCCCCTATTGGCACCCAACATGGGGCTTGAGGTTTGAGATAACGACAGATCGGGTCATAATGTCTATTGCTTGGCTCTTTAAGATTTTATCACCTCATTTGCAATATGTATTTCCCATGCTGTTGCTCACCATCTGTGAGAGCTGGGTTAAGATTTTGGTTTTGCTGTACTATGTAATGGTGATCTATGACATGCAGTCGTCGGTCCTGGGCGATTTACAATTGCATTTTAGAATTTCAGGAATTTCAAATATCAGTGGAATGTTGACATCAACATGGTCGGATTACTACTAGGAGATAGTGTGTTCCTGCATGTGGTTCAGGTTTTGTTCAGGGTTAAGCAAATATTTAAGAGTTTCACCTGGAGATCTACGCCAAGGTTGGAGAATTATGAGTGGCTGGGTGTGTGGAGTAGCATGGACAAGTACCTAGAACAGTGGGCACCTCCAGTGTATTGGAATTTCAGAGAGGTACAGCGCACTGCAACATGTTGGGGCCAAGCCCATGCCTACTGAGTGCTATTAAACTCTGTTCAGTACACTTAAAAGGAAGAAAAGGGCTCTGGATTTGGTAATAAAATAATAGACATTGCAACCACTCCAAAGTCCACAACAGAAACTGCAGCCACTACGACCCTGAGGACAGGTGCTGCAGCTGAGCCAGAGAAACAACCCATGACAGTGTCAGTTGTTCCCATACATAAGAAGAAATACACAAGAAAATCCCCTCGCAGTGTACAAGGTGATGATGAACGAGGGCCATCATGAGAACAGGAGGAGGAGGCAGAGTCAGTGATAGTCACTCACTCCTTATCCCTGAGTGTGTTGCGAGACATGCAAAAATATTTCAGCCACCATCCAGGTGAGAAACTCATTACCTGGCTGCTCCAGTGCTGGGATAGTGGGGCCAGTAGTGTGGAATTAGAGGGTAGGGAAGCCAGGCAGCTAGGATCCCTGTCTAGAGAAGGGGCCATCTACAAAGCAATTGGAAAGAAGACACAAAATCTCAGTCTCTGGAGGTGACTCCTGTCAAGTGTGAGGGAGAGGTATCCCTTCAAGGAAGATTTTGTATGTCACCCAAGTAAGTGGACCACTATGGAGAGAGGTATTCAATACTTGAGGGAGCTAGCTGTGTGGGAGATGGTTTACTATGACCCAGATAATGTGCAGCTACTGTGGCAGGTGCATCTGCCCAATGAAAGCAGAGCTTCTTGTCTGCTGAAGTGTAGCAGCTCCTGACTACCTTTGTTCTCAGGGCTCCACGGTAATTGGGGCCTTTGGCCAATGGGAGCCGCTATTGACTACAGGTCAGATTTGGCCTGGGTATAAATGGAGTCCCCTTTGGGAGCCATTTTGAGCTCGTCCCCTGGAGCAGCATGCTGCGGTCAAGGGCTCTCCCCTTGGGTCAGGACGCTGCCCAAGTAAACTCCTAGAGGTGCCTTGGGTCGGGACACTGTCCTGAGAAGGTCCTCGAGGTTGAGAGTCCTCACTTATCAGGTGAGTGATAAAGCGTTTTGGGTTGCCGTTAAACCCTAGGGAGTGGGGCTTTGTTCTGTGTTTTGGGTTGCCATTAAACCCTATAGAGTTCTTTGTTATGCATTTTGGGTTGCCGTTAAACCCTAAAAAGTTGTTCTGTTCTCCTCTCACAGACATTCGAACCTGTAATTTACAGAGAGTTAGTTAATTGTGTTAATATTTAATTTTTTATTTTTGGTGGTTGGTTGTTTATTTGAGAGCATCCGTAACAGCTACCCACAGATCCAGATGAAGTCCAATGCACCTGGCCCATGTGGCGGAAGTTTGTACGGACCACACCATCATCATATGCCAATGCATAAGCAGTAATGGACTGGAGAGACAAAGAGTGGATGAATTGGCTCAGTGAGTACAACAATATGAAGAAAGTCTCTCTTCCTCCCTCCTCATGACTGTGGAGAAATTAGCTTCAAGAATTCAAGCAATTTAAAGAGGACATGTTCTACTCCCCACCTGCATGGACTAGGATCTCGGCTATTAGGAGCAGAAGTTTCCCTACTCAAGAGAACCAGTATACTCCAAGGGGGAAGTTGTGGCATTGCCTGTGTGACTGTGGAGAAGACATGAAGAAATGGGATAGAAAACCTGCCTACCTTCTAGAAGAGAGGGTATGTGAGTTGGAAGGAAGAACAACTACAAAACAGGGTTCTTTACGGAGAAAAGCTGCTCCGGTTTCCAGTAATCAAGTTCCCAAACAGAGCCCTGGAACACTTACAGTACATTGATGACATCATTATATGGGGTAATACAGCAGAAGAAGTTTTTGAGAAAGGGGAGAAAATAATCCAAAGCCTTCTGAGAGCTGGTTTTGCTATAAACTGCAGTAAAGTCAAGGGACCTGCACAAAAGATTCAGTTTTTAGGAGTAAAATGGCAAGATGGACGTCATCAGATTCCAATGGAGGCGATTAATAAAATAACAGCAGTGTCCCCACCGACTAACAGAAAGGAAACACAAACTTTCTTAGGCGTTGTGGGTTTCTGGAGACTGTACATTCCAAACTACAGTCAGATTGTAAGCCCACTCTATCAAGTGACCCAGAAAAAGAATGATTTTATAGGGGGCCCGGAACAATGACAGGCTTTTGAACAAATTAAACAGGAAATAGTTCATGCAGTAGCCCTCAGGCCGGTTTGGACAGGACAAGATGCTAAAAATATGCTCTACACTGCAGCCGGGAAGAATGGCCCTACCTGGAGTGTCTGGCAGAGAGCACCAGGGGACACTCGGGGTTGACCCCTGGGGTTTTGGAGTCAGGGATACAGAGGATCCGAGGACTGCCATACTCCAACTGAAAAGGAGATATTGGCAGCATATGAAGGGGTCCGAGTTGCTTCAGAGGTGATTGGGACTGAAGCACAGCTCCTCCTGGCACCCTGACTGCCAGTGCTGGGCTGGATGTTTAAAGGGAGTGTCCTCTCTACACACCATGCAACTGATGTCATGTGGAGTAAATGGGTTGCATTAATCACACAACGGGCTTGAATAGGGAGCCTCAGACATCCAGGAATACTGGAATTGATCACAAATCAGCCAGAAGGCAAAGATTTTGGAATGGCTCCAGAGGAAGAGGTAATGCATGCTGAAGAGGCCCCACCATATAATAAACTACTGGATAATGAGAAGAGATATGCCCTGTTCACCGACGGGTCCTGTTGCATTGTGGGGAAACATCGAAGGTGGAAAGCAGCTGTGTGGAGCCCCACACGACGGGTCGCTGAAGCTGCTGAAGGAGAAGGTGAATCGAGTCAGTTCGCAGAGGTGAAAGCCATCCAGCTGGCCTTGGATATCGCTGAACGAGAAAAGTGGCCGGTGCTCTACCTCTATACTGACTCATGGATGGTAGCAAATGCGCTGTGGGGGTGGTTACAGCAGTGGAAATAGAGCAATTGGCAGCACAGAGGCAAACCCATCTGGGCTGCTGAATTATGGCAAGATATTGCTGCTCGGGTGGAGAATCTGGTTGTGAAAGTACACCATGTAGACGCTCATGTACCCAAGAGCCGGGCCACTAAAGAACATCAGAACAACTAACAGGTGGATCAAGCTGCTAAGATTAAGGTGTCTCAAGTAGATCTGAACTGGCAACATAAGGGTGAACAATTTATGGCTCACTGGGTCCAAGACTCCTCAGACCATCAGGGAAGAGATGCAACATATAGATGGGCCTGTGACTGAGGGTTGGGCTTCACCATGGATGCTATTGCACAGGTAATCCATGAATGTGAGACATGTGCCATAATCAAGCAAGCCAAACGGTTAAAGCCCATATGGTATCGAGGACGATAGTTAAAATAATATAAATATGGGGAGGCCTGGCAGATTGATTATATCACGCTCCCACAAACTCATCATGGCAATCACTATGTGCTTACAATGGTGGAAGCAGCTACCGGATGGTTAGAAACTTATGCCGTGTCCCATGTCACTGCCCAGAACACCATTTTAGGCCTTGAGAAGAAAGTCTTATGGAGGCATGGCACGCCAGAAAGGATTTAGTCAAATAATAGGACACATTTCCAAAACAACTTCATAGACGCTTGGGCCAAAGAACATGGCATTGAGTGGATATACCACATTCCCTACTGTGTACCAGCCTCTGCAAAAATTGAGCAATACAATGGATTGCTAAAAACTACACTGAGAGCAATGGGTGGTGGAACTTTCAAACACTAGGACGTGCATTTAGCAAAAGCCACTTGGTTAGTCAATACCAGAGGATCTGCCAAGCAAGCTGTCCCTGCTCAATCAAACCTCCTACATACTGTGGATGGGGATAAAGCCCCTGTAGTGAGCATTAAAAATATGCTGGGGAAGACCGTCTGGGTTACTCCTGCATTAGGTAAAGGTAAACCCATGCGTGGGATTACTTTTGCCCAAGGACCTGGGTGCACTTTGTGGGTAATGCAGAAGGACAGAGAAGTCCGATGTGTGTCTCAAGGAGATTTGATTTTAGGTGAAAATAGCCAATGAATCAAACTGTCAAATAACCCTGTTATTGCAATTGGTGTCTCGCAACATCCTCCTGCCACATCCAAAGCCTCCTGCTCCACCGACTGAGCCAACTCCACCTCGTTCCTCCAGCCTTAAAGACTGTCATGACAGATGGAACCCAGAGTTATGGACTAAAGGAACTCAGTAGACATTTTGGAAGGATGACCCATAGACTGAGGGAATGATATCTGTGAGACCTGGGAAAAGGGGTGGTGATTCCTTAGAATGTATTTGGAACTTGAACATAACATAAATGGTATGGAATAAGGGGTGGACATTGTCCTGGTTTCGACCAGGATAGAGTTAACTTTCCTTGGGTTGAGGGGGAGCACAGCTAAAGGGCCGGGTCTGGATTAGCTATTGGAGCATTCCATATCATGTGACGTCATGCTCAGTATATAAAAAAACTCATGGTCTCTCATTCCCGGTTTTCCGGTTGGCATGGTGGCATTTTTGGTGTGGTCGGGATCACTGCTGGGGGTGGGCTGCATACCGGTCACTGGATATTGTGCAACTGCGTTGTATATTACCGTTTGGACTTACTATTGTTACTGTTGTTTTGTTACTATTAGGTTGGTTTTTTTTTATTGAACCTACAAATTTCTTTTTTTGTCTCTCCCCTATTTCACTGGGGAGGGGAATTAAATGACTGGCCACGTGGTGATTGGCTACCAGCTGAGTTCAAACCATGACAGCCTATTTTCTATAATTCTAAGGCAAATGCAACTTAAAGTGAAATCCATGCATCTGGCCCTAAGTCACTTGATTCAGACTTACATTTATTCAAGAGGTAATATTTCCCATTTCAAACTTCCATGTTGAATTTTAAAACAAATATAATGTTAACCTAACATAGGTAAATATTTGTGCGTCTTCATGCAAAAATGTACATACTTTATTTGCATCCAGTCAGAGTAGAGCAACAGTGCCAATTATCCAACAAAGCTGAAAGTTAAGGCATACAATAGAAGAGCAAAACTTAGCATTAAAACTATAGTGAAGAACAAGATATAAAGCCTCTTCAAACACTTCACAAGATCTTTATGAAGATCTCTACAGAACTCCCATAAAAAAACAAAAGTAATCCCAGGATTTTAAAAGCAATAAAAGTTAGGAGTAGACATATGTGGAGCAGTGTGCTTGTGCAGCACCCCTACAAAACAGTTATAAAGAAACTGAAAAAAAAAAGTCTGTGGGTCAGGCTAACAGCCAAACTCCCACCCAGCCGTTCTCTCACTCCCCCATTCCTCACAGAACAGGGGGAGAAAATAAGAAGATCAGGAGTGAGAAAGCTCATGGGTTGAGATGAAGACAGGGACTTTGTTTACCTATTACCGTCATGGGCAAAACAGACTCAACTTGGGGAAAAGTAATTTAATATATTGCCAATTAAAATAGATACTGATTCAGGTGGTGAGAAATAAAAAGAAAAACATTGAAGCAACAACTTTCCTCCCCCTTTTACCCATCTCAAATTTTATTCTTCACTCCAGACTTCTCTAGCTACCTCCCCCAAGTATTCCAGCAGGGGATGGTGCTGTATGGTCAGTTGATATGGTCAGTATCCAGTGATTTCTCCTGCTCCAGCAGCTGGTCCTCCACAAACTGCAGTGATTATCTGCTCTGGCACCTGCAGTGCCTCCTCCTCCTCTGACCTTGGTGTTCCCCCTGGTTTTTATCATTCTTTTTGTTCCCTCCTCCTCTCTGTTTCTCTCTCTGTGATGTTTTTTTTTCCCCTTTCACAGAGGCGCCACCACCATGGCCGAGTGGCTCAGCCGTGCCCTGTGGTGGGTCAGTTGGAGCCGGCTGGAACCGGCTGTGTCCGGTACGGGGCAGCCCCGGCCTCTCCTCACAGCAGCCCCCACTGCCAGCGCCTGGGCACCTGCACCCAGCACAAATCTGATAATCTGGTTGATTTATGAAAGAGCAATCACTGCCATTAATTCAACATATCATACTGCAAATATACTATAATACACGCCTATCTTAAAATCACACTGACAGTCACATCTAATTTGCTGCAGAAAGTTACACAGAACTCTGCTGTCAGTAACACTTCAACCTTCTTACCTAAATCACAGTCTGCTGGGCAGCAGTGACCACTTGCCCTTTTGAAAACTGCTCAATTGTAATCAGCTTGTTAATATGCAGCAGAACAATTGTGCTTTTAAACCTTTAGATATAAACATGTGGATATTAATTTTTCCAGCAGTAAGAAAGTTTCCATATCTCCAGCAGGGCAATTACCATTCTCTGTCTATTCTGGTATCAGAATCAGTAGATAAGGTGATCTGTTGATTTTTCATCAGAGTCAAGAGAGTTTTTCCCTTTATCATTGTAATAGTAAGAAGAGGTTTATGTAGATTTTTTTTCCGCTAAGGAATATGATTTTTCGATTAAATTAACTTTTCTGTTAAGAAATGTTTCCCTCTGGTGAAAAATTTCAGTCTTTCATGAAACTAGAATGTTCACAGTTGCAAAACAAATCACTTGAAACAAAGCCTAAAATACTGATTTTGGAAATAGTCTCACTGCTGTAATCACTAGAGTGCTGGTTATTTTGGGGTAGCACTGTAATTGCACTCTCCTTTAGTTCTCAGATGGCAAAAGCTAAATATTAACAGCTGTACACATTTGAATGATGCATTTGAACCTACATTAATGCAGGGTGCAAGGAATTATATCTCAAAGCTGTCCAGATTAGCAGCTCACCACGTGTATGAGCAGGGACATTATTGATGTTGCCCTGATTTTTTTTTTTCACTTACAAGGAGTTTTATGGAAATGTTTATTTAAATTGTTTACACCTTTGTGGTATCACCTGTTATTGTTCTTGACACATTGTACTAGGATAACACAAAAGGGAAACACAACCATACTTGAGGCCATTATTGTTTTAACATTATTTCAAATATGCTGCAATGTGAAACAACGGCCTGAGGGCTACATATCTCTGCTACACTCCATCCTGCAGTGTAAAGATACACATAGAGGGTGATTTAAGACATATGTATTTTTTGTCACATGAAGAAGATGAACTAATAAACCATGGGATCTTTTTGATCTGGATAAATTTTCTGCCTTTTTACGTAAGGCTAGTTGTTAACCTAAAGAATTTGCCAATACAGGGTCTCTTATTGAAAGCTGATCAATCAAGGAAAAAATGATTAAGTTTGATGCTATATTTTTTCTTCATTTCTTAAATATAACCAAAGTATAGTTGTATATTGGAAATGTTCCCAAAATACATTCTTTATTAGGAAGTAAATGTTGAATTCTGGAGTAAAAAGATAGAAATAATTTTCAACCTCAACTGTAAAGTCTCACTGTGGAATCCATAATAAGAACATGGAAGACAAAAACTAAATTTAACAGTCATCACAATTAATTAGAAAAAATGGATAGTGTTGCAATCCCATGATCCATTATTTCTTCTTCATTATTTGTTATGCCTGTAATCAGAAGTAATCAGCTTGTTTGGTTGAAATATACCATATACTACATATCCAGGACTGTAATTTGTTTTCAGTCACTGTTTTTTAACTGCAGCTAATAAAGAGTTGTTAATAAAAACATTCTGAGAAAAGATGAGCACTCAACTAGGTTTTGTAATATTCATTAATAGTGTTGTAATTACAATTATAGAGACTGATACTCTCCTTTTTGTCTACAGAGAGAGCGATGGCATAGATTGTACCAGTGGTGATTTACTAAAAGTCTGGAACTGCTTTGTGAGGGACCCAAAAATTTGCTTTCAATAAGTTTATCTATGACCTGAATTATCTGAGTCCCCAACTGAAACCTTATTGAAATATTACAGGGCCCCCACTGATTACCTGTCAACAGAAACAATTCTACAGGGGCTTTGTATGATATGGACATGTCATTTGCTTACTAATAGTTTAAGATTACTAAATCATTACAAAATTAGGGAATAGCAGCCATCTTCAGTCACACAGTATTTGAAGTAGGCAGTTGGAGATACCAGTAGTTGTATTCATTTGATAAAATGTACATGTTTACATCTGATTTAGTCATCCAAGTTGCAACACAAAGAAAAATAGATCCTTCTACAAAGTGACTGTCCTCACCCAAATGAAAGAGGTTCAGTCAATTATGCCCTAAAGTTATTTATGTCTCTCAACTGATTATAGCAGGAATGTCTTCAATGAAGTGAGATGAACCTTACTGTTGCTATCACATATCCTATTATAGCTTAACACATTTCTAGCAAGAACTTTTTTTTTTTTCCACTGCTTATACATGTCACATATTTTATGAGTATTCCTGATGTGGAGGAACCACTGGTTTGCACAGGGGTAAACAGCTCAACACAGGAGCTCTTGCTGTCTCCAAAGCTTGGAACTGCAGTGGAGGTCAGCACATAAAGACTGGCTACCAGCTCTCCAGAAGAGTGACAACTTGGCCTGCAGAAACTCAGCAGGAGCTGCAACGTGGTTGTCTTGGCCTCTCACTTGATGGGCAATGGCTTTTTGATCTTCATAAAATAGGTGCCTGTTTCGCAGTGCCTGCAAGACTTCTGTCTGTGCTTTACCACTGTGATAAACAATGGTTACCAGTGGTTCCTGTATCTTTGAAATATTGTATGTTAGCATTATACTCCAAATACAATGTATCAGTATGAAAAAGCATATTATTCAACTCTAGTTACTGATGGACTCTGTTGAAACTGATAGGATTTTTTTTCTTTTTTCAGTTAAGCTTAACGTGTTCCATCAACTGTAGTCAACAGCCGATTTGTACAGGAAATCAACTGAGGGGTCTAAAAGAGGTGGGAAAAGCTAGTAAATAGAGCAGATTTTGCTCATATACCTAGGAAGCAACTCTTTTGTCAGCTTCTTTTTTTGGCAAAGGTAAGGTCAATGCATGTGACTCATCATTGTGTTAATCTAATTTAGATCTGTATCATCCTAATGAAACTGATGAATTTACAACAATGCAGAATTGGAGCATTGCTGTAATGAATCATCCTCTTTATTACAGTAATCCTTTAAGAATCAGCTCCCTGTTATACCAGCCACCGGACAATTGCAAACTAAAAAGGAAGTTTCTGCATTGAAGGAAATAAAAGAAAGTCTCTGTGCTAATTAATCATTGATTTAACCTTTTTTTTTTTTTTTTAGGATCTAATTAGTACTCCATCTGAAGAGGCAACAGTGTACAGCAGATTGAGGTAGGTCTCCGTCAATATTTCAGAAAAATATTTTTTTCTCTTCTAGTTTCATATTTATTATGTAATTCATAATGAAATAAATAAGATAAAGTGCTAGAGATGATCATTTGACCCTCATTATAATGAACACAAAGCTCAGTTCACCCTTAAGTTGGACTTTTATTCTCTGCTCTTCACCTGACTGCAGGAGAAATGCCTGAACTCTGAAGTCACTGAGATGGGAAGCTATGAAATCAGGTCAGTCTAGTTAGCTTCAGATAAAAGATTCATATAAGCCACTTAGAAGATTGAAGTTGACTTTATAAGTAAAAACCAAGTTTTTCATGGAATATTTGTCATAAATATCCAAAGAAATGCAATGCATATTCAGAAAGCTATGAAATTAATTTTAACAGAGCAGATAGTGCTTTATTTTAGCCACGTTGATTTGTTATCATATAGTCTGTTGTCTGGACACAATCATCAGTTAACTTATAAAAATTTTAGGCTATTTTAACATAAATATGTAACCAGGATTAGTACTGACTTTTTTTGATACAGAAAGTTAGTAAAAGAGCAGCTAAAATATACTTTCATAATATAAATATACTTTACATAATACTTTACAAAATATACTTTTCATAATGTACACATTGAGATGTCTTGCTGTTTTTTCTGCACATTTACCAAATAAGAAGCAATGGCATGCCATGTAGAAAACAGCTTTTACTTGGCCATAGAGAGTAACATGAACTATCAAGAACAAAAAAAATCGATAATGCATGCTTGAAACCAGCATGAAAGGCCTCTTTGAAAGTGATAAACATAAACTACAGAGGTCAAGAAGTATTGACTACATTTAAAGAAGGAAAAATAATCTTTTTGTGCAAAATCTTAAGAATGAGTAAGACAGTAGCTGCACAGTCAATAATAACTCCTAATAAGAGGTTACAAGGTGATTAACAGAGATCTTTGGAATCTAAAAGCACTATCAGATTAGTGGATTTTTATTTTGTATACACATGACATAAGCCATTGTTTTTACAGCAGAAAAGACTGAAAAGGGATGAAGGGTGTTCAATTCCCCTCCTTCAAGCACAGAATTGCAGAGAAATTACAGATTTTGATACCACACTATAAGCAGATGTATTACTTCAAAGCAGTCTGAGAACATAACTATATGAGCAAATGAGAAAGGTGTAATTAAATTCCTGTTATTTAAATCTGAGAATTTCAGAGCACGCATATGTAGGCAACTTGTTCACACTGGTTGTATTTAATTATCATTCCTCTCATTTCAGATTCTGTTTTCTGTGAAATCATGAAGGGGATGAAAACTGTTATCCGATTTTAGGGGATACTTTTTATAATTGTTGGTATTATTTTTATATTTTGATAATTTCAGTAAATTGTTGTTCCAAATCCTTATATTGTCTTTTTTTCCTATTAGGTAGGCTTTTGGAAAAATCTATGTATGATCTTATAATCAAATGGTTAGAAAGATTGTAAATTTATTTTGTGTCACCTGAGACATAATATAATCAATATAGTCAATATAATCAAATTCAGGACAGTTAAAATATTTTCTTCCAACCAGTATGAACTATAACAGAAATAGCAACATTAACAGCAATGTATGAAAAATAAAGCTTCAATAATAATAAATTTAAAAAAAGACTGTACCACAAAGTTTGACATTATCAGATATACATTAATGGAATAAATACTAATTAGAAGCTTGAATTAAGACTGTTAATCAGAATGGAGAACTGTTACTTCAGTGCATAGTGCTGTGCGAATGAAATCAAGAGAAGATATTCGTACATCATTCATAATATCAGGGTGCATATATATAGTCTCACACATCACTGAATTTGGCCTAAATTTCAATTATCTCTTATGCAAGTCCCATATACTGTGCAAGTCCTGTACAATTCTGGGGGTTTTATTAAGTATTTCTGTTTAATTATGCTAGCTTATTTTTAGTCTTTCCTTATTGTTCCATCTTGTTTTGTTTTCATTCATTTTTAATCTCCATTTTTAACACTGATCTTTGACATATCTCTGACTATCAATATTCAATTCTGCTGCCAAAGTGTAGCAAGGATCATTGTCTAGGTCACATGTTATGATGTTCTTATTCAAATGGACAGATTAAAGGTCAGCTTCTGTTTGCCTTTTGCTCATGTGAAAATACCATTCAAATAAATAAATTTTTGGCTAACTGATAGTTCCTCCATCTCAACTTAAAATATTTTTGCTTTTGATGGTAACTTCTAGTTTTTTCCTTGTTTTAATTTTCCATTACTTAAAAGGGAAGAAATATTTAAATATTAGAAATAGAAATAGTGTTTCTAAGCATTTTCTAATAATATAGCATTTTTTGTAATATAAACATATTATGAGTGTCAATGTTAGAAAGTGCTTAGAAGCATCATTATATGTATTTGTCATATGTAATATATATATAACCACACATATGTGTGTGTGTATATATATATACATAACCACTCATTGCCAACATCTGTCATAAATGACCACTGGTAATGAATGGCTCTGGGTTTAATTTTTTTATTTAAGTTAGGTTACTGTAAAGGGTGCTTTGTGACAAAAATATGTTAACAGAACCTATTGTAAATCAAGTAAGAATTCTGCCTTCTCATCCTAGTGCTGCCTTGTTCAATTTTCACCATTATGAATAGTTAAAAAATTCAGACAAGATCTTCCTCTTTCTTTTCTATATTTGTTTGAAAAAAAAAGCCTTTTTAATGAGAAACAAAATGAAGACTCGTGGTTGTTTCTGACTTGAGGTACATCACTGGCTGCCTAGCAGGTGCAGGGAAAGAAGAAACACTGGAAGGGACTTCAATCATAGCAGTGTGTGCAGGCATTTAGCACTCTGCTGTTGATTGTTTCAAAAGTTTGTCTCAGTTCAGTAAAGGGCTACAAGGTGCATGTCACCTAACCAAAAACCTGAGGTAAGCCTACAACTCTATTTGCCAAGTCTCAGACCATTTCTCATGGCTAGAGTCTCCTGAATCCAGCAGCCCAACAGATGTAGGGCTGTGGCTGGTCTGTGTTCCCAGGTCCAGCCAGGAGAGAGGCTGAGCATGCATTCCCACAATATATGACATATTGTAAGGAACTGAAGGAAGTAATGCCTCAAACACTCATCAACACAGAAAGTCTCAAGGACAAGCTGTGGCCTTTGTGATTAGTCTAAGGAATGTCACCTAAGAAAGCATGGGAGTGTATCAAAGGATGAATTCCCCTACTCCCTTGTGGTTGCATTGTCAAACTCCTTAGATAAACCTCAAATGGGGGAAATGTGGACTGAGTGAAACCAAATGTTTCTCATCAAGCGCATGGACTGCTAATCACTGGCTCCATTGTGTAAACCTGATAATTTGTGACTCTATTGTGTAAACCCAAAGAGGTGACAAGGCCTGATAAGAAGTGAACATTTCTGCCCCAGAAGCTGGATGATTGGTCAAGAAGCAGGAAGTCAGCAAAGAATCTGTGGGAATTGAGGAAAAAACAAAGGTGGGCAGGGTAAGACCATTGACTCAATTGGACAGGGATTGGTGCACCCCATTCCCTTCAATGTATGCACAGAACCCATGCTCCACCTTTTTCCTCGTCTCTCATGGAAATGAGTTCGTGGAATACCTGCCTCTCTTTGTCTAGTATGATAATCAGATGATAAAATTAACTTAAAAGGCGACAGAAAACTTTGCTGTATGTGCACCCTCCACCCAAGATTACCAGACCTGAGACAACACTGGATCCAGGAGTGGTGACCGGATTTCTTTAACTCTCTTCTCTTCTTTCTTTTTCGTTCCTTTCCTTTCTTTTATTTCTTATAGATTTACAAGAGACCACATTATTTATTGTCCATTTCCAAGTTTAAATTATTTTCTACCTCAAGTAAAACATTTTAACTGGTTGTTTGGTGTTGTTTCACCTTAATTTAACCTGAGGAGATCACAGAACCATTACAACTCTTTGCACTCCCAGTCCAGGTCATGACATGTATACACTGTCATCCGCACAGATCAACACAGAAAGTAGAACACTCTCAAATACCAAATACATTCACAAGGTACATCACTTCAGTAACTGGTCTGGGTAGATACTGTCTATCCAGTCACTGGCTGCTGGACCTCCCAGCTGTCTCATGCAGAGACACACACATACAGATGCCTCCCTCTGTAGCTGGTCTCAACTTCTGGCCTTACCAGTAGTCAACTCCCAGACCCTATTGTCTCTCCAGAAGCTGACTTGAACCTCTCAGTTCCTCCAGTAGTGAACTCTGAGAATCCCCCAGTGTCTCCAGGATCCTATTCAGTCTTATGGTTGCTTCAAAATCTGGCTCCCAAACCTTCTGTTCTACCTGAAAGCTAGTCTGACTTGATGGTTGCTGATATGCCCCATAGAAGGCACACACTCCAGTCTCTCCAGGTACTGACATCCCAGATCCATAGGACCCTGTGTCCTACTCAAGTTGTTAGTACTCAGACCTCTGTACACACACATCCACACAAAATAGCAAGTCCCTCACCCAATAAAACAGAAATAGGGTTTAAATAGGACAGACTTCAGTAATTAGGAGCAGGAAATGGTGATACAAGTACACTGTCTAGCAACCTTTTTTATACATAACCTAGTAATTTTATGTCCTTTTTTCTCTATTTGTCATGCCTGTTTCTTTTACTTTTGGTACTTCTCTCCATAATAAGTCTTGTATAATTCCAAAATGTTCTTCCCATAAGTGTCCCCACCTCTGTCTCCTCAGACTGGAAGGTGATTGAGGAAGTGTTTCCTCTTGTCTCAGGCTGGTGAGTGTCACTCCTGGTCAATGTTCTGAGGCTCCTCTGGAATCACCTGAGGAGAAGCCAGCTCAGGGGCTCCATTTGCTTTGATGAGGTTGTTGGGGTTCCCCTGCCTGTCATTGTTCCTCTGGGCTCCTCTGGATTCATGAAGATGGGCACTAAAGTACGTATTCTGACACTCAGACCTCAGACTTTCTATTTTCAGAGGGACAGTAGAAACAACATGTCAAGGCACTCTGTCTTCAGGATTTCGGATTATCTTTCAGGGATCTATTTGTGCAGCCACAATCCTAGGTCATGTTTGCTTATTAGAGTAAGGATACATGGCCTTCCTGGCCTTGATATTAACTACAAGTCGCTAGAATGACTCATTCTTTCATTTCTTTACCTGACAGGGAGCATGGATATACATCTATGTGTACACATCTATGTGCGCATATATATATATATATTTATACAGCTGAACACATATATACACTTAAAATGTGCTTGTGTATACAAGTCTGATATGACATATGACTTTAACTGTTCCTGACCGATTCCTGACCAAGGTGAGTAAGGTTCAGAAAATTATACTGGCACTTCTTGATGCTGTGATTAGCGAAATCCACGGTACTTTTCAAATGTGACTTGCCATCTACAACTGTAGAAAGGGAGATTAATGCAGTTGAAGTGGGAAGATTTTGGTGCATTTCAGAAAAAACAATGAGATTAGGTCTGGAGCATAACAATATGATAACCTTTCTGTGGCAGTTGGCTAATGGAAAACAACGAAACTCATTTAAGTTGGAGAGGCTTTCCATTTTCTTTCTTTCTCTCCTTTTTCTTCTGAGTGGTAAAAATACCAAATAGCACTACAGGGGAGAAATATATTTTGGGAACTAGTCCACTTTCCCAAGTCATAAATTAAAAAATCAGAAAGTCTTTTTAAAATTCACTCTCTGCTTGATTCAAATCAGAAATTTGAACTCCTCCATCATGTCTTTCTTTTATTTCTAGGGAGCCAGGAAAGAATCAGTTGTGCCAACAGCTTCTAACCGAGTGAATTATGTGACAACCTTCTAACTGGAGAACATTTTAGTTTAAAAGTTGTAGTCTGGTTCATTCTCCTTTGCTGACCCTAGAGTCTTTGCATAAATCACTTGAGAGCAATTCAGGAACTGTAATGAAATGGAGGAGAGTGAGAGAACGTAGGGTCTGGATGTTCTGCGTCCTAAATGGCTTAATCCACAGCATGCGCAGTCATCCTTAAACTTGCTCTCCAGATCAGAAACACAAAAAAAAATGTCTGACATGAACTTGCAGTGTTGCCTTTGTATACCCTCTGTTGGTGTTTCCAGTCAATTGCATTCCTCTCATCTTTGCTCATAAATTGCTTGTCATAGAATGAGCTATCTGATATACTTTTCTAACTTGACCTTTAATTTGGTACATATCTACACTGACAGTATTTTTTCTTACAATATTTTGGATTTTTTCCCCATGACATCCCCCATTCTTTGTGAATTTTATTCTAGGATTTGTCAAGTTCCATTTTACCTACATTTAGTTTTGCATCAGCCAGTAATGATATCTCATGTCACTCATATCATACCTCATCAGACATTTTAATTGCTCCACTTCTTCACTTAGACAAAGTACTTCATTTTGCATTTTTCTTGATACTTTAAGGGGCCTAGGAATTGCTGTAACTTCAAACTGCTTGAAATAAATCCTCTTCACTGAACATATTAGTGAAAAACAGTATATAGATTTCTGATTCCTCTTTGCAGATGTTCTGTCTCCAAGGCAAGCCACCAGCAATGGAGTTTGTAACCCAGATCAGATAAAATTTAGTGAAAAACTGACTAGTAAATATTAAAGGTAGAAGTAGTCTGTCCTTAGTTAGACATTTAACATCTGGATATCTGTATCTGAGCTAGTCATCTTCATGGTCAAAGTGGAAAAAGCCTGTGTTTAGGAAGTGACACCTCTCTTCTGAAAACAGACATGGAAGAGCCATTAAAAAGTTCTATTTCTTTCTATTAACTGTTGAAGGAGCCCAAACAGCTAACACATTTAAAATGTCTAGATTTGTAAAGTTAGGTGAGATTAATATTAACCTGAGGAATGTGAAACCAGAGACATTTATGGAAATTTAGTCCTAACTGCAGAAAATAAACTAGCTTCCTATATTTAAAAGTTTTGCATTGTTACCTCTTCTGTATCTGTTCATACTACCTAGCTATTCATACATTTATAATGACCTCCTCCATAATTTTTGAAGGTGTATCTGCCCTTGCTGACCTGCCTGAACTCAAATCCATGGCTCTAGTAAAGATGATACCGGCAAAAATGTGTCCTCTTTGAATACATCTCATCATTTATCCTTCTGCTGAGGGAAAATAATTGATACCACAAAGAAAACATTTAGATAGTTCAAATGCAAGATGTTTTGACCCAAGTGAAAATTTTCTTCAGAAGTGTTTATGAGTGGTAAAATTAGTTATAACAGTTTTGTAGTTTAATGAGGGATGTTTGCAGGGATATGCAACACTTTGGGGGAGGAGTCATGAAGGGGAAGCAATACTATTAATCATATACCATTTCATAGTAAAATAAAAGCAAAATGGGCACAGGACAAAAATATCTTTTTGGAATTACAAAATTATTCCTAAATTTAACATAAGAATGGCAAATAGCGTCTTGATTTTTAATTTGCGTACGTGTTTATTTATATGTTTTTCTATAGTATTCCTATATTTCTTTGTGATATCTCTCAATATGTCACTAAATACATTTTGTATATTTTTTTATAAAAAAGCAGAAGAAATACTAAAGCCCAGCTTCTGCTGGGTAATGATTGGACATATTAGGTTTCCTACATCAGACAGTTTGATATAATGAAACAGTTTCTCTGTGCAACAACAACAACAACAAATTTGTTTGATTTAATTACTGTAATTTTCATATAACACGCTGAAAATTATTTGAGACAGGAAAGATGTTTAGGTTGATATTAAATAACGGTTGGCCTTCCATTATTTTAAAGGATTATGATATTTGAGCAAATATTTATTTCCATATAGTTTACAGTATTATAGTGTACAACTGTGCTAACAAGCTATGAAACAGTAAGAATAATAATACAATATAAATCAAAATATAACATTCAGCTTGAATTAAAATACAAAATCATATTTTGAAAATAAAGACACCTCATAACTAAATTATTTGAAATGGTCATGTGGTAGGAAATTTCAAAAGTATCTCTTATGGTCCTTGAAAAGAAGAAAAATAATTTTGAAACATCAAAATTTTCCATGGAGTGAAAATCTTTAGTGTTAACATTCTCTGCTTTCTGATTGTATAAGTAACTTAGAAACATCTCAGCATTTTTCACCACTAAAAAAAGGTAAATTAAAAATATATGATGTAAGCCATCTCTGTAGTGATTAATCCATAAAAGAGTCTTTTACTCTTGTCAGGGTTTTTCCACACATTTTGAAAATTAACAATGTTATCTGCTGACACTCCTGTCATAAGGTATCAGAAGGTTAATTTGCATCTAAATGTTTAACATAGTATTCACTGAACACTGAGTTTCCATACTGGTTGGGTCAGCCTCACTGGAAAGTAGGAAGTGTAATTTCAGTTTCAGCAAGATGACAGAAAGCAGTTTTACTCTGATCTATCACATGTAATTTATAACTTTAGCTTAACCGATGGGTTAATTTTAGTAGCACAGTGGCTTGGAATTTCCATATTGTTGGTAAAGGAATGGGTGCTGCTTGTCACTTATTAGTTGAACTATTCTCTGGAGAGGCTGGCTTTTCTTCACAAGTTCTCTGGGTACCAAAGGGTTCACCTAGCACCTAGGACTTAACCTTCTCAGTAAATGCTTTACAGTTAGGTGGGAGAGAAACAGAATGCCCTTTCATCTTTCCACACTGCTTTTTGTTTTCAAATAATTCACAATTAAACATTAAAGATTAAAAAAACCTTCCACTTTTTTTTTTTTTTTTTTTTTTTTTTAATAAGAACTAGTCATTGTGAACTTGTATTGCAGAAGGGAAATGAGGAAGAGATATATTAGGAACTACTAGAAGAGCTGGAAACATCAATGTAACATACACTGATAGGTTACATAAATTAGTTATTACCCACTATTGAAGAAAGCCTGACATAAGTAATAAGAATTTTCAGGATCAGATCCATAGTCCATGACTGGGGAATTATCACTGAGCTGAGATACTGAATTTACTCCTAATCAAAAAGCCAAAGAATACTTCTTTTCTTTAAGAAGAAACAGATGTATGTATAAATTGACATATAAATTCTCCAGTTTTTTTTTCTTTCTTTCCCTTTCCCAGTGGACTTAACAAGCAAATAGAATCAAGAAGTCTGCACACGTTCCCCAATGGTTTCAAAAGGAAGGCATTTTACCAGAAGAACATTTTAATGCTTACCAAACTAGTCAGCCGCTTTTTGTTTTGATGTCCTTCACAAATGTGGTAAGCAATGTCTATCAAGGATTTTATCAACAAGTGTCTGCATCAAATGCATGAGCAACAGCATTAAATCAAAACACTCAAACACACAGCACAAACCTTAAGCCAGGCATTTCTAGATTTTTAAATACTCATAAATAAAACTGGTTTTATGTTAGCATCCAATTAGCTGGGGAAAAAAAAAAAAAAAAGTGTAATGTAAAATTCAGATCTGAGCATTAATTAGACCTGAATGTAATCGCTTAACATGAAAGATATTACTGTGGTCATCATGTTCTATTTACATGTTCTAATGGCCACACAGATTAAAACATTAATTTAACTGCAATAGCAGCTATGCCTGTAAATGATATCACAAATTATGTCTGACTGCATTCAGCAACCTTAGTCTGATGCATCTTATTGTACTTGTTAGGAACTTGGAGGCAGTATGTTTTTTATGGTTACCATGAAGGAAAGCTGTATTCTCAAGCAATCATCATGTTTGTTTGGTGCATAATTCCTGAAAAGACTTGTGAATTTTATTAGTCATGTTAACATGCTCTGAGTCCAGACTTCTTAATTTTCCGCAAAGTGCTCATCAGTCAGTATGCCTTGTTTGTCAAGTAATGACTGACAGGGTCTTCATAGTGGCAGTTTTTGTAAAAAATAATTATCTTGCTATCATATTGTATATTTCCCTGGTGATAATTTTATCAGCATTAAAATGCAACCAGTGAGATATTTTCCAAAGGAAGGAAAATCTACCTAAAAGAAGTTCTATGCCAATTCACACTAATCACATAATTGTCAAAAAATTATATAATAACTATAAATACACACGTATAGCCCAGAAAACAGATTTTGTAGGAGTTTATGTCTACCAGGTGATATCTATCTACTTCCTTCATTCTTGAAGTTTTATAAGGAGACTTGAAAAGAAAAAAAAAATAGGAGGTAACACTACAACTAAGAATAAAAATCTTTAAAGAGTGAAGCTTCCTTTTTAAAAGGAAGCCTTTTGACATTTACAATCACGTCTCCCCAATTATGCATAAAAGACATGGCCACATAGTAAACAACAGTGAAATTCATTTTATAGGCTACTCTTCCAGTGTGCTGCTTTAACATTTGGTCAGTGAAATCATCAAAATACACTTTGTACACTTCAAAATACACCATTGACTGAGTCAAATTAATTTGATGAATGAATGCGAAGCATTCATTCAAGTAAGTTTGTAGTACCACAAAAGTAAATAAGAATACTGCTCTTCGTATAAAATATAAAGGAATATGACTTTATCTATATCGGGGAGAAGAAACACATTTATTTTGTAAATGAAAAAGTTTTAGCTTAAAGGGTGAAAAAAGCTAAACTGTGATTAATCACAACTGTGTTAAGACTCTGCATAAGTCAGGGTGCTCCTCAGTTGCAGCATGGATGTGTTCCTATAAAATATTCTTGGTTTTTTTAGGGAAGGGAGAAATTAGTAACTTTGGTTTAAGTCTGTAATGTACTGTGCGCTTGGGGAGTTATTTTGAAGCAAGCAATATTGTCATTGTCTATAATCGTCTGCAATGAAAACACAGTCCAAAACATGAGGTACACCCAAGCAATGATGAGAATAACCACATATAAGCCAAGAGAAAAGAACAGGCAGTACTATGATTTTCAAAAGAACTTTAGTGGTCTTCCCATAGACTTACAAATATATCCTCGCATGAGCTTATCCCCCAGGTGCTTTCTTTTACTTCTGTATATATTAACTGTATATATAAGCTCCCCTTAAAAGGTGGAGCTACTGAGTAACATGAGGCACTTTGCTGGCTTGCTTGAACCATGAGATTAGCAAGCAGGGCTAGAATTGAGCAGCTGTCTCCAACTTCTAATTTTTAGGTTAGCTTTCTTGCGGTTCATCAAAACCTCATTTCAGACTTGGACTCAGATTCCAAATATTAATGTTTCTTCCTAGTCAAAAAGGACAGATGAATAGTGGGTGGGGGTTTTTTTCCTCTCTTTTTCTTCTTTCTTTCAAGAACAGATGAGCTGTTTATTGCTATATGAAATCATTACATATCCTATTGCTGTATGAAATCAAATTCTGTGCCCATATATTGCTGTATTTAAGGTATACAAATGTTAAATACATTCTTAATTTTGATTTCTTTGGGCATATAGAACCTCATTTGTTCTTATTGTCCATTTCCTAGGTATAGTAAAAGAACTATATGATGAGCATTCAGGTTTATTTCAGCTTCTCTGACAGCTCTCTGAAAAGATGTAGAGAGATATTGTGACTTGCTGTTCAAGAACTTAGCTTGTCTTCCATTTATTATGCTAATTATCCAAGCCACCTGGTACATATTTATTTTTTGTGTGAAAAATTGACAGCATGGAAGTCAGAAATCTTACACGTATGTGTGTGGAGGAGGAAGCAAAACCAGGAGGCAGACATGCTTTTTTTTTGGCATAGGGGACTGTAGTTTCTTTTTGAGCTCCATTCACTGGGGAATCGCAATATCATGACACCGATAGAGTGGCAGATGACTAAAGTATGATTCCTCTTCTTCTCTCTGCTCCTGAATCCTGTTGCAAATGAATTATGTCTGTGAAGGAGAAGATTCAGATTTGAATGAGGAGTTTTGTTTGCTTGCATATGTTTGAATCTTCAGTGAAATGGTCTGTTATGTTTTTATTACTAAAAAGCTCGTGTAAGTTATACAACACTTATTTTTCCATAAATGCTTTCCCAGGGTGGTTCAGGGAGCCCATCCAACTAGATGTGGAATGTTGCACTAAGTATTACACAAAAAATAAAAGAGCTTGATACCTAAGTCTCTCTGGGTTGAAAATATCTGTTATTGTGGCAAAGACTTTCTAGATCAAGATATGTCAGGTGAAGTAGGAACCATTCAAAGTTATTTACTGTCATCTGAAAAGCCAATTTTTGGATCTCAGCCACTCTGCTATGAGTTCCTTTGAGGGATGAAGGGAAAACGTGTTTCTAAACCTATTTTGCCTACTGAAAGAAAACAAAATCTGTAGCATCATAATCAGCACAGCTCTGTGTTCAGCAGTGGTGACGCCTGCAGTTTATCAGCTCTGCTCACATGAATAAGTATCACTTCAGTCAATGGGAATTCTTATAAAGGCAATCTGCAGGTTTGGAGATAAATCAAGCAGCTAAAGAGGTATTAAAAATGTGCAAAGATGGCAGAAGCGTATAAGCTGTTTAGAACATATTTAGCTGGCATATAAAGGAACAGAGCTTGAAGCTGGCATGGTTTTAATGTAATGAATGCTACAAGCATCCCTCTTATACCATCACCTCAGTGGTATGGACAGGGAAATTTAAAAAATTGTGTTGAAAATAAAAACCTTTTCATTTTTTTAATTTGTTTTTTAAGTCTGCTCTTGTCATTTATGAGATGGCAGGTAAAGTGCAGGGGGTCACTAAAAATATAAGCAGCCCTCTCATCCTTTTGAAATGAAGTTGGATTTTGACAGCAGTGTCACTGTTGAACATGAATAAGAACTGTGATTTTGTTACAGGTATAAGCAGCAAAAATAAAAGCCCCAGAATAAAACCAGTGAGTTTCTGTGTATTCCAGTGAAAATATTTTAAAGTATCTTTAATGATAATGTACCACATGAGTTCCAAACCGGCACCATTTTTAAATGCACCGCAATTGGTATATATCCTCTTACTGTATTTAATGTCATAATTTTTTGTTTGTTTAGGAAAACAAAGAGCTAATCAGAGAAGTTATTGCTCCTGTATTCCCAGTATGTTCTTACAGTTTAACTAGAAAGGAAATATAAATTTTGAAGGTAAGGGGGATTTTATTTGCCACATTAAAGACCATCTGGTTTGGAACTGTGACCAGAGCTGAAGTGAAGGATTTGGGTAGACCCCAGAGAGTTTTAGGAGTGAGTCTCTTTCCAAACCTTGATGGTGGAAATGTCCCAACTGTCTAAAAGCATTAGAGAATGCTAGTATAAAAAGTAGTTAACCAAAGTCATTGTTTAGTCTTAATTCTTCCATAGTTGATAGCTTCATATATGCTCCAGATAGAACCATCAAAAAAAAAAAGATTTCTTGTTATAATGCACACCTGACAGCATTGTTAAATGTCATAGAGCAATAAAAATAGGTTAGTTAGCCAAACAAATTCCCATTGGAGCTGTACAGGCTGTGATAGCTGAACCAGAATTATATTCTCCCAATTGCCATAGAAAATGATTTATTTTACTTGAAGTAAGCACAAATGAGGCTTAACTTAAACCAAATATCTAGAGGGATATTTCTGGAGAGTTAGCTGTGAACTACACTGCTAGGCCATGCCTAAAGAAATCATAGAAATGATATCAAAACAGGGATGCAGTAAAACCCACAGCACTTTAGATAGGTGAGCAGGTCACTGTGTGAGCAGTGAATGTTGTTTATTTTGACCTAAGAGAGGCTTTCGACACTGTCTTCCTTAATATATATCCTCATGGACAAACTGACAGAAAGACCAAGTAAATGAAAAGTGGGGTTGTCTGAAGACTGATTGAACAGAGAGGGTTAGAGGTCTGTGATCAGTGGCACAAAGTTCAGTTAGAGGTCAGTCACTAGCTGTGTAACCAGGGGTCCATACTGGGACCAATACTGTTTAACATCTTCATTAATGACTTGGATGATGGGATGGAGTGCACCTTCAGCAATTTTGCAAATGATATAAAACTGGAAAGAGTGATTAATATATCAGAGGGTTCAGAGGGACCTCAACAGTCTAGAGAAACAGCATGATAGGAATCTTATGAAGTCCAACAAGTGAAAAAGCTAAATCCTGCACCTGGGGAGGAATAATCCCATGCACCAGTACAGGTTGGGACTGTAAAGCAGCTCTGTAGCGAAGGACCTGTAGGCCCTGGTAGACAAACAGGTTGAACATTATGCTGTTGAGGGAAAGGTGGCTAACAATATTCTCTGGTGCACTGGGAAGAGTGTTGCCAGCAGGTGAAAGGTGGTGATCCTTCCCATCTACTCAGTACTGCTGAGGTCACACCTGGAGTACTGTGCTCAGTACTGGGCTCCCCAGTACAGGAAAGAAACACACATACCAGAGAGAGTAGTGAATAAGAGATTGGAGCACCCGAGATACATGGAGGGGCTGAGAGCTGGGATTGTTCAATTTGGTGAATAGAAGACTCAGGGTGAGTTTATCCATGTGTATAAACACCTGATGGCAGGTATTAATGAAGGCAGAGACAGACTCTTAGTGCACCTGGTGACAGGACAGTTAATGGGCAATGGGCAGAAATTGAAACAGGAAATTCCCTTTAAACATATGAAAAATTAAGTCTGAGAATGGTTGAATGCTGGAAAAGTTTGCTCAGATAAACTCAAGAGCCTGCATCTTTGGAGTTATTCAAAACTGGACTGGACATGGTCTTGAACAACCTGCTCTAGCTGACCTTGCTTTTAACAGAGGTTTGAAGCAGAGAATCTTCAGAGGTCCCTGCCAACCTCATCTTTTCTGTGATTCCATGTCCATTGTCAGAGGAACCCTTTCTTGTAGCACATTTTTTCGTGTGACCAACGTGCCTTTGAATACACTTTACAATGTGTATATGCCAGTATTTTTTTCAGTTAGCATGGATTTTTTTTCAACCACAATGGCTTGATCTTCACTAAGTCTTTTGAAGAATAATAAACACCATAAAACCAGTCTTTTAGAAGATGAGTATGGATGAGTATTTCCTTCTGGTGTTACTGATAAGTCTTGTCTAGGAGTTGGAAAGATCACTCTTCTACCCCTATGTGGGAGAGCTAGAGATAACGGATATATCTGCAGTCTTAGAAGCCCAGGGGCTATTCTTTCACATGACACTGGGCAAAATCGCATTGAGTAGGATGATAAAGTGGTAAGATTCTTCACTATTGCTGTCTTACAGGCAAATTTCAGAAACAGTAGTTTCTGTCTTTGATGTCCTCTAAGAAATCAATTCGGATGAGGTTTGCTGAGAGCAAATTCCAGATAGGTGGCAGAAATTAGTGAACACTGATAAGTGAAGAATCAATGAAAGGATGAAGAGGTGCTGAGAGGTACTTAGGAAGTACTACTCTAAGGCAAATGGACTTACTTGAGAAGATGCAAAGTTTTCTGTTCCTCCAATTGTTAAATAAAACCAAACCTAAAGAAACTATGTGATCCATTTCAAAATGTTATGTTTCTTTAAATTACTTTTCTCTTTGGTTCTTGTGCTTGGGAAAGCAAAATAAATTCCCTCATAAAAAATAAATTATGAAAAAAGAAATTTAAGCACCTTTACTGTTTTACATAATTTAGTTTCTCCATGCATGGACAACAGTTGAATAGTGTCTACTGATGTGAATTTTATCCTGCAATAAAACCAGTCACAAAGGACATCAAGATATAAATTATAAAAGAATTACAACCCTAGTCTAAAAGCATGTTGTTGGATATTTTATTTTTTTGTGTGTGGGCAAGTAGGGTAGTTATCAGGTGTTTCTGGTTCATATATGCATTATTTCAGGTTTACTACACCTACCTGATAGAAAGAAAAATGTCTGTTAATACAAACTAAAGCTCCTGAATAAATTGTCCTTGCATTCAAAGATCAATAAAATCCATTAGAGTGCTATGATACTTTTACTTTCAAAATATTTCTTCTTTCTTCTTTTTATAAAACAATGCTATCATAAGACCCCCAAGAAGTCCTGCAGAAAAGAGAAGGAATCATCTCCAGTGAGGTGGAATTCCACACAATAAACTACAGCATCTTACTAACTTTTGCCTGCTCTTAACTGAATTTATATTTATCCCACTTTTGACCTTTTTCATATTCCTCTATTTTTAAACTTCCTTTTTAAAAGTTGCTTACTATAGCACAACATAAATTATTATCATGATGTTTTAAAAATACTGTAAAAAAATTAATGGTTGAAAATTTAAACGACTTATTAAAACAGTGGAAAACAGTAAAGTTTTCCTTTATATTAGAAAATATTTAATTATGCTATGCAACTTTTAAAAAATAATTGGATTTTGTCACACTCCATTATTAAGTCTGGGACCTTATATTACATAAAGTGAGAATATATAGGGATTCAGATCTTCAGCCAGAATAAATTGAAATAAAACTTCAGTCAACAATGTGTATAACCTGAGTGTCTGCTTCAGGAATTTTTATGAAACATTGAGATGATCATTAGTTGCCCTAGCTTATAAATTATGTTAAAAACACAAATGAAAGGCCTTATGCTACCTTCTTGAGGGACTGACAGAGAAAGGAAAGCTAAATTTGCTGGCAGAGTTCCTAACACTTCATAGGGTTTGGATTCAGTGGGATTGCTAGACAAGTTGTTGATGAAAGATCAAACAAGCAGTCAGACACACATGGCAAGAAAACATGTAAATAAGAGGTTAGACTTCTTCTATTTGGACTATGTTTTCTTCCTTCTCCTCTCTAAGCTGAATTAAGACATATACTGGGGACATTCTGTTATTTAAGTGGGCTGCTTCTCTTGTGTCATGTAGGATGAGGGACAACAGAATATTTCTCTTTCATTTCTGCCCCCATCATTTTAAGTTCAGTCAATGACTGTTAAAATAACATGTTTGTGCCATCAAGAGAATTGGAAGTGTTCAGTCCAAAAAAGCAGTTTCAGAAGTGCAGTCGTTCTTTATTACCTTTCAGCTGCTATCTTACCTCTTCCCATTCCCAAAGTTGCTACTCTTCTTCCTTTGTGTCCACAGTCTCACCCTAGTAACTGCAGCCTCTACCTAGTCCCTCAATCGTGTTAAACTTCAGCCACAGCATGCATGAGGTATGTGACATTATGCTATTAGAAGTGGTAAGGTTAAAGAGTTACCTATGCACATATACTCTGTTCTACTTTGACTCTTCTTCCCCATCCCTTTATATGCTTACTAGTCACTTTTGGTCACTATATATATTTCCTTCTGTCAGAAAAGAGATATTAGTGATGACAGTTATTATTTCAATCTTTCACAATAACAAGAGGGAGAATCATATCCACAACCACAAACTTTTGGTCAGGATAGCTCTGAAGGTCCAAGCAGAAGGTTCCAGCAGCCCTTCCTGTTCCCCAGCTGGCTTGTTCTCCCTGGGAAACAGAGACATCCCTGGGGGACTTCATTTCATATTGGAGACAATGTCATAAGTTGATGCCAAGGCTTTCTCTTCCTCCACCTTCATCCTTGGATGCTACAGTCTTTAAGCTGTACAAACTCCTTTGTTCACTTCCCTGTCTCTTGGGACACTGTTCAATATAGACACTATTCCATGAAGGATGGTAGGAACTGACAGAGGAGACTACCCTAAATTTTCACATAGTCACCAATATTCAGAACTGCCTATACTCCTTTGAGTAAGGTGAAATCTGAGGAATGTCCTCCACTTCCTTCATTCCCACAGCTGCTTCTGGCCTTCAGGGAATGACATATCAACCTCATGCAGGCTTCTTTCCAACAGTCACTCAGCTGCTGCTTCCCCTGCTCCCTAATGAATGCCTTTCTCAGTTACTACAGCAGCCAATTCCAACCTCATCCCTGAACAGCTGAGTAAAAGTCACAGCGGGAAAAAACTGAAGCCAGCTGCTGCTGGCACCAAGGCCATCCAGGCAATGGGACATGGAGAAGGATGGAAAATACTATCTCGGTTTAGGGCAGCTGCTACTTGCTGGCATGCAGTGAAGTAGGACCAGGGCATGTTGTACACTCCATGATCACTCTGGAAAACTGAGTGTATCATAGCCAAACTAGCCCTTTTACAGCTGTTAACACTGTTGAAGTTGGGGTTTTTTTGTCTGTGAATAAAGTTAAAGGACACTGACTTTATTGCACGACCCTAAACTGTGTTTCACTATCATCTGGAAACAAAACACCCCATCCTTTTACAATGAAAAAAACAAGTAAACATTTTTCAGTAAACTACCAATCCTACCACCCCCCATCCCCATATTCTAACTTCTTGCATTTATTCCAAGTATTGTGCTAAACATCTTAAAACCTCCCCCTTGAGCAGGGCTGGCCTATGCAGCTCTCAGTTTTTATGTTAGAGCTGGGTGTTCTAACCCAAAAATTTTCTGTGGAGGTTGTTATACTCAGGCAGTTCCTGAGTTACTCCTTATCTTGTTTTCATACACTTTTATATATCTCTGTGGGAATAAAAAACATTTCAATGTAATCACTTGGTCAAAATGGAGAACAATTTGAAAAGGAAAGTAAAATCCTGTTTATATATATAACTATTTATTATTCATGCAGCAAACAGTGTTAAATAATGTAAAAGAAATACATAAGAACAGAAAAAAATAACAAACCTATTTTTTGGATCAAGTTATGAGTGATTTGGAACATTATATTTGAGCTAATAATAGCAAAAGGGGGAATTAACATACAAAGCCTAAACTTGAAATACATAATATGCTATGTTCATTTTTAGTATTCAGTGCCTGTAATGGTAAAAAGTTGCAGTTCACATTCCAAACTGCCATTCTTTGATTTTATGAGTCTGAAGGAGAATAGTACAGAGCACAAATGAAATACACTGAAATCCTGGTAGAATTAAATTTTGTCTCTTACACTTTGGGATCGTCTTTCACATGAAGTTCAATCTAATAACTTAGAGCTAAACTTCAAAAAAATTTGAATGTCTCCAGATGTAAACTGGGAATTTCTGGAGTTTTCACAAATGAAAAATATTGGCCATAATTATTCTTGCTTCACTTAAAATCTAAGAGCTACTTTAGATAAGCACTGCTGTAGTGATGCATTTTCTGTCTGGGCTCTCAAGAGCTGGAGGAAAGAGGAAAGAGGAAAGAAAAACAACAAACAAACAAGTAAGAAAATCTGGCTGATTATGAGAAGAAATTACAAGTACTTACCAACATATATATGTAAAAAAATGATAAACAAGTGGGTGTTCTACTGCAGCATGAGGTAGGTTTCTCTGAAAAGAAAATGTGTCTTGCAATATTTCAACATTCAATAAATTGTTTTTTAGAAAACACTAACTTGTGCATGAACTTCAGCATGATATATTGTCACATGAAGTCTTAGCTGAAAAACTTTGTTCCACAAAGGCTGTAGGGCAATAGAGAACTGTAGTACATGTGGTGGAGGGCTTGGGTATATTGAAGCACCTCTGGGGTTCAGTCCCAAGTCTTGTTTGACATCTCCATCAATGACTGACAAGAGTGAGTAAATGGAATATTAATGAATTAACAGACAACTCTGAATTATGAAGAGTTTTGAATACCAGTGAAGGGACAAAGGCACACAATGAAAATGTGGAGCTGTTGGTACTGTATTGATTCTGCTGGCTCTGAGACAAAATGTGGTTCACTGGGTCTTGGTATTTGATGCAAAATGTTGTCCAGAGAATGGCTAATGGAGGACAAAAAAGCTATAACAACTTGAAAAAGGGACAGAAAAAAAGTGTGATATAAGTGGGAGGGAAATGATATATATGGATGTAATCACAAAAGGTAAGAAATGCCCTGAACAACTTATGTGGAAGAAGTCTGGATTGGATGTGACAGGAGGGTGAAAAGGGAAATAAACTCTAGTTCTATACTAATATATTTGTGTCCTTTCCCTCTCCCTCTTGACTGCTATCCATCAGGTAGAACAGAGAGCATTGATCATTAAAGTGTTTACAAAGAAACATTAATAGATAATAACTAGTTTTTCTATATTGTTGATTATGGATAGAACAGGAGGAAGGAAAGTTATAAGTGGATAGTCACATAACAGTAGCATAAGAGAGCTTAGATGTCTACATCATATAAGAGTGGGAGCTGCACTGACAGGAACTTAAATCAATTGTGAACTACAAAAGCTTATTGGCTGTGAATCAATAATATATTCACTGCAATTTAACACTGCTCCAGCTTCTTTTCCCCCTATTCCAGCCAAACACAACAGGGCAACTGCCATCTTATTTGTTCAGTGCTTAATCAATGCCTGTGAAGTCAGAGGGAGTCACCAACTTCCACAATCTTTGGAGGAAGTCATTTAATGAAGTCACAGGCAGAGAAGACTGAAGCTCCAGACAAAAATTCATTATCCATTGAGAGCTGTGCAACCTTCCCTCATACTCAGCTAATTTCCCTCAGGTTTGTGCTGAGAACTTGGCAGTTTTCACAGATATCAGCCAGCACACTGTGCCATTCCATGGCAATATCATAATCTCAACTCCTTTATCAGTCTCTTAGATTATGAAGTTAACTACTTCCAAAATGATTACACTGAGGCATCTGAGAAATGGTTCAGCTTTAATTCTTTTATAATTTCCTATATGGTAATTGTGGTCATATCCATAGTAATAACTCCTTATTTCTTTTTATATAATAAGTTTTGGCATTCATTGTAACTTGACTCTATAACTAAAAATAATACTTCTATAAAAACAAAATCCCAGAATCATATTAATTTCTCAATGCTTAATTAAGTTGCTTCTATTTCTCATTCCCAGCTTAACTTTTCTTTTCAAAGCTGTTGTGTTAAAGAAAAAATAACTTCTGTAAACTGAATACCAATTATGAGTAAAATAAAAGTTATCTAGAGCACTTGTGACGGTCTGATGAAGTCATAGTTAATGCCTCAAACATCTGATAAAGAACTTTGGTAAAGGAAATGGTTTCTATGGAAACACGGGGGCTGTGCAGGTAGTAGCAGGGAAGCACGGTGAGAGGAGGGGGTCCTGCAGAGGTGGGACCACACTTTTTGGAGGCTGAACTTCCCTATCTTGAGCGACTCCATAAAGAGCCAATAGAGAAGCCGTTTTCACAAAGCATGTGCCAAAAGGAAAGGTCAGACAACAGTCATACCTGCAGGGAGGGAGGGAGGAAGTCCCCAAAGACCCCCAAGCCCACCGACCCATTTCCAGAAGAATCCGAAGGTACAAACCACACATGCACCAAATCAAGGAGAATTTGAGAAGCACAGACTGCGCATGAAGCTTAATTAACCCAACAAGTCCAAGTGCCCACCCGAAGAAGGGGAAAGGAATTATGAGAAGACATGAGTCAAAGTCCCACGTGGCTGTGTCCCTCCAGAACTGGGCTCCTAGGATGGCTGGACCAATGTTGGAATCAGGACTGGTGAAATCTTCCTTTTTTGTCTTTCTCTCTCACTCTCTTTTCCTCTCTTTCTCTCCTTTTCTCTCCCATTCTCATTCTGTGTCCCTGCGTATAAGGCAAGGCTTGTCCAGGCATGTTATAAGATCTGCCACTAGTTGGTGAATGTTGCAAGGTTTGTCGGTGGATGTTATGAAGTTTACTGCTTGTTGCAGAGGTTGCAAGGCTTACTGATAAAGTTTCATGCCAATATCTGGTGAGCAAATAAAAACTGAGCTTTGTGAATTGAAGAATCCTTGGTGGCGTTTCATCTTAATCCTGATCTGGGAATCAGAGAATCTGAATCGTTATCCCAAGAAACAGCTGTGACAGCACTGGATGCTTCTGATTTTTAAATATAAAGAGTATAATACAAATAAGACAGCAAATGGTCCAAGGATCTCAAGAGATCACGTCTGAGCAAAGTAGGATAAGTGTGAAACCTGGCCTTTAGAAAGAATACTGGTGTGATGCTAGTGAAAACAACTACCATTGTATCTCCCAAAGGAACAGAAAGAACTTTCTCCTGAACATGGTGGAAAAAACCTCATGGCCAACTCAACTACTCATGCAGCTGAGCTTTTCACATCCTCCCTTAAGGTGACAGTCTTTCAGACTTTTCACAGAATCACAGAATCACAGAATTGTCTAGGTTGGAAAGGACGTTGAAGATCATCTAGTCCAACCATTAACCTAACATTGACAGTTCCCAACTACACCATATCTCTCAGTGCTATGTCGACCCTACTCTTAAACACCTCCAGGGATGGGGACTCCACCACCTCCCTGGGCAATCCATTCCACTGCCTAATAACCCATTCTGTAAAGAAATACTTCCTGACATCTAGTCTAAGCCTTCCCTGTCGCAACTTGAGGTCATTCCCTCTTGTCCTATTGCTTGTTACTTGGTTAAAGAGGTTCATCCCCAGCTCTCTGCAACCTCCTTTCAGACAGCTGTAGAGGGCGATGAGGTCTCCCCTCAGCCTCCTCTTCTCCAGACTAAACAACCCCAGTTCCCTCAGCCGCTCCTCATACGACATGTGCTCCAGACCCTTCACCAGCTTCGTTGCCCTTCTCTGGACACGCTTGAGTAATTCAATGTCCTTTTTGTAGTGAGGGGCCCAAAACTGAACACAGGAATCGAGGTGTGGCCTCACCAGTGCCAAGCACAGGGGCAAGATCACTTCCCTGTCCCTGCTGGCCACGCTATTTCTGATACAGGCCAGGATGCCATTGGCCTTCTTGGCCACCTGGGCACACTGCTGGCTCATGTTCAGCCGGCTGTCAATCAACACCCCCAGGTCCCTCTCTGACTGGCAGCTCTCCAGCCACTCCTCCCCAAGCCTGTAGCGCTGCTGGGGGTTGTTGTGACCCA
This sequence comes from Strix uralensis, assembly GCF_047716275.1. Lineage (NCBI taxonomy): Eukaryota > Metazoa > Chordata > Aves > Strigiformes > Strigidae > Strix > Strix uralensis. The sequence goes on from NC_133976.1 coordinate 24,271,420, forward strand.
AGTGCAGCACCCGGCATTTGGCCTTATTGAAACTCCTACAGTTGGCCTTAGCCCATTGCTCCAGCCTGTCCAGATCTCTCTGCAGAGCCTCCCTACCCTCGAGCAGATCAACACTCCCACCCAGCTTGGTGTTGTCTGCAAACTTACTGAGGGTGCACTCGATCCCTTCGTCTAGATCATCAATAAAGATGTTAAACAAGAGTGGCCCCAAAACCGAGCCCTGGGGGACACTACTCATGACCGGCCTCCAACTGGATTTAACTGGCCATCCAGCCATTTTTTTACCCAGCAAAACGTGCGATCATCTAAGCCTCAAGCAGCCAGTTTCGCCAGGAGAATGCTGTTGGGAACGGTGTCAAAGGCCTTGCTAAAGTCAAGGTAGACAACATCCACAGCCTTTCCCTCATCCAATAAGCAGGTCACCCTGTCGTAGAAGGAGATCAGGTTTGTCAAGCATGACCTGCCTTTCATAAACCCATGCTGACTGGGCCTGATCCCCTGGTTGTCCCACATGTGTTGTAAGATGGTACTCTGGATGAGCTGCTCCATCAGCTTCCCGGATACCGAAGTCAAGCTGACAGGCCTGTAATTTCCTGGATCATCCTTCCGACCCTTCTTATAGATGGGCATCACATCGGCCAATTTCCAATCTGTTGGGACCTCCCCGGTCAGCCAGGACTGCTGGTAAATGATGGAAAGCGGCTTGGTGAGCACCCCAGCCAGCTCCTTCAGCACTCTTGGGTGTATCCCATCCGGTCCCATAGACTTGTGTGTGTCTATGTGATGTAGCAGGTCACTGACTCTCTCCTGGATTGCAGGGGGGTCGTTCTCCCAGTCTCTATCATCTGGCTGAGGGGGCTGGATTCCCTCAATACAACTCAAATTTTGACTCAAATCAAACACCTGTCTGTAGAACAAAGAATAAGTCACCTATGTACGGTTTCATTGTTTATCATTTAACACATATGTGGCTGATTCACGGTTAGCTGGTTTGTCAGGAAACAAAAAAGAAAATAAATTCCCTAGGATACCAAATATAAGACGTTTTAACATGAAGGAATTACAGTGACACCCAGTATACAAGCTAAAAAAGCTGGAGGAGTTATAAATGGTGCAGAGAAAAGCTGAAATAGACCTCATTGGATTTTTCGCTGGGCATGCTCTATCCTATCAAAAAGTGTCCTTTCTGGAAACTTCAATTTTTGTGGGGTGGGGGAAGGCATTGACTTTTCAAGAGAGGAAAGAAAATACAGACATTGATTTTGCACAGGAAACAATCAACATGACTGCTCTGAGACCAATTTCCTGGAAACCTGTTGACTAAGAAAATCCTACATCCCTAGCAGTTGTTCCCCAAATCTACTAGCTGAATAGTAACTCTGCCCCTGTTTGAGTCAAACAGAAATAGCTGCAGTCTGCAGGATTGCTAACAGACCAGAATAGTCTCACTAAGGTCATTATCCTTAAAGAGAGATGTATTTATTATTTAGGTCATTATCCTTAAAGAGAGATGTATTTATTATTTTTATAAATGAAAACCCCTTCCAAGGAAAAATGTCAAATTGGCTATTTTATTTTCCTGATTAGTGATGAAAATAATGTTTAAGTGGTTGAGGAAAGGATATAAAATTTCTCACTGCCTCTATTTGTCTTTAAATATTTTTAAATTAAGCTGCTAATTTATTAGATGGATAGGTTTTTTCAGTTTAAAGAAGAAATAGCAAATGCAATGTAAGAACAAATAAAATTAGTACACAGTCTTTCTTTTATTTTCCAATCCAAGTTACTTAACTGAGATTTCATGATCTGATGGATTTTTAACTGAATTTTGCAAAACACTTTATAGCCTTTTATTGAACAGAAAATCTGTTTCAGAGAAAAGACATTGTTTAGGGTAAGACTAATTTTTCAGACTATGGAAGTCAAATTATACTTACTGAGGTCAAACTTAAACTGGTCTTCAATTAAAAAAAAGTCACCAGCTAATTTATCATTGCTGATATCTAAGTACATCTATATAACTATAAATATCCTTCTTCTCCAACACTATAGGCGGTGAATCTAGAAAAGAGTACATTCATAATATCTAATTATTCTGTTTATTAAAAACCCAACACACAATGCAATCACATGCCAGCTGTCTGCATTTTAAAACGCTAACACATTGTACATAACCATTGTCCACTGAGAGGCTTACAGCACAAATTAATGTACTGTTTTATTTTATAAACATGTTTGAAATAATTAAATCAGCAAAATGATAAACTGTAACTTTACCCTACTAAAAAGACAAGGCTTAAGTGCCCTAGAACAAATAAAGCATACAAAGTTAACTTTTTTTGCCCTTGGGAAAAGTAAGAAGATAATTTTCTTTGGCTTCCAGCCAAAATGCTAAAACCAAGATTCATCATGTTCAAGTTGGAAAGCAATAAAGCTTTATTATTATTGAAAAATATGTGGATACAATAATAATAGAACTAGAAAAAAAAAGTGGACTTCAATTTTATTCCTTCTTGAACTTGCTGTATTGAAGAAAGAAAATAGGGTAGATTCTTATTGGAATAATAATACTCTACTTCGAGCAAGTCTGATTTTAGATGTTTTGGCCAGCTGGTTTATAAATTCAATTTCTAAACCAATTCCATTTCAATTGTGAATAATATGAAATTCATGACTAAAGGAAAGACTTTCTCCCAGACCACATTGGATTAAAGTGCAACATTTGTCAGAAAAATGAATCATCAACAGACAGCAGACAGCCAGAGCTTACACAAAATTAAAAAAAAAAAAAAAAAAGGAATGAATAATAAATCTTGTGTTCTGTGGTTTAAACCAATCTCTAGCCATTAGAGCCAGAGGCTTATGCCTTTCTGTATGATCTGATAATGGCTTTTGTCTCTGGAAAAATAAGTATTCTGAACTAGATGGATTTGGGATTTGATCCTTATGATAATTCCTGGGGCTCATCTTTTCAGTTCCTCTTTTTTTTTTTTTTTCCCTCTGCAGCCAAGACCTGTACAGATAGACATTAAATAAGACAGTTCTTTTCAAAACAGTCATTTAAACCCACAGAGAGGTTCAGAGCTCTATGGACAGAATATGAGTCTATAATGTATATCACACCACTGTCATTTGCTTATAAAAACTTTATACTCATTCAGAGTTGCAGAACCTTCCTGATGATGGTGAACCTTCCATGATAGGTGAATGGAAGGATGGTGGCACAAAAGAAAGTGACTAATAAGGACTAGTTCTGCTGCTTCTCCATTATTCAGGCACTGATACTTATATATTCATTCACACAACTGGAGTAACCAACCTAGGAAATTCTTAATCCACACACCTTACTGCCGACAGCTTTACTGCCAGAACCTTTATTATAACCCTAACATTCTCACTTGACTTCTATATTTCATTGTTGAGATTTGGTGCAAGGGAAGAGCTGAGAATTATCAGGTATGTGTTCTCATATGTACAGAAAATTGACTTTTGTTTACATTTAGAAACTTAACATTTCTGATCAGGATTTGTCTCTGAAAAGGTAAAATTTGTTTCAAGTTTTATAAGTATGCCTGTGGTCAATACATGGACTTGCAATGCACCTTTAGTACCATTTCACTGGACAGTCTGACTTCAAGTAGTGTTAGACTAGAAGGTCTGAACGTGAACAATATCCATTCAAACCTTAGGTGACTAACTGAAAAGGCGCACTGAAGCTTTGACTCCATTAGTGAAGAGAACAAGTGGTGTTCCTTGTACTAGATGGGAAATAAACCACATTCTTGTGGCATTCTCTATTCTCTTTCTCCATCTCAGAATAGATACAAGACCACCTGGAAACTGTACCCATGGAAACACTGTCATAACATAAGGTGAGATCATTTATTTTATCTTTGATTTTTCTGAATCTTGCTTGGATTTTTGACTTTTAGTTGAATACAGTGATATTTTAAGTGATGTGGTAGGTTGTCTTTGAGAAATAAATACCTTGAGGCTTACAAATGTATCACACTACTGTAAAAGAGTAAGGATTTTTAATATGCTGCACATAAAGTTGAATTTAAGATTCCATTTCAGATTATTTATTCAAATACATAAAATCACTCTTTTAACTCAACTTCTTACTAGAATACTTTTTGTTTGGTGTTTGGAAGAAAATTAATTAAGTAGTTAGAGGGTTACAAATGTTTAAAGTCCATGAAAGTAGAATGTTCTTTGCAGCCTTGAAGCTCAGCAGAAATACTGTCTACATGAAGTCTCAGATTCACTTCTTTACAAAGTATTTTTTACTTCACTTCCTAAAGAATGCTCCAGCAAAGAACATGCTAATCCTCATAGGTCTTAGGCACTCCTTGAGCCAAATAACCTGGACGGAGGAGATTAAAAATGGTTGGTTATTAGAAAGTTCACATGAAACAAGAATTGCTGAAATGAATGTTGCCCAAAGCACTGTTAAACATTAATGCTTTATGTGTTCATGCAGCCTAAGACAAGATTAAAAATTCTGAGACTAACTTTTAGGTAACCAGCATTGGCAGCCTAGCACGGCAGAACTCGTGTTCAAAGCCAGACTTAGAAGCTGGGAAAATAGCTCTCTGTTGAGATCTGCTGTGCCATGGGAACACAGCTATTAGTATTTCACACAACCAAGTTAAACCTGTTTTAGATACACCTAGACAAGACATAATCAAATCTTTAGTATAACATAAATAAACCATTAATCAGAAATAATGTATCACAGGAGAGGAATAATACTGCCTAACTTTAAATGCCTATACTGTAAATCTCTGCATTTGAACTAGCTACCTGGTGCTGTCTTTGTAGACGAATAGGGTACAATTAATCCACATTATTTCAGAAGTCTGCTTTAGAATGAAATCAATCACACCCCTGAAGTGCCCATGCCTTTTTTTGCCAGGGAGGTATGCAGGGTGCACATGAATGCTGGTTCACATGTCCTCATCGAATATGCCTGAAGTTAGTTCAATGACTCCCATTTACAATATCTAGCAGTTGAGAACAGCCAGACAGTAGAAGAGAGAGAATATAGAAATGTAATAAAATACAAATCTTGATGTATTTTTTATCCCTGGAGATGACCATGTATTTCAGGAATACTTTTTGACACATGTATTTTGCTTTCTTTCCTGAGGAAGTATAAAATAAAGGGAATCTGAACCCAAATTAATTTATGGTGCAATCTAACATAATTATCTTTTTGAGTGGTATTTGTATATTCATTTGCAAGTTCAATGCCTAATCTGACCTAACCATCTTGATGTTATCTTTAATCAAAGGAAAGAAAAAAGTGCATTTGGAAGACAGTTCCTCCCACAAATACTAAACATGCTTCCAAAGGTCTCTGTTGACTATAGAGAGCTTGGTCAAATAATTCATATCAAAACATCACATTTTAGATAGCTAGATTTGGGGAAGATTAATTCCTCGCCTCTTTTTATTTTTTAATAATATATATAATTTTATCCTCTCTATTTTTTTTTTATTTTGGACCATACAATTTCCTTAAGCACATGGAATGACAGAGAAAAATCTTTACTTATTCATAGCATTCCTTCAAGAGCTTTATAAGTTCATCAAAATCCCTTATTTAAATATGTGGATATTGAGATGTACCTGTAAACATTTTTTTGTTGTTGTTGATAACAATTACAGCATTTGCTGTCCTTTAGAACAGTGTATTAGCACCTGAAAGCTGAAAAAAGAGGATCTGATCATTCACACTCCAATGTTCAGGGACCTAGGAAACCTGTGGAGAGCTCTGATTATGCTTTTATCATTTTTTTAAAAGCTGATAAAGACATGTGGTTAAAGAAAAAAGAAGAACAAAAGTGCTTCAAGGCATTAAACAAAGGGGATGAAATGATTTATTGCTCTGCTTATTTGTACCAAATCAATTTCCCACCCAAGAACCAGATAGTGATTCAACATCAAGAGATTCAATAAGCATATAAATGCTTAAGCTTTAGTAACTCTGAAGAGCAAAGAAAATCAAATGAAAGAGAAAGAAAAGCAGTATTGAAGCTATCATCTTAAACATTCTATTAAGAATACTGGTGAATAAGAGTCCAGCAGCAACAAACCTAATGGCTAAAATGTCTGAGGCAATTTATTTCAGACACTATACAAGGTCTTTACAAATTGCTATTCATGCCGTAAGGCACAACAACAAAGAAATCAACACTAGTATTTCTTTACATTAATTTAGAATATAAGTACATTATTTAGAAAAAGACAGTTAGAGACATCATGACTCTGCCTTAAAACATTATATGCACATGAGAAATAACCAGAGAGGATTGGAAAGTTTGTATCAAAATTATTTTCCCCAGAGATATGTCAACTAAATATTTAGACAAATCCATTTATTCTAATGAAACTTCATTTGACTAAAAGAACCTGAATGAAATACTGTAAAAATGTCAAAGCACTCTGCTTTCATATTTATGAAATGAAATGTTTCTATCTGAAAAATAGAGAACTAGGAACTTTAGGAGTCCAGAATTTTTCTGGTTTATTTTAAACACCTACTTTAGAACAAGATGAGCAACGCCTCAGAGAGGCCTGCTTTTTATCACTGATTATAGAAACAAGGTAGACGAAAGTCAGATGTATTTGTTTATAGTTGGCTAGGTGAATCACACTCTTATTTTGGGTGCTCTAGGACACTAAATTTTTTCTTATGTTTCCTAGAGCATCATCCGAACAAAATTTTGTCTTCAAAAAATCAGAATGTTGAAGCAATCTGATGACAGTAGTTAAAAACTGAAAGCTGAAAAATACAGAATTGGTCATTGTCACGCTGCTCAAATTCTTAATTTCTACTTTTACAGAAAGAACCCAGATAGATTAGAGGGATATTTTTAGTACCTTGTAAACCTGCAGCTAATTTCTAGTTCTTTGGAGAAACAAGCTCTTATCCTTTACTTATATCTGGAATATTCTCTAGATGGTCCATGCATTTCTTGTAATACATGTCCATTGCTCACTGAACACAGTGAGTAAACTAGAGTCTGATATTATCTGCATGTGTATTAACAGTTCATGAGATTATTACACTATAAATTAATGCCCAATTTTAGAAAAAGTCAACTTGAAATTTTGAGAATCAACAGTAGAACCCTTGCAGGAGCTAGTCAATGAAGATTCATAAAAGCATCTATATAAAGAAACTCTGAAAGGGGCTAGTCAATGAAGATTCGTAAAAACATCTATATAAAGAAAATCTGAAAGGGAAAGTACAAAGGCAATAAATTGTTAAGAGAGTAGGTGCTTGCAGCAGAAAGCCACAGCAGGAGCATATTCAAACAAAAAGTTTGCAAAGGTTAAGCTGTATATCTGCATCATTTAGTCTCCTTATTCCCACTTATCCAGGAACATTTGGTGTATATCTTGGTCTTGAATAGTTCTCTCAGATCCCTTCATTTAGTATCACCTGCGTGTTTTATTAACATTCTCATCTCTCTTCCAGTTTATCAGTGAGCATATTAAATGGAGGTCAGAACACTGGCCACTACTCTGCACAAGATACCTCCCACCTACTTATTTAATTGCTAATTTTCATTAGTCTTTGTTACAGACTTTTAGTCAGATTTCAGTCCATTGAAAGAACCACCCAAGCAATCTCACTAAAGTTAAGATTCCCACTTACAAGTACAGAGTTACACCTATGGGTTAAAGTCCTGATCTTCACCTAAGGTGAGCTTAACCTAAGAGGTTCTACTTTGAGAATCATTCCATTCCTCTTTTCCAAAAATGAGTTTATACATTTGAAAGTTTTTGCCAGGTTTTTTTTAATTCTTCCAATTGTGTTTTTTGTTCTTTTGCACCTCTTGCAAGTACAGTGTCACAAAGTAAATGTTTACTTAGAAAAAAACCTGACTATACCTGTTAGTCATTTTCACAAAATTCTCATCAAGTGTTGTGTGTAGTTTGGTATATACAGTGAGTAGATTGCATCTGATCCTAACACACAGCGTGTGTCATTTAGGCCATAATGTAGAACTTTGACCTGAATAGACTCCTCACAAAATTAGGACACGCAGATGCAAGAGTATCATCATATGGGAAGTGATATACCATTTAGCTGTCGGTTGTGCTTCCAAGCCCACACCATCACTTCTCCACCACCTTTTTTACCAATGTGAAGTGAAAGGCATTGTTATACCCACCTGATAATTTAGTTAATAAAATGTGTTAAGATAAACCATTTAGTTTTGATGGGAATAGGGAAAGTTTCACAAGCAGTACTGCTCTTGACATACTAATTAACATCATGTGTCCCAGCCATATGTGCAAGTATTTTGCCATCTTTTTTTAAAACCCAAAGTCAAATAGGTTAGCTTAATACCTGTGGTTTCAGCAAAATGATGGGATTTTTGCATGGAGAAGAGGAGAAGCATTCACTGGCTATTGCCACTCTCAGCTAGGGGGGAAGGACCCAGAGCATCATCTTTCACACTGTCTTGCTCTGACATATCAGTTTTTCCTGATACTTGGTAGTTGCAGTATTTGAGGACCCAAATGAAAATCTGGGGCAAAGATCTTAAATATGTGAATGAATAGTGAACTAAAGTACAAAATCAGGCTGAAATACCTGATTGCTGAGGGTTAATGACAAATAAGGAGAAAGTGCCAAGCCAAAAATATATCTCAGATTATATGCCTCTGTTGGACATTGCTAAAAAAAAGCCAGAATTGATTTTTTAGTGATTTAAACATCTTTCTTTTTACAATGTATAGGTTATTTTTTTCCTCTCAGCCATTGTGTTCTGTTTCACTTATTTTCAACAGGAGTATCATGCACATCTGTGACATCAGAATGTAATTTCTTCTATATATGGTGAACATGAAACCAAAAGTAGTATTGTTTTAAGTGCAAATGTATTCGGTGATGCTCAATTTCTCTTGTGAACTATGATTTTATGAACGGTGACTGTATACACAGCTTGGGAAACCAAACTTTATTTGTCTCACTAGCTCTAATAAGATAGGAGAAAATACTCTTCTGTAATGCCATGGAAGAACATTATAAAAGATACTGACAAAAATGACATAAAAATGCTCTAGATTTATACTGATGTCTAACAAGATGCAGCTGTGTCCTGGTAAGTAAAACTATGTTTGAACTAGTTAATATGTACAAGCTTTAAGAAATTAATGCTTGAGAAGACAAAGTAATGTTGTCATTAGCTGCAATTAATTTAATTATTTATTTTAATAAATATGCTTCTAAGCTTTATCAAGATGTCTGGCCTCTCATGATGCCCTCATATAGCTTAGATAGAGCATATTTACATCACAAACAGGAAGAAAATTTTATCAGAGAATTAACTTCATGGCCACCATGTCTAAATGCTCAAAATAGCCAGATCAAATCAAGAAGTTAATTATAAATGTGATGTTTGTTAAGTAGCAACAGAATTAAGGAGTCAGAAATGCTATAATATTTTATAGAATCATAGAATCAGAGAATGGTGTGGGTATGAATGGACCCTTAAAGATCATCTAGTTCTAGCCCCCTGCTGTGGGCAGAGCCATCTTCCACTAGATCAGGTTGCTCTGTCCAAATGGACTTTGAACATTCCCAGGAATGGGGCATCATCAACTTCTCTGGGCAACCAGTTCCAGTGTCTCACCAGCATCACTGTAAAGAATTTCTTTCTTATGCCCAATCTAAACCTACCCTCTTTTCCTTTAAAACTGGTACCCCTGTTTGGCTGAATCCCATTTCTGCTGGACATGCATGGAAAGAGATGGTGCTATTGAAAGACAAAAGGCCTGTTGGAACTTCCTACTGTGTAAGTGTCATGCATTGTAAGGAACTGAAGGAACTAGTGCCTCAAACATTCATTGACACAGAAAACCTCAAGGACAAATCGTGGCCTTTGTAATTAGTCTAAGGAATGAATTACCTGCCTAGGGAAGCACAGGGTGTATCTAAGGGTGCATGCCTCTGCTCCCTTGTAGTTGTATAGCCAGATTCCTTAAATAAGCCTTGAAGGGAGGAGACATAGACTGAGTAAAACCATATGTTCAGCTTAAAGCCTGCACTTTAATTTACGACTGTAGCCTCAAAGAAGAGCTAAAAGATTGATAAGAGAGATAAACAACAAACACCAGATGGAGCTATAACTCCCCAAGAAACAAAAGCTGAGGAAAAGGTAAAAGTGGTAGAGGGAGATTGAGACCACCAACTCAATTGGACAGAAGGGTTAGTGTACCACATTTGCCCTCAACACATGCGCAAAACCCATGCTTCACCTTTTCCCCCATCTCTCATGGAAAAGTTTGTGGGATACCTGCTTCTCTTTATCTAGTATGCTAATCAGCTGATAAGATGAACTTAAAAGGCAACAGAAAACGTTGTTGTTGTACATCCACCATCCAAGATCACCGGACCTGAGACAGAGCTGGATCCAGGGGTGGTGACTGGATTTATTTGACTTTCTCTCCTTTTTCTTTCCTTTCCTTCCTTTTCTTTCTTATAGATTTACAAGAAACCATGTTGCTTATTGTCCTTTTCCAAGTTTAAATTATTTTCTACTGCAAGTAAAACATTTTAACTGGTCGTTTGGTGTCATTTCACCTTAATTTAATCCAAGGGGATCACAGAACTTTTACAACTCCCTGGGCTCACAGTCCTGGTCGTAACATGCACCTAATTTTTTTTCAGAGAAATCAACACATTCCTCCTGCATCCTTCCTGATATATGTGGAAGAGTTGGAAATTAATTCTAAACCCCTTCTCATCACAGGGTGACATTCATTTTATTGATTGTGGAACTTCCTTTGCTCCTGATAAAATTTTGGGTAGGTTACTGGTTGTGATGACATTTATTTTGTCTACAAGGAAACTCAGAAAGTTAGAATAAGTCCACATATTTTGTGTTCATAATAGATATGAGAAAGAAAATTATATTATGTTCTTCCTGTCACTTACCCTTAATGTATTTAAACTAGAGTTCTAGGTGATGAGCTGGCATCTCCATAAAAGAATATGATGGACTATTCTGCCTAGGCATATGAGCTGCACACAGTCATAGCAGTAATGTCTCAGATCTGGTGACAAAGATAGGGAGGATGAGAAAAGGCCAGAGTCATATGTTTTTATATTTTCTTTTCAATATCTATTATATATTGATCTAGAAATCCAATTAGAAGTTACTATATGTCAAAGTTCTACTCAAGAGCAGTGTTATGAGAAGAGTTAAATATGATATAGACCTCAACTACCTCACTAGTACTGTACCTGGGCTGTATTCTTCCTCTCCATTTCATCCATCTAGTATTATCTGCCAGTGACACACATAGGAGCAAATGTCTAGGAGCACTTTAGCTACTTTTGATTCACCGGTCCAAATGATCAAATTCTCAAGTCAAATCATCCATCTATGCCTTTAAGAACTGTGTGACAGTACCATCATAATCATATTTTAGTGACCTGTTCAAGCTGTGTGAAGCACATGCTTCAGTCAAAGTATCAGTACCTCTAATTGTTATATACTGACGCCTCACAAACAGAAAAAAAAAAAAAAAAAAAAAAAAGAGGAAATTAATCCTTTAGGATGGTAGTACAGCCATTTAGTATAAATATAAAATATTATAATACATAAGATTACTATCAAAGAGCATTGGTGTAAAAAGATATATTGCCTTACCCATCTGTTGGGAACATCTTATGAGAGTATTTCATCATGGATCTGACTGACTTTATCTCTATCTAGTATCTTTCCGTTCAATTAATTCTTACCTGATTTCCCTTTCATAGATAGAGTTGCCTTACAGTTAAAGTTCCTGTTAGCTTAGTTTTGTTGTTACTTAAATATATTTGCTGGCAAGATGTTGAGTTTAGAGAAAACCATCTGAAAATTGGGGTTTTTCCCCTCTGTTAAACTTTATGATAAAATTTGCAATATTTGGGTATGAAGATTTTGTGTGTTTCTTATACTTACAATGACAGTGACCCCTTTGTTTAATTAGATAAAATCTGATAAATTGATGAAAATATAAAGGTAGTTATTTGTATATAGATGAAGGGAGGTCAAGTGGGAATGAAGCTGAAACAGTTCTTAAGATATAAGGCCTGATCTTGAATTTACATAGAAATAATTCTTTTGTGAAGTAACTTACAGCTTATAGCTCATATGGTGATGTGTTCCAATATTACAGAATCACCTGCTTGGAGACCCATAAAAGGATGTGCCTTTTGGACTTCTTATTTACTCCCAATGGCATGTCAGTCTCATTCCCAGTCAGAAAAGGAGGAAAAAAATTCTATAAAACTGCACCTTTACCATTTGTGCAGCTTTTTGTTTGAGTAAACTATTTAGATTGCAAGTGTTAATAATTTGCTCCTGATTGATTTAGACTACAGAGGGGTAGCTAGCTTGACAAACTGCCAGTCAATGAAGAAGCAAACACCTTTCATTTCAATGTATGAAGTTCTTTCCTGATTTTTCCCTTCTGATTCTCCCTTACGTAGTGATCTTCATACCATTGGTCCCTGACCAGTGCAGCAAGTTGTTGTAGAAAATGTTTGAAAATTGTTTAGAAAAACATTTCCAAAGTCTTCCATATCTTCCTACAGCCCAGAGAAATGTATGGGTACATTTGCACAAACACTGAGAACCTTCATCCAAAAACTAGAATGTCAGGAGAAAGAAAGTAAATCTTATGGAATGGTTTTGATTTATTCTATGCCTAGAAGTGAGCAACAAACTTCACAGAACTGGAACTAATTCAAAGAAAAGAGTTTCATTGATATATGAAGCTGATGGATGTTGCTCGCTCTGTATATTATGATTTATAGATAGCTAGCACACATATATTTTGAACCTTGAATTTATATTGTTAATAAATAGTCTTAAACTATTGTAACTGGGAATGAAAATCAAGTAAGGTTACGATCTAACAAAATGACTATGAAACAATAATGACTATGTAATGTAGCACCCAGAAAGCAAAATCTGCAGTTTTATTCTATACACTGCCAGATTTTAAGAGCACCTAGAAAAACATTTTTGCACATGAAAGGGAGGAAGAAAGGAAGTACTTTCAGTGCTCAGTTTTTACATCAAATACTTATCCTGCCTTTTACACATTGCCATCTCTTATACTTGATTTTTCTCTCAGTTTGCATGACAAGTGTTTGTGCATGTGCAATTCTATGGCACATTTAGCCATCAACAAGGCTTATTTTGATCCAGTTACAGAGAAGTTATAATGCTGTAAGAGGACTAAAGGCAGTGTGGAAGAGTCTAAATGAAAACTGTACTTCGTAAGCCACAACAACTGCTCCCTGGTGTCCAGTAGTTTTTATAAGCCTTTGCAAATAGGCAGCAGAACTGTTAACAGACCATGATAACATGAGAAACATGTTGTATAATACAATTATTTTATGTTAGAACAATGATACAATTAATTTTAATAATGAAACATAATACACTGCTAATTGATAGCACATTAGCTTTTTTGGGATATGAAATATTGAAGTGATGGGAACAAATCAAGTACATTCTATTCTGCTGTATGCTAACTTTTGCTCAGCATATAGGGAAGTGTATAAATAAAAGCTCTCAATTACAGTAAAAGTGTTGATACCGCTTCTGCAAAGGCTGTGAAATTTAAAATATCCTTTCAGCTCATCTGTTTTTATCATATTTTTAAAAAAATTACTGTGTTCACTCTGAAGTTCTTGAAATAGTTTTATAGTTATTATAAATAGCTAGTTCCTCATTTTTGTACTGGGAAACTATATACTGTTAACAAGAGCATGTGCTCAAAAGGAGGACTTTGCAGTAAATCAGACTGGTATTACATATGGCCAAAACCTTCTTAAGTTGAAGTTTATGGCATCAGGTCTCTTGAAGCAGTCTAAAGCCTGGTAAAATGACTCACTGGTTTGAAATAACCCCCTCTGAAATACCAACTTGTCTGTCACATTTAAATTTTAATAACCAAGTAGAACCTTTACATAACAAGTGGGATAAATGAATATGTAGAAAAACATACCAAATATTATGGAATTAAAATTACAGCTGCCATTATAGCTATATAAACCAGTCTTGCAGCTCTTTAAAGGTAGTATTTTTAAAATAAAGTCTGTGATCTCATGTCTTCCCTTTATTCAGAACTGAAGAGAGTGGGAACACTGGGAAAATAATGGTCCCTGATTCTGCAACAGCTTGTCCTTGTCTCAAGTTATCAGAAGTTACATGTGTCCTTTCAGGGTATAGAATCTCTTCAGCTTAACCTACTTGTTGATTGTAGGCACTATGACTCCTTTTATTTAACCATATGGTACTTAACAACTGAAGAAACTGAACACACTTTGCATTTGAATAGATTTAGCCTTCTCTCCAGTGCAAAAGTATGGAAATGCCATGATAACAATTTAAAATACAAAGAAATTCAACCTAGAGAGAAGGAAAGGCTAAAGAAGGACTTTTAACATAGCTTTGCTATGCAGAGGTGATTTGTATGACTCAGTCAATGTCTTTGCACTGCACTCCTCCTAACTCCCTGTTCAGGGATTGTTATAGACAAAACCTGCTGTATCGCCTCTGCACCAACTCTTGAAGACACGTGTAAAAATATAACGTGGGAGAAAGGTGGATAGAATTGTACATATTCAAGTATAACATATAATGCTCTAAAGATACTATTCATCAAGACTATCTAAACCTGAAAAAGCATATGCTGGTTAACCTCTCCCTTCACCTTTTGAGGGACATTGATTCCTCCTCATCTTCTCTCTTTACAAACTTCTCTCCATTTCTCCTCTGCCCATCTCCTACACCCACCTTTAAAAAATACTCCTTGGATTACTGAGTGCAGTGCCAAACTTTTAGATGTCTAACCCTGTTGCAGAACCCAGAACTTAGTTTGAAGTGGCTATATATTGTATAGTGGTTTTTACTGAATATTAAGGTTATCAGGTTCATGGATACTTAGTTCTGTAAAAAAGCTAGTGGCACAGTTCAGCACAGAACAGACTACTTACTCAAGTCTAAATGTATTAGCTGCATTGTCCTGGCAGTAGCATGATAAACCTTTTCAATTAAAAACCCTAGATTTCAGCTTTATTATCTTGAATGAAGTAAAACATTGATATGTCTAGACTGCAAGGGTAGTTGTGGTGTTCAAATTTGCACACTACAGCCATGAGGATTACCTGGGAGGTGTTTTCTCCCCTTATGTGTCTGTCTACTGAAAATACAGAATCAGCTTTGTGGGCTAAGAAGGTAAAATAAGATGTCTATGCTAAAGTGACATAGCAGCTAAACTGGGGTTTACAGGGTTCCAGCTTCTCATTTAAGAACTTAATATCTATCTAACGGTCAATTCACTAGTCTAAATTCTTTTTTTTTTTTTTTTTTTAAATCTGGTCCTAGGAGAGATTATAATGTACAGCTTGCAAGAAAGTCAGTGTAATTATTGATGGGCATTAAATTGCTAATTTTCCCTGACATAAGCCTGCACAACATCAAAGGCAGCAAATAAATGAAAAAGTTGGAAAAAAAAAAAAAAGATGAACGAGGATGTCACTGCTTCAGTCTTGTTTGCAGCCAGCTGAGCTTCACACAGACAGGAAAACTCATTTTAGGATTTGGTTTATGTGACCTGTGTATTCATCTGGATCCCAAATAAGAACCTGCAATTTGCTACTTCATCTGATCCTGACTTTTTGGGAAATTATTAGATTTTCCTGACCGTTCCTGCCAGATCTTAACCATATGGTTGTTAGAGGGATGACTGTCAATTATGAATTCTGTCTGCTGTCTTCATTTCCCTCTTCCCCTCCTCCTGTTCTGCTTAATCAAATTTTAATTCTGGTTTAATGATTTAGCTACCCATTTTGGCACTACTTCACTACAAAAACAACACCAAAACAAACACCTTTCTTAAATAAATCATATACTTAGCCTGCCTTAGTAAAGAAATACTATCAATTAAGAATGTAGTCACTTTGAAAATTACATACTGTCAGCTATTGTGTCCATATTTGCTAGTGTTTGAAGCGGTACACTCACAATTTCTTATTTTATTTTTCTTTCTCCTGTGGCAGAACCTTGAATCTCACCTTGCCACACTCAATACACCAAGTACAATTCGACCGTCTGAATGTGCCAGCAGGTGTAGTCAGTTGTAAGACCACTTGGTATGAATGGCCTGCCTTACAAAACATTCATGTCATGGCTGCAACTGAGTCCTAGCAAGTCAAGATGTTAGTAGGCAGTAGTTGCAGGGAATGAATGGAGAAGAATACCATGGATATTGAAAGTGATATATACTATATAATTACTATTATTATTATTGTTGTTGTTCTTGCTGCTGTTATTTTCTTAACCAGATATTAGTGCCAAACCCTATCGTAAAATATAATACAAATACAACACAAATGTCCAGCAAAAAGTATGTAATGCATTTTGAAGTTTACCTCAGTCACTACAAGATTCCGAAATTGCTTACTAAGTTTTTGAGATCACCAGCCTTCTGGCAGTCTTGTATACCATTTTGCTGCATGTTTTAATGAAGTTAAGAACCAGCAGTGCAATTGTACAGTAAGAGTGGTCGTGAGCTCTGATTTCAAGAATAAGGCCATACCATTTGTTGTGTAGAGGAAAAGTCTGAATCAAAGTTACAGCTAGGATGGGAAGACTATAAGTTTTCACACAGCCAGCCAAGAAAGCGCTGACAGGCAGCAAGGCACAGCTTTCTAGAGCACACCTCAGCAGTAACTGTTTAGCAAATCCTTTTTTGCTGCTTCAATGCTGCTATCTGTCTAATGTCAGGTAAGACCAGTGCCCTCCAGTATGAGTACTGTGTCTTCTCCAGAAAACCTCCTTTTTCAGCTGAGGCAGAGAGCACTACCTGAATCAGTGTTACTTAGTTCACTTTTTTCTACCTGAGACCCCTGTATAAAGAAGATATTTTCCTTCACTATTGCGATGTAGGCTGTTGGCAGAGGGGTGACAAGCACTTCCCTACATACGTAATTAATCTTGACAGTGGGGAGGCAACATACAGTAGTGGTGATATTTGCCTGCCCTACTGCCTTGTATCTGGAATTAATTTCTGACTTCACGGTTTGTACTGGAAAAGAACATACACATGTAGCTAGGATTTCTGAACTGGTGCCTAAAGCACTAAAACTTTCTAGAACACGCTCTCTACTACCCCTCTGCTGTTAGTGACTGTGTCACAGCATAGTTATAGGATAGGCTTGCTGTGTGCTAACTTGTTGAGTGTAGGGGAAAATCTGACATCTTGGGAACTATTCTAGAGCATCAGTTCAGCTTCTCAACCCCAGAACTCTCTGTGCTCCCATCCTGAAGAAGACATCTTGAATGCTCCCATGCTTTCATGGTCATGTGAGTTCTTCTGCTTTGTAGCTAACAGTTAATAAATAACTTGCAATATAAATCTTGCAACTGACAGTGGTCAGTATAACTTGGTGTATATGCTAAACACCATTTTATTGGGTAAGGTTTTGCACGAGAAAGAAATGGGAAAGAAATATCTCATACATAAATGTATAAGACCTTGAAATAAGTCAAAAAAATTTAGCTGCTCCATCCTGATACACAATCCCAGTAACTGGGAATAAACTTTCAGTATCGTGCATTTCCATGATGTACACTCAAATTTAAACACCTATCTTGTGCGTATGCTCTCTTATACATCTCTACAGTTTTTCTTCTTTCTTCTCCTTTGGCATCTTTCATTCAGCTTCCCAGTTCAGCATTTTTCTGTCTCCTTTATTGATGGATCCTGACTTTTCTATCCCTGTCAAATGAAACCAGTATTCTTCCTCTATTTCTTCACTGCCATTTTCCTTTGTTGTTCCTCTTCTTCCATGACAGATGGACAGTTGCATAGTACCTCAATTAGGGGCTATCAGCACCAAAGTATGTAAAATACATTTAAGGACTGCACAGCAAAATGTGTTGTTACCTAAATTCTTACATGGTTCTGAGATATTTAAGAGACAAAGTAGTGTTGATGAACTGAAAGCAAATTACTTTTATCATAAAATTGACTAAACTTCAGGAGAAACTTTTTCCTTCACTTTTCTTGCACCCTAAAATCTTAAAAATACCCATTAGATACAATTTCATATATATATGAATATGTGTTTTAGCAAACATTAATGAAGATGAAACTTCAAATCTCAATATTAAATGATAAATGAAAAACAATGATTACAATTTATAGTTGTAAGACTGGAAGCAGATGGACAGCCATGTGGTATATTTCACATTGCTCATTGCAACACTTTTTGTACCAGCATTTGTTTTGGCAACAGCACAGGTGACACTAATAGTATTTAGAATATTTCACAAGATGTGCAAGCAAAGGTGTCACTTGATTTTGAGTTTGATTTTGAGGACAAAACTGTCCTTCACAGATTGTCATAGAGATCTTAATCTTCCTTTCCTAAGTATGTCAAGACATTCAAGAGTAGACATCCTTATTTTCCTCTCACTTATCTTGATGTCTACTCTGCATATAATTAATTTATGAAGGTCTTGAGAGATAGTATCTAAACTGTGGCTTCAAAACTTGAAGGAAAAAATGAAAATAAGCTACATCTTCCCAGTAGTATTTCCTGCCCTGACCAACTGAATCAACTGTCTTAGTCATATAAAACACATCTTTTGTTTTGCTCTACACTCTCTATATATATCAAAATTGGTCCAGATATGACAGAATAAATGGGTTCTGTATGCTGCTTAGCCAGGAGTGGAAAGCAGAACTGGGAAATCAAAAGTCAGTGAATTGATATACTGAGCTGAACTGGGATCTGAGGTAAGGATTTGTCACTTGTAGTTGTCATGTTCCCTGCTAAAGCAAGACAGAGGGAGAGAAAAAGGTACTTCCAGGATAGAGTGAGAATGCACCACACATTACAATTTGTGCTATCTATAAGTTGATATATCTAAAGTCTTCAACTTGAAATGTTTTATACATTAAAAAGTCAATAACCTTGTCACAGAATGAAACCTACCCGAAAGCAGATCTCAGATAAAACGAGGTCTGTATCTACGCAGCTCCAACTGATTCCGTGATTCTGGTATGTGCTGGAAAGACAAAGCAGCAGATAATGATCATGAGGGAGGCTTACCTGAAAGCACTGCTAGATGAGATCTGAACTACATCTGCCCTCCTCTAATGGTTTACATATGCACTGGAAAGAATCAGAGATACATTGTTAATCACATTGCACCCTAGTGAAGCATTTTGGGCAGGAAATCAGAAGGCAATGCTACCCCAGGCAGCTACTGCTAATAGACTTTAGACAGAATGCAAGTAAAACAGACTGGGAATATATGACCACAAGGTTATTGGTGGGTGCTGCTGACTGTTTAACTTAAAAAACGATAATAAACAGCAGCAGTCCCTCAGTGGAGACAGGTCCACAGAGGTCCACCACCCTACAGCAGGCCAAGGACAGCAATGTCAAGGTGGGACAGTCACACATGACAGTGAGACCCCCACCACAACTCCAACACCCAAGGAGGCTGCCTCATTCCCATGCCTCAAAGGTGAGAGGCACTCCCAGAGCCCATAACAGGGGCCTTGAATGGTATGTGTCCTGTGTGTAGTAGGACAGATCTCCAGACAGAAATTAATACCCAACCACTACAAATATTCCCTTTAAAATATTGACTTTAGTTTTTATGTCACTATGTTGACTGGTTCTGCTCGTGCATTTACCCCTACACTACCCCACTCCCACCCCACCAATGACAAGCCTAAGTAACAACGTCTCTATTGATAAACACGATTTTGTTGAGAGGGAGGGATTTTTTTTTTTTTTTACCTCCCATAATCTTTTACCTGGAGAGGAAGTAGGATAAAGAAAAGAGATATCCAGATGGAGTTTTTAATATATTGCTGTCCTGACTGAGACCTCAGTGCTGGAAACAGGGCCACCAGTGTCTCCTAATTTGGCACTTAGTGTCATATCTTACACATTTCCACACAGTAGAGGGGACACAGGGATTACTCAAGCTTCTACAATATCTGTTTAGTAAAACTCCATAAAAATCTTTCTCACATCTTCAGTGACAGAAGTTGCTTTGAAGTGGAAGGATGACTCACCTTTCAGACTTAACTTGTTTTAGTTCCTCAGGATTCCTGAAGCTTCAGAGATGAGCTCTACCATTCAAGAGTTCACAGAAATGCATGGATACATCCATCCTTGAGCCTGTGAATGTTGGCTCTCTTGCTAGCCAGAGCTTGAGGAATGGGTGTGATTTCAAAAATGCAGGCAGGGTACAATAAATTAAGGAGGAGAAAGAATTTTTTTCCCCAAAATGCACATGGAAGCCACAGAATCATAAAAAAATTCCAAAAAATCTGATTAAACAAATAATTGGACATCAGTCAAAATATAAATAGATCCTCATCTGGCATTTTCCAGGAAGAAGCTGTGCATGACTATTATGTCAGCCCATGTTCATTTCCTGTATTTATTAAACAAGCATTTTCTCACCTTTATCCAAGCCTTAGCAATCCAAATAAGTTTAAACATTCCAGATAGAAGAAGAAGACATAGGTGAAGCCAAGATATGGAAAGATGTTGATACCCACAGAAGAAGAAAGAAAATCTGAGAACATTTTTATGCTGCACATGGAGAATAGCACTGACATATCTGAACTAGCTCTAGAACAGAAAGCAAACGGCTTAATGCTGTATTTGAGCTAATATTTGGGTGCTGTAATGTGCAAATACAACCTTATTGCTTGCAGGATTGAGGAATGGTCTCAGTACAGCATTAATCCAGTTTAAACAGAGCTTGAACAGTTCTTTATTTCTTGGTATATACATAGTCTTAGGAGCATTATTGAAACAGAAAAGAGGATATTTCATAGAATAAATATACAGTGTAAGAGGAACAGCCCTGCATAATTGTTATGTACAATCTTTTTCACCATAATATAAAAGTGTATATGAAGGCACGACATAAAGCAGCATTTAGAGGATGCAACATGGAATTTATGACAATATTTCACACATTTCCATCTCTAAAAATGCTTCATAATCCACCACCAGTTTAGTTCCAGAACACCCAAAAGGCGTAATTATGTATTACCTCCAAACATAAAAACTCTGGCAAGTGAGTAATTAAAGGGTAGACATTCCTTTCCACCTGCAAATAGACTGCTCTTTGGTTATAGCAGTAGCAGGTTCTTTCACTTCTCTGCACCATTTATCTGACACACCAGGAAAGTTAGATTTATTCATTTTTCTCCCACCTTGAGCGAAACTCCGATCCCATGGATCCTACTCTCTGCTCTCTTCCTTGACACTGTGGCCTGACTAAATTTATCTTAATCTATGATGTCATAAAGGCCGTCACAATCCTGATTACAAGTCCAGGTACATCCCCCTCATTTAAGTAGGAAATATGGGTGTTACTGGCTCCCATTATAAAGAAAAAAGAGAGGCAGGCACTTCAGTAGGCAATTCAACACATCTAAAATCAGAATCACACTCAATAAGTGCCAAACAGGACCTCAGATGCATACATTTCCAGCTTAGGCACTGCAATTGCATGTGTAAAATTAGGTTTGATTAATATCAGTCTTAAAGTGAAGTTTGTCAAAAGTCTAAAAGAAAAAATTTGTTGCAGCTAACGGAAAGACCCCAACTAAAGTGATCTGAAACTTGGAACTTACATTCCAAGGAAAAATTTAGTTTCTTAAAACATGTTTTTGTTGTGCATTGGAACAACACAAAAAAATTCTCCCTTCTAATTTAATTACATATAAACAATTATGTAATTTCTTCAGAGTTCTCATGTTCACATTTTCTTCTCCATTTTTCAGCTGCTCACTAGAAGAAGTTAATGTCTCTGTTATGTTTTACATTATTTGTTGCGTTATCAAATTGAGATAATAAACTCCCTGTGATAGAAGCTTTGTCATTTTATGTTTTAGGAAACAGATGGTGGATCTGTCAGATTGTCACTTCCTCTGAATCACTGGTGATGTCTTTTTACAGTGAGGACCATTTAAAAAGAAAATTTACTATTTACAAGAGGTGCCTTCACTGTGACTGTGTGGCACTTTCCATTTCTATAGTGTGAAAAAACCCAAACAGACAATGGCATAGCAAAAAGTGATGTTTTGGGGTCACTTATTGGAAGAGCAATAATATATAATCCAAATTAAAGTTGTCCAGATAAGAGTTTTCAGTTTCTTTGAAGCCTGTTTTCTTGCTACTGATCACACTGACACATGATATGCAGTCTATATACCATTATTCCATGTCTAGTCTCATTTAACAAGTGAAGTAACCTTGTTGATTATTTTGTTTGTAAATTGTTTGAGAAGAAATCTCCCAGTGTCATCCACAAGTCATGGGAACTAGTCAAATGAATGCAATACGATGCTGAAACTTTCAAAGTAATTATCATCAACACTTTGATCTTACCCCATTACACTGTAACATGTTAGCATATTAAATCTAAATCTAAATTAGATGTCAATATAAATCCAAATTTAATCATCATGAGGGGTTCATCTGATTTCATTGATAGCTTCTTGTTGTATAAGTAGTAATAACATTCTACTGCTGTTTCTGATTAACATAAACAAATTAAATTCAGCTTTCAGAAAATATTCTTATCTTTCAGATTATAGGGAAAAGTCACAAAAATTGTAATCTAATCATTCTGACTTCCAAAATAAAAGCAGCTATTGTTTGAAATTTAAATATTGAAAAATATGCATAAGATGCCTTGCATATGCATAATACGATGTAATCATATTTTGAATACAATGTTGCTATTTTATGTGCTTTACTTGATTATTGCCTGAGACAAAATTTGCCACATGAATATATATTTGACTTATGCAAATATTTGTATTTGCTCATGTAAATATTTGTTGGGGCTTTTTTAATTGCAGCACAATTTGGTTTTATGATGAGCTTTCAAATCAACTGCCAACAAGAAGGAATCAAAAATACATCACAGGATGTAGCCCATTTAAATGTTTAACAAATGTGTAAAGAGGGAAGGTTTCTAAATATGTATTTTAAAATTCTCAGTATTTTCTTCCATTCTCCATTCTGTATGTCTGACAGGATCTTGTATGTTGTTTGCTTTTGTTATGTTTATTGTAGTTCATCCAATAGAACAGTTATTTTATGTAACTCTTCAAAAAATAAGAAAACTGATATTATTCTCCCTGTTCTTTCAGAACTTTCACCAATTTCAAGATGAGTGTTTGCATGAACAAGGTTTGACCATAAGGGCTCAGTCTGTCTTTTTATTTAAAAAAACCCAAACCAACAAAAACCAAACCCCATGTTGTAGGAATAGGATAGTTAAGGAAGGAACAACGCTTCCTTCTATATGTTAATCTTGAAAACGTAATAGGGTCAATTATTTTTAAAAAGACAAGTAGCAAGGCAGTGGTGATGGTGGGGAAACTTCAAAGAAACACGTTTATACGAATTTAAATTGAATTCCTCAGTAGTCAGTTCTATAAATAAGGAGACCCTGAGTAATTTTCTTTACTAAGATTTCAATTTAGCACACTAATCTGCTTTAATATGCGAGGCACCAAAGCCCAGTGAGGCAATTCTGTAGTAATGAAAGAAATTTCCTGCTTGTGAAATTTTCTGTTAGGGCTGGAGGAGCTGGAGGAAGCAGCTAAGACAGTTTGGAGGGGACCCATCCACGTATGCTTAAAGTTTCTGCTAACAAAATGCTGTTTGGAACATCTTTGTAGCAGAAACTTTACCACGCTTCAACAGTTATATGAAGGTATCACCCCGGAAGTAAAGCAAAATAAAACATAAAACCCCTGAAGTAATTTTTAAGCATGAAGATTAATTGAATTAGAGTCATTCATCTGTAGATAAGACCTATCATTTTATCAGAGCTCACGAAGTCATTTTGTAGTAGAGGATGACTGTTGTAAGTCAGAGAAACACATCTGTCTTGTGATTTGCAGTGAAAACAGAGCCTCTAATTTAACAACCTTCAATCTTTGTTCCTAATCTTGAAGCCCTTGCTCTTACTGAATAAAAATAATACTCTTCCACAAGATCATCAACGCAATCTGACACAGTAGTTGTGGTTCTACGTCAGTCCAGCATAAAACTGTGTTTTGGCTCCAGGTCAGTTATCTGCCTTCTAGAAAGTAACAAAGGCCACTAAGGAGTCTACTTCCTATGAATATATTCAATCCTTTTTTTTGTATCTTTGGCCCGTGGTCCTAAATATCCTGTGGTAATGAATGTACAGTGCAGAGATATGCATCTGAACTAGCTACCCAGACTCTTGTCATAGTCATAGCCATATAATTTAAGATGCAATTCACTTCAGTCTGAACCAGATTTCTAAAACAATTTCTTATTTCTCTCCACTGGTAATGGAGTATGGTAAAGGAAGACTAGGAGATATCCATAAATCCAGGGTTATTTTTCTGAGATCCTCAGGCATCTCTGTTGGCACAAAGCGCTTTTGAGGCTCCTGTCATCATATGATAGGTGAGGACTGCAGTGCCAAGATGTTCATCTTCAAGATGGGCATAAATGAACCCATCCTGCACAAACGTATGTCATCTCTTTCTGATCTTGTGATTTCCGCAGCAGCCTGTAACACTGTATTCCACAAATTAATTAGGAAAAAAAAAACCAAACCCAGACAATAAAAGAAACAAAATCAAAAGCCTTTCACTTAAAAATTCTTTCTCTTTTTATGAGAGCTTGTTCCTTAATTATTTCACTTGGTGCTCTCACTGCCTGTATAGGGAGTTAAGACATATATATGTTCTAATTGGTTTTAAATAGAGTGACCAGAACTGCACACCATTACGTTAGCTGTAGGTATTTCAGTGTTTTTTACTTTATGCAGTAAAATAAACCAACCTGTTTTGTCTCCATTTCTTTTCTAGTAATTTGAAATATCTCTGCCATTTTCAACTCCTAATGTTCAGAGAACAGATGTTTTCAGGGAAGCATTCACAGTGGCTGAAAGACCTTGTTCCCAAGAGATAATAGTTAATTTAAAGACTGCTGATGTGTAAACGTAGTTAAGGTTGGTTTTCCCCCCTGTGCATTACTTTGCATTACTGGCAGTGTTACATCCATCATTTTATTGCTAGTCATTGGAAGTTTTAGATCTGACTGTCCTGAACATTTTGTATCATCTATAGACTCTTTACAGTTCACTGTCATTTTCAAACAGATTAAGGAGAATAGGAAGAAAATTAATAAAAACACTGCCTCTTCCTATAGCTGTTAAATAGCAACTGGTTCACTGGCAAGAATAACTTTAAAAAAAACCAATCATGCTACCTCTTTGTTGTTGTTTTATGAAGTTCCTGCAAACCTTGCTACACAGATACTTTTTATGGACTGTTTTTTCCTCGTCTCTGAAAGAGGAGGTTTCTGGAGGTCTCTGGAGGTCAGAGTATGTACACAAGAATGAATTCACTATGTAGCATAGATGTAGCCTTATTTCAATCCCTTATTTCCATATCTCTAGAATTCTTGGAGGGATTTAACTCTTCTTGGACTCTTATAAGGAATTATCTACAGTCTATTGAGGTAATATAACATTACACCCTTTACACAATTTTTTATCTGCTTTTCTTATCATGTACAGTTCCATTAAACATATTCTAGGGTTTCCTAATCAATGTCGCTTTAGTATTGACTTGGTTTTGCATCAGTTTATACATACAGGTGGAGAGGATACATCATAGGTAAATTTCAAGAGCATATTAGAGGTCTTTAATTTTTATTTATAAATTATAATATTAATGGAAAGTGACATCTGTTAAAGGATTTTACCAGACTGTGGGTATCTCTAGGCTTGTTTTATTAACAACTCAGAGTTGGGCCATCACCTCAGTGAGTGGTAACAGCTAACAAAAAGCGCCCTCTATATATACGATATAACATACAATACAAAGAGTCTTTGGTGATTTTCCAGGAACTTTCAGCTCTCAATTCATCAGCAGTTTCAGAAGTCCATTGTATTCCACAGTTTCGACTAGTTCTTGTTGTTCCGTTCTAATTCCTCTTCGGACACCACTGTTCACTGATGCAGTCTTCAGTCATCATGGTTACTTATCTTCTGAACAATCTTCATCATAATTCACTTTTAGACTTCTGAGAAAAGACTCAAAATGTTCTATTTAACATATACTTAATGTATGTCTAGCTTTTCTAAGTTTCTTAAACTGTCAGTATTGTTCCTAGAGCACCTGTGCTCTATTGCAAACAATATCTATTTATTAATTATTCCTGTTATTAATAATATCCTAAGAGAAAACCGTTTTCTAAAGCTTGTTCCTTTTACAACATCTTGATGCCTGCTAACAAATATTTCTTCCTATTGGTACTAGTGAGGTAGCTAAATCCAAAATTAAGTGCATGCTTTTTCCTCAAAAGTGATAGAACACATAAAAGCTCTGTATTCTGTGCCTGAAATAATACATGCTATAAAGTACCAGTTGAAATATATTTTGTGTTAATATTAGAAAAATAGAAAAACAGAAGCACATAAGCATTCACTAAACATAAATGTTTAAAAGACAGCAGAAAAAAAGTAATTCTAGAAGATAAATGTGTGGCCTCAGATTAGATACAGAGTCTTTAAAATTAATTAAATCAACTTCGGGATAAATACCATTGCTAACTAGACTCAGCTATAAGAATTGTTGTGTGTTCAGAGAATGGTCTTAAGAAAAAGCCAATCATATTCCATGTTGTCAGGGGTACACTTTGAGCAATCAAGAGGTAAAAAAGAAAGCTCTTTTGTTCACAGCTTTGGTGAGAATCCAATAGCAAAACATCCTCTCCTGCTAACAAGTTCATAATACAATGTTTTCTGGGAGTCAGTAAAATCCTACTAAGAAAGGGAGCTTTTTTGTTATCAAATATCTTTGGCTTCCCAGAGGATCAAGGATTTTAGAAGATTTTTATTCAGAGATTTAGGAGATTCTGAAATGTCTTTGAAATCTAAATTAAGGGATTATATGAGTCATCATGGGATGTTATGCTTGTTTTAACTCATAGGAATCATCAAATTTCTAATGAGCCATGCAGAAGGAAAAATATCTTTAAAAAAAATACATACATTCTGTATTTGAAAATGTCATTATGTACTCTCATTATGTGAAAATCATGAAATAGCTATCCTAAGAATGATATAGGACAGCATTTACTAAACAAAAATATTTTAAAATCAGTAGGTTCAGAGAACTTGTACCTAAGTCTGCAAAATATGTATTTTTAAAAGCTGGAGTTTTTTTAGAAGTTGATATACATAATTTAAAAAACACTCTCACTTGCTCCCTTATTGGCCAAAGAGGCATTTTAGACCATTTTGGGACACTTTAAGGCTTTCCCTCACAGATACCTTGCTTTATCATGACAAAATATCCTGACATGTCTTCAGGCAGCCAATGTCGCAAAGCATATCCCTGAATTTCTGAAATTGGTTATTGAAATCCTGAATATCATTCCCCTTTCTAGACATATCACATGTACTCTAATTAATTTACTTCTATTTCATCCCAGATGTGAGTCAATCTCTATTCAGTCTCTGTTTCTTTACCAAGTAAGGAAAAATAGAAAAACAATTATGCTGCTGGAGTTTAACGTTACATTTTTCCTTCCTATTGTCTTAAAAGAGTCTTGCTGTAGAATTCTGATTTATAGGATTTTCTCACATTTACCCACGGAAGCTAATCTTCCCTTAGCTGCTTCCGCATCTTCTTATACCTATTACCTGTCAGACCTTTCTAAGCCTCCCATCCTTCCTTTCACTCTCCTGCCCACAGCTTTCCTGCTTCCTTCAGTTACTTCTTTTGACATGATATTTTTGGTGACCCTATTATCTTCATGACCTCCCATAACATACTTTTCAATTCCCTTTTGAAATCTGATAGTTCTTACCAGCCTCACTCCCAAGTCTGCATATTATTTGGGAGGTCTATGCCTTTAAAGAATCATGGAGGAAATATCCCGTCATTCCAAATGGGAATTTAACACCCTACCTCCCCATGAAGAAACTTGTTTATGTGCCTGTACATTCTGAAATTAGAGAATAACAAATATGAAAATGTGTTAAGTAAAACCTATTTCTCGTATTTGAATTACAAACACAAATACCATTTAGACCATTTAGGCCCCTGCTCATGATCAGAATATAGCACTTTTAAGGTGTTACCTGAAGAGATAACCATCCCTACTGAGTATTTATTTTAACTTACCCTATTACTTGCAAATGCACCTTCTGACATGCTGATAACTGTAGACACCGATGCTGATGTGACTCTGTTCATTACCTCTAAAATCAATGCTCATGGAGAGATGTAAATTTTTGCCAAACAGTACAAATTAGTAATGTACTATTATATATATGGTGTCCATGATCAAGAGTCAGAGTATGCTTGAACTGGAAAATAGGTTGCTTTCTGTTCGTTTCCCTTCTCTGAACGCTTTTAATGGATTGACAATTCTCTTCAAACAAAGGAAAAAAGCTTCAGGGATGTTTTAATCTGTTTCCACAGATAATAGCTGACATGAAATTGCTGTGCCAGACAGTATCACTGGTGTAAACTTACAAGCAGTCAAGAAATATCCCAAGAAATTCAAAACATCATATTATTAGAATATAAGCTACACAAATGAAGTAAACATACTATTTTTGGGTCTCCAAAAACCTTCAGTTCTTAGTATTGTCACATGTAGAATTTGGTAGTCAGACAAAAAGATCATCTTACTTCAAGATTATTATTGTTATTGCTATTGTAATGCAAAACATATGGGAATTTTAACCACTGAAAAATGAAGTATTTTCAAGTACTTTCATGTAGAAATGGACTGGGCTTTCTGGGCACATACAATATGTAATATTCTTAAATTATTTGCATATGTCAAACTGTAGCAATAAGCTACTTAGGAAAAAAAACAGACTTCATTTCAAAGGGTGGATCAAACATCTAGAAATGGGTTCAGTTCAGAAGTCCAGCAAGAAAAAGACACCTCTTCAATACACCCTTCACAGGATGATTTTTGTAACATCTGTTCCTCTGTAAATCTTTCTTCAGAGATGATAAAGAGGATGTTTCATCAAGTAAGAAAGAATAAAAACCAAAGGATCTTGGGAAGGCCAAGCCTACCTCTTTTTCACTCCTAAAGGAGAATTCAAATGGGAACCGAATCTTAAATTAGATGAAAAACAGCTGGTATTTGATTTGAGTTACTTGGTTTCAGGTCAATTGATTCAGCTGTCATTGAGTACAACCAAGTATGTGATATTTTATACAGAGGTTAGAGAATGGGTTAGGTATTATACATTGTGCTTTTCTTCTGTATATATTCTACAAATATACTCTTATGACTCTTTCCCTTGGTACATCTGACAGAAATGAATCTGCTTTTACAAACATTAGTAAGATAAACTCTACTCAGCTGCCTCCAGAGTTTTCTTAGAATTGCATAGCAACATATTTCCCAGTGTCACAAAATACTTTCTGCATTCTGAGCCCTGGAGTGAGCACATCAAATCAATAATTGCTTAAGCATATGCTTAATTAGGCTAAAAAGCATATGCACTTTGAAACTGCTGCATGAATTCTTTAAAAATATTTAGTGTGTTTTTAGAGCATTACCTCCCTCCTATCTCTCCCCTATGCTGTTTTCTGAAGCACAAAATATATTCATCTTAAAATTAACCCATGCATCTGAGTCTAAACATATTCATTATTTGGATTGCAGCATATTTTTCTTTGTGATAAGGATAGTGGTTTTTTTTTTTTTTTTTGTTCTATGCTTATATAGCACCTGATATAACAGCAGATGAAAAGTTCTGTGTTCTGACCTTCAAATACATCACAGTAAGTTGTGAAAGAGATAAAGAGAGTGTATAGGGACTATCCACATGCCACTTCTTCCAATACAAGAAAAGAGCATCAAATGAAGCCACCAGATTCTGAACACCAAAAGAAAGTGGATCCTCATGCAAATGTTTTCATGGAATCATTCTGACCTAATTTCAGAATTTTTCAGGCATTTCCAGACACTAAGGAAAAAAAATAGTTATTTGTATTTGTATACCAACATGTACCAGAATTTACCTAAAAGAAATCACCATAGAAACACTAATCCTAAAACATGATCTGAATTACTTATGTTGATTGTTTTCTCTTCTTTTGTCCCAGGGTCTGAAAATCATAGAAACTAATCTGAGTTTCTCTCTATTTCTGTATTATATTGTAAAGTAAGGGAGATTTCAGCTTCCTATGACCTGCTTTGTCATGTCTCTTCAGATTTTGTCTAGGGTATATGTCTTATTTTTGGAAGTGCTAAGAGTAAATCAGATCTTTTTTTCTTCTAGCTACTATGATTTAAATTTGCTGCTATAATTTACTTGCTCTTGACCTGTGGCCTAAAGCTTATGGCTATCACAGCTTTATTGGCCAGGCTCTCAGCATTAGCAATCAGGAAGGTGCTAGACGATACTGAGTGGAATAGTCTGCATGCTACTTATCAGCTTGAATCAATCTCCAGGTTGTTGTTGTTGACCAAGACTGCTGTGTCCAACTGTTGATACACTTTTTTTAGGAAAGTTAGCAGTTTCTAACTTATGACCGTTGCACCATGATGAAGCAAACATCTTTGTGAAATGATGAAAGCAATTGATGATCTTGCTTTTGCTCTCTCAGTCTGGCTTGTGGTTTGCCCAAGATGTTGGATTTCCTGCACCATCTCTGTGCCTTTGCAGAAACCTTTTTTTTTCCCCCCAAGATCCTTCCTCAAGTAATTGTATCATATCTTGTAGCAAAACACACTTGTAATAAAGGAAACAGCTAATTCTTCGAATTGCTCTGAAATCCATTATTAATTAACTTTCATTAGAGACAGTTTAATAAAAGACAATCATGTTGTATCTGGAAATTATACTCTGAGAACAATAAGGACTATTCTGATATGTGTTATATATTAATGTCTTCCTGCTTATGACTTGAACTTTGAAATATGTGTGTTGATAAGGTTGTATACTAAGCCAGTCTCAGATGGACATCCTATAAATAGACTTCCATTACTAATACTCATACCCTTCTGTTGGATCTACTTTGAAGTTGGCCCTGATTTGAGCAGGGATTTGGGCTAGATGGCCTCCAGAGGTCTTTTCCAACTTAAATTCTGTGCTTCTGTGTTGTCTTTATATAGGTTCTGGACAAGAATATCATGAATCACCACTGTAAACAGAATGTCATAGAAGACATAGGCTGTCTTCCACTGCTCGTGGTCGAGAGATGAAAGTGGAACTAAATATCTCCAGCAAAAACTCTTGATAACAATAAGTATCAATACTGTCAACAGCTTGATTCTTGTATTTTTTTAGGGCATTATATAGACTTTTTTTTCCTTTTGAAAGCTTCTCATCAGCTGTAGAATGGTCTTGTTTGGGTGGTCTTGTGAATAGGCTTACTCACTTGATTCTTCATGTTAAACCATTTTCTAATATCTGAGGAAAAAGTCTAAGCCAGTATTTTGTGCCTCAGATGATCCAAATTGTAACATCTCTCCAGAAAGTATAGAGGATCTTTTAAGAAGATATAACAGTAAATTATAATCATAATTGACATTCCATTTTCCACTGACTAGAAGAAGTAGAACACAAGGAATTTCACAGGGTCTGTTGCATCTCAAACCAGGAAATCTGATTAATGCACCAGCACACTAATCAGAACTGGAGAAAATGTATTTCATCTGAAGATGCCAATTCAATTATGAAGTACTTAAACTTATCAGTTTTTGTAGAAACTTTATTTGAGAAATGGAAATCCCTTTTTCTGAAACCCTAAAACTAAAATAAAATAAAACATATACATATCTCCTCCTTTTTCTCATACACTCCTTATATAAACTTAAAATTTTCTTAAAATCTTCTAGTAAACTCTAGATATCAGTTTGATCTTGACTTCAATTATGACTATACGATGAATTAAAATGAAAACCTTTTCTGTTAACCAAGGAAAACAAATTGAATGCAGTAATTCATTTTACCTAATCCCCACTCATAAAAACTACATATAAAACTGTCAGATGTTACTGTCACACAATTAATTTACCCATTCATTCAAAAACATTAAGTCCAAAAGTTAATTCCTTTTTTCCCTTGATAAGAAGCAAAACCTAAATTGGGTCTTCTGCAAACCCAGATGTCTCTAGTCCTGAGAGATATAAGACTTGGCTTGCGTATCCACACAAACACCACACACGCCGCAGAAGCAATGGCAATATGCTCACACTACAATTAGGATTTTTTGTAATATCATCATAACGTTTGAGCAAAACAGTGCTCACAAATTTTGATTTAACCAAAATGAGGGAAAGATGGAAACCACATTAAAATATTTTCAAGTGTCTAACAATATGTTTTTCCTTAATTCCAGATATGGGGTGGGGGGGAGTGTTCTGATATCTGATTACCCTACTGCTGATTAATCATGGCATCTCCTTTGCTGTCAGCCTTTCTATATACAATAAACTAGAAACATACCCTGATGACAAACCTCAGAGAAATCTCTTACTCTTTCCTGTTTGATGAAAAGACCTTTTCATTGCCCTTCATGTCTTTGAAGTTCACCATACATGTCCTGCAGCCAATGGGGAGCTTTGCCATTTATTTTAGATGGCATCAGATCAGGCTTTTTTCTGAGTAATGGAAAATCTCAGGACACTGGAAATAGATACATTAGTTATCTTCTAGAGGTTGTTCTTTCAAATTTCTACTCAACTGAAAAATAATTTAATATTTAATATTTATTTTTCTTTGAGCCAATCCTGAAATCCTTTTCAGATGAGGGCTGTGTCTGAACAAATAACTGATTATAATTTGGACCTCAGTTCTTGTAGCAGGAGTATTTTAACAAATTAAGTTCAATTTTTCACAGTAATGTCCATCTGTGGACTGCAGCCACTTGGCAGAACATGTCCCTTGGATCCTCAAAACTTTATGTAATTCAACAGACTGCTCTTTACATAGATTTGTTGTTATTTGTAACACTGAAAAGAAATTATGTTGTTTCCAAGCTTTTCACTAATCATCAGAGAAGCTGGGATTGATTCATTGGTATATTATATTACTTCATGCAGTACTTCTTTGGCTAAAAATTAAAAGAAAGGCTAAGTGAATTGCCTGATGTATAAAACTACTGATATGCCAAAGGTCTTGCAGTGTTCCTGTCTCCAGTGTTCCATACATGAAATTCTCCAGAAAACTATCCAGTGTTCCATACGTGAAACATCAGAATGCACATGAAGATGTTTTGGGTTTTGTTAATTTATTTTTTTTATCTATCAATAAGAAGCTAAGCATTTAATTGTCATTATATTTGAATAACATTGTATGTGTGCTCCAGAAGATCTTTAATAATTTAGAGGGTGTTATCCATAAATTTTGTAAAGCTATCACATTAATATTTCATTTGTGAAAGAATGGAGTGCTTTTTGTCCTAACAAATATGTAAAAATAATATTTTGTTGCATGGTAAATCACTATTTGACATCTTTACCTCAGGAATTGAAGGAAATAATGTATTTACACAATATTTCAGAACTATACGATAAATGTGTTAGTAGTGACATACTTGACCATTTTCTGTATCCCTCCCATTGCATACTACTTTCTGTTCATAGTTAGTTTTGACAGTGTCATAATCCAGTTTCAGTTGTTTCCCTCTTTTATTCTCTGTTATCTCTTTGTCGTGGTTTGAGCTCAGAGGGCAAATGAGCACCAGGCAGCTGCTCACTCTTCCCTTCCACTCCAGCGCTGAAAAGGAAAAATAAGCAAAGATGCTGCTCATTTCCCCCTTCCCCCCCCCCCCCCCGCCCCCCCCCCCGCCCCGAGAAAGATGGAAGCAAAAGATCCAGGAACTTGAGATAAGGACAAAGAGGGATGATCTCATCCTTTAAGGCACAGGCAAAAACCAGACTCATTAGGGGAAGAAAAAAAAGAACATAAAATTAATACAGATACAACAAAACTTAACAGAGAAGAGTAGGACCATGAAAATTGTTACCACATCTTGAAAACACCTTCCTCCATCCCTCCCTTCTTCCCATGCCCAACTTTGCTCCTGATATCTCTACCTCCTCCCCTTCTAATGGCACAGGGGGCAGGGAATGGGGGTGCAGTCAGTCCTGCTGCTTCTTCCACCTCGGGGAGGGGAAATTCTGGCATTTCTCCCCTGTTCCAGTGTGGTCCCCCTCTCACAGGAGACAGCCCTCCACAAACCAGCTCCGACATGAATCGCTCGCATGGGCGCCTGGGTCACCCCCACGTGTTGCGATCCTCCCAGTGCTGAACTACAACAGTGGGGCCTTCTTCTCAGAGGGTCCAAGCCTTCTTTGGGCACAGTCGTCTGGGTCAGCGTGGGGCCCCCCACAGGTGACAAATCGGTGTCCGTTCCACCATAGACCCCCATGGCTGGCAGGGGGGGCTGGCCCTGCCATCTCACCACAGGATACAGGGGAGTCTCTGCTCTGGTGCACTTTCCCCCTTCCTCCTTCTTCCTTCCACTGACCTTGGTGATTGAAGAGATGTTCTCCTTGCAACTCCTCCTCACAAGTCCCACAACTCCTCCTTCCAGGTTCCCCTTCTTAAATACGTTATTGCAGAGGTGCAGCTAATTGGCTCAGCCTTGGTGCAAAGGTGGGTCTGACTTGGAGCTGGGGTGCTTCGAGAAGCTTTTCACAGGGGGCCACCACTGCAGCCCCTTCCCCTGCTACCAAAAAACCCTGCCACTCACTCAAATAAGGACACTCTTCCAGCATTACCTTCATTTCCAGAAGATATTTCTTTCTTCTTTTTTTTTCTTTTTTTTTTTTTCTTCCACACCCCCTGCCTCTTATTTTTGGGGGGAAAAGTAAGGGGAGGCACAAAAAGTGGGAAGAGAAATTATAATATTACTAAAGAAAAAAACTTCATAAATTATTATTTTTCCTATATTTTACCTTGTATAAAAACAACAGACTGGGAGATGGTTTTGAACAGTTTGTTAGCTCTTTATGTTTATGAACTTTGGTACAGTACATTAGCATTCAAAGTACCTGCAGAAGTCTTTATGGAAGACCTCTGAAGAGTGTAAAAAGGAGAGAGAATCTGGCACAATATAGAGTTTTATGGGAAGATCTACAGAACTGAAACACCTATAAAACCACAGGAGATAGGTCAGGATGGGGACTCATCTAATTTCAAAACTCTAAAAATTAATCATGAGATAGTATCCCTTAAGCAATCCGTAGAAACAAGGAGGAAAATGGACAGTTCCAGAGAGCAGTTCATCTGCTTAAGCACCTATTCGAATATAAAATAAGTTATTTCCTGCTTGTACCTTTGTTGTGTTTGAACTCAGCCGGTAGCCAATCACCACATGGCCAGTTGTTTACTTACACCCCCTCCCCGCAGTGAAATAGGGGAGGGACAAATGAAGAAATTCATAGGTTGAATTAAAAAAAAAATAGCAATAGTAATGAAAACAACAGTAACAATAGTAAGTCCATAACAGGTATAATGTAGCCGTGCCTCACCGAGCGGCAACTGGTATGGAGCCCATCCCCAGCAGTGATCCCAACCGCACCAGAAAAATCCCAACATGCCGACTCGTAAAACTGAAACAGGGTGTGAGAGAACATGTGTCCACCTATATACTGAGCATGACGTCACATGATATGGAATGCTACAATGATCGATCCAGACCTGGCCCTCTAGCTGTGCTCTCTCTCAGCCCAAGGAAAGTTAACTCTATCCTGGATGAAACCAGAACAGTCTCCTTCAACGGGAAGCCGCTGGATTCATGGTGGTGGTAACTAATCTTGATGCATCTCTTTCGTTTGCTTGCTTAGGTATTCTGACTTTTTCTTTCTTCTCTCTGTCCTATCGCTATTATCAGTTGTTACAGGAAATAAAGCTTAGAAGGTTGTATGGCACCTGACCTTGTTTGAGTCTTAATCTTACTCTTGGGATCATTTAAGAACCCTCCCTGATATTGGATCGGGACACCATGCCGCCGTAAGACTTTCTTCTCAAGGCCTAAAATGGTGTTCCAGGCAGTGGCATGGGACATGGCATAAGTTTTCAACCAACTGGTGGCTGCTTCCATTGCAAGCACATAGTGATTGCCATGCTGAGTTTGTGGGAGTGTGATATAACCAATCTGTCAGGCCTCCCCATATTTATATTTAACCATTGTCCTCCATACCAAATGGGTTTTAACCGTTTGGCTTGCTTGATTGTAGCACATGTCTCACATTCATGGATTACCTGTGCAATAGCATCTATGGTGAAGTCCACCTCTCAGTCACAAGCCCATCTATATGTTGCATCTCTTCCCTGATGGCCTGAGGAGTCATGGGCCCAGCGAGCCATGAATTGTTCACCCTTAGGTTGCCAGTCCAGATCTACTTGAGCCACCTTAATCTTAGCAGCTTGATCTGCCTGTTGGTTGTTCTGATGTTCTTTAGTGGCCCAGCTGTTGGATACATGAGCGTCTACATGGTGTACTTTCACAAGATTCTCTACCCAAGCAGCAATATCTTGCTATAATTTAGCGGCCCAGATGAGTTTGCCTCTGTGCTGCCAGTTGCTCTGTTTGCACTGCTGTAACCACCCCCACAGCACATTTGCCACCATCCATGAGTCAGTATAGAGGTAGAGCACTGGCTACTTTTCTCTCTCAGTAATATTCAAGGCCAGCTGGATGGCTTTCACCTCTGCGAACTGACTCGATTCACCTTCTCCTTCAGCAGCTTCAGCGACCCGTCGTGTGGGGCTCCACACAGCTGCTTTCCACCTTCGATGTTTCCCCACAATGCAACAGGACCCATCGGTAAACAGGGCATATCTCTTCTCATTATCCAGTAGTTTATTATATGGTGGGGCCTCTTCAGCATGCATTACCTCTTCCTCTGGAGCCATTCCAATGTCTTTGCCTTCTGGCCAATTTGTAATCACTTCCAGTATTCCCGGATGGCTGGGGCTCCCTATTAGAGCCTGTTGTGTGATTAATGCAACCCATTTACTCCACATGACATCAGTTGCATGGTGTGTAGAGGGAACACTCCCTTTGAACATCCAGCCCAGCACTGACAGTCGGGGTGCCAGGAGGAGCTGTGCTTCAGTCTCAATCACCTCTGAAGCAGCTCAGACCCCTTCATATGCTGCCAATATCTCCTTTTCAGTTGGAGTATGGCAGTCCTCGGATCCTCTGTATCCCTGACTCCATAACCCCAGGGGTCAACCCGGGGTCTCCTCTGGTGCTCTCTGCCAGACACTCCAGGTAGGGCCATTCTTCCCGGCTGCAGTGTAGAGCACATTTTTAACATCTTATCCTGTCCGAACTGGCCCGAGGGCTACTGCATGAACTATTTCCTGTTTAATTTGTTGAAAAGCTTGTCGTTGCTCCAGGTACCATATAAAATCATTCTTTTTTTGGGTCACTTGATAGAGAGGGCTTACAATCTGACTGTAGTTTGGAATGTGTCATCTCCAGAAACCCACAATGCCTAAGAAAGTTTGTGTTTCCTTTCTGTTAGTCGGTGGGGACACTGCTGATATTTTACTAATTGCCTCCATTGGAATCTGATGACGTCCATCTTGCCATTTTACTCCTAAAAACTGAATCTCTTCTGCAGGTCCCTTGACCTTAATGTGCTTTATTGCAAATACGGCTCTCAGAAGGATCTGGATTATTTTCTCCCCTTTCTCAGAAAATTCTTCTGCTGTATTACCCCATATAATGATGTCGTCAATGTACTGTAAGTGCTCCGGGGTTTCACCCTTTTCCAATGCAGTCTGGATCAGTCCATGGAAAAGGGTGGGGCTGTGTTTCCACCCCTGGGATTAAGAATTCCATGCTCTACCGACTGAGCCAAATCCATCTCACTCCTCCAGCCTTAAAGACTGTCATGACAGATGGAACCCAAAGTTATGGACTAAATGAACTCAGTAGACATTTTGGAAAGATGGCTCATAGACTGAGGGAGTGATATCTGTAAGACCCAAGAAAGGCGTGGTGATTCCTTTGAATGTATTTGGAACCTGAGCATAACGTAAGTGGTATGGAATAAGGGGTGGAGACTGTCCTGGTTTCATCCAAGATAGACTTAACTTTCCTTGGGCTGAGAGAGAGCACAGCTAGAGGGCCGGGTCCGGATCGATCAGTGGAGCATTCCATATCATGTGACGTCACGCTCAGTATATAGGCAGACGCATGCTCTCTCACGGCCCATTTCAGTTTTACGAGTGGGCATGTTGGGATTTTTCTGGTGCGGTTGGGATTGCTGCTGGGGATGGGCTCCGTACCAGTCGCCGCTCAGTGAGCCACTGCTGCATTTTACCCATTTTGGACTTCATCTGGATATGTGGGTAGCTGTGCATTATCTGGGTCATAGTAAACCATCTCCCACACAGCTAGCTCCCTCAAGTATTGAATACCTCTCTCCATAGTGGTCCACTTACTTAGATGACATACAAAATCTTCCTTGAAGGGATACCTCTTCCTCACACTTGACAGGAGTCACCTCCAGAGACTGAGATTTTGTGTCTTCTTTCCAATGGCTTTGTCAATGCCCCCTTCCCTAGACAAGGATCCCAGCTGCCTGGGAGCTTCTGTTAATTTTCTCGGTCAATTACAATGGACCCTAGCCAAGGAACAGAAATGTAAAGTTTTTGACATCTAAATTACAGTAGGTGAATCCTTCTCTAAGCCTCAACCACCCTAGACAAGCCAAATGAATTTATCTAAACCATTTGCTAAAGATTTTTTTCCAGAAATTCCACATTTTTTCTCAGCATTTTTCCCAGTGTTTGATTATCTTGGCCTTTAGGAAGATTTTGCTACTTTCTAGTTCACATTTCTTCATTTGAAGTCCTCTGTTACAGTACTCCTGCCTCACTCTAAAGTATTTTTAATCAATTCCTTCTGGTACCTATGAGCTTTTATTACTGAACAAAGTGAAATGTAGGTAAGACAAGCACTCATTGAATTGTGCACACAGGTGCACACACATCAAACATAAGTCAAACATGAAATTACCTTGGCTGATAATGTTATAACATTCTTCCAGAATGAATGAATAACTATATTTAAAACCCTTGTTTTCAAACAATAGTGTTTCCTTATCTGTGAGCACCACCTTGAACACATTTCCACAACTTGTTCATAAGAATGCCATGTTGAATAGTGTTAAAAGCCTTATAAGCCTTATAGAAGTCAAGAAAAATCATATCTACTGCTCATCGTATTCATATGGCTGTAACCTGCCATCAAAATAAATTCAGATTACCTTGACATGAGTTGCTCTTGATAAACCTATGGTGACCATAACACATCTTGTTATCTCTTATGTTCGTTCAGATTCCTTCTTTAATTATTTGCTCCATTCTTTTGTTGTTGTCATCATTCTTAAAACTGAAGTAGGCAATCAAATCTATAATTGCCTGAGCTTGGCTTTCTTTACATCTGCCTTCTCGACCAATGGCGTGAACACAACATTTATCCTACTGAAACTTAAACGAGAATTAAATAATACTGACTGTAGTTATATGGTTACAAAACTGGAAAACAAGTATTCCACCCTGAAAAAAAAGAGATACTATCCAGATTTGTTTCCACCCTGGAGCACAGCATTATCAAAACTTTCAAAAAAATGCAACAGAAAAGAGAAATCCAGCTCTCAGAATAGTCAATAGTCCTGTGTCTGAAGCATTCACCTGAAATTTTAGGAAGGTTTCATGTAACTCAGCTGTTTGCCCTAATCAGCAGGTTATGGGGTGTATGTCTCCTGCTTGCCTGTTGAATATAGGTGGAAGAGTTCTATAGGCAAGATTGACTTCAGGTTGCTACACTTTCCATATCAGTGAACAAGATATCAACCCACTGATAGTACTGATTCTGCATATGCTTCTCTCACATGCTGTTTTAAGAATGAATATTCTGTATGGAAGCATTCCATTTCAGTGGAAAATGTCAGATCATTCTACATTATTTTTGAAAATTTATTAACAAGCTTTTCCTAAGTTTTTAATGAATACAGATAAATTTTAAAAATCCTTGAAAAACTTAACACTATTTCCAAATAAAAGCTATGCTAAGATGTGTGGAATTTAATTGTGAAAACTTAGAATAGTAAATTGACCTTAATCTTTAACCTAATTTTTAAAAAATTATAGAAAAGACAACATTAATGAAACATATGCTCTTGGACAGTTTTAATTCATTTTTTCTTCTCCACTGTGCCAGGCAAAGTTCTCTTTCATATAGGAAGCTGAGCCAAATGCTGTGCTTATCTTCACAAGAGAGGTAAAACAATACAGAACCCTTCTGCCTCACTGTAATTACATTGATTTGTACCAATTGAGGACCTAGATCAGTGAAATTATGTGTTGATTACGAGTAGTCCTCGGAGCTCTCCATATCATGACCTCTTTTTCAAGTTTGAGTATAGCTGATCTTCTCTGTCATTTAGTAACATAAAAGGTATAGGTTAATCAGTGTATCTTGACATTTATTTACAGCCTGAAGGTTAAACCTAGGTGTTCTAAATATTTGCAGTTATGAGAAGAGTCAGTCCTTAGATCACTTCAAAGACCTTTTGTTCTTAGCAGAAAGGCCACAAGGTAACTTTAACAGAAGTAGTTATTCATCTGACATGTAAAGCTTAAGCTGATTAAAATCTCTTCCTAGTTTTTCTTTTTAATTATGCTTTTAAACATACTAAGTGATTGAAACAAAAAAGACATTTTTGCATTTATAAATATTGTCATGTGTGACTAACTCTGTACTCAAGGGAAAAAATCTCCATTTTGTTTAAGACAGTACATAATGTTAAAGAAAAATAACTTAAAACTGACTCATTTTGGATTGTCTTTTTCCCTGGCCTTGGAAAACCTATTATTCCTGCTAAATATTATTTATATTCTTTAACTGATTTGCTAAAAATGCCAAATAATTGTAAACTTTTCATCTTCTTTTTTCTGGTCAATTCCCAAACTTAGGGTCTACTACAGCAATTCACACATTTCTGTAAAAGTGTAAATTGGGAAAAAAACCTGAAGTGTTCAAGCACCAGGAAATTGCATGGGAACTATGGTGACTCACAAATGAAAGACAATACAATCTTTTCTCCTTCTACACTTTGATACAATTGAAATTGATATTGCGGACTGCAACTTCCCTTACAAAATGCAAGTGTTTATGTCAATATTTTAGTATCAAACATTATATTTCATTGTCTTGATGATATAGCAGTGATCACCACTGAAACTAGAACAGTCCAAGAAGTCATAACTTGTTCACAAAAAACAATTTCCAACTTGATTTGGCATCTGACCTTAATGTAAAAAATAAAACCTTTGTGTCTTTTGAGTAATGTTCAATACAAGTGTGGTGGGTTGTCCTCAGCTGGCTGCCAGGCACCCACCAAGCTGCACTATCACTCCCTCTCCTCAGCTGGACAGGGGGAGAAAATATGATGGAAAAACTCATGAGTCAAGATAAGGACAGGGAGACCACTCATCATTTATTGCCACGGGCAAACTAGACTTGATTTGGGGAAATTAATTTATTGCCGATAAATAACAGACTACTAGAGTCACAGACAAAAGGGACAAGAGCTTCTCCATCACCTCCATCAAAAAGCCTGTCCCCAAATTTTTAAAAATATATTTGCATTTTTATTTCTCTATTCATTTCTCTATGGATAACAATACAATTTTTGTTTTCTTTTTGTCACCAAGTCCCATGCTTTAGATCCTACTAATATTTCAGAAAAAAATTTACCCCCAATAAAACTTGTTTTGTGAATTGCAAAAAGACATGGCTCATGATTTTGTTTCTTCTTTTTTATCGTAACCCTCAGACATTCAGCAGATCACAGCACATCCTCCTCCCTTATACAAAAAAGTCATCTTAGTTGTTTTTCCTGCTTCATTCTCCTTGAACAAACAGCAGCCTTCTATACCAATGCTCTGGTCACAAGAATGAATCAACCACAATTCAGTTATGAAACATAGTAAATAATTGAAATCATGTATTAAAACTTGTTCCCGCTTGTTTCGTGACTTTTTGCTTTAGAATTCATACATCTGAAATATTAAGTTGATTTGATTCACTGCTTTCTCT
The DNA here is from genome assembly GCF_047716275.1 of Strix uralensis. Taxonomy (NCBI): domain Eukaryota; kingdom Metazoa; phylum Chordata; class Aves; order Strigiformes; family Strigidae; genus Strix; species Strix uralensis. The sequence goes on from NC_133976.1 coordinate 24,313,615, forward strand.
ATTGGGTTTAGTTTTCGAGCTGATTATTAGTAGCCATCCACACCCTCCAGGACATTTAAAAACTGCCATGATGTATACATCTCTGTGGGTGTTTTGCTGATTAAGGATACCAATTAAACTCGGACACCAGAGTGAAAAGAGTAGGCGTATTTTACTGGTGATAACCAAATAATGTAACAGTATAATACAGAAAACATTCAGTAAGAAAAGGCAGAATAGTGCACTTAAAGCAACAAACAAGGAAATACAGGGTAATGCATCAAATCATTACTACACGAGAGAGAGAATAGTGATTAAGAGAAATACATCACCACTTGCATATCTTATCATCATCATCCAGATCCGCAGTCACTGGGGAGCCCCGGTTACAGCGAGGATTTGGAGAGCCTGTCCCGGCAAGTGGGAAATCCTACACGGTGCGTCCACCCATAGGTGAGGCTTCCAAAGTCGCTGTGAGCAGGTCCAGCCTTATATACCAGAGATCGACAAGCCAGAATAGCTGGCACCTTTGTTTTGAGCGGAAGCTTTTCTGGTTTCATTCTCCTGTTGGATTCCACCCAAAGCTTGGCCAGGGCTCAGGGGGGGGAACCAAGGGAGTTTCTAACAAGGCCAAATACGTGGGTTCTCAGCCTTGAACAAGGCTGCGAAAGGAAAGTTGGATACATTCTCTCCTCACTACTGATTATATTTTGTCTTTCACTAGCGAGTTTACATATTTTATTAATGACTACATGCTAAGTTAGGAGCTTCAGCTTGGGGCCTGTTGTTCAGGCTGCAGTATTACAATGCTTTAGCACTTTTTACACCAGCATAAGTGGGTTGTTATAACTTAGTACAATACCTACTAGCACAATGGTTATCAGTTATAAAATATACAGGATTCATCTATAGGTCAACTCTGGCTTGGGCCTGTTGCCCAAGCCTTAGCACTTCAGTGGGCTACATGATGGCCACTGCCTATCCTAGTGTAAGGTTCTCCTGAATATTCTCACTGAGAGCATCAGTGGCCAGGACAGCTCCTTCCCTGCTCCTGTGCCTGGGATCCAGCTCTGCACAACAATCTTTTTTCTTTTTTCCTCAAAACTGTTCTGGAGACAAGCATTAATCCTTTCTGCATGTGTTTCTACTTTCATCTTTGAAATAGTATTTTATTTGGTTTGTGTGGATTGTTTTCTCTTCTAAGAAACTGATACTCTTTCTCTGAAATTTGAATGAGAACATTAACATCTACTTATTATGGTTTTGAACACGTTATGTTTGAGATTTAATGTTCTATAATCCAACCCAAAAATACAGATTCTTGACTTGCGTTTCAGCATAGAATTCAGTTAAAAGGTAAGAAGTCTCAAAAGCTTGTCTTTTGACATTTCAATATATTTAAAACATACAAAAGAATTTTTTTTCCACAAAGCACTTGCCTGTCTTTTAGTGTATCATTCAAATACAATCATGACTATTGTAGAAGTCTTATCATGTGAACAGATCAATTATTTTATAACTGTGAAAAAAAGAGCAAGTAAGCATGAAATCTTAAGTAATATATAAAATAAGACAAATGTAAGTGGATGCAAATACCAGAAAATATCAGGTTTTAAATTTAAAAGAATTCAGAGTGCAGAAATAAATAAAACACTGCCATCAAGTATGCTGGAAAAGCTTTCTATATATCATCTAATATATTCATATGTTTATCAGATCCTAACCTGTTTTAAGAAATTAATGAGATGACATAGAGAACCCTGGACAGCAGACTGTAATCAACAAATTGTGGTAATTCAGATGGTATTAGGATGAGGCTGCCTGAAATTACTCATTAGGAACATGAATTTGCAAAGTAAGCTTTTCTAAAATATCAGCAAATAGCTGGAAAGCCTTGATAATTTCTGAAATACTAGGTATTGACATTTGATTAGAGGGTTCAAGACTTAATAACTCCTTTAATATTAAAAACTTTTCAAGTATGAATAGACTTTTTTACAGTATGTGTTGATTAAATTATGTTTTTCATTACACAATTTTTCATTGTCTTCAGCTCCCCAAGAAATTTAAACATTGGGAAATTAATAAATGATGTTTAAAGAAAATTCAAAAATGATCTTTAAAGATCATACAATGAATCTGACTCTGATTTGAGAAGATGCATCTATGCTTGCATGTCATTATATAATAGCTCCAAAATCCTCAGTCAAAAACCCGAATTAGAGAACCGAGGAAATAAATGTGAATTAAAATTATTTTTATACTTTCTTCTAAAGGAAACCACCTATATACCTAAAAGCATTGTTCTTTTTGGCTGGTGTCTGGTGGGTGAAATGAAGTTGTTTAAAAAAGTTAGCTTAATGTTGAATAAAAAGTAATAATTTAAAATTAGTCCTTTGATGTTTTAATATTAATTTGTTGGAAAGAAAAATAATATTGCAGTTCAAAAGGCTGATGACAGGAAATATTTGAGCATTTGTTCTGAAAATTGACACGATTACTGACAGGTGTTGAATAGCAGCAAGTTCTTCAGAAATAGAGAGATAAACTTTCTAAAATAGTCTGTATTATTTCTTAGAGAATTATAACAATTTGTTTCATGTTTTTAACAAATCTACGGAATTGAGTTTCTGAGGACATCCTCTGTAAAGTTCTGCAAGGCACCCATAGGAAAGAATTAGCTTTAAAAAAAATCTGTATGTATTAGGGTAATTCCTATAGAATTATAATTTATTATACTTTTATTATAGTTTATATTTTTTAAATAAAGTACTTGTTATTGCAGTCTTTGTGTGAGGGATAGAAATAATGAAACATTTAGTGAACTAGCTGTTCTGGAATACATTTTCTGAATGACTTGATATCTGAATTTTTCCTTCCTCCCAGAGTTTTTAATCCATAATTCTGTTGCTTCCCTGAAAAGATGTAAAAAAACAAGGAAGTTTTTTTTCTTTTTGTAATGTATAATTTATTTCTTCATTTTATTTTTTTTTTCCTCCTTTTGAAAGAGAGTTCTGAAAGAATACTATCAAGTCAATAAAGACTGGCCACAAGCAGAGAATATTTGGCTACTGGACAAAGGCCAAAGAAGAAAATGGACCCTGTTTGTGGGTAATGATTTCCACAGATCAGAGATATCTTATAAGAGGATGAATCTTAAGACTCTGGGTACATCATTGATTTTTCTACAATGCTTAGAAAACATCCTAAATGACTTGTTTAGACTAAATCTCATTTTTAACCATCTGGAGTTAAATAACATAACCCGTACTAAATTAGGTATTTGAAGTGATACACAGAAAAGACAAAAACCAATGAGGAGACACCCAAGGATCTTTTCTGGAACATTCTAGCATTATTTCAAATTATATTAATGATGGATGCCTAAAAAAAAAGGAGGCTGCCTTTTTATTTGCAAAACACAAAAAATTGTGGAAAGCTGCAAGTCTAACAGGGTTATAATTAAAATAGTATTATAGAACAAATAAATATTTGGGGAAAAAGTGATCAGCTCAGTAAGAGCAAATGCAAATTTCTTCTAATCTTGTAGGAATAACCAATAAATAGAAGATACAGAATGATGACCAAATCTATGTTATGCAGAAAAACACCTAAAGGGCATAGATTGTGAACTGAACAAGAGTCAATAACACCATGCAACCTTGAGAAAGGCTGACACCATTCCAGACCATACAAACAGTGTGCTTTCTATAATACATGTGTAGTCATTCTTCTTTGTTACTTGAACTGATAAGGCTTCTAACATCCAGTTTTCGAGCGTGGTAGTCCACAGCTTTTTGAGTAACTGAAGTCCAAGGAAAGCAGAAATAGTGATAGCAAGAGTTATGAAGAAATGTTGAGATAATTCAATTTGCTTCAACTGAAGAAAAATCTCAGAGATGATCTTACAGTAAACTACAAATTTGTATATTGTAGCTTTGTAGTGTAAACAGAAAAAAAAAAAAGATATTCCTCTCTGTATCAATGGTAGGAATAAAAAAGATTAACTGAAAAAAAAAAAAAAGGCTATTAAAGCAATAGAGATTTACACTAAACTTCTCAAAGCAGAGCCTGTGTAGCAGTAGGACATGTTGCTTTGGGAAAACAAGAAATTTCCATCATCATAGATTTTCAAGAATAGATTGGACAGATGAGATTGGCCGTAGTATTCCTGGTTTTGTACACTGTGAGTGGACCACAAGGCCTCCTGATGCCCCTCCCAGGTCTGCAAACTTTGACTGCTTCCCTGTGCTTTATAGATGCCATCAAAAATTATGGCAGGAAATTTGTTCATTTTGGTGTGACCACATCACACATAATCCTGGTTAAAAAACATGGGACAGATTCATAGCTGGAATAAATTAAAACACTCCCCCATAAGCAACCAAAACTGAAGTATTCTCTGATGAATTAGTATTTTACATAAACAGGACTGATATAAAATTTTATGTGCTGAGAACTGTAGCAGTTTGGGTCTAATTCAAACCCAGTTAAGTCCCTGTTTTACCTGTAAATTGTCCCTATATTGTTTCTTGCCTGAAGTGAAAGAAAAGTTTATCATTAACAGAATATTTTTTAAATTATTACATTTAGAATATCTATAAATAATTATACTTCCTAAGTAGACAAACTTTTTTCTTCTCACCCTTTCTATCAAAAATAAAAAGCCATAGGACATTTTTAATGTTTTCTTTTCTGTCTGTTTCTATTTGCATTTACACATTATTTTGAGTTTAAGATTTAATCGCTACTGAAGAGTATGAATTTAGGAATTTACAAATTCAGATGATCAGTAATGAAATACATCTTCTTCACTTTACATTTCAAATCCAGGGAAGTTCACAGGTAAGAGAAGGTTGTTATTAACCAGTAAATTGCCATTATAAGTTAATCATCCAATAGATGCCACATATATAACATTATCTTTGATTCTTAGGCTACAAGGAATCTTGCACTACAGTAGAAAACATTAGGTGCTGTGTTGCATTAGTGAGCAAATTCTAAGGAAAATAAAATGTGAGAAGAGGATTTATTTTTACTTCAGAAGTCTGCAATGTACAACATTGCATAACTTAGTTTAACTGCAAAACTCCTTTTATAGCCAATGAAGAGAGATGGACACTTTCACAGTGTGACTTAAGGCAGATGAGATGAATCATTCTTGAAGAATGTATTTCACTCCATTGACTTCAAAGGGAATACAGGATAGCTGGAGAGATTTTGATGTTCAATTTTTAACATGTAAAGTAAGGTGAGATGAATCTCTGTCGTGTCTGTATCATGAAAGTAGCACTATGCTGGAAAATAATTGGATCTACAGTGGTGGCTTTAAATGAATTAAAAAAAAAAAAAATCTGAACTTGGAAACCAGAACTATTTTAGGTTAGAACAGTCCCTCCATATAAGGCTGAAGCAAACTAATGCCAGGAATGCTGCATTATTTCTGCTGTAATTATGACACACTTACATAGAAGAAAAATCATTCTCTTCATCTGTCAATTCACACACCCTTTGTTGATAATTTTGGGTGTACCACTTACAGACATTTGGATAAAGGTTTTCATTTTCATCTAGCCTGAAGAACTTTTTGATTTAATACTTATTCTTCTCACTGATACAATAGTGATGAAGTTTCTGTACTAACTCAAATTTACTGGAGTTTAAAAGCTGGAATCCTTAAAGTCATTCAGTATAGATCATGTCTGTGGAAGAGAAAAAAAGTCAGAATTCTAGTTCTTATTCAGGAATGTAAATAACAGAGGTACGGAAGGATAGAGAATAAGCCTGAAAATGTGTTTCAGGGAGAGTCTTATCTGTTCTTCTGTCTGAGGTCACCAAGCTTTTTAACATGAAGGTCTCTACATAGTTCCTCCAATTGTTCCTAATTCAGTGTTCTTTCCAAGACTTAGCTATTAGCTTAAGTTATTAAATGGGAGCTTAAGTAGTTTTGAAATCCATCTCTGGAGTTTAAAATTATTATGAAAACTTTATTAGTAAGAAGAAGAAAGGAAAGGGGGGAAAAAAAGGGGGGAAATATTATTTGCTTAAGCAAGTAACTGGGTTTTAATTATTATTGTTATTGTTGTTATTATTATTATTAATAATAATTATATATAAAAGTAGCAATAATATTAGCAGCCAGGTCCCATTAACAAAGTCATATATCATCAGTCTAAAGTTTTCTGTGTTCTTTCATTCATGCTCTGTCCAATAATCTACTCTATGCAAAACCTATTTACTACTTACATGATATATAACAAAAATTTTTACCATGCATGGAAAGAAATGTAAACTGTAAATTTTCCTACACCTATCACATATGTATGGCATCAAACAATGTGGTAACAGTATGGGGCTTCAAGCTAAACTTAAGGCACAAAGTTTTCCCTATAGCAGCCCTCATGGTGCTGTGTTTTATGTTGGGAGCTGGCAGGGTGTTGATAGCACACTGGTGTTGTGGCTACTGCTGAGTAGTGCTTACACAGCACCAAGGCTCTTTCCGACATTTCCCCCCCACAGTGGGACGGGGTGGTCAAGATCTTGGGAGGGGACACAACCAGGACAGCTGACCCGAACTGACCAAAGGGATATTCCATACCATATGACGTCTGCTCAGTATAAAGCTGGGAAAAAGGAGGAAGGGGGTGGGGTCACCCTTGGTCCTCCGAGGCAACCACTACGGGTATCAGAGCCCTGCTTCCTGAGAAGGCCCGACATCGCCTGTTCATGGGAAGTAGAGAATAAATCTGTTTTCTTTTTTTGCTTCCACGCACGGATCTTTGCTTCACTTTGCTTATATTAAAACTGCTTTTGTTTTACGCACAAGGGTTGAGTGTTTTGTTTTTTTTTTTCCTATCTTATTCTCTTTCCCCTCTTTGCCCTGTTGAGAAAAAAGGGGGAAGAGGGGGGAAGTGATAGAGCAAGTTTGTGGGTACCTGGCATTTAGCCAAGGTCAAACCACCACAATGCTGAAGTTAGAAGAAACATTCTGATTTACATTACTGCAGATGAAATCAGAATCTGCTTCATCATGTAAGTGTCTTTCCCAGATGTGAAAATATGATTTTGACCATAAGCTAAAACTGGAGACAAAATTTGAACAAAGTGGAAGAAGTGTTTGCTTTATTTTAAACCCTAACAGTGTCAAGAAGTCACAACATTAATGCATGTTCCAATTTCTCGCTCATTTTGTAAGCAAAACAATTAACCTTAATTTAGGAAAGTGTCCTCTTCTTGCACCTTGAGATACTTCGGGACAAACAGAATCTGAAAACAGAGTTCTCCCTATTCTACTGTAAATATTTCACAATTTCTGATGTTTTTTTTGTCGAACCTCTAGAATGCAAATGAACACAAGGAATACTACCGACTGACAGATTCTCATTCATAAGCAGAACTGTTTAAAATATGTTCTTTTTTTTTTCAGAGTGAATCATATTCAGAAGGGCCTGGCCTCCTGCTGTCTTTTTTAATTTCTCAGAGGTTCTTCATACTTAGGGGTGATAAAGAAGGGAGAAGGTTTTAGGTTCAGGAAATGAGAAAGTATTTTATCTTCTGGAATAGGATAAGGGAAACGTTAAGCTAGCTACAGTATATGCCTTGCTTTCCTTTCCAGGTTTGCAATGAAGATTGAGAATACATGCTGTATTTCTTACAAGTAAGGGGTGGGAATATCTTTATATAATTAAGTACATCTTTTCTTATCATAAAAATCTCCTGAAGATCATTTTAATATTTTCCATTTAAAGAAATGCAATAGGGCTATATTTAAGTTCTTTTTTTTTTCTCCTTTATATATGTTATTTCAATAATGAATATCAGATTATTGAACACAAAGATATAAAATATGTTACTCTCTGTTAAAAGCTACTAGTAGATGAAAGGAGACTTTTGTATCAGCCAAATAATGTAGTTGTTTTCTCCTCATTTTCCCAAAGAGTCATTTTACTCTGTGAAGATAGTAATCTTTTGTGTAATGCAGGATGTCCTGAGACGTATTTGAACATTGCCACCTTTATTATGCTATTATACTTTCCTACTTGTTTTTTTTACACTTTTGACAGTCACACCTGTTCTGCTTTTTCACCATCTTTGTGACTATCCTCGAGATGATTAATAAGATGTGATTATTTCTTGATTCTCCTTCATAAAAAACATTGTTTTTTGATTTATCAGCTTCTCTCTCTTTGGTATTTTTAGCATCTGTATGTGAGATTTCACAACCATGGATAATAATAAGCAAAATTCATGTTTGCACATATCTTTTGTGATAACTACATTATTTTATTTATCTCCAAATGATGTTCAATTTCATAATATAAAATACAGGCTAGGCCTTTGTTTTTTTAATGAATGTGGCTCCATTGTGGTTTTTACTGTCTCCAGGCCAGTCAGCAATGACTTATTTATTCCCAAATATACACTACTTTACTGGTCTGGGTTTTTTAAATCATGATCAGATTCCATGAAACTACTCTGGTTTCGGTCACTTGTTTCAATAGCTCTGAAACTCATGTCCCAAGGTTTTTATAAAAATTTAATCATCACTGTAACATGTTTCAAGTTCTCTTTCAATTTAATATGATCTGTACTATTTAAAATAGTCCTCAGTATTGATCCCTTAGTCTTTTCAATGTAACATATAGTATCTGTGGTTAGATATCTTTTCCTTATCTTGTTCTACTGATAATATTCCTTTTGACCACATTCCTTGATGATGAGCTTATTCCTGAAATTTTCATTCATGTAATACACCCAAAGACTCCCTTAGGGTATTACATCCAAAGAAAATAAAGTATGTAAACAATGCTAATAATGCAACTAATTCTAAAAGTTTAATGAAGAAAAAGGTAAGATCATTCAGAAAATATAGACTCTTACTCAAATGATGGCAGCAAATGAATGTTTGGGGCCTATTTTTATCAGTATGTTAGAAGAAAGTCCTTTGTGAAGCCTGTCAGATGAGTCATCAATAAGGTCAATGACTTTCAGAGTGAAGACTGGAATGGTAAATTTCTTTGTAGTTCTTACTTTTTTGCTGTAGAAATATTTTGAAAGTAACAAGGCATCTGATGTTGTTACTCATTAGCATAGTAAATGAATATGAATCAGAGAAAAAGATCAGTGAGAAATAAAAACCATCTCATACGAGAATAGTAATTCCTGTGCTATTTCTAAGACTAGAAAAGAAGTGTTATTCTCTGGAGTTAGTGTCTTGGAACACAGGTTATTTGATATTCTCATTATTGATCAAGGCAGAGGTAAAAAGTCAACTTTGATTAAATTTGTTAATGACAACTGAATCACAACGCAAAACACATCAGCACACATGTACATCCACAAATGCAAAATAAGACAGATCCACACTGCAAGTGATCTGGAGATATCAAAATAATAATTAATTGCATTTAAGAAAATGGAATATAGTATTGCTTGTTAAATCCTAATCCTGAAGATGGGAGAAAAGATATAACAAAATTAATGAAGAGGAGAGGAAAACTTTGGAAAATAGCAAGCTACATTAAAAAGGAGTCCGTTGATAACAAACTAAAGATATAGTTTGCAACATGACATCATGATAGAGATGGCAAGGGTATTAAAAACACATTTATAATCTGAATGCAGCTTTAATATTAAACTTATCTGAAAATTATATGAATATGTCATTACTTCAGCATAAAGTCTAAAACTAAATCAAAAACTACATCAGAGAATACACAGTTATGTAAGGAAGGGAATATCAGACACAGTAGTAAAAGGCTATGTAAACTTATTTATAATCCAGGAAAGAAAAAAAATCACTAGAGGTTTAATTATCCATCTGTCTCATCCTTCTGTCTTAAGTACTTCTGAGGATCCAATCATTATGGTATTCAAGGACCATATAAGCCTTTATTATAGTGTAACAGTACTTTCAAAGAAATTATAAATGAAAGAAAAAGATGGAAGACTTTCCTGGCACTGTTTTGTAAATCTAGAAAAGCAGAGCTGATATTTCTCCCATTACAAGACCTGTCAGAGCTCCTTTAGCGTCCCACCACAAACTGAGTATACATTTGCTGTGGTTCCTTGGTTACTTGTATCATATATTTGGAATTTGTGCCTTTAGAAACTGACTGTTGTTTAGGACCCAACCGCATTTTAATACAGTCCATGATTTACCACATGCCTTATAGGATGATGTATCAAATACTTAGCAAGCAAACTATCAGAAAATCATTGCTGGATTTATTCCACTGTATTAATAATTCAGTGACTACTTTTCTGCCCATCATTTCTGGTAGCTGGTAGTTGTTATTCACCATATGTGATTTATCATGCAATTTCATATTATTCATAGCAGAATTCACAGATTCCCATCAGGCCAGAACCATTTGCATTGTATACTCTAAAACACAGAAGAAAGACAACTTCTGTCTTCATCAACCTATTAATGGTAAAAAAGTCAAACACACAAACACGTTTGAAAAGTTAAGAGTGTAAGTTTTGGCAAATTTAATATCAACAACTAAAACAAAACAAAAGTTCTATTAGCATTTTTTTTCCTCAGTATCTTCTTTTAATGATGAGGTTGATTACACCTAGCCTAGGTATAAACATGCCATATTAACTATTACAGTCCACAGCTACATATTCCTGTGTTACAACTAGCTGACACAAAGATGCTTGCAACTTGTTCAGGCTCCCAAAAGCACTTCAGAGTACTTTTTTCATCCTTGCTTTATATTATACTCTACCAGTCATTATGCACATGTCCAACACTTTCTTCTTCCTGTCTTTTTCTCATAATAGGTTCTTCCTTTGTTCTTTTTGCACTTTTGTACAGGCTGTAATATTTAATCTGAAATCCATTGGTTTTACTTCTACTCATGTTTTCCTTGGAGCATAAGTCCTTATAACAGCAATGATTCACACTCCATCTGTTCCCACATCTCATTTGCTATCTTTTGTTTCTGACATGCATCCATGTCATCTATTTCATCTGCTTGCTCATTTTGGTGCCTCTTGTGTCCCTTGATAATATACTTGACACTATCAAAGTTTCACATGGTTGGATAATGGGATTCAGTTACATATCTGAACAATGATCAATCTACTTTTGACCTATACTATATCAGCATCTAGTCATGTTCCTGATTTGTTAAAACTGGGTTTCCATCCTGGTTTTATCCAATGATATTAGCAACATGATTCAAGTGAGGCTGATCTAGAAAGCTCCAAGTATATTTTCTCATGCTATGATATTAAAACACACTGATTTCAAGGACAAACTGAACTGAATTGAATGAGTTCATTGATCTTTCTCAAATTATATCTCTATTCCATTCTAGTCAATAACTTATTTTCCCACTTTAGCAATTAAATGCCCTATAATCCGTAAAACATTCATTTTTAACACTGCTTTACTTAGTTCTTTCTGTTGCAGTTAGGACTCTTCAATGTCATAAATCATGACTGTAGTACATTTATACAACTGCGTGATCCTGAGGTGAATTGAAGCAAACAGCAATGGCTGTTTGGATTTTTTTTTTGTCAAAAGCAGTTCAGATCACAACTTGCCTGATCAAATGCTTGTCTTTTTTGATACAGGAGATCAGGTAGTCAGACCTCGAAGAGTGATATAGAAGTCCATGCTTTTGTGGTCTATCTCCAGAACAATGGGATACAGTTATTGCACAAGTCATCGTACACTAATTTAGTTTAGGACAATGAGGAGGCTAGGCTTCCTGGGCTGTTAGTGCAATTTTCACTCTCACTTACTGCTAGAAAACAGGGAGTTCTGACTATATAAATTTGGCTCCTTAAAATGACACAGGTGATTACACTACTCTGATTGGTGTTTGGGCATTAGAGATTGCAATTATTATTGTTTCTGACATTCCTTATTACTCTCCATATTCAGATGACTTCACATACCCAAAAAATTGACTAACTGAACATACCCTTAAGTAGCCCAAAAAGTTTCAAAGCCAACTAGATCAAGATATTACTTACAGAAAAGCCAACATTTTCTAAAGAAGGGATTTTCAATAATCTGCAGGGCTGAACATTCAGATTCAAGCTGTTCCTGGAACTTAGACATCTTTTAACTATTGAGCTTAAACACCCAAAGTATTTGCAGACAGTCAAGAAATTATGCAGCCATTATAATTTCCAAACACTTATTATTCATCAATAATCAAATATCCATAAATACTTGAGCTTTCACCAGGAAGTATTCAGCATTAGTCTACAACATGGTTTGGATCAATAGCTGGGAATCATAGCAAAGAACTAGGAATCTGTTACAACAGCATCTTCATCTTCCCTTTATTTAGAATGAAGAAAAGCATTCTTGAGCATTTTAATTTTTTAAAAAATTTCCCACAAATAATTTTTTTCTGTAGTTACTCTAAACATAAACAGTTCATCTTTCACTCACTCACAACATAACATCCTGCTCTTAGACAACAGATGATAATTTCTTTCCCATGCTAACATGTTTTCTTGTCATTACCCAACATGAATATAAACTACAAAGTGAATGTTATGTGATAAGGATACCTAGCTAGTTACACCTAACCTATTTTAACTACTGAAGGAAGGATAATTTTAAATATGTACATTCAGGGCTGAGAATGACTACTAAAATTAGAGTAGTTTACTGAAGGATGGATTATTTAGTGATAGAATTGTACATAAAGACTCATCCTATTCAATGATCAGTGAGTACAGCATTGGATGATGTGGAGGTAACAATCCACAACAGGTTTGCTAGTGAACAGACCCTAACATCTTATGAAGAGGAGAGGAGAGAATGTTATCTGAGACACTTAAATGTCTTTGTCTGCCTGAGAATTATTACAACTAGTTGCTTTTTTAGGATGGGAGGGAAGATACACGTCTTAATTTCAACAGTCAGTATATTGCATCAACCAACAAACTCAGATTGAGTGGTGCACTAAATATTCTTTTCTCTCAGAATTTTAAAACCTTCAAAAGGCAAATAATCTTTTATTGTCCTGAATTTTAAAAAAATGTAGTACATATCTGTACACTTTTCCAATGTCTTGAACCATAAACATGTATAGTTGCATGTATATAGAATGTACATAGCTGTTTATATTTTAATTGATTTATGTGGATTACATAGTGTAAATATATATTACTTATACCTATATACAGATTCATTTGCTGTAAGTTCTGATCTCTACATCTTTTTCCTAGTTATCTATGTCTTCAAATAAACATATTAAAAATAATAAGAAAATGCAACTACTATAACTGAAGTATTCATTTATTTGAAATCCAAAATGTATATCTGCAGTAGGAAACCACTGAGAAAATGATCAAATATGTAAATCACTTTAAAAGGAAGAGAATTAGATGCAACTGACCTGTTTTCAGCAAACAAGAAGCAAAATAAATTTCTCAATAATAGAATTCACCAAATTGTCTGTTATTGCCCCCCATCTGACTTCTTAGGAGGACAGGACTAGTAGGTTTCTATTTGATCACTAAATGCAAACACCTCCTATGCTAGTATAAGTCTGTTTATGAACTAATTAGCTGAGGAAGATTGTTAGATCTTAGAAATACCTCAAGTTTATGTGGTAATTATTTACTAGTGAAACCTAAAAATCCAGATAATTCTTGTGGGCCACATCATGTTAAATTCATACTTCTTAGAATACTGCTTACTTCTTAAACTAATTCTGACTATACCAGGCTGGAAAATATTCTGGAGCAAGAAGTATCAACAGTAGACAGATTTGCCACAGTGAACTTGTAGTATCCATGCATTTGCTGAGCACAAATATTTTTCAGATGAGAACAGACTGCAGAATCTGATCAAAAACAGAGCCAAGAAGCCCAGAATGGTGTTTAAGCTTGGTCATAGCAGTGAAATTCATCATCCCAAGTGAGCTGCTCACAGTAGCACGCAGCCTGGAATCACACCAGCGTCAGAATGGGATCTGTAAGTCTAGATGTATGAAACAAAACATGTGTCTTGAAGCCCCCGTACTCAGTTAGGTACCCATTTTACAGCCATAACACAGATGAAAGAGAGGATAAGAAAGGTAAAGAATCTGCATGCAAGACTGCAAATAGATGTATTTTATCAGATAGCACTTTACCACAAAATAAAACCCTCTCTTTTATGCAGAGACACATTCTTTCTTATTTAATGTCTCTCTCAGTCTTACATTCTCAGTTACATAGTAGCCCATATCAAACAAGAGTGAAGAAAAGGTCCCTTGTATCCCAGTCTAATTTACCTCTTAGGCTTTAGAGCATTTTACTGGGAGGTAAGAATGTGTGCTGGATCATTCTGCTGTTGATGGTGTCTGCCTAGGCCTTCACTTTTTAAAATTCAGTGAAATCAGTAAACTCAACTAGTGATAAAATCAGAGGACATGGCAACCACCCCTTTCCTTCTCTAATTTAATTAAATATATTTGCACATATGCATGTAAACATTTGGAGGGGATCTGTGTCTGAATCCATAAGGTTTTTCCAAGTCCAACCAGTTTAAACTTTGTCTAGTTTTGTTTAATTCATCTAATTTATCAGAAGAAAGGAAGTCAAACAATAAAATACATTCAGATTCCTGAATTCGGCTGATACGAAACATGATGAGTCCTGTTTTGAATAAATACTTCTTTATGTGGTTGATCTCCAACTGGAAAAAGTTTTGGCGACTGATAAGAATATTTTGTGTATCTTGAGGCACTATTTGGTCCATTATTTCTAAGTACTCATGCTGAATTTATGCATGTATGCTGTTTTAAGTCATTTATGTCTGTCTGAGTACAAATTTTTTCAAAGGACAAAATCTGGAAATGTAGTAACAAAAAAATCCATCTTTGGCTCCCCAGACACTGAAAAAAAGACATGTTAAAGAAATATTAACAGTATTCTTGGTGTTGAGAGTTTAAATTAATTTTTCCACTGTGAATTAATATCCAAAGTGCTGGAGAATGGAATATATGGTTATGATTTTTACTTACTTTTTAATATTTATTATACAGTCCATTTTACCAGCTTTCTGCATGCATAATATCAAGACTATTTTCTTCTAAAGGCATATCATAGATTTTATCTTTTTTTCTTCCCTTTAATGTAAATCATTCTTCTAAGTAAGCATACAGACTTGCTCACCAAAAGTCCTATGGACCTATCTAGAAAAACAATTTGAACTTCAGTGATATTGATTGATGTCAATAGCTTGATTTCAAGGTCTAGTCAGTGATGTGGCATTACAATAGAAACATTGGACAAGCATCCATCAGTTCTTGAAAGTATCACTATGGGCAGAAAGACCCTAAATGTACTACCTGAATTTCCTTTCCCTTATTTATTGTAAAGAGACAGCTTGGTATAGCTGCAATCACTTTTAAAGTGTTTCAGAATCTTGAGGTAGATGAGAGTTGAATTTTCATTGTTCACAAGACTGGAATCATTTAACCTGAATGTAAAGATAGCAGCCATGTTCTCCTTGCACAGGTGCAAACAGACTGAAGAAGATGAAAGCTAGTTATTGTCACCCAATCAATGCTCTATCTCCAGGAACTCACAAGTTCCTTTTTACCGAAATAGTTCAGCCTGCGTTAGCTACCTTCTATGCTTTCAATCCATGGAGTTGTTACTCCAGATTAGAATCACTGGGTAATTCAGGAGGGACCTGAAGATGTCTCTAGGCTAACTGCTTGCTCAAAGCAGGGTCAGTTATGAGGTCAGACAGGTTGCTCAGGGCTATGCAGCTGGGTGTTGAAAACCCTGAAGGATGGAAAGAGACTCACAAATTCTCTTGGCAATGTGTTCCACTGCCTGACTGTCCTCATGGGGAAAATATTTCCCCTTGTATCAGACTGAATTTATTTTGTTTCATGCCCATTGTCTCTCACCCTTCCACTGCATACCAATGAGGAGCCTACTCATAGGTTCCCCATAGGTAGGGGAGGTTGTTGGGCTCTTTAAGCTGAACAAGCCCAGTTTCTTCAACCTCTCTTCATAGGTGAAAGTACTCTGGACCCTGACTGTCCTGTCCTGGTGACCCTACACTGAACTTGCTCCAGTTTATTAATGTCTTTCTTGTACTGAGGCAGGGAGGGGAGTGAAAAACTCTGGATGTAGACTAATAGATGTTGCTTAGAGGGGAAAATCACTTCCCATAACCTTCTGGATGTGCTCCTATTAATTGTCCAACAATTGACCTTCATTGCTGCCAGATGAAGGATGCATACAGGCATGCTGCCTGCTGGCTCATTCCCAGCTTTCTGTCAGCCAGGATCCCTGGGGCCTTTTTTGCAAAGCTGCTCCTCAGCCAGTCAGTTCCCAGCCTGTGTTTTTGCAAGGGATTCTCCAAAGTCATGGTACAGACTGAACTGTTTCTCAGGTTCTGTAGATATTGAGGCAGTATTTCTGTACTGGGCATATGAATTAGTTACAAAAGAGATAAGATTGCTACTCAGTTGGCTGTTGACAATGGAACAAATAATCCAATATAAGGCGTCTGGTAACAAAGCTGGATAAGAAAGAAAGATTTTATAGTGAAAAAGTATGAGAATTCTATAAGCAGCCAGTAGCTGGATGAGCAAAGTAAATGATGTAGCTCTCTTTTGAAGCCCCACCACGAGCTCACTGTAAAAGGATCATTCTCTTTGAGCTCTTTAAACACAAAGAATGCAAAGATCTGTGAGAATGTCCAGGGACTTACTCATTTGCTTGGCATTTATTTATTGCTCTGTAGTATGCAGCTCCTCATTTTTACAAAGTTTGCAGAAGTTCAACGGCATCTGTCAGTCACACAAACCAATATTGCATGGTTGACTGATATCACTCATGTAAAAACATATTCTCTATTTAGACTGCTACTGAATAGGCACACTGTCCATCAAATGATGATCTGTGAAGTTACAATCATTATATTTAAAATTTCAAATAAAAAAGGCAATAATTACACCTGGAAAAAAAAGAGAGCTTTGGAAAAAAACAAAAATCGTAAGGTCATTCACATCTACAAACAGTACCATGGGTCCTGAAAACTGAATAAAAAGGAGTTAATTGGCATTGAACAAAAATAATTAATAGTCTGACAGAATTATTTCTTCCACCAGGATAGCAGAAAGCAAATCTTTCAGGTTATATCCTTTACAATGTTAAAAATAGAATAAAAACAGGAATGAATTTGTGTTAGAGCTAGATGGAGAATAATCACAGCAATCCACAGGTTACATCTTCATAATGAAAGTGCAGCTGTGTTACACACACAGAGCATAGTTAATTGCTCGGGGTTGTTAAACTGATTATTACGACGATAATATGCACTGTATATGTAACTATCTGTTAAAAAAAAAAAAAAAGTGAAATTTTGCTGCCTTCCAAAAGACAAAATGCAAGTGAGGTATATTTAGAAAGACAGAAATTACAGTAAATTATTACAGAAAGACAGAATTTACAGTAAATACAATAGACTGAAATCTAAGAAAGTTAGGAAAACTACTGACTTCTTTAACACAGACAATCCTTGCTGTTTCAGCTTATTTTGTGATTCTGGTAAACCACATAATATTATAGTATTTCTTTTCTTTTACTGTAAAAAGGGAAATAATAGGTACATCCTGTCTCTTCAGATTTGATACTCAGAGAGGTACAGGGTTTGTCTTATAGCACACTTTAATAGTGTGTCTAACAGTATATGGCTAATGATATTGTAACTACAATATGCACAATGACATATTAATTATTAATAATCATCATCCTCAGCATCTCTTAGAAAGGAAAAAAGTTCTGTATAGCCTCAAAGAAGTAAGCATTTAAGGCATATGTCTTGATAAACTCATTATAACTCCTTCCAAGATGGAATAAAATGAGTTAAAGGAGCCGAGGTTCCAGGGATTCCAATCTAAGCTTTCCTTGCCATAAGGTGTGCACTGCTATGTAGTAAAGGTACTTGTATAGCAATCACAACAGCAATCCGGATGACCTCTGGGTGAATAAGAATAATCCCATGTAAGTCTGTATTGCACTGAGCAACACATAACTATGATATTAAAATGTTGGTTTAAGTCTGCTGGTCTGGAATTGCCCCTCTGCATAAAATTTGCTTTCTGTTCTTATGTACCTTATATAATGATGTCAGTTTTGATTTCCTGCCTCATACTCATGATTTCAGGTTTCATTACAGGGATTCAGTTTCTGCTCTACTGAATAATCAAAGCTAAGAAAAACTGAGATAAAAGATTTTGTGCAAGAGAAAAAAAAGATGTGAAAGTGAAGCTAACAAGCTTTGAAGTGTTGACATTGGGAAAAGTGCTGAAGGAATCCCTAAATTCTTTAAGCCACTATAAAACTTGTGTAGTCTATGACACAGGATTTTAAGTCTTTTTCAGGTTTGAAATATTAAATCTTCTGTCCTATTACAAACACATCAAGAAAAAAATTGATAGTACCCAGATTGTAAGTGCATCATTACTTTGTTCATCCCAAATGCCCTTTATAAATGTTCTGGACTTGATCAGATGAAACTGATGTCATCTGAGAGCTTGACTTCCACAGTCAGTGCTGCAATAGAATGACAACGCAGACAGACTGTGATAAAACAAAGTACCTACTCTGACTATTTTATGGTCTTCCATCATCACAACATTGGAGTTCCTCAACATTTTAATATATATATTAAAACAACACTGGTTGGTTGTTAGCAAATTTTATTATATACAAATTGTTAGCTAGAAAATTGAGGCCAAAATGTATAAAGTGATTTGCTGCTGTCACACAAGAAGTCTATGACAGAGAAGGAAACTGCAGTTCTTCAAAGAAACTAGTAAGGATCATAATCATTATACTATCCTTTCTCTTTGCTATAAATGTTGGTGAGAAGGACCAGCTACTGTTCTGGAGAGAGGGCAATAGCTGCAACAATACATCCCTTGCAGGTCTCAGATGACTGTCTTTATGACCCATCTCCCTTTTTTTAATGAGTTACATTCTGGGGATGAATCAGAAACTGAAAGGATATCTGTACTGTACCTCAGTGAGCAGATCTGAGAGCACCCCTAATCAAAAACATGATTGATCATTTGCATCACATCTCCTCTACAGGTAAGGCAGACTAGATCATCTCCATCATGCATCTGATATAGAAACTGGTTACTGAGATACACAGCTACTTGATGGCAGCCAGATAAATCTGACAGATAAGACTAAGTGCACGTAATGGTTTCTGAGCTTCTGTAAAATTCCTACCTCTTTCTGGCTACCCTCAGTAGATGAGTGGTACTAAAATCTCTCATTTCCAAGGAGCATTGGGTTTGTCCAGGCATTATGTTAATGTGAATTCAGATTATGAAAAGCTACATGTAATCAGACTTTAGCAGATTGCATTATATAGAAAAGGCTTGGAAAAGATCACCAACCTTGAGAGAAAACATTGGAACATAAAAAGGTTAACTGTATTGTTGCAGGGAGGGATACCTCCTACCTGCTGAATGCACTCTTATACGTAACATTAACTTGCTCCATCCTACATCTAGCCAGCTATGTCAAGAAGTAGCATTTCTGTTGGCATGTTGTTAATGAGTTAGGCATAATTCCTAGGAAAATGCTAGAACTCCCATAGCATTATTGTACATCCCCCCTTTATTTCAGCACACTGGTGTGATCCTCCTTGCCACTACATGAGTTCAGGTTGGGCAGCCAAGGAGAGAAAGAAAGATTTAATTTTGTCTCACCTCATCAAGAACAGTCGCAGCACTGCTAAGGACAAAGGACAAATCAAGAAGGTAGAAAACTACATAAAACAGTACAGACAGTAGAGACAGATAGATATATTTGAGTGCCAACATGCTTGATACTTTTTTCTAGAGGATTGGTCACAGTAGCTGTAGAGTCCTGGAATTGCATGGGTATAATATAAATTTGTAGGACAAAGAACAGGTTGAGGAAGAGCTGGCACCTCCGGAAAGTTCTGCTACTATCAAACCTGAAATGTTAAATTTAACAGGAGCATTGAGGTTATGGAGTCCCTGTGAGCAGCTACCTCTACTGAATATATTTTTTACCAAATTGAACAGGTAGTGAGGAGAATTTCTGTCTAATAATTTCCTTCAGTTATCTTTCCATAATGGCATTTCCTATATAGAGAGATAATCTATCAATTTTGGTCTGAAGGAGTAACTGTTAGTAAAGATTTCTATCATAATAGCTACACTTGATTTCTCCGTGTGTTTTACAATCATAATGATGTGATTGCAAAATGCTAAGATCAGGATAACTTTATAATGAAGAAGAAATTCCATTATGTATACTTTCCCGTCTGTAATTCTTTTAGAAATGTCTATTTCACAAGAAAACCACTTATAAAGCATGCTTTTTGTTGTTAATGACTGGATATATTTCTATAAAGCAGTAAGCCAAGAAAGCAAAGTGAGGAAGTAAAATCAAACTGTGCACTGAAAAAAGCTTATAACTTTCTCCAGCTGCCTTTACCATACAGAAGGAAAGGACACTGGACTTCAAGGACTCAGATTGTCTAATTATTTGTCTATATCTACATCTGCTCTTCTGCCTGTCTATCAAAACCAGAATTTGTTGCGGATATTTTCCCATTCAATTATTGCCTTCAAGTGATGATCCTATTTCAGTGTTGCTAATTTAAATGCATATACTTATTTGAATTTATAAACCTGGGAAGTTTTTTAAACAAATAAACCCTTATTATTTAGATATAATTGGATTTAGCTTGCTGTCTTGTATTTTTTTACAGCTTTGTGACCTAACGAACTTTTCTTCAGAGTTGATGTTAAATAGAGGTTTTTTTCAAATTAATTTAACTATCAAATGAGCTAACTAGGAATTACAGTCTGGAATTTGTTAATGAGCCACAGTCAAGTCAGATTGGTTTCTGTGCCCCTCAAAATGCAAAATTTCAGTCAAAGTTAGTATAAATTCAGAGTGATTTTTAACTAGTATTTATTTTAAAGTATTAAAGAAAAGCAAAAAGCAAAAGGCTTGAAGGTATGTTGCACATATTAAATTACTAAAAAGGTATTATGAAATACCTCCCTCTCTGAAAAAGCGCATGTTTCTTTAAAAACTCAAAAAGTAGCAACTATTTTAACATTGGCTGTTATTACTAACATTGGGGGGGAAAAAAAAGGAAAAAATAGTAATTTGGTTGTCTAATTAAATATAAAAATGAGGTTATAATTTACAAATTTAGTCAACTTGGTTAAAGTAAAATTATGCATCCTACTTTCTGGTCCCTTAGTGTCAGGCAGTAATATTTACGTTCCACTTGAGATGTGATACATAGCCATGGCTCTTTCAAGAAATAGTATATGTCACATTATGCTTTTTCTAATGCTCAAGGAGTCCTTTCTTGATAATGTAGAACATTTGTACTCAACAATAAATGTGAGCCCCATTTTGAATTCAGAATATCTGACCTTGTCTTTCCCAATATTAATTTCTCACAGTTCTAAGCAAAAAAACCCAAGCATTTTTGTCTCTATGGACCATGAAAATGCATCTACAGATAAGTGAAACATGGTTCTCCAAGAACTAACGGGAACAGTATGGGAAGGGGTCAAAACACACAGATAGTTTGTCCAGGTTATGAACAGGATCATGTGATATCGTTGTCTAAAGTAGGACAGGTCTAGCTAGACCTTATGATATCAGGATTATTTTCCATCCTTTGTAACTAGGATGTCTAGCTGGTTTATATTCATGCTGATACTATCAGGACTGGGCTTCATGGATGCCAGTAGACTCAGTTTCCAAAACATTACTGTACTCCATGCAGATACATTTTGACTATTCTCACAGCAATGGCAACCTGTACAACCTGTCTATAGGAATGTTCAGTCAATTGAATGCCAGCACTGATTCTGTTCTCCTAAACCTTCTACTTCTTTGTGGTTTTATTTATTCCTGAGACCTTCATATATTTTTTATCTTTTTTGGGTTTGTTGTTATTTACAATAAGTTTTATCTACCTGATTTTATTTGGTGTTCAGAAAAACATTCTGTTTTCAGAAAAGAAAACTTTTCCTACTACAATGTTCTTCAGTAGATACAATTAAGTTATTATATGGTCAAAATTGTCAGTGTGATAACACTGTAACAATGTTCATATTAATATTCTGAGATAAATTACTTGAAGGCTAAAATAATAATTATTTTACAAAGTGGCTTAAGCAAAAATACACAATTCAGCATATATTTATATTTGCTTCTCTGAACAAGTTATTGTTACCAGCTTTCCATTGATCTGTTGGATCTTGCAGACTCAGGGAAATAACTTTTTAAAAAAACCAAACACAATAACAGCAGCTCTTGTTCTTTTCTAACCTACTCTGTTTCTATTCCATGTGTTTGAAGAAACTCACCATTACATTTTTTATCTAAGTTGCCCTCATTTCTTAGACCATAAATTCTTTATTTCTTGATCTAATAATAATGGAATTGATCATATGTTTATTCAAGCTGAGTATGTATCCTTGAGAATATTCTCTGTCATTAATTATAAATGCTGAGTACACAGCAAAGTACACATCCAAAAGTGGTTGATTCAGTCCAATTAGAAATTTCCTTTATTTGATGTCAGTAAACTTTTACTAAAAGCTATCACTATTAATAGTCATTTCTATTAATATCTTTTTAATTTTCCAGCCAGACTGCACTGATGAAGTATGCTTGGGCATAAATTATTTAGAATGGGAAAAATTCAGTTAGAAGGGACTACTAAGGCATATCTTTTTGTTAACACATACAATTACTGAAATATTTAATCTGTCTTCCATTTTTTAGACTGTCTTCACAAATGTTCAATATAGATTAAGATCTTAGTTTTCTTCCTCAGAGCATTTGATAACCTAGCTCTCACTTAACCAATACCTTCAAAGAACAAAGAGAAGACAAAAATTTTACTTCTCTAGTAGTATGAAACTATATGCATTAAAGGCAAATTAATCTGTTCAGCCACAGAATTTAGGAGTTAGTTGAGACTGTGGAAAAGGAAAGATGGACCATTAGAAATGACATTGCCTTCTGCTCCTGGACAAAAATGTATTTATTCATGGGATCATGGGATAATTCAGGTTGGAAGACACATCAGAAGATGTCTAGTCCAACCTCCTATTTAAAGTAGGGTCAGCTATGAGATCGGACCAGATTTCTCAGGGTTTGATTCAGATCTTGAAAATCTCCAAGAATGGAGACAGTTGCACCAACTCTCTGGACAACATCTTGCACCTGCCTGGCTGTCCTCATCAGGAAGAAATTTCTCCTTATAGTAGTCTGAACAGCTCTTATTTCAATTTACATCTATTGTCTCTCATCCTTCTGCCATGGCTCACTGTGAAGATGCTGGCACCAGCTTCTCAATAACCTTCCTATAGGTTCTGATGGGCTGTTGTTTGGTCCACCAGAAGCCACTTCTTGTCCAGGCTGAACAAGCTTAACTTCCTCAGCCTCCCCTCACTTCATTGCTTCAGCCCGCAAATATTATTGTGGCCCTGTGCTGAACTTGCTCCTGTTTATCACAGAATCACAGAATCATAGAATGGTTTGGGTTGGAAGAGACCTTCAAAGATCATCTAGTTCCAGCCCCCTGCTGTGGGTAGAGATATCTTCCACTAGATCAGGTTGCTAAAAACCCTCTCTAACCTGACCTCAAACACTTCCAGTGATGGGACACCCACAGCTTCTCTGGGCAACCTGTTCATGTGTCTCACCACTCTCATAGTAAAGAATTTCTTTTTTCAAATTCAATCTAAATCTCCCCTCTTTTAGTTTAAAACCATTAACTCCTTCTCCTGTCACTACAGGCCCTGGTAAAAAGTCTTTCCCTGTCTTTCATATGAGCCCCCTTTAAGTACTGAAAGGCCACAATAAAGTCTCCCCAGAGCCTTCTCTTCAGGCTAAACACTCCCAACTCTCTTAGCTTTTCTTCATAGGAGAATGTCTATCTTTTACTGGGGGGCCCAAACCCAGCTGTCGTACCCATGCTGTGGAGATCTGGCAGTTGTTTAGAGCAAGGTCATTACTTCTGTCTATTCAGCTTAGCTTTTTCTAATATTCTCTGAGCAGGTATTCTTTACACAGAGGCTTTAATAAAGACACGTTTCCTCTGACTCTGTGTACTACATCACCTAAACTTTCTCTTGTAGTGATAAATGTATTTTACGTCCCCTACTTTTTTAACTAAGGAAATGGCAACACTTCTTGTGGTTAGTTTGGAGATACACATAAACTAATTGACCATATTCTAAATGAATGTTGGTTTAATCTATAGTATTTCATTGTCTGCACACTGTAGATCACGCTCAAAGGTGATATCGGCACCTTTACAAAATTTAACAAAACCAGATATGCATAGTTGCTGAAAGAGCAGAAGCAGAATGTAATAAGCATCAGGGAATAAGAAAAAGAAATCCCAGCTGTATAAGCTTTAGTTCTATAAAAGTACATAATTCACCTTTCCAGCACAAGGAAAAAAGCCTATTGTGATCTCCCTATTCATTGTCAGAGCTGATCATGAGATACATTCTATTCCTAACTGAGAAAATCACCGAGGCATTTATAAAAGCTGAAACTATGTTAAGACATAAGATATCTTACCTTTTGGTTATTGTATAATGTATGGATATCATAGTTCTTGCCAAAAGCTGTATTTCTGCATCAGACAAAATAGCAGTATATCTAAACCAGCAACAACCTTGTTTCTCTTCAGTGTCTCCACCAAGCGCATTACAGATAAATAGCACATTCAGTTATACATTCAGCAGGCGGGGAGGCTGGAAACATAAATTTAACTAAAGTTTCTGGAAAAAGTGAGGTGTCTCTGAAGTTTGTATCATCAGGATAAAATCTGCTTACTAACAAGCTTCTGTTTTGCAGTTGGACATAATTTGCTATTCATATAGCTTAATATAACACACAAGCACCAGGGTACTATAAGTTCTTCTGGTATAAAAATCTCTTGTGAATAACTAGTGTGTCCTGCCATGCTGATTTTGGTTTGGCACATGTAAATAAAAAACTTATTATTGTTCACCATATCAAGAAATTATTGTTTTAATTGGTATAAAATTACATCAGAAAATATGTTACCCTTTTTGACACACAAAGCATTTTTTTAATAATTAACAAATTTTTATCATTAATTAACAAAATGTTTTGTTTGACCCAAACTTAGATACTTTCTTTAGTTTTCAAGCTTTAGAAAAATGCTAAAATGAAAAGTCCAATTCTCCAAATTCTGTAGAAGGTAGAGTGTGTTTTGCTCATCTCCTTACTGATTTCTTGGGATTCACCAAACTGTTTAGCCAGTTCCTAGATCCAGAGTAAAAACCAGTGTTTAATACCGACATTTAGAAGTATTTCTCAGTTTCTGATTGATATTCATTCTTCTCCTTTATCAGTTCTATATCTATATATAGATATATGGATATATAGATATATAGATATATAGATATATAGATATATAGATATATAGTTCTATATCTATATCTATAAATATAAATATAAATATAAATATAAATATAAATATAAATATAAATATAAATATAAATATAAATATAAATATAAATATAAATATAAATATAAATATAAAAGACAGTCATGTTTTGATTCTCTTTAATTTTAATACAAAAAATGTAGGATTGTTCACCCAGAAAAAACCTCACTTCTAGACATAGGCTGTGGTTGATAGATTCCCTCTTATACACAATGAAGAGTTAAAGAGTAAAAGTGATTGAAGTGGAAGATAACACTTTATCTGCTCTTGAGTGTAGGTTGTGAATATCTATGGACTCAGTAGTAAAAATACATAAGAAAGTGGACATAAAACATAAATTTGAACTGAAAAAATAATATATTTTAACAATATTTTCGTTCTGATGAAAGGGTGAGAGAAGATTCATGAATGATAATTTGCTTATTGTATTTTGAAAGTACATAGAAATAATTTTATACAAAACCTGAACTAGAACAGAATGGTATAGCTGATTTTGAGAAACACTAGAAAATGTCTTATACTGACTTATACTGTTAATTCTACACCACACAAATAGATTTTAACAGATTTTTATTCTGGATCAATTTCTTTTCCTCTTCTCCAAATTTCTCTAATTTATTTCAAATAGTGTGAAATTAACTCCCACTGCTCAAGACTGCAGTGAAAACATGTCATTCCAAACTATAGCATGTCTCTTCTGAGAGACATATTTTTATGAACCTGTAGCTGATGAGCTATAACAGGCAATGATTGATACACTTTTTGTGGCTTTACATTTGGAACACAGGGCACAGAATTTAATTGGCCTCCTGCATTGCTGTTCATAGATATGTGTTATGACAGAAGACCATATTATACAAATATACCTACATTTATGAAGCTAAGTACTGCAGAGAACTCTATATTTTCCTCCTGGTTTTGGACTGATATGGTGAAGTTGTACTGTTCTAGTGGTTAGAATCCATTTTTCTTTCAGTCTAGCACATCTACATTTTTTCTTTGTTTTTAGAATAATATTAATACTAACCAATCCTGCTGGTTTGAATTTTTGCTTTCTTGATATTTACCTTCATGGTTTTGGAGAGAAAATTCATTTGGGTGGGCTAGATGAGTCACAGTTTTTTCAGTTTCTTTTCCTTTGATAAGTTTTCCAGTGCTGATAATATAGTAATTTCCCTTGCAATTCATGTCATTTTTGTTTTGCTCAAAAGAATATATATTCCAACTGAAGCTTGCACAATCACAATTCAATCACATTTCCATTTGCCTACTGGAAATAGCTTGAATGATATAGCCTAGGATTGCATCTGCTTTTTTAGACATTTTTCTTTGCCAAATTGCCTTTATAATCGCAATATTTCCATCATCTCTTTCATGATAAGACAGAAAAGTCAACAACACATTATTCTGTTGAAGATGAGAAATGAAAAACTAAGTTACTTTATAACACTGTTGTCCAGTTACAAAAGTGTATATAGTTCTGTGTGTATAAGTGTATCTATATAACTATATATAATGTCTGTGAACATATTCACAGGAGAAAAATAACTAACATTAGTATTCAATTATATCTTTATGTTTTAGACAAGTTGCCAGATTCTGATTTATTTTACAGAATGTAAAGCTGCTGCTAATGCCAAAAAATAAGAGATTCCAAGTTTCTTCTGGTTCCATAATGTGGTTTTAAAAATGTAGCAGAATTTGCACACATATTTATGTCTATATAGCTTGTTTCATAGTATTATCCAACACAAAATAATTTTTCAAATACTATTACATAGCAGTTATATAAAATGTAAAATAATTGGACGTGCACATTATTGCTTTTGAAAGGATCAGAGGGACTGTACTATAGCATATATATGAATATGTACTATATGACTACATATGTATATCACTGTACTATAGCATACGAAAGGCAAAGGAGTCCAGGAAGGCTGGACGTTCTTCAAGAAGAAAATCTTAAAGGCACAGGACCAGGCCATCCCTGGTCCTGGCCGAAGATGAGCCATCAGGGGAGACCGGCCTGGCTTAACAGAGAGCTTTAGCTGGAATTTGGAGAAAAAAAAGGAAGTTTATGACCTTTGGAAGAAGGGGCAGGCCACTCAGGAGGACTACAAAGTTGCCATGAGGTTATGCAGGGAGAAAATTAGAAGGGCCAAAACCCAACCAGAACTTAATCTGGCTACTGCTGTAAAAGAATATAAAAAATGTTTCTATAAATACATTAGCAACAAAAGGAGGGCTAAGGATTATTTCCATCCTTTATTGGATGCAAGGGGAAACATAGTGACAAAGGATGAGGAAAAAGCTGAGGTACTTAATCCCTTCTTTACCTCAGTCTTTAACAGTAATACTAGTTGTTCTTAGGGTACACAGCCCCCTGAGCTGGAAGACAGGGATGGGGACCCAAATGAAACCCCCAAAATCCAAGGGGAAATGGTTGGTGACCCTCTACACCACTTAGACATACACAAGTCTACAGGATCAGATGGGATCCACCCAAGGGTACTGAGGGAGCTGGCAGAAGTGCTTATCAAGCCTCTTTGAATTGTTTATCAGTAGTCTTGGTTAACTGGGGAGGTCCCAGTTAACTGGAAGTTAGCAAATGCGATACCCATTTACAAAAGGGCTGGAAGGAGTATCCAGGCAACTACAGGACTGTCAGTCTGACCTCAGGGCCAGGGAAGTTTATGAAGGTTATGGATCTCCTTCTATGACAAGGTGACTCACTTAGTGGATGATGGAAAGGCTGTGGATGTTGTCTACCTGGACTTCAGTAAAGCCTTTGACACCATTTCCCACACAATTTTCCTGGAGAAACTGGCTGCTCATGGCTTGGATGGACATAAGCTTCACTTGGTAGAAAAGTGTCTGGATGGCCAGACCCAAAGAGGGATGATGAACGGAGTTAAATCCAGTTGGTGGCCAGTCCCAAAGGCTCAGTACTGGAGTGAGTTCTGTTTAATACCTTTCTCAACGATCTGGATAAGGGGATTGAGTACACCCTCAGTAAGCATACAGACGACACCAACTTGGGTAGGAGTGTTGATCTGCTTGAGGGTAGGAAGGCTCCACAGAGTGATCAGGACAGACTGGATGGATAGACTGAGGCCAGTTGTATGAGGTTCAACAAGACTAAGTGATGGGTCCTGCACTTGGGTCACAACAACCCCATGCAACGTTACAGGCTTGGGCAAGAGTGGCTGGAAAGATGTCTGGTGAAAAATGACCTGGGGTTGTTGGTCCACAGCAGGCTAAATATGAGCAGACAGTGTGCCCAGGTGGCCAAGAAGCCACTGGCATTCTGGCTTGTATCAGAAATAGTGTGGCCAGCAGAAATAGGGAAGTCGGTACTGGGGAGATCGCAAAAATGAACACAGTATTCAAGATGCAACAAAGCTGGTGAAGGGTCTGGAGCACAGGTCTTATGAGGAGCGGCTGAGAGAACTGGGGTTGTTTAGTCTGGAGAAAAGGAGGCTGAGGTGAGACCTTATCTCTCTCTACAACTACTTGAAAGGAGGTTGTAGCAAGGTGGGTGTTGGTCTCATCTCCCAGGTAACAAGTGATAGGATGAGAGTAAATGGCCTCAGGTTGCACCAAGGGGAGGTTTATATTGGATATTGGGAGAAATTTCTTCACCCAAAGGGTTGTCAAGCACTGGAACAGGCTGCCCGAGGAAGTGGTTGACTCACCATCTCTGGAGGTATTTAAAAGACTTGTAGACATGGCACTTAGAGACATGGTTTAACAGTAGATTTGGTAGTGTTAGATTAATGGTTGGACATAATAATCTTAAGGGTTTTTTCCAACCTAAATGATTCTATGATATGTGACCCTGATTTATAGTGGAATTCTTCTGTGAAATTTCCATGTAACAATTCCACAGCAGTATGTCAACACCAGGCAGGAGGTATTTAAAATGAGCCTTGGAAGAAAATTTGCTAGCAGGTGAAAAACCTTTTGTTTTAGAAGATTTCAGATACCATTTTGGCTGTAGGACTTTAATGCATTTTTTTATTCTGAAAAAAGGAAAATGCAGCAGAAGTCTAGAGGACACTAATACTGAAAAATTGAAAAAAAATTTGGGGGGAGCCCATACTGATAGCTTTTGGGAAAGTACACAATGCTTCTGCAGTTATACTGATCACAGCAATGTTATTTTCAGTTTTGCCCTATGAGCAAGACTATTATGCTCATAAGAGTGTTTATTTGGAATATGATACTAAAAAAAAACCCTCGTGTTTTTTATTTGAACTAAAAATAAATGTCAGTATTGGCAAATTAACTGGAAATTATTTAGGTACTGCAACATTCATTTTCCCCAGCAGAGCAATAGGAATCAAATACTACATGTCCCAGTTTCTCTTGCTCTAGTTCTTCAAATCCACAATAACAACCCTCCCTAACATGCCAAGCAGAAAAAAACAATGAAGAGAAATGGGCTATCCTAAGAAAGATAAGCACAACTACAAGGATTTCTGTGCATCTGCCAATAGAGAAGTTAATTACAATCACAACAGAGATCCTGGCAAGAATTATTTAGCTGTTCCTGCTGTTAGAGGCTTCTCCTTATGGTAGAAATGCTTTATTGCTAATAAAATTTCCTCTGAAGAAAGTCTATTTCCATTAATTTCTTGACTCAAATTTTGAAAGAAAAAAATTTGAAAAATATTCTTTATTGATATCTTTAAAACAAATCTGTGTGTATACTAGGAGATTTTTTTGTTGTTGTTAGAAAAACCTTTTTCCTGAATGTGAGGTAGGTTCAGGCTTTTTAAATATTCCAGAGAAACAGTTTCATTTTTTTCATTTGAGCTATATTTATGGAAGGTGAAAATTATAGTCATTGTTTCTTATTCAGAGAACAAAACACTCTGAAGTCTTGAAAATTACCTAAAATTGGAAAAAAATCTTTCCTGTTTTACTAAGTACAAACACGTTCAGTGTGATATAATGAAACATTATTCTTATTTCTTTAAAACCCTCTTCTTATTGTCCAGTTTTCCTTTGAGTTCTGTGGGAAATTTGGCTATATATTCTCAACAAAGACACTCTGTATGTTATTATTATACTGTAATATACCCTTAAGGGATGTAATGACTGTAAAATAATTACTATATGCATGAAGATTCTTCTCCATGTACAGTTCTGAGATGTTTCTAACTCAATGCACAGAGTTTCTATGTGGAAGGGGCAAATAATTATGTAAAAGTGTAGTTCTGAAAACCTGTTTTATGAACAATGCATATAATTTTCTGCCAGCAGTAAATCTGTGCAATCTTCTGTTAAGATCAGAAAATATGTACTTTTAACCAATTTTTGTCAGACAGTACTAATTTTTTCTCTATTGAAAACTTTGTTGATTTATTATCAACAGAAGTTAAAGGCAGGGACTGAGAGATTGAAGAACCACCCACTGTAGGAGAAGATCAGGTTCAAGATCATCTAAGGAACCTGATGGTGCACAAGTCCATGGGACCTGGTGAGATGCACCTGCAAGTCCTGCCAGGGAACTGGCAGATCAAGTGGCTAAGCTACTATTCATCACATTTGAGAAATTGTGGCAGTCTGGTAAAATTTCCACTGACTGGAAAAGGGGTAACATCACCCCCATTTTTAAAAAGAGAAATAAAGAGGACCTGGGGAACTACAGGCCAGTCAGTGTGTCCTCTGTGTCTGGCAAGGTCATGGAGCAGATCCTCCTGGAAAATATGCTAAGGCACATGGAAAATAAGGAGGTGATTGGTGACAGCCAACATGGCTTCACTGAGGGCAAATCGTGCCTGACAAATCTGGTGGCCACCTACAACAGGGTTGCAGTGCTGGTGGATAAGGGAAGAGCAACTGACATCATCTACCTGGACTTGTGCAAAGAATTTGACATTGTCCTGCATGACATCCTTGTCTCTAAATTGGAGCTGTGGATGAAAAAGGTGTGCAGACACTATGGAATACAGAAAGGAAATGACATAGAGAATCCAACGCCAGTTGGTGTTGGATCAAAGAAGTAAGAAAGAAGTAAGAAAGTTGCTCTGAGTCAGATTTTTTCTCATTCACCCAGCATCTTCATTGTTGCATGCACCAAAACCTCAGAGAAAAACAATTAATAATTAAATCAGTGAGACTTACAGTCATGAGCAGAGACAGTTCAAGGCTATTCAGATGTGTAGACAAAGATGATTTTTTCTTTCCACCAAATGAGAAGCTAGGGATAGACTATAAGGGGAGGGATGAGGAGCAAAGATGGGGTGGGAAGATGTGTAAACAGAGGAAAGGGGCAGCAGCAGATAATTGCAACTGATAACCCCTTGTCCTGACTTCAGTACCACCAACTCCATCACTCTCCAGAGTAATAGATTCTTCTCCAGGATGCAAGCATAGGTAAAGTAGTCTGCAGGGCTGTGATGTTGCTCTCAGTAATATAATATCCCAGACAAGTGCTTATCTTGTCTGTGCCTAGAGCTGCCTTTATCTTGAAGACAGTGACATCTAAATAAAGAACAGTTTAGAATGCATCTCTAACAGCTGCATGTGAGAAAATAAAAGAATCATTAACAAGGCCTCATTGGTGAATGGCCCCTAGAATGAAAGGTGGTCAGCAAAATTTCTGTATGTAAGTGTGGGGAAATTACCTTCATTCTTTAGCTTTAACTGGTTCAAAAGAACATTTAAAGCTATATCCAAAATATTATATTTTCATATTTTGAGTTGTAGCCGGTCACATTTATCAAATTGTGGATAAACTCAAAATGTGAATTCAAAAAAAAAAAAACCCCTCAACTTAAGAAATGCTAAAGCTTAAACAAATTTTCACAGTATTGACACCTTCCAGGGACTGTATAAGGACAGGTTGACTAAAAGGGAATCACTTGTTCAGTGAAGTCTTGAATCCAGTGGCAGCTGCTATAGGTGAACTAGCAGACCTCAGACATTAGATCATTGTTTCTTTTTTTTTTTTCCATTTACATATTCTTCAACACTAAAGCAATCAGCCTAGATGAACTGATTTTTTAATACAATTCCTTCTACTTCTATTCAGTTTTTGATAGGAAACCTCTGCAAACAATACTGGAAAGACTGAGAAAGAAACTCAAATGAAAAAGGGAACAACCTACACACAGTGCACTTCTGCCAAGTTCCCCAAAAGAGAAACCATTATTAATGCTATGGGATTTTTTTTCCCCTCTCTGAAGACCAAAAAAGACAACAGTAGTGTAATCCTGTACTCATTTAGGAGAAAAAAACAATTAAGGCGCTAGAGAAAGAGCACTTATGGAAACACTCTTTGATGGCAACTGAAAAAAAATGTAATTAATTATGTACTATATTATGTACTGCAAGGATCCAGCCTTCTCCAGCGAATGCCTTTGAAAAAGATGGTAAGGATCACAGAAGAGACAAAAGTGGTTTCCATGTAGAAACCCAGCCATAATGTCTTGCTCTGAAAATGGTCTGAAAAAAGTGATGTCCAAATACTTACAGGATATGACTCTACTGAAATTGGCCTAGTGCTTTTATTCCACGAGAGTCTTAACAGTAATTAAAGCTGTTCAGAGGACTGTGACATGAAAGACACATTTGAATTTGGAACTGGTATATTAAAAAAAATAAGATACTATGTGCACATAACATGCTTGTTTAGAGTTTCGTTTCAGCTTTTAATACCAAGTATGTTTGTCACCCACTAGAAAATGCCTTTCATCAAAAACGCTTGACTTCGAATAAAGCCAGACTGCCCTGGAAATATCATAAGAAAACATAAGTAAACAGCTACATTGCTTTCCCTTTGCTCTATTTATCTTTTAATATTATTCAGGAAATAACCACGTTAGATAAGAAAGCGAGTGATCCTACTGATCACTGCTATAATATCAGTTTGTCCCTTCTCAAGTACTCTTAAGCCCTCTCTCACTTTCTGAGGGCAATATTGCCTTTTCTCTCGCATCCCAGAAGCTATCACAGGCTTGTGAAGCATTTCAATATGCTCCAAGTTTTGGTTTTCTGGACTGAAATGACATTTGTGTAAATTTTAGTAGTTGGTTCTGGCCTCCTTGGCAACACAGAAATCCACTTGCTAATCCTTCCTAAAACATTACTTCCAATACATCTTCTTTAAAAAAATTACTCAAAATTAAAACAGGTAAGTGATAACAATACCATGTTGCTTTTTTCCTGAAGAATCACGTGATTCCTTCTTTGTAACATTTAGCCTAGGTCACTCTTACTTCCCTCTTTAACACCTTACTTTCTCAGACTGCATAAAGTTCACTGAACCTAGTTGAAGGCTTCCACAGCAAAGATTTCCATATATGAGACACACCATAGGTTCACTTCATAGATGTAGAAAAGTAGAAAGAGATAATAAAAGATTCAGTACACAATCTCCTTTAGATTGATATTACTCATACTTTAACAGTGTTTATTTCTCTCTCTCCAGTTATGGCTACCTAGACAAATATATAACTTGTACAATAAAGGCACCAATTAGATTGTAAGATCTGTGAGGTCTATGTTATGATATCACAAAATAAAATGAAATAACATTAAATATTGATAAAAACTGATGTGTTGCTCCTCTTAGTTATTTTGTATCAGATAGTCATATACACACATCTTTTCCTTTGGAATCAGATCCGAATTCTAAATAAACTCTGCTATATCTAGGTGAAAGTCAGGCCTTAATGAAGTCCACAGTAAAACTTCCCTAATTATCTATATATTTAGGGGATGGCTACACATCACCTCATCTTTCAAAGCATCTTTTTCAGTCATAGGACAGAAACAGGAATTTCAATGGTACAATTAGTCTTCCCTATATAGCAAATCATGGCTGGGTGATTTTCCTGGGTTTTTTTCTTTCTTTTTATGTTGGGTTTTTTTTGTTTGTTTGGTTGGTTGGGTTTTTTTAATTGTGATCCTCATTCTAGTATAAACTTCTTCTAATTCAAATAAATAAACTCTCATTAGTTTCAGCTTTAGACTGCAACTTCTTACAAGGATTCATTTTGCTCTTAAATGCAGTCTTCTATTTGTAATCTAATAGGGTTTTTGTGTTTTGTCATGAATTTTCCATCTCCTCTTTCTTCTCCTGTCCTTTATCTCTGAATGACATATTTGTAAATCGATGCACATTTTTAAAAATTGTCTGTGGTTTTACATTCCAATATTTTTACCTGCCTCCTTTAATGTAGTTGTCTTCTATTCACTGTAGTTTGTCCTTGGGGAAAATCGAAAGAGGTACTGTGCAGGTGCAATTGGGCCCTCTGCATTCTCAAATGTCTTTGTCAACAGCACAAAGCCATTACTGATTTTAGAGTTCTGTAGAAATATAATGGCTCAGTCAGGCTGTATATAGCATCTACTCACTGGAGCATTATAAAAATTTGTGATCCATCCTGAGACAATTTTAGGTGGCTTTGCAAGGAGGTAGATAAGATATAGCTGTTCTCAAGTAGGTTATTCCCACCGGTACCAAAATAAACACCCCCAAAATAATCTGCATAAATTTACCTCTGCAGTTTGGTCACTATGATCTAATATGGATTTTTTCACCCTGCTGCACAAAATTCAACTTTTACAAAAACTTTCTAAAAGGCACATTGTTAATTGACTTTCTTTTATTTGCCCTGCTTGGAGATACACCCTGATAGGAAAAGAATGAACATCACCTCTTCTTCTTTCACTTGCTGTTTGACATAGGTGTATTCTCAATATTGTTAAGAACTGGCATTGGCTGGATTCTGATAGGAAATCATCTTTTAAAGAAAATAAATTAAATCAGATTTTAAGAAAGTTTCAAGTGAAACTTGAAGCATGCTTAGAGTTTTGGAAATAGATAATTTTCAGACAAGAAACAGAGACCTGTTTAGCCTTTGCACAGAAGTTCTTCCTTCTCAAATCACTATTCCTACAGTACTTTCATGGAAAGGAATGTAACATAAGCAGTGATTTTTACTGTGTATTACAGAACATATTTGCCAGGATCTACTGGATAATTTCTTGTTACTGGTCTGGTTACAATACTGTAATTTTCAGAGGAAGTATATTTTAAAATGTCTGATCCTTTAGGACAAGTAAAAATCATTTTACTGGGTCTGGCTGAGCCGGAATTGGTTTTCCCCTGTAGCAGCCCTCATGGTGCTGTGTTTTATGTTGGGAGCTGGCAGGGTGTT
Organism: Strix uralensis; assembly: GCF_047716275.1. Taxonomy (NCBI): domain Eukaryota; kingdom Metazoa; phylum Chordata; class Aves; order Strigiformes; family Strigidae; genus Strix; species Strix uralensis. The sequence continues at coordinate 24,349,276 of NC_133976.1, forward strand.
GATAGCACCCTGGTGTTGTGGCTACTGCTGAGTAGTGCTTACACAGCACCAAGGCTCTTTCCAACATTATACCCCCCCCTCCCCCCCAGTAGGACAGGGTGGGCAAGATCTTGGGAGGGGACACAACCAGGACAGCTGACCCGAACTGACCAAAGGGATATTCCATACCATATGACGTCTGCTCAGTATAAAGCTGGGAGAAAGGAGGAAGGGGGTGGGGTCACCCTTGGTCCTCCAAGGCAACTACTACGGATATCGTAGCACTGTTTCCTGAGAAGGCCTGACATCGCCTGTTAATGGGAAGTAGAGAATAAATCTGTTTTCTTTTTGCTTCCGCGCATGGACCTTTGCTTTGCTTTGTTTACATTAAAACTGCTTTTGTTTTACCCACAAGGGCTGGTTTTTTCAAATCTTTTCTTTCCCGCTTTTTGCCCTGTTGAGAAAAAAAGGAGGAAGGGGGGGGAAGTAATAGAGCAACTTGGTGGGTCCCTGGCATTTAGCCAAGATCAAACCACCACAATCATTTAGACCAACATTCAGATTAAGATATGGTATATTAATATGCCTTCAAAGGAACTTTCTTCTTACTGACATCTGTCATTTTAGTGAGGTGAATCACAGAATCACAGAATCATCTAGGTTGGAAAAGACCTTGACGATCATCCAGTTCAACCATTAACCTAACACTGACCATTCCCAACTACACCATATCCCTCAGCGCTATGTCAGCCCAACTCTTAAACACCTCCAGGAATGGGGACTCCACCACTGACCTGGGCAGCCCATTCCAATGCCTAACAACCCATTCTGTGAAGAGATACTTCCTAATAGCCAGTCTAAACCTTCCCTGGTGCGACTTGAAGCCATTAGCTCTTGTCCTATCACTTATTACTTGGATAAAGAGACTCATCCCCAGCTCTCTGCAACCTCCTTTCAGGTAGTTGTAGAGGGCGATGAGGTCTCCCCTCAGCCTCCTCTTCTCCAGACTAAACAACCCTGGTTCCCTCAGCCGCTCCTCGTATGACATGTGCTCCAGACACTGCACCAGCTTTGTTGCCCTTCTCTGGATGCCCTCGAGTAATTCAATGTCCTTTTTGTAGTGAGGGGCCCAAAACTGAACACAGTAATTGAGGTGAAGTCATACAAGTCATTTACTTGACTCTCTGCCTGAGTCCTTAAGGATTCATTCCTCCACTTAACTTCAGATTTCTAATAAGGAAGACAAAAACAATGGGTTTATCTCCTTTTTCAATACACTTACTGCTGCGTTTAAAGTGAGGCTAAATTTGGTAAGAGATGAACCCCCCTGCGTTCTAGCTGATCCTCAGAGATTAAAGGGGCTAGGGGTGGCCGGACTTATCTCTTAATAGGTATGCCAATTGGGACTGTGACTATATGTCTGACACCAGATGCACGAACAGCCTTTATGCTGTAGGTCTGGTTGCATTCAAGAGAAGCAGTCAGGTTCACGAATAGCGTGGTTTATTTTTTATGCAACATTTACAGATTCTTTAAGATTGCCTGTGATAAATGCACCAACTGCAGGTTGGTTTTACAGCACTACACACAAAAAGAAAAATTATTGCAATCACACACACAGTAAGTTCCCGGGTAATCACTCAGCGTAGCCGAGGGAATCTTACCAAAAGGCGTCCCTTCTGGGGGGGGTGGGGGAGTGGCGAGAGCACAAACCCGTTGATCTGTCCCTCCGATTTGGTGTTGGATTATCATCCTCCCCAGTTAGGTACAAACTGGGGGTAGTATTTATCATAGTATGTATGTGTGAGTGGGTGGGACTGTGGTCAAGCCATTATCTCTTGAATAACGACACAGCACATTCCTCGGTGCGAGGGGTGCACTTTTTTTTGTGGGAGAAGAGGAAGGGTGAGAGACAAGGTGGCAGACTACTGCAAAACAGTCCTTGAGAGGAGATAAGTGAAAGAATGGGACTGCGTGGCCTCCACCTCGCTTCGCATTCCTCCTTGGTGCCACAGCAAACACAAATCACTGGATCTTCATCCCATCCTGTGTTTGTTCTGGGCACCATATGTCAAGGAAATGTGTGTTTTGCAGATTTTTCATTGTTTTGCTTTTCCCACACTTCCAACACCTAACACCTACACACATTAATAATATATTCTACTTACACAGAAAGAGTGTTTCCTTTTAAAGAACCTTTATAGTGCATTTATACTATTTGTTGTATTGTTATACTATTTTGTTCATACAAAACAAGGAAATAAAGCAAGGGATAAAACTGCTCGATACTACAGTGGTGTCACAAGCTAGCTTGGTACTCTTCTTCAGGTAGGAGTTACTCTTTTGGAATCCAAACTCATCCTGCAACTGTGGAACAGGATTTCCAAGAATCAATCTAAACTGTTTCTGTGGCCTTCAAACAACTAAAATCAGTAAAATGGATTAAGTTATCAGAATCAGCCATGCTGCATGTCACTCGCTGAGGCATCATCTCTGGTGCAGGGACATTCCACAGTGGACTGGGGGATCCCAGCATGCAAATGAGGGTTTTCCTGAGCTGGGGAAACCCCAGGGAAGCATGGAGACCTATCAGGAGCTGGCAGGTCTCATGAGAAAGAGTGGCTCATGAATCATGGGCAGGTCCAGGAGTAATGGCAGCTACCCCCACTCCCACAACAGGCAGCTGCAGGGAGCTCCAGCCACCACAGCAGGCAAACAGTGTGTGGCGCGTCAGCCACGGTGTGGCAGTTTGCGTGGCAGCTTTCACGGCAGTTTGCAGGGAGGGCCAGCAAGGAGGGCACCTCTTTGAAGGAGGGACATTCCACTAGCCAAGTGGAGAGGCTTGAAGTTCACATAACCCAGCAACAAGGCACTGCTCTGTGACCTTCTGCACAGGCCAAGGGCCTTCATCCACCTGACCTTCAAGGCAGAATGGCAGGCACTCATCTGAGAGCAATGGCTTCAGCTCTGGCTGGGCAGTCCGCACCATTTACCCTAGTGGTGGCCAATGCCTCCACCCAAACAGAGCTGCTGAAGGGAGAGGCTGCAGTGCAGACCTCAGGCCACAGGAAGTGCCTGGACCTTTCTCCTGTTGCAGGGACAGGCAGCAGACCTGCCTGCAGAAGGTGTGCCCAGGTGGAGGACCTCCTGCATCAGTGGCTGAGCTGCAGAAGGGGGTGAGAAAGCTGTGTAACATCATGGAGGCTGAGAAGGAGTTAGATAGATGGTTCAAAGTGCAGTCTCCAGTGGACCCATATCTCATGGCCACACAGCCAAAAACTCTCTCACCAGTGCACATGCAACAACTGGGAGCCAATAATGCCGAAAAATGGAAGCTTGCAACAGCAAGGACCTGCAGGAGGAAGAGACTGCCTCCAAAGCCTGAGCGGCCCTTACAGAACCACTTCACTGTTCTGCAGACTGAAGAGGAAAGACCTGCCACGTCAGGAGAGACACTGGAGCTGAGTAACGCAGCCTGATCTGCTCCCTGCATAATAACCAGCGCAACTAAAAAGAGTTGATGGATGATAGTAGTAGACAACTCTCTTCTCAGAGGTACAGAGGCACCTATCTGCCAACCTGATATGCTCTCTAGAGAGGTGTGTTGCTTACTCGGATATCGTATCAGGAATGTCACTGAGAGAGTACCAAGCCTCGTACAGTCCTACTATTATCCACTTCTGTTGTTTCATGTGGACGCCAATTATACAGTGAGGAGCAGTCTGAGGAGTATCAAGAAGGATTACAGAGCCCTGGGAGCGGTGGTAAGGGACTCCAGAGCAGAACTTTTTCATCAGTCCTCCTGCTTGAAGGGAAGGGATTTGAAAGGGCCGGTCAAATCTGGCAAATCAACAATTGGTTACAGGACTGGTGACACAGCCAGAGGTTTTGAGAAACATTCTCTACCGGGGGCTGATGGCGTTTATCTCTTAGAGAAGGGGAAGAGAATCTTTGGTCATAGGCTTGCCAAGCTGAAGAGGACTTTAAACTAAAGTTGCCAGAGGAGGGGAAACTCAATCCATCCCACTCCTACCAGTTTGATGCCAGTGCCGTCAATAGATACCCAGATGTGAAGAGGTCAGAAGGAGAGCACCTGAAGAGCAGCACAAAAGAGTTCCAGCCAGTAAGTCAGCTTCATCGGGGGCCCAACGTAAGTGCCTCTATGCAAATGCATATAGCACAGGAATAAACAAGAGCAGTTAGAGAGTGCACACGCCTGCAGGGCTACAATCTTATTGGCATCACTAAGATATGGTGGGATGACTCCTACAGCTGGAGTGTTGGAATGGAAAGATACAACCTCTTTAGGAAAGACAGGCAGTCCAGGCAGTGGAGAAAAGGAGGGCATGTTGCCCTCTATGTCAATGACCAGCTGGAGTGCATGGAGCTCTGCCTGGGGAGGGATGAGGAGCTGACCAAGAGCTTATAGGTCAGGATTAAAGGGAAGGCAGGGACAGGTGATGTTATAGTGGGGGTCTGTTACAGGCCATCTGACCAGGAAGACCAAGCAGATGAGGGCCTCTATAGACAGATAGGAGCAACCTTATGTTGACAAGCCATGGTCCTCATGGGGGACTTCAACCACCTTGATATCTGTTGGAGGGACAACACAGCAGGGCATAAGCAATCCAGGAGGTTCCTGGAATGCGTTGATGATAACTTCCTTCTCCAAGTGATAGAGGAGCCAATGAGAAGAGGTGCTGTGCCAGACCTTGTTGTCACCAACAAGGAAGGGCTGGTGGGGAATGTGAAGTTCAAGGGCAGCCTTGGCTGCAGTGACCATGAAATGGTGGAGCTCAAGGTCCTTAGGGCAGTGAGGAGGGCATAGAGCAAGCTCGCTACCCTGGACTTCAGGAGAGAAGACTTTGGCCTCTTCAGGGATCTGCTTGATAGAGTAGCATGGGATAAAGCCCTAGAGGGAAGAAGGGCCCAAGAAAGTTGGTTAATATTCAAGGATCACCTCCTCCAAGCTCAGGAGTGGTGCATCCCAACAAAGAGGAAGTTATGTAAGAACACCAGGAGGCCTGCATGGATAAACAAGGCTCTCCTGAACCAGTTCAAACATAAAAAGGAAGCCTACATAGGGTGGAAGCAGGGACAGGTAGCCTGGGAGGAAATTGTCTGAGCTGCCAGGGATCAGGTTAGAAAGGCCAAAGCCCTGATAGAATTGAATCTGCCCAGGGACATCAAGAACAACAAGAAAAGCTTCTATAGGTACGTTGATGATAAAAGGAACACTAGGGAAAATGTGGGCCCTCTCCAGAAGGAAACGGGAGACCTGGTCACTGGGGATATGGAGAAGGCTGAGATACTCAGTGACTTTTTTTCCTTACTCTTCACCGGCAGGAGCTCCTGACATACTGTCCAAGACACAGAAGACAATGGCAGGGACTGGGAGATTGAAGAACTGCCCACTGTAGGAGAAGATCAGGTTTAAGACTATCTAAGGAACCTGAAGGTGCATAAGTCCATGGGACCTGATGAAATCCATCTGTGGATCTTGAGGGAACTGGCGGATGAAGTGGCTAAGCCACTATCCATCATATCTGAGAAGGCGAGGCAGTCCGGTGATGTTCCCACTGACTGGAAAAGGGGAAACATAACCCTTTTTAAAACCCATTTAAAAATGAGTTTTAAAAGTGGAAAAAACAAAGACGTGGGGAACTACAGGCCAGTCAGTCTCACCTTTCTGCCTGGCAAGATCATGGAGCAGATCCTCCTGGAAACTATGCTAAGGCACATGGAAAATAAGGAGGTGATTTGTGACAGCCAACATGGTTTCACTAAGGGCAATTTGTGCCTAACAATTTTGGTGGACACCTATGACAGGGTTACAGCGCTGGTGGATAAGGCAAGAGCAATGGATGACATCTACCTGGACTTGTATAAAGCATTTGACACTGTCCCACATGACATCCTTGTCTCTAAATTGGAGAGACATGGATCTGATGGATGTACTACTCAATGGATAAGGAATTGGCTGGATCGTCTCACTCAAAGAGTTGCGGTCAATGGCTCGATGTCCAAGTGGAGAGCAGTGACCTCTTCAGGGGTCAATATTTGGACTGGCATTGTTTATCATCTTTGTTGACAACATGGACAGTGGGATTAAATGCACTTTCAGCAAGTTTGCTGATGACACCAAGCTGTGTGGTACAGTTGACACACTGGGGGGAAGGGATGCCATCCAGAGGGACTTTGACAGGCTTGAGAGGTGGGCCTGTGCAAACATTATGAAGTTGAATGAGGTGAAGTGCAAGATCCTGCATATGGGTTGAGGCAATCCCAAGCACAAATACAGGCTAGGTGATAAGTGGCTTGAGAGCAGCTCTGACGAGAAGAACTTGGGAATAGTCGTGGATGGAAAACTTACTATGAGCCAGCAATGTGCGCTTGGAGCCCGGAGAGCCAACTGTATCCTGGGCTGCATCAAGAGAAGTGTGGTCAGCAGGTCAAGGGAGGTGATTTTTCCCCTCTACTCTGCTCTCATGAGACCCCACCTGTAGTACTGTGTTCAGCTCTGGGGTCCCCAACATAAGAAGGACATAGACCTGCTGAAGTGGGTCCAGAGGAGGCCACAAGGGTGATCAGGGGGCTGGAGCACCTTCTTTATCAGGACAGGCTGAGAGAGTTGGGGTTGTTCATCCCAGAGAAGACAAGGCTCCAGGGAGACCTTACAGCTGCCTTCCAGTACTTAAAGGGGCCTACAGAAAAGGTGAGGAGGAACTCTTTATTAGGGGTTGTAGTGATAGGATGAGGGGTAACGGTTTTAAACTGACAGAAGGTGGATTTAGATTAGATATAAGGAAGAAATTCTTCACTGTGAGTCTGGTGAGAAGCTGAAACAGGTTACCCAGAGAGGTTGTGGATGCCCCCTCCCTGGAAGTGTTCAAGGCCAGGTTGGATGGGGCTTTGAGCAACCTGGGCTAGTGGAAGGTGTCCCTGCCCATGGCAGGGGGGTTGGAACTTGATGACCTTTAAGGTCCTTTCCAGCCCAACCATTCTATGATTCTATGAATTCACAAATTATGCTTGTGATAAGAGAAAGACTCAAATCACAGATTCCAAAGTGATTAAAGAAAGACGGACACTACTGCACAATGCAATCTCAACTATGCCTTTTATTTTTGTATAAGTTCTATATAATTGCTTTTTTTTCAGTGACTTCACTAACGTTTTTAGTTTATATCTCACGACATCAGCTCAGTTCTTGTATTGAAACCAAATTATCTGAACGAAGTTTTCCCGTGCTTCTTAAATTCAGTTTATTTATTATCAATTTTTTGGGCTCAGTTTTATTTAAATATGTATTCTATGTTAAAGATATTGTTATATTATCATTATATATTGTTATATACTATAGTAGATTATTTTTTTAATCATAAAATTGCTGCCTTAGGACAGAATGGTCAATGCTTACAGAATAAGCACAGAATGAGTAACTGCTTAACATTTTGTTTTATTTTTTGAGATGCACACTATTTATAACTTGCTCTTAGAACAGATTTATTCACTTTTTGTAAGCTTTTGATATTTATCACTGTATTATCTGAATGGTCATTATTGATTTTATCCATCACCTGTAGTGTGAGGTGATGGTGTTATAACCACTGAACCACAGAGTCATTACTGTAAATAGCATTAGTTATTCAATATAAGATGCCTATGTCCTGATATTTCAGAGGACTTACAGTTTTTACAATATTTATTCTTAAAATACTCAGAATTTTACAATGCAATGAAAGAATGCACTTTTAATGAACACACAAGGGGAAAAAATACTACACTTGTCCAGATTACAAAGAAATTTCATGAAACAGGCAGGGACAGAACTGATTTTACCAGGGGCATTAGAGTGTCCAAGTCATCAGATCTTTCTTGTTCATCAGATCAGTTTTCTTGCTTTCCTGATTTTTTTTCACTCTATTTCCTGCCATCTTATGTTAAGAAAGAGGCTTTGTCCCTGTCCTGTACAACCTTGTTTCATTCCCTGACTGTACTTTATCTTATGATGTAATGAATGAGTTATGGGTTCCAAAGGAAAAGGAACCAATTTAAATCATGAGAGATTGCTACATAGGACCTATGCATGTGAGATATTTTAAGTGCTTGATTAACAATGTAAAAAAATGATTTATTTTGAACATAACTTCCAGGCTATTTTAAGAAAAGAAACGTGACTTCCTCTCTTGGCAAAAATGCCATTGAACAACACCATGTTGATTTCCCTGTTGTTCATCATTTGAGTTCCTTAAATATGGCACAGAGATAATTCAGTAAATGGTAGATGTAACAGTTTAATATCTTTGTCTCTTTAGGGCTAGACGATAAAGGAGGACAGCGATGGCTGGAGAATTTCCCATTTGCTCACTTAAAAAAGACATTCTATGTACCCTGAGCTCTAATCCAGGTTTTGATCACAGTATTACACAAGGAATGACTACAGATTTGTGTCCCTCTCCTCTATAACTGATCCATTTTAGATCTTGAAGCACACACACTGAGGATAAATCAAAACTTACTGAAAAACAAAATTTCTATCAGACTAAGTCAGACTCTGAGTACAGTCATTCTCACTTTACAATCAGGCGAAAGCAATGTTTCACCATGAGAATTTCAGGACACCTTTAAGTACAGGAGGTCATGACAATGTTAATAATAAATGTCAGTCCCAATATTTTCTTCTACCTGTTTCATCTGTCTGCTAAAATAGTGTGAAAAACTGGTGTTTTGAAAACTACACACAGCTGAAACAATAAACTGGCAGACTATTTCCGGTGAAGTAACCTCTAAACTTCATGAGAAACCCAGTCCATATGGTTTCTGCAATGCCTTTAATTTTCAGTTTCCATATAATGTGAGACCTGCATTCTGCCACTTTACACTGATGCAAGCTGTTTTTCTTGATGTGAAACTGTTTTGCTTATCTGTTCATTTTAATTTTTCTTATTGTACATTTTTACTAATTTTCTAGACTGCAAAATCAAAAAGTCCTTACATTAAATTTTGATGTAGAAATTCTGCTGTCTCCACAAGAAAATGTTTTAAGGAATTATAAATTGAATACAAGCTTTTTTTCCCTTGTACTTACTTGCTTTTGACTGAAGAAACCATTAGTTTTTCTTTCCAGAAGTGGAGGCATTGTTTGTCTCTTTCATTTCATACAAACACCATGCTATAACAAAGGATATAGATGTAAATCCTCCTCAAATTCTAATTCTCTTTTTTTCCTTTTCAATCAGACTTTAGCTCATACCTTCACAACTACATCTTAATAGATAAAAAATTTTCTAATTTTTAACATTATTCCTTTGCCAGCTCAGTTTCTTCTGTCCTCTTCTGAGTTTCAGGATTCACTCCAATGTATCATTCACTTATCTTTTCTCTAAGGCAGTACAACTAGAGACATCCTGGCCAGTTTATGTTTTTCACTACAAATGAAAACTGAAGACCCACTTATTTTTGCTTTGCTTTCAGACTTATAACATTTGACAATGGAGACTATGTCACAAAGTTATTTTTTAACATGATCTTCCAGATATCTTAACATGGGAAAAAATGACATAAGTAATTTTTTGATGGGATAGGAATTGAATAAGCACAGAAGGTTTTTTTCCATGTGTGATCTCAAATTAAAATTCAAAACTACCAAAAACTACACTGATCAAAACTACTAGAAACTTCTGTGAATGTCAAGTAGAAAACCTGCCTTTATTTTCTTTTAAAGTATAGTTGACATATTTTTGTTGCCAATGTCATCAGACTTTTCAGAAGCAGGAAAATATTGTATATCCTAAAAAGTAAAATAAATTTTCAGACATATTTTCCACAGAAACTTTTTTACTAAACCTCCATTTCTACTTTATACTTTGGCTAGAAGTGGCAGACACTCTCTATCACATTTTCTCTCTCTGGTTTTTGAGGCAATTTAGTTTTCAAATAATGTAGTTCTAAACAAAATATGTTAATGAAAGGCTGTTCTTCTCTGTTCCTTATTTTCTGTCCTTGTTTTCCCAGTTCCACTTCTGCCTCAGAACTAGAACATCTTCTCAGCCTCCATGAAGAATTGGAGTCCTGTTGCATTGGTTGCAGTCTCCAACTTCTCAAATTAACTCTTAAATAACTCCCATGGTTGTAAGGAACCTCAGATGTACACTATGAATCTCAGAAGACATGTGAAACACACATCTGTTTGCAACAGTAGAATGCATGACAATGTTTTAATGAATTATCATTTAAATTTAAACAAGTACCTATATGTTTTTCTTGTATTTATCTTTTTTGCTTTTGATTGAACAAACTATTAGAAGTTGTTCCATATAATGAATCGGCATTATGGAGATTGCAAGATGAAATTTGCATCCTACAGCAAAGAACAACACATACGTAAAACATGTTTTAAAACCATACGTCCATTCTGTCTTTAGCCTGCTGTTTACTGCTGTTTAGAGAATAACACCTAAGCAGGTCCCCAAGTGCACAGATTTGCAGTTTTGTTCTCTAGATCATTATGAGTTATAAAATATGCATGTTGGCTGGAAGCACTCTGCTAGTATGTCTTCAAGCGCAAGAGTGCTACATGTTTTTATACAAACTGTGTGTGGTCATATGTCCTTTGAAGTATGGCAAATGACAAAGCCATGTTACCATAATGGACCAATTGGTCTGTATGATCACCCAATGAGGACTACTGTAATTTATAGTTCTCCAAGCACACTTAAAATTACGCAACCTTGTATAGTAAACACAAAGGCTAGAGTAGAACAGCATAGAATTAATTTAGTACTTCTAGAAAGAAACTACTCTTTACAGTCATGCCTATAAAAGGAAAATTAGCGGAGGTAATCAGCTTGCACTGACAGGTTCAAAAGCTGTGAAATAATAATGCCTTAGTGTGTAAGGAAAGTAAGATATAATTGGTGTGTACCATGCACACAGTATTGATGGGTAAAAACAGAAGTAGAAACATCTAGTAGAATATTCAGGAGACTGGTTGACTATAATTTTTTTTTTTTAGACATGTACAAGCTATTTTGTGATTGATAACACAATTCATTCTAAGTAAAACAGCATCATAAAATTGAAGTACAGTCTAATTTGACACAGTATATCAATTCCTAAATCAAAATAGTTAGACATATTTTATTGCAAATGGAAAGAAGTTCTTCCAATTTTTGCACTAACTATCAAGAGGATACAACAATGTCCTTCTGGTCTTGCTTCTTTTATTAGAAATTTCATTAGTATGTCCACAATGGTTCTGACTGGCTTAAGCAGACATTTAATAAGACTCATTCTTTAAAAACTGTAAGTGACGGTAAAGTAGCAGTACACTTATTTTGCAAATGAGATTCTCCATTCAGCTACTGAACAACTGCAACTGTTTGATAGGTTCTCTTCTTTTAAAGAAATTGCTTATAAGGGCTCCAACTGTGTTCAGCTTTTGACCAAAACCATCTTTCACAGGGTTTCAAAAACCAGGAAAAGACAGGAAGAAAACTTTATAGGAGTGAAAAGAAATGTCTACGGCCTTAAGTTTCTGCCTGAGGTCTTTTGAGATCTTAATTTTATCTCTCATTCATTTTTTTTCTAAGGTGATGTAGACTTCCCTTTTTAAGATCTTTTTTCTCTTTTTTCTTTTTCACAAAGAGAAAAGAATTGTCTAATGGTAGTGTATGCCTAACTACCATAAGAACAAGCAAGAACAATATGCTCTAAAATTATGGGATTCATTTTGCTCCTCTGGAGAAATTCTCTTAAAATATATGGGTTTGGAACTTACAGACATAAAATAAAAATACCACTTTACTGATCTTACATGGTAGAGATAATTACTTATCTTAAATATGTCATTGTTATAGACCTGATATTTGTGTAATCTGAAATAATTTCATCTGTTATAACTGTGAAGAATATATAATGATTTGTGTGATCTGCGATGATATTGTACATAGAAGCCCTTACGATTTTTTTTTCCTGAGTATGATATTCTCAGTGTATAGTGGCATAACTGAGAACTGAACCTCTTGCATTCTGCTGTGATTTAAAAACAGACAAAACAGAAAAATATTCAATTTCTGAACAACATCAAGATCATATATATATGATCTTTATATATGCTTCAGATCTGGGATATTGATGTGAAGATAAAAAGCTTTTTTTCTTTTCACCAATAAATTAGTTCATAATTCTGACTAGTTTGGTGAGTAAGGAAAAAAAAATGCACGTATTTAGAATCCAGAACTTCTAAACTGTTTTTTTTTTTCTTCATTAATCAGTAATATTACAGAAACAGTTTAAAGAATAACTTTGAGTGGATCGAAAACATACAAACCTAACAGCAAGATGAAAAATCCTTAAGCTACATCCTGAAGAAATTATCTCATGTCAGATATTTTAATTTTATTTTGAAATTAATTTAATTTTTATTACTGTCATCACACTTGCCTCTTCATATGTTCTTTAATTTAAGTCTTCTTCACAAGTGTCAAGTAACATAGAAATCCCTGCTTTTGAATGTATCTGTCAGTACTGTTATATTAATCTGTTGATACCTTAGATGAAGAGGAAGGAATCTGTATCACAGCTGAAATCAGGTGTTCACTAGGCTATACATGGCAACATACTTGGTTTTGTGTGGTGATATATAGGCTGATCCTGTCCAGTTACATTATCTTAGAAAGTAAAAGGGATGGATTTTATGACTTCTGGGAGACTACCATCATATGAAGCAATAAAAACCTGCATACTCAGAATTGTACAGCCAAGCTTATCACTTCAGGTTTTTTTGCATGTGGTTTACATTATCTTACTTAGATATTGTTATTTGTTAATGGAAGTGAGACTTTACTCAAAATCTCTCCAAAGACATCTTTCAAATTATAGTGGTTTTGAAATGGAGAATACGAAGATGAAGAAATGTGTGGGGAAATAAATTAATCCAGGGCCCACTTTATTTCATGGCTACATATTTTGCTCTAGAAAGTACTTCTCACAGCCAACAGGGACTGTAGCATCTCAGTATTCATTAAAACCAAAAATAAAACACAGCTTTGTTTCTAGCCTTCCTTGCTATAACCTTGAAAGCATGAGCAGCGCCTGTAACCGATGGAAGGTATCAGAGTGTAACCAAATGTCTTCCTGATATGAAGAAAGTTTGAAATTATATCTCTGAGAGCTATGAACTTGCCCATTTATCTCACCCAGGGCTTTGCAGACACCATGATCCCATATCTACAGATCACATCATTTTTTCATATTATATAATACAACATTTTATTGCAGGCAGTCACCTAGCATTTTATTTTTCTGGGGTTTTTTTCTGCCCATTTGGGAGACTCTGTTCAGCTGTTTCTTATTCTGTAAATTCCCCAGAAGAGGGAGTTAATCAGATTTCATACATGCTCACTGTTCTGTTTTATAGTATATTTCTCTTTTACCTTGTTCTTATGCCATCATGTTTCAAGAAAATATGCTAATTCTGATAATACAGGCTTCTAGCGAATTTTAGTTTTCCCACTCATATGATGTCGAGGATTTTCTCCACTCCTAAATGCTCAAGGAAACTCTTAAATTCTTAATGAATAAGACAGTCTCCAAATATCATTCAGGAAGCTTTATTACTACCCAGAAAGCAGTCCTTAGCCCTCAGCCCACAGCCGTACGCGACTCTTTAGAATAGCCCAGTTAAGAACTTACTGTTTGGTATAAATTGATTATCAGCTCCATCACTGAACATGAAGGTAACTTACCCTCAGCTAAATATCAAGTCCTCACAAGCTCTGACAAGTGTTTTTAAAATTGTACAGCAATTACTATAGTCCATCTGCACATGGAGCATAAGGAAATCAGTCAGGATAATAAAATCCACAATTGTTGATTAAAAATATAACCTATACAGTTATGTTTTCCTCTCCCCTCATATTACTGAATAGACAAAATTTCTGACTTCTCAGATTCTTCCAAATCTTCTGCCTATTAGAACATGCAGGTGTTTTTAATTTTTAATTTCCTTGCACATCCCTATACTTCTGAAAAAATAGAACTAATTCATTAGTAGAGGGCATTTTGGACAACTTGTTCTGTGAATAACAACATGACCATGTGTCTAAACTTTATCACTGTATTACCAGTGTAAGAATGAAGTTCAGATATGTCCTGAATTCTTCATTCACTCAGTATACTTGGTTAGTATGTGCATAATATGAAGAAACTATTTTTCTTTTGGTTTAACAACTTTTAACTTTGTTGGTAACTTCTTTTGAATTTGGTTAACTTTGGTTCAGGTTTATTTTCTCAAACAAGTATTTGTATTGAACAATTAAAGTAACAAATTATATGGTAGAATCACATATAAAGACAGCAGAGTGTACAAATTCAGTTGATGCTCTTAAAGTTTGCATCAAAGAAAATACAAACTGCCATGTACCCGTAAACACTGCTACATAATATGCTATGGTAGACTGAAGATTCAGAAGCTTTGGCCCATATAATTTTATTCTATTTCTCTCCACAGGAGTATTGGTAAGGTTGATGTTTCAAAGCATTTTAAAGAAAAACAACAATGTAATTCAAGCCACTAGATATCAAACAGCTCAAATTAGCTCTTTTTCCCAACAGGGGGGGTGCATGTTTTCTCTCTGCCTATCTCATCATTTATTGGAAGAATAGTTTTCATGGGAATTCATGCAGATTATACACTACAAATAGAACTTCTATCCTCATACATTTTGCAAAACTCACTCAGAAAATAAAAATTGAAAAAAATTGGGCACAACTTATAGATCAGTTGCATGAAGGAAAACTTACAAAAACTTATTTATACTTCAGTTGAAAAGTTGAAGACAAAAAACTCTGTCAAAACCATGTTCTACCTTGTGAAAAAGAGTTGTGCGGAAAGCTCTGTGGGAATCTCCCTCATGCATGCTCTTGCACAGAGCACTGCCCTTGCTGCCACCCATCCTTGTGAAGCACTATGAATGCATAAAATAAACCCTCTTGTACCCACTAGTAAGGCAAGACCATTTACCTTAGAAGCATCATAAACTCACATTAAACTCCAGTACCTTTCTTATAATCTGGTCCCTGACAGTGCAAACCTATCAGAGCTCTGCTGTTTCAACATACCATATCTGCAACAACTGCCTAAAAGGGAGTTCTGTAGAATAGAAATATTTTGTGCCAAAATACTGCAGTTTCAGCTTGGAAGGAAAATCCTTTAATATGACTATGGGATAAAAAGGTATATCTCAACTGCACTCAAGTACTTCCCATTTTTACATGGAGTGTGTCCCCCCTGGTGCAGATGTGGGGAATGGGAGAAGCAGCTGATAATGCTCTGTACTTCAGGACAGCATGAGGTGTTGTCTTCTCTCTCTGATATATAATCTGTCCCAGAACCACAAGATTTGCCTTATTCTGGTAGCCATTTAAAACTGACAATGGTTTTCAAGATACTGTCAGCACACCCTTAAATAATGCTTGTATCAGCAATGTACCATTTTAAGTATTTATATGAAATTCATCTTCATTTAGATCTAAGACAGACTGATATTAACAGTAGTATAACTAGGAAACACTTTAAAAAAAACCAAACCAAACCTTATATTTTTCTCTATTTGACCAAATAATATACTGTAGATTTTTTTCCCAAAAAAGGTAAATTTTTTCATACTAAAATATTGCAATTTTGTCAATAGTAATACACTTTTTGTTCAGAAGACAAGAAATATTTTAGTAAAATATATTATGAAGGTATCAGGTTTTTTCCAAAATTATCATGATTATTTTCCTTTTGAGAGGATTTTTCTGAGTTACTCAGTTTAAGCTAGATCATCAATACAAGAGCACTTTGAAATACAGAAGATTTTGCAGCCACACTGTAAATTTTAAGAAGAATTTCAGAAAATTCACCTTTTTAATTCTTCTCCCACTTAATTTTACAAAGTTTTTTTTTTTTTAGTCAGGGATCATATTTGTTTTATTTTGCTAAGTTGCCTTTACAAAACTCAACTATAAAAAAGTTAACATAAATCTATTTTTAAACTTTAATGAAGTTGGTAGAAACTTATTTTTAAATTATAGATATACTTTACAGACATATGATATTATTGATAATGATAGCTAGATAAGCAAATGAGAAGAGGAAGAAATATCAAAAATATCCATTTAAGAATTATTTTCCTAAAAATGCAGAACAAAATCAAATTTTTCTTTCTGATCCTTCTAGAACCTTTAAGCTCTGAATTTCTACCAAACCTCTCACTGAAAAAACTATGGCTACTTAACAAACCAATTTGTCTTCATTGTGCTTCTGATTCTGTTATAAAACCACAGAGCACAAAGGTCTTAATCTTCCTCTTGAAATGCATTTGGGATTTTAGTTGAATTCATTCTGGTTTGGTTAGGGAAATGAACTGGTTTTGATCCTTCTGGCAAACAAACCCTAACATAAAATACAAATAAAATCTTATTTAATAATTTCACTGCTTGCAGCTGACACTTTTTGGATGAAGACCAGGTAATTTACTCACAACTAAAAAACCCAGACTCAGTATCCCAGTCTACCACAGCTGTCTGATCAAAGCATCAACAGCCAGCACTCGGACACTTAATGGTTAGCCTCAGAGCACATACACTGCTGAGGCTTATATTCAGGCATCACTCTGCACCATTAAAAACTCACTATTCTGCTTCATTCCCACATGGCAGTATCAGTTAATACCCCCATAACTGTGAGAACTGAGCTCCATTGTGTTGCTTAGTCTTAATTCTCTGATTTTAGCCTGATGTGTCTGAATCTTGTTTGATCTAAACCTGATCTTGTTTTCATGAAACAGGCAGAAAAACTTTACACACACAAAAAGCACTTATGCTTATGCCCCCCAGGCCATTCAATTAAATTTCTATATTCCTGAAGTCATCCAACACATAATCATTTCCCAAATGTGAAGGAGGGGTGAAACTCAGTTTGAGATTGGGGATCCAGAAACAAACTCCTGAATTTTCATCTTCATCCTGAGGCCTCTTAAATTTCTATCAGCATTCTGCAAATCCTCCCAGGTCCCATATCTCCTCCCAATTCTAAGAGCAGGAATAGAAAAATATGCAGCACCTGCAGGGCTAAATCTCTTGTGCCTTGCCACTCTTCTCCCAAAGCATTGGAGGAGCATAAAGAAAGGGAGAGTGACACAAAGAAGGGGATAAAGTATAAAGGAGACATCTGCTTGAGGGAAATAGGAGCAGAATGGAGGCAATCCTTTAAACCAGGGAGGGTTGCTCTGAGCCTGGTGAATCATGTAGTGATGTCTGTGAGGAGGGACTTCCTCCAGCTATGGATGAGAAAACTCATTGCATTCTTCTGCAGCTTCTATCTCATGACAGTTTCCCTGTAGGACTCCTGTTATTGTCTATACAGGATTTTGCTCTTCAGGCTTTACTTAGAAGAGCATTATTTGAAAACAATTTATCTGAGTTCATTGGAGATATGGTCCTTTGTGTTGGGAGATGCTTAACTTAAGAATAAAAACAACAGTTGCTTAGTGTTCTTGACATTATTAGGTGGAATTAGGTAAGAAAGTATCACTCCTACCTGTGTAGATAAGTATAACTTATTAAGGTATAACTGCTAGTGTTAACCTGCCCATGCTTTTCAACTTCAAAGAACACTAAATAACACCAGACTGTGAAAAGAGGTAATGAATTTATCATAACAAACACCTAATCTAATCATTTGAGATCACAAATGATCGACCAACTTTCCTGAGGTCCTTTGTTAGATTTAACTGTTTGTGCTTTGGTGATCCTGGTTCCTTTCTTGCAATTGTTCAGGGTAATCTACAGTTCCGGGGGTTTATCTTTCTTTACTTATGACCTTTTTACCTCAGATGGGAGGATACACTGACTGCTACTTAGACATTTTAACTATTTACTTGCTGACCTATCAATGTGGTTTATTGAATTTTCTAAATATATGAATAAGAAAATAAAATCAGAGAATACAAGCAAACAAGAGAAATAGGAAAGAAAGACCAATAGTTACTTATCAGGCAAAACAGCTCCCATACCACTGCCCAATCTTCCAGGGATCATTTTTCTGCAAGTTTTCTCAGCCTCATAATTCCCTAATGCTAAGTGAACCATTTACAATATTCAAAGTTTATATTTAAGAAAAGACCATCTATCTGTGTTCTACAGCAATAAATGTGGCAGCATTAACATTTTGACCTGGGCCAGAAAACTGCCCAGGTATTTACTAAAAAGTAAATGTTAGCCTTTGTATATAAAAATGGTGTAAATATCCTGAGATGGCAAAATGTAGTGACAACTGATACTCCAATCTTTTTTCTTATTTTTAAAGAAAAGTCCTAATGTAAATTTTTTTTTTTTTTTTTTTTTCCCCCCTAGAATTTCATGGCCCATTTCTTTTCAATTTCATATCACATCTTTCTACTATCAGAATTACTGTATTCAAACAAGGTCTTTAAATGTATTAAGAGATTTTCTGAAAAGATAGCAGTCCCCATTTCAAAGGAATATAGAAATGAATTTAAATCAGTTTAGATAATTCAGATTAGAATACATTTTACAGCAAATTAAATGTAATTTTAAACAGAGTTTGCCAGCCAAAATAAATTACAGTAAAAATGATAACGGAGAAATATGTGATTTTTAAAAATATACATAAACATATCTAAATCATCATTTCCAAGGTGATAACAATTCTAAAGATATTAAAAAAGCAATATTCACAAAACCAGTGTTCAAGAAAGATCGTTACTAAGTATTCTAATACAGATGTCCTGCAGACAAGTAGTAAATTAAAAACAAAAGAGAGGATACTGGTACTCTTCTGGATTTAGGAGATATTAATAATAGGCCCCTGTATATTCACAAAATGTCACACTGAATGTGATCTTGAAAGGCATCCCTGTTTTTCATAGATGCATTTTTTTCTCATTTCATGGGAAGTATGAACTATATATTTCAACATAGGCTTTTATTATCTGGAAATTAGAAATAAAAATATATTTTAAAGAAATTATGTATTGATATTCTGTTGATGGCCATACATGCTGATGGAGAAATATATACAAATATATCCACTTTATGGCTAGTGTACAGAGAAATAATAATAATATTAACTTAAACAAATAAATGTGGGCAGCAGTTTCTCATAACTGCACTAGGATTGTTGTGGAGTAACATATCTTGGTAAGCAATGTAATTTGACGAAAGGCTTATGTGAAATGTAAAAATACAGCATTTATTGTCCCATATTGGTAAAAATATGGCCATCTCATGTTCCCAGATCCATTTTATATATACATATATGTGTGTATGTATGTGAAGGCTGGGTGTATAGGGAAGGATTCTCTCTTTTTTCACTAGTGCCTTTTATATGTCACCCAAACTCAACAAAGACATGACATTTTTCCTGGCTTAGCTTTTATACAAATCCAGAGCAAAGCATGTTGCTATACTCTGCTTAGTGCAAACTCCACCATGAGTCTTGCTTCTGCTCCTTAGTAATATCTGGGTTTGTATCCATTGGCTTCCTAACAGCAACTACATGAACAGTTCAACAAGGCAAAAATTTAATTAGTAATCATCTAGAAGGACTAGCATACCACAGGATGTAGTTTCACGCACTGAATCCCATTTCATTGAGGTGTATAACTGTATGTACGCTAGTAAAAATCTGAGCTCAGGCCAGTGACAGAGACTTTTCTCTCTTGATCTTTCATCTGGTCTGTGTTCCCATGCAAAGCATGCTAAACGCTATGAAAATCAGTGTACAAACAAGCATCAGAACAGCTGCAATGTTTCAGAATAGGGTTCTGTTCATTGAGTTTCCTGGTTCCAATGACAGCAGTCAATGGATATTTAGGCAAAACCAGGGAAAGCATATAGGACTTCTGTCAGCACTCTCCCAGTTACCGAGTATGTTCAGCTCAGGGAATTTCCTGACTTTTATGTCATCTGTTCAGCAAATCTCAGCAGATTTCTCATCCAAGTACTTTTGCAATTCTTCTCTAAATATGAGCTAAGATTCTGGCCAGCCACAATATTTTTAGATGATACCAACAAAGGATTTCCATTAGGTGCACAAAAAAAAATGAAAATATTCTTCTTCTTCCTTATTTCCTTTTTTT
Organism: Strix uralensis; assembly: GCF_047716275.1. Lineage (NCBI taxonomy): Eukaryota > Metazoa > Chordata > Aves > Strigiformes > Strigidae > Strix > Strix uralensis. The sequence continues at coordinate 24,369,408 of NC_133976.1, forward strand.
TTTTTTTTTTTTTTAACTTGACATTTACTAGCTTAATTTTATGTACTACATTCTTGTGCTGGAAGAGTTGGTGAGCAGTCAGATCTTATCCATCTTCCCTATATCACTTATCATTCTGTAGATATCTATGATGGGTTTTTTTCCCCACACTCCTCTCTTTTCCAGGCTGATGAGTCTTATCCTATTCAGTCATTCAGAAGCCTTTTTAAACCTGTGATCATCCTGTTGTCTGTTTTCCGCACAGTTCAAATTCTAATCTATTCTCTAGTAACTTAAAGTTTCAACAGAATGTTTGAAAACCTGGGTATCAAGTTTCCATTCCAGTCTTACTGACTTTTAGGCAGTGCAACAGGGAGCAACACTCTATTTAAACCTCTTTGAATGAATTTAATAATATTTTATGGATTCCAAAATGTTGCCATCCATAGGCACCTAAGGACATGTTTCTAAAATTTGGTGTCACTTTAGAATCATTTAGGGTATACTGAAGATGTTGACTCAGAGATTGTCCTTTGTTGATTTCCTTTGAGATAATGTGGCCTTCAAAATAAAAGAGCTTGGGGCTGAAAACTGCATGCTAGAATGGAGGTGTACACATCAGGTTCTGCTGAAAAATTCTGCTGAAAAATGATTTGTCAGTGATTACCTGAAAAAGCCCATTTTAGTATTTCATTGTTCTGAAAATTATCAAGTCAGATTAAGCAGCGATTACTACCAGAAGTCTGACAGCCACCTACAGGAGGGACCATAGGTCTTGGTCAGCTACTAGAGAAATCTGCAGCTGTGTGTTTGTGTGTGAGATCTACTAGCAAGCTTTGAGTCTCATTAGCTGGCAGTCTCATTAGCAGGATGAGGCTGTTTATATCGTTCATGTTTATGAATGTGGTATGCGTGGTTGTGGTGCCCAGGTTGGTCTGTTGATAGTGTACGTATGTGTGTGTGAGCATGCATGTGGGATGACATGCTTAGCTTCACTACTGGCTGGACCTGGGAACAGAAAACCACAGCAGCCTCATATCTGGCAGGTTGGAGAAGGAGAAATCCCTAGGGTATTGGAGACTGTCAAATTTGGCTCCATTGGACTGGGAAAGAGAACTCTCTGGGTCCTGGGGCGAACTGTATCCAGCTTCCCCTAATAACCTACACATTTCATCATTAAGTATCATGTCTTACTGATGTTAATTATTCTCATAACCAAGAACCACATTTTGTGCATTTGTTTTCAGAGACTTTGCTGCCTAAAAGTAAATAAGTAGTTATGGTGAATTTATTCATTTGCACTAAAGAAAAACAGTGTATTTGAAGGTTCTTCCAAATTGCTCTAATACCAGGCTAATAACATAACCTCAAATCTTTACAAATGAAAAATTGCTATATAGATTGATTCCAAAGCTCTGTCCATCTCCCAGCTGCTTATGTTTCTTTCTCTGGCTTCCTATTGACTTACCACTTAAGTCCAACAGCCTTTTTAACTAAACACAAAAAATTGCAAAAGAGATAAGAGTATGGATACAGTGGGTCTATTTGGGGTCTGTACACGAAGTAAAACCAGTTGGAAATTTTCTGTTTGAATATCACAAAACATGGCTTGATTAATGACATATTTAACTAAATAATCAAATAAATATGTTTTTTCTCCAAAGAACTGGAGAAAGAAAGCAGTCACTGTGCGAAAGGCTTCTGTATTTTCTCTGCACTAAGGACCAAGAGTGGGAGTATGAATGGATTAAGAAATTGAAACAGATATTCAGTTTCATCATTGTTCTTTTGCTCAGATCTGTTTACACAAAAGGATAATGAAAACTTTTCACTTGGGTTGTGTGGTGGTTTAGGCCCTGTCGGGGTCTGAGACCACGCGGCCTCTGCCCCTCCCCCACAAAGGGAGTGAAATACAAAGCCCCGGGGCTGAGATAAGGAGAGGTTTAATACAACAGTGCAACAGCAACACAACAAACAATAACAATAACAGTAACAGTAATAACAATGAACAGAGCAAGATATCTACCGATACAGCAGTGAGAGCAGAGAGATGGCATAACACACACGCTCACCGACTCTCCCGCGCTCCCGCGCTTGGGCGCCCGGACCTGACATCAGCATGGTATTGAATAACCTGGCTAGAGCTTCCCCCCACTGCTGGGGAAATTTAACCCTATCCTAGCTAAACCAGGACAGGTTGCTAAAAATATGTAAAAAGTCTAATACATGAAACTACAGTTATCACACAAAGATTTAAAAAAAACCCCAACAGGTTGGATATGGACACCTGGTCAATTAGACTGCTTTCACAGTTAAGTCAAGTAAAACAAAGCTACAGGTGGAAAAAGAAAAGCCCAGACAGAGCAGACCTGACAAGCCTCAGCCCTGAGGCCTTGCAAACGCTGTACAAAGCTTATGGCCTGTTATGAGCAAAGATAATATGTTACAGGGCCCTGGGGTTACAATTTCTAGTACAAAATTATATTGAAAAGTGAAGCAAAAACCTGATAATTCAATTTAAATAACTACAGGATATTTATAAAGGCAAAATGTAACTACTGCTTTGGAATTTGGTCTTACATTCCTGCTCTTGTAAAAATTATTTACCATTCTCCAAATTCATCTACAGTACAACTACTTGTTCTTGACTATAGCCTACGTCTCTACAGTCTTCATAGATATTTTTTTCAATCAGACTGTCACAAACTATGCAGCAAGGATGTGCTCTTATAATGTAATAATATGGCAAAGCAACAGCACATCTGTTCAGAGAGATATCTCTTTCGGACAGAAAATACATCTATTTTTTGGAAATACATTCATGTTTTAGAACACTTACCAATGCACTGGAACTAATCTTAGTTTCATTAAAAACACTAGACAGTATCTAGGGAAAAAGAAAAACCTCCGTTATTTCATATTTTAGGCCAATTCCCACTGTGGGGTAGTAGATTAGAACTGACCTCTGTGCAAAGCACAGACAAAATATGATATTCTCCACTCTCGAGCTGCATGTGACTCATATAATAATTAGTGTGTCAAATTCCAATGTAATTGTCAATAGACCCCTCCTCTGTAATCAGATTTCCCTATGCTACAGAAACCTGCAATTTATTCTGCTTATGCTATTGCCTTTAAATCCTAATTAATATTTATATTCACATTTAATTGAATTCAGTAATGGCCGTCTATATGCTAATTTGTTTGTAGTTGCAGGCCATCTGTTGTAGTGTAGGAGCTTCCCATCTGTATTTAACAATTTATAGACAAGAGGACTTTCTTTTACCTTTAATTTCCTTCCTTTCCATTTCTGTTTTAACTCATAAAATCTGAACTAAAATGAAGTGACTGAGGTACAACTTTCTTTTCTTACAGAGTAAATGCATAGTTCCATAATATTCAACAAGAAAGAATAGCTTACATAGGAAATTCAATCTCCATGATATTTTTCAAATTATTAAATTATAAATACTCACTTTGTATTGTAAAATTTACTGCCAATTTTGTGATCTAGATTACATGAGCTCCATGGGCTTTTATAGTTTTACTATATGTTTTAATAATAACAGTTCAAAAGAATTAAAGAGGCGTATCCTAATTTCTTGATGAGGAGGTGATTTTTATTTTTTGGGTTACCACCAGTAATACATCTCTACATCTTATGTGAATTATACAGAGTTCATTCATACTTTGCACGTTCTCCCCTTCATTAAATTTCTATACATTTTTCTCTTAAATGAAGAAACTTTGGAGTAACAAGGCAACCATGGGAAAAGTAAGTACCACTTCAGCATCAGGTTCACTGAGCCCATATTAGTTATGGTGCAGATAGTACACAAAGTGCTTTATAAAAAATTAGAGGAAAACATAACTCAAAATCTATTTTTATTCACATAGGACCTAAGCCCTAATTTATTTCATCTTGCTTCTATTCCACCTTGTTATGTCACCCACCTCCTCTGGGTGTGCACTCTGTCTGGTTAGATATCCATGGACCAGAAAAAATAGGAATACAAAATTTACTACCAGATGCCCAGGTTCTTTCACATAAAAGAAATTCAGGTGTGTGGTTGGGCAGGAATTACCAAATACTCTGAATAGGTGCTTGCCCAAAAGATCAAGTAACCAAGACCTGAGGGCATGCTAAAAAGTGAGTAGGTATATCCTAAGACATTCTTCCCTCATTCTTGGATAGGATCAATCACTCTTGAGGAGTTTCTCTCTCTCTCTCTCTTTGGAGTATAAAGGTAACTCTAGGTAAATAAAGATAAACAAAGATGCTAACCTAATTAAGCACCTAAAGTGAGATGGGAGAAATTTTGGTCTAAATTGTTAATTGTTTCCCATTATCTCTTGGCCTCATTCATTTAAAATGTTTAATTTTAATTGATCCACAAGGACTAACTTAAATGCTGAGGACTGTTTTTTAGTATGTTATATACTGCTGTTCATGACTGATCCTAGATTTAATTCGAGTCTCCTGGACACTGCTGTCATGCAAATGAAGAATCATGATAATAACTATGACTCAAGGATTTGGCCAGTTATTAGAACGACAGCATATGAAGCTCAAAATGACAAAATGGTCAGAAGGATCATTCTGGCTACCAGATCTTCTACCTACATCTATGGAGAAATATGGTCTTTCTCCAGTAGAGAATTTGGTTCTCATATTTATATGTTTTGATCAGACAATATATTTTAAGGCAAGTGTTGGAAAAGGTGAGAATATAGTTTTTCCTGAAATTATATTCTCTTACTTTCTGTCGTTTTAACACTAGATCATTCATGGTCTCTTCAAAGCCAATGCAGAGGAACAAAGAAAAAAACCCAAAACTACATGTCTTTGTTCTCAGCCTTGCATTTGCATGATTAAAATGTTTAATCAACTGCTTCTTTTCTCTCCCAGATTGTAAGGTAGAATAAAACCTCTTTTTAGTTAGATATCCCACCTTTATCTTTATTTTTATGTGTATCTTCAAGTTATTTATTAGGATAAAATGACTTGGTATTTGTATTTTACCTCATTTTAATGTCTCTTGATGATAGATTATTTGTGGGTTTTAATTATTCTGTGTTTTATGTGATACACCTTGATCATCAGTAGAGGTTAGGCACCACAAAATGAAATTTGTTCTTATTAATACCTTTTCTTGCACACTACAGTAGCATTGCATAGGCTTCGGGAGGTGATGACAAAGAAACCTAACCTTCAAGAAGATATCAGAGCAAGAATGAGAAGGATAAAAACATGGTGTGGGATTCTGCTCACTGACCTTTCACCTACATCTCAGTTGCTACTGCAGACTTGGTTTTGAGTTAATGCACTAGTTTGTTTTCTAGTCAATGGAAAGTTGTGATTTTGAGATCTCCAAAGAAAGATCTGTCCATCAAATATAAGGCACCCTAGAAAACTTTACAGGTTTCTGCCTCTTCCTGTTGGTGCATTGTTCTGCACATCAGCCCCAAAGGACTAGAATAGCTATTTGGCATAAATGTGAGCTTTCTATTATTCACCTCCTCCACATCCCCACTGGTTGGAGAAAGTACTCTGTCCATGGGCAAGGCCAGCTGGTGAATGGCAGCAGCCCTTAAGTGTTCTGTAACTAGAAGAGCTACTTCAGCATCATCTAAACTACAAATAAAAGTTCACTGTCTACAGCAGTGATGACTGTCTACAGTGATAAAGCAAACAATGCCAAGATGCACTAAGAGATTACAGCATGATAAGTCTTTTCTGACTTCATGATTAGCTTAGACAAGGAACTTGACAGAATGAACAAAACAATGCACATTTTAGACAAGATATATCCTGGCATCAACCTTTCTCATCATATTGCATGCAGTGAAGCTGACAGACAAGGTTCTTAAATTTGCTTACAGGAAGTACTATTTTATACTCCATATGATTATGTTTTGTAAATTGCTTCCAAAATCTACCACGTAAGCAAAATCCTAATGAGAGTAAAAGTAAAGGGGTGTTTGTGTAAATCATAAAAACACCTACAGTGACATTTGGTAGAAGCCCACACAATATGCTTGCACACACATGCAAGATATCATAATTTTGTATTATGTGAGGGGGTAAAAGCTTGATTTATTCAGAACAGACATTGGAAATGTAACAGCACAAAGAAAGATCAGTCTCTTACTCCATTGTGCTTCATACTGAGATGAAATTGCTATGTCTGTTAATCTCATGAGGGGAAAGCAGAGATATCCCAAGCCCAGAGCAGTAGACACAACACATAGCCTTATCTGGTCATTATCTTCTTCTGTGAATTACATAAGCATAGTGTCTGTCTCAGCTGATTTCCCCACCACATAAGTTATATTACAATCAATCTTTCCATTAATTTAATACTTTATTTTACCTACACCGAAATTTCTTCTATATTTGCTTTATATTGTTAGTGAAATTATACATCTTCAGGTTGCTGGACATAAGGCAACATTAATTGGAAAAGATTAGGAATTATTACTGAAGTTATACTTATTCAAGAAAGAATTTTTTTTTCCCTTTACTTTGAACATTGATGCTCAGTCATTCTCTGAGACAGTCTGAAGACCTAGAAATGCCGCAGCACTATTATGAATTTGTTGTGAATTCCATATGCTTGATCCTTCAGCACTGAAACCAATAAGAAAGTTTCCCACAGATTTCACAGGGGAATATGGTGATGCCATCTTAATGCTGCTCATGTTCATAATATATAAAGCACAAATTTAAGCACTTTTATGAACCCTAAAGCTTAACTAAATTTTAGCTGTGTTAAAACTGTCTTTGAAAAGATTAAAAGTAAATTTCTGAAAAACAGTAAGCAAGAGTCAGAAATAAATTTGTTTTCTTTAAGTTTTTCCAGAACAGTCACCTTTCAGAGCTTTAATTAATTTTTCCTTGGGACTGAAAGATGAGATTTAAACATCATCTGATTAACAAGTATCAGCTAAATACTTGCCAAATCATTGTATTCTGAAGATCACTGAATATTATACGAATAAACACATGCACTATTTAGCACCACTTCTCATTTAATTGATACTTCTGACAGTTTCAAGTTATGCTTATGTTCATGCTAACATTTACAGCCACATCCCTTACCAAAAAAGGAGGAAGGGGGGAAAATCAGTTGCTGATTATTATTTTATTTTATTTTATTTTATTTTATTTTATTTTATTTTATTTTATTTTATTTTATTTTATTTTATTTTATTTTATTTTATTTTATTTTATTTCCTCAGGGAATGCAAACTCCTCCTTTTGATTAGTCCATTATCTTAACTTGATTTCTCTGCTTTAGGGGCAGTTTCTTGCTTGGCTGACTAGCACAGCTAAGCCCTTTAGTGAGCTCTTCCTTACTGCTACTCTGAGCCTCAGCAATAGCTCCTGCATAGCTGGCAGGAGCAGGAAATGATGACAGTCTTTTAATGCTTTGTGTCAACAGGATAAACAGCATGCTCATCTTGAGAGCTTTATCACATTAACCCTGGTATAGCAGCTTCAATAAGAGATATTAATATATCTGCATGACCAGCTGTACCTATTAAATACTATGTTATCTCAATTTTTTTCTCCATTTCCATCCAGATGTATTTTGATTGGTATACAGATGGAAATCAGATGTGAAAACAAATTACACCATGTTTGTTCCCACTATTATTCTTCCATAGAAAAATTAGACAGTAATTAAAAATAAATAGATCAGTTAAAGCAGCAATTATGTCTCGGACCCAGGAAGCCTTACACATACAGAAATCATTTTGGGGTTCATTGGCAATGTCATGCATAGGAGACTTTTCGGAATTGTGCTCTAGCTGCAATCTACATAAAGATGTCACATTAGTAAAGTCTATGGGATAAAGCTTCAGATGGTGTACATAGTGAGGATGGCAGTGAATTCAATTTGACTTATTTACACCAGCAAATATTCTGACCTGATGTGCTTGAAAGCCTTTATGAAAATAAAAACTTCCACAAAAAACTTCTGCCATAATACCGGTTTTGTGTACTTTAAAGCTAGATTAATTTCACCAAGTTTTAACATTACTTATTAGCCACTAAGTGTCCAGCCTAAATGAATCAAGGTGTCTGATTAGAACCTGGCCTAATGCAGTGTTTGGTCATAGAGATACACAGTATAAGCTAGTCTTCAACCACAGTCAACTGAGAGAGAGGCATCATCTGTCTCTGTCTATATTGAGATGGAATAAATCCATTTACGAAAAATATGTATTTTCTTCCCTCAACTGAATTTGAAGGCTTACACTAAAAATCTGATTTTTAATGCCTCAAATTATTTGACATGAATCTTGTTAATGTGGCAAAACATTAACATCATACAGTATACATATGTTGTACTTTATATAACACATCAATTTACGTATACTTAACTGCTCTTGTGTACATGCTGTTAAATGCATGGCTGAAGGTTGATATTCAGTAGATTGCAAGGTAACTATTAGAGAAATTGCAAATATATTCAAGGAAGACTAATATTTATGCACACTCCATTATCTGAATAATGAATCTGTCATGTTTCTATTATTTTTACTTCTTATGCTCCTTATATTCAGAGTACTGAGAAACCAATCTCTATATATTAGTGGTTTTAAACATATGCCTAGATTGATGCCCAAATATGATTTGTTCAAAATCATTGTTTACACAATATTTCATATTATATCCAGTCTCTTCTTACATCACTGTTACCTCTTCAGGGGTCTCTTCTGGAACAAAATCAACATTTCCACGGATGGACAATGAAATCTATGTCCTGTAAAAGTAGCTTTTTATTAAAGGAGAAAAGGATCTCCTTCAACTAACACAAAGCTTGAGAATCCTTATTATCATTAGAACTAATCTTGCTTTTCCTACCACCTTGTGCATACTAAGGATTCAGATAGCAATACCGATTGAAAAGGCATGAGCCCATGCAATGGTTTTATGTGCAATGAAGCATACAGCCATTAAGTCTCCTCTGTAAGTCATATCTGTCCTGCATAGGGACTACTTAACAATGCTATGGGAAGTATGTTTTAGAAACTGACATAAGGTTTGGAATTTATAATATGGCATTGATCAGTTGATACTGTGCAGTCTTTGAAGAAGACATCCCTTGCACATGCTGTTTGCTGAAGGAGAAAGAATAGTCACGGTCTTTAAATATGGCAATTATTTTTCCCAGTGTCCATTGCTGCTTGACTATTATGAAGGTAAGAAGATTCATGGGTCAACTATTTTTTCATCTTTGTTTTAACAAATGTACAAAAATTGCTCTTACAATTTCCATTGATCAAAAAAAAAATATTGAATTATTGTTTGGGGTTTTTTTAATTAGAGATGAGCCAAGGATATTTTAATGGATTTTTTCAAGGATTTCTCTAAGAACTTCTACTTCCCTTGATCTCTTGTTGAAAACTAAGGAAGTTCTAACAAAGTCAAGACCTACTTTGCCCAAAGATCTTTATAAAGATGCCCTTCAATCTTTGTGCATCTTTCATCAGTTGTCTAGTCATACTGGTCAAAAGCAAAGGAAATCTATATCCTGTTATTCTTCTGATTCCTTTTCCTTTATACCTGACTGTAGGTATACAGGTATACGTAGGCCTACCATGCTAGCTTATTAAACTTGTATTTGTAACTCTGTCTGAAAAAAAGGAAACACTATTAGAATGCTAGAAATTGGCATCTTTTGCTTCGCTACATGAACAGCCCAAATGTTGATGTAATTGGATTAGAAAAAATCTTCTAAATAGATGTTTCATATCTGTCATGTTTTCATTTGAGTTGAGACCACCATCTGAACAGGGCTCACTGATGTTTCTTCATGTCTCTTAGAGAAAGTATGGATACCACTGATGAATATACGCAGCAAGTTTATACAGGCTGTTAGAAGGGTTCCCTTACCCATGTCCTGCACTTTCAGGTCCTGCACTTGGTTCATAACAACCCCATGCAATGCTACAGGCTTGGGGAAGAGTGACTAGAAAGCTGCACAGGGGAAAATGACCTGGGGGCATTGGTTGACAGCAGTGTGTTCAGGTGGCCAAAAGGCCAATAGTATCCTGGCTTGTACCAGAAATATTATGGCCAGAAGGACTAGGGAAGTGATGGTCTCCCTGTACTTGGCACCGGTGAGGCAGCAGCCCAAATACTGTGTTCATTTTTGGGCCCTTCACTACAAGAAAGACATTGAGATGCTGGAGCATTCCAAAGAAGGGCAACAGAGCTGGTGAAGGATCTAGAGCACAAGTCCTATGAGGAGTGGCTGAGGGAACTACAGTTGTTTAATCTGGAGAAAAGGAGGCTCAGGGGAGACCTTATCACTCTCTACAACTACCTGAAAGGAGGTTGTAGCAAGATGGGTGTCGGTCTCTTCTCCCAAGTAACAAGTGATAGGACGAGAGGAAACGGCCTCAGGTTGTGCCAAGGGATGTTTAGGTTGGATATTAGAAAAAATTCTTCACTGAAAGGGTTGTCAAGCATTGGAACAGGCTGCCCAGGGAAGTGGTTGGGTCATCATCCCTGGAGGTATTTAAAAGATGTGTATACATGGCTCTTAGAGACATGGTTTAGGGGTGGCCTTGGCAGTGTTAGGTTTACGGTTGGATTTGATGATCTTATGATTCTGTGTTTCTCATTTTGTATTTCCAGGGTCAAGTAAAAGATGGAAGGATGTTCAAAGTACAGTACCTACATAATGATACAATACACAGTATGTAGTCATATGTGATCTTTCCCACATTCTCCATAGGCAAGATATAAATCATTTCAGGCAATATCTGGATTAAGTATTTGTCATGTTAAACACTCTGCCCGAGGATCAAAAGAAAATTAGTTACTCCTTATGCTGACCAGAGTATTCTATAACCCTAGTAGCACTGCAGATTCAAGACACTAAATATTAGGTTGCAGATGTTCCATGAGGCTTCATGTTGTTAATCATTACATAATGGATGTCTGACAGTGTAGTAGGGATTCACAATCAGAATCTATACATCCAAAGAAGGTATGTAGAAAAATTCAGATGTCAAGAGGCACAGGTGTTACATTGACATTAATAAAGTAAACAGCCCTGATCTTGGTCTCCAGTGCTGCACATAATAATTTATATTGTCTGTTGGAGTCTGGCGTGCTTCCAATCTGCACCAATTAGTGCTCCCCCAGACACTGCTCAGCCACAACCCAGAGACTGTTTCCAACAGGCAGTATAATTGAAGCCATTCTTAGCAAATTGTATATTATTGTATATTTTTCTCAAGGTCAACAAGTAGACCCAAGCTCATTTTGTTTACAAACACAGTCATAGCATAGCACAGCGTAGCAACTGACACAAGCAGTGGGATATCTACATCCATTAGCAAGAATCATTGAGAGAGGGAGAAGTTATTCACCTAACTGCAGTACCCACTGAAGTGAATTTTGTCAGCCAAAACCCACATTAATTTAATACTTTTTTATACCTTTATTCTTACTAGATATTATTTTATTTTCCTAATTCCTGGTATCACTCCCTACAAAGATCTAAAAATAAGTGCCCTGTAATGAAATAACATTTTGGTGCTTGATTGATCAAGCAATATTTCAGGAGGAAAGAGTTAGAAATATCACTTTCAAGCTAAAAGGAGAAAGCTAAATTTATAGCTAACTTTATGCAAAGTCATATATAGTTTTCTGCTTGTATTACTTTATGCATATTATGTGAGAATGTAAGAATTGATTAATTTCCTCCTTAAAGATGAGAGAATTTGGAAGTTTCTCTGATTTCTAACATCTTTCTTATATCATTCGTTGCAGCAGCTGTCAGAACATAGCCATTGCATGAAAACATACTGAGGGAAAAAATAAGTAGACATTCTGAGTCAGTTTTTATGCATGTGAATTCCTAATGGTATTCTCCAAAGGGACGTTATCAAGGTCTGAGAAATGAAAATTCTACCATTAATTCCCACACATAAAGAAAATGCTTATGTTCAGATCTTCTTTTCCACACTTTATTTGTCCCTGAAACCTGCTCCAAACACTTCTTTCCAATAGTCTATGCAGTAATTTATCACCAGTTTGAAGGTGTCAATATTTCACCATATGTCCTCTGCTGTTTTATCCAAGAAATGCCAAATTCCAAGTATATTTCTCTTTGAGTAGAGCACAAACTTAGGCAACAACATCCCCTTCCCACAGTGGATTTTAAGTACGTAAAAGATTCTTCTTTTTGGGATAAACTGCCTTGCTGTAAATGATTTTCACCCTTTTGTGGAGGGTACCAACTGAGTTCTATTTAAGCTCTCAGAACAAGGTATAGGTATCTGATCTCCAGTCTGAATTAAATCAGTTTCTTTATCTTCCTTTCAGAGGACCTCAAATCACACCGTGAGTAGTGGTGAATATTCCTTGAAATTGTCACCCTGTATTATTATAATGCTACATCACAGCATTACATTTCATCCTTATCTTTGAAGTACTCATATAGTTTTACAGTAAAAAATAATAGGAATTATCCAGTTGATTAACAAAGATAAACAACGTATATTCTAAACGTGGTCCTCACAAACACTATTGCATTTTAATCAGATACTACAGCATCTACTTGCTCTGTGGTTTAGCAAATAATATTGTACACGATGTGCTTCTCAGTCTGCACAAATGACAACTCAGACCTCCCCCACTTTGTTAGTGGTAATATAATTGCATAAGAGAGCTAAAAAATCAAGGTGACTTTTGTGCTATGAATACAAAACATGTAATTTCAAACTCCTCAACCATTCTACATTTTGTCACTATGTTCAGCATAACTGTGGAGCACAATGGGTGGTACTCATGAAAGATAATGGGCATGATACTGTTTTGACTAGGCTGATTTTCTTTATGTTCTTGACAAAATAAAAGTCATCCAAAGAATTCATTTTTATACACTCAGAATAATTTTCAAACTTCAGAGTTTGATGTAAGGTTTTCAAAGTCTGGGACAACTAAGTTAACAAACCCTAGAACCATCTAACAACTTTAAGGAACAATATTTCATGTAAGAATGTTATTTACATTTAAAGATATAAATGTAATGTTTTCCAGCATCATGTCAATTTCCATTAATTATGTGAAAATATATATATATGATTTATTTCCTCTTTATTCTGATGAGGTCAGAAGAGACTTCTACAGTATTCTTTTGTATATTCTAAATAGGTCGATAGACACATGTATACGCATACACAGAGATATATATAGTATTTAGCATATTATGTAATATATATCTGAAAATTAAAGTATGAAGTCATATTCAAATGACATTACATTAATTGACATTTAGTTACATTAAATGAATAAAACACGGAATGATAGAATTTAGCCTGGAAGAGACCTCTGGAGGTCACTTAGACCAACATCCTGTTCAAAGCAAGGCCACTTGGATAAGGATGTTCGAGGCCATGTTCAGCCACAATTTGATTATGTCCAGGGACACAGATTCCACAACCTCTCCAGGTAACCTGTTGAAATATTTGACCACCCTCTCTGTAGAAATATTTTCCGACACGGTGACTGCAGAAGGGGTGATGAAGAATAACGCTGCAAGTAGGTAGAAAGGTACAGTTACTCTTACATATATTAAATAAACATCTTTATTGATGATCTAGTCGAGGGGATCGAGTGCACCCTCAGTAAGTTTGCAGACGACACCAAGTTGGGTGGGAGTGTTGATCTGCTCGAGGGTAGGGAGGCTCTGCAGAGAGACCTGGACAGGCTGGAGCAATGGGCTAAGGCCAACTGTATGAGCTTCAATAAGGCCAAATGCCGGGTGCTGCACTTGGGTCACAACAACCCCCAGCAGCGCTACAGAGTTGGGGAGGAGTGGCTGATGAGCTGCCAGTCAGAGAGGGACCTGGTGGTGTTGATTGACAGCCGGCTGAACATGAGCCAGCAGTGTGCCCAGGTGGCCAAGAAGGCCAATGGCATCCTGGCTTGCATCAGAAATAGTGTGGCCAGCAGGGACAGGGAAGGGATATTGCCCCTGTATCGGCACTGGTGAGGCTGCACCTCAATTACTGTGTTCAGTTTTGGGCCCCTCACTACAAAAAGGACATTGAATTACTCGAGCGTGTCCAGAGAAGGGCAACAAAGCTGGTGAAGGGTCTGGAGCACAGGTTGTACGAGGAGCGGCTGAGGGAACTGGGGTTGTTTAGTCTGGAGAAGAGGAGGCTGAGGGGAGACCTCATCTCCCTCTACAACTACCTGAAAGGAGGTTGCAGAGAACTGGGGATGAGTCTCTTTAACCAAGTAATGAGTGATAAGACAAGAGGTAATGACCTCAAGTTGCGCCAGGGAAGGTTTAGACTGGATATTAGGAAGCATTTCTTTCCAGAACGGGTTGTTAGGCATTGGAATGTGCTGCCCAGGGAGGTGGTGGAGTCCCCATCCCTGGAGGTGTTTGAGTCAGGTTGACATAGCGCTGAGGGATATGGTGTAGTTGGAAACTGTCAGTGCTAGGTTAACGTTTGGACTAGATGATCTTCAAGGTCCTTTCCAACCTAGATGATGCTATGATTCTATTCTATGATTCTAAATAAACAGTTTTTTTAACAGCTTGAGACAATTTTAAAATGGACCACAAACATTTTTAATTTAGATTTTTAAAGAGGGAGCAGGAAAAAAAAAAAAAAGGACTTTTAAAAATATTCAATCAAAGAGAACCTAAATGCTCCACCACTGAAGAAGATATATGGCATGGCAAATCTGAAAATATTTTCTTTAACAAAATGTCACATATCCCACAAGAAGATACACAGTAATCAGTGCCTTTTCTGGTCACCATCTAGGTAAGCGAAGGGATGTAAAGCCTTCAATGAGAACTTGTTCTAAGCAGAAAAAAGACAAATGTAAAATTACCATCTAGTCTGTCATCTCTTCTGAGAAGAGCATGAAGGGTAAATCTCAACAGAATGTTGAAAACTTAAGAAAAAAAATGTTTCTCTTAACTTATAAAAACACTTTGAAAATTTACTAGTTCCTCAGTCACTTCTTTAACCAGAATGCTCAGAAACTAATGAATGTTTCAGGCTACAGATTCATCCAGGGTGTCCAATTTTCATTATTTTGAAAAAACACCTAAGTTTTGAGCTGTCATGTTTTATCTTTGCAAAATTAATCATTTAGATTTATCTATCAGATCTGAGCATAGCTGATGCCTTCAGTGAAAGCAGGCAATATGTTATGTCTGTAACTGTGACTATAATTCCAAAGTGAGTGGGTCTACTGAAGTCATTTTTTCCATTAATACTGACTGTACTTGCTCAATGTAACTATAGAAAACACTAGAAACTAGACAAATATGTAAATTTCCTCCTGAGAAGTATCTAACTACTTAATGAGGTTTGACTTTTCTTTCCGTTTCTCCAATGTGTACATGTTGCCATCTGGGAAGTCAGAGCCTTGATTACTAAGCTACTGAAAGGTACACCTTCTGCAGATGTTTGACATGTCTCTATGTAGACCATGATCCCTCCAAAACTATTAATCAGGTACTGGGGAGCTTCCACAGAGACTTCATAAGGGATAGAGCTTAACACTGAGGTGACACTCAACCCCCGCAGCCCTTAGATCCAGACCTTCAGTGCCTTTTCTTAGGTAAATGAATTGATCCCAGCACTACAAACCCTAGGGAGCATCCAGAGCACTTGAGAAATGCACCAGTAAATGCACTGGTAACTAGACAAAAATATAACTTTACTCGTCCTATATGCTTCTCTCCTTTTCACTGCTTTGGGAGTTAGCCTTCATTTTTCTCCTGTAATTACAAAATGGTATTTTTTCTTCAAAGGAAGCCTGTCCACCAGGAATGATCTAAGGTTGCCTGCCATTTCATATATTCTGTTGTAATGATATTTTCCCTCAGAGTAAGGAGCTGGCTACCCTGTAAGCAGTGCCACTGTGTTTATGTCAAGTTTAAGCAGAGAACACTGTTAAATGTGAAACTGGCTGACTGAGAAGACATCTGGCACACCCCAAATTACAACAGTTTCTTTTGCAGTAAGAGGGACACAGAAAAAAGCATTGTGCATTGCTAAGGAGGACATATGGTCTGTCTGCCTTAAAATACCATGCCAAGTATTTTGGCATGTCTGTGCGTGTGCGTGGCTTAATTTAACTGCAACATTTGGGGGCTTTTTTCATGCATCTCTTCTGTGTCCAATATAATTGAACCATCTCACTGTGTATGCATCTCTTCTCTGACATTTAAAAAAGGGTCACAGAACTTACCAGTCTTCCTCTGTGCATGTCTAGACTTTCTGACGATCTCTGCTACCTGTTGCTCTTTCATCAAGTGAAGTAAGTCTAACATTAAATGTAACTCTTGCCTGTGTGAGCCTATGCTATTCAAACGAAAAGAGACATTCTCATTATATATACAATTTAAGCATCAAATATGAAGTCTGAAGGCTGCATCTGTCTGTCAGCCTTATCCAGACAGAACAAGAGGTGCTGCGATGTGCTCCTGTATGTATATAACCTGGAGCAATACATGTCCCCAGCAGAACACCCACACGCAATCTTCAGAGTTTCATCCCAAACCAGTCACGCTTTATGGGCATACATATCGTTTTATAATAGTCCTTCTCTTCAGCAGCATTTAAATCATCAGCAGACATGTCTTGGCTACAAGCATTCAGAGGAATTTTTTCACTTTGAGAGTTACAAGACAGAAAAAGGAACAGAGGGATGGTCTGAAAGGAGGCTCAAACTCTCACAGGAACATCCTAGAGAGGCATTGCCATGCCCAGAACAACCAATCTGTTCTTCTTACATATAACACAAATGACCAAAAGTGCAACATGAACCAGCCACGGCAAGGCCAAGAAAGCTGACCTTTTCTCTTTGTCACATGTTTCTACAGCTTAGGTCGGGCAGGTTTTACATGCCTGTATGCCACTTCACTGGTGGTTGAGCATACACTTTCAAACTTCAGGATGTTACAAATTGCTCTTATCAAAGAGAATACTTGGGAGGCATGAGACTTTTTAGAAATGTCACCAAAAATTGGGTTTGTTAAATAATTTTAAAATCACATTTTATTTTAAATCTGAAATTTTAGGTGTGCTGTTCTTTTATTGTAAAAGAAACAGTAGGAGAGATTTTCACCATATCTTTCAAAAATCAAGATGGAAAAATTTAAACCTAAAACACTGCAGCTATTTTTTAATTCATTTCTTATTGCACTCTCATCCATCTCTAAGTAATATTGTTTTGTCATTCTCTCTGCTTTCTATTTCATTTTTCATCCTGGCTTTGTTTATTTGTTTGTTTTCCAGCTGATTTTTTTCTCCTTTCTGCTTCATTATCCATAGCACACTTAAGTGCTGCATAAAAGGTGGAATTTGAGTCTAATTTTCAAACCCATTGTGGGAAAGTAATTAAGCAAAATATGTTTCTACATTCCTAACAGTTCAGCTACAAACATTAACAACACACAGATATTGGAAAATGACACTTAGGTTAATGGGAGAAAGAAAATCTTACCACAAAAACCTTGTGTCTGAAGCAGAAGACTGGCAAAGTCAGACCTTAAGGACAAGCCAAGCTTCAAAGAACACAAGCAGAATTGATTAATACTGTAGCTACACTCATTTAGGAATTTTTCTTTACCTCTTAATTTTATAGTGTGAGTGAGTAACCCAGGGAGGTATTACTGGAAGCAGGAAAAAATTGTGGCTAAAGTACACAGAACCCAGCATTTCCCTAAAAATGCTCCATTTTTCTTAAGAGCATACAGGATATTGTATGTTTGTTTATTGGTTGGTTTGTTCCTGTAGTGAAAATTATTTAACAATATGTGAAAAAGAATGGAAATAGAAAAAAAACTTTCTGGAGTTAGGTGTGGAAAGAGCATTCTTTGTCATAAAGTTGTAGTTTTCATCTGTCTCATGCAACCAAATAATATAATCCTGTTCTACAGACCCATATCAGATTCCTTTTCAAGACTGGTAAGGTTTATTTTCCCTTATTATTCTTTTGGAAAGTCACATTCTTTCAAAAGTTATAAATTTGCTTCCAATTTTCAGTCCATAATTATTCTTGGTTCATACTTGTACATCTGTTCATGTGTCAACATCATTTTTAGATTATATACCTCCTTTGCTTCCCTGGAGTTTGCCTACCTGGTGTATTTATATAGAGAAATCCTCTTTACTGTCACTTTTTGCTTTGTTAAGCTAAATAAGCCATGATCTTTTAATCTCCTTTTTTAAGATGCTACAAGCAATGCTTCTACTAGCAATATTTCAATGTTAGTACCACTGGTATTTTTGGTAGTCTTACCAAGAAGTGTTTGTTATTCAGAAGAAACTGAAACCCCAAAATCCAAACAAAGAGGCCAAGTTCATTAATTATTTATCTAGAATGCATTTTTAAACCTTCAGATCTGTTGCTTCAAGCTGCTACAGGTTAGATGTTAATTGACTTTAATTTTAGCAAAAAAATTTGACCATTCTAGTAATTTCTCTCTAAATAATATTTGTATTATTTATATTTACACATACATATATATAAAATTCATATATATGTGCACAATTACATATACATAGATATGTGAATGTTTAAATATACATATACACAGCTATATACATATGTACATTTATGCATACATACATATATAAATATAAACTCTCATAATCATTTTCATGTTGCAATCCATTAGGAATGACTAGTCAAAAAGGTCAGTGCCTTGTCAGTGCTACATGCTGCTTCTTAGCAGGGTCAAAGCAACATATCATGTTGCAGCTTCTCAAGGATGGGTTCTGCCAAGAAAAGGGGATGTGGTTTTTGTATGAAGATGGATCCTGGGTAGAATAAGCCCCTGGAGAGTCATCCAGAAGGTCACTTCCGTACTCACTAGAAGAAGGTATCCAGTACAGTTACCAGGCCAAAGGTCCTAAAGCTGGTAACCAGTCAGATTTTAGCTTAAGTAATAAAGAATGAGAGTACTGAGCGCATCATTACGGTGAAATGTAAGGCATGTTTTATTGCAGAGTATTAATGCTGTCTATGGTAATTATCATTCTCTTAGAGATCCTCTGTAGTAGTCTGGGAGCAAAAAAGTTCATCATGAGTAAAGTTCATGAACTTTTATAAGCATCCAAGAATTCAGAGAATGCTTATGAAACTCTCCCAGCAAACAAATGATGTTTGAAAGCATATATAGTGTCATGCGTATCTACACTCATATATAGAGTTGCTGGGCATATCTGTGACAAATAATAATTTAACTTAATACTATATCTTGCTTTTATTAACTTGTGAACAACTAACATTTTTATAAGTGTGCTGTATGCAGATATTTGAGAAGTAGTTTATGTGAAAGATTTTGGGTTGTGGCCGTTTGGAAAATCCATTGCTATTTTTTTCATAGAATATTTTGACCTCATACAATTGATTGACTTCCACTTCATAGAAGTGCATCATTTCAGTACAAAAGTTGCGTATAAATACATGTTCACAGTAATCCTTTGATGATGGTTCTATTGTGGAAAAAATAAAAAGGGCTATTAAAACAGTCATGCAAATATTTCTGGGAAGAGTTCTGCCATAATTATTCTTTAATTATGGTGATAGAACCTCTTCTATCTAGGAACATTCTTTGGAATCAAATTTAATTCACTTGAATTTGAAGAATATAATCAAGAATTATGCAGAAGAATTAGGCTGGTTTTATTTGCTGCAATACTGACATTCTGTCAGGATAACCAAGTACTAACCAAGTAGGTCCATGCACACTTCAATATCTTCAGTGGTACTGTATTTTTTCTACCAGAGAATTTAGCCTGTTTGTTCATAACACTGTAACACTGCTAGTCTTACTTCAGGTCTAGCTTCTCCAGACTTTTTTTCTAAACAATAGGGAAGAGAGAAGCATTTATACCACATGGCACAGATGAAATATACTGTTTGTCTAAGCTAATATTTCCTATCTTTCCTATCCTTTTTCTGCACAGTATATCACAATAATTCTACTATTTCTATAACATTACAATGTACAGTTCCTCTGGCGCTAAAGGGTTCATTTGTAAAGAAGATGTGCATAGAGACTATGCATTGCTGCATCTTTTTATAAAGAGCAGTTGGCCTCAAGAATAGGGTAAAGTTGATAAGAGCAGACAACCACAGAAGCATATTTTGCTGAGAGTCCTGCTACCAATGACACAATTCTATGTCTGAACACAACTGTGCAATTAGCAGAGCTGCACATAACTCCTCTAGTCATATATCTATTGCTGACAGGAATGTAAACGTCTGATCAGAAAATTCTCCTTTACTTTTGGAAAAAAAAAACTAGACAAACTCCCTAGGTACTGACAGGCAGCTTGTTGGCCGAATTTAAGCAGGAGGTAAGCCCACATTTAATCAGTTTAGCCCTCATTACTGTATTCGCTGGAAATTATTATAGTTGGCTGCAGGGTACAAGAGGATAAATTGTCCAGCCAAGAAAAAAAGTTAAGCACTGAAATCCCCAAAATAATAATATTGCAATATGATTATATGAGCAGATTAGCCATCTCAAAAATAGGACAGAAAATTTTAGTGGGACTGAAAACAAGCAAAACAAAACACAAAGGAGTAGAAAAAAATCTGGGATTTATGTACCATTTCCCAGTTCTGAGACCAAATACTTTGTACAAATACCTATTATGAACTTGCATGTACATTTTTTTACAATTCTCCATATGTTTTATATTCCTTTATGTTAACATTTACACACACTGTTCAGCACTCCATTAGAAAAGGCATTTACAAAACAGATACTGTTTGTACAACTTTCCGATAAAGCTGAAATGCCTGAAGCACTGCACTCCATTTGGTAGATACATAATAGTGTGTTTTAATTTTTATCTGAAATAGATAACCCAAAGATTTAAAATGTTATTGGGATCAATCTATTTTTGAATGGTGTTTTTAAGATAGGACCATTTAAGAAGAGTCATGCCAAACAAAGTAAAGGATGTCTGATATAATATTAAATCATAAAAGCTCTCTTTGGATATTTTATGGATCTTGGCAAAAAAAAGTAATTTCAGAGTTAAGATTGAAACTAATTTTAAAATTCTGTGGTACTACTGCATTGGGTCTGGCTGAGATGGAGTTAATTTTCCCCATAGCAGACCTCATAGTGCTATGCTTTGGTAGCTAGAAAGGTGTTGATAACACACCAGTGTTTTGACTACTGCTAAGCAGGGCTTGCACAGCATCAGGACTGTCTCTCCCAACATTCCCCTTCACCAGTAGGCTGGGGGTGGGCAAGATCTTGGGAGGGGACATAGGCAGGACAGCTGATCCAAACTGACCAAAGTGATATTCCACACCATATGATGTCTGCTCAGCAATAAAAGCTAAGAGAAAGGAGGAGCAGGAGGAGCACTCGTTATTACAATGTTTGTCTTCCAGAGTAACCACTATGTGTACTGAATCCCTACTTTCCAGGAAGTGGCTGATGAGAAATAGAGAATAAATCTTCTGTTTTCCTTTACTTCTGCGTGTGGCTTTTGCTTTTGCTTTATTAAACTGCCTTTCTCTTGACCCACAAGTTATTTTCCATCTTATTTTCTCCCCACCCTGTCCTGCTGCTGTGTCCAGCCAAGGTCAACCCACCACAACTACATATTAATGTTAAGATAGCTTGAAGAGTCCTTGGTTCTTAGAGACATAGATGTCTACAAGGGCAAAGTAATGATAAATGGGAAAGAGAAGGCCTTAAGGGAATATGGTGGATAATAAGACTTTTTTTTTTAAAGGAATCATTCATCTACTTAAGTATATACATACAAATGCAAATTATTTGGGCAATAAATAACTCAGATGACCTACCAGTAGTGATTGCTCTGAACTGTAAAAATCAGATTCAAATGCCATATGCCCCAAAGTTTAGGAGTCTGGGGTCAGTTTCATCAGTAACAGCAGACAAGCTAAATGACAGATGGCCTGAGCTAGGGATCATAACTGAGCCAAGATGAGAAAGTTTAACTAAAAATATTTAAGGAAATATTATATGGAAGAAATAGAGGAAAGACAAAGAAGGAAAGTGTTGCTAAGTTACTCTGAAGGCTGTTCAGACAGCTTTTTCTTTGCAACAAACACAGTGTTATTGCAAAAATACCTTTTTTATGAATCCTTTGGTGTGTTGAAACTTTATGTTTTCCTCTTGGTATCGCATATGTAACACCTGCTGCTAAACACCACCTAACCACTCAGTATTAGGTAAAAGGGCTATGCCTCCATGCCCATGGGATGACCTGGTGCTCTGCCCTCCCAGACAGGACTAACTGCCCTGGCTACTTTTGTTCTCATAGCTGCACATTATTAATTGTAATTGCCCATTATTATTGTAATTAGAGTAATAAATGAGTGGTCATCTTCAGAGCTTGCCTCCTCTTCACAGATTTGTCCCTACACCACCTCAGTGACAGTCACCAGGCTTCTCACTGAATGTGCTCAGGCAGCCAGGGTCTCAAAAGTCCTGGAGAGCACAATTTGTCCTGTGTCTGCACTGATAGGCTTTTGGTCTGCAGTCCAGGCAGGCTGGTATGAAGTGCAATACAAATCTTTTCAGGGGTGAGTATATTTTTCTGGAAGCTTTCTTCAGCTGGACCAGTGCCATGACTTTTGTCAACATGTTCTGATGCCACTGCATTTACACACAACCCTGTGCATAGATAATTAATCACTAACACAGAGGCAGAGAAGCTGTGCTAAGAATATGCACTTGCAGTCAGTTAAGCAGGAGTTCCTTCAACTAGACTGTTCCTGTTCCCAGGTCTGTTGGACCTTTCTGCTCTTGCTAGCTCTCTTGACAGTGATCTCTCTGTACCTGCATGATGAGCACATGGAATAATTCCTGACATATTATTTATCTTACAGACCTGTGGGCCTACTTACCTGGAGGTCTCTTCATGAACACACATATGTCTACTTAACTTATTTCTGCTATAGGATTATATGATTCTTCTCAGATAAATTTATTCTGGGATTGCTCTTTCTGATCAAGTCATGATAACAGGGGATACTCATTACTCCTTCAATGCAAACCTTTCCACCTTAGTTCTTTAGGTGACCAGAGATTCTTCTCATTAAATCAATCCCTTCCCTGCCCCTACCTTAACTCTAGCTGACATGAGATACCTCAAAGCTCACAACCTTAAGTGTCTATGATTCCTCTGTGTCCCATGTGGGTATCTTTGGACTAGATTTATTTTACAAACCCAGTTGAGGTTATCATCTGTTCATAACACACCCAAGATAATGAGAAGTTTCTCATAAGCTGCAGTATTTGCACTTTCACAGTGTGATGCCAAAGCTGTGAGCTTTATGCAGAAGGTATAACACAAGGATGTAAGATCTGCTGGAATACTGCAGAAGCATTGGCACAAGCACTGCTAGTGTGACTTCTAAGAAACCTTCTCATCCCATCCATTAGAGTTGTCCCTGGAGCTACCTAACCACTCCCAGGGTTAGGCTGGGGTGAGACTTTGCCATCCACTCCAGATGGGAGCACAGGAGTGATCCTACAGAAATGCAGAGTTAACAGTTTGGATAACAGAACCTTGATGTGCAAGAGGGACTGGTCCAAGCTGAGAGTGTCAATCTGTACAATAGTTTATAATGGTCTGCAAAGCTGTAGCTGAAATTTGTAATGCAGGATGAACCCAGGAGGGGATCTTATCCCTAGCACTTTTTTTCTATTCTATTTTTTATATGTGTTTAGGTAATTATTTCAAGGATATAGAACAAAACTTCATGATGACTGAAACTCTGACAGACCTCCTGATTCCATAAACCTAGATAAATGTCCTTGATCAATGCCCTTGGTTACTTCACCATTGTGTATTTTAGTTTTGCCAGAAAAAATCTCAAGAAACTCACAAGCAAAGACAATGAAAAATAAAAAGCATGATGCCTAATGGCATAACTGAGGAAGGCAAATGCTCTCTGATTTCAGTGATCTTTGAGCATCCTCTGTATATTTTGACATAAATTATTTTAATGATCTGAATGAAAAACTAAATACAAACAGGTTACACTCTAAAACAGTACAAAAATTGGAGGCAGTACAGACATCAGTGAGGATAAAGAAAAAAAAAAAACAACCACAAACTGACAAGAGAGTTTTTAATTCTAAAATGTCTGCAGGTAACCAACAGAAATTAATCCAACCTTTGAAAATGCAGGCTAAGGTGTCTGAGAAAAAACAAACTCAGATACAAGTATTCAGCATAATATTCTCTAGGGAGACAGTGGACAGCAAAATAGATATCATCATGTAATCTAAAATACTGAAAAAGCAAGACCAGATGGTTTGAGATTAGATTTGCAAGTACAGAAAATGCCTTGTTCATGTTTCAAAATGGTTTGTCATTCTTTGTCAGTCTCAGGTGAGGGTGACTGTCTTGTTCCATAATGAACAGAAGAGATTGAAAGTATTTGGTTAAACATTTAGTATATTTATTCCAGGAAGATATTTACAGACTGTAGTAATTTCAGAAAAGAATGGACAGTCTAAATCCTTATTTCCTACACACTCAATCTTCACAAAACAGAAGTACCCAGACCTACTGTATAATATGTGACCTGTTACAATATGTATTTCATACAAGATATTATAAAATATGGAACGTACAATTATGTGATTTGATATAAAAGAATAGATTGACATACACAATGAAAACTATATACAATGGAACATAAAATCATCTATATTATATATATTTAATTCAATTATATTTTAATGCTATATAATAACTCTTGTGACTTCTCAATCTAGAAAAGTACTTGTTTAGTAGATTTGTACTGAATTAACTTATCAGATTAACTTTCTCAAAGTTCTCAAGAATTTTGCTGTATCATACTATAAATTTAAACATATTTAGTGAAACACTATGCAATTTGAGATACCATCAATGAGAAGAAAATGAGCCTTGTCAGAAAAAAGTTATACATAGATATAATTCCTGGAGAAATTAGAATGTAGAACAATTAGCATATGGAAAATGACCACATGGGAAACTTGAGACCACCACTGTGTAAATAATTGAAATTTTGTTTCACTAGAGTTCGAGTGATTTTGAGGGGGTGAAGTCCTAACCTGTGACCTTAAGGAATCTGAAAACTAGAGTGGGAAAAATGCCACAAACCTCTTTTCTATTAAGGCTGAGAGGATGTTTAGAAAAGCGACAGTGATTGCTACTCAATAGCTGTCACTTCAGAAAGTGAGATATGAGGAATAAGTTAGACACATTTAAGCTGTTAACTGTGACAATATGCTTACAGGAATCTTTTTTTTCAAAATCCATTTGCACACTGATATGAACTTTTGAATTAATACCTAATACACTTTTTGGAAGTACTTCTTTTTGCTGCTGTATTTACTACAAGTAACAGGAAATGCCAAGAGACAGTGTAGCAGGGTTCAAAACACAGCTGAACTCACCAAGAATTATTAATGAAGGTGGTCTCTCCATCCCAGAGGGAACAATCCTGCCTTCACTCTGGCAGTGAGTGTGCTGCAGTGTCCCATGAGAGAGAAGGCATATGTCAGCCCCTGGAAGGAGATGCCAGACAGACTACTGGCCATGGTACAGGTCCATGAGCTGCACCTGCCCTGCTCTCAGCTGTCTTTTCTACAGCTGGTGAAACTTGTAAAAGTATAAAATAAATCCAAAAGTGAAATAGAAAAGCACTAAATCTTTGATTAAAGGTATTGTTGAATATCAAATTGAATATCAAAATATGGACATAGTATGCATTGTTGGCATGATTCCATTCATTTAGTGCTAGCCAACTGACAGACTTCAGTAGTGTAGTTTAATAATCAGGTTTCTGCTAAAATCAATGATAGGAGGAGACAGGAATGTGTGGAATATGACTCATATAGTCTGAAAAAATGTTTCTTAGAGAGGTGAATTGCACAGTGGAGGAACACTACCTACAAACATTACTAAAAAAGAAGTTTAGAAAGCTAGTTTATATTAGAACCCCAAACTTCAACAATCTGAATTGAGGTAAATTATTCGTATTCTAAGAATATTCCCATACTAAACAGGATTTGCTCCAGAATATAGTAATTAGGTATTTCATGTAAATAAAAGTTTTAATATGTATTCATCCCTTTTGAAGCAAACAAAAACTATAGAAAAAATGCAGAAATCATTTTTTAATGGACACAGGTAGAAAACTATGCAATAAAGAGAGTTCTTTTAAGTTTAATAAGGGACCTGCCATACACTGAAAATATGTATTTTCACTAAGTAGATATGGTTTGCTAGAAAATTAGATACTTTCAAGCTTTATAGCATAACTTGATGCATTAAATTTAGTATTAACAGCCTCTTAAATCTTATCTGTTTTAACTAGCAATGAGTTATTATAAGGATGGGGAGGAGAGGGGAGGCAGAGGAAGAAGAATCTATTCTGGCAAGGAAGTCAATGTCAGAAGAGCTTCTAAAGCCAGTTCAGAAAAACAGAACAAAATGTTTGCATGACTAACCATACAACAATGTGTAGTCAGTTAAATGACCTAGAAAGAGACTTTAATTATTTGCAAAACTGTGTCAGACTGAGGTGTACAAAAGAGTCAGATGTGCCTTGTAAGAAAATACAAGAGTATAAACTTTACAAAGGCAATACAAAATTACCTATTGTAGAATGGTGCTGTGTGCTGACCATGCTGGCTCTGATCCTGAAAAGCATTTAAGTGTGTAATTGATTTTAATCATGCAGGTCTCCATTCTTGTTTAACATGGTTTGAGATTCAAGCTCATGTCTTTCAATACTTTATGGAATCAAGGTCTTAAGTAACATCTTTCAATAAATGACAGTAAAGACATTGCATGCTTTTGTTTACATTAAAACAAACAGTTTTGGCAATGAATCAAACTCAGCATTATTATGAGACTTTCATTTAAATGCAATTGCTTTCAGATCACATCCAAAGAAATTTAAGGAAGCATCAAACTAACATTTGGGATAAAACTGCATGGCAAATGAAGGCTCAGGTTGTCAAAGCATGTTATGTCTGGTAAATCATCAAAAAAAAAAAAAGTTTTTATTGAAGCCTTGGGGAAGTGTCTTTAAAATATCTCATCTTTCATTTTTGCGAATACTTTGGTAAATGCCAGCTGAAATGATTATGTATTTGAAATTGCATTTGTTAACCCAGGCATGGCTTTTAACTTTTTTTTTCTCCCCATGGGCATATGATCTAGATCCTCAGGCATCTTGCAGTCTATCTATAGCTTCAGTTTCATACATACCTACAAATGCTGGTTTTTACCTCTCAAAGAAAATAGAGGTGGGATAATCTCTCTTCACCTTCAAAGCCTTCTTCTTCTGACAGAGTTCCTTGGGAAAAAAAGAAAGAAAAAAACCTTCATGTTTTAAAAGGTTAGACTGTTTGAGTGTTGAATGTATTTATGTACGTATGTGTGCATCTACTGATTTTCTTTTCTCTTTTTCTATCCTTTTTTTTTCTGTCTCCTGTTTTCAGTCCAGCATATGAAATGCTGTATCAGATGCTCTTATCTAAAAAAGAAAGAGCATACATACTTAGAAGTCTGTAAGTTTTTAATAATAACAAAACAACATACTTAACAAAAGAGAAAGACAAAACAGTTGAAAATGTCACAAAATGCTAATGCTTTTATTTTTTAATGGTAGAAACATGTTTTCAAAAAAACCCCATTTCCTAAGGCCAGTGTCTTTCTCCACTCTGAAAAACAGTTAATAAAGAAGATTGTTACTTTTATTTGAAGAATGCTCAGGCATATTTAAATGACAAAGTAGATATATTTCAATAAAAAAGTCTATTAAAAGGTGTGTGGTCAATAACAAAACCCCCAAGATTAAGTAATACAACTTGTTTCAGAACATTCTAAGCAATTAATGTGTTGCATTTCTTAGTAATTTTATTATTTCAGATATTATATGGAAACCATATGCAATTCCATAAACTACTTATAAATACTTGTAAATCATACATTGCTACAGAACTAGCAAATAAACATTGCTAGGGAGCCAAATTTGAAACCATTTATCAGGTAGACTTACTCTACTCTGCTTTCTTTAGATACAGACATTTGAATCAGATACCTCTGTCAGATTCCCCTGAACTTTTTTGACATCACAGGGAGGTAGCCATCATTGATTAACTGTTTCAGCCCAACCCTCACATTCAGATGCTCTGGGTGAGGAAGTAAATATTTTCTATAATTTCAACAGCCAGTACTTTTCAATCTAGTTATTATTTCCTTGATTAGTGATACCTCTCATTCCTTGTTCTGAGGTATCCAAGCAAAAGAAAGATGTCCTTTATTACTTTCTTCCTATGTGCAAAACTGAGGAAACTTTAAGCACTAAAGATGATTCTTCCTTCTTTATCTTCTAGTGGATTTAAATCAACATATTGGAAGACCTGACAGGATTCAGATAATTTTTGAGACAATTTTTCCTGATTACCATGTAAAAAAATGTGTCTCTGACTTTAGCTGTTCTTACATGCTCTCATTGAGTTTAGTTATGTATGTTCATCTTATTAAAATCTGATAGTTTTCTCAAAACATTCCCCCTCAAACCCCAGCCATAAACAGCACTTTCTACACATTACTTGTTCTTGTAAGTAATAGCTAAAATAGATGTCATAGACTCATTTGGCCCTTAAAAATCTGAGGTCAAAGAAACTCAACCGCAGCTTTTAACTCCAAACAGCATCACTGATGTGTATAGAGAGTTCTGGGCAAAGAAGGAGAAATTGATACATTTAGTGTAACGGACATCAGTCTGTCTTATATGTCTAGACGTGTGTGGCAGGTGCACCCGCCCAATGAAAATATGGCTTCTTGGCTGCTGAAGTGTAGCAGCTATTGATTTCCTTTTTCCATGCCCTTGTTCTCAGGGCTTCATGGTAGTTGGGGACTTTGGCTAATGGAGCTGCTATTGACCACAGATCAGATTCAACCTGGGTATAAATGGAGTCCCCTGGGGAGCCATGTTGAGTTAATCTCCCTGAAGCAGCACGCTGCAGTCAAGAACACTCCCCCTGGGTCAGGACGCTGCCCAAGGAAACTCCTTGAGGTTACTTGGGTCGGGATGCTGCCCTGAGAAGTTCCTCGAGGTTGAGAGTCCTCATTGTTAGGTGAGTTATAGAGAAGTTTGGGTTGTCATTATACCCTGGGAAGTTCTGTTTTGTTCTGTGATGGAGTGGTTCAGATTGTTGTTAAACCCTAGGAAGTGATAGAGCGTTTTGGGTTGTCATTAAACCCTAGGGAGTGGTGTTTTGTTCTCCTCTCACAGGCATTTGAACCTGCTGTTGATTGGTTGCAGAGAGCTGTTTAATTGTGTTGGTAATAAATTTTTAATTTTTAATTGTTGTTTGTTTATTTGAGAGCCTCTGTAACAACATGACCACTCAGATCCTACTTTCAGCAGCAGCCTGCAGTTAGTTACACTAGGTTATACGTAATGGTAAACTGCAACCCCAACCCAAAGTTTCAGAATCCCTTTAAGCAGGCAACCAGGATTATGAAAAATGAGTGGAAGCATTGCTGCTCAACTGCTGCCAGTATAGGTCCTCAGGCAGCCATTCACGGAGCTCACTCAGAAAACTTTTTCTAGGTAAAAAATACCATGATTAAAAAAAAAAAAAATATATTATAATAATATAAAATAATGATATAAAAAAATCTAATTTTACTCA
Source organism: Strix uralensis (assembly GCF_047716275.1). Classification (NCBI taxonomy): domain Eukaryota; kingdom Metazoa; phylum Chordata; class Aves; order Strigiformes; family Strigidae; genus Strix; species Strix uralensis. Next base: position 24,399,110 of record NC_133976.1, read on the forward strand.
ATTTTTACAGCTAGTTCACCACAAATTAATTCCTGCACCAATTCAAGAAGGAGGAAATCCATAGGTCAGAAATACCCACAGGGAGAAGTACACATTGTCTTGTAACAGCTCATTCAGCTTTTAGTACTACAGCATTAGTTGTATTAGCTTTTATTTAGAGTAACACTAATGAAAATATTGAAAACAACCCATATTACTATTAGCTCAGTAACCAAAAATGGTGTCAAAATCATACTCTCTGCTGATAGTAACTATTCCATAATGAGGAATGTTAGCTTACAAATAGAAAATGATGGTTCTGTTATTGGAGAGTTTACATCGAAGAAAAAATTAGTCTTCATTTTAGAAGGTAAATAACACCAGCCAGGTCAATTTTAAAAAAATTTTTAACCCCTAATCCAATTCTCAAGGACTTCATCTCTCTTTTACTCATATTACATAGACCTGTTCAGAGAACAGAATATGGTTATCTTGTCCTGAAAGCTACTATGTCTTTAGGAAAACAACAATCTATTATACAATTTCAATAATTTTTGAAAAGATCTGTTCACAGAGGATTTGACAAGACAACTCATGCTTTAATTATTTTGTCTTTATCTCCCCTTTATATACAATCATTATTCTCTTTTTTTTTGACAGAGGCAGTGTCCTTATTTAACAACAAAAAAAAAGGTTCACATATTACTTAATTTTTAAAATAATTTTAAAAGATAATAGCTGCGATCATGTGTTCAAGAACCACCCCATGACACAGGATGAACATAGCATGTTAACGACTGTGCACTAAGCAATGAAGGCAGAACTGAAATCTTAGCATATCTTATTCTTATATTTCCTGACAGAACTGAGAGCTTTTTTCATGTGGTCTGTGTGGGCTTTTTTAAACCCATCTGAGATGTTTAGATGTCCCAGAATCCCTGTGACTATCATATGACAGTTAATCAGCTTCATCTTTGTTTCATCTTTGGGTTTCCTTTTGATCTTTGGGTTTCCTCCTAGCTAACAGCTGGCTGGGGAGCATTTCCCTTAAATACTGAGGACAGAAACCAAAATATTCTTTAAGGATTCCTCCTTTATCTATTTTCCTTAGGCCTTCCGCTAACATAGATTAAAAGCAGTAATCTGATTTATGGGATTTCTACAGACTCACAGGAAGGAAGACTATAATAGGATATTAATGTTTTCCTCATATGCAAATGCAGTAAAATGAAGTTGGTTTTCTTTCTTTATTCCCTTTTTTTCCCCAGTATATGCTGTAGGAAGAAAGCTATTTGATACTATAGTTTTGTATGATTCAGAGCTATGATTCACCTGGAACTGAACTCTTTAAAAAGCTTCTTATTCGTGAGACTGTTGTTGTTTATATACCTGGTGAAATCTCTAGATTTGAGGTACACATGAAAAAGAAAAGCTTCAGGGTGGACCCAAGGGATTTTTTTATTTTACTTATATCTTTATCTTTGTTTCAGAACAAAAGATATAGTACTTATTTTAGTTTTCACTTATGCTACCATTTTCCATAACAGCCATTGCTGTGACAGGATGCTAAAACAGTTAATGTTGAAGAAACAGAAAGCAATCAATATATTAACACATAAAACCCCATAAAATTTCACAATTAGAAAAAGACCAGGCAATAAAACCTTTTCTGTTGCCTCTTTCTGTAAATGTATGTGCAGTTTACTTTTTCTTCCTCAGGAAAAGCTAGTCACTAATCTTAATTACATTCCTTAAAAAGACTGTTATGGAAAAGCAGAGTGTATTAAATGAAGCAGACTATCACATTCTTTCATAGGAACAAAGAAGGATTATCCACAGTTCATCAAAATGTTCTCCTCTGTACCATATTATGTTGTAATGATTAAAATAAATTTCAGTATGTGCTTGATAGAAACTAAAAGGTTGTGTTAAGGGTAATAGTAGGAAAAAAATTCTGATAGCAAAATTAAGAGGAAATATAGTCTCATAGATCAGGCACTGAAATGAGATCTGGAAGACTGCTTCCATATACCTTTATTCTGCATAAAACTGGGTTCAAAACCAAAATCATCCCCATGTCCTTTTCCATTTTGTTTATGTTTTCTTTGACACAAAAGTTATTTGCATCTAAAATCTCAGCAAGGACTGAGTACGCATCAGGCACTAAATTTATACAATTGTCCATATTTCTAATATATTTTTTAATATATATATTATATAAAAATATATTTTAATATATTTTTTTAATTATAAAATACTGACTGAATTGTTAGATGGCCTCTTGCATTATTGTTGTTGGTTATGTGTGCTGCATGAATGTGAACTACTTGTATATTATCCTCTTCTGCAAGTTTTTAATGAGTTCTCATTCAGCTTGACTATGCAGACCATGGGCTAACTAAAAACTGGACTTCACTTCATAAAACTGATTTAATGAGAAGCCTGTCTAAATTCTTTCATGGTTTGAGTGTAGGGGAGGCTGAAATCCCTATGTCAGTGTAGTTATACATCACAGGATAGAGAAGCAGCCTTCTGTGGATGAACTCCATTGAGGAGAGCTCATTTCCTATACCCTGGTCCTGCTGATTTTGGGACAGACAAATGGGAGCAGGATGAGGGAGGACGGGAAGGTGTCAGCACAGATATAGGACATGAGGAAGAAACAGGAGTGACAGAGGCCCTGAATGGAGGTTTCTTTCTTTTTTCCTTCCTACAGCTCCCTCCATCCAGTTCCCCTGTCAGTTGCCACAGGGCATGTAGGAGCAGTTATAAATTCTGGGAACTGCCCAGCTAATGCTGCATGAGTGAAAGTAGTGCAGTTTATTTGCTTGTGCCTTGAAGGCAGCTCTGGCTGATAGACAATACTGGGCTTTGAGCACTATGGTCTGTACAGAAGTTACAGCAAGATACGAAAACACTACTGGAGGCAAAATACAAGGAATTAGTATCTTAATAAAGCACCATGTTTGCTGATGTGACTGTGAAACTTCACCCTTACATATTTTTCTCCAATTAGAACAAACAATTGTACAGACTCCATGAACTCTGTCTTCACACAGACTCCAGAATTTTTCCCTCTGAGATATCTCTAAACTAATGCAGAAGTTGTTTATTTTGTGTTCTGTGAGTCAGTCACTACTTTCTAATGTGTGACATTAATATTTTTATGACCAACATATATCTGATAAAAAATAAAAGCACTTCCTTTGTCTTTGGCCACAATGATAATTTTGGAAGTCCAATGTTACAGCAAACATCCATATCAATCTATTCCATCCATCTATTAATGGAGAAGTTCAGATAATGTGATTTCTTTTAAATAATCTGTGCTGGGTTTGTGTGTGTGTTGGGGGTTTTTGGTAGCAGGGGAGAGCGCTACAGTGGTGGCCCCCTGTGAGAAGCTTTTCAAAGCTTCCCCCGGCTCCAAGTTGGACGCACCTCTGTACCAAGGCCAAAACAATTATCAGCACCTCTTCGATAATGTATTTAAGAAGGGAAATCTGGGAGGAGGAGTTGGAGTTCTGAGAAGTTGCAACATCTGGTCAAACACCTAGGTCAGTGGACGAAAGGAGGAGAAGGTGGGGGGAAGTGTGCCAGTGCAAAGCCCCCCTGCAGCCTGTGGTGAGAGGGCAGGGCACCCCCCCACTGCCACCCAGGGAGGTCACCAGTGGAGCAGATGCCCACCTGCAGCCTGTGGAGGACCCCACACCAGAGCAGGTGACTGCGCTCAAAGAAGGCTGAGACTCTATGGGAAGATGCAACCCCTGCCGTTGTAGTTCAGTGATGGGAAGATTGCAACATGCATGGGGGACCCACACCAGAGCAGCTAGGGAAACGCTGTGGCCCGTGGGAGGGACTCATGTCAGAGAAAGTTTGTGGAGGACTGTCTCCAGTGAGAGGGGAACCACACTGGAGCAGAGGAAGAATGCCAGAAGTTCCCTTGCCTGAAGAAGAAAGAAGTGGCAGGACTGACTGCATGACCCCATTCCTTGCCCCCTGCACCACTCAGGGGGAGGAGGCAGAGAAATTGGGAACAAAGCTGAGCCTGGAAAAAAGGGAGGGGTGGGGAGAAGGTGTTTTTAAGATGTGGTAATGCTTCTCGCTGTCCTGTTCTGTCTGTTAAGTGTTGTTGTTGTTACTGTCTGTATTAAATTGATGTTCTTTTCTTTCTTCCCCTACTGAGTCTGTCTTTTGCCTGTGACTGTAATGGGTGAATCATCCTCCCTATCCTTATCTCAATTCCTGAGCCTTTTGCTTTATTTTATCCTTCTTAGCACTGGGGGGAAGGGGGAAGTGAACAGCTGCATGGCACTGAGTTTCCCTCTGAGCTCAAACCACAACAATCATCTCACCAACACCTGCTTTAAGATTTAGACCTCTGACTCTACTGCAAAACCCCTTTTTTAATTCTACATGCATGTTCATGATGACATGGAAAACCACAGGAGAAGTAATGAGGTGTCTTCAACTAGAAATCTTCAGAGAACTGACATTTTTTCAGTGAGTTACCCTCATCACATCTCTGAGAGGGTACCAAAACTGACAAACATGAATAGAGAATGTGTGTGTTACTAAGGAATGTAATCAGAATTCAGGAGATAAATCTCTTGTAAAATTAGTTAAATCTCCAAAACTCATCTGTGAACTATGTAGACCTTTCATTTGATGTGACTGAAGTCTGGGGCTTAGTCTGGAATAGTGTATTTCGATTTGTTACATTTGCAGAATTCTCTGGAGTTAAAAAGTTTTTTGAGAGTTGGGTTATTTTTGATCCTTTGTTTTTTCAGAACAGTTATGAAGGATTGGTAACATTGAAATTTTGCTTACTACTGATGAAAAATACTTTACAGGGGTATATAGAGGATTAAAAACATGGTATATAATTTGTGAGGATGTGATATGTGAGGTTTGGGAGTTATTCAGGACAGTAACATTACCTAGTAGAGAAACTACAGCAAAGAGGTGATGAACAGGTTGAGAGCTATGGGTAAAAATTAGAGGCCTCCAACAAAGGAATTCTTGTAGTTGGTGTTTACTACAGGCTGCCTGATCAATGGGAGCCTGTTCACAAAGTGTGCTTCAGCGATGGGAAGCATCATGCTTGCTGGCCCTGATCCTGCTAAGGGACTTCAGTCATCCTGACACCTGCTGGAAAAGCAGCACAGCAAACTGTAAACAGTACAGGAGACTCTTGGAATGCATCAAGGATAATTTCTTAATCCAGGTGACAGACATCCCAACCAGAGGAGAAGCATTACTAGACCTGTTGCTCACCAACAAAGACGAAGGAATTAGAGGTCAAGATTGGTGGCAACGCCCTGGTGGAATTCACAGCCTTGACGCATAAGGACCAGGTGAAGAGTTATGTCATGACCCTGAATTGTAGAAGATTGAACTTTCAGTTGCTAAAGGAATTAGTGGATGTGACCCCCTGGGAAACTGACCTCAAGGATAATGGAGCTGAACAGACCTGGCAGCTCTTTAAGGACATTTTTCCTAGAGTGTAAGAGCTATCAATTCTCATGTGTCAAAAAACAGCCAGTGGCAGTAGGACACCAGGATGACTGAGTAAAGACCTCCTGATCAAACTAAAGTGTAGAAGAAAATTCACAGGCAGTGGAACCAGGGACATGTATCCTGGGAATGAAATGTTGTGAATGGATAAGGATCTAGTTGTATAGCTGCTTCCAAAGAGTTACAGTCAGTGACTCAACATCCAAGTGGAAACCAGTAATGAGCAGTACCCCTCAGGGGTCTGTACTGGAACCAGTACTATTTAATATCTTCATCGATGACATAGTGCGATTGAGTGTTTGCAGATGACACCAAACTGAGCGGTGCAGATGATTCACTTGTAAAGGGATACCATCCAGAGGGACCTTGACAGGCTTGAGGAGTGAGTCTGTGTGAACCTCACGGAATTCTACAAGACCAAGTGCACGGTCCTGCAACCAGGTCAGGGTATTCCACAATATCAATACAGACTGGGGGACTTGGGGATACCGGCAGATGAGCCAACAATGTGAGGTTGCAGCCCAGAAAACCAATTGTATCCTGGGCTGCATAAAAAAAAGCATGGCCAGCAGGTTGAAGGAGGTCATTCTCTACTCTATTCTGCTCTCAGAGACCCCACGGGGAATACGGCATCCAGCTCTTGGATGCCCAGCACAAGGAAGACACGTTAGAGTGGGTCCAGAAGAGTGACACAAAAATGATCAGAGGGCTGGAACACCTCTCTGATGAGGAGAGGCAGAGAGAGGGGTCAGCCTGTGTTCAGCCTGGAGAAGAGAAGGCTCCAAGGAGACCTTCTTGCAGCCTTTCAGTATACAAAGGAAGCTTATAAGAAAGACAAAGAAAGACTTTTTACCAAGGCCCACAGTGACAGGACAAGGGGCAATGGTTTTAAACTGAAAGAGGGTAGATTTAGATTGGACATAAGGAAGAAATTCTATCCTATGAGGGTGGTGAGACTCTGGAACATGTTGTCCAGGGAGGTGGTAGATGCTCCATCATTGGAAGTGTTCAGTGTCAGGTTGGATGGGCCTTTGAGCAACTTAACCTAATGAAAGATGTCCCTGCCCATGGCAGGGGTTTGGACTAGATGATCTTTAGAGGTCCCTTCCAACCCAAACCATTCTATGAGTCTATGATATTAGCACAAATTATAATTAAAGTATTTTTCACTCACTTTATGAAAGGAAAATTCCCCTTCCTTTCTAGGAAGGGGGGAAAAAACCAGAAACAAACCACTCTTTGTGAAAATGGTGATCCAATTTTGGTACAAAAACATACAAATATTAAGAAGGAAAAGGGCTGACTGAAGAAGAATGCTTGATCTCCAAGCTGAGAAATGAAAACAAACTGAAATAAAAAGTGGTTCAGTGAATGTAGTGAAACTGCATGTAGCCTGTAGGCACCATGGCTGTCACGTCCCCATTTCTCAGGACGGTGACTCAGATTCACTGATTCCCAGGTCAGGATTGAGGTGAAATGACACCAAAGATTCTTCAATTCACACAACTCAATTTTTATTTGCTCACAACAGATAATTGGCATGAAACTTTGTCAGTAGTCTTTGCATCCTCTGCAACAGGCATTAAACTTACACCGACTAGTGGCAGATCTTATAACATACCCCGATAAGTCTTAAACATGCCCAGGCAAGCCTTAGACATGCCCAAACAAGCTTTGCCTTATATGCAGGCACACAGAATAAGAATAGGAGAGAAAAGGGGAAAGAGGAGAAGAGAGAGAAAGACAAAAAGGAAGATTTCACCAGCCTGGGTCCATTGTTGGTCCAGCCAGCCCAGGGGTCCAGTTCTGGTGGGGTGCAGCCACCTGGGGCTTTGACTTGTGTCCTTTTATAATTCCTTGCCCCTCCTCCGGGTGGGCACTTGGACTTGTTAGGCTAATTAGGCATCATGAACAGTTTATGCTTTCAGATTCTTCTGGAAAATGAGTCAGTGGACAGGTGTGACCGTTGCTTGACCTTTCCTTTTGGCACATGCATTGTGAAAACAGTCTCTCTATTGGCTCTTCACTCAAGATAGGGGAGTTCAGCCTCAGAAAAGTGTGATCCCACCTCCACAGGACCCCCTCCTCTTGCCACGCCTCCCTGCCATCACCTGCACAGCTCCGGCATTTTCATAGAAACCATTTCCTTTGCCAAAGTTCTTTACTGGATGGTTGAGACATTAACTGTCATCACAATGACATCACAATGGCTAAATGCACTTTTATGGCAAATAGATGGAGTTTTCCATATTCTCATCCTTTAAGTGCAAGTTCTGTCAGTTTTGTTCTCCACTCAAAACTGTTTTTTTATTGCTTGCTTGTTTTTAGTTTGCATTTCTTCTTAAATTTCAGAAGAAAAAAAGTCTTTCAGAAGATTATTTAGCATAGAAGGTGCAACAAAAAATAGCCTCATAATAAGATGCTGAATAAGATAATGAATTCTTAAAAATAGTGTTTATTGTAAATATAACTATATATACTATTTCCACTCTTTTTACTTTTTAATAAACAATTTCAATTAGAAAGGAAGCATAAAGTAGCAGTCCTTTCAGGAACTACATTGGACTGTAGTAGAAAAATTAAGCTTGAACTAGCAACTGAATTTTACCAGCTGAAGGTCTCTCTTCATATTGGACTTGAGGCGGAAAGTCTTCTCTCACAAGATGATTTTAAAACCTTTCCTCTTCTGCAGTGAAACAAAACAAAACAAAGATCTTGGGATGTTTTTTTAACACCTGCTTCACCCTCTCTCTGCAGTTATTCTACATAATATGCAATTCAGCTAGAGATCATAATGGTTTATTTATCATCTCCTTTTTGTCCTGTGAGACATTTCCCATGATCTGTTTCCTTAAAAACTGGTGATGTCAGGGTTATTTATCACTGATTATTCATAATTAATTAGTCTTAATAACATGACCACACATTTATTAAGTCACTACCTATTCCATATGGAGGAGTTTTTTGCTTATGGAAAAATCCCAGTCCATTTCTCAGGTGACAAGAGTAGACTGTTTTCTGAACGTTTAACAGACTATTGTTGTTTATCTTGTATAAACATTATTCCAATATGTTTGCAAATTGAAATCTATTTTTCCATAGAATAAGTGAAATTCACACCATTATTTCCCTCTAAAATTCAAAAAATATCATGAGCAACTTCATAGTAATAGTTCAATTTGACATTATTAATAGAATACATGGCAATTTATTTCTAAAATTTTTAATTGAATTTTGTTTTGATTTGTTACTAACTTGAGTCTTTAAATGCTATCTCAGAAGTAAATACTGACAAGGATAATAAAAGCAATAGTATTTTATGTCTTTGTTATTAAAATTCTCTTCCCAAATTAATCTTTTATTGCTTTAACACAATACATCTTTTAAATACTAAAGTATGGAGAGCTGAACAAATTTAAATGTCTTGTATTTGTGTTATAAATGCTTATTTCACTATCTCTACTTGCATTCCCTTCGCTAATATCACATGTCTTCAAGGTTGCCAGAATATTTACCCCACTTACTAGACCAATATACTACTCCCAGATACTAACAGCAAGAGGGGTTTTTAGCCAATCATGGCCTATTTTTCAATGTTTTCTCTTTAAATAATGCCAGATATTCAAGCATAGTGTCATTATAATTAATAAAGCACCAAATTTATAACTTGCTATAGTATTTACCTTCCTGATAGCAACCACTGCAAGCTACTGTTACCTCCCCACAGATAAATCTGAAAGCTGGCTTTCAAAAACCGATTACAACATAGAGAGCAATAAAACAGAGCAGAGGAGGAATGACCATTAAAAGCATCAGCCTGTAGTGGATACCAACTGGGAGTAGAATGGCCTTTATATTCCCAGATCTTGCTGTTACCGCCAAGAGAAAGAGTCTACAGATCAGCATGGTCAGAAGAACAGAACATGGAAACAGCTTTAATAAGATAGTGGGAGAAACTGGATTTTTCAATCATGGGTTAGTATATCGGACATCAGACCTTTTGGCAACAGATGGGATGCACCTGTCCCAGAGGAGGGAAAGGATCTTGGGGCAGGAGTTAGCTGGGCTCATTGAGAGAGCTTTAAACTAGATTTGAAGGGGGAAGGGGACAAAACTGGAACTCCCAGTCATAAGCCGTAGTGTAGATTACCAGAGTTTGTGGGCTGTTGTGCCAGCAATGACTCTCACCCTGCCATCTCAGTGGAGACAAGGCATGGAGACATGCAACACAACAAAGATCCAAGGGATATTGATGGATCAGTGACTGTGGTAACACCTGTGAAAGTTCAGGCTGGAATTAGGACCTCTAAATGCAAAAAGGTGCTGGGGACATCAGCCCATCTGAAGTGCATGTATACCAATGCACACAGCATGGGTAACAAACAGGAAGAGCTTGAAGCCATGATGCAACAGGAAAATTATGGTGTAGTGACTGTCACAGAAACATGGTGGGATGTCTCCCATGACTGGAGTGTGCCAATTAATGGCTGCAAGCTCTTTAGAAGGGACAGACAAGGAAGCAGAGGTGGTGGGGTGGCACTGTATGTTAGGGACTGTCATGATTGCTTTGAGCACAAGTGTAGTGAAGACAGGGTGGAGTGTCTTTGTGTTAGAATCAGGGGGAAGGCCAACAGGGCAGATGTTGTAGTGGGAGTCTACTATAGGCCACCCAACCAGGACAGAGAGGTGGATGAAATATTCTATAGGCATTTAGGAGAAATCTCACGATTGCTTGCCCTTGTTCTTGTGGGAGACCTTAACTTCCCAGACATCTGCTGGAAATACAACACAGCAGAGCGGGACCAGTCCCGGAGATTCCTGGAATGTGTGGAAGATAACTTCCTGATGCAGCTGGTGAGTGAACCGACCAGAAAAGGTGCCCTGCTGGACCTCCTCTTTGTGAACAGAGAAGGACTGGTGGATGATGTGGTGGTTGGAGGCTGAGGGCACAGCAATCATGAAATAATAGAGTTCTCTATTCATAGAGAGGCCAGGAGAGGGGGCAGCAGAACTGCCATGCTGGACTTCCAAAGGGCTGACTTTGTCTTGTTTAGGCACCTGCTTGAAAGGATCCCTTGGGAGACAATCCTGAAGAATATAGGGGTCCAGGAAGGCTGGGTGCTCTTTAACAAGGAAGTCTTAATGTCACAGGAGCAGGCTGTCCCCAGGTGCTGTAAGAGAAGCCGGCGGCAGAGAAGACCACCCTGACTGAACAGGGAGCTTTGGCTGCAACTCAGGGAGAAAAGGAGAGTTTACAGCCTTTGGAAGAAGGGGCTTGCCACTCACAGTGATTACAAAGATGCTGTGAGGCTATGCAGGGTGGAAATCAGGAGGTCTAAAGCCCAGCTGGAAATTAATCTGGCTTCAGCAATCAAGGACAACAAGAAATGTTTCTTTAAGTATTTCAGTAGCAAAAGAAAGACCAGGGAGAGCCTCCATCCCCTACTAGATGCAGGAGGAAACATGGCAATGAGTGATGAGGAAAAGGCTGAGGTGTTTAATGCCTTCTTTGCCTCAGTCTTTAATAACAAGACTAGTTGTATTGAGGGAATCCAGCCTCCTTAGCCACAAGACAGAGACTGGGAGAACGACCCCTCTGCAAACCAGGAGGGGATAGTCAGTGACCTACTGCATCACATAGACATACACAAGTTTATGGGACCAGATGGGATACACCTGAGGGTGCTAAATGAGCTTGTTACGGAGGCTCTCAAATAAACAACCAACCACCAAAATTTAAAAATTTATTGTCAACACAACTAACTAGCCCTCTGCAAACTGCAGGTTCAATTGTCTGTGAGAGGAGAACAGAACAACTTCCTAGGGTTTAACGACAACCCAGAACGCAGAACAAAGCACAAATCCTTAGGGTTTAATGACAACCCAAAATGCTCTATCACTTAATAAGTGAGGGCTCTCAACCTCAAGGACCTGCTCAGGGCAGCGTCCCAACCCAAGTCACCTCAAGGAGTTACATTGGTCGACGTCCCGACCCAAGGGGAGATTCTTTGATCGCAGTGTGCTGCTCCAGGGGACGAGCTCAAAATGGTCCCCCCAAGGGACTCCATTTATACCCAGGTCGAATCTGACCTGTAGTCAACAGAAGCTCCCATTAACCAAAGGCCTCAATTACCATGAAGCCTTGAGAACGAAGGCAATCAGGAGCTGCTACACTTCAGCAGTCAAGAAGCCCTATTTAAATTGGGCGGGTGCACCTGCCACAAAGCTGGCTGGGGTGCTCGCCAAGCCACTTTCCATCATTTACCAGCAGTCCTGGCTGACCAGGGAGGTCCCGAGAGATTGGAAATCGGCCAATGTGACGCCCACCTATAAGAAGGGTTGGAAAGATGATCCGGGAAATTACAGGCCTGTCAGCTTGACTTCAGTGCCCGGGAAGCTGATGGAGCAGCTCATCCTGAGTACCATCATACAACACCTGCGGGACAATCAGATGATCAGGCTCAGTCAGTACAGGTTTATGAAAGGCAGGTCCTGCTTGACAAACCTGATCTCCTTCTACGACAGGGCGACCTGCTTATAGGATGAGGGAAAGGCTGTGGATGTTGTTTACCTTGACTTCAGTAAGGCCTTTGACACCATTTCCCACACCATTCTCCTGGAGAAACCGGCTGCTCATGGCTTGGATGGTGTTTTGGTTAGAACTCAGCCAGTAGCAAATCACCACGTGGCCAGTTGTTTACTCCCCCCACACCCCCAGTGAAATAGGGGAGGGAAAAAAAGAAGAAATAAAAGAAGAAATTTGTAGGTTAAATAAATAAAATAAAAAAATTACTAGCAAAAACGACAGTAATGATAGTAGTCCGAAACAGGTAAAATGCAGTAGTGGTTCACCAAATGGCAAGCGGTACAAAGTGTGTCCCCAGCAGCGATCTCAACTGCGCCAGAGAAACTCTGCCCAGCTGATCCCAAAATGGAAAACAAAACAGACAAAGCCAGTGAGACAGCATGTGCAGACTATATGCTGGAATGCTCCAGTGATAGATCAGGACCCAGCCCTTCAGCTGTGCTCCCTCTCAGCCCAAGGAAAGTTAACCCTATCCTGGCCAAAACCAGGACAGATGGGCACACACTTCACTGGGTAAAAAACTGGCTGGATAGCCGGGCCCAAAGAGTTGTGGTGAATGGAGTTAAATCCAGTTGGTGGCCGGTCACGAGTGGTGCCCCCCAGGGCTTGGTTTTAGGGCCACTCCTGTTTAACATCTTTATTGATGATCTAGTCAAGGGGATCGAGTGCACCCTCAGTAAGTTTGCAGATGACATCAAGTTGGGTGGGAGTGTTGATCTGCTCGAGGGTAGGGAGGCTCTGCAGAGAGATCTGGACAGGCTGGAGCGATGGGCTAAGGCCAACTGTAGGAGTTTCAATAAGGCCAAATGCCGGGTGCTGCACTTGGGTCACAACAACCCCCAGCAGCGCTACAGACTTGGGGAGGAGTGGCTGGAGAGCTGCCAGTCAGAGAGGGATCAGCCGGCTGAACATGAGCCAGCAGTGTGCCCACGTGGGCAAGAAGGCCAATGGCATCCTGGCTTGCATCAGAAATAGTGTGGCCAGCAGGGACAGGGAAGTGATCTTGCCCCTGTATCGGCACTGGTGAGGCTGCACCTCGATTACAGTGTTCAGTTTTGGGCCCCTCACTACAAAAAGGACGTTGAATTACTCGAGTGTGTCCAAAGAAGGGCAACGAAGCTGGTGAACGGTCTGGAGCTCAAGTCTTATGAGGAGTGGCTGAGGGAACTGGGGTTGTTTAGTCTGGAGAAGAGGAGGCTGAGGGGAGACCTCATCGCCCTCTACAACTACCTGAAAGGAGGTTGCAGAGAGCTGGGGATGAGTCTCTTTAACTAAGTAACAAGCAATAGGACAAGAGGTAATGGCCTCAAGTTGCGCCAGGGAAGGTTTAGACTGGATATTAGGAAGCATTTCTTCACAGAACGGGTTGTTAGGTGTTGGAATGGGCAGCCCAGGTCAGTGGTGGAGTCCCCATCCCTGGAGGTGTTTAAGAGTCGGGTTGACATAGGGCTTAGGGATATGGTGTAGTTGAGAATGGTAGTGTTAGGTTAATGGTTGGGCTAGATGATCTTCAAGGTCTTTTCCAACCTAGATCATTTTATGACTCTGTGATTCTGTGAAATGACATTACCCTGGAACCAAAATGTCTCTATAGTTCTGGTGTTGGACATTTACTTTTTCTGTTGTACAATAATTTAATGACAGTTGATAAAGATCACAAAACAAATGGGATGCTTTTATATATATAGTAAAGAAGAATTCATAATTCTGTACATTCCCCTTTCTGCTTCCTACAGGAAATAATGCTGCCACTGTGGGAACAAGAGACATAGGGCCATTAGGAGAGAGGATGAGAGGAATGTAACTCTAGGACTTTATGATTAGGGAAATTACCTAGGAATAGCAACATCTTGTTTCTACTTTCTGGTCTTAAGCCAATGAGGACAAAATAAGAAGACAAAATAAGGGGACAAAATAAGGCATAAGGACAAAATGCTGCCATTTCTAAGCTTTCTGTTGTCTTTCAAACTTGACTGTAGTCACAGAAAAAAAGTCAATCTTTCTCAAGATAAAGTGCAAACATTCCACTTATCCCAACTGCTCTGTAGAATCCAGTACTTTAACCACACAGAAGATACATTCTTCATCTGAGTGTCTTTTTAAAAGGAGAGGGCCTGCTAATGACCACCAAAAAAGACTCAGTGCTAGCTGCAGGTCACTTCTTTTCTTCTGTTGGGAAGCACTCTATTTTCTTTCACAAGTGTGTTGTTTTCTTTTTCCTATAGAAAACTTTAGAACCTAGTTTCTTGCATTGCCCTAGTGGGACCTGCTCTATATGCTTTCAGCATGAGGTGCTGTAAGGTAGAAAAAGTATACCAGTTCTTCCCCTGGATAACCATTTTAGGATGAATCTTGACTCTCAGGATACTCCCCTAGATTGACATAAAATGTATTTCAGCAATACATATAAAGATCTTACCCAATAGAAAGTCAGTGAGAGACATTTCATTTACTTCATCTGACTTATTACCTGACTGCTGGTGACAGCAACTGACAATCAAAAATAGTATAACATGTCAATTTAAAACAAACAAACAAACAAAAACCCAACAAAAACCTAGTTTTTAATTTTTTTTAAAATATCTCTTCATTCTGTTCTGCCCATCATGGCTGTCAAGTTTAGTATCGTTGTTAAGACTTCTCTTAGCCTTACAACACCAATGAGTAGTTGATAAGGACAAAAGCTCTCTTTTTAGCTGTTCTGTCAAATTATATTTAGTCTCTATTGACCAAGAGCTAGTCAGCCAGTGAAATTTGCTTGTAAAATTATCATAGTGATGCTAAGCTCAAAGGTATTTCTGAAGTATAGATCCAAGCCCATGGAATGCCTCTTCTGTTTTGAAAACTTAATGGGAAGCCTATGTCATCAGTGAGCCCAGCATGGCCCCAGGCAATGATACTTGCTTGTAAAAGTCACAGCCCATTTCTATTGCTTGATCAGGAAAGGTAAATATTCTGTGCCACAGAGAAACATAACTAATGGGAATAGACTTTACCTTGTGATGATAAAGTGTAGTAATATGATTCTTTAAAAAAGATCCTCTTTGGTTAAATTACCTTGCTTGTTGAATAAGCATCTTTCACCATAAACACACAGAAACATTCTCTGGCTTCCCCATAATGATCTTAGCTTGTAATGCCCAATACAGAGCTACAGAGTCACCTCTACGCTATTAGAAATATCTTCTGCCCATTACACATGGAATCAGAAATGCATAACTTATGTTGAGTGAACTACCTTAAACAATCAGTTTAAATGACCATGAGTCTAATAGCTTCTCTAAATGTAATATTTGCAAAAAAGAATGTCATTATCTTGTGAAAGTGAAAACTTAATAGACAAAATACATAAACTCTAATATGATTCAAATGACTTACACATGCAGCTCAAATATAGTCTTTTTAAAATACTTCTGAAGATAAATCAGTCACAGGGCTCCCAAAATTATGTCAGAACTTCCATGACAACTGTGTCTAGTCTCATCATTAAAAGCCTGTGGCTTCACAAGAGGCAGAAGGATCATAATAAAAGCCTCAGTTTGCTTCACGATGTTCATAGAAAAACTAGGAAACCTGTCACAGTGATCAGATCAAAAGGCTATTAGCATGCTGTGTCAATCTGGATTCATGAGATTACTGTTACCTGAAAAAGTCAGACTGGACAACTTATAATATTTGTGTGACAGAAACTATAGCTCTAGGTCTCAGTCTGTCTTGTGCATAGTCTCAGAACATCTTTATACAAATGATGGCCAAAGTCCTAGACATCAGTGTCAGACTTCTGTTCAAATAAATGTGATACTAGAAATACAATGCATGTAAAATGTTCTCAGGTAAAATGGAGACAAATAATGTCATACATAGAGAAAATTGGAATTATGATCATTGCATAAATACTTTTTCTCTATCCCAGTAAAAATATTAAGTCATAAACATTTTATAAACAGGAGCAAGCAATTTCAAGTCACTGTTGTTGCCAATTTATTATACCTGCAAAGTCTACCTCACCTAACGATTATGCATAGCTATATTAAAGAATCATGCAAATTCTACTGTAATGTTAGCATACATAGGAATCATTGTAGAACAAGACTTGACAAGTGTCAAAGACCATTATTGAACAGGGATTCACAACAGAGGCTTGTTAACATATGCAAAATCTTACAAACTTAGGCAGATGTTATCAGCACATAACCTTTTTAATATATAAACTATTGAATCACATGACTTTCTGTGGCATAATTTCAAGAAATACTGTCCAAGGTGTCATAAGAATGTATATTAGATTTTCAAAGGTATTTTGATAGCTAAACTGAGTAATAGCATCTGGAAAAGGAGACTCATCTACAAGAGACTATTGGATTTTTCTCTTAAATAAGCTTCTATAAGGCCTTGAGTAAATAAAGCATACAAATTCACAAGAAGATGACACCATATAAGAACCAATAATGCAAAGGCCATGCTTAAGCCTGAAAAACATACTGTTTAAGCCCTTGCTATTTTAAATGCACGAAGTTTAATGAAAAAACTTTTATCTTTAGAAATACTTGACTTGTTTTAAAATTATGATCTGTCATTCAAAGCTGACAATGTTCAAAGCATAGCAATATGCTAAGCAGCAGTTAAAAATAACATGAAAATGAAGGAACCATATACAATATTAAAAAGTCTATTTAAACAGGCAAACGGAAATGGATATGTTCATTACAGTAGGGTATATAACTCTGTTCCTCTAAAGTGCTAGGAGATTTGTAGTTGCCAAGGTACTCAAGATCTCAATTATATTTTTCATCTAAAAATGGCAGCCATACAGAATCTGGATGGACAAACAAAAAGATATAAAATTGAGTTCATTGTAAACTATACTTCTCACTTACCTATATAAATCAAATATGTTAATTTTTCACTAGCACTAGTTTTGAATGTGAAATTAGCCTCCAGTGAATGCTATATACAAATTGTCCTTTGAGATCTACCACCCAAACACTGCATATGACCAAGTGAGAACATTTTGAGCACTTAGCAAATAAAATAATAAATCTCTCTGCCATTTAGCTTATGAGATGAAACAAGATCACAGCCTGTGGTGATGCTGAAAAAAATCCGTAAACTATCTATAATTCAGCAATAGAACATCAGGAATACCTAAAGCAGGATTTTCAAAAGAAAACAATTCAGTATTTTCCTATTTAAGACAGAGGAGGCATATGAAAGACAGAAAGAAAAGGAAGAGAAAATGCATCAGTGTGACAGATGGGAACATTTAAAATGTGAGAGAACTTGTGGGGCAGAAAGTAAATTCATCTCCCATATTGCAGGCATGTTGCAAAAAGGAAAAAAGTTATTTGAAGCTTTTATACTTTGAAAGCTTCTGTAGTAAAAGTAAGAAAGTTCGAGAAAATGTGATGCCTATATTTCAAGTTGCTAAGCATATGTTGGGTGAACTTTTCAACTTTAAAATAGTGTTCTAAAAACCAGAGAACTACTGGATAAGTAACTCCCACATACACAGCCCACTAAAACACCCACATCTTGCTTTTCTAGCAGACACAGTGCTTACAGCTCCTGTTCTGATAGAGAGAAACAGGGTTTTAGACAAATTTCTTAATGACAGAACATTTGGTAATGTTGGTTTAATAGCTGAGGAGGTTTGTTGTGGGTTTTTTTAAGTGCTTTCAAAGGGTCTGGGGTTTTTTTTCCCCATTCTTCTATTGCCTGTTGAAGTTTGCAGTAATGCTTGGAGAAAAATAGAACCACAATGCAATCAGAGTATCAATTATAATTCTAATTACAGAAGAACTGTGTTGATAACAAAGACTAAATTTGAAAGTTTATTTAAATTAGATTAAACTATGCATTGGCTTTAGTATTATGTAGTCAAAATATGTCATGTATGTGGTGGGGTTTTTATCAGCTCATTATGGATGCTAGTAGGAAAACCACATTGCAACAATTTGCCATTATCTCAAAAAGTTATGAAGCCTTACTGCAGAAATAAAATGCAAGTATTTCGCAATTAGGTGGATAATATAGCAGAATTCTTGACAGATCACTTGGGAAATGAATATATGATAGAAAAACTCCATGGGGATCAGTGAGTGCTCTATGTCAGTGATCAAGACAGAGCACAGAGAAAATCATGTGGTGGATGATTTCTCAGTCACGGGACAGAGCATTAAAAAAAAAAAGACTCAAAACTATGGACATGAGTATAGATGACACTGGAATTGCAACAGTGATGACTGCAATTCTTCCTCAGATATGTAACCAAAGTACAGAAAGGTTTAATGAATTCCCTTTATTGAATCACACATTTAATCAGACAACTTTTCTCCACGTTGTATAATTTGGGAAAAAACATAAGATGATGATAAGTTAGGTATTTATACTTAACAGGGAGTTGTGATACCCAAGAGTAGCTGTGCTGTACTTCCAGTGCCTGATCAAGCTCACTCAGTTGCCTGTATGTCACAGCTTTGTGCTGTGACATACACTGTTGCAGGATTCCTCTGTCAAACATACTCCCTTTGTTCTTGATGCTGCTGATATTCCCTGGCTGAGAAACATGGAGCTCCTGTACCTCCAGAAACAGTGCAAGGACTAATTACATATGAAAGCTTTTAAATATGAATTCTGAAACTGAGCATAAAGTTAGTGTTTTCGCTTAAGTGGAACTGTGCTCAACAGCACAAATGTAGAACCGTCAAGTGGGATGCTGCTGTGTTGGGACAGCATTTACTCTAACATCAGTGTGATGCATAAATATTTTATTGTAAACAACTGTATCTGCATTCTCCATGCCAATTGTCCCATCATTGTTACAATGGAAAAAAAATCATCAACTTAAAGTTTTGAAGAAAGCATGGGGAAGAAAAGGGTGAAGGACAGAAAAACATAGAATAATGACAATGTTTAGCAGAGCAGGGTATTTAATGATAAATGAAGGAACACCAAAACAATGGAGAGATAAGTGATGAGTAGACTTGCATTACCGTAGAAGAAAATCAGAAGGGGAAAAGCAATGGACATGGTTGTTAAGGATTTAACACCCTAGACAAGATATTTGTAATTGCTTGTAGATCATAGAGCTTTCTAATGGCCTCAATGAAATTTAAGACACTAGTATCCTAAGTAACTCTCTGCCTATGTAGGAAGAATAGAGTAGGGGAAATGAAGTTCTCACAGAGCCCATGACAGATCCTGAAAAGGGAATAAGAAGGAGGTAAGAAGAAGCAGGAGAAATGAAGAGTTTTTCCAGGGCTGGGAGAATGAGGGAACTTAGGAGAGGAAGAGAGAAAACATACACAGCTTCTTATGGGAGGAAGACATAGAAAAATTGGAAGAGTGTAATCCAGATTCCCAACTTCAAAAGGCAAAGAGATAAAAAAAAAAAAAAAAAAGGAAGGGAATTTGGACTGAGGGTTTCAGAGAATGCTGAATAGGGTCAGAAAATATAGGGGGAAAATATACAGAGGGGCTCTTGCATAGGAGACTATAAAAGAATTGAGAGTGATAAGGGTTAAAGATAAAACTCTGGCATAAAAGCAAACATAAGAATTGAAAGGATCCTATGAATAAAGTGTGGGAAGGAAATACATAAGGAGCCACTGGGGAAGTAATAGACCAGCAGCCAAGATGTGTACTGAGCCTGGTTGGCAGGAGCGGCAGTCTGCTGTCTCACCAGTGTGGCTGGTTAATGATGTGGCTGTACAGCTTGTCTTCAGTTTGCTCTGGGAGACTCTACTGATCACAGACTTTATAATTGGAAATGCTAGACTTCCTAACCACATATTTTACAGCTGGGAAAGAGTGTACTTCTCTGGAAACCACAGGGAGGGGATTTGGAAGTGAAAATGAAGGACATGACCCAGTTCCAATGGATTTTCAGAAACAGCTTTCAAAGTGCAATTCCCCAAAATAAACAGTGTGAAAAGCAAATAAACTTATTTTCTTCATTTTGTCTCCCTTCCCTCCCAAATAAAAAGAAAACAAAAAGACAAAATCAAAGTAACAGTTCATTGTTCAAGTCAAAAGATACTGTGAAATCTAACAGTGCAGAATGATCTTCATTCAGAGATGATGAAGAAAATTTTATACTTGTAATTTCAGCTTTGTACCTACATAGTCACCGTTATGCTGAGACTGAAATAAAACTTACTGCCATGTCAATATTCATGCTACATTTGTATCTCTTGCTTCCATGCAGTGCATTACAGCACTACAAGTGTATCTCCTTTAAATTCTAAAAATGTTTATTTTTTCATTTTAAACTTCACAGTAATCTTAGGATCTGAGCTGCTTGCCTGAAAGTAATTACCTCCCTGACTTCATTTCTCAGCCCACACATTAGTCGTTCTCCTAAAACTTCTCCTTTGAAAGCTTCAGCTTGAGTAATAGCAAAGTAGCTGCCACCAGTTAAAAAACAAAACAAAACAAAACAAAACAAAACAAAAAAAACCCACACAAAAAATACAAAAAGAGAGAAAACAACAAAAAACCCAAACCCAAAACCTCAGCAATAAACACAAAGTTAGGAGAAAAAAACACCCAGAATTTTTCTCCCATGTACTTTTCGGGGGGGGAGGGAGAGGTTGTCCCCATGTAGCAAACAACTTTCTTCAAACATGATAAAAGCATTTTTCAGTTAGTTATCCACAAATACTGCAATGGAAGACTTGTCCACATTAAAATATTGATTTGTTAAAACTTGAACACTAGGGAATGTTATATTTGGTTTAAAAATAAAATAATCAAAGTCTCATTAGATAAGACCCAGGCACTTTGTCTTAAAATACATTAAAAAACAAAACCCTTTCCTTCTGAATTTCATTTTATAGACCTTTTCAAAATTTTCGTATTTTATTCTGAACCCTCATATAAGAAAAATTTGAAGCTGAAACACACATACTTTCTGAAATAGCTTTAGTATTTTGTCTTTATAAACTGAAAAGTGCATTTTCCATCAGACAAAGTGCATTGGATCTGCTGCAGGCTTTGTTTTATTTCTATAGAAAATATTTAATGTACTCATCCAATGCATTCATATATTTACAAAAATTCTCACTTTGTTATGCACTTTGAATAATACTTTAATTACAAAAAATTAGAGCCCCAAGTACTTATTACTTTAACTCAAAATAGAAAAGAGAATTCATTCTATCAGTGGGTAAACAGCACTAATGTAATTTTATGCAAAAGTAAAAGTTAAGTTGCAGAACTAAAAATACTGCAACACAATAAAGGAGACATTAAAGCATCAGTAGCCACCGTATTATCTGCTAGTAACAGTCCAACTCTTAAAGACACTTGACTGAGAACAAGTGAAAAATAAGAATGATCACTTACTATACCAGTAAGATTCAATTATTTTTAAAAGTAAGCTTCATAGACTCATAGCCAGGGAAAGGAAGATTTCTCCTGAGTTTGAAAGATGCTTAAAACCTGACTGGAGGGACATGGAAAGTAACTTACGTTGGCTATTTTATACATGAATTATTCTTTTAATCTAATAATTATTGAAAGAGCATATCAAAAGCTTGAATTAGCAACAATCTAGTAATAAATATTAACTCTATAGGATACTTCCATATCTTGATAACTGATTGCTTGTGGACTGGTCAGTCTGACTAGAAAAAAAGATTAAGAAACTGGGAGAAGAGAGAATAAGGTTTGCATGAGAATTTTGAAAAGAGCACAGGGTGTTGGAGCCATATGCTATTTACTTCTAATCTACATCTGACGGTCATTTAACTGGAGTGAGATTTAATATAAATAGGATGTAAAATATAAACAGAAAACTCTGAATTAATAATATATTTACAAAAACAACATTTCCGAGTGCTACTTAATTTCCTTAATTTCTGCATTTTAGTTTGGGTTTAGCATAGCCAGGAAATTATATATGAGTACACAGTGGACTCAGTTCTTAGTGTGGGAGTTGTTGTGCCTCCAATTGATTCTTGCAGTAGAAAGTTAAGAGATACTTCCACAGTCACCCTAGGAAATACGCTATAAATTTCTATTGCTTTCCTTTGTAATTGAGAGCAGACAGCTACTTGCTGGATCCAGCTGTCTATACACAGTGCTTCTGATTCTAGAAAGTTAATGCCTGATTTTGACAATTTTGTACAAAAAATTAATGGGTGAATATTTACTAACTAGAATTTTGATTTATTTAAGCACCATAGCCTCAAAAAGAGATGATCTCTTTCCCTTCTACTTCTTCAGCACAACCCTATCAGAAGCCCCAGCCAACACCTTTTCTTCTGTTTAAGACTCCTCCATGCCCATTCGTCTCATCCCATGCGGTGTGTTATGAGGTGGGTGAATCTTTTGAATTCCCTGAAAGCCTGCATGATGGTAGAAGAGCCGGTCTCTGCATGGAAGAGCCGCAGGGCAGGCCAAGTCACCATAATGACTCAGAGGAACAACTGTGCTGGTGACCTTATTAATGGACCACTTTAGTGAGTGAATGGAGACAATTTGGCAACAATCAACTGATAACCGTCCGGAGAATGAATAAAGGCACTTTGGCGATGAGACCCATCAATGATCAACCAATTGCAATTCAACTCCTACAGAACTCATACACATGAATAAATGTAAGAGAGAGAGGGCGAGCAGAAAGAGGGAAAAGAAAAGAGAGGAGGAGGGGATAAGAAAAGGGGAAATCACCACCCTTGGATCCTGCATTGTCGCAGAATAGCCAGTGTTGTCCATAGGTGGTGGGTCGACAAAGACTCACGTGGGGTATTGCCTTTATATAGTCTTTCTTACGCATGTGCAGTAGGTTGTTCCAGAAGGTTCTCATTTTCTCTGGCTTGTACCTGCACAGTTTAGGCAAGTTCTGTCTCTGGGCAACAACAGGAGGGAGGGGGAGAGAAACAGCCCACTGCCCCACCTCCGCAGAGCTCACTCCACTTCTTCCCCACAGGGCGTCCCACTCGAGTTGTTTGAGACATCCTCTTTACAAACAGTTTCTTGTTTATAAACAGTTTGTGACACCATCTTCTTGGGTCTTCAATATGCTCTGGATATCTTCTGGACATGATTGTTACTACATTCATAGTTTGTATATGCTCTTCACATTTCCATGGACACACTCATAAAGGAGATTGAGGCTCTTAAATTATTAACCTGGCAACAATTTCAGTTTCCTGCTTTTCAGTAAAATTTACTTACATTCTATAATCAGGCCACTTAGTTAACCAATGGGAAATGTTGATACAGACATGAATTTTGTCCCTTTTAACTGCAGCTTTTGTACTCTAGTACATGCCTGAGATCCAAAAGTGTAACATGGATAAATTCATGAATTTGATAAACCGTAAAGAAAAACAGTTGACAATAATTTTTAGTGCAAAACGTTTTTTAAAAGAAAAAAACAGTACTGTAGATCTTATAATTAAAAAGAGTCTAGGGTGACAAATATTTAAAGGAACTTGACAGGCTACAGCACTTAGATGGGAAATGAATGCTTTCCAAAGGAATGATACCTGAGTGATACATGCCACAGCTATGTGACCTATGTGTTCCACTCCTTTTGTGTGCAGTTCTACAATAAAAATTACAGTAATAGTAAGAGTCATAAAATACTCTGAGGCAATTGACTGTGTTTTTGCTGCCTTCCTTCTATTAAGTAATTAAAACATAATGGCAACATTTCTATATTACTCCTACACATATCTGATTTGAATCATTATTGCGAGGTAGCTTTCAAAGAAACCATTGTAGCAGAAGTTGATTTTGCATGAATTATAGAATGTCAGTGGTAGTGCACATTGACTATAAATTAGGCTCTTGGTTTACAATTAAATAAGAAAGGAGGAAAGAAATCGTACCACAAAACACCCTTTGATACCTTGCTGTGCCCACAGCCCACAGATATTATAGGGAAGGCCAAAATTCAGCAAGGTGCATTTATAAGTGTGATTTAACCATATTTCACCTCTGAATTTGGCTTTGTGTCTTTCCAATTTCACAGTGAGCAACAGAGGAAGGAAAAAGACAGTGATCCATCTCTGTCGAAACACACCAAAACCAGAAATAACCAGTGATATCTAAAAGACACCATATCATATCCAAAAGAACTGCTGCTGAAAATGCCCTGCTTAGCTTTCTAGCTAACTTATGCCAAAATTGAGTCAGCCAGTTCTGATTCACAGAGCTGTAATCTCTGTTCAGCTCTGAAACACATGCTAATGTTTGCTGGCAGTATGGTGTCTTTGGTTGCAGAGCAGCTTTTAAGAAGCACTGAACCACCTTATTTTAGACCAATTATCTTGTTCTGTACCCACATGGCAAGCCTGCTGGTGTGAACTTTTAGGATAACAAGAGAAAAGAAAAGAAAGAAGTGAGGTAAGTTGCCTCCTTTTGAAACCGCAGCCCTCAGATTTTTTTTTACAACTCATTTCAACCTCATTAAAAAAATCTGTATCCTGTTAAACCACAGTGGCCTTTTTTTTTTTTTTCAGTCGGCTGTAATACAATATATTTCACAAAATAAAGTTCAGTTAACTAGCAATTAAAGAATCTTTGATTAATATCCACTGCTGTGATACCTGATTAGTTTTTGAAGGCTGAAGCATCTCTTTTTAGTGCATTTTATTTTTCTCTAATAGTAGGGTTTTGTTATGCTGCATGAAACATATGTAGAATACATCAGGGTTAATTTGCATTTAAATCCCTTGAAGAGTTGCTCATAAAATTTTGTAATTTTTTCTGTGTTAGGAATTGTTTCCAAACATAAAAAGGCATTTCTTTGCCCACAGAACAATAATTTTGTTTCTTTTCCTTGTACCATGCAATTAAAACAGGTTATTACCAAATCAATACCCATTTCACAAAATGCATCCCTCCAATGTCTCTTTTGTCCTCCTCATCTAACAAGTCTAACCTGTATACTTATTCTGCTTGTGCCTCTGCAGTAAAAAAGCAACACTCAAAACCAAAACAAAGCTCAGGCTCAATCTCTTAAGCACAGCTTCAGGTTGAAAATGATCAGAGCACATGCCAATCTCTCTCAAATACCACAGTGTGCTAAGGGCCTTGCAGTCTTTACAGGGATATTAGGATGTGAAATACCTACCTAGAAGACTTTATTATTTGAGTACGAATACAGAAATATGAGCAAGAAGTTAAACGCATAATCAAACCCAGTATGAAGTCTAGTACCCATTTTGTTATCTCCACGGGTTTTTTATTAGTATTTACAAGAATTATTTTATTTCCTGATCTCATGTTTATTTCTCTCTTTTGCTTGAAATTAATCAAGTATTGCAAAAGGTAAAAAATGTCAGGCAACTCTTGGATAAAAATGACAATAATTGCTCATGGTGAATGATGCTTATCCCTCTGTACTCTTTTATTTTTTCTTTCTCCCTGCTATCTATCCTGTGAGGAGTGTTGGAATATGGACTTCTTAAAAGAATACTTGGAGGGCACTGAGATGGGGGTACATGGACTTGCAATGAAGGAGTAAGTACATACATCTGTAAGGAACTTCATGAAGGAGGACAGATGGGATGAGAGGATGATCTGCAATGGAAGATAAATTGTGTTAGCTGGGAAAGGCAGAAGTAAGGAAAGAAAATTAGGTAATGCCAGTCTCAAGGGCAGAAGGTGAACTTTCAGTTCACATAGAGAAAAGGAAGGACAAGTGAGTCTAAGGACGAGTAGAGCTTGGTCAAGATTATTGACATAGTAAGTGATTTTGTGGTAGCATTTATAAGAGCTCAGAGTAAAAGGAGATAGAAAATATGTGTAGACAGTCAAGAAATATAGTTAAGCTTTTCACTGGAAACAGAGAGGAGCAGATAATCTTTAAATGCACTCTAGAGAAAAAGAAAAGGAGAAAAGTATGGACATTTCCTTATTTTTCTTTACCTACTGATTTCAGTTATTTCAGACTTCATTATGTGTGAGCACAAAGTGGTTACAGTCCTAGCTAACATATGCTGAAAATTCAAAGTCCAAGCACTGGCTAAGGATATAAGTAAAGCGTATAGAATTTTCTAAAATATGATGATAGACTGATTAACTAAGAAAAAGACAGCAAAGCCTAAGACATCGTGGCATCATATGCACTCTTACTCAGCACTTGTGTTCTTTGTGATTGTTTGGTTTCAAAACAAAATCCTTTCATTTTTTCAGGTGCCTTGATCAGATTAGATAACAGGTGCTGCAAGTTTTCAATGTATGTTTACATAATGATATAAAGTATTTTTACTGTCATTTAAGATATCTTATTAGTCTGCATAAAAAAATGCTGGTATACAAACTACGTGTGAGCATTGATCTGCTTTCCTTACTTTAAGTGAAGTCATTTATTTACATTTTAATGAGAAACTATAAGCTTAAGAAAGCCCAGCCACTGATTGCTTAAGTGTGCCATAAAGAGACCACAGATGTACAAGCTCATAGGTCTTTAATATGATGAAAGAGATTACTTCTAGTGTGATAAAATTGGTGCTTGTTTTGCTTAGGTGGAAAATATTACATGAAAACAGAGAATTCCTTGTCCCTAGAGATTTTGTTATAAGCCATTACCCCAACCTCTTCCATTGATGTGTTTCTGATATTTATGCTCAGCATCTTCATATACTTAGACATTTTCCCTGTTTACCCAGAGGAGAAAGCATATAACTTCTTTTGCATATTTAAAAATCTCTTTGTTAATTGAAAATTGTCTTCCTGTATTGTGATATACACCTTGTGTAAATCTGCAATGCATATGCAAGTTTAGATAATTTCACAGGTATAAAGCAGTGAATTATTACCATGGATATTTTTTCCACATCATGATATTAAAATTGAGGGGTTTTTAAATTGGAAAATGTTAGAACATTTAAATAAAAGGTTTTCTTGAGAGAACATATCAGGTGCCATAAAAAAAAAAAAATCAAGGGAACTGTTTTTTTATATAAAGAAGTGCAGAAAGCCATGAACATAAGAACAACGATCATGCGTTGCTAGAAATCCAGATTCTAGTCTACAGTCTGCAGTTCTGTCATGGTAAGTATTAGCTACGCTGGAGAAGAAATTCCCCTGTGTGCTTTGGGCCATGCTTCCACAGGCTTTGGCTTCACCTGTAAGCACAATGGAAGTTCTTTTGCAACTCTGAAAAGGTTTTTTTCAGGATAAGAAAATTGTTTCCTGCCCAGTTATACCAGGGACTTGGAGGTATCCAGCTGATATCATCTCATCTCAGTTTCTGTGTTTGGCCATAACTAGTAAAATCTACTGCCACAAAGAAGCATGTCACCTTATGTCAGAGTTCAAGTAAATAGAGACTAGAAGTTTGCTGTGGTACTCTCAGTTCTTTACAAATGTGACTGAAAAGAAAATAGACAACTTCACTGTCATGCAGGTATGTGTAATTATAGATCATTACAAATCCACTCCGTCACTGTGATGTTGCAGAAGTCCAGACAAAATGCCTGCTGCTTTTACTCACCTTTGTTAAAGATTCTGCAGAATACAGAGGAAGAAAATATAGTGGATAAAAATCCTATTTTTTTCACTGGATAAGGAAACTGTCAAAACTGTTGAAAAATGTCTTAGCAAGGAAAACAAGAAAAACTGACTTGGTTTGAGGCTTTAATACTATGAAGGAATGACTTTCAGCTCCTCAAAAGTATCAGTTTTGTGACTTTATCCTCACTTGGAGAGATGTAGAATCAATAAATGAGTAACAAGATTGAGACAAAATATGATGAAGCCCAGTAACACTAAAAATTATATACTAAAAGACTGACCTGCATTCAGTGTAACTCACTTGAAAACAGAAAGAAGGGCAAATGATCTCAACTATTTAGACTTGCAAAATGTCACAGGAATTCCTGTATTATCTGGATTTGATGTGCTTACATGTTCAAACCACAAATTAAAAAAAGCGAAGCTTGCAAAAAGCATTGAACAGCTTTGGAAGATCTAGGCTGAGGACACACATTAGTCAATACAGGGAAACAATTATATTTCTAACTCTGATCAAGATACATTAAAATAAACTGTTTGGAATGGCATGTCATAGATCATATAATCATAGAATAATACAGGTTGAAAGAACTTCTGGACTGCCCCCCTTCAAGCAGGGTGGTATAGATATCTTGTACGTGATGTCTTTAAAATTGCACTGACAAGTGCTCTGGGATGTCTCTCAGCAAAAGAAAGCTTGAATTGCAATAACAAAACAAAAGCTTAGTTCTTACTAAGGCAATGTGTTCTCAAATTATCAATCCTGAACTTTAGTTTACAGATCAGCTCTGTGCATTATGTACCTGTTGCAGGCAGTAGTTCATGGTTTCTCACCGTTTTAGAGAACCACAGTGAAGACATCCTATCATTCAGTAAGGGCAGGACTATTTGTGATGTCCAGAATAAGTGCACATATTAGTACTCTATTGCCCTATGTAGACACCAGTGGCACAGGTAAGCAGCACCCTTGATTTAAAGAGCTTTATGATTCACTGTGAGAGCTTAAAGTGTAGTTTACTATGCTATAAACAAGATCAAGTTAATCCCTGTCTAAGAGTTAAGTCTAAGTATAGTTTCTTTTTTAAAAGTAAAACAAAAAAAGGTTCTCTAGTAACTTTGAAGAAATTACGTTTTTTATGTGACTGTCATTATAAATTGGGGTCACATTATTATAGGTTCTGAAATGGTAATTGCATCTGTATTTTTCAATGTAAAATAGTAAGTGGTATTTAGCATATACTTAATATAAAATAATAAGTCCCATTATTCGCTGATCTACTGATAATATAATGAGTTCAGTAAAAAAAAACCATTGTAATACTGTTGTAAAACAAGGTCAGTTGTCTAATCAAAAGTTGCATTTTCCCCTTCTAAAGATACAGCTGATACAGCTTTGCTTCTTTATGACTATCACTGCCATCTATATTCTGTTGTCTCATCACCTGAAAATGTGTTCTGTCGACTCTTTTGGAAAATTCTTCTTGTATAAGATCCATTGACAGGATTTCAGGGAAGAACAGTAAAGAAGACTACAAATTTCTTCTAGGCTGTGATTGAGCATCAGTCTATGCTGTAAAAGACCCTAGTACACGTCTCCCCTTTGGCAGAATCAGTGTTTCTTAGATGAAAAGACAACATTTTAAAGCAGGACATTGCATCCGGACATTCCACTTCCCAGGCCAATATGCTGATGATAGCTACTCAGGGATTTTCCCAAATAAAAGAACAATCACAAGCTTTGAGGCAAAAGCAGTATTCTCACAAAAAAACAAAAAAAAACAAAAAAAAAAACAAAAACAAACAAAAAAACCCAAAAAAACCCCAAAACTTTGGGTTTCTTTTTTTCTCTTTTTCCTTTTTTTGTTTTTTTCCTGGATGTAAACCAAAAGATGAAAGAAAAGAGATACCAAGAGCTTGGAAACTGTACAAATGAAATTGCTGTTCTCTGACCATTCTAATTTTTACAAAATGAGGTCTAATGGGTAAGAAATTATCAGCAGAAGTTTAACATGAAATCTTTTGTATTTGAATTTGCATTTGTCAGAAAGCCTTCACAGTCTGAGTATTTCTAATACATACAGTTTATGTTAAAAGACATTTTACTTATGAATAGAAGGAAATAGAACTGAGAGAACTTAATTACCTACACGTGTTTCCCAATATGACCTTTTTTGTCAAAAAATATTGTAAATTACTTATTAGCATAATTTTGCAACTGACAGTCTATATAAATTGCTCACTATCAAATTAACATAGCCAGCTGAATATCCCATCAATAACTGGGATCTTTAAAACAATCATGTGTAAAGGCATACGTTATTTTTGGAATTGCTAAATGCTTGCACTGAAGGAATAACTAGATATAAGTCTTTCCTATATTATATTTGAATAAATCTCTGTCCTGCTTTGAGTGAGTGGCAAGGTTTATGGTAGCAGGAGAGGGGGCTACAGCAGTGGTCCCCTGTGAGAAGCTTCTCAAAGCTCCCCCAGCTCCAAGTCGGACCTGCCTTTGCACCAAGGCCGGGCAAATTAGCTGCACCTCTGCAATAATGTATTTAAGAGAAACCTGGGAGGAGGAGTGGGAATTGTGAGGAGAAGTTGTGAGAACATATATGCGAATGCTGAGGTCAGTGGAAGAAAAGAAGAGAAGGGGGGAAGTGCGCTGGAGCAGAGACTCCCTTGTATCCCTTGGTGAAATGCCAGGGCTGCCCCCCCCCTGCCACCCATGGGGGTCTACAGTGGAGCAGATACCGATTTGCAGCATGTGCGGGGCTCCACGTCACACCAGGTGACTGTGCCTGAAGAAGGCCAGGACCCTCTGGGAAGAAGCTCCCACTGTTGTAGTTCAGCACTGGGAGGATTGCAACATGTGGGGGTGACCCACAGACCTGTGGGAATGACTCATGTCGGAGCTGGTTTGTGGAGGGCTGTCTCCTGTGAGATGGGGACCACGCTGGAACAGGGGAGGAATGCCAGAAGTTTCCCTCCCCGGGGTGGAAGAAGCAGCAGGACTGACCGCACCCCCATTCCCTGCCCCCTGTGCCATTAGAGGGAGAGATATTGGGAGCAAAGCTGAGCCCAGGAAGAAGAGAGGGATGGGGGAAGGTGTTTTCAGGATGTGGTAATGCTTCTCACAGTCCTACTCTGTCTGTTAATTGTTGGGTTTTTTTGTTAGTGTCTGTATTAAGTTTGTTATTTTTAATTCCCCTGATGAGTCTATTTTTTCCTAGTACCTTAAAGGATGAGATCATCCCTCCCTATCCTTATCTCAAGTTCCTGGGTCTTTTGTTTCCCTACTTCTCAGTCCTGGGGAGGAAGGGGGGAGTGAGCAGTGTCTTTGCTTATTTTCCTCTTCTCAGCACTGGGGTGGAAGGGGGGAGTGAGCGGCTACATGGTGTTTATTTGCCCTCTGAGCTCAAACCACGACAATGTCATATCACATAACTTTCTACCAGCTATCATTTTCATAATCCGTCTGGTTATCAAGAAAAAGACAAATGACAAACTTTTGAAATCTCAAGACCTCTTTTCCTATCTTCTATCCCTTAAAGCTTTACCCATTGATTACTGACTCTGCAATACACTCTGAATACCTTATTTCACTGCATAAGTACATTTATATCATTCTCATTTTATATAATGATCAGAATAAAAATGGTGTCAAACATTATTGTTTCAAATATTTTCAAATCAAAACCTTCTAATGATATATGAGGCTAAAAGATTTTTCATAAATGTTGCAAAATTGTAAGTTTATTGGCTAATACAGCATTGAAAACACATATTTTTCCTATATTAAAATAAAATACTCATGTTTTGTCTTTGTTTCTGCTCTATCAAAATCTTGTATCTGTTAAAAAATCTAATAAAGCTTTTGATTTCCTTCAGTTCTTAGTTCTGTATAAAATTAAGATTAATAAATTCCATCCCTCAAAGCCAAAAAGTAGATCAATGCTCAGAAAACCTAGCCACTTGTTTATTTTTATACCTCTGGAAACGTTTTTTGCTCAAAACTTTCATACAGAGAACAAATATTAACACTGTCAAAGCAAATGAACATATTAACCCTATCTCCTTACCTCCTTCTCCTGCTCACTTTCAGAAACATCCTCAGCCCTTGTCCTGGGATGTTGTTTTCCATTGTAGTCAATGCCTGCTTCATCCAGAAGACCCTGACTCAATGTAATAATACAGGAGAAGTGTAATTGTATATTCTGAGTTATCCCATTAACTCTACTGTTGTACTGATACTTTGTACATATGCTTTAACTGGTAGGGAAAACTAGGACCTAAGCATGCCAGCTGCTGTCACATAAAATGCTACAGACAATGAATTGACATTAGAACAATGATAGCAACAGTGTAAAACTACATCTCATCAGCTGATGCCTTGGTTGCTGATATTACTCCAAGGATCCTGTATCTGATCCAAGGCAAACTGTCAAAGGCTTCTGCCATTTGCTAATAGGTACCTAACTCTAAAAGAAAACTAAATTCTCCTTTCCCAAATCAATTCAAAGCCACAGGAGCAGTGCAAGGGGAAATCTCTATTGTTGCTATTTCCTCTAGTCTCCTGGATCAATAAGAGAAAATCTTAATATTATACTTTATCAAGCAACTTTCGGAGGAACTAAATTAGTTTAAAATATAGCTGACAAAATTATTTTTAACATGCTTTTATATATTTTTGCTATTTTTAAAACATTATCGAAAAGTTCTAACTCTAGTATCTTAAGGAAATTATCTTAACTGAAAATAAATAATAGTCAAAACATAAAACTGAATTCTTGTTAGTAATTTGACTTTGCAGCTTGTTAATAAAAGTATAACTAATAATCAAATTTAAATGTACAGGTTCTGCAATTTGCTAGTTGTTGTCTTAAACTTGGGCAAGCTTAGACATTGTGGTGGTTTAGTCCCTGCTGGGGACTGAGACCACGCGGCCGCTGCCCCTCCCCCACAAAGGAAGTGAAATACAAAGCCCTGGGGCTGAGATAAGGAAAGGTTTAATACAACAGAGCAACAGCAACACAACAAACAACAACAATAACAATAACAGTAACAGTAATAACAATAAACAGAGCAAGGTATATACCTATACAGCAGTGAGAACAGAGCTATGGCATAACACACGTGTTAACCGACTGTCAGGCTTCGGCGCCAGGATGTGATGTCCGCATGGTATCTGAATAACCCGGCTAGAGCTCCCCCCCACTACTGGGGAAACTTAACCCTATCCTGGCTAAACCAGGACAGACATGTAGCTCCCAACTACAGTCAGAAAGATTTACAGTGGAGGAACATGTAAATGTTGATCACTGAGTTGAGTGCATTTCTTAAATAAAATTTACAATGACTCCACACTGCACTAGGTCACCTTTCTTGCTGCTTAAAAGACATGTTCTAAACAAGAAATGGCACCCTCTTATTCCTTCTCTATGCATGTGTTAGTGAATATACAGTCAGTATTATCAATGCAGTAAATACAGAGTCAAGGTTTATCAAGATTTGTCTGGAATTGTATCTGCTGAATTGTGATATGGCTTGTGCTTTTATATAAGCATCTGTGCCTGCTGGTGATGATACACAGACATGAACACTGTCATCTTCATGATTAATAAGACAACATCTAGAAGGCTACCATCTACATATTACTGCTCTTTCTAGACATTATTAAAATAACAAGCACTTAAAAATAAGTAATTAAACCAAAATTGTCTGTGACTTTCCTATTTCCATTATCTTATCGGGGCTCGGAGAGAGTAATTGTATTTTTTTCTAACTACTCCTAAGATAAAATTGTAAATGCCAGTCTTTGCTTTCTTCTCTTAAACTATTTCATTATACCACATATGATCAAATGTACAGGCTGTATTACATATTCAGGTCAGAATTTAAAGTTATTCCATGACTATTATGCATATTTTTGTAAGGCCAAAAGAGAACACAGGATTATTTGACTTGATTTTTAAACATTGTTTCTCTCTCAGTTCACTTCTACTTACTTAAAAAATGCTTACAGTTTAAAAAGTATTAGTGATGAACAATCTGTACGTGACTATAAGGGAACAGAACTTATTTTATATATGATCGAGGAACTTGTCGTTGACTTTGCTTTTTCTTCTTCCCTTAGATGGATATGCTCTCTACTTTAAAATAGGGAAATGCTTAAATTATATATTCAAATCAGATTTAAATTCTTAAAGTGGGACTTAGCATTTAAATGATCAAATCCAGAAGATAGAGGGTACACCGGGGAAACATCATTCAATATTATTTCAAATAGCACCTCTGTCAAAGGCAGACTCACAAATTAGTGGCCAGTAGCATGACTTCCGAGGACCATTTTTAACATACGTTTCTCCATCCAGCTGTTGCTTTGCTCTAGAAGAGCCAAACTCTCTGCTTTTGTAAAATTATGTTAGATAATGCTAGGTAATATTACAACTGTCTGCATTTTTCTTTTGTTAGAACAGACCCCATCGGTCTCCTAAACAATTCCCAAGCACAGTTTGGGACCTAGCACAGGCAGAGGACTATTCGTTTCTCATGGCCACACTGTTTTGGCAGCAAGAGTATGAAACTGATGGGGAGAGAAGTCCATGATTTGGTTTTTTCTCCTACAAAAAATTATGGTTTTAACGATTTTTTTAATATAAAATGGATAAATAAAGCTCTTTATTCAGATGCCTCAGTGTTGGACATTGTTGAGCTTAACTGACTGCCCAAATTTCAAGTACCATTAAACCTATTGGATCTTATTCTATGTCCTTTATGAATCAGGTCTGAAATATCTCATATCTGTTGAACCTTCCTAACACAAATAATTCTTGAGATATTTGTAAAACAGAACGTGGACGCCGGAAGGTGAGGAAAATGTAAGATATTTGATGGCCGTAAGTATTACTGTGAGAAAACAGAAGTGAATATTGAAATAACTCTTCTCTACAGGAGCTTTAAAAAATTAGTATCTATTTTTACCAGTTAAATAAGAAGTCTATATACTGCCATCAGACGCTGAGTCACCTATTCTTCTTCTTTCATAGAGGAAATTTAATTCAGTAAGCAACGCTTAAATCAATTACAGACTCATAAAAAGGCATCAAAGAGGAAATAATCCAAGTTGGGAAAGGAGTTTAAAATTGCTAAGGCTAGAATTGTGAAGGCGGAAAAATGACCAGGATACACATGAGATAAAGTCGTACACTTCAGATACAAAACATCTACCATCAGAAAATTTAGACAAGTAAGAAAGCAGAAACAATTGTAATAACATCCAAATATTCACCCTCAAAAGACACACATTTCTTTTAGTAAACAATTATTTGGGCCTTTTTTTTTTATATGATCATTAAATATTCTTTCTAGAACAGGTTGTGTACCAGTTTTCATTGTAGCTACTTAGATATCTGTTAGAAATAGAGAAGGTGCTAGAAGATATTCTGAAGGGACGAAAGCTATGCTGGCGGCAGAGTGAGTCAATTCACCTCATTATAAACAGATACAGAGGTGCAAAATTTTTCAATAATGGTTAAAAAACCCCAAAACCCTGAAGGCAAAAAAAGCCTTTGTGCATGCATGAAACTAAGCACAGCAGAAGTCAGTATTAGAACAAAGCACAATTTAAATATCACAATTCGTGAACTTAAAATTAAGCACATACTTAAATTCTTCAGTGAAGTGGAGAACAAAATTGTTAAAGAAAATGATCATGTTCACACTGGTTTATGGCTTAATGATCAGAGTCCTCACCTGGGAGTAAGGGAGCATCAAGAACAGTTCAGTAGTCTGTCCACTATATGTAATGTAAAGTACATAATCTCTCCCTGTATTGAATATTAGAATATAGATTTTTGTCCTCCCCATTGGTGTTTTCTGTCACTTCTGTATTTGAGTCAACAGAGTCATGCTTTTCTGTCTGTTTTAAAGAATCCTTTTTTTTTTTTTTTTTTTTTTTCCCCTACAAAGTAAATCATTGTCTGAAGAGATGGGAAATGTAGTTTTACCTCTTCGCTGGGGAATCTTCCCCAGTGATCACTGTACTCACAAAGCTAATGCATGAAGTTCTGAAGTACGTGGGCTCTAAATGGAAATTATATTTATTACATACTTTTGATCTCAACATTATAGTGATGTGTAGGTCCTCATTTGTGTTCTTTTTGATCTATGTAGGTAATATCATGGACCGCTGAAACCCAGGCACAGGAAAATTTGTTGCAGTATGTTGTGTTACCGAAGGAAGATTGAAATGGCTTTCTCTACACTTCTAAATTGACCACTATAATATTTAGGTAATGGGTCTTTGCTGGATGACTTGGAATGCTGGAAATTGGTCCCTATCCAGTCAACAGAGAGTGCCTCTGAAGAGTTAATCAGAGAAACTAGATGTATCTTCTCCCCTTTCAGATCCTATGGACAACTTTTGTCGGGTGATTCAGTAATCTTTCAGATTAGCAGCCATCTACTTGACTGAAGGCTTCGCAATATACATCTCTACATCTTACTTTTCAGAACATAAAGGACTTAAACAGAAGCACACAGTGAATGCAACTAGAGTAACTTTTTACAACAGTGAAGTAGCAAGAGAGCCTTAAGGACAGGGGACTTTAATTCTAATGCCTCCTCTGAAGGATTTTGATCTTTTCATCATCACTGTACCATAAGGCAGTCTAGGACAATCTGGTTTTACTCTCATTTGACAACTTGAATAAACAGTTTTGGGGCCACAGAAGTGCTAAACTGCCATCTGACTGCACAAACTGTTGAGAATACACATCTAGAAAGAAAGGAAGGGAGATCTGTTTTCTGTTTACGCATTGTCTTTTTAAGAGCTGTTAGATAAAATAAAGAGCTGTCACATATGCAGACAGTAGTATTTCCCCAATCACAACAGTAGTTAAGAAAAAATGGTTTAAAATTATGACATCCTTAAAGATTACAGTCATGGGAACTACGTATTTCAGATAGGAACATCTGATACCAAGTTGCTAGAAGTTACTGCAGAGTAATGAATAGAACTTAAGTAGGGGGTAGATAATGTTACCTACAGGCAGACAAGAGTTGTATGCCAAAATTCTTAAACCATGACTGATATATAGGAAATCTCTGGTCCCGTGAGACTTGTCAGTTATGGAGTCAATTATTCATTTTCCTTACTCCCTCATGCATATTTTATGCTTGAAATGAATTTACCTCATGTTCAATTAATATGCAGCTGTTGTATTCAGCATCAGGTAATCCGAAAACCATGACGTTGTTCACATTGATTCAGGTTACACTTTATAAAAGAGAGTGCCTTTTAGTGATCAATACTGTGAACACTTTTAAGGAATACAGCCAAAAGTAAACATGTAAGTACTGAAGCATTTGCATGGCTTCACTTTTGTTTCTCAACTCTTTGGGAGCCAAGATCTTCAGAATTAGGAACCATGAGTCCTGTTGACCTCTAAGTCTTGTGGTTCTAAGTCTTCCAGGAGTGAATATTTACAAATATTTGTTAGAATTATTAGTATTGAGGTAGAAAATACAGATTATTGTTGTCTCAAAAAGCTTGTGAGAGCTCAATGATTCATTTCTCTGGGTGAAGAAAAAGTAATGGTCATACTTCCAACAAAATTGAAACTCAAACAATTTGAATTAACACAGTGAATACTAATGAGATGAAAAAGAAAGGATTTTTTTTTCCACATCATATGTCCAAGCTTCCTACGAACACAGGTATGGTAGAAATAAAATGTTAAGACTCATATGTACAGTGTTTTCCACAGCGGGAAAGGGACATAAAAAACCATCAGGGATCTTTAGTTGCCTTCACTTAGGTAGATAGTAAAATCTGCAGTTTCAATTATGAACTTTTAAATTGTAGCAGAATCTAATCTTACTGCTTGTCTAGAAATAAAAATTGTATCTTTGTAATTATAGTCCTAGAATTCAAGTTCTGATTTCCTGTTAATATGGAAGCAGTTTTACCAATAGAGTAGTGACTTCATTTTAGTAAAATTAACACACTGTTTTCACCCAATCAGTTTTAGCACTGTGCAAAACAGAGATAGGATTCTTGTCAGCCATGCTACAGAACTATTATATTAATTGTGTCTTATCTCAGTACATGTGTATCCAGACCTTTGGCCACAGGTCTACAGTTCCATTTTTAAAAGCCTGATGTGATACAGTTCGGCTCTCTCATTATTAAAAGTGCAGTGCAGGTTGCCATAAAAATGCAAAACCAGTTTTAACAAATGGAGATCTGTTTATGGAGATCACATTTAAATCAATTCTGGGATGTGAAAATATAATATATTTTATCAAAGGTTTTAAACCTCAGATATTCTGTAACAAGTCCAGTATAATTGCAGCAAGGAAAAACTGCTTAAAAACATAGTCTACAATCTGGAATTATTTCAGTTGAAGAAACCTCACTGATACTAAAAGAACACTTTCCATTAGCAGAAAAAGAATATGTGGCTACAAACAGAGAAACCTTTCTATCTGCCTGGAAGATTTTGATGAACAAATCTTTTCTTGTCTGTAATCATTATCCATCCTCTCCAATTACCACATCTACCATGAGAATGACCAAACTTGTAGAGAATTCCTTTCCTTAACATGTTTACTCATAAAAGGTATGAAACAAACCCGAGGTTATGAAGGATCTATGCAGTTTAAACAATTTTTTACCAACCCACTTCTGATTTGTTATTCTAGTTTGGTGTTGCAATATTCAAATGCCAGTTTCAAGAGACATGATGGAGAAGTTACTTGGGAAAACTTCTGCAATGTTTAATACAATTTATCCCTAAATTGTACTTTTTAAGTCTTTTTAAGCCAAAAAATTACACTGATCATTGATTTGAAAATACTGATGTTTGTCCATTTGGAAATGTTTTTTTTTTTAAAAAAAAAATGTTTCAAAATGAGATTCTTAGTCAAAATAAATATTTTCATTCTTTTTAGAGAAAAAAATTACATACTAGGACTTTTCGGTAAGGAACCATTCAGCCTAAAACCATTCACAATCATCACTAATCAATAGAGATTTAACTCTTTTCTCTGAATCCCCTGCCTGTCTCCCTACAAATTCATCATTAGAGCTCCAGAGCGGTAGGAGACAGACCACAGCTCCTACCATCCCCAGGATTTGCTGAACCTAGTTTTTCAGACTCACACAATGCACTAAGTTTGTACAGGTGCCCTGTAGGAACAATGAAAATTTTGTCTTGCTTCTGGTGGGAGCAATGATTGCAACATTTGTAAATCATGCCATCAAATGAACCACCATTAATTAGGAAGGAAAGGTACTGAGGTGAAGTTAATTGTACATATCAAAAGGTATGCACATTTTGTAGGGACACAAAATGGTAGATTACATAGCTGACCTTGCACAAAAAGCCTACATTGACAAAATTTTGGTCCACACTTCATACAGAGTTCTTTTACTATTTGGTTGCTAGTTTTGTACCCTCTTATTTGCAGGGTATATCTTCCAAACTAAGTCGCTGTTAACATCCATGTAGGAGGGGTAGCTGCACAGCCTGTTTTAGACATGATCAGGAAAATCAGAGTAGGAAACTCTGGTTAAGGTATGCAAACAGATGACTGGACCCTGACCTGAGGTTCAACTAACTGAGCACAATATAACACACTAGTGAATAAGAATATAATAAATTGCATGTAATAAAAAAGAAAGTGCAAAGCTGTCAAAAGTTACAGCTGGTGCCATGGAGAACAGCTGGATTTCTCAGGTGATTAAAAGGGAGTAAGAAATAGCTGAAGTCAAGCTATCCTGTTTGAAGGGCAGTATTAGGGTACTTCTGAAGAGTAGGAGAAAGTATATGAATGTAAGGAACACTTCTATTAGAGAGCAAAGCAAATAAATGCTCTGTTCCCAAGTATGCTGGTATATAGAAAAAAATAAAAACATTTCCTGGTTTTTACTTCATTTATTTTATGAGACAAATATAAAAGATTTTTCTCTCTTTCATTCAAAACAGACAGATACATAAAATGGAGGAATATCATTTACCCATCTTTCTCTGTGAAAACCTTTTGCAGCCTAAGATACATTTAGAATTTTGAAATAAACATTTAAAGCCAGCAAACTGTTTAACTATTTTGAATTCTTCTCAGTTAAGTTTTCCCAGTCAAATAGAAGATGACACAAAATAATATTTAGCTGTTTCCTGAAGATAAAGCTTGTGTTGCTATCCTGCATTAGTCTTGAAATTCCCTCCAGTAATTTACTGAAATTGTAATGTACAAGAACATGAAGACTAAGTGATAAATCTTTTGCAGAGAGGAACTTTCATGGGATAGGGTAGGCTGTCATTTATTCTTGTTCATTTGGCATGAATAGCTCAATGCTCCTACATAACAAACAAATGTTTACAGTGTTTGGTGAGAAGGTATTCAAAGCCACTTTGGAGTAATTCAGCTAACATGCACTAAAGTTGCACTCCAAAAGCTAATCTGATTTTTAATGTGCATCTATTTCCAGCAGATCCCTACACTGACTCTCAAATTGGGTATTTATTTGTTGACAATGAGGAAATGCTAATTTTCTTCTAATTAGTACACCTTTATATGATACTGGGTTTTGATATGTATTAATCGCTAAATTAGAGATTAAATATGATAACTCTGTCACACTAAATTCACAGAAGGAGGGGAGTTCATAATACTAACAAATTGTGAGTGTGATGACATCTGTATCTCTGTGATGAGACCAATTTGTATACCATCTGGCACTGAAGAGTTTAGCTACTTGCAGTTATAATGGAGGTATTTTGGCTACAGCACTAAATGAGCAAGATAATAGCTATTTGGTGACTTAAATGGTTAGTACTTGTATCCTGATGGAATTAAATACCATTGGATAAGAAGAGACAGGGTAGGATCATTTTGTTAGCTGCAGATATTGATGGCCCAGCCAGTTGAAAAGATATAAATTGAGAATTCCTCCATCATGACAGAAAAAAAAGATTTTTCTGTTTTACTTTTGTAGTAGCCTTTCCAGTGAAGTCCATAATTTTTTGTCTAGTGTTTAAAAATAGATGCAGCAAAACTTCATCCCCTAGACAGAGAAACAGGGAAGAGACTATTTTAAAGGTGCAGCATACTGTGTCTGTAAGTAACAGCTTGAGAGAAAATTACAGTCATTAGGGTGCAATGGTAAATAGTTTTTATTTCTATCTAATTAAAATTAAATCTGATTCAGAATACATGTGGAATGGTGGATATTGTTGCCAAGAATGCTATTACAGCTTTTGCCTATCTTTTCTGCAGGCCTTTTATCAGAATGAAAAGGATGCTTTCTATCATCACCATTACGAATTATTTTATTTTCAAAACATATTGAAACAAATTTCAATAGCATAGAGAAGGCTTTATAATTTTTGACAAATATGTTTCCTTCCCTATCCTATTATTTTAGCATCTGGCCCATAAATCAGTGACATGGCACCGAACTACGTCTGATTCAATTGTTATCCAGTTGAATATATTTCAAGGACATATATTCTGCAATACAGGGTAATCCAGGCAATTTTGTTCAGTTCAGCAACGATCTAGAAATATTATGATCTCAAATTATGTGAGAGTTTATCTGAATTAGGCTGGTGATGTCAAACACATTGTAAAAAAATAATGTCACAAAGATCTTCAGAACTATCAACAATTAAGATTTGTCCTATATACCACACATATATTTGAGACCACATATTTTATAAAAACCTGATCCATTCTGTAATCACACTTCTAGGTTCGCCCTTTCAAAGCAGAGTACAAGTAATGTGTTCTGTAGAGCTGTTTTCTATTCTCTACAGATGCTGTGGCTAAATAGAGGTTTTCACAACAAATTGTCATTCCATTTCACTGAAAATAGTAATTCAATAACAATATGAAATTTATTATGCTTTCAGATCTAGTTTCCTATGGAAATGCATCTTATTTGGTTCCACAATGTGTATAGATGTGAACATGAAGGCATAACTGTCTTCCCAATAAATTTTGATCCAGTTGTCTGTGTGCATAAAAGTTAAGTTCCTACAACTTCTGTGAAAATAGGCAGACAGGTGAAAACCTGGCTACAGTCCTTAGTGAAAACTACAGAATCCACACCACAAAGAATATTTATGAACAGCCCACGGATAGGACAAGCTTTAGTCCTGAGCTCACACATTTTTAGAAACTCTAACCACAGGACACAAATCTGTAAGAAGGTAAACTTCATTAGTTTCATCAGTCTTGAAATGAGTGATTTAAAGTAACTTAAGCCACAAATTTCTTTATAACAAAATACAGTGTTTTCTTGTTAGAAGGTGGAACAGGGAAGATAACAGGCAAACAGCTATTCTTGGTCTGTGGTGCTTTTCTCTTGAATGATAATCAAAGTTTTTTCTTTATTGTGAAAACTACTTATTAAGATTCTGCCACTGACTGGCAGAGTTAAAATAATTCCCTTCTGTCTGACAGGTCCTGATCCACTGCCTGCTGAACTGAAAGAAAGGACTCATAATTAGTTACTGTTGGACAAGAATCCTAAATCCTTATTCTCATCAGCTAAGCCTTCTATTTCTGCCTTGGCTCAAATCCCAGCTAGAAATATATGACTCCGAAGGTTCTTTTTGTAGGAGCTGTGAATCATACAGGTTTCTGAGTGAAGAAATACTGTGGTGGTGTTCCTGTAAAGTTAGCACTTGGCATATTTGTACAACTAATACCCTGTATAGCAGCTACTGATTAGTGCAGGTAAAAAATAATTCTCAAGTTGGTTTGATGTCACCCTAGTTTCAGATGGTTCTGCTTTGTACCTCCTGTGAATGTCGCTGTTTGTACTAATTCCACACTGCACATGACCTGCAGAATAAGGCCCATCAACACAAGCATCCGAGATAGAGGAGTCCCATTTCCAGAGCCGGTCAGTGTATGAACAATGTTTTCAACATTTAAAACAACAAGAAAGAAACCAAACGAGAATGGGAAAGCATCAATTAAAATAATCTTTTTCAAATGCAATCTAGTGACAAAATTGCCAGATGATTAGCTATGCGAAATTACCACCATGCATGCAAAATATAGATTTCTTAGTAACAAGGACTTTCATAAGTCTCTGGGAAAATTTGCAAAGCTTTCTGTAAAGTGGCCATCCTGGTCTGACAAAGAAAGTCTGGTAGTATTGCTGTCCTTCCTTAAAAGATGTCTAAGTCCTGTAGGCTGCTGAAGAGCAAAAACACAGAAGAAAACACTAACTCATTGCCAGCTAAGTTTGATGTGAAACAAGGATTAGGAAAGTGCTAAACAGATAAGTGATTCTAAGCAATCTAAGATCATTTAACAAATAAGGCAGAAAAAGTGTTTTACTGCAATGAGGGTAATGCCCTACCCTCATGGGGAAAGAAATAGTGTAGCTATACTGACAAGTTAGGTGACTCCATGTGACTGGATGTAGTTGGGAAAATATGTTCTACAGCCGAAATTAGGAAGGAAAATCTTCCCAACTGTAATTCTTTTACAGAATAAAAATGCCAAGATATTAGTATCCTTCCTTTGAAAAAAAGGCAAATATTCAGGCTGAAGCATCTGACTTGCATTAGCATCAACAGTGACAGCATATTCATATAAAAGTGAGAAGAATGGTCTAAAACCATGAGGCTTTGGCCTTATGTCCTGTGACCAAATGAGTAGGGCATACAATAAAAAAGGATCACACTGTATCCAGGATTCCTGATAATCATATGGCATTGAGTCTTCAGAAGGTCTTGATTTGAACTGTATGCTAGGCACAGTACTCCTCACTAGCACAGGGTAAAATCCTCCTGCGACCTTTCCTTTCATCTAGAAAAAAGGCCAGTTTTGTCAAAACCTACATATTCTGCAAGAATATGTCAATTTTAATAAATTTGTATGGCAGTAAAACACTTGAGGGGAAGAAAGAACTTTGGTAAGGTCAAAACAGAGGCTTTTGTGATTTTCCATTTCAGATTTAACCAGAATGGAATTATTCTGATTTAGATATCCATATTATAATTTATACAATATTTTAAGCTTCTTTTCAGAAAATAATGCTGCTGTTGTTTTTAAAAGCCTGAGGTGATTTTTAATGGGTAGTTTCTTTCAGGGACCAACTGGAATAAAAACCACAGCAAAACACTGAGAAGGTGAAATTACTCCTAGGGTGAAAACTGGGCTTTGAGTATTTTTGTCATCTACTTCCCTAGCCTATCTGAGGGTTGACTCACAGATGACTTTTAGGGAATATTTCATTATTCAGTTCTAGCCGGTTCCTCTGCTGACTACACACATCATGCAGGACTGATACTCTCTTGTAACATTCTTACTCAACTGACTTTAAAAGTTTATTGTTGACTCACCAATAATGTTATCTATAGAAATACATCTTATTTTTAATTAGCTTATTTGTTTAGGGCCCATTGAAGCAATGGCCAAGCCCTTCTTCCCAGTATTTTTATTGGTTTTTAACCCAGAGCGTGTATTTAAAAAAATACATCAAAAGCCCAGTTTCTGTTTAAGAGAATGACAGAAGAGTAACACTTTTATCTTCCTGAAAGTAGCTTAAATCTTTTCTAGGCAAACAACATCCAGTTCTACCACTACTCTAGACCAGGTATGTATTTTTCACTGGTCTTGGCTGAGATCTGGAGCAGACAGGCCTGGTTTTCATGGGATATTTTTTGCTTCAAGCAAGTTGCTCTATAAAATTCTTTCCCTCTTCTCAAGTCTGAGAATATGCCTTCCACATTTCTTTTCAGATTTGGTTTGGGTAATTCAATCCCTTTGCTGTTTCAGTTCTTGACCTTATCTTTGAAAGTGCCTACAAAGATGCCAGCTTGGCAGAGTTTTGGGCATATGTCTAATAGAAACTGGAATAAGATCAACAATTTATTTTATGGTGTCCATCAGTCATTCTTATAGTAGCAATGATCTGTCAGAATTCTGACAAACTAGGTAACTTCAGCTGAAGAGAGATTTGTTCCAGAATTATCATTCAGTTTTGGTTTACTTATACCTCACATGTTTCACTTTAACATCAAGCAAATCCAAAATTTGTGAAATTCTTGCCAAGGTACACCTATCTTCGTTCTTCCTCAAATACTATATGAAACTCCTACATACATCTTCTCCCCAAAACACCTGTGAAAAACAGCAGGTGTTTTAGTTTTG
Organism: Strix uralensis; assembly: GCF_047716275.1. Taxonomy (NCBI): domain Eukaryota; kingdom Metazoa; phylum Chordata; class Aves; order Strigiformes; family Strigidae; genus Strix; species Strix uralensis. The sequence goes on from NC_133976.1 coordinate 24,443,841, forward strand.
GGATTGTCTCAAAGTGCATTTCAATGTAGCTTTACATGTTACAAAGTTGATTGGCTTTGATTTAGGACAAAGGAGTCTGTAAGTGATTATTTTTACATCTAGTACTCTCCTGCCACCTATCAATAAATCAGAATAGTTTTGATATTAATTTAAAAGAAGACATTGGTTGTGTAATATTCACCCTGTTGGAGACACAACACTTGTTCCATTCCCTAACAGAGTCTGGCATACCAATTACTGCCCATAGGTTGCCACTACCTTCAGCTGTCAGGTCTGCCCAGTCTAAGGCAGCCCAGTCAGGTGGCCTTCACATCCCCACTGCTCTCACTGCAGGCAACACTGACAGCCCTCTTGGAAAGGCAGTGAATGCAGGGACTTGCTAAAAAGAGCATCATGTATCTGGCTTACTCTCACAAAGAAAGCCACTTGGCCCCACACTAAAGGACACTGAGAACCCAAATGGGCTATTCTCAAATTTAGTCTAAAATGCAAATGGTCAGTAACTGTATTTGAACACAGACCTGAATTTGAACTCAACATAAGTTGTATATGCTGTATGACAAGAATATGGTCTTCATCCACACAGAGGCAGAGGTCAGTCATCTGTACAGCCTGGTTCTCTTTCAGTTGCTGTGTACTATCCTTTGCTGGAGGGAGATAACCCTCCACAGTCCCTACAATGAATAGAGCTTCCATTAGAATCTGCCAGGCTTTATGCACAACTCCACAGACTGTGAAACAGTAATTTAATCGTTAAAATCTGCAATCCACGTCTCAGAGTTCTTTCATTAAGAAATTGAATACATAGATGCTTCATTTTAGTTCAAGTGATGTAAAAATTCCTTTAAAGATCTATTCACTTGAACCAAACTCTTGTTTCTCCACAGCATTATGATAAGATGCCAAGACACTCAGTGTAATGGAGACATGGATTAAAACCCACTAAAATCACTTGGTTCCTACTCCGGTTACAAACCCAATATTCCTTCTTATGCATCATTAATTTAACTCTCTTACCGAAATCAGACAGAGGCCTTTGACTTTCAAGTTTCTCTCATGCATTTAATTTTTTAAAAAGTTAGCAATATGGGCACAGATTACAAGCACGTGAAAAATTTCACAGGGACTAGAGTTGATAACGTTTGACTTAATGACACGGTCTCATTATTCAATTTTGTTGCTTTCAATTTTAGTGACTAATGTTAAATACATTTAGTCAGACAGGTTCTGTTCAAGAAGGCATTTTAGAAAAAGACAGAAAAAAGTAGATTTGTGGTAGGCTCTTTATGATGAATCTTGTCTATGTTAATTAAGTGTAAGAATGTTGCCAAAGTATAGTGTTCCTTATTTTAATAACTGAAAGCAAAACCAAATGCTACATCAGCACATTAACTTTATATGAAAACAAAATTTATTATTACACTCTAAACCTGAAGAGGTTTCCAGTGAACTGATTATCAATGGTAGCTGTAGTAATGTACTCGGTATATTTAACAAGAGGAAAAATTATATTATTAATATGCCAGAAATGGCTCAAAGCAGCAGCTCTATGCCCAGTTTTGACAGCTGGGGATCTGACCCACTACAATATCTAATAGTTTCTTAGAAATTAAGGCCAGAGACAATTAGATAATCTATTGTGACTCTTATTTTCTGCTGGTGCTGCATTTCATCCAGTTATCTTTGCATCAAGCCTAATGATTTGTGTGCTAACTAAAGCATAACTGCATTTGAGTAAAGCATACCATTCTGTATGTCACTCAGTCTCAAACCTAAAATACAAAGAGATGGATACTCTACTAATTCATTCAACAGTTTGTTCCAGTACTTAATTACCTTTCCAGTTAAAAAGGATAATTTAATTTTCAAATTCAAATGTGTCTGTTTTCAATGTCTGGTCACTGGTTCTTATTATGGCTTTATAAATGTAGTAACTGACATTTCTGTCTATGAAGATACTTATACAAAAATTGTAAAAGAATAATAATTCCATCTTTTTGATACATTACAGAAATCAAGCTCTTTAAGTCTCAACAATATGCAACTTTTTAATCCCTTTTATGAAACTTTTTTGAATTTTCTTCAGTTTTACAAAGTTACTTTAAAATTGAGAATACTAAAACTTCATAGTCTCCAGTACCACTGTCAGAAAAATACTGCACTTAGATAAAATCTTTTTTATACACCTTCCCCTTTAAACCTCTTTCTATCACTTAAAAGTCTGAATTCTCTCTTCTACCTCAGCATCATATTGGGAACTGAGACTACATTCTTCATCAGAGTCACTAGTTTCCAAGATATGATCATCTGGTATCCTTAATTTCTTGTTTCTAGATGTAGTCTAGATGTATCTGATAGCATTTCAGTGTTCTCTTTTTATATGCTGCAGTCATTCACTCAACCAAAAACATTCTGAATTATTTTCCTGCCATTATCACATGACATGTTTACATTAATAGTGACTTTAAATTTACTTTTAGATCCCTGATGAAGAAGTTAAACAGCATAGGATCTAGATCAAACCTTGTAGAATATCACTAGAAGTCTTATGAGTCCTCTCCTTTTTGAGATAATTCCCTTCTCTTAATAAGAAAGAAACTCTGAACTGCTAAAGTTCAAGCCTGCACATAAGGCGGTAATTAATGAGGAAGCTGTAAACTGCTCCTCTGTTCTCTCATTCAGGTTTGATCTAACACTTATTATGCTCATTGAACTTAATGTCAAAGAGCACTTGGACTTCAAGTCAAGGTCCTGTTGCCAGGTCCTGCACTTGGGCCACAACAACCCCATGCATCGCCACAGGTTTAGGGAGGTGGAGCTGGAGAGCTGTCTGGAAGAGAAGGATCTGGGGGTTCTAATTGACAAGCAGATGAACATGAGCCAGCAGTGTGCCCAGGTGGCCAAGAAAGCCAACGGCATCCTGGCTTGTATTAGAAATAGTGTGACCAGCAGAAGTAGGGAGGTGATAGTCCCCCTGTACTCTGCACTGAGTATTGTGTCCAGTTTTGGGCACCTCAGTACAAGAGAGATATCGAGGTTCTGGAGCGAGTGCAGAGGAGGGCAATGAAGCTGGTGAAGGGCCTGGAGAACAAATCCTATAAGGAGCGATTGAAGGAGCTGGGACTGTTCAGTTTGAGGAAGAGAAGGATAAGGGGAGACCTTATCACTCTCTGCCTGAAAGGACATTGTAGAGAGTTTGGTGCTGGTCTCTTCTCACAGGTAATTAGGGATAGAACAAGAGGGAATGGCTTTAAACTCCAACAGGGGAGGTTCAGACTGGACATCGGGAAAAAAATTTTCACAGAAAGAGTGGTCAGACAGTGGAATAGGCTGCCCAGGGAGGTGGTGAAGTCACCATCCCTGGATGTGTTTAAGGGTCGTTTAGATGAGATGTTGGGGGATATGGTGTAGGGGAGAACTTTGTAGAGTAGGGCTGATGGTTGGACTTGATGATCCCAAGGGTCTTTTCCAGCCTGAATGATTCTGTGATTCAGTGATTCAGGTATGTTATTTATTTCATTTAATTTCAGATACCTAAAATACAAAGGTATGCCTGTATTAACTAAATAAAGACCAATGACCAGTTCCTGGCTCTGATACCATTGACTAGTTCCTATCTGCACTGATTAGGATAAAATACCTAAAGATGCACACCAACGACTCTACATAGCCCCTGGTTCTGGCTCTCATGCCCTGTGTGCTTACTCTGTAGCCTATGACATAATTATCACATTCGTTGTGCTTCTTTTGTTTGTTGATTGCTCTGGGAAGAAGTTTTGTGGAATGTCTAAGGGTTTGCAACCTACTTGAATAATACTATAAGAATGCATAGAACAGAGAGATAGAGCTGTTTCTCTCATTCATAATGCCTTTCAGAAGCAATGCCTTGGTGGATTCCATCCTCCCCAACTGAACATGTGTATTGCCTTTTTCAAAGCTATCTGGAGAGCTCCAAAGTAAAAGTGGGGAATGAAGATAAAGAAGTAAATAGTGTGATTGATCGGGTGTCCCATGCTCAGTCTGTCTCCCTAATTGTCCGTTGTTTATCAATATAAACACCATTTCTTGCTAGGATTCAGTTCCAGGTCATAACACCTAAATTTAAGTGTCTTCCCCAACTGTTTGAAATCACAGGTTCATCAAGAGGCTGATTCATCTGCCTGAACATAGGTGTCCACTGCCATCTGAGATACTCTAGTACATCCAAGAGACCTCTATAGGGCTAACAGGTATGACACAGGATTTACAGGATATATTTACTTACAGAAGAGGCAGTTGAAGGCCTTCCAGGGTATTATATTTTGTGTGACTTGGCACTGGCTGACTGTATAGGCAGCTGAATCCCCCTACTCATCCCATGCAGTCAGAGAGATGCATCTCACCCTAAAGCAGGCCCCTAGTGGGTAGTCAGTAAACATTCTTCTAGGCTCCACTGACAAAAGGATTAGCTCCTTTCTTTAAACATAGGTATTTAGTCTTATTTGAGATGTCCTTGGTACTTCACCTGGTCTCCAAAAGCTCCCTGAAAGGATGTGACTCTCCCTGTGTCATAGCTGCCATCTCCTAATGTATATTTCAGATAACCCAAAACATCTCAAAATGATGTTAGGTGTCTTTGGTTAGGCATCAGTGTACCAGCTTTAGTGTTTTCATCTAAGCTGCTCATCTAGACTCTGAGTGGAAAGAAACAATATTAAAATTCATCAGAACTGTTTGAGATATCTATATCAAGATGAGCTAAATTGTACCTTTTAAGTGTTTATTCCTTTCTATTAATTTCAAAGAAAGTTTAGATGACTAGCTCATGGAGACAACTGTAGACATCTAAAATTAGATGAGGTGAACTGTTTAGTAGGAGTCTGTGCACTCCCTCCATAAGCAGTGACTAGGCAATTCTACCTTAAAGAAAGGTCTAAAATATTGGGGGTCAGTGATTCTGCAGAGGGGCCTCTCTTTTGCATGCATAAAAGGTACACAACAAGGTTAGATTGGATGAATCCCACCCTTGCGGTTAAGGATCTGGGAGACGCAAAATTCATCATGAAGCGTTTTTTTGACTTGTTAAGGGTCTTTCTTAGTGAAACATCACATTAGTAAAAAACTTGAATACAGCCATATATGGTTAGTGTAGCATCTCAAGGTCAGTGCTTTTTTTTTTTTTTTTTTAACTATCAGTTTAATATAACACTAGCGCTCCATTTCTTCTTGAAAATTGGAAATAATTGAATAGATTTTCCAAAGGAATCTTGAAAGTATTATAGTGTCACATTATAAACAGTCATCCTACTAATGTATTACAATGCAGAGCAAAGAGATAACATTTTATAGCATGATACAGAGTTCTAATGATTAATCCATTATGTTGTCCATGCATGATTTCTTTTTACATTACAGCTAAACCTATGTTGCAGTGGCTTCAGAGGAAGCCATTAAAAGGTTGTTTGTATGCATTACAACATTTATACAGAATGACACTATTTGTTAGATAATATTGTAATGTCATATGAAGTAAATGAGTATAAACAGTTGTATTATAGTTCCTGGATTTGGGAAGAATTGGGAAAAAGCAATCCAGTCTTTATTTCTATGAAAATAAATGAGGGAAGTAAATAAGGGGGGACTTACAAACTCATATATAGAAATTAGTAACTGAATGAGTATCTGCAATCATAAATTTGAAGGAGTAGAATCAATCTTGATAACCATAATGGAATTTATGAAAGTGGAAACCTATGGCGCTTTGCCAAATGTATCCCATGGCTAACTGCAAATAGTGACTGGCTCACAGGAAAGGCTATAATCCTGGTGTCCTCCTCCAGTATCTGATATGACTTTTCTGTTTGTTTTATAGAAGTTTTGTTTACATAAATGCTTTCCTTTCCAGATGTGAAAATTTGAATTGCACTCCTAAACCATTCAACACTCTGGCAAAGTAATCAGAAGCCAAGCTTTTATGTCTATGCCCTTAGTTTCACCAGAGCAAAGTAGGCATTCAATGCTACCATTCTTTATCTGATAACATTTTAAGTTCACTTTGCAGAGGATAAATGACAGTCATTTGAGCCCCAGGACTCTTGCTAGAAAGCGATTTTTGGAAATAGACTCTAAAACATAAGAAGCAGGTCCATGAGAAAGGTGTAAAATTACTCATTATAATTGAACTGCAAATAATCTCTCCCTTTCTAAAGAATCACAGATATGTTAAGGTGGTTTAAACTAAATCAGAAAATTTTGCTCTTGTATTTTAGGACTTTCATATCAGACTGAAAAGCAAATTTTCTTTCAATGTTTTGAACAAATAATTACAAAAATTCTGAGACAAAGGGTGTTAAGAAACTGATGACAGATTTGTAAATTCAGTGACAGTTATCAAAATTGATTTTACTCCATAAAACATCTAATTTAAGATATTCATTCAGTTATTAATTTCTTAATCTGTTCCAGGACTTTTGGATATTGCCTAAAAGTGTTATAGATTAACTGGTGACAGAAACATGTTGTCTAAATGATTGCACTTAGAATGATGTCTTCACAACCAATTAATGAATGATTAATTTGCTGCCTAGTAGTATAAACTTCAGAAAGCCCAGTGTGATATGGACAAAAGTTGCTCTTCAATAGCTGTGTAATGAAGTTTTTAGAAATTGTTTGTAAGTCAAGAAATCTTCTGTATTTCCATATTTTTATCGTTCACTTAGGAGTGAACTACCCAAACAGCACCACCAAAATTCTTCAGTATTCTTGTAACAGAACAATGAAACACTATCAGTCACTCTAACCTGTGCAGAACTGGTAATTTGATCCATTTTAAATTAAGATGTGTATTTAACACTGTTTAATGTACCTAAACTTGGGGTTAAATTTTACTAAATTAATGACTTGCATTATATATGGCTGTTAATATCTATCAGTGCCTTAATTCTTTACCTCATTTAACATGCATCCACCATCCCCTATCTAATTAATGTCTATACTCAGTGATTTTTAAGGCTTAAAGACCCATGCAACTTTGGGTCACATTGTCACATCCTGTAAAAGTATATACAAATTACAGCAATTACAGAAATACATTTTTTGCCTGTAGAAGCCTTACCTTTTTTTTTTTTTTTTTTTTTTTTTCATCTGCACTCACACCTGAGTTGTTAGGTTTTAGTAATTTCAGCTGACTACTTGACTAATCAGCTGTAGTAGTTAACGTAGTTCCTGGGAGCAATGGCTAGAGGTACAGATTTTTAATTGCTTTCAGGAAACACTAGGCCATTGGCTTGCTATATTCTATGCATTCAGAAATATTCCTTGCTTTCCTCACAAGTAGAAAGCCTTAGTGATTTCTAAATTTCATTACAGAATTAACTGTTAAAAGAATGTTTTTCACTGTGAGAATTAGAAGCTTTGGTAGTGAAAATAAATGATCAGCCATTACTAATTTTTAATATATTGGGCCAGGTTTCTGACTGGCAAAACTGACAAAACTCCTGTGGCCTTCAGTCAGCTTCTGCCATCTGCAGATATAATCACTCATGTAGCTGCCCAAAATAGAGGTATGCTAATCACTAAGAATAGACTCATTATTGTCTATGCATTTCATATATGTATTCTATATGTCTATTGGAGAGGATTGGTTTATATTTTTTTAACAATATGTGAGGTTGCAATGTCTTTTAGAATCTGGGTAACAACTTTCATGTCTCATTTTCTTAACTGATGGGGTTCAGCTCTACACTGGACATCCTCACTGAAGGATTTCTTGACTCATAAAGTCTTAGCTGTTCTTAAAGACAAAGGAGTCTGTGCACTCTCTTCTGCTATTGCAGAACCAATTCTAGTCACCTGCAATTCCTATATCACTTTCGGGGAGAGTAATAAAAAATTACAAAGAAAAAATGTATAATAACTTCAAACACTGATTGCTTTGTAATTCCATTACTATAATTTGTGAAAAATGACAGCAGAAATCATGGAAATTACAATAATTATTACACAGTGGAAGACAGTTTTGTTTGGGAAACAGCATTTTTTTAATATTGTTTTTAAAATAATGTCTTTGGTCTTTTAAACAATGTAGCAGAAATTGAGCTGCACTCTTTCAAGAAAAGATTGTACTGTGAAAAGCTCCACACAAAAAAGAAGGAGGGAAGGAAAGAAATGGAACAGAACTGCTCATCTGCTGGAGAAATACATCACTACCCTTCTTGGACAACTTGGAAACTGAACTGGGGATTCTGCCAATTGTAAGAGTTCCCTATCAAATAATCTCTGAATGTAAAAAGGCATCAACTTCCAAGTTCAGTAGGTGATGAAAAGAGACAATTCCTTCTACATTTGGGCTTCTAGAAGCTATTTCTTTTTCTTGCAAGCATGACAAACAAAAGCCTGTCCTGGGTTTGAGTGAGTGACAGGGTTTTTGGTAGTGGGGGAGGGGGCTACAGCGGTGGTCCCCTGTGAGAAGCTTCTTGAAGATCCCCTGGCTCCATGTTGGACCCGTGTCCTGGTTTAGCCAGGATAGGGTTAAGTTTCCCCAGCAGTGGGGGGGAAGCTCTAACTGGTTTATTCATATACCATGCTGACTTCATGTCCCGGGGCTTTAGCGCAGGAAGAATCGGTGAGCGCAGCTGGTCCTCTCACTGCTGTATCGGTACGTACCTTGCTCTGTTCATTGTTATTACTGTTATTGTTATTGTTGTTGTTTGTTGTGTTGCTGTTGCACTGTTGTATTAAACCTCTCCTTATCTCAGCCCCAGGGCTTTGTATTTCACTCCCTTTGTGGGGGAGGGGCAGTGGCCGCGTGGTCTCAGACCCCGGCAGGGACTAAACCACCACAACCCACCTCTGTGCCAAGGCCAAAACAATTAGCTGCACCTCTGCAATAACATATTTAAGAAGGGGAATCTGGAAGGAGGAGTTGGAGTCCTGAGGAGAAGTTGCAAGGAGAATATCTGTGCAAACACTGAGGTCAGTGGAAGGAAGGAGGAGAAGGGGGAGAGATGCGCCACTGCATAGCCCCCCTTCAGCCCGTGGTGAAAGGGCAGGGCCTCCCATCCTGCAACCATGGAGGTCACTAATGGAGCAGATGCCCACCTGCAGCCTGTGGAGGACACCACACTGGAGAAAGTGACTGCGCTCAAAAAGGCCGGAACTCTGTGGGAAGAAGCAGCCCCCACTGTAGGACTGTAACATGTGGGGGTGACCCACACTAGAGCAGCTAGGGAAATGTTGCAACCCATGGGAGTGACTCATGTTGGAGAAAGTTTGTGGAGTACTGTCTCCTGTGAGAGGGAAACCATGCTGGAGCAGGGGAAGAATGCCAGAAGTTCCACCCCCCCTCCCTGAGGTGGAAGAAGCAGCAGGACTGACTACACCCCCCTACTCCCTGTCCCCTGCACCGCTGGAGGGGAGAAGGTAGAGCTATCAAGAGCAAAGCTGAGCCCGGGAAGAAGGGAGGGGTGGGAAGAAGGTGTTTTTAAGATGTGGTAATGCTTCTCACAGTTCTACTCTGTCTGTTAAGTGTTGTTGTTAGTGTTTGAATTAAATTGATGTTCTTTTTTGATTCCCTTACTGAGTCTGTGTTTTGCCTGTGACTGGAATGGGTGAATCATTCCTCCCTGTCCTTATCTCGATTCCAAATCCTCCTTGGGGAGAAGCACTTGGGGGGAAGGGGAGAGTGAGCGGCTGCATGGTGCTGTTTTCCTCTGAGCTGGTACAGTCCCATTTTTCCATCTAGAAAATTGCAACCCATAAGCTTATTTTTCAAGAGAATGCAAGAAAATCAGCTTGGCTTAAGATGTGGAAGCTGCATACACCAGTGCTCAATGCTTTGTCTTCGGTAGGCATTAGACATTGCCAAGAAAGTAACATAATTTTCACACTGACTTTTAATTTTGATCTATATATCACATATTAATAGATAATTTACTGAAGCATGTAAAGCAGCTGAAGTAAATGGGTTTGATTTTTGTTCTTTTCTGTTGTGCCAAATAGTTCCGTTACAAATTATCATGCTATACCCCGGTCCCTTTAGACTCAGAAAATAAACTCTTCTAAAAGAGATGACTGTCAATGCATTAGGTTGTCTAATTAGTTTAGGCAACACTATGTAAGGTAGATAAATCTTTCCTTTCTTTTCTTCTCTTTCTGAGAAAGTGAAAATCTGTCCCACATCACTTGCAAATTGCAAAGAAGTAAACACTTCTGAACAGTATTTAGAATTCAGCAATATGTAAATACAAGCTATTTGTTAAAGTGCTTAAAGTTGTCTTGAAAGCTGTAAAAAATCCATATGTCAGTGCTTAAAGTGGTCTGGTTTTCCAGGGAATTAGTAGGTCTGAACATTAGAGCACTTCTCTAGGCATGACAATATTGATTCAAGGTCAGCTACATCTTTCTTGAAGTCATGGTGGTGAAAATGCTCTGATGATTAGTAGAAGGGAAAAAAAAGGAACTCAGAAGGCAAATGATTCAAGAAATGAAAAGTTGATGAACAGCTATGTTAAAAAGCCTATATGAATAAGTGATTATTTTACAGGATTTCCTGTTTTGGTGCATGAGTAAAGATGGGTGGTGCAGTTTCAATTAAAAAACAATCACATGATGTAGAATAATATTTTTAAGAGTCATTGATGAGTAGCACATCACACAAGCTTTTCAGAGCACTAAAGTTTGTAAAATTTTGGTGGAAGTAACTGCTGTCTCTCAGATTGCTTTTCTGAGCCTTACTGCAGCTGGTTTTCCTGAATTGACAAAACAGTCAAAAAAATGCGCGATAGCCTTTTGCTTTTCTCTACATTTATTTTTGTTGCAACCAGAGACCCAACTGTGTTTTGCAATGAGATGGAAGAATAGCATTCGACACACCAGTTAATTTTACTGAAGTTTTCAATTATCTCACAGTCTGCAAGCTGACCAGCAACTATTGCTTATGAGAAAAAGGCCTTCAGTCCAGATAAAATTTATGCAGCTTCTTTAAGAAGATTTAAGAAAGACTTTTGGTCAGGTCAGCATCTCCTCTAACAGCCTCGAGGTGGCTCACTTTGTACAGACATGGAGGACTCCAAGCACCTGCATGTCAGGGTGTCACTAGGGCCAGACAGGTGTCTCCCCATGGGGGCAGCAGGCCAGGTCTGGCACCCCATCCCATTGCAAACCCCAGACAGGGAGAAGGGCAGCTGGGCAGCAGCCAGGGGACAGCCAGGGGCAGCCTCGTCCTCCATTGTTAAGTGTGTCTGTGGTGAGGGGCTGATGGCCCCGGGCTGGGCTGAAATAGGGTCCTGGGCCCCAGGGGTGAGGGGAGGTCCTGGGGGTGCTGGTCATGACCAATAAGTCCTGGTAGTGCCTCAGGACCCTGACACTAAGAACAACTCTTATTTAATTTTATTAGTAGCAAATTTGGAGTCCCTTGCAGAGAAAGATGCCTCTTAAATGAATCAGTTCCATTTATTTAAATCCAAACCAGACATTTTTATGTAAGCATCACTTTTACTCCCTCACCGATAAATATCTACCCATCTCTTAGAGCATTAGTGACCCATTCCCAAGATGTGTGGCAACAGGTCTGTTCCAGTCATACCTCCATATAGCAATATATTAAAAATATCCTCCATTCAGAAATGCCAGACAAGCTTGAGAACACATCCCATCTTTAAATTATACATAGAGTGATCACTGAAGACTCACCAATAAAATCTAATTGAGGGTTTGCAAATGATACAGGAAAAAAGAAAGAAAAAATCTGGATTTCAAAGTAGTGAAAAATAAGTAGCATTCACCATCTGTGGTCCTTGACAACAAGCAGACTATCAACAGAACCATACAGTAAAAACATAACTGCTTTTACAAGCTTAAACCATCTGTAAAAACAGAGTGCTTTAAATGCTAAACCAAAATGGCTCAAAAAAAAAAAAAGCACAAAACAAACTGTATTACCGTTTCGGTATATTAACGTAATATTAAATAGCCAGCACAAATCCAACAAAGCACAGCAATTCAGACTTAGCAAAAAAATCAATATCCAAGACAACCTGGTGGGCTTATATTATGTGACCGTCTCTTGTGAAATAGTAAACAGTCACAAATCTTCAAAATGTTGCTCACTTCACTCAAACATATATTCTGGAAATCCTTAAACCCCACATGCTAAGTTTTGGAACTAAGCTTTGACATTTTTGTCTTTTTCTCTGTTCCAAATATCATCAACTTTTAACATTCTTAAGGTAACTATAAATGTGTATGCCACCAGGCACTTGCAAAGTAAGAGCATTCATTAATGGTAAATGGTAAAACAAACAAAAATAACTCTATGACACAAACATGTGCAAAAGAAGCCAAAGCTCAGGAGAGAGTCCTTTCTGGAGAGGCCACTGAGATCACTACTGCACATCTAAGCAACCTGAAGGGCTCCCCAATTTATGGTCATTTTCTGCCTGGAAGAACCAGAGGACAGAGCCTGCCTTGCTGCAGTATTCTGTTCACGGCCACTCCTCTGGTGAAAGCCCTAACCCAAAGAAGTCTCGGGCTCACTTCACAGCTTGTGGCTCCTTCTCTGTGCTGGCTTTGTTATAAGGGAGTTGGTTTTACTTCTGCATTCCTTTCAAACATGTGGAATTTTATATCCAGGAAGGCTTTTTTATTTGGAGGGCTGTTGCTTTGTAGATGCTGCACCACAGTCTTTACAAAGCATGCAGAAAAAAATTGAAAGCCAGAAACTCGTTAGTCACCTCTCTCATCGTTGTGTCTTTGGTATAAGTAATTTAGGGAAGCCAAATAAATTCCACAATAATATATCCATTTCTATAAAATAAATATAAAAATATATGCAAAGGTATGGAAAAGCATATAATGAGATGAGAGCAAAGCAGCTTTTCTACGAAAGCATATGGTGATAATTACCCAATATAGTCTCCCAGCTTTCACCAACTTTTGGCCCTTTTCTACCACCTACATTAGAAGTAACATCTTTGCCATGGTGCCCCTACTTCCAACATTTTCCATAGGCTGACAGTGCTTTTGTTTTTCTCAATTCCTTATAAAAAATTAATTAACACGTAAGTAACTAAGAGGAAGAATTTTTCTGTTTGTATAAATTTAAAATTTAATCTAGCAGAACTGGTATGTTGCAGAACTAAAATTTTATGCTGAGACAGTATATTTGATGTAAATAATCCTTATTCTCATCTCTGGCATTTAAGAGTCTTTCTTTATCTACATTACTGATTCTGACATTACAGAATAATTACAAATCTTTTCCCTTCCCCTATATTGATGACTTAGTTCACTGCTTTCTTAAATATTTTTTGCATTCCTTTTTTGGCTAATCACCTTCTTGTGAGTCATTCATCCCTCTTTCTCCTTCCAATAGCTTCAGCTGCTCAGTTCCTCCAGGACAGGGAAGAGAGAATTACCTGGAACTACTATCAGATAATGTTTATACTTTGCTGCCTAAAGGAACTGATCTGCTGCCACAAACCAAGGATCTTTAGCATCTCTCCCCATACACTAAAGAGAACATGTGAAACCTACTCTCATCCCCCCACTCTGGAAGGAACTGAGATGCTGTCAACTCCTGCCATGCAACATTTCCAAACTTGCTCAAATTCTCAGAACTCTTCCAATAGACACACTACAAATTTCATCAGTCAAGAGAAACAATCCATTCTTGTATTTGTGTGTTTAGAAAATAAAGAAAGTACCAGAACTTTAAATACCTTCTTAATTCAACTCTTATTAATTTATAATATCTGTTTCAGGGAATTGATATTTTGATGTAAGTTATTTCCATTTTAATTTGTTGTTAACATCTTTTTGAACATTAGAGTTCTCACCTTGTAGCAGATTTTTAGAGGTTAACATGTTCTCCTCTGGGCTGTTATAAGACCAGTAAAGTTGAATATTAGCAAGATTAAAAATCAGACATCTGTTCTTTTTGGTAAATTGTTGAGTCTGATTTTTGTACCATATAAATGGTATCTGACCATGCAAGATCCAGTAAAATTTGATGTCAGTTTTACAAACTGTCCCTTCACTTTATCTACATGTAGGTGATTAGATACCTTCACCAGGTCATGTACACAGTCAGATTTGATTAAACTACAAATTACAGTCAGATTTGATTAATCTACAACAGTTTACAATGACATTAATGCAATTTTCAAAAGAGAGAGAGGGAAAAAATCTACAGGCAATTTGCTAAACAGTATTCACATAAGGAATTTTAAGTTATTAAATATTCAGATTGATCAGAAGTAATATCAAGGTGTGGCAGGTGCACCCGCCCAATGAAAACAGGGCTTCTTGGCTGCTGAAGCGTAGCAGCTCCTGATTGCCTTTGCTCTCGGGGCTTCAGGGTAGTTGGGGCCTTTGGCCGATGGGAGCCACTGTTGACTACAGGTCAGATTCGGCCTGGGTATAAATGGAGTCCCCTGTGGGGGCCATTTGGAGCTTGTCCCCTGGAGCAGCACGCTGCGGTGGAGGACTCTCCCCTTGGGTTTAGATGCTGCCATGAGAGGGTCCTCGAGGTTGAGAGCCCTCACTTCTTAGGTGAGTGATAGAGCATTTTGGGTTGTCATTAAACCCTAGGGACTGGTGCTTTGTTCTGCATTTCAGGTTGTCGTTAAACTCTAGGAAGTTGTTCTGTTCTCCTCTCACAGACGTTCGAACCTGTAATTTACAGAGAGCTAGTTAATTGTGTTAAAAATAAGTTTTTAATTTTTGATGGTTGGTTTTTTATTTGAGAGCCTCTGTAACACAAGGTTTGATTATTCTATCTTCCTTTGAATTGCCCTGTGAAATAAATCCCCTCACTGCATTAGCCCTTTGTTTTCCCACACGTAAAATGGGAATAACAATACAAAAAAAACCCCAAATGCTTCAGAAGAATCTTCTGAAGCTTAATCAAAATTTATAAGGCATTCTTGAGTTTAAAAAAAAAAAAAAAAAAAGACAACAAACTTGGCCATTCTGATTCAAATACAGATTATTATTTCTCTTTCAGGTTTTACAACTTTTCTACACATGAATTATGTAACAGTATATGTATATCTATATATACACAAAGTATTCCAGACATCAGTCTCTGAATATTACATCCTAAATCAAACTTCCTAATCTGACTCATCAGAAATATGTTTGCATTCTGAAGTTTGGCTATTTTGCAGGAGATTCAAGTTTTGAAAAACAAACATTTGAAGAACTATAGAAAACTTCTAGCCAGGAGAAAGTTGCTACAGAAAACAGACAAAATAATTCCCAAAATAATTCCATAAGAAAGTGAGAACAAGCTCCCCCTATAGTTAAATATGAAAGCATAAAATAGACAAACTTCGTGGTTATGCCATGTTAGAATGCAAAATGCACTTAGGGTGAATCCAGAATTCTGGTGTTTGTCCTTCAGTGTTTGCAGTCTCTATCTTAGCAACATTACTGCCTTGAAGTTAGGCTTGATGGATCAAATGTGTATGGAGAACACCACAGTAGTACCATGGACGGCCTTTCCTTCCCTGTATGCAATAACATTTCTAGCTCAAGCAGCAGGTAGTTCGAGAGAATGGCAAGAAGAGACACATCTGTGGAAAAGACTGCCTGAACTCCTGTTGAG
This sequence comes from Strix uralensis, assembly GCF_047716275.1. Classification (NCBI taxonomy): domain Eukaryota; kingdom Metazoa; phylum Chordata; class Aves; order Strigiformes; family Strigidae; genus Strix; species Strix uralensis. The sequence goes on from NC_133976.1 coordinate 24,459,427, forward strand.
ATCCAAGGCTATAGTGAACAAACACTGATGCCAGCAGCGATTTCAACTTATTAACGTCTATCAGTTAAGGATGAGCATTTAGTCACAGCAAGAATCCAAATGTTGCAAGTCTATCAAGAATAAGGGCAGTGCTACACAACCTTCTTTTACCTGCAGTCCTTGTTTTATTTCATCTCTGAGGGAAGAATATGGAAAAAAAATCCTAAATGAGAACTACTTCCATTTCTCAAGTGCTCATCCTTAGTCTTTTATGAGGAGTGATACAACCTTTAAGGTGCAGAGCTGCCTGTAACATCTGTTGAAGTAGAATTCTAGATGTCATTTTTCTAGTAGCCTGCTCTGTTCCCTCTAAATTGGTTATTCATTTGCAAAGGAAAGTTGCATCCACAAAAGTTGCATTCAAAAGCTGCATCCACACATTCAGTATTTTATTTTCATTGTATATTGTATTTAAAATGTCCACATCACTCCTTTTTTTACTCCATCTGTTTCTGTCCCTCTTTCTCATCTACATAAACTCACTTTGAGTAAATATGATTTTATTGTCTGCAGGCATTAAGTTTCACACATTGCTTGGTACAAAAATAATATGCCATCACTGTACAGTGGTAGTGTTTTTTCCCTGGAGGAAAGGAAATGATTGGTGATGAGATGAGAAATTTGAAAGTGAACATGCATAATAGAACAACATAGGCATGGTCGTCATCATTACTAACTTTAATTTTCCAAAGAGGACTACTTTTTCATAGTGACTGATAAAGATAAATGGGGATGACATACAGTGCTTTCCTTGAGTCAGGGAATTTTTAAATCTGTGATCTGATTTTAGCTGCATAAGCAAAGAGAGCATCCTCCACTTGTTCCACAAACAAGGCAGCCAGTGCAAGAAAAGGCGATGTATTAGTCCTATCACCAACTACAATTTGCTTGTTTTCTGAAGGAAAACTAATTTTGTGATCATCACAGAACTAAATCACATATGTCTGGCTAACATGTTTTGGGAGACATACTTCTAATAAATACATTAAGTACATAAAAGTTCATAGACGTTCCACATTCCTGTTTCCTCAGACTTGTATGCTAACTCTTCCCATTACTGTCTCTCCCATAGGCTCTTAGGAGGTCTCCAAAGATGCCACTGGCTGACTCTTGGCTCGTCTACTGACCCATGATTCACCTTCGATTTCACCTCCTCCAGAAGCCACAGAAATTCGGGCTTATCTAACTATAAAGTTTGACTCACCCCTGGATTTGCCAGACAGATATCTTTATTTGGATAGTTTGATAACTGCTTCATAGTCAAGCAATAACAAAGTAGGTCTAACTTTCCAGCAGTTAGAATTCAAAATGTTTAAATCATAGCTTCCTTTGTAAACAATAGATGTACACATTCACTGCAGTATGTTTGTTGATTGGCTATAATGGATGTGTTTACTTATCTGACATGCAGCCTTGCTCCAACAAATATTCAGGTCATAAGATTATTATGTGAAGCCTGGTTAAATTTAAAGCTATGCTGATTTGAAAATAACCTTCTGTACTAAGTAGTGTACCAGACTTTCTGCAAGGATATCTTTTGAACTGCAGGCCTTTGTTTCTCTTAACCTACCTATGTCTGCCTTATCCAGCACTATCCACCATTACTCAGCCAGTATAGGGACAGATTATGGTTTTCCTGTTAATTGTTGCTCATAACTTTTAAAGTATCTGGAACTAGGCCTACACCTTAACTCTAATCTTCATGCATGTTTTTCAGTTCAGACAAAACCATCCATTTGCATGTACAAAGCAAATAATTGATGCAAAATTCATGTTGGAAAAACTGAGTATGTACAAGACTGAAAACAAGTTATTAATATCTGAAGTAAGATTTTTTAAGAGCATTAATGCATTTAAGCTTCCTCCCAAGTTCAGAAGAATTCTTATTTGACAAGTAAGAAAAGTGAGACATGGAATAGATATGGACCAGAAATACTAAGGATATTGATTCTGAATCCATATATTTAACATGCCTCCAACTTGAGACTCCTTGCCTATACAGCCTTAGGACTTGTGGAAAAGGCAATATATTTCCAAATGTATTTGCCTTTTGAAAATACAGGGGCTTCACAGGCAGCCTTCATACTGACTGCAGAAAGGCCCGTAGGCAGCCTACAGTGTACATTGGCAGTGTCACAAACCACCAAATGCACAGGCAGTTGCTGGCTGATTTTTCACACAAGGTCCTCTTCACTCCAGACATTGGTCTCTGGCTGAACCTTGAGTCATGCTGCCAAATTCACTGTCTGATCACTCAGAGAAATTGATTTTGAGGGTAGCCCTGGGATGTTCCTCATAAAAGTACAGGCATATCTGTTGCGGCTGATTTGAGAAGTGGCACACCCACACAACATTTAAGGAAATCAGTGGAAACAGTTCTGAAAAAAATAAGAATATGAATTTTAATTTAGTTACATAAGACTTAACAAAAATATTTGATTCTTTTGAAAATTTGGGGCTTAAATAACTTCTCCAAAATCACTGAGCAACTAAATGCCAGGGCTGGGACTAGAGTCCATATCCCATATCCCTCTAATTGTATGTCTCACCAGTCATGGTAGTTCTTCTATTTTAGCGATTCCTATTTAAAAAAGTTTAGTCAAAGCTTTCAAAGTTATTTTCACCCGGGAAACCAAAGGGTCACTTTAGATTCTTTTATTTCTTAAACAAACATATTCAGCCAACTTTTTCACTGAATCACTGATTTTAATAAATTCCCAGAAGAGATCATATGGTCCAATGACTTTTATTCGTCGATAGACTTAGGTTATAATTTAGCTCAGACATATTTACAGAGTGCAATATATGGAACAAGGAGATGCTGCCTCCGTTTGACCTCATGTAAGCAAAACCTTACAAAAAGTGTTATTTTAAAATTGGTGGGTATGAAGTCAAAATAACTGATAGTCCTAGCAGGGCTTGTCACATGACAAAGAGGATTTTCTTGAGGTAGCTCTCATGGCTGGGACATTTTTTGAATATTATCTTACAGTGGTTTAATAGCACATGAATAACTCTTCCAAAATTACAATATGAACCAGACAGAATATACAAAATGCTCTGTTGCTTAATAATCCTCATTAAAAGGTTTCCTGAAGCATTTGAGCCAAAGCCCAGAACTAAAGCTTGGAATGAGTACTGCCCTGGTAAAGTGATTCTTGAATCTTGCTGATTCAAAAAAACATAACCCCAGACTACACAAAGTGTCTGGAATTATCACTGTCAAACTTGTCACTGAATAGCAGCCTTGCCAGGAAGTTTATGCACACTCAGTTACTTAAAATTTCAGACAGCTATTGGTTGGTCAACAAATGCCAAGATCATACAACCTATTCCTCCTGACAATTCACTGCCCAAATACACAAGAGCTTTGCAGCCAGAATTAGTTCAGGAATTTGGTTTTGGTTTGTGCCTCTTGTCACAAATCATAAACACTGAACATCTTTGTTACAGTGAGTTTTGATGGCAACCAGAGGAAACATATCCATGAGAGAGACGGAAACTGGTAAGTGGAGGAATATGCTCAAAAAAAATTAGTTTTTCCACATGCCATCATTGATGTTTCAGTTTAGAAAGCAGTGAGCAACAGTGGAAGCGTTTTTCAATACTTGGTATTGTAGTAGACTATTAAACAAAAAAAATTACACTTCAATATATATACTGAACAAATTACTTGCAGGTCTAATATGTTACCATCTTCTACACATACTGAACTAAAATAATTAAAGTGTTTTGTAGTTTACCAGAGTGAGATTTCAAAGTCTATGTCAGAAAACATTTCCTCCAGCAACAAGATTCAGATAAAGAACTTCTTACTTCAGACAACTGCTAGGATAGACTAAATTAAAGTCCCCCTGTATTTTTCTGTCCTTCTCTAAGTTCATCTACATTACAGTTTGAGTAATTTCTTCTAAAGTCATGTATTGCTGTTTTATGAGTGGTGTCTTGAATTACATGTGACCAGAAGTTCAATAATTATTATGCAACGTCAGCACTATTCAGCTTGGTTCACAGAATGAAAATGCATAAGAGTTGCACAAAAAGCAGGAAATGCTTTTGAAACACAGAATAATAGAAGGGTCAGAAAAACAGATAATCTTGTAAAAACCTTGGCAACTCAAAGTCAGGTTGGCATAAATCAATCACATCTTGCTATTACCAGGATTCAGAGACACTTAATTTGCCCTTACCCACGTTGTTATTGTAAGATTTGTTCCTGGGTTAAGATACATCGGAATTGTGTAGAGCTCATATCTTCTCATTATCAAATAAATAAAGATGGGATGAAATGTCCCTTTTTCAGAAGGAAGAAACACAAAAGGTGATTTCATTATCAGAAACTCACTCCTTACCTAAAGAAAAGTTTAGTCAAGTTTTTACAAAAAAAAAAAAAAACATTTTTGAGGACCTCTTTTTTATCAATGGACAGTGTTACTTGGTAAAATTGTGCATCTACATTAACTGATAAAATTGTGCTTGCCTGTCCTTTGTCTCCCTCTATAGGGTTCTACTAGGGGTCAATACAGCATTTCTAAAACATTATAAAAGTTGGAATGAGAAGGACAAAAAATTCTTGTTGTTCCAGATTCTGTTTTCCAAGAGATAGGCTCATAGAAATAAACAATTAGTTGTTATTATTATAGTCAGCTTCATTGGGGGTCCAACGTAAATGCCTCTATGAAAATGCACGTAGCGTGGGGAATAAACAAGAGGAATTAGAGACATGTGGACACCTGCAGCGCTATGATCTTATTGGCATCACTGAAATGTGGTGGGATGGCCCCTATGACTGGAGTGTTGGAAGGATACAGGCTCTTTAGGAAGGACAGGCAGGGGAGGTGTGGAGAGGGGGTCACCCTCTATGTCAACCAGTTGGAGTGCATGGAGCTCTGCCTGGGGATGGATGAGGAGTTTGTAGGCCAGGATTAAAGGGAAGGCAGAGACAGGTGACCTTATAGTGGGGATTGCTACAGGCCACCCGACCAGGAAGACTGAGCAGATGAGGCCCTCTATAGACGGTTAGGAGCAGCCTCACATTCACAAGCCATGGTCCTCATGGGGGACTTCCACCACCCCGATATCTGTTGGAGGGACAACACAGCAGGCCATAAGCAATCCAGGAGGTTCCTGGAATACATTGATGATCATAGCATCATAGAATCAGATGGTTTGGGTTGGAAGGGACCTTAAAGATCATCTAGTTCCAACCCCCCTGCCGTGGGCAGGGACACCTTCCACTAGATCAGGTTGCTCAAAACCCCATCCAACCTGGTCTTGAACACTTCCAGGGAGAAGGGGGGGACATCCACAACCTCTCTGGGCAACTTGTTCCAGTGTCTCACCACCCTCACAGTAAAGAATTTCTTCCTTATATCTAACCTAAATCTACCCTCTGTCAGTTTAAAACCGTTACCCCTTGTCCTATCACTACACTCCCTGATAAAGAGTCCCGCCCCACCTTTCCTGTAGGCCCCTTTAAGTACTGGAAGGCTGCTATAAGGTGTCCTTGGAGCCTTCTCTTCTTTAGTCTGAACAACACCAACTCTCTCAGTCTGTCCTCATAAGGGAGGTGCTCCAGACACCTGATTATCTTCATGACCCTTCTCTGGATATGCTTGAGCAGGTCCATGTTCATCTTATATTGGGGGCCCCAGAGCTGGACACAGTACTCGAGGTGGGATCTCATGAGAGCAGAGTAGAGGGGGAGAATCATCTCCCTTGACCTGCTGGCCACACTTCTCTGGATGCAGCCCAGGATACGGTTGGCTTTCTGGGCTGTGAGCACACATTATTGGCTCATAGTCAGTTTTCCATCCACTAATACGCCCAAGTCCTTCTCCACAGGACTGCTCTCAATCCATTCATCTCCCAGCCTGTATTTGTGCTTGGGATTGCCCTGACCCATGTGCTGGACCTTGCACTTGGCTTTGTTGAACTTTGTTTGCACAGGCCCACCTCTCAAGCCTGTCCAGGTCCCTCTGGATGGCATCCCTTCCCTCCAGCATGTTGACTGCACCACAAAGCTTGGTGTCATCAGCAAACTTGCTGAGGGTGCACTCAATCCCACGGACCATGTCACCGATAAAGGTGTTAAACAGCGCTGGTACCAACATTGACCCCTGAGGAACACCACTTGTCACTGCTCTCCACTTGGACATTGAGCTGTTGACTGCAACTCTGTGAGTGTGACCATCCAGCAAATTCCTTATACACTGAGTGGTCCATCCATCAAGTCCATGTCTCTCCAATTTAGAGACAAGGATGTTAAGTGGGACAGTGTCAAACGTTTTGCACAAGCCCAGCTAGATGATGTCAGTTGCTCTTCCCTTATCCACCAATGCTGTAACACAATTGTAGAAGGCCACCAAATTTGTTAGGCACAATTTGCCCTTAGTGAAGCCATGTTGCCTGTCACCACTCACCTCTTTATTTTCCACATGCTCTAGCATAGTTTCTAGGAGGATCCGCTCCATTATCTTGCTGGGCATAGGGATGAGACTGACTGGCCTGTAGTTCCCCGGGTCTTCCTTTTTTCCCTCTTTAAAAATGGAGGTTATGTTTCTCCTTTTCCAGGGAACTTCACTGGACTGCCATGACTTCTTAAAGAAGGTGGATAGTGGCTTAGTCACTTCATCTGCAAGTACCCTCAGGACCCACAGATGCATCTCATCAAGTCCCATGGACTTGTGCACCTTCAGGTTCCTTAGATGGTCTCAAACCTGATCTTCTCCTATAGTGGGCAGTTATTCCTTCTTCCAGTCCCTGCCTTTACATTCTGCATCTTGGGCAGTGTGGCTGGAGTACTTACTATTGAAGACTCAGGCAAAAAATTGTTGAGTACCTCAGCCTTCTCCATTTCCCCAGTGACCAGGTCTCCCATTTCCTTTCAGAGAGGGGCCCACATTGTCCCTAGTCTTCCTTTTATCACCAATGTACCTATAGAAGCTTTTCTTGTTGCTCTTGATATCCCTGGACAGATTTGATTCCATCAGGGCTCTGGCCTTCCTAACCTGATCCATGGCTTCTCAGACAATTTTTCTGTATTACCCGTCCAAGGACAGGCTACCTGTCCTTGCTTCCACTCTCTGCAGGCTTCCTTTTTGTCTTTGAGTTTGTCCGGGATCTCCTTGTTCATCCATGCAGGCCTCCTGGCTTTTTTACCTGACTTTCTCTTTATTTTGCATTGCTCCTGAACTTGAAGGAGGTGCTCCTTGAATATTAACCAGCTTTCTTGGGCCCCTCTTCCCTCCAGGGCTCTATTCTATTCTACTCGGACAAGCAGATCCCTGAAGAGGCCAAAGTCTGCTCCCCTGAAGTCCGGGGTAGTGAGCTTGATGTGCACCCTCCTTGCTGCCCTAAGGATCTCGAACTCCACCATTTCATGGTCACTGCAGCCAAGGCTGCCCTTGAGCTTCACATTCCCCACCAGCCTCTCCTTGTTGGTGAGAACAAGGTCCAGCACAGCACCTCTCCTCGTTTGCTCCTCTATCACTTGGAGAAGGAAGTGTGCCCACCAAAGCCACTGTATTACTCCCCATCCTCAGCTGGACAAGGGAGAGAGAATACAACAAAAGGCCTGTGGGTCGAGATAAGGACAGGACAAGCTCATTCACCAATTACCATCACAGGCAAAACAGACTCAACTTGCAGAAATCCGCTTAATTTATCACCAGTCAAATCAGAGTAGGATAATGAGAAATAAAATCTAAATCTTAAAACACCTTCCCCCCACCCCTCCCTTCTTCCCAGGCTCAGCTTTACTCCTGATTTCTCTACCTCCTCCCACCAGCAGTACAGGGGGACAGGGAATGGGGGTTGTGGTCAGTTCATCACATGTCTCTGCCACTCCTTCCTCCTCAGGGGGAGGATTCCTCACACTCTACCCCTTCTCTAATGTGGGATTCTTCCCACGGGATACAGTTCTCCACAAATTTTGCCATTGTGGGGTCCCTCCCATGGGCTGCAGTTCTTCACACACTGCTCCAGCCAGGGTTCTTTTCCACAGGGTGCAGTCCTTCACGAACAGACTGCCCCAGTGTGTGTCCCCCACAGGGTCACAAGTCCTGCCAGCAAACCTGCTCCAGTGTGGGGTCCTCTGTCTCCACAGGTTCTGCCAGAAGCCTGCTCCAGTGCAGGTTTCCTATGGCCTCATGGCTTCCTTTGGGTGCATCCACCTGCCCCAGCGTGGGGACCTCCATGGGCTGCAGGTGGAGATCTGCTCCACCATGGACCTCCATGGGCTGCAGGGGCACAGCTGCCTCACCATGGGCTGCACCACGGGCTGCAGGGGAATCTCTGTTCCGGCACCTGAAGCACCTCCTCCCCCTCCTTCTTCATTGACTTTGGTGTCTGCAGAGCTGTTTCTCTCACATATTCTCACTCCTTTCTCCCTGCTGCAGCTGTTCCTCTGTGCAGCAACTTTTTCCCCTTCTTAAATACATTGTCGCAGAGGCACTACCACTGTTGCTGATGGGCTCAGCCTTGGCCACCAGTGGGTCTGTCCTGGAGCCATCTAGCATTGGCTCTATTTGTCACAGGGGAAGCTTCTAGAGGCTTCTCACAGAAGCCACCTCTGTCCCCCGCTACCAAAACCTTGCCATGCAAACCCCATACAGACTTGGAGGTGTAACTTCAAGAACATTTTTTAAAGAAGGTACAGGGTATCACATTAAAGGAAACATATGTGAAGGCTGATACACAAAATAAAGAATGTGAAGTGGAAAATAAAGACAAATAAGGGACTATGAGTGTTTCCAGAATTTTCTGTCTTGTGGTTTTTTTTGAGTGTGCTTCATTGGTATAGCAAGTCATAGAAAACATCAGCTATTCTAAATACGTTCTCTTGCATGAATGTTCCACTGTTGATAACAGACCAGCTGTAACATCAGTTCTCTTTGTTTTCAGGACTAGATATATTCTGTCTGGCAATACAAATTTAGCACCTTAACTACATATGAATATGAGTAAACTTTTCTTAGATTGAATTAAGCATGATTTCAGTTTCTTTCCTTTTATATATGTATTAGAATTAAGATCCTTTATACTACTGTCTCAGCCATGGAAATCATGTCTATAAGAATAAATTGAAAAACTATGACCAACAATGAAAATACAAATTAATTTAAATATTAAACTAGTTTCTTTAGTAATACCTTCATAAACACTATTTACATTACTGCAATATCACCTTTCATTGGTAAGTGCAAAAGGAGTAAAACCTGTTCTGCAGAAGAATTTAGGCTACTAATTCCCATGAGCAAGGGGAAAAGTTTAACAATAGCTCATGGAAGTAGACGTCCAGAGACTGCAGTGAACTATCATTGAAATTAACATGATGTAATTGAAAATCAAGGCATAGAATTTTATTTTAAAAATTTTAAGGTAATGCCAGAGAAACAGGCAGCAGCCATTTGATTTTTGGGTTCATGACTCTCAGTGATCATGTCTGGCATCTCAGCTCCTGCACCAATGAATACTTCAATTTTGCATGAAGAAATGGTTAAACATATTGGATCAGCCCTGGCAAGGTTGCTGATACCGTCTTCTCTAGCATAGGTAACCAGGAATCTAGACCTATGATTGCGTGATAAATCAGCTAGAGGAAGAATATGATTTTTGCTGCCATCACACTGATCACTGTATCATAAGAATTTTAGATATAAGGTGCCTCCTCTCCTTCTAGGTGCAGGTTATATAGTCAGCACACACTTGATCAAACCTTAGAAAGAAGTGATGTGGGAGAGAGACTGCCCTTTGTAAATTCCATGGGCCACTCTATTTCCTCTGAACTGTTTGATGCTGCCATGTAAGTAACTTCTCATACCTACACCAGAAACATGGTGTAGGAGTCTATTTAGTGTTAGCAGTCTAACAAATATGAAAATACTTCCAAAATTGGTGGTGACTAAAAATTTCAATAGCATTTAAGTATTATATTGGCAGTCGTATTCAGCCATTTGAACCCATTTTGGCTCTATTTGCTTCTTTCTTTTTTGATTTTATCATATCATGAACTGCAGTCTGTGTTGAAATCAGTGCAAAGCTTGTCACTGCCCCCAGAGGGGTCAGGTTATTGCTGTGAGATAGATCACAAACATGCTCTGTAAGAGATGCTGTTCATACTGTAAGTGAACATTGAGAGAAGAGAGAATCTTTCAGTGCCATCATCTCTACAAGCACTGAAGGGCTAAGGAAGCAGCAGCAAGCACAGGTTGATGGGCACCCTTCATGCACTTTATGGGAATTGTGATACAATCCTTTCCCTTGGACTTCTGCTGGGTAGAGTAGGCTCCCAGTTCATACTGCCAACAGCATGAAGACTATAATAATGCAATTGCTATCTTTCTCTTTCCTTACAATGGTTTATGAGGCCACATGCTACCTATTCATCTACACACAAAACATGCACATGTGTACACACTCATGCACATGCAGATGCTGCTTATTTGGTAGTTTCAGGACAAATAGGCTGGTTTCAGCATAAATAGGTTGGTATTAAACTCATCCTGATTTCTTTTTTTCATTGGGGATAATAGTCTGAATAGAGGAAAAAAATTACATATAGCAGAGCTCTTTATCTTCTTCTCTGCATATTTAGCTACCCCCTCATTTTCTTTGTAGGCCACAGCATTGGAGGATTTCCTATGCAGATGACAGCATTTGCTAAATACTAAGAACACCCACCACAACTCTGTTTTTTCTCTTTCTAAGCTTCTTGACTTAATGCTTCTTTGCACTGTATTTTTTTTTAATCCTGTTGAACAAAGCAGAACAGGGAAAAACACACAACTGAGTGAGCACCAATAATATTTTTAATTATATGATTAAATGAACCACCCATTACATTTGACAGAAGAGGAGAGATTGTGCTACAGCATACAGCAGATGATTTCTGTATGAAATTAAAATTAAGCTTAAGTACACATCTGTCCTGGTTTAAGCCCAGCCCTCAACTAATCAACATGCGGCTGCTCACTCAGTCCTCCCTGCCCTGGTGGAACAGAGAGGAGAATCAGAAGAAAAAGGTAAAGATTCATGGGTTGAGATAAGGACAGTTTAATAGCACAACACAAGGAGAGAAGAAGTAATAATAACAGTAATACTAATAAAAGAATGTATAAAGTGAGTGATGCACAATGCAATTGCTCACCACCTGGAACCCAATGCTCAGCTTGATCTGAATCATGATCCCTCCTCCCCCTGGCCTGCTCCCCCAGTTATATACTGCGCATGATGTCATATAGTACCAAACATCCCCTTGGTTAGTTCGGGGCAGCTGTCCTGGCTGTGCCCCCTCCCACCTTCTTGTGAAAATTAACTCTATCCCAGCCAAACCCAGCACACATCCTCTTAAAAAAGGTTGGCTAAAAGGAAATTATGTCCTTTTGGAAAAGGATCAAACAATTATTTGACTTATTGTCTAGAAAGACTTAGGATTCAGGTTTTCTTAGTGATGCTGTGTTCAGGCGGAACAGGGATACTGCTGTAGGACCTCTCTATCTGCCTTCTTACTGGAAGCTTTCAAAGCAGAAACGCCAGACAAACCACCTTCTCATCTTCATATTAATTCATCGTAAAAAGATGCTCATTGGGAAAAGAGAATAATGGAGGAAAGAATAATACATGGATTCATCAGATTGGAAAGAAAGGGAAAAAGCTATCAGAAAACAAGGTATAGGATAAAATATAGCAATGAATGAAATAAATATTTTTGGCTTTCATAGTTCAAGTTTTCCCTGACCTGTGTTTAATATAGATAGAACACTATTACAGACATGTCTCAGCCCATAAAAAATTTCCAGATTCTACCATTATTCCCTGAGGAGTTGCCCTCGAGAAAAATAGATATGTAGCTTTTATTTGAAAAACTGAGCACAAAACCCTACCATTGTTGAAGCTCCTCTATTCACACCCTCCTCTCTCACTTTACTAGAGTGTGGCTTAGATTCATTATCCTTTGGTTATTATGAAGATAAAAACAGAGTACACATTTCCTGAATTACAAAGGCCCTCAGTAAATAGCTTGCAAAGATGAAATAGGTGTGTCTATACTGAGTACTATGTGCAGACATGAATTCCCTATGCCTATACTTTAATGTAGGACAATGCAAATCAGCTCTGCTATAAGAAGTATGCTATCAAATATTTCCTGCAGCACTATTTACCTAAGACTCAGAAGTACCCATCATATTCTGGTGGATTTGGGGACAAAATGCCTCTTTTCTTATTCTACTGTGGGGACATGCTGAGAGAAAAATACTGACCTGAAAGGAAGAATGAATCCTCTCCACTGATAAAATATTTGCTCTTTTTTTTTTTTTTCCTTTAGCTAAAAGCATTCCTTTTTACTTTTACTTTTATCTTAGCAGGTCTGTTTTACCCAATAAATCAAAAAGGGAGGAGCAGGACTAGAAATGTCATATTGTAGCAACCTATACAACTCATTGTACAGAAGGAAAAGTACTTTGAATATATTAGCTAGACTAATGGTAGTTAACCTGCTCATTTTCTTTTCAAAACTGCCTGGCAGCTTTCTGCTGTTTCCCATTTCTGCTCATCCAGGCATTAAAAATCCAAATTTATTCCTGGACTTTGGTTTCCCATAAGGAGTTACATCTTCTACTATCAGTTCATATAGAATATTTATTTTACAGAGTTATTTATCAGGCCACTTTTCTATTAGAGTCCATAACACATACATGTAATAATTGCTTTAATCTCTAGTTTCAGTTATAGCCTAGGTGCTCAGAATAAGGGATGAGTATCAAACCACACTCATTTATGCAGCTTTTTAACCTTTTCTGCTCCCCGGATGTGACAGTTTATTGCAGATAACAGAAAAAAGTGTATTCTGGAGAATTTGGAGCATGGTTAGAAATCAACGGTTTTTCATTATCTGCACAATGAATTGCTTCTACAGTGATGGTATTACAGAGAGAAAGATTTTGTGTGGCTCTTCAAAATCACCTTTCTGGAGGAAAACTTCCTTGTAGTTTTGAAGATAATTATTGCTATAAACCCATGTTAGTTATAAAATAAATATGAAATAGACAGTTTGATTTAAATACAGAATAAAATGTGTTTTGAGAAGTAAATGTCAAGAGATTCAGGTCCGGTTCATGAAATAGTTCAGCAGAGGTTGAAATAGTTGGGTCAGGATGATTTTAGCTGCAGTTACAAATTATTTTGTCAAAAGTTGGAAGGATTATTTTTTCCTTCTTGATGAGTATCTTGATATCTGTTTTGCTGCTTCTTCATTTATACAGGCCACAATTAAGAGGAGGGTGTTTTATGTAGGGTGCTAAGCAGACATCTAGAAGCCCCCTGCACAGAATAGGTAAAAAACGGGGCTTTATTGCATTTCAAAGGAACAGATCTAGTTCCCTAAGTCTTTTTTACCAAAACTCTACAAATTTACATTCATTCTACCTTTAACAAATTCAAGTAGTGTCCTTTTATCTTACTAGGTAACAGATTAACAGTAAAGCAGTCCTTTACTTTTTTTTCTGAATAGCTACAGTTTGTGAGGATCCATTATCTAATACATCTAATACATGATATTTTCTGTTACAGACATTTGGCTACCATGGTGACAGGTACTATAAAAAAATTAAAACTAGCTCACTGGAGATTTTTGGTGCTACTAAACACATCATTCTCTGCATATTTTCAGGTAACTTTTTCTGCTTGAGTAACTACGTTCTGCTATTACCTAATTGTGCCCTGTTTCTCCTTTGCCATGCTTAGAAGGCTTAGCTGCTGACTGAACTAAGATGCTGTCTGTATGATTGTCAGCTCAGGGACTGTAGGTGAAGTCCTTCAAATTCAGTTAGAACTTTGCAGGCAGTATTGGAAGGTATCAAGATTTTACCTCATGTTTTTTGACTTATTTTGTGTGATAACTAACAGATTCTAGCATGCTCAGAATTTCTAACTCCTAATATTCTCTCTTACACCAACAACTATCAGCAACTTTTTAGGGTGTTTGCAAAGAGAAAGGCAGATACAGTGCTAAGGAATAAACACCAATGGTGGGATTCACATCATGATTCAAAGCACTTAGTTATTCAGTTCTTCCAAAAACACATGCCTGAGGTAAGACTCAGCTATAAACATAGGGGCCTAATGCCACTGTAGATACTACAGTATGCAAGATAGGCAGTTGACTGACAGATAGAAGACAGGGCTTACGTAAGATGGAGGCTTGTAAGGGAAACAACTATTTCTTTGAGCCTGCAGTCATTTTGTGCATATGGATTATGCTTTGCTCCAATGGATTTGCCAAGTATTGCATTTATTCTCTTTCTTTCTTACCTCTCCCCTCGTTACACAAAGAGTTGAAGAGTCAAGCAGATACTCTATTACCATGTATGGTATACTATTATACAGGGAGTTAAACATGAGAGATGTAAAATAAGGGCAATTGATATTGTGTCAAGAAGAAAAAGTGTTAGCCTCAGAATTTCTTGGGGAAGAAACTGAAGCATAAATATAAGTATGTTTTCCCTGAATTCTTCCATGGCAAGAAATTTAAATAAAGTCTATTAGATGCTGTTGATATTGCTATCTGGAGGCAAAAACCCAATACAAAATAAGCATATGAACAAATAAGATGGGATATGAAGTCTGAAAGAACACTGAGCAAACTACAGGAATCCGCCTTGTTAGAGTAGAGCAGGCCTGGCTGGAACAAGAAAGTAATCATCATCTGGGTAAAGTATAGCGCCTTGTTATTCTGATTTTTATATCTGGCAATAAAGTCAAATGTCTTATGTATTACTTGTTATTACAAGCAGTTGTGATTGTTGGAAAACCATCAAATAGATGTCACAGACAATTCCAAAACATATAAATGACATCAAATGATAAGGGCTAGATATCTTTAGCAGCTGATCAGCTGAATTTCTTTCAAAGATCCATGGCTCCATTGTCTATAATGGGACATCACACACCTTGCTCATGTGTAAAAGTGTATAGTTAAGTGTCTTAATCTCAAAATGGGCTTTCAGTAAAGAGAGTCTCAACAGAAGCAAAGAGAAAAAGGAAGAAAATATATGAGAAGAGACAGAGGTCTGAATTTATTTAGTTGTCTCTCTGTGGACAGATGCTGTAATCTGGGGCATTTTAGGTCATCTGAGCCATCAGCTTTGGGTTGACAGATATAATGAAGCACCTCTGATGGATATGTTCCCATCTGAACCTGAAACTGGAGGCCAAGTGTGATACTATCAGCCATTTCAAATGTCATTAGACACTTGTATGGGAAACTGAATCAAGACAGTTCCTAGAGACAAGATAAAGAAAAATATGCTGGTAAAGAAGTTATCAAGGGAACTGGGACTAGGGACAAATTCTTTACAATGGAAAAATCTCAAAGTTGTTAATCTTTAAAGAAAACAGAGATTCATATCCCATTAAGCAACCCTTTAAACATACATGAATATCAGGCAAATTAGGCACCTAACTCTCATAAAATCCAGTCACTGCTTCAGATAGTTGTTAATAAATGCAACAGTCACTTTTTAAATCACTTGAAATCATTTCTACACAAAAGTTGTTTGCAAATTGCATCAAAAAAGTGATAAAATTAAAGAGGATGTTTATATAGCAGCCATTCCAGTTTAAGGTTCCTCCGCAAGAATCAGATGGGGCGTCTGTTACCACCACACAGGGAAAAGGCAACACCAATGCAAGGACAGTCAACCAAATGGAAGATTGGTGCCGCTGTGGCACTTCAGTCAGATTTAAATCAGTCCTCAGTCAGAATGCTGATGCTTTGTTATATAGGAAATTGTCTCTAGTTGTTATATAGGAAACCTGGTTTTAAGAGTAGTGTCATGGTGCCACGAGGGCCTGCAGCTCTCTGGGCAGCAGCGGCAGCAGCGAGGGGTCCCCATGGTGCCGGCCAGGGCAGGGCCTGGCAGCTAGGGACGATCTCACATCCCAGACAGGAAGCAAAGCAGCTGGGAGCATCGGGGCAGCCCCAACCCTGGCACCTCCCTGGGGACAGGGACAGACCAAGGCCAGGCCAGGCTGTTGGCCCATGTGTGTGGGCCTGGCTTGCTGGGGCCATGACTGGCCCTGCTGCGGGGTTGCTGGGGGAGGGACTGACAGCCCCGGGGGGCTGAAATGGGGTCCTGGGCCATGGGCAGGGGAGGAGGGAGATCCTTGGCAGGGATGATCAGGGTCAGGGCAGCCATTAAGTACTCTCAGGGCCTTGACCAGCAGGAGGCAGAGATCCTCTGCAGAACGATAGTGAAATTCTTCACTTAAGATCTCTAATGCCCATAGTTTGGTAAATACAACAAAAAATAGTGAACCATGCCCTTTTACAGTGTTTACATATTAATTGAAACAAGTTTTAAACAAGCTAAGTAAATTATCAACCATTAATACCTGTCTTAGTGTTTTCCTTTAGTTTAATACATACCCATAAAACTTGCAATTCAACATGAAAAGCTCCAGAAAAGGAAATACTGTGAAAATGCCTCGACTGTAAGGATTCTCCTTGGTCCCACAGGGACTTTGTAAATTTGGATTGGACTCATCTCACCTCACTTTTGAGGCTACAGTGTAGATCTAAATTGCCACATAAACTTTTTAACCAGTGAAGAGAGCTTTATCTACAACAGGATTCATCAGAACTGGTTTAGATGTTTACATTAATAGGAGGTGAGTTGTGCTCTAGATGTGAAATTTTTAGTTTAAAGATTGTAAAGTGGCCTGGACAACTTGTCAAGATGCATGCATCTAAGGATGGATGAGATGAATCTCACCTAGTTGAGTCACTTAATGTTTGTCCCTCATCTTCCTGGCTGCAAAATGAAATACCCTGCCCCAAAGACGTTGTTTTGACAATACATTATAGCTGCATGATGCACAGCTTATTACATATCTGAATTGAAGCCTGATACTTTTCTGCAGGACTTTCAATATCTCAATTTTTTTCCAGATTATTGGTTAGACCCCCAGATACAGAATGGTTGAGGTTGGAAGAGATTCCTGGGAGTCATCTTGTCCAACCCATTGCTAAAGCATATCTATCATATGCTTGAGAATATGATACCATATGCTACCACATCTATCACTGAGTTCAAATTACTTAGATCAACTCTACACCATCAACTTGGCAGCTATAGTAATGAGGCTTTACTTCACTGAACTATGAAAGGTGCTGGTATATGCATAAGCATAATTACACTGCAAAAACTCTCACAAGTTGTTTTGCATAGGAGGATGAGAGAGAAACAATGGGTACATTTTCATTACTAAATGGTGTTGCACAAAAACAGAAGGAAGACTTTGCTGGAGGACTTCCATTCAATCTGCAAATGGAGCACTCAAAATGATGTCCTAATGCAGTTTCAGTTATGGCATTCTTAAGAGTGTATGATGAGACTCCAGTATAAAGGTCTCACCAAAAAGGACCCCTTCTGCACACTTAGATTGCTAACACAGATGTACCCAACTGTACCCTTACAGAACACACTGAATCCATGTTTGGATAACATTACTGCTTGAGTTTTTGAGTACTGTATACCCCAAGACTCAGGTTTAATTTTTATATCTGTAATTTAGAGCTTCATAACAAGTGAAGTGGACCCTGCTTTTTACAAAGAAAATGTATCTGCTATCAATATTATTTGTGCAAGAAACACTGTATTTGTAATGATTAATATTCATAATAATATTCATCTTGCTCACACTGGACTCCTTCCAAAGTTTCACAAAGCTTCTAGTCCTGCCACGTACAACAATGTAAAAAAATAATTCTTCCTATTTCTTTGCAATATCATTTGCTTCCAGAGACACATGTAAATTCACCATCTGTCTCTCCCAATATTTTGCCATGTTTACTTCTGTACTGAAGAGTTTGTTCCTGGAGTTTTTGCTAAAGATGCAGCAGTCTGATGCTTAGAAGGGACTGATTGTTATTTTCTTTCTCAGCATGTGGTAATAATAATAAGGGAGCTTAACGAAACTGATAAAAGCTTGGAAACTGTATTCTTCAGTCTTAAAATAAGCTATTATTTTCTCAAGATCCCAGAAGAAAAATTCCCTGAAATCCTAACATCTAAGAAATTTGATTACATCTCAGCAAAGCATACTCACATTCAAATAATTATCCACAAAATAAACACCAGTGCTACTGCTCTTTTGATGGTTACTTTATACAAACTTTAACTTATTTTATTTAATATTTATTTAATGTATCTTCACCTTCTTAATCTACATGTTTAGGTAGTTTAGTGAAGACCATTCACACTTGGCTTTTTCTTCTTGTTAAAAAATGCATCACATGCAAAAGTGCAAAGTAGTCTTGACAAGACAACAGAAGTAAAAATAAAATGAAATTGAAATAAGAGCTTTTCTCCCATTGAACTTTCTACAATTATTTTAAATTGTGCTTTATAATGATGCCTAGTGAATACTATTAAATATCTCTACAAGACCTTGCAGACTCAAATCTAAAGACTGAAGATTGATAAAAGACCCACAAAACCAAAATGGCTAAAGAACAACAGCAGCAGCCAAATCAAACATGTATTATTGGTGATTAAAAAGTTATTATTTTCTTGTTGTGATCAATAATAAGCGTGATTTCCCCTGAATATTAGAAAATTATAGTCTTCGGTGCATTTACTTGTTTTAACTACTTGCATTGTTACACTTTTTCAGTGTCTCTTTTATAAGATAAAATTCAGAATTTTACTAGTGATGAAAAAATATAATTTATCTCTATAGTTCCTGCTTTCCTACAGTAGCATCAGAAAACATACAATGATATAATTTCCATACACAGAAAGTATATGCTTAAATATATCAAACATACAAAGCACAGGTAAAGGGCTTGAGCCAAAATTCACCAGCCATTGAATGAAGCCCAGGGAAAAGTAAAGATATAAAATACTGTTAGAAACAGGGAAGCTGGGTTTTCCACCTGGACTGGTGTCTTGTAGTTACTGACTCCAGTATCTGAAAAGATGTGACCTGTAATAATTTTTTTTTTTCAGTGAAGAGGCATTTACAAGGAAACACGTATTTAGGGTGAGTTTATTTGGCTTTTTTCCCTGGTTAAAAGCACAGATAATATCCTTCTTTTTGTTTGTTTGTTTCATTTTATACAGATGCATATTTTCCCTAGGCAGGTAAGTACTGAATACTTGTGAAAATTTTGCCCATTTCTCACACTGGGCTGAAATTGGCTAATGGGGACAAATGTTTCTGGGGAAACTGAAGATAAGAAATATGGTAGAGAGCCACATCCACACACACAGTGATACACACAAAGATTGATTCAGTGAGGCTGAAAGCATTGAGTTTTCTTTTCTGATTAAACCTAGACAGCTGTAAGGAAAAAGAATATACATTTTTAAATGTCATGTCATAATTTCTGACATACTTTTAATTGGATATTACTGAAATCTTTAATTATGAGTATAATATATATATTCCAGATTTAATATAATCTTGGACAACTAATGGGCCTGTCATCCAAGTTTTGCAAGAAGTGAAGGAAAAACAGAAAACACTCAAATAAAACAATTACATAGATTTTTCAGAAAGGACTTATCAAATACCATTTGTTTTAACAGAAACATATTCAGCAATGGAATGTTTCTTATAATGTAAACTGCTGTCATGCAATAACTTATAGGAAAGTCTATGTAAGGAACTGACTTTAACAGCTGTGTATTTCTTTTCTATAGAGTAATTTGTTATGTTTCTGCCTCACTTTGGAAAATGCAGTGGGAAAAGTGTATTATTTTGGTAATAAAGGGAAGTAAAAAGATGAATTTGTTTCAAAAGGAACAGAAAAATGAAAAAACAAAGAGACCAAGAATATGCAATTTAAGATATTCATTACTTGTGTATATATTGATCAACAATAGTAAGTCTATGAATTAGCTACTGACTCATACACCAACTCTGTTGGAGAGTAGAGTTATTTCTTGACATATGGAGAAGGCATAAAATGTGAAGAAGATCAGACATTAGCTCATCTTTTTTAGTCTGTGATAAATAAATGCTGTAAATTCAGACTACTTTAAATGTATTATACACATGAAATGCAAACAGAATGTGGCCAAAAAAAGTTTTGATTTCAAAATTAGTGAAAGAAATGATGCTTCATTGTTGCAGTGTCATCAAAACATTGCTTGTATTTTATAACTGCTCTATAAAACTATCATGTGAAAATTGCTTTTAAGCTTAACAAAGTCGAGTAATATATTCTCCTCAAAAAACCCAACAAAAATGGCTTTGTCTCTTTAGGGATTCAATAGCTCTTTATTTCATTCAGCCGTAACAATGCTGATTATTGTAACAAATTTTGTTTTCCATCCAAAGTTTATGTATGCATGAACATGGCTTTACACGTTACTTTAAGAATTAAGTCTGAAAAGTCATGCTTTTTCATCTTTAAAATAATAATACAAGACCAACAAGAAGGTCCATACAGTGATATATGATGCATAGTGAAGCATAGTGAAAAAATTATGGAATGGTAGATATGTTAAATGTCTAGTTCTACTCCATGGTTCACATAAGTTCACAGGCAACTGCTCTGTCAGGTTTCTAACCTAGTTCATGCAGAGTGAATGTAAGCACGGCTTTCTAGCAGCCTAAGCTGATCTAGGACAAACTTGATGATAGAACTGCCATGTCTGCCACACTCTGACCATTAATAAACAGGAAATAATTTGTCTTTATTTGTAGTGTGGAGACAAACATTTCATTGATGTTGTGGACACTTTAAAAGTTTTCTGTTTCTTATCATATACTTGTGAAACAGAAAAGGGATAGAGAATTTTTGTCCCTCATGTAGCAACTATGCAAAACAATTAGGGCTACAATCCAGAAAGCACTTTAAAGAAGTCTTCTTTTAATCTTGGGATGTAAAACCAGTGGAGAATCTGGCCTCCAATGTTCAGAAAGAACATGAACAAACCACATCACCCTCCACAGTCTGTTTTTTTTTTTTTCATTCACTTCTCACAAAGCATCCTGGATGAACTCTTTTCTGGAACAGCATACTTGACTAAAAGGATCTTTGAGCTGACCCAGCATGGCAGCTTCTAATGTTCATATATTCACACATATATGTGTGTCTTCTCTTTACTGTCTTCACAAAGTCATGCTGGCTCAGAACCTTTCTAGGACATCCTTTTGCATCATCACACTGAGGGGTTTCAAAAGAAGAGCTAAAACAGGACCTTTTACCCCATCACCAGAGGATAACAGGAAGGGCTTATTTCCTTTTCTAGCAGCCTCGCTATTTTACCAGTTGCCAAGCAAAAAGAAAAAAAAATATCAGGAACATTTTGCTTTTCAAAAGCTGAGACATAAGTAAACATGAAAGATAGACTCAGTAGGTTTTAAGATTAACTTTGCACAGACCCTCTCAACATGTTTTAGCAACAAGATGAAAGTTTTTGATTTTGCTGCGTCTATTACAACAATTTAGTAAATTACAACTTTGTGCATCACAGACAAAATGTGCATGTTAAATATTATAGTTTATCCCCGAATAGGCGCAAGCATATAGCACAAATGCAAAGAAGCAATTCTCTAAACCTTCACATTATTTGTTTCCAGACTCAGCTAAAAAGTATATGGAAACTGTTTTCCATGTTTTTCCATCTCAGATTCCTCACATGGTCTTTACATAGATTTCTATGAGCAATGAATGCAGTTACAGCAGGTGGACAATAAATGTTGTATGTGGTGCCAACTATACAGAGAAGTCGTGACTAGTGTTAGCAACGTTCGTTATAACTGAACAGAAGTTTAGAAGCTCTGCTGCTGAATAGACATTCTTCCTACACCTTCTCATCAGTTTATATTGAGAAAACCAAGGAAGTGAATAAGACTACTTTAAAGAAAATGTCAATTTTCTCTAAACAAAACCACTTTCCTCTAAACAAGGATAAATAAATAACTTTAAAAGCAGTATTATGATTCAGGTGGTTTAAGTTGTTTTGCAACATTCCACTAACTAAAGGGGGCTCTGCTGCATTTGTCTCCACATTTTCATTCCAACTCTGGGCAATGACATTGAGGTATTCTTTGTTGGATGATGCAGGCTTTTTAGAAGTAGAATTAAGGATCTGTTTCTGTATCAGAATGAAGGTTTCTGTCACAGGATAAAAAAGGATGACAGAAGTTGCTGGTCAATGTGCAAAAACTGACTTCAGGATCTCTAGGGCTAAACTCATGCAGGGCTACAGCTGGATCTGTAACACCATGGCCTTACAATCTGTGAGGCAGTATCAAAGCATAGATTTGGTGGATTAGGGGCAAGGAAGGTAAGAAACATAACCAACCACGTAGACCAAAATTGGGAATTAAGGGCATTGTAATTCACAGGCCTATAGTGTTTTAAAGGCAAATCAAATAGTGCTGGGGAAACAATACTAAAGACTGAGGAATAGAAGTAGTCACAAAATTTCCACTAAATTTCCATTTATCCTTCAGAGAAAATGTACTGTGCTGAGGCACGTTGGCTGCAGGATCTGATAGCTGAAGTACCTCAGCAAGCATTATTTAACCTTTAACCATTGGCTACTAAGAATCAGTCAACAATCCATAGGCACTCACTTCCAGAAAATTATTGAGGCTGACTGGATGTGCAGAGAGCTTGGAACCACTAAGAAGTCTTTGCCCCAAACTATCAGGGGAAATAATGTGGTGATTTTTGTTTTAATAGGCCATTGTTTTCTGTAACAAGATATTTCTTTAAGATTGCTCTAGGATGGCAAGCCTTAGGATGAAGATGCTGGAAAACTTTTCAGGTTAAGGGAGATGAGAAGTGGTTTAATCAATTCAGCTTCACCTCTTCTTCCTTAAGTAGCGTGTAAGCATAGTTGTTTTCCTTAAACTGAGAAATATTACAATTCTTGTGTCTAGGCTGATATACACTATCTGCCTTAAGTTTGTTTAGAACTAGCAGTATTTCTGTGAAGGTCTGCATCAAATGAAGACCCAACCTGTGTGATAATCACAAAGTAGTAGAATTGCATTTGTTGGAGTTGTTATAATTATTACTAGAAGCTTAGAAGGATACCAGCACCGATCCATAAACGTATTTATATGCTAAACTCCCACTCAAGTCATAAATCAGTAAGGGTCTATGCCTTGGTATAGTAAAAGTCAAAGATGTTATTATTGTTGATTCATAATAAAATCATGCTGTCAAGATTACATTCCTGTTGTCAAGGTTACATTTGTGTCAAGACTTCTCTCAAAAATCCCTCTGAAAAAATTTAGTTCTTAGCATTTACCTGTTATTGCATTATTTAGCCAAAGGGAGAAATAGTACAACATTGTTATTTCAGCTTTGCCTGTTTAATAGACTTCTTAATTTGAAAAAGAAACCTATTGGGTTTTTTCTGCTTTCTAGATGAAAGAAAAGCTATGTTTTAGTAAATGCACAAATTAAAGTTAAGTGTAAACATGCAGTGAAAGGCAATATCTTGCAGAGTGTGCTGAAATTGCAAATTAAGCTGAAATCAAGCATTAATTTAGTCACTGGAGTAAACATTTGGACATGGTCAAATGAATATGCTGTCTTTACTAATAAATTGTCACTAATATTTCTCAAATGTTTTTCTTATGTGCTGTATTCAAATTGTGGACCCTGATACAATTATAAAGAACAGAACATTATTAGGTGGGAAGAAAATGAGATGCCCCAGGCTGGTAGAGATACATAAATAGATATTAAATGAGCAGGAGCTAGGATCAGGAAAAGATCAAAACATTTTAACTGATATGTAAACTGGTAATATCACAGAGTCTGTATTCAGCACCCTACTTTTTCAGAGGTCTTTCAAATAGTTATTTCAGAGTAATGATGTCTCCTGTTGGTTTTATCTAAGGCTGAGAGCACTGAGAATACCTGAATAGAAACCCTCACTTGGGTTTTAAATGTAACCACTGACCAAGATTTGAAGATCAGGCTTTAAGAAAGAAAACTTTAATGCCCCTCAAGGCACTTCTGCAAAAAGGGGCACTAAAAGTAGACTTTTCAATAATCCACTGCAGACACACACATGCACGGACAGTTATGCACATATTTTCATACTGCAGAACACATATACTGGCAAATTTCCATTTTCTTTTGGTTTCAATGAACATTTTTTTTCTGAGGGTGTTTAAATTAACAAAACCCTTGTCCGCAGATATTCACTTATTCAACAGTGTTTTAATATTTTCTTCAGAAGACGACACTGATTCATGTTGTTGAAATGTACTATCACTGGTTTTTATTCCAGACTTGAATTTGGCATAGAAAACATTATTTTTATTTAGTGCTTCTTCACTCCTTAAATTCCCTGGTAAAGGAAATATAATTTTATATACAAACTCCAGTGAATTAATCTAAAAATCTCCACTGTCTATGTCTTAATCCATGCTGTCTCTTTTCAATTCATGTCTTTTTCTAATGTTTAAAGAAACAAATTTCCATTTTTGGTCTGCTTCTCAAAGCCTTTTAGAAAACTACCTGCCTGGTAGTAATTTTATCCAGTTTCCTAATCAGACACATAATCTGTTTACAACATAAACCGTGGACAAATAATTACAGGAGAGCCCTAGGGAATGAATGACCCTTTATAAAAGTGTAGTTGCTTTGGATGAAAATATGTACAAAATAAATTCATGGTTGAAAGCACAGGTTGTATTTTTGTTTGTCTGAGCTCTAGTGCAGACAGTGGCAAAATCTTACATAAGTTTTAAAGGTAGCGATATATTCATCTATTACAGAACATGTTGAGCTGGAAATGGCACTCAGTTTGTCTATGTTTTTTCAAACTAGTTCTTTCCCAACAGCTTGCTTCCTCAACCTAGAGGCTTAGAAAAGGTTTTTCCAGCACAGCTTAAAGCTGTGACAAACAACTGCCTGAGCATGTGAAATCCTGTAAGTGAAATTCAGTTTTTCTTTGGAGACATCTAATCAGATGCTGTCCATTGCTTGTACTTTCTCACTCTCAGTACTTCTTTCTTAATAACACCCTTCTAACAACATTTTGGGACCAGTATGAGAAAAAATTTCACTGTGCTTTCTTTCTAATACTTTCAATAACTTTCCTTTTTTTTAAAAAAAAATAAGATCAACAGGAAGATCAAAAAAACTTTTAAAGTAATTATTATTAACATGAGCTAATTTATGTCAAAAAATAACTCAGGACTAAAAGTGAACTTCAGCCAATGCCAGACTTTCACTTTTCCCTAGGTAGTTCTTTCCACACATTTTTCAAATTCATTTTACAAATTTAAAGCTTGTATCAAAATATTGCTGCTTTCCCTCCTCTCCCACACCAGGGTGTTCAACTACAGCTGTCCCAGGCTTCCAGGCTGGCAGTTTTAAGTTGATTATCTCTAGGCTTTTTGTTCGGATTGTGGATCAAGGCCTGTTAAAATGTATATGATAGTGCATTACTATTTAAAATTCAGAATGAACATGAATAGGGAAAAAATAATTTTTCTTACAACCTGAAATTATAAGAATGTCATGTACAGATTAAGGGCCTGGTAGACACGATGACCTGTAGCTTGACAGACTGCAGTGCCAACTGTGGAACTGAACATAAATGCTGGCCCCCACAATTGAGTTTTCTTGTAAGTGTCAGTGTCAGTTGATTCCTTCCTCCAACCAGCAGAACAAATGTGTGCAGTCTGCAAATTAGAAAATAGGGAGCAGCTATCGTTCAGCAGCAGCATTTATAAGAGCTCTGAGACTGGAAATCAGATTGGTTTAGGCTTCTAGTTAGATGCGCCTGTCAAAGTAAATGTGTTTTAAAATACTTATCAGGGAAGATGAGAAGCTTGTCCAGAAGACAGGGAACTGCTACTTAAAATATGTACTTCTCATCTTTTTTATTTGATATCAGGCTGGAACCTTTCACGTCATTATTTTCCTCCTTTTTTTACTGATAACATATGCCTGTTTTGCTATCTTTATAATCTCTTACTTTGTCATCCTCCCTGTTGGGAAGTGGTATCATTCATGCATTTTATCATTGGGTCTTGCATGAAGGTTCCACCCCCTCAAGCGGCACAGGGGGCAGGGAATGGGCATTCAGTCAGTCCTGCCACTTCTTCCACTTCAGGGGAGGGTGGAAATTCTGGCATTCCTCCCCTGTTCCAGCACAGTTCCCCTCCCACAGGAGGACAGTCCTCCACAAACCAACTCTGACATGAGTCACTCCCACAGGCATGTGGGTCACCCCCACATGTTGCAGTCTTCCCAGCACTGAACTACAACAGTGGGAGCTTCTTCCCATGGGGTCCCAGCCTTCTTCTGGCACAGTTACCACAGGCCGCAAATCGGTGTCTGCTCCACTGGAGACCCCCATGGGTGGCAGATGGGGACGGCCCTGCCATCTCACCATGGGATACAGGGGGTGTTCTCTGTTCTAGCACACTTCCCCCCCTTCTCCTCCTTCCTTCCACTGACCTCGGTGTTCGCACTGACATTCTCACAAATTCTGCTCACAACTCCCACAACTCCTCCCAGGTTCCAACCCCCCCCAAGAATTCCACCCACGTAGCCCCCTTCCCCGCTATCAAAAACCCCTGCCACTCACTCAAACCAGGACATGCATCTAGATACATTCAGAATTAACAGCTTTCCTCTACAGCTCATTGAAAATTTTCAAAAATTCCTGCTTTTCTTTCCGTACTTTGATTTCTTAATGGAAGGGAGGAAGGAAGGAAAGAGAGGGGAAGGAGAGGGGGAAAAGGGAGGAGGAGGGAGGGAGAGAGGAAGGAAGGAAGGAAGGAAGGAAGGAAGGAAGGAAGGAAGGAAGGAAGGAAGGAAGGAAGGAAGGAAGGAAGGAAGGAAGGAAGGAAGGAAGGAAGGAAGGAAGGAAGGAAGGAAGGAAGGAAGGAAGGAAGGAAGGAAGGAAGGAAGGAAGGAAGGAAGGAAGGAAGGAAGGAAGGAAGGAAGGAAGGAAGGAAGGAAGGAAGGAAGGAAGGAAGGAAGGAAGGAAGGAAGGAAGGAAGGAATAGAAATAATTGTTTTTTCATATGATCTAGGGAAGGAGACAAAACCACAAGAAATTCATAGAATCATAGAACGGTTTGGGTTGGAAGGGACCTTAAAGATCGTCTAGTTCCAACCGCCCTGCCATGGGCAGGGACACCTTCCACTAGATCAGGTTGCTCAAAGCCCCAGAAATAATGTTTAATTGTAGAAGTATTTTACAGTTTTATCCAAGAGCAAATCAACCATTCCTTTCCTCTTATAGAAACATTTGTTCTGACAATACTCACTTTCTCTACCTTTGCAAATAAAGGCTAAGGAGAGTCCCACTAAAAGGATGATTTCTGCACATGCAATTAAAACAGTGTGTAATAAATTAAGCTCTTAAGAACAAGCACCCCAAAGATTATATCATAATAACCTATTCATCTGATTGGTTATCAGCTGAACAGATCCACAGTGCTGATTGAATGGTTCTTAATGACCTACAAGAGAGTAAAAATGGACCTATTCTAGTGAAGAAGTAATACCTCCTGTTGACAACAGCAAGGTACCTGTAGTTTCCATTCAAAAGAGACAGTGGTACGTCTTTCACTGGGTAAAAAGAGATTAAAAAGGAATAGAAGTCAAGGACAAATGGATCTGAAGAAATATAAAGTAACTTAATCATGCATAAATTTAGGTAAACCAACTCCCAGACTAACATTCTTTTTTTTCTTCTATATCCACTTTTTACTCTTTAGGTGGTTAAATTTCTCACAGTTTCAAAGGAATCTCATTCCTTTCAAACAAACCTTTTATTTATGGCTAGTTTTAACATTTAAGGTCTTGCTAGTATCCAGTAGAGGACATGCATTGATTAACTAAACTATGGAATGAAGCGGTATCAGTGGAAGTTCAGACATTAGGAAAAAGTTCTTCACTGAGAGGGTGGTCGGTCACTGGAACAGGATCCCCAGGAACCCCAGGAAGTGGTCACGGCACCAAGTCTGTCAGAGTTCAAGAAGTGTCTGGATGATGCTCTTAGTCATATGGTTTAGTTTTAGGTAGTCCTTCGAGGAGCAGGGAGTTGGACTTGATGCTCCTTATGGGTCCCTTCCATTTTGACATATTCTATGATTCTGTGATACATTAGACAGATTATCTGAAAGGGTCTCGCTTTTTAAGCTGTCTGGCTCAGTATAAATATGATCTGGCATTCTCTTTAAAATGAACATATATGAAGGCATTGAAGGTTGAGGTATATTTCCCAGTAATTACAGTTATCTATGATCCTGGAGTTAAGTTTGCACGGCAGTGTTGAAATTAAGCACATACTTAAGTGTTTCCAGGGTTTCAAAGGAGGTACAGGTAGACTGTGTTTCATTTTTATTTCACCTGCACCAGGGCTGAGATTTTCTTTTAAAGAAAAATAAGAGCAAAATGTGTGATCATTTTTTTTTTTTTTTAATATTATCTCAGTGGCTTTTTCTTTAAATTTATATGTCCATTTTTTAAATTTGCATGTCCACGAGTCATTTCCGTGACACACGGACATATGGTAATATTCTAACCTCACTAAAAACAGGGTGAGGCTGAGTAGTATCTACACACCAGGTTCTATGACTATAGAGTGAGATTTGTCCCTTTACTATGCAGGCATTTCACATCTTAAATATGTAAGATGAAAAATGGCATGTTTTTAATATTTAGAATATTGTTTGGCATGAATCTGGGAAGATTTCCATTTTAATTATAAAAATACATATTGCTAATGCCAGTTCCATCTCTAAAGCTATATCCTGTACAATCAACTCTCATTAAGTCTTGGAAAAAATACAAAATTTACTTAATTAATCCCTATGAATTTGTTGAACAACTTCAGTCCTCTAGAAGCCTCGGTTAAAAAAAGTATTTAAATGCAATTATATTATTAGTGACATTAGTTTCCTCTTCTTGGGCAGTTTTCTAATGGAATCACAGAATTTGTTATCATTAGGACAGACATTGGACTAGAATGGTAATGTTAATGGAGGTCAGTGGTGAGGTGCATGAGGAAAGCTTGCAAATATCTGCTGGCATACTTGCTAACTCTAGGGCATACTCTAACACTTAATGGGTCATTATTCTTATCTGATCCTTTAAACAAAACTGCAAATTTATTTGGATGCTTTCCTATTTCCTATATGTGAACAATAAGACCCAAAGACACTGAAGCCTCTGTAATAATGTTGGACAACTAGCCTATTACTTAAACATAGATCTCACAATAAAGCTGTGTGATTGTTTAAATGGTATTGCCTCACAAATTTATTATTATTTATTATTGAAGTCCCAAACCTGGGATATTTACTGCATGCCCCTGTATTTGCACTAAACTGTTGAAATGGATATTCTGTAAACACTATCACTTTGGGAAACTATTCCACAATCTAATAAACGTCAATGCCAAGATATTTCCCCTGACAATTTAAATGTTTTCATTACCTCAGTTTAGTCCCATTGCATTAAATATTCCCCAAACTGTTTATGTCACGTTGTTGTTCCAAAATTCAAATCCTGAACTCAATTTCACAGGTATGTGTGTGACAAATGTAGTGGGGCAAGGAGTTTTTAACAAGGTTGATGGTCCAAGCTATGTACAATCTGGACAGGGGGAAAAAATTCTTTCTGCTGTGAAAAGAGAAATCTCAGGAGTCTTTTTCACAGATCCATTTATATTGCTGTATAGAAACTGGGATTTATAAACTGGTGGCCACACTGGATAGAAGGTCAAACTGCACTTTTGAATGGGCAGCCTCTCTAAGGAGCCAATGGATCCCACTTGCAGGGATACTTTTTATAAAGATATAAATTATCTGATAGCTTGAAGATTCTTAATTCAAGAGGAATGAATATTTTCCTGGTACCCCATGAAGAGAAATGTGCTTGTGAAGGCATGGGCAATTGATTCATAAATGAAGAAATCAATAAGGGTCAACTGCACAAAGGTATCAGTGAGGTCTATTTCTTTCATGAATCACAAAACTTTGCTACCCTTTCTGACCTCACATATCTTTGTATTTACCTTGTCATTTATTTTCAATGAGGAATTTATGAAAACACCTGTAGATATTCTTGACTATTTTGTTCTTCATTTTATAAAGAGAAATATGAGCTCATGTGCCTAAGGATAACATACCAAGTTGCGTAACCGTATTGTAGAATTCACTTATTTCTTTGTAAAACCAGTTCTCTATTGAGCATTCTTTTGGAGTTAATTAACACTACCATACACTAATTTGGTTGCTGGATGCTGGTACAGCTGAGTAATCCAAATGTTTCATACTGTGAGATGGACAAACATTAGTGAAGGCAACTGTTGTTCAGACTTATGTATTTTCTGTGAAATTATATTGTTTCTCTGGGCTTATTGTATAAATTTGCATATGGAAAATGAGATTATTTCTGTGAAGAATTAATTTCTCTAAAAACACAATATTTAAGAGACAAAGCGCATCTCGTCGTCTTTGCGGTATAGGTAAAGTTGAGGTTTTAAGATTTTAATTAAGGCGAACATTTTCTCAATGTAATTTACATTCCTCCTCCTACACTATAATGGTGTTAATGACATTTTCAATTTTAGATCTTACCATGTTTTTATTTTCCATGTCTGCACTGTCTAGACCAAGTTGGTTTGAGAACTCACTAATGGGTGGTAGATTCTGGATTCTAAGAACATTCGATAATACATTTTGCTCCTTCGTGAGCAGTTTTGTCTTATTTCTGTACTTTACAAAGTAATGTTGTGATGCTTCTAGTATTGATTTTATCAGAAACCCACATGTATGATGTATTCAGTACATGTTCTTGCTGTTTTCAAGCTGCATCAACAGCCTTAATCGGATGAAAAAAAAAGTGCTGTTTCTTCAGCAGGAACATAACATATGATAGAAAAAGATAGTATGATCATGGATCAGCTTTGTTAATGGACTTGCTTGAGCAGTTTTACCTTGGTTACTGCTGAGATGTACTACTAATGTGCCGTGAAATTTCCTTATCACAGTATTATCATATTTGCTAAAGACATGTAACTATATATTGCATTGATCTTTACATAATAACCCATTTAAGATCTTATTCAAAGTATTCTGTATGTTCATTTAGTGTGATTTAAATTATCTGTTGCATTATCTTTATCAGCAGGAGGAAGAATTATTTGGTTGGTACATGCCTTGGAGCTTGCTAGTAATTCATAGCCATAATGACTATTACAAATTTGGAATCTGATAGAGACATGAATCATTGTGATGAGATTTTTCTGTGTTTCCCTTAGTATGTACCAAAATTTCTGATGGAAGATGAGTGCATGGCAGATAAACATGCATTTTGAACATGTTAACATGTCACTCGTTCTCCTTGAAATTCTATGAAAAAAAACATCAGTTGGCAGGATCTGTACCTTACTAAGAAGCTCATCCATTCCTCAGGTGCTTATGACAGACACTATATTAATATTTTCTCCAAAGTGAAATTGCTGAACCATGCTTTATATATCAGCATTTGACTAGTTAAGCTTCATCACTTCTACCCTTAAGTTGATGTCAAAAAGAAATATTTTCTTTTTGTTAGAAGGCACAAACAGAAATCAATGGAGGAGAACATCTCAAATAGCTGAACATATATCCGTCTGCACCTGCTGAGAGCTGAGAGAATCTTCAGAATGGACCCAAATTAGTCACAAGAAAGAGGCTTCAGCAGCAGAAATGAAAGACAATATGGATTAATGAGAAGTACAAGTTCTTACAGGAAATTGCTTAGTAGTCCAGACAGCAGGTGATGTGAGATTGATCAGTAACAGAAAGTAATGTGGGACTGGTATGTGCTCACCCTCCAGAGCCTCATGAATGGGAAATATCTTTCACAATTGTTTTTTTTCTCTACACAGCAGACTCAAAAGACTACCTTACTGGTTTTAGTTATAACTAAAGTTGTCTAGCTTTTACTCTTGCCTTTGAGATGGCAGGTTGCTGAAGAAAACCACAAACATGTCAGTCATAGGTGTAGAGGCATCAAGAAGCACAGCATTTGCTGAAATCATAAAAAATAGATTGCTACTTCTAGATCCCAGCAAGAACTAAAGATTGTTATTCAAGGACATGCCTTTCCCTTAAGTTATACATTAAAGTGGCACACATGAGAGTAGTACATTGTTTAAGGTTAAACATCCACCACCAGAGGAAAAATTGTAGACTCTGGTTGTAATTCAGTTTCAGACCTAGAAGTGTCTATAGTGTGTTTGCATTCGAGCTAGATGGTCATCACAGTCAGCAGACATCTAGTCAGTACAGTTAATGGACCCTAGAGTTCACCAAACATCTGTTTTTCCATCTAGATCTCATCTTAAATTCACAGGCTTTATGAGCCAGATCACTATGGACTATAATGGAATCTTAGACATTGACTCACAAGCAGACAACCAAAGTACAGACACCTACAAATCTGGGCCCTGAATCCTACCCAATAGTGTTGGAGTCATAACAGTTTTCTCCACCAGCTAGAGTGAAGAGCGAAGACTTACATTCATCTATGTATTTTAGCTCAAGCATAAAGAGAGGAACAGATAATAAAGGTTTTCTCTTGAAGACAGAGGCATTTAATTCATGTTCCTTTTGAAACTGAAAGGTAATTCTAGTTGAGATAAAGGAATGAATGATAGTGACATAGCTTCAGGCTCATTTATTATGAAAAATTAAGAGAATAAGGGCAAAAGTGATGAATCAGAGATGGGTATCTGAAGTGTATGTGATTGCAAATAAGTCCAATTTCTATTTCATTGTGAAATTGTGCTGAATGTTGCCCTGTCTGTCCACATTAAAGTGATAACAAAGAATGGATTAAATATGCATCTTGATTGCAAACCTTTCTAAATCCTGTTAAATATCACTGAGACTTCAGAAATATTAATCACTTAGGCTATGATTTGTGATTATAAAATTATAGAATGGTTATATATTTTAAACTATTGCAGCATATGCTTCCAGATGCCAGAGAAATATTCATTAATGAGAAAATAAGCTTGCAAATATTAGATCACTAGATGTTCCTGTAAACTGGGCTGAAATGGTGATTCTTCCTTACGTATTTTGAAATCTTTACTTTAAAAATACAGATGTATAAATATATACTGATGTCTAATTGTAAAGCAAAATTGAGACTGTCTTGCTGCTATGTGAAGTACACCTACTGAAAGGTGACTTTAACTTCCTAGCGGTCACCTTATAAGTCCAATTCTTACAGTAATGAAAACACCATACCTCCACCGATCTCAACAGATCTTTACAAATTTCTTTCAGCTTGGAATGTGGGGCACTTATATAGTAGAAGGTGACTTGAATCCAGCCATATTTGAACTCTGGATATTTTGGGATTTAGCTTTGAGGATGTTTTTCCAGTTTCTTGTTTTCTGCTAGGTAGATTCCAATATTGGTGGTTCTGATGTGTTACAATGTTTTTAAAAGTGCAGTTTTTAAAGATGACAGCTTTTTAGTACTGTAATCATGTTTATGCTTGTTTTCCAAATCAGCTCATATTGTCATTGCAGTTTGTATTGAATGTTATGTGGGCTTCTTGAACAAGTCAGGTAACATTCTGTATTTCAAGAGTGCAGACAGAAAAAAAAAATCAGAATAGGACCTTTATAGAAAAAACATTTCACAAACTCGTTTTGCTCTGCTTTGTATGAATTAATAGATTTTTAGAAAGCGATCATTTTCCAACAAAACTGCCTTTATTTGATAGGAAATTGCATCCCTGAAAAACTTTAAGACCAGCCCTATTTAGATTAAATAATTGATGATATTTATGTTACCTGCCTAAGTGAAATTTCCAATCAGTACAAAAATCATGCCCTGCTTGAGAAACAAAATAGAGAAGAGCAAAGGTGGATTAGGAAAGGATAGGGCTTGAGGAATTACAACTGAAGAGATGATCTATATTTCATATATAACTACACACCTGAAGTGTCCCTGGAAAGTAGATCTATTTCCTCCATGATAAAAATTATGCCTGATCTCTGCCCATAGACTTAATGGACAGAGGTTTTTTTTCCTTTTCTGACAACATTTTTTCAATTTGAAAGGAATTCAATAACTTTAAAATTTCATATACTTTCAATAGATTTTACTGTATTAAGTATTAAACATGAGAAATTTAGGCATCAGAAGCCTGTCTCTTTGTCAGCACTGGACAGCCTGGAAATGGTTACTTTGAAATATATTGAATGGAAGGACTGGAAAGAAATAGAAATCAAATGAATGTCTGTTATGAAAAGCAGATTTTAATAATGGCCAGCACACGCCATTTCTATTAAGATCTCTCATCAAAGTACTGTAAATAAATCCCTTACCAAATAAAATCCATTTACACTGATTTTCCCACAAAACAATCAATATGTCCTTAAGGTTCTATGTCAGTGTTATGATATATAGCTAAAACGAGTAATTTGGTTTGGGGGGGTGTTTTTTCTGTTCTTCATATATCTTTCTAAAAATGTCTGAGTATTGAAAAAACTGTTATAGACCATGCTTAGAGCATTCCTCTAGCTAAAGGAAACTAAATAAAATGGTTAACCCCAAGGCTACAATAGTGCATACCATGTACTGCAGTTTGCCGACTGATTATTGTTTTAGTTTGGTTGTTTTTTTTCTTTATCCAAAGATTTTTTAAGACAAATTACAGAAATAAGGGTGAGAATCCAAAGTACCCTTACAACTGGGTTACAAAGTCGGGCTGTGCACTCTTTTTCCCACTGAAACTTTGATGTTTTCTGACCCTTGGTATTGTTTCAACAGCAATTAAAAATGTCACAAAGGATGCTTTGCTATTATTTTGAGGCAAATGGAATGTCTGTTCCTCAGCAAAATCTCTACAGGCAGGTTCTATACAGAGGTAGCTTTCACTGTTGCAGAAAAACTGGAATACACTTGAGATCAGGTCAGAACAGAAGCAGCTCATTACTACGGCTGTAGAAGAGAACACAGAGCAGCAGCAGCTTGGCAGGCTCTGCTGGCATGGACTCTGCCCAAATGGGGCAGTTACAGAGCTTATATACTTTTAAGGGGTACAAACTGTTCACTAAAACTGTCACATAAGCAGGACTATGGTAAATAACAACAGGAATTGGAATTCTTCAGGTAAGAAGGCTCTAGACAATACATCCTTTTACAATTCACTCCTTTGTTAATTAAATCGTGCTGACTGATGAAACCATTAGCTGCAAATGCTTCTTAACTAATGATGATGATATGTTAACTGTTTTGCTTCCACAACTAGAATCTTTATGGATATGCTCAAAAAAAGAATATTGGCAAACCAGTATCTCTTCAGAGGACTTTTACTGCCTTCACAGATGGTCCCTGAGCACTCCTTCTGGATCAAGCCCATGGAGATTCTGAAGCAAGGAAGCTCCTTAAAGAAGAGATCAGTACCGAGCAAGGGAGACCTGGCCATGTTCAGAAGAAAACTGTAAGTGGCTAAGGAGAATTAAACACAAACAAATACCTAATAAGAGTCTTGATCCTTGTTTTTGAGAAGCAGTAACTGAGGAGTTAAGGAATTGCAATTAACTGGTATCTCAATTCCACCAGTCATTCTTTAAACCCCTAAATCAGCCCGTTTTTGGATTTTACTTTTAGTGACAAACTGACTCCAAAATCAGTTAAATTCATCTTCTAAGCTCTGCAATGACTTCCACAACTGCAGAAGGGCATTTTGACAAATAATTGTAGCTTGATGGGAGGTTGCAGAAAGACAACTTTCTTCTCCAAAGTAGACTGGAATTCCATTTAAGGCAGCCACCCCTTACTTCAATTCCAGTCCATGCATGTTAGATAATCTCTTCTGGCAGGGCTACTCTGGACTCAGAGGATAGCCTAACAAGACAGATTCTGCATTTCCCTGCATCAGACAAGCTAGAGGGATAATCTCATTTCTTTCAGATACTTTTATATTACATTAGTACCTTTGGAAAAATTGAAGAAAGTAGTTCTGAAATGAAAGTGATTTCCATGTCTTACATGTGAATGGCAGAATTTCAAACACTCATGTAGAAAGAACAATTATTTTTTTGCACTTGAAAGTCAAGAGAATCCACAGCCAAATGCAAAGTTATCTTCCAAGCCTTAGTTACAGAAGAGCTATTGTAGGACACACAGAAGCACAAGCTTCATTTTTTTTTATCAAAAAAGCAATAACCTCTTCTGCTAAATGACAAAAAAGATGAACTTTTTTTATAACCAATATACACAAGGTCAGAAATATCTGGAAGGTTATTACTAACTCACTGATGAAGATGAAAAGAATATATCAACCATGTTGTGATAAACTGACTGGCATGCACCAGAAGAGACAGATTTGGAGTAAGAAAACTCCTGAGCTCCAAGATGTGATCTGTGAATGACACCTCTGTACCTTTCAGACTGAGATGTGCAATAGCTAAAAAAAATTCCAGAAATAACCCATAAGATTCTCTGATTCTACTACTTTGAAAAATATGGGTCAATTGTCCTCATCTCTAATCAATTTCCCAGCCAGCACTATATCACAGATTCCTGTAGAGAAACCCAGTGACAAGCCACAAAATAGTTTCTGACTAAATTCTCCTAATTGCTTGTTCCACTCTGCTCATGCATGGGAATCACTGCAAAGACAGCATAGAAATTGTCTATGATATGCCACACTGTTGCATTAGGATATTCTGCTCAGATTAATGGAAATAATTTACATTTCCATGCCTCACAGATTTGGATCTATGAATGAGATACCTATGTGTCATTATAGGCAACACCAATCAAACTGAAGAATCTTGATGTACTTCACAACTAAGCACACATTACCACATCATCTAGGGAGAATGTCACCAATGTGCTGCAGGATTGCACTGCCTCCCATGAGAACAGCAAAAATTTGACCAAAAGCAGTGGATGAATCACATACACTTTTAAAAAACACTGCAATAAAATTATCTCTTTGAAGTGGAAGACATAGTCAAAGACTGACTGAACTTACTTTGATAGCATTGGTAATGTACACTGACATACAGTAACTATGAATCAATATACACAAGTGGAACTGAAATTAAACTAAATCAGAACTTAGAGGAACCAATGATTTCTCTATGCTTCAAGCTTTAAGTTTGCATAAAAAAAGAACTGAGACCAGTGAACTCACATGCCACCAAAATAAAGCTTTTTGATGTAAACACCTCCAAATCCAAAATAACTCAAAATCTTCATAAATCTGAACATTAGGAATGGCAACCATTTTGGGTGGTGACAAGGAAAACCAGACAGAGCCAGAAATAGGCAAATAAGAGGTTCACCGTGCTAAATGGGAACACTAAAGAAAGAAAGGGAAAGTGTCTGGAAGCTCAAGAGCAGTCCATTTCAACAAGCAGAAAGTCAACCAGTTATGTCAGGAGCTCTTGGTAAAAGTCAAACGTAAAAAATAATTATGCAGAAGGTGGAAGCATAGACATGTAAACTGGGAGAAGTACAGAGACACTGTCCAGTCATGATCCACTAGCAAGGCTGCAGGGCAAAGTGGGAGATACTTCAATAAAAGAGTCAACTCCCAAATTGTGAGCTGAAGAAAAGTCCATTATCTTTTACTGCTAGAAAACCTCTTTGCTGGTGGGAAGGGAGAGGAAAGATGATTCCTAGTGATAAGACTGAAAATGGAAGAAAGCAAAAGGAAAAGAGATTGAAAAATATCCACATGCACCAAACCCTCAGACTAACTGGCACTTGTTAATTTCTAAAGCAGTTTTCTGGTATATATATTTCCAAAGGAGAAGGCTAAGCAGAACTGCCATGCTGGACTTCCAAAGGGCTGACTTTGTCTTGTTTAGGCACCTGCTTGAAAGGATCCCTTGGGAGACAATCCTGAAGAATATAGGGGTCCAGGAAGGCTGGGTGCTCTTTAACAAGGAAGTCTTAATGTCACAGGAGCAGGCTGTCCCCAGGTGCTGTAAGAGAGGCTGGTGGCAGAGAAGACCACCCTGGCTGAACAGGGAACTTTGGCTGCAACTCAGGGAGAAAGGGAGAGTTTATGGCCTTTGGAAGAAGGGGCTTGCCACTCACAGTGTTTACAAAGATGCTGTGAGGCTATGCAGGGTGGAAATCAGGAGGTCTAAAGCTCAGCTAGAAATTAATCTGGCTTCAGCAATCAAGGGCAACAAGAAATGTTTCTTTAAGTATTTCAGTAGCAAAAGAAAGACCAGGGAGAGCCTCCATCCCCTGCTAGATGCAGGTGGAAACATGGTAACAAGTGATGAGGAAAAGGCTGAGGTGCTTAATGCCTTCTTTGCCTCAGTCTTTAATAACAAGACGAGTTGTACTGAGGGAATCCAGCCTCCTCAGCCAGAAGACAGAGACTGGGAGAATGACCCCCCTGCAATCCAGGAGGAGATAGTCAGTGACCTACTGCATCGGATAGACACACACAAGTCTATGGGACCAGACGGGATACACCCGAGGGTGCTGAAGGAGCTGGCTGGGGTGCTTGCCAAGCCACTTTCCATCATTTACCAGCAGTCCTGGCTGACTGGGGAGGTCCCAACAGATTGGAAACTGGCCAATGTGACGCCCATCTATAAGAAGGGTCAGAAGGATGATCCGGGAAATTACAGGCCTGTCAGCTTGACTTCGGTGCCCAGGAAGCTGATGGAGCAGATCACCCTGAGTACCATCACACAACACATACAGGACAACCAGATGATCAGGCCCAGTCAGCATGGGTTTATGAAAGGCAGGTCCTGCTTGACAAACCTGATCTCCTTCTACGACAGGGTGACCTGCTTATTGGATGAGGGAAAGGCTGTGGATGTTGTCTACCTTGACTTCAGTAAGGCCTTTGACACCGGTTCCCACAGCATTCTCCTGGTGAAACTGGCTGCTCATGGCTTGGATGGGCACATGCTTTGCTGGGTAAAAAACTGGCTCGATGGCTGGGCCCAAAGAGTTGTGGTGAATGGAGTTAAATCCAGTTGGCGGCCAGTCATGAGTGGTGTCCCCCAGGGCTTGGTTTTGGGGCCACTCCTGTTTAACATCTTTATTGATGATCTAGACAAGGGGATCGAGTGCACCCTCAGTAAGTTTGCAGATGACACCAAGCTGGGTGGGAGTGTTGATCTGCTCGAGGGTAGGGAGGCTCTGCAGAGAGATCTGGACAGGCTGGAGCAATGGGCTAAGGCCAACTGTAGGAGTTTCAATAGGGCCAAATGCCGGGTGCTGCACTTTGGCCACAACAACCCCCAGCAGCGCTACAGGCTTGGGGAGGAGTGGCTGGAGAGCTGCCAGTCAGAGAGGGACCTAGGGGTGTTGATTGACAGCCGGCTGAACATGAGCCAGCAGTATGCCCAGGTGGCCAAGAAGGCCAATGGTATCCTGGCTTGTATCAGAAATAGTGTGGCCAGCAGGGACGGGGAAGTGATCTTACCCCTGTACTCGGCACTGGTGAAGCCGCACCTCGATTCCTGTGTTCAGTTTTGGGCCCCTCACTACAAAAAGGACATTGAATTACTCAAGCGTGTCCAGAGAAGGGCAACGAAGCTGGTGAAGGGTCTGGAGCACATGTACGAGGAGCGGCTGAGGGAACTGGGGTTGTTTAGTCTGGAGAAGAGGAGGCTGAGGGGAGACCTCATCGCCCTCTACAGCTGTCTGAAAGGAGGTTGCAGAGAACTGGGGATGAGTCTCTTTAACCAAGTAATGAATGATAGGATAAGAGAGAATGGCCTCAAGTTGCACCAGGGAAGGTTTAGATTAGATATTAGGAAGCATTTCTTTACAGAACGGGTTGTTAGGTGTTGGAATGTGCTGCCCAGGGAGGTGGTGGAGTCCCCATCCCTGGAGGTGTTTAAGAGTCGGGTTGACACAGCGCTGAGGGATATGGTGTAGTTTGGAACTGTCAGTGTTAGGTTAACGTTTGGACTAGGTGATCGTCAAGGTCTTTTCCAACCTAGATTAATCTGTGATTCTGTGAAAGAATTTGGAAATTGATGGTTTTCTGTGGAAGTGGTAACTGATCACTTGGGATCATGCAAGACTGGGTTTGCTATGCAAGAATTACACTCCTGTATCAGGGCTGTGCAGTGCTCCGCTCATATTTGATTCCCCTATAGGACAATCAGATCTTTGGTTAAACACAGCATCAGTGAAAAATCTGGTACGACCTGGGAAATATATGCACATACACATTTTTAAGGAGTTCTGTGAAAACTGATTCAGCAACATGCTAGTCTCTACTCCCTTCTTTCGCAATGTCCAGAGAGTGACTGCCTCTGCATTGTACCAGTGTTGACTGCAGCTGAAGTACACAGAACTCTCAAGCCTCAGCTCTTAGCATACAATATTGCTTTTGTCTATAAATCTCACACAATTCATGTGTGATGCAGCAGTCTCCTAAAATGGCCTTCACACCAGCCAACCTGTTCTAATCAAAGGCAGCAGAAAAACAAACACAACCTATCTATAGTTGTCCAATAATTTTTACCACAAATGTTTTTCTCCATATAAAGACAAACCAGAAATTTAGTTTCCAGTCTTTTTTAATATGACAATTTGCTTGGGGATGAAAGCAGATTCAGTACTGCCTCTGGCAATGTGCTTCTAACAGACCACTCACATCCAGTGAGAACTATATTTCTGTCATTCATCTTAATAAAGCATTAGCATTAATGATTGATTATCATCAAGTACAATGAACTTCTGTGTTCAAGGAAACAAAAAGCCCAGATGGCCAGGTGGTGATACAGAGAAATGACCACTTTCCGTGCAAATTATTTACTTATAGCAACATATGATGTTTCTGAATGTTGTTTAAGAATTCTGCTTGCCCAGACTGTTCTGTGGATTCAGTGTAGCTCAGCAGACAGTTAGTGGATTGGCTATGATAAGAAAGTAGCAGGTAGCCCTGGGGTATGAAGTAAAAAGATAACTCGCTGATAGCAGACTCAAAGCCCTCAATGGGCACTTAGGCAAACTAAGATAAGGGGAACTTGAACAAAAGGACACAGAAATACAATCTAGGGAGGATGATCTCAAGGATTTAGGAAGATGTCACCTGGACTTTGCTTCACAGCCCATGCCCTGGAAAGAGCGGACACTGTGAAGAGGACCACGTACTTCTTACCTTGACCACCGAATACTCTCACCCTATTTCTACTACACATGCTCAGACTATGTAAATGAGTTCTGAGAAATAATTATAATAATCACGCCTATTCCCCAAACTAATTGTAATAACCCAGCCTTTCCTAATGAATATGAATGGTTTGGTGTAATAAATATTTGGTTACTTGCCAAGACAGTGAGAAATCCCCTTGCACCCCGGCTGGAATAAACATACCTGCTTTATAACTCTATCCGAGTTGTAGAGTTTGTTTCTGCGTGTCAGTGGAATGAAGCATTATCCAAAACAAGATGCTCATTCAGGGGCACTGACATAAGTAAGTGAAAGACACAGGCAGAGATTATTACCGTACTAGAAAGTACAGTCTGGGGAATTGTTTGAGACTTGCTGGACTCTTACAATACGTTATTCAAGATTTCTATGGAACACATTTTTATGACTTAACTTTCAAAAATTCCTTGTGAAATTATGTCTTTGTTTCTGAACTCACAAGGCATTAATTGCTGCCATAGAGGATTTTTTTGGCATGACATCCTTCAGTGGACTTTTTTTCTCTAGAAGCTCTTATTACACTGGGAGTACTAACACTTAAAATGACAGCATTGCTTAGCCTGCCTTTCCTGCCTTGGCAATTGTCAAGTGCACAAAGCACAATTTATTAAATTCTCTTCTGAAAGAAACTATATCCTCCCTTCAGAGAATAATTCAGACTTTCTGTATGAAAGCATTTATGTTAACTGTGCTCTAAATAAAGGTATTTACAAAGCCATTTTATGTTGTCTATAATTAAAGCATCTCCTCTTAAACCAACTGCTTCCCAAAGCACACCACAAATGTTTATGTTTTAGGAATAAATGTATGAAGAAGGAAAAAAGAAATTTGAATTTGATTTATTGCTGTTACTGTTTAACTCTGGTTCATTGGCAATTTTCTTGTCATTTACCTTCTGACTACTAGTCTCTCTCTGTGATGATAAACTAGAAAGAAAGATGTTAAATGGCTCTGATACAGAGAAATGACCACTTTCCATGCAAATTATTTACTTATAGCAACATATGATGATTTCTGAATGTTGCTTAAGAATTCTGCTTGCCCAGACTGTTCTGTGGATTCAGTGTAGCCCAGCAGACAGTTGGTGGATTGGCTATGATAAGAAAGTAGCAGGTAGCCCTGGGGTATGAAGTAAAAAGATAACTCACTGATAGCAGACTCAAAGCCCTCAGTGGGCACTTAGGCAAACTAAGATACCTGGACTTTGCTTCACAGCGCATGCCCTGAAAAGAGCGGACACTGTGAAGAGGACCACGTACTTCTTCCCTTGACCACCGAATACCCTCATCCTATTTCTACTACACATGCTCAGACTATATAAATGAGTTCTGAGAAATAATTATAATAATCTCGCCTATTCCCTGAACTAATTGTAATAACCTGGCCTTTCCTAATGAATATGTACATTTTGGTGTAATAAATATTTGGCTACTTGCAGAGATGATGTGCAAGCTTTGTGGAGAAATCCCCTTGCACCCCGGCCGGAATAAACATACCTGCTTTATAACTCTATCAGAGTTGTAGTTGATTATTCTAATTTTTGAGATTCACATATAAATGTCTGTAGTAAAAAGATGTGTCCCATACTCTGATATGAAAAACAACTATTTGTCTTTCTTCGGGCAATTGTGAATTTTTTCCTTAGTCAGCAGCATTTGTAAAGAGCTTTGATTATGAGGATAGGAATTAAGACATCATCTAAAGAAACAATGCAGATGGCTACCTGCTGAGATTTCTGGAAGAATGTCCATGTCTTTTTGTTACTTACACAGGAATCAAGAAAGGTTGTGGAATAAGTATTTTTATATTACCTGCTGTAAAAACTAATTACTCTAAATTATTTCTAACCTACATACACTTTTGTTACAGGGGTCTATTATGGTGAAGACAAGGATAAAAACAAAATTCCACCTACAAGAGGATTTATTTTTCCATCTGCATATCTTCTCCAAGAGAAAGGAGACTATAAATACTTTTAAAATCCTTCTGTAACTATATAGGGTAAAAACCCCACGTTTTTCTTGCATTTCTGTCCTGGTTTCGGCCAGGATAGAGTTAACTTTCCTTGGGCTGAGAGGGAGCACAGCTAGAGGGCCAGGCCCAGATCAGTCATTGGAGTATTCCTTATCATGTGACATCATGCTCAGTATATAAAGGAGACCATGCTCTCTCATTTCCATTTCCATTTTCCAGTAGGCACAGTGGGATCTTTGGTGCAGTCGGGATTGCTGCTGGCTGTGTACC
Organism: Strix uralensis; assembly: GCF_047716275.1. Classification (NCBI taxonomy): domain Eukaryota; kingdom Metazoa; phylum Chordata; class Aves; order Strigiformes; family Strigidae; genus Strix; species Strix uralensis. The sequence goes on from NC_133976.1 coordinate 24,502,895, forward strand.
GGTCACCGTTTGGTGAGCAACTGCATTGTATATTACCAATTTGGACTTCTTATTGCTACTGTTGTTTTGTTACTATTACTAATTCTTTTTTTTTATTCAAGCGACAAATTTCCTTTTTTTGTCCCTCACCTATTTCATGGAGCGGGGGGAAGTAAGCAACTGGCTGCGTGGTGATTGGCTACTGGCCGAGTTCAGACCACGACAATGTCTAAGGAAGGTAAACAAACTAGCATAAAATATCAGATGATATATATGCTGCACAGAATACTTAGACAATTTCAACAGTCTTTACTGATGGCAGGAATAAAGAAAAAAATCTAGTCATACAAAGAGTGTCACTAAACAATAAAAAATATAATACCTTGAAATGTTCTAAATCAGTGTTATTTCCTCGGAGACAAGTCAGGATTATATTTCAAATGGAAAGCAAAAACCATCCCAAAAAAACAACCCCAAATAAACCTGGAATAGCTTTAAACTTAAATGAAACTAGGGACTTACTTAGTTTCACTCCAGACACACGAAGTATACAAAATTACCATGCATCCATGCATCCAACACATCTCAGAGTCTTTTGCAGGGACAAGGCCAGGATTTTAAAAGGTGTTTTTCAAAATAAAAATGCAGAACCTTAACTCTACCTCTTTGTGAGGGATCCACATGCCAGTTGAGAGCTGTGCCTACAAAGATGTCAAAGCTCAGAGACAAAGGGCTCTTCCAGCCTCTTCTCTTGGGGTGATTCTATTCTGCACATTTTTTACTACTTCGCCATTTGTGCTTATAAGAGGAAAAATTGGAACATGGCACTCCTAGATTTTAGGTAAGCACTCTGACTAAAAAGTTATCAATTTAATTCCTGCATAGAAAGTGAATAATTACTTATATAAAGTCAAATAATCAATGGAAAAATTACCTTGGAGTAGCCAATAACCCACTAATATCTGAAATTATCTGAGATGTGAGAAAGCAAGATGCAAATACTTAGACAAGAACTGTATAGCAGGGACTAGCACTGACCTCCTCTATATTATAGGCAAATGCCCCCAAAACTATATGGTTCTGAGAAGAAAATATTAATCTTCTGATACTTCTAGCTGAAATCCCATTCTGAAGTCAATCCTGTCCAATGAAGATGACACATTCCATGAAACAGATGTCACTAAACTGAACTGGTGTTTGACAGAAACAGAGAAATTAAAATATTCCTGAAAAACTTTAGTGTAAGCCTCTTGCTTCCCCAAAAACCCTAAACTCCTGGTATGTATAATTTTTAAAATAATTGGTCAGTGCACGTATGCACTTGCATATGTGTTTATCACTTATCACACCAACAATTTCTGAATTATCATGAAAATATTGCCTTGTATTGCATGGAAACCAAACACACTTCAAACACTAATCTTAAAAGTCTTGTCAATTTTTAAGCAAAGTCTTTCTTCATCTTACCACCCAATAAAACCCTTCCTCATGTTGCTCCTAATATAAATATCAGTTTTTTTAACCAAGATTTCTCAGGTAGGTTCAATACCTTGTGAAATGAGCCACAGGCACACACAGTGCTGAAGATGCTTGCACAGTATATGCAAAAGACTGTGAAGAAGTCAAGTAGTCTTACAAAAATGGTTGCAGCAGTTTGGGTGCACACACTGACCATAGAATCATAGAATCATTTAGGTTGGAAAAAACCTTTAAGATCATTGAGTCCAACAATAAACTTAACACTGCCAAGTCCACCAGTAAACCATATTTGGACCTCATGTGGGAAGAAGAGAGGAGTGTACACTGTTCTTTTCTGATCCTCACACTGTCAGAGAACCAGGAGAGCATCACTTGTCAGGTCCCCCAACTTGCACACATCAAAGACAGGGAATGCAAGATACATGACAGACCACATCTGCACAACATTTTAAATATAGCTAAAAGAATTTAAAAGCATATCAGAAAGTCTTTTCCTTTTAATGGATTTTCTGCTTTTAGTGGGAATTACATTAGTGCTTTTTTCCCCCTTTTACTTTTCTATCAACTTATTAATTACTCTCTCTTTCAACACTGTTGCACATAAAATCAATTAGACATTCAAGAGTATGTTCTTAGACTAATCAGTACCTCTGTGTGTAGATGACATACTGTTAACCAATATACCATGCAATCTTTATTAATAATCTGTACAATTTGGAGAAAAAACAAATATTTCTTCTCCCATGGTGTTTTTAACTCTCTTGCATGACCTTCTTCACAGCTCTTTGGTGGTTGAACCTTACTTGTAGCTTCACACAAAGGTTCTGTAACAGCATGACCATGAACTTGTCATACTTTAGCAAACCCCTAAATCTTGAAAAAATCTTGGAAATATGCAAGGCCACAGATTACTACTGACACATCATCATCAGTGTTCCATTGAGAACAAAAAGGTGGAAAGACTTTGCAGAAAGAAAGAAAGGATCCCTTCCAGTGTAGCTAAACTATCCACAGAGAAATAGCCTTTTTTATGGTGTGCTGTTTCTCAACCTGATATCAATTTAATCTTATAAATCACATTTAATCATGTTAATCAAGCCCAAGTCTTTCCATTGACTACAAGGGCAGAAAATAATGACATTACAGAAATATAGAGTTAGGTCAGATTACCATAGTGAAAGACAATATAAGTGAGTTTTACCCTTTTTTTTTTTTTTTTTTTTTAGACATTAATGCTTCTGTAATGGACTATTTAAAACAAACACAGAATATTTGACCACTCTGGGACCCTTGATTTGTGAATCTTACAAGGAAATAGGCTCACATTATGCCTTGCAAATCTAGCCAAGATTGCTAAATAAATCAAAAAATAAACAGGGAAAAACAATCTGCCAAAAATAATGTCTTAGGCCTTTTTACAGTCTGTTTCCTATTGCTTTTTATTGAGCATACAGTAGCACAAATTACTGAAACTCAGCACACACAAAAATTGACCCAAAATGTCACATGTGTTTCTTCCCTGTGCAGCTGTTCTACTATCAGGGCAAATATTACAAACAAATAATCAAACAAAACCAATTTCTAACCTTGTCAATTTGGCATAAAAATTTTATTGCCCTGTTGTTGTTGATGTGCAGACTTCAAGTCATCTGTCGTATTAGTTATATATTGCAATTTAATGACCAATCCACATAATTTGTTTTGTATATAAATATATTTATTTAAAAATATGTATATATGAGGTAAGATATACACAGATACTTACATTCAGTTTGTGCTTTTCTGATGCAAAAAGTTCAGCAGCAGTATTGGCTTGATGGCAGGCATCTCTCTGTTTCCAAGGGCACCTCACAAAGCACCATCTTTACAGCTGTGCCTGCATAGCTGTGGGTGAGCCTAGGATTCCTGCACCTGAAGAAGATCCTGCCAAAAAATGTAGATGTTTTAAATCTTAACCCAGGTCATGTTCTTCAAACAGTGGTATCATAACAATAAAAAGAGCTGGATGTGATATCACCAGCATGATGAAAAGTGGAACACCCTAAGCCATCAGTATCCTCACACCACTGTGTACAGCCAGAGCCTGCACCCCAGGTCCCGAGACTGCACAGGGTGTGGTGGGAACGACACTGCCAGGTGTCCCCCAGATCATATAAGGTGAATTTAGCATAGATCTTGATCTGAGAAACCTCTCTCAACTAAGTTTTCACAAAAACTGGCATTTTCCTGAAAAAATCCCAACCTTCAGATTCTGACAAACCACCATTTTCCCAGGAAAATCTATTTTGTTAAAAGAAAAATCTTCCTCGCTGTAACTAACATTTTTGTAGGCTGTTATTCACTTAGAATGGTCTAGAATATCGTTGTCCTTCACCAGGACCCCCTGCCAATGTGAAGCACTTTTAGAAGTACTGTATGTCTGATTCATCAGAGAACACACAGGAGAACATTTTGGCTCTAAAATATAGTAATAAAAAAAAAATCTGCAAAGAATATTTAGCTTTGTCAGTGGACTATATGTGCTACACTGAGGAAATGTCATTCTTCTTCTCTAGTTGCTCAAGTTAACTGGTAATGAGACAGAGAGGGATTTTTTTCTCTTTGCTTTACCCTTCTGTCTCAGTCACATCTTTTCTGTGTTTCCTGTGTCACTTGTCCCTCTTTCTCACTGTCCTTTCTTTACCATACACTAAGTGGTATGGGCATATTTACCATATGCTATGTGTGTGCAAACACACATATGCATGTATGACTTACACCTTCATGCATTCTTTTTTCTCCTTCTCCCTCCCCTACCTACTTATAGGTTATTAATTGAACATATCCTTCAAAAATTTTCATCATCATAACTTCTCTTAAGTGCCACTCTTGTTATCTTTGCAAAATAAAATATGTTCCTTCATGTGAAAGAGGATCCTAATTTCTCTGCCTGTTCTTACCAATACTCCTTTCCCCGCAAAATTAGAGAATCTGAAATCAGTTTTCTGCAGTTGTTGATCATATACTTTGCAGTGCATTTTCAAATTCATTTTGAACAAATTGTCCCATTGCTAGTCCTAGAAATCAATTTGGTTCACAATATTAAACCTTCTCTTCTGAACCTGCAATCACATCTGTTTGCTGAAAAATGGCATCTTTGAGGTATCTTATTAACCTGAGAGGCTTGTCTATATGTATCTATGTGGAAGATTGGGTCTGGGATACCAGAGCAGACCTTGTCCCCACCCAAATAGGAGTAAACGTGTTGTGTGATTGTTGTTGCATTATTTTACTGTTTGCACTGCTGACAATCATCAGACATGATTTATTAGACAGAAGCTGTCAGTTTTAGTGAATGTATGTGGGTGTTGAAAATACGCAGTTTGTGGCCAGGCAAACAGCAAAAATTTTATCTCAACAATGATTATATAAAATATCAATAATAAGTCTAGCAATGTTCATTATGCAAACAGATTTATGAATGCTTATGAATAAGTCCTAACGTGAACTGCTATTTTTGTGAATTATATTGAATTATTGAAATTCTGTGACAATCTGATGAAAAATGTATTGCATATATTTGCAATGAGTTAGTGTACTGTGTGACACTAACGAAAAATGCTGTTCCTAAGAAAAATTCTATAACTGCTACAATAAAAATGTAAGAATGTCACAGACTGCAAAGGAAAGATAGATATAGTAGTCAACTTTCATAAGCAACACTCTATAAACAGAAGTGAACTGCCTTTCGAATATTCAGTGTTGTGAAGAAAATTGAATGGGCCAGTGCAACAGAAAGGACCACACATTGCATCTTTCTGCTCCTATGATATGAGTGGACATAGACAAATTAAGGTTTTTCATGCAGATTTAGCCAGCATTTCAAACAGTAAACATTGTAAATGTGCTCATGTGATAAACTTGCACTCATCACCAAGACAGCAAGAATTCTCTTACTCTATTGATGTAAATATTGTTGTTCGTTTTAGTGCCTCCAAAGTCCTGCTTTTCAACATTTTTCTTTTTTTTTTTTTTTTGTTACTAGGCAACCAAAGCAATACTCTTTTACACTGAAAGAGCAGCTTATCATTTATTTTAATGGGAAATATCTGTGACCAGAAATAAAAGATTTTGTTCTGATATTTTGACATGTAATAAATAAATTAACATTTTAAAAATGAAGAAAATATTAATTTTGTACCTCTTGTATAGAATGAAAAAGTTATATCTAAACCTTTTGGCTAGGCTCAAAGTTGGGGTCTCCAAATCACCTCTTTTGGGTCACTGCCAAAATATCAGCTAGTTTTAAGGGAAGCAGTCTTGGGCCAACTGTGAAAACTCTTGGAAAATTTCAGGCATTTAAAAAGTAAAGTCATGAAGGCCAGATGAACCCAAGAGACAGTCATCATCCTCTGGTATGAGCTAAATGTATTAAAGGTAAAGGGCAATATTATTTTTTCTTAACACGTAAAATGCTTTCTGGCATTGGTTTGGTGAGGAGTTCTGGTTGCTTTTGTTGTAGAAACATCTAATTTGATGACTGGTTTTTATACGTTAAGTCATAAGATTTGCAATAAAGGAGAGAAGAATAAGTATAGCAAAATATTATTGGAGGAAACATTAAAATATAGGATGAATATACAGACAGAAACAGCATTTTGAGTTTCACCTCCAAATGCAGGACCACTTACATATTGTACTTGAACAAATCTGGCAGAGATCCTAAAAGTTCTCTGTAATAGTGCTGCAGGCTTGTAATACAATGCATCAGGGTAGCTATTTTACACCTAGGTTATAAATCATGATGGCATTCACTCAACCTTCTAAAAATATGCTTAAGCGATACTTAAGCCTGCAGCAAAGCCTCAGCTGAGAATCAACATGCACTAAGTGCTCTATAAAGCACTAACGTAATGATAGTTTCACTAATTTATTAGTCAGCTAATTCCTTTGAGGAGGAGTCCCCCATACAGCTCATTATTCCACTGTACAGAAGCACTGTACAGTGATCCTTTTCCTACCTATAGAAAGGAACCTAGTTCACACAGTCAATTTAGATCAAAAATCAAGGTTGAATTAAATCAATCTACCCAAATTAAAACTACAGCTTATCAGGCCATCTTCCCACATCCAACATGGAGCTGTAGGAGCAGTTATCTTGCAAGAGAGAGCAACAATGTCATTATAAGCCTGTTCTTTTCCCTTTGGCATGGCAGCAGGTATCTTCCCCCCAACCTTCCACTGGAGGAAAGGCATGACTTCTTAAAATGTCTAGTGGATTTAGCAAGGACCAGGGCATGCCATTGGTTAGACGGGCCAGAACTGCTGCAACCTTCCTCTCCTACCATCTACCCAGTTCTCTACTTCATAAGAGTTCCAGGACATTTTATCTTTGCCTTTTTCCTGAACCGAAAACTCCAGTCCTTCTGTAGTTCATAATCCTTTCATACATATTTTATTGTGCATAAATCCACTGTTGACCAATTGACCCACAAAACTGTAAAATACATGAATATAAATTTGTTGGTGATTATGAAAGCTCATGTGCTGCTATTTGAGGGAAATCTATACAGAGAAATCGAACAACAGTATCTCTTTCTTTTGGTGAAATTACCCAAATCAAGGAGTTGAATTAATCCATGTTCGTTAATTTCTTGTTTAATTTCACACCCTTGATATATATTAAAGTAACATTCAAGATTTGTTTTAACATTATAAAGAACTTTTTGTGTTATTTTCTTTGACTAAAGAGAAGAAAAAAAGCTTTTGCCAAACAAAAATCAACATAGTGCCAAGAAGTGAGGATACATTTTCTATTTTTTACATTTCAGAATGTCCCATTTGTATGGCTTGTCTCATAGAATGTGGATAACAGTCTCTTATAAATAATCTTCAAAACTAACACAGCAGTTTTTGAACCTCCCACTCCTAGGAATTTGGAGAGATTTATATAACAGTATTAATTGGGAAAATATGCGATCATGCTGGAAGCATTTGTGCCAGTAAAGATGCCTTTGATCTGTAAGAAACACGGTCTTTGTTAAATCAGACAAGCTTCTAGCCATTTTCCATCTAGATCTGATGAAAGAATTCATCAGTGCCTCCCTGAGAAGTTAAATAACTGGAAATCTGGAAGACATTATTGTGCTTGGAAATATCTGAACAAGAAGAAACTTAAGGAGAAGTCACAAACTGAAAGGCTGTGACTACAGCTGATGAAACTAGATGAGTGACTTTCGGAAAGCTCAGAGAAAATGAGAGAGACACCAGATAGCATAGTTCTTAGAGGAAGCAGAGATAGAGCTGCCCAGGTCATAAACTCCCTGCAAGATTTTGATTCCTGAACAAAGGAAGATACTGTTTCCTGTTCTTTGTCCTTACTACAGTCTTACTATACTCTTACTTCTTACTAAGATAGGACTTTGTTCTTATTCTTTTGTTATCACAGAGAAATGCAAGCAACAAAGACCTGACTCTGTCATCTTCTTGTCCTCCTAAACAAACACAGCAATAAGGATCCAAATAACGGCCAAGCACACAACTCCAAGAACAGCAAATCAGCAATTATATGTACTTATTTTTTAAGAAGTACCAGAGAATGAAGGACATAATCTTAACTAGGAACTAGATCCTTCAGTTTTGTGAGGGCAGGATTTGGAGTTTCAGTATTAGAAGGGCTAAGAAAAGCCATGGAAAAGAAGTATGCAAAAAGATGACTTAAAAGGAATTGTAAGGGCCATTAGGCTTATTGCCTTACTGAAAAAAAAAAAAAAAATGGATAATTAGAGAAAGACTGTATGAGATTAGATATGTAGCCAGTAATTTTCAGTGGTCTTGATTTAGCTGTTTCCGGTAATCCTGAGCTGGCTGCCATACAAGTCAAGACTAGATGATGGAATTCCTCTCTGATGTTGGCATGATGGGGAACAGCACCCAGTAGATAATCTGTTACAGAAACAGATCTAACTAGAGACATCATATAGCATCTGAACAAAAATGAAGGGAAGATAAATCCAATGCTTTTTTTAAAAGAATTTATACTTGTGGCTCTACAACTTGGATTTCCACACTGAGGCTCAAGTTTCCATGAAGCTGTCCTAAAATTAGGTTTTTAATTTTTATCTACCACTTCACAAATTCCCTATACAGTGGGCTATAAAAGCTTCAGTTAATGAAGTATCTTCTAATGGTGATATAGCATGGGTATTTTGGAGGCCAAAGACCAAATGATTGTTGCTTATTGATTAATAAATTCTGAGGGGTGAGAAAGATGATGGGTCAAATCCTCGAGTGAGTAATGTAAGATGAAGTTTGAAGAAAGTCTTTCACAACCCACTTAAATCTCTAGTAGCAGGGTAGAGTTAGACTGTTAGAACAGGTCTTCCAGTGGTGATGGAAAGCTCAATGATTTCAGAATCTTCAGAAGCCTCATCCAAGAAAAAAAACAGATTTCTCAGTCTTGAAAAAAACAAAACAACATTTTGTCAGCAGCACTTTGTAATTTTTTTTTTCTTGCTATGTCTCTCTCTTCTTACCATCTTGGTTTGACTTGCAGTCCTATCATCCTGATAAATGCAATAAGGATATTTCAGACATAATATATGTACAGTGTTAAAATATAACTTTGGTGAGTGTCTGTGTATTCTGAGCTGCGTGTCCCAATCATAGCATGTGAAATGTGCTGGAGAACAGTTGGAGAAAAGCCTTGTGTAAGTTTTGATTATGGTGAAGTCTGTGTCTGTTCAGTATTTCACTCACATGGAGTACAATGCATGATCAGTGATGAAGATGACTAAAGGACAGTGATGAAATATGCAGACTAAGACAGCCTGAGGAAGTAGAAGATTTCATCCATCTAAATTGGCTTTCCACTAAGCTTGGACATTAAGTTCATCTCTGAATTCTGTTATCTTATTTTCAGCATAATTAGTGTCAATGCATCTTGTTCAAAAGCAGTGTGATGGGGGAGGGGTTTGTCCCAGAAAAACTAGAGGTGTTAAGTAGTTCCATATTTTCCCATCTGATTTCATATTCAAGCTTTCTACCTAAAAGGAATGACATATTCTATCAACTAGGAAGCTCAAAGACCCTCTGACAAATGGCAAACCATTTTCAAGACTTCTTCTATTGTAGCATCAACTTATATTTCTGAAATATGCAGAGCACATAATCTACTCATAAAATCATTATTGGGGTGGCTGATTTACTACCAATGATCAGGAGATGTAGGACCAGTTCAGTTCCCTAGTGCAGTAGCAACTTGCACTGAGCAAGATGTGTATATTAGTATGCTGTTCTTTATCTTGTCTTTATGGATATTCTTTGCATACTTCACTCTTTTCAGCCTCATTTAGGCAGAAGAATTCAGTCACTCAGGGAGCACATTCTTCATAGAAATAAACACTGAGATGCCTATCAAGTGAAGGAGCTTTTAAAAACAGACATATCAAGGAAGATAAAATTGCTTGCCCAACTCTTTTATGTAACAGGGAGAGTGGAAAGTGCAAAACAGAGATGGGAGAGTAGGGTTCAGATTCACAGGAAAGGAAAAAGGTGTGAGAGCTGTAGGAAAGGCAGGGCTGTAGAACGATACAAGGAGCTTGTTTCAGTAAAAAAGCAGGAAGTCATCAAAAGCTTCAAAATCAGCTGTGTTCAATGTTAGCAAACTGGTTGCACTGCTGTGGACTTACTGCAGTCTTAAAAACACGGTCCTTAAGGACAGTTTAGAGCTTATAACTTTCATACTCTACTAATGACCCCTTCAAGTTCCCATGACCTGATTTGGGACACTGAGACAAGCAACACTTGTGAACTGAAGAAGGAAGCACTCTTATAATACTCATAGATGAGCAGCTTTAATTTGCCAAAAGGTATGGCCAGCAATGAGAAGAAAAAAAACCCTGGTAAGTAACAGTATTTTGGAATGAGAAGAAGCATACAGGGAATCCAGAAAATATGAGACAACCAAAGTTTTTACAGTGGAGAACAGTGTCATCTTTAGAGGAAGAAATAGCCAGAATTTCCAAGATCTTACATACTCTGAATGAGAAGATCGAGTTATACATGGAAATTTAAGTCCTTCCAACATTCAGGAGTTTGGTTGTTTTTACGGAAAGAAAATATTTGTGTACCTATCTGTCTTATAGGGCTAGTAATAAAATAAAATGATGTTCAGATCTAGTCAGGCTCTTCAAACCCAGACTTTATCTGTCTTTGAAAGAAAGAATAGATATTTTATGACTGCTCTGTGCCTTATGTAGAATCAGTGTCATCGTCCTTGTGAAGTGCCCCTCTATTTGTGTTGAAAAGATGTGAAGACCTGAATGGCAAAAGAGTTATTCCTAAATGTGATTTATGTGGATCAGGATTTCAGTAAATTGTGTGTTGAATTTTACACTGATTTATAGTATTTTGAGTGTTAAAAGCTCAATGGGATCTGTCTAAAACCTAGACATTAGTTTTGGAGAAGTTCTCAAGTACTGCTTTGCTTTTGAAGTGGTGCCAAGCCTTTACTCAGACCCTCCAAGGCAGATGCACAGGTTCCTATTCTCTACGCATTAGAAAAATTGAAAATTTTTGTTGCTATGGATACATATCTTTCACAATCACAAATTTATTTATGAATGTTGCTAATTTTACCTCTTCATAGAAGTGTAACTTGTTCGCTGTAATTGGTAACACACCTTGGTTCACATATGTGAATCCTAAAGCAAGTTACAAGTTTCTGTGGTTTAACACTTTGCTGCAGGTGACCAGTAGCCATTAGTTTGGTGTCTAATATGTTGGATAGTTATAGATAGTCAAAGTACATTCCATCTGTCATATCAAATTTTTACCAACACAAGCCACTCTTATCTAACAAGCAGGCTTTAAGTTCTTTCTTATTTCCTTTTTACACCCAAATATAACTATATTAGTCCATTCATATTCTTCTACTCATAGTTAACATATTTGGTAACAAATCTTCAAACATATGCATTTCAGACAAATTACGCATGTGTTGTTCTTCTGGAAACATATGATTAGTCATCAGGCTATAAAAATGTTCATTGCTAATACATCTGAAAGAACACAGGATGTATATTTATCCCAATCTCATGAATATAACTAATTCCTTACATGTAAGAGAGAAAAAAAAAATCTCCTTTAAGCCTTTCCTGTCTGTTGTGGTTTAACCCCAGCCAGCAACTAAGCACCACACAGCCACTCACTCACTCCCCCCAGTGGGATGGGACAGAGAATCAGAAGGGTAAAAGTGGGAAAACTCATGGGTTGAGGTAAAGACAGTTTAATAAATAAAGCAAAAGCCACATGTGCAAGCAAAGAACTACAAGGAGTTCATTAACCACTTCCCATCAGCAGGCAGGTGTTTAGCCATCTCCAGGAAAGAAGGGCTTCATCACACAGAACATTTACTTGGGAAGACAAACACCATCAGTCTGAACATCCTCTGCTTCCTTCTTTTTCCTCCAGCTTTATATGCTGAGAGTGATGTAATATGGTATGGAATAGAGGGATAGACAAGGAAGCAGAGGTGGTGGGGTGGCGCTGTATGTTAGGGACTGTCATGATTACTTTCAGTACAAGTGTAGTGAACACAGGGTGGAGTGCCTTTGTGTTAGAATCAGGGGGAAGGCCAACAGGGCAGATGTTGTAGTAGGAGTCTACTCTAGGCCACCCAACTAGGACAGAGAGGTGGATGAAATATTCTATAGTCACTTAGGAGAAATCTCACAATATCTTGCCCCTGTTCTTATGGGAGACTTTAACTTCCCAGACATCTGCTGGAAATACAACACAACAGAGCAGGACCAGTCCCGGAGATTCCTGGAATGTGTGGGAGATAACTTCCTGATGCAGCTGGTGAGTGAACTGACCAGAGAAGGTGCCCTGCTGGATCTCCTCTTTGTGAACAGAGGACTGGTGGATGGTGTGGCAGTTGGAGGCCAACTAGGGCAGAGCGATCATGAAATAACAGACTTCTCTATTCATAGAGAGGCCAGGAGAGGGGGCAGCAGAACTGACATCCTGGACTTCCAAAGGGCTGAATTTGTCTTGTTTAGGCATCTGCTTGAAAGGATCCCTTGGGGGACGATCCTGAAGGGTATAGGGGTCCAGGAAGGCTGGACACTTTTTAAGAAGCAAGGCTTAATGTCACAGGAGCAGGCTGTCCCCAGGTGCTGTAAGAGAAGCCGGTGGCAGAGAAGACCACCCTGGCTAAAAACAGGGAACTTTGGCTGCAACTCAGGGAGAAAGGGAGAGTTTACGGCCTTTGGAAGAAGGGGCTTGCCACTCACAGTGATTACAAAGATGCTGTGAGGAGGTCTAAATGATGATCAGGAGGTCTAAAGCCCAGCTGGAAATTAATCTGGCTTCAGCAATCAAGGACAACAAGAAATGTTTCTATAAGTATGTGAGCAGCAAAAGAAAGACCAGGGAGAGCCTCCATCCCCTGCTAGATGCAGGTGGAAATATGGTAACAAGTGATGAGGAAAAGGCTGAGGTGCTTAATGCCTTCTTTGCCTCAGTCTTTAATAACAAGACGAGTTGTACTGAGGGAATCCAGCCTCCTCAGCCACAAGACAGAGACTGGGAGAATGACCCCCCTGCAATCCAGGAGGAGATAGTCAGTGACCTACTGCATCACATAGACATAAACAAGTCTATGGGACCGGATGGGATACACCCGAGGGTGCTGAAGGTGCTGGCTGGGGTGCTCACCAAGCCACCTTCCATCATTTACCAGCAGTCCTGGCTGACCAGGGGGGTCTCGACAGATTGGAAATTAGCCAGTGTGACACCCATCTATAAGAAGGGTCAGAAGGATGATCCGGGAAATTACAGGCCTGTCATCTTGACTTCGGTGCCCAGGAAGCTGATGGAGCAGATCACCCTGAGTACCATCACACAACACATACAGGACAACCAGATGATCAGGCCCAGTCAGCATGGGTTTATGAAAGGCAGGTCCTGCTTGACAAACCTGATCTCCTTCTATGACAGGGCGACCTGCTTATTGGATGAGGGAAAGGCTGTGGATGTTGTTTACCTTGACTTCAGTAAGGCCTTTGACACCGGTTCCCACAGCATTCTCCTGGTGAAACTGGCTGCTCATGGCTTGGATGGGCACACACTTCGCTGGGTAGAAAACTGGTTCGATGGCTGGGCCCAAAGAGTTGTGGTGAATGGAGTTAAATCCAGTTGGCGGTCGGTCACAAGTGGTGTTCCCCAGGGCTTGGTTTTGGGGCCACTCCTGTTTAACATCTTTATTGATGACCTAGACGAGGGGATCGAGTGCACCCTCAGTAAGTTTGCAGATGACACCAAGTTGGGTGGGAGTGTTGATCTGCTCGAGGGTAGGGAGGCTCTGCAGAGAGATCTGGACAGGCTGGAGCAATGGGCTAAGGCCAACTGTAGGAGTTTCAATAAGGCCAAATGCCGGGTGCTGCACTTTGGCCACAACAACCCCCAGCAGCGCTACAGGCTTGGGGAGGAGTGGCTGGAGAGCTGCCAGTCAGAGAGGGACCTAGGGGTGCTGATTGACAGCCGGCTGAACATGAGCCAGCAGTGTGCCAAGAAGGCCAAGAAGGCCAATGACATCCTGGCTTGTATCAGAAATAGCGTGGCCAGCTTACCCCTGTACTCGGCACTGGTGAGGCTGCACCTCGATTACTGTGTTCAGTTTTGGGCCCCTCACTACAAAAAGGACATTGAATTACTCGAGCGTGTCCAGAGAAGGGCAACAAAGCTGGTGAAGGGTCTGGAGCACATGTCGTACGAGGAGCGGCTGAGGGAACTGGGGTTGTTTAGTCTGGAGAAGAGGAGGCTGAGGGGAGACCTCATCACTCTCTACAACTACCTGAAAGGAGGTTGCAGAGAACTGGGGATGAGTCTCTTTAACCAAGTAATAAGTGATAGGATAAGAGAGAATGGCCTCAAGTTGCACCAGGGAAGGTTTAGACTGGATATTAGGAAGCATTTCTTTACAGAACGGGTTGTTAGGTGTTGGAATGGGCTGCCCAGGTCAGTGGTGGAATCCCCACCCCTGGAGGTGTTTAAGAGTCAGGTTGACATAGTGCTTAGGAATATGGTGTAGTTGAGTATGGTCATTGTTAGGTTAATGGTTGGACTAGGTGATCATCAAGGTCTTTTCCAACCTAGATGATTCTGTGAATATCCCTTTGGTCAGTTGGGGTCAGCTGTCCCAGCTGTGTCCCCTTCCAACTCCTCGTGCGCCCCCAGCCTACTCACTGGTGGGGTGGTGTGAGAAGCAGAAAAGGCCTTGACTCTGTGTAAGCACCACTCAGCAGTAACTAAAACATCCCTGTGTTATCATCAACACTGTTTTCATCACAAATCTAAAACATAGCCCCATACTAGCTACTGTGAAGAAAATTAACTCTATCCCAGCCAAAACCAGCACACTGTCTAATGATGAATTTATCCACTTTAGTGCTCAAAATTCTTTAAACAAGGCTTTTTACTAATAATTACTTCATTAAATAAAATAAAATAAATCAAAATGGCAAATATCTGGGCAAGTGCCAGGATGTCAGTAACCCAAAATGATTACTTTCCTCATCAAAAATCTGCCAGCCTAAATTTTCAGTATCTGAAGGGAAATGAAAGAAGCTGTATCGTAGCATCACTCTAGAGGCCTGTTGATTCTAATACTGACTATACAGAAAGAATGGGGGAGAAAAGAAGAAAAAAAAAAAAGTCTGTAATGTTTTATTTAAAAAGGAAGAACAGAACAATAAATATAGTATCTTAAGGCAGAACGCAAAATTGAAATATATCTTGCTTATCTACCAATAGTGGTAACTCTATAATTAGTTCTCAATCTTAAACGTTCTTTTATTTTGCTACATAGAATTCAAGTCTATAGTTACTGTGAAAAGAGAATCGAGATATCTGAATTTTGTCTAGTTTCTTATTCTCAAAGATCTAGCTTCATGTGTCCTAAATCTGCCAGTAAAACTCTTCCACAGCTGTTGTCTTCTATCATAGTTGACACTAATAGTCCAGTCAACTCCTCTTACCAAACAAGCTGGCATAAATAAATTAGCGTCTACTTGGAGCTGTGAAAGGGCAGCCACAGAATCCAGGTCTGTCCAGTCATCGAGAGAAACCTTCACCAGCAGCTCCTGTGCTGCGCTCCCTTGCAGTGCTGCAGTGTGACCTCTGCCTGCTCTGTGACCGAGTGTACTGGAAACATCTGCTCAGCCTGGCAGTTAGCTACTCCTCATGCTGAGAAGGGGAAGGAGTCCTCTCACTGGGGCCCTGCTGTCACTGGAACCTTGCTGGAAGGTAGAGGTATGGCCTTACCCGGGCATCTGACCTTGCCACCCCCTCTCTGCCATCTGCTACTTCAGCCTGACAGCTTGGGAGAGAAGAAGCTTCAGAGATCTGCAAACATAATTATGCAGCAATAGCATAGTCAAGGGACCAGGTTTGGAAATCCTGTTATTCCAAAACCTCTGCAACAGCTCAAATTCTTCATATTCTAAAGTAATCACTTAATTTAATTATTACTACATGAAATTTTTTAACACGCCCTTACATGAAAATCACCCTGGCCAAATCCTGGGAAGATACTGGCACATTAAGATAAAGTCCATATTAAGCAAAGTAATCTTTACTTTGGGCAGCTTGCAGTAGATAGCGTGGTCAGGCCAGGAAAAACAGCTACAGAAATTCTTAGAATTTTCAATTTAAAAGAACTATAGGCTATTGCTTCTACACACACCAAGGTAAAAAAATGTCTCAGAAGGAATGCAGTGGAGATTTAACAATGTCTCTGAGCATTGTGGCAGGTATTTTAAAATTCCCATTGCCCTGATATCTCAGCACATGGCCAGCAGCTACTGGGTGCAATGTTACTTATTTGACATTTGATGCTTCTGAATGCGTTTAAAAATAGCAGTCTGTTGGTTCAGAAGAAAAGACCGGCTGTCTGTGATGGTGAGTCAGGGGATGACACATGCCAGTCAGCTGAAGTACTGGAGGTGGGATCCTAATTGAGTTGTGCCTAACTGTGAGAATTGAATTGACAATCAAAAGCCTAAAAATGTATGGCCCTGACAGGATCTGAGGGAGAAAAAGGTGGCTGAGATGAATTAGTGAAGACAAGTACACCAACTAAAATCAGCATCAAAGAAGCGGAGGGACAGGAGTCCTTCTCTCCCCTCTCATTAAAAATCAAATTGTAGATGTGGTGCCTATGTGAGACTGGGACCCCAGCTGCTGTCCTGAGCTTCAGTGGCTAAATTGTCTGATTAAAGTGGACAGAGAGGAGAGGAAGGGAGACAGGGACAAGGAGGGCAGAAAGATAATAGCTTCCTAGGAAAGTTGGCTAGTGCTTACTAGTATTTATGCTTCTAAGAGAAATAGGAGTGTTTGGGCTAAAGACAATTCCCTCTGCAATATTTATTGATAGTCTGCAGAAGCACATGAAAAAATATCACACCTAAAGCTCTTGGGTCTTTGGTACAGACCTTGTCTCCCTTTTAAAACTGGAAAGGAAAATGTTAAGATTACAGTCTGGTGAAGCTGCATTTAGAGTCAGGACTGGGATGATGTTACTCTAATTGCAGCACTGCAGGCAGAAGAACTGATCAGCACAGCCTAGGAGAAGCCAATTATCCTTGTGAGGAGCAGCACCTATTTGGATGGTAAGGGGGCTGGGTGAATTAAATACAGTAAACATAGTCTAAAAATACTCCAGAACTACATTACAGAGCTCATTGAAAGTGCCTGAACCTCATAGCTAGGTCTGTGCTTTAGATTTCTTGAAATGTTCCTGTGTGCCTATGCTTCTGTAGTCACTGCAGGTCCTAACCTGATCTCAGGTACTACTGTCGCTAGGAGTGAGTTGGACATGAAGCAGGTGCCACAAACATGCAAAACTTACAGTCTATATCATATTACACAAGAATATATTACACCAATTTTCTAGCTTTACATGAGAAGGAGGATTAAACTTTCTATGTGATGAATAAAAGAAAACAACTCACATGAAGTCACTTCCTGTCAAAAATAACAACATTCTTCTAGAAATGCCGTTTTCTCTGGTCCACTTCCCAAGGAAGAAGTGATGGCCAAAAATCTGAACCAGTCATAGGTTTTTGATTTTACATATCTCCTTTCTTGTCATTAATACTGGAAAAAGGTATTAAAAATTGAATGAAATGTTTAGCTAGGAGTTGGATTATTTTAATAGAAAAACATCAAAATTACTAAAATTAAAAGTTGAACTCCTTTTAAAAAATAAATTGTAGGCATTTCTCTCTACTTTGATTAGTCTTAACAGACCTAAAGAATAAATACAAAAGGAAAATTATCCTAAAGTACATCAAAGGATCCTACCCAAAGTGAAGCCTTTGGTGAATATTTATATTAACCACTTGAACATACTCAAGTTAATACACAATGGCAATATGTACATTTTGAAAACATTCTTTGATTTCTTCTGAACCAAAATTTTGTTCTGCAGGTTTTAGCCATACACTAGAAAATACCTGGGGACCTGATTTTGTTAAATATTTCGGCAGACCCACTGAATTCAGGAATGTGTTTGTGTATCTTGTTTTGTTAGAGGAATGTTCGCTCTAACAGTGGCAAAAGGTTTTTCACTACAGGACCATTGGACAGAGCTTAATTTCTCAGTTCAGACTGTATGTTTCTCAAACAAAGATATGGCACTACAAAAGAAATAAATGAGAAGAGGTCCTGCAAATCAAAGTTGCTGCTCTTCATCTCGTGTGTGGGAGGACTGCCAAGTGAATGCAATTCAATAGTCCATTTGCATCAGCCTGGCTTTTATATCCGCTGAGGGAGGCAGGAGTTTGGCAAGCTGTGTCAGCAGGTTACCTTGCCATTGTGAGAAAGCAAAGCAACAGCATGCTAGGCATAATGAGACAAATGTTGTGCATTCAGCTCTCCAAAGTCTTCTCTTGCTAAAAAAGAAGAAAAGAATGGCCTGTATTAATACTCTGGATATGCTTCTTGTTTACACAGCCTGGTTAATTGTGTTCTCCTCATTGAGGTGTTAAAGGTGCATTTGTGAATGCATTAAATCTGACCTATGAAACAGACAAAGTCTTATTTCTTGCATATTTTATGTCATGAAAAAGAACATGTTAAGAGTATGAGTGATCACTGTCTGTGATTCATACTGTGACTGGAGTGAAAGCGGCTTAGTTCACTGAATGGAAATCAGCTATACCTTGCTGCCTATTTCACACTGTAAGTACAAAGAGGTCAGGAAAGTGACGTGGAGGTAGTGGTGAATGACACAGAAACATCTTGGTTCTGCAGCACAAGCTGTTCCAAATCGAAAGGGGATTACTCGAGCAACAACAAAAAACAAAACAGTGAATTCTAGAAATTTATCTGTGAAGCATCTGCAAAGCCTGGCGCAGACCCTAAGAGTTGCTGTAGACAGTGAAGCTGGGGCACAAGAGTGGCCTGAAGAGTGCCTCATAGAAAAGGACAAGGGTGTGACATGGAGAGGGTGTACATACAATCCCAGCAGCCTGCTCTTGCTGCTGCCACCACTTATGAAGGGTATTGGCATGGCACACAGCAGCATCTGACAAGGCCAAGGAGGAGGAAAGGGAAGACAGTGGACAGAGGGCAGACATAGTGCAATGCTACAGGGCTGGTTCAATGAAATAACCTGAGCCCTCTCCCTTCTTATGGATGGTACACTGACAATTGCTGCCATCTTTCTGAAGGCAAATGACAATAATCTCAATATTTTATTTAGCTCATACAATGGATTCATGCATCCACATGGACATCATATCATTAGCACTGGTTTCTCCAGCAGCTGTAAGTGGTCTTATGTCCCTTCCTCTGCTAGAGCTGATAGAGTAGCCTTAAGGCTGATCTAAATTACTGCTCTCCACAATTGTCATGGCAACAGAGGCTGGCTGAGAGAACCAGGCATTTTATCTTTTCCTTGAACATATTCTGAATGCTACATTTGGAACAGTGATTGCAGCTATGCCATCCGCACAGACTTCCCCTTTCTTGTAGAGCATCCTCAGGTAACCATCTAAATCAGCCTCCTGCCTGCTTTAGAGAATGTGAGTGGCAGATCTCTGCCAAAACAGGTTCCAGAACCTGTTGCATGATTTTAGTGGTCAGAACTGTCATTCTACACTTGGTATATCGACATGTACATTATATTTCAAAATATCCCTTCACTGCAACTTGCTAAACAACTTGCAGAATTTTTAAAAGTGATCCTTCTCCTAAAAATTCAGCTCGTGTCAAATGACTCTATTGTGTTTACAGTCCAGAAGTATTCAAATGGATCCTTCACTTCAAAAGTGTTTTAAAAGCAAGGAGAAATAAGTGATGGGCAGGGAAAGGAATCCTTCTGACAAGAATGAAAAAAAATCTGAATTCAGAAACCTCATTTCTGGAACCTCCTGTTCCTACCATAGAGACATTCTTTGCATGAACTTTAATGTTGTTTATTAATGTTGTGCAAGTTGTGGGTTCCTTGGAATTTTTCTCCTCTGAAGGATGTAAGGTACTCAGAGAGTAAGGAAAGATGAGCATGGTCATCCTGGTTTTTTAGATAGCAGATTCTGATATTAGAATGGCATTGAGTTTGACAAAGGGAGAACACAGAGCTCTGTGTCTTGGCCAGCAGATCCTTCTCAAAGAGCAAGGAGCTACCCATGGTTTTGCCTTGGATTCTTCATGCTGAAGGTCAGAGGCATGAATTTTTTCTGTAAGAATTACATGGATGAGGTTCTGCTGATAGTAGAAAAACTGTGCTGGATTAGCCTTTAGAGCCTGGGTGAATCAGTGAAGAATGGGCTTAATTTTGGCCATTTACCAGGATCAATGAGATGGATGCCACAGAGCGGAATGGCACATGACTGTCAGCTGATGGAGTATTGCCTGCACAGCTCTACTCCACAGTTCAATCTGATGATTAAGATATTGGCTGCTGGGAGTGGAGAAAAGCCATACATGTCACTACCCAAATTACACTTTTTAAGGTGTCAGGGAGCTGGAGCTTGTTATGACAGGCTGCACAAATCACTTTTACACAGAATACCTAATTCATGGAGAAAAAGGTTTGGCCACGCTCCTAACACTAGGATTTGCAGTGTTTGTAATAGTAGTAATTTCTTCCTGTTCAGCTAATACATTTCAGCTCCATGTTCAAGGATTTGAGTATGTGAATCCTTGGAAATAAAGAGTAATTATCTAAGAAAATGACCTTGCAGTTACATTTCTCCCTCATACCAGTAGTAATATAGCCTTTGGTTACTGTTCCAGCAATAGCTTTGTTTCAGAAGGACTCTCCTGACAATACATGCTCAGTTATCATTGTTGCCACCAAAACCAATATAGTTATAAAGATTCCCAGGTTAAAAAAAAAAAAAAAAAAAAAAAAAAGGAATATTTACAGTCTTTATATTACTGGAGCATTAAGACTCACAGTTGAGTATTCAATGTACCCAAAATAAACCCAGAATACCCAAAAAATATTTGGAATCTAAGCACTGAGCAAATTAGTGTAGTTAGGGAGAGCAAAGAGCAAGGATACAATGCAGGTTTACAGTTAGGGATATAAACTTTGTCATTCTCATTCCTCTGTATTAAATATCAGAAAATATTTTAAAACTGTGCATCAAGAGTTGTCTGTAGAGAATGGCAATGAATATTCTCCAAGGGCAAAATAAAGAAAATTTCAAGCTCCCCGAAGAAAACTGTTAAGCCAAAATGCAAGCAAACAATTTTATGTGTATAGCCTTTTCAGAGAGAGCAGGAGGAGGTGGAATCACGTAAACACACTTTTTACCGTCTAATCTCATAAATGTGGTAGCTGGAAGGAGAAATGTCATTACTCACACTTACTTTCCTTCAGAAAGCTCCCTCCCATAACTAAGCACAACAACCCTTTACTTTTGTGTGCACAAGGAATGGTATTGTCAGACTTCTGCTGTGCAGAAGGTCCTACCAGTGTAGTTTGCTTTTATTGGTTTGTGGGTTGGGAGGTCAGTTTGATTAGTTGCACAGCGATTTATTAAATGACAAAATCATGTCTTCCAAGGTTTTTTTTTTCATAACAAAATAAAGAATAATTGTCACTTAAAGCCAACTTCTAAGTGGCTTACTTATAAACTGAAATGCAAATTCTAATCGCTACATCCACATAAAAGCTGTCCATTTTCTCTCTAGTCCTTTAATAAAGAAAATCTATTGATCATCTGATGACTGCCATTCTTTTGTTTTTCCTGTAATTTGAGACATACAGGCTTTCTAATATAGCAGTCTACAATGTAAAAGAATCTCCTATAAAGTGTGATAAAAAATAAGTCTTGTCACAGTCTCTTGGGAACTTACTTGAAGATCCTTCAGAGAAGAGACTAGAAGAGCTTCCAAAATGGTACACAACAGAAGCAGGAATCTTTTGAGGATTTTGATTAGGAAAAGATATATACTAGGTACTCATACATCATGCAACAAACACATCCTCAGAGATACACATTTATGTGAAGGTATATATATTTCCATATGCATATATAAATGCATATATATCAGGTCCTAATTTGTCTTTATCCAAACTAAATTAAATGGGAAGGAAATTTCTGAGCTCCTCTAGGCCTGTTTAATGCATATGCAGTCCTCATTCACATACTTAGTGAAATGAAATACTTTGTAATATGGCAACCTGGAAGAGTTTCTGCAGACTACATTCTTAATCTTTGCAAATTTAAGACACAAAAGCTTTACTTGCCGGATTCTAACATTAAAGAAATTTAATTACTCTGTGGGTTCTTCCATGTAATTCTACAGTTAATTTTTCTAAGTGTAAGTATTTAGCACATAATGCTCTCCTGATTCCACATGGTTTTCTGGGGTTATTTGACATCTAAGAAATCTTTATCTCTGCACTCCAGAGACAGAGGCCACAAAGACTGAGGCCTGACACCTCCTCAGGTGAGATGACAGCACCCAAAGACATGTACATTTGTCTAATAGTCCATCAACTTATTTTCAAGCTTTTGGTTTTTTAAGATGGTCTGTGAATCAATAGAGACAAGACATTGGGATGGCAGCCTGTTACTAGAGATTTTCCTACTTTCTTATTTCAATGCTTTGTTTAGGTACTGACTCTCATGCCTGCTTCATAATAATCCAGTTCCTCCTCTCACTTAGAAACAAAGGTAATTGCTCCTGCAAGCTGGTTACGGTAGTCTCCATAGACACAGCTGGGACAGCTGACCCCAACTGCCCAAAGGGATATTCCATACCATATGATGTCATGCTCAGCATATAAAGCTGGAGGAAGAAGAAGGAAGGGGGGGATGTTCAGAGTGATGGCGTTTGTCTTCCCAAGTAACCGTTCTGTGTGATAAAGCCCTGCTTTCCTGGAGATGGCTGAACACCTGCCTGCCGATGGGAAGTGCTTAATGAAATCCTTCTTCTGCTTTGCTTGCACACATGGCTTTTGCTTTACTTATTAATCTGTCTTTATCCAAATCATGAGTTTTCCCACTTTTACCCTTCTGATTCTCTACCCCATCCCACAGGGGAGGAGCAAGCACATGACTGGGTGGTGCTTAGTTGCCAGCTGGGGTTAAACCATGACACTACCCAAAGTCTTTAAGGCCTAATTTGTTTGTTCCTTGCCTGACCAATTGGCTCATAAGGAGATGTGAAAGGGAGAGGATATGGAAAGTGTTTTTCCCTAAAGGAGTTTTCCATCATTTTTGAAAAGATTCTGTAGCCAGGGACTATAATGACAAGAGCAACTACAGTCCACAGGGAAAAAAATATAGCACAATTTTCAGAGTGGTTTCTGAAACCTCTCTTCTACTTTCTCATACCTGACTTCTCCAACTCTGCTGACTCTTTGCCACCCAGAATATGCAATTTCCTGATAGCTCTGCAGGCTGGAAGGGTAGCTAGGCAATGGAACCGATGTGTTATTTCAAGCAGGAATTTCTCCTAAGAATGTATTTATTGGATTTAGTTTCAAGATACAGAGGAAAATTCAATATAATGATGGTTCTGCTTCCATCTGAAATCAAAAGCATTTATGCTTCTGGAGCAGAATCAAAACCCAGAATTTGCATTTTGCTTAAAATACTTTTCTTTCTGACATATTTCAATTTAAGGACTGGAATCAACAGTTAACCAAAATTGCAGCTTCCTGTACCTCCTAATCCACAGGAACACTCAGGTCACAGCAGTCCCTGAAAAAGTTCAGTGCAAAAATACAGACAGAGCTCTGTAACAAATAATACCCTTTCCCCTAGCTGAGCTGAAAAGAGCTATCAATCACCCAGAAAGCCTGATACTGCTGTTCACTGCCCAGGAACATCAAGGGCCAGAAAAGAACATCTTTATGCTGTAGCAGTAGAACAGTTACTTTTAAAAAGCATAGGTCTCCGACTGTCTCCCTCCACCATGCCAAATATCTGTAACTGTTTGGACTGGCGTAACAGAGAGACAGTAAGTTCATTGTGAAGCTGGAAAGGAGGAATAAAAATAAGATTGTATGTGGAATATCAATCAACGAGGGTGAAACAACCACCTCTGGATGAGCTGTTTGGATAATGTCTTGGGAGGTGGCACTGCACAAAGCTAAATTTTAAAAAACCAAACAATAGAATGAGATTTCTTGATGAGCCTTCTGCGTATGCTGGGGGTACAGAATCTAAGTCCATTGGTGCTTTAAGCATCAAAGCTCAAATACTTTTAATGATCAGGAGCCTCAATTAGTTATTTTTATTACCCTGTTTTAATTCATAATCATTGTAACATTATTTGCATACAGAATATAAAAAGAAATAGGCCATTGTAAATCGACATGTATACTTTTTAATTGGCAAAATTCTTCTGAACTGTGAGCTTAATAATGCAACTAGAGGTATTTTTTAGATTATGTATTTTCTTATTTACTTATTTCTAGAATAGAATGGAAAACCTCTAGGGTCAGTTATTTTAAGAAACAGTTTCTGACAGGTTGTGAATTAACTTGGATTGCAAAGTCACCTTGAAAATCTCATCTCACTAGTTTTGTACAAAAAGAAATGAAGAATGAAATACTCTGGGAAAAAATGGTGCTTTCAGTAACTCTTCTTTAATATGGCCATTAGAAACCTCTCCAGTTCTTACATCCTGTTGTGTGGACATGGCCTTCTTCTCCCCACCCTCTTTAAAACATTACAGAACAGTATGATTTAACAGGGTAGGATTCCACTGTCTAAACATCGATGTCTAGAGAACCTACACAAGGCTGGCAAATATAATATATCTCCCACAAGGTGCACATCCCTCTGGTGAGCCATCTGGAATCCAGGCAAGATACTCTGGGCTTTCTAAAATGCCACTAGATGCTGTGTTGAGGCATCTGAATCCTGCCCATTATCTTGCTAAATAAGGCTCTGATCCTGCATCTCTCACTACCTTCCAGACACAGACTTTGGCAACATTAACTGTTACAATTCTGACATACAGATGATGATGATGTAAAACTTCTGCTGCACTTTCCTGAGCAGATTGGAAAGTGTCTAGATGTAACTTCCCTACATGAAATCTCAGGGAGTGGGAGAGGTCACACAGAGCATAAAAGGTGATGAATGGAAAAGAGGTATGTGTATATATGTATACATACATCTAAATAAAATGAAATATCTAAGTCACTTGCACTAAGTAGATGAATCACATCTTACTTGATGTATTCATTCCTCTGTGTTCAGTATATGTATACTGGGTTTGCATGGAAAGCTTTTGGTAGCAGGGGGGCTACAGGGGTGACTTCTGTGAGAACCTGCTAGAAGCTTTCCCCATGTCCAATGGAGCCAATGCCAGGCGGCTCCAAGATGGACCCACCGGCGGCCAAGGCTGAGCCCATCAGCAACAGTGGAGTGCCTCTGTGAGAAGATAGTTAAGAAGGGGAAAAAACTGCTGCACAAAGGAATAATTGCAGCTGGGAGAGAGCAGTGAGCATTTGTGAGAGAATCAACTGTGCAGACACCCAGGTCAGTGAAGAAGGAGGGGGAGGAGGTGCTCCAGTGCCAGAGCAGAGATTCCCCTGCAGCCCGTGGTGCAGCCCATGGTGAGGCAGCTGTGCCCCTGCAGCCCACGGAGGCCCATGGTGGAGCAGATCTCCACCTGCAGCCCATGGAGGTCCCCACGCCAGAGCAGGTGGATGCCTGAAGGAGGCTGTGACCCTGTGGGCAGCCCACGCTGGAGCAGGCTTCTGGCAGGACCTGTGGCCCCATGGAGACAGAAGCCCACGCTGGAGCAGGTTTGCTGACAGGACTTGTGACCCCGTGGGGGACCCACGCTGGGGCAGTCTGTGCGTGAAGGACTGCACCCCGTGGGAGGGACCCACACTGGAGCATTTCATGAAGAACTGCAGCCCATGCAAAGGACTCACATTGGAGAAGTTCATGGAGGACTGTCTCCCGTGAGAGGGACCCCACTCTGGAGCAGGGGAAGAGTGTGAGGAGTCCTCCCCCTGAGGAGGAAGGAGGGGCAGAAACAACACGTGATGAACTGTCCACAACCCCCATTTCTTATCCCCCTGCATCTCTGGGAGGGGGAAGTTAGAGAAAATTGGGAGTAAAGTTAAGCCCAAGAAGAAAGAAAGGGTGGGGGGAAAGTGTTTTTAAGATTTTGTTTTATTTCTCATTACCCTACTCTGATTTGATTGGTAATAAATTAAACTCATTTTTCCCCAAGTCAAGTCTGTTTTGGTGAGTGATCTCCCTGTCCTTGTCTCAACCCATAAGCCTTCCATTATATTTTCTCTCCCCTATCCAGCTGAGAAGGGGGAGTGATAGAGAGGCTTTGGTGGGCACCCAGCATCCAGACACACAATACGGAAATAAATACAAAAGTCAAATAACCATTTCTCTTTAGAATACAATCTAACAGCATCTGTTTAATATAGCTGTGAAAATTTTAAATCAACAGAATATTTAAGACAAAACCAAATCAAAGATAAATTATTTGGTTTCAAAAAAATGCTCACATTTTAAAAATTTCCATCTAAATATAAATAATTAAATAAATTTGTCTGCAGTTCTGTATGCATTTAGTGGATGTAATGCAAAAATAGAGATTAAGATGATGAAATTTAGAATTCATCATCTAAAGTCTCTAAGCCACATCACTCTCTCTGATGTTCTGAGAGGTACTATTGTAATATACTTTTGGTATAACACACCCATATTGACTACTTTGTGTATAAATAAGTACACTAAATCAGTACATACTTCATGCATTCTGAAAATTCCAGTTAAAGGTATGTATGTGCTGAATAACCCTCAGAAGAAATTTATAGAGAGAGTTGGAAATTAGGATGGAGGGGGGAATTATAGCAGGCAAAAGAGGAAGAAAGAGCTACTTTTTGTTGGGGGATTTTTGAAAGCATTCATTTTTGAATCCAGTCTTCTTGAAGTTGATGATAAAACTCTTACGGATTTGATGACAAAAAGACCAGTTCCCAGACCTTTAGAAATTTTCTTCCCATTAGTATAAGTCTCTCCATACTGAAGTGTTGCTTCCGTGACTTCATGCTTAACTGAACAAAAGAAAATCCTATTCTGAGACTGTGAGACAGGAGGCCGAGTGAGTGAAAGAATAATAACAGAGCAAGAAATAAAGAGCTAGACTTTCTGTTACTGTGCAGCTGAAGCCAATGGAACGACACATGCCACATGAGGAGGAAACTCAGAAAGTTTGGTAATAATTTATGGGTTGTGTCCTAGGTATTCTGGAAACATATGCATCATATTATTTCATAGCCACTGCCCTCATTGTACAGTGGATCCAAAAGTATCATTAAAAAATAAGAAAACAATATGTGCAAAGAGAGGCAATCACTCCCATCTTCACCTTTTAGTTCTCAGGCTCCAAGAAAAGTTGATATATTTCTGTAGCTGCTGCTTTTAGATAAAAAAGGCTGATGCAGTTATTCCCTAGCAATGATGTAGGGGGGGTTGGGATACAGAAAAGTATCACCTGTTTTTATCACTCTGCTATTACTTTCATACTAAAATGAATTGTAACTTGCCATGTTTGAATACACTGTAGTCAAAATTACAATCTTAAAGTAAAGACTTCTGATAATGTATACAGGATATAATTCTCATCAATTCTACAGCTTCTGTGAAGACTTTTAAAAGTAAATAGTCTTTTGCACGGACATCCTAATTAACAGTTTAAAGGGAACTAAATGAATGCAATAAACTCAATGATCTGAATATCTCAACATTTATGCATCCCTTTTCTAGAACTGGCGTCTCCCTTAAGGACTAAATGTCCCTGGAAGTCCCACTAGTGTTGATGCTTTCTGTGTCTTTCATACATGTGCTGAAAGTTTTCTCTTTTCCTCAAATCTTAAGTACATCAAAACTAAGTTGCATAAACTAGCAACAATTTTGGTGGGTCTTTGCAATCTCACAGTCTTTTTGGGTCAAATGAAGGAGTTATGTCTAAGCACCACAGAATAAGGAAATGTGGTCAGCAAATCAGTAGGCAAACACAAATAACTAAACGCAGTTTCAGGGTGATGGAGGTCCCCTGGCTAGTGTTGCTGCATGATGCTACAGTGGTTTAGAGATCTCTTCATTGGCCAATTGCTTCCATTAGACCATGACAAAACATTCAGTGACTTTAGCAATTAAAGGTTAGACCAACGAGTAATTCTGAAAGTCCTACTATCAATTTCTAGTTCATTTTCAGTACTAGCACTAATCAAGACCTGGGGATTTTTATGAGAAAAATAAGAAAATTCAGTCTGTTGATACATTTTTACAGTGTCCTTTAAAAAAAGTCATTTAATCTAGCTTTTAAGCTGAATATAGTCTTATAGCCACAAGAAAAAAAAAAAAAAAAAAAAAAAAAACAAGAAAAACTATAACTTCTGTTTACTTCATGCTTAAATTTCACAGAAAATTTCTTTTAAAAGTCTGGAAATATTCATTTTTTATGTTGCATTTTGCAAAAGATCATATTTAAATGATCAAGTTCCTTTGTAATAAACTAGTAGAACCATTTCAAATTTGCACAGAATAACCCAAGAGAGCTTAATATTTTGCTTCTGGAACCATCCTTACCATCACCAATATAAGTTCTGAAAGCTTATATTTATACAATTATAACAGAGAAGTTTTATTAATAGACATCTGAGGCATGGCAATAATTCCCTATACTTAGAAAGTCAAAATAATTACTCTCTCATACTTTTATAACTTATAGCCCAGTGTACACTGACTTTTAATAGCTACTACATAATAACTCCACTTTACAATATAAGTACTTACCACAAAATGGTATATATTAACCACGCGGAGTGTCAGAAATACAGCTGCATGCGGTTTTGTTTCGTAACAGAGAATGGCAATGCTAATATGAATACACAGCTGTTGAAAACAACAGCCTTCTCAAGACAAAAATTACTTCATTATTATTATGATGAGTAAGGCTGGCAGGGATCTTTCAATATAAGTGCTTAAATTTAATTAATAGCTGGAAAAAATGTACACTTGGTCACTTTGCCTTTGCTGAAATGTTTCCCAGCATCACTTCACCTCATTTTGATACCTCTCATAAAAGATCTTATTTCAGCAAGATCTTATTTTCTCCAGATTCTCAATGTCATATAAAAGGGTTATGCTAAAATTGATGGGAAATTCCAGTTGAGGTTAACCATTTTTTCTTTAAATCATGTTTGTAGGGTCACTTCTTTATCTGTGGAAGTACCATCCTCAAAGTGAACAAGACTGTCCAAAGTATATGCAGTGATTAATCTAGAAACCTGCTGGCTCTGGTCCAGCAAACTGATCCTTATGGAGGAAGACTGAAAGAGAATTCAGGGCAGAATCTCAGCTTTTATTGCTACCTCGTGGATGAGTTCAAGATGAATATGCAACATATTCAGCATATCCTAGAGTGATTTAAATGTTTCTGATATTATTCCCATGCCATCGGGTAGAGCAACTAAATTCTACAAGGGAAGTAGAACAACATTTTTTTCTTTCTTTTTTCTCTCATTAATAACAAACAGGATGTAATAAACATGCAGACTCCTTTTTTTGAGGGTTCTCCCAGCTGATGGGGGACACCTAAGGATCAGTGCAGTTTTAACCAAGCAAGAAAGGATGACAGTGGGAGTCTGGCAGATTCTGTGATTCTCTTGGGCCATAAGGAGTCCAACCTCATGTTAAAATGACAGATTAATGATGCTTTCTACTTTTCCTCAATACGCAGACTTGTTCATTTTTGACTGCTGACTGATCGTTAAACCTCCACCCATGGTGGTGATTCTTTGCACCGAGATCCTTCTGCATCCCCCAAATTGCAGCTTAAAGCAGCTATGGGGAAGCTATCCTAGAGCATGTTCAGACCATCTTACTATTGAAGAATCAGATGTTTACAGGGAGGTGACTGCCATGATAAAAGGAGATTCTGGGTAGTTAAATTGTCTGTTCTACACCTTTAGAGACAAGAAAAGGCATTAAGGCATTAACGTTTTGTTCTCTGTGTGTGTTACTTTTTTTTTTTTTTTTTTTTTCCCCTTGAAAAGCAATTCTTTGAGAGGAATCATCCAAGACTTTACTCCTTTAAAGTTAAAGGCAGATCTTGGATTTAAAAGGTGAGTATATGCTAACTTTGACAGGAGGAAAAATACAGATCAGTCAGCAATCAATAGAAGAGTCTGGCCTTCTACAATTGAATCCTATAAGGCACCATTGCCAGAAAGAGCTCCCTGGTTTGTTTTTAAAACACCTCCTTCCTTCTGTTCCTTCTTCCTTTGAAGTGAATTTCTTTCTCCTGCCGTTACGGCTGTCACTGCTAAATTATATATGCCCTTGTGTTCTAAAAATTCTGCATCAGCCACAGTATTCAAGCACCACTTTCTTCTGTGGTTTGCAGCTGTATGAAACTCAGGTTTTCAAAGCAATTCTGCCTCCTTGAATGCCTCACTACACTTTTACTATGTATTCTCCAAAAAGAAGGAATATCCTCCACTCTCTGTGTAGGAATAAAGTAGGTTTGTTCCACTGCTGCAGTATTCGCCCCCTGCACATCTTCCACAACACAAAGATTTTCCATGGTCCAAGATCAGATTTAGGAAAATCAATCCAATTAATCAGTGTAGAATTGCACTGTAAAATTAGGGTTATCTCCTGAATTGTTTGAATCTGCTGGAATATCCAGCTTCTCTCTGGAAACTATATGGATCTTCATTAGTTGAGGTTCCAATAATATGAAACACTGGAAAAAAAAATTTTTAATAAGAGTGTACTGAACTGGAAAGGAAGAGTCATGTTACCTGGGACTAAATATGATCTCAGGGTAACCAGCTAAAGTCCATGGTAAATCCAATGAAGTTTTAGCTTAATGAGATTGCAATGAACAGCCCCACAATCTTAGAAATAGAAAAGTTTTGAGGTTTTTTTCTTTTTTTCTGTAGTAGTTCACAGCCTAAAACAATCAATACAATGATAAGATTTGGAAAAATACAATGGATGTTTGTCTATAATTATGTGATAAAAGAGGGAAAACAAGATAAAGGAAATATGTTTCCCTCTTCTGCAGGAGGATAATGCAGGAGTAGTCTCATGCTGAAACCAACTAGAATATTTTTTAACAATTCTTTTCTAGATTGCCGCAGTTTTCCACTTCAAAGTTAAGCAACTAAATCTAAAGGCACCTCACAATATGAGTCTGAGCTCTGTTAGAGGTGGATTATTGGAAATTGGGCAATTCAAAGAGAAGTTCTTTGAAAAGAGGAGGTTAAATGAGCAGTGTCGATACCCATCTATAGATCTGTTACTAAGGAACCAAAAAGCCAATTTGTTGCAAAAACCTAACAATGCCTCTTTTTACCAGATCCAAATTCCACCAGAATCAGTAAGAACTTTTGTGTTGTTCTACATAAGCTCTCTATCAGGCCCAAAGTTAGGGAAAAGAGTGCACTCAGTACAGACATCAGTGCAAAATGCTCTTAGGTTGGTGAAAGTGGTGTTTTGGGTGTACTGACTGTATTAGTGCCCATTGACATTGGCAAAATAGATGCAAACTTTTCCAAAATACAGCCCTAGTTCAGCTGAATAAAATGGCCTTTTCTCTGCTGATTTCCCAGAGGAAAAGAGAAATATGTCTTTCTTTACTTGCAAACTGTCAGTCATGCTGCAATGAGCACAGACATCGTGAGTCACTCTTCTTTGAGCTCTAATCTCTGCTCATAGTGACAAATGAACCTTGAAAATCAATCCAGTTCTGGCTTCTCAAATCTTTTGGGAGGTTTTTCTTAGGAAAAAAATGAGTATATTGCATGCTTAGGATACTAAATTAGAGAATGTAAAATTGTAAGCATATTTAAATGAAATGTCAAAGACCCTGCACCTGGAATGGTCTTGCAATCTTGTAATGAAAATGGAAGCTAGCTCCCAAACATTTGGAGCCTTTTTTATGTTACCCTTCTAGGCTTATGGCAGCCAGGCTCTTGCTTTTTGTAAGTTACCAGAAGTTGCAAAGCAACACAGTGTGTATCTCTTCTACAAGTTAGCAGAAGATGCATACATTATAAATGCCTTGAACTTGACAAATGCCTTGTAAAATGGTCTACAGGCAATGACTTGATGTACAATTCCTTCCCAAAAGGGCTGTTTCTTTCTACATTCAGTTATTGTCCAAGATGTACTAAAAAAAAATATTTTCTATCTTGTTTATCATCTACATAGCTAGCTAGCTACTTCCTTTGCCACTAGTTTTTGTGTCAATAACTAGCTATTCCACTAGTTTTCTTGGTCTGAAGCCTTCCTGCAAAAGAATAAAAGGAGGTCTGCCAAGATAGAACTACCTTCCAGAGTGTGTCAGAAGTAAACATTTGAGAGGAATTAATATTCCCCATTCTAACAGATTTCCTTGCTTAAAGACAGAATAAATATTTTTTCTATAACTACCTCTGTCATGGAATCCACCATACTCTGCAACAATACTATCTATTTTGGTTTTGCTTATATTTTCAACAAAGCTTTAAAGATCACCACCAACTTAAATAGTCTCCTCATGAAAAATGTCACTGATGTTTTTAAAAGTAACACTGGACAACGCTGTAACAGAAAAACACTAGTCCTAATAAATCTTCAGTTTTGTTACTGTTGTAACTATTTTGGTTGAGGATAAAACTTTGCTTAAAAATGGAAATAATCACATCACTGAAACTGGCACAATTCCTGCTTTGTGAACAGCTGTATCAGAAGGAAAGCATTCCTGTAAAAGAATTCCTCCTCTTGCTGCCTTTTACAGTGAGTTCAGTGCACACTCAGCAGATGGATTACACAACTTTTGCCACTACGGTAACAGCTGTGCAACTGGTATATGTAAAGAAGACCTTAGAAAAACAACGTGTTGTTTCTCTATTCTCCTCTTAGCCTTGCTGCTTGATTTTTTTTATTTTATAGCATGTTGTCTTTATTTCTCTTCAATATGGTCTTTCACATAGCCAGAACGAAAGAAAAACTAGTTCTAAAATAAGATTAAATTGACAAAAAAGCATCAGTTTCCATCTGAAAGTATCACTGATATGTCCAATACCAAAAGCCGCTTTTAAATTCCCTCTGGATTTGACTAGTCTTCAATTGCATAACACTTCTTCAAATAAACAAAGGAAATCAAGAACAAACTAGTGAAATCTAGCAGTTACAATGAGTGCAAGGGTGCATTTTATTTTTATGAGAGGTAATAGAAGCATTTATGAAGTGGGAGAGATGCATGAGAAGAATGCTACAACCCTTGTAATTACAAGGCTCAGTACTGCAAGCTCTGCCAAAAATCCCTCTACCTGTTAATCACCCTGCAAGATATTACTAGTTTGGGCAAAGGGAAGAAAGTGAGTAGGGAAAATGGTAAGGTCCTACACTGTGCTGGCATTAGGGCTTAAAATATAAGGCATCATAACTTTAACCTCCTTTGAGAAGGCTCTTCAGAAAATTACAGGAAAACTTAACTATCCAGCAGAATAAATTATATGGTTGTGCAATTGCAAGGAGATTGATATAACACTGTTTAAGACACTGCAAGAGGATGTGTCAGCACAAATATGAAAGCCATGAGTAATAAAAGCCTCAAATAGTAATATACGCACTCTGTCATCATTATGCACAGTCATTTATGGATGGACAGCACCTACATTCCTGCTGAATCCTCTGGCATGTGTCCATTACGCCCATTTACTGTCAAGTAAGTATCTTCCTTTGCGGTAGATGTGATCCTTTCATCGCTATTCAGAAAAACCTACAGAAAGATTCAAACCTAATGGAATTTTTGGAAACTGACTGTAAAAATCATCCTAAAAAGAAAGAAAATTAAAATTACATCTTTTTTAACTTCTTTCTAATTTCATTTCAAAACTTGGAATGCAAGCGTGGACTTTCTTTTAATGATATGAGAAAACACTAGCAATCAGAGCAAAGCTGAAACCCATAACCCTAGTACAGAGTCAGGATCTATGACAGAGGGTGCACCTGGAAAATCCATGTGGGTGCAGGAGGGTTATCAGAACTTTTGGCTTGAGTTGAGGTGCATAACCTCCTACAAAATCAATACAGAGCAAAGGGTAGTTAAGCCCTTCATTCAGTGCTCTAACTTCCTCTCTGAACATGCCTGGCTTTTAATGTTAGGAGATACTTTTCTCTGTTCAGTGGCTTGAGAGGGAGCAAAGGTGCCAAAGTAGTATATGTGAATCTCCAGCCTTCATCCCTAATGTATAGGACAGCTGTGAAAAGCTTTTAAGTACATCCACAGAAGCATAATACAAAAAAGATATATTGTAGGACAGAACTGCTATTGTCTACCACTACTAAAGGCCTTGCAAAGTGAATAATCCACAGACTAGAATTGCTGTATCATGACTGATACCAGGCTGGCTAGAATGAAAAAGCATTTATTATTTTATTAATCTCCATTAAAAGTAAACATTTCTCCGCATCAGGAGAAGAGTGGTAAAAACACACACACACATGCAAACACACACACACTTTCAATTTTGAAATTCAGGCCTAAAGTGACTTTTAATGCAATTCAGGCTGATTGACGAATTCAGTGAGAGCTATTGACAGGCTGGTCACACAAGCTGATTAATTTTCATACAGGAAAAAGATGTTTTCTTAAAATAGATGAAAAAGACAGTCTGTCATACCAAGCAAATTTTGGAGGTCTGAATTTCTTCAAGTGCTGTGTCAATGTGAGAATTCTTCAGTGTATTATTCATTCACTCTCAACACTATGATGGGTGATATAAAGTAACATAATCTGTATTTTATGATTCCTCCATCTAGGCTTGACACTCATGGAAAGGTTATTTCAATTTTAAGTAGAAAACTAAGATATAAAAAAATAATAATTTTTTTCAAATGCTTTCCAAGCTACATAGCTGTCTCCCTAAAATTTGAACTTCCTGCTCATAATCTGTTGTGGTTGCAGTTTATACTAAAGAAGTGTGCATCAATGCTGTGCACAGAGATGTGATCTTTTCTTCACAAACTCTGGTAGTAAGATTTCTAGATTCATTCTGCCTACTTTCACCTAACCTAATTATCTGTCTTTCCTCTGTGGTCAATACAGCAGAAGAGACAAAGGGATAACTTCACAGGCACATTTATCTCACCTTCCACTGTCGCCTGTCTGAGGTGGCTTATGTCAGGAGAAGTGAAGCCCACCTGCTTAGCGGTTGTCAGAGACATCAGTGAAATGCGTTCGGTCTGACAATCATGCAGCTCTCCAGAGCCCAGCTTTGTCGCCTTCCACTCCAGCCTCACTCCACCAAAACCCGGAACACAGAAAAAGGATTTGGAGTCAGTTTTTTTACTTACTTTGCACTCTTGCAACTCCATATATCCTAACTAAAGGACAAGTTCTGTCCTATTCAGGCATGTTTAGAAAATTTAAAAGATGGAGGCAGAAGAGAGTTTAAAATATAAGATTAAAACTAACAAAATCTGAAAATAAAGTTAATATACTAAGCTGTTTTTCAGATTTACAGCAGCAGACTATAATCTTTACCTGCTTTAAAACGTATTTACTAAGACTTGGTAAAACCCAAATGGAAATCATTCCTAATGTTTTTTTAAAGCTTTTCTATGTAATTTTTTCTGCATTTTTTCAAATGCCAGTATCATGGTTTATTAAAAGAGCTCCATCTTCTGGCAGCTGATAAAAAACAGATCCTTCATAGATGTAGAAGAAAGGCTTAAAATCATTTGCAGAATTTAATGAAAAATTGATCCTGAGTAACCAATGTCTGCAGCTGCATTCCACAGAGACTTTGTGACATTTTTATTTTAGAGTAATTTGTTACTTGTTAACTTTGATTTCTAACCTTTTGTCAGGAATCTTAGTGGTTATCGAATTAAAATAAAAGGGTGACATATTAGAACAACCCTGAAGAAGGAACGTAAAGATATATCCTGACAGCAACATAATCACAGAAAGACAACATGCTACTCACTTTGTGTCAGGTCAGGCTTCTATCTGTGGTCTTTAAAAAAAAAATTTAAAAAAGGCAAAAAAAGCACTGAAAAATATTTTGAAAGAGCAGAATAAACATGAGAAGTACATTCTTCCACATTTTGCCTGCCTGCCTTTCCAGTACCTCAATATTTAAAAAAGATAGTCAATACTAAAGAAGGAAGATGGCATCCTGCCCTTTATCATTTTTAGCACTTATCTTGCCCTTGATTTTATTACTAAGGGGCTTAGCCTCACTTGATCTGCTTTTTTTAAAGGGGAGTGTTGGAGGAAAAGTAAGCTGAATCCCCAGGCTCTTCTTCCACGTTCTGCCAATGATGGCACATCTGCTTGGTGTTACAGCATCACAGATCTGAGGAGAAAGCAACTTGGGAGATTCATCACTCCTCTTTAGTGTAATTATAAACAGAATAAGAAGACTCTTGCATTAATAAGTTGAAGGTTTGCTATACTGAAAAATCTTCACATAAAAAATAACTGAAATAGTGACTAAAATACCAAATGCCATTTTTTTAATCAGCCCTGTGTGAAAAGAGATCACCTGAAAATGGAGAGAGAGCTGACTGTGGAATCAGTTCTTCAGAGATCTGTGAAACACTAATCCTGTGTAACGACTTCCAAATGAAAGGTTAAATATTTTAAAGCTTGAAATGGAATATCTGGGATATTTCCTCTTGCAGGGAACTGCAAAAACAAGTAATGAAATAGGAATGCCCTTTGGTTTATAGCCATTTCATCATTAATAATTAATTGCACATTCTGACAAATAGTATGAAAAGTGTATTTCAGTGAAATAATTATTGAATATTTACCCTGCAATAATATTAGAAAAACAGACAGGGAAAAAATGTAATGTATACAATCCATCAGATTTTCTCACTCATATTTTTCTTAACTTTATATTAATTTGTCTCTGAAGCTGTACTTAGTAGATTTACATTAAAAAATCAGCCACTTCCCAGTGACACCTCTAAAATCATATTTAGACATATTACTTTATTGCAGATAAACTGGCCATAAACAAAACTAGGTTGGAATTCAGAGGAATGTTCTTAAAAATCCAAGCAGTAGTCTTTCAGTAGGTGCTGCAGTTAAAATATTTCAGCATTTCTAACTCCTGCATGATTATATTTGCAGACCCACATGCTGGTAAAGAAAGTTATTTAAAGTAGTCTTGCCGAAACTGAATTAGATTTAGTAAAAAGTGCACTCATTGCTACTGCTGAGAAGTACTCTCCTTTTACACTGTTTGTAACAAGTCCATCCAAAGAACTGCAACATCTGAAGCTCCCATGCTCTTTCTGCAGAGTTCAACTGCTCATGGTTTGACCCAGAGTATGCATGTAAAATGTGACATGTTATTATTCAGACCTGAGGGATTGATTATAATAGATTGCCTAAAAATACAGACTCTTTTGAATTATCAATAATCAGAGTACATCCTTGTCAGTATTATTTGTACAGAGCTTTCCTGACTACATATATATTATTCATGAAAAGCTCTCTGAAAACTGAAGGAGCTCTCATCATCCTGGGTTTTACTGACAATATTGGAGAAATCAGAAGTGATGAAATTCTGACCTCAATTTGGTTTGGGATTGTGACTGCCTTCAAAAGTTCCCATTTATTCTGATCAGTTATCCTCATCTGGGCCTTGGCTTAAGTCCATTTCCAGATATACTGTGTCTACTCCATAGAAGAAAAAAGTAGGAAACACTATTAAAGTTGCAAATTATTCATTGTAGCAATCTTTAGTAGCTAGTTATCTGTTCTTCTCACTCTTTGTACTGAAAATTTTCTTCTCTTTTCACCCACCAGTAAGCTTCATGAAATTGGATTTGAGTAAAAGTGACTTGGTTATTCCTGTGTACATCAAAGATGGAGAGAAAAATATACCCAATCTTTTATGGATTTCAAGTCTTTCAGGCAAAACAAGTGTGCTTAAAGAAAAGGGATATTATGTAGGTGTATCTCTGTCAGATATTGACCATGTTCTTTTCTAAAAGAAATTTGGTTTGGTTTCAGGAGATTTAGAAGGTCTGAAAACTGAATATCAGTGAAGTATGTAATCATCTGGAAAATACTGGTGTAATGAAGAAAAGACATATTGTTCTAATAAAAACTTAGGCCTAGAATATATACAGCATGTAAGAAAGATCACATTCAGGTAAACTAGATTCCAGTCTTGTCTCTTTTGGGTGATCACAGGCATGTATTTAATTTTCTGTACTTTAGTTTCTCCTCCTGAAAAATGGTGATAACATAACTTCTTCCGCTAAAGAGAGTTCTGCTTAAAAAAACATGTTAGAACACATCACTATTTCAATGGAAAACCAAATCTGCAGGGAACGCACCAGGGAGGTCAGCCTGACCTGATAACTAGCATATTTGGCAGACCCTCTGAAATCTGGCCATCATTCCTTACTTGAAGCTCCCCTGCTGTAGAGTTTCTATCTGCTGTCCTCCAGTCCGTTTACATTGTCCTGGACATAGGCATTGTCTCTTGCGATATGGCTTGAACGATGCCTACTACTATGGAGCTACCTGGGTCTGGAGTGGGCTGCTTTATATTAATTGTAATTCAAATAATGGATCACAATAAATAACTCTCCCAAGAAATTTCAATCATATGGTTGTATGTGCAGGCAGAAGAGTGGGGGAGTTTAGGTATTCACACGACTAAAAACAGGACAAATGACATCTTACGGCATACCTAAAAAATGCCAAATACACGAGGAACTTAGTTTCAGGAAAAATGATGTTGCTACAACATAAAGAAGAAAGAAATAAAGATACAAAATTCTGCCATAAATCACATATCATTAGATGTGCTTTTAACTATATATAAAAACATTTTCAGAGACAGAGGGAACAGCAAGCTCTCAAATACATCCATTTTTCACACAAAATATCTCCGTAAAATATTGTGCCATGTCTTAACACCTCATATTGGTTCTAAATCATCTTTACTTCTAAATTTGAAAATCACAGTGGAAACAGTAAATTCTCCTCATTTTCCCATAATATTGTTGTTTAATCCATAACTGTTACCGATCGCTCTTTATGGAGATGCTAAGGTGGCAAGGCAGAGCTGATGCTGTGCCAGGATAGAGGAGACCTCTCCTGACGCGATCTTTTGAAGGTGAAGCTCTGCTCCAGTGCTCTGCCCCAGACAGAACCTGGGAACCAAAGGCCCATCATGCATAGGTATTAAGCAGCTGGAATTATGTATCCCTCAGATACAATCAACAAGGAATAATAAATGAAAATAATACACATGAAGTGACATACAATCCTTCCATGACTCCACAGGTACTTTCACAGCCTGCTGTACTCAATGTAGAGTGAGCTCCCCTATAAACAAGCTAAATCAGCACCAACAGGATCGTTTTTTAAAGATTCACACATAACAGGCTTTCCCAGATTCTTCTGTGGCACATAGGTGTAACTGGCTACTTAAGAGTCTTAAAGGCAGGTATGTGATTGTCCTCTGCAGATGGAAAAACTATGGCATGAAGGATTAAAAATTGGGAGTTTAAGAAACTATCAAGTTTTGTAGAGCTCCAGTAGTATGCCTTCCTACAGTAACAGACAACTTCTGATTTGTGTATCTTTGATTAAATCAGTATGAAATCCTAAAGAAGGACTGATTTGCCTGGGTTTTACACTACTCCTCTGAAGTTTTCTATCACCATGTCCCACCTCCTTTTCTGAAGTGCTGCCAAGAGGATGTTTAGAGCTCTCAGCATTTAGGAGCAAAGCTGGAAGAGGACAACAAAATGGTAAAAAGAATGGAAAAACTGTAAAGGGAATAATTTATGCAGTAGATGGAAGCCCCTCAGACAAATTGTACAATATATAAAACCTGCTCTCAGAAAATAATCCCAGTCAAAAAGAGAAATAAACCATTGTGCTGCGTAGTCATTAAAGAGCAACACCTCTATGTATGTCTGGAATCACACATACTTTCTTGCATGCTTCAGAAACAATATAACAGGGCCACCTACTGAAAGTCAGCATCTCTTTTCCATATTATTTATTTCATTTGTATTACTGAAGCAGCATAATAAGGACAAATTAATCATAGGAGCTTCAGGGACTTATTTCACAGTGTATCGAGCAATTATATATTGAAGGTGATGAAATAATAGTATCTTTGATGTAACTTCCCACCTAGTGCCTGCAAAAGAAACCACTAGAACATACAAAATAAGAAAAGAAAGGAAAGAAAATTAGGGAGAAAAATAATTATAAAGGAATAGCCAAGACTACATTGCTCTAATGTTCTTAGCATTCTTAAGAGATTCAAACTGTTTGAAAAAAAAAAAGTCAGTCAGAAAGGGGGAATGAGGGGGAGAGGGTTGTCATTTTTATTAACAGGAAAGCCTTATCAGGAAGTAACCCTACTGTTCATTATGCATATTAAAATATACATGTATAATATAATTTAGCTCATTTTAGCTTTCCATTCTCTTCCTATCCCTCTGAGAGAGGGGCTGTATACTGAAGATAAACTGATTAGAAATGCACAGATGCTGCAAATAGAATGCTACATATCTGAACAAAATAAACATAGGGCTGATGCCAACAGAAAATATTAATTTGTCAGTAAATATGTAATTGTAACTGGCCACAGATTTGGCAAGGAGACAAAAAACCATTCACACAGAGGAATTCCATGCCAGAAAATAAAGAAAGTAAACTGAAGAAGATAAGTTGTACCCCATCAACAAGCTGGCCAGCTATAGCATCATCTTGTGCTCTCTGAGTAGCAGGAACTCAGGGCCAGCCCACAGATTTGTTCTATTTTTGACAATGGCACACCCCCCAAAGAAATCTGAATGCAATAAATAAATAAATAAATAAATGCACATATTAGAGTGACAGAAAACAAAGTGCTGGCATTTTGTTAAAAAGAGTAACTTTACTCTGGATTTGTAAAATGTGCTCAGCAGAAGACAGACCGGCAGCTGTCTTGCACAGCCTTCACAAATCCTTATAGTGCTTTGAATACCAAACATTTTCAAAGAAAAAAGATATTACTTATGTATAATGGCAAAATTGCAGCTACACTGCCTTCTATTGACTTCTGTACACAGGAGGCACAGGGAGGGATGGCACTACTGTCCACCTACTGACCTCTGCTGTGGTGTAAGATTTCAAGCCCATAGGGGCAGAGGGAGCTGCTTTCAAAATCTGGACATCACCCAGTAGAAACATAGTCCTCACCTCAGAGATGAGGGATCATGGCCCAAGAGGCAAGGACATAATCAGCTCTTGGTGTTGAGGCCAGAGTTCTGCAGGAAAAGCAAAATATAACTACAGGGATCTCAAGCTTTTTGTCAGTATGGGTGTCTTTCATTTACTCTCCTTCTCTGCCGCTGACAATAAGGTTACCCCTAAAATCACACAGTCTGCTTTGTTTGTGGTAACGTAATCCATTTTTATTCATAGATAGCTACTCATCTCTTTCTGTATGGGACTAAGCTGGATTTTGTACCATGTACATCCATGTTTATCACTCAAAAGTGCAGAAGGTTAACAGAATAAAAAAGAAAAAATATCAAAAGAGGAGAATAATCACAACCACCCACAGTAAACTCCTGAGTCCCAGCTATATGGAAGTATTATGTGGGTTTCTGAAGGAAATAAAGTGTGCTGTGGAGCCCTGCACTGCCTTCTAAGGTTCCATGTAATATTAGACTCAGGAACACTGTGAAACGCTGGGACATGCCTTACATTAATTTTATTTTCTCTAACAGCAGTCTAGGAAGCTAAGGTTGACCTTGCTGCCATGAATTGTAACTACCAAAAGGAAGCCTCTGGATTTTTTTTTACAGATCAGTCCGTTGAAAGACCCGTAATGAATGTTCTCTTTTTTAAGTGTGACAAGTACTATACAATACTGGAATATAAGTTAATTTGGATAAAGATGCTGTGTTGACTTTGTCTAGCAATGTAGAGTTAACTTCTGCTACTGTTGTATTAGCAAAGCTCTACTCACTCTGTCTCCATTCAAAACTCTACTTTATCTTTTGATTAATAAGAAACTACAGTATTTGAGTCAGATGAGACTAGCACTGATCCCCATGCTACTATTTTATCTTAGAGAGTGTTGCTGTGCTTGCAAAACGTCAGGCACTGATGTCATTCATAGTTTACATTTTCACCAGAAATATCAATCACCATGCAGGTCAGAAAAGGTAAAATTTTGTGTGCAGTGTATTGATACTGTTTTTGTCTGGACACCTCTGCATGCATTATTTCTGGTTTGTGACTATGAAGGCCACAGAAAAAAAGAGAGAAAGACACTATCAAGCACCAGGAGTCTACTGGCTCCTTTCAGGATGCACGCACTTCAGTGGACTGTAATATATGCTGAACACAACTGAGCAGGACAAGAGACCTAGGTACCATGAGGAGATATCAGAAGCCAAATTATCATTACTCTGTACCAGTAGAGAACACCCAGATGATTTGTCTACAGGTGAAATTAAAATGAATTTATATAATTTTTTACCACATTTTGCCACTCCCTCAGACACAAGAAAAAGTAAATTTACAGTAAGTATAACATACTACATGGCAAATATTTGAGCTAAGCCAGATTAGTGATTGAATTTGTTGGAAAAAGATTTTATTAAAGAAAAAAAATCCATAAGTGAAGTTGTTAATCCTGCAGTGAAACTATTGTAGCTTGCATATTTCATTGTAGAACCGGGGACAAAGTTGTAATATACTTCGACATTGTACTACCTCTAAATTTAGGGAACCATATAAGATTTCATT
Source organism: Strix uralensis (assembly GCF_047716275.1). Classification (NCBI taxonomy): domain Eukaryota; kingdom Metazoa; phylum Chordata; class Aves; order Strigiformes; family Strigidae; genus Strix; species Strix uralensis. The sequence goes on from NC_133976.1 coordinate 24,545,651, forward strand.
TTTTCTTCACCACCAAACTTTTAACTACAATAATCCATTAAAAGTAGCAGAGTCTTCTGCAGTGCCTGATAAGAAAAAAATGTATCGTGGCTATTATTAGTCAAAGAAAAGACCACTATTTTCTTCTGTATGTTAGCCTATGCTAACTTTAAATAAAGTTCCTATTAACTTTGTGAGTTAAGAGTAGGCTTAGATCTGCTGGCTTCATAGTGGTTACTTTCATTCAGTTCTTTCATTTTTTTCCTCCTTAGATTACCACTGCACACTTGAGAAGGCTATTTTACACCTCCTGATAAATGAACCCAATACAAACAACTGTTTCTCAGATAAACCCCTTTCAGTACAAGGATGATAAAGAAAATGGAGTAAAGGTAGCAAAACATTTGTCATTTACTTAACTTGAAGTAATATCTAGCAACTCTGATGACCTCCCCTTCCTTGAAGTCCCCTTTATATCTGTACCAGTGTTTCAGTTTTTAACGCTGAATAAAGTTATATTCTTGGAAATCATCATGCAAAATATATTTACACTGAAGTTTATGCAAGCATTAGTATACTTGTTTCAAATCCTTCTAGTATGTCCAGAGCCTCCTCTCCAGAGTCTACAAGCATCAGGCAGGTCTTGAGACATAGTCAAAGAAGTGAATCAAACTATTGACTGAAACATGGTCTGTCTCTCTACAAAAACAAGATGAGGCAGTTTGCCCCAGTGAAGACATTACAACAACCCATTCATCATACAAACTACAAATACACGCTTTACACTTTGGGAGAAGCAAGCTCCAGTGCCCTTCTTGCAGCAGTTCTGGCCAGATATTACCTTTCTGTTCTAGCCCTGAAAAGCAGAGGCTGCTTGAGCGATGTGTTGAACAAGGGCATCTTTGATCCTCTGCTAGGCTGGCCTCCCTAGGGCTATGAAATATCCTCAGAAGCTCTGGGCCAGTTTTTTCCTGGCAGTATGGGCAGTGTCATTCTTTGCAGCACCTCTTGCCCTTCTAGGGCCCGCAGGCTGGCTTCTACTGCCACCAACCTGCCATTGTCTGAATCTGGCTTGCAACTTTCTGTTTATAATACATGAAAAAGTAAAAGGACTAAGTTTTGCCCTTAAAGTATTTTCTGTGAACAGACTTCTCACCCACAGGTGCACTGATAGATAGCATAGAGCCTTCCCTTCAAGTGTCTCTGGTGTCCCCCGACCTTCCCACGTGATTCATCAATATCTCAGCTTACTCATGTTTAACATATTCATCCAGTCATTGTCAAACTTCTTTTCATATAAAATGCTTCCATTCTTCATTCATTGGTACACCAAATCTTGAATTGGTGTTCTTTCATTCATTTAAAATTCCCTTGCAGGGCACTAATCATGTTTATTGGTCTCAGGAGTAGTTTTTAAGCAGCCTCTGCTCTGAGACCTTTGGCTAGTTTTATTGTTTGATACTGCATGCTTACCAGATTGTAGAAGGTATCCTTTAAAATGGCACAAGTTAATCAGGGTCACCATTAAATGACAGAATTCCAGAAAGGCTGAATATTGGAGAAATACTGCTTGTATTCAACATACATTATTTATTCACAAAATTAAAAACCAAGCACATGAGATAAAAAGGGAACTGGAAGAGCAAAGGGTAATGTATCTGAACAGGAATAGGAAAGGGGTTTTACTGATTTGCGGTTAGTTGGACTCTACCGGTGCTTATAGTCTGTCTTCCTAAATGTTTCAAACATAGATGCCACTATTCATTTCATAGTAGTCTGATTTCAGTTTTCATACCGTCCAGTCCCTCTGGTGACTGCTACTTGATATTAATTCAGAGAAAAACTGCATGTCACTCTACTGTCTGTTAGCTGCTGTATGCCAGTCTGAATGTAGTTGTATTCCTGTGGTGGGTGAATAAATCCTATTTACCTATATCTCCATGGATTTCTGACACCTAATTACTGCTTGAAAAACTCTGAGATCATTCATTTTAAAAAAAGCCCTTCAGCCATCCCAAGAATCAGAATACAGTCGTCCTAATAATATCTTCAGTTTGAAAGTCCTGTAGTACATTTCTCTGAATAGAGCTGCAAAAGAAAAAGAAATAAGTTATTATGCTTGTTTCTTTTTTTTTTTTAACATCTAGATCAGTCAGTTCAACCATCATAGTAAAATATACCAGGCTAACCTCCAGATCCATTATCTTCCACACAGAGCATTAATTCATCTTTACAGCACAAACGCAGTTCCTCATAATACCAGTCTGTTACCAAGATCAAAATAATTCTTTGACAGAAAACATGTATTCTGTATGAAGTCTACATACGTACTGTAGAAGCACTTAAGAGCCACTGCAGTTTGCCTCTTGACAAACTGGAGACAGGCATTTGTATTTTTTTTTTTTTTTTATTTTGCATGCTGAAACATCTCTGCAGCTGGGACTCCAAAAAGAAAAACCTAAATTACCTCAAGTGAAGTACTAAGAAATCCAAGATTAGATTTTGGCTCTAAAGCTTTACCAGTACTCTAACACTAAATCTCATAGGCCACTGAAATGGTTACAAATGATTTCCAATATTTCTACTGGGCTGCTGGAGAAAGAGTGGAAGGAAAGAGGAAAAAAAAAAAAAAAAATCATACTTCCTGGGGACTGTCAGAGTGAGGTGCATTATGATCAAAAGAAAATAATGCTGTGTATCCCTAGAACTCCCTTCATGGAAAGAAGCTAAGACACCAAGGCGTAGGTTTGGCAATATCGGCATTGTAACAGCTACAGACACCACCATGTTGTGAATCTTGAGCTGTTCTGTAAAAGATTTTTCTAGACTTTTTTCTTCTAATCCATCAAGTCCTCAGCTGCTGTTTCTGAGAAGCATACACAATTTCACTTTATGCCTTTCCAGATTCACCAACAGGAGATTTATTTTATAGGTCTCCTGAATCATGAACAGTCATCAACTTTTCTTTATTAAAAAATCAGTTTGTTCTCACAACTTGCAGTCCTGTGGTTTACTCTAGATGATTATGATCTGCATTTTAATGTCTCACATCAGCAGAAACAGAATGCAGGCATTTATTAGCACATCTGTCATTTGTTCCTATTTAATAGCATAGTCCATGTCTTATTAAAGAAAATAGCTATTTATCTCCAAAAATTTAGAGCCAGGAATCTTAATATATTTTCCCAAAAAAGTATTTTAAAAAAAATCAGATTCTTTGTCCTAAATGAAAGTCAACTTAAATCAATAGCAATTTAAAAGAGTATATTCCTTTTTCAAAATCAACAGCTATGTCTAGTTCTTCTAAATATACAGAGCCATAGCTATAAAAAATCATAATCTCACAAATTCAGTTACAAAAAATTGAATTAGTTTTTTGGTCTGTCACCCTACTTTCTCTTGCACTCTTTTATCAGAAGCATTAAAAGTAATATTTTTTCTCAAATAAAGGCCATGGTTTTGGTGACTTGACTGCCACCCCCAGTGATTTCCCACACTGTCCAATTGTTCTAGCTGTTAAAGACATTTTTTTAATGCCTAACTTAAGCTTTTACTTTCCTATCTTCAGGCCATCACTTCTTGTCATGCCATCTTCTGAGACAGTATAATTCCATTCATTCATTTTTATTGTTACCTTGATGGTGTTTACAGACTGTGATCATGTTCCTCTTGAGCTTTCTCTTTCCTAGACTATAAAATGTTGTTATTTCCCCTATGCTTATCCTTGGACTGGATTAGTCTTGTTGAATCTCATCGTATTTTCTGACTCCCTCCCTGCATCCTTCCACTCTTCACTATCAGAGGTGCCTGCAGTTTGTCAAGTGACATGTCCAGTGGCATGTCAGGATCCTTCACGTTGTGCTGATGCATCATAACAATGCATGAGCTTTTTGTTGTGATACAAAAAAAAAAAAAAAAAATAGAATGCACAGGAGCTGTATTCTCACTTGCTGTCCCTGGGGTGGGCAGGGCAGGACCTGGCAGACAAGGTCCATTTGGTGGTAGGATGGACTCTGCCTGTGGGGTCCTGCCCTGTCTGCCCCCAGCCAGAAGCAGGGCAAACCAGGGGGGCAGCAAGCAGCAGCCCCCACTCCATGCTTTGGGCACCTCCCTGGGGACAGGGATGGGCCCTGACAAGCTGTGTGATTCTTACTTTCTTGCCCTAGAATTAACTTGTTTATCATTTCTTGCAGTGCATTTCATACAACTTTTACTCTTTTGGTATGGTCAGGTCACTTTGCAATTAGCTTTTTTATCTCAGTGGCTTTCCTACCCAGTTGGTACTGGTTTTCAGAGAATTCTTCCATTTTGCTGGAAACAAGCTGGGGGACACAAGACACAGAAATGAAGCACTAAATTGTGCTGAGCTGGAAACCTCAGCCTCTCAAATCAAAAGAAGTACTTCAAAAGCATTAATATGATCACTGTAAACAGGAATGATATATCAGATTAAAATATATCATCAGACAGATACATTAAAAAAACCCAATTTTTACAAAAGCTCCACTCCTATCAAATTATTTTCTTCCAAGGAAAAACAGCTTCACTGAGGAAAATTTATTTGTTGTGCTTAAGAGTAGTGAACTGGTAGAAAAAAGGTGTAGCAAGTGTTGGTTAACTATAAAATAAACACTTAACAATTATGGTTGGCTAGGTATATCTGATGTCATAAATTAGGACTACAGCATGCTATGGTTATCTAAACTAATGTGAAGAAAAAAAAATATCCATACAAAGAAGCAAGCCAGCAATGGGAAATTAATAACAAAGGTAAGCGACAAGTGGGCATTTTCTGAGCGTTGTTATCTTTGTACTACAATAGATGTTATCTGCAAACATGACCATGTTTTAATGTATACTTTATTCTACAAAACTGCAATTCCTTTTACTTCAGTAATCCTATTCCCCTTCCTAACCCTGTTAGGTTCTTCACTTTGCTATTTCTCTAACAGACATCAAATCCATGCTACAGTATTTTGCTCCAGCTAGTATACATTACACAATATGCTGTTCTACAACTGATAGAATTCCTTTACTGAACTCACTTTACCACATAAATCAGGATATTGAGGACAAGGGATTGCATTCAATTGGCAAAATCACTTTAGTAAACCCATCTAGCTTATTAGCTACCAAGGGCCTTTTTCCAAATATGGTCTCTTTTCCAAAAGATGTTTAGATAAGTGGTCATGTGCTGGGCCTTAATGCAATGATGGGGAGCCCAGTGCCTGCATGTCAGTATAGCCATACAGTGCCAGTGGCACATTCACAGAACCTTCCCCACCTCCTTCCTCACCATCTTTCCTTACTTTTTTTTTTTTCTTTCTTTCTTTTTGTATAATCAGTTGCTAAGGGGTTAACACAGCTAACACAGAAATCATGTGGATTTGTGAAAGCAGAATAAAAGATTAAGCTGTTCATCATTCTGTATATCTCTCTGTGTGTGACCTATCAAGGGTGGATTTTGCTAGGGGGAGAAATATGGAGGTTATATAGTGCAACCACATAGCCCTATGCAGAAGATAACATTCAGCAGTGTGTGTGTGTATGTATATGTTTGTTCACTTCTGTTTTATTCTCAAATTTAACTTATTGGAATTCAATTACATTGACCTTTCTTTAAATTCCTTCTGACTCTTCTCAGTGTGTAATATATGTGTATATATATATACAGACACATATATATTTCAATTCTAATAACTAGAAGAAAAGAATAGAATTATAGTTACTTACACAATTCCATTCCATGCCTGTCATTTCAGCAATACAAACAGTACATGCCTTTTTTCTTTTTTCTTTCCCCCCCCCCCCCCCCCCCCCCCACTGGAATATGAAACAAGACAGAGGAAACACATTTCCACACTGCCATCCACTGATTAACTCGCTAGGACAGTTATTAGCCAGACTCCATTTGCAACCCATGTGGCGTGCTGCTGGGAGAGCTGACAGCCAGAAGAAGAATGACAGTAAGGGGTCATATGCTGCTCTGCTACCCAGGAGGAACCCTCAAAATAACTCCACTGACTTTGAAATCAAAGAGTAAGCGTGTTGCCACAAAATTTCAACATGCAGCAGGACACAATGTAATCATTGAGCCAAGCTCTTCAGTAGATACATACTTAATGTTTCTCTGAAAATGTTTAGGGAATCTTCAATCGAGTTAGGCCAGCTTCGGTGTCTACTGAAGTCCGTGACAACAGTCCTACAAGAAGCCAGTGTGAACCCTCCCTGCTATCTGTTACGTTCTTACATTGAAGGCTTTCAAATGTTTCTCTCATTATTTCATGGACTTGTCTTGTTTTACATTCCCAGTCTTACTGTGGAAGCTGAAGTAGGAACAAAATTATTGTATAGTTTTTGTATAAAGAAAGTGGGTCAAAAGAAGAAAGCTGCAGGCCAGAGTTTAGATCAGTTCCAGCAACTCTGCTCTTAGCTCTGATCTCTCTTGAAGTTCTTTCCTCCATTCATTTTTGGCACCATTTCAAACATAAAGAAATGAATACGAAAGTTCTCTCTTTAGCGAAAATCTCATTTATAGGATATACATGTACATGTTTGTGTCTTCTACATTCTCTCTGCTACAATTTTTAACTTTTCAGCCTAAGACTATCTCTTTAAATACACCAGTTTCAAACAGCAGCAAAATCAACCCACTATGTTGTCTTGCATCTCTAGTAGAGTTTACTCTTTTTCATTTATAGACTGCTTTCTTTTTGTTCCAAGATCTGTCTACAGTACTACTTATAACTCATTATTATGTGCAAACATGAACATTCCTGTGGGCCAGTGTTGTAATGAGGATCAAGAAATTCCACTTAAAAGATCAGGAATAGTAGGGAAGGGGTGGTATTAGCACCACATTTTACTTTTAAAGCTCCTCCTCTACCAGTCAAAGGAAATCAACCAGTGTTACTTTTTGTTCCAAAACATACAGAAATTAACTGTAAGTAAAGCATATTTTTTACAAAAGAATACCCAATGGATTTAATTATGAAGAAAGACTATGAGACTTATGGAATAAATATGACACTATATTCAAGCCTTTTATGTATCCTTCATCCACTCGAGATTGCTGAGCTTACCCCACTGCAGCTGAGGAGTCAGAAATCTCATTTTTAATGTCATAATCACAGCGATTAGTACATAGTGTCTGGATTTTGACACATCAGGCAGAGTCAGAAGAGTCAGTAAAATATGGTCTACTAAGGAAAAAAAAAAAACCAAAAAACCCACAAAACACAAAACCAAACAAACCAAAAACCACACACACACACAAACTCAAACCAAAAGAAAATCCAGATAGAATTAGAGCAATCCTGCAGAGCTGATTCTACACATGTGGGTGGATCCATGCCTTCAAGTGGCTCAGCTTCATGACCTGTAGTGCAATCAGTAAATCCTGGGTGCCAAATCTAAGCTTAGTAATTTTTTTTTAAAGAGTTGTCTAAATTCTGAGTTATTTAATTTTTATCAAAAATTCAAAGTACAGATTTGGAGAACAACATAAAATCTACTTGCAGTGTTTCTCTGTGGGAGAACAAGAATTAAGAGCCAAGAGCCAGGGGCCACTGACCTCTTTTCCTTTGAATTTGAGGTGCTAACAGGGGTAAATGCCTTGTTCCTGTCTCTTTGCTTTATCCTTTCCTCCACCTGATGAGTTCACTCTATTTTCAGTTAGAGGAAAAGGCAACTGCATAACTGAATATAACATTTGTAATAGGATAAAAAAATATCCCTTATTATCTGAATGAGGTAACAACTCCTAATGTTCTTGGTATATCTCATGTGTGATCAGCCATTCTACTCCATGTTGTTATTTTGAATAAATGAACAGGTACAGAAGCAAGTGTGAATTATAAATGTTTCAGTTTAAGGGAAATTGCAACAGATGTGGATATAAAAGACCATATTCTCTGTTCTATTCCATCTATTTTCTCAGCACCATACAGATATATGACTATATAGATATCTCCTAATTTTTCTGCAGGCTACCTGTTTTATGTGGAGAGATGTTGGAAGGCCACAATGCTAATGCAACTTCTGACTGGTTCACAGTCTCTTAAGGACTATTATCAATTGGCACAGAACATTTCAGGCCTAAGGTTAAACTATGCATGCAAAGCCTAGTACAGAGCAGGCTCAGGAATCAGAGATTGAAAATGGGATCCTTCAGTCTTCCTTCTTTATCTCCTTCTAGATATAATGGAGAGAAAGGATCAAGAAACCTGAAATGAAGTGGTGTGTCATTAGCCAAGATTTCTTCCCAGTTCTCATCTGTTTCAAAGCATTGCCACTCTTTCAGTTTCTGCTTCTCACTGGGAAAGGCCTGAGTATAATTTGACATAATTTAGGGCATATTTTGATGGGGTTTTAATTCTGTGGTGTAAATTGTGGATAATGAAATGGTCTCCATGTCTAAAAAGTTACCTGCTTTGAAGTTAATGGGACTGGATTTCATCACCTGACTGTAGTAAGTTAGCACACTACTTGGCATGTGCTAGTGTAGTTATTCTGCATCTCTTCTCCATCATTAAGCAGTTTCTGTTTACAGCAGTTGAGGATCCTACTTTCTCTTTACCACAGGACAGAATTTCATTTTAAGTGGTCAATAAATACATATTCATGAAATAATTTCAATAAGGGGTTGTGGTGAACAAATATCTCAGGACAATATATATTCAAAGTTAATTAAGTTAAAATTTCATCATCTCCTTTAGTTTAATCAAATGTGAGTTTCATTCATTTGGTGGTAGGATTTATTTCACTTAACTATGTACCTGGTTTGGGCTTGTCATTGTTCTCTAACCTGTGGAGAGAAATGAGCACACCCGGAGAGAAATTAATCCCATTCTGTATTCAAAATCTATTTCTGGCTATAATGACCAACACTCTGAAAATATCTCCACTGACTAAGCAGCTGTCTAGACAACCACCTTAGGCTAAACATGTAATTTTCATATAACCAAAGTTAGGTAAGACATATCCTATTAAAGTGTCAATAAAGTTAGCTTCATACCATTTTCCAGGCTAATAGGAAATGGTTAGCCACAAAATTCACATGCTGAAATCTGTGTTATCAACAAATAACATGTTTTTAATTAAAATTTTCACTAGTTGTCAAGCAAATATCAAGCCACCTACTTTCACGCTGGCATCCATTTTGGAAGTGCACAGTCCTCCGTCAGCAATAGCCATTGCTTTGTGGCCATAGCAAACTTATAAAAAATTACTGCTCTGGATTCTTAAAATGTAACCTATACAGTGAGGAATTCTACTAAACAACATCTGGATTCTTGAAGGAGGGCAGGTGACACATTTATTGTTAAAGGTGGACCTTAATTACCTTCTTGTACCCCCTTCTGTACAGCCATTATGGACAAAGGCTAAAATACTTGCTTCCAGAAATGTAAGACAAGCAATATTAAACTCTTAATCTCACCTTTAGTCCATTTAGGTATTTGTAGAAGTACAAAGTATAACACAAATCTACTGACTGTCTATTAAATTAATTTATTCTGCCACTAAATCCTCCAAGTAACATACAGTAATTTCTAGCTGTTAAGAAAATCCAGAGATATCTTTTCCAAGTGTCATGCATTTCTGTATGCAAGCAGTGTGTAATGGTAGTTCAAGGTACTTTGTTCTTACTGCCAAACACAGAACAAGCTTCTTACATTTTCTCTAACCTAGTTTTATCCAGAATATCCTCTTAAACAGGACTAACACTATCTGAGACATATTTATACTGGAAGATTAAAGATGCAATTTGTAAGCCAAAAGATTTTTTTAAATTATCTCAGACAGCGTTTTCCAAAACCATCCCAGAGAGATCATGATGCTATTTCTATGCCAGTGCCTCTGTCAAATCATTGGCACTGTCACTATGAGATTTGCTGCCAAAAAAGAAGACAGCAGATACAGTACTTTTTGTACATGACAGCCACATCACAAAACTGCTTCTTAGCTAAGAATGTGGAATATTTGTCATGTTATTGTCATGAATGCACCAGTCAACACAGTTCTGCAAAGATGATGACATGTTATGAATAATTTCTTTTTCTGTTATGTTTTCTTGCTACCCACTGGGTAATGTATGTTAGGTATTGCTTTCTGTGACTGATCTACATAGTATTTAGAGTTGTTACAGCAGACAGTTAAGATCAAGCTGTATTGATTCATGATCACACATCTGGAAATCTGCAGTTTGGATTTTAGTGCATCAGAGAGTCATGGCTATGGCAACAGTGAGGAAGGAGAGGACTGAGAACTGAGGCTTTGAAATGCTTGGGATGAGATCTCGTAAAGAAAGGATGTTCTTTAATGTTTTGGAACTGCAAAAAACACTGGTTACAGTGTTAGTGTCCACTCCTGTGCTTACTTGCACACTATGTGTAAAAGGCTTTCTGCTGTGAGAGACTACACCAGGGGCTGAAAATCTTTCCTTACTCTTTTAACCTGACATACCTACTGAAATGCTTACTATGTTAATTCCAGAAGACTGAAGACTCTCAGAAGAATGCTCACACATATTTCAAGCCTCGTGCTGTCAAGAGGTGCCTCCTATCTTCTGAAACTCTATCTGCCCTGAGCTACAAATGTGCAAGTTCCATTTATTTTGTCTGAGGCATGTCAAAGGGGTGTAATAATATATAGTGCAGAATTAACATGCACTGTATTTCATATATTCTTCCCTTTCATAGCAAAATCACACACAGTAGAAGTTTTTATGTTGGCTTGGTATAGTGAGAGCAAACTAGATGGCATAAAGACAGACAACTGTGTGCATGCATACTCTTGAAGCAGAAAGAAGCTTCTTCGATCAGTTCTTTCCTTTTTCTTTTATTTCCTGCTCATTATGCAAGGAGAAGAGATACCACATCAATCAGCACAGTGTGAATGCTTATATTACTAGGTTTTCCTCAAAGTATACTTTCAAAAACATTAATTTGCTCACATTACGTATGCATAAATTAAATCACTTTAACAAACTAAAATCCTGCTGAGTTTGACTCAAAATCCTATCGTAGGTCATATTCACACAGGTTTAAAAGGGATACAACTGACACGAACAAAGTGATATCAACTTCAACTTATACCTGCTGAGGAATGAGAGATCTTAATATGGTTTCAATGGATACGGCATACCTATATATTAACAAATACGAACAGAAAGACACCCCAGTGGCAGTCTCTACAGTGGTCAGAGGAGGCTGAGCACACTTCCTAAATCTTTTTAATGGCTAAAGCGTCCTACAGTTAGAACAATGCCACCATTTTTAAATTTTTTAGCAGAGGAGACTGTCGGGGTAGGTAGCTGGTCTGCCGACAACCTGATTGGAGAAGAGCTCGACCTTGACAAGATTCCAGTGCGCCCTTGAGAAGACGAGACACACAGTCGAAAGAATGTTGTAAACAAGTCTGAGGAAGTAAGGGGAACACAGGTGTTAGCAACTAACCACCAATCACATTTGTGAAAAACAACTGTATGGCCAATAAGCTTTTGCCATGGTAGCATAGAGATATTATAAAAAGGCAGATAATAAACGGTGTGGGGGCTTTTCGCTTTGCGTGCTAACTTAAATCAAAGGGGTCTCCTGTCATTTTTTGGTCCGTCTCTACAATGACAGGAGACTCTACTTCTTATAATATTGTGACACTAGTATATTCTACAAAGTTGCATTGTTTATTTGTACCCATGTGATGCAGGCCCCAATGACTTTAATACAGATTACAATTTAAAGGACAGAAGCATGCTTTTTTGCAGTGTTTACATGCTGTGTAAGTTTTAGTCCATAGACATGATGAGCATCTGGATATGAAAAGGTTTTGTCACTGTATCAGATCATGTACACTTATAATGTGATACGTGCTCCAGTCTTTTGCAGCAAACAGAGAAACTGATCATTGTAACAGAACCTAAAGAAAAGGTAAAGGTATGACCTCTGGGGAACACTGAGAAATTTTCACTATGTGCCTTAATGTTAAAAGAGAGAACTGTATTAAAAAATAGCTCTTCTATTTGGTTTCAAGAAATATCTGTAAGCTGTAGCTACCTTTCAGATATTTTTTTTAAAGAATAACACACTAATTAGAAGATACAAATGCAGATGTAAAATATTGATATTTTTAATTATTTTATTATTCATATTAACTTGGACATTCCTTAAAGATATTAAAGTGCTTAAATGAAATGACTGCCAGTAAGAACAAGAACCTGGGCTTTGTTCCTTGGGGACAAAAAAATTCTCATCTGTATCCTGGTGATTTGTCTGATTGCAGCTGTCAGTATTGGTGACTTGCTCCAGCTTGAAGCTTAGGAATTTTGCAGGGGGGGACTATGTCTTGAAAGCTGAGAACATGTAGGAAACCTCTTGCATTTCACCACAGCCAATGGTCAGCTTGTCAATCCTAAATGACAGTTATACTAATCTATGGAAAAAGTAAAGAAAAAAAGGTAAGAAAATCACTCAAGGTACAAGAAACAGAAGGATTTAGTGCTGGAGATCTGTAGATGGAAAGAAAACTGAGAAGGAGAAGATCAGGAAGAACACTGCCACTTGGCAAAAGCATATCTACATGAGTGAAACTTCATATTTAGAAATAATTTTTCAGCCTGTCACTGTAATGTTTCTAAAATTACTTGTTGCTGGCCATGATCGAGGATATGCATTGTAGATGAAGGGGCTGAAGAGAAAGGTAACTACAACAGGTATCCTGACTGCCCTTTACACTGCAGTGAATGACTGCCAGTATCCCACGGGAAGGTGTTGCTTCCCTCACAGAGGAGTGCATGGAGGATTACACAGATCTTCAGAAGAGGCTTACAGAAGTACAGGCCAAAGAGGTTTTTTCTAAAGAAGTAATGACAGGATAATGCAAATGAAAAGGTGATTTAATCATGTGAAAAGCTGGGAATGTCTTAGCACTGGGAGAATTTATTTAAGGATTAATTCTCTCAGCTGATGAAATCCATGTAAGTAGCTGGAAAAATACACAGATAGACAAATTTTCACTTGCTAAATTACTGAATCACATAGTGGCCATGCCTGATTTCAGTACAAAAGAAAAGGAAAATCAAAGACAGGAAAGAGAAGGACTGCAAGGGGAGGAAAATGGTAAGATTTATAGGAAAAAGGCACTAGGAACACAATCATTGATAGAATGAAATCTAATCTACTTGGAAAATTTGGTGAGGGCAGTAAAAAGCTCAGAAAACGTGCGCTGTTTCAAGGAACAAAACAGAAGCATCTGAATTACTGCTGTAAGACATAAAAAACTTATAGTTTACAAGCAGCAGACAGGCAAGAATAATAAAACACAGTTTCTGAAAGATATCTATTATTAAAGATAGCTAGAAATAAAAGTGCTGAGGAAACACTAAGTAAATAATGTTACAGGGAGAAGTGATAAAGCAGATAAAACTGAGTCAAGCACTGGAAAACAGTATGGAGGAATTTCTTTCAAAGTCCAGAATCAACTTTAAATACTGATGCTGTCTCAAATCCTGGAACTATTTATTCATTTACATTATGCATAAGATTGAAACAGTCCTGAGAACTCAGGCTGGAACACAGATTTTTTATACTGCATTTGAGCATTCAATTCTTTCTCATTCACTTTTTTTTGTGTATTTGCTCGGCTCTGAGGCTCTCTGTCCACTGGTTAAACTGGGGATTCTGGCCATTAGCTAGGCACTCATGGTTTCCCCAGACTGGACTGCTTCTGTGTATAAGTAGGAGTCTAAGCTCACAAGCCTGAGGAACTCTGAAGTTCAAATGTTGACACTGAATTAAGTGACGAGTTCTGAGGAACAAGCTTTCTTAATAACTGTGTTGTATTGTCCAGCCACATGTCCACATTCCACCAAAAACCTATCCTAGGTGCCAGAGAAAACCCTCTGAATGTTACCTGGCCTCTGCAAGATTTTAAAAACAGAGATTGTTGAGACCTTCAGTTTCACAAATCTCTTTGATCGCAGCAGAGACATTTCTTATGGGTTTAGGCCATCTTCTCTTATTGGTAAGTATGAAGAAAGCCTGAATTCCTTTTACTTTCATATACTGTTCCACTGAGCCAATCTGCACTGCTTGTGGAGAGGAAGAGTTTGAGACAGAAGGAAGACAAAATAAATCAAATGAGTAGTAGCACATTTTATTAGACAGATTAAGGAAATGGGTCCTGCTCCACAAATACCCTACCTTTCTACCTCTGGCCAATTGCTAATGGAACACTTTGATTATTTATTTTTCAACCATAGATAAGGAAGGTATACATTTATAAATGTGGTGCTCCTTTCTAAATTCATTTACAAGTGTGTCTATACAAATTTGCAGATATGTAAACAACTGCATGTTTATCTGAGGTGAAGCTAATAAATGTTTAATGTATTCTAAAGCAAAATAACCTTTTCAAGCCAGCGCCACAGCTGAGTCTAATGCTTGCTGACAGACTCTATTTTGGCAATTATTTTTAAAGGTCTGTTTCTCTTCATTTTATTAGTGCATGATAAAGTCAAGCCCTAAGGCATTAAATTTCTGAGTTAAATGATTAAATACAGTAGTTACTGAAGAGGACTAAATTAAAAAGATAGAAATGATACTATGTTTGCAAAAAGAAACCTCCACGCAGAGTGATTTTTTAGAAACTTGGGCTCTTACAAAGAGTAAGAGTACATAGCAAGTATAAGGTGACAGTATTTTATTGACATCCCATGCTTTATAGTTCAATTTTCATCCCTTTCAGTTGTACTAGATGCTAAGGTACATGTTGCTACTGAAATGCAAAACAGAATATTAACCCCTCTGACTTTGTGCTGTTTAGAGTCAGTTAGTTGTTAACAGATTTGGTAGGAAAGGCATTGACAAAACCGCTGAGAAAGGCAGCAAGCTGGCAAACCAGCAACAGCTACACCAAGGGTGAGAGGATGCAAGCTAACAATTAAAAGCCTCTTCATTTTGGAATTGCAATGATAGAGACAGAAATGTGAACAGAAAAGCTGTCTATCATTTCAAAACATACCTTTTTGTCCAATAAAGAAGCATGAAATAACTAATCTAAGCTCAAAGACATGTTTCACTAATTATCCAGACATTTCTAACACCAGGGAAAAAGGATTTAAAGCAGAACACTGTTTCATCTTCTTAGGACTGCTTATTTATAATTTATGGAGAAGTTTTAGGACTAAATGATGCTGTGCAATAGATGGATGTAAAGAAAACTTGACCTATGTCTTTTTGGATACATAAAATATATTACAGTGTCAATAGAAAACTAGTAATCAGTATACATAAAAATATTTTGAACTGTAGATGTGAGAAAGAGGCCTGGGACAGCTTATGTAAGCTATTCAAAATAAACAGCATCTAGTAACAGCATTGCAGCATGACTAGTAAAAGGCCTGCAAGTCAAATAAACACTGCCTTTAGGGAAAAGAAGCTTACTGATTACCTTGACCTTTATGGCTAAGTATTACTGTTAGTTACTGGTGTACTGCAAATAATCAGAAGCATAGGAGATGGGATGCACCTGACCATGTGTAAATTCCTTCACTGTCTATGTGTAAGCTAGTAATTTAGACTCATTTTATAATCAGTGGTGAATTCTAGATTGTGGTATGTCTCATGTTAGAGAAGGTATCTTAAAATAAATCAGATGAACAATTCTTGTGTTTTCCTTTGATGGTAATGCGACACCTGCTGCGGATATACGTTATAAACGTACCTCAAGTGAATGTGATGAATTCTAACTCCAAATACAACAGAAATGAGTGGTATGTGCACATATATGTGTGTGAGAAAGCAAGAAATAGAAAACATACTTATTTTAGGACACGCACACTTTCACCACGTGAACAGAGGTTTGTGCTCAGTGACTGATTTTCTGCAATTCTATTAGTATGAATGTATTTTTTAAAAGCTTCTGCTACTTCACTGTCAATTTCTAGCACCTCTTTTTCAAGTAAACAGAAGTATAACCTTCTGTTTATACAGAATTAAGCCTTCCAGTTTGTTCAGTCATGAGAAGAATTCAGCCATAGTGTGATGTTCTGGTTTGAGCACTACGCTTCAAAAAAAGATGCGGACCAGACAAAGAGATGAGAGAAGAAAAATGAGAATATTTAGAAACATGCCACATGTGCAAAAAGTCTGAAGGACATAGAATTGCTTAGATTAAAAATAACTAAAAAAATAAAAAAAAGAAAGAATCAAAAGGAACAGACGTACCTGTCTTTACATATATAAAACACTGTTGAGAGGAGAAACAAGTAATTTGTTTTCCATTTCTACAGTGGATAGGAACAATGGGTTGCAGCAAGACACATTTAGGGTAGACAGTAGGGAAACACTTCATAACAATAAAAATGATGAAGTAGTGCCAGTGTAAGCTCGGGTGTCTTCGTCACTAGAGGTTAAGTGGTCAATTAAGCCACTGTCAGAAATGCTTTAGCTCTAATTGATTTTTCATTGAAGATAGTAGAAAATGGATTATATGACCTTGTCCTTTCAGGTATATTGTCTATGAGGCTGTCCTGGTTTAACCAGGATAGGGTTAAGTTTCCCCAGCAGTGGGGGGGAGCTCTAGCCGGGTTATTCAGATACCATGTGGACGTCACATCCTGGCAGGTCACATTTTTCCTGGCGCGGGAGCACGGTGCACACATGGTTTTGTACATCTGCTCCTCTCACTGCTGTATTTGGTAGCTATTTTGCTCTGTTCATTGCTATCACTATTACTGTTATTGTTATTGTTGTTGTTTGTTGTGTTGCTATTGCATTATTGTATTAAACCTTTCCTTATTTCAGTCTTGGGGCTTTGTATTTCACTCCCTTTGTGGGGGAGGGGTAGCGGCCGCGTGGTCTCAGACCCTGGCAGGGGCTAAACCACCACAGAGGCGTACCTGCTAGAGCCCATATTCTGCTTCTCAGAATCGAGTTTAGCACTCAGAAATGGCGCATTGTTTGTGATCTTCTGATCTTTCAGTAACTAAACTGTCATCATCGAGTGCAAACTGTGAATGTACTTTAACAAAAATAAATAATGCATTTAAAGAAGAAGAAACAGGGTTTGACTTATCAGTCATGGAATCATAACATAATTCATGTTGGAAAAGACCTTTGGACATCACCTAGTCCAATCGCCTCCTCCAAGCAGGTATCACAGAATCATCTAGGTTGGAAAAGACCTTGAAGATCATCTAGTCCAACCATTAACGTAACATTGACAGTTCCCAACTACACCATATCCCTCAGTGCTATGTCAACCCGACTCTTAAATACCTCCAATGATGGGGACTCCACCACTGACCTGGGCAGCCCATTCCAACGCCTAACAACCCATTCTGTGAAGAAATACTTCCTAATATCCAGTCTAAACCTTGCCTGGCACAACTTGAGGCCATTACCTCTTGTCCTATCACTTGTTACGTCATTAAAGAGACCCATCCCCATCTCTCTGCAACCTCCTTTCAGGTAGCTGTAGAGGGCGATGAGGTCTCCCCTCAGCCTCCTCTTCTCCAGACTAAACAACCCCAGTTCCCTCAGCCACTCCTCGTATGACATGTGCTCCAGACCCTTCACCAGCTTCGTTGCCCTTCTCTGGACACGCTCGAGTAATTCAATGTCCTTTTTGCAGTGAGGGGCCCAAAACTGAACACAGTAATCGAGGTGCGGCCTCACCAGTGCCGAGTACAGGGGTAAGATCCCTTCCCTGTCCCTGCTGGCCATGCTACTTCTGATATAAGCCAGGATACCATTGGCCTTCTTGGCACACTGCTGGCTCATGTTCAGCCGGCTGTCAATCAACACCCCAGGTCCCTCTCTGACTGGCAGGTATATGCATCAGAAGCCTCTAATATGTGCACCAGAAGGCTCTTAATTGCCCTGCCCACTCTGTCATTCTCTGTAACCTCTTTGCTCAAGGATCAGCTGTCTGTGTCAAAGTCAGCTACGCTATAGCACAGCTGTGAAACCCTGGTTCAGACTTCTGTGAAGACAACTAAATTGTGAAAAAGAGCAATGAGAAGCCTCATCTGACTTTTCTAAACATGTACTCTATGCACATTGGCTCACAAGCTGCAATTAACCTGAGGCCCTTGCTTTTCATTCTTTCTTGTGCTATAATGTATGCATGCTGTGTATGGCCTTGTATCTTGTTGATCCTGGCCTTGTTGGATTGACTTTCTGGTTTGACTTCAAACGTGTCACTACAGCATTCTCTGGTGATCACTTGATGAACTTGGTTACCATCACCAGATCTGCTCTCCTCATTTGCGTTCTGTGGAACTGTGTCCCCTGTCTGCAAGGGAACAATTTGCCTGCAAGAGGCAATTTGTGTGCATTGCCTTTTGCCCCATCAGTGGGCACCACTGAGAAGAGTCTGGCTCTGTCTTTTGTTCTCTCCCATCAGGTATTTACAAACATTGATAAGATTCCCCCTGTGATTTCTCTTCTCCAGGCTGAATAGTCCCAGCGCTCTCAGTCTTCCCTCATACGAGAGATGCTCCAGTTCCTTAATCATCTTCATGGTCCTGTGCTGGACTTGCTCCAATACATCCCCCTGTCTTATACTGGGGATCCCAGAACTACACACAGTACTCCAGGTGTGGCCTTACCAGTGCTGAGTGGAGGGGAAAGGACACCTCCCTCTCCTACTGGCAACACTCTTCCTAACTGTACTGGGTATAAATGCCAAGGTTTTGGGAGCAGGAAGGGATGCATGGCTAGTCTCTGTGGGAGGTGTTAAGGGGCTCCTCTGTGCCACTGCAGCTGTTCCCAGCTGGCTCCACACCAGACCCACCACAGGACACAGCTGAGGCCATCCATGAAGCTGGTGCCTCTGTGCCAACATATTTAAGAAAAGGCAGTAAACACCAAGACAAAGGAACAAGGCCAGAGCAGAAGGTGCTACACAGTGGAGATGGTAACATCCCAGAGGGATTGCAGCTCGTAAATAAGCCCATGACTGAGCAGGTACAACCACAAGGAGCCTGTGGACCATGAAGAACCCATGCTAAAGCAGGTACATCACTGAAGGGACTGCAGCCTGTGGAGGACCACCACCAGAGCAGAGGAAGCCACTAAGAAGGAAGACACAGTGGAAAAAAAAGAGTAAGGAGCAAGTAGCTTTGGAAAGAAATTGCTATGTAGTGACCCCAACTTCCTGCAGTGTCCCTTGCCTCAATGAAGGGACTGACTGGAGTAAAGTTGAGCATGGGAAAGGGGGAAAAAAGATGTTTTCTTTAACTATTTAAATGTCTGTCTTCTTTGCTTCCCAATACTGGATCAGTAATTAAATGTTTTAAATTGAGTTGAATTCTCCAAGTCAAGTCTGTTTCATCCATGACAGTAATGGTTTCCCTGTCTTTACTCTGATTTGTGGGTTTTCTCACTCTTTTCTTTTTCTGGTTTTCTCCCCTGTCTCAATGTGTGTGTGTATGGGAGGAATGAACGAGCAGCTTGGCTGTTAGCTGGGGCCAACCTACCACATTGTAAAGAACTGAAGGAAATAAGGCCTCAAACATTCATTGACACAGAAAACCTCAAGGACAAGCTGTGGCCTTTGTGATTAGTCTAAGGAATGTCACCCAAGGAAGTGGGAGTGAATCAAAGGATGCACAAACCCACTCCCTTATGGTTGTATTGACAAACTCCTTAGATAAACCTCAAAGGGGGGAAATGTGAACTGAGTGAAACCAAATGTTTCTCATCAAGCACAAGCACTGCTAATTACTGGCTCCATTGTGTACGCACAATAACTTTGTATACCATGCAGGCTTTGCTAACAACTTCACCATTGAAGAGGGGATAAGAACTGGTAAGAGCTGAGCATTTCTGCCCAGAAGTGGGATGACTGCTCAAGAAGCAGGAAGTCAGCAAAATCTGTGGGAACTGAGGAAAAAACAAAGGTGGCAGGGCGAGCACGACCACCAACTCAATTGGACAAGGGGGACGGTGCACCGGATTTCCCCCTCAATGCATGCGCAGAACCCATGCTCCACCTTTTTCCTTGTCTCTCATGGAAATGAGTTCATGGAATACCTGCCTATCCATGTATAGTATGTTAATCAGCTGATAAGATGATCTTAAAAGGTGACAGAAAACTTTGCTGTGTGTGCATCCACCACTCAAGATTACTGGAACTGAGACAATGCTGGATCCAGGAGTGCTGACCAGATTTCTTTGACCCTTCCCTTCCCTTCCCTTCCCTTCCCTTCCCTTCCCTTCCCTTCCCTTCCCTTCCCTTCCCTTCCCTTCCCTTCCCTTCCCTTCCCTTCCCTTCCCTTCCCTTCCCTTCCCTTCCCTTCCCTTCCCTTCCCTTCCCTTCCCTTCCCTTCCCTTCATTTTGTCAGCTAATCTATGAGGATGTTATGGAAGACACTGTCAAAAGTCAAGGTAAACAAAACCCACTGTTCTCCCCTCATCCACCAACCTAGTCACTCCTTGTATAATGCTATGAGGTTGGTTAAGCATGATTTCCTTTTCATAAATCCATGATGCCTATTCCTGATCACCTTCTTATGCTACCTTTGTTTAACTTCTCCCTAACATGGTCCTCCTCCATCAAGGGTAATTCTTCCTTGCTCCAGACTTCCTCTGGTCTCAGGGGCTTGTGATTACTGAAGGCTGGTCTTAACAGTAAAGACAGAAGCAAAGGTGGCACTGAGTACCTTGGTCTTTTCCATACCCTTTGTCAGTGGTTCCTCTTTCCTATACAGCATTGAGGACAGGTTTTCCCTAGTGTTCCTTTTGCTGTTTATATACTTTTATAGTCCTTTCTTTTTGTCCTTTGTATCCCTTGCCAGATTCAATTCCAGGTCAGCTTTGGCTTTCTTAACCCCATCCCTGCATGATCAGACAGCAGCTTTTGTAGAGCAGCCCACTCATGCTGCTCCCTGGCACAGAGCTAACTTCCAAGGCTGGAGCAGGTTGTTCAAGGACTTGCCTGGTTGAGATTCTGCATCCTCTCTGTGCAACCTGTTCCTGTGCTTAACTGCTCTCACTGTGAAGACATTTTTGAGCAGCTCCAAGAAGAGTCCAGCTCCATTCTCTCTAATCCCATTTCAGTAGGGGAAGAGCACCTTAGCCTAAACAAATTCAGCTTTGCAGCCCCTCTTCCTATGTCCTATGCTCCAGGCCCATAAACACCTTACTGGTCCTCCACTGGATTCTCTCCAGTTTGTTGATGTTTTTCTTGTACTGGAGTACCCAAACTGGGCAATTATAACTGGTTAATAACAAAACATTTAAAATTATAGTCATCTTCAAAATTTTCTTCTCTTCTGAGTAATTCTTTTAACTAAACAAAATAACTTCTGACACTACTAAAGGAAAAACTATGGTGACATACAACAATAAAAAAATTAAGCAATTTAATCCCTCTAGCTAGCCATTCTCATCCCCATAGGGCTGGGATGAGAAGGGTTGGGAAGGATATTTAAGGAACAACAGAAATAGGAAACTGAAACTACAGTTTCAGGAAACTGAAACTTGTTAATTTGTGAGAGACGAAAAACCAGGCCTGCGAGAAACACGGACTGAGAAAAATAGCCTGAGAAAGTGATAAAAGTTGAGGCCCTCTGAGCTAAGGAATGCCTCAAACACTTGCAAGACAAAACTATAGTCATGGGGTGGAGAGTGTGGAGGTCGAAGCTAATAAGGCTGCCCAAATAACACAAGATGCAGCTGGAGAGGGGAGCCCTGTGGAGACAGGATGGCTCTTCTCTGGTGCACCTGGTCAAATTTCAAGGGCCATCTGTCCTGTGAATGACCTTTGCTTCATTATCCACGAAATGCATATTAAAGTTAACACCCCTCAATATGCTAACAAAGACTAACAAGGTCATGCTAATTGCATCATCCCATGAAACACCTTACTCCACCCATACATGGGATACGTAGGTATGTGGGTCGACCTAGGGGACGGACCCAGGGAAAGTGTGTATAAATCAAGGGGGAGGAAAGAGGGGGGCCCGGCCCGGAGAGTGCAGTGAAGTGAAGAAGATGGATGCCTCCTGGAACCCTCACTGGCGGGATCGACACAGAAACCCAGACCAGTGATCTCTATACCTCTATTCCCCCTTTCCTTTTTTCCCTTTTTCCTTCACTACCATTAAGAAATGCAAGGCATACTGTATTACTCGCCACAACTCATAATATATTTAGCCAATTATCATGTGTCCAGTTAGTACATTGTGGGTAGTTAATAAATGTTTGGACTTTGAGACTTGTCTCACTGTTGTCCGCTCCATTGGGGATTTGTGAATCTGAGTTACTTGTCTCCCTCATCTGAGCGGGATGTGACCTTAAAACTGGCGTAGTCGGCAGGATCCCCTTCGGATTAGTGAAAGGCTGAGACATTCTCCTTGTCCAAATATCCTTTCTGCCTCCTCAGACTGTGAAATTCTTGTGCATCTGTTTTGTTTATTCTTTCCTTTCCAACAGTCAAGAAGAAAGGAATGGACTGCAGTGATGTGATTTTTTTGAGATGCTTTCAGTCAATGCTATAGGGTTCAGAGTCAGAGTTTCTATTTCAACAAAACCTCCAGTAATCTAACACTGCCTTGTTTTAACATGATCCCTCTGAAAATTTGGAGTAAGAATTTTAGGCTGATAGCTAAATCCCACAGAAAAGAATCAGGAACAAAATAAAGAAAAAAACCCAAACCTATGTCATTTACTCATATAAAAATGGCTGACAGCATTATTGGTAATATTCTAAAATATAACAATAAAAATAAAATTAAGTAATAAAAATATATGTTTAAATAACATGTAAAGCTTTAGCTACTAGCCCTCATAAGCCAGATGATGGAAGCTTTAACATATTTTCTTCCTACATGTTACAACTACATTTCCAAACAGGAGCCGCAATATTTTACAATGTAATAGGCAGAGACTATAATAAAATGGTTAAAGAATGGAGTTTAAAATGCTAATTTTGTGTTCTTTGTGTGAAGTGGGCCCCTATGTGCAATATGCTTATGATGAGAGAGCTTCTTGACAAGAAGAAAGATTTGCCTATTTTTCAAAGGTAATTAAGAAGCAAAGCAACAACTGAACAACATTAGTACTGTGCAACATTTCCAGTCCTCAGTCTGAGGAGAGCTACTTCTCTCAAAACATAATTATTAGTTATGATTAATTGTTCTCTCATACAGACTGGCTAGGATCATTGATTCACTTCAGAATTTAACAGTTTATTGTCTCAAAGGAGGATATTTAAGCCAACAGCAAACAGGAATAATGCTGAGATGGAAGTGATGTCAAAGTATTTAAACTGAAAGGGCTGAAACACAAAAACATAAAGCAAAAGGACAACGTGCAAAATTTACATATTTGTTCTTGCCTTTCAACAAAGAAATGCAATGTAACACCTGTCTTAAAGTCTGCTTGCTCATTCCATTAGCTTTGCCTCTTTGATTTTATCTTTTAAAAATAGGTCTGTTGAAGGATGATTCCATGCTTGGATTTTATGCTGAGCAAATTTTTTTGTTTGTCATGCTACAGAAATTGTTGCTCATAGACAGTCTGGTTAAAGGATACACATACACCCTTGCACTTATCCAAATTAAGGCTCTTCAGATCCAGGGAAGATTATTCAGAAAACTCTGTTTCAGCTCCCTCTGTGCTACTGCTACCATCTAGTTGATCATTTAAACTAACAGATTACATGACTGCTAATACACTTCAAAAGCACGCAAAACTTTAGCTTATGTTCCCATTGAAACAATGGGTATTTATCATGGATATTAGTGGGTGCTAACTTGACATAGATGTCTTTTTTGAGGCATTTGGTGGTTAAGATAAATAATTTTGTAATGATAAATCACAGGAAGAATAGGTCATTGGAACAGAATTCAGCAGGGCTTTTGTCTTAAAATGAAATGGCAGAAGTAAAATTTGGGAGGTATTCCAGTCCAGATCCCTCAGCCCTCATGATGTGGCTGAACAGTGCATTGGGAAGCCAGATACTCTAGGGGCAGGAACAGACCTTCCAGGGTGCTGCAGGCCATGCAACCTGTTGAATTTAGCTTTGCAAAACTGGAACAGCCTCTGAATTGAAAAAGGCCCCCAAGACTAAGCCCCATTTCTTGCCAAAACTATTGCTGAGAAGCAGCAATAGGCAGGGTGCTCCCCAGGGAGGGCAAACCACAGACAAGGTTTTGCACAGCACAGGCATCACTGTGTCCTCAGCAGCAGGGCACACACCCGCAGCAGCAGAGCAGGGCAAGCACAGCAGAGATGCCCATCACAGTGGGTCCCACCCTCAGGCCAGACAAAGCTGAAGTAACAAGTCATGTCTAATATCAGTCCAGAAAATCTAATCAACAGCTCAGGAATGGCAGTGGACAGGGCTGGAGAGAAGCAGATGAGGCAAACACGAGGGGCCCAGGCTTGAGCTGAAAGGGGGCGCCTGGGCATGGACAGAGCAGGTGGGTAGGTGGGAGGCCCAGGTGAGGCTTGTCAGGGCACTAAGACTATTTCACAAGGGGATTCAGGAACCTCAGCAGAATAGGTTTTCACAGTTAGTAAGAGGAAAATGCTCACAGCAGGGCCTCTAAGCTGTCCTCTTACTTCTGTAGCAAAACATCCCAGTCTCATTAGAGTTAGAATTACCTTGGGTAACCGACTGTGAAGGAAAAGCAAATGACTGTAGACAGACCCATAAAACCAAAGAAATAATTAAATAGGTCCTTGTGGATAAGTAGCATTCCAGAAAAAAGAGCAATGGTTGAGCCTATTTATTATTTGGTAGATGGTGTTCTGACTTTATGGGAAGAATTAAAGCTGCTTATTACTTCTCCCATTTTCAGTATTGATCCTGGTATCATGAAAAATAGTGCTTGGATTATGATTCCAACTGGTTCCTGGGAAAGTAGAAAGAACACAAACCGTATCTTTCACATTTCCCTCCTGATGCAACACCAGCGCCCATCCTGCCTGTTTCACCCATGATTAGTGTTAGTTAAATTTAAAATTAATAAAACCCTAGAAGTATAGATTAAAAGATACCTTCTTGCTCTCTGATTCCATTCCCTTGCTTTCTGTTCTATAATACAATCAATAAATGACTAAGCTTGGCATTTGAAATAACTGGTGTTTGTGCCATCACGTTTTTTTGAAGGCTACTCCAAGCTATTTCTTTGCACACTCTGTAATCAGGATGTGCAATTCTTAACACTGGTAGGTCTTAAAATCAAATGTTCCTGGCAGATTTTTAAAAGAAATGGCTAATTTTATGACTGGCAGTATCAAGTCATTTATTTTATCAACAAAAATTGATCAATTCTTACTCTTCACTGAATCCATGAGTGGAAAGACCATTACAGAATTGATAAGTAAACAAGGTCCTATACTTCAGGACAGGAATGGATCATCAGATCATTGCAGTTTTCTCAGAAACATCACTAAGCCTCTCTCAAATGTGTTTATCAAGTTGAATAAATGGGTTGATCAGAATTAACAGCTTCACTTACATCCATATAACACTGAAGTGTTGCAAATAACTGTGGCAGACAGAATCTCTACCTGACAAAAATTCAAGATAGTTCAAGCTACAGAGTGAGATTTTTCTGAGTTTTGCTTCATTCTCTATTCCTTCCCCCAACTTTTCTCTGGTCTGTGGCAGAAACATGCTAATACTTGCCCAATAACGGAATAACATTTAAATGAATCCTCTTTCCTCCAGCTCTGCCAGTTTTTTCAACTACTTGACTCCTGCCACTCTATTTATCTTATATTTCATTTATCTTTATATTGCTGTGGCTACAACAGTACTACTAATGGTGAAAGAAGGTCACTTAGAGCAGCCTTAGTATTGGCAAAACAGTTTGAGTGCTGGAGTAGTGGATTTGCTGTGTAAACTTAAATAACCTCAAACTACTCTTAGTCATAAGAAGAGTTGAACTGTTTCTTGGCTTACCAGGATCATAGCAACAGAAATTGGGCTTTAAGCATAGTTCACCAGAACTCAAGGGAAGCTGTTTGGGCTCAAATGGTCTTAGCTTAGTGTCTGAGTATTATTTAATATGGCTATACAGAATTTTTAAAAAGTAAACGTCCCATGGAGAAAGGATAGGTTCTTCTATTTCAATTGCCATCTTTAACTTTAGATGTTGTGAGCTGGATCCATATCTCTCTGAACACCTGTCAATTACTTTTCCATGAGGAAATCTGGTATAATAAAAAAAAAAAAAAAAAAAAAAAAGAAAAAAAAACCACTAGGCTAGCCAGAAGGGCTTGTAATAACTTACCTCTACTCCTTAATAAAATCTTGGTGTTTTCCCTTGAGGGAAATCACAATTTTACAGAACGAGATTACATTACATTTTAAAAAACTGAGGTAAAATTCTGAGGTGATAGTTTTTTCTTTCTTATATGAACTTTCACTGGAAGAGAGAAGCCAAAATCACTACTTCTTTTTAAGAGAACTGACCCCCGGGGTTTTATTTATTTTGTGGTCACGAAAATTTCTAAATTTTTTACTAAGTCTGCTCCATCTGACTATGTAATTTAAAAAAAAAAAAAAAAGTTTTATTTTACCTATATGTGATGCTGCTGCAATTACCAATGTTTGTCCATAATATCAGCTACTGTGAGATGTCCTACTGATTTCACAAGGATTAGTTATGTCAGTAATATTAAATGCATGCATCTTTGACAACAGAGAGTTTAAAATAATGTAGTACATGAATTACTGTATGCCTTCAAGGACTTCTGCAGTTAATTTTATGCACTTCTTGCATTTTATGATGTTTTGTTGCATATTACATTTACAGGAAAGTCTACTGACAATTTTTTTTCCAAAGCTTCAGTGTATTCTGGTGATTCATGAGAAGCAAAAATATTAAATTACTAGACCTAGGTAGTTGCAGAGAAAAGTCTGAACATCTGAGATATGACACTTAGGGTAACTTGAAGCAATAAAAGAAACCTCAAGTTATTTTCTTAGTTGACCTTTCAGCCAGTTTCCTAAATATGAAAGACCCAACTTACTTTTTCTGAATGCAGTCTCAGTAACTCTGGGTTGTAAGAGATCAGAGGGAGTTTTATGGAGATCAAGTAAAAATGAAGGGAAAAGAAAGATAAGACACCTGAGAATTATGCTAGTAAATGAAGTTTACTGAGAGTATTCCTGGGTCTTGGAACCAGCAGGCACAGAAAAGCCTGTTTCTACACTAGTAATTGCTGTTATCCTAGGAAATCGGGCAGTTGCATGCAATCTATTTGCAGCCCTCACTGGAACTTTCCAACTCCAGCATCATGTCCAGGAATTCTTTGGGTAAGTTACTCATGGAACATGAAAATATCATGCCAAAAACACCAGCTAAAAAGCTAAAAGCTTACTAGCATAGGCAGTTGTGTTCCAACACTCAGAAACAGCACTACACATTGCGTGAAGAGATAGTAGTTTGTATCCAGTATTAACATTGCATGAAATATATATATATAAAATTTTAGATATACATAAAATAAACATATAAAAAATAAATGCTGTAACAGCCATATAACATGACAACAGCTCCTGTGGCTTTCTACGTATGTTACAGTCTCAAACACTATGTCTATTCATACTGATTCAATTTTACATCATGTCCTTACATTGGGTTAATCTAATGCTATGTTTACTTATTCACTATTCATCTCACACATTGCTCTTCTGCCCCAAGTTACAGCTAACTACCCTGGCAAGGGAACCGGCTGCATTTTCACTGAAAAAACCCACAGAGCACAGCACAGCGATGAAACACAGGATGTCTGACGTGCACACATTCCTTTTGTCACGTATTTCCTGACGTTGTTTATAGCTCTGCCATTCTTCAAGAAAATCCTCTAATTCACTGTGTCATGATCACAGAGCACTCTCAGGCTATCTGAGCTGACCCTTCCACCGTCAGTAGAACGGCACCTTACATGGACAGGCTGGAGTATATGGAGCTGATGACCAATAGCTATTAACAGTGTCCACAATAAGTACAAGCTATGATAACATACAGCAGCAGGGAATTTATCCTGTCTAGGTAAACTCTGTTGGTATAAAGTTAGCAAAAAAATGTATGCAAGGAGCATAGCTGGACTAGACAAATAAAACTGTTTCCACGCAGCTCCAAACAATTCCAAACTGCTTTGAACTATGTTGCTGCACTGGCTACTTGCAGCTGTCCTGTTCTATTACGCCCAGCCTCTGGAAAGTATTTTGAATGCACAGATCACAACCTCAGGATGAGGAAACTTATCACAGAAGACTACCAAACAGTCCTTCTCGGTAACAGAAAACAGAAGGAACACTGGCTCTTGTTGGCCAAACCCAGCCATGATCATCTCCTGTAGCTGTTTCCAGGTGATTAATGGAGTGAACACTGTCACAAGGCACGAGAAATTGTTGAAGGCTTGTGAACAAACTGCTACACAAATTGCAGGCTGGGACAAATGTCTTGGACCCAAAGAAAGTAAAAAAAAAATCCTCATATTTTGAAGCATTTTTCATCTTGAGGATGGAACATCAGGTTTGGGAAATTTACAAACCTGCCAGGTGAAACAGTCAAATTGATTTCCAGAAAAGTGTTTTGATCAAGAGTGGTTCAATTTGTCAAATTTGGTAGTTCTCTCTGCTGACAGAGAAAATGTCAGGTGTGGTAGCACAAATCAAACTACCTCAAGTAATGTTTGCATGCATGTAGCAAGAACAAAAGGGTTTTGTTATTACTCTGGGCTCTCTGACATATAACTGCCACAGCAGAGCCAAGCATGCTGGTTAGTACTAAGGCTGTGAAGCAGAAGTAATTGTATAAAAGATTGAAGGTCACATTTCTAGTGCTGTTTATGCCATAAATCCTCCAAGGACTTTTGTGATTTTGTGAATATCAATTACACATCTCTGCCCACACATTCAACTTATCTCGAGCTCATACTTCTGCCAACAACTGAAAGAGTCCTGCTGCTTTGGCCAGCACTGAAAGACCACTTCGCATCCTCTGAAGCAACACTATATATGTTGCTCTGCTAAGCAACAAATCTGCTTTGTCTTTGTTCAGAGCCTGGTATTGTTATTCAGAAAAGCCAATGCAGTTTTCAAAAAACTGAACTAATCTCTTCACTTCATGCAAGAAATTAAATCAGTACAGAAAACAGAAAAAAAAATTGAATCCTTCAAAATGTCTACACCACATCACGCAATGATACTATCAATAGGCTATATCATTTGATAAAGTACAATGATGTGAATGAAACTTAATTCCAGCTTAGAATTCCACACAGTCAGAATTGGTTTATATGTTTGTATTTTTATTTTTCCTCTTCACTTGCTTTCCCCCTAGTAATTTAGATAGTTTTGCTTCTTTTAACTCATGGCATCTGCTAAAACATGGCAAAAATCAATTTCACTAAAATATCACAAATCACATGTGTGAAAAGAAAGCGGGAGAGAGACCTGTTAGGATCTGACCTAACTTTTCTTGGTTTACTGCCGTATGTATTGTAACAGCTTAATACCCTGCTCTTTGCAATAGGGAAATAAAAATAGGAAAAAAAATAATCTATGAAGTGGAAAACTTCTTTGAAAACATAACTTCAAAAAGATGACAATATTTGAGGAATGGAGGACTCAAGTTGTTTATCCAGCCAGCAAAATAAGTGGGTTTTTTGATTATCCAAGTGCTTAAAGGTTGTATCCTAATCATTTTTATAACATACACTCTAAGAGCTTACAGATATGGACCAAATACTTCCTCAAGGGAAGCTCTGAGTTTTCCTAGACCAGTGAGAATTTTCTGAAATAAATCTTTGCTGCACAGCAGACTCTCAGATGTTGTTAGATAATTTTTAATGAAGCCCTTCTGCGACCTTCTGAGCTCCTTTCTTTTGTTGAGATTTAAAAATATCTTACACTATTTCTAAATTAGTCACACTTGAAGCAATCACCAGGGGTTTCCTTGCAGGTCTCTCAGAATTGGTTGCTTCACTGAAATGTTGACTTTATGAACTGTGAAAAGATTGGAGAAACTGACAAATTTGTCAAGCCTGAACTGGAATGTAAAGACAGCTTGTTTGATGCAGTAAATCATGTGAAAGCTATTTCCAAGGAGCCTATTGACAAGCTGTCAGAGCATTGGTTGGACAAGCACTGGGTAGCGCTACTCGGGAGTGAAATGGTGACAATGGTGAGGAAACTCATGTCATTTCAGCTCTGTGTCCCACTTCTTGAGAACCAGTTGTCATAGGATAGAAAATATCTTTCCTGTCAGATTGATTTTATGTGCTAGGGCTCTACACTGGCTGCTTAAAAAGTGCACATTCACAAAGTGTAACTTCAGGCACAAGAGCTTAAACTATGTAGGTTCCTCCTTTCTCAGCCAGTGGTGAGAGACAAACTCTTCCGCAAACTCCTTCAGAGATCACAGGTGAGGTTCCTTCCACGAATTCACTCTAAAATGGCTTGTCTCCTGGTTTCTTGTTGGCCCCCTTCTCTAGCCTGTTGAGGTCTCTCTGAAGGGTAGCACAACCATCAGCCACTCCTCCCAGTTTTGCATCATAATCAAGCTTACTGAAGGTGCACCCTGTCCCATTGTCCAGGCCATTAACAAAGATGTACTAGCCCCAGTATTAGTTCCTGGGGCATACCACTAGTGACGGCCCTCCAGCAGGACTTTATCCTGATGACTGCAACTCTTTGAGCCCAGCTCTTCAGCCAGTCTTTAGCCTACTTCATTATCCACTTATCTAGCCTGTACTTAATCAGTCTGTCCTCAGAGACAAGCTGTTATAAGAAATAGAGACTTTATCATCTAAATTTCTCTACTTTATTACAGATTACCACAAGTACCACAAAAATCACCACTAGCCAGTATACCTATAAGTAATAAAGAAAAAGAACATGTATAGATATCAAGCTATTACAAATTATTATCAGCAGTCTGTAATACAGTATCAATTAATGGTATGGCACCAATCAACTATAGTAACAATCAATAGCAGCAGCAATCAATAGTATAGCAACAACTAATTATATAGCAACAATCAACATAATAGCAACAACCAATAATAGCAACAACCAAGTAGGTATATACAGGTTAAAAGAAACATCATTAGTGAAGCAAATTGATCAACAATATACATTCATGTTCATATACTTATGAAAGACGACTTACATGGATATATAATACCTGTATTAAGCAAATTAGACAGATTTCAGAGGGGGGCAAACTACTCCAGAGCAGGAACCAACCATCCCAGATGTGGGAGGACAAAGCAAACTGACCCCAAAAGTGTTGGCCCAGAGAGGGACCAACAGAATAACAGACAGTCTCAGTGCAAAAATGATCCATGTCACAGAGTCTGGAGTCAGTCAGGCATCCCCAGTGACAGCCCAAGTTCTTTTAGAAAGTTTGTGTGGAAAATTCAACCTGTTTAGGAAAGAAAAAGTATGTTCAACATCAGAAGTTCTCAGAGAGAGGCTCCATTTTGGGTAAACATTAACTCATTTTTATATCGTAGAGATATAAGAGGGCATAGGACACCACCACTTCAAGCAGCCAATAGGTCTAGTTAATTTTTATTTTTCATCTGGAACAGCCATCAGATGATTATGTTTTCTATTCTCTCAGACCAACTTTTATTTTTCCAGACTGTTTTCCTGTTCTTACAGTTAAAAGAGGCAACAGCAGTTACGGATTCTTAATTTCTGAGGGTGTTTCCCCTTTTTGTGGAAAATTGTGAACAATTTTCAGCAGTATTTAAAAATATTATGATGATTATTGCATTGATTTAAAGGAAAAGCATTATGTCAGACTCATAGCCCCACATGATGAGCTCTGATGTTTCACAAGACCCACCAATAACTGACATCCTTTGGCTTTTATAAGAGCCTTATAAAATTTTAAAGTCTACTATAGGGATACTTCTCCTTAGTTATCAATAAACCTCAGACCTAATTGTTAGTCTCCCCTTTCCTAGAGTTCTTATTCATCCTAGTTTATGCCCTAAGGGACATGGTATAGATTTACAGTAAGTTATAGATGTCTGGACAGATAGTAAAACATATGGTTTTGGTTTTATAGCCTTCTTTTTTCTTGTCCTGTTCCTTTTCTATCCTGTCTTCCATTTCAGATTTTCATATCAGCTTTCTCTGGTTTTCTATGTAGATACGCATATGACAGTTAAATAATTCATATAAGGAGTGTTCATGACTTTTCCTAAATATCTATTAATTTCTGGAATGTCATTCTACATCATAGAGTCCACATCAATTCTCAGATGGTTACATGCAACACCTGTTGATATCAGTGGAAGCTGTGCTCTGTCGTATGTTATACCACCTGATAAATATTTCCAGAACAATCTGATTCCTGACATCAATATGAGAAAGGAAGATTTTTAATATTCTGAGCAGTGTGTGATGATACTTTGCTTTACAAGTGCATTGTGGGAAATCACTCTATATTTCAGTGATTATTAAGTTTAGAGTGAAATTACAGTAGTAAACAGCCTACGAATTAAACAATGTCTTACTATTATCTTGCCTATGAACTTCATGATTGTCATCTCTGCATCTTTTCACTTGTGAGATGTGCCAAACTGCAGTACCACTGTCCTAAGAAAACTCTGTAGAAAAGTCCTCTCCATAGAGACCAGAGGCGCTGACCCACAGAATGCAGAAACCTTCGTCTCTTTGTTTTCTTCTGATCCCAAGAGTTTCGTGAAACTATTATGAAGGGTAGGTGAGAAAAAAGGCAGAGTTAATAGGTAGTGATGGCATTTTCAGAGTTTAAGAGATGTACAAAGTAATTATCTTTAATCACTACTGCAGTCCTTTTTTCCCTCTTTTTTCCCTAATTATCTCTGTTTGTGATTTCTACTATCATTTAGCCAAATACACTAGCTGCGGGATATGTGAATCCTCTGGAATGGTTATTGGATATTTCTCCAATGAAGGTAATGACCTACACTGTTCATTATGATCCTTTTTTTAAAATCTTGTCCACTACAGTTCATGCCTTCTGGCTTTTTTTCCCTCTTGACTTTTTCTCACACATGGAGACTGGCTTCTGTCAGACCAACAGGAAAATGGACAGATGACTCACTAAGAAATTGGACTGCTGACCCTGGCAACACTTAATTTGCTGCTGTGTTAAAACTACCTCTCATCAGGCTGACCTTATTACCTTGCTGGCCTTCTCTTGCCTTCTACTGGTTGAAAGCACTTACTGTCTGCAGCTGTTTTTGTCTTCAGGACAATGTGGTGTTAGTTTCTGATAAAGCTCATACTTACTACAGTAATAAACCTAATAAATAAGAATAAAATTTGCCCACCCTGAGAGAAATGTAGAGCTGGAGGTCAATACAAATGATAAATTCTCTTTGTCAATGCATAGCTGTATCTGTTGAATATCACGTAAGTCAGACTAATAGCTATAAAGTACACATTTTTCATATTATCTGATTAAAAGCCATGAGGCAGGCTGAGAAGAAAGGAATGATTAAAGATGATGAGAGCATGCAGAACTTCAAATTTCTGATGATTCTATTCGTTCGTAGAGTGATCTTCTGTCTGAAAAAGCAATCTGGATAAAAGTTTCTGTGTTGGTGGGGCAAGGTTTTGGTAGCGGGGAGTTGCAGGGGTGGTCTCTCTGGAATTTGGTCAGGGACTTTCCTGTGCTGGACATAGTCAGCTCCAGATGGCTCTGGACCCATCGCAGGCCAAAGTTGAACCTATCAGTGAAGTTGGTGTTGCCTCTGTGAAAATGTATTTAAGAAAGGACAGAAAATTCCAGAGAGAGGAGGAGGCAACATGGAGAGAATAAGCGAACAGAGATAGGAGGAGGAAATCAGAGGGAAACAGGAGAACACTGAGGTCAGATGTGCTCCATGGCAGAGCACATATTCCCGAAGGAACAAAGCCCATGGAAGACCCACACCAGAGGAGAGGAAAAGAGCAAAGAAAGAGCAACAAAAGGAACCACTATGTCCTGACTGCAAACACCATCACTGCTCCACCATTGCTGTTCCTTGCCACACTGAAGGCACTGCGGCCATAACGAAGTGCGAGGAGAAGTGTCTGTTGTGAAGTCGAGCCTGTGAAAAGGTGTGGTGTGTTTTCCCTAAATGTTTTAATGCTTTTTTCTCGTTTTGGTTTTTGCTTCTTAATACCTGAAAGAGTAATTAAATATTTATATTAATTTTCAATAAATTAATTTGCCCAAGTCAAGTCTATTCTGCCTGCCACAGTAATTGGTAAGTGACTTTGTCTGTATTTCAACTCATGAGCTGTCTTGTCCCTGTTCTATTTTCTCCATGCTGAGAGTGGGGAGAGTGAGTGAGCAGCAGGGTGGGTGCTTGGCTGCCAGCCAGGGTCAACCCCCCCCAGACTTTTTTGGTGATTATCTTTTTGGTAATGTTGCTGATTTCTTCAGTCGTCCCTAGTCTTAAAAAAGAAATGAGCCTTTTCTGGAGGAATCCACCTGTCTAAGCCACAGAGAAGCTAAAACTCCTGCAGTGCTCACTGTTGTAAATACTTCAGAGACAGCTTCACATTTGAGAAGACATATTCAGATATGTAGTGTTTGATCAACTGTAATGTTGTCCTGTGAACAGAATCACACAAAAGATTCACATGACACTAGCAAAGAAATACTCATATTCACCAAGGTTGAGACAAATGTGATCTATGTGACTCTTCCTAATGTGTCTTCTTGGAAAAAGTCCTGTTTTCTTAGAAAATGGCATCTTGGGCATCCTCTCTAGAGCTATAAGTTATATCAACATTAATAATAATGTGCAAATAAATTTAACTTCTCCTATAAGAAAAGATTATTTGTATTACCAAGAGTTGCAAGCTCCAAATTTGGTGTGTTATTATACTCCTTCATGCTTGACTGCTTTCCTAATAATGCAGAAATCAGTATCAGAAACCCTTGTCTATATTCAGTGCAAATGCAGCATCCAACTGCAATTTTTCAAAATAATTAGATGCTTGGTTGAGCACCTAGTTTTAGCCAATTCAGTTGAATGCACGTGTAATTATGATATATCAGAAAATACTGTTTACAGTGTTTATTTTTTTTTGCTACTAATCATATTATCAAATAAATTTTAAAATTTAATTTTGAAACCACTTAGCACTTCTTCTTAGATTTTTATGAGTTATCTAAAAGACGACTATTAAACCAATAACATTAAAACACACAAACCACAAAACTGAATGACACTGTCAATACAAAAAAAACCCCAGACAACTAATGCGGCATGAAAATGTGGCAATGAACAATCGTGCAAGATTGTGTAAAAAAACCCTAAATGACAGCTTTTAAGCACTTATTAACCACATCTAATCAAATACAATGAACATATACTAAGCCACAAAAAAGCAACTAAAGCTTTCTCAGCTTTCTATTACAGAGGAAGTTTTGATTCCTGATCAGAAATACAGCTTAGAGCAGATTCATTGGGAAGTTTCAAAGCATCTCGGTAGAGTCTGGTTCCCGGACATAATGCCCACATGGTAAAGTCCTTAAAAAACTTCAGGGCAGATGGAGTAGTACCTTAAACCCAAGCTTACCAGATTGCAATTTACTGTATAAGCTTATTTAATACTATAGTTTCTACTGTAAGTTACTTCATTGTTTGATTAGAAAATTAATTTTTCATTCAAAAATTATTTACGAAATCCCAATTCAGAAGTAGAAATCGTGGATAGCTCCAAAACCCTTCTTCATCCAAACAGAAATCTGTTTTCTGTTTTAGATTTCTTGTTCATTGACAGTGACCTCAAACTTTTATGGAAATAAAAAATGTATTTAAAATACTGGAATGTACCTGCAAAATAGCAGTTTTAATATGCTGTCCTTCTTTGATTTAGATACTAGTATTGAACACAATCAGATTTGATCTTAAACAAACAAAACCCCACCAAAATTGCATGCTTCTGTTGCAGACCAGCGCATTTCTAAATCCAATCATCTGGATGACAAGATAAAGATTATAAGGAGTATTTAGTAGGCTGTGAAATGTACGTGTTCTTTTCTATAAAAGTCATAAAAGGCAAGAGAAATACACAATAATATAGTTTAGACAATTAAAATATCAAGTTTGCTACCTTATTCAACAGATTATTAGATCCATCTAAAATATATTTAGAGTGCAAAGAAATAGTAGTGTGAGCTACCAAAAGTGGTGTGGTTTGTTTTCCCTCTATGCATTTTAACGTAGTTTGCTTATGGCGTCTCAGATCTGTGTCTAAACCTGTTCTAAGGTATTTTATGTCTAGCTCAGGAAGCAAAAGTATTCTGGGGAAAAATGTAGATACATTGTATTTAAAACCACATTGGAGTTAATGAGCATTTTTTGCACATTAACTGGTTTTGCAGCATACGGTTAGATGGAATAATGTATGGTTTGTTAAATATGATGACATGGATGTGAACAGTGTGAGACAAGAAAGTTAAAATTTGAATGGTGACCAAGAACCTTTTAACAAAACCTTTGATCTTTTGGCTGCTTTCAGTTTGAGTGAATGACATTGTAACAGTGGCTTAAGCTGTATAAAAATTTTTAAAATTTAAAAATTTCCCCAGGGAGGTGGTGGAGTCCCCATCCCTGGAGGTGTTTAAGAGTAGGGTTGACATAGCGCTTAGGGATATGGTGTAGTTGGGAACTGTCAGTGTTAGGTTAATGGTTGGAGTGGGTGATCTTCAAGGGCTTTTCCAACCTAGATGATTCTGTGATTCTGTGAAATTGTTAATATTTATTTCATAGTCTGCATATGAACAGACTTCCATCCTTGGCTAGTGATTGCTTTGGATTCACGTAAATAGCTTAGAATACTGCCATCTAACTGAGAATAATACAGCTTTAAGAAGTGAATAAATTTAAGTAAAAGTTTTGTACCAGATCTTATAGAACCATAGAAAAATGGAGTTGAAATGACCTTCAGAAAGTATCTTATCCATCCATCTACTCTGAGACAGATCAGATGGTTAAACTAAATATTTCATTAACCTAGTTCAAAAAAAACCATTCAGTAATGCAGATTTCAGAAAAATTATTCCATGCCTCAACGTTTATTTTTTTGTCAGAAAGTCTGTCCCATTAAGAATAATTCATTTTGGAATTTAAGCTTATTACTTCTGCTATGTACCACTGACACACAGAAACAACTATTTCTTCTTTGTTTCTATTTTTTATGTACCACATGATTCCACATGAGAAAAACATATTATTGACTTTAGGCTAAGTAACCCCAGGTCTTTCTATCCATCTTTGGAGGTCATCTTTTCTAAGCCTTTCATCATTCTTGCTGATGTCCTTCAGAACCCCTCCAACTGACCTATGTTTTTCTTGAAGTTTTATGACAGAAACTGAACACATTACTTGAGCTTATCAGAGCTCTTGAACAGAAAGGTTATTTTATGTATCTTATAGTTTATTTATGTAATTTTTTTTTTTTTCAGAACAGAATGACATGGCTGACTCACAATCAGTTTGTGATTCATTCCTTTTTTCTCTAAAAAACTACGACTCATCCCATTGTTTACCCTCATGTATTTATGCAGTTGATTATTTTTGCTTAAGTGCAGCATCTTTTGCTTGTCCCTGTTGACTGCATCTTATTTTTTAAAATAATTTTCTTTAATTTGACAAAATACTTCCATAGTACAGCAAAGAATCAACATCGTCAGTATTTGATATTATTTAAGAGTCTTTCTTAGAATCATAGAATCATAGAATGGTTTGGGTTGGAAGGGACCTTAAAGGTCATCTAGTTCCAACCCCTCTGTCATGGGGCAACAAGAAATTCTTCAGTTTAACATGCCTCCCAGGTGTGCTATATTTTAGAGGCCACAGCAACAACTCCATTGTCAAGGTTGTAAGAACATACCAGCACATTCTTGTAATTCTGGAGGTGCTGATTATCTGTTCTGACACTTTTATCAAAATTGAGCTCATGCAGTACCTGTCAAGAGCTCAGTAATCTGTTAAATAAGCTCTTAACACAGTTGAAGAAACCTTATTACTGCAAAATTCCATGTGGCTTTAAGTCCCATTGAAGTCCACGAGAATGTAAGACATTAAGTAGTACCACACAGGTGCATTCAAAAAAATGTGGCCAGTAATGGACGAAATCACAAGCACTCTTGAGTTAAGCAAACTCTAGAAGTAAAGATGAGTGCAAAATGATCACTAAACTGTTATATCAGATACTATCACAGAAGTCAGAAGTTTTTCCTGTGCTTCTCCCTTATTCAGTTCCTGAGGGACATTTTTTCATTTCAGTCATGGTCAAAAAACAAATGGCATATTCTGCCTCAGTTTGAAAATTCTGTCCATTTCCAAATGTAAAAAAATGTTTATGTTTACCATGTTTTGCAAAATACTGTTTCTGTTTTTCTGTAATACGGAAGCTTCAAAAAATAATCATCTAGTTTAAGAAAATAAACAGATAAAAATGTTTGGAAGATTAAAGACAAACATCTTCAAAGTTATAAAAGTTTTAAAATAAGGTGGTCTGTCATTCATGGTAGAACAACTTCTGTTCCGTTTTTCATAGAACACTGAAGCTAAAGAAGTTAAGAGCACTGGATATCCAATACTTTAGCTTCAGGGTACCAAAAACCACTTCAGGCCCTTTGAGCTAAAACCCCAATTAAGGACTTCTTAGAGAATGTTCAGGATATCTCAGGATAGGAGGTGTAATAAAGGTGTAATAAAGTAATTCTGTTTAAGTCGCAGGTCTTTTCACTCCTTTATTTCCTTAGTTTTGATTTTAATTTAATTTTCCCTTTACTTTTATCTTACTGAAAGCCAAAAGAAATACATAATTTTTAAAAAATACATTGATGCAAAGCCAAAGTGAGAATTAAT
This sequence comes from Strix uralensis, assembly GCF_047716275.1. Taxonomy (NCBI): domain Eukaryota; kingdom Metazoa; phylum Chordata; class Aves; order Strigiformes; family Strigidae; genus Strix; species Strix uralensis. The sequence goes on from NC_133976.1 coordinate 24,584,482, forward strand.
TTTAAAAAGCGGGGGGGGGGAAGAGATGCTTTTTGTGCTTTTAGGGTATTTGATATATACCAAAAAGTCTGGGTTATCTTAAATTATAATTAATTTTATGTACTGAAGTTTTCTCCAGGCTGGAGAATGCAACAATGTCTAGAAAACTGGCACCATTCTCACACAAGCGAAAGCTAAGAAACTTAATAGAAATAGGCTTCCCAGTAACATCTCTTCCCAAGTCTCCTCTTGCTTCCTGATGTACTTTTTGGTTTCAAAGTATCTCACTACATTATAAATTAACTGCAGTTCTAATTGTCTCAGTGTATTTGGACTGTAAACCTAGTGGGGTGGAGACTGGATTTTTTGTTCACAATTGCATTGTTAAAACACAAAAGGATTCCAGTTTATTATGGCATCTATAGATTTCCACAAGGAGGACAATGATGCCTGTGATAATACTCATAGTTAGACTTTCATTCCTGAAACTGAAGAACCTGAATTTTCCCGGGTTCATAAAAAATTATGTTTAAAAAATCAGAAAAAAAATTCTCAGGTTTTAATATGTTTCACAGAAAAGCAATTGCTTCCTTCAGTTAATGAAAATAACAGAGCAAGGAACACTTTACTATTTTACAAGTAAAACTTAAATAGCTCTTACAAAAATAGTTCTATTTATCTGTGCTCACACAAATGCACCCTTTAATAAGCTCTTTTAATGACCTCCTTGAAAATATGTCCTAGGTTCCTGTCCACCGTCATCTCCATCTGAAGTACACCTACCAAAATTCACGTGCAATGAATGGACATAGAAACAAATGCTCCAATATTAAGTACAAGCACTTAAAAGACTAAACATGTCAGGGATGCCATTTTGGTTTTAATTACCTTGTACCTATGAATGTTGTGCTTTTCTTGCAGAAATAGCTTAAGATATTCCCGGTTTTATTCCTGTGTTTGCAACAAAAGATCCAGGGCTTCTGAAGTGCTGGGGTTTCCTTTCATTGTCTTACTCCCAGGATATGTGTCACACTATGAAGTGCTAAGGCTTGGACAATAGGCCCAAGCCAGAGTTGACCTATAGATGAATCCTGTATATTTTATAACTGATAACCATTGTGCTAGTAGGTATTGTACTAAGTTATAACAACCCACTTACCCTGATGTAAAAAGTGCTAAAACATTGAAATACTGCAGCCTGAACAACAGGCCCCAAGCTGAAGCTGCTAACTTAGTATGTAATCATTAACAAAGTATGTAAGCTCACTAGCGAAAGATGCAGCTCAGACAGAATATAATCAGTAGTGAGGATGAAATGCTGAGAGAATATATCCAACTTCCCTTGTTTAGCCTTGTTCAAGGCTGAGAACCCACGTATTTGGCCTTGTTAGAAACTCCCTTGGTCTCCCCCCCCGAGCCCTGGCCAGGCTTTGCGTGGAATCCAACAGGAGAATGAAACCAGAAATTTTCTGCTCAAAACAAAGGTGCCAGTTATTCTCGCTTGCTGATCTCTGGTATATAAGGCTGGACCCGTTTGCAGTGACTTTGGATGCCTCACCTATGGGTGGATGCACCGTGTAGGATTTCCCACTTGCCGGGACAGGCTCTCCAAATCCTCACTGTAACTGGGGCTCCCCAGCGACTGCAGATCTGGATGATGGTAACGTATGCAAGTGGTGATGGATCTTTCTTAATCACTATTCTCTCTCTCATGTAGTAATGATTTGATGCATTACCCTGTATTTTCATGTTTGTTGCTTTAGGTGCATTATTCTGCCTTTTCTTACTGCATGTTTTCTGTATTACTCTGTTACATTATTTGGTTATCACTAGTAAAATATGCCTACTCTTTTCACTCTGGTGTCTGAGTTTAATTGGTATCCTTAATCAGCAAAACACACTAACATATCAACTCCTTGGGAAATCATATAAATTAGATTTATTTTTGCATTAGCCTTCTTAGGCATCAGTTATAAGCATCAGTGAAGGAAGCACAAACTTCTATAGCTAGTCAGACAGCTGAGGTTTTAGAATCAAGAACAATATTTCAACATTCTTAGAGCTAGGGAGTATTTAATTTAAAATACAGAAAAACTACTATGCAAAGAGATAACAAATATCCATTATTGTTCATTTCTACAGAAGGCTTTTGGGTAGCTGCCTCATTTGAAAACAAAATCCTATTGCTAAGCAAATTAGCTAAGAACACAACCACAGAGCAAGCATACTTAATGACTGTATTAAATTTAGAAAAGAAAAACGTCTCATTCTAAACAAAGAAGCAGACTTAATACCAGCAAACAAAAATCTAACCTGCAGTATGTGTGATGATTTGATGAATAGGAAACCCTTGAAACCAGTGGAAAGACTAACACTGATGTCAAACAGCTTTGGGTCAGGTTCCAAAATTTACACTGGCTCTTTATATTCTATTAGTATCTGTATTCTTGATGCTCAAAACACCAGTGAGTTCTGAAGTAGCCAGAAGGCACAGGAACTATTCCTTTGTGAGAGACTCCACGTATCATGTATCACCTTCCTTTGCAAGAAAAGTTGGACTTTTTCAGACATGTTTTAGACTTGCTAAACCACAGAATTGCCACAAGCAGAGATGTCTCCAGAATCACAACAGTGGATACCTTCTTCTCTCCCTTGCCTACATTCAGTCTCTTGCTTTCCCTGGACCCTCTCCCATTTCTTTTTCTCATCCCCTAAATATAGGAGAAAATTGTCTCCTGCTCAGAATGAGTCTTTCTTCACCCACTACTCCATTAGGGAGTTATTTAAAGCTGGCTTCTGCTAGTCAGGGAGCCAGTCATGAATCCACTCTGTGAGTGAGCTACTGAAATACCAGCAACAGTCTGTGAAAGTGTTCCACTGCTATCATAAAACTTGTACAATCTATAACCTATACAATTTAGTCTAATAAAAGGTTTATCCTCCTCTGCAAATCTTGCTTCTTAAATTACCATAATGTACCCATTAAATACTTATTAAATGTATGCTCTATTTATTTTTACATCCACATAAGCTATATCCATGTAAGTGAGGTTCAATTACATGGAACACTAATATAATACAAATAGGGAAGAATTACTTATTTTAGTACTTCATATATATATTTATTTCAAAAGACTCTAATTCTGGCCTCTGCATTTCAGGTTTGCCAGCAGTGATAACAAAAACTCATGGGTCTGACTGTCCTTTACAGAAGGAAAATCACTTAAGCACAGCACTTTGTAGTGAGAAGCATGTTATAATCACATGATTTCTTATTGATTCATTGCACATGAACTATGTTTGTAAATAAGCAATTAGTCAAAATGCACTCTTGGAAATCGTCTAGAAATTATTAAATATTTAAATTTTAATAAATCTGGATTTTTAACATCTGTGAGAATCAACAAGCAACATGTCATTTCAGATGTACTGTAAAGGATCTCTGCCCCACAACTGACTGAATTTGGCCTGTATCCATAATAGTCTACTAAAAAATCAAATGCTGTCATCAAAGCAAAGTTAAAAGAGTAGAAAAGGGCTGCCTTTAGCTGTGGAGGTATTTGAAATACTTTCACAACAGCTCTCAAATGAAATGAAAGCTGAGCCTTTTTGAGAGCTGCATTAGTTAGAATCATATTTAACGTTGTATCAGCAGCCTGTGAAATGTCTCATGCTGAACCTGGAAAACATTATGTCAAGACAGCTGCTAATGGAGCTAGCCTGTATTCCTATAGGACAATTCTCTAGCTATTGTTTACTAAGATATCAGAGGGAAATAAGGTCAAACAGATAGAATTTTCGATATTGCTTATGGACTTGACTACCATTGCAAAGTGTTTTCAAATCATATTTGAAAATCTTGCCCAGTATTTTCAAATGGCTCCAAAAATTTGAAAAAAACCCACGAGCTTGAGGTTAGTTTCCCAACCCATTTAGTTTCCTGCCTTATTAACAGAGGTTGTCAGGAACTCCCATGACTAGGTATTGATTTAATATATAATGCTTCTATTTCTGAAAGCTTTGATTCAATGTCTTATGTTACATATATTTTCGATGCACTGGGGAAAGTTTCATCTTGCTGAAGTGAATGGAAAGTTTTCATTATTTTCAGTGGGATCAGAATTTCAGTTGTATTTGGGGATTTTAAGTATTCCTAAACTGGTTGGGAGCATGGGCAACTGTAACGTGGGGACCCTCTTTGCAAACCCCCCATTTCAAAACACAAGCTCAAGAAATAAAGCTACCATGTTGTTTTTATCAGCTTTCATTTAGTAGTGAAAGCTTTAAACATGATTTATTGAAAGTCACACACCAAACCAATGTTAAGATCAGAATTCTCATTTGGGGGGGGGTTGGTTTGGTTTTGTTTTTTTTTTCCCTCTGCAGAGGTATTATTTTCTACTATGATATGTATAAATTGCAGCACATTTCAAGATTACTGCAAGTACCGTGAGAACATACAGTACATACTTACTAGAATATTAAAAATCACCTTCTGATGTAATGCAATTCAATATATCATTCATCTAACTTCTCATATTGACTATAATATTCTACTGTCAGAAACTGGATAATTTCTTGAAGAAAAATGAGTACCTGGAGAGAAAGATGACTATCATTAAAAAACAGTTTTAGAAATTAAAGAAAAACAGATTTCAGGCTAAATTTCTGACAGACCCAACACCTGTTCTGTCAGCACATAAAACTGGGATATATCTTCTTTTATCAAAATTCTGCTCCTCTTTCATTTTTCTCTTTTGATTATACACAGGACAGCATAGACAAAACTCAAATTCCTCTAGGTTTGAGATGACTTTATGAAAGAATTTAAAAGTAAATTTAGAAAAGGAAGCTGGGAACAGAAGCAGTAAAAGATGAGAGAAGATGAGAAGATCAAGTAACCACTTAAATTACTCAGGAGTGCAACTTGATGTTTCCAAATGATTTTAATTTAATTCATCTATAATGTATAAGCTTTCCATGATTTCACTTCACCATAATTATAATTGCTAAGCAGATCTTTCACAAACATGAAAAAAAGAAACAGAAAAGAGTGGGTTAAGGCAGAATTCCCTCACTTTGCACTCTCTCAAATTTTCCAAGGTTTTGACTCAAGGAGCTCTAAAAATGTTTCATTCCTGATTGTATCCTTCATTGCTTTATCAACTTTTTTTCCTGATAAAGTTTTGTTATTGAAACTGTTGTTTTCATAGAGTCATAAAAGAGGAGAGACAATATTCCACCAGAAATGCTCACTTCACAGAACTTAAAATAGTGTAAATATAAGGCTGATTTCTCCAAGCCTTTTGATGGAAACAAAGGACACGGGCAAGTGGCACTAATCCTCTCAGCCTATCTGCTCTGCTGTAGTTGGCTCTTCAGATAGCCAGATCATTAGTCCTCCAGGTAATCAGGTGGGCTTAAATTCCCAGCTCCATTTTAGCTCTGGCTGGGGGCTATTTTTATCACGCCTGTATGACAAGGTCTTAATAATATTTTTGCTGATAACCAAGCATGCTATGTTAATACCCAATGGAAGGTATAGGATTAAAATTTATTGAGAACAGTGATAATCAGAGAAAAGAAACCTGATCCAGAAAAGGTTGTCAGCAATGAAAATGAGTACAGAACATAAATGTCAATGAATGCCCCTCCAGAGGCTTTCTGAACATGCATGGATTTCAATTCCCATTTTTACACTGAATTTGAATTCCAAGTGTAATTAAAACACTTCAGGCTTAAATAAATAGGGGGATGGTTGTGAAGATTTAAAGGTAGAGAAAGGAGAAAATTATTTTCAGTGGGACTTTTTTTAAAGTCACTAAGTGATGAGAAACAAGAAAATGAAAACCGTCCCAGATAACCAGGACTACAGAGATGCGGGATCGGTCCCTGCCGGCAGTGGGTAATCCCTCCCCAGACGGATGGAAAACGGCGCTGCCTCGGGCCTTCCCCAACCGGCAGCCCAAGGTGGGGGAAGACCCAGGGGAACGCCGGGAGGAAGCCGCTCCTGCAAGCGGACCTGCACCGACACGGCCCCTGGAGAGACTGGTCGCCCCACCGCGGGGCATAGGGCCGAGCGGACACGTCCCTTCCCGCACCGGCCCCTCCGCGGCCACCGCCCGGACCCACCCCCCTGCCCGCTCGGCCGCCGAGGGCGGCGCCTTCCAGCCTCCGCAGGGCGCGTGCTCGCTCCGCCCTCTGGCGGGGTCGGCAGCCGGCGCTGCCGGTGCGCATGCGCGGGCCGCCCGGGCATGCTCGGTGGGCGGCGGGCGCGCGGCGCGGGCGGAAACGGGTTGGTGGGGGTTGTGTGTCGCGGCGGCGCCCTCCGCCCCGCGCTCCGAGACAGGTACGGGGGGGCTGCCGCCCTCCCCTTCCCGGGGGCTGAGGGGAGCGGACGGGCGGGCCGGCCGGCTGTGGAAGAGGGGTCTCTCGTAGCCCGGAGACGCCGCCGCCTCCACCTGGGCTCTAGGCCGCCGCTGCCCCGGCGGGGCGGAGCTCCCGGCGTTGCCTTGTGCCTCCCTGGCGCTCGCTCTGCCGGGCCGTGCTTTCCGCTGTGAGACCTGCCGTTGCCTTGCACCATCCTTCCCTCCCTGAGCTACCCTGCACTCGGTCTCTGCTAGGGGAATTGAGTCCCCGCTTTGAAAAGCACAATGCTTACGTATTGGAAGCCCCTTTTCTCCTTTCCTTTCCCTTTCCTCTTAGTTTTTCTTTTTTTTTTTTTCTTAGGCACTGAGTGTACTGAAAAGAAATTTTTGTTGTTAGTATGCCTGTGCTCATACATCTGAGCACTTGCTTTTAGAGATCTCAGCCTCTTGGCAAGTTGCCTTGTTGCCTCTCTGAAGTAATTACAGTTCAGATCCGGAAAGGATCTACTTTGTAGGCCTGTTTTCCTGAGGACTGTTTGTTTTGCAGTGGGTGGCTGCTTTCTAGAGCTGAAATATTGTTGAGATAACAGCAGTCTAAGAATCCATTTTCCTCAGGTAACATCTGGCCTCTTGCTCAATATTAGATTAGTAAATTTTAATCTGAAATTAATGAAGGAGATTTTGGACTGGGTTGGGGTTTTTTTGAGAATTCTAGTTGTATTCTAGTGAAAGTTAAGTACCAGCTGTGTTACTAAGAGTGAAAATAGCCTATGACATACTTCCAGGAGGTAAGTGCCTGAAGGTCCGCAGCAACAGCAAGCAGATGCCTTGCAGCTAAGGGAATAAGATGTGTCACACTGCTGACTTGGTTTCTCCTTCTCTTTTAGTTAGTTGATGTGGTGTTTTCTCCTCCTGAGAATTTTCAAGGAAATTACAAGATACAAGATTAGACTATTACAAAAAATCTAGACTTCAGACTTTGTTCTTCATGAATGTCCTTGATTTCATTAAGACTGCTGTATGACAAAAGATTTCTCTTGTGACTGCAGGTTGAGTTTATGGTAGGTCTGTACCCTCTGCTTTGTTCAGTGGTGTAAACATTTATTTTTATGAGAAAATTTTGCATAAGCTACATAAAGAGTGTATGGCTGTGTCTACATATGTGTGTGCATTTAAAGTGAGGCATTGCCAATTTCATAGTTGTTTTAACTTTTGCACAATTAGCCCAAATATTGACTAGTATTAATGTTTACAGGGGCTTCAGATATCTACCATTCTGACTGACCACATCAGTAAGATGCTGATACTCTTGGCAGTTCCTTCATTCTTCATGAAACTTTGGTGAGGTTTCCTCCAGTGGTCCCCACAGTTACGTATTTTATTCTCCAATTTGGAGAATGAGTTTACGTGTCACTCTGCAAATAGCATCTGCTTTGATAGATAAGGAGTCTCCTCATACCTCCGACTGCTACAGCTTCCTTTTCCCAAAATGACATTAATCCCCTTTATGTCATTTTCATCTATCACTGAAGTATTTCTTGGTTGTAGAGAAGGGAGTAATTTTCCAATTTACCTCGCATCTCTTGTGTTTTCTTCACTTTTCTGCTCCAAAGCTAATCTCTCAGTAGTTCTTGAAGAAAACTGTTCTAGAGGAGGCTTGCAGAGGTATAGTCCATTTGTTGTAGTGGGAACTAGAGTCAGGACCCAGTAGTGTGTATTTTTGGCTTGAGCAAAAACTCAAATGTTGTGTGAATCTGAGTAATCAAGGCAAAGAGGTGTTAATTACTTGCTGTCCTGTGCACTGGATTTTGATGTACTATGATGATAAACCCTAACAGATGATAAACTAACAGAAGAACAGATCCAACTTTGATTTCCTCCTCCATGAAGTTAATTCTGCAGTCAAGATGGAGAATATAGTGTGCTTATTTTTCAGTCTTGTTTTTTTTCAGGTTTAATGGCTTGCAGTTTTTACAATGGAGTTCTATTGTCTATAATACTTATATTTTGAATTTTTGACAGTATGAACTAGAAGTGGTAAAGCTTGTCTTGCATCTTATTTATAATTTAGGGTGCTATCAGTGGCTCAGTTTGATTTATTTTTTTTTTAATATTTTTCTTTTAAATATGTCTTGAATTTTACTGAAGGAAATAGCAGAATTGTAATGTTTTAGAGAACTAGATGTGGAAGACAAATATGGTGGACTTATTCGTCAAATAAAAACAATGGGGAAAAGTTTTGCTTTGTGATCTCTTTCTCTTCTTCCAGAACATTCTTGTTTCTCTTGATCTGGGAGGAAAAAAACAAGATACAAACTCTGACTGTCATTACCCTATTTTCCTTATATTACTTGTTCCTCTTATGCCCTCAGATATGATATTTACGGGACATCATTCCATTACTAGTGAAATGAGTTTTCTTCTGATTTGTTATCATCTGTGAAAGTTCACTTGATCTTCACTGAATCCTAGAGATTCTCCTTGCTCAAAAGAATTCAGCAGCTTGTATATTCAGAATGTACATGGAGTGATTCCCAGTTCTAACAGGAGGTTGGCTTGATCCATCTGTCATGGCTAATAAGCTGTTTTCCACTGCTAGAATGTTCCCTGAGGCTTTAGACTATTATAAGGCATGTTGGTACCTTTAGTTTGACAGTGTATGAGAACATTTTTATATACTGAGCTTGCTACCTACAGCTTTTTGTACTGAAATCTTTCAGAAACTTTGTACTTTTACTATGTTAGTTGGCATACAAAATTTGTCAATTTCCTGTTGCTTAGAGAGGCATGGAGGAAGGGGAGAAACAGTGATGAATTGTCTTGATGATAAGAACAAATTTGTCTTTCCTATGTGGTTTTTCTTTTGTTCCTGTCTTTCAGTCATGTTGCGCTGGTGTTCATGTCAACAGTTTATTGTTTGTGGCTGTGTGGTGTTAACTTCACTTGCAACTGCAGCATTAAGAAACCGTGGTTTCTCAATGATTTTCAGTGTGCATTTAAGGGTGATATAACTAAACTGAGAGTTTAAATTCTGGTGGTTTTACAAACATAATTTAAGATTTTTTTTTAAAAAAATGAAAGTTTAAAAAGTCTAGGGAAAAAAGATGTAAGGCTTTCACAAAAAGACTTAAATGATCAGGTTCTTACCACCACCCTGTTTTGCAGTGTAAAGCTCAGAAATTACAGTCTTTAAACCTCTTGTAGAGCCACTGTCTGATTCTCTAAGTGCATAAGCCTTGGGGTGTGTACTTTGTCTTAAACCTGAAGTTACCAGTCTCTCAGAGCTTGTATATGGGGTGTGCTGCACGTAAAGGAAATGATAATTCTTTTGCTTTCTGTGTGAACTGATGAAAAGACTGGGAGCCTGAAAGCTTGTTTCTTGTGCATGCACCCCAGACCGTACCTAGCTGCCTAATTCAGGTCTGCGGATGTTTAAAACTCTCAAGCTGCAAGTGAGAAGGATAAGGTAAAGTCCTTCAGATGTGTTACAGGAATTTTTCGCATACTTCTGGACCTAGAGATAGAGGCATTTTGTGACTGAAATATTTTGGTGGAATAATGTCCTCATGCCAGAATAAAAACAAATACAAAGTGACTGCTTATTTTTGTTGAAGGTTAACCCTTGCTCAGAGCCATTTCTACTAGGCAATTGGTTTCTAGCATACTGTTTAAGATGGTTTTTATGCTTTTGAAATACATGTTAATATTCTGTAGGCAATTAGGACAGAGCTAGTGTGTTGTAGATTGTTCCACTGTCAGAAATTTAAGGTCTAGAAAATTAGTAGGCAGAAGATCCACGATAGGGCAGAGCAGCACATAGCCATCCTCAGTGTTACATTTCACTTGCTTAAGCAAGTGATATATATCACTTTTTCTTCCAGGGTGTTACTTATGGGTTCTCATAGAGTGTTCATACTTTCAACTAATTCTTTGCTTTTGAAAATTACTGAGCTTTTTGGTTGCGCTCTCTCCATATTTTTGTCACTTTCAGCTACTGGAAGACAAAAGGTGTTTGTAGCTTGCTGCATTCTTCCTTCTACTGTGTGTGTGTGTTGTGCATCCATCCTGTTTCAGGAGTGTCCAATGATGCTGTCTACCTTTTTTGCAGCCTCTTTTTTTAACCACCCATCCTTATGAAGAGTTCTGTTTATGCCACTTACAGACTACTTGAGCAGCAGACTGAAGTTGGAATGGTTCTTGTTAGTGTTATGAAGTCAGCCTTTTGAGAACAGCAGAGACACTTGACAGACTTATTTTCACTTGGTTGCTATTCAGGAGAGCTGTGAACACCAAGGACAGCACTAAAGGTATCTTCACATAGATTTGTGAAGCCAGTGCTGTATCGGTTTGGTTTTGAAAATTTACTTTTGTAGCTCTTAGAACTGGATACTCAAATCCTCAAATCTCCTTTTTATTTTTTTTTTAATTGCAGAGAACAAGAATCTGGGAGCTTCAGTGGTTAGCAATTAAAATACATGAGTGTTATATGTACAGAAGTTTAAGATCTGGAAAAGAAAAAATCTTGTTTTCTACTTGAATGTTATTTACATAAATGTCTTAAATTGTAGGAGTATGCAGTAAGTAAATAATATGGGCACGTCCCACTGTATCAGCCTACATATGGCTCCTTTTTAGAAATTTTCCTTTGTAACCTTGAAGGCACGTGTGGAATATTTGTCTTATTGAAATAAATAGCAAAAACTCTTTTTAAATTAAAGCAAGGGAGCTGCAGAATTTGAGACTAGTCATCAGAGAGAGATGAGTTACTAAACCTCACTTCCTTTCTTTGTTTTGTTTTAGCTATGTTTGAATTGTAACAAAATGCATCTTGCTGTTAGAGGACTTTGTGGGGAAAAAAACCCCAGTAAAGTCTATTTAATTGCTCAAGTACAGTAACAGAGAGCAACATAAAAAAAAAAAAGTGTTAACCTGTTATGTTGTACATTTCTCTAGCTCATTATAGTGTTGCTGGATGAAGATCAATATTACTGATTAACTTTGAAGTTGACTATTTCTAGGTGGAATAGATCGGCTTCTCAGTGTGAAGTGATACTTTGAACTGAAAAGCTTTGTCAGACTTCTAGTTGCTCTTTTCACTAGAGCTTGAAATCCTAATAAGCTAGTGACGATGCTATCCTGTTTTCAAAACATAGAGATAAAGGCATCATTTTTAGTGTCAGTAGTATTTTACAAGAATTTTAATACTTTACTAGTTAAAGCAGTCAAGAGAGCTGGAACAGCATCTGCATCTCTGCACCAGGCTTTTGCTTCTCCTTCAGCACAAGTAGAAGTTGAAACCTGTCTGGTATTGTACCTCCCAGTTGTATGCTGTGGTCGGTTGATGGTGACTGGTCACCAAGTGCCCACCAAGCTGCTCTGTCACTCCTCTGCCTCAACAGAACAGGGGGAGAAAATAGAATGAAAAGCTCATGGGAGAGAGATCACTCACCAATTATTATCAAGGGCAAAAGAGACTTGAACTTGGGGAAATTTAATTTATTGCTGATCAAATCAGAGTAGGATAATGAAAAATAAGAACAAATCTAAAATCACCTTTCTCCTCCCCCTGAGCAGTACAGGGGGATGGAGTATGGGGGGTGTGGTCAGTTCATAATGCGTCATCTCTGACACTCCTTCTTCATGCTCTTTCCCTGCTCTGGCATGGGGTCTCACCCACGAGAGAGACAGTCCTTCACGAACTTCTCTGATGTGGGTTCTTCTCACAAGCTGCAATTCACGAACTGCTCCAATATATGTCCTTTCTGTGGGGTGTCACTATATCCTGTTGGATACATTTTAGAGATATATACTGGGTCTGTCTGGGGTGGATTTAACTGTCTTCGTAGCAGCGTGCATGGTGCTGTGTTTTCGATTTGTGACTAAACTAGTGTTGACACACCAGTGTTTCAGCTGTGGCTGAACAGCACTTGCACAGCACCAGGGCTTTCTCTCTTTGTCCCTCTGCTTCCCCCAGAGAGTAGGCTGAGGTTCGACAAGAAGTTTGGAGACGACACAGCTGGGACAGCTGACATGAATAGTCCAGAAGGACATTCTACATCACAGAGAGTCATACTGAACAATAAAAACTGTGGGGTTTTTTCTGTCAGGCCTTCCAAGGGAGCTGTTGGTCAGAGGCTGACAGGGCACTGGTCTGCTTCTGGGAGATGGTGAGTGATTGCCTTTGAATCGCTTGGTTTGTGTTTTCTGGGAGGTATTTTTTCCCCTCCTCTTTCCTTCACTTACTAAACTGTCTTTATCTCAACCCATGGTTTTTTTGCTTTTACTATTCCTATTCTCTCCCCTGTCCTGCTGTGGGAAGATGAGTGAGTGGCTCTGTGGGTGCCTATGGACTGGCCAGGGTCAACCCACCACAGTAGCACAGACAGTCAGAAGGTAGAACTCTTGTCCAGTGCATTCTACAGCTCTCTGGTGAGGTTATGGCTGGACTGAAAAATGTCATGCATGTTGACACTTGACCCTTAATTAATGTGTTGTGCCCCCCCTCTGCCGCCTCCCCCCCCCCCCCCTCCCCCCCCCCAAAAAAAAGGCACCAGCAGTGAACTCAAAATTGGTTGACACCATTGCTAGTGAGTCTTGTGGATGTTGTTATGTCTTTCTAGCTCCTTGGCCATTGGATCTTATGAAGGAGAAGGGTATTGAGGTTCCAGTTAGCGATTTGTGAACCCTTGTAAGAATTTAGTATCTGCTGTTTCATACCAAGTGACTGATATTAGATAATACTTCAGTTTTACCCCAGTAAGAGTGAGATTTTTTTTCTGTTTTATGATGTGTTGAAGCTCCCTGCCCTGCTGTCCATTCCAGGTGATTGTTGATCTTGTTGTGTCTTCTGGGTTCCTTTCTCTGAGGCAAAAGACTCTCAAAAGCTTAAGCAATTAGGTTTAAATTTATTGTTTATTTGTTTGAGGTGTAAGCTAACAGGTTCTACTTTGCAATTGGGACAGATTACACAGATACTCTATACGGATAGTTACTGAAGTGAAGGTTGGTAATTTGTAACTGTAGCTAACTCTTGTCCAGTTATCTGTCCCTATATAAATTCTTTCTGCACATATCCCAGATAATAAACTTTGAGTCATCTCTTCTTAGTAGTGAAGCTCTCAAATTTATTCATCAGTATTTGGTAAGCTATGTCAGTTGCTCAAAATCTGTGGCATTTTGAGTAGTGGTGTTTCCTGGAGCCTCTGTGTCTTCTGAATGTTGTACAGCCTTATTATTTCATGCACACTGGAAAGTTAGAGAGAAACAAGTTGCTTGTTGACTTACATTGTAAAGTAGGGGAATATATATTGTAAGCAGGGAAGATGCATGGCAGTGTGGCCTTGTTATGCTCCTGCTACTCAGTCTCCTGAGTTCTTGGGGCTGCTTAGTATTTTGGAGTAGATGAGCACTGGTTTTCAAAGTCTAAGTTACAATTTAAAATAAGACCCACAAGTCAGGCACTATTGTTTTTCCTATTTGAGATATGATATTTGTTAGTCTTGGTAGATGTATTTTGCTTTTAAATGCTTACTTTATTGCCTAGATACAGTAGCTTAAGAAACCAGAGGTTCTTTTGCTGTTACTGCTTTTTAAGTCTTAAATGTTAAGGAAAAAAGCTGATATTGCTAGTGAAAGGTTAACTAGTCTTCTAAGAATTGCAGATTTAAAAGGAATGTATATTATGCCCAACATTTCACTTGCTACTGTACATGACAAAGTAAAAGATGCAGTCTGGGACAAGCAACAAGAGACAAGCATGTAAACTGGAAGCTAGGAGAAAAACAAAAGCCAGTCATTCTACAGTAGTCATTTTGGCTGAGAGATCCTTGAACCAAAGTATTTTAATTTATAGGGTTCTCATTAGTGAAGATGAATTCTTGATAATATCTGTTAGGAATAACACCACAGGGGAGTTTTCTGGAAAATGAAAAAGAAGAAAGGATGGTCATTCACAACTAGAGAAATAGTCATGACTAGGAAGTGAAGTTGGATATCTTTGGATACTGGAGTGTCAGTAAGATGGAATTTTCATTTTTCTGAAGATTAAGCGTTGGGTTTTTTTAAAAAGAATATCTATAATTTTGCTGAGTATCTGCACCTATATGCACTGACTTATGATCAGTGGTCTTCCCATTTCACAATGTCCTCTCATTTCCATTTAATTGTAAGCGAAAATTTTGTAAGAATTCAGTCTGCCTGGCACTGAAAAAGCACTTCTGAAGTGAAATGAAAATGTAGTTTAAGCTTTTTAGTAAAATACCAAGTTTTTGTGTCCATCCAAAGGTATAGGAAATACTTTTTTTTTTTTGTTCTTCACTGTCATATAAAAATTGCTAAAACTCTGTCTGAAAGTAGGACTGGGGCTATAATACTGCCAGCTGGGTTTTTAGAAAACAGAAAGCGTTTTTTGCGTAGTTTACTAGAAGTTACTGAAAACAGAAGATTGATAATACTTTGACTTTTCTGTAGATGCCTGCTTTAAATAAAAATTGTACAACAAAAACCAAGATACCCCAAGAAGAGTGACATGACCATTTGAGAAAATATAACTGTAATTACTTATTGATAGATCACTTTCTCATCTGTGTAACTTCACTATAATAGACTAGTTTTCCCCAGTCTCAATATTGTAACAGTGATGTCACCAAGAATTTCATTGACTTTTAGCACAGTGAGAACAAACAATAGACAAGTCATATATTTCGTAGCTTTTTTCTAGTGCATTCAGTGTTTAGCATTTGTAGATGCCAATTGTATTTTCTTTATTCTTTAGTTGATACTTCGATTATTTGTTTTAGTCTGTACATAGCATTTTTTGTGTGTAGTAAGTTAAAATGACAGACATTTTACTTCTAGGGAGTCAAATTATTTTATAGGGAAACAGCTGAATATAAAGACTCTATACATGACCTGTTCTGGGGAAGGAGTCATTCAAAGTCTCTGCTTGGTTTTTAATGTACATTTCTGTACATAAAATATTACATTGTTTACATTACCTTTTGCATTCATATATAAAGTAATATTTTGTTGCCATGTGTAGTGTTTTGGAATCTTTGCAAAATAAAGTAATTTGGATGACTGTCTGTTGCCAAGGAAATCTTCCTTCCTGCTATTCATGGTACTAAGAGATGAGGCCAATCCCTCTAAAGATTTTCAGTCTTATGTAATTAAACCTATTATGAAATAGATAAATACTCCTGAGTAAACTGCAACTTCTAGTAACTCTTCATTTGAACAAGATGAGTAGCTTCAAGGGTCTATCATTTTGGTTTAGATAAAGCAGCTATGCCTGTTCAACTGCTGAAGATTGTTAACGGAAAACCTGAGACTCCACTACCAAGCCATTTGCAGAAGGAGGATTTGAAACATTTGCAAGAAGGCTTTGGTCATACCAACAAATACTTTCAGGTAACTCACTAATGAAAGAATTTTGGCTTCCTTTGAAATAGATCCTAGTATATTTATAAGGGACCTCCATATTCCAGCTCAGTTGGTGGCTTGCTGCAGCTGTGTGTATTTGTGTGCATCTGTTGAATACCATTAAGCAACGTGAAATTATGACCCTGTTGAACTTTGTTGCGTGTTGCTATTGACTTCATTGATTCACAGTTCTGCCCCTTCCTCTTACATTGTCAGACTTAAATGTTATGAGGTTTTCTTTTCTTAGTTTCTAAACTCTGAACCTGTTTAAAAACACATCAATATGTAGAAGGCTATGCTGCAAATGGAAGGATTGGGGGAGGTTAAGTGGGTTTGTTTTTTGTTGGTTTTTTTTTTTTTTTTTAAATAGTAATAAGCACCACCATCCTGTTAAAGATCAGATTTCAGTGTAATGACTTCTAAAGCGGTTTTCCTGTCTTGTATGAAGCAATGCAATATCCAGTTTTATGAAAAGAGGACTCCGTAGCAACTACCTGCATCAAGATACAGTTAGGTTTTTTATCATTACCAAGTATGCATTTATATTTTACAGTAGTCACAAATATATTTCAGATTGGAAGTAAGATCCTAGTATACTAGTGAAATGCAGAAATATTTTTTTCATCCCAAACATAGGTACACTCTGTAAAATGCAGTGTCCATTCTTGAGGATTTTCTTTTTTAACCTGTTTAACATTTTTTGTGAATGGTTCTGAAAATCCTTTTAATCATCCCTGACACTCAAGTGGCAGGAAATCAATATCATCCCAGTCTTGCCTTCAGTCTGTTACCAAACAAAAAAAAAAAAAAAAAAAAATTAAAAAAAAGCTAAATCGGTAGAAAACCTTAGGTGGCTTGAATACTTAAAAAAATGAAAATGGCACAAATATTTTAAAATTTTAAGCTGAACTGGCCTAATGATTTTCTGTATCCAAAACCCATTTTTGCTTCCCAGTTCCAGCTGTAGTGCTTATCTGACCCTGTGATTGAGTCCATTCATGAGAAATAAACTGGCAGAAGACTGTCCATATTGATGGAGAGAGGGTAGTTCTCTGCTGCTCTTACTCTCTGGACTGGTTCATTATGGTGTCAAAGAGATGCCAGGAGTAGTGCAATTAGGTAAAACAAAGGGGCAAACCTGCCCTTTTTGGAAGCAGGCAGCAGTAGAGTGTGATAGGAGGTGATTTGACTGAGAATGATCCAGCCTCCCTTAGGTCTTGTAAAGGAACAAATGGAAACATCAATAACCAATGCTGCTAGTAAACAAGGTTTTTATTCCTCAGGGTGTAGTTTTCTGTCCCCATTCACCTGCAGGGGATATAGGCTTTCCAGCTTTTAAGACCTATGTCTGCAAGCACCCCTGATATGGAAGAACAGGGATTCTTGTTCACAAAGGATATGTTGAAGCAGACAAAAACAGGTTATAAATTAGAAAATGTTTCTGCCAAAATAAATGTTACCATTAGGAAAGCAGAACAATTATTACCAGACAATGATTTAAAGCATACATGCAGTGTTACAGCTGACTGCTGAAAGAGAAAGTGTATAGAAACTCTTTCTCAGACTTCTGCCTTATGTTAAGAGAACTTCATGCTGCTGCTGACATGGATTAGTAGATGACTAAAAAAGCTTGGCATAAAAACAGTGCAACCAAGGAGCCGATAAAGCTGGTGCTAATGCACCATTAAATATGTAGGAAAATCTGGTTCTGCAGGCTGAGCTTGAAGTGAACTTTAGAATGCACTGATGTTAGGTTATTTTAGCCGTGGCACAGCACACTGTCACTCTAGACCTGCTAAAATAGGGATCAGGTCTTGCTTTGAGGATGGAGGGACGGGAGGATTTTTATTAAGTGTGTTGGGGGAAACAACAGAAAACATCTAGGATGCTTCTGTCTGGCTTGTGTGCCTCAGCCCTTTCATTCTTCAGAAACTTTGCTGTTTTCTGTCAGCCCTCTGAACAATGCAAATTTTAATTTAAATTTGTGGGAACACAGTACAACCAATGTCCATACATCCTCGGTCATGATGTCCATTAACTGAACCTGATGTCTTTTCCCGTTAATTAATCATTGTCTGGATTTTGCTGTGGCAAAGCTGAATCAAACCTGAAAATCAGCTGCCAAATCAGCCGTTGGACAAGACTGAGGCTGCAGCAACGAAGGAGACAGATTCACTAGAGGGATTGCACATAGTCAGTTTGAGAGTGAGGCTAGTGGCATATGGAATGGAGAGGGTTTTGGAGGAAGTTTGTCTATGGGCTCAATAAGCAGTTCAGGATTTGTGGGGGAAGAGTGAATTTGAGGTTTTGCTAAGGTAGGTTTTGTTGAAGTTTGGAGCTGTCATGGCTGGAGTCATGCATTAGAGAGAAGCAACAATATACTTTTTATATAAATAAAGTGAGTTAAAATTTAATGGTAAATGCAACAGTGGTTTAACAAGATTTGATGGCAAGGTACACTTGATTATTTACTGCAGAGAGAACAGGGTCAGACAAAACTGTCAGTGAGACCCTCCCATTGAGCCGTGACATTCAGAATGGACCCCCTTGCTTTCTAACCTTCTCAGAGAGGAGCTTAGGTGCAGCTGGATCTACTGCTATTCCCAGACCTGGTCAACGGTTTATGTCTAAAGGATTATATATGTGCAGTCAATCCTTTATATCACTTAGCTAAGATTTCAAAGTTTAGCATGCTGTTAATCATTTACTGAGAATCTGTTGCAGCAAGGAAACTCTCAGCCTCGAGGAGTAACCTTGAGAGGCGTCCCTACTCAACAGGAGATCCTGGTGTGCAGCCTGCTACTGTGCGGGAGAGCTCAGCGGTTGTCCACTATTTATAGAGTCAGGTGATTGACTTACAGTCATATTTGCATACCAGCAAGATGTCTGAGTCACTGTTCAGACAGTGGCTACCGTGTTGCCATCCATCCCCCAAAGTCCAGAGTAAGTTGGATGCAGCCATCACAACCCCCCCTGGTAGTTATGGTTTAAGTGGGGTGGGGGGAGCACAGGGCTACAGGAGCCCAAGAGTTTCAGGTGTGTTGAGAAAGCAGTGGGTTGTATTTCTGCTGAGGAAGAAAACTAGAGCATGGGTGTTTGGGATACAAAGGAAAGTGGTGGGGCCAGACTATTATAGCAAAGAATGGGGTCCCAGAATTTGAAAACTCATTGTAAGGTACCGGGGACGTCTCAAAGGAAAAGTAAAAATGGTCAGAAAGCAGCCTCTATCTCAGCAATGTATTCTGCTTTTAAATACCATGCTTGTGCAGATTGAAATTTCTTTAGTAAGAAAAAAATATATATGTAAATACAGTGTTCCTGAGGTGACTTTGTTTCATTGTAAAGCTTTATTACAACAAAAAATTCTGTATTTTATTTACCTGTGAGGACATTTCAAGACAATCTCAGCAAGAACAGTTCTATATAATACTTGAAATTTTAAACAAAGTTGTAATTTTGAAAACAAGTGGCAAAGCTTTCTATAAATATTCATAGACAAATCTCAGAAGAATATTTTTTGCATTATATGACTAAAGTAAGTATTTGATACTTAAGTCTTCTTACAAAACTCATTAGTCTTCCCTGTGAAAAATAGGAACTTGCCTGGTCATAAATTTTTGACCTTCATTTTGGTTTAAAATGATGCATTACTACTGTCTCAAAAGCAATAAAGCAATATGGAACATGTTAAATCTAATTCAATATGGCTATTTTTTTAGTGTAATAAATTTAAAATTTTGGTTGGAAAAGGGTGATTTCTGGAGTCTTAGTATTTCCGTATAGAACAGTGAAATAAATTGTTGAATTAGATTTGGTTTCCTTGTCAGTTAACATGTTGTAGGACTAATTTTACTCTGAAGAGCCTCTACAGTAACAATTCACTGATTTTTGATTTTTTTCATCCTAATTTGGTTTAAGAAGTTTTTACTGACGTTAAAGTCAAGCTTCCCACTGAATCTGTGTACTGTAAATTCATTATGATTCACCTAACTATCCTCTGAGTGCTTATTTTGTGCATTTATGAACAGATTGCCCCTGCTGTCTCTTTGCAAGAAACCTTTTATTTATTTCCTGTGCTGTTTGTGTAGTTCTCTTAAACATTTTATAGTCTGTTTTCAAATTTTTGTGTTTTTCTATATTGAACAAATTTCTGTGTTTCTGTCCTTGAGAAGGATACAGTGCTTTGCCTGCCATACTGTGGAAGAATACATTTGACTGACATTTTTGCTACTGTTGAAGGAGAACCTTTTTTGATGAGATCTCATCTTTCTAAAAAACACGTGTTTCAAAGAGATGTTAACATCAATGAAGTTGCTGATCCGTGATTTTTGATTCATTGTAACGTCCAACTTCACTATAAAGAAAGTATTTTTACATAATTAATAGAACCTTTGCACCTTCTAGATCATTTGTATTATTGACAAATCAATAGGTCACTACAGTTTCAAAACTTTCTAATACTGTTCTCCCAGCTGTACCATTTATTTTTCACAGATTATTTATCTTCATATACATCTTTTATCTGTTGACTGTGATTTCTGTTTTGATATTTATGTTGTAACTCTTTGCCAATATTTTTTGAGAAACTGCTGTACCTTTTAAGATTTTGATCACCCTACCTTTTTAGCCACCTTTCAGGTTTTGTGCTATTATTGTAACTAGTAAAAGGTACTTCCACAACTACTATTCCATTGTTTAGTCTAAAATTATCATCTAGTTCGTAGCATCTAATTAGTATTGATATATAATATTTTCTTTGTTATATCCCAAGAATTTTGCTCTTCAGTGCTGTCTTTAGCAGTTTTTAGGTTTTTTTTTTTAAGAATTCAGATGGTAATTTGCATTTATCACTTCAGTTCTACCTTTTTTTAACTTACAGATGTTTTAGCTGTTATCAGTGTCTCAGCAACTTAGAGGCGTATAGTCTTAGTTAACAATATTTATTGGTTTTTTACTTTTTAGGGAATAGTTATTCTTTACTATCCATTAACAAAACTCAGTGATGGGAGAGACTTTTTCAAGCTTGTTCTTCAAGGTACTACATTTAAGTATACATTTTAAATTTATTTTGTTGAACTTCTTGACACTTTTTGTGACATAATGCTATTACGTCACTAGTACCCACTTTTTTAGTGTTCAGTAAAATGTTGTATTTAAAATACTCTCTAAAAGTGTTCATTCTCTACAAAAATACATGATTTTAAACTTATGCCAGCTAAGTTAGTGGAAACAGTACAGTCTTTGTATTTCAGTAGACTTCTTGTTTCAGAATCTTTTCAAATACTGTCCTGGAAATGCATTAGCTATATGTACAGCTTTAGTAGTGTTTTTTTAAACTACTTATCATAAAGGAGGACTAATAAAAATGCACACTTAATAGTTACTATATTATATACATAGTATATACTATAAAAATGCACACTTAATAGTTACTATATTATATACATAGTATATACTATATAAATACACATTTAATACAGGTTAATATGTTGATTAGCAGCAAAATATTTATATTTCATTCTGGTTTAATCTAAGCAGTTAAAAAATAGAATTTAACCTTATTACTCAGGTAGTCAAATATCAGTAGACACATTGACACATTGAAAGACTTAAGTTGTTCATCGTGCAGTAAATGATACTAAAAAATAATATGTCCCTTTTAAGTCCAAAGCTCATCACCCCTTCCAGCCAGGAAGGAAAAGAATGTCATTAGTCTTCTGTGGGATTCAAGGAACTTTCAGTTTTCTTTCCAGTTCCTTCTCAGCTCCTTTCCTTACATTGATTAGAGAATCGTCACTTGCTCCATCTTGAGCCTTCCTGGTTCTACAAATTCTATGACTCTGACGAAACAGGAGGCTGGGAGGTGCAGATGCTACCTGGTGATACTGCTTGTGAGTGGTGTTAGAAGAGGTGAATTAAGTTGATGGGACCTGAGTCAGTTTACCTGCTGGCTTCAGGGTTCCCAAAGAGGGACACAAAACTTCCTGGAGTCTTGCTAATTTCATGTGGCTGTTCAGGAGAGATGAGAGTTTCTGCACATTCTCCACAGCCTCAAAAAATAAGTTTGTGCATCTAAATCATTAGGGTTGTTTCTGAAACAGTAAAAGGTATAAAACTTTTTTAAAATAACAATGTAACTTATGCTTCAGTTCTTTTGGAAGGCTATTTATTGATATGTCTATGTCCTGGAATATCTCCAGTTTATATAGTTCTACAGTATGATCTGTGTTAATGTAAAAAATCAAATGTTAATGGATAATATTTCCTCTCTAACACTATACATTGAATTGTCTAAGTGGAAATCTTTGTAATTTCTGTTTAATGTACAAAGTGTGCACATTTTAAATGGTCCTCTTATGCAGAATATTCTGCTTGATAAAAGCAGTTGTATAACTCTTTGAAAGGATTTTCTGTTTGTAGATTAATTGCAATGAAAAGTGTTAAACTCTGTAGATCAAGTTATTTGGGAAATCTTTTCCTGTTGCTGGAGAAGGTGTGGTGGTTGGAATCACTTTTACTTTTTTTTCTCTAGATATGAATAACTCGTGTTCACGGACCGACAGCATCAATATTTTAATCTATGGGAAAATGGCAGAGGATTGTGCAAGAGTTGTACGCCACGGGGTAAAATATATACATATATTTTCATAGAATCATAGAATGGTTTGAGTTGGAAGGGACCTTAAAGAGTATCTAGTTCCAACCCCCCTGCCATGGGCAGGGACACCTTCCACTAGACCAGTTTGCTCAAAGCCCCATCCAGCCTGGCCTTGAACACTTCCAGGGAGGGGGCATCCACAACTTTTCTGGGCAACCAGTTCCAGTGTCTCACCACCTCACAGTAAAGAATTTCTTCTTTATATCTAATCTAAATCTGCCCTCTTTCAGTTTAAAACTGTTACCCCTCGTCCTATCACCTCACTCCCTGATAAAGGGTCCCTCCCTATCTTTCCTGTAGCCCCCTTTAAGTACTTGAAGGCCAGTATAAGGTGTCCCTGGAGCCTTCTCTTCTCTAGGCTGAACAACCCCAACTCTCTCAGCCTGTCTAAAATTTTCTTATTTTAGGAATTGTTTTCCACAGATGTATGTTGACTTCTTATCTTTTCTTTGTATAGCTATCACGAAAATTAGAAATAGTCTATTCAGTCAGTTCAAATCTATAAATATGAACTAGAAAAAAACAAAAAGTATTTACTTATGTAAATTTTTTCTAGCAATAATATTGAAATAAAGCAATTCTTTTCATCAGTGCTGTTTATCTAGCAAGTAAAGGATCATGAATATGGATTATAGAGAAGTCATCCATTTATGTTCATAATTTGAATGCCTATTGCCATTTGATGACAGATTTTAGAATTAAATTGATTTAAAAGACAGTTTTACTAGAAGCCTTTTTAAAAAAAATAATTCAAAACTATGTACATGGTTTTCTTTATTGGCTGGGTGCTGCTGTCTTGCTTCATTAGAGATACAAGCATGATTTGCTTAGCGCCAGGGTAAAGGATACTGGCAAGCCATCCTACAAGTTTGTGAGACAGAGTGTTGCAACTAAAGAAGGAAAACAAGCTGAAAAAAATTACCTCAATATTTTTTTATTAGATTGCCTGTCAGTTTGCTGATATTTCAATATTAGCCATATAACAAATTAGTGTACAATACATTATGAGATCATGTTAGTGCTTTTTCATTTGCAAAATAAATTCACACTAAATCATAGAATGGTTTGGGTTGGAAAGGCCCTCTTAAAGATCATCAAGTTCCAACCCCACTGCCATGGGCAGAGACATCTTTCACTATATCAGGTTGCTCAAAGCCCCATCTAATGTGACTTTGAACACTTCTGTTGATGAGGCATCCACAGCTTCTCTGGACAACTTGTTCCAGTGTCTCACCACCCTCACAGTAAAGAATTTCTTCCTTATGTCCAACCTAAACGTACTCTCTTTCAGTTTAAAAGCATTGCCCCTTGTCCTGTCACTACAGGCCTTGGTAACAAGTCTTTCTCAATCAAAAATATGGGAAGTTAGTTGGTGAAGAAAATAGTGCTTTATTTTCACATTCTTAGAAATATTTGTTATCCAAAAAAAGTGTCAGGGTTTTTCAGTTCAAACAGACAAGTAGACCTGAACTCTGGTGATCTGTATGTTGAAAAAGGGTAAAAATTATAGCAGACCTTAGGGAATGACATCAAAATATGACTTAAGTCCAAGCTGCTCTGAATTGATAGGACATTTTAATTTCAGTTCAGAGACATGCGTGTTCTTTTTATGTAATTCTACCTAAGGTTAAACAATGACTCTTGCTCACCTTGGTTCCCACCTTTATTTTTTTGAGAGGGAAAGATCTATTTGTATTCTTTGAGAGTGATCTTGCTGTTTCTGGATAGTAGCTTAGACCCTGAATTGTATCAGCTTCAAAGATGCATGCATCAGTTCATGACATACATGGGACCAAAGCTGCTAATATAAAGAATTACACCTATAATTAGAGCTGAAGAATTTATATAATGTATAGTGACCTATATTCTAGTTTTATATAAAATATGTGCTTTTAAATATTCAACCACTGAAAACTTCTGAATCCCTGTATTTTCAGTATTGTTAATCTGAATAAAGTACTATGGATTTGATGAATATGTATAGATCAGAGAGAAGGAACTGAATGTTTAATTATTGCTTTTATCATGTAGATAATCCTCAAACAGCAGGTGACATACACTGGCTGCCTTTTCAGATGGGTAAAAAGAAAGTATCTTGTGCAAGAAAGTCTATTGTTTCTCTTCAACAGAGATGTAACTGTTTTGAGATTTTTTTATCACTTTTCAAATTTTAGTTGAAGTCATAAAGAGGTTGGGAAGTTTCAGAACATAGGAAAGACTGACATGACAGTGGAATTTATCTCTGTAAAAAGCAAGGCTAAAAAAAACATCAGTTTTATAAATGTTTAGTGAATAGTTGAAGAAATTTGAAGTTATTGTTGTGACCTAGTGCAGCATTTAAAAAAAATAAATTGCAGGATCATGTATAGGTGAAAACTTCCCATGGAAATGAAAGATGCTGGCATATATCTTTATAGACCCTTCTCTCTCTTTGTCACTCTTACCTTGCCTCATTTCCAGTCACATACTTTGTTTTATTAAATACTAAATTAATATTATTAATCATAAATAATATTAGAAATTAATATTAAATATTTAAAATACTTACTGTCTTTTTAATGAATTTGTAAAATACTTCAGAAGTCTTTCTTAGCAATGTGATTCCTTGTACTTTGAGGATTTTGTTCTGGCATCATTTAGCATATGGCTTCCATCATCAGATAGTCGAGCTTGTGTCATGAACTGAATGGGTTAAAACTTTTTGAAGAAATCACTGAATCTAAGAAATGTTTTCCAGCAAAAGGTGCTTGCTCTTTACATTGGACTGTGCTGTATATGAAAGTCTTGTTTTAGTGATTGTCAAATGCTGTGCTAAAGAGAGAAATATGCCTTGAAGATCAGCAAAATTAGTTCAGCCTGTTTAGGGCAGAAAAATCTTTTACAACAGTCAGATACATATAAATGAAGAAGTGACAGTCTTTATACAAATGTCTCGATTCCACAGAATTTTGGCAGTGAGTCCAGGATGGGAAGTTCCTGAGCTAATTTGCTAAATATACAAGTGGCAGAATAATTTTAAATTTAAAGAACAAATCAGTTTTATCGTCCTGATAAAAATACAAATCTTGAACAAGGCCCTGAGCAGCAATTAGAAGATAGAAAGATCAGTACCAAGGAGCTGAGTAGGAAATCACAACCCACAGGCAACAACCCTTAGACAGCCAGAGTGCTGTAAAAAAAAAGAGTGTTCAACCTTTCCCCAGTGTACTGAGCCTTCATGGTATTTCCACATGTCTCAAATGAGATTTTGATTTTGGAAGAATCTGAATCGGAGGGAACACAATGATTTCTGAAACTAGCAGAGTTGCGATTCAGCAGTTATGAAATTTAATTTTTAAAAAACCCAAAGTTTTAGCCATCAAAGAATTACGTCAGAAAGGTCCAATACTTTTTGTTTGCTGCTTACCATTTCAAACTTCACAGTTTTGTAGCTTTCCATATTGTACTTCCCATACTGTAACAGCTTTAGCTAATTAACCTGGGGGAGGCGGGGAGGAGCAGGCTATTCCCAAAAACGTGAATAACTGTGTTGTTCTTGTCTCCTGAGAGACTTCCAGTTCTGTAACAGAATAACCGTCAGGGAAGATGCTGTCTTTCATTTATTTCTCACTTCTTTTGAATGAGGGGAATAGGATATCTTTTTGCTATTTAAAAATGTTGGTTGACTCTCACAGTTTTAATATATATGCAATGTAATACTCTTCTGTTGACATGAAAATCTACCAATTTATGTAAATGGCTTTGATTCCCAAACCAATTATAAGAGAACTTCTAATAATTACTCTTAGCTAAAGGTGAAATGGAAACTAATCTATTTTGAAAACTAATATAGCATTAAATTTCAAAGCACTGTGCAAACCTTATGTAAATTTTTTGTATATAAAACTACCTGCCTAAGTTGACCGTGGATTTGTGACAAATCTGAGAATGTACTTGTTCTTTCTACCTGTAAAACTAGATTGAGGTTAGTGCTGTCTTTTCCTTATTGAAATTGCACAGTCTTTTCACAAGCCTATTTTGAATGTCATGTTACGCATTGCATATTACATGAATCATCACCAGTGATCTAATATTCACTAAAAAAGTTTCCATTTGTTATCAACCTGTGTAAAGGCTCGAGTCTGTGTAATTCTAAAGTTTCTTCTGACATGGGAGAACAAGACAAGTCAGGTCAGCTGTACAGAGCTCCAATCCTGACTCAGCAACCAGGTCCCAGACTCTTGTGCAGCCTGCAATCTAATAAAAAGCTGAAATGGGAATAATTTATAGCAGGGCATAGATTTTTATCTGAAGGTTGATTCCACTGTTGAAGGAACACCATGAGTAGTATCAGCAACAGTGAAGGAAAGACACATGCTAGCACCTGCTTTCTGAAAAATAGCTGAGTTTCCTGAAGCTTGTGTGTATGTGCATCTGGAAAGAATGAAACAACTCTAATGTATGTTAGCAGGGTGGTGTGTTCCAGGTGCAAGGAATATTGAGTTGTCTAATTATTTTGTCCCATTTTAACTTACTTAGCTCTGAGTATGGCTTCCACTTAGGTGATTTACATATTATCTTTTAGTCAAAATATACTTTGTATTCCCATTTATGACAGTACCTGAAAATTACCATGCCCAAGTAGTTTATGTTTTAAACTGTCTGATCAAACTTACGTTTTCTGCAGTAATTTTTTTTTTTTTTTTTTGGCAAATCCTTTAATAACTAAATATATCACTGTCACTTCAGCTAGCAGCCTTTCTTTTTCTTGCACAAAACATTAAGGTTTTGGATCTTAAATCATTTAGAGTAGCATTGTCAGATTGCTGAAGTAGCAAAAAAGACCCATCATAGTGCAATGTTTGGCTAAAACTGTCAACTTTAATCAGAAAACTCTTTTATTTGTTGTAATCAAATGAACACATGAACAAAAGTCATTCAGTAAAAGCTTACAGAAGTGCTTTTGGTAGAAGGTCGAACAGAAATAGGTTTCTGAGTCTAACATGTTTATTTGAATGGATCACACTGGTACAGCCCTGTTATACAGTCCTGGTACCAAAGGAGCTGTCTGTAAAGGAGCCTTACATTGTGTCAGAGTTCCCAGCATTATCTTTGGTCAGATACCTTTCTTATCATCCTTATCTCCTAAATGTATTTTCTATCTTCTCCTTTTTTTTTTTTTTTTTTTTTTTTTGGTAAGGTTGCTACTCAAAGGTGAGCTGCTGCAGGGACTTAAATCATTGACCCCTTGAATCATCCTTTTCGTGTTCACTTTGTGGTGTCTGAGGAACTTCATACCAAAGTGAAAGTGCAGTTGCAAATGCAATGCCAAAATCTCAGGAGTGATGCCAGAGAAGTTTGTAATGTCTCTTTTGCTACCAGAAACTTACCTATTGATTGACCTACCTATTTGACTCAAGGAAGAAATTGAAGATGTCAGTCCAACCAAACCAGAAAATATCTACAAGGAGAGTCTCTTCAAAGTGCAGCTGTAACCCAATAAGAAATAAGCTCTGAGAAAAGAGTGTTTTGTCAGTGCTGATCTCATGTGTGATTCCTTTTCTAGGTTAGTTAAGCTTACCCAGAGAAGGGTTAGTCTTCAGTATATTTGAAGGGAAACGATTCTTTTCCTTTATTCAGTGTGACTCTTCTCCTCTAGCCCCTATCAAAATTAGCAGTCAGTCACAGTAGCATCAAGAGTGAAACAATTTTAGCAGATTTTGGGAAAAAAAATGTTGGCATTGGTTGGAAATATGAATTCCATGGGTAGGAGAGCTAAACAGAGAAACTTAAAGGCAATGCTTAGAATTTCTTCAGGATTTTTGTTTCTTGAATGTCTTGAGATTTTAGGGTGAAATTTCACATCACATACTCTTAAAATACAGTATGTGATACAGCCTCTATAATCATTTGTTTATCACCCTGTCCCCATAGGACACCTTCGTAGTTGCAGGATTTAAGTTGGCAAAATCGCCTACAGTGGGAGAGGATGGTAGACATGGTTGCCATCTGGAGGTGTCTGAAGAAGCTGGATCAGCCATTTATGTACGTGGGTACCCAACGTTTTTACCTTTTTTTATTTCCTCCAAATACCAACATTAATATTTTGCTTTACATTAGAAAAAACAATAAAATCTATTAGAATCTGAAGTTTTACAGATTATTTTAGCATGTTCATCAGGAAACAATCAGGACACATTTGTGTGTGTGTACGTACAATTTTATAACAACGCTAACCATTCAAGGCCCAAATTATCTCAGGCCTCCCAGGTAAATTTCTACTTGTTGAGTGCAGAAAATTGACCTTAGTTGGCTTTAGCAAGACTCCTAGAGGTGTTTAAACCATTCTCGTGCATAAAACAATGCAGTAAGGCAGACAAGTTAGAGGGTGCAGTATGATCGATATATGATCCAATCCCAAGGAAGAAGTGCAGCTCACTGAATGTCTAGGTTCTGCTGAGGAGGTGTCTGTCTCATCACTGACCACAGAACGGAGCTTGTGGCATTTAATTTACTGACGTGCTCATTGAATGCTTAAAAGTGATACAAATGATCTGAATTTCTTGTGTGCTTTGCTTTCTCAATTATAACTGTTCACTCAACTATTTAAAATAAACAAATGGAAGTAAAACTAGCTTCAGGAATGCAGTTGAGGGGGGAGACCACAACCAGATCCCTAGCAGGAGTCTGCACTTCTGAAGCAATGTGCAGCTGTGACGTGGGACCCTGCGTCAAACAGGCTGTGGTGTTGCATCAGGATGGCAGCTGAGCCCTGCGTTTCTCGTAGGGTGGGTATGTGTTTGCATTACATCAAGTCAACCACAATTAGTTCTTTAAAAGACCTTACAGTGAAAATAAGTCTGACATAAGTATGGCTCTAAAAGCTTAGGACCTTTAAATAGAATTTTCCCATTCTGGTGAATTTGCCTTGACCTTTTTTTTTTAAATATTTTTTCCTCCAAAGGAGAGTAATGAGTCACTGAAAGTAGATCTGCTCTAAGCATTGACATGTACAAAACCTAAACCCGTTTAAGTTCTCTGTTAAGCAAGTACAGATTTAAATTCGTGGT
Source organism: Strix uralensis (assembly GCF_047716275.1). Lineage (NCBI taxonomy): Eukaryota > Metazoa > Chordata > Aves > Strigiformes > Strigidae > Strix > Strix uralensis. The sequence goes on from NC_133976.1 coordinate 24,613,956, forward strand.
CTCCGACTCTCAAATGCTGACTCTACTAATGTGACCTCCAACTAAGTGCATTCCTACTTTAGAAAATGTATGTGTTTAAAGTGCTTTTGGCTGAGTGTAATTGGGAGTAAATATTTTCTTTTTTTCTGTAGGATAAAATTTTACTAGTTTCAGAGGTGATTCACATAGTGTCTATAGTGCTGTTTTGTATTTGCTGATAGCATTATATTTTCTTTAGTTATTAGATGTTGTTATATTTGGAATGCCTTCAATTTTGTAATCAGAGTTTGCTATTTTTCTCTCCTCAGATTTATACTAAACCAAGAACAACTGGTGCTTCAGAAACTGCATCTATGGTGAGTTTATATTTGGGATGTTTTTAAACTGCATGAGACTAACTGAATGTAAATAAGAATGTGTGGAATACTTTTTCTTTCCTGTTTATTTTACTTCTATACCCTCATTAGTCCTTTGTTTAGCTTTTAATTTTGTAAATAATATTCCTGGAAAACAGAATAAAATATTAAAAAGTAGTACTTTTTTCTATACTTGCAGTACTGTTCCCATCTCGATCTCAAAATAGGCTGCATGTTAGTTTAGGAAATATGAAGTAGAAATTAACTACGATTCTGAAGATGATTGTATGCTTGTGTTTTAAAAAAATGGAAATGTGAATCTTCCTTTGGTTTAAAATCAGACTTCATGTACTGGTCTTAACATTTCTTTTGATTACTGTTTGGAACAAGCCTTTGTGTGTCTAAATTAAAACTCTGCAGGAAATAGTATATTAAAGTCATAGAAATTGGCGTATGATATTTTATTGTTCTCTATCATAAGGTTAAAGATTTAATACTGAAGATGATACAGCCTGGTTTTGTGTTAATTTTATGAAGAGTTTATTTTTCTCTCCGCCAATGTAGTAATTGAAAGCCACAGTTTTCAGTCAGTTTGGCAGAACTAGTATTCTTTAAAAGATACTAATCAGCATATAATATAACCATGAGAGGAGAGTAGTCCTTAAACAGTAGAAGGTAGTGCTTAATTTTTTTAATCTTCCAAGTGTGCTATTCTAATAGGAAGACTTACAAAATGGCTGTGAGAGGTAAACTCCCCTTCCCCCCCCCGCCCATCCCAAGACAGTGGTTCTGTGCAGTGACACTGCTAGTAAGAATTACAAAATTATTTATGTATGTGCTTTAAAAAGATTAATGGACATGTTAAAATCAATCAGAAAAAATTACCTTCATCCTTTATTATGATGACTTACTCACCTGTTTCATGTATTGAAACTTACTTGAACTGACTAGTTAGTTTATTGTAAGGAAGATACAATCATAAAAAGAAATGAAAATAAGTCTTGTGTGCTTTTGCCTGTGAATATATACATATATTTATCTTTAGAGAGTCTAAAGTGAGTAAGATAGAAAGAAATGGATAACTTTTAAGATGAAATAAAGCATATCTGAGGGTGGATGGTGTTAAAATACAAAGTTCTGGGTGAGTGTTTGAATGATTTTTTTTTTTCTTCTGTTCCCTAATTTTATCATGCCTTTCCAGTCTGTTGCACCAAAATATGCATATACTTCTCTGAATCATCTTAAAGATGGAACTATAGTGAATTTGTATGGCGTTGTGAAATTCTTCAAGCCTCCATATGTAAGCAAAGGAACTGGTATGTATTATATTCAAGAGATTTAAAATCTCCCCCCAAGCAGAACTGTTCTTACTATGTTAAAAATCAACCAGAATAACAAATTCAGGTGATCCTTTGACAATGGTTCTCAGCTTTGACAATGGTTCTCTCAAGGAAACAGAACAAATAGGTAAGGGATATCAGAGTTGGTTTAAGCAGGATAGTGGAGATAGCAAGAGAAGAAAGTATTTAGCAAGCTAATACCACCAGTCCAAAACAGGGAAAAGGACCTGTACCAAAAAAAAGTACAGCAGCCCTGCACCTGTCCTTGTGGGAAAGGATTGTTGTGTAACCACACACAATTCTTCCTTGAGATTTTGACAATAAGTGTTACGCTATAAATGTGGTGCCAGCGTATTTGTTACTTCTAGAAGCTGTGCAATGACTGAATCATTTTTTCTCTCTGTGAGGTGAACGCTTACGGATTGTGCTAGTTTTGCTAGAAGATTGTACCATTTCACTAGGTGCTCAGTAAGTACATAGCTAGGTGATATCCCTGCTGATTATCTACTACTTGATTAAGTAGTAGAATTTCTCACTGGATTCAGAGTTAATCAAAGTATTTTCTGCGTATTATAAATTTACTGTGCATTGTAAAGCTGAGGTTTTTTCCTTCTAAATGTATTTCTAATTGAACAAAGAAGAATAGATTATGGTGGTGACTGTTGATTTTTATGGTCTTAATTATGCATGCAAGTTTCTTGGATAATGTCAATAGCCATGAATTTGGCTTCTGAATACAGAAATTTAAGAAGTGAGCATTAAATCAGAACCAAGAATTAGTCTCTTGTCCGCAAAACCTTTTGCAAACAGATTTCTGTGATCTTACTTGCTCAAGAACTGCAGAAGCAGTCAGAAGGTGATGGGCTCAAGGCAGTAAATGCCTTTGTAAGAGCACAGCGCTATACCTGGAGTACCATGGCTTCCAGAATGAAGCTTGCTTACAGTTAGGTAGCTTGAAACGTAAGTGAAATAGCTAAAAGATGTGCAAACAAGGTGCCACACCCAAAAAAAGGTTCCAAGTCCAGCTAAGGTTCAACTAATGACTTCACTTTTTGAGGACCAAGCAATCTTCAGCATTTGTTTGAATCAATTTAGAGTGTATGAGAGGGAGGAACATCTGGGAGGTCTGTGCGAATGTGTGTATGCTAGTTTCAGTATGTTCAACTGAACTATGCTGATATAATCTGTATTGTGGGCAGGCTTAATTACTTCTATTTGGTGCATGTAGCTAAACAGATATACTGGTATTAAAGACCCTCTTGACAGGAAATTTTTGCTCTCACTTGTAGCTGAAGTGTGGCTTCACTGTACTTGTAGCTAAAGTGTGTTCTGACGCTTGCCCACAGAAAAGACAAGACATGCGTGTGCTGCTCTCTGGGCTGTTGTACACTGTCAGCTGTACTAAAGGCAGCCACTGGCCCAGACAGCAGGCGTAGTTAAATTATGCAGAGCAACATAGGATTTTCAAGATTAACTGGGTCCATGAGCTAATGAATAGCTTTTGGGAATTGAACGGGGTTTTTACATCCTGTTGACTGTGTCAACAGAAGAAACAATGTATTCGCAGCACTAGATATCAGTGCCCTGGTGTCTGCCAGGAGCACAGTTCTATGCTTCCCATACAGTTGGTTGTTGAAATGTATTCCCATTGGTGTTTGTTATAGCAGGTGACAAGGCTTGCTGCTAGAAAACCTTTCTGCTCTACATTCTTACTCAATGTTGACAAGGCAGTAGTGTTTCCCAAAATAACTCTGAAACATTAAAAAAAAAATAAGTCTGAAGAATGTGGGATAATCTAATTTAAGTGTTAACATTTAAAAATAGATGTAGTCATGAAGTTGGGAACTCAGCCAGTAATGGTCCATCTGTTTTTATAGTGTGTTGTGGGGTTTTTTTTTCCATTTGAGACTAAATTAAAATGAATATTATCATATTCTGCACAGTCATTGATACACTAAAGTTATTTTGCTAAAGAATAAATTACAAATCTTTAAGATGAAATAGTTTTTATTGTTTTATATAGGAAAAAGCAAATGGTATTTGTCAGAGAAAGCTGTAGAAAAGTTGGATGTCACTTTTTTTCAGAACATAATTGTTTTTTTGATAATACTGTAGCCCAGTAAGTGTGGAGAAGTACAAATTCCAATTGGTTTACTTTATGAATGTTACAGCATGATATTCCTAGATGTAAGTGAGGAATAATGGTAAGTGAAAGTATCTGCAGGAACTCAATGCATTTAGACTGAAAACAGAAAAGTGTTCTGGCATCTAATTAGGAATGCAAACATTCATAAAATACTGAATTAAGTGTGTGTATGTTTGCTGTGTGTATAGCAAATCCCGTTATAATGCTAGCTTAGAAGTAATAGTAATAAAAATTATTCAGCCCCTAGAGCTGAATACTTATGGAACTGTTGTGTGATTTGGCTACAGTTAATACTTAAGTAATACTTAATATTTTAAAAGAATTAATTCAAAGAAAGACTCCAGAGGGAGCTCTTCAAAGGTTGAGATAGATTCCGAGATAGTAGTGAATGGGTGGTGTTAGGTTGCTGGGGGCTTAAGGAGAAGGATTTGGGGCTGCCAGACATAAAAATGGATTGAAAATGGGAAAGCAAGCTGTACTGGGTGCAGGTGCCTACGTGTTGGTAACAGGGGGGCTGCTGGGCAGCCTCTGTGGGGAGGGGCTGGGGCTGCCCTGTGCCAGACACAGCCGCTTCCAGCCAGCTCCCAACTGACCCACCACAGGGCATGGCTGAGCCCCTCGGCCAAGATAGTGGCAGCTCTGGGAAAACAAAGTTGAGAAAGAGCAAAACACTGCATGGCAGTGAGGAGTAAGAAAAGGATGTGTGAGAAACAGCCTTGTGACACCAAGGATGGAGTAGCCAGAGGGGAGGAGGTGCTCCACGTGCTAGAGCAGAGATTCCTCTGCAGGCTGGGGAAGAGACCTGGGATGAGCATATTGATGTACACTGCAACCTGTGAAGGACTCACACTTGAGCAGGGTTATCCCAAAAGACTGCAGCCCATGGAAGGACCTACTCTGGAGCAGAAAAAAAGTGTGAGAAGGAAGAAACAGGAGAGAAGAGGAGCTGTTATGGACTGACCACAATCCCCCATCCCCACTGTGCGGCTTGAGGGAAGAAGAGGGGAGGTAGAGATTTTGGGAACGAAGAAGTGAAGTTGAGCCTAGGAAAAAGGAGTTGGGGGAAAGGTGTTTTAGCCTTTGTTTCTCACCATTCTACCCTATTTTTACTGGTAATAAATTAATCTTACCCAAGTTGAGTCTGTTTTGCCCATGATGGTAACTAAGTGATCTCCCTATCTTTATCTCAGCTCACGAGCTTTTCCTCCTTATTTTCTCCCCTGTCCTGTTGAGGAGGGGGATTGAGAGAGTGGCTGGGTGGGTGCCTGGTAGCCAGCCAAGGTCAACCCAGCACACATGCTGGGACTTTCCAGGGTTTTTCAGAATTTCCTTTTCTTTGTGTTATAATAACATGAGGATAAATCTGGAGAAGGGATCTTGAGAAACAAGTTTCCTTAGAAGATAAGAATCTCAGGGGAGTGAAAAATCTCTTTAGCTTAAAAAGAAGAGCAATAATAACATATAGTCTCTATGCTTTCTCAAATGGAAGGACCAAATTAAAAAGCTTACAAAACACTTCCTTTGGGTGGGAGATCTCATCTCTGATATTCTTTCCTGCTTGATGTACCACTAAAATCCATCAAGGACTTCATTGTAAAGATGTAAGTATAATCTAGACCTGTACAGAGCAGAGTATTGTGTTTTTAATGTAAATGATTGATAAATTATTTTAATATTGATTTACGCTATTTAGTCTTTTCTGCACAGGCTGCCAAACAACATCTGTCTGTCACTGTAGTGAGCTTCTCAAAATCTTCATTTTATGGTGCTGTTTGGTGATTGCTTGCTTATGCTAGACCTGTACAAATACTATCAGTCTTACAATATCTGTATCATACATAAATATATAGAATACACATATATATATATGCTTATTTGAAAAGTTGGCTCTCACTGATATTCTCAGCCTGCAATTGTAATAGATTTCTTAGCTGTGTTTTTAAGGAACTGAAAAGATTAGCTTTATCTGTAATAATTCAGGATATTGCCAGTGGTGAATGGAGTACTTTCCTCTTGAAAAATATTGTAGGTTTAAAACTATTTTAAAAGCAAAGACAAACAAAACAAACCTCACAAATATTTTAAAGGTTTTGTTTCCTTTGTTCACATTGCTGACAACAAATGGGGCAAGAAGGAAATGAATCAAATGTAGAAAGCACTACTTTTATTCTTTGAGTACATCATGGAAGGGCAGTTCTTGAAAGATCATGTGGTCTAGATTTGTCATTTGTCCAGCTGCTTTAACAAGACTTTGGGGACCTGAGGACTTTGAACATCTTTCTTAGACAAGCACTGATTGCTGGAAATTATTAAGACAGCCATTCTTTCCAGATATGTAAAAATTGTAAAGTAAAATGCACTGACTTTCAAGGTAATATTGTTGCGGATTAAAGTATTGTCACGGTAATGATTTAGTAAGAAATCTAGATTTATTAATAACTAACAGCAATTTATTATTATTACAAGATAATTCAGAAATGCTGAAAGAAAGGAAAATGACTTATTCACAGATTCTAAAATGACAAGATTCACACTAACTTACTTAACGGTACCTTAATTTATACATATAAACATGCGCATACACAAAGCATACAAACACACACACAGAGACAAAAGTATTTGGATCCAGTAGAATGAACACAAAACATACAAACACACACACAGAAACTAAAGTATCTGGGTCCAGTAGAATGGAGTATGTACCCACACACCAATAAACAGAGAAAGAACGGGTGAAAGAGAAGCTAGCTCAAAGGAAAATTTCCCTCTCGAGTTTAGAGTAAATACTCACAATGCCTTGGCATTCCTCAACGGGTGATAATTGAGACTCGAGCCGGTGGACTTCGCCCTGGCCTTCCGTCAGCTCTGGCAGCAGACGACACCTTAAGGGTTTTGGTACCTGAGAGGCGTCCCAGCTCAGGGGAGATGCTGGTCACAGGCCCGCTGTGATCCAGGAGAGCTCAAAGGGTCTCCCTTGTGGTCGCCATTTATAGGGTCCAAGATAATTGACTTTTGTCAGATACCTTCTGGTGCCTTCCAGCACTTGCACAAGAACTTCATGAATGTGCAACTCTGTTATTGTTCCTATTTGACCACATCCCAGGCACAGGTGTGCCAGGCCTTTAGGAGATGATGGGCCATTTTAACTGTTTCCGAGCAGGGGCAGGAGCCAGGCTCGTTATCAGTCCTGATCTCCACAGACTGGTGTATAGCTTGGGAGATGTGGGTGGAATCGCAGGTAGCACCAAGCAGCCCAACAAGAGGGGCAGGGAGGGGTAAGAATTGCACCACCACAAATACGTGTCTGAAACAACTAGGACAGATTTTTGCAACTGAGTTATTTGACAAGTTAATCACTTCAGTTTCATAAGTAGTAGAAATTTAATAGGGAAAATGTTGATTTACTTAACTAGTCCTTGCCTAGATGTCATTAATTAACTTCTTAATATATCTTCCCTGTATATTTTCAGTTGGTAACATTAAAAGAAACCAATGCAACAGTATCAGTGGAGATCAGGGACACAGTTTGAAAACTTTCTTATTTATGAAGATAGTTGTGATTCACTTGCTACTTTATTATGAAAATCTCTAAAACAGTTTTAATTGTTTTAATTAATTTGTTTAGTGTAAAAATATTCACTACTATTCATTAAATATTTCAGTGTTGGTTTTGGTTTTTTTACACAATCCAGAGTTACGTCTGCTTGAGAGGGTGCAAATGCTCAGTGATTGCTGTGGACTGCCAGGGCATGAAATGGCTCTTGTCTGAAAATTCTGTAGTTGCATTAGATCTGGCACAATCCTGCACTAATACATTCTGTTTCTGACACGGTGTTAATAGAATCATATAGCTTTAAGCTGGTACCTGCTGGAAGCATGGGCAGTGGAGCCACTGTACTTAATTCTTATCAGTCTTTATTGACTATATATATGTGCCCCTAGATATGAGATATTGCTCCTTTTTACATATATTAAAGCTTAAGGCTGAAGATTTGCAGTGTGTTCCCACTGAAAGCAAGTGGTACCTAATTTAGCCTTGTCACTTTATGTAATCTATAATTAAATGTTCATCATTTCAATTACTATTATTGCATTAGACGAATGTTAAAACACTGATGAATAAAATGAGTTTTCAGTGTGATCGTAAATTATTATTTATTTCAGATAAAGTTGTTTTAACTGAGCATGCTTCAGCTCAGGGCATGGAGTTTGGAATGTCTGTACATGAGAATCTTATGTGTTCTGAAAACTGTCCAAGGAAGTACTTCAGTTCCTGCTTGGTACAACAGGCAGATGGGTTTCTGTCTGCTGGAAGGTCCGTTGGAAGTGTTTAAAATTATATTCTAGCTTTCCTTACCGAATAGTTTTAAGAGTCTTAGATATTTTAAATTTTTTAATAAAGGCAATTTTCTCCTCTCTCCCCTCCCTTAAGCCCAAGGACATCTCAAGTATTTAGCCTGAGTAAAAACAGTAAATTAAAAAGAGCCTCTGTCTTTGTAGTGTCCAATTACAGAGATTATGTGCTTGACTGTGAAACCTTTGTGACATTAAAATGTGATGCTACTCCTTCCCCAACTCTTTCTGTTTTTTTCCTGCAGATACTAGTCAGTGTTTTCCATAATGCAGGGAAGAATTATGGCAAGAAGAATCCTTGCTGCTGGTTAACAATAAGTCATAAGAGTAATGTCGTATTTTCTTCCACCTAGCTTGTTCCCTTAGATATATGCAGTATATTCACATGTCATGTGTTGAATTAAAATCTCATTTTAGCGTACCTAGACATGTATGTGGACGGTAACTATTTTATTTTTACAAAATATTTCTTAGAATCAAAATTAATAAAGGATAGCATTTTAAGAAAGTTCTCTTCTAAAAACCTTGAATAGTTCCAGGTCAGTTCTGTATGTCCAAAATACAGCTTAACCATAAATCAGATTTTTAAAGTTATTTTGAAGCCTGAAGTTTTATTTTTGTTTTCAATTTTTATATGATCTTGAGCCAAGTTCGTCAGCGTTATTAGCCCAGAATTTGTTTAAAACTGTGTAGCTGAAAATAACATTAAACTATAGCCCGTGGGCAACTTCAGTTAAAATAATCAATTTTTAGTAAGTAATAGCAAACCAACTTTAGAGTGCAAAACAAACCAGTCACAGACTGTTGTGATATCTGATGGTATATTTGTGAGGAAGCAGACTCAGAGTTAAATCTGCAGCAGTTTTGTCCTTTAAAGTATTGTGTTTCATTTTTTTTCCAAATCAAAATACTGAGGTTGTATTTAAATTTTGCAGAACAGAATAAAAACTGTTGCAGAAGTGAAGATAGTGGTTTCATTTCTGGAGCCTAAAGATGAGAGCGGTGTTCTATCAGTTTCCTATCATCTAAAGTAAAGTTTAAAAAAATTTTAAAACTAAATGAAAAATTAAACAGTTGAGATTTCTTTCTATTAATTATTTATTCAAGACAGTTACTTTGATCTACAATTTACAAATAATGGCATTAAAGCATCTGTTTAGCCAGATGCTTCCTTCTGGTAGTTACTGAATGTTTGTATCTCTTAAGTGTGTTGCCATGTTAGAAATAACAGGCTGTAGTAAAATATCTTCAGTTTGATTCTTTAGAGGTTTTGTTTGGGCTTCTGCAATATCTGTGTTTGTGTGTACATATATATACACAGACACAGGAGTGTGTGTACATTCGTATTATTTTTCTTCCTCTCTTTTGTTGAACATATTTGGTAGGTTAGCTAGTTCAACTACTTGGTTTTAGTACAAAGACACTTGTGTATTGAATGGCCTGAGTAATTCTTGAAAACAGCATTAATGTTTGGTGTAGTTTTGAAGAGAGAATAATTTGCTACAATGATCTCTTTTTTTTTGTGCGTGTATTGAAATAGAAGAAACAGAAGGCAATCTTTATATCAAGTCTCTCATTGCCAACAACATTGCCAACAACGTTTTTATCTCTTTGTGTGGGGAAGTTAGTGATTCAGGATAGTGGATTTTCCACTTAAATGTTAGTCAGGAATTAGATATGTGATTGCCCAAAAGGGGATTTGTAATTAGATTGATGCTTTCTACCTTAAAAATTTATACAAGCCTATTTGTTAAGAACTGCTGAAGTCCTCAGTAAAACTAAACCAAATGTTTAATCAGTAAGTACTAAATGTCTTCCTACAACATCAGTAACTACTAATCTGGAAAGCTTTTGTAGAAATTCTGGTTTTCTTACCATGACTAAAAAATAAATTTGTAAGAGAAACTGTGGTTTTGGGGGTTTTTTATGTATTTTTTTTTAATATATCTGTACACTGTGGAGAGATGCTGACTTTCTGACTATGCTAATGACTGATGTAACAGTCCATAGAAGCATGGAAACGCTAAGGCATTTATAAAAAGAAAGGTATAACCTGAAGAATGAACGCAAACTGTCATCACAGTGGAGATGCTTCTCAATGACTGTTACAGGGCTACAAAACTTCCATGTTTCAGACTGTTTAAAATAGGGACCTAGAAGCTTGGAGATCAGCGTTCTCCATGTAGTTAATGTAACCTGCTGATCTTGACTTGGAATTTCATTGATTTTTAAGGTAGTCCTTGCAATAATGATGAATTCCTTTTGTTGCTGCTTCACCCCATTGTTGTGGGTGTTTTATGAGATGAAACAAAAAACTAAGTAACAAGTTAGAGTATTTTAAAGAACAGTAAGAACTAGTCTGAAAGGATATAAGAAGCGTGTAAGACAGATGAATCACTCTGTACTTCCATTTAAACCAAATGTCACTTCTCTCTTGTTTTCATAAACACCAATTCTGAGGTGTTACAAGCATCCCTACAGAGAGCTGACCATTGCTGATGGTCCCTCACGTGCTGTTAAGCCTGAGTGGGAATACCTCTTAATTAAGTATCTTAAAAAAACATAGGTGCAGTTTGGAGTTCTGTGTAGTATCAGCCTAAAACCAATGCTTTTACTGAGCCAATTTAGTATGAAAGTTAAAACTTTCTTTTATAGTATATAAATTTGCTGAACTGCGCATCCGTTGTGTTGTATTTTTAGCCAGATTATTACAAGTAAAAATGACCAGTGGTAAAATTTCCCTTCTTTAAGAAAAGTTAATCAGTGGAGTAAATTTATCTAGTAAAGAAAAATTGACTCCAATATGTAAACTTTCTTATTTTTTTTTACCTAGCTTGGTAACTAAGGGATTTTCCTTCATTGGAAAGTACATTGTGAAAAATCAAAAGTTTGAGCAATGACATTTATTATATTTTTCCTATAACAGTGGGACATTATTTAAATTCAGCCATACTCTTTAGAGTTGACTCATTTGTGCAGAAAAGTGAATTCAGTCACTGAACTATAATGCTGCTGTGGAAAGCAGAAAGCAATTTTCACATTCCAGCTGGTGAAAGAAAGACAGGTGGCTTTTTATTTTTAACCTTCAGAAAGGACTTGATGGATGTCCTGGTTTCAGCTGGGATAGAGCTATTTCTTTTTTTCTTCTTTTTTTGTTTCCTTCTTGGTGGCTAGAATAGTGCTGTGTTTGGATTCAGTGTGGGATTTGGTATGATAAGAATGTTGATAACGCACTGATGTTTTTAGTTGTTGCTAAGAAATCAAGGACTTTTCAACTTCACATGTCCTGCTAGTGTGCATGTACACAAGAAGCTGGGAGGGAGCAGAGCCAGAGCAACGTACCCAAATTGGCAAATGGAATATTCCATATCATGTAACGTTATGCTCAGTATATAGATAAGGGTTGATCAAGAAGATCACTCTGGCTTCTGGCATTGTGGTTTCAGGATTCTCTCTTCTCTGGGATCACTAGCCAGGAACAGGCTGGGCATTGGTCAGCGTGTGGTAAGCAGTCACATTGTGCGTTACCTGTTTGTATTTTATATTATTATTATCATTATTAATTTAATTTTATTTCAATTATTAATTTTTTTTCTTTCAATTTATGAGTGTCCTTACCCTTACCCCTCCAACTCTCTTCCCCCATTCCACGGGGGTGGCTGCATGGTGTTTGGCTGCCAGTGGGTGTTAAATCACGACACTGGATGAGGATTTCTTTGAAAGAAAAACAGTTGTTATGCTTTTTTCTTGAAGCGCTCTATTTTAATTAGGTTTAGTGTAGAAGTGGTGTTTTGAGGTGATAGTTAAGAATGGGAGTCTGAAATCACAGACAGAGAACCTATATTATGTAATGTCCCTGACTATATAAGCAAGTATATTTTATACTGCTTTAAGTAGGATGATTATTAGTCGTTTGAGTATGTTCATTGCACAGAAAATGGAGGGAATGTGTTAACTTTTTCCCTCTTAAATAGGCAGCTGCACATGTGTGAAGCTGACTAGGTTATATAATCACAGCATCAAAGAGTAACCACAATTTTAATGTGGAATGTTTTTGTTGTTTCACTCTTGATTCATATGTTGGATTATATCAGTGCACTGTAATGTTATCCTGTATCCTCAAAGGATTGTAAATCTATGAAACATATGGCTTTTTTCTTCTTAATTGCTCATTTTGCTCATATCGCTTTGCAGCTGAGCTGTTAAGTTAACTTCTAGAATTCATACCCAAAGAAATAAAACAATCAGGTTTTGGATTACGATAGTAAATACTTGCAGTTCTGTCAGCCACTGACTAGGCTTTAGTCATGTCTGCTTATCCTAGCACAGAATGTCAGAATAGGTGCTGTATGACACTTGACCTTGTGCCTTTGGTGGGAGTGTGCAAAAGAATGATGCTTATATCTTTAGAAGTAGTTTTATTTTTCTTGGTTAAGCCTTCACTGGATTTCTACTTTCAAGACTTCAGTCACTCAAATAATTAGAGAATGTAAACTTTTAAGTTTAAATGATAGTAAAATTTAAGGGTCTATTTGCTGGAAATGGCAGAATATTTCTTTTGAGGGCATAGGCAGTGCACACAGAAGCATGTATTTTAATCCAGTCCAACATATCTGTCTTCATGTTTGGGGAATCTGTTAACAGTCTTTACATATGACAATTGTCTTCTTTTGACTGCCTTCTTACAGTTTTTATATAAGGCAAATCTGTCAGTTTTAGGATTCTCTTTCAACGCTGTCTAGCAACAGTTTATGTGTCTGTAGCTTTATAAAGTGCATGATGGAGATTTTATTGGCTTTGTTTTAGTGCTATGACATCTTTGTTCAGTTCCCAGATATGTAAACTCTGGTTTAGTGTCATTATCATGAACTGCCTTGTAGAATTATAGCTAAGAGAAGTTGTGGGGTTTGATTTGTTTGGATTTTTTGCTTTTTTGTTTGGGGGTTTATGTTTGAGAATTGAAAAGGTGTCTGTCACAGGCAAAACAGATTTGACTTGGGGAATTTAATTTATTGCCAGTTAACATAATTTAATAACTGGTTCAGGTATTGAGAAACAAAGAGGAGAAACATTTAAATGCTTAGGGAAAACACCTTTCCTCCACCTTTCCCAGGCTCAGCTTCACTCCAGACACCTCTCCTTTCCCCTTCCTAGTCTCCACTCCCCTTGTTATAGTTGCAGGTTAGACTGTGTCTCTTAAGGGGGCAAAAAGTGGGGTTAGTACCTTGCAGTTTCTTTCTGCTGCTACTTCTTCCTTATCCCCCCTTTTTTTTTCCTTCCCTTTGTCCCCACTGTACGTTCCTTCTTAGTGGTGTCCTCTTCTCCAATTTAGGTTCCTGTGTGGCCTCAATCTTCTGTGGGTGTATCTGCTGTGGCATGGACTTACAGGCCACAGTCACTTTGACCTTGAACTGCATTTACAGTCTTCCAGTATTTAATTTCACCATTATAGAAGTTGAGAAAGCTTACACTGTCAAACAAGAAGTTTCTGGTCAGTTTGAAATTTCAGGTTCATGTAGTCAGTTTCTGTAGTTTGTTCAAGCACGGAATTCATAAACAGGTTTATTCATTGTTTGTTAATTTTGCCTCTTTACTGTTGACTTGATGACTGCTGAATTATGATCATGTCTTTGTGTGTTACTTTGTTTAGAGAGTTTTATATCTTGAACAGTGTTCCCATTCTTGGTACCTCAAGAGAATGGATGTAAGTCTTCATGCAAGCCTGTTTCTAAGAGTTACAACTACAGTTGTTTTTACAGTGTTGAGATTCTGTTGTTGGCTGTTACCAAAATGCAACATAAATATTGGCAAAGAACTTTTAGTTTAAATGGGGGTGCACAATAGTAAGATTATGGCAGGAGTAAATGGGTTCTGTACATAGAAGAATTGTTCCTGCTTCTGGATGGTATGTCTGCATGTGATATGCAGGTCAGCAGGATGAATAAGATGACTTTTACAATGAAAGCTTACATTCTTAAAATATGATTGTGAAAGAAAAAATATGAGTTAAAGTTGATGGCATTAGAAAATCAGAGAGTTGCCCAAGCATTCTGGGTAATTCAGATGTAGTGATTTATACTTTTTTAGTCAGAATGAATAATACCAGAATCATTTCATTCATGATTCCAGTCTGAATGTACTGTGCGTGCTGCAAATGGTTTAGATATATCCACTCTTTTCAGAGTACAGAAAAATGCTAAGAGAAATAGTAAATCAGTGTTATATCAGTGTGGAAAAGTATGAAATTATTTGATTTAAAATTTTCACCACGCTTACTAATACTGGTTTTGTGCTTTCTCATTCCGACATGTAAGAATTATATGCTGAAATGGAAAACCAACAGAGAGTTCACCATTGCAAGAGTTCAAACTTCAGAAATTTTAAATTGTAAATCATTGAGTACTGTTAATTTAATGCCTAAAAATTGTGCTTTCTGCTTGAGGATCTTGTTAACTCTTTCTAAAAACCAAACTGTTGTTGTGTATGTAAATGTATCAAGGTTGTCATCAAGGTAAAAATAATAGTTTATGATGTCATTGCTCTACTGATCTGCTAAAAAAGTTTTAATTCAGCCCTGAACTGTAAGTTTCAGTAAATGCTAGCATAATAAGTATTTAAAACAAAAGCACTCTGTCTTCTTGATTAAAAGCAACTAGGACAAGATATGTGGATGTTTGAGGTTCTAAGCACACAGCTGAGTTGATATTGGGTATTAGAAAAGTTCTCAGGCAGGTTAACTAGCTACCATGGTGTGAAAGAGCAAGTGTACTCTCACTCCATTTTATAAGATATCTGAGCACACATGCTTCTCTAAACTGAAATGGAAAATACAGGTTTAATTTATGTCAACTGCAAATACAGCTCTATTCTGGGCTGTTCTGCTCTGTCATATTTATATCTTGTTTTGAGTTTACTTTTTAGGTCATTAATAGAAGTGAAATTCTGTTAATGATGTTTCACTTCTAAAGGGCACATGTCAGATTCTTACTATACTTTCTACCACTGTGTGACTGTATCTTTTCAGTGTATATCTTGCATATTTTGTTGAAGTGAAAGATAAGTAATTTATGCTTTAATTTGCTTTTAGAATTTGTAGAACTCATTGCCTCTTCAGAAAACAGTGCAAAACTAAATCTTAGGAAAGGATTGTACAAGATGGTACATACACTCCTCATTTTATGGATTAAACCTGAAAAAATAGCATGCCTGTTGCAGACAGAAGAAAAAGTTTTGTGTGTTCCTAGCTCACAGACCTGTGCTTAATTATCCATTTCATTTTCAGTTATTTGGGCTAATTATTGGTAAGATGGGCCACACTTCAGTTGTTATGCTACTGTAACTAAGTTGACTTTGGAAGATCATAGCAGAACAAAATTGGCCATGTGATTGTTCATCCCGTTTAATATCTGTGTATTAATTCATAATGTCTGTTATTTATTCAAACACTTCTATATTTTACAGATTATTGCTCAGTTGTAACACTTGTGGACCCATCAAATGTGAAGTTAACGTGCACTCTTTTTAGTGGAAATCTAGATTCCCTACCAAAAATTTACAAAGTTGGAGATATTGTTCGATTTCATAGAATAAAGGTATGTACTAGGATATGGTGGGGGGGTTACGTACTTGCTTTTTTGCAGTGAGAGGACTTCAGGAATAATTTAATTCTTCATGTACTGAAATTAACACATGGAGACATTGGATAAAGCAGTTCATTGATAAAACGGCTATGATTTCCAAAATTGGAAAAAAAAAAAAATCATTTTTTTAAACAGTAACAGAGCACTAAGCTGGTATCTCTCTTCAAAAAAAAAAAAGAAAAAAAAAGTGTTAGATGTGGTTATGACAACTCCAGAACAGCTTTTTTTTTTAATATTTGTTAAACTAGTTGACAAAAATCAAATGGTAATACTTCTAGATGAACAGAATGTAACTGTCATAAATGTGCACAATTTATTCCACTTCAAACTAATATAACTGAGGGATTACTCTAGAGCTTCTGTCATGGAGCAGTTTAGATCAGCTGGAGACTTACTAAAGTAAGTGTAATCTATCTGGGCTTGTTAGTGTGCAATATGCTCTGACTGCTTCTTTGATGTTTTCCTGCCTTAGCCCATATTTATCTGTATCACAGAATCATCTAGGTTGGAAAAGACCTTGAAAATCATCCAGTCCAACCATTAACCTAACACTGACAGTTCCCAACTACACCATATCCCTCAGTGCTATGTCAACCTGATTCTTAAACACCTCCAGGGATGGGGACTCCACCACCTCCCTGGGCAGCCCATTCCAACGCCTGACTACCCGTTCTGTAAAGAAATGCTTCCTAATATCCAGTCTAAACCTTCCCTGGTTCAACTTGAGGCCATTACCTCTTGTCCTATCGCTTGTTACTTAGTTAAAGAGACTCATCCCCATCTCTCTGCAACCTCCTTTCAGGTAGTTGTAGAGGGCAATGAGGTCTCCCCTCAGCCTCCTCTTCTCCAGACTAAACAACCCCAGTTCCCTCAGCCGCTCCTCATATGACATGTGCTCCAGACCCTTCACCAGCTTCGTTGCCCTTCTCTGGACACGCTCGAGTAATTCAATGTCCTTTTTGCAGTGAGGGGCCCAAAACTGAACACAGGAATCGAGGTGCGGCCTCACCAGTGCCGAGTACAGGGGTAGGATCACTTCCCTGTCCCTGCTGGCCACGCTATTGCTGATACAAGCCAGGATACCATTGGCCTTCTCAGCCGGCTGAACATGAGCCAGCAGTGTGCCCAGGTGGCCAATACAGCATGTATTCACATTTCCCTGTCCCAAATACGTTTTTGAGAGACTTCCAATAAGGAAACACATTTTAAAAATGACTACTCCCAGCTACACTCTCTGCTGCAAATGAATAACTTCTCTTCATAGTAACACAGGTGTTGGCAAGGTCTGATGGTTCAGAGCTAATAGAAGTTAATGGAGAGGATTCTGTTAGGATTACTGTGGGTAGAGAATAATTTTATTTGTTCAGTATTTGTTGCAGAGAATGAAAATTTTAAGTGTCTTAGAACTGAAAGACTATCCAGTTACAATTACACTTCCAATATTTCTTGAAGTGTATTTTTATGACTTATGATGATTTATCATG
This sequence comes from Strix uralensis, assembly GCF_047716275.1. Classification (NCBI taxonomy): domain Eukaryota; kingdom Metazoa; phylum Chordata; class Aves; order Strigiformes; family Strigidae; genus Strix; species Strix uralensis. Next base: position 24,631,254 of record NC_133976.1, read on the forward strand.
AGTTATAGTACTCAGTGATTTGCAGTCCTGTATTTGGGTCTTCAACCACAGTCAGAGCTCTGCAGAGATGGTGGGGGGGCGGGAATCCCACCACCCCCAATATAAAAGCTAGGCCTGTAATCTAATTGTCTAGCCTCCCTCTATCTTCATGTCAAAGAATGAGTTATCTCAAGTGGAGTTTTCTGGGAACTTTTTTTTATTGTTCACTGTGGATGCTCTTAATATCGTAGACATAATGCCTAATGTTTAAGCTGTTGAAGAGAGGGAAGATGCAACCTGATGATACTGAATAAATCCGCAGTATTTTAGCCTCACTTGACTTGGGAGTTTTGGCATGTATTCTGCCTTTCTTGTATTACTCAAACCCTGCCATGATGATAGAATTGTTAATTTCCTCATTGACTTTTCTCTAGTATTCCTTATTACCTCTGAGTGATTCACAAATAAGAATTTATTTCCTCACTCCCTGTGAAGTGAATTGGTATTTGATTTTCATTTTTAATGTTTGAGAATTAGAGAAAAGTGAAGCACATTCTTATTTAGGTGTTCATCTTGTTCAGCGTACTCTAGTTGCCTGATACAGTCCCTGTCTAGGATGTGTTTTGGTGGGTCTTCTTCCTGAATACACAGCATTATAGAGCTATGTGACTCATGTGGAACACTTGGAGAATAAAGACCAAAGGAGTGACCTCTTATTATAAACTTTACTTATGTGACTTCCCCAGCATAAAGCAATTTCTGTAGCACTTACAAAGTTTTAATTCTCTAGCTTTTTGTCATAGTGATCTTGATACTATTCTCCTTTCTTACTTTTGTGCCTTAACTTCTGTACATAGGCTCCAGTTGCTGTAACAAATGAAGTAGGAGTCTTAAAGATGATGGCTTCTTTGTTACACAGCAGTAATTCATTACCGCTGCACTTTTCTCAAATCTTGCACTGCATAAGGAAATGTCCTGTAGAAAAATAAGGTAACGGAATAAAGTATCATAATATAAATGCACCATGAGCTGAACTGTGTTTGCACAGACAACAGTAAGTCTGTCATCTACTAACTTTGGAATAGTGCTTTATAATTCTAGTGTTTAGCTTTGCAGTTAGTTGCAGCATCCTAGATCTTTAGAATAACAATGAAGAAAAACGGCAAAGAAAAAACAAATTCCTTGTATGTCATCAATTGAATGTTCATCTGGTTCAAACTCTTTAGGTTTACAATATAAACACATTGCTGCTTTGAACAAAAGTACTTTATAGCCATGATATAGGTGGTTATTCCCTCCATAGGTCAGTCAGTTGACAAATATAAGATGTATGATAGTGAGTTTCTAAGCCGTTTGCCTGTCCACAAAGCAGTGAGAATCTGAATATCAAATATTTGTGGAGCATAGCTTCATAAAAACATAAAAGGATCAATCACGCTCCCTTTTTTGTTATCGATACTAGTTCTGTCCTGTCTGTCGTCTTGTGCATCACTCTCCTTAACCTCGTAATACTTAGCATTTGTTCCACTAGGTAACCTACTCTGATCTTTAAACCAGTCTGCTATTGTTTCTAGGAGCAGTCTTCTGCACTTTGCTAGCGGTTTCCTTGTCTCTGTGTATTCCCTTCTTTAGTTTAATCCAGTTTGTCCCATGAAAGTTGATTCCTTCTCTTTCTTTCTATTTAATGCAATATGGAAGGCACAGAGAGAGACACACAGGAGAAGTATCTGCTCACTTCTTATTCCTAGGGAGCTTTGGCCATAGTTGTCAGGTTGATAAGGACGAGAGGGGAAAGTCTGGAGCTTAGATACAGCACATATTGAGAGAACATTAAAATTGGGCAGAATTTAGCTGCCAGACTCTTAGTGTTCTCTGAGTAAATGTGGTCCAAATATACAAACTTGGGCAAAGTTAGGTTTGAAACTTCTTGCTAAAAAGGATGTTGAAGAACATGTTGTCTGCAGCAACCCTGTTTTCAAATTTTTCCTCTGAAGAGTGGAAGCAATTAAAATTTTTTTAGTAAACAATTATGAGATTCTTTTTAACACAGAGAAACCAACATTTTTCTCAAATATTAGTATTGCTATTATTTTTGCCTTCCCTTCAAAAATTATGTAAGGCATGCAACTCACATTGAAGTTTTGGTGGAATTTAAATTAAAAACAAGTATTTGTCCTATAGTGATTAATGTCAGGAGATATTGGCTGTAGGCAGTGATAGAGTTTCTCCATAATTCGAAGTCTTAGAATTTTGCACGTTTTCTGAAATTTTCATCACAGTACTTTTGGTCAAGTTACCTGATCATGTCTTAAAAATGTAGGAAACGTTCAAAAATATTTTTTTTAAATTTTTTTACTTTACTGGAATTTTCTTAAATATACTGTGCCACTTTCTCTGAGGAAGATGTATCACAGAATTCTAAAGAAGTATCACAGTGCCTACTGTTTTTTTAAATTATTATCAAACCAAATTATTTCAGCTGGTTTAAGTATGTATACTTTTTGCATACAATTCTTTTTTCCATAAAATAGTTATAGTTTGTTCAGTTGAACTGGTAAATGAAGTGTACAATGTATTGTTAATTTTCTTTAATTTGTATTCCCATTGCTGAAGATGTTTCTGATAATCTTATTTTGCAGACAGCTATTCTCAGGAATAGTAGAGGATAAGCTATAATTGATGGTCCTAATATCTGTGTATATTTTTCATGTCTTCATAAAAAATCATTTTACTTCCATATGACTAGCCTTGTTAACTTCCTTTTGGAAGGTGCCTGCAGATAGTTTTTTTGCAGGTAGTTTAGTTTTTGTGTTGTTATATTTAAATATGTTTGTAAAATGATTTGAATTATGTAAGGACAGAGATTATTTACTAAGTTACTTCAGTTTGCTTCTCTATTTCACCGTTACCTCTCTGTTCGTACAGCTGGAAGTACACGTACACTAGGATTGTATTATTAAAATACAAGAAATATAATCAGCATACCATATTATCCAAACTTGTTTAGGCTGTGATTTACTCTACTTAATGTGAGAAAATATTTACAAAATATAAGGAAATATTCCAAATGCATTCAGGTGTTTTTTTGACAGGACACTTTTTTTCATATAAACAGCATCAGTGACAATCATGAAACTTTTACAAAGAAATTAATCTCTAGATCTGATATGGTGTTAAGACTCAGGTTTAGTTGTCTAGCGTATTTTGGGGCAATAAGGGATTAAATTAATAACAATTTTAACAACAGTATATTTTTTTTAGTATTGGAGTATTTGTCTGTTTGCATGTTCTGTTTTGGGATGTGTATATCATTCAAAGGCTTTATCTGCAACTTTGTTTTAGCTTGGAAGTACATCTTCAGTGTTTGTGATAGGTTTTTTTTTTTTTTTTAGCCCTCCATCCCGTCCCACCCTTGTGCACTGTATGACACTCAGAATGGAAAGCAAGCATTACCTGTTTCCAGAGTGTAGGACTGAAGTCGTTCTCATGTTGCCAAGTCTGGAGAGGGCTAGTGAGAAACATCTACAAAGGTCTTACTCTGACTTTTAGCCTGCTCTTAGCCCTGTGCAATTCCTAATAAAGCTCAAGAGTTTCAGCAGCAGTGGAACAGGGACAAATTAAGGGGATTAGTTATTGACATCCTGTAGGTGATACTGGACATACAGTGTATTGTATTCAGTGACTACAGTCTCCAAGATGGACAAATCATCATAAATCCAGGACTTTGATTTTTCTCTTAGAAGTCCATAATACAAAGGAGCAACTGCCATTTGATAGAAAGACCATTTGGGAAATAAATTGTTGAGCCATTCACACCCTAAAGGCCTTCAGGAAAATTCCTTTGGGATTTCTGACATTTTAAATAACAACATTTAGCAGGAGAAAGCAACTTTTTTTTATAACCCATCACTGCTCAAATGGCAAGCAGTACATACAGGGTGTTTCCAAGTTTTAAAAGCTCTGTGGTTCAGTTCAGAGAGCTCTGAAGCCCATGCTGTCTTGGACCAGTGGCTCTTAAACGCCATTCCGTTCTGTGTCAACTACCTGTACAGCCAAAAATAGATAAGAACAAACCCAAGGAAATAAGCTAAGTGAACTAATTGTTTGTCTTGACACAATGGAAAATCTATGGTTTATTTCTTTGTGTTTTTCCATCAAGTAGCTCCAGCTATTCTAGACCATTTTTCAAGTTAAAGGGCAGTGATCTATCTCTAAAACTTTGTGTAAGGTGGTGAGTGGATGGGAAGAATTGAAGGGCATCCCTTTGTGACTTGGAACCCCCATCCCCTAGCATAAGGTAATTTTTTTTATCCATCTTCTAGAAAGAAATCCTTTTTTATAGCCATCGTTTATAAAAACAAATTAGAAGAGTGTGTGGCACCTAGTATATTGTGTTCTTCTTTTTTGCACTGTCCCAAGTTCCAGCCTAGGTTTTTCGATGGAGGAGTTTCGCTTGAAATACAATTCGTGTGTAAGTATTTTCCCCAAATTCCCACAGATTTTTTTAAACATTCAGTACAATCAAAATATCTAGTGATCAGTGCTGGGAACCTTACGGATCTAGAGAGGGTAAGATTTAGTATGGCAAAGGGGGTGTTTCCGAGGCTGGTTGTGGACTAAGAGAATAGTGCGTTATTGAAAGGGGTTATGTGGGGAGGTTCTGGAATCTCCATGCTTGGAATTTTCAGGGCTCAACTAGCCAAAGCCTGTGACACAGTGCTGACAACAGCCATGACCTGAGAAAGAGGTGGGACTTCATGATCTCCTGAGGTCCCTGCCAACCTCAATTCCTGTGGTTCTGTGATTGGGCCATACCCTTCTAGTACTTGGACAGTGTCCCTTTTCAGTACAGCCGTTCGTAACCCTGTCTATACCTTCATAAATTTTTTTGCTCTTGAGGCTTGTGATCAGATTCTGTGTTTGAGAAGAAGGGGTTTTTTTGTGTCACTGCTTATTTCATAAGATATCTTGCTTCTCTGTCAACTGAATCCTGTTTGTGTCACACAGTGGCATGTGTTTATATACATGTGTTTAATTGAGGGGAATACATTGCTCCCCACAGTAACTATAAGTCTTGCAGATACATTGCCTGTAGACAATTTTGCACTCTCCTTTTCACTAGCATCTTACATATACTACATTTCTCCAGTTAAGGGCAGACTTGGTAGCATCACGTGAACATTGATCTTCTGTTATTTTGTTGTCAACCATGAATCGCAGGGATTTTTTTTGACTTCTGCTTAGGTAAAAGGTACCTTACAATAAGGTCCTTAGCTGAATGTGTACTCAAATTGGAATAGAAGTTTGAACAGTGCATTTCAGATGATGCAATAATTCTAAGTAAATAAAAAACAAAGCCCACAATGTTTTGAAATAATTTTATATATGAAAATAATAATGAAGTTTTAATGTACTCATGTTTCAATATATTATCTTGAATTCTTGATCCTTCCAAATCAAATGTTAAATCTGTTTTAGGAAATCTTCCTTCTTAGTATAAGAACATCTACATTAGCTTTGTATATGTTGTTCTACAAGGCATTTTTTTAATATTCTGAGGTGATCTGTAACTGCATTGGTTTCATATTAGTCCTTTACTTCTGCAATTTAACCATCAGTTTTGAAGGAAAACTGCTGTGGAGATGCTGTTATTCCAGCTTTATACACTGCTTACTATCACACTTTTCTCTCCCATTGAGTGAGGTGAATAACACCAACTTTAAACAAAAAATAAACTCAGGTGGTTGACGTTGCTGCAAATCTACTTATAAATATTTCAAGATTAGCTTCTTTTCAGTGAGCATATTCAGGATAGAGTTGTACCCCATAGAAATCACTAGTTTATTTTCCGTGCAGTTTGTTGAGGTGACATTTCACCTTTTGTTCTTTAGTTTATAAAAACTATGCTAAAGACTCCTGCAATATGTGTTGGAATTTACTTGGCAGCTTAGAACAAGCCAAATACAATATATCTGCTCCCTTTTTGTCCCAGAAGATATTTTTGTTTAGCAACCATTATTTGCTGAATTTATTTTAAGTTCTCAGGGAATTTTTAAAGTGATAGCCATCTGCCCTCCTTCCCTGTTCTCCTCAAACCTATTTTTTAAAAAATACCCAAGGCCTCTGGAAATGACACAAAATTTACTAAAGAGGAATTGTTATTATATACAGAAATCTCAGATTAGCTCTTTTCCCTAAGTTTAATTGAATTTCAAGATCATTTGTGTGTGGAAAATATAACTAGTTTACAGTATCACTGCTTAACTTGATCTGAGATCTACTTACAGTGCCATAATGAAACAACATTTGCCCATGGATTTTGGTCATTTTATACTCCAGTGATTCCTCATCACTTTAGCAATGATTTGTTTTCAAAGGACAATCCCAAAGAATTTCTGTTAGCTGTCATCTGTTCTGTGGGTCTGACATAAGTAATGTTCCAGCTATGACACATTTTGTTCTGTGACCCTTTCTATGTTTACTTTTCCTGTTTGTTCACTAAATAACATTTAATGCTGTTTACCTTTGAGACCACTCAGTGGCTTCTCCACATACCTATGCCTAAGGACATTGGTTTTGCTTCAAGATCGTTGGCAATTTTCTCATCATGACACTTCAGGTTTACCTTCTTATATATTTTATTTCTTTTGTTATAACTGCCTTTCCCTACATTAAGGCTGATTTCAAATCCACTAAATTAGGGTATTAGGAGATGTCAGAAGTACAGTATGTTCAAGCACAGATGTGTGAATGCTCAAAACATACCACAAAGGATTTGGGAAATGGGGAAAATAGTCTATGATGAAATATTAATTGAAGCCGAGGGAGACAATGTAGTTTTTTGAACTGGTTTCCTGAAAGGTTTAGAGCCCTCATAAGTAGGCTAGAGGTTTAGGACTTCTAGTAAGAAAGAAGTCAAGACATTTTGATGATGATTTAAAAGAATTAGTGAAGAAATAAGTAGGTAAACTGGAAATTAAAACACTTTGAGAAACATTAGACATGTCATACAAAATACTTAAAAATATGCTTGAAGTATCTTTTGATAGCGGATGAATGAGTAAGAGTGATGAAAGAGCTTTCCTCCCCTCTGGATGTTACCTATTTTGAGAAGCTGTGGAATATAATGCCAGTGGCACTAACTAAATTAAATTGTATATTTATATTGGATATCATCTTAGTGTTATAGTGGAACATTTTTTTCCAGATCATGGGTAATGGGCATGAACTGATTATGAAACTGTATGTTGTCCTGATTTGTCCATTGGCTTTTCTTGTATTTTCAATATTTAAACCTGAAGATTAAACGATTAAAGCTTTTCAGTGTTACAAATGAAGAAAAACTACACCATGAATTGATGTGCTCCGTTGGTCAGGTCTGGAGAACGCTTAAGTAAATGAAAGTTTATCCTGGAGATGATCCGTAATGCATTTATGCATTATGTCAAAGAAGCAGGGATTATAGGAGTTCCTGTCACCAAGATTGAGCAGTTTTGCATATGGATTTCCAAGGAATAGTTGATTTGTGTGCTTTTTAGATTTCAGTGTGTTTATAAAATATAGGCCTAAATGGTTGGTACTGTTTTGGTAAAAAATGTTGCTGTTTAGAACTTCTGTCCCATCTTTCAGATTCTGCACTTTTAAATCAGTAGGTTTTTCAACCATTTGAAAATTAAGCACTGGGAATCCTAAACTGGATTGTCTCACAAATGCTATATTCAGAAGTCTTGTTGCTTTTTTGGTAAGCAAATTTTAATTAAACAGGGATGAATCAAAACAGCCAGGTTGAGATTTCTGGATACCGAGTCATGCAGTGCATTGGTGTGTGTATATGTGTATATGTGTGTGTGTATATATATATATATATGAAGTGCAGGGAACAGTAAGACTAGACTAGATCTTTGCAGGAGTGCTTCAGACTTTGAACAGTTTTTTTTATACGGTAGCAGATACACAGCTAAATCAGCAGGATACAGGGGACCTGCCATGTGCAGGGCAGTAGACATAAGAGTAATTGTGAAAGCCGTATTCATAATTCAAGGGATGAAAGCTGGTCACTGTTTGCTTTATAGAAAAAAAAAAAAAATAGCTCCTAGAGCTGGTATTTTCTTTTTCAGTTCCATAATATCAGGAAATGGGGCTATTGTGAGAGGCAGAAAACAGGAATCCATAATAACTTTGCTCTGCCATCACTCTACTGTGTGACCCCTAAAAACTAATTTCTCTAGTGCCTCAGTTTCCCCATCTGTAAAAGCAATCCTCATGTGTTCCCCACACTAACATTTTGAGATCTGTGAATAAAATACTCTGCACTGATGTTGTGTGTTTACAGGTAGGTATTAGTCTGCCTCTTTAAAAAGATTTTTGTGTTAGATTATATTTTCTGCTTATTCACTTTGTTTTCGTGTTAATGTTTTAATTTCCTTTTTTTGTTTGGTCTTATTTTGACTCCATTCTCCTAGTAGAACCAGGACCAGAAATGATCAATGGTCCATTCTTTATGCACGTGATAAAACAGAAACATATATATATTTTGATCCAGTGCAACCTTTTTTTTCTTCATATTTTGTTACAGATCAGGGAATACAATGGACAGATGCAGGGAATTACTAGTGTGGGATTTGCATCCCTGACATTTGATGGAACTGTAGGAGCGCCAGTAGTTCCTCGAACCTCTAGCAAAGTGTACACTTTCATGGATGAAGAACAGAAAACAGTAGAAGAATTACGTGTTTGGGCAGCCAGTAATCTTTCCATCTCTGGACCAGCAGCAAAATTATCTGGTGTTCAGCCAATGCTGTTCTTTGATCTCACTTGCCAGCTGGTAGGAAAAGCAAAAGTGGATGGATCTTCTTTTCTTCTAAAGGTAGATTTATTTTTTTAAAATAGTTAGTTAGATTCATTTATTAAGACATTGTCATTCAGTTTTTGATAAAATAGGAATATTCATCTATTTAAATAATGTTATGTAGATAAATATTTCAAGGTTAAGTGAATTTATCATCCTTGACCTTTTTATGGAAGTAAATGACCATTTTATATGGAAATAAAACAGAAATCCCACTTCTCTTAAAAGTTGTTAATCTGATTTATTTCTTTAGAGAGGTTTTGTAAGATGACATTGGTATGGATCATTGTTTCACAAACATTTGTAAATAACTATCGCAAGATTTCTTAAAGTTCAAAAATACTGTTAGTTTTAAATTTTAACCTTGTTTTTTAGTTAACAGCAATTGCTCATTTGTCTAGATTGCTGGATATAATTAATGCAGTAAGTAGCACTATCTAGAAGATTAATGAATGGATTATGTTATTTAGCTTGATGGATTTTAGGTAGCTTCTTTTAGTTGTATATAAGTGCTTTGTGGATCAGTGCTCACTGAAAGTACAAAATGCTAAGTGCCACACAACGGGAGAGTACTTTCCAAGGGTGATCCTTAATATCAGCTAAATGAAAAGAAAGTCTGCATAATTTTCCTGGGTTTAGCTTCAGATGTATCAGTCTGGTGTTATTCTGAAATTCCTCTGTAGTTCTTTTTCTTTCTTTTATAAGTTGATTGTTAAAATGTGAGTGATGAACAGTCTGTTATTTTCCATTTTATGACTTCATAACATTATTGGTTCTACTGTATTAAGCTGTATTGTTACATTTTTAGAAACGTCACACTACCTTATTCCTTCATTAAAGCAGCAAAGATTTTTCTCGTGCAGAACAATGCATGCATTACACAGAAACAAACCTTCTTAAGTGTCATCCTATAATATGTTTTGCAACTGTTACAAATATTTCCATTTAATTATCCCTTGTGAAATAGATGTCAAATGAGACCCAGTAAAATTTCAGAACTTTGTGAACTCTAAGTTGTTCATTAATAAGTATATGTTCAGTATTGAAGGACCCTTTGCAAGGACAGAGAAAGGTATTATCTTAAATTATTAATATTTCTCTACAGTCTTCTGTGTTGTAAGATCTGAAGTTGATTCTGTCAGTTTTGTATAGCAAAGATAATTTCTTGGGGGCGAAACTTAGGATAGACTTAGGGAGGTAAAAGTTTGAAATCAAACAACACTACATCAGTTTTTCTGATATGCAATTCCTTTGACAGTATATTTTTTTTTTAGTAGTATAAAACGTTAAATACTTAAATCCATATTAAAATACATCAGACAATCTTAAAAATGGTAGATTAGCGTTGGTATGCTGTTACTAATTTCCTCCATTTTTCAAGCATGGCAAAATCCCTTTTGCATATCAAATGGTGGTCATGATAGAAGAGAAGCCTTTTTAAAAACTTTTAGACAGATCTCCGATTATTTTGTTGATTCACTAAACAGCAAAGAAAACCCAGCAAATTCAATACCAGCTCAAATAGAGTGATCACTAAATATTATATTATTTTGGTTATACATTTTATAATACTGATTTAAATTTATCATGTCGTTCCAAGTATATCAGTTACATTAATGGTTGATTATACTGTAAAATGTAATGATTATTTTAAGTGTTAAGCTCACGTAACTAGTGGGGACTGCTTCAAAGACAACTAAAATTACTTTCAGTGATTTTTTGCATCACCCATAACATAACTTTTAATATTACACTTGATCACTTGATAAATTAATTGGGATATGCACAGCACCTGAGACTGAAATGGTATAGAGATGGTGGAGAAAACTGATGGAGACTGAAAAGCTCACATTAGAAATTATTCTGCATTTATGATCTTTATAAGAGTTTTACTATTACTCTTTTCTTTCCTTCTGTCAGTTAAATTGTCCACGGTAACCTCTGTCATACAATTAGCATACTCTGCTGAAGAGAGAAACAGATTTCATTGCGTCTCTCCCATTTTCAGTGTTTTGCCAACTCTGGTGATCAAAGGTTGTCACTAACTATTCCTTAGTCTGTTCATGACTAGTAATGGAACCATTTGCTGTTTCTTATCCAGAATTAATTTAATTAGTGTTGGTTTTTAGATGAGTGTTGGTTTTTGAAACCAGGGCTTCTGTGTTTTCATCCATAATTTGAGTAAAGTGAAGCAGGCAAGCTCCTGAGGTAGAGAGCTCGATATCTTTTCTTATCTGTGAAAGTAAAAACCAAAACCAACTACTTTACAAGAAAAAAAAAAAAATCCTTAGAAAAGAAAGCTTACTGGCTTACAAATTCCTCCAAAAGGTCCCCTGATGCTAGCCCCTTTAGTTCCTCTAGTGAAGGACATTTTAAAGCCAAGTAGTCATCTGTGTATCTGACAGGGAGCATTCGGGTTATTTCAATCCATTTGTCAGATCCATCTCTTGAGTGTAGAACTACCAAAGTGCCCCAAGTAAAGCCAGTTAAAAAATAATAGGAAACTTGACAAATTTAAGGTTCTTTGTCAAAGTGAGTAAATTGATAATATATATGCACTAAATCTATGTTTTTCAAGCTCAGTTCTGGAAAAGGTTTCATAATTCAAGCAATGGGCAACCTCTCTTTCAAAGGTAGTTTTAAGTATTTCATGGTACAGGCTTTTTTTAAATCTGTGGCAACAGGTACCACCTCATTATCTGGGTCCTTCAGAATACACTCTTCGGAAACATTAATTTGATGTTATGGGTTATTTTCACTGTGAACATTTTTTTCTTTTATCTCTTGATTTGGGATGACTATTTCAACCATGAGTTATTCTCAGTGTATTTACAGATGGCTTTGCTAATTCTTAGATCTTTTCCTGGGGGTCCTTTGATCCACAGCAGTTAAGCATAAGAGGTAGAAACCCTTCAAAAATTAAGCTTTGTTGTCTTTTTTTGAACCCCTCTGCAGTGCTTAACTCATGGGACAAAATGTCTTGGTATCACAAATTGAAAATTAGCTTCTGTTGAACCTATATGCATGAAATCCTATGAAATGCAGAATTTCAGTCTTACAGTCCAAATGCCTCTAGATTTTTTTTCTTTCTCTATGCCAGTATTTCAGACCATTATTTCTGTTGTCTTTGAGAAGAGTTTATCTTCAGGAACTCAGGAAACCATAGTTTACAGAATATATCATAAGCAGCTATCACTGAAATTTTAATGTTTAAGTAGTAAGATTTTGGTTCCAAAGTGCTATGTCTTCTGGTAATCTTAGTTTTTCACAATAACTTTGATAGCTCAAAAATAACTCTGTTGATATTTCAATACTTAAGTGTTTCAAGAACTTAGCTTCAGGCAAACAATTTTTAGAATCCTCATTATTAAGTATATGTTAAATACTGATGTTTTTCTAATATGTTCTGGGTAACTAGCAGTGTACGCTTACATAGGAGATCATCAGTGTCGTGGTTTGAACTCAGCCAGTAGCCAATCACCACGTGGCCAGTCGTTTACTCCCCCCCCAGTGAAATAGGGGAGGGACATAAAAGAGAAAATTTGTAGGTTGAATAAAAAAAAATTTAGTAACAAAACAACAGTAACAATAGTAAGTCCAAACGGGTAATATACGATGCAGTTGCTCACCAACTGGTGACCGGTACACAGCCCGCCCCCAGCAGCGATCCTGACCGCATCAAAAATCCCACCGTGCCAACCAGAAAACAGAAATGAGAGAGCACGTGTCCCCTTATATACTGAGCATGACATCCCATGATATGGAATAATCCAATGACCGATTCAGGCCCGGCTCTCTAGCTGTGCTCCCTTCTCAGCCCAAGGAAAGTTAACTCTATCCTGGCCAAAACCAGAACAATCAGTAATTAAGGGAGTATATGCTGTGTAGTCAGTCTCCACATATTGTAGCTGGAATAGTTAAAAAACTATAGTGGGATTAAAATATTAAGTATAGACAGTTCTGCATATGGTGAATTCTAGTGGTTGTAAGTGGTGGATAAACAGTTGAGGTTTTTTCTAGTGCTTTTTTTTTTGCTTTTTTTTAAATATTAACAAATCCCAGTTCTTAACACTTGATCGTATTCTCCATAGAGGTTATTTTATAATCTGTTAAGGAATAATAACTTTTTTTTAAAATCCCATGAAACCTAATTCAAGTAATTTAAGGACTTTAAGACTGAGACTCCAACTAAGATTTCTTATTGTTATCAAATTTTAATCAAATTTCTTTAAAAATAAAAATTATTTAAAATATCAATCTAAAGTATTCTGAGCATATTGAAATAGTTCATTTGCATTGCAGGTATGGGATGGCACAAAATGTCCCTACCCAACATGGAAAGTGCCTGTGGAAGCAAGAGACCTAGAAGGAGAAAAAATTCTTCTTCATCAGCTTCGAAATCTAACGGTGGACGTTCTAGTCTATGATAACCATGTACAACTGGCAAAATCACTTAAGGTAATATACAATTTGGTATTTCTGACTCTCATTTTGTGGCCTATTTCCTGCTTAGAACTCACTTCAGAGAATGTATCAATTCAGTTCTTCTGTTAATTAGTTTCAAATGTTTCTCTTTGTCTTTCACTGTATTTCCCATACCTTTTATTTGAATGCAAAACTCCTTCAACTTGTAAAACAGCCACATTACCCTAAAATTGCCATGAAAAGATTTCTTCCAATTAAGCAGTTCTTTCCAGACTCTGTAGTATCATATATAATCCTGTGAAAATAATGCACTCAGAAAATGTATTCTGTGCTTTAGAATTGTTTTTTAAATGATATAAAGTGGGGTTAAACTTTTAGTCCTATTAAAGGACCGTGATTCTACAGTCAATAAAAGATTTTCTGTTCTATAAACTTCTGCAATTTGCAGTACAATCTTCATTTAGTGGGTCAGTAATGTTGATTATGCTTAGATAGAAAAAACAACAACGTAATTAAACATCTGATCTTCAGCAATACTGCCATCTTGCTTCTGAATACAGTAAATTAACAAAGAATACAATCTTTCATTTTATGCCTTGCCCTCTATACCCAGCCATCGTTTTTAAGAAAGTGTTTGCCAGAAAATAGAGATAAGTCATAGCCATTTGTTAGGCTGGGACTATGAGCAGACATGAAATCAATTTGATATGTTGATGCCTGTTCTTAAGCAAATGACAGATAGCAAAGTAACTTACCTTTGTGTAAGAATTAATAATAAAACTTATTCACAGAAGTATTTCATTACTTAAAGGTTCTCTTCCAGAATTTTTCTCTTGCTAACTGGTGTAATATATTGATATAAATAACTTCACTGTTCCAGTGAAGCAATATGTTCTGAAACTTAAGGGAAAAAATATTTCAGTGTTAATAAAACATATTTTCTTGAGTAGCTGGTGATATTCCCTTTATTACACTCTCCCATTTATATTCAGGAATTCCTACTGAATAAGTGGTATGTTGGATGTCTTAATCAGCTCTCTCAGTATCTTTCCTTCCTGTAAGCCCTTTCTTTCTTATCTCTAAAGTATCTGTGCCTTTGCTGGATACTGCACTGTGTAGCAGAAGCTCTAACGTCAAAGGAAACTGTTAAGAAACCTGGTTTGACCTACTGAGCAACATGGGCTGGTTTTCTCCTTTTGTCTGTGTCCAAAGTTGCAGTAGTTTCACTCGTGAAAGCTGTAGAAATTAGGTAATTTTTGAACACCACTTTTTAGTGGGTTGTCTTAGTGGAGTTGTTGAAGAAAAAGTGCTGATACCCTAACAATTAAGCTTCAGGAAGATTTATTAAATTCAGGTTGCAATATGTGCAATTAATCTTATTTCACAGAATAATCTAAAGGTAATAAAATTTTGGGAGACTCTTCCTAAACTGGAAGATGTAATAAAAGGTTTTTAAATACTAGTGAATTATGTCATATTGTGAGAAAGTTGAATTGAAATACTCTATATTAATCTGTATAATAATTTATTTCTTTCAGGGTCTTGTTAGTAATTTTCTTTTTAATAATAATTTGTGTAGAAGTATAAAACTGGAGAGCCTTTAGTGTATGCATGTACACCCTCCCAAGTGTGAGCACGAGAACAGTGTGGACAGAAACTGTAGTAGCTGTTTTGCCAGTTTATGATTTCAGAAACTATTCAGAAATAAAAGTGCACTATTTTTCAGCCATCTCTTCTGCATTTGACAGTAGCTTAGAAATGCCTTTTTTAATGTATATTGTTTTGGAATTGTTAGGTTACACTCCCATGTTGTCATGTACCATTTGTAATGACAGTTGCAGCTCTAAAATGAGATTTTATGTAGGAACAATCTGTTTTACACAGCCTTGATACCAAGAAGGGCAGATTGGAAAAAAGAAAAACCACACCAAACAAAAAAACCCAAACAAAAACAAACAAAAAGTCCCCAACCAAACAAAAAAAAACCCAACCCAAACCTGAAATATTCTTATTTTAAAATTGTATCTGTAGGCCCATGTTCAGACAAGGAAGCTCTGAGTAAGCACTACAGTCTAAAGAAAGTGGGTGATGTATTACAATGAATTTTTAGCAAATCATGGAGCACAGTGTCGGGAATATATTCCTGCAAGAGTTTGTTAAAAGCTCCTGATTTGGATTGTCTGTCCAGAGAACACTGAAGATACAAACATTTTATCCCATTTTCCAAGACTGTCAAATAATATTTACAATTTTCAGTGGAGAGAACTTGAGTAATATTGAAGGTACACTTCAATCAACTTAGTTGATACCCTAAGTAGACATTTTGTCCCCTATATTTACTGGCCTCCCTTTCCTGCTTGGTAAGATTGTGGCTTTTCAGCATTTGCTTCCTTAGCAGAACTAATACAGAATTTTCAGAAATCTCACTGTTTTCTTCCTTAGCAGGACAAATACAGAATTTTCAGATATCTCATCTCTGAAGTAGATTATTTCCTGGAGCACAAAGACGCAAGCAAGAGCTACACCTAAGCAAAGACAACGGTGTTCAGTGCTTTTTCCTGAATTTCCCTCATCCTCTGGCTACCTGGGGTGCATGAGGCTTTCTTGTTACTCTAGCAACCCCAGCCTGCAACTAACTCTCCAGAGTACAGTTGCAACCCACAGGTTGTAGTTCATTATTCAGCGTTTCCTATTGCAGTTTTTCCAGAGGTTCTCAGGATTCACTCAGACCTTGCCATACAACTCGGAAATAGATCTGTGACGTGGGTTTCTCCATCTGGGGCATTCTGCTAGATGGTGAGCATTAAGTTGAGCAAGCATCAGTGGTCAGTCAGTGCACAGTAGGGGTCCAGCTGTCCGCAGCTGGTTGGAGGTTTCCTTATGTATTGTCATTCAGTGAGTATGTGATACTTTCTCTTATGGCTTCATACCATCAATTTTGTGTTGCTATGCGTTTTCTGGATAGTACAATTAAAACAATTAACCTTGAGCGAGCATATATGTCCTAGACCATAGTTTCACAGTATTTGCTTCATGTTATGTATCTTCAGATGCAGAATTTGGATATTTTCAGCTGTTCCTACAGCTGTATACAGTGTCATATCTTTTTTGATAGTTGTTTGGACTAAGAAGTGTTCCTTGCTGTTCTGGTCTCTTGAGTTACATTTCCAACCTGCAACTTAAATGAGTTACATGGCTTTAATATCTAGCTCCATATCTTTCAGGCCTGGGTAGCATTCCTTTGACCTGTCAGTGGTATTTGCCCCACTTCTGTAGTCATTAAAAGGGAAAAAAAAAAAAACCACAACATCCCCCATCGCATCCCCAAGTCCTCCAAACCCTTTAATGGATTTAAATTGGTGGTTTTTATTGCAAAGGACCACAACCCGATGCTGTGCATATGCTTCCTCTCATTTGTAAAAAGTTGTGCATAATGTACTCAGTAAAAGTAGACTGTTGATATGATGAAATAATGACAAAGAAATCTCATCGAAGCCATAAAATAGGCATAAAAATTAGTACAAATGGTTTTAAGTGATTCCTGTAGATAGGCTCTTGTCATGAGTGTCTTTCTGGCCAAATGTGAACGTTTAACTGCCAAAATAAATGATCGTTCTGAGTTTGTCAGTGTCTTAAATGTGAACACAACCCTATGTGTTTTTAAATAATCATGAGAATTTGCTACGCTGAAAAGTTTAGTTGTCTAGTTATAGGAAACTGCATGTGTGACTTCTTCATTTTAATTCTTTTTAGCCTTAATTTGTATTTTTAAAACAGTGATATTTGAATTAGACTGCAAATAGGGTATTAGTATATTTTATATTACTGCAAGAAATGTGTTCTTATTGCTTTAATTTCATTTTATATTAACTTACTCTAAATGAGGTAGGTAGTTCATAAACAGAACTGCTGTAAAGTCAAGGAGTTGGTTTTGTACTAGATTTTCGTCATGGCTCTGTAAATCACGCTGTTTACTTTAATGGAGATTATAATTTCTTCTCAGTCAAGTATTTAAAGTGTGCTCGGTCTGCAGGCATTCTGTAAACAACAGAAATACAGTAACGTTTTTAGCCGTAACACCCACACTTGCCGCTGTTAACAGTAAGCAATGCTGCCTCCCAAAGGAATTCACGGAAATGGCACACAGTCTCGCATGGTCAGATCTGGTGGTCTGTGGTGACATGCATAACCTTCCGGACTTTTTCAGTATTAGGCAATGCTGATTATAATTCATCTCTTTCGTACAGTTATAAGTGAAATTATGTAAAACAATAACATTTTCAGAAAAGTGATCTAATAAAATGCATATATAGGAAGCTATATTTTTATAGTGATCATAAATCTTGGAAAGTTGAGTGTTGCACTAAAACATGTAATTTGGTTGACTTTCGCATGAATTTCAGCACACAAGTTTAGAACGCAAAACCAGCATTTTGTATTCTTGACTTCTGGACTCTTATCTCCTGTGTTTAATGGTTTATGTTTGTACATCTATGAAAAACTTAAGTATTTACTATATTGTTTTTGAAAGACATTCTTCAATTATAATCAACTTTTTCCTGCTTCTATACAAATTAATCTTAAAAATAAAAAACAACCTAGTTTGGCACTGTTATTTTGACATAAGGTTTTTTGATAAGCAGAACTTAGCTAAACGTTTTTAAAAAAAACTTTTTCCAAAAACATTTGTCATAGTCATTAGATTAGTTTTATAATATGACTGTCCCTTGCATTTTTGGATATTCAAAATAATTAAGTGAAATTTAGCATCCGGAAAGGAAAAAAAAAAGCCTCCAGATAAGCCTCTTAACTGCCATCTAAATAAATGCACAAGCTTTCCTGTTGATGTGCTTTGAATGAACAAAATGAGCAGCACCCTAATGGTGCGGATCAGTGAAAACTCTGGTAAGAGCTCCATGCCAGAAGCAAAACAGGTGCAGACTGAAATGCACTTTTTATGTCCTTGGTGCCTGAATTTGAAAATATGCTACCTTTGTGTGTGATTATTGTTTAAAAGAGCAGTTTATACTAGCATTACATAGTCATAGTCCGTTCCTTGATACAGAGGAGGATTCTATAATCAGGATGCTACTCTATCTGATTTTGTGCATATATAGGTACATACTAAGACCTTGACAATCCAGTCTAACAGGAATACTTTTTAGGTTTCTACTGGTTAAAGCAGGAGCTGAAGCAGAAATAAGACTCAACAGACTGGCTGCTGTAATATTAATGTTAATTGAAGTCAATTTAAAATAATTTATCATTTATATAGGACTATTTAAAAGAGACTTAGAGTGAACATAAATCCAGCTTATTGAATGTGTGTAGCTTGCTGGCTATCAGATCTTAGGTTATACTTTAAAAAAAAACATTTGAGTGCAAGTTAATTTGATTCAAAGGCCTTTAAAACACATCAAAGGGAAATTAACTATATAATTAAGTCTCCAGATTATCTACCTCTAGAACCTTGGTTTTGATTTGCAGGCTTTTTTTTGGGGGGGGGGGGGAGGATAATGGGAGTGGCATTTTGAAATAAAAGCAAAGTTATAAAGATGTCCTTGATGTTCAGCACTCCATAACTTCTTTCTTAATAGGTACTTGTATAAGTTAGCCTAAGTCCATTTGTGTAACTTGATGAAAATGCTTCAGAGAACACAAAGTAATTCTAAGCAAAGCAAGTAGCATATTCTTCATGTACCTGAGGAGAAAATCTAACAGAGTTAGGAAGAGTGTCAAAATCTCTGAATTTCTAACACATGTTGCCTTTCGTCCTGGTGCTGAAAAAATGTTACCTGTAATGTAAGAGTAGGGTATGATAAAGAAATCTGGGTAAGCAGATGTGATTGCATGTATAGATGAACAGATAATATGCCATGCATGATAATGGACATGAGGTCAATTGCTGAGTGTGATCATACATGGAAAAATTACAGCACATCAGTCTCTGGAGGGCTTTATTGTGAATATAGAAGACAAATTGTGCCCTCAGGAAAGGAATATATTGGCTCGTTTGATCTGTCTTCTGAAGTCTACTTGAGAATCAGACTTAATAAGAAGGCTTATGCTGGTTCTGAATCAGCCTGTGATGCCAGTAATGTTGTCTAATAAAGCAAAACAAACAGGTAACCCAGAGAGGTTTTAGAGTCTCCATCTTTGAAAATATGCAGAACTCAGCTGGAGACAGCCCTAAGAAACCTGCTCTAGTTAACTCTGCTTTGGGCACAGGGGTTGCCCCAGGTCCCTGGCAGCTTGAGCTGTTCTGTGATGCAGTGAAAATAGGGAATAAACTTTGAGGCCTAGAATTTTCCAAGTAAATAGCTAACTTTGTTATCAATTTATTCTTTTTCTTCAAGATTGGAAGTTTTCTGAGAATTTACAGTATTCATACGAAACAAGCAAGTGCAGTTGATGAAGATGTCTCACACATAGAATTTCATCTTCATGGTGGCACCTGTTACGGTCGAGGAATAGGAGTCTTACCAGAAAGTAACCCAGATGTTAAGGAACTAAAAGCGTAAGTTCTATATGTTAGGTTAATGTAACAACTGTATAGTTTAGAATTGTAAATATATGTAAGAACCATAAACTCTGGAACAGAATATGTCTTTACCACCACTAAGATGAACACTAAGTATTTGGGGGGATAGATAAATAAAGGATAATTTAAAATTTAAAATACATTAGGGATTAAGATTTCTATTTTATAGTGCTGTAATAATAAAGCCTGACCACATTAAAATAATTATTCTATTTTATACTGGCATATAATCTTTTAAAGATAAAATCCATGGTTAAGCAAATATATTAAGCACATTTTAAGCATGTGCATATATGTTACATAGAAATGGTGAGGCTTAAAGATGTTCGAAATGAAGCATATAAATGCTTTACTGAACTGTGTTATATACATAAGGAATCATAAAATCATTTAAGTTGGAAAGGACTTTAAGATCATCAAGTCCAACCATTAACCTAACACTTCCAAGTTCCACTAAACCATGTCCCTAAGCACCACATCCACATGTCTTAAATACTCCACCACTGCCCTGGGCAGCCCATTCCAACGCCTAACAACCTGTTCCGTAAAGAAATGCTTCCTAATATCCAATCTAAACCACCCCTGGTGCAACTTGAGCCCATTTCCTCTTGTCCTGTTGCTTTTTACTCGGGAGAAGAGACCTCACTACCCTTGTAGAGAGTCGTAAGGTCTCCCCTCAGCCGCCTCTTCTCCAGACTAAACAGCCCCAGTTCCCTCAGCCGCTCCTCATAAGACATGTGCTCCAGACCCTTCACCAGCTTCTCTGGACATGTGCCAGTACCTCAATGTGTTTCTTGTAGCAAGGGACCCAAAACTGAACACGGTAATTGAGGTGTGGCCTCACCAGTGCCGAGTACAGGGGGCCAATCAGTTCCCTGGTCCTTCTGATACAAGCCAGGATGCTATTGGACTTCTTGGCCACCTGGGCACGCTGCCAGCTCATATTCAGTTGGCTGTCAACCAACACCCCCTGTTTTCCAGCCACTCTTCCCCAAGCCTGTAGCATTGTGTGGGGTTGTTTTGACCCAAGTGCAGGACCTGGCACTGAGCCTTGAACCTCATAGAGTTGGCCTCAGTCCATTGATCCAGCCTGCCCGGATCCCTCTGTGGAGCCTTCCACAAGCAGATCAACACTCCTACCCAACGTAGTGTCATCTGCAAACTTACTGAGGGTGCACTTGATCCCCTCATCCAGGTCATTGATAAAGATATAACAGCCAGTGCAATTAAGAAAAGGCAATGGGTCATAGTAGTAGGCAACTCTCTTCAGAGAGGTATGGAGGCACCCCTTTGCCAACCTGATGCACTCTCTAAAGAGGTGTGCTGCTTACTGGAGGCTCGTATCAGTGATGTCATCAAGAGACTACCAAGCCTCATACAGTCCACTGACTATTATCCACTGCTGTTGTTTCATGTGGGCAGCAATGATACAGCCAGGAGCAGCCTGAGGAGTATCAAGGATTACAGAGCCCTGGGAGTAGTAGTAAGGGACTCTGGAGTGCAGGTAGTTTTCTCATCAGTCCTCCTGGTCAAAGAGCTTGAAAGGGTCAGTCAAATCTGGCAGATCAACAAATGGTTACGGGACTGGTGCCACAGCCACGGGTTCAGATACTTACACTATGGGACTGGCTTTGAGAGACCTGGTCTGCTGGGGGCTGATGCAGTTCATCTGTCAGAGAAGGGGAAGAGCATCTTCGGTCATAGGCTTGCCAAGCTGGTGAAGAGGGCTTTAAACTAAAGTTTCATATCTGAGAAGTCGTGGCAGTCTAGTGAAGTTCCCACTGACTGAAAAAGGGGAAATATAACCCCATTTTTAAAGAGGGGAAAAAAGGAAGACCCATGGAACTACAGGCCGGTCAGTCTCACCTCTGTGCCTGGCAGGATCATGGAGCGGATCCACCTGGAAATTATGCTATGGCACATGGAAAATGAGAAGGTGATTGGTGACAGCCAACATGGCTTCACTAAGGGCAAATTGTGCCTGACAAATTGGTGGCCTTTAACGATGGGATTATAGTGCTTGATAAGGGAAGAGCAAGTGACATCATCTAGCTGGACTTGTGCAAAGCATTTGACACTGTCCCACTTAACATCCTTGTCTCTAAATTGGAGATACATGGATTTGATGGATGGACTGCTCAGTGTATAAGGAATTGGCTGGATGGTCTCACTCAGAGAGCTGCGGTCAACAGCTCGATGTCCAAGTGGAGGGCAGTGACAAGTGGTGTTCCTCAGAGGTTGGTGTTGGGACCAGTGCTGTTTAACATCTTTGTTGGCAACAGGGCAGTGGGATTGAGTGCACCCTCAGCAAGTTCGCTGCCGACACCAAGCTGTGTGGTGCGGTCAACACACTAGAGGGAAGGCATCCCATCCAGAGGGACCTGGACAGGCTTTAGAGATGGGCCTGTGCAAACCTCATGAAGTTCAACAATGCCAGGTGCAAGGTCCTTGTCTCGTCCCACGTGGTGGGGTTATGAGGTGAGTGAATCTTTTGAATTGCCCGAGAGCCTGCATGATGGTGGAGGAGCCAGTCTTTGCTCAGCAGAGCCACAGGGCGGGGCGAGTCATGACGATGACTCGAAGAAACAATTGGGCTGGTGACTTTATTAACTGACCACTTTAGTGAATGAATGGAGACAATTTGGCAACAATCAACTTATAACAGTCCAGAGAACGATTAAAGGCACTTTGGTGATGAGACTGTTTTCTTAATAACCCATCAGCGATCAACCGATTGCAATTTATACAAAATTTATATATATGAATATATGTAAGAAAGAGAGAGAGTAGAAAGAGGAAAGAGAAAAGAGAGGAGGAAGGGATAGGAAAAGGGGAATCACCACCCTTGGATCCCACGCTGTCACAGAGTAGCCAGCATTGTCCATAGGTGGTGGGTCAACAAAGACACAAGTGGGGTGTTGGCTTTATCTAGTCTTTCTTACGCATGTGCAGTAGGTTGTTCCAGAAGGTTCTCAGTTTCTCTGACTTGTACCTGCACAGTTTAGGCAAGTTCTGTCTCTGGGCAACCACAGAAGGGAGGGGGAAAGAAACAGCCCACTGCCCTACCTCTGCAGAGCTCGCTCTGCTTCTCCCCCACAGGGTGTCCCACTCGAGTTGTTTGAGACATCCTCTTTATGAACAGTTTTTTGTTTACAAACAGTTTGTGACAGTCCTGCACATGGGTCGAGGCAATCCCAAGCACAAATACAGGCTGGGTGATGAGTGGATTGAGAGCAGCTCTGACGAGGAGGACTTGGGAGTGTCATGGATGAAAAACTATGAGCCAGCAGTGTGTGCTTGCAGCCCAGAAAGCCAACCATATCCTGGGCTGCATCCAGAGAAGTGTGGCCAGCAGGTCGAGGGAGGTGATTCTGCCCCTGTACTCTGCTCTCATGAGACCCTACTTGGAGTATTGTGTCCAGCTCTGGGGCACCCAACATAAGAAGGACTTTGACCTGCTCGAGTGGATCCCGATGAGGGCTGTGAAGATGATCAGGGGGCTGGAGCACCTCCCTTATGAGAACAGTCTGAGACTTGGGGTTGTTCAGCCTAGAGAAGAGAAGGCTCCAGGGAGACCTTATAGCAGTCTTTCAGTACTTAAAGGGGGCCTGCAGGAAAGGTGGGGAGAGACTCTATCAGGGGGTGTAGTGATAGGACTAGGGGTAATGGTTTTAAACAGACAAAGGGCAGATTTAGATTAGATATAAGGAAGAAATTCTTTACTGTGAGGATGGTGAGACACTGGAACAGGTTGCCCAGAGAGGTTGTAGATGTCCCCTCCCTGGAAGTGTTCAAGGCCAGGTTGGATGGGGCTTTGCGCAACCTGGTCTAGTGGAAGGTGTTGGATCTAGATGATCTTTAAGATCCCTTCCAACCCAAACCATTCTGTGATGATTCTATGATATGAAGCAGAACTGTCCCCAATACTGAGCCCTTAGGAGCACCATTTGTGACTGGCAGCCAACTGGATTTTACTCCATTCACTACCACTCTTTGGGCCCGGCCATCCAGCCAGTTTTTTACTCAGCGAAGCATATGCCCGTCCAAGCCATGAGGAGCCAGTTTCTCCAGGAGAATGCTGTGGGAAATGGTGATAAAGGCTTTACTGATATCTGGGTAGACAACATCCACAGCCTTTGCCTCATCCACTAAGCGGGTCACCTTGTCATAGAAGGAGATCAGGTTTGTCAAACAGGACCTGCCTGATCACCTGGTTGTCCTGTACTTGTGTCATGCACTCAAGATAATCTGCTCCATCACCTTCCCTGGCACTGAGGTCAGACTGACAGGCCTGTAGTTTTCTGGATCCTCCTGCTGGCCCTTTCTGTAGGTGAACGTCACATTTGCTAACCATCAGTCAACTGGGACCTCCCCAGTTAGCCAGGACTGCTGATAAATGATTGAATTTATTTGATTGAAATGATTGAAATGATTTGCCTCAGTCTTTAATAACAAGACTAGTTGTATTGAGGGAATCCAGCCTCCTCAGCCAGAGGACAGAAACTGGGAGAACGACCCCCCTGCAATCCAGGAGACAGTCAGTGACCTACTGCATCACATAGACATACACAAGTCTATGGGACTGGATGGGATACACCCGAGGGTGCTGAAGGAGCTACCTGGGGTGCTCGCCAAGCCACTTTCCATCATTTACCAGCAGTCCTGGCTGACCAGGGAGGTCCCGACAGATTGGAAACTGGCCAATGTGACGCCCTATTACAGGCCTGTCAGCTTGAGGTCGGTGCCCGGGAAGCTGATGGAGCAGCTCATCCAGAGTACCATCACACAACACATGCGGGACAACCAGATGATCAGGCCCAGTCAGCATGGGTTTATGAAAGGCAGGTCCTGCTTGACAAACCTGATCTCCTTCTACGACAGGGCAACCTGCTTATTGGATGAGGGAAAGGCTGTGGATGTTTTCTACCTTGACTTTAATAAGGCCTTTGACACCATTTCCCACAGCATTCTCCTGGCGAAACTGGCTGCTCATGGCTTGGATGGGCACACGCTTTGCTGGGTAAAAAACTGGCTGGATGGCCAGGCCCAAAGAGTTGTGGTGAATGGAGTTAAATCCAGTTGGCGGCCGGTCACGAGTGGTGTCCCCCATGGCTTGGTTTTTGGGCCACTCCTGTTTAACATCTTTATTGATGATCTAGACGAGGGGATCGAGTGCACCCTCAGTAAGTTTGCAGATGACACCAAGTTGGGTGGGAGTGTTGATCTGCTTGAGGGTAGGGAGGCTCTGCAGAGAGATCTGGACAGGCTGGAGCGATGGGCTAAGGCCAAATGTAGGAGTTTCAATAAGGCCAAATGCCAGGTGCTGCACTTGGGTCACAACAACCCCCAGCAGCGCTACAGGCTTGGGGAGGAGTGGCTGCCAGTCAGAGAGGGACCTGGAGGTGTTGACTGACAGCTGGCTGAACATGAGCCAGCAGTGTGCCCAGGTGGTCAAGAAGGCCAATGGCATCCTGGCTTGTATCAGAAATAACGTGGCCAGCCGGGACAGGGAAGTGATCTTACCCCTGTACTCGGCACTAGTGAGGCTGCACCTCGATTACTGTTTTTAGTTTTGGGCCCCTCACTACAAAAAGGACATTGAATTACTCGAGCGTGTCCAGAGAAGGGCAACAAAGCTGGTGAAGGGTCTGGAGCACATGTCGTACGAGGAGCGGCTGAGGGAACTGGGGTTGTTTAGTCTGGAGAAGAGGAGGCTGAGGGGAGACCTCATTGCCCTCTGCAACTACCTGAAAGGAGGTTGCAGAGAGCTGGGGATGAGTCTCTTTAACCGAGTAATGAGCGATAAGACAAGAGGTCATGGACTCAAGTTGCGCCAGGGAAGGTTTAGACTGGATATTAGGAAGTATTTCTTTACAGAACGGGTTGTTAGGTGTTGGAATGGGCTGCCCAGGGCAGTGGTGGAGTCCCCATCCCTGGAGGTGTTTAAGAGTCGGGTTGACATAGCGCTGAGGGATATGGTGTAGTTTGGAACTGTCAATGTTAGGTTAACGGTTGGACTAGATGATCTTCAAGGTCCTTTCCAACCTAGATGATTCTGTGATTCTGTGAAAGTGCATCATCAAATGGCTTGATGAGCACTTCTTCCAGCTCCCTCAGTACCCTTGGGTGGATCCATCTGGCCCCGTAGACTTGTGTATGTCTTAAGTGGTGTAGCAGGTCGCTAACTGTTTTTCCTTGGATTATGAGGTCTTCATTCTGCTCCCCATTCCTGTCATCCAGCTCGAGGGCCTGGTATCCTGAGAACAACTGGTCTTACTATTAAAGACTGAGGCAAAGAAGGCATTAAGTAGCTTAGCCTTTTCCTCATCCTATGTCACTGTGTTTCCCCCCACATCCAATAAAGGGTAAAGATTCTCCTTAGCCCTCCTTTTATTGCTAATGTATTTATAGAAACATTTTTGTAGTCTTTTACAACAGTAGTCAAATTAAGTTCTAGTTGGACTTTGGCCCTTCTAATTTTCTCCCTGCATAACCCCACAACATCCTTGTAGCCCTTCTGAGTGGTCTGCCCCTTCTTCCAAAGGTAATAAACTATCTTTTTACCCTAGTAAAGGCTAAGTAACCAAAGTCTACATTTCTTTATCAAGAATTCTGTTTCCAGTGGTTCAGGTTTCTTTTGGCACTCTATTGTGTTTAAAGTTCCAAAAGTGATTTTGAAAGAAGTATCTCATCTCCATCATTAATACAGGATCCAGCAACTTCTGACTCAATTGTTTTATGTCTCTGCTGGAAAATTTATGTCTGAACATTATACCTATGTATTGAGAAACCCTAGGTTTCATGTAAGTGTATGTGTAGTCCCATATATATGTGTGCATGTGTATGTATGTATATGAAAGACTTCTCTAGGTTATAAAATATATAGTAATTTTTTTTTAGATTCTTAGAATCTGTGGAGCTGGCAGACAGTCAGAATATGGAAAGCATGTCTTCAGTGGAATTAGACGGCACTTTTAACAATGTTACAGGTAAGAGCAATTGAAAGCTCATTTGCTCTTTCTTCCAACATATATGGTCAAGATAAGGTCACTGTTACTGCTTCTCAAAGTGTATAATGTTACTTTCACATACAAAGCGTTAGAGAATTCTTTTGGATTTATTAGACTGGAAATTGACGTTACACTACACTTCTGTCTCACAGCAGAAGCCTTTCATATACATGGAAATATACTTTCATAGAAGGTAGTGAATAATTTACGTGAATAATTTACAGATGGTGTTCTTAATCATACTATATTAGATCATAAAGCAGAACGATGTAACTCCTTGTCTCTAAAGGGGGATTCCTCAGAGACAGGCACTGATAACTCTACTGAACAGATGTTTGCTGAGGAGCCTTTCTAAAGCCGTTGGATGGAAAGTTGTATCCATGGCAGAGTTGCAAGGTGAAGCACCATGGAAAAGTATGTTACAGACAGTTCTACAGATTCCGTATTATTCTTTGAATGGTATTTTTAGCCCAGAATAAAAATAACTAAAAGTGAATTAAACCCTAAAGCCAGTTGGACATAGTTTGCTTATGACTTTTAAAATCCTATGTTACTTAGCCATTATTAAGATACTGTGACAGGGTATTTCTAAAAGGGTGCAAAAGTCAAGAATAAATAAATACTTCATATCTAGACCATAATAGGGCAAATTCAGAAAGAATTTTGCACATACTTATTTCACTGTGTATGTGTAGTAGAGGTTGTTTAGAGGAGGAACCAGGAAGTCCATATTTGTTTTAGAATAATGTATTTATGCTCTTGTCCAGGATTACAGGGGGATGAATACAGTTTATGTCAGCAGTATCATTCACAGTATGCATTTGAAAAGTGTTCACTGTGATGAGCATTGCTCTTTAAAGTATACACTAATTTCTCCTCAAATATATTAACTCTTAATATCTAATGTTCATCTCCTGCTTACTTTGCCTTTAACCTTTTGCTATATTATTTTCATACATTATTAGGATTTTCATTTTCCTTTGTTCAGCTTTTGGTTTTGTATGTGTATCTACATGCCTATCTATCTGTTTTTGTGTGTCCACATGATAAAGATGAAAACAAGGGAGGAAAATAATTAGGACATTCTTCTTGATTTTAGATCTTGAATCACACTTACAGAGATGTCAGCAGTTACCTGTTACAGGTAGGAAACATTTTGACCTAAAGGTGAATTTCATTTTTACTAAAGAACAAAAATAGTTTTGAGACATCAGCTCAAAGGTTGAAATAATATCTTTAACTTATTATAGGAAGAGCTATTCTAAGAGTATAAGTTTATGAATGTTACGTTGGTTTTATTCTGGTTTTAAAGGAATAGAGCATATTTATATAATCTACTTTCATTTGGTTTTTTCTACATGTTGAATGTCTGTACCCTGAAGTACACCATGCTCTCACAACCTGTTGTGATTTATCTCGAAGACTGCGGTAACACGTTTTATTGATAAAACAGGCTGCAACTGGGAAGGGGAGAAAAGCTGGGAATGAAGGGAAGATGCATACCTGCAATGGCCATTTCCCATATATCTAAATATTATGGTGTTTAATAGGTATGCATGGCGCTTTTTTAAATGTGTTTTTATTTTGCAGTATTAACAGATCATCAGGATTTGAATAATACAGAACTGAAAACCATTCTGAACAGCACGGCTCCTCAACAGTATCGCATTAGAGCAAAGCTGAGAACTTATAAACCCCAGAAGCTTTATCAGTCTATTAAACTTCACTGTTCCAAATGCAAATCTTTGTAAGTGTTTCACACAATAAAAGTAATTAGGAATTTTTCTATATGTTTTGGGATGCCTAGATTTTTAGTGTATTTTCATCTGTTTTGTGTAAAATAAGCTGAATGTAAATGTATTTCATTGTGAGTAAAGATCTGAAACTCACTGGTAATAGGTAGGAAAATTTTAAATCATCAGATGAGTTCCATTTACAGAATCCTTTGAGTGCTTTCAAAACAATTTTTCTTTATTTTCAAATTTAGCAGTGCTGTTTTTCCCATACCAAAGTTATATTTAAGTACCTGTTACTGTATTGCGGTTTTAAAATAGGATATACAAAAAGGTATGATAGTCTCCAAGTGAATGAATATCTTTGACTAAAGTGTATCTTCCAGAGAAGGCATCTTTTCTGGATCCAGAAATGTCAGGTAAACACCATTCACCTTAGTATTTTTGTCTTTTTTCTGAGTCAGTTCACTGACAGTTTTATCATTGTTATTTCCCCTTTAATGCTATTTGTCATTGTATTAAATAATACTCAATCAAATAATCGTACACCATTTCTGGTGTACATTCACCTAAGAATGAAAGAAAGTTTGTTTGAAATGGCCTGCTTTTGATTAAGCCACCGAGTGACAGGCATTACAGTGCTATTCGTGACCATCTGAATCCTGTATCACTTTTTTTTTGCCTGACATAGACTAGCATCAGTCCCAAGCAAACAGCTTTATTGTTACTGGTGTAAACTATTGCTTTCTTTAACTGATGGCACATCAGCATTCTCCTAGTCTTTTGAAATTTTTTGCACAATCAAGATTTATTAGATAGAAACAATGCCCCTACTATCCTTTTCTTACAGCTTTTGGATACAAAGTAGCACACTCGCAGCTCTAACAATATTGGCCCTTATCAGATGTTGTTACAAATTTTCTTGGTCACTAATGTAAGAGGAAGTGCTTCATCATCTTCACAACATACAAGTATATGGTCTTTATTGCCAAGTAAAAAAGGAGATAATTATCAACTATCTCTTTTGTCACTTTTTTGGATATATTTTCCAACTCTGTCTAGTAATAAGCAGATACAATTGATAGAATTTTGTTCATGCCTTCAGAACTTTATCCTTATCTCACAGTTTTCCATGACTACTATAGCCCTGTCTTGTTAAGGTCTTCATTTCTGTTCATCTGAGTTTTGTCCTGTTTCACATATTGCAGTCTTCTCTTTGCCACAGAATTAGGGCAGACTTTTAACCAGATAGATTTGTGAGGCTTTAGTTAGCATATTTACTACTACTACTACTACTACCACCATCCTGCTGCAATGATGGGATTATTTGCAGTGCTTTCCCAGAAGTTTAGCTTCCCTGTTCTCAGCTGTGTGCATCAGGTGGAAGGAATCAGTGAAGTATAGTGGAGCTGTACTGCAGCTTGGATTGGATGAGTTAGGAGGCCAAGGAAGGAAACATGATTTAGGGGCATCGTTCTCTCCTACATGTTCTGCTGTGGCCAAATTTGTTGTTTCATGTTTTGGCGTATGCTAAAAAGCCTGACTGAACAAAGTTCAATGCAAGTTTGATCCTTTAACATTTTATGCAGTAAGATGCATATAACGCTTGGGGTGTAAAATCCTTGAGATGTATTTTTGGTTTCTAGACTTTGTCTGGAAACTTCCCTGTAAATAGCAAAATATTTGTATACATGGACATAGTTTTATTCATGTATCCACACTACAGAAGTTTCATTCCTCGTGTGTTGCTTTGTTCAAAAACAATTCATTCCATTCCTGCCTCTGCGGAAAATCTATAGGCAGGCTGTAGGGGCAGGAAGATTTTAATGGATATATATGGAAATAGGTCCTGTTATGTTAGGTCCATTGCTTTTGCATTTAAAATAGTAATCCAGGAACACAGGTGGAAAGAGTTCATGTGAACAGTACTGTTTTCATGAAATGAAAGTTCAGGTTCAGGAAGACCTCTTGTGTACCAGTTCTACAGTCACAGCAGAAGAATATCAAAGTTTGATTTCATAAGCAGGAATTGTTCTATTCACAGGTGGAAGCAACTGCTCTTGGGTTTGAAAGTGAAACTGTCAGAATAATCTGCAGGAGTTGATGGTATTTTTTCTTTAACTCCACTCTGAACTTAGCACCTACTTTCGTTCAGTGTTTTATGAAATAGCCCAAGATTTTCCTTTTTTTTGTGTCCTTTTTGTCAGGGTTTGTATTCTGCCTGAAGCCAGCAGGTCTGTCTTGCTTAGGAGAAAACATTCTAATGGATTTTTAATTTGTGTGCCAACCACTGGCTTTTTGCCTGTTGTTGGCAGCATTGGTAAAATTTGATGGCCTGCATGACTTCTCTGATGACAACTGGAAATGCAGGAATGGTGCACTCTAGCAGGACAGGAAAGAAACTGTTCGGTGCAGAGTTGCATATTTTCCCTCTACAGTACATATGTGAAGCTATTCTGCTCCTGCCTTTTTTTCTTTTTTTTTCCCCCTCAAAATATGCAAAGTAAAATAGCCTAGAGCATAAAACTTGAAATTATATGACCTTATACATTGTTTTCAGTCTACTGAAGTGGTATGCAGTTGTGTGGCCCTTTTAAGGCCCAACTGAAATCACATAAAGCTGATACATTTGTTTTTCCGTATTTTTATTTACATATGTGTGGATAAAGCCATGTAGTGGTTTAATCCCAGCCAGCAACTGAGCACCACACAGCCACTTATTCACTCCTCCCCTCTCCCCCCCAGTGGGAGGGGGAGGAGAATCGAAAACAAGTAAAACTCGTGGGTTGAGATAAAAACAGTTTAATAATTGGAGTAAAAAATGAAATATAATAATAATTAAAATGAAGATAACAAAAAGAGCGTGAAATAAAACCCAAGACAAGTGATGCACAATGGAATTGCATACCACATGCTTACCAGTGCCTGAGCAGTCATCTGCCCCCCGCGGCCAACTCCCCCCAGTTTATATACTGGGCATGACATCATATGGTATGGAATATTCCTTTGACCAGTTTGGGTCAGCTGTCCTGGCTGTGTCACCTCCCAGCTTCTTGTGCCCCTCCATTCTTCTTGCTGGCAGGGCATCAGAAGCTGAAAAACCTTTGACACAATATAAGCATTACTTAGCAATAACTAAAAACATCAGTGTGTTATCAACATTATTCTCATACTAAATCTGAAAGACCAGCTACTAGGAAGAAAATTAACTCTATTCCAGCTGAAACCAGGACAAGCCACTAGGCTGCCTCTGCTCCTAGGTAAGATTAGATTTCTTAGCATATTTATTAACATGAAAATGAATTATCTTGTCATAATTTGCTATACAACTCTCAATGTTAAAACTGATGAAACAACAAAGTTATTTTTCCTGTATATTCTTTAACTCTTATGACTATTTTAATATTTATTTTGAGTACTGTCGTCCTTGTTGCTAGATTGCCTAAGGCAAAGCTGTTAGCATTTACTTACTCACTTTGGAAATTGTTTTAGGCAAGAAGTTCCAGATGGAGATGGCTTTGACTTTATTTTACAAGGCTCTGCCATTACCGCCCCAAACGCAGAATTACAAAATACATCCTGGTATGATTCCGTAATGTGGACTACACAAGATGAGAAACAAAGGAAAATAGTTATCCATTTTGTAAAGCATGATGAAATGCTTCAACAGCCTGAAGATACTTTGCTTATGATAGAAGGTAAGATAAATTGCAAATACACGACTTCTTGTGGCACGTTGTCCACTCTATCTACAAATTTAAGATGTGTTGAAGTTGTATTCGGTGTAAGTGGGGATGATCATAAAGGCATCTTCAACAAAAAGAACTTAGCTGGAACTTTAAGTTACTATTTTGTAAACAGGAAAAAGTAATCTGTGAAGCTCTTGTAAGATGCTTTTGTCTATTTTAAAACTTTGCCGATAAGTTTATTGTTGATTCTGAATATTCTGAATGTATTTTTTTCTACCTGTGCTTACTGATTCTTTCTGATTTGAAAACTTGCTGAGTCTTCTAAAAAAGCCTATTTTTAGTGTTGATGTGGAAAAGTTTTGGAAGGCTTCTAATAATACAAGCCTACAGTTAACTATGTCAGCCTCTGGATGTCAGTGTTGTTTCGGATTAATAGAGCTTCTTGCAGCGTGAGTTTTTTTGGTTGGTTTTTTATCAGATTTCATTAGGGAAGAGAATCAGCCACTGAACTTTAAACAAAGCAATTTAGCAAGAATACTAATAAGGAATGTTTTGAATGGAATAAAAGTAATAAACTATTGCATCTAGTACCATTCTGAGTTTAAAACAAAGTCTTCAGTTGTGCTCAGGTAGTGGTGTGAATAATCAAATGTAAGTCAGGTGGTCCTTTGTGTAAGGGTCAATGGCAAAACTCCTTCTGTTTTCTGCTTTGTTTTATATTCAGCTAGTTCTGATAGCTGCTTTATTTCTGACATGTTCCAAACTGGGGTTTCTTGTGGGGTTTTTTGCAATCTAACCTTATTGTGGAAACAAAATGAGAAAGAATCTGTTTCTACTCTATTTTCCTAAAATAACTGAACAATATAACTTGGTAAATCTTTTTTCAGCTATTAAAGTGCCACCAGCTAAGTATGTGTGTGTATGGATACATGTGCTTCATGTTGGAGCACAAGGAAAAGGCGTAATCAGTGTTTTAGCACTTTTCTCCCAGAACACTGATTGTGAACCTTGCCAAAGCTACATGCTATTTTAATTTTTATCTTTAAGTTTTTGGAGGTGGAGATTTTGAAGTTTCCCTAGAAATCTTACCAGCACTTTTACAGATACAGGCCTCAAAGGCAAAACACATTATGACATTTATTAGACAGAGGTGGTCTAGATTCTACCCATTTGTTGAACACAAGCAATTTGCTCTTCTACAACATAGTATTCTTCCACATAATCATTATGCTGCAGTAAGGACTTCTTTTTGAGAGTTTGGCATCTGTTGGGCTGGAATTTAGGAAATAGTTGGATAATATACAGAATTTTACGTGACCCTCCAGAGGGAGTAAGGGGAATGCATGACCATTGCTACAGATCAGTTGACCTGACGAGTGGTATGTTACAGTTCACGAGTAGATTAATGCTCCTTGCATATCTTCATTATTTGTACATGAAATCAGTGTGATTCATATCATTGTCAAGCCATGGTAATTCTCTGTGTTTTACACCAGTCTCTTAGAAGCCAGAATATATTTGTTCAGTGTAACTTAGTATTACAGCAAAGTTGAAATTCTGAAGACCTTTTAGCAATGTGAATTAAAACTACCCTGAACTTTGTGTGTTAATCCCTTGAATGAGTACAGCTTTATCTGTGTCATTGTACTTGGAGGACCTTTGTTTTCTAACCTTTTGGGAAGCCATTTCAAATATCTGTGCCTCTGCTTTATTTATTTTTTTCACCAGAAGTTAAGTTCATTGAGGAGGTTTCATGCTGTGTATTTTTTCATCACCAGTAATAATGCAATTTTATTGATTTTCTTTTCTTCTCTAGTTACTTCTGCAATACAAGTAACAAATACGTGCAATAAATATTTAGTACAATCCAGTGTCATAATTGCTTGTCATAAAGTCTTTGAAACATCTTAGTTTCTTTGAAACATCTTAGTTATAGTTAGTGGTAAACAACACAGTTGTAGAATATATTTGTTTTAAAATAGTTTGCTCACTTTTTTTATTGTTGTTCACGAGCTGATTAAATCATATATTTTTACTGAACTGTTGTCAAATAACTGTTCTCTCTGTGCTAAGTTAATGCATTTACCACATTTCCACTGAATTGGTGAAATGTCAGAAGGATTCTGTAATCAGTTCTGTAGTACATACTACAGAGACTGAAGGCAGGTAATTCCATGATTTATAATAAATTTGAAAGAACTTTTTCCTGTCACTGGAATTGGAAAATCTCAGGGTTCCAGCAGTAATGTACTAAATTTCTGCTGTGTTCCTAGAATGGACACAACTTTAGTAACTCTGAAATTAGCATGAAGTTTGGTGGTTCTGCATTTCCCACCTCATGTCAATTATGACATGGTTGAATAACTACTTTTTCATAAACTACTGGTTAAAAATTAATACATTTTTGCCACTTGAAAGCTGAAAAAAGTTACTTTGGAGCAATTGCAAAATATCAGTTTATTCTTTTTTTTCCCCAAGAAAATTACTAGTTAAATCATAGGAGAAATGTGGAAATGATGCTAACTAAATACAACTTCATGGTTACAGTGATGGCTGTGAGGAAGATATTAAGGCATCTGCTCTGATAAATGTCCATTTTTGATTCTTTATTGAGTCTGTTGTTCAGTAAGAGTGAGAAGGTTGTGGACCATTTTTTCAGTTTTCAATAGTGAGTCTCAATTTTTCTTGAGGGTCTTGAAATCAACATCTAATCAGCTAAGAAATGCAAGTTGTTCAATTTATTCTTGATTACAGTTTAAAAAACCATGGTTTTCTTTTTTTAATAGGTGGAACACTAAAAGAAGTTTGGAAGCTTACAAAAATATTTAAATGTGTTATTCCTGTGAGATCCACAGAAGATGATCTTGAATTATTAGACCTTTCAGCTCCTTTTCTTTTACAAGGGAATATAAAATATTATGGGTAGGTTAAAACTATTTGTTGATATTTTAGTAGTTGGAGTAATAGATATCATTTTCTTCAGTAAATCAAACTGCAGTGCTCAAGGGATAACTTACCCAAAGATTTTTTGATGCAAAATACATAACATGATCAGCAATACTGAGATCAGGGATGAAATGCCTTACTATTCATATCTCATATCAAAGGACTTAACTGCAGCTGGGCTTTATCTTGCTCTATATAATCTTATGCCCTTAAATACACACCACCCCAGGTTCAGTCTTGCTTGTGGTATGTGGGTAGGGCAGTATACTACAGAGGCAGAAATACATGTATGAGTCTCTTTAGGCTGCAAAATGCCTATATCTTCCTCTTTTATTCCAGCTCTTCCATTTTCTGGCCAGAAAAGTATCCTTTTCTGGTCTTACTCCTTAGACTAAAGTCAAAACAGTTTAAAACTGTATGCTGGGGTTTTTTTGTACACAGATAATATTTAAATAGAGACCCACAGAATAATTTCAGGGTGTCAATCCATGTTCCGTTCTTTCATTCCTAGTGTTGGGAAAGCTTGGGTTTTGGAAGAATTAAGGGATTTTGGACAGCCTTTCCTCACCATTTGCCATTTATTGAGATCTACAACACTGCAAAGTGCCTTACCTATTTGTGGATAACAGTCACTGTAGAGACAACTTCAATGGGTTTCTGAATTCCACAGTTCCAGGGCTGTGGAATACGGTAGATGCATCTAGGTCTGGTATCTGTGCTATGCCATGCAGCACCATGTTCCTGCTCAATGAGAGCTAGCAGCAGTACATTCTCCCAGTACTGCACAGCAGCATGCAGTTGCTGAGCTCAGAAAAAAACAGCCCATGAAAGATACTGAGTCCACTCTCTCAGCAGTCCTAATAAGTTCAAGCAAAGCGCTGTGTTGCACTACTTCAGTCCTGTAGGCAGTAAAGAAAATTTCTGTGCAGAAATATTGCATGTTTCACATGAACCGTAAAATTTCCCATAAGGGCCTGATAAAATTAATACAGATAATTATCTCTCTTTGTCATATATTGTTTTGACCTTTTCAAGTATGGCTGTCCACAGCTTTTTTAAATAAAGGCAATATATGGGTGTTCCTACTGGGACTGGATCTTCACCAGCACAAAGTATTTCCCCTTACACTTTCATAATTCATATATTTCCCCAGCTACACACAACTCACCTTCAGACCTCATTCTCTGTTTAAATGGCTGTATTGTAAAAGCCAGTGCTCTACAAGATATTCGTAATTGTTTATAGGATATTTAGGAAGGAACCTCACAAGGATGTTGACATTTCAGAGCTTTCTTCCATGTGCTTATTTTTATCAATAGCATAGACTTAGCAAAGTCTAAAAAAGATTCTGTGTAGTAGAATGAAAAGCAAAGTTATTTTTTCTGTAGGAATGAGCTTGAATACCTGTATAAATATTTATATATGTGTGTGTATGCATGTATATTCATATATATATAAGTAAACACTTGCACACTTGCATATAAAAAACAAAATTCACAGCTAAGTTTCTTTATTGCAGTTTGGGTGTTTTATTTAAAGGAAAATAACTTAATTGAGCTTGCCTTTATATCACTTGAGCAGAACTGGTGCTATTGATTTTTATGACACATTTTGCATGTAATTCTAAAAGATAATAAATGTCTATTTTAAGTTCTAACTGTAATGTACTAGCACAGAAACTCAATTTGGAAAAAATAGTTCTGTAATTTTATTCCTTGAGGCAAATGAGAACAACTTTGAAAACAATTTTTCAATATTTTCATCTACTTGCAGCATTTGCTTACTGCCACGTGTAAAATCTATAATTAGTAGTATATTTACTGGTGTAAATACACCAGTAATAAAAGAGATTGTTTTAATAACTCATAGTTAATATTTTTTAATATAGGTAAAACCAAATTTTTGCTCTAACCCTATTGTGTTTTTAGTGTGTGCTGCAAGTTTGGATTCAATCCTGCTTTTTACAAAGTGAGGTGTTGTTTGTATTGCTAAACGACTAATTAGTGACATATGTCACTGCTAAACATATATTCACATGAATATAGGATTAGCAGTGTAGTGATCTTAGAGTCGTAGAATGGTTTGGGCTGGAAGGGACCTTAAACATCATCTAGTTCCAGCCCCCCCCACCGTGGGCAAGGACACCTTCCACCAGATCAGGTTGCTCAAAGCCCTGTCCAACCTGGCCTTGAACACTGCCAGGGAGGGGACATCCACAGCTTCTCTGGGCAACCTGTTCCAGTGTCTCCCCACTCTCACAGTAAAGAATTTTTTCCTTCTGTTCAATCTAAATTGACCATGTGTCAGTTTAAAACCATTGCCCCTTGTCCTGTCACTATGGGCCTTGATAAAAAGTCTCTTTCCATATTTCTTATAAAACCCACTCTATATATTGAAGGGCTGCAATTGTGTCTCCCCAGAGCTTTCTGTTCCCCAGGCTGAACGATTAATCCCATGCCTTGATGTACAGTTTTCCTCCTTTCTATTCTGTTCACTGAGGTGGTCTTTTCTGGACCAAAATGACTTCTTTCTTCTCGGGGACAATTCAAAAGCAGCATTAAGGGTTTTAATGTGGTCTAAAGTTTGTATGTCTGGTAAAATAGTAATTTTAAACAACAGTAGAAATACTTTTGCACTCCCACTGGGTAAAGAAAGCAGAATTTTTTTTTTCTTTTCTGTGCAGAAAGCTTCTGGTATAAATAAATCAGTGTTTGGTTAGTCTCAGTATCTTGTTTTAAATGCTAGGTGCAAGCAGTGTTCAACTCCAAAGCCTATCAAGAGTCTAAGTTCCATTGCAGCAGAACAACGACCATCATGGGAACCAACTGAAATAGCTCAAGGTCAGCTGACATGATATTGTCCTGAAACACTCTCATGCCTTGATTCTGAAGTGCTTATATGAAATAGTTTGGTGTCTAGGTTGCAGTTTTGTACTGAAAGCATGTAATTTATGGTTATGCTTGAGTATGAAGCTCTAAAATTTATTCACCTTTTACCAGCTGAAACAATGTATTTACTTTT
The DNA here is from genome assembly GCF_047716275.1 of Strix uralensis. Taxonomy (NCBI): domain Eukaryota; kingdom Metazoa; phylum Chordata; class Aves; order Strigiformes; family Strigidae; genus Strix; species Strix uralensis. Next base: position 24,669,446 of record NC_133976.1, read on the forward strand.
GAAACCATTACAGTATGAATGAAAGGATTTTATGCTGAATAGTTTCTTCTACCATAGGTGTCACTAATAACACCTATCATAGTACAGATGTGATGAATTTTTGATTGCAGATGACATTTTTAAACTGTGTAGATGCTTGCAGTCCTAGAAATTAGTCTTGCTTTTCCTTTTGAAGATAGCATTTTCCTGACCTGAACTAAAGAGTCTTACTTAATGACTAGTACAAGTTAGACTTTTATATTCTGTAAGCCTTATCAATGCTAAGCATATTCCAGAGAGTCTGCAAGAAATAATATTCAAATGAAAGAAATTATACCATAACATATATGTGTTCCATGCTTTGTGTGTTCCTTGTGTTACTTTATGTAGTCAACACGTGCGAATGCTGTAGGTAAAATGAAGCTTAAAACATCACAGCCCATTAAGGAAGAAGAATATTTTCATGTTTATCAGTTTGTGTTCTAACATATTAAGTTGGAATATCTAGCAGTATCTAAGCTTAGTAAAGACTTTATAGAAAAAAAAACTATTTGAGAAATGCAGTGGTTCCCTTAAATAAATTATGTCATAATTGTATTCTATTAAATAACTGTAAAGTAATATATAACCATCAGTGTTACAGCACCTGCAACTGACATTTAATTCTCAAAATTAAAATAATACTCATTAAATGTTTTCTGACGTTTAAACTCTTTTATGTATATTATTCTTTTATCATCTCTATTTTCAGACTAAATGATAACCTGCAAGTTTATCAGATCGGTTGAATTTAAAATGATTAGCCAATTTAAGTAGATGTACCCAGAAAAGACTGATGCAGAATTGCAGTAACTTTGTATGTTTAAGATATTTTATGTTTGCGGGATAGCATACTGCTGCCAGTGAGAGAATGACTGTAGTCATTTACTGATGCTGGAATATTTTCAGAACTGCCAGCAAAGTTTTTCTGAATAAGATTGCCTGGTAGCTTTTACTACATCATATGAGACTTTTTTTCTTCAGAAGATAGGTTTTCAGGTGGAATGCTATATTATTATCACTGAATTAAGAGCAAGTCTCCTTTAATCCTCCATGGATTAAAGAACAGGAGTAGGAGGATCCTACCAAGGTAGGATCCAAGCTCTAAGCAAATATTACCATTTCTTTTACTAGGATGAGAGTAAGTACTTTAAAATCTTTCTTCATTTTTATAGAATCATTTATTAAAGTGTTTCTAGGCAAATTGCAATGCGCTCACAAAATATGAACCATGTTTTGCTGTTCAGATCATCTATTTTTTGGCCTGTCAATTTATACTTTTAATGACAGTATTCAAAGTCAGTTACTATTAAAGGAAGGTTATTGTGAGCTTGAGTTGTTATGGTTTGTCTTGCCTATTCACTCTAAGAAACAGATCAATTTTTTTTCTTCAGTTCTAGGTATTGAGCTGCTACAGTATGTTTTTATTATGAAGTTTACACTGATTGATGGAACAGGAGCACTAAATGCGTACCTTTTTGATTATGTAAGTAAATCTAGGTAAAGGTAGACTCTATAGATTATGTGGGTTTGGATTTTATTTGTTTTTAAAATAGCAAAAGTTTGTACAGAAATATTCATTCTATGTTACCTGCAGTGTTTTGCAGGGACAGTTGCAAGTGCTGTAATGTTATTAATACTGTCCATCGGTGAAGATGCACAGAATGTAATTTTTCAATAAAATGTCAGACTGTAGAATATTAAAGCATAAAGACAAAACTGAAGCTTGTAGATAGATTATTTGGTATTTCCATAGACTTTTATACATTTCCATGGCTGAATTTCTCTTTTATTGGCAATGTTAAACTGTGCAGCCTGAATACTGTGTGAATGGTGGGGGTGTTTCAGGATTTATGCAGGTAACTTCTGGATTAGTTCAAAATCTCATTACCTCTTTTTTTAACTCTCAGTAGAATCTATCCTTTGAGTAATTCTTGATCTTTTTTGTTTCATATGACCATGAGGTAGAAGAAGCCTTCCTTCCTCTGAACCTAGGCAGGACTCAGCTATAGCTATACAGATACTTGTCTTTGATTTCAGAACCAGTTTATTCAACTACTTTGCTAACCTTAGAATTAACCTATCTTCAGTTTTCTCTGAAGCAATTTAAGACCATTCCTGCTACCCAAGACACTGAAGAATGGATGGTTTTCCTGTCTCCACACACTGTATAATGATTCTACCTTCTGAAGGCTAAAAAAACACCATTCATTCTATCTTCTTCTATATAAGAGGCTTTTTCTTCCATATCAGAGTTCTTTGAAAACTGACATCCTCACTGTTGTTCCTCTGAATTCTTCCCAGGCGATCCACATGTTCCCTGAAGTGCTAAAACCAGTATCCTACAATCAGGCATTGCCAGATAATGCTTCTATATGTATAAACTAGTATGGTGATCACTTAAATCTCTTGCTTACTGATTCACTCATCTCTGAGGGGAACCTCGGCTTCAACAAATTATTCCTCATTCTTTGTTTGAGCAGTTGATTTAGCTTGCTTAAAAGCAATACATGTATCTGATAGTAAGTGTTGGAGGGATTAGTTTTTTTGTCCTACTAGCTCTCAGGTTGTCAAAAATTAATTCTAATTCTTCGCTCCTGTTTACTTGCAGTTCCCCCATCCTGGCTTTGTCTGTAAACATAGTGGTATTCCATAAAGCATGTCACTAATGAAAATTCTCAGAATCACCAGGCTTAGGACAATCCCCTGCAGATTTGGACATCTCTCATTTTGACAGTAAACTTCAGATTACTCTTCAGTATTTTTTTATTTCTTTCCTTTTTACTCTTAATTCATAAGCTTTATTTTTAGGTTAGCAGTTCGATGCACAAAGATGACTTGAGTAAGAATTTTTTGTGATGCTGAAGGTGGAGGATTTCTGACTGACAAGAGCTGGTCATTGCTTCCTACGTCTCCAATTTAGGGCTGAAAATAAATTGTATACATCTAGTATCCTCCTTAGTGAATTTACTCCTTTAAATGTATTTATGTGTGCAGTAGAAATATCTGTTGCTATGTATTTTGTGGGTTTTTTCCTTTTGTTTTACATTTTGGGGGTTTTGCTTTTGCTTGTTTTGTTTTGTACACATGCATACATACATACATTTTAGTTACTACCGTAAATTTTGAGATGGTATGTCAATCGTTTTGAGAAGGGAAAATAATTAAAAAGTGAGAAGAACTTGGTAAAGAAGAGAATTATAATCTAAAATAGATAAGTATTGCATTGTACCTTTTGTCCTTCTATAACTGCATTTGTGTGTTTTCTTATCCCAGCAGTTCGTAGGTGGGAATATCAGGATCTCACAATACATGTTTGGAGTAATCTATCTACCCAAGTGCAAAATAGTTGCTGTAGTGACACTTCAGAGTTACAACTTTGTCCAAAATGAGACAGAGAAACAATTTAGTGGGATTTTTTTTTTTTCCCCACAGCAGTGCTATTTAATGTAGATATATCTGCATATTTTCCACCATTGTACTAAATGACTTTGAATGGGACTTTGAAGGGAATACTCTTCCTTGTTAAATTTTAAGACTGTAAGTAAAAATAATACTGGAAAAAATGTGTTTTCTTAAAATACACAGTGTGTTAGCAGCAAAGGACATCAAAGACTGCAATCCCCATTTTAGCTAGTCATCTTTTCCTTCTACTGTCCTTTTTCCTTTTTTATATTGAGGAACTAAACTGCAAAAGGAAGGTGGGGAAAAAATTTTAAACAATTTCTTGATGCAGAATTCCAAAAGTCTCTACTTCATGGTAACTCAGATTCTTATCAGATACTGCTCAGTACTGCACCTTAGCTGCAGGAAGAAAACCCACAACTTCTTAAGTGCCAGCTACTAGCATTCCTGTTGGTGGTACTTCAAAGACAAGACAATATCTTCCAAGCCTGAAATCAGGTCCTTCAGCACCACATGAGAAGCAACTAGGCTACTCTGAAATCCAGCTTTACACTAGCTTCCAGTCACGCTTCCATAGGAATGCTCTCAGTGTAGTTACCTGTGTCAGTTTTGCTGCTGGATTATCCTCTAACTGATCCATTAAACGTGTCATGCAAAAATTATACAAAGGCAGAGTATTCTAATTTGTATCTTTTAACAAAAAGGAGAAATTGCCATCAGAAACTTTAGCTCACTTTGAAAAGGTGTAAGATGATGAGCCTTTAGAGATACAAAATCAGGTAACAAACTTGGAAAGAATGAAATGGAAGTTTTGTCAGTCATGTTTACTGTATATGGTTTAAAAATACATAGAAAAGGTTTATTTAACATTTTAGTATTCCATTCTTATTTTTCTGAATGGAGGAGTAAAATAATCTCACAGTATAAGCCTTTCTCCATAGTTTCTAAAACTATCAAAAAATGAAACTCAAACTAAGGGAGTTCCACTTGTCTGAAGCCAGGTTGCAGTGCCCCCTTGTTTTCAAGTGACTTTGCTCTCAAAATGTTCTGCTTACTGCAGTGAGGGACTGCTGAGGAGGATTGACCATTCTCTCTGGCCGTAACATTGTCTGATTATGGAGGTTTGTGAGGAATACCTGCCAGTTGTGTATACAGACCTACATGTGTGTTTTCTGGGTGGCTGTTGTCCCAATACTGAAATACAGACTCTTATTTTTTTCAGACAGTTTGGGTTTTTTCTGTATCTGAACAGTTTTAGAAACAATGTTGTTCTCCAGTTGTGTTTCCTATGGCTAATTTTAACTTCCGTAAATGATAAACGAACATGCAGTCAGGGTTCTGGCTAATGATTTCTTATCCCTTTTCTAACACCTCATACTTTTCTGTTCTCTTCCAGGAAAAGTTTTTCCAAATCCCTGCCTCTGAAATCTTAAGTAATAATTTTCTTCAGCAAAAGATGCAAATGACCATGAATACACTCTGTCCTCCAGGAAGAAAATTAGGTCAGCTTGCTATTATTTTAAAAGGGGGATGAGAAGGGAAAGGGTCTTTCAGTCTGCTGTTGCATATGCAAAGTCTTAGAATTCAGTTTATGCATGGGCAAAACTCAGGAATGCAGGAGTCTGTAAGGAGAGTTCCAATTAATTTGTTTTGATACATTTATTTAATAGAACTCCCTTTTGAGAAAGAAAAGTAATGGTTCAGTAAATTCTCATGTAGCATGCAGTGATGTGTGAATACAGTCCTAACATGTCATTTGTATTCATGTGGAAGTTAACCACAACACCCTCGTACTGAATGTCACAGCACATTAAGGCAAACTGAAAGGGAATTCAGCGTATGGCACGTGCTTTGGGTGAGATTCTACTTTTGGATGCACATGCTGATTTAGAGCATCCCTTGCTAGAGGAAGCATCCATGGAAATTGAGCAAAAACTTAATCCAAATCCAGTCACAGAGGTTTCTGTGCAGTATTTCTGTTGTGGCAGAAAGTAACTCTGCCTAAACTACACGTCTAAGGTAGCTATATGTCTCAGCCACATCTCCGACCTCCGGAGCATGCTCTAAGTACATGGCTGTCAGTGACCACCACAACCACACTGGAGTTTTTACCATACTTAAAAAAAGTGGCCCTATTGTAAAGGGTGTAAAGGATGTTCCCTTTGAGACCAGTGAAATTGTGTCATTGAGACACATGGAGATGAGTTTTTATTATTGGAAAGTCCTTGTATGTGCTATAGTGTGGTACAACTACTGTTACCAAGTTTGGGGGGAATGTTGGGGCAAGGAGGCTGAGAGTTGGAAGATTGTCATTGAACACCATTTCAGATGGTGCAGGAAATTTTAAGATACAAATTGGAATTTCAAAATTTTTCTTCCTATTAATTGTTGTATACATTTATATATCCTCATTAAGATCCTGCTCAAGTTATACTTCTCTCCTATAAAAGTTAGAAATTAATATTAAACAATAATTCGGGTTTTGTTTTCAGATGACTTGCCATGGCTGGAATGCTTCATCAAGTCTTATAATGTCAGAGATGGGATGAAACATCAAGTTTATTACCAAATTTTTGACACTACAGTTGCTGAAGATGTTGTATAGTGATGTGTTGCTAACAGGAAGTAATTCAGTAAGAATCCAGTTTTGAGGGTTTTTGGGATCAGAGACTGTATTTAAAAAAATCTTTGTTCCTTTCTTAGGAATTCAACCTGTATGTATGAAGTTTTAGTTTGTATATTAATATGAATGGGAATTATGCTTTGATGTATTTACTACTTTCCTAGCATATACAGCCTTATGATCTGAGTGCAAGTGCAGATGCTAAGCTTTTCACTGGAGGCTGCTTGGCTCAGGCTGATGGATGCAATCTAGTATCTATCTTTCATTCAGAAAGGCAGTAATGAGGTTACACTAAACTGATTAATTTTATTCAGAAAATATAGTCGGAATGATTATTAATTCTGTATTAAAGTAAATGATGTCTGCAGAGATAGGGAAAAGCAGCTCTTCAGTAAACTTTTTCTCAAACTACTTTTTGCAAGCATATGTTACTGTTCTCAGCCAGTTTGACAGGGAGGTTGTCTGGTTTTAGAGATTCATTTGATTTTGCACCGATGTGTACATTTAGGCAGAACTCTTCCTGTTAATCATACTAAGGTAACTGTTATGTGTACCAGTTACTATAGGTTTTGATGGCATTATGACTGTGAACATGTAATGATTAGCACTAAAATTAAAGTCAAGGCATGAAAGTAAGGTAGTGTAAAATTGTAAAATGAATATTGACATTCACTAGATTGTAATGATTTTTAAGGTGGCCCTACTGGGTACCAAAGTTGTTAGCACACTTACAATCTGGGTCTGTGTTTTCAAAGGCTCTCATGTATCTGGCTAAATTTACTGTCAGGTTACACTGCCCATATCTGCTGTTTCTGTCTTACATAATCAGGTTGTATGACTAAATTTAGAGATACAGAACTGATCTAGTGATACCATGGCTTGAAAATACTGCTGGGCTAGAAAAATTACTCAGTGGTTTTACTTTGCATTCAGAAGTCTGTAGGACAAATTCAGGACATGTTTCTCCAACGATAATTAATGTAGAAATTCCTGTCAAACCAAATGCTTTCCATCAGAGCAAAATTACTTAATATTTACAACAGCTGGTTTTTAAGCAAGTTCAGAAACAAGATGGAATACTTGTACACAGATTACTATTTTGATAGTAGATGACAATTTATTTTTTAATTTTTCAGGGCTGCTTAGTAGATTATACATTTGTCATTTAAAGTTTCATCTAAATATCATCTGACAATTTTCTAGTACTCTAAAAAATTATACCGGGTTTAAATGTCATAAACCAGGAGATTATGTTCTTTATTGATCAGTGTATAGGGAGAACCAATATTAAAAATGGTTAGTGGAAGTTTCCTTTAAAAAGTAGGAAAAAAAATCAACTTTGGAATTGATCAAGCAGTTTACCAAAGAGCAGTACTGGCTTATGAAAGTTTGTCTGAATCTCTGAATAAACACATAAGTGAAAAATAGTTATAACAAGTTATTAAATGGCTATCATAAAACTTTAGACACTGGTCATATCCAAATTATTTCAGAAGTTAGGGGTTAAATTGAAGGCAATATTATTTACTTTTCTTATATATAGTATATGAAAACTCTGGAAGGAAATGGTTTTAGTTTTACATTTTTTCTTAACAACTCTGATAGTGATATTGTACATTTTTTTTCTAAGTAAGTCTTTGTAAAGTAATGGGTAAGAATGTTTTGAACTTCAGTGTAAACTAAATCAATTTCGCCACATCCCTGCTTTGAGGTCCCTGCCAGAAAACCCTGCATATACATCACTTGATTTTTCTACTGTTGAATAGTGTGTTAAAATGTTTAATAAATATTTTTTAAAATATTGAGTGTTTTTTGTATTTGACTTTTAGTTCATAATTCAGAAGACTGTGAGAACTTTGTCATCAGTAGCCTTCATCCAAGAAAATGCTCAAAATGAATGTTTGTATAGTTTGTTGGATTGAAGCATACATGTTTAAATCTCTTTCTAAATATAATTTATAGAAATAATTATTTATGAAAAATTATGTATTTGGCAATACTAGAAATAACTGTGTAGAAAGGAGTTAGTGCACAGACACTGAAAATGTTTGTGTCTCATTGGTAGCCTTTATATGGGACAATGGAAGTCACTGAGATGGGACTTGGACCTTTAATTGCTTAATTACTTACCCTGGTCAATTCTGAGGCCTGTGAATAGCTGACTGATGGATGGAAATCTTGAGATTGCAGTGTCCTGAATCTACAGCACTGACAGACTCCCATTTCTGAAAGCTGAGCATCTCAGGCAGCAGTGACTTTTAGCCATTACTAGCGACCTCCTTAATAGAAATAGAAGTCACATTTTCCTTGGTCAGTTTCTTAACCAGGTATGTGATTTATGTTTCTAAAACATTAATAAAAGGTCAAATATCTCTTTTAATGGTTAAAAAGATTACTGAAATAGATCAGAATAAATTTAAAAACACTCAGAAGTTGAAACAATAGTGGATCAGGTTGACATTGGTACACTCAGAACCAATGAAAACTCCAGGCGTGTCCTGGTATCTCATCATCTTCCTCTGGCCCCATACATGCCAACATGCAGGTAACTGCATCAAAACATCAACTTCTTGCTAGAAATGTGGACTAAATGGCAAATATGCTTGGAATGTGAAGTATATAACGCACAGCAACATCATCACAGGCAAGGGCAAAGAATATCTGATTGTAACGGAGGAGCTATGGGAGAAAATAATAAAACTGTAAAAAGAACAATAAAGGAACATGAACACATCCCCCCCCTCCAATTACACAGCTGAGTGCATGAAAGTGGTAACATTGTAATTAAAAAATAAGGAGACTTTTCAGGGAAAACAAATAAATGTGGAATAGCTTTTTCAGGGGTCCCTGTTTGATTTGGCTCCTTGAAGTCCTTGTTTTAAGGGGGTTTAAAAATGTAAGACTGGAAGTCTTTCTAAAGTCAGTTGAATTTAAGCTCTTGGATGCTTCATGGTCTCTTGAAACTCCAATTGAAAAGACAGAATGTAAATAACTAACTTACATTGCAGAAACAAGGAGGTGTTCCTGGTAGGTGACCTGCTGATCAATGGTGATTGAACCTTCTCATTGGCTTTTGCTGTTATGGTGTCCAGAGATTTACAGACAAGACTGAAATGCTTTCCTTAATACCAGTCCTTTGGCTACTGAGCAGCAGGAAGTGGGATTGCAAAAAAGACGGTAGAGCCCACAGGATAACAATCTGAGGTTTGCCACAGAAGGAAGACAGTTTGTTGTGTTAACAGGGGTGAGTGCTTAGTTTTTCAATAGTGTTTTACATCACAAGAATTTATTCACATTAAGTCACTTTTGGCCAAAACCATTGCATTAATACGTGAAACTTGCAGGAACTGGGGCACTGCAGTAAGGAGAAAGGCCAAATATTGAAATGGAATTGTGAAAAAATTAAGCAAATATATATGTTCAAGTTCTTTCGATGGAATGGGAGCACTGCAGAAAATTTTCTTCAGTGGAGAGAAAAAATTTCAAATAAGAATTTACTTCAAATAAGTATTATTCCAAGTGTACTGAACAGTGACAATTATTAAGAATTGGAAACAAGGAAATCCATTAGCAGATAGAGAAGGAAAGAACAGTTTCAGAGGACAGTAGCAAAGGCATGCAGTGAAAGTAGGGAGTCTTTATGAGACAGTTTGCTGCAGCTCCTGTTCACAGCATTTCCTATACATTAAATTTCCAGTAAGAACTGTGGTTTGTGGAAACAACCATCTGATGAAGGATTACCAGATCTGAAGTGCTTGAAAAATGTAGAGCAGAATTAGGCTATAATTAATGAGTTCATATTTATGGGAAATCTGTGGATGGACTTCACTGCAGAACAGTGCTACAGTGTGATTTTCCTTCTTGTTTTCTTCTGCAACTCCGATACATGCATACAGAGGTACCTCTATGAAACTGCTGCAATGTTATCATTTCTCTGCATAAACCAAAGTGAAAGCGTAGGAATAAATCTACATTTAGTAGATACTTGGTTTAATTTGAATATTTGCAGGTAAACTAAGAGGAAATATGCTTAATGTGGAAATATGTGCCAGAGAGGAAAGAATGAGTATTTCTGTCTCCTAACTGTTCTATTACATGCAAAGCTTTGAGCATAAATTTGTTCTGTACCTTCTCCTGTGTGCATACAGCCTGTGGACTACCACTGTTAAAAAAATACAGTTCTGTGAAGTACAGGCTACACCTTTATAATTGAGTCTGTATTTAACAGTAATTTCGAAGAATGGCTATCAGGTAGCTTTGAATTATGGAGCAAGTAAATCTTCTGTGAGTCCTGCAGTACTGTCCAACAAGACTATGACTTTTTTTTTAAGTTTTGCCATAGGCTCATTCATTTGGCTAGCCATGTGTCCACTTAGGTAAAATCCAAAGTCAAGACCTATGCAGTATTTCGTAAAGCAGTGACTATAATCTGGGCAGTCCAGTCCATTTATTCAACTATTATCTTTGCAGTCACTTGAAATACAAAGAGCTTTGTGAACCTGGTGGTGTACCACTAAATTCGAATATTTGTTAAGGACAGATGAATGAAACAAGCAGTCAGGTGAAACTTTTCCTCAGTATCTGAAGAAATCGCTGATATCTGAAGTAAACAATAACAGCTCTGGTTGCAAAAGGTGTTAGATATAACACTATTTGGGAAGTAAGATTTTTACATGCCTTTTTTTTTTAACCAGCATCATCATATTGATGGAGGAGCATTTTAATTCACTGTGGTCATATTTCAAACTTAGCTGAGAACATCAAGTGAGATTCCAATATAGAACAGAAATGAAAAAATAAATTCTGACACAACAAGCTGAAGGGGAACAAGGATTAGTTGGAAAAATTGGCTTTAGACAACCACAATAGGAACCATATTTCATTGTAATTTACTTAAAGAGTAAGACCTCAGCCTAAGCAATATCATTATCTTGTTAGAAGTGCTTCTAAAGTATTGCTATTTGATCTCCATGGACAGAAAACATCTGACTAATACCCATCAAGCCAGGGACCACAGCAAGAGTTGGGAACATATGTCTATGGAGACAGTCCTTGTAGATTGTACATGTTTATGATGAGATGCAACACATAAATGAAACATGAATAAGGGGGACGTGAAAGAAAGGATGTCAGGGTAACAGTATAATTAACAAACTTGCCTAGCAGCTACAGACCAGCTCATGGTGCCCATTTTCCTGGAACGGGAGTCATTCCAAGTCCACTGAGTAAGAGAGATTTAGTTTTCATACTTAGCTTTGCTACAGGTCAAGGTTTCAAATACTGCTCATCTCCCACTTGAGAAAGTAACTAGGTTTTCAAAAGCACCTTTTCTGAGAGCTGCTCAGCTTGTCTTATGAAAAGCTGGCAAGGCTTTTGCCCAATGACTTTGTTAGAAGCTTTCATTCAGAGCTCTGAAACACTAGTGAATTATTCTGTTTCCTAAGGAAACAGACTCAAAGCAACAGGACATCATGCACAATGTATGAAATAGACCTTTCCTCTGTGTTAAAAATATAGGAGGAAAGCTATTATATATAGAGAAAAACAAATCTGATTAAAGTTTTTCACTTAATACTTCTAAAAGAAATAGAAAAAGCTCCTGCCTTCTGGGATTATACACCTGAGTCTTGATATTGTGCATAATACTCTGTGGGTGTGAAAAGTAGCTAAGAGCTGGATCTTTACAATTTCATGATCATTTTTTGTGCGTGTCCAAGTGAGGCAGAAATCAATTTTGAATGTTTGCCTAATGCATCCAGTACTGGTTTTCACTTTCAAGCAAGTTAAACACCTTCAGCAGTCTTGGAATTTGAGTTGAGATTGACATAGCCCTTCTTTGAATGCTGATAAGTGATCACTATCTTTAACATTTTATCTTTGGAAATAGAGAGATGAGTCGTTTTGTTGCTTCCTTAAACTCAAAGAACCTTATTCATCCCTTGTGTAATTATGGCAGTTTCAAAGCTGTTACACTACAGATAAGTTGGACCACTTGTGAATCAGATTCCCCAATGTATGGCTCTTTCTAGATAATGAAATGAAGACCTAAACGTATTGCACTTTATAGCAAAGATTTACTGTTGGCTTCAGACTGCTCCAGTTGATTGCTGATTAGACATTTGGCCTTAAAAACAAAACTTTATGTGAACACACAGAAAAGCTTTCATGATTACGTTTGTTAATCTTGTTAGAGTGGCACAGTTACCAAAATCATCATGGGAAAGTAAGTATAGTTATTATGCCAGTACAGGCAAAAGAACTTTGAAACTTATTTCATTGGCAAAAGGCTAGAGCTCAATTCTTTCCAATATAGAAAGCAATTATTATATCTCAAGCCCTCTAGTTTATTATGTGTTGGTCTGGTACATGGAAAAGAATTCCTCTAACAGATTTATCCCTTTAACAGATAAGCTATCCATTACATTCTACCTTTTTGATTAAAAGGAGCTTGTGTGTATATATCTAATAGGTTTAGTGCTCCTGCAGAAATCCATTTAAAATTGCTTCATCTGTAACAAAGAACATTGATGGAATTGGGGCACCTGAATGCAAGAGGAGCGAGAGCCGTGGCTTGATATCAAGTTCTGTGGAGCTGTCTCTGTGTCTGATATACCTGGCAGCATTCTGAAATGCTGCGCTACTCGGTGAGAATTGGTTTTCTGGAAGCGTAGCAGTCGCTTCCCAGTCTGGGAGGGACAGCGTGAGTTCAAGGATCCCACACTGATAGTACTTAGTTGATACTTAATGTTAGATGATAGGTCCTTCAAATTCCATCTGGGTTCTGTGAATCCAGCTTTGCTCTCAGACACCACCACAGATATCCTGAAATATCACCACTGGATCCTGAGACAATTGCTGCCCTCCCTAATATCTCCATGGAAGGCCCTGTGCATCAGCAGGCTTTGCATAGACATGATTCTTTTCTGAAGATGCAACTTCATAAATCATGTCCCAGCAAGTCCTTGATGCCACCAGAAAGATGAGTCCTGCGTTTGTCTCTGGTTGTAAGTTTCCAAGCCCTCCTTCATACTGGTTGTAGTATGATTGTGTGATCTGGCTTGTCAGTTCCCTGAGGTAGCTCAGAACTAATCTTTGTAGGGACAGAGAAAAGGAGGGGAAAAATGTAGAAAATATCTATGTAGATGCAGGGAACAACCATCCATTTTGGCGGCATTACTCTCTTAGGACTTAAGCAATTAAGAAATATGTGAAACTGTGTCCAGCCAGGGGCCATTATGGGAGAAATGGTACTAATGGTTGTCTCTCCAGAGCTTCTGGAACTCAGAGTTGGGTTTGGCTATGCTCTTTCATGTTTCCAAATTAAAATATCTGTATTTTCCTCCAGAGCAACTTAAAACATTTTCCACGTTACAAGTTTTAGCCATGTCTGAACTGTAACGTCCTCACAACTACAAGTTTGCTTTTAGTAGCTTGATAGGGAAAGAAATGTACCTACTTCCTAACAGAGATTGATGACTTCTGAACATGGGAGAGCACAAATGAGATGAGTTCCAGTCCAAACAGTTTACAGCCAGTTAAAAAAAAAAAAAAAACCACAACAAACAAATCAATTGCAGTGGCCTCAAAATCCACGTGGCAAAGTCCTTACTCAAAGAGTACCTTTGGTTATTTTCTGAAACACACAGACACATTTAAGAATTAGAGGGTGGAGAGGTACTTTCCAGGTAGCCCCATATTTCTGCAAGGATAGACAAATGGACAGAAGTTCTGCTGTGGGTTATTGACCCAACATAAATACAAGCTGTGATGTGGCAAAAGTAGGCTAAAATTTGCTTAGTAAGATGGAGAATGCCAACTAACTAAACACAAATATATTGCAGAAACACATCCCATTCAAACCCTTCTCCTGGAATGCAGACAATGCTCAGCTGGAGGTTTGCCAGCTGCCTGGCAGAACCAGATGCTGAAGAGTCTTGTTTTTCAGGATCTATTGCTCTAGGGCTACATCACCATGGAGATGACCCTGGGCCTCCAGGGCTCCCAGGTTATCTGCTTCCCATCATGGAGTCTGGAAATCAAGAGAGCCTTGACCTGAGACGAATGTCTGAAGGATAGGCTTCTTACTCCTTAGCAGGAAGCCATCCATCCACAGCATCAGCATTAGGATTTACTTCAGCATTATTTTTTTTTTTTTTACGTCACCATTTTGGAATTATCAGCACATCTGTCATTTGCTTATTATAAATAGATGCTTGCATAGGATGCAGCGGAAAATCAGATTTTAAGAGGCCATCTAGTCCTTCTCCCACACCCAAGCAGGACTAGCTATGCCTAGACCTTTCCTACAAATGTTTGCTTTGACCACCTGTAACTGAGCTTACTGCCCATGGCAAGGTCAAGAAAATAACTTAGGCAGTGAATACTGTGAGGTTAAGTTATGCATGTGCATATTGTTGTGTAGAACTGTTTTAAGTCTATACCACTGCATAGCCAGGTTGACCCACATCTAATCAACACAACTGCACATTTCTGTCAGGAAAGACTGGGTGAAGCACCTCACAATGCACATGTGGCCATGAAATCCACAACATTGATTTAAGTTTGTAATGGAGATAATCCATTCTGAATTTTGTGTAAGTTACAAGTACTAAGCAATAATTACCTAATTTAAAACGTCAGGAGGATGAGGGAAATAAGAAAGAGTAAAGGACATTATAAGAACTGAAGTGCTGAATAACATTTTAATAATCAGTGAATTTTGCATGTCTTTTTCTTAATACTCCAGGAAGAACTTACATATAAATTTCATTAACATGTTCTAAAACTTGGCATATTATAAGAAATTGTTTACAGAGAAGAAGCAGCCTTAATATCTCTCCCAATCTGTCGCTAACAAAAAAAAAAAGCTGACTCACTAAACAAAGATCTTGCTTGGGGAGCTTTGCTGTCTGTCTAACCAACAACATTCATGATTGCCTCACATTTGAATCATCTGACACATTCTTTGTGAGACCAAAACTGCACATTTGGAAGTGAAAATAAGAAAAATATGGTTGTTTACAATTTGCATAAACCCTGATTTCAGAGGAGACAACGCAAATTTGTCATGTACCATAAGAAAATACTTAGATTGAAGTGGATATTTTAGGGAAGTAGTAAAAAGCAGAAACATGAGAAGGTAGAATCTTACCAGCCATTTGTATTTAACTGTGTCAAACCCTCAGTCAAGTTAGTAATAAACACGCAGGTCATTAAACAGCTTAACTGAATTTGAGTGACATCTGCTTTTGAACAACTAGATGGCAGAACATATTTTCATAAAGAAAGTATTGACTTAATTTCCCTCTCTCACTGAAGAAAGTTTATTAAGCAGTTCAGCCTTTAAAGTACTTATTTATTAGTGAAGCCCAGATGGCCAACCACTGTAAGCGTAAAGAATAGCTGAGCCATGTCAGACCTTAATTAAGTGACTGCAAATTAGAGGAACATCACTCACAGCATAGAGGTTGAAATTACACTTTCCTGCTGTTATAATTCCATAATGATTTGTGGAGAGAAAAAGAATAAAGTCTAAATATGATTCATTCAGAAAGTAAATGTAACCACAACATAAGGAAAATATGTGACATCCCTGGTGTTACCCTTGTACCGAAGCTCTGTCACTGCTTCTGTTGAACTTGCAACCCCTGAACTCTTTCTTACATGCATTTGCAAGGTGCTATCACTCCTGTACTTCACATGCCCTCAATGGGAACTGAGGGTACTCGGAAACGGAAGGATTAGGTCAGAGGTCTGTCATACATATTTAGTTATAAATCTGTCTTGTTTCCTCACTCTGAAAGAAAATGAGCATGTAATAGCCACACAATTTTTTCCTAAATGTAAGTAATGGCTAAGGAGTGCAACACAGGGTGAGACAGGTGTCTGTCTTCTCTGATTCAACTGGTTCACTTAATATGTGCCAGCTCCCATGGGACTGTTGTCTTGAGTGACCGTAGAGACCCACAGCCCTCCCAGGTCCCATCTTAGCAGTTTTTCTGTCCCAAAATGCCTTCTTTACAGAGGATGGCGAAAGGAGTTGTAATTTAAACTATAGTGGATTTGCATTTCCTGATGATCCACAGCTACCACTCAGGACAGTTTTCTGTCTGCTTTGCACAAAGCTGGTGGAAAAGACATCCAAAGACCAATTTTATTAAGAAAGGATCATGGCAAAATCTAAGCCCTTTATAAATACGGATTTATGGTTCCCATGAGATGTGTTTTGCAGTAGCCGGGTTTTTCTGTGGCTCAGCTTCTGGTTTTATTGCTTGTTTCTAAGCTGACTACTCGGGCAAAACTATCACAGCTTAAATAACAAAAGCAAATTTTGCTCGATGTTCAAAAGTTCCCCAGTAAGTTCATCTCTCAGAAGCACAAGAAGAGTTTTCCTAACAAAACATAATTGTAATCCAAGATGGGAACTGTTGCAACCCAGGCATTCCATACTGCTATTTAAATAACTGCAGATATTAATTAGATCCACTGTCCAGGCTAGTGCTCAAACACTGAAAATCAATTTAAGCTTAATGTTGCACATAACTCTTTCTAGTGTAAAGACTCTGAAAAATCTATAGCACATTTCACTTTTCCTTTAAACATTTAGGGACTTTCTGGATGTTGCTATCAACAAAACAGCTAGAAGACAACTTTTAGTTGAATGCAGTCATGACACAAGCCCACCAGTTCTTCTATCCCCAGCACAGGGTCCTTAATCTACGCAGTATCACAGGGAATGATTTCTCAGGCAACAAACCAGAGGTGACTGTTCTTAAGCTCACACTATTCCTTTTGGTTTTAACTTTTTTCAGTTCCAAAGGCCACAGGCAATAAAGATTGCTTCACAGTCGAAGTTGGTGTTACCCACTGCAACCACATCACCTGACTGCAGGAGATATTAGATGAATTTAGCCATGGTTTAGGCCATCAGTTTAAACTCTCAATATTTTGCTCTTGTGAATTGAAAATGCCACTGGTCACATCACCTTTCTAGCATGAAATGGGAGGTGAATTTCACACTGGATGCATTAAGGATGAGAAAAGCAAACAGATCAAGGACAAAATGGCTGATGAACTGGTAAATGATGCAGTCAATACAATACATTGCTGATACTGCTAAAATCAGTAGGTGTGTTTTGCTTTCAATTTCAAGGGCTGGACTTCACCAAAAGCTTGCATGTGGTTAACTCCTGATGAGATTTATGCCCACAGTTAACTGCTTAGCAGTTCTTACTTCCAGGCTATTCTTGACTAATTAGAAATATGAACTCTCTGGCACAACACAGTGCCTAAACCACTAAGGCACATCAAAGGACATTATCCATCAGCGCTGTTTCTTATACTCTTCCTCAGCTTTTGTCAGATGGAAGAGACAGGGCTATGTTTTATCAGATTTTTATGGTTAATTGACATGAAATTGTCTTTCAATTACATCTGGAGGAACACTGAAAGTTTGAGGGTTTTCAATTCCCCCTGTAACTTTGTGATGAGTGTACCAACTGTTCTTTTAGCTCACACTGCTTACAAGCACAGAATCACAGAACATCTTGAATTGGAAGTGACTCATAAGGATCATCAAGTCCAACTCCCAGCTCCTCACAGGACTGCCTAGAACTAAACCATATGACTAAGAGTGTCATCCAGACACTCCTTAACTCTGACAGGCTTGGTGCCGTGACCACTTCCCGGGGAAGCCTGTTCCAGTGACTGACCACCCTCTCAGTGAAGAACCTTTTCCTCATGTCACATCTGAACTTCCACTATGCTGCCCGCCTTGAAGAAGTTCTAGACTGAGATGAGGTCACCCCTCAGGCTTCTCTTCTCAAAGTTGAATAAACCAAGTGACCTCAGCCACTCCTCATAAGTCTTAGCATATTCCATTATAGTTTACTATTGGGCCTTTTAATGCAAAAGAAGATAATATTCTTAATGGGATATTACTGTCTTCTTTTTACAGGACTATAGTGTATTTATTCAACAGTTAATAAACTAAATGGCCATCCATCTATTCAATCTTCTTAAAAAAGCCTTCCTTTGTGTTATAAAATGTGTTTGCCTAAAGGGATATCTTTGAAGGATCAGATATGCAGCACTGCAAGCTATATATATATATTTTCATATATTTATATACTGTCCTCAGCTATGGGCCAGTGTGTCATCTGAAAGAAACTGGGACAGCGTAATCAATCTCAGTAAAGTTATGCCCTTTACTCTGGTCAACAAATCAGACTCTAGAAATATGATGTGCAACCCACCAAAATAGTACCAATGACACCAAAAAGTAATTGTGGGTTTCAAAATATTTGCTGGATGAAAAAAAAAAAAAAAAAAAAAAAGAAGAAACAAAGAAAAGTGCACCAAGAAGTCCATGTTACTAATTCTGTCAGGTTTACTTCTCTTATTCCAGTAATAATTTGGTAATGACTGTGATCTGATCTTAATTCCTATTGCATCTTTGTCATCTCGGGAGATTCATCAGGAAGCAAAGAAAAGTCAGAGAATGTTACATGTCAGCAGTGACAGGTGGAGATCTGACGTGCTTTATGTGCTGCACCCTGCCTAGTAGTCAGTTCTCACGGAAGTGAGAATAGAGATGAAATCTGTTACCTCATCAACATCTTTTTATTGTTCTTAAAATAGTCAGTACATAGCCAAATAGTCAGTCTACCAACTTCTCCATAAATGTGTATGTTTTACCAATTGCAAGAGTGAGAATTTCACAAGGACTCTTGTGCCTTATATTATGGTCAAAACCAAGCAGCTTAGCAGTTTGCTTTTGCTCTGAACCTTGATATTTTGCAGATCAGATGTTGGAAAATGATTAACGTTCATATTTGACAGTTTTAATGGCTTCTTATTAAAATAGTGTATGTCTGGATTACTTTATTAGTATTAGTGTGTTGCACATTATTTGTTATTAAGCATATGTTGAGAATGATGGGTATAAACACTGGATTCTCTTTAGAAAATCAAGCAAAAGTATCTGAAATAGGCATTTATTAACTGTTTTCAATAAAGCAGACTCAATTCCCACTTGTGTAACTCTGAGAAGGATGTTTTAAGAGCCAGTGTTTAAATTTCTAAAGGTAATGAAATGCTTCTTTACAATCATACTTTCAGAATCAAAAGAAACATGTTACTGGGAGTGAAAATAATGGACTCTTCAAGTAGGTGTTACATAGCAAGGTTAATAGTCTGTTCTACAACTGTGGGTCTGCAAAATACATAGGATCTGGCAAACATATCATATTAAGTTCTAAGGTCAACATATATACTTTGTTCAGTTTTAAAATCCAGGTATCTTACTCATTCCACCCGCTCTACACCAGAAGGGGACCATTTTGATTCTGGAGTGAGCAGGCTTTCATGTCACACAGCTGGACCAGCCCATTTACACCAGGGCTCTGGCTGTTTAGGATCTTAATCCTGGTGTTATTTGAAACTAATAGCAAAACTTCCTTAGATATCAGTGGAGTTTGATCAAGATTATAGTCTTCTCATTTAATTTCATAATTCTGGGAAGGTCTCTGATATGAGGGACTAAGCCTGGATCAAGAATACAACTGAACTAGAATAGTTTTAGGTAAACGGTTGGCTAGTACCTTACAAACTCTTTCTTGGTCACCCCAGATTGCATGCGGGAGACCTGAATTTAACTGTGGACTACTTACAATGTAATCAATACATGTGGGAGGAGAAACGGACTATTAATGCTATGTTTATTAACATCAGCAGCAGTCCAATATCAGATGTACCTTAAAAAAACAGATGTGGAAATATGTTGTGACCTAAGGGACAGATAGAAAAAGAATTGCAGTATTCTGACTGGCAAACCTCTGGAAATAGCCTCCTCTCAGCTGCTGGTCTGAATCTGCCTTGACACCTTTTGCTGAGCATTAAAATACCTTTACAAATTTGCTGGATAACAACATAGAAGTTTGTTATTGTAGATATTATTTCAATTTTTTTGAAATCCATTCTAGTGTTCCTTGTAATTTCATATTTCTAATCTTAGCACTAGGGAAAGAGGGGGGCTTTGATCAATGCTCACATTATATTTCGTATTTGTATTGCTGTTGCACCCAGGGGTCCCAATTAGTATGGATATTTCCAAACACCAGATAAGCAAATGCAAGCAGAAAAACACTTCTCCTCTTTGGTAAACCCATTAATTTACTTCTTAGGCCATACCTCTTACAGAGGATGTATAATCTGTTAAACTACTTCTTCATATGTTTTCTTGCAAACACATGACGTGTTAGAATTCATGAAAATGAGTTCGAAAGCATCAGACCCTGATCTTGCAGCAAAGTGGGTTTTTTTTGGCTTTGGGTTTTTTTAGGAAAAGATTGCTCTCTGTATATGCTAGTCTTATACTGTTCTTGAAGCACTGGACATCAAATACTTTTTGAGACTGGATATCATGATAGATGGACTGACCCAGCATCTGGAGTTCTTGTAGCATTTGTATTCTTACACTATTATGCTATCTACATGCTGACCATGAAACAGATGCTTCTTTTATCTTTTTTTTTATTAGAAGAATGTGTAAGCCCTCCAATCAGAGAAGAGAAGTATAAGAGATGCAAAGTTTATTTATTCTTAGGGAAGAATTTCCTTAATGAGCTGTTTGTATCATTTTTTTACTCTTATTATATTTGTAAACTAATTTACAACCTAGATGTCTGACTATAATTCACAAACTACATGTTCTAAATATAGGAAATACTGTACAAATGGATCAGCAAGTGCAATTTACCACTGCAATCCAACTAAACAGGCTGATTTTGCCTTTAAGATTTAAGGAATAGGTACAAGATTGGTCCACTATGGCTTACAGCAATACCTTCTATTCTGCAGGGGAGGGAGCTATTCCCTACATTTTTAGGATGTGGATGTGTAAAATCATTCAGTGTGCTAAAGAGAAACACACAGGGAGTGCAGCTGTGCCAGATAGACTAGAGATGCCTGTGAAACATATATTGTTTTGTTCTGTCTCCAAGATTAAAACAGATAAATAGAGATGATAAGAACAGAGGAAATGCTCTTTCTCGCAGATTTTCAGCCTAACAGCATGTTGCAGCTATTTGTTTTGCCTCTACATACCCACCTCATCTAGAGAGGAAGGAATATTTAGCTGAGCCTTCTGGTCTGTTTGTAGGTAATGTGTCTGCACACATTTGATGGTGTTAATGCCACAATCTTTCTCTACCTATATAAACAAATACTCTACCAATATCAAAACCAATCTAATTCTTCTACCAAATCCTGGCTATTTGTTGGCATCTGGCAAAAGAATTGACCATCACAACTTTGTGCCCTCTCAGCTGGTCTGTCTCCCAGGGAGGCTGCACTAAGCACCCTTAAACTATGAGTTGGAAAGTCATGAAGTGCTGGAGGAGCAGCAGTTGGTACCTTGGTAATGTCTTTATCTGTAGTATCAGTAGCACACAACTCTTTGGGCAATTTACAGGTGTTTCTTGCAGGGCTGTCAGCATGTGCTTTCTGGGCAAATCAGAACATGGGCAACGCTGGTTGTGCTCGGTGTGTACATCAGTTTCTCCATCTGTGTGGTACCTGGGGGAGCAAAATCTGAGTCAAAAATGGTTTCCTGTTTTATCCATATGTAGCCTCAAACTAGTATTTACAATGGGAGAAGTACGCGTTAAAAAAAAAAACACATTCGGAAATATTGATAGTGACAGCTGGAATTATCTCTGCCTCCTTTCATTTAGTTCCCCATTCAAATTTCTGTGCAGACCCTCTTTATGCTGCATAACAGTTAACATTGCAAATTGATATGACTTCAACACAGCCTAAACCACACAGATGAAACATATACAGAAACATACTCACTACATTAGCTAGCAACATCAGTCAATCACTTGCACTGTAAATTGAAAATCACAATAGGATAGATTGTATCAGCTAAACACTTTCTGAAAAGCACTGAACACTCTCTGGATGGGAGGCAAGGGAATGGAAAATAACTTCTTTGGGTTTATAGCATCTCCCCCCTTCCTTTCCCAAGACTGTGTTCATTAGTATAACATGTTCATAGGGGACTGAATATTCCCTCACACCTGCCTCTTTGTACAAAAGGTCAAGCGAAAAATCAAATGTGACTCAAGTTCATAGAACCAACACTGCAATTTCAAATTAGGGAGACACTGTTGGAACTGGTAGGGCTGAAATGTTTTCATTTTTGCTCTGTAATATTGATGCAATTTTAAAATTCTTTTTTTTTTTTTAATTAATCTTTTTTTTTTTCTCTTTAGCTTCCAAAGGGGAAATGCGAGTGCCAGAAGCCCACCAGTGTATCTTGGACACAAATTGGAGGAAAAGAGCTGTAATAAAGAACAGATTCACTTTCATACTGACTGTTGGTTGTTATGAAACATAAAGAAAGAACAATTTTTACAGTAATTGTCATAATTTTGAATGGCATCTTCTCTACCCTTTTTTTCTCTTGGACAATTGTACTTATGGACGTTAATGGACTTTTTATTTCAGTGCAAATTCTCCTCCCGCAAAACCAGCTACAAACACCAGTATAAATTGCCTGAAAAATCCTCTTTAAAGCTCAATTTGTGTCTACACTGAACACATTAATGTTGAAGAAAAACATGAGAATTACACTCATTATTACACAGGGAGGTTCTTCGGGCTAGAGAAACAGCCATCCCTTGTTTCTGCCTTGAAACCTAATGTTGTTCACCACCTAGTACTATTTATTACCCATATACAAGTAATCCTGATATAGCCTTATATTTTAAGGCCTTTACTGAGTAAAAAAAAAAAAAAAAAAAAAAAAATTGTTATATTCTTGTAAGAGAGATTCATGATCAATATTTGCATTTTTAAAGTTATATTTATGTGCCATTCTTGGTCCAGTATTTTTCTGTAAATATTGCTGTAATTCACTCAGGTTTATGTCAAATACACTGTAACAAACTCCTCTGCATTTCACTTTTGCATTGTAGTTTTTATTGGCTCAGAAAAAGGAGCTTCAGGAGCTTCAAAGCCATCTAATACATATGTCTGGACCCTTTTTGTTTGATTTTGGTATGAAGGTCTACTTGTTCCCTCCTGTCAGTCAAAGCAATAACAGCAATATGATAAATAATAATATGCATACATCAGTTTTGGGGTTTGACAAGATGGACAAATAACTAAATATAATTGAAAAAACCCATCCTTTTGGCTAAATTTGAACAGCTTGACTCTGATTTCATTCATGGTAATTTGCCTGAGTAAAACCAGGAAAAAGCCTGGAGGCAATGAAAAACAGTATCAACAACAAACAAGTGTCAGATCAAGTGTCTGATCAGTCAAATCCTGTTCTTATTTTTGTGTGTTTTTCTGGCTCTGGGAAATGCCCATTTAGATTGAGAAGGTACCAGCCTGGGTTCAAGCCACAGATGAACACCTGAATCTTTGAATGGACCCTTCAGGTCCTCAGGAGAACAACAGGAGCTCAGCAGAGCTCTGTCATTCCTAGGGTTTCTGGGCTGCCAGGATTGCAGCTCCCCATTTTGGAGTGCAGCTGGCAAAGTAATTCATACACTCCATCCCAAATAACTTTTCCATCCACATTAAGATTTCTGTTGCCAATAGCACTCAAGAAATGCTTCCTCCTGCTAGTGCATGGGCAGGCAGAAAGCTGCTCCGCTACTGCTTGGTCACCGGCAGGCATCTATGGCAGAGGTCTTCACCTGGCTGCTTGGGGTTACTTCTCAGTGAGGAGGAAGGCGGTAATGTAAGGCGCAGAAATGTCCTGGGGAGCAGAGGTGGGAGCTGTGTTTGCTTGCTTCCCAGGAAAGTCCTAGCCTAGGAGGTGAGGCAGGCAGGAGAGAGGTGTCTGAATGACTCCAAGGAGGGAACCGAACCAAACATAGGTCATTATTGCCCCATGGAAGGTACTAGTCGTTAACCTGTTATGCAAAAGATGAGTGTCTAATCCCTCATTTCTGGAGCCACTCTTTCTTCCTTTCTTTTTGTTCCTGTAACTCCTACGTTCCTGACTACACAAAGGAAGAAAAAACCTGCACTGATCTGAAAACCGTTGTCTTCCTGGCCAAGCACCTTAACCATTAGAATATAAGAGAAAAATTGGCTGCTACTACCACAGTATCATTAACTTCAATCAGTTTGGATCAGACATTTAATGCTTTACTACCTGTCAACTTCAGAGCTACTAAAATCTCTTGTCCCTTCAGTAATTATCTATCTTTGCTGCTTCATTTCTTCTGTCATCCATTATGTCCTCCCCAGCATTCACACTGCATGGTTCTCACTAATCTCTCTAATACTTGTTTTTGCATTCTCCGTTAGTTACAGCTATGAATTGCTAAGCTGCAGCATATTTGAATAGTTCACTTGATATCTTATTGTTAAATACTTAAGTTGCAGCTCATCAGTTTAATTTTTATCCTTCTACAGCAGGATTGCTGAGTTTTCAATGGTAATAACAGCAGCATCCTTAGAGGATATTCAGAGATGGTTAAATGGTACTCAAACTTCATCAGTCTTGCAATGAGGTGAGTATATTTTTTTAGAACTGCCAAAGTATCCCATGAAACATAATTTCTCTTTTTAAAGTGCATCTCAGCAGAAATGGCTAAAAACTCTCACTCTTGTTCTGACTAAGATGCTGTGGGATTTAAAAAACTTGTGAATTAATTGCTGTTATCCCAGGGAAACAGAAGAATGTGTTTCTCCCCCCCTTTCATATTTTAATAACAATTTTATGTCAGACTTCTTTTCTTTAGTTTTATTTTCAATCATGCCAAATTGTCTTGGGTAAAAGATTCAACAGCATTATCAGCAAGTAAGAGCATCTTCCAGTAGCCCTTGAACATCCTTGATTACTTGTTAAGAGAGAGGTCATCTCTTTTCCACTTATGGTAGCCTCACAAAAAAAACCATGTAGGGTGGAAAGACTTTTCTGCAGGTGTATTATGTTCTCTCAGGACTCCTCTCCTTACTTGGTCTTTGCCTCTAAGCAATCCAGAACAGGTTTTTTTGACATCACAAAATAAAGTGAAAATCCTGAGGCTGTTCCCACAGAGGCTGGGAGATCTTTGCTGGAGAATTTTAGAAATGTGCTACACAAATATCTGTTGGAGACAGTCATTATTTAACTCACCTCATTGCTGGAAAATGAGATTTTTGAAGGTCTTTCTCCAGTCCCCAGCTCCAAAGAACAGAACACTATACTACTATCCCACCATGCCATCTTAGGACAAGACTGCTTTATCCAGTCTCCCCTTACAACATCTAGATGTTAAGATGTCAGAAATAGCAATATTCTGGCAAGAGGAGAGAAAAAAAAAACCCTGCTCCTACACTACTTGTGATTATATGCAGCAGGGGAAACCAGCAAGAAAAACTAGGAACTTGGTGTCTCAGTTATACAGAGCCATGTACCAGCATCCATAAGTGACACAAAATGTCACAGGCAGCAGAAATATGATAGACATATTTCTAGAGGGGCAATGCAACATTCATAATTGTGTGTGTGTATTTGTGTGTGGTCAGCAGTGTCTTTAAAAAATAAAGCACTAGGGCACATGTTAATGAAATGACATTACCATTCCTAAAAGTCCTGCCACACTGAGCTGGGCTGTCGAACTTGACAATGACTCTCTAGGATAACAAATTACCTCTCTAGGATAACAAAGACCCTGCACGGCTGGTACCAGCATATACCACCAAATATATTTTCAGAAATTTTCTGTCAAGCCCATAAGTAAAAAAAGCACAAGTGTTCTGAAAAGTATAAATTCAAATGTAATCAGTAATAACATCATCTAAAACACTTTATTATGTGAAGGTACCATATATTTGCCCTTGGCTCTTTTGTGAATGCACAATTAGTATAATAGTTAGCATTCTTGTATTAATAGGCACCAATAATTTTCTCAATTGTTGTCTGCTTGCTCTGATAATCTACCAAGCTATTAGTCCATGTCTGTCTGATATAAAAGGCACTCTAAAATATGTCAAATATATCAAAAAGTGGTACTCAGACACAATAATGTATTAGATTGATAGAATGGTCACTCATTTAACAGGCTGATCTGTAAAATACTAGCAGGGCTCCCATTATTTTATCCAGTGTATTGATTCAGGGAAGTGCTGTAGGAGATGTTAGCATTCAGATTTTTAAACGCCTCTCACTGCAGCCAAGGTCCTGCTGCTTCTCCTTCGTGCTGACAGCCAAGACCACTCCCCTCTCTTTCACTCTGTGAATACCAATCGTAGAGACTCAAGAAAAAGATCTTTGGCAGCATATATGGCTGAGATGGAGAGGCATTTCACTCTGAAGGGGCAAGATCTTATATTTCACACAACTCACAAGCCATTTCAGTGTGTATTCACTGTATGCAGCAGGTAGGGGCTTAGAGGAGCTGCCAGTCCTTTGGGGGAAGCTGCTAATCGAGCCTTCGCAGTTTCAGCAGGGTACACACAACAGCCCACTCGTTCCCAGTGCTGCAGTGCTCACTGGCATCATCTCTTCTGATTTCACCTGCATCATCTCCTCCCCTATCTTTGGTGACTGATACTTTTGCTATCGTTACCAGCAGACACAGAGTAATTTCTTGACAGGGTATGTCAGGGCCAGGATACCTGAGACAGCATGTATCCCTGTGTGTGTGTGCGTGTGTGTGCAAGGGGAGGACTCCAAATGCGGCCCTGCCAATGGCTCTAATGGCGACAGACCCCCAGCACTGCTGAGATTCTTTAGGGAAAGCTAGTGCTCTGAGGCAGCTGCCAGTTGCTTCTGGGGGGTCTGTCGCTGCCTGCCTGCAGCAGGTATTCATGGCCCAGAAACTCGTGGGGCAAGAACTCTTCTTCCTCCTCTCTTCCCTCCTGTGCAGAAGAAGCCCAGACCAGGCTCTTGCCACTGACACACGAATAGTAAATAATCTGAAACAAGAGGAGATTTGCCTTTGCTTCTGTAACTGTGGAGGGCTGCAACCAATATTTTTAGCTTAAATAATTTCTAAGTGGAGCATTTTCTGTGTGAACCTTTTTAACATAAATACTTGTGCCTTTCTTGAGCAATTCAGAGACCTGAATAGAGTGAGGATGCAGTCACCACAGAGGCACAGCATGGGTTAAGACTTAGGAGCTCCTATTTGTCCCCTGTGGTTTGGTATGTTTTGCATGGGACTGCAGCAGATCTTTTCTTTTCTTTTTTCTTTTCTTTTCTTTTCTTTTCTTTTCTTTTCTTTTCTTTTCTTTTCTTTTCTTTTCTTTTCTTTTCTTCTCTTCTCTTCTCTTCTCTTCTCTTCTCTTCTCTTCTCTTCTCTTCTCTTCTCTTCCCTTCCCTTCCCTTCCCTTCCCTTCCCTTCCCTTCCCTTCCCTTCCCTTCCCTTCCCTTCCCTTCCCTTCCCTTCCCTTCCCTTCCCTTTCCTTTCCTTTCCTTTCCTTTCCTTTCCTTTCCTTTCCTTTCCTTTCCTTTCCTTTCCTTTCCTTTCCTTTCCTTTCCTTTCCTTTCCTTTCCTTTCCTTTCCTTTCCTTTCCTTTCCTTTCCTTTCCTTTCCTTTCCTTTCCTTTCCTTTCCTTTCCTTTCCTTTCCTTTCCTTTCCTTTCCTTTCCTTTTTTCTCTTCCTTTTTTTCTTTTCCTTTTTTTCTTTTCTTTCTTCTTTACACCAGGTGTTCCAGCTCCCTTTTTCTGTGTTGGTGACTGAAAGTGATGTCCTGGCTCCACTTCATTGCCATCTTCTGTTGATTTGCCTGTCTGTGAGTGGCAAGTGATGAATTACACCACCATACCTTCCTTCTGAACATATTCCCATTCAGAATAGGTGTGTTTGCCCTACCCACTGCACTTTGCATTTGTGTTACACCACACTTGTAACAGTTCTTCTTGTTAACTATGACATGGCTTTTGTTGTTGCTTGTCCCCTGCATTGCTCAGAGCTTTATCTCAAGCTCCCTTGGCGTTTCAGATCTGCATGATCTCTCTCTATGAGAAAGTCTGGGAAGATGAAGCAAAATCAATTGAACAGGTTTCGATTCAGGCAAGCCTGAAAATTTACAGTCCCATCACTTCCTGATCAGGAAATTATGTCCTTACCTGACCAAAATGTGGCTGAAACTAGGTATGCTAAACTTGGCTCAATCTTGCTCATGCTTAAAAGATAAGTTCACTTCAAATTGTTGCTTCAGAAGTCTAAAATATATGAATATGTGTGGCTGCTGCCAGGCAAAGTTTTTAAAGTTTTAGCAAGACTATGTGAGTGCTATAAAACAGCCTCATATCCAAAATGGGTCTCTTCTAGAAAGGTCAGGATTCTTCTTTTGAACTCCAGAAGTGACCTACTGTAAGAACTGAAATGTTGGAACATATGGCCATGTAAACCCATGGATAGGCAGTCATCATTTAGGTAGTTTGCTCTTTCTAGAAGTGCACATTTAAGTGTACATCCAATTTGGAAAGAGTCTTTTCAAATTTCTAGATCAGAGAGATTGAGAAATATGGAAGGCTGCTGGCAAAATAAATCAGGTTAGTTTTGCTCCCCATTCTGTAAATACATTAAGCAACACAATAATGCACAGGCAGTAGGTAGTTAAGAGTGGGGAAGTAGCCTTCATTCAAATATTTCTGAGCATGCAACTTTTAAATTCTCTGAATACTGTCCACAGTATTTATAAGACACTAAAATGCTCAGAGTAGGGAGGGGCGATTCCCCTGATAGACCCTTGATGGGAGACAACTGTGCTACTGGCACAGTTCTCTGGCCCCCATTATAAGGAGGTTTAAGATCAACGTTTTGGACAGCAAACTGCTGCTGAGATTCAGGATTCCTGAGCTCAGCTCCAGATTGTAGAGGGTTTTTCCCAGTCTATTCCCATAACATCTAGGCCTTCTCCATCTCCTTTTTCATCTGTCAGCTCCCAGTCTCCTGCCCCATTTCCCCCTTCTCCAGACTCTTGAGTTGTCATTCCCTCAACCTCATCCTCACCCCTGTCCCGTTCCACTCAGTTCCCCACCCCCTAGGTGCCTCCCCTGCAAAACTCTGGCCTTCTTTCCTTTCTTTTCTGATGCTGAGATTCTTTTCCAATTCTTTTCTGATCTCTGGTTAGAGCAGGGAGATACCCATGAAGAGTAGAAGAAGGAATTTTCTTCCTTTTGCTCACTGTCTCTGCAGTCAGAGACATCTTCATGGCACCAGAAACTGGGATGCGTGATTTCAGAGAAAGTCCTGATTTGGTGCTGTTCCCTTGGGATGGTGAATGCTCAGTGCACAAACACTGGCGCTGGCATGTGTGTGGCTTGGTCAGAGTACTGGAGCATCTGCAGTGAAAACAAGATGCACATCAGGCATCCTGCAGAGAGAAAAAACAGCTCAAGTGGAATAACATTTCAGGGGAACAATAAAAGGGAACCTCCTCTTTCTCTGTCCTTTTGCAACACATTTCAAGCTTCTGCTTGAAAGCTTCCAAAGGAAAGAGGTGTCAGCATTTCATAGTGATCAAAACAATGGATTGTTTCCTTAATGTGCTACCCAGAAACTTTCCAAGAAAATAGCCTAAAAATTCAGCCTGAAGCAAATAATCTTACTCAGTTTTGCCAATTTCTATAAAAATGGGAAAACTCTGGAATTAAATTTAAGGGCAGCATTAATTATAGGTATCATTATCTGTTCTGTCCCTAAAAAAGTTTAGTATTGTTCAGATTTTCCTGGAATTTTTAAACCAATAAAGTTTCTAATGCGTAATATTTCATTTTAGCAACCAGAGGAAATGGCTGGTGTTTCTAAAGCTGTTCTCCAGTAGTCTTATTCATTATTTGTAGCGTTGTAGTGCACACAGGTCCAAATAGCACTGGAACATTGTGTGTTTGACACTTTATAGGTGTTCTGCTGCAACTGAGTCACATCCCCAAGGTCCTAGAAATATCAAGACAATTAGAAGACCAGAAATAGTGACCGTCTTGTAAATAAGGGGTACCAAATAGCAGCCAGTTGAAGCACTTGCTCATGGGCACACTAAAAGAGCCCTCTCAGAACCAGCTACTGAGCTTGTATCTCCCAAGGTCTTACTCATAAGAGCATCCTTCCTTTTCCAGATGTCTGAAAAATGGGAGATAACTGGCTCTGCTGGGTAATTATGTGTCAGAGGAAAGGAATTTAAAATGTGACACCCTTCAAGGCACTTTTGCTTTCCCATTTCCCATGCTGTAAATACGAAGTCTCTTGGTGAGATCATTACTGAACACAGGACAGAGTATTACCATTATGCTGATGATGCAAGATATATTTTTCTGGCCTTGTAGCTGCAGGGCCTGCTCCATGGGAAATTTTGAAAGATAGATACTGTTAACTGAATGCGTCAAGAGTTATTCATCCCCAGACCTGAGAAGATCCATGTTCTTGGCAGAGGTCACCAGACTATCGTCACACTGTGTATGCTAACAGAGTCTTTTTAATTATTTTTATTCGGTTGCATTATTCCAGGACCCCATCACAGGACTCTTGATAGGGCAGTTGACGTCATTGCAGCTGTACATTATCTCAATGTGATGGGCTATTGTGACACATTATGTTCACCCAGCAAATTTTTTGCATCAGCTGCTGCTTATTATTTCTAAATCTTTCACCAGGCTTTACTTTGGCTATATTTAAGAACTACTCGCTGAGCTCTAAACTGGTGTGCCTCTGTGCTCATACACCACCCACTGTTGAAAGTTTCTACCATTGAATATGAAGTCAGCTGGATAGCTTAATTCTGTTATGACAGCCCTCCAGAATAAAATTCCTTCTACATCACATCTGTTCCTATTTATCCATTCCCAGTGTTATGAATTTAGACTGAAAATATGCCTCTACTTTTTTGGTTTTAACATTAACATACAACACAAAATAGAAAGTGTGACATATACACTTTAGTAAGTGTATGACAGAGCACGTGTTTGTGTGCAACAGTACATGTGCATATGTGCATTTACAACATACAGCATTATAAAATGTAATTAATATTAAATTGGACTATACAATCTGTAAAAAAACCTATTTCAGGATATCAGTGTTATGCATTTTTATATTCCCATAATAATTTTATAAGCACTTTATGAAATACTGTGTAACATTTCTATTCGCTCTTCTATGTGCACAATTGCATTCCAAATGCTATTCAAGATCATACTCTCTTGTACTATACAGATGTCAGAGAATATGTAAATAATTTATTGTAAAATGCACATACTGTGACTTGTGCCCCAGAGAGTATCCCCTAATTTATAAGTGCTTGATGAAGATATATACATTTTATTTGATATCATTTATTTTTGATAGCATAGTAGGAAAGCTGGTGTGCAGAGGATAATCTTGATGGATTTGCTGTGACAGATCTGGTGTTTTATAAAGTCTCCTACCCCAAAGAAATCGGTTTTCCTGCAGTGATGGCTCATGGGAAACTCAGATCACTTCCATTAGCAACGACGCATTGGTAATATTACTGTATTCAGACGTTAGGAACTCATTTTAGCTTAAGATTTATCCAGTGAACATAAAGAAAGCACGGGGGTTTCCTGGATGGACTCAGTGTAGCTGCTGTGCATTACTCCCCAGCACAAAGATACCTGCAATATTTATATTTTTCCTTCCATTTTGCCAGCCTTCCTTCACAGTTGCTCAGTCACCACCCTGTATTTTTCAGGGAATAAAGCTACTCTCACCACCAAGAACACTCCAGGCCCTCTGACAAGAAACCCCTTCCCCCACACATGGCCTCTGAGTCTCACATCTGTCTGTCTGAAGTCATTAATCCAAAGACTTCAATGAAAGCAGGATTCTCACGCTAACAAGCTGGCAGCTTGGGTTGTGCTCTGTTTCCTGGCTGCAGCTAAAGCCTTCCCTGCAAGAGGTTAGAGAGAGCAGCCCCTCATTTTAAGCAGTTCTCAAGTGGGTGACTCGAGCTGAACTATGAGTGCTTTTCAGAGAGGCTCAGTCTCAAAAACAGAAGGAATGATCTTCATGAACATAAAAGCACAGACCTTTCCTATTTAAATTATTAATTAAATATATTTTTTAAATTCTTCACATAAATCACTCCTGCTGTCCCTTACCTTTGTAGTGTTGGAGGGGATGTGACAGAAACCTTACCTCACAGAAAGGTACAATTAAGCCAGGCTCAGGCTATATGATGCATGTGTGTCTCACATGAAATGTATATGTGTTTCACTTTACAGTAAGCTAATATTTTGTCAGCACCCAAATGAAATACAGTTTGACAGTGGCTGCTAAGAGCAAAAAAATAAGCATATCGAACCAGATATCAGTTATTTCATGATTAGACTATAATAATTCTTAACTTACAGCCTGTAAGTAAAACTAAAGAGAAAAATAAATGCCATTAGCTTTCTTTCAAACCATAGCTATTTAAAGGGGGATTCTAGATTATTTGATGGATTTTGAATTATTATTTTTTAAAACAATTTTAATCACCTCCTCCAGCCAATAATATATTTCCCCTCTGGAAAACACATAGCTTTCTCTGTTGTTCAGGCTCCCATGGAATTAAATTCTTTGAGAGGTGAATAACACATTTCTAAAGCTCTTTACAGTGACCAAACTGGATCCTTGCCCTTTTTTTTTTTTTTCTGGTTCCTTTATGCTATGAAGTAGACATATTAAAAAATAGCTAAAACAAGGCAAGTAGGATTTTCCTGCTTTAAGAAAATTACTGATTGCAAAACGCCATCTAGGATGGCTCTGTGACACCTCAGGAGGAAAGGGCTGCAGATAACAGTCCAGAGCACTATTTCTGTGAGCATCGCTGAACCCCAAAGCAGTTTTTAGAAGCTTTAGAATAAAAGTAGCTAAAAGGCAATTTGCTTTAACTCTGTTCCTGTTTCTTTGCTAGCCTGATTAGCAAAGAACAGCCACAGCCAAAAATTTGTCCCACTGTACAAGTCAACCAAGTGAAGACATTTCTGGTACAAGAAATGACTGCACTCTCAATGTCAAGATATCCTCAGTCTTGTAAAAAGCCCCCTGGAATTTATCAATGGGCACAGCTAACAGGTGGCTCCTGATGATATTTAATCTGACAGAGACATTCTGGTAACAATGGTGCTTACTTAAATTAGGGTATTCACCAATGATTTTAAGGGAAGAATATACTAGCTCATGCAGTAAACTGAGGTTTCCACCTAAACAGACATGAGTGCTGATGCTATTTAGGTAGAAAAAGCACAGCCTAATATAACATGACCACAAGCAGCTTTTACCAACGCCCACAGAAGCCTTGTGTGGTCCAGGACATCTGTGATTCATAAGACCACTGACAGAAGAGCTGGCATCCCTGACTGTCTCTTCTCCTCAATGATCCCCTGACATTAACAGTGACTTTATACTAGGTCTTCATTAAAAGATGCTGGCAAATTGGAACAATGCTATAGAAGGCAAGAATTTCAGTCTTCAAAAAATATATGGAAAATTATCTTAACACATAAAATCAAGCTACACCTAAAAGAGGTAACAGATATGTACCTCACAAGGGCATAACATGAAAACGCACAAAAATTAACCCTCCAGCTGCTGAGATGCAGTTAGTAGCTCTCCCTATTCATTCATAGAAGCTATCAATTTGTCATGGGATATAGAAGTGGGAGAGAAGAAAAAAATAAAAGAGAAGGAAAAAACAAAACAAAAAATAGGAAAGATGACCCCAAACTAAAACAACATATGAGATTTGACAACTAAGGCTGTGATCTAAATTCACTGCAGTGAATTGGGATATTCTCACCAACTTTACCACTCTCTGGATCTGTGCTTAACTGAGAACAAAGATGACATGAAAGGAAGAATGTGTATGAAATATATCATATAGTTTTAAATAACTCTTCTCCCCAGGGTGATGTATTTACTTATGAAGAAGAAAGCAAACAAAATATACAGTAGGCTAGTATTCAGGGAAAAGATGAACCATAGAAGGTGACTTGCATGAGCAACACCAAGGCATAAAATCTTGTGCTTAACCTGAATGTATGAATATTCCCCAAAAAAGCTGCATGATTACTTCAGCGATGAAAAGTAAATATATTTGTAGAATTTCATTAGACCATGGTCGAAGTGCTCAATGGCTTTCAGGATAAAGCCAAGAACAAACTAATGATACAAAAGGGATTGTTAAAAGATATAAAATAAATGCAAACATAGTTCAAAAGTAGGGCTACTTTTGTAGGAGAGAGGTGAGCAAAACTCATGATTCCCAGATACATGTGTTTATGATTTGTTCTTATTGAAAGCAGAAGGTTTGACAGAAAACAAGAAATAAAATAGCACACAATTAAAAAAACCAGTTGTATCCAGCCAATCAGTCCAAGCTAAAGGCATCCCTGAATACACACTGAAAATACTAAACCCTCAAAAATTATTTCTGAAAAGTCATATAGCATAGCAAGTATAGCTGCAAACATCAATAAAGGGAAGAAGAGTGGTTTATTAAACAAGGAGTCTAATCTCAAGTATATTCTCTAATGCAAAAGAACAGAACAATTGCTGAGAGGAAAAAGAAAATAAATGGAAACAAAACAAAACACTCCTCTAAACATTCAAAGGATAATGGAACCATAAGCAATAAGCAGCATGGGTTCATAAGGAACATGTCGTGCCAAGGAAACGTGATTGCTTTTTTGATAGAACTGCAGAAATCCTGGATGAAAGATACACAGCATGATTTTAATAAAGGATTTAATACAGTGTCTCACTAAATCTCACAAAATGAATTCAAATTGCTTTGGACGTAAGCACTGTCATGTAAATTGAAAACAGGTTGAAGGATCGCAAACACTGGCTGATGAGAAATGGCAGCAGATTGCACTAAGTTGTGGGGAAGTATGAAGTGGGTCTACTGCGAGGTATAAAGTTGTTTCTTGTTTTAATAATAATTAATAAGCTGGAAAAAGGTAAACAGCATGTAAATGAGCTCTGCAGATGCAACTACAGTTGGAGTAACGATAAAGTGGCAAAAACTAACAATCTAAGGTCTAAATTTAAAAAAAAAAAAAAAAAAAGGTAAAAAGACAGCAGCAAGCTACTGCATTGGAGAAGGAACAGCCCACAGCAGAAAAGCAAATATCTTGTACAGGTAAAGCAGTGGCCTACACTTGCCCTTAGGAATGAAGGTTAGCATACATATGAGGTCTGGAGTGCACTTCACTGGACACAAAAGCTGATATATGTTTGGGCTGCATATTTAGTAGTTTAATGTGGCACAGGAAGGGAGAAAATCCTCTATGCACGGAGAAAACGTAAGGTCTTAAGTGTTTATAATTAAATACATTTTGGCATTCCAAACTAGAGAAAATTCTTGAGATGCACACAGGAGGGAGTGATGGAGACCACAACACTGGGAGATAACAACAGAGGCTAAGGACAAATGATCTGAAGTTGCCTGCTCCATGCTTTCAAGGGATAAGGCAGCCTCTACACTGTAGGCTCTCCCTCTCTTTTATTCCTTAAGCTGTTCTTCCTTTCCTCATATTCTCTCAAGAGAATCCCTTCTTCCTCATGCATGACTCTTCTGTCAGCCTTCCACTCTTCTCCTTCTTTGTCCGTCACAGAGCCTTTCTCAGCTCCCCTTCCCCTCATTTGCTTCATTTCTCCTTATAGTTGCACTGGCTGCTCAAACCCAACAACTGAGATGTCACTCGACCGCTTTTGCCACTCTGAGGTACATGTTATTGCCCAGCTTGGGCTGGACTGCTGGAGGAGCTGCTGCTATGCTGGGCAATCTGGGCCATCCCAAGGACAGCAGTGCTTCTAAAACCTTTTGGATCTATGAAGTACTGACCACTCTTTGGAATTTCTCAGTACAGTTTCAACTGGAAATGGTGGAGTTTTCACTCTTCCATCAGGCTTTCCACACCAGCTGTGAAACTTTTGCTATGGCCTCACAGATCTTCCTTAGTTCATGGACCACAACTTAGAAGTCACCACAGTTCTGGTCTTAATTTCCCTTGAACATTTGCCTTTTGCATTAAATAACAAACTAGGGCAAGTGGTGACTAACTGGAGTTAATGACCTAGTGATTATCTGTATCACAAGGGCAGTCTGACTTGAAGCCCTGAATTGTAGTTTGTGCTTTTTAGGGATTATGGCTCCGGTCCAAATTAGTTGAAATAACTTGGAGATCAAGAAAGTGAGAAATACCATGGCCATTTTTCATTATGGGGAAAGTAAAAGGACTCTGGTAAATACAGGAAAAAAAATATTTTGTATAAAGCAGCTAGCAAAAAACTTCCCCCCCCCCCCCCCCAAAAAAAAAAACAAACAAAAACACAACCCACAACCGAACAAAAAAATATCTAAGAATTCTCTGAAGTGCAATGATCAAAAGAACTTCACCATGGTGGACACTTCAGAAAAATCACTGTTAGGTTGAAAGCTGACACCAGCTACTATTTTAAAAGTCTATAAAGGTTTAACTTGTATCCATAATGACTCTTATTGCCCTTCTACATTTCTTAC
The DNA here is from genome assembly GCF_047716275.1 of Strix uralensis. Lineage (NCBI taxonomy): Eukaryota > Metazoa > Chordata > Aves > Strigiformes > Strigidae > Strix > Strix uralensis. The sequence continues at coordinate 24,705,981 of NC_133976.1, forward strand.
TCATCACAGAGTGAAAATCTTGGACAAACTTTTAAAAAGGAAAGGTTTTATTATTTTTTCCATGATATAAATTTCATAGCCAGGCAAATAAAAAAAGTCTTTGCATCTCACCTCTAGTATTGTAGATTATTGAGACCTTTTATCTGTTTGAGCACTTTCTGCACAGAAATTTGTGAAGATGATCACAGGTAAGAGGGATGATGCTAACATGAGAGACTGAAATAGAATGAGTTGATGTGGATGGACATGACTCATGTGGCTTCATCCTCGCTGTCTTAATCAATGGTCTATCAAGGATACTCACTAATAATAGATACAATTTCCCACAGCTCCAGATTATATTACTTATTCCCCAAGTAATTCACCTTAAAAAAATAATTGATGACTTCTCTCTCCAACGATGTCGTTAGATAGTCTATATATCGTTCTGCCTCTTGGACAATATAGGACATAAAAGCAGCAATGCAAGTATTAACCACATTTTAGTTTTCCATGTAATACAGATCATTTGTCTTGTTATTACTAATAGTAATAGAAGGGTTGTCAGCACTTACCTTGCAAAACAAGGATAACTTAAACAACAAATCTATCTGGACTATGTGATACCAGCACTGATGCTTACCCTTTAAAACAGAACTCAAACTTCAGCAAAAGAGAAAGGTTAAAATGAAAAGTATTATAACTTAAAATATGAAACTAGACAGGAATAGCAATCTATACTCAGGAGCCATCATAAGCTTTTCTAATGGACGTCAATAAATGCAGAATCAGAACAGTAATTACAAGAAATTCCCAATATTATGATTAAACTTTTAATTCCTTTTTGTATTTTAATCTCAAGTTTCCAACATTTACTTATACTACAGAGGCTGACGCACCCATATAAGCAACTGAATTCAACAACAAAAGTCCTTCCATAGATTAGAGGATTTTGGACTGTCTGAAATAAAAATCCCAGTGATACCACATCACATAAATTGTGTTCTAGCTGAATTCAGATTTTTATGACAAGGCAATACACATCAAAACCCAGTGAGATGTAAGAAGACAGCATAAACAAATCAGTATTTTTTCTACAGGAAAAAAGTTGTCCTATTACATTTGCCTAAATGAGGAAGGAGAGTGGAGAGTAAGGTAGCTGAGCACCACCGTAGTTTAAAACCAAAAAAGAACAGAAGTAATTTTGGGAAATACACGCTTTTTCTTCTTCACTGACAAACTGTTGAATATGAACCCTGAGGAGAGGTAAAAAGGACAGCAATAATCCCTGCTTGCTGCAATACAGTAACATGTTCAGGCTAAGAGTAGCACTTATTCAGATAATGAATATTGGAGATGTCAAAAAAGCCCACACTGCAGGCATTGAAAGCCTATTGATTTCTTTATCATAGTTGAAATGTTGTAGAACACCAACAAAAAAAGAATGAATGTATCTGGAAACCTTTCAAATTCCATAACTTTGTATTTTATTCATGTAGGAACATGTTTATTGGTTTTCCTTTTATAGATTTTGGCTGCAAAAACATCTCTGAATTTTAGTTCTCTCATCTAACAGAGAAAAATACTTTTCTTTTTTTTAATGTGTTATAAATATAAATGTCTGCTTGTGGTTTGTGAGACTATTTCTAGGCTGATGCATGAATTGGTAGAAAGACTGTCAAAACATGTACAACTCCCTCAGAAGAGAAGCACTCTATGAGTTGTGAAAGCCTGACTGAACTGGAGGCTGTATCAGAATATCACAGAGTAGGAGCTTTATCCTAAAGGAAGATCTTATAAGTACCAAAATTATTTGAAAGACACAGGACATGTGCACCATCACTCCCCCCCAAAAAACAACCACCCCTCCTCCCCCCCCAAAAATCAACTCAGAAATTATATGGACTGGAGCACAATTACAATTAAATATTTGAGACCAAAGAAACTCGGAAAACTCAACCTTCAGACACTAACTCTCAGCATCTAATAGGGCAGCAATAGTAAACAGGGGACTAACATGATGGCAAATCAACTGTTTTTAAAGTCAGCAAAAGAATCAGCGAGGTGCAGACACACCTAACTCTACACAAAACTATGTCTCAATGAGATAACAAACCTCTATGAAATATCATTCCTCTGATTCCCTTTGATGTAAATGTTTAAGCAAGACAAAAGTTCAGAAGAACACTTCCATCATGCCTATATATACAACAAGTTCCTCCATTCCAGGCAGGGTGGTTATATAGCTACAAGCTATAAAATCCAATTTTTTTCGTGCGCTGTTCTTTGTAACAATTTTTAGTAATAATAATGAAGCAAGAAAAATATGACAAAGTGTAAGCAGAGAATAATAATTTACAATACTTTTTTGTGTTTAGAAATCAACTTTATTATAAAGCAGGGGGAATGCTGACACTGGAAAACCTGTGCATGACACAATTCTTATCTCACCATTAAAGGATCAGTGACGTAAACTGCTTAACCTTCTTATTCGTGATCCATATTTCTTGCAGAAGTATGCCAAAGGGCAGTACGTCTCCTAACAGCTGTCTGCTCCTTCCATATAAAAGCCAGAAGCAATATTCTTCCGTATCCTTTAAGAACAAGCAGTGAATTTATCATATCTGTTCGTAATGCCCTTTGGGACTCTTCAGGAAGAAAGGCGAAGTAAATGTAAGCTCATTATCATCATTAACTCCTTTTATACACCAGCTGAGCTCAGAAGAAACAAATGGGAGAAAAATATAAGGGAAAAAGAAGGTTAAATATATTTACCATCCCCTTCTTTTCCTGATAGGTTTTCTTGGGTTTTTTTCATTCATAGGTACGTTTATCAGAGAAAACTTATTATTTATCAGGAAGTCTTAAAATTAGCTTGATCATTTAACTCCATGAGAGGACACTTACATCACTAAGGAAGAAGAAGAATAAAATGGCTTGACTTATACTAAGGGATATTCAGCACAGTGATGCCTAACTTACTGCACTTGTTCTAATAAGCTTAGAAATGCCTTAAGGTTCCCACAATCACACCTCACCTACACATGGGAGAGAACGGTTCAGGAAAAGGAAAAGCTTTCCATTTGTCCTGTTTGTGACTTTGCTGGGTAACCGTCAGGGCCAGGGGAATGGCACTACACCTACATTTGAATGGGATAGGACTCACCAGTTTCAGCCATTGAAAGGTCACATTTTTCATCCAAAATAATTTTCTAAGCTCCTTCTAGTGTAGATGTGTGTGAGCAGCACCTCCAGACAGCAATGCATACCACACACGTTGGACATTAATATCAGACAAATGAACTCAGGAAGGCACTTTCTCTCTGTTGACAGCAAGGTCAGCCCAGCGAGTACCTTCATGTAGAGCCTACCTTTCCACTACCTAGTGAATTCATGCAACTGTGCTTTTACAAATAAGCAATAATTAATGTACGAAAGAATCCTTTCAATACTACAGCTTGATTCAATCCCACTGAGAAAAAGTGGCAGCAATCTTGTTTCTGTTATTGCATTTAACAGATTGGTTTCTTGCATGGATGCAATGTGTATTTTCCATTACTGTAGATTTAAATGGTTTTCTTTGTTGATTGTTACCACAAAAGACAGGGCCCCAACCTGCAACCACATCCCACATACTTGGCATCTCAAGACTTTAAAAACTGGCCTACAAGGAAAGAGTTTACAGAACTATTAGATCTGTAGTCCTGGTAGCTTTGACTAAATTTCCCATCATTACTTCACATGGGTTAAGTGGGAGCAGGGAGAGGGGAAGAATGCTTCTCAAACTGCTTTATGGGAAAAGTTTAAAACTTTTAAAACTGTTGGGAATAGGCTACACTAAAGCTCTTAAAAATGGAAACAAGGGTGATAGAGGATCCTCAAGGCTACTTACAGTGAATTATTTATTGTATCCAACTTTGGTAAGCTAAGAAGTCACCGGAGTTAAATAAAAAACAGAGAAACGAGGAGAAAGAGCTGTAAAGTTTATCTGGCTGTGCAAAGGCAAGAAATAAAACCACATACAAACGTTGAAAACAGGAAAGAAACGTAGACCTGCTTCTCCAGGCACTGAAAATGTCTGGAGACGCCTCTGATGCTGTTGAGCTGCGGGGTGATGTTTTGGACACCATCTCTTCAGCGGCACACCCCTGTGCCTCGTTTCGCGCTCTCATGCGGGAACACCCCTTCCTCCCCGCAACTGAGCCCTCAGGGACTGGTAAAACCTCTCTTCATCTTCCACCCCGCCGCCGCCAGCTTCCCCCATCACCTCTCAGCCCCTACTCCCGGTCGCCCGCGATTCGTGCCGGGGAGCCAGACTCCCCGTACTGGAGCCCGGGGCCCCGCCGCCCGCCGAGGCAGGCAGCCGGACCCCGAGCCCGGGCGGCGGCAGCAGCGCGGGCAGCGCCGGCAGGCTGCAGAGGCGCCCGGGGGCGGCGGGCCCCGGGCTGACACGGCGCCGGCAGCGGGGAAGGGGCTTCTGCCGGCGCATCTCCGCACGGCGGGACTGCGGGCGGGCAGCGCGGGGAGGGCCGGGCAGGGCCGGGCCGGGCCGAGCAGGGGTCTCCCGGCCCCCCCGGCTCCGCGGGCGGGCGGCGCCACGGCCTCGGCCGGGCGGCGGATCCGACCCCGCAGCGCCGCCGGGCGGCGCCTGCGCACTGCGGAGCTGCCGCGCTCCGCGCCCGCCCCCCCCCCCCCGGCGCGGCCCCGGGAGCCGCCGCGGAGCCCGGCAGAGCCGGGAGCAGGAGCGGAGCCCGCCGCAGACCAGCCCCTGCCCGCCCCGCTCCCCCTGCTGCCCGCACGGCTTGGGGGGGCAGGAGCAGCCCCGAGGGGTCGGTCCCGGCGCTGCGCCCGCCCGGCGCCGGCAGCAACTTTGCTGTAGCGGCCGTTCCCCGCCGCGGTGCGAGCGCTTGGGCGGCGCGGCGATTAATCCCGGCAAGAGTTTTGCAAAGCGCCTAAAGAGCCGAAGCCGGCGCAGCAACCTGTTTTCCCCGAGATTACTGGAGAGGAGGAATTAGTGCTTGCGATTATCCGGAGAGGGGAGGTGTTTTCCGCAAGGGACCAATAAAGCCGCCAACTGCCCGCAGCGACGGGAGGATGTAAATAGGCAGCACGAGGCCGGTGCGACCGCTGGCGAGGAGGCAGCGGTCCCGGGAAAGGGCGGAGCGCCGGAGGGGGGTCCTCCCGGCGCTGCACTTGCTACATTAACTCGGCGCGTCGGAGACGGCGACACAACTTTCCGCGTCTGCCCCGGGAGGCGGCAAGAAGAGCGTCCCCGCTGCTCCGCTCACCGTGCCCCCAGCGCCGGCCGCTTCCCGCGGCGGACCCCGGCGGCAGCCGCGACCCGCCCCTGCGAGGCAGGCCGTCCCCGGGCGCCGGCCGGGCATGTCTCCCGCTCCCAGCCCCGCCGAGCGGGGCGGCCGTCGCCTCTGAAGGGGAGCGGGCGAGCCCCGCCGCCTCCCGGCCATGCAGCCCCTCTGCGCTCCCCTCGCCCTGCTCTGCCAGGTGCTGGGCGCCTGGGCCGCCAGCGCCCTGGCCCCCCCCGCCGCCGCCGCCGGGCTGCTGGCGCCCCCGGAGCGCGCCCGCCCGCCGCCAGCCCCGACGCCCCTCGCCGCGGGCCGGCGGGCGGCCGCGGCTCTCCCCGGGCGCGGAGCCCTCCCCCGCGGGGCCGACGCCGCGCCCGGCGGAGCGGCGGGGCCGGGCGGCAGCTGCGCGCCCCGCGGGGCGGCTGGGGCCGGGCGGCGGCGGCCGCGGAGCAGCGAGCGCGGACCCGGCGCGGCGGCGGGGAGGGGCGCGGCGGGCGGCCCCCGCTGGCTGCCCCTGAACGGCTCCACCGGCGGCGAGGGCAGCGCCGGGGGCCGCGGCAACGCCACGGGGCGCCGCGCCCGGCTCCGCAACCCCTTCTACCCGCTGACCGAGGAGTCGTACGGTGCCTACGCCGTCATGTGCCTCTCCGTGGTGATCTTCGGCATCGGCATCATGGGCAACATGGCAGTGATGTGCATCGTCTGTCACAACTACTACATGCGGAGCATCTCCAACTCCCTGCTGGCCAACCTGGCCTTCTGGGACTTCCTCATCGTCTTCTTCTGCCTGCCGCTGGTCATCTTCCAGGAGCTCACCAAGAAGTGGCTCCTAGAAGACTTCTCCTGCAAAATCGTCCCCTACATCGAGGTAATGGCGGTGGGTAGGGTTGCGCGGGCCCGTGCGCCTCCGCGCAGCCCCCGCCCTCCCGCCCGAGGGGACGCAGACCCCCCCGAGCCACCCCTCCCGTCGCTTTTCCGCCGCCGGCCGCAGCTGCGTGGGGGCCGGCGCTGCCCGCGTTCCTTGCTGCCGGCTGGGAGAGCTCCGGGTCGCGGCACGGTGCGGTTCCCCGGGCGCTCCTGGGACCGAGCGGGGCCCCGGCCGGGCCCCGAGGTGACCGGAGCGGCTTCTGGCCGCATCGGGGCCGGCGGCGTCGGGATTTCTGGAGCCTCGGGCTCAGCGGGTCTGCCCCTTCCTTCCACTCGCGCGAGTTCTGTCAAACTTTCCTTGTGGTCCCGAAAGGCGAAGAAGACTCTCAGAATTAGATTTCAAGCTTTTTTGTTTATGTTTGTTGTTTTCTTGAAGTGCAGTGAGTCAGGAAAGGGGGGGGGTGTGACTCCGGACAGCTTGTAAGAAAGCGACTGTAAAAAGGACCATCAGTGGGGTCTATGTGCTCTTAATTTATACTTCAGCGTTCAAATCTCTCGCTTATTTATTTATCTTATCTTAAAAAAAAATGACACCAGCTCCATTTAAATCGCAGCTTCATGGCAGTTGTTCAGAGGCTCTGTCGAAGAAGCTCTCAGCCAGCTGGCCAGAGTCCTGCCGGCAGCGTTCAGGTTGTCCGCTTTATTTATTTACTGGAACTGAACGCTGAGGTTTGTTGGTAGGGTGGTAGCCCATAATTCTGGCTGGCTCTGCTGTATTCCCAAAACCTTATGTTCAACATTATTCTGTAACTGAAAGCTGGGGAATTAACTGTTGATTCTCTTGTCCTAAGAATGAGATATTGGGGAAAAAGAAAAGAAAAAAAAAACCAACTTGTTATTAATGCACAGAATATCAGTTTCGGCAGCACATTATTACACAGTAATACACAATTAACTGTCAAACGATGTTTTGACACGATATCGGTGTGTAGCTGATAAATTGCATTGCTTCTTTCGTATGTGATACACTTTATTATTGGTGGTATTGGACAAAGGGTGGAGCTGTGCTATGCTTAGATGAATTCAAGGCCAGTAGTATACCACTACATTTGAAGAACTCCGAGCGCACTTAATCGATTTGCATTTAAGAAGACGTGAAGGAGTAAATATGTATTTGTTGAGAAACTGATAGAACTTGGGGATTTTAAAATTTCTGAATTAGGTTCTGGGGCTACTGTGTTAACCAATAAAATAAGTAGTACTGTTTCAGTTAAAGTGTAACCATTTCAATTAAAGTAGCTAGTGTAGCTTAAGTGTTTTTGGGACTTGCCTATAGTGACGTTTCATGCTTCCTAACCTTTTTCTGGTGCATCCACATATAAAATAGAAATTACTCTTTGTAATGCTGATTTTCATTAAAGATCAGTAATTGAAATTATTTGCATGGCCACACAGTTCTTCAAAATTAGTTGCTTATGCTGTGCTGCTTTGGACACTAAAGAGTTTGTCAAACTGGAAGTAGCGTATCTGAAATGTGGTCGCTGAAATTCAAAACTGTAATCCTGAAAACATTCAGCTGCTGCTATCCCCCTTTTATACTTTAATGACACCTTATTTTTTCACTTTAAAGTTCTGTAGATGTCTAGAGTTGAAGACTTACTCAAGAACTGGCACTAATTCAGTTGTGATGGACCAGTAGCATGGTGCCCGTTTTAGGCTTAATTATTACTGTTCTAAAAGAGAAACATTCTCCTCTTAACTAGTTTATCTATAAGGTACAGATCTAAGAAGATATAGCCTTGGGGTTCAGTGTTTCTCCCAGAATTGTATCTTTTTCATTCAGTAGCTGTTAAATATAATACTCATGCATGTAAAGTATATTCATCACCCTAGGAGCAGTTAGTAAAAGGCTGGATTTCCCCCTCCTTTGTAAACTGTAGCCATGAGTGGCAGATACTGAACACCAGATCGTGCCTCTTCACAGCTTGTCTTGAGCTTGGTGAGAAGGACAGTGTCCTGGAAATCAGGATTTGGGAAGAGATAATTAGAGCAAAGTTTTTCCACTTTCCAAGTGTTGTTCAAACCTCACAGGTGTTATACAGTGACACTGACACCACCAGGAGCAATGCAGATGTTGGAACATGTCATGAAATCTGCCCCATGAGCAGCTGCTGCTCCGTGCTCTGTCAAGGACTGTTCACAGCAGTGTGCTCATCTGACAGCTGAATGACACTGTCTTATCCCTTGTTGTAACTCACCCGAGCAGGCTCATCCCCTTCTCACACAACGGGAGAAGGATGAAGTCTTCTTAGCTCCTTGAGAGGAAAGCTGTAGACAGCTGTCTTCAGGACAGGTTTCCAGACCTTCATAGAATGCAAATAGAAGCATCTTTCTGAAGATGGACAGATTTTAAGCTGTTGTCTGTGTTTTCTGTAAGATAGCCCAGTGTTTTGTTCTTTTGTCTCTTTGTTCCATGCTTTGCATCTCTTTTTTTGCATGCCAGTTCTCCTCATATGCTGTTTAGGGAGCTATGTGTCTCACCCAGAGTTGTAGCTCCAGAAATACCTCACTTTCAGGCATCAAAGACCCTTACTGGCCTGAGCCCTCTGTCATACCAGCTTGTACTTTCAGAACTAGGGAACAGGGGACGTCTGATTATCCAGAGCAAGTGATATGGTGATCACAGCATTTGAACGTAAGTCAAGCATACTTTCTATTGTGTTTGAAGGTTTCAAGTGATCCCAGTGAGGAACCTTGTGTTTTCTTAGTTTAGCCTCTTGTGGCCGATCGTATTTTATTGTTCTGTTTAATGGGTATTGTGCAGAATTTCAACAAAGCATCTGTTGCCAGTGATAACACATATGTGCATAGTCTGGGGAAAATGTTTTATGTCATATTCAAGCCCATTTGTATAGGTAAATGTTGAGCTTCCAGCAGTGGAAGGTCTCCACGGTATTTGATTTAAAGGGCAGTTTTCCCATACCTAATAAAGATCTGCTGGGTCCAAGTACATTAAGCAGTCTTTCAGGCCATATATTGTAACACAGTTTGGTCACTTCTAACTGCTTTTAAAACTATGTCATGGCTATGCTTGCATAAGGAATGCTGTGCACATGGCTGAGGAAGAAACTGAGTAAATTAATTCTCTGTGCTTTTCATGAGGTCTTTAGGTGATGAGAGTAAAACTGCTAGAGAACAAAGCTAGAAAGACAGATGGCTAGTAGAAGTGGATGAAATTATCTCCAGCAAGAACTTCACTTGACACTGATGATGGCACTGTCCTGGAGGAGTGGTTTTAAATACACTGAGAAGGGAATTAGAACAACTGGGGCAGCAACTCTGCCTGTAAAGATGTGTGGAGATGTGTGTCTCCTTTACAGTTTTAATCCTCCGTTCAACAGTTCTTAAAATTTCACCACTTTTCTGCAGATGGTTCAGAAGTCTAGCTTTAGGCATGCATGTCTGAAGTGTTTACCTGCACATTGTGTATATGTTGTCTTCCATATACTTTTCTCAGTATTGCTCGGAATCAGGTGATATGGGATAAATGACAATACAAAGACAATGGCTTTGGCTAATTCCTGTTCCACAAGCCTTGCCTATGTGCAACCCCTTTGTTTAAGCACACTCAGTCTTTTCAGCAAAAGGTCTAGGGGAAAAAAATAAAAAAGGAGTACAGAACAATATAGTTCCAGTTCCCCTACTTACAGATTTATGCTAATCCTTAATAGAAAGAAGTGTGGATGTAGATGAAATCAGTAGTTTTACTGTGCTTCTAAATATTTCACAGCTGTTAAATATAACAGTCCTGTGAAGCAGCATTTTTATTTTAATGCTGGAAGCCAATAGCGAAGGTGTTAGTAGGTTGTTTAAGGCCCAGAGCAGCTTGCTCAAGGTGACAGATGGATTGTGTCAACTAGGACTAGAAACTCTCTTTTGGGCTTTAAAAGGAAGCTTGCTTGAGTTGGATGTATTCTGCTCTTGGAGGTTACACTAGAAACTTGATGAGTTTGAGGGGGGTCATTAAAAGTAGGCATCAGTTTCTACGCCAGCAGGCTGAGACAAGCTACTTACAGTGGAGTAAGGATTTAGAGTTGAGGAACGATCTAGAATAAGGGCTTGCAAGAGGCTGATTTACTGTCCTGTGCAGTCCAGCACAGAGCAAGAAGTTGCTGAGGCCACCGATGGTACTCAGCCCTGCACTCAGTGCTAACAAACACGAGCCCCTCTGCCTTCCTCATACCCTCCCCCCAAAAAAAGAGAAAGACAAAGTTTGTGGTGTCCTCATCTGGACCATATCATGCATATGAGACTGGCTTGACTTTGGAGCAGGCAGACTGTGAAAGGCTCTGAAATCTGATGCCCAGTCTCTGCATGTGCTTTTGGCAATCAATTTGTGGCACCACTCCTGTTTCTGGTGGGTAGATTCCAGCTCGGGAAAGCTATCACAATTAGTATTCTTAGTGGAAAGCATAAGGACTGGTTTGGCCTGGAATACAAATTACTCTCTTTCCCTGGACCCTCCAGGGCAATTTGAGGTGAAGCCTTTTCCTCTTTCTCTCTTTTACTTGGTAGAGGCAAGTGAGAGGCACAAAGAAAGTGGCCGTTCTCTACCTGTTCCAAAGCTGTCAGAAGAGATCCTTATTTTAAGTTTCACTTTAGGGAAGCAAATACATTTTTAATGGGAGTTTATAAAAGCTGTGTATTATCTGTCTTTTCTGTGTCTTTTGTTGTGCAGCATCTTCTTTATGTCTCTTCTTTGACTCTAGTCAGAGCTAGGCTCCTGAACCTACAGTAAGTCCTCTGGGTTGTAGACAAAGATCCTCAGAGAGGTTTGCAGTTTCAAAGCTTCATACTGAGTTTTCTAGGGCAGTGGCTACATGTGTCTTTTACTGAGCAGAATATCTTCAGCACTTATCACAATAAATAATTATCTAAAACAGTGTTACTATATCTCTGCCTTTAGGTATTAACGGCATGATGATAGTAACTGCCACGTTGGCTGTTCTGTCAGTCTTTCTTTCCTCTGTGAACCCTGTCCTTAGGGGCTTATAAATTGTCCATAAAAATTTGCTTTTGACTTAAACTTTGTATGTGGCATTTCAGCATGGAAATGAATTTGTGTCAAACTAGGTTTAAAATTGGGTCAGGAATATTTAAGTTACGTATGTGTAGAGAGAAAAGGGCAGCATCTCCTATCCCAGCACCACTGACCTTACCTTGAGCACTGGGATGTCATTTCTCCATCTGACAGGATTTTTCCTGCAAAGGAGGAAGAGACAGATTTTTAGCAGCAGTTCCATGTTGTTAATAATAATTAGTGCAGGAGTCCCTTGTGTAGTGTGATGATGTGATGAGAATTTGATCCTCAGTGGAGAATGGCACTCATTTCTTTATTTAAAAAAAAAAAAAAAAGTGAATTAAATTTACTTATATGGTAGCATGGTGGATTTCAACCAGGAAAAGGAACAAAAATTAAATCCTTTTGTGTTTTGTGATTTTTCCAACCCTCTGGATAAGCGTGTGGTATACTAATGAGTATTTCCAGTGCCGTAGCGGTCTAGCTGGCTTTCACTTCCAACAGAATTCAAGAGCAGCTCTTGGAAGTGGATTCTGATTCTGAACGCTATTGCTCTTAGGATATACAGAAGAAACACACAAAGCACATGTACTCTGTCTCCCTGATAGGAATGTTGATAGTACTGCAGAGGAAACAACCGTATTGTACCCGTTGTTCCACATGTGTAGGACATCTCCATGATAGTAGTTTACAGAATTGCCATCTTGTCTTTTAGATAATTAAGATGATGTAGATTTTCATCCAGGTTGCTGAAAATAATTGCTAATGTCAGAGTGGTACCCTGGTCCCAGTACTCCTTAGCTACTGAATTACTTCTGCCACACCACAGTAGTGTTTTAACAGTGACCTTTACTTATTCTAAAGCATAAAGCAATTAATGTTTAATACCACTTCATGTAAGAAATATAGAGATATTATATTTATTTACTTTTGTTCTTCTATAGTAATGACTGTTGGGGTTTCTGAGGGGGGGGCTGGGGGGGGGGATGTTAATTGAAAGAACAGAAAGCAGAAATCTAGATAAACAATTATAAATAATTGTTTGCAATGGGATGACCTTTCATTGTGTGGTAGTCCGGTTTTACTACTGCACTCGGTATTGTAAGTGTAGAGTAGCACAAAAAAAGTATTGCAGTCTGTACTAACTTTGTTTATTTATCTTAGGCAAAGCTGACAAGTCTGCAGGAGCCACCATGGTATGTTGCATTAACATGCTCTAAAGCTATGAGTTTGATGTGGATATAGAACAGCCATAATAAGATGATAGACTATAATGGCCTGGGGGAAAAAATTAGTTGTTTATATGATATAGCAGGAATGGATATAAAGAGTCTACAGGGTGTCACTGAGACTCAGAGATGGCTTGGCTAGTAGTCATCAACCTTTTCTATAGTTCAGCTTTCCTATTAAAACAGGAAAATGTTTTGAATACCCATTCTGCCTTGTAACAAAGGAAGGAAGAGTGCCAGGTAGTTTAAGAAACTGTGTTATCAACATAAAATTTATTCTTCGAAAATCCAGCTTCAGCTGGTAGAAGCAGCCACTTCTTAACTCCTTTATTTTATCTTGTTCTATATAAATGCAGTCTACATTATTTCCCTTCTCCATCAGAAGGCATGCTCAGGAACATGATGCCTAAGATGATTAGTGGTCCCTCTCATTTCCAGCCTCAAGTTGCTCATGACTGATTGATTCCCATTCTGTTATATTCACTGTCCTTCATCTTAAAAAACTTTTGTATCTCAAGATAGATTTGTTCATTGATAGCAGCAATATCACTTCTTGGTCTTCATCTTACTGGACTGAGTGACCCAACCTGTCTATATTCACTCACTGAATTTGGTCTCCATTGACCTTTTCACCCGAGCTGCCTTTTGTGATCTCGTTTCTGGTTTTGTTTTCATTACCTTTATCTAGCCAAGCAGATATTAGTGAGAGAAAATTCAGGGTCTTATTTCCACTGGCGTTGCTCACCATACTACATCTGCACTCCTTCCCTAGTCAACCAGAGGCTCTGCTCCTAGAGGCCAGGGCCAAGAGCTGTGGGACCACTGCCAGGAGAAGAAGTAGGACAGGCCAGGGAAGGCCTGGGAACATTTCAGTAATTGTTAAAGTTTGTGAAAGAGGAATGGGTATGTTGGAAGAACGGAGAGGAGAACTGATGCCATTAAGCTGAGCATTTAATGAGTTTACTGTTCTCTCTGGTCTCAGTTCCCTAAATGAGTTTTGACACAGTTGACTGACAGCTGGTAAACTAATGGCCAAAGGTTTGTGCAGTGTCTCAAAGGAGCATCACAGTGCCCACTAACATCCCTGTCAATGCTTTTAAAGAGCAACAGTATTAAGAGACTCTCTTGTAACAATAATGTCTCCTTTTGTGTGTGTATGCTGTAGCTGGTGATCCCTTCAACAGCAGTTCTCTGCCCAAATAGTGTGGGCATCTCCTCAAAGCAGATCGGTGGTCATTCAGGTAGATACTTGGGGACTTTTCTGAGATCATCTAGTAAGAGAAGGATGTAAACTCGTGTCATCCTGAATGTCTAGAGACTGAAGGAGAATCTTCCTAGGGACCATATGGAAATAAGTCAGACAACTAAGTGATGATCAAAAACTACTGAGCCTGACTCACCTTTGCCTTGCCTCATTTCCTGCCAGGTTGTTGGAATTAAGACTGCAACAGCATATCAGCATATCAGAAACTCAGCTGTTACAACAAGAACACCACCATTAAACTCTACTACTTTAGGATTTGTTAATGTGTCCTTCAGCTACTCCCCATCAGATGAATTCTCTTCATTCTGTGGTTATTTCAGGGCAATGTAACAGATTAAAAAGGAAACTTCTCTGGTTTCCTCCACGTTTTCAGCTTAACCCTAATTATATTAGTATGACTGGTATGAAGGAACACCCCTAAACTGAAATTGTGTGAATATGCAGAATGCATGTCCCAGTTCTTGCCCACGTAGGTTGTGAGCAGCACCCATTGATTTTGCTGGCTGTTACTCAATGTGGGGTAAGTAATCAAACCCTTAAATTGCTATACTGCCTTTAAGCAAGTCATCTGGAGTGAATCCCTGTTCATCTGCTTGGGAGTGTGTGTTTGTTTTTTGCAAGCTTTTCTATGGCAGCACTAACTCTGTTAATCTACAGAAAATAGGAAACCATTGCTTGTTCCAGAGAAACACTGGCTTTGTTTAGCTTGTTTCATCAGTAAATCCACAGGAGTTTTCAAAGCTGACTTCCACTGTTCTTAGTTGTTTCCTCTTGCTCTATTTCACTGTCTTAAACCTCCAGGTTGCTGGTCAATTAATGTGACAGGAACCCCTTAGGTTATGTTTGTTCATGGTAGGCATGTCTTCTTTCATTAGTCCAGCCTTAACTGCAGAGTTTTAATGTCTTAGCCACTGTATAACAGCCTGTTTGCAATGAAATGCTAAAGCGATAAAAGTGTGTGCACTGGGGGCAGGGAGAGAGGCTCACATAAGAGCTGAGAGGGAAAATATTAATGTACAAGAAGTCAGGCTTTCTTCTGTTCTGCTGATTTTTATTTCAATCCCTATTCATTCCTGAATCTCAGTTATTTCCCCGTCTCCAGTAATTGTAGAGAGCTGAGTCCTGACCCTTTGTTATTCATGTTGGATGTTCTGGCTAAAGGTTTTGCTGTCACTCTAAGGAATTTGAAGACTGCACACACATTTAAATGTTTTGGAAACAAAGTCATTAGTCTTGAATTTAAAAATCTGACTCTCAGCAGTGATATATGAAAACTATTTTTCTTTACCTAAGTTTATCATTGTTCATTAAGATTTCCCTGTAACTGTAATTTTTCTTTAATTGTTTTTATTTTTTGCTATATTTACCAAGCTTTCTTTGAATCTTGTCAGACCGTTTAACTTCCTAAATCAATAGGTTTGCCTATTAAAAATGTTTACAGTACTGCTTTGTCATCATTAAATATTTCTGCGAGTTAATTAGTAAGAGATGGCATTTTACTCATTCCATCTTTTAGGAATCTGCTTCAAAGAATTCTCCAACTAAGCCAGTGTCTGACAGTTCTAATCCCAAGTGCCTAATATTTTTCAGTGATATTCAATTTTAGCAATCTGATATGGGCATTAAATATTGAAGGCCAAAATTAACAATACATTTATATAATTGTGCATAATTGTACTATCTATCTCTGCAGAACTTTTTACAAGAGATGCATAAACAGGATTATTTTAAAATTATGGTAGAAATCAAAAGTATTTTTTTAAATCTACTTATATGAAATTTAAATATATCATTGCACATCAAATTTGGGTAAGCAAAATTGTAGTGAACTGCCTTATATTACCCTAGATTCCCCAGTTAAATGCACAGACATGGTTTATTCATGATAAAAGTAAGCATTCTTTAAATTTATTAGGAATATTATTTAGTAGTTTTGTTTCTTTTGCATCAACACATTTTCAGAATAACACAAGCATGCAAACCCCAGAAAATAAATGAATTAGAATGCAACAGGGCACCTAATCTTTCTCTGATGGAAATTAATGGGAGTTCCGCTTTGAATCTGAACTGAAGTTGAATTTATTGGAAATAGGATTAAGCCAAAATATATATAGTCTTCTTGCAAATTTCTTTTTAGGAAATTTGATTATAAACAGGATAAAACGATAGAAAGTTTTTCATGAATATACAAGCATTCTATTCATGCATAGAATGACGGTTATTAAAGCTAGAGAACATACGCATTGCTCTGTACTTACTCCTTACAGTATATAATTGAAAGCTTTGTCCAATCCATCTTTAAATCATTTAAACAACAAAACTTCTACCATTTCTCCTGGCCTGCAGTACACTGTCCCACAGAATGTTTGCTATGAAATTAAGACTAGATTTTGCTGTGGATTTTTTTCTAAATGAAATGTTGAAGATAGATTATTAAAGCCTAAGTATTATAGTGAAGGTTGGTTTTGCACAGGCTCTAGAAATCTGAAGATTTCAGATACAATCCTTTTGAATTCACAGTACAGGATGACTTTAAGTGCCTACATCACATCAAAATTTCACTTAAAAGCCTAAGTCCACAAAAGCAGTTGTTGGGCCCTGCTCCATTTAGTAGATGCCTAATCCACAGGGTTCCTAAACTTTGTAGATATGGAAGGTTTCAGTGTTATGATCCCCTGCATGCTTGATGAACAGGTGATTTGGGCATAAATTCATACTTCTGCAGAAGGAAGACTCTCCCATCTCTTTCCTTTTGGCTTAAATTTCAACTCCTGTGGTGGTACTGATATTTCTGAAAAACACCTCTTAGAAAAATGGGGGGGAGGAGAGGGGTTTAGTTTTACATATTGGTTAGTTCCTCAATTTTTTTTCCACTCAGTGTTGGACAGATGCTTGCATTGGCCTCCAGGAGAGGATGACACCAAGCTGAAATAAGTATCAGTAGGCAGAAAAGCAGAAGGATGTATTCTTTTAGCATGCATGCTGGATGATAGCTCAGCAAACAGTGGAAGCTAAGTTATGTCTGTGATGCTTCTTCGATGGTGCTCAGCACCGTGGTTCTTGACTGTCTCCTACACTGGTACCCCTAAACTAGGTTTTCCTTTGCTTTTGTCAGTCAAGGGGCTAGACTTGACTGGTGTTTCAGAGTACAAATTGAGCTCTCTTGAAAGACTGTAAAGTTCTTCCAGAGAACAGTTCAGTAGTAAGAGCCTTCATCCAACATACAATAAATTAATTTCCTCTTCAGCCTGAGTGAGTTCAGGCCTTCATCTTCCATCTCTAAGAAGACTGCCATCAGCAGGGGACCAGGGGACTTTTGAAGGAGATTAAGTTTTCCCACTCTCCACTGAATAATGGACTATACTCTTGTAGCTGTCCTTTTGTTTTCTTTTTTTTTCTCAGACAACACCCATATTAACTTGCATTCCCTTGTCTCCTTCCCAGGTAGCCTCTCTCGGAGTCACCACCTTCACACTGTGTGCTCTCTGCATCGACCGATTTCGTGCCGCCACCAATGTGCAGATGTATTATGAGATGATCGAAAACTGCACCTCGACGACAGCCAAGCTGGCCGTCATCTGGGTGGGTGCGCTGCTGCTGGCCCTGCCGGAGGTTGTGTTGCGCCAGCTGGCAAAGGAGGACCCCGAATATAGCGGCAGCCCCCCGGGGGAGCGGTGTGTGGTGAAGATATCCACTGCGCTACCTGACACCATCTACGTGTTAGCTCTCACCTACGATGGGGCAAGACTCTGGTGGTACTTTGGCTGCTATTTTTGTTTGCCTACCCTTTTCACTATTACCTGCTCCCTGGTAACAGCGAGGAAAATCAGGAGGGCAGAAAAGGCTTGCACAAGGGGGAACAAGCGACAAATTCAGCTGGAAAGTCAGATGAACTGCACAGTGGTGGCTTTGACCATTTTGTATGGGTTTTGCATCATTCCTGAAAACATTTGCAACATTGTGACTGCCTACATGTCCACAGGGGTGTCTCGGCAGACTATGGACCTCCTTCATCTCATTAGTCAGTTTCTTTTGTTCTTTAAGTCCTGTGTTACCCCAGTTCTCCTTTTCTGTCTCTGTAAACCTTTCAGCCGGGCCTTTATGGAGTGTTGCTGTTGCTGCTGTGATGAATGCATCCAGAAGTCTTCAACAGTGACAAGTGATGACAATGACAATGAGTACACCACAGAACTGGAGCTTTCCCCTTTCAGTACCATCCGTCGTGAAATGTCCACATTTGCCTCTGTGGGGACTCACTGTTAATTGACCTTAGGACTTTATTTCCTGTACCTTTTTTCTTTTTTTTTTTTTTTTTTTACTTATATTTTTCTTGACGCAAAATGTAAGAAAAAAAATATTGAAAACTACTGTGGAAACCAGTCTGCATATTAACAGTTGTGCTTTGGAAAATTAATCTGTTTGGTTATTAAAATGAAAGAAAGAGAAGGAGAGCCAGCATTCAGTGTTAAATCATGATATTTTGTATGGTGCTAGGATTTCATTGTTTGGGGAGGAGAATCCATATCAATCCACTTTTATTTATCTCCATAATATTTCTCTGATAATCACTGTAAAATGATTATGTAGACATTGTGGGTTTAGGAAGATGTTTCATGTAAAAGATGTGGTGGAAAGTATTTGAGGGTAGTTTTAATCCAGTTACTGTACACTATTGTGAGAGAACTTGGACTTCAGAAAATTTATAAAGTAGCATAAAAATAAATGAGGTTTTATTCTTTAACTTCATTGTCAATCTGCATTTAACAAGGACACCTATAAGTAGTATTAAATTCCTTTAATAAGTAAAAAAAATCTTGGCTTTGCATAAAACAATTTAAATGGCCATATTTAATTTACCATTTGTGTACTTACCCTTGGAGGCTATAATTACAGTGTTTAAGGAAGATGGTTATAATGGTATTAGATTTACATGAGTGGGTTTTTTAATGTATAATACAAAGGTTCAGTGTGCCTCATTGAAAATTTCCTTCTTAACCTGCAGGTGTACAAAACCTGAGTTATTCTTACAAAGAAATATTTGCTTTCTCACTAAATTTGTCTTGCGTGCTTTCAAAATCAAATTTCTTTCCAATTTGTTATGGGTTTTACATTGAGATTATGTCCTCAGTCTCTGTATATATAGCTCCTACTGGCTTCAGTGAGAGTCCCATTGCAGAGGAAGGCATTCTTTTGCCAGAGATTTGCTGACAATAAATGTGAGGGACTGAAATATGTGGAGAGTGAATTCCTTCTTTTTTAAAAGATATAAACACACTTGGATGCTTGGGGCTTGACCCAGAGCCCATTGCAGTCAATGGAAGGGTTTTCATCAATTTCAGAGGGCTTTGGATCAGACTGGCATCTCCTATTTATTCTGGGATATGTAACATGAATATTAATCATGGGGGCTCTGTATTCCGATTATAAATCGTGCTGCTCTCACAGAGACTGCTATTCACTCTGAAGCTGTTTTTGAGAACCACAGTGTGTTTTGCTGATGGCTGCTTGCAGTCTGGAGAGTTATTAAAATGAGGGTATGTCAACACTGCCAGCAACAGTGCGATATAGTAAAATCTAAAGTTGAAGCAAGCCAGGTTTGAGACTGGGAAGTGCCTATCTGTACCAGCAGAGCTTATTTGCCCCACTTCTTGGCTGAAGTAGACAGGCTGTCCTTTGCAGGCAAGCTGCCTCATATTTACGCTGGGCAGCAGGGTGAAGTGTAGACACATACTAAGGAACTGATTTTGTTTTAAATAGCTTATATTTTAATACTAATTAAATAAATAATACAATTACAATAGTATGTACAGAAGTAAAATCACATGCAGTTGTCCTTTGAAATTAAGAGTGATTGTAACTGATGTAGTCTTACTTCCCAATACCTGCCTCTAAATATGTTAAAGAACTTGCTGTAACTTCTGGAAAGGAGTCTATTTTTTATTTGTAGATTCTGGACTTAATATGTTTAATCTTTGTATTTGCTTGGGCAAACAGTATTTCTTCTTTTTCTTCACCGTTTTAACTTATAAAAATTTCAACTGAAAAGCAGTTGAAATGAATTAACCTGAATATGAAGCCGAATATTTATGCCTTGAGTTCTTTTTCTGACTTCTGAATCAGACACTGGACTCTAGCAAAGCAATCTGCTTTAAGCACAGGACTAAATTTAAATATTTGTTTCTGTTTAGGACTTGCTAAATTACCTAAGTTTCTGAAATACTTTTGTAATATGGTCAATCACTTCTGAAGACAGGGGAACTGTCCCTTCTCTATAAACCCTTCATTGACTTCACATTGCTTGATTACATTCAATAAACTATGAAAGGGATTAAAGAGAAAAGATAAATCCAAAATCTCCTCACTGTGGTGACTGTGTCTCCTCAAATACATATTCCCATCACTGCATTTTGATTTGTACTTTTTATGTGCCAATATTTATAAAGAATGGGAATGAAACCTCCCTTTTTGTTCCTTGCTGAACGGTTTCTCTCAGCTGCCTTTTCACTCACCGCATGAGCAGTGACTCAAGAACCTGAGAAAAGAACAGCGGAGTGGGAGGAAGCACTTTTTTTTTTTTTCCCCAAAGGAAATAGAGAAATTACTTGGGAATATTAAATGATCACATTTTGCTAATTTAGGTGCAAGACTGCACCAGGGCGGGAAAAGTCCCCATTGCCTTGAATGTTGGGTGCTTCCAGCTTTCCAGTCTGCAATGGGTATGTATAAGCTCTGATAAGGACTGCTGCTTGCTCCCAGGTTAAATGCTCTGTGTTCCAGAATGGTGCAGTTTGCTTCTCCATTGAAACATTTCCTCAGTATGTGTATAGTAATCCTACTGGGGGGGGGGAAAAATCAGCAAAAAAGAGGTTTAAAAAGTCATTGGAGAAAGTAGAATTTGAAGATCAGTAATGCTGTGTTTGGAAACGCATCCTCCTGCTTGTGTGGTGGAGCTTTCTCCAGCCTTGTGGGGCTTCTTTGTACATAGTGTAACCTTGACTTTTCTGCTGCTGAAAGAGCATTTTCCACAGCTATTTCTTCCCCCTGCCTTGGACCTCCATAGCAATTGGACATGCAAGACACCCTTTTACTCTGTTTTCTAAATTGGTTAAGCTAATCCCACGTTAGCAGGTTTGCATTGTTGCAGCCATTCTGATGCAGGCATGGCTTGTTAATGCATTTAAGTGTCATGATAAATGATTCCTTTTTGTTAAAGATGGGGTATGGCATTGCTTTTCAATATTCTTAGAAGTCATTTCTGTCTGTTTTGAATCCAGTTCTGTAAGACATTTGTCTGTTAACAAGAGCGCATTTAATGGACTGATGAATGAATATTTGGAAATGTTTATGGCAGGGATTTAATTCTTTCACATGAAATAACAAAACATGCAGAGCATGGTGATCAACATAAAGGAAGAGTGATGGACCGAAAAATCAGATTGTGAGGTAGGAAAGTCTTATACCTTTCAGGTATATAAACTTTTAATACATTAACACTGATCGTCCCAGCCCTGGTCCCATTAAGAAATTAAAACCCATAAAACTCTAGTATGAGTTCTAGTACCTTCAAGGAGATCATGTTTCATGACCCGTATCAAAAATATGATCTCTGTGTAGGCCAAAGTACAAATAATAAATTATTGAAAAATATTGCTCAGAAGAAATCTCTTATTTTACTCCTTCCAAGATAAATTCCCGAATCCAAACTTAAATACCTCCTGCCCTTAAATGACCTCAGTGACTTGCTCAGCTCCTGTTCTGTCATTTGGACCCAGATGTAAGCTTCCACAGCTGCTGCTCTAGCAGCTCTGGGAATGGCTCCTAAAGACAATGTAGAGGTTTCTATGCATGTTGTCCTACATCTTTTCATAAGAAAAATGTTAGCACGGTGAGACTGTCATATTGTGCTCACGGCACTCAGAGGCAAACTAGATTCTATGAAATGTGGGTTTCTATTGAAACTCTGAGTAGCTTCCCCAAATTCATTAAAGAACAAGTCTTCAAAATCTCTCCTAGGATCTGTGAGCCATTGTCCTAGGCACAGTACAAATACATGCATTTGCCCTATGGGCACCTAACTGCTGTTGATATTCTCAGATACATTACTGAGCTGCTTCTGGGCTTTTTTTGCCAGGTGACATTAACAAAACTCCCAAAACATTGAGATCATCCTCTTGTTATTGTGTTGGAATTAAGACCGAAGGCAAAACCCGCTCAAAATTAGTTTGTCTGCTTAGCTGGGCCCAGTCTTGTGTGTGTATGGAGAACACTTCTAAGGTGGCTGCAGACTGCCAGTAGATACAGGCTTAGCACAGTGGCATGTCTGTGCATGTTCTGATGAATCAAAAATTTAAGTTCTGTTATTTCTAGGATGGAAGAGCTAGATTCAAAGTCCTGCTCTGCTTGATCTATAGCTGAGACTTGAATTTTGTGGTTCAACATCTCATCAGAAAGGCATAACCACTGTGGTAATAAATATGTTGGTGAAAATGTTTTTACCTCTCCTGCTGGAGTTGTTCTGACATTTTTTGGTAATTAAATATTAAAATAGAGACTTCAGCCTTGGTACCAGCACAGCTGATGTAAGCCACTGAGCTGTAGAAACAATCTCCTTTCTTCACTCTCTGCTCCAAGGAATGTTTCTAAGGGGAACAGCTGTCAGAGAAGTGGAGAAACCATGACTCGAGTAGCCAGCAGGTTGGTGAAGTGCTCAGGTGAGAAATGAGCACTTTTCAAGTGCCTGCACTAAACCAAACATTTGAACCCAAGCCTTTTTAGGAACACATATGCTACCTGTGGCCTTACTGGTTCTTCTGTGGTAGAAAGTTGTAGATTTTTGTGTCTCCTGGATGGGGAACTCCCCACCTACCTGAGCAAATTGTCCATTTCAGGTAATTAATGGGAGAGTAGTCACAGTGGGTGAACTTAAGCAGAAGGAAATCTGCACTTCTCTCTTGCCCAGCTCTTTCTTCTCCACCTGTTGGTTTCTGAGAGGGTCTCTCTTCAGATAAAGATATTTTTCAGGCAGTGTGGCAACACTCCTGAAAGTTAAGGAGGGCAATGCTGGGGAGATGCCCACATACACACCTTTGAGTCTCAAGGCTGCAACCCCTCTGCCTCAGGAAGATTGTAACATGTATGGACGAGGTTGTATATTACCTTTATTTTGGAGGGGAGAACCTATAAAGCAAACTGCCTGCAGGAAGCTGGCTCACCTCAGCTCCATAAGAACCTTGACCTAATGATTTGTCCAGATTACAAAGGCAAACTGGGACCTTGAAAGTAGACCTTCCATGTCCTAACTTCTTATGTCTTCCACCTGAGAATATCCTTCTTTGGCAGGCTGGAAATATAAGTGACTAGTAAAGTCCCATTTTCCTAATAGCACTGAGAAAGGTGATTAGGAGGAGCTGTACCAGACATTTTCTGTGATATTGCCTCTTTTTCTTTTTTTTCCTTTTCTTTCCAACCTTTCCTTTTCCCTGAAAAGCTCAACTGAAGTCAATGTGAGCAGATGATGTGAATCATTAAACCTCAACAGTATCCTACATGCACTGTCTCATGCTTCAGGAACTGTATTTTTTCACTACTGGTTTGTATTTAATGGAGTCATTTAACACCTATGCTTAGCAGATGTCAGATTTTCAAAAGGTGGGTATGTTTTGTACTGAATAAGAAACAATGAAAAACATGTGGACTGAGATGGTCCAGGACACCCGAACATTTCTGATATAGAAACACTGACTCATGTTGAGAGCCAAAGGTTCATCAACGAATCAGGAGGAGAGCTGTATTTAACCTTGTACTGCATTTAACCCCTGAAATCCAGGCTAAATGCTTTCCCTGTGATACAATCCAGTAGGTTCAGTTTTTGGTTTTCAGGCAGTAAAAGTTGGGACAAAGACTCCCTGGCATTTTCAATATGTCCATGACAGCACTGAGAACCAGTGCTGTGTCTTCTACTGGCGACATATTCCCCACATCGTGTCAGTTGGAGTGCCAGGTTCCACATGCCTGGAGCTGTCCCAGCCTCTTTCAAGGATGAGGTTGAAGATTTCTGTCCTTGTGAACTGCAGCTTTAGTTTTGCATCACAGCTTCTTACTACTGAAAAGTAGAAGACATTATTATCTTGACTGAAGTATTTTGGGGGTTTTTCTTCAACTAGAAATCTGACCTGTCAGAGTTACAGAACTCTCAGTTTAGAGTGTTTAATGAAAGTGCTAGTGGCAGCATTATTAATTAACATAGTAGATCATTTATAGCCAAAGGGAAAGCTTTTATTTTGCTTCCTGGCTTTTTATTTTTTATCCATTATTTTTGTGTGATTCCAAAGTTAATTTTTTTTTTTCTGAAACAAAATGCAAAAAATCCACAAGCACTCATTCTTTTGTCTAGTTAGAGAAATTCCATCCTTTGCTTACATCAAGCGTCTTCATTTATATCCACAGTGAATTTAGCCCATTGTTCTTTGATAAAGGAAGCCAAGATACACAAATTAGAAACATGGTCATGACTAACTTGATCTTGAAGAGATTAGATTTGACTAAACTTTGAAGGTTGGGATGGTAATGTGAAGTGAGGACTATATTTTTTTAATAATTATGGTCTTGAAAGCCTAATCTTTTTAAAGAGATGTGAAATACATACAGTGTAACAATAGCTTGTAGTTGAATATCATAACTGTCACAAGGGACTCCAGAATACATATGGTCTGGAATAAAATGATCTAATAGCAGCTGGATATGCATGTGATAATCCTTACTGAAGACAATACAACTATTTAAGTGAAAAAATAGATTTTAGCCTGTTAGCTATTATACCAGAGAACTAAATTCTTCCCTAAGATGTGCTTCCAATTTGATTTAATATGTGTGCTAGAATAAAATCTATTTAGTGTTTTTAGTGCTGTACAGGGAAGAGAAAAGCTTAAGAAAGAAGGTATCCCATCTGTAACTGTAGCCAGCAGTTATACTTCACATTTTTTCTTCTAAATTCTTTCTTCCTCTATTTTGAAACAATTTCTGCTAGCTGTTCTTATCAGTCCTTTCAATGTCTTATTCCATTTACTAGCTCTCCCCTGAGCAAAGGAAAATTCTCTTTTGTTTTTCTGATGATCAGTTCTTTTAAATTGATCTTGTAAGTCTCATTCATTTTGCACAATCTATCCACTGGAAAACTTGAAGGTTAACAATCCTTCTCCTTATGGAAAATATTTACAAATAAGGAAGCTACAGTCTTTCTTTCTCTGAGCTAGCAGAACTAAAAAGAAATCTCATCAATCTGTATGAGACCTGTGGCCAGAGTATCAGCACTACAGCGTGAATTCCTGACTTAAAACTGGCTTACCTACATGTAGCTCATGAGGCTCTGCCAACAGACAACAACACTGTCCCCTTGCCAAAACACAGGAGGTTCCTACATGAGATAGTGCTGGCTCAGACATCTTTATTTCATATAGTGAGTCTCTACTGAGTCTCTATTTTCCTCTATAAAAAGATACTCTTGCAGATCATTAGATGTCTTTGTGACCTCTGAGTCAACTATTTCTCATTCAGGGCTTCATTTAACAGATATCAGTCATAAACTTAGATTAAGCCTTGTAGGATTAAACTGGGGGTTAACATTAGTTTTTGACCTATCTATGATATAAGTTATGTCTATGTATGGATGGCAGTCTTTGAAGCTGCATCCGCAGGTTGAAAGGACAGGGATCTCTCATAGGCAATGCAGTACATCTACATCCAGCCTCCTGGTAGTTGATGACAATTTGGTGACAAGTCTGTCAAATGCTGGAGCTAGTTTTGAGAGGTCTGAACAGCACTGTTTTTAAAAAGCTTTAAGGTGTAGCCAGTCCATTAAAGTATTCCTCCTTAAGAGATCCTTGTTTCATATAGTGGAAGATTTGCCTTTGGCTTTTGACAATAGAAGAGGAAGAAAGGAGGTAGAAAAAAGGAAGTGAATCTCAGATGTGGTTTACCTTGACTTCTATCTTTTGGGATAGAATTGTGTAACTGTAACTGTGAGCTTCCCAGGGTTAAAACAGATTGGACACTGAATCCTCAGCTCTAATACAGACCTCCACACTGTTGCTGAGGATGGAGCCAGTGACCCTGGTAAGGGAGCCCCAAAACCACAGAGAGAATACTTCACATTTTTCCCCCAAATATACAGGCCTGTCCATGTGGTAAATCCATTCTGATAAACAGAGAGAATGGAGAGCATCCAGGTTAGCCTGCTTTTCCTGATGTCTCTACTTGGTGTTGAAATGGTTAACGGTGTTAGCATTTACTCTAGCAGAGCCTGGTTTCAGATGAATAGGGTCAGTTTGTGCCTTCTCAGTGCCTGTTTCAGGCTGTCCTCATCCTGCACAAGGCAGCACTGTATGCGTTCAGATCCTGAAGGCTCCACTGCCTGCAGGTCTTGACTTTTTTTAACCTTTTTTTGGCAAATGAAAGGAAAGAAATAGAGTCATCATTAACTCTTTGAGGTTTGAGGACTTTGCTTTGGATACGTTCTTCCTCCTGGAGAACCACTGAAACATAAATCAGAATTTGCAAATATGTCCATGACTAGCAACTACACTCAGAAGCAGCTACAGGGATTTGAACACTGCAAATCATATAAAGAAATGCAAAACTGTGGGTTTACATTGAATCTACCAGAAGGTAGTCAGCCAAGTGAAAACACCCCCAAAATCTACCTCTTTCTGCTTTCAATGCACCACTCCCCAACTATAGAATTATATGTTTTACTGTCAATCACAATATTACTGCTTAAGAATTCTTAAAGTTTCCTATTCTTCCTTATTGTTTGTTTTCTTTTCCTTTGTTGTTTTCTTTCATTCTATTCACCATCTCTGTTTTTCTTGTCACCTGGAGAATTTTAATTGTTTGTGCTGTCCTCTATACACCTCACAGTGACCCCTGTTTAATCAGAGCTTGAGTTCAGTAAAAGGTGAGTTAGAGAAGCCAATAAGCACTTCCAGCTCACTACGTTACTATGTACATATGTGGTTTGGATCTTAACTGAAAATAACTCAATATAAAACCCAAAAATTAAAACACCCTGCCAGTAAACCAAAAGCTATCAGAACCTGGAGTCTGGTAAAATGGGCATTACTGTAGACTTCTCTTCTCCCATCCAGCAGCCAGCTGCAAAAGTCTGCCTTGGGATGGACCTGTCAAAAACACGGATGGGAGTGCCTTGGAACTAATCTTGAAGACAGCGAAAATTAAAATATGAAGTATTTTAGATGAAATATGCCATGTTCAGCAGAGTAGCATTTGAAACACCAAGGTCTGTTTCATCAGAGCATACCTGACCTGCTCTACACCCGAGCCACCGGCCGGCTGTCAAGCTTTGGCCCTGCTGGAGGAGAAAAACTATTCTGTTGATTCTGGCATCTAAACCAAATATTAGTTTCAATATAAAAGTATTAAATGATGAGATTCCTTATGGGCAACAGTAATTTCATCTTGACACATTCCTAACAATCACTAGCTGAGAAAGGACATTATGAGGTAAGATTTATGATTGCCTCTAGAGAAACTTCTTTATTCAAATTAAGAAGAAAAATTAATTGAGGCAAGGTTTGGATTTTTTGGTATATGCTATCATATATATGCTAACTAATTTAATACGTGTTATATAGGAAACAGGAATTCTCTTTCTTTACATTAAAGCTAAATATTCAGTGACATAAAAATGTAAGGAACAGAAAGACAATAAACTAGGCTAACTCTTGCATAATGAAACCCCCCAGTTTAATCCAGTTAATCCATTGCAGAAGTCCTGGTTCAGTTTTTGATACCAGAAGCAGATCTAACTGTCAAGATGTCAAGATGGAGACTCCTGCACTTCCATTTGTTTCTAGTACTAATTATGCTCATTAAGAAAACAGCAATCCTATAACCTCAACAAACCTTTCATAATTTTGAAAGTACATGTTCAAATAAATCTAGTTCTTTAAATAGAGTTGGCTCAGGTTACACTGGAATAACTGAACACAAGATTGGATCTCTTTCACACTCAATTTCTGAAGCTGAACAGTTTTCTAACCTGAGAATCCATAAGCTCATTACTGCATATTTACATACGGGGTTTGATGACAATGCAAGATAATTGCCAGTAGTTCCTTCCTCAGCTGAAACTATTAGTGTTTCCTCCTCCTCCCACATAGTCAAATGTGGGATACATTAAAAAATTCTTGTGCACATTGCTCCATTTATCCTGTGACTGTTACGTGATCTCAGGATGGCACATCATTGTCATTTAGGCAAGTATTCCTTCTGACTTTAAAGCTATCAACTAAAGATAGTCTCGATTTTTTTTTCTTCACCTATTTTCTGTGCACAATTTTTTTCTATTTGCAATGTTTATTTTTGAGATGAAGTTCAATAGTAACTTTTCATCAGTCTGCTATAGGAGATTGTTTGCTGAAAGGCAACATCTGATAAATAGCAAACAAGCTCTAGCTGTCAATAAGCAAGTTAATATAAAATCATTAGGGGCATTTACTCTTTTTAGAACATTACATAATCTATAGTCTTCCCTCTTAAAGATAAAATTTACTCCTTTTTAGCTATCATTTATGATAATAATAGGGCTTAGAATCAGAGCCTGATCTCAGTTGTACGGGTGTACGCTGTAGGGGTATTACTTCAGGATTGTTCTGATGTAAAAGAACCTTCATGTACTGAAGGATCAGCACCAAAAGCCCTTTGCAGAGTGTCTAGGTGTCTGCAACCACATCTCTACATCCAGACCAGTTCTCCTTGCAGCATCTGACAAAGGCCTTGCTGCGTCCCGTGGCAGCACTGGGTGTTGCACTACACAGCCTTTCCAGGCAGCACAGGCTGGCGGCTCCTGCTGATGGCAATGCTGCATGTAGGTATGGTAAAGAACTTCTGTCAAAAACAGAAATATTGTGTTTCTGTGGTGTGAATATGCAAAACCACAGCAAGGACAAAAAACTAGACTGCCGTTCAATCTGCATCATCACTAGGGTTCTCTGCTTAGGACCAAGTCCATGGAGATTTATTTTTGGGGAAATAAAGAGAACACTTCGGACTGAGCAAGCTGAGTAATTCTGCAGTTGCTATACTTTAGATATGTTAGGGCCTTGGTGGAAATAGGCACTCAATCCTCTTTGTCTTTGACTCCTCTGATCTCCTTAGGCTATACTGATTTATACAGGAGATCTCTGCAGAGAAGCAGTTGCCTTGTCATAATCACGAAGAGCAACCATAGTGAAAATGAATACATTTTCGAAGGAGATCCCAGTTCTCAGAGGAGGAAAAAGTGGTGCAGCTGGTCAGGAGTAAGATCGGTGCAGTGGTTTTCAGTCGACCTTCATTTGCATCAGAAAACCACCAGCTTCCTGAGCACAAAGGAACAGCAGGGCTGGCAGCCTGCTCAACCTCACAGCAATAGGCATGGTGCGGGTTGGGAATGGGGAGCACTGGCTGCGCTGGTGAGGGATGTTTCACACATTGCCTCCACCTCTGAAACACTTGGCTCTAGACAGTGCTGCTCATCTCTCACTTTTAAGAGTGCTAAAAGGTTTTTTTTTCCTCTCTGTTGGGGGTGACCAAACATAATTTGTGTGTTTCTGCTGAAGCATCAGTATTTTTTGGTTGCCATTTGTTGTTCTCATTGTTAAACAGAACGATCTTTCTTTTAACCTAATCTAAATGATCACTTCGAGGCTGCAAAACTATATGTCATTTTTAAGCTACTGTATCATGATCGCCTTAGGGAAATTCTACAGATGCCTTGCCACAATCCATTTCTTCCTCATGACGAGCTACCAGGCTAGTTGCTTAGATTCATTTGCCACAGCTCTTTACCTCTTTGACCTCAAAGCTACAAAGGTATGGCACCAATGAAATACAAAGGAGGCTGCCTTTTAAATTACTGATTATAAGAATTATTTTCTAAAGTAAAAAGGGACAGGAGATGGTATTCTTCCAGACAAATGGAACTATTTGGGTGAGTATTTTGTCTTCACCTTTTAATAATTTTCTTCTTTCTTTCCTTTTTCTGTTAACCTGTAGACATAGATAAACGAGCAACACAATATTAATGTGCTTATTAGTCTGGAACAATTTAAGACAGACTAATATCTCCCTGACAGAAAATTGTCAACTCAGGTCTATCATGGCATCAGTCATTGCAAGCTATTACATTTCTGCAGCAGAGTTACTAAGTAGATACCTCGTTTTATTTATTTCTGCAGTTCAAACATACCCCATTTCCATTTTGACCACAGTTGTTCCTATCTGGTTGTGCTTATTTATTTGAAGCTATTTATAGGTGATACTGTCCCCAGCTAACGACTCAGCATGCAAGAGCTGATGAATATTAAATTATCATTTGTCTAAAAACAAAAGGCAACAAATCTAGGTCAAAGATATTGCCTTGGGCAGAGTCCACACAGGTTCTTTTGCATCACTGAATATAACAGCTCCTGTCTTTCTGTTTAAAAATGCTTATACCTCATCAGGCAGGTGCCTTTTATGCAAGGGGTGTATCACTTAATGCTATGTGTTGCAGAGAAAAACAAAATGTTACCCCACAATATCCATTAATCTAATGATGGATCTTTAAGATGTGGGTTTGCATTTGCTGCTTGTCCCATTTTGAGGAAGACACTTGCCCCTAAACATTAGGTGACTGTTCTAAACAGAGAACTAGGGGAATTTGAGGAGGTCCTCACATTCTCGCTTGTTGAAGCTGTTACTTGGTATAAAAATCCACTAAATGCCTCTACTCTGTCATTTCACTTTTATATCTGTTTTGCTGCATAACTGCTAGTTTCCTGGTCATCCATGCTGTGCTTATACCACTCTACCCATGGTCTCTCTTCTGAAGTGAATTAGTTCCCTCCTAACACAGGCTAGTTTTCTTCTGGGTCCAACAAAGAGTATGGCTGAAGTCAGCCTTCTGCAGGAAGTGCTTGCTTTGAACAGTAAGAATGTGGGCACATCCACACCAGGTGTCTTAGGAACCAAGTTTCAGTCCTTCACAGTCTACACAGACCCTGTAGACATACCCAATGAGCATAAAGTGGATAATTTCAAAGCCTGATGGCAAGGATATTAATCTGGAAAATAAAAAACTGAAGTTCAGGTGTTTGGGTTTTTTAATCAGATGGCAATGCTCAAGTAGGAGAGCTGCAGCAGGAGAGACAGTCCACTGCCTGCCCTCCTCCCCCTTCCCTTACAAAAAGCACTCAGTAGATGTGGTTTTGGCATTAATTTAAATAAAGAAGAAACCTGCACCCATGCAATGGATTCCTCTGGTGCAAGAGATTATGTTTGCCACACACAGATATGCTGAAAAATTAATGACACGATGAGGAATACTTTCTGTTCCTTGGAATCCTCCAAAGGTGTAGGAACATGTCCATGCCCTTGTATCTTATTATGGGTTTGAAACTTTTCTTGGTTGCACGCCTTCAGTAGTAATTCACAATAAAATTGACTCTTTATGTTGGATTGATAGCATGACTAGAACAGGGAAAAGCAGACAAAAAAGATCATAAAAGTACAGTATAGTATTTTTTACCACTGTAGTGATGTTTTTATGGTATGAAGCATTACCACAGTGTTGAATTGTTCCCTCTTTGCTGAAAGGTGGGAAGAGACTATAATTTTCTTATGCTTGAATAATGTGTTGCTGCCTAGTGAAATATGCAGTAGTAAGGTTCTACGGGTCACTACTGTGACTTAGTCTTGACAACGAAAATAAAAGAACTGCAGCTCTTAAAAATATCAATAAACATTTTTAAGGATCAGTTTCAGCAGGAATGTGTGTCATATTATGTGTCACAGGATGGCATACATTCCCATGTGTTTCATTTTCATTCCCTGAAAAGTCTTTGATTGTCAGTGGCTGCAAATGCCTTCAAGTGCTTATAAAAGAAACATTTATATATACTTTTATAATAAATTTATAGAAAATATTTATAAAAATACTTTTATTTTATTGGGCATTTATTATGCATATTCTGCAAAAGTGGCCCAAACAAATACAACCTTCAGTTCTGTGTTTAATTTCTTCTGTTTCGCTTCCCATACAAGAGTTCTAGCTCCATGCTGTATCAGTCACCTGTGTTTATCTTACCATTTCCTGCTATTGAATTGCAAAAGAGGAGGCTGCCACTTAAAAATATCGGAAAGATCTGAGTTGTCTGACCCTAGAAAATAGCTCCACATTGATTAATGACCTTACAGATCACAGCAGAATTGTAGATAGCAGTATGTAAACAATGTTACCAGAGTCCACAAGTCTCGGTGATTTTATCTAATCAGTCTTCAGACATCTTCATGTTGATTTCATAAGAGTGAAAGAGAAATGAAGAGTCCCTGTTGATAATAATTCATAGTTGCTTGATGGATATCTCATGAAACACATCAGAAAATACTTTTCACAGCCATACTAAAGGCATGGCAGGAGCTAAGAATTCATCCAGCTGTTTCACATAGGTTTCAACATAAGCCTTCTAACTTTTTTTTTCCTCGATGGCACCTTTTCATGAAATTTTCATGCTAGAACACAAATTTAGTCATGATATGTCTCTTTAAACTTAGCATTACATGTGCCAAGCTAGTGTGTATTAATGTCATACACAATGCTACAATCAGGTATTATATCTCAGCACAGATGTGGAAGATTCTTACACTACCTGATTTTTAAACTGCTAGATATACATATATGGCTTATACATAGTTAAGATAGAGCAAAATATACAAAAGTCTGGTCAAGACTTCTGCTTGAAGTAGATTATGTGAAGATGAAAACAGGAATCCTAAGTTTCTGCGTGGTGCAGCTGAAGTGGTGGGATGCAAAGAAGATGACTGAAGTAGGTAGCTACACAATCCTCACGTCTAAACAGCATCACTGTGGTTTGCCTATATGGCCCCCAATGTAAGGTAGCCACAGAAGTGAAGTGAAGATGCAGAAAAGAGATTGGGAAATCTCCAAACATGTGAGCTATGTGACTTAATGCATGAATCAAAGGCATAATGCTGATAATGACTAACACTTGAGTGAATGAATCTGCAAAAGTGACAGGTTAGTTCAACAATACTTGACACAACAGAAAAGCACTTCGTATGGTGTCTAAAGAACTGACAAACATATAAGAGAGTCATGAATACATCATTGGTCTATTGAGTGGCTTCATCCCATTGGTTTACATAGCACTTAATTGCTATTCTTGCTACTTGCCACCTTGTTTCAGTAAGGATACCTGAGACAAGCTGCATGACTGAAGCTACTGGAGTTCTTGAATGGTGGGAGAGGAAGACTCTAGAGCTGATGGTACTGGGTAGTGGATAAAACAGACAACTAGGAATGGCCAAGGACCCTGGAGTGCCAGTAGTGGCCACTGGGAGAGACAAGCCAATGCAGAGCTAAAATGAAACCAGCAGTGGAAATCACAGCTGTCCCTGGCTGATTGTAAACTCCAGCTGAAGCTTATTCTGTGAGCAGAACATAATTATTAGGTCACCTAACCAGTGTGGATTCTCTAGTGTCTAATAAGATGAACTCACACGACAGCCCCTTTATCAGCCACAATCTATAAGATCACTCTCATTTACAACTCATTTTCATGTCTTTGTTGCTCTCTCAAATTTGATTGAAATTATCAGATGGATTAAAGAACATTGGCTGTTGGGATGAGTGAATAGATGGACAAGTACACATATTCAAGCACAGTCACATAAGTTTTGTTGCTTTCAGAACTTAGATTTAAAAGGCTATTTAAGAAAAAGTAAACAAGGTCTTTCCTTGAAGTCTGAAGTATTGTGTTTTCTTCCAAGACAACTTTTCAGTGAAAGACTTCTTTTAAAAAGGTCATAGCTAATATCTGCCATAGAAATTGCGGAGGTCACCAAAGGTCTCTTCAAGCTGCAGACAGTGTGAATGCTTTGGTTCTCTTTAACCAGCTATAACATTTAATCACTATACTCTTTCTATAACATGGCTCTTTAGATTTTCTACAGAATTTATTAAATCTGTCTAGGTGATTTAAAAAAATTCCTGACTCCCTAAGTGGCCATAATAAAGAGAAGAAAAATACATATGAAAAATACATTAAACAATAGAGAAAGATTTTGGTTGACCCTTCAAATGACACATATATTTTTGACTCTTGTAAAAAGTTTTATCTACATACATTTTTCTTATGCATCCAGATTTGGGTATTATAGGACATAAAGTGGAAAACTCTGACTGAAAACTTTGACTTTTTACATAAAAAGTGAGTTTCTTTGTCCTTTTCCTATTACTGAACATAACAAATGAAGGTACAGAGATTCAATCAATTGAATTCCTGTTAATGAGAAAAAAGACTGAAGCAAACTATTTAAATGCATGTCTACAACTTTCCTGATTGCACTTCCAATAATTTCATGTATTTGCATTCTTTGGTGATGAAGCATCTTCTGCACTCATCTATCTTGGAAGATCTATGCTGAAGCAGCTTGTGAAATAAACAGAGATCAAATGCCTCTTAAATGCATATCTAACTACAGGAGTAGGCAAAAATTTGGGAGATTTAATAGGTGTCACACTCAATCCTTATTTGCAGGATAGCCCAGGGACATATCTAAGCCATAACAGCCTCCTGTCCTGTGAGCTAAAGCTGCAGAACATTCTCTTTCTATTTACAGCCTGTTTCCAACATTGCAGAGCTTGCATGTTCAATCCAAATCTTACCTGTGATCTTGAAATATAGTCACATAGGTGTCTTCTGCAGTTCCTGTACTGCTAAGTGAAAGGGCTGGAAAATCCCATGCCCTGACTATACGCTGACCCTTTTGTCTATCATAAATTGGTTGTTGCACAGGAAAAATCACACGTTATGTGGCAGAGAACAACTGCTCTCACTTGTTTTTCAACGCTGGCTGGCTATTGTGCTACGGAGAATGTTTGCCTTTTAAGTAATGTATTTAGTAATCACCAAGAATGCCATAAAAACCATATAAAATATTTTGTACTGTAGCTATTCTTAATGGTCTTGGACAGATAAAGCACACGTTTTAAGATTTCTGAATACTGCTTAAGAATGTTTGATCTTGACTATGTATTTCTTAATTTTAAGTTATTTTTATTATTCTAACTCCCTGCTGAAAATAAAATTGCATCTGTTTCTCTATAAACCCATTTGTTAATACACCTGTCAGCCTTCTTTCTTCTAATGTATTATTATGCTTGTTTCCTCATTAAAACTGAAATAAACAGCAATAATTATGCTGATATGCTTGTTTTTAATACATTAAAAGCTGGTAGTTTGGATAGTAGATATGACTTTGTAGCACTTGTGCACTTTCAGAACTGTAACCACTCTACTTCCTCCATTCCCATTTTTTATAAAAGCATATATTAAATTAAATGTCCTAAAGAACTCACATTTTAATAAATGAAAAGCTTTGTCATGCAACAAAATAACAGGTTGTTTTCTTGTATTAGACTTTTTGTGCAAAGGAAAAACATGTAGTATCTAAATATATTAGATGCTGATCCAACCATGCAGGAGAACTATATCTAATGGAAATCACTCTTAAATTTCTTGCCTCAGCAAAGTTAATTTTGATTTTTTTTTAATGAGGTAGAAAACAAACTACACTTAGATAAGGAATGTGTTGTTAATGCTGGAAGAACATAAACGCAGGTTAGAGAACTATTTACTTTACCTCATACAGGCACAGCTATTTATTCATTTTTATTTCAACTCATTTTTGCATTTATAATTCCTGTTATAGAATATGATTCCCAAATTGTTTAAGCGCATGATTGAATACCATTAAAAATCAATGGCACCCAAATACATAGTTAAAGATAAATATGTTTAAGTGTTTTTCTTAAGTCAGACAAAAAATATACCTTTGACAG
The DNA here is from genome assembly GCF_047716275.1 of Strix uralensis. Lineage (NCBI taxonomy): Eukaryota > Metazoa > Chordata > Aves > Strigiformes > Strigidae > Strix > Strix uralensis. Next base: position 24,741,604 of record NC_133976.1, read on the forward strand.
AAAATAAAAATGTTAACATCTCAGTGGTATGAATGTTTGTTTCTCTCCTGATTGTTGATTGCCTGAATCTGTTCCTCACAAAATCAGCAGCAGAGCTGCCACTCACTTTTATGAGGCAACATCAAGGCTGTAATTATTACCAGGATGAACACATTCCTTATGAGTGTACCTGCATTGGCAACCACATAAAAAAATGCAGCAGTTTAAATGATTAAACCCATTGATATTTAGCAGCTGTTATGTCAAGAATGAAGATGTTGATGGAAGAGTTCTTCCATGCCATGAGAGCTGCCAGAAATCCCTGTGCTCTGGTGGACACAGTTTTTAAAGCGAAGCCACAGAATTCCAGACCTGAGAGCAGCCCACCCAGGCCAATCTGCTGTGGCACAAAGGGATTATGTATGAACATATTCTTGCATATCAGAATTTTTTTGTGCCTAGATTATCCTGTACTCCCAAAATTCCAAATACTGAAGACTTTGCTAGTTTGATTCACCTAACTAAATTGCCTGTTATTTTCAAAAAAAAAGCTACACTAGGTGCATTGACATTTGCAACTAAAAAAAATCAGTACACAAATTTTTGAATTAATTATTTTTTTAAATGATTCATAGACTACAAATGTATGAACAGGGAAAGAATTGAAAATATAAAATTTCCTTGCATGAGTGATTTCATCATAAATAGAAACAAAATTTTACACTTAAGCTCCAAGAGCAATCTTGAAGAACAGATCTTTGTTTAAAAAATTCTGACTCTGAAGAGATCTGAAGAAAAAATATCCTATCATTGATCATACAGACTCATTTCTTTCCCAACAGTAATTTGTAGGCTGACATCTGCATATTATCTGCTATAGTATGCCATGTCAGATTATTTCGATTTGAGCTTTGTACACTTAAAATTGTATTTCTCAAGAAGTGGCTTGAAGTTTGTCAGCATTAGAAATCTTGTGACTCTGATTCACCATTCTGAGGGTGAAATTCTGGCACATAAAGCGTTTTCTTATTGGTGATAATCTGGTTGTTATTTCACATTTGAAGCATTAATATTGATGTTAATATTAATTTTGTTTATATTATTACTATTTATTAATGTTGATACTTATGCTATAATGATACTTTATAGCCATAATATGCAATAATGTATGGTGATATGTGGTAATATAATAAATCAACAGCAATAGTAATAATGATAACTCATAAATAAGTGGTAGCATTTTTATAATACTCAAGGCTTCCAGTCAGAAGTGAAGTCTCATCAGACTCTAGAAGCACTTAGAAAACCACAGTTTTTTCCCACAAAACATATATCTAAATTCTTTTGAGACAGGCAAAAACATGCTGATCTATAGAATTCCTAATCAATGCAAATTGTATATGTTTTGTAACTGCAGGATTGTTAAGGAAAAAATATCTCTGACATGATGCATGTTGTTGCTTATGTATCCTTATGTAGTTTAGTTTTCCTGAGAAATGGCATTAATCCTGCTCTGAGGATGAGGCAGCACACCACAGGGGAATTGTCCTCAGGGTCTTTCTGGAGCACTTGTTTCTCCTCTTCAGCCATTGCTGATAGTTTCATACAGTCTCTCTCTACCAGGTAGCCTGTTGGATTTACTGAACAGGTCCAATTGCTTTCTTACCAGCTCTTGCTACCAAAGATATCTGCAGACAACTATATCTTGCAAATGTTACCTTAGGAGTAAATATAAAAACCTTCAATATGAATTATAGGGATTTTTAAAAAGCTTCCCAAACTCTGCCATGCCTTCAGGCAGCTAAGAAACAAAAAGCTCACAGCTTTCCTAATTGGAATACTAGAATTATTTAAAGTGAATACAGCTCCTGGGTTTCTCCTGCCTCGGAATACATTCCTTTGAAAACCTCAACCAAGAGCTTTAATAATTAAAATACTATCTTACTCTTTTTTTTTTTTTTTTTTTTTTTAGTCCCATAGAGTAGAAGATCTCAAATATCAAAATCAGTAATAAAGGGCTGATGGCATTGTGGACATATGGGCCTACTTGACCTTAAACTTTGCTACTTAACATTTCTTATGTGCACAATATGTGTGGAGGATTCCTTTTCCCTGGTATAGCTGATTAAAACAGATGAATGAGGAAAGGCAGAGGAAAGGGATGGTGTACCTGGCTCAGGTCATTAGCTGCTCTCTACTCCAACTCAATCAGAGCTCAAAAAAAATTAACTTTACAGTCAGATCCTGCAGGCAGGAGCACTGGGAATAAGCAATATGCCCAGGTACTGGTAGGCGCTGGATGTCCAGCTGGAAGAGCACTGCACTTCAGAGAGGGAGAAAAAGCTGAGATGTACACTTTGTTACTGGGGCTGTGTGGTTTTCTGATGACCTGCAGAGGACCCCCAAGAGAAACATGTTAAAGCTGAATTATCTCACCTCCCTAATAAATTGGACTAATAGAGAATCCTAAGCCACAACTCCAAATGCTAAATGTCCAAAAATCTGGGGAAAGTTTATCCTTGGATTGCAAGACTTGGGGAGACAGGTTTTCCCAGCCCACAGCACTGATGTGAATCAGAAATACTGACTCTCATTTGTATGTCAGCCTGGAGACTCAGCGCTAACTCAGGCAAACCACAAGAATTTCTAAATTAAGTTTGTTACAGCTCAGCTCCAGTTCTGGGAAAGAAAATATGCTCTTATAATCTATCTATCTATCTATCTATCTATCTATCTATCTATCTATCTATCTATCTATCTATCATCTATCTATCTATCTATCTATCTATCTTATATTTTCTATGCCTATATCAGCTGATTAGTGCAACTGGTAGTAGGGCAGCTGATAGGATAGCTGATTAGAACAGTTTAGCAATGTGGGCTCAGATGAAGCAAATTAATCATTTTCATACACATAGGAGTAATGTATGCCTTCTCCAGGAGGAGAAGTATTAGTAGGAAGTAGGCATTAGTACCCATATGCTGCACTGCTACACTTTCAGAACAGTCCTGGTCACATTTATCTTCCAAACTTCTGCCTGGGATGACTAGGGAATACCATTCACTGATCATTTGCAGATGCCTTGCACACATTTCTGCTCTAAATATTAAAATAGTTAATAGTATGGATGCAGGCTGTTCCATGCCAGTGGACCTCATTGCCAAAGTGTGGTCATCTTAGGTGTCTTTATTTTATTCATATTTTGTTGAAGGAAGCTTGCTAGTTAAGCTGTTCAGGAGGCAGCCATGTCAATAGAGGTTTGGAAGGAACCAAAGCTCTTGGTCGCTGATGCATATGCAGTTTTGTGGTCACAGCTCGTATTGTACAGGTCTGTAGCTGAATGAGGAACATCTTTGTCCCCAGCTTTTGAAGCTTTTACAAAAGTGCAGATGAAAATGAATAAATATCTGTTGGATCCTCTGTGGCTTTTTCTTCTCTTATGACTCATTCTGTTTTTCACACACAACGCAATGCCTGGCAGGCTGACATGGGATTACAGGATGTAATTGTATTTTCTCCCTGTGCTATTTGTGATGGATCTAAAGGAAAGATCATTAAATAGAGGAGGAGCAGCATTATGCTGGCTTTGGTAGAAACAAGAGAAACTGTATTTGTAAAAGTGGAGAAGAATGAGAATGCTTTCAGCACTGGGAATCTGAATACACATATGTAATCCAAGAATCAGGGAGCCCTGATACAGCTGGTTGTTCTTCCACACTGAAACACTGAAGATTTCAGTCCAGAGCCAATTTCACAACATCTGGATTAGTTTGAATTTCACTTGGATTCATTCTAGCAACCTTAACAGATAGCCTGGGGAGGCTTAGGAATCTTTGTCATTGGAAGTCTTCACCACAGCTTATACAAAATGCTTGCTCAAGACTGACCTAGGTGTAACAGAGTCTGCCTTGGGGCAACCACTGGACAGACGAGCATTTTAGGTCTCTTTCAGACCTGTTTTTCTAAGTTTCTATGAATATAACATAGCCAGGTAAGAACATGAAAATAATGAGGCCCTGACTAAACTATAAAGAGAAACTCTTTTCTATGTTCATTCCAGAATCCAATCAGAGTCTAATATATAGTCTAATTATAGGTACTTAGGAGAAATCTCACGATCGCTTGCCCTTGTTCTTGTGGGAGACTTTAACTTCCCAGACATCTGCTGGAAATACAACACAGCAGAGCGGGACCAGTCCTGGAGATTCCTGGAACGTGTGGGAGATAACTTCCTGACACAGCTGGTGAGTGAACTGACCAGAGAAGGTGCCCTGCTGGGTCTCCTCTTTGTGAACAGAGAAGGACTGGTCGATGATGTGGCGGTTGGAGGCCGACTAGGGTACAGCGATCATGAAATAATAGAGTTCTCTATTCTGAGAGATGCCAGGAGAGGGGGCAGCAGAACTGACATACTGGACTTCCAAAGGGCTGACGTTGTCTTGTTTAGGCACCTGCTTGACAGAATCCCTTGGGAGACAATCCTGAAGGTTATAGGGGTCCAGGAAGGCTGGGCACTCTTTACAAAGAAAATTTTAATGGCACAGGAGCAGGCTGTCCCCAGGTGCTGTAAGAGAAGCCGATGGCAGAGAAGGCCACCCTGGCTGAACAGGGAGCTTTGGCTGCAACTCAGGGAGAAAAGGAGAGTTTACAGCTTTCGGAAGAAGAGGCTTGCCACTCACAGTGATTACAAAGATGCTGTGGGGCTATGCAGGGAGGAAATCAGGAGGTCTAAAGCCCATGTGGAAATTAATCTGGCTTCAGCAATCAAAGATAACCAGAAATGTTTCTATAAGTATGTGAGCAGCAAAAGAAAGACCAGGGAGAGCCTCCATCCCCTGCTAGACACAGGAGGAAACATGGTAACAAGTGATGAGGAAAAGGCTGAGGTGCTTAATGCCTTCTTTGCCTCAGTCTTTAATAACAAGACGAGTTGTACTGAGGGAATCCAGCCTCCTCAGCCAGAAGACAGAGACTGGGAGAACGACCACCCCGCAATCCAGGAGGAGATAGTCAGTGACCTACTGTATCACATAGACATACACAAGTCTATGGGACCGGATAGGATACACCCGAGAGTGCTGAAGGAACTGGCTGGGGTGCTCACCAAGATGCTTTCCATCATTTACCAGCAGTCCTGGCTGACCAGGGAGGTCCCAACAGATTGGAAATTGGCCAATGTGACACCCATCTATAAGAAGGGTCGGAAGGATGATCCGGGAAATTACAGGCCTGTCATATTGATGTCAGTGCCCGGGAAACTGATGGAGCAGCTCATCCTGAGTACCATCATACGACACGTGCGGGACAACGAGATGATTGGGCCCAGTCAGCATGGGTTTATGAAAGGCAGGTCCTGCTTGACAAACCTGATCTCCTTCTATGACAGGGAGACCTGCTTATTGGATGAGGGAAAGGCTGTGGATGTTGTCTACCTTGACTTTAATAAGGCCTTTGACACCATTTCCCACAGCATTCTCCTGGTGAAACAATGCTCACGGCTTGGATGGGCACACGCTTTGTTGATGGCCGGGCCCAAAGAGTTGTGGTGAATGGAGTTAAATCCAGTTGGTGGCCAGTCACGAGTGGTGTGCCCCAAGGCTTGGTTTTGGGGCCACTCCTGTTTAACATCTTTATTGATGATCTAGACGAGGGGATCGAGTGCACCCTCAGTAAATTTGCAGCTGACACCAAGTCGGGTGGGAGTGTTGATCTGCTCGAGGGTAGGGAGGCTCTGCAGAGAGATCTGGACAGGCTGGAGTGATGGGCTAAGGCCAACTGTATGAGCTTCAATAAGGCCAAATGCCGGGTGCTGCACTTTGGCCACAACAACCCCCAGCAGCGCTACAGAGTTGGGGAGGAGTGGCTGATGAGCTGCCAGTCAGAGAGGGACCTGGGGGTGTTGATTGACAGCTGGCTGAACATGAGTCAGCAGTGTGCCCAGGTGGCCAAGAAGGCCAATGGTATCCTGGCTTGCATCAGAAATAGCACGGCCAGCAGGGACAGGGAAGTGATCTTACCCCTGTACTCAGCACTGGTGAGGCTGCACCTCAATTACTGTGTTCAGTTTTGGGCCCCTCACTACAAAGAAGACATTGAATTACTCGAGCGTGTCCAGAGAAGGGCAACGAAGCTGGTGAAGGGTCTGGAGCACATGTCGTACGAGGAGCGGCTGAGGGAACTGGGGTTGTTTAGTCTGGAGAAGAGGAGGCTGAGGGGAGACCTCATAGCCCTCTACAACTACCTGAAAGGAGGTTGCAGAGAGATGGGGATGAGTCTCTTTAACTAAGTAACAAGTGATAGGACAAGAGGGAATGGGCTCAAGTTGCGCCAGGGAAGGTTTAGATGGGATATCAGGAAACATTTCTTTACAGAACGGGTTGTTAGGCATTGGAATGGGCTGCCCAGGGCAGTGGTGGAGTCCCCATCCCTGGAGGTGTTTAAGAGTCGGGTTGACATATGCTTAGGGATATGGTGTAGTTGAGAACTGTCAATGTTAGGTTAATGGTTGGACTAGGTGATCTTCAAGGTCTTTTCCAACCTAGGTGATTCTGTGATTCTGTAATGGATTTGTATATACATCATACGATATATAAATAGCAGACCATTTTTAGAACATGTTGACATTTTGTGGTATCAGCAAAGTCAGGGAGATCTGAATTGCTGGAAGACAAACACTTTAGGTTGGTTTTTTTCTGTTCTCCCCCCAGTTCTCTAAAAAGAGCTTACATGTGGAAAAGTAAGATAACCACATAAATTTTAACGGCACAGTAAAGATAGCTATTCACAAAGGTTCAAAAGAGTAGTAATTAATTTGCACTCTCCCTTTTCTTGCTTGTTTTATAAATGGACATACCTTGCCTCTATTAGATTACCCTCTCCTAGAAAGTGCCTTTAAACATTAATTACCTGAAAAATTCAGGTCAGGTGCCTAGCATCTACCTTACAAGACACTTTGAATTGAAAACATCTTCATTCAGTGTTGTCAGTTAAAGGATGTGGGATAGAGATTGCAATGAGGTTCACAGAGAGAAACTGTAATATTAAGGAGTTAGAAAAGTTTCTGAACACAACTGCAGATTGTCCCTGTTGTGAAAGTTACAACTGCTTTTGGCAAAGCTCTATTGGAAAAGAATTTAAATCTTTAAACACCAAGTAAACAGGCAACAAAGTCAACAGTCACATTATGATTAAATCATTTGAAAGCTTGCATATGTCTGTGTCTTCTTATCTGTCTGTGTGTGCAAACATTCTGTATTAAGAATTATGAGCATTAGAATTCAGGAGGGTGATTAAAAGTGTTTGAGGATAAAGACAGTAAATAAAAAAATATGTGTTTCATTCAGTGTGAAACAGTAGTATCAGTAACAAGTTTTGTCCTTGCAGGAAGAAAGCAACATTTCAGAGGAGATTAGGACTTTTAAAATAAAGTTCACTCATTGTCCTGCAGTAATGAAAATGAAAACAATGGAAACTGATTTGTTGGAACTAGAAGGACAAAGTAATCGTACTGAGTTCAGCAATTCCAATGTGTGTCCATGAAAGCCTCTGGAAAGACACACTTCTCTGAAGTCTGCCTCCTAGAAAGACATGTATTAGTGACAAACTCAGGAAAATCAGTCATGGAAAACTTATAGCCTCTGACTGACTTCTGAACTGTATGTATATGGTCCTTGCTGCCCTGTATATCCACCATAATGACATACTTACCCTCCTGTGGAATCAAAAACATGACAGCATAGGATGAAAGGCACTGATGTGGTATATACTTACTTTGCTGACTCAAGTTAATTTTAAAATATTAATAAGCTAACTTCATATTGCCAGGCTGCCTGCCAGATTAAGTATTATCTGTCTGCATCTCTCTAACACTATGCCAGATCAGGCTTTTTCTCCTCTTTTCTAATTGGCATAAAACCAGCGTAAAAGCGCATAGCCAGCACAAATCCTATACAGAGTGGACATTTGCCCATGCACGATCCCAACCAAAGGTGCGTTGCTGTGGGGGGTAGGTCCAGTTCTAACATGCGTACGACCATGGTCTAACAAATGCCATCTGGAAGTCTCCTCAGCCATTAACACTGAAGGACTCCAACAGAGGCCAGGTAGCCAGGAAAGCCCCAAAGACCCTGTGGAAATAGACTTCTACCCCCATGGTGGCATCCTTGTTACTCCACTTTTGAGATCCTTTGTGTCATGACAAGCCAGGGACTTCTGTAATTCAAACTGTATATCTCATGAGCACAAACCTAAGTTATCTTCAGACCAGCCAGCTTGGATACCAATAGCAGATTAGTCAGACTTCTGTCCACTCTGATGTATGTCCCAGGCCCATAATATATCTTTGCAGTCTGAAGCTGTATGATTATTTATAACTGAGTAAGCTGGCGTAAAGAAAACTTGGTATGCCTACATGAGCGGCAAGTCATCCCCCTGGATTTCAGTGACGTAGTCAATCAAGCATAACAGAGTTGCATGACTCACTAAAGTGAGTGTAAGAGAAACAAGGTAAAAGCCCCAGAGGGCCATGAGTCGTATTTTCATTATATGGTTTGAAGCCCATTTTTCACGATGGTGGAATCTATCAAAAGTAACATGTGTTTGGGGGAAAATTGTAAATGCTGACCTCCTAAATGCAAGATGCTAAAAGTCATAAACCACAGAGCATTTAAGTCACAGAAATGGTGCTTGTTAACAAATGAGATGTTATTATATATCAATGTAAATAGAGCTATATGAAGAAGTTAGTTAATACTGCTAAGATTTAGTGTCACTATACTGAATAGCCCCATATTTAGATTTATTTTATGACTTATATTGACTACCACGCTGATGTTACAAAAATCTTATATAACATTTTAATATTATAATAATTTTTATACAATTGTTCAACACTAGCAATAAAAGAAGCTTTATCTCCAGAAACAACCCAGGCTTCTGGCTTGTTTCTCCTTTCCTTGTTTCATTACAGTGATGTTGCCAGTTAGATTCAGTGGTAAACATAGCTTATGCATTCCAGGCCAGAATTGTTTTGAATCACGACAACAAAAGCTGTCATTGGTTAATGTAGTAGGAGATGGGTAACTTGAATTATACGTAATAAAAATTCTAAAATAGTCTTAGAAAGATTTTTCTTAATGTGTTTCCCTATGAAGCAACAAGAGGTAAATTTTCCCTTATTTGACTTATCTGTTAAAACAAAAGTGACCATGTACCTTTGAAGACATTCAGTTGGAACTGAAAACTCAAAAGTTTAGAAGAAAGTTTAACCAATGTGCACCTGCACTGGAATAAATATTGCCCTCTGGGGCTATTACAGAAACACAGCATTGCTGGGGGGAGAATTATTCAAGTTACAATGTTCTCCTTTATTCACCAGTCCTGTGAAAACAAAGTGTGAAAGTGGGTTCTTTTTAAAATTAAAAGACCGGACTAAAAAGTCAATGGAAGGTGATATAGGAATAACAAGGAAACTCCATTCTAACAAGGCATCAAATATGAAATTAGAATACCATAGCACTAAGTAACTCAAGTACCTAATACTGTTAACATTTTAATATATTCAGTGCTGTGTGACTGGCTTTTCTTTGCTCTATGGCATGGCTGAGAATACAACATCAGCATTAAGCAAATAATGGCATTGTTGCTATGGGCTTCAGTGAGAGCAGGCCTTAGTTTAATGCGTTAAGACATCATCCAAGTAATTTTCTCTTTGCCATCTTCAATTTGGTGTAATACATTATCATAATAAAGGGAGCTGGGAGCAGCAAGACTTGATTAAGTGTCAAAATGCTCTCAGAAACTCAAAAAATTGAGAGTTTTGATGTCCATTCCTTGTTTCTCAAAGAAGACAATGGTCTTAAAGAACAAAAGGAAAATGGGAAAGGAGCAAGTTTTCGTATTCAAAAATAAAAATACACAATGAGGTCCCTGAATTCCTCCTGTAAGCAACACGGGACTGGGAGGGATTGAAATACATCCCTTTGTACTGTTGAGTCTTTGGTCAGGACTGTCAGGAGTAACTAGGGGCTAGGTGTCCAGCTCCTGCTTATTTCAGTATGCATTAAGCTGGTAGCTGAATACAAGAGTTGAGGCCTTCACAAGTTTATGCCTCTGCTTATCACCACTAAAACCAATATTTTTCACTAAAAGTATTCAGACTTCTTTTGAAAGCTAAAATAATGATTCTTAATAACATTTTTGTGAATTACTTTATTATTTTATTTCTATTTTGCCTATGAAGAATAGTTATAGAGCAACAGTGACTTGCTTAAAGTTACATTCATTACTTTTTTTTGACCACTGCATCTCCTGAGGAATACTAATATCCCCTATCTGCAGGCAGCACTGGAAGGATAAATTAATTAATATTTGCAAAGAGCTTTGGAATCCTGAGCTGAAAGGTGCTAGATAAGTGTAAAGAATTATAATGTAAATTATGCATAAGTATTGTGAATGCTGCTTTTTCAGATGTGTCTGCTACAAAGATCACTCAGCAGTGCAGACATCTAAAACATGGATGATGCAAGACTGTTTAAGAATTGATTAGTACACCTTTGGGGGTATAAGAATGGCAGTCTACAGCAATGCAGGAGACAACAGCTCCTATATCATGAAGAAAATGACATTCTGATACCATAAGAAGTTCCTTATACCTTTGAAGTTGTGTCTTAGTTCAAAGTCAGTCAGTATTCTTTTATTTTTCATATAATTATGAAAGTGGTTTCATGTCAATAACTGCTTTTTTTAAAGTGAAAACAACCTAGATGGAGCAGTTATAAATCCAAGAAAACCTCCCTTCTTCGTTGCTATCAGCCACAGTTTGGGCAGATACCCCCAGCTCTCCTGAAAGCTGCTTAGTAAGCTTCTGAAGCAACTATCCACAGTTGTATTGTTTTAAAACTAGGGCTGAATGTGAACCACGAACTATTCTATTCTTTAAAGGCCTGGAGAAACAAGACTGTTAATGAGAGAGAAATTACAAAAGAAGGAGCAAAATATGCATCTGCGTCCAGGTCTATGCAATAAGCAAACTTTTTCCAGAGAACCACTGACTATATTGGCTACCAACTAGATCAGACAGCCCACGCAAGCTGTCTGGAGCCCTGACTTCAATGCCTCTGTTGGGATTGGCTGGTACTAAAATGGGTTTGACTGGCCCTGGTATGGGATTTTCATGCCACAGCAGGTCTAGTGATTATTCCATTAACAAAATTCATTCCAGTAAATAATCTTCAGGAACTGAAAATATTACATAAATTAAGAGCAAGGGAGGTAAAGAGGTTTGACAGTATTCTCTTTTCCAGGGCACTGGATGTGTGAAAATGCCCAGCTGATCTTTGAAATACATCTTTCTCAATGACATATCTGTGGTATGGATAATATCTGGTAAAAAAATTGTAAAGCATCTGCCACCAAAACAAGAAAGATTTGCTTTCCCCAATCTAAAAGTATCCACCAGCAAAGCTGTCCTGTTCCCTTGACAACCTCAGTCTCTCATCTACTGGTGATGAACTTTCTTCATCTCCCCAATTAACATATTGGCTCCTGTGCCTACAGGGCTGTCGTCTCCTGCCAGCTGAGTGGCAAAAATCTGGTGTCGTTAGCACAGTTCTAATGGATGTATTCAAGCTAATAACAAAAGGTGACCTACTAGGCAAGTAGCAGAAGGTATGTAGACTTGGAGGACTGTGGTGGTCTGAGCTGCAGCTAAAGCCTAGGTTTGAGTGGAAAAATAACATTTGTGAAGCTGAACATTAAAGCAGGATAGAAACACAAAAGACAGACAGAACATTACAGCAAGTGTGTCAGGTTAAAACAAAATCTTTGCAATGGACTAATAGGTAGGTAGGAAAGGAGGAAACAAGAGAAAATAATGCTACAAAAAATGTTGAAAAGAAAAAGCCTGAAAAATAGTTGGGAGGAAGCTGGAAGGATTGCAGGAGAAAGGAGTCTTCTTATGCTTTCCTTTTTAATGTTATATTCTTCATGTAATGACGTGTTACTGTATAATTCAAAAAAGAGTATGTGTCTTGTTGGCTTTTTTATTTCAAAACCAAAGAGAGAAAGTCTGAAAAACGTAACCCTGCCTATGAGGTTGCAGCAGCTCTGTGACGGGCATGAAAAAGATCACTGAGTTGAGAGTGAATTTCTCGTTATGTCCTGCTGTGCCCAATAGCTTTCCGCCAACCTTCCATCAATATTGACAGTGGGCAACAACCCTTCAAATTTCTCATCTCCTACCTGTGGTGAGGTAACTTCTTCAGAGGATTTGAAAGCTAGCCCAGAAAATAAGAAGCAGCCTGAGTCCTGGGTCAGCTTTTCATTCGAACCTTGTGTGATCACCCTGGCAGAGGTGAGTACAGGTTATAAAATCCATCTCATAAGGGGATTTTGAACACTGCAGCATTTCCAACTCAGGAGACTCAAATTAGTGTCTAAATGAGAAGTTCTTTTTTTTCAAAGGTGCCAAACAAAGAGAAGGTGATGACGCATTATATCCCTGACCACCAGGCCAGTGGTATTTAGCTTGTTAAAGGGATAATGTCCACTTGTTTGAGTCACATTCAAATTGTCTAACTTTAGCAAAGAATTAACTGTGTTTTCGATATGAATATTTTACAAGTGAAAATAAAACAAAATGTTCAATATTGTTTTGCCATGGCTTTTTCAAAACAGAAAAGAATTTGTCCTGGGATCCAGTGGGCATATAATGTTAATGATTTGCATAATAAGGGTGACTTGGAGGAATTTAGAAGGGAAACAATGACTATACATGAAGTTCTTTCAAATGTCCTAGGGAAGCAATTGGAACAGAAAGAATGCATCCCTCTCATTTTTATTTCCCATCACTAATAAGAACTTTTGGATTAAATGTGACTGTCTACGTCACATGCTAGCTAGACACTGTTATTTCACACAGCAAATGTATCATATATCATGCAAAAATGAAAATTAGTTGAAAAATTGATAATGCCAGCTTTTTTTTTAATTATACATAGAAAAAGTTACCTACATTAGTGAGTTTGTTAAGAAATTAGCAGATGCAGACAAAGTGAGCAAGATAGTTTTCTGTTATGGCAGATACTTCATTGACCTTAAACGGCAATTTGTTATTGGGGATGAGTATGTGAACTGGAAAATCACATCCCCTTGTCACCAATTTACAGAGCAATTTAAAATTAATTTTTCATGCAATGCCAAATGCCTTTGTGTGTTCATAAACTATTAGCCCGTATGCCACACATTATTTTGCCAGGTGTTAACATGGTACAGACAAATTACATGCTCTCTAAGATATCTGAGAGATTTTGAGGGACAAAAGTGGAGGAAGAATATGGGATGAAAATAACAAGCTTTGGAAAGAATTTTTTTAAGACTTGAAAGGACTTAAAAACAACATTCTTGCAACTTCTCAGTAAGGACCACCATATGTATCTTAATCCACAGACTTTAAAATATTCAGCAGATGTATAGTGTTGATGAAAGAAGTAATTTGACTTACCTTGTCCAACAAAGTTCTCACTGACTTACCAACTTTGTTTAAAAATGCTTAAAGTGGAGAGTGTAGCAGAGAAGATGGTCCAAATACATTGTACTAACACATTAAATTATTGTATTGGGATAAGTTCTTCTCCTGTCTTATGGTTTTACCTATTAAGTACTACTGACAATTCATTCAGGAGAGGGAAGGAAATTAATTATTTAGGTCTGTTATGTGTTAGAAATGAAGTGCTGTTCAGTAGCCTATGCCCAGTCCTAGAGAGTGACTATCAGAACCCCAGTGTTCATATAATTTCTAAATACCGCAGTTGAAAAAAAATTGTTTTAATTCCTCTCTGCCTGTAGGTCAAATAAAAATATGCACATAAATCCACAGGGAGTGATATAAAAATGCCATACCTTTATTATTTTCTCATAACAACTTGATCATCTGAAACTCATGTATATTTGCATGAGGCCATTTGAAGATACTAAGATGAGCGCTATAGCATATATATGCTTAAAATAGGAAAACAGATAAATATATCCTTCAGGCACACAACCCATTAGCAGAGGTGTTAAATAGCTCACTCAATTGAACAGATTTTCAGCCCACTTGAATACTGTTCTCCAGCTCTTGCCTAATCTTAAATTATTGTAGTTGTTAACATGTAATCATTTAGTCGTGCCATGCTGTGTTTGCCTGTTACTGAAACGCCAGAGAGCTACTCCATGAACAAATAATTATTAGGACACTGGTTCACTGTTCACTTAGTAGTGTCTGCTGTCAGGTTTGTATCACTTTGTCTCCAGGCAAATATTAGTGGTTAAAAGTTAAGATTCACAGCACTGACTGAGATGCAAGTAATAAATACTTAACAGTGGGAACTCTTCAGCTCAGACCTCTGCTAATTATTCTGTGCATGTGCCTGCCAAATCTCACCAGGTTTCCCCTTCCTCCCCTACTATTGTTTCAGCAGGGTTACCTTCAGTGCCATCATGAAGGCTAAAGGACACTAAATATCTCCTTTGTGGCATTGGCCATATTGGTGTGTTATCAGCTGTTTCAACATGCTTTAGGCTGTGATGCTGGGCAAATTGCTTCAGGTCAAGCAGACATTATGGGTATGATGCTATTTTTCTGTGTGAAATTCTGTACTCCATGTGGTTTAAGAGCCTTCTGGGTTTGCTTCTGGGAATGTCCATACAAAAGGAGTTTCACAGTCTCTGAACCTGATTGTTAGTCACCCTTGTGAACACTACTTCACACAAGCTCCTCTGCTGGGTCCAGATGAGTACTGCTATAAATGAGTAACAGGTTGCACAGTCTGACCCTACAAATTAGAGCAGTAGCACAGAAAAGTGCTTTACAAAAATATTTATTACATGATGCTTTCTTTTTGCTCTTGCACAGAAATTGCAGGTAAAGGTTGATGCAGCAGATGGTATTAAACAATAGTTACCAGATAACAGAGAAACCAGCAATGGCATTTATTTTCTAGGAGTCACTGAGGAGACAACACATTAAAATCTGGGGGTGGGTTCAAGTCAATATTTACATGGGATTTGAGAGTGTTTTACATGCTAATGGGCTGCCATTACCAGTGGGGCCAAGAAGACAGTTGCTTTCCACAGGCACAGCTTGGGCAGCGGCATGGCTCAGCCTCTTACCAAGCCTTCTTGCTCTGCCTTCACACATAGCCTGAAAAGTCCAGTTCAGACCTGGGAGGACATTGTATCTCAGGCTTGAGGTACCTTCACTGTGTCTCCAAGAACAAGCACCACAGAAACTTTGTGAAATTTGATAAGGGCACCACAAAGTAGACAGGGACAGAATGGATATACAATCTGTCTGTCTGTCTGTCTGTCTGTCAAGTAAGTTGAGTCAATGATGTCAATTTTGATGAGAATTCAAGAAAGCATGAGGGGACAGCTCACTTCAAAATATCTTTTCTTTTTCTAGCACTGAGATTAGCAGCAGAAGTGCTATTTTTGTAGTGTAAAGTTCAAATCTTTCTACAGCTGGCAAGAACTTAGAGAAGAAGAAAAATACATCAATATTCTCAATCACTTCTTACTCAGACCTGAATAGCTATTGACTATTATTCTTTCTACCTTTAATATCTCAATCCAATTAAAAATTCTATAAAATGTTAGAAAGTATTAGATGAAGAATAATTTACCAGGGACAGTCCCACTGATTTCAAAGAAGACTCGGTACTCTCCTTTACAGTGCAATTTTGATCTAAAATATGCACTTCATGAATCATGACTATATTATTTATTGGACAAAAGCCCAACCAATTTTGAATAGGATTTCAAGAGAATCACTGGAAATGAAGAGGACTAGATCATGTCAAAGTTCTCTGCAAAGAATGAAAAGTGCTTTTCCCGTATTTCATGTCCTAATTATGATAAAAAATAACTGCATGTCACATTATATAACATTTTATTCATAAGGGCAAACTTTGCTGGGAAATCTCTGTGCTTTGACTTTGGTAGGATCACCATAGGTATATGTCAAGGTACAATTTGTGCTACAATATTTACAGCTGAAATTTCCCCTGCATTTAATATAATTAGGTTTAGTATTGCAGTATCTTTATATCAGCAAAATGTCACTGGGAGCTAGATCCTCATGTCCTTATATACAGTGAACAGAATAGATGTATTGGCACTTGTTTTAAAAGTAAGGCGCAATTAACTGTGACTGCAAATATGAAAGTTTGAGTTGAGCCTTGGAACCACGCATCAGTGATTCTTTTTAGGTTGAACATGAAATTAATGATTTTCAATAATGTTTTTTTGTAAATAAGACCTTTTGGTATGTCATTATTTTCAGGCATTATTGTTGAGGAAAAGTAGTCCATTATTTAATGTATAGCGCTATTCTAGCATCGTCATCTAGAATTCAACTGCACAAACTTAGTGATAACTCAACAACAATGTCTGAATTAAACTTAATGTTGCCTTTTTTGCTTTTCAACATCTTCTGTCTTCAGAGAACGTTCAACAGGTACGTTCAACAGATAGGTACTCTATTGTTGATGTTTTCCTTTTCCTGTCACTATTTAATAACTATTTTAAGGCACTGCTCAATACTAAAGATAATTCAAAAGCAAAAATCCATCTTCAGAGATGTGTCTGAATAAATATAAAATATAATCATTCTAATCTTATGTATTCTTATAATCTCAGAAAATTATGCATATCCCATGTACCATGTTGTAAAAGCAACAGCTGGTTCCACAACTAAAGAAACATATTTCCTGAAATTCATGGGGCAGAAATTCTGAAAGATAAGATTTTGTGCTTCAAGAGATAAGACAACCATCAGCTGGCATACTATTAGGTGATTTTTCTGTGTGTGGTTTCTTCTGTTATTCTCTGGTATTGCTTGTTCTACTGACAGCCAGATTGATGATATGGACTAATACATTCTTTTGTTCTGCTTTGGCAATTCCTTTGTTCTTCAGAGAATGTTATACTTGTCTTAAATGTCACATATCTGACATCATACCCATCACTAAACTTCCTTGTTACCTCTGGGAGACCCCTGGGGACTTTACTTATGATGGTCATGTTAAGAATCTTTAGAATCTTTCTGAAGGGATATGTTCTAATACTACAGATCTTTTTGTGTAAAATGTTACTGCAGGGGCTGGTCAATGAACAAACTGTGATTCAGTTTTCCCTTGCTTTTTGAGAGCAGTAAGGTACTTGAATCCTTCATTGAGCAAATTACTCAGTTGTGTGTACCTACTTACTGTCTCTCATCCCTCACAGAGGAAAGCCTCTACTTTTACCACTTTCTACATAAACCAGACAGCTCATGTTTCTTCCTTTCTTTGTTCTTTCTTAGCGGTTGTGTGTGGGTTTTTTGATTTATTTTTTTTTTTTGTTAGTGGTAGCTGGAGTAAGGAAGTGCTTTGCTTCTCTGTGCCTTAATATATTCAGTAACACTCTACAAGAACTTTGGCCAGGTGACCTGCAGAGACAAATCAAAGTTCATTGTCAATAGAGCATACCCCTTCAACTCTGAATATTTCTGACTTCAGAAATACTTAATATTTAAGCAACACTCCCTGAGAGGACTGATACTATAGCTAGAGTTGGAAAGATGACTAAGACATGTTTTTGGGAATGTTGGTGCTGGATCTCAGTCTGTATGTTAGTATAGATAAGAGGAAGGAGGTAGTCATGAAATGAACATACAGCTAAGAAATTCTTTGTGTGAACCTAGTTGCTGTCTAAGTGGGTTTCAGAAATAATTTTTTGAGAAGCTGAAAAAGAAAAATCTAGCATAGGGCACTTTTTTTTTTTTTTATTTGAATCAGTTGGCTATTCAATAAGGCAGAAGCAATGAGAGGAACAAGAGCTTTTTTAAGGCAGAGAAAATTTTCAGAGATAATTTTGTCTTTGAGTTGGGGGAAAATGGAGTACTAAAGGGAACAAGAAACTGCGACCCTTAGTGCACTATGAGGAAACGAGAATTAATGCAGAAGAGGTTAGTACAGCCGGGGCATTTTCATGTTGGGAGGGATAAATGCCTGTCAGTTTTGCACCGACATTTGAAAAAGACTGGCAGAGGGTTTGCCTGAATAGAAGAATGTTACTGATTGCTCCTTGTATGTTATGCAGCTAGCAGAACACCACTTTCTTCCTTGCATATTTGACTGTGGAATTTTGAGGGTGAGGAAATATCACCATTGGACTTCAGTCTAACTGATAACTTTGATCCTGAAGACATTTGACAGGGAAAATCTGAAAATTTTATATGGTTATGGGGCATACAGGAATTAGATGAAAATCCTGTAGTGTAGGCATGGACTTTTTAAAGTAATCAAGTAAAGTAAATCTGATGTTCCAATGGCAAATTTAATGTAGGGTCCTGTAAAATAGTTCTGACTCCAATGTGTAGCAAAATTTCACTGAAGACTTGGAGGATACTGTAAACCATGCATAACTTTTATACATGAACATTAACTTTGGAATGGATCTAAATTATTTTGGAGGTTGGGATTAAAACATGGAATATTCTTCTTAAACTGGAACAAGTGTCTAAACTCAATAAGGAGATTCAGTAAACACAAATCTTCACACATGGGAGAGTAATGAAATTCAAGAACACAGTTAAATTGGGTTCATCAAGGAGTGTGTAAATATTAAAATAAACATAAATTGGGGACAAATCAGCAATCATAAAAAAGGCAGTTCCTGTGTTGGATTGCATCAATAGGATTATCACAGTAAATCAAGCTTGATGGGAATGTCTTTATAATAGGCCTGCTTTGGCTTTACTTGAAATAACACCCACATTTTAGGATGTTGCATTTCAAAGAGAATAGAAATCTTCAGAGCATCAAAAGAGCAGCAAGCTTCCTAAGACACTTAAAACTTGATCCATGGGGGTGGGATAAGAGAACAAATCAATGAAAGAATGTGAATACCCTATAAAATAAATTGTAAAAAAACCCACAATACAAACAATAAAATTTTAGAAGGAGGAAATCTTATGTCACAAGCCATTATCATTTATTAGAAGAGGAGAAGAAAGGGAGTTGTGCCCTGGCATAGAAGAATGCAATTAAGTATTAGAGGATGCTTAATAATTATTTCTGGCAGAAGAATCAATTGCAAGGAAGCTGGCTGAAGTAAACTCATTTGAAATATTCACAGCTAGCCCTGGGACCACAAAGTAATATTTTCATCAGTTCTACCATGACTCAGGAGGATGAGCTGTTACAGATGACTCACTTGAAGTCTTTTCCCGCTCTCATATTTCGCAGAAAATCATTTCAGAGTGTTTACTTATTTAAACTAAAATACTAGACTGGAAGTACCAACCTATGCCTCAAGTTGTTCAGACTGTTGGAAGTGTAAAATCTACCAATTTAAAGTATTTCAAAGGAAGATATCTTTAAGCACCAAACCAATATACATCAAGGTTTTAAAAAGCAGATGGTAGTGGTAAAGAATCCTGGTTTTTTTCCTACTCCACTCTCTACTAGCCAGATTTGCCCTTCTAGTGTAATGCAACATCTGTTTCTAATTCCAAAGCAGACCAGACTATTGTGGAATCATAGCAGATGTACTATTTTGGTACAGATTACATCTTACATGATTTATTAAATTTGTAGAGTGGCATCTGTGACACTTTATTATCTAGGAAATAGTAGTAATTAGAAACAATAGAGCTGTACCAAAATGAGCTTGAGCTTAATATGAATAGAAAATCCAAATAAAGGGGTAATAATCCAAAGTAATTCAGTAAGTTAATAGCAAATCAAGTAGGGTAAATCTCTTAAATATCAATCCATTATTTTATTAATTCATGGTATAGCATACCAAATTTGTTCAGTTCTTTCACACTGAGAGAGGAATCATAAATTACATAGTTCCGTGTATAAGAGACTACTTATAGAAGATTGGTCTCTCTTACTACTCATTAGACGATTTTCAAAAGTGTAGCAATAAAGTTGTATGAATAGGGTTAGACACGGAACCTATCTGAAGCACCAAATGTAGGAATCAGTCTTGATTTAGTTGTCTTTATCTAGAATATATGTACTTCAACTCCTTTTTGACCGCCTTGGAGGTACCAAAAGTCTCCAGACACTACAGATTTTGAGTTTGAATTTTTATAGACATTTTTAGTATCTTAACTTTTACAGAGCTGAATAGCTCTGCAACTGTCTTATGATTATGCACAGCTAAGAGCTACATAACACCCATTTTGGGCACTAGCTAAGCACATCCCCAGGACCATGCTCTTTTCAAAATACAAAGGTTGTCTCTGTTTTCTTTCAAAATGTTATTGGAAGAGTATGCACCTTCTCCATTGCATTATAAAATTCAACATTATTGAAAACATGGAGAATTATTCCTCTGGGGATTCATTCATGTTCCTGCCTGAAGAGTTTTTTAGACATCAGGCTACATCAGAGAGCCTTCTCCTATGTATTTCTTGAGGCTGAAAAATAAAACAAAATGGAAGGCAACTGTCATGAAGCTGGATTGAGAGAACTAGTGTTAAGGAGCATGATTTAGTATACAAATAGATAAAACATTCAGTTAAGAGAGAGGTTTTGTGTTTCTGTTGCTCTGCAAAGTCTGTTTACATTATTGGAGTGAAACAACTTTTGAAAAAACCATAAATCACCATTAGAAGAATGGTGAGAGCTTTTCTCCATCACCTTAGTGCTTTATTAGGGTATACAGTTTTATCTGCTCATGGGTTCTTTTTCTAGGATATAATGAAAATTTTCCAGGCATGGAACCACAGCTTAAAGAGTCAATTCTTAGGACAGTCTTGAAGCCTTTCAGATGTAAGCAATACTGGGTTTCTAGCGTCTTGAACAGGAAATGAATTGCTAGCAAAAATACAAACAAAGAAAAAAAAATGAACCCTCTTCAGTGAAGGAAGTTGGTACCCATATGGAGAAAGTCAGAGTTATGCGTTCCAAATATACAGAGATGTCTTTCTGTATGTCTTTGGACTCACTGTTTAGTTTTCTGTTTCATTAACTGAAGGTGACAGTACACCTCCACTGTCAGGCAGGTCCTTTTTCAGTGTTTCTTGTTTTGACTTCCATTTGAGACGCTGCTGGCCAAGCTTACATGCAGGAGAAGAAGTGTTCAGGAGTGCTTGCCATCATTCTGGTTGTCAACAAACTCTTCTGCATTTTGACCCTACCTCAGGAGGAGACAGGGCTGTGCCTGCACATCTGACTGTCTTTGCTGTCCTTACCAAAGGATCACTGATGGATGAAAAGCATCTACCCAAAAGCAAGTTTGCCACATATATCCTGAATCCAGACCGTGATGTGATCTGTCATTCTCCTGGTGTACTGACCTGGTCCAGCTCCTTCTCTGCTCCATGCAGAAAATCTCATCTGCAAGGCCCAGCTCCAACAAAATCTTTATATTTTTATTTCCTGAATCCTCTTTATTTTCCTATCCAACAGAATGCAAAGTTAGGAATTTAAATGTGAGTTGAGGGACTGTGTATTTTCAATTTGTACCTAAATGGCAATGTTGCAGTCCTTAACTTTTAAGTGCACAAGGCTTTTATTGCACTGATCCATTAGAGTTTTTCTTTTTCAGTCATCTGTTCTGAACTAATTCTAGAATACTTTGAAAAATGAAAATATTTCTCCAAAGATTCTGCAAGAAGCAGTCCTTTCATTCTACATCTTGATAGACTACAATTAATTTTCTATTTAGATTTTAAAAAAATATTTGAATATGACTGAGTAAGGGTCCTGGTAAGTACTGGTCAAAATTAACAATTTCAATGAAAAATATCAGATTTTTCAGCTTTTTATACTTTTAAGAATTCTAGAAAAGATCAGTTCACTTTTTTTCAAAAAATATCTATGTCATTTGCAATATGTGTGAGAAAATTAGTGAAATATTTGTCTATTAAAAAAATTGTCTAATGAATAAAATTTGTGTATAGGAATTTAATCCCAATTTAAAAAATAATGATGGAATTTAAAAAATCATAAAAATTAGTGTTAATATTTAAAAAAAAATCACCTCCAGTAAAGTGTGCCAATGAGTTATTTAAAAAGAGTAACATAGTAAAATATTTCAAGCAAAAAGTATTCATTACCTCTAGTGTCAGACTGACATATCGAAAGGTTGGTGTGTATTTGGATGTAAGAGTCAAGATGCAGGAATAAGGGAATTTGAATATCAAAGCTATTCCACAGACAAAAGAGTAAATTTATAGGTTTTCTCAAAATATTTTTTTCATTAAGACAGCAGAAAAGTAGTCTCTTCTTTCCACTCAGTGAGTGTTTTTATAGTCTTCAAAACAGATCTTTAGTAGTCAGACTTGTGAGC
Source organism: Strix uralensis (assembly GCF_047716275.1). Classification (NCBI taxonomy): domain Eukaryota; kingdom Metazoa; phylum Chordata; class Aves; order Strigiformes; family Strigidae; genus Strix; species Strix uralensis. Next base: position 24,763,913 of record NC_133976.1, read on the forward strand.
ATCAACTCTGTCACTGAAATTGAGTTGATAATAATGTAGTTCTCTAATTTAGGCAGCCACCCAAGTCCTGGTGTTTCATTATTTTTATTAAATTATAGGTTTGAGATAGAGACAAAACCAGCTCCCAAATCTAATTTCCTTCTGAACTAATAGATAACTAAGGACTTAGATACTTGTATGACTACATCCAAATTTTCAAATGCCTAATCATTATTAATGGAATTTATCCTCAGAACTGCCCTATGGATAGGAAAATAATATCCTTAGCAAGGAAGGGATCAGGCAAAATAAATTACTTACCCAATGTTACATAGGAAGTCAAAGAGGCCCAAGAATACAAAAACCTTCCATTTAATCCAACACCCTTTCTACAGGTTGCTCTTTCTTCCTTGGAAAATTTTGTGGTGTTCCTATCAATACAGAAGGGTATTTATGTTCTTTATCTGTTAATTGCACACTCACTATCATACCTGTTTTACCTTTCACCCGACCACACCTTTGGCTACAAATGCTTCCAATTTCTTCTTATTAAATATTTGTTAGCTATTAAGTTTCCTTTTTCAACCTTATCAGTTTACAGGATCATATCTCAAAAGTTCCACCCACCTGACATATTGACAAATTTCCTAGGAACTCAGGAGATCTATTTGTTTAGATGGTTGCTTTCTTCGAATCTCATAGTACTCTAGAATTCATCAAAGACTTTTAACCATTCACAGTATGATGCTGTTGTAATGTTATGGTTTTTCAATCCCTAGTCTGGTGACATGCTCAATGCACTATATATATGAAGGCATGACTATAACATTAGACTATGTATATAGAAATATTTGATGAATTTATGGAGTTCTCCATTGACTCAAGTTGACAAAAAATGAGGGCAGCTTTATTACTATAATAGAACTAATGAGTAATTTGACTGCCATTGACAATATTCTTAATGGTGGAAATTCTTTAATCTAGCAAATCAAGACATGCTGAGACCTAGCCTGTCACTAGAAATTCAGAAACACAATAATTTTTTTTTAGTTATTAGTATTAAGCTAATTAGTTATTTGAACTACCTACTTAGCAAACAGTATTAGCATGTAGTCCTTTTGTACTTGGCACTGCTGAGCCAGCACCTCACATACCTTGTTTAGTTTTGGGCCTGTAACTACAAGAAAGACATTGAAGTGTTGGAGCACGTCTAAAGAAGGTCAACAAAGCCGGTGAAGGGTCTAGAGAACAAATCATATGAGGAGTGGCTGAGGTAACAGGGTTTGTTTAGCCTGGAGAAAAAGAAGCTCAGGGGAGACCTTATTGCCCTCTACAACACAGTGACAGTGTCTTCTCTCAAGTACCAAGTGATAGGACAAGCGGAAATGGCCTCTAGTTGTGTCAGGGGAGGTTTAGATCGGACATTAGGAAAAAATTCTTATGAAAAGGGTTGTCAAACATTTGGAACAGGCTGACCAGGGAAGTGGTTGAGTCCCCATCCCTGGAGGTATTTAAAAGATGTGTATACATGGTGCTTAGGGACATGGATTAGTGATGGGCTTGGCAATGTTAGGTTTATGGTTGGACTTGATGATTTTCCAGCCTAAATGATTCTATGATTTTCTTTGTCAAGATACATCCTAGTCATTCAGTTGATATAGTTTTGATGCCAAAAATCACATGATGCCATTTCCTCTATGGTGTTTTGCAAAAAGTTATGCTACGTTATTCTATCAGGTTTTTTTTTTTTTTATTTTTTGCTGTGACATCTGTGAGGTGCTAAGGCTTGGACAACAGGCCGAAGCCAGAGTTGACCTATAGATGAACCATTGTGCTAGTAGGTATTGTACTAAGTTATAACAAACTACCTGTTCTGATGTAAAAAGTGCTAAAGCATTGAAGTACTGCAGCCTGAACAACAGGCCCCAAGATGAAGCTGCTAACTTAGCATGTAGTCATTAGTAAAATATGTAAACTCACTAGTGAAAGACAAAAATATAATCAATAGTGAGGAGAGAATGTATCCAACTTTCTTTTCTCAGCCTTGTTCAAGGCTGAGAACCCAAGTATTTGGCCTTGTTAGAAACTCCCTTGGTTCCCCCCCATGAGCCCTGGCCAGGCTTTGGGTGGAATCCAACAGGAGAATGAAAACAGAAATTTTCTGCTCAAAACAAAGGTGCCAGCTATTCTGGCTTGTTGATCTCTGGTATATAAGGCTGGACCCGCTCACAGCGACTTTGGATGCCTCACCTATGGGTGGACGCACTGCGTAGGATTTCCCACTTGCCGGGACAGGCTCTCCAAATCCTCGCTGTAACCGGGGCTCCCCAGTGACTGCGGATCTGGATGATGATGATAATATATGCAAGTGGTGATGTATTTCTCTTAATTAGTATTCTCTTTCTCTCTCGTGTAGTAATGATTTGATGCATTACCCTGTATTTTCATGTTTGTTGCTTTAAGTGCACTATTCTGCTTTTTCTTACTGCATGTTTTCTGTATTACTCTGTTACATTACTTGGTTATCACTAGTAAAATACGCCTACTCTTTCCACTCTGGTGTCTGAGTTTAATTGGTATCCTTAATCAGCAAAACACATCTGTCAGCATGAAATATATATGTAAGTCACAAGAATAATCAGACAATCAAGGCATGGCTGAAAAGTGACCTTTATAAATATTGCCAGCTGGAAAATAAGTCAATCCAAACTATCACAGTTGAGCTCCTAATCCAACTAATACATTGTTCTTTCTGGTCTGTTATATTCTTGCATTCTGATAAGGTGTCAATTTAACATTGTGCACATGCATCTGCTCAGAATGAAGTCTTGCTTGGAGATGAACAGAACCACATTAGAGTGGCATAAGATCTGATCCACAGGTGACTCTAAACAAACTTTCCAGCCTTCCCTATTCACTACAAAACTCTTGGCTCAGCCTACTAGCCATTTAGAGTAGTTTTCTTTGGCTAAGGACACCAGAGAGGACTGTCAGACTCCCAACACCTTCTCACCACGTTTTCACTTACCACCTGGCATAGCTCCTTCCTTCTGTTTTGAAAGAGAAAGATATACAGAAAACCAGCACTCTCTCTGTCATGAAATATTTTACCTCTGAGAGGTAAAGTCTAGTTCTAGACTAGGATTAACAAAGTTGAAGATCTGAAATCCCAAGAGCTATGAGGAAGATAACCTACTGTCATTTTCTACATTCACTTCTCCATTCCTTAAATGAGACAAAAAAAAAAAAAAAAAAAAAAAGAACAAGTGCATTTTGTGGTAAAAACAGGAACACAGTTTAGAAAAGCAGTTTATAAACAAAAGTATACATTACAATTGCTTTGTAAAATCTCATGAATCCTTTGGTAACAATGCATGTTATCTAATTTTCAGTTGTTATTTCTCTTCCCTATGCTGGCACATTTTTGATCTGAAATAGCTGTGCTGAAGAAAGGAATCATAGCTAGTGAACGTGAAATGAAGTGTCCTGCCTTTGAATAATTGTATACTACAAGCAATTGTAGATTACACAAACCTACATGTTCAGTTTGATAAAAAGATGACCAGGAGAGAAATATTTAATGGGGCAATTTGTTAGAGCAATAAGTATCAAGGTGTCAGACATCTGGAAACAAATGTCTACAGTTCTAGACACCACTTTAGGTTATTTGCCCATGTCATTATTAATGACCAGGAAATTCTAAGCTGAGATGTCTTCACTACTATTTAAATATTTTATTATTATTTTTGCAGTTTTTGTCTTTTCCTTGACAGAAGACTAAGTCAGAATTAACCACAAATGGAGATGTTCAATCTTTGAAGTTCAAGTACAGTGTCTAGAAAAGGACCTATAAGGGATGTGGGCATAATAGGAATTTTTTAGTAAGCTTTCTCCCTCGTTACTACAGTCAGGGGCCCTTTCACCCTCCCAATGGGGAAATCTTGACTTCTAATAGCAAGTTAAGCACTGTAAGTAAACCTTAAAAACCATCTGATTATTTAAATCAATGGAAGACATTAATTCTGAAATGTTATTATACACCCACTAACCTAAGGAAGTCTTTCTGACCTAAGTCTTGAAAGTCTGGCATCCACCGATGCTTCATCCAGTGCTTCCATCCATAAAACTCCATGGGGAGATTACAGGTTTCTTAGCGTAGAAAGAATATGAGCTGTGATTCATTTGATTACTTTTACCAAGTTTGTAACTTGTCCATTGCTTTTCAGTGCAAAATAATGTATATTAGGTTTCCATATTACTGTAAAAGTCCAGGCCATGAAAGGGAAAACTCTGAAGCTATCTTTGTGATGAAAAGAAACTGTTTATCTGGGACATCTTCATAACTTGCTTTGGCTAATAGGTATGTAAGGGCCTGTCAAAGTTACTATTCTCCATATATTTACTAGATATCAATCCATTTACTTACACCTTTAATCCACTGTCTAGAATCTGAGCACAAAGACCATCAGTTGTGTACCAGGCTCTGGACTTTTCCTACCAAAGCTGTTAATTTTTCTCTTATCCTTTCAAACTAAAATTATTTAAGTATGGAGAATGTGGAAAACGGGTGGTGTCACGTCCCGCTCAGACGAGGGAGACAAGGGACTCAGATTTTTAAATCCCCAACGGAGTGGACAACGGTGAGACACGTCTCAAAGTCCAAACATTTATTAACTTCCCATAATGTACTCATTGGATACACAATAATTGGCTAAGTATATAACGAGTTGTGGCGAGTATGCTTTACATTTCTTAATGGTAGTGAAGGGAAAGGGGAAAAAGAAAAGGAGGGAGATGGAGAGAATAAAGGAATAGAGATCACCGGTCTGGGTTTCTGCGCCGATCCCCCCAGTGAGGGTTCCAGGAGGCATCTCTCTTCTTCACTTCACTTCACTCTCCGGACCCCCCCTGCTTTGCCCCCCCTTGATTTACACACACTTTTCTTGGGTCTGTCCCCCAGGTTGACCCACATACCTACATATCCCATGTATGGGGAGGGGTAAGGTGTTTCGTGGGATGATGTAATTAGCATGATCTTGTTAGTCTTCGTTAGCATATTGAGGGATGTTAACTTTAATATACATTTCGTGGATAATGAAGCAAAGGTCACTCACCGGACATATGGCCCTTGAAATTTGACCAGGTGCACCAGAGCAGAACTGTCTTGTCTCCACAGGGCTCCCGGCTCCCCCCTTCAGCTGCATCCTGTGTTATTTGGGCAGCCTTATCAGCTTCGACCTCCACACTATCCACTCCGTGACTATAGTTTCATCTTGTGAGTGTTTGAGGCATTCAGTAGTGCGGAGGGCCTCCACTCCCCCTGCTAACTTTTATCTCTTTCTCAGGCTGTTTTTCTCAGTTCATGTTTCTCGCAGGCCTGTTTTTACAAGTCGTCTCTCACAGGTGGGTGAGAATGAATGCATTAACCACTGAAATAATATAGTCTACTGTGGTAAGAACCTAGTCCTCCACAGTATGCAAGAGGAACTTTTTTGTGGTTTGATACAAAATGATACTTCTGTGTGGTCCTGCAGCTACTCAAAAGAGTGGTCACAGAAATGTCATTGGAGGTACAGAATGTGAACTGAGACTGAAACGGTTTATGCTATTTCAGAGCAAATTTGCTTAAGATTGCTCCACCAAGCACCTGCCTTGTGCTAAGCTACATGAAATGACTGCTGGAACTGATTCTGATGTAGATGTATCCAAAATAACTTGACAGTACAGTCAGCTCTTGATTATTTGTTGATAGACTACTTGGTTTGCAGATAAAAAGGGCCAAAAGAATGATTTTTCTGGCATGACTTACTATCTCAGACACTGTGTTGTACTACACCATTTCCTGATCTCAGGTAGCTCCACACAGCCCCACAGGGCTGTTGAGTTAATCTTCTTGGTATTTGTGGAACTGGGGTGGTGTTGCTGAGTTGTCTACACTGATGTGGGACAATCTGAGCAGGGTGGGAAATAATAATAGTCGTATTATATGGGTCTTCCACTTTCCAGGGTATCCTGATCACGAAAAAGAGAGAGATGATTATGGGTCATCTGGCAGTGCTGGTCAGCCCCAAAACAGAACAGATCTCAAAGGCTATTCAGAATTAGGGTAAGCATTTGAATGTTCAGCTCAGTCGGACTTGTGAACAGCTGCAGCTAGCTGCTGGAAGTGATTAATTTAAAACCAGAGTAGGTACAAGTACCCCATGCCCCAATCACAATTTGGCAGTATATCAATTTCCTATGTTAAATTCTCTATTGTCCTTATACAACACCTTGTTCTTTAAATGTTCATGCTCAAAAAAGGCCAGAAAAATACAGTGACAGGGGACACAGGAAGGAAAAGGTTATTTTACTATGAGCGGTGAAGAAGAATCTTCTTCTCTTAATGGTTCTCAAGGGACATGTTTATCTCAATGGATATAATTGTTGCTTTTATCTGGTGGTGGGAGTTTCTAAGATAAATTCATCATGATCTCAGAAGAGTCTTAGCTCAGAAAAGTTTATAATTCTTACAGAGTCAATATTATAGAATTATTGTATTATAGACTATATTAATTATTACAAAATCTGAATATTCTATAATCGGAACACCCTCACAAGCACTATCTCTGAAGACACTCATTATTATCCCTGTTTTGCAGACAGGGAATGGAGGCCTATCCAAATTGAAGTAGATCAGTTAAAAGCCTTAAGTAAGATAACTCAATCCAGACCTCATAACCAGTTTATCCAAACTGTAGGTGTCTTTGCCAATGGAGAAAATTGGAGTTAGAAACTGAAGGACAGTCTGAGCTCTTTGCCTTGCTGGCAGTTACTCCAACTTTCACAAAAATATCAGTGCTTTTACAAGTATAACATAAGAATCTCCTCATCAACAAAACTATTTCTAATTTAGATCACTATATTTGACATATGGACTGAATTTTTCTACATGGCTGTGTCTGAAAAAAGGAGAGCCTTGATCTTCTGTGGAAGTGGTTAAATGTTGCTAGTAGGGTACAGAACTGGTATGAGAGGAAAGCCAGATCCTGTGAGCAGATGATTCGTTGTTCTAAGAAGTGTTTGTGTTTAAGGATTCACAAACTACCCAGAAATGTTGTATTGCTAAAGAAAGAAATCTGCTGCTATAAAAAACCTTATTCTGAGTTTTATCATGCATTACTTCTCCCCATATGCTACACTGGAAGAAAGTGTGGAAGAACTGGCTTATAGTAACTTTCATAAAATGATTTATTACCAAGCCTTTCTTTGGTTCCATTGACAATATTAGCATTTTTAAACTATCTCATGAAGTATTAAGGCTTGTCTCACTCAGAAATATAAAAATTAAAACAAAGGCACATGGTTACTGTTTCTTACTATGTACAATTTGCAAAACATGGGGTTGATTCTTAGAAACCCCACAGTTTGCATAATCAATAATTTACCTCTGAAAACTAAACATATAAATAAGCTACCAAACCATAATATTCAACCACTACTGTGTTAACATTATAACCTACCTTGCAAAGATCATCTGCCTCTGGTGGTTAGTTATCTATTAAAAGACAAAATCATTCTCATTCAAAAAGAATGAGAAAAAAAGAATCTGTTAAAAGTTTCTTCAGGTTTAAGTGAAATGTGCAGCTGCTGGAATAATGCAATCAGTATTTTCATAGGACTTTTTGGAAAAAAAGTTCATTAAAAATTACCAGCATTCCTTTATGAAAATCTGAAATTAAAATGTTAATTTTTTAGAAAAAAAAAAAACAAAAACAAACAACAAACCAACCAAACCTAAGAAACCTACACACACATTTTTTGTTTCTTGTTTCCTTGAAAACATAGAGAGAAGGAATCAAATGAAATGAAAATTTCCATATAAGGGAAAAAAGGACATTTTCTGATTAACACAATTTTGACAGAACATTTTCCAATCATCTCTATTTATGTGGAAGATTAGCTCATTTCATTGCTATTGTTCTGTGCAATCCTCCATGGAAATTCAACCAGAGACATGGAGAGGTAATGTTATTGGGATCAGTAATATAGCCGACAAAATAATTTTCTCACTTATTAAAGCAAAACATAGTCTATAATTGGCATTCAGTTTTCTGCATAATGGCTACACAGATGTGTCACAGGCTAGTAAAGGTGCTTGTAAATATGGTGTTTGGATAATCTGAAACATATTTTAAAAATGAAAGCTTTCCAGTAGTAGGTATTCAGTCAAAGCCAACTTTCTTTAGGTCCCATGCTTAAGGTGTTTTCATGGTTGCTTTCACCTTTCAAATTTTTTATCCAAATATTTTAACAGAAAGGTACTTCATAAGAAGTCATGAATGTAATATTTAACCACCTGTTCCTGGATATATAATGGAAAACAATATAAATATGTCTTGCTCATTTGAATTCATAAACACTATAGAAGTGTTTACCTCTGTCTGTGTGCTTTCTATACTACTACACACAATAGGCACAAGCCCTCCTCCCTCCATCACGTCAAACTGATTGTGACTATACCAGTCTCTTCTGGCATCTCTAAACATTTGTTCATTATTCTGAATGATTAAAATAAAGTATTTATGTCATTAACTGCTCAATAGTATCCTGTGCATTCCATTTTTCTATTCATGTACTGTATTAGAATAGCTGGAGCTTTTATGATAGGAAAAAACTAAACAATTTTGGAGTGACAGCCATGCATGCAGGACACTGTTTAATACCAGGACATAAAAAGGCAATTTACTCACTTTTTAAATTGATCTTGACATTTATAGCACACATATTATCCATAAATATGGAAATAATTGAATACTCCAGGTAAGTGGGTTAATGTGTTTTCATGAATATGGATGATATTTTGTTTATTCTTTCACAGTCTACATAGCTTTTGTTGAATGTCTTTTGATTGCAGGCTATTGAAAAGTCACATTTTCCTACACCCCATTAGAAATCTATAAATCATTTGCTGGAAGAGACTTTCTCTGCCTCTATGTGCCAGTATACTGTCAGTGATAGAGCTGGGACCAGACGTTTCGAATGAAGGTACAATGAGCTCTCCAGCAGAGAGGAATTATGGAAGAACTACACAAAAGGAATTGTCATCATTTACAGGTTAGCTTCTGCCTTGAAGTCAGTTGTATTTATATTGTTTTCAAAATACTTTTTGTATTTTGTTTAACCCTTACTATTGTAACACAGGGTGTTTTTATTATCTAAGTAAATGTCTAGCCCTTTAGAGAATATTGTTATCCTCATAGTACCTTGCAGCTGGCTTTGTAATCTATGCCCATCAGTAACAGAATTTAATGGTCCATTAGAATGACAGGGATCACCAGGACACCACAGCATTGCAGACACATCCACCCCTTTGGACACAAGCCTCCTTGACAACTTGTGCAGAGAACATGTTAGAAAAAGATGATGCCATTTGGATTGGGCTTTGGTTTATGCATTGATACTAATTTCAGTTAAAGGGAACAATTTACTTTTTTTTTCAATAGCTTTTTTGGGTTAACGTGACAAAGAGTCACTGAAGTTGGTAATTATTTTATTTTCACAGTTTTTACATAATTTGATGTGATTCTGGGAAGGAGAAATAAACATCTCTATGTCCGTATTTCCAAATTTCCCCAGTAGTAACCAGAAGAAGAAAATGGCACAACCATGTTCCCTACAACTGAAATTCCAATACAAAATTCCAGTAATCTCTGCAGAGTTAGAATCCTAGGCAGGAAGCAGAGCCATGTGGAAGATGAGCCTTCATGCAAGTCCAGTACTGTGAATGCTACGGATTGTTCTTTGTTGTCCTGACTTCCTTCTGCTTTTCTCAAAGTTGCCTGAAAAGGTTTTCTGTGTTTGGTTTTTCTGTTTTAAGATAAATGCTGAGAAAAATGGTGTGATTGGGAAGGGGAATAGAAAGGAACTAGAAGTCCTTGAGTTCGGTGAGTTTCCAGATGAACTGATTCATGTGTATTCTTCTATTAGCCTGAAACTGGAAATGCTCCTCTTTACCACAGGATCTCCACTATAGCTATCTATATGACATGCTTTAGAAGGCAGACTAGGAATGCCATAGGTTATGGCTGCTGGATCATAGCCTGGTACAAACAACAATAAATATCTATAGTTGATCTTCATCTTAGGAGAGAAGATGTATGGAACTTGTCTTGAAGGTACTACTCCATCATGTGTATCCATGTACAGTTCTTTATTTTGTGGCCACCCATTCCTGTTGGAGACTGAAGTGTACACTGTGATTAGTGTCACTAAAGGCATACAAGAACTTACAATGGTGGTACATGTTAATTAGACATTGAAAAATATAGACCATATTATTTTTCTTTAAGGAAATAATGATGAATGCAAAGTATTGTTTTTCTTTCAGCTATTAAATCCAGATTATCTGGGTCCAGTGCTTGTAGGAGCTATGGGGGTGGGGCTTTGAAATCTTCGTGGCAAGTGATACACTGTCTGCATGTGTCTGTGCACATATGCTGGTAAAAGAAAGTCTCCGGGAGTTTTTGTATCGAAAAGTTCACTTCAGAGGCAGCCTTGCAAGTTTTAATGGGTTTCCCAAGGGACATAAATGGGATGCCCAGCGCAGACAGGAACAGATGTTAAAACATGCTTCTGTGAGTTCATAGAGTTCATACCTTTGAACAAGACACGCAGCGGAAAACTCTTAGCATTTTATCCACTGCTGAAGGTTGTCCTCCAAAGCACAGACTTCTGTTAATGGTGATGTGTCAGGTTTACAAAACTCCCAGGTATGATCCTGTCCCCCAGAATTTGGGTCCTGTATTCTATGACTGATAAAGGATATACTTCTTCTTCTTTCTTTCAACTTGTTGAGGTTTGAACTCAGCCGGCAGCCAGACGCCACGTGGCCGGCCGTTCACCTCCCCCCTCCCCAGTGAAATAGGGGAGGGATAAAAAGAAGAGAATTCGTAGGTTGAATAAAAAGAAAGAATTTACTAAATATAACAAGAGAACAACAGTAACAATTGTGAGTCCAAAAAGAAACGGGTAAAATGCAGCAGTGGCCTACCGAGCGCGGTGACCGCCCCCCACAGCAACACGCGACGACTGGACTTGAACCCGAAAAACCGCACGCGTGCCTGAGAGAGCCCGCCCACCTGTATCCCTGGGCATGACATCACATGGTATGAAATACTCCAATGACTGATCAGGACTCGGCCCTCTAGCTGGGCTTCCTCTCAACCCAGGGAAAATTAACTCTATCCTGGTCGAAACCAGGACACAACTGAATTACTGGGTTTTGTTTAAACTGGTTTTTAAACTGCAAAATTACTGTTTTGCCCTGCACCACATGCTGTATGTGTATGATGCCTCCTCGCTGTGGAAAGACAAGAGTCTTCTTGTATTTAAGAGCTTATCAACAAAAAAGGCTTCCACTGAAATATTTTTTTTCAGTGGGTTTATAATACCTAACTCAGGCACAGCAGCAAAGAAACAGTGTGTCTTTTCTAAGCTTATGTTGCTTATTAAAACAATAGCAACAAAATAATTACTTTAAGTACTGTTAGTGTCTTTTATGGCACAGCAGCAATTAGAAACCTTGATTTCATGCCCAGAAATCGCCTTGTGAAGAAATGTATGTGCACCTAGTAACAAACAGTTGTCATCCTAAATTTTTTTGTAACCTGAATGTAAATGATTGAAAAAGGAAGCCGTATAAGGAAACTAAGACACAAAGAGACTGTGGTGCTAAAGTACAGTCTATCAGTGGCAAAAATGGCAATTTATAGACCAGCTGTATTTACTTGTTAATGACATTTGGGGTGATTTTTCCTCAACTTTAGACCTTGAAAAATCAGATATCTACATCAAAGTTATGCTTCCTGTGCATCTGTTATAGTTAGACAAGTAAGTTAGGCAAGGAGAGATAAGCACCTCTGGAGAGAGAGGCATCTGGCCTACTTTAGACATCTGTCTACAACACACCATTTTTTTCAGAAGGAGCCCAGGGTTACAAGATTAGATTTAAATTTAGTTTAGATTTAAGAAAAATTAATCCCAGTTCTAATTACCAGCCATGTCCTTGAAAATGTGACTTACCCGGAGTTGGTGGAATTGAAGCAGCTCACAATTCAATGCTGCCAGCATTACAGAAAGCTTCCTCTAGGTGCACCTCATAGTTTACAGCACACCAGTGATGCCACCTGACTAAAAATTAGCTTCATAATACAGATTTTGTAGCCAATACATTGGCTTTTATTCTGCGTAGTGCTTTTTGGCTACAACAGCTTCCATTTCATCCACAGTTTCAGGCTAGACTATGGCTGTGTCCATACAATTGAGAAGCCATCTTGAGGATGGGCTCAAAGTGATATTTGTTTCCCATCTGCATTATCTATCTGCAAAGTACACTGCAGGTCTGACTTTAAGCTGACCCAGCTGGAGTGTACCTGGAAGAATACTGGAGATAAATCAGGATCTTTAGAGCACACAGGAAAGCCATTTTCTTTCCCATACAGACAGATTTGGAACAGCTGTGGAGACTGCTGCTGGGGTGCTGTGCAGAAGAGGTGGCCATGGAAGGCTGTGAAGAAGCACTCTTCACATTCTGCCTGGAAATGCATCAATTCTACCTGCCACAAAGGCAGATGGGATTTGCAGTTGACAGACTTCAGGCTGATTGCAAGCTGCTTGTAAATGCAAGATGTGTGGTCTGGAGAGCTCCCCTGATTGTCCAGCCCCTATAGAGCTCAGAGATAGGTAGTATTTAATCTTTTTCATGTTTTCTTCTTTTTTTCCTATATCATAAACACCTCTGGGAATTAAATTACTTTGCTCCTCTTTTTCACTGGAAAAGATCAGAAGGTTAGCAAGATTTATGTGTCTGACTTGAGTTGCTTTGGGACATCTATACATGGCTGAAACTCCTGCAAAAATCAAAGTGAATTAGGCAGTTTCATGCTTAGCCTTGTCAATCCTTGCTTCTAACCTTAGGCTAACTAAGGGTGGGAGAAACATCAAAAGTATGTGTCAGGACATGGTTGTTAATCCAGAGTTAAAAGTCCACAAATCTTAAGCATAGCTGCATTTGGGATTGTGATTTGAGCCTCTGTTAACATAGCAGAGCCAAAAAGCGTAATGGAGATGAGCTACTTTTTGTTTTGCTGTTGGATAACTTTGTCTGCATCAGGTGAGAAAATAGACCTGACCTCTGCATGTTTATCTCATAATAACATGAGAGTGCCTGTCTTCGCCCGGCACTCATCCTGGGATAGTTAATGCTCCTGAGGAGACCTGGGATGGGAATTCACAGCTCTATTAACAATAAAGACAAACCTGGAAGCTGGTATACAAGTGTGTTCTCCTGTCAGGACTTTAAGAGCACTTCAGAATGCACTTTGTGACTAATGTGGTAATGGAAGAGCCTCCTCACTTGTCATTTAGCATCAATGAAAGTGGCTGCAGAGAAGTAACATGTGCCTTTTGTATACTACATCAGCCTGTTGATCACCAGCTTTTCCAGGAAAACTCTTCAGGAGAAGCTTTAATTGGTACTGTCACAAAACGTCTCTTGCTGCCTTTCTCATTCAATAAAGGTGCAAAAAGCACTAAAAGCTTCAGAGTAGCAGAAAGCCACATCTTCAAGAACATGGCATTATAGAAATCTGTACATGCAAAATAAATCAACTACATTCAATGAAAAACAGAGTATTTAACGCAGCATTTAATGCAGTGGGTTTTGGGACACTAAATGTATCTGTCTATATCTGCTATCACTTTCACCACCTTTCATATCTTGTTTTTCCTCACCTCATGTATAAGAAATATTTTCCCTCCTCTGTCATTTTCCTTCAGTTTCAAGTTAAAGGCCAAAGACATTTCAAATTATTTCCCGTTCAATTAAATTTTTAACTCAAAAGAACTTTGGTCAAAGAATGTGATTTCTGGTATCTCTTGTGGATGCAAGATCAGCGAAGCATCCCTGGATTTTATAGATGTGTTTGCATCCAGGTCATTGCTTGAGAGCAAATTCATGTCTTGACAAATATTGATTCTTTAGAATTTCCAAAGTCATGGAAATTCAAGGTGACTTGGTGCACCAAAGATGCAGGTCAATAAATTTCAGAATGCTTGAGGAGAGCACCTTGTGTAACTCCCCTGTTTGTAAAATTCCTCTCCTATCTCTTAATGTCTCCATAGGCCAGGTGGCAACTTACTTTCTAAAAATCTGTTAAGAAGAATGATAAAAAGGCTCATGTTATTTGAAAGGATTGATATGTGTTGAAGGGTTAAAAAAACTTTATGTTAAATAAAAAATATGTTTAGCCACCTATGGGATTAATTCACAGCTCATTACAGAAGCTACTAGAGGGATTTGGTATGAATTATCCTACTGTTGTTCTGTGTTACATTCTGTAAATTCTGGCACCTTCATTTTTTCCTGTGTTCCCTGAGATTATCTAACACACAGCCACACTCAGGAGTGAGGAAATGGCACCTATTTGATCACCCATGCAGCTGCCTACATTCACTTACACTGTGTGACCTTCATGGTAGCTTTAGTTGGAAACTTTCTGTTGAAATTTTTTTTCAAGATATTCCGTTTAAAAAAAAAAAAATCATGGAAAGTATCTGCTTATTGATAGTTTGAGGTTTGGGATTTTTTTTTGTTATTTTAGCTTTCCCAGCATGAAACCAGACACTAGTTTTTAAATAAAAAAAAATTTAATGTAAAAATCCCCATACTTCCCTCCCCCCCCCCCCCTCCCCCCCCCAATTGGGGAATTATTTTATAGGGAAAAAAAATATCCGAGTGGCAGTGTTATTTAGTCTCAGTCAGTAAATGTGCTTGGGAATCTATCCTGATGAAAACATCCTATCAAGAAACCAGACAGCAGTGTCTATCAACAGAGGAAAGTGTAACTCAGACTGAGTTTAATTCACACCTTCTTATACTTTTCAGCACTTCCGATATATACCTGGTGACTTAGGGTCTTAAAAATGGTCCCGCCTATCTATCTTTCCATGTTGCCCAGTTAAATGTAGACAAGTACCCAGAACACTCTCACCTTAATGGTGCTCATAATGGCAGTCCACGTGCCAGCTGTATAGTGGTAGCACTCCAGGACCATAAAGGTGTTCTGCTGCTGGTGGTGTACACAGAAAGAAGAGTCACTTTTAGAAAGACTACTATAGAGGTTAACCATTGTGAATTCTGGATTCAGCCAAGTGTAGCCAAGACTACACTGATCTGTGACATAGCAGTGAGCTAGTCTTTAACAAAGAGCTTCTGATAGCTTGTGGTAGCTCCTTTTATATTAGTATATGTATTGATCAATAAGTCAAAAGTTGATTGTTTTTTGTCTCTAGAAATATACAAGGTCCTTTTTGCTGTTTAAATGACATTACAATGAACCACTTATCAACTTACTCTTTCTTAGGCTTATAGTAAAAAGAGCTGGATGAATGGAAGTGACAAAGACTGCCTTTGAAACAACTTATTTTTACATGGAGTATGCAATTAATAGAAATGAAAAGAGAGAGTATTCTGACTTCAGTAACAAAAGTGGAATTGCATTTTTTATTATACAGATAACAATGAAAACCATATAGAAGAAAAGTTTACTGTTGATTTTTGATCCAATCATATGTGTACCTACAATCTTACATCCGCAGGAACTATTTGCTCTAGTTAAAAACCTTAACTCCTGACTGAACATCATGGAAATGGACATCCACATGATGTAAATGGGACCCGAATTATTTTAATCCAGAACAGCAATATTCCAAATTCTGTTTCTGTTCTCAGAGAACACAAAATTAGACCAGAATTTTAGTTTATTCTTGGGTTTCCTGATCTCATATGATCTGAAGTTAAAAAGTTCCCTAGTGCCAATCAAGGAAACTAGATCTCAACGATTTATGAAACATCTTTTAACCTGCCCTGATTCTGATGAAAAATTTACTGAACATAGTTCAGACACAGTTTTTGTGGAATGGTATTTTGGATGTTTTCACTTCTGAATTGGAAATCCAGACTACTGATGCATCCCTAAGGAATACACATCTGTGTCTGAAGCTGTAATGTGCTTTAGGTTGTCATTCTTACTCAGTTTAAATAAAGCTGAATTGTAATAGGTAAAATTTACCCTGGGGTAACGTTTTTGCAGGCAAGGGTAATGAATTTGGCCCTCAGTTCCTGGATGTGCACAATGTGACTAGAAATTCAACATATTTCATAATAATTACAGACACATAAAGTAAACAATTGCTTTGACCCAAATGCCTAACAAAATCAGAATACACTTAAAAGGATGACTTGATCTGTCTCGACTAGGCAGAAAAGGAAAAGAATTCTGAACATTCGTAATCCTCTTGTTTTGTGATTTCATTAGGAAATTAATCTATTAGCTAAATAATTAAATGTATTGTGTGCTAAATCCTGCATAAGTTATGACAGCAAATAGGCCAGTAAACCATTTATGCTCTTAGTTACACTGGTATAGTTGTAGCAATAGATTGGTATCCCCAGTTTGCACACTGTGGCATATGTGGGATAGAGTTTGTGCTTTCACAGTCTGTACAGTGACAGAAACACTGCCCATTGACAGAGATTTCCACCACTGTAAGCAGGAGCAAAAATAAATCATTAATTTGAATATTGATGCTTGTGCACTGTGCAGGGACAAAAAAAATACAACAAAAAAAAAAAAAAAAACAAAACAAAAAAGCCCAGACAGGGGTATCCAATCTAGCCTAGGTGCAAGAATAGGCAAAGTGCTTGTCTTGGGCAGCGGTGTGTGGAAAACTTCTGTGTCCTGCATTGTTTGTGCTATGGGAGTTCTGCTGCTGCTGGTGGAGGTGAAAAGAATATGGGTGAAGGGAATTAACCCATTCCTTACATAGTCGCTCTCTACCTTATGACTATGTATTGCACTACATTGTGCTTGCAATACAGCTCGCCAGTGCTGGCCCTTTCTCTCTCTGATCCCACTCTGCTTCATAACGCTACTGCAGCTTTTCCCCTGGAAGGAGTAACCTAGTGACATGACCCTTCCACTTAGGGTAGAAAATTCAATTTTGTAACACTCCTGAGAATGACTCCCTGAGGAGTTCCAAAATACAGTGTAGTTGCCAAAGTTATGTTTGTTCATGGAATGCCCTAGAAACCCCTGAAAGAAGTAGTAAGAGCTGAATAGCCAAATAATTTTTAAAAGGCCACAAAAATCTTTCAAACACTTCAGCCAATCCATCTAAATTTAAACTGAAGATTTAAACAATTTTAAATTTTATTTATAATGCAAAAATTTCCTAGGAATTTAACAGCCAAGAAACTTTACATGTAGTAAGGATTGACACTCATCCCAATTATGATGCAATGATTAAAACAGTTTAAGAATATTTCATAGTGTCTGTTTAACATTTTGCTTACGTAGCAAAACACTGTAAGGCCTGAAAAGAAGTAAACTTAATCCAGACTGCTCAACTTTCCCTTTCATCTTCTCTTGAAAAGAATGCAGCAAAATACAGTGGAGTAATTCTAGATGCCAATAAAATAGTGCTTCATTGTTCTTCATGGAAATTAGTGATGCATAATAACATATGTCATTACTGCTAGTGAAAGCCATAGGAGAAATAATTTTTGAATTTTAATGAATGAGTTAACTGCTTGGGATTGTCAGACATAATTATTGGAGAAAAATTAATTCTGGCATTCTGTAATTACTACTTCAAATATTGTAAGACTTCACTGAAAGGACAATCTGAAATAATTCCACAAAGAAAACCAAAGGACACACTAGAAAACACTTTATATATGCAGGACGTTTGATTATAGCAGTTGGATGTGATGGAAACATAGTACATAAACACACTCTGAAAATAAATATTCACCTTCTTACATCTGCAGCTATTCTAACATTATACAAGCAAATACAGGTGAATTCTGCAGGGGGATCTCTTAACATCACTTCTTACTGCTCCAAAACTGCTGTTATCCATAAGAAACTCTGATGTTATTGTTGGTATAACTATTTGCAGGCTAAATTCCACCCCAGGATTTCCTTATATACACAATTCTGTTAATTCAAAGACTTAGTTTGCCTAATTCCAAAGCAGAAATAAATGAATTTAGACTATGTTCCAACTTGCAATGAAGTTAGTGGAGGGAAGAGAAGCAGTCTTCAGGGCCAGACCTAGGAAGAACAGGCAGTAACGTGGGGCAGGGAAATGGCCCAAGGCCCAGCTGGTGGCTCCACCTGTGCCAGATCCCTATGGTGTGACTGAGGAGGAAGGTTTTGCCAAGATGCTCTGCACTGACTCATGTTATACTATTACTTTAGAAACACTAAAACACAATTTTATCTTAGAAACCTCATACATAATCTCTGTAAAGGTAACTCCACGCATGCTACTCAGATGTCAAAGGAGAGGCCTTGCAAAATAGTGGGCCAAGAGAGGTGTTGAAACTGCTGATAACACAATCAACTCAGAAGGGTCTATTTCTCCACAGGCATAAGAAAGGAGAAAATCTGAGTGACAGAATATGGGCCAAAGGTACATACTTGCAAAATGCCCTCCCTCTCCTGGCATGACTAATTAGAGTGGTGCTGTCAGTCTTTTCAGAAACATGCTGCGCAGTACTGTACAAATCACCTCAACTCAGACAGGTCCCTGAGAACACTGGCAATCTCGTCACTCATTCATGATGTCATCCTTTGGTAGATGTATAAACTTGCAAAAACACAAACATCTTTTTTCACTAGACCCATCATCTTTCTGCTAAAATGGAAGACTTTCATCCCTATAGCTGTTTCCTTCTGGCATGCCATAATAGTGCTGTTCGTGGTCTTCTTAGCCCAGAGGTCTTCAGTGTGATGCTGTGACCATAGCCTTTTAGTGCACTTTCACCTCCTGTTGACTGCTTCTCTTCAATTTCTTTATGAACGCCACAATACAGCTGATGGTCTGGTGTTTGATTAAGTAGAAAGTGCAAAGCCATAAAGGGAGACAATCTGCTTTAGGACACTTCTACTCTCTCTTTATTGTTAGGCACATTAGCCAGTTATGTATCTAAAGATACTTAAGCACTGCTGAAGAATGTGGGTTAGGATGGTGTCCTGCAAACAAGAATAAAGGATTTGGCACATGAAGGCATCTTTCCTTGCAGTGGATGGGCCTTTGTGTTTGAAATTCTGTCCAGAACAGGGCACATTCAAACCTCATTTGTTTGAATTGAATCACTGGTGTCATGCTGCTTTTAAATGTTTCACCTGTCTTATTTTAAATTTGAGAAGAGCAACTGAAAATTAAGTGAGTTTCTGGGGAAAATCCATCATAAATAGCTGATGTGACTAGAAGAAATAAGGTTTCTAAAGCAGCAAAAAGAGAAAAGTCTTTCTCCCTCAATGTAATTTTTTGGGTCAGATTATGGTCTCAGTTTCAGATCAGAATACGTTGAGTACCTCATTTAAAGTAACATATATTTCTTCGAAGGCAATATCAATACTGTAATAAGGTTCTGTGTAGCTATAAGAGTGGCCATTTGTGCTCAGTAATTTCATTGCACCTCTATTACTGCACTCTGGGTTTTGATCTGGTGATCTGTGTGACTGTAAAGAGTTAACAGGAAAATGTAGATTTATACATAGCATGAAACTGGTGATCTAGATGTAAGAAGACAATGTTACCCTTTGTTACAGAAACTGCCATCTCATTACTTTATTCCCACATATTTCTGGTGACATATCAGTAATTGGATGCATAAGCTGTCAGACATCGGTGTTCCCAAGCTCCTTTTCAACTTGGTGTTTCATAGAATGTCAAGCTTTTTTTTTCTCTGTTTTAATAAAATATGGTGTTATATACAACATCATTTCATTGCATTCAGTGTCATGCTAATATTACTCACCAAATCTGTATTGAAAGTGAGTAAAGCCACCTTCTTATTCTGAAGGAATAACAAGCTCAGTTTATATTCTCCTTAGTGCCAAATAGCAATATTCAGATGTTTGTAATTTGGGAAATATTAGAAAAATAGACTTGGAGATAACAAAATTGCAGACCACCCCTGAAAATACTAAAATCCCATAACATTTTCCTGTTAAATAAGGTATCAATTAAGGCAAATGCATTCTAAAAAAAATGTTTGAGTTCTCATACTGTGCAACTGCATAGCATATGAGAAAAACAATTCTGTCTTTACAAATTAGATAAGAATTAAGGCCTCTTGAAAGAAAAGCTGATTGTGTTTTAAAACCATGGAGCTCATTCACAATGTATTGCTCCCAGGAGACGGGTATTTACAGCTGATGTAAAGTGATCTCAACTTTTTTCTTTTTCAATTCTTTTGAAATTTGTTTCGCAGTATGAATAATCAAATGTAAAAAGAGATAGTCCTAGGAGGACATTCTTATTTCAGTGTAATACACTATCAGTGTTTTTCTAGCAGCTTAGAAATTGTCAGTTTTGTAAACACGGGGACACTGGTGAATTTGGAGCATTATTTGCAAGCTCTGATTCACCAAACACTCCAAAAATTCCTTGGAGAAGTCTTGTCCCACATTGTCCTAGAGTAGAGAATGGAAGCTAATTCCCCACAGGTCACACAATGTCATTAAATCCTTATTGTGTTTGGATCAATCCTTGTGCTTGTTTAACTCATAACCTCAAAAAAAGTAACTATATTCTACATCCCCTTGTTTAATTAATTCAGAAATTTACCACAATTTTCTTTAGCCTTTATAAGTAAGAGCAGACTAGCACTTCTGTGGAAAACATGGAGAAGTTTGACATAAAACAAGCAAACCCCCTTTTTATCTTAGTCTCAATTACATCCACTCAGGACATTTCAGCTTTAAAGAGAAACTGTGATTCTGCTCATGGAAATCCCATACATTGGACAGAATATTTTTCCTGAAGTGAGATATCAGGGATAGATGCTTTCATCCCATATCATTGTTTGTTGCTTAGGAATACAGAGGAAAAGTGGGAAGGGGAGTGGGGGATCAAAGGAAGTTTTCAGGGCTCTCAATAGTCCTTAAATGCCCACCAGTGGGTGAGTCAGGACTCTGTCTGCCTGAAGAACACTTCAGAATATCTTGTCTTCCAACGTGAGTTTCATGTACTTTTCCATTTGTTTAAAAAGTATGAATGAAGTATCTGAGTACTTAAGATTTACCTTATCAGCTTTAAGCTTTGATGGAGGGTGTCACCCAAAGGAACTTCACCTGGTTAAGAGGGTGGATGAGAAATACCAATTACACAGGTCTTTCCTCTTGAAAAAAAAAAAAACCAAAAAAAAAACAACATTGTCTGGCTTCTACTTTGAGAAAAAAAGAAGCTTAAAACACTGCTTCAGCAGTTGCAGTACATTGCAACAGCCCCCAGACCAAGGGTGAACTAACTACAGATTAAAGTGGTTTGGGGCCCTTAAGTATGAATTGCTTCGTTTAGTTATTCAATAAGTAACGCAGGAGTAGCAGGTACTTGCAGCTTTCTCAATCCTCACCAAAAGGGAGTATCTTTAGAGCAAGGATACTGGCATGTCCCCATTGCTGTGTATGTGACAGCCCTCTTGTTCCTCTGTCAGCAGCCCACGGGGTTCCTATCAGCATGCGCATTTCACTACAAATACAGTATTATACACCAAGGAAAGATTTTCTCTTGTTCTTTTTTCCTAGTCAATATCAACTTTAGTAGGACTACAAACAGTCATAAAGGTGAAATGCTCTAGGACTGTATTAGCAATGTCATTTGCCATTATTTTGATGGAATATAATTATTTATTTATTGCTGAGGCTTTGGCTACAGCTCAGCAAATTGTATACAAAAAAATGTACTTTTGGAGCCAATAATTCATTCCAATGCACATCTTCAGCTACAAGAAAACACCAAGGTCTCAACTATAGCATTATCCTCATCTGTCACAGCTGAAACTAATGACTATACAAGAGCTTGTAACTGTGGTGAATCTAACCAATTAATTCCACACCATCATTGCTCTTTTACACAACTGTTAAGTTTTCACCTTTTTGTCACAAATCATCTTCCAGCTGTTCAACAAGCATCTACTCTTCTGCTAATGCCTTCCCTCTGTCAGCCTCAGCAATTCAGTTTGACAGCTCTATTTTTATAACAGGGTGCAATTTTAAACATACCCCTGGTTCTTCTTTATGTTTTATTTACTAACTGCACATCACTGACAGAAAAAATGGAAAGGATTCTGTTCTGTGCTAGAAAAATTGTGGCTTTCAGTGTTGATTCAGCAAATTGTCTCTCACCATTTCCCATGTGAGCAGATTACTGAAAAGTTTTTCCTTTATTAAATCTTAAGATTAGAGTGTTCATTAAATCATGCATAAAACTCCGATTCAAATGTTGAAATACTGGTATTGTTGAATGGAGCCTGTGGATTTGGCCAACACTTCTTTTAGGGGTTTGCTTAACCCTAATCATTGAAGTCACATATAAAACCACATAAGTATCTTGGGTTAGAAGCTGTCCTAGTTTTCCTGAATGTCATCCCTCTTGCAATGATATAGTAATACACAATACAAAGAAGTTCTGGTTTTTCTTCTTGTCAAAGAAATCAGCTATGGGGGCAGAAAGCTGGTGATTTGGAGAGTTTCTCCTACACCCCTTCAGAAGATGTGACAGAAAAGAGGCAGTGGTGAGAAACATTTCTCTCTTACCCTTTCCCACCTCTGAGCCTTCATCCCCAGTTTAATTTTTGATACAGGGATATTTTTAAGGAGAACTGTTAAATCCTCCATGTTTGCTTTCAACAGTGATGAATACAGCGGTGAGATACAGGGTGGGAAGTATAGCCTGTAGCTATTTTTTGTGATTTGATAAATGCAGGGACAAAGGGGAAAGAGATGATTTCCCTCCCTCCTCATGCCTCAGCATAGTAGCCCCTCACAACCAAGGCTTGTCCTGTACTCCCTCTTCCGTTTTCTTTGTCATAAGATATCAAAAAGAGAGATGCAGAGAGTACTGTTTGTCCTCTTTCAGGTGACTTTGTTAGGGGAAACTTGACTTTGTATGATGCAGAGTAGTGGAAGGCAACATTGCACACAAGTGGCCTGGAACGCCAGTGCAGGAGCTATGATACTTTTAGTGTGATTGCTTGTAGAAAATTGGTCAGTGGCCTACTGAAAAGTTTTGTAAGGAATGCTATCAAAACACTGTGCACCTGGGTCACTGCTGATTGGCTGAAAAACAGGATGGAGAAGGAAATGAAATGAAATACTAGACTACATGAATCCATACAGCACTCTGCAGCATCCACAAGCTGATTGTCTCCTCATTAACAGAGGGCAGTTTCCTGGTGCCTGCCAGTCAGCCCATGCCACAGCTGTGGGTTAACATTGCAGCTCCTTCACGGTGCTCTCTTTGCCTTTCCTTCCAGACCTAGACTGACCTTGCCCCAGGGGATTGTCATCACCACTAAAAGAAAGAAAAAAGATAATCCAGGGTGTCTCGAATGTCAGTGGTTGGCAGTTGCCCTGATTCCCCCAAGCTGTTGAAGGAGACAAGGGTCCTACTCAGTGGGTCCTTGCATGTAAATATGGTACTCTAGACACAGAAAAGTTAGACAGTTAATATCTTTAGTTATTTCAGATTCTGGGGAAAGAACATATTTTTTAAAAAATCATCTCTTGTGAAAAACATGGACACTTTGACAAAGAACTAAATTCAGTCTTGTAATGTGTATTGTATAGCTCCCATCATCATCACTACAGCGTTTGAAAAGGAAGATACATTTTTCTCAGTCACTAGAAAAGGAATAAGAAAATGTTTATCATTCTGAAGTTTCTTCTTACAATTCAAGCTCTGTTGAAAAGATGTTCAAGCATGTACCTGAGGACAGAATTTGCCCTGTTGAGTTTTAATGTTTTAGGGCTGACTTAGATCTAGCAAATTAATGTCTTCCAGCACAAAGCAAAATGTTTTGTAAAGGCATTTATGACATGTATGATGCTCAAGCCAAGAAAGTTATCAGTCACGTTTGTTGGTTGTTTAATTTGTTTCTTAAGAGTAATTTAAAATAAAATTGAATTGTTTGCTACAGTGTTTATGATTCTGATTGTTCTGGACCATTCTGTTTTTCTTCTCTTCACTCCTTTCAAGATCTTCAGTGTTTTTCCATCTTTTGGCATTTTAATTTAGCACTGTTATTCCAAAACAAACATCTACAGTCTTCCACTTCATCACTTCCAATTATGCCAAAGTATTACAAGGCTAGTTTGTTCGCCTAAGGCATTATGAATTATTTGGGAATATCACCACATTTTTATATAAGCTGAAAACAAATACAGTGCCAGGTAATTAGCAATTTAACATGGATTCCTTTGTTATTCTTTAATATTCTAATGTTCTTGGCCTACTTTCTCCAAGCTGGAAGCTGCTAAAACCAGTTGATATGTCTATTACTGTGTTTAAACCAGAAATAAATATAATACTGCGCTGAAGAATTATGCACCAGGACTTAAACATATGGCCCTTCTTAGTGAGTCAGTAGCTACAAAATGACTGCAGGGGTTATAGCTAGTGTAGCTTCACCACCATTCAGCAGCAGAAAAGAAAGGGGACAAGTAATGTGGAAAGAAGAGGTGTATGAGATGGAAATCATCACTGAAGGCAACATAGTACACTTATAAAAGTTCTTTAATACACTGGTGAGGCCAATGTGGTCATAATTCTAAATTTAATGAGGAAAGCTTCCAAAGTTTTATCCTAGTAGTGTGTGAAAACAGAGTCCCTTAGGCTACTCTGCATCCTGATTTTATTCCAGATTCCCTAACCCATCCAGATTTTAGTCCTCCATTTAAGCAGTAGGGAAGGAACTTTGCAAATGTGTGCTATTGGACTTTTCTACCAGCTTTTATTTTCAACATTCACACCATTTTGTGACAAAGGTTTTGATTGAGTAGGTCCCTGGTCCCTACACAGCTGAGCATGGTGTCTCAGCATAGAGTGAGAAGTCACACAGCTGTTTGCTGTTTGCAGTCATCAATAAAGTCAACTATGTTCCCTTAGTCAGAGGTTATCCCACCTAAGTTTAGGCTCGTAACTGAAGCACACTGGCAAACACGGCTTTCAATCTTCTGCTACAGCTAGCATGGAGAAGGCAAGGAAGCACAGAAGGCAATGCAACTCACCTGATGGGCCAATTTTTTCAATTTTATTATTGAGGCAATTGAGGACCACTTGGTTCCTAACTTTATTACTTTGCTGAGTGACTAGACTAAGGTAAAATAAATCCAAGCTTTCTAAATGCAAAAGGCATGATTGAAAATGAGCCTACATGAGAAGATACGAAGTCAAAACTAAAAGTCACATTCTGATGCTTTGCTGTTATCTCTTAACCACTCTACTGTAACATCACTCTCCAGGCCTGTTCATAATTTTCTTTATTCATGCTCACAGAATAAATCCATTATACTCATATCATGCAGGAGCAAAACCAAACTATGTCCCAGTCCTTGAAAGGAATTCTCGAGAACTGACACTATTCCAAGAAAGGAAGTTGAGGGATATATTAATAATATCATCTGGTCCTCATCTTTCTATACAACATCTTGCCTTTGCCTCCTCCTTTCTCTTTGATGTAAAAGGTTCTCATCTTCTCTCCATCAGGAAACACCCCTCTGCCATCTCCTTTCATATCCTTTGATTTTATCCTCCTACACATCCACTACATACTTCTCACATCCATAATCTGCCACACATCCTGTGATGTCTTGTCTCTTGCATATCTTTTGCTGCCACACTTCTCAGGACAAGCAAGACTTTTTTCCCCTAACATACTGATGTCATGTCATGCCTCTCCATTCTCTAGCATTTCCACTGGCTTTCACTTTTTCTTTGCCTCAAATTCAAACTCATGTTCCTCATTCTCAAGACTCAGCACAGGGCTGTCAAGCTTTCACATCCAAGGGTCCACCTTGTTTAGCTTTCTTATAATTCTCTGTTGCATTTCATGATCTTGTATAAAAATTAACTTCCCCATCATACATCAGATAGATCTTTAATGAACACCATGTAATGTGGCATTTTTCTGTCAAGTCTATCTTCCTTTGGGGTCTTTCACAAAACATATGCCTCCCTGTCTTCTTGTTCCATCCCTCAGAGAGAAATGCCTCATGAGGTTGAGGTTAGCTTTTGTTAAATCCTCCACCCAACCAAAGTGGCTACAAAAACTTTTTCAAAGATCAATACTGTGAATAAGCTGTGCTAAATGAATCCATTCTTGCTGATAGTAACCTCAGGTACCTCAGATGTAATATTAGGATGAATTTAACCTTTTGTTTCAAAACAATTTTTAATGAGGAAGGCAAGATGGTCCTCCTGTAACAGGAGTCAAGAAACACTAGCTGGCCCTCTTCCACCCTTCTAGGAGTGAGGCTGTGAGGCTATGCAGGGCAGAAATCAGGAGGTCTAAAGCCCAGCTAGAAATTAATCTGGCTTCAGCAGTCAAAGATAACAAGAAATTTTTGTATAAGTCAACAGCAAAAGAAAGACCAGGGAAAGCCTCCATCCCCTGCAAGACGCAGGAGGAAACATGGTAACGAGTGATAAAGAAAGGCTGAGGTTCTTAATGCCTTCTTTGCCTCAGTCTTTAATAACAAGATGAGTTGTACTGAGGGAATCCAGCCTCCTCAGCCAGAAGACAGAGACTGGGAGAACGACCCCCCCGCAATCCAGGAGGAGATAGTCAGTGACCTACTGTATCACATAGACATACACAAGTCTATGGGACCGGATAGGATACACCCGAGAGTGCTGAAGGAACTGGCTGGGGTGCTCACCAAGATGCTTTCCATCATTTACCAGCAGTACTGGCTGACCAGGGAGGTCCCAACAGATTGGAAATTGGCCAATGTGACACCCATCTATAAGAAGGGTCGGAAGGATGATCCGGGAAATTACAGGCCTGTCAGCTTGACTTTGGTGCCCAGGAAGCTGATGGAGCAGCTTACCCTGAGTACCATCATACAACACATGCGGGACAACGAGATGATTAGGTCCAGTCAGCATGGGTTTATGAAAGGCAGGTCCTGCTTGACAAACCTGATCTCCTTCTATGACAGGGTGACCTGCTTATTGGATGAGGGAAAGGCTGTGGATGTTGTTTACCTTGACTTCAGTAAGGCCTTTGACACCATTTCCCACAGCATTCTCCTGGAGAAACTGGCTACTCATGGCTTGGATGGCACACACTTTGCTGGGTAAAAAAATGGCTGGATGTCTGGGCCCAAAGAGTTGTGGTGAATGGAGTTAAATCCTGTTGGCGGCCGGTCACGAGTGGTGTCCCCAGGGCTCGGTTTTGGGGCCACTCCTGTTTAACATCTTTATTGATGACCTAGATGAGGGGATCGAGTGCACCCTCAGTAAGTTTGCAGATGACACCAAGTTGGGTGGGAGTATTGATGTGCTGGAGGGTAGGGAGGCTCTTCAGAGAGATCTGGACTGGCTGGAGTGATGGGCTAAGGCCAAATGTAGGAGTTTCAATAAGGCCAAATGCCGGGTGCTGCACCTCGGCCACAGCAACCCCCAGCAGCGCTACAGGCTTGGGGAGGAGTGGCTGGAGAGCTGCCAGTCAGAGAGGGACCTGGGGGTGTTGATTGACAGCCGACTGAACATGAGCCAGCAGTATGCCCAGGTGGCCAAGAAGGCCAATGGTATCCTGGCTTGCATCAGAAATAGCGTGGCCAGCAGGGACAGGGAAGTGATCTTACCCCTGTGCTCGGCACTGGCGAGGCTGCACCTCGATTACTGTGTTCAGTTTTGGGCCCCTCATTAACAAAAGGACATTGAATTACTCGAGTGTGTCCAGAGAAGGGCAACAAAGCTGGTGAAGGGTCTGGAGCACAGGTCGTATGAGAAGCGGCTGAGGGAACTGGGGTTGTTTAGTCTGGAGAAGAGGAGGCTGAGGGGAGACCTCATAGCCCTCTACAACTACCTGAAAGGAGGTTGCAGAGAGATGGGGATGAGTCTCTTTAACTAAGTAACAAGCGATAGGACAGGAGGTAATGGCCTCAAGTTGTACCAGGGAAGGTTTACACTGGATATTAGGAAGTATTTCTTTACAGAATGTGTTGTTAGGCGTTGGAATGGGCTGCCCAGGACAGTGGTAGAGTCCCCATCCCTGGAGGTGTTTAAGAGTCGGGTTGACATAGCGCTGAGGGATATGGTGTAGTTGAGAATGGTCAGTGTTAGGTTAATGGTTGGACTGGATGATCTTCAAGGTCTTTTCCAACCTAGATGATTCTGTGATTCTGAGTTTAGCTGGGTGTTCAAGGCCAGCTGCATTGACAAGGGCTCCTGTGAAGAAAGCTAGAAGCCTCAGTAGGCAGTCCTCCTCCTTCCCTTGGGGGATGCTTTTAAGCTCTTGACCTGAACCCCAGCTGAGCTACAGCCCCAGCCGCTCTGCAGCCTATGGTCCTGGGTGAGCTCCATGTCACCAGACTGTAGCCACCTAAAAGTTTAGTGAGTTGATCTAAATTAATTGCCTAATTCCCTTCACAGTCAGTGGGCACTTGTGGAAGGAGACTCCAGCTGTAGGATAGCATGAACTGCCCTCAGGAAGGACCACTCTCTCCTTGTTGTCTATGGGAGGATCTTTACTTAAACTGGTGACTTTCCAAATACATGTTGAAACTAGGTGAGATGCTTCCCACATTCAGTGACAGTTAGGTACCCCAAGGGATTCAGTAGTTCCTTCTCTGTGATTTCTCATTCTGCCTTTCACCTTTCTATCAAGATCTTTCTACACAATGCAAAAATCCACACAGATGTTTAGCTTATTTTCGACACACAGGGAGAAACGCCTTTTTAAGTGCAAAAAAGCATTTTTTCACACTTGAGGTGCTCATATGTGGTTTTGCAGCAACATAAACAATTAATATCTCACTTTGTGCATTTGATTGTATCCTTTTACCTGTGATTTATCAGTTTGGTTTAGAATATGAGTGAGCTGTCAGTGAGTCACTGTCTATAGCTGTGAATTTTACACTATACTTTTAACATAACTATGCTAATATTTACTGATCTTGTTTTCTGATTTAGCTTGAGTTCTAATTTATTTTATTTCTCACTGCAGGATACTCTTCACCCATTCATTCATTCACTACATCCATGATACATGGCAAGCCAACAGTTTAAACCTAAGTGGGCAAGCAGATTACAGTCTTTAAGAAGATATAAGCATTAACACACTCTGTTGTGACTTTTGTAATACTGATTTCCTCTTGGAAAGAAAGAGGACAAAGAAACAGTCAGTACATTCACACCTATGCAGTGCAAACCATACTCAGATTATCAAAAAAGCACAGACCAAAGTTCAGCCAATGGATTTCTTTTTTTTTTTTTTTTTTTTCTGAAAAATATGCTGAGACCTTTAAGAAACTCAAAGTTATGACATGTGCACTTCTTAAATGGATTACTTGAGGTCAGTAGTCTGTTTAAAGTGTTAAATACTTAGACCTTTAAAACTTGCAATTCATTAAAAGAATTATGTAGAGCTCTACCTCATGTTTCATCACAGTAAAGTGGCTGTTGCAAGGTGTCATTACTTTCTGATGGGAATAACTTCTTAGGAGGTCACTAACATTCAACCTTTTCTAACTTTGTTCTTAAAAGTTGAAGGTGGGGAGATACTGAAGGGCTTTTTATGAGTTACTGCATTGGCATCACCCAGAACTACCTCACAAAAGGTTAAGAAGTTCAGCATAGCATCAAAATTCGGACATGTGTGGCTTTTCTGCCTGAACTCTGGTAGTGTAGTCATGATTAAAGGTTCTTTTGGAAACTCAGAGTGTTCCCCAAGCAAAACGGAAGATAACACAGAAAACAGGGCTCCAAGGGATAATAAAGGCAGATGAGCACTGACAAATGTTGCCAATCTGTTCCTCTTCTTGCTCCTCACAGCTATTCTTCAAAGAGGAATAACTTAACAAAGAAAAGAATTTGTTCCCTTGTGATAAAGAAAGCAATGAAACAAACTGGAAACACAGTGTTATGAAAAAAGAAAAATAAAAATTATCTAAATGCTTATTTGAATATAAATCTCTTCAAAGAAATATGAGTGAGGCAAATTCTGAGCTTCTGTTAACCAATGTAGTTCCCCTGAAACCAATGATGATTTAAATTAGCTAAAACTGGCCTTAGAAATTTTTTTCCTTTTCCTATTACTAGAGAAGACATTCTACTTGAACAATTTTGTCACTTCCTCCCATCCACACACACACCCTGCTTCTCATTTTCTTACAATTCCAAAAACTGGAAAGAAAATGTGTCTTGTTTTCTCTCTGAATTCTCCTCAGCATCCCCTCTTTATAGAAGGGCTTTTAACTTTCACCTGCTCCTTCAGAAGCTAATTTGGTGACATCCTGGAAATCTAGAAGCACTGAGGGGAGATGGTGATGATTTTGTATGCATAGTGATTGATATTCAAGGTCCTTGGTTCCTTGATAAATCAGGTCCTCTGTTTCTATGTCTTTTGTTTTCAGTGGTTTCTCTGGAGATTGTTTTCTTTAAACCATATAATAAAAATATCTGCAACTGAGTAATATTTTTGTGTACAGCATGGCATCCACCGTATAATTCAGTACTTAATGGTTCAATGCCTTACTAAAAAGGAAACATTGCAGCCAGGTGAAGACAATTTTTTCATTTTCCTTCATATTTTCTCTGCTTTACATGTAATTTCACAGAGAACAAGACAAGAATATTGTCTTCTTTCTTTTTGGAAATACATTGAAGAGAACCTTCTTCTCTCCAGTCTACATTTTCTCTACCAAGCTCAGACTTCTCACAGACTACCCAGACTACATCAGGTATAAGAAATGCTGAACTGAACTGAAATCTTACTTTTCTCATGGATTTAGGAATGGCCCTGAAATGTAGGGTTACTGGGAGCTTTTTTAAAGACTTCTTCAGCCTTTGGGCAGAGATATGGGCATCATTCTTTCCTCATAAATTTTTCAACAGAAGTGGAACTGTTTTTATATAAATATTCATATTGTCACCCATGTCATAGAATCATAGAATGGTTTGGGTTGGAAGGGACCTTAAAGATCATCTAGTTCCAACCCCCCTGCCATGGGCAGGGACACCTTCCACTAGACCAGGTTGCTCAAAGCCCCATTCAGCCTGGCCTTGAACACTTCCAGGGAGGGGTCATCCACAACTTCTCTGGGCAGACTGTTCCAGTGTCTCACCACCCTCACTATGAAAAACCTCTGTGCAATATCTAATCTCAATCAACACTCTTTCAGTTTAAAACCATTGCCCCTTGTCCTATCACTACACTGCCTGATAAGGAGTCCCTCCCCACCTTTCCTGTAGGCCTCCTTTAAGTACTGGAAGGCCACTTTATGGTCTCCCTGGAGCCTTCTCTTCTCTAGGCTAAACAACAACTGGGGTCTCACGAGAGCAGAGTAGAGGAGGAGAATCACCTCCCTCGACCTGCTAGCCACAGGATGAGGTTGGCTTTCTGGGCTGTGAGTGCACATTGCTGGCTCATAGACAGTTTTCCATCCACTAATACCCCCAAGTCCTTCTCCACAGGGCTGCTCTCAATCCACTCTTCACCCAGCCTGTATCTGTGCTTGGGATTGCCTCAACCCATGTGCAGGACTTTGTACTTGGCTTTGCTGAATTTAAAGAGGTTTGTGCTGGCCCACCTCCCAAGTCTGTCAAGGTCCCTCTGGAGGGCATCTCTTCCCTTCAGCATGTTGACTGCACCACATGGCTTGGTGTCGTTGGCCAGCTTGCTGAGGGTGCACTCAATCCCACTGTCCATGTTGCCAGCAAAGATGTTGAACAGCGCTG
Organism: Strix uralensis; assembly: GCF_047716275.1. Classification (NCBI taxonomy): domain Eukaryota; kingdom Metazoa; phylum Chordata; class Aves; order Strigiformes; family Strigidae; genus Strix; species Strix uralensis. The sequence goes on from NC_133976.1 coordinate 24,795,695, forward strand.
GCCCCACTACAAACCCCTGAGGAATGCCACTTATTATTGCTCCCCACTTGGACATTGAGCCGTTGACTGCAATTCTTTGAGTGCAACCATACAGCCACTACCTTATACACTGAGTGCATCCATTAAATTCATGTTTCTCCATTAAATCCATGTCTCTCCGATTGAGAGACAAGGATGTCGTGTGGGACAGTGTCAAATGCTTTGCACAAGTCCAGCTAGATGACGTCAGTTGCTCTTCCCTTATCCACCAATGCTGTAACTGCATCATAGAAGGCCACCAGATTTGTCAGGCACAATTTGCCCTTAGTGAAACCCTGTTGGCTGTCACCAACCACCTCCTTATTTTCCATGTGCCCTAGCACAGTTTCCAGGAGGATCCGCTCCATTATCTTGCTAGGCATAGGGGTGAGACTGACTGGCCTGTAGTTCCCTGGGTCTTCCTTTTTATCCTTAAAAATGAGGGCTATATTTCCACTTTTCCAGTCAGTGGGAACTTCACCGGACTGCCATGACTTCTTAAAGAAGGTGGATAGTGGCTTAGCCGCTTCATCTGCCAGTTCCCTCAGGACCCGCAGATGCATCTCATCAGGTTCCATGGACTTGTGCATTTTCAGGTTCCTTAGATGGTCTCAGATCTGATCTTCTCCTACAGTTGGCGGTTCTTCCTTCTCCCAGTCCGTGCCTTTGCCTTCTGCACCTTGGGCAGTGTGGCTGAAGTCCTTGCTGGTGAAGACTGAAGCAAAAAAGTCATTGAGTACCTCAGCCTTCTCCATATCCCAGGTAACCAGGTATCCCATTTACTTCCAGAGAGGACCCACGTTTTCCCTCATCTTCCTTTTATCACTGACATACCTATGGAAAGTTTTTCTTGTTGTCCCTACTTTCCCAGAATGGTTCCCTAGAGCACGAGGCTTTTAAACTAGCTGGAAGTATGGAAAAGAGAGGAGGAAAAGGGAGAGTGAGGAGCTGACTTCCACAGCTCATATGAAAGCCACAGCACTTCACAACAGAGAATGAAAGATTTTTGTTTTCAGAAAAAGAGCTCACAAGCAAGGAAGGGCATAAATCTGTGGCTTAATCGTTAACTCCTTCTCAAAACTCATTGATTCCCAGAATCCCATTTTTCTTGGATGCTTTATGCATTTTTTATTAAACATTCATTGGATGAAATGTAAAAACAATCAAAGCAGTAGTCTGTAATCACCTCTGCCAGGGACAGCTTGCTCTGAAGGTTTTGCTCCCCCATTTGCACTGTTCTCATGTTTTCTCATTTTGACTCTGAATTTTTTGTGTTTTCTGATGCTCAGTTTCAACAGGCATTGGTAAGGGCCACAACCCAGCTGTGAATGTCAGCTGTGAGATACCCTAAGTCAACCATACTAAATGCTAAAGAAAGGACGTGAAATCATCTGAGTTTTGTACTGAGGTAGAGCTATAATCACTTACTCCCTCTTGAACTGACACAGGGGTGACTCATTGGTACGACCTGACTGGGTTAAATGGGAGTTAGGCAATGAGAGGCTCTGCTTTTTCAGACTGGGGATTGTTTGCAATAACAGTAACCTGGCAGTACCCTACAATAACAGTAATCTAAGCATAACCCAGGCAACCTAAGAATATTAGTAGCCCACTAATTAAATAATAAGTAGTTATAGCCTTTCAGAAGCCTCAGAGTGGTTAATCAGGGGTTTCATGAATAAAAAAATTAATCTCCTGGATTTTAAGATTCAGTTTTTGATGAAAGTGGGATTTGGGGCTTGTCTGTTGGAAGACGCATCTGTAGTGAGACAGGGTGGGGATAGATGCTGTTCTGGCTAGCCCACACTAACATGTCCTGTAAATGCTCTCACTGACTGGTTCTGCCCAGCGTTTGATGCCTGGTGGAGGTGCCCACAGCAGGAATCTGCTCAACCTCAGCCCCTCCAGCCTCAGCAGAGAGAGATAGACGCCATCAGATGGACCAGGGGGACACCTCCAAATGGGAAACAATTAAGAAATAAGTTATAAGCAAAGGAAAAAATTACTGCTCTTATTTTATAAATGAGTACAATTAATTGAGTTACAGTCTAATTAATCCATATCCATTGCTTCTATTGTCTCATTTCCCAGTATTTGGAGGAAAAGTTATCATGTGACTCAATAGGATGCCTGTTGAGTAAGGACTAATAAATTTGGTTTTATGAACTTCTCTTAATTAAGTGCAAATCAATACTTCTTAAATGAATTATAGTGTGATTTATGTAGTATTTACCTCTCCCTTGCTCTCCAGAATATACCTGAAAGCTTTGACTAGTTAAACTACAGTGGGTCAATTAGAGTTTTCCTCTGGTGTTTAAATTTTTTTTATTTGCTTTGTTTTGGGTTTTTTTACAAATAATGTTTACATCATAGAAATATTCCTACTGAGTCTTTATGTTTTCCAGGGTTTATGCATTTTTAAAGATACTGGGGAAAAATATCCCTCCAAATCAAGAAAGCTCCCATTTTCTGTTTTGCTTGGGGTTTTTTGTTTTGTTGTTTGGTTGCTTGGGGGGTTTTTTGTGGCTACTGTGTTGTAATGCAATTACTTCAGACAAGGGACAACGAGGCTGTTTCTCTGAGATGCTGGTAAACTGATGATGTCAAGTGAATATTAATTGGTTACTGAAGCATAACTCTTTAATTGCCTCATGGAGACTATAGAAATCCTGTAATTGGTCATAAACTGCAAAGGAGGGTGTGGCATCTGCTTCCTCTCTTGTTATATTGTTGTTACTGTCATTTTTGTCCCTTTCTTTTTCCAATTCCATGACTGCCAACGTAGCTCCTTGGAGCTGAGCAAAAGATATATAGTTAGTAAGCAGAAACCAACATTTGGGCTTTCTTCACTGCAATTATTGTGTGTGTATTCATTTTGTTTGTTTGTTTTGAATTTCCTTGCTAATGAGATGGTGACCAAGCTGTGCTGCTCACAAATGAGCGTTTGCCCCAGGCAGCTTCTTTGTCAAGTCCTCATGCTTCCTTAGGTCACTGCTGCAATTGTTGTCTGCCCTTCAGAGCTCCTTTTCCCAGACATCCCAGACTGACTGTACACTGCATGCACCTTAGATCATCTTTTGTGCCTGTGCATATAAAGAACTCCTAAACCAAATTTACTCTAAAATGACACTTGCACTAGTAGCAGCATTTCCTCACTTTCCTTCACCTCTACCCCCTCTTTCATAAAATGAAATTACCATAATAAGAACCAGAACAGTGTAGAACCGTTCTAACTTCTTTCTTCATGTTAATGTGGTTATTAATGCATTGGGAGTAGAGACAACACAGGATTAATATATCTGTGAATTAAGCATCAGTTGTGGAGTAGGATTCAGAAACCAGCTTGAGGAAGGGTGGAGAAAACTCTTAGAATGTCTGTACCTGAACTCAAGCTTCTCTCCAGGACCTGTGCGCACAAATCAGAGTTGTAAGCAGTCATATTTCCACTTAGAAATTTTATCTCAGTATTTTTCTCTGCTGGCACATTAACTATTATGAAAAAGCAAAACAGGACCCATCATTTTGGATATGGTGGATCGGCTTTTCATGTAATATTGTCCAACTAGAGAGAACACTTCACTGAAAACAGAAAACCAATCTTCAGATATTTTTCATAGTGAAAGCCTATGACCTATAGCCACTAAATTATGGGGCATGAAGAGGCAGCTCACAGATTCTATTAAAAATACAAGATTCAAGGAGCCAGACAGCAAGCAGAAGCCCTCAGCAGGAGTCTGGATTCTGCTCCCAGGACTGTTTCTGTGCTTGGTCAAATATTGAATATAACTTACCTGAATACTTTTGAGAACAGTCTAGAACTCCCTTGTCCCTTCTATAAAGGCACTACAGATATCGCGAAGCTACTATGCACTGCTACAGCACACTGCTTATCTCTGTGGCCACATAACCCCTGTGTTGTAATTCAGTTCCAAAAAAAATAGAGTGATCCTTTAACATACTTCAGATTACAGTAGGTGGGTAGTGCACTCTTCTGAGAGGAGTTTAGTTCAAATCCCTTTGACTGACATGGATATAAATTCCCAGCCTTTCACACACTACATATTTGGCTGTATCATCAGTTTATTATGAAATACACAAGTAGGTACATCACCTTTTCCAGACCTATTTTTATCTCTGCTGTATTTTTTACACTCTCGTTACTTTTCAGAAAGACAAATGTGAGTATGTATAATACATAAACATTCATCTTTAACTGTTATTATTTTGGCTGCTTTTCTCCTGACATGATTTGCTATTTTGTAAAAGCTCATTATTTGCTGAATTGTTTTTTCATGTATGCTTGATCATTCATATTTAGGAATCAAGGTTATTAAATGTAGTTTTAGAAGTTTGAGATAAATTTGCTTAGGTGTAATACCTCAACCAACAGTATGCTTGACCACAGCACAGCTATCACACTATTAATTGATTTGTAATATTAAAATGTGATGGATTCTGTTTGGAAATTTTATCATGACATTCCTGATTTGGAAGTTGGTATAAATATTTCTATTGTAAGTTCATTTAACTTGCATCATATAAAAGTGATATTATAAAGAGCTATGGGCCAAAGGGAAATAACTAAGAAAGGAGTTTTGTGTAGTATGGGGTCTGCAATGTTAAAGTTCTGGAGAAGCATTTTTAAACACAGATTTTTTTCATCTTGGAAAAAGAACTGAAAAGTTCTAGGAAAAATAGAGAAGATTCGAGGTCACAGGCTAACTGGTTTACCCGTGTGTTTCATGCTTTCGTCTAGCTGCATGTTAGAACATTACATTTCAACCAGGCTCCTCCTGCATCCATGTGACTCAGGATTTCTATAAGCTACTTTAGTCACCAGTATAAATAAGTAAAGCACCAGGACTGAAGTTTTCCAGTTTGGAAGCACTTCCACAAAGCTCCAACAAGAGCTTGAAGTCCAAGTATGATCTGGACTGCTCCAGTACCACCAGAGGCTGAGCTTCATATTTTATTTCCAAGTGCCCTGCTTGTGTGCCATGGACACACCAATAATGCAAAGTAAACCTTAGATCTGAGTCTTCATAGCTCAGGTGGCAAGTCTTCTGCTAAAGCACAATTTAACAGAAAACTTAACTTAGCATGTGCTGAAGTGGTCATTTACATTAGGCTGTCTTTTCCAGTGGTATTCTATAATGTATTGATCTATAACAAAGTGAATGTTCCTGAGCATAAGAAAAAACAAAACAGCAAAGAAAAAAAAATCCATCCTTCAGGAGATGACAGTGTTGGTAGTTGTTAAGAAGGCTACAAAATTTCAATAGGCAGCTGCAACTTATGCTACACAACAACAAAAAGTATGAGTATTCAAAAAACTTTGAATGGCTCCTGAATAATTTTAACTTCTGACTGTTACAAGCAATGAGAAGGCAGTGAGTAACAATCTTTTCACAAGGTCATTTTTATGGAAAAAGTTATTTTCAGAGCTGAGCTGCACAGAGAATCAGATGTCCATGGGAACATTTGACTTGTGTGATAAAGAGTTTGTGAGATATTTGTAATGCAAGTAAATTGTGCATTTTGATTTCTTACTATTATTGTTAAAGAAGCCAGATCATTATCCATTCTTTGTGACACTGCTGTAGCAGATGTGAACGAAAGTCAGTGACCTACCTAACCCACCCACAGGATCTAAGATACCACCCCAAGTTTCAGAATGGTGTCGTTTGCAAATACTATTGCACTTTGTCATTTTATCATCATAACTTTTTAAAGGGAGAATTATATCAGACCTGTGTTACAAGTTTGTTCTCATGAATTAGCAATTGGTATGATTCCCCATGAGCATTAAAAGCAACAAAATGTACTTACCATCTTGGCAAACAAGCCCGGCATTTTGTAGAATGGAGCCTTCAAAACCCATGCATCCTCACTGCAAATTTTTTTTTAGATTTCCTTTATGCATTTTATATTGGTTTTGTACATGATGTGCCACAGAAGGGACATAGTATCATATATCATCAGACGTAATTTTTTAAAATGGTGGTTTAATAAATCATTGGAAAAAGCTAAAAAAGGCTACTGTAACTTCTCCATCACTTTCACTCTTTAATGAGATTAAATGTCATTTATAATCCACAGATTTTCAACAATTTTATATAGGCAGATAGATATAAAAAATTGTGCGCAAACAGTTGTAATTTTATATGTATGGTGTCAATAAAATTATTCTGGAAATGTTGTTTTCTGTTCCTTTCTTATTTTTATTAACAGTAATATTATTTCACAGGTTTCCCTACTTGACTTTCTGGGTTTTCTGTATTTTGAGAAGGAAGGGAGTCAAACTCACAAGTTAAGAAGAACTTCAACAGAATGTTGTTGCTTAGCTTTCTCAAATCGATGGTTCATACCATTGGACTTGGACTTTTCATGCAGGATGTGAGAGCTAACAGCAGTGTCCTTTTAGATTTTTAATGTGTGAAACTTCTCTGAAAGACCTGGACAGTACCAGAAACTCAGGTTTACTGCTTACCATTCTAGTTATCAAGTTCCTTTATAGAAAGAGAGTGACAAAGGTTTGTGTTCCTTCCACAGCAATCAAGTGCAATTGTAAAGATGGAAACAATTGACAGGATTGGTTAGTTTGTTTAAGAAAGGATCAGTTAGATTCAACATCATATCACCTAATTAAAATTAAGCCCTGTTGGAACTCGTATTTATATGTATCAAACCGGCATGATGCTGAATTCAATTTGCTTTTTATTTGTTTTACAAAACTGCTCTGGCAGACTGTGTCCAGGTCTGAATGTAATAACTTCGTTGATAAATCTGAAGAGAAAAATTCACATACTGTTTATAAATGCAATAGAAAGATTGGAAACATATTTGGTTTTGCCTCCATCTTGTGAATTGGGAGTGATACTGGTCAAAACATTTTCCTGTCTTTAGAAATCTGTGAATAACCCCTTTTCCTGACAAGCACCTGTCCTGCAATCCACCTCCATTGCGTATTTTAAAAAAAGCCATTCATCTTGTCTTCATCTGATACTTACAGTCTCACTACTTACTTTGCATGCAGGCTCTATAGATGTGACAGATGTCAAGCAATACCCACTGAAATCAGTAGAGTGCCTGTCACAGGGGACACAGTTGTCCAAGCACAGACCCCTATTTCCAAGTGAGATGTTTTAGGGTGCCTGCAAGCCTCCAGCCACTGCCCTGGGAGAGTAGGGGTCTCATTTGCTCTATGTGTGTGTCTTCTGCACACCTTTATCGGAGCACTGCTGAATTTGGTGGAATTTACATATCTATGCAGTGGAACAGAATTTGTTTCACTGCATTAAATTTGGTGTACATTGTAAATCACAAGAATCTCTTCAGCACAGCTTGTGAAGCTGTACGTCTCAGAGAATTGCTTCAGATCTTCATTAAGGCTTCTGACTCAGAAACCCTTACATACACACAAGTCTATGGGGCCGGATGGGATCCACTCAAGGGTACTGAGGGAGCTGAAGTGTTCAACAAGCTGTTTTCAATCATTTATCAGCAGTCCTGGATAACCAGGGAGGTCCCAATTGACTGGAAGTTAGGAAATGTGACGTCTATCTACAAGAAGTGCCAGAAGGAGCATCCAAGGAAATAAAGGCCTGTCAGTCTGACCTTGGTGCTGGGGAAGGTTATGGAGCAGATCATCTTGAGTGCATCACACAACAAGTACAGGACAACCAGGTGATCAGGTCCAGTCAGCATGGGTTTATGAAAGGCAGGTCCTGCTTGACAAACCTGATCTCCTTCTATGACAAAGTGACCTGTTTAGTGGATGAGGGAAAGACTGTGGAAGTTGTCTACCTAGACTTAATAAAGCTTTTGTCACTATTTCCCACAGCATTCTCCTGGAGAAACTGGCTGCTCATGGCTTGAATGAGCATACGCTTTGCTGGGTAAAAATCTGGCTGAATGGCCAGACCCGAAGAGTGGTGGTGAATGGAGTTAAATCCAGCTGGTGGCCAGTCACAAGTGGTGTTCCCCAGGGCTCAGTACTAGGGTGAGTTATGTTTAATATCCTTATCAATGAACTGGATGAGGGGATCAAGTGTACCCTTGTAAGTTTGCAAATCACATCAAGTTGGGTGGGAGTGTTGATCTACTTGAGGTTAGGAAGGCTCCACAGAGGGATCTGTACAGGCTGGATCAATGGGGTGAGGCCAATTGTATGAGGTTCAACAAGGCCGAGTGCTGGATCCTGTACTTGGGTCACAACAACCCCATGCAATGCCACAGGCTTGGGGAGGAGTGGCTGGAGAGCTGCCGGGTGGAAAAGGACCTGGGGCTGTTGGTCGTCAGCCAACTGACTATGAGCCAACAGTCTGCCCAGATGGCCAGAAGGCCAATAGTATCCTGGCTTGTATCAGAAATAGTGTGGCCAGCAAGACTAAGGAAGTGATTGTCCCCCTGTATTTGACACTAGTGAGGTCGCACCTCAAATATTGTGTTCAGTTTTAGGCCCCTCACTGCAAAAAAGGACATTGAGGCACTGGAGCATGTTCAGAGAAGAGCAACAAAGCTGGTGAAGGGTCTGGAGCACAGGTTTTATGAGGAGCAGCTGAGGGAACTGGGGTTGTTTAGTCTGGAGAAGAGGAGGCTGAGGGGAGACCTCATCGCCCTCTCCAACTACCTGAAAGGAGGTTGTAACAAGGTGGGTATCAGCCTCTTCTCCCAAGTAACAAGTGATAGGAGAATATGAAATGACCTCAAGTTGCACCAGGGGATGTTTAGATTAGGTATTAGGAAATATGTCTTCACCAGAAGGGTTGTCAAACATTGGAACAGGCTGCCCAGGGAAGTGGTTGAGTTCCCATTCCTGGAGGTATTTAAAGACGTGTAGATGTGGTGCTTAGGGACACGATTTAGTGGTGGACTTGGAAGTGTTACATTAATGGTCGGACTCAATGATCTTAAAGGTCTTTTCCAACCTAAATGATTCTATGATTCTATATAATCACAAAACTCTATAAATTTCAGATAAAATAATGCATTTTGTTTCTGGAGGTTTTTTAACCTAAATAACGTTTGTGAATACAACTTAACAAGTCAGCAACCTTGATATGCCTTTGAAAGTTTTCTGAAACACACAGTCCTAACTCTTGGCCAGCGAGAACTTAATCATTCAGTCATTTTTACTTTCACCTTTTTTCTTAATGTCTTCCCTATTCCACATGCTCTCTGGTGCCCAGTTTTGTGTTTCAAAAGAGGACCAGAGAGACTGATGATGTAACAAGCCCTGTGGATGTCAGTGTTCTTGGCAGGGTCTAGTTGAGCTTCTGCTGCAAATAGGAGTAGATGGGACATCTCTTAAAATGGCCCCAAAAGCAGACATGTGGGAGATGGAGATGCCTTCCAAGGTGAAAATAAGAGATGACGCAGTTGTATTCACAGCTCTAAACATCAGCAGGGAAGGTAGAAAATGTTCCCTCAGAGACTGTCTATGGCGACATTCAGGAAAGTTCAGAAAGATTAACTAGAGCTATAAAGTCAAATCTCATAAGTAGAATACAGAAATTAAGGGCAAGTTTGTTGAGCTGAAAGAGCTCTTGGGAAGACAAGAGATTTGGCTTCTGTTTCTGCCTCTGGCACTAACCTTCTGCATGACCACCATCGTTGGATGTTGTCACACTTCACAGCAAAAATGTAATAAGGATATTTGCCTACTCTGAAAACAGTTTGAGATCCATTTAATATTATTATTATTGAGTTGTTATTTTATGGATGCTGTTATTCAGAAATGACTGTGCTTTGGAACTTTATGAGATGCTCTTATCTCGTATACGGCAGGAAGGACAGGAAACTAAAGGCCACGCTGTTTACTTCTGCGTTTGTTGTCTTCTTTTATAAATAATGGAGATTCTATGGTTCAGTTCATCTACTCTGAAAGTAGATACCTTAAAAACATCTCATCAGTCATGTCCTAAAATAGCTTTTTTTCTTTCTGTTAACTATAAAGAGCACCTAGAATGATTAGCTATACAGCTGACACTGAATGTTAGGAGAAATGAATCCCACCTTCTGAATTAACTTTACCAAGCATGCCAAGACACTGACAGTTCACATAGCACCAAAATTAATCTATTTTCCAGGAAAGTTTTGCTACACTCTCTATTAACTAACTCCCTATTTTTGTCCAAAAAGTGCTGGGAGAAGACAGGTAGTTGTTCATCTTAACCATTTTAAAGTTGAACAGTGTTTGCCTTTTGAGCAGTGTTTTCCTTTTGAAATTTGTTTAATTATGTGATCAATCTATTTTTCCTTCTGACCCCCATGCAAATATATTAGGTTACCCACTGTGATAGATTTTTACATGTTTTACTTATCCCTAAACCCAGGTAATGAGGGATTATTTAGACATCAGAGGTAACATGGAAAGACTACCATTTCTTCTTTAGCTTGATTGAACTTTAGTAATATTGATGATCAATAAAAAATGCTGCATTATTGTGCCTAAGCTGTATCTGGGAGAAAGGTTCCTGCGGTGTTTAAGATGATAGTGCATATTGCTATGATGTTGACAGTGCTGGTTGTGAGGAGGTACTTTCAAAACTATCAAACCTCCCAGTGCTGGAGAAGGAAAATGTACCTTCTCACAGTGGATTGTGGACAGCTGAGTCATCTTACTCTCTGTTGTCTTTTTTTCCTCCTGCTGTCATAGCATTTGCCTGGGGGCTGTTAACAATGCTTTTGGCTGCAGTGCAGGACTCATGGTCACATGTCTGCAAACATATGTTTTCCCCTAACAGCTGTGTGCCTTTACTCCCTTCTGCTGACCTCTCAAAGCTCAACTTCCAATGGAAAGTGGAGGCTCGTCCTATGTATTTCACCTATCACTTCTATTGTATTGTCTCCTGACTGGAAAGGATTAGAGATGTTGCCAGAGGGAGATGCCAGTTTCTACCCTGGACAATCAGGCAAACTGTAAAAGCAGAGAAACCTCCTCAAAACTGCTAAAAGTTTTTTATGTTCTGTGGTTCATCAGATTCTGATATTTATGCCACTAGTGCAAATCCAGTGCTGTGTTTTTATGCTGCTTAAAATGAGGTCATAGAGCTGACTTCTTTTGTCGGTTGTTGTCTCATTTTTCTATTTATAGGTACTGAGATATAACAGTTTTTTTAAAAAAGCGCTAATAGTGCATTTGCAGTATATGCTATCGAAATGTTTTATTGCAGAGGTTCAGAAGCATGGAAAGAGCAAAAACAGCAGCCAAGCTCTCCAAAGAGAAAAGGTTAGCTAAAACTGCAAGTTCCTCTCATTGCGATATCTTGCCAACAAGTCACAGATGTACAACACATGAGCAAGTGAAAAAGTGATTATGAGGGTTATAATGGCAGCCCTGAATCCATAATGCATAATGCATTCATCCCAAGGTACATTTGTGCATCTGTTAAGGTATTTTTACTAGTAGTGTAAGAGCTTTTAAAACCATTCTCTGAACTGTTTAGCTCATTTGCAGTGTTTAATTGATATTTTATATTTTTGTCCTTATTACTTTCTGACATTAAGCCATGACACAGTGCATGAATATATTATATTGACAGTTGTTCCAGCTTCCGTTTGTGATTCATCCCTTTGAGCCCTGTCATCATCTCTGCATATTTCTTTGTGCCCTCTTCTGCTTTTGCAGAGTCCCTGTGACACTAAGTTGGCCCTAGCTAGGCATGGTAGTATGTCTGAGTCTGGGCTTGTTTCCCTAGAGGCTCATATAAGCCATAACATGGCCTAACATCCTTTGTTGAGAAATAAAGCAATTTCTGTTCATTTCTGTTCTTCCTCTTGTCATACAAGCAGCATTCAGCTGCAATTTGTCTTTGATCTCTCTGCACTCAAGTAACACCCAGACAGTTCCTCACTGAGCTTATTTTTTTTTTTTTTATTTTTTCTCTTACCAATTTTGTACAAAATAAAAACTGGGATTATTCTTGAACCACAGCAATGGGAGTGAGAAGACATTCTGGCCCAGTGATCCATTTCAACCCTCACCTATATAGGTGTTGCTCATGCTGATTTAAATGACGGCTGAAAATGGCCTTTTGTCATCTCAATTCTAATTGCTCTTGCAACCCACCACATCTCCCTGCTGTATTTACAGAGAACACTAAGCCCTACCTTCTGCCTTTGGCCTTGAGGCCTAAAACTTATCTCACTTTTGAAATTAGTCTTTTTCTTTATGTTTCTTTTTTTTTTTTTTTAGATACAATGATCTGAAATTGCTAGGTGCCCTACACAGCCATCTATACCAATGACACCCAAGAATAAAGTGGATGGGAAAAGCTGAGTTATTAGAGTGACACTTGCTTGGCTCCTGTATAAGGTACTCTATATATGGTGAAGTTAGTGAAGATTCTGTCAGCAGAATTAAATCATTTGTAAGTAGGGAGAAAAAAAAAACCTGTATAATTCTCCATTTATCATCTCCCTGAACTGTTCCCTCCCACAGCAGTGACATCACCAGCACAAAGCATTTCAGACAGATCTTTATTCTGACCAGACTGATGCTCTCTGAGCTTGTTGTTAACCCCTTGTTTCAGTCTTCTCTGAGGTACAGCTTTTTTTTTCCCAGTCAATGTAGATTATGTTCACTGTTTCACACCTCTCAGCTTAATGAATTATTTCCTTTCAAAATAACTCCAGCAGATATGTCAGCCATGATTTATTCTGTATGATATTATAACAAATTGCTTTCATGAGCTGATACTTTGCCAGACATTTCATGGCCTCCAGGCCTGAGTGTGTCTGTGTTTACCCCAGTGTAAAGCAGGCACCACTGAATTCACTACTCATAAACACATGTGTAAAACCAACACCTTTGAAAACAGAACAAGACCTTAAACTAAATTTTGAAAGGTGATAAGTGATTTGGGGAATAAAATTTAAGGATGCATGAAATGCAATTTAAAGGAATCATGCTGTGACAGAGGACAAAAAGCTAAGTGTGGATTTGTTTGGTGGACTACAGAAATATTAGCGAGTCCATCATTTAAGTTATCCAGTGAAGGGTATGGTCCTGCATCAGATACTGGAGAACATGACTGCAAAATCCCACTGCTGTTCATGGATGTCAACATTACAGAGTCCCCACCTCTGCTCTTTTTACATCAAACTCCTGCTGACCTTGACAAGAGCAGGTTTGTACTTTGGCAAGAGCTGCTTTGAACTGTTTGAGTCTAATTTACCTTTTCTATTCCAAGGCATTGGAGGGCAAATAAGTACTTAGAGATTCAGATAAAGCACCACACTTACCAGCATAATAAAATTGATTGATTGATTGATTGATTGATAAGTTAATTAGTACCAATAACCAGAGGAGTTGTGGAGAGTTCTGCAGGCTGGAGAGATCAGTTTAGATATTAAACACAAAAGAGAGAAGGATGAGGTACAGTAGAGGTTTATAGGAACAAACATACTGTGGTAAGCAAAGACAGAGAGCAGAAAGAAAGGTGGATGAATGTCTCGAGACAAGCCAGGTGCACAGACACACATTTAAATATTAGAGTTAAAAAAAATATTTTCCTGAGCTCTGAAATATGGCATCTATAAAGAAGGCACAGGGCTAGGACAGAACTTGCAATTCCCTTCAGTGTCTGGGGGTTTTGCATCTCAAAGCAAAGAACACCCACACATCTGGTGGCATGGGCAGATGCAGATCTGACAGCCCCTGCAGAGCGTGCCTTCAAGTTTATTGTGTGATGAAGTAAGGTGTTTGCATTAGGTAATGCGTGGACCATGACTGCATCATGGTGCCATAACACACCTTCCTAGTAACCTGAGCAACCTGACTGGTCTTCTTGCTACTGAGGGAACACAAGAGGAAGTGGTGAAGGGAAGAATGTGAGAATTAATGGGACTCCCTTGGCCTTCCTCATAAGTTTGTTCCTCACTGGAAGCTCTTAGCTGCCAGAATGAATATTGAGATTATCCATCTGAGACAGTCTGAGACCTACTTGAGGCAGTAATGTGTTATCTCTGCTGTATAAAGGGGGGGGAATGCAGGACTAGGAGTCTGATTCAGTAAAGTTATCTCTACCTTTAGAAACCTGCATCTCGCACTAACAAGTTACTGGGCAAAACACAGAAATAAGGATCAAATTGTTACTTAAACATCTTTAAATGCATAGTCATCAGTATCTGTCTTCCTTTTACTCCTTGTCATTGTTTAAATGATTCTCTCAGGTCCCAAGGTATAGAATATATTTTTAAAGAAACGCCACAAATTTGCTCCTCATTATATCCTTATAGAATATACAGTAACCTTATTTGCTCAAAAATTGTCCTATTAAAATACAGCAAATAACCTGGATAACCTCTGTATGAACCCTGATCCTTATTATCTTGCAATTTCAGTTGCTCCAGTGTACTCCTATCATCTCTGTGACTAACAGCAGTTTCCTTTGAAACCTACTCAGTTGCTTCTCTCTGTGTAGTCCTTTATTCTGGCAGAAAATGCATCTGTCCCCTACCATTTGCACAAGCAGTGTGGAGCCATCATCCATGTGCTGCCTGTGCTGTGACTGAGGGATAAGTGTGGTCCCCTCCGCCCCAGCTGCCAGGTCAGGAGTGCTCTCCCAAGCCCCACAGCCTTTCTCAGCTCCATGGCTGGGAAGTGGAGAATGGACCGAGTGTTCTCCAAGGTGCTGGCAAAGCATCTTGCTAATTTTACACCACCAGCATCTTACCCATAATGCTAGAAAATTGTTTCAGGAGAAAAACATTGCCAGGAGAGCTTTTTCAGTAAAAGACAGGCAGAATCTTATCCATCCACCAAGTCAATTTGGAGGGGTTATTTCTCAGTAAGCTAACACTCTCACTCTGTGTGAATGTGTCTGTGCTTGAATAGTTTTACCCCTTTTTCTGCTACCCTTATCACAGAATTAGAATCACAGAATCATCTAGGTTGGAAAAGACCTTGAAGATCATCTAGTCCAACCATTAACCTAACACTGACCATTCTCAAATACACCATATCCCTAAGCGCTCTGTCAATCCGACTCTTAAACACCTCCAGGGATGGGGACTCCACCACTGCCCCTTTTCTTTCCGAATATTTGTTCTGGGACATCGCTACACAACCTTTTCCATCTTTTCTCTCTGGAATATTTAAACTGATGTCCACTAGCCTACTATATGCCACCATTTATCATGAAGAATATCTTTCCTCCTGTATCTCCTGATCAAAAGAACAAAAAATAGATTAAATGAAAAGTGTGGAGGCCCAGAATGACAGGGGAAGTCAAGTTAATTCCATTGTTTCAAAACACAGGAAAAGAGATGTGCCAAGTCCCAGTAAGATTATTTCGATGGCTGCTGGTGGAGCACAACATACTGATGTTAATAGGAGGAAAAAAAATCCTCTCTCATAAAGCTCATTTTGCTTTAAGCAGCAGCTGAGGAATTGGCCCCCTTCTCTCTATGCAGCTTTCATGAATCTGGAATTGGCATAGACTCAAGCTCCACTTCTAGTCCCAAAACAAGATTTTGAAAGCAACATAGCCTTTCGGTTTTTCATCGTCAAGGAGACTGGGCCATTTCAAGACCCATTCCATAATAAATTACTACTAACTGCCAGCTGTTAACAAACTCAACATTGTCTCCCTTCTGTATAAACAGCTGTGTTACAAGAATGAAAGAAAAAGAGAGAGAGGAAAGGGCTTGTTATAGCCCCATGGTGCCAGCGAACTTTATGTGCTCTGATTTCTGAAGAATGCAGTGATTATGTTTTAAGGGAACATGAAAGTATCGGAATAGGAAAGTGAGCAAGCATTAGATGACCCTTAATATTATGATATGATTTCTTGCTGTATGAGCTTAGGCACTGAGCTATTCAGAAAAACCTCTTTGCATGCTCGAAGTATATACAGATTATGGCAGAGTGCACTGCTCATTGGAATAACTCATCCGTCCTTTTAGAGTAAACTCAGAGTTTACAAGTTTGATAATGAAGCTTCTGGGAACAGTATCAATACAATCATATACACAATACTTCTACTGAAACTTCACAGCAACAATCCATCAACATACTAGATGAAAAAAGGTTCACTAAGTTGCCTGTATACTTCAGCAAATCAGAATTGCTCAGCTCTAATGTAACACTTGGTTGCCAGGTCAGTCTGGTAATAGTCATTGTGGCAAAATACATTTAGATATGTGCATCAGTGAACAAATTTAATGATGTTAGATAGCACAGTAATAAGCTGTGCAAAATGTTTTGCTAGAGACTACAATGAGGTGGGCTTGGGATAAAGTATGAAGAAAACCCAAGTATTGAAATTAGGCTTTAAAAAAAGGGGTTGAAAATACAAATCTCTTTTGTGCCACTAGAAACATACTCTGCTGGCAAATCCAGACACAAAGCAAAGCATTTTGAGGCACCATCAAGGGTTTGTTAAAATATGGCTGGACACTGAAGCAAAACCAATTTGCACAGTACCAGTTGGCAAGCACAGGGGTGTTTATTCTGCTTGATAAGCATCTCCTTAGTAACTCTATGAGTCAATAAATTGGGCTGATGAGCAGCATGTGGGGGAAAAAACTTGAGTGCAATAATAGTGCAACATGGAGAATGTTAACCAAATGTTAGGGATATTAAATTGAAATCAAGGCTGCAGAGATTGTTTTTTGCAAAGGGATTCAGGGTAAATATGTGAAAGGTGAATAACGAGAAGTATTCAAGGGAAGATAATGGGCCAAATTAGCCTGCAGCTCACATCGATATTTATTTCCTGCTGCTTGCTCAAGTTAGATTCTGAATCGATTTTCCCTGTTTGACAGTCCTTTATTTGAATTGTTGTTGACTGAGTGCCAACAATTGTGAGTGGTACATAGGGAAAATGAGGTGGGATACATCTTATTCATAGTCAAGCTAAGATTTATAGTTGTAGCTTAAAGGACTTTACACCCTAAGACTACTTTGGTTCTTCTCCCCTAACAACTACTGTATTTAATGTCATTTACTTATGACAGACAAAGGACAGGTAAGAGAAAGATCAATCAGTGGAAATTCCCATTCCTGAGATGAAGTTGCATAGGAATCCCTAACACTACAAGGGCAGGCCTTCATTGTTGATCACAAATCTATAAAAACCTTGATTCGTGTTATGTATCTCCCTTTTCCCAACCCTTTACTTCCAGGTTAGCCTCTCTGGGGAAATTTCAGATGAGGTAACACTGCCTGAAATGATCAGCAATAGTAATAGCACAGAGAATGGAATTTTAAATTCCAGACATATATTTAATAATCTCCATTGCTGTCTAAGGGAGCCAAATCAAAAGCAGAAGGCCTAATGCATAAGATGAATAGCCTATGAGGTCACAGAGAACAGTTATGATTATCTAGTCTGACCTTTTGAATAACTCAGATCCTGCAGTTTCACCTAATTATACCTACACCAAACCCATAACATCTGATTACACTATGACAGATATTTCAGAAACACATCCAGAACAGCTTTAAAGAATTAAAGTGACAAAGAATCAATTGTATCATTAGTAAGCTGTTCTGTGTTCAATTACTAAACCTAATTTGCAAAAAATGTTGACAGAATTATTCCCCCAAACAAAGTGCTCTCTGATGAAATCAAAGTGCTTCACAAAATGTTGTAGAGTGGTGTGATTTTGCTTCAGGTAAAAGAGCTTCAGGCAGACACATTTAAAGTCTTCATGTTTTGAAAAGGCTTCACTAGAAATTCTGATTTGATATTATACTATAACAAAGTGAAATAAAAGCATTTCAACTTCCTGAATTTTTCTTTACTGAGAACTTTGATTGTTTGACCTTCATTCAGTCAAAATACAGGTATATACTAAAAAGAGATATTTTATAGTCTTAGTTGTTCCATCCATTTTATTAATTACTCTCAAAATTGAACTATCTTAAAATCCAGGCTGACCTTGAGCTGAATTGACTTCAACTCTAGACAGAGGATCTTATTTTTTATATAGTAGTATGTCTGATAACCAGCTATTACAATTTTTCTTTATTACTCTTTTGTGAACAAGTCAATTTTTTAACTTTCTTCCAGAAAACAAGATAGAGTGAGTTTCCCTACACTCTCACCATAAGGTGGTTTTTCTATAATTTTAATCCTTATGGTGGCTTTTAAAAATTTCTTTCCCATTTTCAGCATCCCTTCTAAACATATGACTACATTATTACAACCACTGAACTACTGGCACTTTTTACTTTCAGTGTATAGTCACTGCCATTAACTTCTAATAAGCCTCTTGGCCCTCTTCAGTAATATATTAAGATTTATGTGATCGAACTTAGGGACCGTTGCATCTCATCCTAAGGATGCCTAAAATACAGTGGATGAATGATGCCCTAAAAGTGCTGACTTATTTTCATTGACTACCAGTGGAGCCTTGATGACAGCTCAAAAGTAGACATCAGCACTGTAGATGTTGAGAGGTAGGCGGGATTAATTCCTCTGCAAGAAACCAACAGTCTGAATCAACTATTGGCTCAGAGACACACAGTTTCTAAATCTTTTTTGTATTATACTCACAACAGTTTTCTTGCCTTTGTATAAATGGAAAACATATTCCAAGGTGAAAATGATGACTCATCTACCCATGAGAATTTATATCATTGATTTTAATTTTTTTTTTCTATGTCCAGCTCTGACTGTTGATACTCATTCAGGCTAAGCAGAGGTTAAATACTGAAATTAGTATGGGAATTACAGTTTAAATTCAAGTCTCACCAAAAAAAAAAAAAAAAAAAAAAGGATGGTAGAGTGATAAGTTTATGTATCATTGAAAATTGTCAAGACATCTCTAAAGTTGCACCTGAACAGTGAGTGGACACAATAATTTCTTTGTCTTACTCTTGCTGCTGCCTCCCACTATCACAGCATTTCACTTTCTACCTGTGGAGACAGAATTCCTGCTTCACAGAAAAGGCAGACTCATTTCCCTCACCCATAAGACTTAATAAGTTTAACCTTAAAAGGGGTTTTGTCCTCTCTATTTTTGGTCTTTCTAACAAGGCAGTCAATAAACATCCAGCCTCGATGATGAGTCAAGAAATTTGTGATTTGTTCTCATAGAATCATAGAATGGTTTGGGTTGGAAGGGACCTTAAAGATCATCTAGTCCAATCCCCCTGCCATGGGCAGGGACACCTTCCACTAGATCAGGTTGCTCAAAGCCCCATCCAACCTGACTTAAATGCTTTCAATGATGGGGCATCCACCACTTCTCTGGGCAACCTGTTGCAGTGTCTCACCACCCTCACCATAAAAAAATTCTTCCTTATGTCCAATTTAAATCTACCCTCTTTCAGGTTAAAACCATTGCCCCTTGTCCTGTCACTATAGGCTTTGGTAAAAAGTCTTTAAGCTCCCTTTAAGTATTGAACAGCCTCAGTAAGGTCTCCTTGGAGCCTTCTCTTCTCTAGGCTGAACAGTCTCAACTCTCTCAGCCTTTCCTCATAGGAGAGGTGTTCCAGCCCTCTGATCATTTTTGTGACCCTCATCTTGTCCCTCTTCAACAGGTCCGTGTCTTTCCTGTGCTGGGGACTACAGAGCTGGATGCAGTACTCCAGGTGGGGTCTTGTGGGAGTGGAAGGGCAAAATCACCTCCCTCAACCTGCTGGTCATGGGGTTTTTTTTGATGCAGGCCAGGATACAGTTGGTCTTCTGGGCTGCAAGCACACATTGCCGGCTCAAGTATGACTTTTCATCCACCAGTATCCCCAAATTCTGTTCCACAGGGCTGCTCTCAATACCTTCATCCCCCACTCTGTATTGATATTGGAGATAGCCGTGACCCATGTGTAGGACCTTGCACTTGGTTTTGTTGAACTTCATGAGGTTTACACAAGGCCACCTCTCAAGCCTGTCAAGGTCCCTCTGGATGGCATCCCTTTCCCTCAAGCTAATCAACTGCACCACTCAGTTTAGTGTAATCTAAAATTTGCTGAGGATGCTCTTGATCCTATTATCTATGTTGTTGATGAAGATATCAAATAGTATTGGTCCCAGTACAGACCCTCGAGGGATACCACTTGTTACTGGTTTCCACTCAGACATTGAGTTATTGACTGTAACTCTTTGGATGTGGCCATCCAGCCAATAAATTACTAAACTTCTCAACTACACCATTGTCCTATGGAAGTCTCTGGCTAAAGCACTTCATCACCTATTTACCTTCTCACCTTTTGTCTATCACTGTAAAGTCTGGAAACCGGGTCTGTTTCTGAATATGCAAGTGTCTAAACCAACAGGACTTTCGTCTGGGGACCCTAATTTTATTAGGATGAATAATAGTAAATAGTGTTAAATGTCGACTGCGAACTCACTTTACAGTCATAATGCTCTTAATTGTTAATAAAGGAAGAGTTGAGATCCCAGACAGAGTAACTTCTGTGCTGAGAATTCCTCCTAGCTTCAGCAGGACTTTTCCATACACACAGGAATTAGAAGACCATATGTTTGAGCAGGACCTGAGATGGCATCAAAAGGGTAAAAAGTTGTACAACTCACACTCATTTGTGCTATACAGTCAGCTTTTCTCCATCACAATTAAAAGCATGTTTGTCTTTCATATCACAAGAGAACTATTACTTTATTCCATGCAAAAAAGACCATATTGTAGTAGTAATAATAGGAATACCTCAAAAATATTTTAAATATTTTAATAATTTCAAGTATGGAGGATAATTTATACCCTTCCGTTTCAGTTATTTAAAAATAACTTATTTTCAGGGATTTTTATTGTATTAAAATATAGTAAGTATGGAATGAGACCATCAAATCATTTACATTTAGTCTGTTATGCTCTTCAACAGCTATTTCACTGTAAGATATGGATTAAATGGTGTCCCATGGATAATATTTCTTCCTTCTTTGTTTATATAATTTCTTATGGTATTTTCTAAGTGTACCGTTCTTGTCAGACCAGTATATTATTCTATTTTAGACAGAGACATTAATATTTTCCAAGTCCTTGTGACAACAAATGTTGATAAAGGAAATTAAAAATGTATTTTTTTTCTCTTTAATGAAAGACTGACTTTTATCCAAACTATACTAAGTTAAAATAAATTTATAGCTGAAAGTCCAGAATTTGCTATACTTCAGTAGATATTTCATGGAAAGCGCTGTAAGAAATAGGCATTAAAAGCATGATTTCAAGATACTCTTTGAAGCACCTTACAGTATTAAAGACTATAATGATACTTAAATCTGGCAGGAATAACTCAGGACTTCTAGAAAAGCCAGACATTGCAGGAGGTGGAGCTGGGTGTGATGTTCTAGGGCATCTTAGATGGTACTAATATTTACATAAGTGTTGGGCCTCTGATTTAGGATGAGCTGAGTTGCTCTTTATGGTCCATTGACTGTGTTAACTGAAATTTCATTAACTTTGACAAGAGACCAGACACCTAATGGACAAGGAGACATCTACATATAAATGACTTAATCTGCAAACTGAATTCTATCCTTAGCCAAAAATGGTTGTCTAGGCTTCCATTGTTGCCAGTAAAGTAGCATCTCCTTAGGTAATTCATCCAGTCTAGACTCCATGACTCAACTCCTACAGATGTCTTGTTTACTTATACCTACTTTAGTTTATATGCCATGGAAGGAATGTGCAGTCACGTCAGCAGAAAAACATGTCTTTGTCAAGAAATACTGTGGCTACCTTTGAGAATTTTCATTACAGCTGTGCCCAGTAGATGATCAGTAATATAGACATGCACTAAGATTCCCTCTACAGCTGTAATTCCACCTTTCTGTGACTATGAATTATGATGCTGCCTTTTAATTAAGTAATCATATTTTAGAGGAGTCCTGTATCTTTTGGTGTGTTCTGAGGACAGACACAAACAGAGCCTAGTTCTTCAAGGCAGTGTTTGGATGTCTTAACTAAAAGACCATGGTTTCTCTTTAGGCAATTCCCTACTCTTATTTTCTGCATTGACTCCACATTTCTTCATAAATGAAACAAAAGATTTGTAAAAAATACTCTTGACTGCGCCACCTTATTGCTCTTTAAAAGGATTTATTGTTTTTATTTTTAAATTAACCGCTTTTTAAAAAGTAATAAAACAAGCTCAGACACAAAAAGGAAGCATAGAGAGGGTGGAAGCAAGGACAGGTAGCCTGGAAGGAATGCAGAGAAACTGTCCGAGCAGCCAGGGATCAGGTTAGGAAGGCCAAAGCCCTGATAGAATTAAATCTCTCCATGGACATCAAGGGCAACATATAAAGGTTTTACAGGTACATTGGTGAAAAAAAGGAAGATGAGGGAAAATGTGGGTCCTCTCTGGAAGTAAATGGGATACCTGGTTACCTGGGATATGGAGAAGGCTGAGGTACTCAATGACTTTTTTGCTTCAGTCTTCACCGGCAAGGACTTCAGCCACACTGCCCAAGGTGCAGAAGGCAAAGGCACGGACTGGGAGAAGGAAGAATCACCAACTGTAGGAGAAGATCAGATCTGAGACCATTTAAGGAACCTGAAAGTGCACAAGTCCATGGAACCTGATGAGATGCATCCGTGGGTCCTGAGGGAACTGGCAGATGAAGCGGCTAAGCCACTATCCACCTTCTTTAAGAAGTCATGGCAGTCCGGTGAAGTTCCCACTGACTGGAAAAGTGGAAATATAGCCCTCATTTTTAAGGATAAAAAGGAAGACCCAGGGAACTACAGGCCAGTCAGTCTCACCCCTATGCCTAGCAAGATAATGGAGCGGATCCTCCTGGAAACTGTGCTAGGGCACATGGAAAATAAGGAGGTGGTTGGTGACAGCCAACAGGGTTTCACTAAGGGCAAATTGTGCCTGACAAATCTGGTGGCCTTCTACGATGCAGTTACAGCATTGGTGGATAAGGGAAGAGCAACTGACGTCATCTAGCTGGACTTGTGCAAAGTATTTGACACTGTCCCACACGACATCCTTGTCTCTCAATTGGAGAGACATGGATTTAATGAATTGGAGAGACATGAATTTAATGAATGCACTCAGTGTATAAGGAATTGGCTGTATGGTTGCACTCAAAGAGTTGCAGTCAACGGCTCAATGTCCAAGTGGGGAGCAATAATAAGTGGCATTCCTCAGGGGTTTGTAGTGGGGCCAACTCTGTTTAACATCTTTGTTGGCAACATGGACAGTGGGATTGAGTGCACCCTCAGCAAGCTGGCCAACGACACCAAGCCATGTGGTGCAGTCAACATGCTGAAGGGAAGAGATGCCCTCCAGAGGGACCTTGACAGACTTGGGAGGTGGGCCAGCGCATACCTCTTTAAATTCAGCAAAGCCAAGTGCAAAATCCTGCACATGGGTTGAGGCAATCCCAAGCACAGATACAGGCTGGGTGAAGAGTGGATTGAGAGCAGCCCTGTGGAGAAGGACTTGGGGGTATTAGTGGATGGAAAACTGTCTATGAGCCAGCAATGTGCACTCACAGCCCAGAAAGCCAGTTGTATCCTGGGCTGCATCAAGAGAATTGTGGCCAGCAGGTTGAGGGAGGTGATTCTCCCCCTCTACTCCACTCTCATGAGAGCCCACCAGAGGTATTGTGTTCAGCTCTGCAGCTCCCAACATGAGACAGACGGGACCTATTGGAGTGGGTCCAAAGGAGGCCACAAAGATGATTAGGGGAATGGAACACCTCCCTCATGGGGACAGGCTGAGAGAATTGGGGTTGTTCAGCCTGGAGAAGAGAAGGCTCTGGGGAAGACCTTACAACGGCCTTCCAGTACTTAAAGGAGGCTACAGGAAAGATGGGGAGGGGGTCTTTATCAGGGCATGTAGGGATAGGACAAGGGGTAATGGTTTTAAATAGAAAGAGGATAAATTCAGATTAGATATTACAAAGAAGTTTTTCACAGTGAGGGTGGTGAGACACTGGAACAGGTTGCCCAGAGAAGTTGTGGATGCCCCCTCCCTGGCAGTGTTCAAGGCCAGGCTGGATGGGGCTTTGAGCAACCTGGTCTAGTGGAAGGTGTCCCTGCCCATGGCAAGGGGGTTGGAACTAGATGATCTTTAAGGTCCCTTCCAACCCAAACCATTCTATGATTCTATAAATGTTTTAAACTTTTTATCAATAATCATAAGAACTGATTCTTTCAGATCTATAGCACAGAGTTTTACACCTTGAGTTATCAGGGACTAGAACCCACAGGAGTTTAACTTTCCCTTTGTGGGACATCCCCTAGATAGAAAGAATATCTGGTGCAGAACATCACAGTAGCAAACAACTGAAATAAGGAGAAATCGTTGGAAAATAGCTCAGTACTTGCTTTTGTGAAATGGAGTAAGCTTGTTTTAATTAATACATAAACACTATGATAGGACAGAGCATGTGCAGTATTGTTCAGTGTGCGGTCCTGTCATGCACAAAAAAACACTTCTAAGCATGAATAAGTCATGCTTCCCAGAAATTTACAATTAAGATAAATTTTGGGTTTGTTTGTTTTATTTTTTAATAACAGGGATAACAAAAGGCTATTATTCTTCTGTCAGTTTCCAGACAAAATTCAAATCTTTGTGGGCATCTCTTTAAGTGGTTATAGTAATTTGTGAACAGGAGAAAAACATGATATTATCATCTAGCTTATCATTGGAAATGACTACACAAATGTTATTTAAACATTTCAGATAGAAGGTCCATCTGTGGATGACACCAATTTGGGAGAATGCTTAATTTTGGCTTAAGTTATTAAGAAAATGGAAAATAAAGGTAGTAATAGTTTATGTTAAGAAGTTGCAGGTGCTGATGTCTGTGCTGTTCACTGCAGTTTCAGTCTTGGTGTACTCATACAATATACCTGACATTCCAGCATAATTCTTCTGAAGAAACCAGGGTAGGTAGATTATACATGTTTTGAAACTAAGACCTAGGATCTAAGAAGCCTGAAGCTGGAGTTGAATCACACTGAAATGTACCTAACATACAACATTTCAGCTGTAGAAATATAACCATAACCTTTTAGCATCTTCTGGGTATGAGTAAACAGAATTTGTAAGATTTGATACTAAGGGGTAGCAGCACATAATGAATGAATGATATACAGCCTCATTGCAAAGCAAATCTTGGAGTATTAACTTCTTTCAAATTGCTACATCCTCATTTAAATCCACTGCTGCATACCGGGATTCTACACTCTCTAAGTGTTGCTGTTCTTTTATAGAAACCATCACACCCGTGTCGGATGTTCAGGATTGATCCTGCAGGGCGACAAGTCAGTCATGCAAATTCTTAAAGTTATTAAAAACTACAATACAGTTTTCTGGAAAAGAAGGTTTCATTTCCCCATATTGCTTTTTCAGTGCTGAGCCACTTTGCTAATGTCAACATTGCTGTCTAAATCACCCAAGAAACTTACATATGATGTCACCATTTGATCTTGGTAAGAGCCATCCACTTGCAATGAGAATGGAGAATTAAGACATGGCATGGGGAAAGGGAAAGAAAATAGCACAACAGCAGTTTGGAGTTTTGGAATATCCAATCATTCTAACATGTGCAATACATACTTGAAAACAATCAAGCTTCAAAGTTGTTTTTTTTAAATACCGACTTAATCCTTGCTTCTCTGAAACCAGCTCCTCCTCTTCTCCCAGCTGTTTGCTTAAGCCATTTATTATCTGTCATAAAAGCTCTTTTAACAAGCTCTTCCTAAACAGGGAGATGCACAACAATCTTGATTTAACATTCTTAGTGAACTAAATGTTATTTGGCTATTGGCATGAGACTGCTGACTTTGACAAAGGTCATGCTGGGGCTGGACAATCTACTTTATATAAAGGATTGACAAAATAAGAACATCATTAAGGAATTATACATTCCATTTTTTTACAGACGCAAGTGATTGTATAAGCAAAAGAGCAAATCTACAATTAAAAGCAACCTTGCCCTTATGTTAGTCATAATATTCATAAATAAAAAGCTCTAAAATTAGTTTTAAAATTAAAAAGCTGTCTTGTAATAACATTTTATTGCTCTAGGGTTATAATACCATTCCACCAAACTACCCCATAGCTGGCTTAGAATTGACTTGAAACCACAGCCTGTTGTAAGTGAATACTACTATTTCTTAGAAATTATGGTGTTTAATAAGAATTTATTTTTCAAACTCCTCCTTATTCCTTTCATCAGCTCTGGAAAGCTCCTGCTATCTATACACTGAAATTCTCTCTAGAAGAGCTTTCTAAAATATAATAAAGCTTTTTTAATCTGATGTAGAGTCTTTTAGAAACTAAAAAATGTCTTTTAAGATTTAATGAAATGAATTCTCTGAGAACATATTTGTGTTTTACTTTGAACATCACTTTAAAAAATGTTACCTGTGGAAGCCTGATGATTCTGTCCTACTGAAGTCCAGACTCCTGCCTCATGAAGTTAATGTTAACTTCACCTAAAACCAAATACTTTCTATAAACAAATGGACATGACAAAAATGTAAGTAGATACTGGTTACAAAAGAAGCATAAATATATTATGAAAATATTCTCATCTCTTAAAGGGCTAGAAATGTTGATTTCTGTTCTCTAATTCATTCATTTAACACAAAGGAAATGCAAGTTAGCAGGGAAGACTTCTAGCTCACTTTTTAAAATGCATATTGTCTCACTGTTGTCACACACCTTTGATCTGTTGCTGGTTTGTTGTCATGTGAAATCTTTTATTGTTGAATAAGTATCTTACCAATAAGTATTTTCAATAGTGCTCCACCATTGTTGACTGATTATCCCAAGACCAGATCACATTTTAAGAAGCTTCCTCTGTCCATTACTTTATGGATGATTGCCTTGGGGAGACATTGCATTTGTAACCATGTTGAGTTATTTGGTTGGGCTAAAATGTCTAAAAAGATAATGTATTTGTGAAATTAAGGCTGGCAAGGAGTGAAAAACTGACTGCAACAGCGTCAACCCCCCCACACTCCCTGTAAACTTTAATTATCAGATTATATCTTGTCTGTGTTTTAAATGCGGGCCTTTAGATCTTTGCTTGGTGAATGTTTAGTATTCACTTTAGGCTGTCTCAGTAACAGCCTTCCAGAGTTACTGGCAAAATTAAATTGCTTTTGTTGGCAAAAAAAATTTCCAGTCTATGCAAAGAAATGAATCCTAGGGAACCCACTGACATTTATTTTGACTTACTAAATAAATTTTTTTGAAGCATGAAGATACATTTTCCTGAAAAATGCCAAATCTAAGTTTCTGTTACTTAAGTTAAAACATCTGAAAGAATAAAAACAGTGTGAAAAAGCTAAAAAAGCTTTGAAGAAAAATAACACACACCAACAAAGGAGTATTTAATCAATAGGGAAGCACTGTGTCTGCTTTCTTCAACTCACCTTTACCCAGTGCTGGGTCATATCATATCATACACATCTCATAAGACATCAGACGACACCAGGATACAGTGGAGAGCACTGGCAGGGGCTCTGCCTGCATTCCTCTACTTCCCTGCACATGAGCACCCCAAGGGTGCTTCAAGGTGCAGTTTAATTCTCCAGCTTTTATTCAGAAGGATAACCTCCCTCCTCATACACTGCCAAGGTTAATGTCTGCTCCCTGCACTGTACCTTCCCACACAGCCCCTACCCCAGCTTGATCACACTTCAGCTGCATCTGCCCCTGCTGCTGCTGCTCTTGCACCCACAGGAAGAGAGAGCTGCCTTCTGCCTTTGTTAAATCCTCTCCTTGTCCTGCCCACAAAGTGATGGCAAAAGCATCTCTTGTTTCTTTCTGAGCACTGCCTAGTTTTGGGTGAGCCTCAAGCAGAAAGCAAAAAGGAAGATTCCTGACAAGCAGAATCTGGCCCTCAGACTATGAATCTGACTTACGCCTTACTATACTATTTTAATTACTTGGCGTGAAAATGCATGCCAGAAAGTAAGTACAGCCTAAGCCTGTGTACAAAATAAGATTTAAGTGAGGAAAAAATCTCAATAAACAGGTGCTGCTTCTGTTACTACCAGGGCTTGGAGAATGCTGCTTTTCTATGAGACTTTTTGTCATTGTTGGAAACAGAAATAATTTTTGAGAGAATCTTGTATATGGATATATGGATATACAATGTATATATATATTTATGTATTATTTATACATGTCTTTATACATAAATACATTGTGTATGTATATGCACATACATAGATACACTTTGTCATATGGCCCTTATCCTTGTAAACTGAAATACTTTGTAAGTTCTGGTGCTTTCTGTGAAAAACTTCAAGAGATCTTGGCTTGACTTCCTTGCAGTAAGAAGCTTTTTCAAATCACAAAACCTGTCTTTCTCACTATTAACCATAGCACCTCTGAAACATTTAATTCCATGACTGCACAATTATATAGCTTCTAAAGCAGCAGTAATAATCTATATCCAGGCATGATTTTTCAATAACTGCTTTATATGAGCTATAGATGCACCTGGGAACATTATAATATCATCTTCAGAAATGGTTTTCATTTAAAGTATATCACACAGGGCAAAAGCTAATAAAATAAAAATGTGTTGGAGTTCAAAATACTTCCCACCTGTTTCTACCTTTGGAATAAAAAATAACCTAGTCTCAATCATGTTTAATTCTCTACACCTCTACCAAGCTAGACAGGTACATTACATGGTTCTTCCTTGCTCAGCAACATTGCCACCAGTAAACTCAACAAACAGAATAAGAAGGAAACAGAAAGGCATAACATCACAAATGCTGAACTCAAGGTTGTTTGACTCAGTATTTGCTTAGTGTCTGGCAAACAAAGAAAATACTCAAAAAAGAGAATAGATCAGCTATGGCTGAGAGACAAAATATTTAATTTGGCACTTGGTTTAAGTGGATGCTCGTAAATGACAGATTTGCATTTACAATTCATTGATATATCTGGCAGCCTGATTCACCAAATATACAGGGGCACAATTTGCTCTTCTTTTTTCCACAGAAAATCTTTAGTGAAATCAACTAATTTCCATGAAGTTACTCTAAATTTAGAACCTGAAGTTGGATGACCTCTGGAGACAGTGGATCAGACCCTTTTAGCAGTGAAACAGAGCAAAATTGAAGATTACTAAAATACTTCAGTTACTGTGCTCTCTCTTTGGATTATGCATCTTACTGGATGTTCTTCAGCCATTGGAATAAGTATTGCAAGATCATTTCCTATACAATTTTGTTTCAGTCATTTTAGCTTATCCTGAGAAATATGAAAGAAGATTCATACACCTTTAAAGGATTTGTGAACTCTTTGGGGGAAATCACTCAGAATTACTCTTAATGCGTAGACTTCTTCAGCTAGTGGGGAGAAAACTGCTACAGCACAGCAGAGCAGCTAGCTGGGTATGAATGCCAAATAGTAAACAAATCTACAACTGCAGATAAAAGGAAACAACTGTTTCTAGCCAGAGCTGCTTCCTTATTTTTAATTTTTTAAAACCTCTTTTAAGGTTCATAATTGATTCTTGTCAAGGAAATGTTCTTCCTTAATGCAATACTCAGCTACTGATCTGCTAGTCTGGAAATGAGAGCTTTTCTATAAAGTGTATTTGATTTTTTTTTTTCCCTCTCATAAACTAATGGAGCTAAAAGACATGTTTGTTTGTTTGTTCTGCAGCTTCTTCCCTACTGATGCTGCCCATTCTCTTTGCCCAGTCCTCTTTCTGGATGTATTAGCTCATCAGCAGCAAAACTATTTTTAGGTACTCTTCCCGAGAAAGGGAATTGAGAAGAAAAATAATAATGTGAATGATCTTATTTAGGAAATTCAGGGCTCCATGAAACTGGAATGAGGTGAAATAAGAGGGGAAAGAGAAGAACATATCCAGTTGTTAGTGGTGCTAAGGAGGGTACGAACTTCACCTTCTTAGTCTCACCACCAAATCTGTTTAAAAAGCATTTGTAAACTGCTGATGTTCAGAGTAGCAGAGGTTTCCTATTGACTTTTACTGTTTATCTCCTTACAACATGAGGTCTCAGAACAATAGAACTGTTGTGGGTGCCACAGACATGAAGACTTCTTAGCAGAGCTAAGCAGGAACAATTTTCTTCTTTAGGTACTTTCTTTCCTTTCTTCTGATACAAACTTTCAGATATGACTGTGGTAGAACAACTCCAAAAACTAATTGTTTACATCAAAATTGGCAAAGAACCACGCTAGCCTCATGACAATGGATATATTAAACATACTAGAGAAGCTCAGTACAAACCCTGCAGATGTTAATTAAACATTTTTTAAAGAATGCCAGTCCCTGTGGACTTGAGCAAGGAGTGCTGGTTGCTCAAGAGAAGACCTAATGCCATATAAGATATTCTCAGTATCCTACCTGGCTTTCAACTGTCATTCTGGACAGCATATGTATCCTACAGCTCCTGGGCTGCGGGATCTACCTTACCAGGTAAGTGCCTTAGAGACCCTAATTAAATAAGTACACAAGGGTAAGCAAATGAGCTGGAGCCTAAAAGCCAGTCCCTGGACATTTCACAGGCAGTGTTGGGTGCCAGTGGCAAGTGAATCTCTGGGGATGGCAGAGATGAGCCACTTCCTCACCTTCCACATAATCAGCTGCAGCACAGGTCTGGGGATTTGGGGGGATCCAGTGCCTCTTATAGCCAGAAGGGCATTCTGAAAGGAAAAAACGTTGTTCAAAATCACCTGAAAAGATTCAGAGGGTTAGGTATGGAAAGATGTCTTACAACACCTTTCTTCCTTGGCAGTCCCAGCTAGAGGTAAATAAGGTTAAATCTCTTTAACCTCTTAAGGTTAAAGAATACATCACTCCTCTTTGAAAAAACGGTTTTTTGATTATCTGATGGAATGTATTATTTAGGCAAGAAGTATTTTTAATTATTGCAATATTATTAAATTCCAATCATTCCAAACATCTGTGGTTCCAACCTCTTGCTTCCTGTGCCATTTGGACAATAAAGCTTTTAATTTCTTATAGAAATGTCACATGAAATTCTCCTAGAAAAGGTAGGGATAGCTGTTCCCATAAGGGAAGAGAACATTCTTGATTGAAGCTGTAACTGACACTCAGTACATAAAAATCTACCACACAACAGTTTTTCTTCACTTGCAGGTCCCTTCCTCATATATACTTAGCCAACTTGTTTAACTAGTGATTTTCTTTAGCCATAGCAGAAGAACTGTAGAAAAACTTTTCTTTCTTTATTTCCTTATTCACTCCCAATATTCAAAATCTATAGGTTTCCAAGAAGATTCTTATCAGCACTTCTGATCATTATATCCACTGTTTTCTCAGTTCACACATGAACTAGCCATTCCTTGAAGAGTAAGCATTTCAAGGTGAAAAAAACCAGCTGTTGGACCTCTATACTGTATATTCAGTTTAAGTCTTCCATTGTCTCCCATATCCAGATTTTTTCCTCTTTTTAATTTGTTCCTGGTAGAACATCTGTTCTGCAAGGTCTGAACTGTTTCATCATCTCCCTGGTCGTCTCTCCTTGCTGCAGGACTGCACCACCACTGCTCTCTAGAGCACTTCCTAAAGTAATTTCCTACCTGCCTTCAAGTAACTTTTTTTGGCACTCTCAATTTACTCAGCCCTAACTCCCTCACATTAATCCTCTGACTCTGGTCCATGATTTCATTCTGTGTGGCAGCATAGAGCCCTGATTTCCTCTGGACTTTCCTTATTGTGTGCTGCGGTAGTCCTGCTAAAAATGGATCTCATTACCTAGAGGTTGAAATAACAGACTCAGAACATAACATTCCTACGGTTCAGAAAGCTTTTTTCAGCATTTTAATACACTGTCCATGGTTTATAACTGCCTTCTTGATGACGCTTTTTCCTTGCAGAATGGTAAATTTCAGATTTTTGTAGGAAACTGAAAAATTCTTAGTTTGCAGGGAGGAAAGGCTTTACAAATAAATCTAATTGCAACAATCTATACTCCCTGGGGTAATGATTTCCATGAAAAAAATCACTTCTATCATTTGTAATAAGTATTATGCAACTTATAACATTGCCAGAAATATGATCCAATATGAACAAGGAAGCCTTTATTATGCATTGAAACTAAAGCAAGCTCCAGTGAAATGGAAATTCACCATCAGGAAAACTACTGTAAGAAAAGCTGGCTCAAGTTTGAGGTTAGTGAGAAATTTCTCAGTCTGATATGTTTAACTATTTACATACCCACGAGTCCATCAAGATAGTTTCCTTCCATCCAGATTTCTTCAGAGGTTTTGTTGCTGTTTCATGATTTTATTTTAAATGCCATGAAATATTGTTCTTAGGCATGTTTAAGGAGACAAATTCTCCATGTTTTGTCTTTATTGTGTATCCATTTTGTAATATTTTT
Source organism: Strix uralensis (assembly GCF_047716275.1). Lineage (NCBI taxonomy): Eukaryota > Metazoa > Chordata > Aves > Strigiformes > Strigidae > Strix > Strix uralensis. The sequence continues at coordinate 24,827,996 of NC_133976.1, forward strand.
TTCTCACAGTACCAGCTACCCAAGTTGATACTTGGCTTTTGGAGACAGAAACACACTGAACTTTTTGTTACCTCATAGTTCCTGCAGAGGTCCCTATGGAAAAAATGGACTAAACTGTAATCCATATAGCACTTAGTTTATTAGTGCTGCATAGAGTCCATCACAGGGTTTATCCAGCTTTAGAATCTTTTCCTATCTTTTAAAACTTCAGAATCAGGCTAAATCTCCTCTCTTACGAGTTTTTCCACATGACTTTACACCTTACAGCCATTTAACTTCATCAGAGTGAACTCTCAAACTCTTTGTAAGACAGTTCTGGTTTTTTTTCAGATTTACTTTTGAATATACCCAATGGCAAAGATACTTATTGTATTCCAGGAGCTCCACAGAAGAAACTATGTCAGTCTTCAGCTCAAGGTCAAATATGACAACTCTACAACAGCCATTTTTATTGACTGCTGTTGCAGAAGCCATCAAAAGACACAGGTTATGCCAATCCTTTTCTAATTCTACAGAAGTAACCAGAAGAAGCTTTTCACCCTCCTTTCACCCTCCTGTAGCATTTGTTGATCCCTATTGTCTCACTTGTGAATGTGTAAGACTTTTTTTCCCTGTGATTTGTGTGAGTGTCATTAAGACCTTAGTCAGGGAAGGTATTAATAATCCTTGCTGTAGCCACAATTTACTCATTTTTCGGTGGATGATCTTTAGACATGGTGTTAGTCCACAGTTTAGACTGAGTTCCAGCTTCTGTCTCAGGCACAGACTTAAACATATCCACTGTGATGTATGTTCTCAGTGTTCCAAAGGTATATTACCAATACAGGTACCACAATAGGCAGAATTTTTCAGAATCCTACCTCTATTTCATATACTATAAATTTTATCAAAGATTAGTTAGAATGTTAATAACTCCAAAAACATCCACTGAGTTTAAAATCATGGCACCATCAGAACCCTTAATGTTTCTAATGCATTAAGTTGATATGTATGATTGCTTCATCTCCACCATAGTGGGTTATTTCTTTTTTACTCTCTGAGCTTTCCTACAGATACAGACTAAAATGCTTATTATGGCATTGTGAAGGGGTACTCGTGTATTTTCCAGGTTTTTTTTTCAGTGCCTCTATTTTGGTATCAGATTACCCCCATTGGTGTGTTACCAAGGTTTGTTTAGATTGTCATAATAGGGATGGAGAAGAGTGTACTGGTATCATTTGATAGCCCTTTCCTCTAAACTACCAGAGTAAAAAGTTGATCATGCAGTTACAATTTTACAAACAGGGAGATTTTTATACATTTTACTCTGCTACCAGTGGAGTTAACGAAAATCAGTCACATTGTCACAATGTTGCTCAATTTTTCCATTATGGGCTATGGCTTTTAGTTGCTAAGGCCACTGAAGCTCAATATAAAAAAATTAAAGGAATCACTGCTGATTCAAGACAGAGCAATAAGGTTTAAATACCATGTTCATAGATATAACAAGAGGTATTGTGAACTGATTTTTTATGGTTTTTTTTCACCAGAATAATTACTTGATTATGCTCAGTAAATTAATTTCCTTTTCTGTGCTCAGCTTCTAACATCCATTTGATCTTCATTTGTGGTATAACTGAAGGCAGAACCTTCTGCTACTCAGAATAAGAAAATAAAAAGTATTGAAGATGAATATCACAATCCAAGACTGTAAAGTAATTTTTAAAAAATACTATAGGTTTAAGATTGATTGCTCCAGCTTTGTAATTCAGAATGGTTAGTGACATTTTGCTTATTTTACTTATGTACAGGTATACACATGAGTGAAATTACAATGGATACTCTTAGCTATAACCAACAGGTCATTGAAAAAAAATCAACATAAAAACCACAATACCAAGTGAAGTAAATAACTTCATCAACAGTAAAGTCTATGAGGACATAATGATTTATGACAAGCAAAAATATATGCCTAAAAAGGACAAAATTGACAAACATCTCTTTTTTGTAACACCACCTGCATACGTGCATTCTACCTCATATAGACATAGAAATAAGAGAAATATATTTATGAGGTGTTGAGATTAAAGGCAAAATTAATCTATAAATACATACACAATACTGTAAAGATTGCAAAAACTGTGTATTTGAATTGAAAATGCAAATAAGCAAATAAATCCGTTAAAAATGGAAGCTACTTTTAATGTATAACATTGTGGACAATAGATATACTGAAGTGAACAGACAACCTGTTGTCTGTATGGTTTTGCTTTTTATCATATGTTGAGTTCTGTTGGTTTAGCAGTTCTATTTCAATTGTATATAGAACATGATTTTTTTTAACAGAAAGTGCTTGAATGAAACAGCAGAAACATGAACAGTGTCAGTTGCTAACTTCATCTATGAATCATACTGGTTTGAGATTTGCATGTGGAAATGCTTGCCCCTCAAATTTTTGAGAAAGTTTTAGCAGACTTACAGGGAGAGATATGTTTTACTTCACATCTGATATTTTCCTATTCCTCAAAAGAAGACATTAACTTAAAATGTTCTCATGTTTTCTCAACTTGCAACTGTCCTCTGCTAGGAAAATTACATTAACTGTTTGAATTTTCTAGCATACTCTGCCTTAACATCACAACAACAACAGCATCTTAGGACTGCATGAAAACATAAGACAATATGTAACTGAATTGGGAGGAAGGTTCATCCATGGTCACAATAGTATGTAATGGTCCACTAAAAGTTTATTGTACCTTGCTGTGAAGCACTTTATATTGGTCACTGATTGACAGGAAGCCACACTCCTTCCCAGTCCACAGGCCCAGCGTATGAGCAGAGGAGATACACTGGGGCAGCCAGGGTTTGCTATACAACAGCGGCAACCTCAAAGTGCATCTCCTCATGTACATGGTGTCTCCTCACAGCCCATGACCCCTCTCAGAGATGGGAGCAGGGGCTGTCCCTGGTGCCACACACTTCAAACCCTGAAACCTTACTAGGATCACTGCTAGTGATCTGAATTTTCTGAAAAGTCAACACTATTGCCAAAGGCTCTTACATTAAAAACTGAATTTGGATCAAGGATTTGGCATAACCCTCAGCACAATGCAAGGCATATCATGGATCTAATACTGTCATCCCCTCAGTTGAGCGAACTGCTGACAAATATAACAAGGGGTAGAACGTGACCCTATAATACTGTGTGGTTGCTCATGCAGAAAATGCTGTGGCAAACCCCTCACAGTGGCAAATCACAACGAATTAAGGGCCTAGGAACCTGACAGTGCACGAGTGCCACTACAGGCTTCCACCCCACACAAGAGCCACATTCAGCATCCTGGCAGCCGCACAGCAGATTTTTTTGTTTTTGCAAAACTGCATTCCTTGATAAAGAGGCAGAGCTGATTATTTGAACTGACAATTTCTAAAACACATTTACCAACTTTTTTTTCCCAGTGGAGCAATAAATATTTAAAATAAATGTTTCACAGTTCACTGCACAGAATTCCAGAGTTCAGTTAAAAGCATTCTGCTAAAATACTGCCATCTTACAATAAAATCTGAAGGTAAATGGACTGTTATGAACTAATCTAGCACATTATAATGTTGTTCTACAATTTTGTGCTACTTTTATTAGCTCTTTCTCTTTGGCTATTGAGGGAAAGATGTGCAATAGTGAATAATAAGAATATATGTGATGTACAGTGACTTTGATATATCAATTTTCTTTTCATAGTGTGCTTCTTCCCTACAAACAGTGACTTCAACTTCTATCAGCCTTCTGGACTGATTTACTATGACTGGTTTAAGCTAGTAGTAGCTTAATTGGCAAAGGTTTAGAAGTTCAGGCAGGAGAGTAGGGGATGACTATCTGAACTGGTATTCATATTTCCACTGTCTACAAATTGGCTTTTAAGCATTTTGAAAATCCTAGTGCTTCATGATTTTAGGAGAATAAGTGGCATTGAATGTTCTGCATTTCTGCTTCAGATCCCATCCAAAAGCAGGCATGCAAACTTTATGAACTGAGGTTAAAATGACCGTATTTTTTAAAATGACAGATCTCTAACCCCAGTTTAGATTTGCAAGACTTAGTTCAGCCCCGTTGTTGTGTAAAATATTCACAAAATACTGCACATACATATTTTAGATGAACTTTAATTATTAGCTTTTGTAAATGTCGGTGAAATCCCCAAGCTCAAGAGACATTTAAGAACCCAGGCTTCAAACAGTTGAGATGTTTTCTACTGTCCTATCTGCAAAAAAAGATATTCCCCTTCTTTGCTGAAGAAAAGTATGTCCCCTTTCCAGAAAGTCTTACGGAGTAACCATCTTAGATACTTCCATATTGGACAGATGGGAATGTCCCTGTAGCCACTTCTTCTCCCCTGTCACAAGAAAGGAGGTTTTAGGGATCGATAGTGAGAATTTTCTTTCCAGTTAACACCTTATGTTTTGTGTGTGATATTATATGTGTAAGATATACAGCCATACCCTCAGAAAAGGGAATTATATTTCTACATAGCAAGAAGAGGCAGTTATATGAGTGAGGATCTTGAAATCTACTACCACAGTCAACCCAAATTTCTTAGCCCATAAGATTATTGCCTGGAGACATTTTCAATCTTTAGCAGCCACGGAAAACAAATACAGATAAAACCATCACTGAAATTATTTAGTAAGCCTGTATAAGCTGATACGTTAAAACAGAGAGCAGAAAAAACATATAAACCATTCTCTGGGACATAAGAGTTTCAAATGCTTTCCTGTTTGGTACTGGTGTATTTTGTAATTTGAGCAAATTTTGTAAGTCAACAATTTGAGTGTAAGAAGTCTAATTTTCACAAGCAAACAGCAAAAGAAACAAATCAAAATTAAGCAGAGTAATAGGTGCTGTCAAACAAGTCCCATCATAACAATAAAATAAATACCAGTGGGACAGTAAACAGTTTCTTTCTCTTTTCCAAGAGATTACCAGAAAAAAAAAGTGAAATTCATTCAAAACACACAAAGCAGAAGCAGTGTAAAGTAAAACCACATGTAGAAATATGCAGGTAACTCTTTACACAAACACGGTAATGAAGAAGACACACCAAAACTTCTTCACAATTAGTCCGTGGTTTTGCTTTTCTTCTTATTGCGTTATATCAGTTTTTGTCCCCTCTGCTAGTCTAGATAGGCGTGCTAGTGAGCAATGCATTCATAAGAAGGCCAGAAACACATAGGTACCGAGTAATTCTGTCCTATTTCCTCCTTTCTGATAAATTCGGTGTTGTTTGGATTTTACTGAGCAAATTTCAGCCAGGAGAGTCTACATATAGGCTCAGAGTATGCCTACCAGAAGCTCAGAAGTTAGAGTTGTCCAAATGGATAAAGTTACTCAAATGCAATGCAAAAATCAGGTTTAATAAATAGCCGATGTTTTATATTACAAGCAATGTTACTTCCACTGGAAAACACTCCAGTGCTTTGAACAACTTCAGTCTTCTTTCTTTTTTTTTTTTTTTCTCCTGTCAGTGAAAATAAAATAAAAATTAGCTTGCACAGCTAGGAATTCCCACTTCATACATAATAATACAGATGGAAGAGGAAGATAACCTCTTTCTGTTCTCATGCAAATGCACATGTTCATCAGAATTTATGCAAAGAAGCACCAAATGGCAAAAAATAGAAATATCAACACCAGATAATATTGATAGATTATTGATTATTTTAGCACATAGATTATGTTAGGATGGCTGGAGGAAATTGTTGCGATCACCTAGAGGAAATTCCATTGCCTATATTACAGAATTTTATTTAGTCGAATCTGGCACTGAGCTCTTTTCAGCAGTTTTTTATCTGGAGATCTATGCATGGCCAGAACAAATTACATCTGCAGGGGTGCCTAAGTGAGCTTTGGCATAGACCAAAAAAAGTACTATATCATTTCAGACAAATTTGAAAGTAAAGTGTTTAAAACCTCATTGGGTGACATTGGACTGATGGGTACAGCTCCAGCAATCACCATGCCCTCTCACTTCACACTCCATCTATCTTCATCCTGCCTCAGTCAACACTGGATATTGAAACCATCCCAGCATACCTGTCTTTAATTTGTCACAGACACCTTTAGTCCAGATTAATTATTTTCAGTCTTCAGGTCAGCTGCCTTATACATGAAGATTAAAACTTGAAAGTATGCCCTCCGGTAAGAAACTTGCATGACTTTCCAGAATAAGCAAGATTAATCAGACATGATAATTATGATCATAAATGTAATACTAACTTATTACATCATATAAATTCAACTAAATTAGCTTTGTGGCAATAGTGGTTAAGAATTGAGAGGAAAGGCAATGACAATCTACATTATTGAAAATAAACCCTTCAGAGGCTGAATCCAAGCCATTTTTCATAGTCCATATACAGCTCATCTTCTTATCTATATGCTCTGCATATCTGGAGGCAGCAGAAATATATGAATTTAAGGCCTTGATAAGTTAACCTTCACAAGTTAAACTTTGATTCAGCACAGAAAAGTGTAAGGTAGGGCATTATTTGTATTCTGGCTTTCTTAGAGTTGGGTATGGGCTTTTCCTGACAAAATTATATTCAATACTCCATTAAAGCTCTGTTGCCTGAATTTTGGTTCAGTCAATAGACCTCACTTGATTTGTAGTTTCACCATTTTGAATTTCTTAAAACTATGCCATTTCTAATTTAATCTTCCTATATGCATTTTAGTGTTTTGCTTGTCTGCTGGAGGCTGAAAGAGGCACACTGTACAAATATCATGTCTGTGTGTTGTCTAATTGATGACTCTAGAGCTATGAGAAGCAATGTATGTTATACATTAAACAAGCTGAAAGATATCCACTTTCCGGCCCTCATAATCCTCTCAGGAAAGATTAGCTCAGCTTCTCCAGCCCTCACACCTCATATTTCTTACTCTAACCTTATTTTCCAGGTGATCAATTCAATTTCACAGCATTCTACAGTCTACTTTGGTATTCTCAGTTGGAATAGACTGTCCATCAGTTGTTATCTCCATGTCTTCAATTTCTATCTTCACTTCATTCAATTTTACAGTGAAGCTTTCAAAATTCTTATCAGTTGTAGTTTGTCCACCATTTTATTAATCTCTGTCATGTCCTTAATAAATGAAGTCTGACATTGCGCTATAACTCAAATTCATAGACTGTGAAAACTATGAAAACTGTGAAAAAAACAAGAGTAAATTTCAAAAACCAGCTATTGGAAGGTTGAAGGTAAACTCCTTTGAGCAGCCTTTATTCAGATTATTAGTGTCCAATAAAAATAAATTTTAAAATATCAAAAGCAAACATCAAATCTTACCAAATTAAGGGAACTAAGAATAGTTTAGCTATATTGAGTTTATCTGAGTAACCTTATATAAATTTAGTTAACAGAAAAAATGCAGTGTAAGAGTCATTAGGCCACAATAGTAGTTTGCCTGATTAACTGGGTCCCCAGCATAGAAAGCAAAATATGTTGATTCAAAAAATGTTTTCAGAATTATATATTTTAATTAATTGAAATTTTTATTCATTTTCCCTAACTTGCTGTCAGAGAACTAGATTAAAATATTTTAAATAGACTGTTTAGAATTTTATTTCAGTGTCATTTTATTTGAGAAATGAATATTTACAACTTCAGGATTTAAAATTCTGTGTGAGATAAAAAATGACATTTTCATCACTTGTTTTTTTACACTGTCGAAAGTTTTGGAGGGTTTTTTTTGTTTTTTTTTTTTCCAATTACATCAAAATTAAACCACAAATCTATAGCACGACATCAGTTAAGTAAATTTGTTTGGTTTCATCCTCAGAACAGATTTGCTGTAGTTACAATAACCAAAAACTGAAGACCAAGTTTCTGTTCATTGCTGCCTCCAAAAGAGATTTGTGGGTCCCCTAGGCTCTGGTCTCTTGCCATAGCCCCTTGCCCTCCACTCCAGTAGCAGGGAAGTGACTGAACAGAAGTGTGGCTAGGCTGCTCCCCTCTCTGATTTCACAGGTCATGCTAAAACTTCAAATGTCCCTCCACCCCATCCCAGCAGAGAGGCGATGTCATGCAGCAGGCAAGCAGATATTTCTTTCTGGCAAGGGGGATGGTAAGCAAGTTCATAATGTATCAAATGTACAACATCATCAAAATCTGTTATTCTTAGGCTAAGTGCAGCTACTCTATATGGGAACACTGCACATTGTCATGCTTGATTGATCCATCTATAGATTGCATGTTGGCACTGCAAACAATTCCATGGCCAGAGGCGATATGTCAACCACTAGAGAAAGCTGAGGAAAGGCCTTTGCCTTCATTAATATAATAAGGCAATATCTACATACCATTACATATACCAGTGAACCCATAAATGTCAATATTCATGTTTTCAAAATTCAATATGTCAAAAGAATGTCACTTATCAGCATGTTTTTTAAAAAGGTCATTACATACTGAACAAAATGAAGATCATGCTGCAAAACAACAGAAAAACCAACAGCAATGGTGTTCTTTCATACAGCTTGCACTTCTTAGGAACAACTCATCATTCTGCTCTAATCAAGGAGGATGATTTTCAGTGTGGTCAAGATGATGTAGCTCTCCTTCACTCTGAAACTAGCAAATAAAACAAGGAACCAAAACTAGTATCCTTGAACAATCACATATTTGTCTGTGTTCTTGTTGTTTCTGCTATGCCATCTATGTATCTGCTTCTTGCATTAAAATTTTGGGGATGAAAACATATATATTTTTCTATGCTACCTACCTCTTAAATAGCCTGTGACTTTAAAGTGCAAATAATCTAGTGAGATAGATAGTACCAGCCAATATCCAACACAGGAAGTATTTCTATTTTTATTAAAATACTTTTGAAAATTATTTTTCATTATTAATTTCTAACAACATCATTACCATTTGAGTGGAACAAAAGAGCCAGATAAATTTTTCTTCTCCAAAATGTAATTTTGAAGGTTTTGGCAAACTAAGAAACAACAGGTTCTTTTGCCCTGTGAGTTCTGTTCTGCATTTCTTTTAAAGAGCTCAGGATTTAATCAATAATTGACTACACACAAAGCCTGTCCCTGCTCAACAGATCTGATGGAGCAGGCATGGACAGCTGCAAACCGACGGAGTCATGCAAGGAAAAAAGGAGACAATAGTGGTCAGCCAAACAGTTCATATGGTCTCTCACTTCTTGTAGACAGGGAAATCCATTTCCCTGGAGAAGGACCATCCCTCCTGTCACATGGAGGAATTACCAGTGTGAGGTGTGCTATCTCTGAGCTCCTGCAGCCCCAGGCACTTCCCACTGCCACAGCAGACAAGAGTCTTCATCAAGCTGGCAATATCAAAACAACTTCACAGCCAGGGGAGTGGCTGCAGATTCAGCAATGACATGTTCACTTTTGAAAAGCAAGAAAGATACAGATCTTAGGGACTAGAGAGGTGCCTGAAGCTAGAAATTCAGTAGAAAAGGAATTGCAGCTAGCTACTGGGAGCCACAGAGGAGACTAAGCCAAAACGGAACAGTGACAGCTTTTATACAATTAATACAGGCTCTTTTCCAACAAAATAACCTTTTCTGCTTTATTTAATCATTCAAATGAAATGGATAATAAGGGGTGGGGGAGGGGAATTGCCTAGTTTGAGAACATCCTGGACGATGGAAACTCACTGGACTTGGTTGTTGCTTTTTTCATTGTAATTTTCTGCCTCTGAGGCAAGGATGGAAGAAGAAAAGGGAGGGAATCAAAACCAAGTGAGCTTAGGAGTGGACAGTTACTTGCCGTTGGGACATTTTTGTGTCTGCATGGTCAAGAGAATGAAAGAGTCACATTGAGCATCGAAGGGGGAAGCGGGGGAGGGACTTGATAGCCATTACGGCCATTATTTCCACCTTCATGATGAATAGTCAGGGTCAAGAAAAAGGAAAATAATATGAAACCACCATTGTTGTGCAAGAACAAGGCAGCAAGATAGATGAGCTGGCAACATCTAACACTGACCCTGCTATCAGGCAGAGAAAGTGGTATGCAAGTGTTCACAGCTGCTGAAAATATCATGGCAGCAGCAAGAAAAGCAGTGGTTACCTCTTCCATCTCTTCTGTCTTAGCTACTGAGTGTGAGCACTGAAATAGCATTGAAAAATATGTGTAAAGGTAAAGAAAAATAAAGAATGAACTCCTACAAGGCAAGTGTTGAAGAGCTAGTATATACCAAAATGTATGCTTTATCCATGTAAATAGTTTTAGCGGCAGGTTCTGATGCTGTTGCTCCCACTTTCCGTTGCAGACTATTCTATGAAATACATAACTCTTGAAAGGAGAGCACAGATACATTGGACTATCATGACTATGCATGTAAAAAACATGCTATCATGGATCCATGTTTTCTTGCACTTGAAATATAAGTGGAAAATTTGAGGCATAAAAGGGGAAAGCATGTAGAAAAAGAAAATAAAAAGACAAATTAGGCCCTAAGAAAGGATTCACCTCACCTAAATTTAGATGTCTGAAAGGCTGAAATATCAAATCCCTCTATTCTTAGAGGTACCACCTAGGACAATAATTTCTTCTTAGGATAAATGTCTAAAATGGATTAGATTAATTTAGACGAATTGTGTTCTGGAATTGCCTATGTTTATCCAGTGACTTCAGAAGGAGAATATATAACTAACCGACTAACTTTTAAAAGGATAAATTTATGTGAGATTATTTCATCATGAGGGTCACCTGAGTGTTATGTGTAATGGCACATCTCAGAGAATCTTATTTTTAACTCATATACAACATCTTCTACTTCCCATAGAAATGGTAATACTGGTTCTGTATATAAATATTGTAAAATATAAAAATATAAATATTCTAAATATATATAAATATATAAAAATATATTTACATATATAAATATATAAATATATATAAAAATAAATATTGTAAAAGGGGAGGATTGGAAACAATCATTGCCTTTACAAGAACAGAAATGAGAAAATAAGAAAATAATGTTTGTTGTAGTTGTACTAAGTAAAATATTAAAATGAGATACTTCCTTAAGTGTTTTCTAATATTTACTAGGCAGTTTTTTGGGGTAAAAATCATTGACTTGAGAATAAAATTACTGAGTACTGCCTAACTGAGCTCTAAATTATCCAAATGTATAAGCAAACACTACTGTGGGTTTTTCTGGGCATAGAAACATACAATACTATGGCAAAAGTGACATATAAACTTGTTTTGTACGTGTTTTGAAATAATATTATTGCTTCAGCTTAGTAAAATTCAGTGCAGAAGACTTTTGATTGCATTATTCCTTAGTAAGACCCCCTCTGTTCCTCTTACAGCCAAAGTAACATGATTCATCTGTACCGTTGAATTATTTCTAGCTCACTAAACAAAGTCGCTGCCTTTTTTCATGTTTATACACTCTTCAAAAGCCCCTGCAGACCATTAAGATCCTTCTTCTTGAGTCTCACAGTAGCAAATATTTCTTTTGTTTGAATAAAAACAGACAGTCCTGATTGTCAGTTTGAGAACAGGCATCTCTTTCTTTATCATCACACCCAGATATTATGGCTCATCTTTTCCAAAGTATTTTCATTCAAAGTACCATGTGGGAGGAAATAAAAAAGCTCAGCAGAAGGTAGATGTTAAGGATGGAGTTTCAGACTTCGAATTTGATGCCTTTTATAAATTCAAATAAGATTATTTATACAGAGTGATCGAATTATGGTCAAACATGGAAGCACTCAGAAGTTCAGTTAAGGTTGGGTCCCAGGATTTGCTTAACCAAATTGATAATTCTTCCCTCCCATGTGCACTTCTATGTGACTCCTTTCTGAAATACCATGTTGGCTTCAACACCATTTTTTTCTTCAAGGGGATCCTTTAAAGGTTTCCATTTAAGCTTGTAAATCCTCTCAATCCTGTGATACCCTTCATGGTCATGGTTTCCAGCTCCTTACTCTGGACAGGCATGTTTTATGGGTGACTTCACCCCTCCTTCGCTGCAGTCACTGCACCCCTCTCCCTCCATGAGTAGGAGCTGATCCCTCTGCTGGCAGATCCCAAAACTCTCTGAATCACAACATTTTTTATTTCTTCTTCAGTGGGGATCCAGACCTGCCCCAGTAACTCCCAGTCATGATGCTGTGTAACACACTTGAAAACAGGGAATGGGAAAGGAGCTGGGGCAGGAACTGAGGTGAGACATGTTCTTGACCACAGTCATTTTTTATATAGACTAAATATGTAACACAGTTCAACAAAGGTCTGCCTTGGTTATTCAGAAAACTGAATTTTGATACATGTATCTAGCAACCAACACATTTTAAAAGTCCAGCAATTCAGCAGCAGTGCATTATAGTGACATGCAGATAATGAAAAGAAAATTTTACTTCTCATTCTTCTGTTCTCTGGTAGTCTCCTCATTTGTTCTGCCTGCCCCTGCCCTCATCTATCCCTTTTTCCGCAGGATCTTTTGACTTTTGTCTACCTCTGATCTCCCTAACTTGTTCCTCTGATTTTGTGTTGATTAACAAACATAAGAGTTATCTAAGCACTTATCTCCAAGGAGCAGTACTTCTGAAGGAATGCAAGTTACCTGAGGTGCAAATGATATAAGTGAAAAATCTGGTAATTCTATCAATCTAGAATGTCCAGTTGCAGTTTTGAAAACTTGTTATGGCTCTGAGCAATCTCACTAAATTAAAATTTAGGCATCCTTTGAACAGGATATTGAACTAAATGGTCTCCAAAGGTCCCTTCCAAACTAATTTTTACCTATAATTCTAGAAATAGGGTTTATCACTCTGATAAGTAGTTGCTCAGCAATATCATAAGAACTGCAACCACATCATTCTGTCAGCAGTGTGTGTAACATTGGAGCCACTACCTTAGCTTTACTTTTTGGAAAGGCTGACCTGCACAACAGTTTCAAAATGGAAAAATACAAATTCGTCGTTGTAGAACAAAACAATGATTCACATACTTCACTGCCCCAGACGTGACAGTGGCTACTGAGTATATAGTAGTGTGAGTGCATGAAAAGTGACTTTCTAGTTCTATTTAAGCATTGTGCTTTTCAGGTTTGAATTTATACTCTTAGACATTTTTCTTCAGTCTCGTATAAATGAGTGATAATGGTTATCTATGTAAAAACATGTACATTTCAGTGGAAGCCTCATGTTTGCCTACATTAAAATAACCTGTTTATGGCAAAAGACAGGATAAGATCCAATAAGCTCCTGAATAATTCAACAGTATATCCCACAGGTCCAGATTACGAAAGTCTCAAATTCAGTAAGGAAGTACCCCCAAAGCCGAGCATAAGCTCAGCAATGTGATGCCTCTGACTCACACAACATGAACAGATTTTCTCCGAAAGAACTTGTGTGTTCGTGAACAAGTATGAAGAGAAGCAACCATACTGATACTTATTCAAAAGTTGCCACCTTACAAATTTGAATCTTAGAGTAAAGGTAATTAATGAAAAGTAAACTTCAGGAGATTTTACAATGAAGAGCTCAATGCATTTGCCCAGCAAACTTCACCAGATGAGCTCAGCTTGTTTTAAGATGATGGTGCTTCATTTATCATGTAGTCAGGTAGCAGGTGCTTTGCCATCTGAAGAGACCCTGAACATGAGCTCAGAATTAAAAATGTAATAGACTGAGAACAGAGAAGGCAATACTACCATGGCTCCATCACGGAAAAATTATTTAGGGCAATCATTTGTAATTTGTGTAACAGCCTGAATTCCTCCTTCTCTATGTGTAGTATGGAATACTTACTGCCTTTTATTTTGATTTAGCTAGTTCTTAGACTCTGATAGCCATTCATTGGTTCCCTTTTCACACAGTCTGCTAGATTCCTCTAGTGTGGACAGGCTCCCTTTTTCATAGAGACAAATCTCTCCTTCCAACAGCTGTAAAAAATGTATTCTTTCCCAGATGCAAAGTTTATTACCTTGCCCCAAGAGACTTACCCCTTGGAAATGAAGTCAGACCGGTGTGGAATCTCAGAATTTACTAAGGAGATACTTACAGTCCTCGTGCTGTTAAAGATGTTGCCGAAATTACTTTTAGGACATAGTATTGGCTCTGACTCTTTCTCCAGGCTCCTCTTCTGTCATCATATCAAGACAGATCTTCACAGCTTTGACACTCCAAAACTGTCTGCTTTGGCCAGCTTTGCTGAATTGTCTTCAATCTTGTCCATGCCATCAAGTGCCTATTTCACCCTGTGACAACACTTCTCTGAATACTCTCAAAATCTTTCCTCAGGCTGCTTCCATGCATAGAAATTTCTGTTCAGACAGCTCCAGAGTTCCTTATTACCCTTTTCCTTTTCATATCCCATCTGAACATCCACTTTTTCCATAACTTCCAGAAACACCCAGCACTGAGTGAGTCCAAGGAACACAATACAAAAATCTGAGGTTTTGAATCAATAGAAAGCATAACATTGTGCAAACACAAACATTTTTAAACTTCATTAGTCTGCAGACAACAATACAGATGAGGGATGAGGGAAAGGCTGTGGATGTTCTCCACCTTGACTTTAGTAAGGCCTTTGACACCATTTCCCACAGCATTCTCCTGGAGAAACTGGCTGCTCGTGGCTTGGATAATCGCATGCTTTGCTGGGTAAAAAACTGTCTGGATGGCCAGGCCCAAAGAGTTGTGGTGAATGGAGTTAAATCCAGTTGGTGGCCAGTCACGAGTGGTGTCCCCCAGGGCTTGGTTTTGGGGCTACTCCTGTTTAACATCTTTATTGATGACCTAGACAAGGGGATCGAGTGCACCCTCAGTAAGTTTGCAGATGACACCAAGCTGGGTGGGAGTGTTGATCTGCTCAAGGGTAGGGAGGCTCTGCAGAGAGATCTGGACAGGCTGGAGTGATGGGCTAAGGCCAACTGTAGGAGTTTCAATAAGGCCAAATGCCGGGTGCTGCACTTCGACCACAGCAACCCCCAGCAGCACTACAGGCTTGGGGAGGAATGGCTGGAGAGCTGCCAGACAGAGAGGCACCTGGGGAGGGTGATTGACAGCCGGCTGAAAATGAGCCAGCAGTGTGCCCAGGTGGCCAAGAAGGCCAATGGTATCCTGGCTTGTATCAGAAATAGCGTGGCCAGCAGGGACAGGGAAGGGATCTTACCCCTGTACTCGACACTGGTGAGGCCGCACCTCGATTACTGTGTTCAGTTTTGGGCCCCTCACTACAAAAAGGACATTGAATTACTCGAGCGTGTCCAGAGAAGGGCAACGAAGCTGGTGAAGGGTCTGGAGCACATGTCGTACAAGGAGTGGCTGAGGGAACTGGGGTTGTTTAGTCTGGAGAAGAGGAGGCTGAGGGGACACCTCATCGCCCTCTACAACTACCTGAAAGGAGGTTGCAGAGAACTGGGGATGAGTGTCTTTAACCAAGTAACAAGCGATAGGACAAGAGGGAATGGCCTCAAGTTGAACCAGGGAAGGTTTAGACTGGATATTAGGAAGCATTTCTTTACAGAACGGGTTGTTAGGCATTGGAATGGGCTGCCCAGGGCAGTGGTGGAGTCCCCACCCCTGGAGGTGTTTAAGAGTCGGGTCGACTTAGCGCTGAGGGATATGGTGTAGTTGGGAACTGTCAGTGTTAGGTTAATGGTTGGACTAGGTGATCGTCAAGGTCTTTTCCAACCTAGATGATTCTGTGATAAAAAATAATTTGACTTTGCTTTCCTTGCCAGTTGCAACAGCCTGCGTTAAGTTTTATTTTTACTGTGTCCTTCAGCATCATTGCAAATCCCTCAAAAGTGGAATTTTCTGCTACTTTTCTGTGATATTTAATAGACTTTTTTTCAGGCATCTTTACTGAATTATGGTGTCTCTTCTTACATTTTTTCTTTCTTACTTCTTGCCTCATTGGACAACCCAAAACAACCCATAAGCACTGACTTGGACACCAGTGAAGCATCAACAGCCAGCATGAGGACACGACAGACTTGCATGGTCATGGTATATAATGTAGCATGAATGACACTTGTCCAAATATTCAAGCCCTATTTACCATCAAGTACTATAATTCTGAAGAATAATATTATGGATATTTAATTTCTTGGCTTTCTAACAGACTTCCTCTGAAACTTTTGACAAATCATTAACTTTTTTATAGCACTCTGTTTCCATGTAGTTTGTCTTTTAATATATTTTTTTTAGGGTATGATCAAACTCTTAATGGATTTATACAGAACCTAGCTCAAGAAAAGGAGTCTTGATTTCAGTCACTAGGTACAATCTGTATAATAAACATATTAATATTTTTAATGCCTAAAAGTATTTATTATCATTCTTTTCCTTCCTTTGTCTCTCTGTTGACCTATTTACCTGCCCCTAAAGTTTCCACATTATTAACTACAGGGCTGCAGGCATCTACCTCAACCTGGAGCTGGGCAGCTATGGCTAAGCCTCACCAAGTGCTGCACTGCCTTCAGAGAAGATTGGGTAGGCACATGGCATGCTCTCACATGACTTTCTGCACTGTTTCCTCTCTAGTGTCTTCTTCTGTTATGTTGTGGTGCTTGTTCCACCTCTCCTCTGCTTCTTTTCTGATTCACTACACTCTTATACACAGGTCAGCTGGCTCAGCAAGTGTCTCATGATGCCTTTCACACTGAACCGGGCGGTGGAAGTAACCTATATCTGGGGTAACACACAAACAGCAACTGTCTACCAACTTACTCCTTGCCCTTGTGTGGAAAACAGAGAAGGGAATGCAGAAGCACAGACAGTTTGTAAAGTGGGGAAGCCACCTGGGGATACCTGGGGATACCACAAAATCAAATTGGAGTTAGAAAATTACAGAATATTTTTTAGTTATTTTTAAAGGAAAAAGTTCTAGAGAAAATATGGATGGCCTTAATAAGCACTTTAAAATGTTTCCTATCACTGTGAAACTTGATGATGCATGTAGATACTAACCCAAGACTTGTCATTATAACATTTGAACAGCTTCCAGTCTGAAGCTGTATTTTTAAAGGCAACAGTCGGACTTGATAGAAACAATAGGAAACAAGAAAAAAAGCTTTCATAATTGGAAGCCAACCCATTTTTATGATTACCACAAACACTGCTTATCTGTCCATTTGTCTGTTAGAGCCTTAGAGGGTCATAATATTGTCAAGGCAAAAGCAAAAAGTAAATGGTTAAGCTGGTGCTGTTTCCTATTTCTGTTATGTTCCATGATGTGTCAATGAATCACAGTTATTTTCTCCCTTTCATGTCACATGAATGGGTTTTTAGAACCTCATACAGCCTGTGAAGGACAGCAGTGTATTGACTCCTCCGACCTTTTACTTATTCTAGACTTTGATTGACTAGTCTCCTTTCTTCTTGCAGCGTTGGCAGCTGACAGAAAGAACCACAGCCTCCGACAGTCAAATTACTGAATTTTGAAAAGGTGAAAGCAGCACAGCTTAGTTATGCTGTGATATCTCATAAGCCCATGGCAGAGATTGAAATTCAAATGTCTTGTCCTTGTGACAAAGATAAGTTCAAGAACAGAAAGATGACCAAGAATATCAGAAGAATGAATATTCTTTCAATAAAGACTTTAGCAAAACACTGTGATGGTACAAATTTAATCTGCCTTGTTACAATAGTGTACTAACAAATGTCTCAGATACAGAGCCAAATTCTCACTATATAACAATTGAATTTTATGCAATTCTTCTATGAATACATATGTTGTTTGAGTCAATATTTACATATTTCTAGGAAGACTTCTTCAACAAATATAACACCTTTCTAACTAAGAATGAACTATTATGAGAGTGAGGCCTATCCCTTCTTCTGCTAAATACTCAATTTGGTTATACTCTAAGGTAACATAATATTATTAAATATCTGGAAATCTTTCTTACCTCTGAAAGGTGTAGAGTTCCAAGTGTGATACCGTCTTCTGTAACAATTGCATTGTTGTAGTTCTTGATACCATCTTCACTCATGCTGCAGCAAAACAGCACTGACCCTAACCTGGGATTCACTAGCAGAAAAGCCTCCCCCATATGTAGACAGTATAAATAAGCCCATGCAAATGATCCCATTGTTAGTTCTCAGAAGGTAGTTTGAAATGTATTCCAGCATAACATACAAGACCACAGGAATGTTTAAGTGTCCAAAGATAATATGTAGTCTGTAACATGTGAAAAGCCTGTAGAAAACTGGGCAGAAGACAAATGTCCCAGAAGAGACAAATTTTGTAGCATTCCAACAATGAATCTTGAAAGATGATTTTTAGTAACATTGACAAGCAAGTCTGAACTATACCAATAACACAAGTAATATACTAATAAAAAATATATAGGTAAACACCATAGACTGATACAATTGTACCAAATTGCATTGTATTCTGCAAAGTGATTAATAAATAATTCTTTAAATTACATCATCCTACTTAAGTAAATGAAGTGTGTTAAGAAGGAAAAATACTCTCCAGTCCAAGAACAGCTAAAGGTATTTGGATTGACACTGGGGTGTAAGAAGCAGTAATAGATGTAATTATGGCACTTTTGTGATCTCTTAAGAGGGACTTCTGCTGATTGAATTAATTCATCAGCTGTCTGCAGCTTAATGTTGATCTCTAGTGAACATTATACAATAAAAGACCAATTAGCAGGTAGCGAGGAAAGCTTGAGAATATTTTTAGTTCACATAGGCATATACTGAATTGTATTTTGCCACCGATTAGTGATTGCTGTTTGGCATCTCAGAGACAATTATGTACCCTCAGCTCCTCTATTTCATAACACTTTTCTACTAAAGGAAAGCTGCTTCTTAAACACTTCCTAGTATGCTTTGCCAACCTTTGAGTCTCTACATGTTCTTTCTGCTCAAGCCCTCTAAGTAAAAACTTGGTCAGGAGCCACTCTTAAAAAGCAAAATGCCCCCTGACAACTTCCAAGAAATAGTTTTCATACAACACAGTATGAATGAGAAGTTCAGAAGGTACGACTGCTGCCACAAGATTCCCACAGGTACATAAATCCTCACCAAGGCCTGTGGCTTAATCTTTGAGGATCAAGTTGTTGGAGCAAAACCTTCAAGATAATAGGCATAGTCCTCCTGGACTCACAGACTTAATAATTAAAGCTCCTATAAGTAATGAAAACAAAGGTGTGTGTGAGTGTTTGGGTGTGAAGATGATATGAAATAACTTAGAAGCTACAGGATTTTGCAGACTTCTTTACTGATAAATTGAAGAAAGAGAGGTGAAAATCATTGAATAAGTATTTTTTAAATTATTCATTCCATGATAAAGCTTGGCTACCTTCTTATTATACTTTGACATCTGTGAATAAAAATATTTTGCATAAAATTATTAACAATAGTAAGAGTAATAATTCACTGAGCTATTAGGCTGAAGAAGAGATATTTCCATTACAATGTCTCTAGGAATAGATTGAGTACTCTTTCTAATTGACTTTCAATGACTCTTAAGAAAAAGTTGTATATGAAGAACTTGGGCCATGGATACTATTTGGATCAGGCTTCATCTGGGCTGTAGCCAAATATAATATAACAGCACTAAGGTAAAAGTCATCCCTTATCTCTATGAAAAACTGAGAATATATATATATACAGTGTCAAGGAAATTAATGCTTACTTCATCCTTTGTGTTTGACTGCTGAAGTTTGTTGAGCTACAAGACAGATAGTTGGAATACAGTTAAAAAAAGGAAAGCACCTATGTGGATGGTCATTAATATGTATTTCTTTGTCTGCATTTCTTATCTGACAGCTTAATTTTGGAGATTTTTTACAAAGGCATTGGGGGTGGGTTTCAGCTATCAGAGGAAGAAACCTACTTTTCCTTACCTACAGGTGAGTGAGGATGCTTAAATTACCATTGCAGTCACTGAAGATCTGGTCAGTACAGCCATGGTATGTAGAAAAATGACTGCTCACTCAGAGAAATTAGGCACCATCTTTTGTCAACTAAGTCCCTTCACAGGTTTCATTGACTTTACTGCCAATAAAGTTGATTCAGTTGCCCACAGGTAGCTATCTAGGATAGGGTATCCTGCCTGGACTCCAGCTGATTCTACAGAAGGAAACATACTTCCCACTGGTCCTTTGCCATATTTATCAGCAGTGTATCATGTCATTGATACCCCATGGTGTCTCAAATGACTCTAGAGACCTGCGTGTGTGCACCTTCACAGAGCCAAAGCTCTCCACTGAGTATAGGCACCTAAACTTAGATGTGTGACACCATGAGATGAACCCCACCCCAGCTGTAATGTTCTCTAACATCTGCATGTCATAAACTGACGGGAAAACACATGAACTGGCAAGATAATTTTATATTCTGTTGAGAAATGAACTGTGTCATATTATAAGGTTAAGACCAAGAAACTGACAAAAAGTCTGGGAAATTGTAGAGATTTCTTCAGGAAGAGGGAAAGTTCTTCAATTGTTAGAATTCAGGTACTCAAGAAAAGATGAATAATTTATTGCAACCAAGGCTGGATTATACTGTCATTTATGTTTAATGTCTTTCATTGTAAAGGGCTCCTACATCAAAAGAAGTACATGCCTTACAATTGTAACACAATTACCTCTCTACAGGGACAATCTCAACCAAGTAGTGTATAGAGTATTGCAAAAGAATCTTGGAAGAAAGCAAAGTTTGACAGAGGACACTAGGATATACTCTTATTTTTATCAAAAATGTGCCTTAAGGCTGAAATTTCAAATAGAGGCAATTGAACAACTCTCATAACTGCATGAGACACAGTGATTTGAAATGCCAATCAGGTAATTTCACATACAGATGCAGAGTTCAGTGCTATTTGCATATGTATAAGCTGCTTTCCCTGCATAACTGTTGAGAGTACACAGCATCCATGAATAAACATTTGTAGGCACTTGCAAAAAACACTTTAGCCTTGTTGTCTATCACTTGAAAATTGTCTTTAAATGTTCATGCAGTGAAAAGACCTCAGTTTTTCAAGAGTTGGTGGCCTTTTTCTCCACTGTGTGGGATTTATTACATGATTGGTCCATAGCTCTTGGGCCTCACAAGGGTTATATATTCCTGTAATTATTCCTAATGTAAACATAGCTGCTTTTCTTTTTTTAATGTGCATAGGTAGATCACATATTCCTGAAGCAATCACAGGTGCAAATATTTCCAAGAAACTGCTTAAGCCTGACACCCAAGTTCTGATTATCTTCCTTTCAATTTTCCCCATCCTTTGTCCTCTTAAGTCATTTACTCTGTGAAAGGAATAAAAATTGGTACCCCCATAAAAAGGAAGGATTTTTACACCTCTTTCTATAGTGTCAGAAGTTGTCATGTCTGAAATAGTCCTAAGAGACTAACATTTAGAACTAGCAACATCAGATTCTCTTGTATGCTTAATAAATGAAAACAGGTGAATATTCACTGCATTAAAAGGTTGGTTATATGAGATAATAAACAGGTAAACAGTAGGTCTAATTCATAATTTGTTTCCGAATCAGCCTTTCAAGCTGCTTATATAAGATGTAGACATTCACCAGTCAGCATATACCACAATCTTTAAATACAGGAGCCGATTTACATAGATCTTCAAAATCTCCATGAAAAATCTAGTTAGAATAGTGAGACTGAAAGAAAGTGGTCAATTAAGAACACAGACAATCTCACGTATCTTTTTATCTTTCCATTTATCAAACTACAGCATATTGTTGAGTTTTTGTTAATATTCAAAGAGTGTATGAAAAATGGAATAAGTTTTGTCACTGGATTTCTCAAAACCTCACTACTAAAAGGCATTTTTATTATTTACTTTTGCCTGAGAGTTTTAGAACTGTACTGCAATGAATAGCTTTTTCTGGTTTCATAATTTGTTAATTTATCATCACCACAAAGAATATGAAAAATATAAAATCAAATGCCTACAGTAACAACTAAAAAAGCTAAATAAAACTACAATAGGAGACAATTTTCTGCATACACCAATATATCACAAGATGGTGAATTAGAAAATTCACACTTAAGTGTATCTTTCAGCAGCTATAGTTTGTATTTCTTTTCCAGAGAATATCCCAATTTTCCAGCAAGACTTTTAAAGTGCATGGTTACTTATTTAGAGAAAAAATTTAAATGTCTCTTCAGTGACCTTCATCCTCCACTTGAGTTCTCTATCTGAAATGTAATATTCTTTCTATTTGCAATATAATACATATTTCCTGGGTGTGAATTACGGTATTAAGAGGGTGAAGACAGTCCAGTAGCTCCTGCTATTAGCCAAAGTTCCATCCAGGCTCTCTGCAGAAAACTTCCTCAAATTCTGTGCCAAACTGCTAGCTTATATTGCACTCTTTTGTAACAGTCCACAAACTCAGGTGCGGCTTAGGTCAACTAAAAACTAAAGTGTTTGTTCAGTTGAATGTGTACATGAGTAAAATGATCAGAAAACAGTTGAGCAAAATAATCACATGGAAATCTTTTGATACCAAAAAAAAAAAAAAAGTGCTTTGTTTGGGAACAACTTTTTAGTTGGGAGAATCCATCTGCTTTTTTTGTTGGATGAAATATTAAAGATAAAGGTAGTTCTCTTCTGCTGGAAGACCTTCCCTGCTATCTATGGACAAAGAAAAAAGGGAAAAATTCCATTTATAGATAAGTTTTGTGCCTTTCTTAAAATGCCACAGAGCCAGAGTCCAGCTTGCTTTCAGAAAGGGGAAAAAAAGTAGAAACAACATAATAATGTCTTGAACCTTTCCTCTTCTCCTTTTAGGCAAGTTGCCTGTCGAGTTTTGTCAGAACTGATTTATACCAGAAGTTTATCTTCTCCTAAGTACAGCCAGTCAAGAGTATAAAGCAACAACATATCTACCATCTCAAAGAGGCATTGACACATTCAAGCCACTGTAAGGAAAATAAAAATCAAGGGCTTTCTCCTGCACACACATTGACTATGTGTCTGTTGGTAAATAGATGTGCCTGAGACACATCTCTGGCACCAGGATGAAGCAGGGACTGGCCCAGTTCATACTATTCAACTCACTCTCCACAACTGTTTGGCTTCATCCAAACTGTCTATGGGGAATCGTTCCTGACCTGTTCCAACTCCCTGAGACATGCCTGAGAAAGTGTGAGATGATAAGCCCAAACCATATCAGGGACAATGTGTGGGGATGTTCCTTGGCTATCATTAATTGGCTATCACAAATGTGGCCTTTGAGTCTAATATTCCCAGCAATGCCATAGTAATATTTTTTCCTCTCTGATATATTTCTAGTTATTCTCTTAATCCCAGATGTGCTACATCAAGATACCTCTGTTAGGTAGAAGTAGCTTTTTAAACTGATCTGTTCCTGTAGCTATTTTTTAGTAAAACGAAAAGTAGCATAGTGAGAAAAGTGAATTATATTTGCTTTGAGATAACACCTAAATGTTCTGAGACCAGGACATGATAAAGGCAGAACAAAACAGAGGGCTCAGTCCCTTGTGCATCTTCAGAAAGAAATCTGGCAGACAGTTTTTAAAACATTATAAGGAACAACGTATCAGTGTTATCTTTATAATACTCTAACCCAATACATCTCAAGAATGACTCAAGGGCTCAGCAGGTATCAGAAAATGCTTCATGGAAATGGAAAAAAACAATGGCAACCTTCTAACATAAGCAAACAAACAAGGAATGACATACAAAATATAAATGAGCATTCATATTTTGGTAGTTAATGAAAAACATGAGGGTAACAACTGCATGAGATACTCAGCAGATGGTATTTAAAAAAGACGACCATTGTTCAGGAAGTACTGCTGTTGGACAAGCAACAACATTGTTTGCTACCTGTGAAAGCTTAAACTGTGGTAGTGAGCAGCTGTTTCCTACTGAAAGTTTTGTGTGTGACATGCTACTGAACTTTGTCAGGCAAATGTGATCTTACTCCAAAGAATTAATACATACATATTACAGTGCTGAGCAGCTCTGTGCAGAGATACTGGCTGGGCTTTCAGAAGTACCTTAGCTGCACCATCTCAGGAAACTATCTCACACATTATCATGCAGGGAAGACATATATCAACCCTCTTTGAAAGTCTACCAGTCTATGACCAGTTTGACCTTCAGTGTAGTATGGACATGATCTCCTTTACTTTTTTTTCCAGAGACCTCTGACAAAGATCTCGGGGAGATTCAGATGCAGGAAGTTTTGCATGCCTCTATATTTTGTGCAGTGTTATCTCTTGGAATATTTGAAGTTCCCAGCTTCAAATATTCCCAAGTTCAAAATGAAAAATAAAGATAAAATGAAACCACTGAATCTGCTGCCAGTAAATACACATACAATAGAAAAGGAACTTCATAGACCTCCTTTTCCTGCAGGCATGGAGCAATTGTATTGTTCATCAGATTTCCTGAGAGCATCATTTTCTCTCCTTTCTCCTGTGTTCATCTATCATACTAGCTGTTGCTTGGAGAAAAATAAAGAAAAATATTATACTAGGCACCATCAGTCAGTACTGAGAGGGAAAGTTCTTTTGTGAAACCTTAGAAATAAAAGGAGATTTCAGTGTCACTCTTGTATTTCATTAATTTAAGTAAAAAATTAGATATTGTTGTCTTTTTCTGTCAGTTAAGCAGATGTCTGTAGCTAGTGAATGACACTTTTCCCTTTGGTTACACAATATTTACATCTGTTCCAGAAACAGGTGAAAAAAAATTTGTATTATCAGGATACCACAGGGAGGAAGAAGAGATCCAAGATTTCTAAAGAAGGAAAGATATATCAAGGAAATACAAAGTTATTAACCCATCCTTACCCTTGTCCCCTCTGAGTCCTGACAAAGACCAAACAATTTGAATGTTTGCCTTTATGTTTATGTTTATATTTATGTTTAGAACAGAAACCTTATATTTTTCTGTAAGCTAAAGAAATAGGTATGATGTAATAAACTGGTAAATATCAAATTAACTTATCAACTAGATTTTACTCATCTTTGAAGTCTTAGTGTGGGATTCATGTGGGTTTAGATGTCTGTTCTGTAGGCTTGCAAGCTAGTCATTGAGGTCCCCTTAAAGTCAGCAGAGAGAACTGAATTCACTGGTCTAATTCAGAACTTTACAGAGGTAACTGGTGATTCAGCAGTTTGGATTTGGTTGGAGATTTTATTAACCGCTAGTAGGTGGTGATTTCTTTGCCACTTTCTTCCTAAATTTCTAAAGTCAGTATCAGGGAATTGTTGCCTTGAAAGAATTAAGATGTTTTCTCTTACTCTTATGTGATGCAGTGTCAATGACAGATAGAGTCCTTTTTTTATGAAGGCTTATTATCTTTCTGACTGCCTGTCTAGAGTACATCTCTATATTAACCTTGCAATGCAGCTAAGGTACAGCAAATGCAATTATGGTTTACAAAATAAGAAAGACAGTTTAATATTTCTCAAGAAAAGAAAAAAAGAGAAGGGGAAAAAAAAAAGGAGATTGCAATGCTAACTTCTCCAGTTACTGATTTCTGTACTTTATGATTGTGCTTTAGCACTTTTTTCTTTTTTTTTTAGAGAATGATTTCTCTAGCTGAGATAGCTCCATTCAGGTATCCAGTAGCTGTGATCTCACTTGTAGGAATGGGTATTTGGTGTCTTTCCAGTCTGCAGATCAGTAGCCTCTTACACTAAGCCGTAAACTAAGACGCAGCTCTCTATTTTGCATGCCTGTCAAAGACTTGCCTTTTTTTCTATTGTGGCTTAAGGCAGCATGTGAGGCAACACTCTTGACAGGAATTATGCTGGGCAGCATGGCTCCTTCATTTTTGTTTTCTGTTTTTTTGACAGGTTGTGGTAACCGTGGCAACCACCTTGCTGCATTGTTAATGCCCATGTAGAACGTGCTGGTACACGTGCCTGAAGGCTGCTAAATGTTGTGAAAGAGTGCATGAAACGCTGCCTTGGATTTGCTCTCCTGCTTTGTATTGTCCAAGGGAACCACATAAGTTTAGTAGCAAATTATTGAACAGTGGCAAGTCTTTTCACCTCACAGTGAATGAAGCAGAAGGATTTTGAAGTTTCAGCTGAGATGTCTTGTTTTATGGGGGTGAATTTTTACTCCCCTACAGAAAGCTACAGGACAGAAGTGCCTATCCTTAATATCTGCAGTTATCCTGCCCAAGAAGTTGCATTGTTGACAGTGCTACCAAGCACGGTTACCGCTCTCCCACTTTGGGTTGCTGTGAGACAAGCTACTCTCACTCTGTCCAGATAGGCCATATTAGGAAAAAGGCCATCACTGAAACTGCAGATCTATGGGTCCTTCCAGTAGCCTGGAGACCTTAGAGAACTGGATGAGTGGAAGGAGAGAGCAAAACAGTTAACAGTCAAAGCAAATTTAGTCTGACTGTTGTGAGTTTTATTATTGCTATTATATATTTGAAGAATAATGGCTTCACTGTGCATAGTTGTTTGTCTACTGTTCTGTTTGGAAAGGGATTCCGTGAGACACAACTGTATGTCTTCTTTCATGACAATGAATACAATAGAGAATAAAATGAGGTAGTTTTCTTGGGCAGAGGGAAGTTAAAGGCAGAAACAAAGTTTTGCTTTCACTTACAACATGAATAGGTAAGATTGCCCATCTTCAGAAAACTGTTAATTGTTATGGGTACCTATAACAATACATCTACAAGAAACAAAACTATGTCTTCCCAAGAGATAACAATATAGCGTTGTATTCTTATGAGAGTATGGATTCAGATCATCACTATAATATGTACTTGGGGAGCAATTAAGATGTTTATGGTCATGGTCTCATTATTCTTGCTTAGCAGGACAGTGGTATATTGAACAAGAGATATATCTTTTTTTTTTTTTTTTCCCTTCTTCCCTAGTTAACTTTCCCATAATGCATGTTTTCTATATTTTGAATGCTTAACTGTTTCACTATGTTTCATTCTTATAGAAAAGAAAATGAATGTGTAACTACCATGGTGTTTTTGAGTTCCTTCTTTCTTTTCCCTAGCCAGATAACTTGTTATTAAATCTGATTTAGGCTTAACATCTCTACAGTGCATTATGCATAATGGAGAAATCGTAAAAAGAGATGTGCCATTAAAGCCAACACAAGATTCATTAAAACATGTAATGACAACTGTACCAATGACTGATTTTTTAATACAGAAATTCAAGACTACTGAGATACAGAACCAAAGGCATCTCAGAGGGTGGAGAGGTTTTGACATGTGCTCAACAACAAATCCAAGTTTGCTCTATTGATCAGCTTATTTCCATAACTGATATTACCTGGATAGAACATGGCCACTTTCTTAAAATTGAGATAAATGAAAGTTTTATCTTCCTAAGAGTATCATTTTGTTGCACAAACAAAGCCCAGTACAGAATAAGACTCTGCAGAGATGTCTTGTCCAGTAGAGATAGCAAGCAAGAGAGGCCGAAGTGAATGCTTAACAGGATGCCTGAACATACGGAAAAATGATGGTGTTGTTGCTACCCCAGCTTACTGAGTGTATCTATTTTGCCAGATTAGACCAAATCTATTGACATACACATTGAAAGCAGAGCTGCAATCCTGACTCCTTCAGTGTCCTGGCAGTAAGGAAGAAGACAGTAATGAAGCATAATTCTGCTTTGACTTTGTGAACTGCTTGAGGAACTGGAGGAACAAGCATGTAATAAACCCTACAACTCTGTATTCACATTAGGGCCATGCTGAAAGTAAGGCTTTAGTATGTCTGCAGCTATAAAAAAATAAACAACAAAAAAAAGGAAAAAAACCGCTAACAAATAAATAAAAATCTCGCTCAATTAAAAATAAGATTTGTGTTTGAATTTATGTGTTTGCTTTTCCATATATTTTCTTCTCTGACATTCTTCCTACCCCTGAAGAGGGTGAAGTATGGGAATTTCAGAAACAATGTGGCTTGCTTTTTATTTTTACAATGTCTTTCTATGGAAATAGCTGTTAGAGTGCTGAACATTTAATCCAATTTACATGGGATTCCTATTAAAATCAATGCCAGTCCTCCAGTTAGAGAAATGCTTTACTTTTTAGAGCTGTTCACTGCTTTTCCAGCAAATCCCATTTGGGTGGGTCGACCAGTTACAGAATTTTAGCCAGCATCATAATTTGATTCCAATATAGTAGAAGAATTCATTGCCAAAACTTTATTGAAATTCATGAAAACTTTTCTCCTTAATGCCCTAATATCAGTTGACTATGCACATGAGAATGTCTTCTTTGATTAAAAGAAGAGAAAAAAACCATCAAGACACTCTCATAGTTGATTTAGTAAGAAAATTTTGGCTATGTGCACACAAAAAAACCCCAAGAAGTGATACTTAAAATTCATGTTTTTAAAATACTTTCAATGTAAAGAGGGAAATGAGATAGGCTTTTTAAGCACAGTGGTGGCTTTACATTGTTGATACAGGGGTAAAATTGGGAAAGACAAATCTTGGCTGGAGCTGAAACTGGCAAAAGTTGTGAAAGGGTAACGAGATGAGCTTCTGTAGGTACATCAACAGTAAAAGGGAAATCAAGTAAAGCATGAGCCTGTGGGTTAGCTGGGCAGGCAACCTAGGAATGAGAAACATGTGTCCCAGTTCAATGTCAGGGGAGGTTTTGATATGATCCCAAGAGCGAGATTAAGACACAAACAAGGTCAAATGCCATATACCCAAAACGTTTTTTTATTATTAAAAAAGTGAAGAGGGGTAGCGATAGGACAGAATGGGAGGAAAAGACAGAAATAAAGCAAGGATGCGGGATAGGGCTGAAAGAACAGTCACCACCACGGATCCAGTGGCGTTCTGTTGGTTCTCAGTCTTCAGTTCTTCGGTGGTGGATACACACGGATCTAGCTTCGATGGTGGATGCACACGGATTTGGCTTTGATGGTAGATGCACCCCTAGCAAAGTTTTCTATTGCCTTTTAAAGTTCATTGTATCGCTGATTAGCATATCTGCTCACATTTATTTTTTTTTCTCGTCCCACAGGTTTTGTTGTATCCAGCTTCTGGGCAGAAGTGTTTGCCCCTTATCAGTTCATTAGCAATGCATGCATGGGGTCTGGCGTACACAATAGAGCCACAAATGGCTACAGGATGGGGCCAGCTCAGTACAGGTCTGCCCCTTTGGGGCTTGTCTAAGGAGTCGGACAATGCAACCGCAAAGGAGTGGGGGGTGTATCCTTCAATACACTCCTGCTTCCCTGGGCAACATCCCCCAGACCAATTCACAGGCCGCAGCAGCTTGTCTTGGAGGTTTGCATAGACATAAGCAAGCTTTGAGACAGTCACATGACATTTCAGTTTCTCACAACATGGGAACAGATAAGGCACCTGATGCAATTCTTGGCTCATTATTTACTGGAAATATCTGTTCTCAGGACTCCCATGTCTCCATGTCTTGTAGCAAGATCTGGAGGAGAAAGATCTTGGACACAACAGAGGAGGTTGAAACTAGGGACTACTTAGGTAAGATAAATTGGAGAGAAATACATTAGATGAGTAGATGATGATGTGGTGGACAACTGACTGGATGGGTGGGCTCAGAGTGTGGAGATCAATGGCTCAAAGTCTAACCAACAGCATGCTATTTATTATCCTCAGGAATGATACTAGCAACACTGTCACAAACACCAGGATGATGGGAAGGAATGCTACTTCACAAGAGCCCCTTAGCTCAGTGATTTCAAATCAGGTCTAAGGAGTCTTCCAGAGCAGAGGAATGCCAGCATTTATAATCCACTGCACAAATCTCACAGTATAAAACTCTAGGTCTTTCCTTGTCCCTCTCCAGACTTCCCTGACTATCTCTGGTTTGCGTATAGCACAAAGAGTTCCTACTTAAACCATCTTGAATCATGCTGTAAAACCATGTCCATTTAGATTTGTACGTAGAAAACAGGCAGGTGCTACATTTGAGTTTTGCACCTTTATTAGAAACCTGTTAAAGGATTGGATAACAAATCAACATTAATTATATTAACATTTCAAGAGGTTCTGATAGTGACAGTCATGGTACTTACATGTAATAAAATTATAATACCTGGGAAATGGAATTTTCCCTCTGATAGATGCATTGAACAAGTCCATAAACATATAATAAACGGAAGAGACTGGAACATACCCTCAAAAATCCCTAACCTAATGATTCTGGAAGCTGGGAAGGTACAAGTAAAGTAAACCACAGACTGTGGCCAGTCACACATGCTCTCCCTAAGTAGTGTCTTGTGTTAGCACTGATATAGAGAGGCTACAGGGCTAGGTGGACCATTGGCCTCAGTCTTTTGTTTTTACTAACGAAAGTTAAATTAAGAAAGGTTCGTAAGAAGTCCCACCTATCAAGTAAGTCTAGAATTTACAGCTAAGAACTTTTGTGTCTTCTCATGCCCTGAGCTTTTCTCTGAAAAAGTGGTGTGGCCAGGCTCTGAACCAATTCTTTGCAAGAAATGTGAGTCACACACAGAAGGGGCAGCAACCAAAGCAATAAGTCTTTGTAGAACCTGCTGAATGTATTAATGGAGTATTGTTATACTTTCTTTGTCATGAAATTTCATGATAAATCCAATGATGAATAGATCTTAACAGACATTGATTATCACCCACTGATTTTCCCAATCCTAAAGCCTACAAAATGGAATAATGAAATTATAATTGAAAAAATGAATATTTTCTGTCTGATTTATCACCCTAATGTTCACATTTCTTCACCTATAGGTGTAATTGCTGTATAACAAATCTCTTAGAAATATGCTGTCAGTCCTTGTTCAAAGGAAGAAAGTCTTCCAATGATTATAGAAGTTCAAGCAACCAAGGAACTGCTCAGACCCATGGACAGTATTTGGAAATGATAGGCTGAGAATTGTTTTGAATCCTTCAGATCCTTCATCTTTAGAGATCCAGTGTACAAGTCTTGACAAGACTTGTTTGATCCAGAAAACAATGAAAAAAATAAGGTCAAAGTGTACTATCCTCAAAATCCCAAGAACCCTGTTATGTTATGGACAGAAGGAAGAGATTCTTTAATTCTGTTTCAGAGGTTTCATAGATTCAAAACAGATTGGTCCTTTTCCATGTAGGCTCCAGCTCAGAAAGGTAGTTGAGAAAATACTGAGAATAAAATGTTTAATCACCACCAGATGAAATGATCAAATAGAACATTTTTAAGAAGAGTTAGTGTCTCTTATTCTGACTTAGCTCACATTCCCACTTTCAATTACTTGCCCATGACAAGTGCTCACAAGCACTGCAAACAAACCTATAATCAGTAATAGTTCTAAAGAGCTTTTGACCTCAACAGAAATATTCATCTGCAGAAATGAGTTCTCTCTTATACAAAGGTGGCTGTATCAGGGTGGAGGTCAAGACACTGGCATTTTTTTATCACCTTCCACATTAAGAGGATGCCATCTTCCATAGAATGGAAATAATTTCATGCATTTCATTGAGAAAATAGGTGTAAGTGTAAGAAGGGTAGATAATCAATTGAATTTAATATATGCAAAGAGCAAATCTTCTTTGAACACATCTTTTCCACAAATCATTGCTTGCTGGAACTTGCATGTATAGTATATTTTAATGGCGCTTTTTTTTCCCAAAATGTTTCACTTTTTGTATAACAAAACCAAAACATGGATAGAATTATCATTTCAGCTTTGTAAACTTGCCCAAAAAGCATTCACAACACAGCAGTGTCATTATAATCATAGCAGACAAAAATTTCAACCTTTTTGCCCCATTTCAATCACAATGTGCCTGAACTATAACAGTGTATAACAAATATTTTGTGTGAAATTAGACTGTTACCAGAAAAATACTGTAAGGTATATTTGTCTTAGAATATCGTGCAATCTTTGAATAGAGTTTAGTGTAAAATCTTGTCAGTGATACAATGCATATTTTTTTAAGTGACAGTGAAAGAAAACATGCAAATAGGTGTAATTTTTGCAATATTGACATAATGATGAATACCATATCTGACAAGACTTTGAAGGTTTCATGTGACATTCCTACATGTGCTAACATCTGTTGCCTTCTTTTCCTCCTTCCTATTTAGTATTCAGGATCCTGAATTTTCCAAGTCTGCTAACAATGTTCAGAGTTTATTAAAGCTTCACTGCACTGTAGAATAGTGCTTGAATACTGTCACCAAGATTTGCTAAGGGAAATGGCTCTTAATAGCAGCAAATATCCTTGTTTGTTTGTTTGTTTGTTTCCTGTTCTGGAATATGAAACGATGGAGGAACAGAAGTGTTAAGGGAAGGGGAGAGGAATGCACATTCAAAATTTAGATTGCGATGGATTTTAGAAATACAACCTGAGCTTGAAATACAAATGCACACTGTGGTATTTACAGAATTACAGACAGCTGCTTTAACTATCTGTTTGGGAACAATTCAAGAGTCCATTCTAGCCACTTGTTCTAGGGAGAGGAAGTCTCTGGCTGACTGAGAGGTGTTCACTGTCATATCTTCCAATACCGGATAGAGTATGTCTGCCTTTGAAAGTGCTTCCTGTTCCCCAAGTCAAAGGAATTACTCCCCAGCCTATTAGATGAAGCATGGCTGACTCCAAGTCTGGTCTTGATATCTAGTCTAATTGCATCACCTGACTAATAATGGAAATATAATGTTCAATCTTCAAACATTGTCAGAAAACGTGGACAAGAAAACTGGTAAAGAAATACTTTTTTATTCCATATTTCCCCATCTATAAGAATAAAGAAAGAGATTTTCAGGTACACAAATGGGAACTAGGTATCCAAAGCACCAGATTTTGATAGGAGGCAAATGCTTAACTGATTTTCTCTTTTTTTTTTTTTTTTTCTTTTTAAAAAGTCTCCCCTAAATTAATAATCTCTTCAGTCTACTTTTGGCTACATGGTACAATGACTGAGTGCATCCAACCATTTCTACACTGCCTTCCATGTAAAAAAAAAAAAAAAAAAAAAAAAAAAAAAAGAAAAAGAAGACACTAGGTAAAAGCATTACATTTTATCACCACTTTTCCCTTAACAAGACTGGAACCTGGACTCTCACTTGTCTACCTTTACAACTGTACCACTTTCATTACTGCACTGAGTAGGTCACTGTTATTAAAAGGGTTTTTAGTCTGAAAATTTCCCTGTAGCTGAGGGATGTGAGGCCTTTAAACAGAGAGCAAAACATTAAAGGTCACACAGGTGTCTCAGTTGGGAACTGCATCAAAATCTCCTGTCACATAGCTTAGAGCTTCACATATTATATTTTTATCTCCCTACCAAAAATCTTTCTAAGTATCAGTATTTCCATTCCTCTACTCTTTGGGAGAAAGGATCTGTATCACTTATCAAACTAGGCTTTTAATTATGTTTGGCATATGATGTTCAGCAGCTGGAGCCTCTCCCTGTTTGGCCATTGGCAGAGCTTCAGCATCATGTCAGGCTCCCCGAGGGCCCTGAGCTCCAGTCTATCATACCACATGCAGGTTCCCTCACAGCACACACATCACCTCCTCGCTGCCACCCCACAGCAAAGTACCTCATCCAATCCCCTGCATGCCACAGCACTCCCTAGACCCCCATGTTGATTCCTTCTACTCCTAACCTGCACACACCTCCCTGATCAGCCTCTCTAGACTGTCAAGCTGCCAGTCCCCACATCCCCAGAAAGCTCCTCTTGGCCCCTTTGGTGAACCTCTCCCTCTGACAGCATGGCTCCTTACATGAAATAGCATCACCACAGCATCTACCATCACTGTCTTCCTCCCATGAGAGCACAGAACCAACAGGAATGGTGCAGCGTGAAATTATATGGGACAAAGCAGCTTAGGCTGAAACACCATGGAGAAGTCCATGGAGACACAGGGTCTGAGAGCATGGAGGGGTATGGAACAGGGAAGCAGAGAGAGAAAAGAGGACTGCAAATGGACATAAGGAATACTGGAGTGAAGAGGAAGAAGGCTGGGGTTAACATGGTGGGATTATGTGGCCAAAAACTGGGACCTGGCTTACTAAGGATGATTCTTCTGTTTTCTGATTCTTCCATTTTATGATTCTTCCATTTTTTCTTTCTTAATAAATTCTGGGTTTACTTGTCACCCTCCTTTGTTATATTTTCCTACCAATCTTTCTTGACTTTCTGTTGTTTCTTAAATCTTCACCTCTCCTTCACCTAGTCTTGGACTTCCTCCACTCCCCGCCCCCCATCTCTTTCTCTCTGGTATAACTTCCCTCTTTCTCACTATTAAGAATTCCTGTCCTTATCCCTGTGCCGCTGCTTCCCATCCTCCATGTTTTCTGCATGCTGCTAAATTTCCAGCTGCCACAAATACCTCTCCTGGTCTTTCACGAGTCACATGCGGTGATTAATTTCCATCCCTGCTGTTGAAGCAAACATGCCTCTCAGAAATGGTTCTTTCTATAACAACCTGATTTAGGAAACGATAGAGACACACAGAGCTGCTGCAGGGCCTGGATGGGAATGATGGGTATCCCGAGCAAGTGGTGGTGAAGTGATGTTTGTGCTGCTGATTGAAGGAGTTGTCGGGTGACCTGAGCACCAGCTGAGTTGACGGAGAACTATGACATGTGGGAGATATGTGCTCCACCAAAATGGTTTGCCTAGGACTAGTCGAGTAGGTATGTTTCTACGCAGACATGCTAGAGAAGGAACTGTGGATTCATTTTCTGAAATTAATAATTAAGAGATTAAAGGCTGCATTTCAGTCTTCTCCTGTCACTTAGGGGACATAATGCCTGACATTTTAATGGGCTTGCCAGCTGATGTCTTAATTCTCCTTGCCATATCTTTGAGCCAATCATTTTCCTCAATCCCCTAATAGAGCTTTGGGGCAAGAGGGGGTCTTGGCACAGACCTTTCCTCTGTTGGGGAGCTCAGGAAAAATAAAAGAAGTCACAACTTGAGCTAATATAGCAGGTAGAAAATCTAGGGCAGGCTTGTTAGGGAGAGAATACCTGTCTCTGCTTTTATGAAAAATCACCCTTGAAGTATTTATTTATTTAAATGTATTTAAAATATTTAACCAAGAGTTGTCTGCTTAACACGGGCCACCACATTTTCAGAAGTGGAAAGCTGGTAGAAACTGTGACATGTTTTCATGTTGCAAGAAAAAAATCACAGAGCCGCTGACTGAAGCAACAAAATATCATGCAGTTCTCTGGATCCTGAACCCAAACACAAACAAACTCTGGGGAAGTCTAATTTCCAAAGAGGACAGAAAAGCCTTTTATGTTTTCTTGCAAAGTATAATATTGTAGGTATAGATCACAACATGTGAGTCTTTTTATCTAATCAAAAAGGTCATTTGTTGCTCAGTACCGGTCACAGATCATGAGTATCAAACATGAAGACATTAAAGTAAGAGGCTGAGTCCAGTAATCCATCACACTTTGTATGACTAGGCTGCTTTCAAATGCAACATTAAGCTCACAACAAAATCATTCACTGCTGTTCTTTTTGTATAGCCTTTCGATTTCTAAAATTTCCTTTCTGGAGTTCAGATTTCCATTCTCTGATATGAAAGACAAAGAGTTTTGTCAGATTTCTTTGATTAATAAACATTTACCTCTCCTGCTTAACATACAAATCTCAGTCATTTATTTCTGTACCATGAACACTGCTAGAAAAATCTAGGACATGTATAAATAGTTCGTACAGATAGGATCCTATTTCAAAGGAATATCCCCAAAGTGTTTTAAACTTCATAGCTGGGATAAATCTGAAGGAAATCATGCACTTGTTTCACTTCAGGTCACTTTTCTTTCACAAAAGCATTTTGCAAGATAAACTGGGCATGAGCAGTAGAAAATCATAGTATGAATTTACTATTGACTGCACATTTAATTCAAAATTATTTCCTTCTCTTGTACAAAAGGGTTAAGATCATTCAAGTTTTGATTACACTTGTATTGATAGTGTAGAAATGACAGCTGACTAGCTTGTCCAATCATCATGGTAAAAAAAAAATATATATATATATATATATAAAACTGCTGATTGAAACTCACAATTTTTCATTATAAGGATCTATGTAAAAATGTTGCCATGGGCTACTGAAGTCTACTCATGAGGTAGACTGGGGTGGGATGCTTATGGGTAAGTCCTCTCAAGAATTTGTTGACTAAATAGAGGAGCAAAACAGGTTATTTACAGAAGCCTTTCATCCATGTTGTAGCCTTTGGCTTAAAAAATCCCTGTATGTGGTTACTCCCCTAGCCCCTCTGCTGGTAACTGGGCAGACCACGCTGAACTCTGTTCTTGGGGGTTCTTAGAGGAACTAAATAATATCATTTCCAGGTGTCACAGAGAAACACATAAATAATTCTGAATAATTTAATGAATCCAGTCCTTGATATATTCCAGGACTCTTATTCTTCTTGGTATAGGCGAAGCAATGACCTACAAAAGAAAGAAAATCCTTCTTTGAGAAAGATGGTGATCAACCAAAACATGTCTTCAAATTGTCTAACACAAGGCTGTGGTAGTGTCCTTTCTGATAACTTACTTAAATACTGGAAACAAGTCACAACTGACTACTGAGGAGAAATATTAATATAATGAATATGTATGTCCCAACTGTATCAGCCTATTTAGGAATATTGGTTTACTGATCAAGTTTCCTCCATAATGACCATTCTCATAGGATTACATGATCCCTTGTGATCTGAGTTAGTAGGAAAAGTTTTAATAGAATTAAATATATTTTAACTCGCCTCGTGAGAGAGTCATGTTCAATTCAAAAAGCAAACACTTTCAAAGAGAATAATGTACTTCAGGAAATTGGCTTAGTGTTGAAATCTACTAAAGCTGATGTCCAAGAGAATTTTGTGATCCCTACTGATCTGTGTATCTGGGAAATGCCAGTTTGTAGCAGCTATTTTTGTCTCTCCGACAGTTGAACTCTGCCTCCACAAGGGCAATGTATTTTTAATGCATATGATGTTATTATGTAAATTGGTTTAGCTGTGTAATCTACTAAAGGTGATTTCTCTGTCCCATATGAACAACAAAGCCAATGATCACATAATA
The DNA here is from genome assembly GCF_047716275.1 of Strix uralensis. Classification (NCBI taxonomy): domain Eukaryota; kingdom Metazoa; phylum Chordata; class Aves; order Strigiformes; family Strigidae; genus Strix; species Strix uralensis. The sequence goes on from NC_133976.1 coordinate 24,865,001, forward strand.
TTCATTAAAGATAAAATTGTCTTACTTTCCATAACCAATTCCCAAGTGCATTGCTCTGACAACTTTCTGTTCAATAGTGAACTTGATGCTCATTTACAAAACTCTAATAAATGTACCAAATAAGAGTTAATGCATTTTTCCAGTTTACAGTCCCAAGCAGACTATAAATTATTTTCCAAGGAGCAACAGACAAAGTAATTACAGGACAAGTAAGGTCCCATCAAAAGTTCCATCCTTTTTTTTTTTTTTTTCTGCATCAATCTATAGATCTATGACAATAGTGTAGCAAAAAATCCTGCTTTGATACATTTCTGAAATTAGGTAGATATCAACCTTATTTCCATCTATAAATGGAAGTGCAACATCATGTCCATGCAAGTGAACCTACAAAAGGACCCCCTTGTACAAATGTACAGCAACGCTCTCAAACATACTTTATGATCTGCATACATGGGTCTACGTGGAGTCCTGCAACTAATTCAGTTAAGAGGGCACTAGACATATTTGTATGCAAAATTAAATGACAAGAGTTTCTTTGTTAGTAAAAATTCAGACAACACCAGTGACTACTGCAGTTCTATATCTAACTACTGTTGTCTGCATACAGAAATGAACAGGTGCAAAGTAAATGCCTGGGTAAGCCCTCTTTAAAATATATCATTTTGGGTTAAACTGTAATTGCATCTCCATCCCCAGGGGAGCAAAGGAGTTCCTAAAACCAATTAAAATTATTTATACAGGGTTTTTTTTTCTGGGAATCTATACACTTTTCAAAAACATGAACAAACCTTGTGAATAAACCCTTCACAACACCACTGAAAGATTAGATAGTATTAAAATATGTATTATCAAAAATAATATTAGAGTAATAAAATATTTTCAGTGAAGACTGAACAACTCAGAAGTTCAGCATTTCAATAAATATTTAAAGGCAAGAGACAATGTTCTCTGATTATTAAAAACTTATTTTCCAAAACAGTTGCCCAAGAGTAGATTCCCCCTCTGCATGACACTTAAGTATTTTAAAAATGAAAACATAATTTATTCTGAAGAGGAGATGACTTTAAATTTTGAAATTCAAAACAAGTTCTTCACATTTTTTCTGTTGTGAAAACTGCAGTTTTGCAGTGACAGAATGTGAACACAAACACTTTTATGGGAAGTTATTTATATGATTTCTTTAACCACTGTCATAAAACTGCAATATAGCCATTCTCAGAAATGGCTATCCAGAAAGAATTTCATTCACTGATTGATTCTGGACCAGTTTTAAATTCAATAGATGAGAATTAATGCTTTTCTTCTACTTCAAGAAACTGGGATTTTTAGCTTTAGTGAAAGTGTTTGTGAGGATCTGCTCCATGTGAGATGCATGAGTGCACTAGATTAACTAATACACAGTTCTTATGTTCCTGATTTTTTTGTCCTTTTGCTGATAAGTGTTGGCACAATATTCAGTGATAAGATAGAAAATGTGAATACAATCACATATACTGTTAGAATATAATCACATATATCACATATATACATTATATAGCATAAAAAGCAGAAGAGAAATTTGTTTTAATTGCAGACTCCTGGCTCACTATCATGGCCAAAGTGGAAGATGAAAATCTTTGGAAGGATTCAAATACTTGGAGGACTTTGGTTATATGGAAAGGAGTGGAGCGATCATGAAGGGACAATTTTTCCCTTTTTTCTTTGAGACTTGAATATTCTGTCCTACTGTCCCAAGGGAAAATATTGCAATACTAAATTGATTAATATGGACTTATTAATATTTGTTATAACAGGTCCACTTGTTAAGCACTGAGTTAGTCAATAATGTAATAAAGTTAGTGTTTCCATCATATAGCCCTCACTAGACTGTTGAAAAATTTGAAAACTAAGATGCTCACTTTTTGTTGAAAGTCTTCTCCTTTTGTTGACACACTCCTAGATTTTAGGATTTTATACTAACTGTGCTGTATTTTATACACTTTTTCTGAGCTTTTCTTTATCTCAGGTGCTATAAGGATAGTCTTCAGTCACTAAATCACAAGGGAAAAATGTTGTTTCACTGGTTAACCTTTTACTATTTAAAGCAACTCTCTGTGAACAAAACTCATCACAGCTGAACAAAGTCTGTCTATCAGCCTGCACAGCCTTTAAAATCAAAAGATGAAGTACAATTCTTGGCTTTAATTTCTGGGCTGCAGAAAAAGGAGTAGAAATGGTACTGGAGACAAAAAGCAAGGAATAATCTTCCTTCCATACCCCATGAACACAGCATGGGTAGAGGCTGTCTTTTCACCTGTCTTTTCTTACACATGCTGGACCTGGTAGCTGCTGAAAACAGCATCCCTCTTTTAACAGATCAGTTAAAACGCCATTGCCTTGTGACCTGACACAATGCAGGTACTCAGCAGAGATCTCCCCTCTCCTCTCCTCTCCTCTCCTCTCCTCTCCTCTCCTCTCCTCTCCTCTCCTCTCCTCTCCTCTCCTCTCCTCTCCTCTCCTCTCCTCTCCTCTCCTCTCCTCTCCTCTCCTCTCCTCTCCTCTCCTCTCCTCTCCTCTCCTCTCCTCTCCTCTCCTCTCCTCTCCTCTCCTCTCCTCTCCTCTCCTCTCCTCTCCTCTCCTCTCCTCTCCTCTCCTCTCCTCTCCTCTCCTCTCCTCTCCTCTCCTCTCCTCTCCTCTCCTCTCCTCTCCTCTCCTCTCCTCTCCTCTCCTCTCCTCTCTGTTGGTTGGTTCCATGCTTCCTGTTCTTGAAAGTAGGGACTGTAGCATTTATTTCCTTTGTAAAACTTTGATATCTGAGCACTGGATTTTGGTATCACTATTCACGAGTTGCTTATTCTCTAACTGGTCTGTCATAAGGAGCTTGCTGGAGTGCCCTGCTACTCAGGATCGAGTTCTGGAGTTTACATTCCTAGTGATGGCTGTCATGTTGTCTTTTTGAGCCTACTCTAGGCAAAGCCATCATTTTCTTTTTCCAGAATGGAGTAACATCACTTCCCTCTGTGTGTCTTCTCGTAAAATGTAAATTCTTGATTCAGTTAATATTAAGCTATTGGTTCCATCCACAAATCACAGCTTCCCCAGCAGCTTAATGGAATAGTGCAGTCTAAGAATGCAGGATCTACATTTTCATTTTCATTTGTATTCCTTTCATTTCTTTCCCCTAATTATTTGGTTACCATCCCAATGTTGAACTGTAAGTATTACAGACAATTGACGTAAATTGTCAAAGAAGTTAGATGCAACTAAAAACAAGGGGAAAAAACAACTAAACCTAATAAAATTAAACTCTGAGGCTTCATACTTTCTAGTTTAATTTTAATATCTTAAGAAACAGAGAAAAAAATGTGAAAAGAATATTAAAGTAGATCACATAACCATGAAAGTATTTTGCTTTGTCAAACTAAAAAAGACTTCACCTTCTGGCTAAGCATAACCCAGTAAGTATGATGTAATTAAAACATATGGAACCATCCTTTTCCCTCTAGATCTACATGTTGTTACTGTATGGTGTCATAAGAAAAGAAAAACCTGTTTAAAAAGACCATCAGAAGATGGATCACTACAAAAAATCTACAGATAACAAAAAGCCATGGAGAGAGTTCTGACTGAAACTTTTGTTGGTGTTTAGTTTCTTAAACATTGGCAATAGATACCCTCAGTTAGCCCTCCTGGCCTCCAGCTGCCTCTTCAGAAAGACATAATTTTCCCATATGTCTTGTGTGCTATCCACAAGTATTCTGAATATCTAAATTCTCATTATCTGACTATCTAAAAACATCACTGAATATATATATTTAGACAGCTAAATTTTTTCTGTCCTATACTTGTCACTTTGAAAGCCTTTTTACACGGGTGCATTTTCAGTATCCTAGGTTATATTGAATTGCTTGACAACAGTCTGTGAATGTTTTCAGGGTCAGTTGCAAATAACTGTGACTAATTTGTGTTCAGGACTCATGCACATAACATAAGCCATTTGTGACCCTAAATCATTTAGATACACTTAACATATTGAGATATTACTGGGAAAAATCAGGGCTATATGGAGTTAGCCGGGTACTGGTGTGCATTATGCTGCATGTAAGATCCCAGCAATGTTAAAAAGGATCATCTTGAAGACCATCCTTTGTTCCAAATCTTTTCCATTATAGTTTAACCCTTTTTCTTGCTTTATATATGTATTATTTATTTTTAAGTCTCTTGTAAGGGAAAGAATTTCCAAATTAGTTTTTATGTCTTGTTTTTTTTCCTTACTTAAAGGAAGGAACCTGAAAGAAATTGCATTTGACTGCTGTGAAAATTAATGTAATGTAGCAGAGGCAGCTTCATTTTAAGTACAGTAAGCTGGGGTTTGAGTTGCTTACTTATAGTGACTCAGCTTTTGTTCACCAGAGACTCCCTGTATATAAACCAGAATCTTTTAGCTATTTTTGCATAGATAACAAAACTTTGGTTTACCCATAACTTTAAGCCAAAGTTTTTAAGCACCCAGATACACTGTTGAATTTTCAGCACCATGCTAAACCCCCCTAATCTGGTTTCTGAATGTACTGAGAACCTGACAGTAAGAGCTGGCCTGTGCTGGCTGATCCAGATCTACATGCTGGAGAAAACCTGTGGGCTGTTTTATATGCCAGGTTGAAGTCTACAGCTGAAAGAAGACAACTTGGAGCCTTTTTTCTCAGGAACAGGGGTTTTGCACGTTATATACAGATGCTTAGACATTCAGATACTACAGACATTTGAATATCAGAGATAGATAGCTTATCTCCAACATCTAGCTATCAAGTATCAGTAGAACACTAGCTTGAAAAGAAGATTTGTTGTCCTTAGGTTACAGTTTCATTTCTGATTCAAACAAAACATCCAGAAAAGTACAGGCACTGGACTCTTGGGATTTTTCTGGAATACAGAATCTTCATGACTAATTTTTCTCTACTGAATTACAATGTTTCTTACATGATGGGAGCCTTTTTGTGCTCAGTATGTTTGCGTTTCAGCATGGTGACAGTGACTAGACAGCTGGATCAGCTGAAGCCAGGAATCAGTCACCACGGGTAACATGTTTCCTGGGAAACATATGGAATATTTGTCCTGCAACCTGAAGAAAGTAAATTATGCTCAGAGCATCATTAACTTTCAGTCCGTGACTTCTGCCTCCCAAAGGGCTCAATTCAACAAGTGTCTCTCTGAGTAACACTTATTCATATGAGTAGGTTGATTACTCTCTAGCCTTCCATTAAGCATTTCCCAAACAGACTGCACAGCTGATACAGGTACTTAAGACACGTTTTCATACATGCCAGATATCAGTGATATATAAATCATAAAAACTTGCAGGTCCTCAACTCTTCTCAGAGACAAATCTCTTCCCCAGCTGCATGACCAAGAATCCTTCCTTCCCAGCTTCTCTCTCCCATAAGCAGAGACACCAGAACTCTGGGACAGGCACTTACCAGCATTTACTGGTTTCAATATGTGATTTTTTTTTTAAACTGAGTTTTAATCCCTTTTCAAATTTTCTGTAGAAAATAAACACTATTCCTGCACTATTTCATGTAAACCCAGTACTTCATAGAACAAGAAATAACTTAACTGACACCTTACAGAACTCAGTCCTATTCATAAATGAACCAAATTCAGTTTTCAAAAGTAATTAGGCTGCTCTCCCACTCCCATTATTCCTACGGGAACACAGAACTAGAATTTCAGTGGATGACTAGACTTTCCTTCAAATAATTTGTTTTGGGTTTTTTCCCAACCATCATGTTCATTTTAAGTCATATGGCATTTGAAAATGCTTCTTACATTACTTCAAGAGGTGAGCTGAAATCTCAAGCTCAATTAAAAATAAAGAGCATTTTTAAATATATACTCTTAAGGGGAAAAAAAGCTCGAATATATTACAAGATTTAATTTTGAAGACTCAAAACCATAAAATAATAAAAGAGAACCCAACCCTACATTATTATTAAATCCTAATTGGATTATTTCTTAAATCATGATTTATGATTTTAAACGGTTCTGAACTGTCTACAGTATTATCACCTTCAAAATTGCTGCAGGGGATAACTGTGAGTACGAAATACAAAGATTTTAGACTTTTCTCCTCAAACCACAGAGCTGCTCAGACCAAACCAGGATTCAAGGTATGGTACATACCCTAAGCCTGTGACAAGAACATCTGAAACAGCCACTATGTTGGAGTGTATATATCCTGACAACTCATATTTTGTGTTGAACAATGCATAACCCTTGTTAATTCGGTTAGAGTGGTGTCAGGGAGATATTGGAGCATCTGGAGTCATCAGTATCCATCCACTTCCAAGAGCAGGTTGCAATCATGATGTTGATAAGGAAGAAGAGATCACCAACCACTTCAAGAGCAACTTCTCTTCCCTCTTCTCATCAGACAAAACATGCTCCACAACAGGCTGTGTAAATGGAGAAGATTCAGTTCCCTTAGGCCGTCTCCCTCCTTGTTCAGTTAATTTCTGCTCCTAACAATTAATTTCTTGTTTGGGAGAGAACTGCTCCACTGAGACAGTTTCTTCACAAACAACATTTAGAGTAGTTCTAATGAATCACACTAAATATCCAGCTAAGAAAAGCAACTACAGTCCCGGCTAGTGATGGAAGTACAAATGACACTTTTAGAAATTTTCTTTCTCCTTTTTTTGGCCTCTCTTGGGCATTGAAATCATAAGAATTTTCAGAGGATTAAGCAAATGTCACCCCCATTTAAGCTCTAATAAATTCACCTTTTACATTGGAAGGTCAGACTTCCATTGAAGTAAAGTCTTTATTTGCAGTGGAACATTTTAAAAACAAGTACACAATTTCTTTCCAGAGCTGTACCTCAAATACTTCAGTACTATGTAGGCGTCTAAGAAACAGACTAGCATGAGCATGTTACTAATTAAATAATGAAAAGGAGAAAGACAAATTTTATCATCTCCAGACTTGGAGAAATGCCAAATGCATTTCCAATTAAAAAAGAACAAAAAGTCTATCAGTAACTCACACTGAAATTTTAATCTATGACTGTAAACACTGATGGCAGCATACACAGACTTGCCTGTTTATCTTGTGCTGTTTCTCAAGCCATGTCTGGTAACCATGGGCATGGTTTGAGATTCCAGTTCAGGAGTGGGAATCTTTGGCACAGAATTCTGCAAACTTCCCACCACTGGGGTCAAGGGCCCAAGATTCCTGCATTCATGAAGACACAGTCTTTGAAAAGGGATGACTGAAAAAGATTGACTGTAGTCAATCAGTTCAATGAACCTTCCATTCCAGCTCCTCCTTTTGCTCTCTTCTTGCATAGTTTGAAATGATCTCTCTCCTGGTTGCTACAATTATTTTCTGTTAGCAATGAGTCTTCCTTAACGTAAGGCACAAAGAATTCAACGTCGTCTATCACGACACTAGGTCACTCACCTGCTCAGCCACCTGGGCCTCTCTTTATCCCAGATCAGCACAGTCACTTTTCCCAACATAAATTGTACCTTTACATTTTATAATAGCTCCTAAGCAACTGTGTTCAGCCTTCTCTAATTTGAAGAGACAGGCTTTTAGGAGGTGTAACAGTATTTATATAGAGAGGAACCTGACTTTTGAAAGTCCTTTATATGCACCTTAATCTATTTCTGAAGAATTTAGCAGTGATTTCTTCATTTAACATTTATCCCCAGAAATCAAAGTTCAGAAGAACAGTACATTTCAAGAGAAAAAAAAAAAAAAAAAAAAAAAAAAAAAAGATTATTTTCCCTTCTGCTTTAGAAAGAAATGAAAAAGGAAGTGTAACAGACCTTTATGTGAAGAAGAGAGAAATAATCCTCTGTTGTTTAACTTCTATAGACTAAAAGACTGGAAGAAAAACATCTGGGTAATCACAGTGTCTCAGATACAGAGAGGTGATTTGTAGCATGTAAAAGTTCTGCTGATCTCCTTTGCATTCTTTTTTTCCTACAAAACTTTGGGATAAGAGGTGTGGGGTTCAAAGTATTGTAAGATCATCTCAAATCACTATTACATACCCTTGTATTATAGGTAAAAAGGGGGTTAACTATAATCTTGCTTGAATGTACTGTGTTCAGCAGGCACACTGCAGATGTAGAAGAACAATAAGAACAAGAATCAAGTTAAAGCTTCGTTACTGCCTATGCTGTCCTGATAAACTTGATCTGCTCTGTCCCAGTATCTGTTTCTTATAGAAAAAAGAAAGTATGGGACAAATTCCTCAACAAAGAAAACCCTAAGTTCTTAATGAATTCCCTCTTCACTGTATAGATTTGTTTCTTAAAAAAAACCCCAAACAAATGACAAAGCTTTTTTTTTAGGACAACATAAACAGAAAAATAAAATAGAGAGCTATTGTGAAGTCATCAGGAGGCACTGCATTCATTTATATTTATTTCATTACTGGAAGAGAGAGCAAGAACAAATAAAGATTTGTGGTGAATAAATATTGCCTGAGCCTACAAACACTTAATTTCAATGGGAAGGCTTTTATATGTGTTGATGACTCAAAAGCAAAAGCTAGCATAGTCAGGCTGAAACTGAATGCTAACGTTCCCTGGAAAAAATCTAAGACTTAACACTTCATGTTGCATTCCTTGCATAGTAACCAAAGCCACCAGTGAATTGCATGAAGAGTCCAGGTATGTGTGAAACGCACATCGTTTGGTGCTTGTCAGAAAACTCCTGTCAAATGGAAAATGCCGGTTCATCAAAACCTAAACTCTCTGTGGTAACACATGTTCTGTCTTCAACAAGGACAGAAATGAAGGTCAAAGTGGAGAGAAGGGAGACACAATCCTTCCCTTGGCCTGGAGCAGCCTAGAGCTCCAGGGTTAGGACTGCTTAACTCTGTGATAAACTGAATTTCAGATCTGTGTCTCAATCAAATAAATCAGGAAAATATATTTCAGGAAACAGATCCAAACATTCACAAGGGAGACACCTGCCCCAAAAGGAATCATTTAGGTTTAATATGACAAATGATCACATTTTAGTCAACACAGCTTTCCCATGATATATAAAGGCTCTTGATAAAAATAGTAAAATGTAAGATTTTTATTTGGAGAATTCCATTTTCCGCTAAACTACTCTTTCCTGGAGAACTTTCAGCTTGCATACATATATACTATAGTGACAACATTTTAAGTAAATCATGGGGAAAAGAGCGAACAAGAAGAGCAAGCAAATCAGAATTTAATATACGCTCAAAAATCTTCCTTGCACACTTGCAACACTCTAATCCTGATTATTCTTCTATATATGTTTACTTCTACATCTCAGGCTACTTGAGTTTCATTAAAGTTTCCTATCAACTCCCTGGTGCATGCAAGATCAGGTTTTAAGTGTGTCTCAAATAACATGAACAGTCAGTAGAGCTCTTAAGCTGCCTGGGATGTAGTCTTAAATGACAGCTTGTGCTCTCAGCTTATGTTGGAGTAAACACAAGCTGAGATGCCAAAGCCCTCAAAGTTGAGCCCACAGCAGCCAATGTTAAGATAATTAAATTTGCCTTCCCCTGTACATGTAATTTTATTAGAGTCCAGAGTTCTAGAAATAGACTACAGTTAAGGAAGCAAAAAAGGACAACTTAAGAAGTAAATAAAGACATCATTTTGGATTAATGTGGCTGTTCTCAGAGGTGACATGTTACTGGACTTCATATTCAGTCACTAAGAAATTACCTTTAGAGTAGGAAAAAATAATGTAGATCAGACTATTTAAGAGCAGGCAGAAAGTCATCAATGCGCTATATTGATTCCCAAGATGCCTATGACAGAGAATATACAGAAATTTAACAGCTGCAAAAACTGTATAAAATCAAAGAGGGGAAAAAATTACATAGAAGGTGGCAAATATTCACCTCAGCAGCCATCAAGTCCTCAGTCTACAGAGTCTTGAAAGAAAGTTGGGAGGACGAGGTGTCTGTGTACATTTCTTTATCATTAAATTCATTTTAAGCTACTATATATGATGTATTCTTTTTATTTGAATTTTTATAAACAAGTAAATAAATTGGTTGAAGCTTTGACACTTTTGCCAGAGCCTTCTGCAAAGTTCTCTTCATGTCAAAGAAATAGGGGAAAAAAAAAAAAAAAAGAATCATAAGAAAGAACAGATTTAATGATCTCCACATAACTGGCAGACTTTCCATTAGAACTGAAAAAAGCAGACACTTAAAAAGAAGCTGATTGGCAAAGCAGAGAGCACTTGTCAGAAGAGGTAAACAAGGTTGTAAGAGGACATAGATGCCATTGTCAGTTGGAAGACATGGGAAACCCAGTACATTTCATTAAAATTAAATTTAAAGATTCCCACTTCCCCATTAGTTCCTTTTTAATACTTTATACACATGACAAAATATAAAGGCAGAAATACAAACTGCATCCATCAACAGAAGGGCATGACTGATAAGCATGAGAGAGACAAAATATCTCAAGTTTTAAGAAAAATTCTCATTCTTACAAGGCTTCTCATGAAAGAACAGATCTAAAAACATACAGAAACAGTAGGAAGCAAGAGATTAGGAGCTCATTTAGTCCCCTCAGAAACATTAATTGGGGCCTGGTCTTGGTGGTGAGTCTAGAATGGAACCTTTGATGGTCTATGATTAACTAAGTTACCTACAAAAAAGCTCTTTAGTGAGAATCACTTAATTTTCTTTTTTTCTTTTTTTTTTTTTTCCCCCATATTACAAGTTGCTGCATCTGTATGCAGTTTTGTCTCTGGACATTCTTCCATTTAACCTCAAAAACCTTGAATTTCTCACATAACTTCTTTCCCAAACATTCATCTTCTCCAAACAGATTGTAGAACTAGATATAGACCAACTGTGCCTGACTTAAATAATGCAGCACCTAAAAATAAATTGGGAGTTCTGAACTGATCTCGTCAGCTGGATAAATATGCTCCCTTTCAGTCAGTGCAGAAAATGAGACACATCTGAACTGTTAGCCAGCAAGTAACACCAAGCACAGGGTTAAAAAGTTGCTGTACTTAGAGCTCAGGTCCCCAGCTGCCCACTGAATCCTCAAGGTATGTGTGTGTGTGTGGTGCAGAATGTCATGATGCTTAATGATTTGGTACCTTTATTTTTACAATACAGAAGCTGTAGATAGTACTAGTACTGCTCACCTTTCCATAAGAGCCAACTGACTGGAGCACTCACCTCATGACTAGGTGAACTCCTTGCCTGAAGGGATTCAAACCTATGTAGGACATGACCTGTTTTCTGTTGAAACTGGGCTACCCCATCAGCCAGTAATGTAAAACCACTGCAGCTAGAAGAGCAAGCAAGGAGAATGACTGCATCTCAGGGGTTAGGAATTTCATCTGGAGAAATGGCAAAAGTGTGTTACTATCCTAGGCATAGGGATAAGGCTGTAAAATCTACTGTATTTACACGTAAGAATAATTCAGAAAAAAACAGCTTCTAACCATTCTTATTGACACCACCAAGAGGGGAACTTCTCCCAAATAATTAGCTTTAAGGCATCCACCTGACTTTAAAGATTACCTCTTCTTTAACCATATCAAGGAGGAAAGATAAGTAAAATGAACAGTCCATCAAAAAAAAATATCCTTCAGGGAAAGAAAACGACATGATCTCCTGTGGCAATTGCAAGTCACATCACCATGGTATCTCAGCATGTACCAGTGGCTTATTTAACAATAAGCAAAGTAGAAGAATCTGCTTACAAATGTCGCTTTCTGGAAGGTAGGTGTTTACATTTATGGGTAGGGAGGGCACAGAATTAATTCAAGATCTTTGCCTCTAGTCATCAGTCTCCAAACCTCTCTTCCTGCATTGGTTCAAAGAGCTGATGAGCTGATGCACCAAGTGAAATCCTCCCTCTCTCTCTCCCTCCCCCCCTCTCTCCCTCCCTCCCTCTCCCTCTCCCTCTCCCTCTCCCTCTCCCTCTCTCTCCTTTGTTACCTAGGAAATCCAAATTTGCTTTCTCCCTCCCTTTAGCAAGGAATTCCTTTGGCATTTTTTTCCCCTGCCCTGCTCTGTCCTTTCTTTCTCTGTACAAGTGTAGAAGCAGCAAAAATAAACCATTCAGATGTCAGTAAGCCACTCATTCGTGTCTAAAGCCAAACTCCTGCTGTTGTGTCCACTAACTACAATTAGTTGGGAAGCTAAACCATTGTGTCCTCCTTTCTTTTTCTTCCCTCCTTCTTTCCCTGATGTGATACATTAGGTGTATTTCTGCACATTCCATTTAACCTTTAATTGTGTATCAATCTCCAAAGCCACCTTCATTTCCTACACAGGTTTTGACAAGAGCAGGATTGAGTTTAACACACAATCCCTGGTCTCTACAACACTGCACAAGGTGTGCTAAAATGTGGAAAGTTATTAAATTAAAGATAATAAGATAGTGTCCTGCTGCTTTACCAATATCTGACAGGGAACAACTAACATTGCATGAGATGGTGGTCATGACAACCAATATACTTGCCCTTGACCAATTTCTAGGGCTTTGGAACTAAATGCGGTGGAGCTGATATAAAATGCCAAGACTGATGTGGCTATTTGTTCTGGTTGTCAACAAATCTTTTCTTCAAATACATCACTACAGCTGACTCATGCTACTACTATAGTTCATACTATATTACATGTCTTCAAAAGACCTAACAGAGTTGTAAAAGGCAGCACATATAAGAGTTCAGGAAAGGCTTCAGAAAGAATTGCAAGTACCACGCATATAGGATGTTTATTGTAGCACAGAATAAATTAAAGCTGTAGCTCTTCGCAAGTTCTGAAAATAAGAGACATATAAATGTGCCATGTCTTATTGGTAAGTCACAAGGCAGACCATCCTTACCAAGGCTTATTCACTGGATGTTTACTGGGAACAGTGTCCACACTAGCGCTTTTTAGATATTTATCTTTAAACCGTGCTGAATTAAACAATGAACATACAGATTCAGATCTAGATCATTCTGATCTATCCAGATTGGAAAGTGATGTGTGAGTGGTATTTCCTTTGATATATTTCAGAATTGTGATATTTGGATCCACTTCTATTTGAGGCTTAACACGTTTTTTTCAAACTCATTTTAGTCCTTTGCTCAGAGAAGAGTGAATAATCACTGGGTCAGAAGGAATGCTTACCCGACTTAAGAAAATTCTTCTTATTCTGCTCTTGATAAGAAGTTAATCCAATACAAATTTCATAAGCTTTTCTCCGTGATTTCAGCTGGTGTTGTATTATCTGTTGCATAAAGGAAGCCTTCTTTCCTGACAATATGTAGGTTCACAGTAACAAAGAGTAGATGTGACTAAAATAAACTACCAAGTAATTTTTAATGCCATGTAAAAATATCTTACTTGTATGGTCACCTTTTTTGTGTATCAAGAACTTTCAGGAGAATTGGGAGATGAAAATGTCAGCATGCACTAATGAAGATGAAGTCAGAATACAGTGAATGAAATGTGTTTTCATTATATCCGAGACACATCCTAGAATGAAAAAGATAGCTAATTAGTAATTATTTCTTACAGAAATATCACCGATTAATACAAATATTGGATACTGAGGGGCCAATAGTCGACTCTGGGAAGCATGACAGAGAACAAGCTTGACTGTTACTCCCTTAGATTTCTCTTTCCAGTAACCCTTTCTACAAAAGCACTGCATCACAAACATTAAAGAGCATTTCCAAAAAATGAAAGCTTGCTGACTCTTTAAGGAAAAGATCCTGGAGGACAGTTCCATGAAGAGTTATTTAATATAATGAATACTGATATAAGATAAATTGGTTTTTTTCCTCTCACAAATGTATTTGGATGGCATGCAGAATCCTTGCAGACTTCTATCACCTCCCTCATTCCCATTTTTTCAGTAATGCATTAGCACATGCTCACTTTTCTACTTATCATAGTTGTAGTGACCCTAACATTCCAGAAATAATACTTAATTCTACCATAGCTTTCTAGGTGTCTTATAGCATGTGGAGACAACTCTGTGACACTGGAACGAATGTTTCTGAAACTATTGTGGACTACAGTTCTCATGCAATTATCTACAGCTGCTGGGACCTCAATGACTCAGATGTTCCGATCCGGTTCTCTATAAAATATATGCAAAATATGCAAAACTAAAGACCAAAAAATGTATGTGACTAACATAAAACAGGGACACTATGACGTTATAGTTAAGTGGAATACTGATTTCAATATTAGTAAATATCTTTTAGTGAAGCTCCCTTAATTCCTAAAGCAGATAGGGAGAGAGCTGTGAATGTATTTACCTTCACCATCCAGTTTTGAGTTTTTTATTTTGTCTTCTTCCATACATCCTTCTTGACATCCCTGTCACCCTTTTAAAGTCTTGGTAGGAGTACAAATGAAATCCAGACCGACCTACTAAAACTTTCACTTCCTGTATTTCAACAACACAGACAGCATCCCATCCTCTATGCTGTTCAAACCGTCTCCAACCATTACATGGTTAGCTGCAGTCTGAATGTTAGCAGTCTTCTCCAAAATTATTTAAGCTGATTTTACATTAATTGCATTACATAGGCAAATATCCAGTCACATTTTTGATGCATATACTTGCCACTAGAGTTGAAGTAGATTAACAGTAATATTATTAATAGAGCAACACTTGAATGTTTTTGCTTGCAGAAGTCTCAGGTATCGACCCACATGAATCAGGTATGTTAGATTTCACATACAGACTAAGTCCATGGAAATGGCCAATGAACATCTCATACATCTGTCAACTGCTCCACACTGATTTTGAAATAAACCTGAACCTCCATCTGCATATTCAGATAGACCAAAATATTCCTCCATTCATGGTTACAAAGTTAGCTCTTATCTTCTAAATAGTGTTTATGATTTCACCCTGAGCACCCCAAGGAGGCATTGGTTTAAGTTAAATATAATATAGGCCTTTCTATCAAATGTAAGCAAATTACGTTTTTACCTGATTGATGTTTACCTCCTCAACAGTAGAGGTCCTGGAACTGTTTATAAAAATATCTCTTAAAGAATAGTTATTGATTCTGGAATTATATTCAGCTGCCACATGCTTTTTGAAATACCTACTGTTCACACATTTGGCAATGACAGTTCTGTAAACTGTTATTTCAACACATTCATTGGAAGAACTAAAGTTTTTTGAACAGATGAAATGGATCTCTGACAGGTTCAACATGGTCATATGGCCTCTCCGCCATATCTGGCTGGGATATCCTCTAGATCTAGGATGGGTGTCACCATCTCTAATATATTCACACCACAAACAAATGGTATAACTTCCTGACATGACCACTACGCTTTTGGAGCTAGATCCTCACCTCTGTCTAAACAATGAGAAGAAGCTGACTTACAGTCACATTTGTGTTCCCTAACCCTGAGATTGACTGGAAGATGGGTTATCCTCAGGCATACATCACACCAGAGCCATGTCTGGTTTAACATATTGAGCTGGTAGCTGCATCAATTTTAGAGTTCAGAAGACACTCACTTCAGGAAGAAATGAAGTCTCAATCTTTTGCTCCAGTCTCTTAATCCAGGACAGAGAAGACAGAAGCACTGTGATGGCACTTTTCCAGCCACTCTCTGTTTTTGGAACTATCATCCAAGTCCTCTCAATAACTCCTTTAATTACAGATTACTTACAGACATTGCAACATAAGCAATAAGAAACACTTGGATGGATGACAGACTTCACATCCAGTATCTCATGAACTTTCAGGACTAATCACAGATGTACCAAACCTTTGCAAAACTGAAAATCCTTCTGCTTTCCAGGCTCAGTAGATCCTAAGATAACAGACATGAGATGTTGGCACTTACGTCTATGAAGAAAAATGACATATTTTGGGTTGCCAAAAGGTATTAGTAGATAAAGTTGCTCTCTTCTTCTCATGTCTGGTGTGTCTGATTAAAATGATAAGGGAGCCTGACAGAGGTGTAGGATAAACAGTATATACCAAGTATGTTTTGAAATAGCTTTAAAAGCCTTTCTGTGGCAGCTTTTTTCTAATTATGGAAAATCCATTAGAAAATGATGGTGCAGAAAAGGGCTTGTTAGCATCTTCACATGAAAACCCATATCATTCCCAAGGTCTCAGCAACATCAGAAAAATTTGATAATTTTGGACTTTTACATCATTAGAATTTCTTGCATTAATCAGTGATTCTCAAGTACTGCCATGCTGCAGTTACAACACGTCTCACCACCCCACCACTTGAGCTCTCCCTCAGTAGTAGCAGTTGCTGGAAGCATGGGTTTCTAAAACTTTCAGATTAGTCAGGCACACCACAATTACTTTACCACTCTCAGCAATCTGTTGCTCTAGGTTACTGTCTCTTGTGCCTTTTGAACTTTCATTCAATAATCACCGAAGTACATCCTGGTCCTCAGGGACTCCTCCACCTTTTTAACTTTATGAAGTTAGTCTCACTTAAGTGGTCTAAAAAACAAGCACAAGTATAAAATTCTGCAGGACTGGGATCTTTAAATGTCACCTCCTCTCAGTAAGAAATGTCACCCTACATAACACAATGTAATACAACAGACTCTTAGTCAGAATCAGGTCTCTGGAAACTACCACAGGGGAAATATATTCATCCAGGATGCAATGAAGCAGATAGTTTCACTGAAGTATAACCCAGTAATACGTTCTAAATTCAATTTACTTTACAACAGTAAAAATATGTCTAGAAAACTCTTCATCAGAGAGTGAGACAGTACAGTGCATTCTGTAGCAACCCAGACATTTCCAGCCACCGTAGTTCTAAATTTTGCTCAGAGAGTAGAACTACTCCTACCATGAAGTACACCAAAGACAGTGTTCTGGGTTATATCCCACCTAAACTGCTGTGCTGGGTTTACTTTGGCTGGCCCCAGGTGCCCACCAAGACACTCTGTCTCTTCATCTTCTCAACAGGACAGGGGGAGGAAAGAACAACAAAAAGGTCATGTGTCAAGATAAGGGCAGGGACTTCATTCACTAATTTCAATCATGGGCAAAACAGATTCAACTTAGGGAAATTAATTGAATTTATTGCCAATTAATCAGGGTAGGATAATGAGAAATAAGAACAAATCTAAAAACACCTTCCCCCCACCCTTCCCTTCTTCCCAGGCTGAACTTCATACCCAACTCTTCTACCTCCTTCCCCCACAAGCTGTGCAAAGGGACAAGGGAATGGGGATTGCAGGCACTTCATAATGTTTTATCTCTGCTGCTCCTTCCTCCTCATGCTCTTTCCCTGCTCCAGCATGTGGTCTCTCCCATGAGATACAGTCCTTCACGACCCTCTTCAGCATGTGTCCTTCCCATGGCTGCAATTCTTCAAGAACTGCCACAGCATGGGCACTTCAGCAAAGGACTGCTCCAGCGCGGGTCCTCCACAGAGTCACAGGTCCTGCCAGCAAAACTGCTCCATCATGGGCTCCTCTCCATGGCCCACAGTTCCAGGCATGAGCCTGCTGTGGTATGGGCTTCCCCCACTACAGCTTCCTTCAGGGCTCATCCACCTGCTCTAGTGTGGGGTCCTCCAAGGACTGCAGGTGGAAATCTGCTCCACCGTGGACCTCCATGGGCTGCAGAGGCACAGCTGCCTCACCATGGGCTGCACCATGCACTGCAGGGGAATCTCTGCTCTGGCACCTCCTCCTACCTCTTCACTGACCTTGGTGTCTGTATAGTTGTTTTTCTAACATATTCTAACTCCTCTCTCCCAACTGCTTCTGTGCAGATTTTTTTATCCTTTCTTAAATACATTACCAGAGAGGCACTACGAACTTGGCCAGTGGTGGGTTTATCTTGGAGCTAGCTGAAACTGGCTCTGTCTGACATGGGGGCAGCTTCTGGCATCTTCTTACAAAAGTCACCCCTGCAGACTCCCTGCTACCAAAAGCTTACCATGTAAGCCCAATACAACTGCACACATTCTGGTCCATTGATGTCAAATCCATTCTCTTCTACCAGAATGCTCAAGGCCTAGCACCCTGTCTCTGTGAAATTTCTTTTAATTATTTTGTTCCATTACATGAATTTGACCATTAAATGAATTGTTTTTCTTGTAACAGAAGCCAATCTGACTGTACAAACCTTGTATAAAGACAATTGGAAAGTTTCACCTGAATGTTTTCTGTTACACTATGTAGTATGCATACTGCCACTGAGTGACTAACATTAGGTATGCAACTATGCGCAGTCATTAGATGCTCAGTGGTGAAAGAATGTAAGTAAAATATACATTACTTCTATACTACAGATAGCAGAACTAATAAATAAAAGAATTTGACATGCAGGTGTTTAATTGACATATTATTCTTTGAAGCAGGACCCCAACACATTAAATAATATCAAGTCTATGGTGTTATGCTCAGCATATGTATTACACTCCCAGTGTGAGATGTGAAATACTACTAGAAAAATATTGGAGTGGAAGTGTGTGTTAACTTATTTCAAGTTCCAGTTGTTGAAATCTCTGTCAGTTACATAGCAAAAGGTGATGTTCAAGATATTTTATAAAGTAGATTTCCTTAAAAATTTAGGTGATCAAACAAAGCACTTCATCCTCTTTGATACATTTTTTCCTCAGATCTTGCTATAAAAAAAAAATAAATGAAAAACTAAAGGGACCAAATTTAAAACAATTCTTTCTTATTTCCTACTCCCTTCACTGTCTTTCAACATCAGTGATGTGGTAAGATGTGGTAACGTATGAAATTTTGCTTGCTAAGATCTGAAGCAACCTTGATGACATATTTTCTTATTTCTCTGATATTGAGAAAGGTTAGCAATTGATGAATTGAGGTGATATTTTATATATGTTGGCAACAAGTATCCCTCTGATTTTTTTTTTTTTGCAATTTATCATTTTTCATGGGCTTTCTTGACAGTCTTTCATTCCTATAATTGAGCTGAAGAGTAAACCATTTACAAAATTTTTCATAGGTAAAGGTACATTAAACCTTTTCAGGAAATATAGAATAGTTGCTATCTATTGTCCACTGACATTTTTCATAGAATGGGCCAAACCTGTGCAAGTTTAGCTAGTCTATCTTATGTCTGAAACATAGAATTCCTCACACCGAGAAATAGCACTTCTTTTACAGGTGGTCCAGATTGATCACACTGTATCCTACACACAAAAATTATCCAAGTCTAACATTTAGAAATATATATTACAGGTGACATTAATTTTAGAATATGCTGTGGCACACATGAAGGTTATTGGAATAGATACAGATGGAGATTACAGACCCCCAAATTACCTTCCATTAGTCTTGCTTCTTTTCTGAAAGCTAACATGTCTTCAGAGACCACAAGACAGAGAAAGAGTAATAGAGGAGATGCAGGGTTTATAGTAGAGGACAAAAGATGACATAATGATTAGACACAAGAGCCTTTAGAAAAGTCTGAACAATTTATATAGACTCATGTAGAGATCAAAACGAGTGTCTTTGTATATCAGGATTTTTCTAGAGAGGCAGTTGTCAGAGCTTTTTGTACTGTATCTCTGTAGAAAAAAAAAAAGACTTTGTAAAGACTTCACCTGTAGCTTTGTATTTAGAGATCACTCCAAAATACAATCATCCATGCAGATACACATGACATTTGCACCAGACATACCAAGCAACATAGTCTGTACTTGTATATTCAAACCAAAGAAAACTTCTGTAATTAATTCTCACTGACTTTTCAGAGCAATGGCTTGTTAGCACTACCATTTGACCATCTGTCTATTAGCCTCAATATTGTTAAAATAAACCAAACAAAATGGTATAACCAACAACAAAGCAAAAAGGCAGCTTGACTGGATGTCAAGCCTCTATGCAATGAACTACAATGTTTGTATTAATCAGCTTGAATGACATCATACTTGGGAGCTGAAGATGATCATGGGTTGGGTTTTTTTTTGTTCCTTCTCTGTTCTGGACAAATGACCTCCCTTTTTTCAAACATTATTTTGTCAGCTACAGGAATAATACTGAAATCTGGCACATCTACCTTTAGCGAACATATTTTTAAATTTGGTCAAAGGCAGAATATAAATTAGCAACTGTGTGGAACATTGGCCTTATTCTGTACTGCAGCCTCTTCGGTGCCCTGTATCTGATACCCTGTTGAGGCACAAGGCATGGGGAGCAGAAAGAGAAACCTCATCAGTCTCAGCAAATCTTATCCAGTTGTATAACACTGTTTCCTAATTATTCCAACAGCAAGCTGATTAACATACAGTATAAGCAGGAGAAGTTATGGTCCTTGTCACTCTCTTCATCTGCCAGGTACTGCTTCCCTGTTAAGTGTTTCCTTGACAATGTCAGGTAACTCTAGTTCCAGAACAAAAAACTTCTTTGTAACTCAGAATCAGGACATACAGGGGCTATGTAGACCCACCACGCTTCCAGCTCTTATAGAAGTAACGAATTTGGTTTGCCTTGCCTCAGCCTCTGATTACACTAACTTGCATTCTCTTCCCTGCCTGAAAGTGCTCTCATTCATACTTCATACTCAATTACTCTGAACCCTTGGAGATCCTGTACAGTCTTCTGCTTACAATTGTACATATTATACTAATCAGCCACCTCAAGATGACACAATTAGGCTTAATTAGTTGAAACATTTATTTCTAAACCTCCATCTCCAAAGAGATTTTATTTTGCATTGTAAAACTACAGTAGTACTAACTGTATGTGCCAAATCTATCTGCAACACCACATCAGTCAAAGCAGAGTCTTGACGCTTACATTTCAATAAGGTTTTATTTCTTGGTAGATGAACCAATGAAGGTGAGGAGAAATTGCTGCATTCTCAAGTGACAGCCCAGTTCACCTTTTAAGTGTTGGACCCCAACATTCATTTCATTTTCTTCCAAAGTTTAGCTGCAGAAAATCTACTTACATCTTGCTATCCAAGTTCTTGATGAGCCTGGATGGAACAGCTTTCTCAAATGCTTTTATAGGAAAAATCAAGCCAACAATTCATAATTGCATTGTTTTTTCCCTGATGTGAGGAAGAGTAGTTCTCCTGTACAGCAGCCTAAGTCTGAATCAACCTAAGAAAACACAGCGAAAAGCTGCATGCTCTACTAACTCACTAGAAAATCCCTAAAACAGAAGTGTTGAAAAGCTGAATTTCAATTTAGCAAAAGCCTTATCCTATAGCCCAAGTAGTGGAGAAAAGAACATGCTGAGAAAAAGATAAAACAATTAGTTGCCTCCTCAAGGCTGCTCAGTCTCTACTGTTCATACTTTATGGCCAGATTTTTGAATCTGGTTCATTTTATCATCCCAGTACAGCTGTCATCACATGTCAGCAATATGAGAGCATTGCTTTCTCACAGAGCCCATGATGTGGCTTTTGTTTATAGGCTGCTCTTAGACACCTGTTTTTCTGGGTTTTTTTAATCACTTCTGCAATGGCTGGCTGTACACCTTCAATGAGGAAGCCCAAAGCTTTATCAGTTCAAAAACTGCGCATGTGACAGGCACTTTCTTGTGCCTCCCAAGCCCATTTTGACTCCTTGTCACCCCAAACCATTCACTGGTTTCATTTCCTTATTGATGACCTGAGCTGAAATCCTTTTGAAAATTTCTTTGCCCATTCAGCTGCTTAGTCTGCTTTTTGTAACATCATTTCCCTTTAAGGGAAAATATGAATCAAAAAATAAAAATACCATGATATTTAGGTCTGCAAAAATTAGAGAACTGGCATTTTTCAGCACTATTCTTCCCATTTCAGCCTTCCCAGGATAGACTCACTGTTTCCTTCTAACAAAGACCTCTACTTTGGTTTTGATAAGCCTAATTTGCTCTGTGGCTACTTTGAACGGGTTTCAAAGATTTGCGGCGCTTTAAAACATGAGCTGTAGCCTGTGCAGAACTTTGTCCTGCTGGGCTACAGAGGTTCCCTTGACAGTCACATTTCCTGGATGTTTTGAATACTTGTTTTTAATCCTGTCTTTTAAACCCAGCTGTGTTTCAGAAGGCTCACCAGGGAAATTCTCTCCTCATAACATCTTCTCAGGTTTTCACTTCAATTAAGCTAATTGTCAGCAATTTAAATTCCCTCCTTAATTGAAAATTAAAATATTTTGTAAGAAAAATAATCAGAATTTTAAAACAAACTTCTAGTGACAAAATTTTCTAAACACTAAGTACCTGAAGCAGAGATTGAAATCTAGTGCCGACAAAATATTCTTCTAAGTCAAATGTTATAGATGTATTTATACCAACCCTGACTCTCCTTTTTTTTGTACAAGAGTTTATTTCAAAGGTCTCTCCCTCTCAGAGACCTATTAATAGTCCATACTTCACCCACCTGTGAGCTCATTTCTCCAGGCTCTTGTCCCTTGCTGTGCTCACCTCTATCACTTCTCACTGCCACAGTTCCCTGATTTTAATGAGCTCCTGGCAGTCTTGGAAGTTTCTTGGCTTAAGGAGAAGTACTAAATCTTTTTACATATCACTCAGGAACAGGGGATGTGTGTATGTGCCTGTTTATTTGCTTTACAGAGGACTTTGTAACACCTCTTCTTGCACTGTGTTTGTTCCTACCTTATCCTCTCTTTAATTCAGAAACATATGGGCCTTGGAGATCTGCCGCTACCAAATCTGAATGTCATGGTCTCTGGGGTTATACATGGCAAAGCACATTGCATGTTCAGTAGCCTACATAGTTTAATGAGCATACTGCTTGGGAAGGAGCAGGAAAAATGCTGCAGATGCTAGGTGACACAAAATGATCAATGACAGGTCAGGAGAAAGCAAGAGAAGTAGGTTAAAATGCAGATGCCCTGTAGCTTTTGGAAGAATCATGATGGTGAATGTTTACTGCTGGCCTGGAAGAGCAGGTGAATAAAGAGATGGAAGAGATACAGAGAATGCAAAATTATTTAGGCTAATTGAGTCTAACTAGGCAAACCTAACAGGAAAAATAAAGACTATCAGAAGGATTTAACACAGCTAAGAAAATGGAAAATAATAACAAAATAATCTCAGTGAAGACAAATGCAAATAATGTACAAAGGAGAAAAAGATGAACTAATCATATACAGAGATGGGTTTTGACTCGAAACACTTAAGGAAGATAATTTCAGTTAACTCATTTGTATACTTCAGTAAGTATATGTACAAATATGCAAGGCTGTATTAAGAAAATAATTCATTGTAATATTCTAAAAACTGCTAATAAATGAGAATACCATGCTGAGGTATTTAATTTTTTGTCTAAAGGTTGTAAACATAATCTAGAAAGCACCCAAAAAAAAAAAAAAAAAAAAAAGCAAGAAAATTATCATATTGGAGAACAGGTACAGGGAATAACTAGTAGCTGCAAGAGGAGAATGGCTGGATGCTTATGGGCAGATATTCTTATTAATCTCGCCACATAGCACAAAGATGAATTGGAAGACACAGACTGACTTGACAGAGGGATGCTGAACTTCATTAGAGCTGAAATAAGGAACCAATGACAGTAGCAGATTTCATCATATCTGAAAATGAGACACTGAGATTTAGGTCCACGACTTGGGTATCTATAGTCACGGTCTGCCTATCTGTTATAGAGAAATGGCTAAACACCATCCCACTGGAAACTAAAGTTTGGAACTTGGTAATTCATGTTGCCAAAAGAGGAGCATGGGTTTCTTAAAGGCTGATTAAAGCACCAGTGAAGATCAGTGCTTGAGTATCCCAGAATGTTTTCCAGTGATTTCATATCTTCACTCTCCCCCTTACTTTGCCTGAATGTGGAATGTCAACCTAATGGAAGAATGAAAGGAACCTTTATTCCTAACTGTTTTACTTGGATAATGCTGTATCTCCTTATATTGGTATGAGTTTTTTCCCTATGGAAATTTAAACAAACATTCTTTTGCCAACTCTTTTGAGAGTCTAGGGGAAAAAAAGGTAAAAAAAAAAAGTATTCTAGTAGTGATCATTGTTTCCAGGCCCTGCAGTTAGAAAGGTCTTTTTATGTATCTGGTTTCCATTGCATTGGTTTGTAGAAAGTTCCTTCAAGGGCAATCACCTGCCCTCTTAAGATAGAGTACCTAACATATAGAGATGTAAATCAATCTCATCAGAGCCATATCAGCTTTTGAGTTATGGGCTGGCTTGCCTGTACCATAACACCTGTTTGTTTTCTATAGTACAATGAAGGGGACAAAAAGGAGAAAAGGAAAATTCCAAAACCTTCTTTGTAATGTCTATTGGGGGACTTTTTTGCACAATGCATATTTGTTCTGGGCCCATTTAGTGCTTGCATATTCTCTTTGCTTGAAAATATTCAGATTTCTATCACTATTTGATCTATATTTATGTAGTAGAAACCTTACCATAAATTTTAGGTAGTCTGATCATCTATTTAGTATTTTATGTTGAATAGTCTTCTTTGCTAATAAAATTTTTCAAAGCATGAAGAATACATCTATTTTACGCTTGAATTCTGAAGCACATGCACTAGATATTTTAAAAAAGGATTAGAAAGCCAAACACACGAAAGACAGGAAATATCAACTACTCAATGTTTACATAATAAAAAAATGTCACTCTTTAGTATCTGTGAAACATTTAGATTCAGTGATGAAAAACCCCTGAGCATACTAATTATCTCTTCACAGTAGTATGTAGTAAATACCCAAGGGGTCATAAACTAAATGACTAAATATGAAACAAATATCAAGTAGTATTTCATTAAGTAGCTACCATCCATCCTATGCACTGAATAAGGCTGAAAAAAATAGTGAAGAATAATGTAATTTAAGACTGTCATAGTTGGAGTTGGTCAAGAGTCAGACTTCAAAATAACAAAATAACTGCTCCCTTTTAAAATATTTGAATTTTCAAAATTCCAATAAATGAGAAAATCTAAGAGTCAAAGAAAGCATTTAATGTTAAAGCTTTAAAGACATTTGTAAACACATCGAACGCAAGAGAGATCCCAAGGTGATCTCTGGAAACCTCAGCACTGGGAGCCAGAGCTCTTAGACTCTAGTTTACATAGCAGAGATACTCCAACACCCTCCCATTTAAACTAAGGCTTTTGTGGGTGTGGGCTCAGGGTGCCTTGAAGAAGAGGCACGGGACCCCAGAGTCTGGCATGAAGAAATGAGGAAATGACAGACATGAGAAGACTTGGGCATGTAGGTGCTGAGACAAGCTGCACAGCTGACGTGTCGCAGATTTTTCAGATGTTTGATCCCAGGCTCCTATGAGACTGTCTGTGAAGAGGTCAGGAAACTTTTCTGACTGTATTTTGACTTAATTCCAGTCTGATAGGGCTCTACAAACCATTTCAGTTTTGAAGGATCAGCAGTTTCTGACATTATCTCATTAATTATATCCTGAAAAATTACCAACCCTCTGTAATCATATTGCATGTGCACCTAGGGATTGTTGTACAGACACCCCCAAAGGCATTTCCTAAATTCCAAGCACTTAATCTTGATGATCTTTTACAGTGACTTTAGATTTTTGTGTGTGTTTACGTGGATGTGTGTGCTTTTAATTTCCTTTTAAAAAAATCACATACCCACACTCTTGTTGCTCCTTTCTCCATTGTTGTTGGGCCCCCCAGTTCCCAGCTGCTTGCCCAGGCAGGTAACTGACTTCTGTGAAATGGTAAATAGCAATAATGGTGCTAGTTACCTAGTGAGTTAATGTTCTGACTGAAATACAAGCAAAGATCCAGCTCCTTCTTTGGAAGGACTCTGTTTTTCTTTGGTAGTAATTTACCTGTTCTTACATTAAAGCCTCTTTCTCATAAATCATCACTTAAAAATATAGCATATCACTAAAACAGTAAGTTTAATCCTCAAACTAATGAGCAAGTTGTATGAGCAGTTGATCCAACCTTTTGAGAAAAACAAGATATGAAAGAGTGAGTGTTGGATAGCCAGAATGTGGAAATGAACATTTTGCTGCTACCAAGATTGTTATGGGATCTTTAACTAGCACACTCTCTGGGTTACAGAGTTCGGTCTGTATTCAGAAATCGCTGTCTTCAGCAGGGGAGCTTTACCTACTGTCTCACTGGGGTATTATTTGTCCAACAGAGACCCAGAGTACACTGAATGCCAACCACTGGCTCCTAAGAAACAGTAGTTTTCTTTGGACTTCTTCCAGTCACATCACAAATCCAGCTATTCTTCACTTACACTACATGCTGAGATTGCAGCTTAGGGCTGAATCATTAGTGTACAAGCAATTTTATCAACTTGAAATTTTGTGAGCCTGGATACAGATCCAGATGTATGTCTACATAAAGCTAATGGTAGAATCTCCTACATGATATGCACATTTTCAGAAAATCCTGAGGAGATTGCTGTTTGCACCCGTGCTATCTCTATGTGGCTAGATGGCTGAAGCTACAATAATAACTCCTTTAGCCAAGGAGCGATTATTTTACTTTTCCATTTCTGTAAATGGTGCTCTTCCGTCCACCACTTGACAAATACAAGACTGCAAAGATTTTCTGAACAAGAACATATTGCTGCTTGGGGTGGAGGGGCTTAATTTTTTTCCAATAGAGTTGAGCTATTTAAGGCAGACCCTAATAATTATTTTTTTAAAATACTTTTTAGCTAAAAATAGGGGTGTTTTATTTTTAACCATAAAGGCAAGTTTGTGTTGCTCAAGAGATGACTGAAAGATAATTTTTTTATTGAATTTCAACAGTTATTTAACTTATATTTGATTACTTTTGCATTGGTTTCTTGTCATGTCAATGCAGGTCATAACGCCTTCTTGCACACTAGTGTTTCACTCACACTGACTTATTGGGCTTCAATACAAGTTGTTACAGTCAGGTGATGATTTAGACTGAAAGACAGAATTTAGGAATCTCTGAGAATGAACAGCTCCCGCAACTGTTAGATTCAATGTGACAACTCCCTATACCTTTCAGTGCAAAGTCAGTTATATGGTCATTAACTATCCTTAGCACGTCACAGAATTTTAACTGGAGCACAGCAGTGGTGCCCAGCCATGGTCCTGGCTAGGCTGGAGCTAAGGTAGAGCCAAAGCTGGGATGTAACACGCTGAAGAACTGAAGCAGACAAAGATCCTTCCAGTTCAAGGTCTGGACTGTGAATTTATCGTGAATTTATGAGCCAAGCAAAGAAACAAGAAAATGAGTCACACTAACAAACAAGGTAGGAGCGTGCTCCAAAGCCACATTCAATACTGTGAAATTAAGGAACCTAGGGAGGTTTTGAGGTCCAGGGAAGAAGAGTATCCTGGAAGAACACCAGGACTAGGAATGAAAAATTAGGCTTGTGCAGACAGTAAAAATTCTCAGAAGAAATTGCCAAAACTCAGAAACTAGACTCTGGAAGGATATCTGGACAGACAGCTTTTTGCCCTTGTGTCATCAGGGGCCTTTTAATATGAAGAATTTGTGTGAAACCAAATGTATTGCTTTGTACTTCTTTATTTACATGCAACATGGTTGGTCGTATGAACTGATCACCTGGGGGTAACAGTTGACCTACTGACTTAGCTAAATCTGATAAAGATATAATTAGGCATAAGATGTAGCATTCTAGCACCCAAGCAACATAAATGAAAAACTCATTACTCAGTAATTTAGTACACTTACACCCAGTTTTAGTATGCAGAATTTTTCAGCATCAACTCAGAGAGCAATAAACAGCTGACATGATAGCCATTATACCAGTGAGACCAGGAGTTAGATGTATCTATAGCCCATGGAGAGTGACAGACACCTCCACATCAGATCTCTTGTATCTAAATAACTTCAGGAAGCATCTGTCCCTGTGGCTGCAATGCTAATTTATAAATGGAATGTATATAGATTAAATGAATCTGAGCTTCAGACTGCTCACAAGAGTAGTGACAAATGAGAATGTGTTTAAGGAGGTGTCATCTCTGATATTGGCTAACACTGGTGGTTGAGATTTCTACTGCCTGTATCCAGAGTATAGCCCTGGTTTAATTTTTACAGTCCAGCTGGAAGTGGTTCTGTCAACAGGTTTTCCTCTAATATACATAACAATTTTTCCTGTTAATTAAAATTTCACATTTCTTCTACCTTCTAATGAAGGCAATGATCTTTTTATTCAATTGCTTCGCAAGCACTTACATAAAATAAACACAATTACTTGTAGACTTTGTAACCATGTTTTTTAGATGTCCAGCTATCTTGTAGTTTCTTGAACTGTTTTAAAACTCATCACATCACAGTATGTGAGAACAATTGGATTTCTCTGCCTGGATAATGCTTGTAGGAGATTATGTCGATTCTTCTTATGTTTGTTTTATTTGCATCCCAAGACATGTTGAGATCTTTATCACAGAGATGCTTATTTACATTTTCCTTATATTAGTCTCAGATGTTTTTATGATTAGTGTCTTGCTCTAACACTGAATAATGAACAATGTAGACCTTCTAATATAATAAGCCACTAAAAATGATAAGTCATGTTGTTTTCAGAATATCAAAAAGAAAGTATACAGCAGCTGGTTTTGAGTTTGCAGGAGCAATCCACTGATGTGCTTAGTGCTTGAACTTTTGTTAAATTCATTGGGAATTGTTAACACTAAATGTTTACTTGGAGCTACTGAGAAACTATATCTCTTGTACAAAAAAAATGAAAAAATAGATAGTGAAATTTCAAAGTGAGAAACAGTATAAGAGTCATGAAAACTAGTTTGAGACTGCTTGGGTTTGTCCAATCTTGACCCCCTAATAATGCTTTTTAAATCATAAATTCATAGAATCGTAGAGTGGTTTGGGGTGGAAGGGACCTTTAAAGATGATCTAGTGCAACCCCCCTGCCATGGGCCCAGGCATCTTCAACTGTATCAGGTTGCTCAGAGCCCCATCCAATCTGACCTTGAATCTTTCCAGAGGTCAGGCATCTACCACCTCTCTGGTAAACCTGTTCCAGTGTTTCATCATTCTCATTGTAAATTTTTTTTCCTTACACCTAGCCTGAATCTACCCTCTTTTAGTTTAAAACCATTACCCCTTGTCCTATTGCTACAGGTCCTACTAAAAAGTCTGTCCCCATCTTTCTTATAAGCCCCCTTTAAGCGTTGAAAGGCCTCCCTGCAGCCTTCTCTTCTCCAGACTGAACAACTCCAACTCTCTCAACCTTTCCTCATAGGAGAGGTGTTCCAGCCCTCTGATCAATTGTGTGACCCTCCTCTGGACCAGCTCCTACAGGTCCATGTCTTTTCTGTGCTGGGCACCCCAGAGCTGAAGGCAGTACTCCAGGTGGGGTCTCACGAGAGTGGAGTAGAGGGGGAGAATCACCTCTCTCAACCTGCTGGTCATGCTTCTTTTTATGCAGCCCAGGATACAGGTGGCTCTCAGGGTTGCGAGAGCATATTGCCAGCTCACATCCAGTTTTTCATCCACTAATATCGCCAAGTCCTTCTCAGCAGGGCTGCTCTCAATCCCTTCATCCCTCAACCTGTATTGATACTGGGGGTTGCCCCAACCCAGGTGCAGGACCTTGCACTTGGTCTTTTTGAACCTCATGAGGTTTACATGTGCCCACTGTTCAAGATTGCCATATTTTGTTATTATTATTTAATTTTTATATTTCAACAATTTTATATGTATTTTCTTTTATAATACAACTAGGTCCTGCTGTCCAGTTAAATGACTGTTACCTAATCTGGTACCAGTCTGATGCTGGTACTAGAACCATTTTGGAAACCAATCTGGGACTGCTTCCATTTCAATGCAGAACACACACAGCTCATCACTGAATCAAGTTCATTTTTTTTTTTCATCTTTCAGCACAGATTCTCCCCCAGATGATGAAAATAACATGGAATGGTAATAAGAGTCTGATCAATATCTCAGTGCAATACTTCAAAGGTCTCATCCCAGTGAGGAAAAGTCTCGGAATGAAACATCCCAATAAAAATCTTTTTAATCCCTCAAAAATAACAAGTACAAAACCCTGACAAAAGCAAAAAGCAGGTTTTGGTGGAAACACTGAAACTGGGAGCAGGTAATTTTGAACATCAGTTAATAACTTTTCTTCAGATATGTCATTACATTTTCCCTAGAAGTTACCTGGTTCCTTTGGATCCTTTCCAGTCCCTTTTGACCTACAGAGTAAGCAGTTCAAAGCAGGTTTTATAACACAGTAGTGGAGGAAATATTTGCTGATATTGGCCAGTTGAATGCCACAAAGAAGCAGACAGAAAGACTCTTTGAAATGAAGTCTTCAGATTTACTTTAAATTTTTCATGCATACAGTGTCAGTTTTCCAGATGGTTTCTACAATGCGACAAGGTCCAGGAGATGTGTATAAATAATGATCTGCAAAGATTTTCCAATTAAAAGTGCTCACTTAGTAACACTGAGTGTGTCTAATGACTTGAGATCAGAGTAGGACAGAGGAAGTTGGCAAAAGCAGCGATGGATGCAGTCACAAACCAAAGAGGAGAGCTGAAAAGCCAAATAGCTACTTCTTGGGAGAGGGCGGAGGAACTATTACTCTCTGTGGTCCCACAGAAATCCAAGCCTTGAGTTTGGAAAAACAAACAAAAGTTTCTCTGAGGAGGAAAATTGCTGGTAGAGGATGATAAGTCCAATATCAACATCTAAAGCCAGTTAAAGCTAAGGGTTCATTACAGTGAATGAGATGAGGAAATAAATAAGTAATATTGAATATTTCATTTGGTTATTCATGTGAACATGTAAGAGTCTACCATGACACACAATCTAGGAAGTCCTTGACTTCCTGATCAGTCTTGGTCAAGACATACTTTTTTTCCCTCTGTGCCATCAGTGCACATGTAGTCCTTATACAAATTAAAGCATCCATGACTGATACAGAAGTATTGCTGTTTGCTATGGATAGCTTTTGGACTTAGTAACATTTTGAAAAATTGGACTTTAAGTAAGATGTAGCTGACTGTTGTCTATAGCAAAAGAAAGGGAAGGAGCTATGTCTATAATGCTGTTAATTGAGATCACAAAAGAAAAATTGTTCAGGTAGAGTAAGCACTGCTGCTCACCTCCTGTATATGAGGACAAAGTTCCAGACAAAAAATACCACTGCTGAAGGCTATCAGAAAGCTAGATGAATCTGCATTTCCTTGTTTGTACTTATTGCATCACCTGAATTTATATTCCAAAGGAAGATCTTAAGGACAAGTTAGACATACCTCTTCCAGAAGTTACATAGACTTAGTCGTCTTTCTCACAGGTTGGATAGTTTGGTTAGTGTTTGAAATCTCTTCCAGAACAATTTTCTAAAGACTAATTTCTTTGATGGTGTACAAATGCTGAGGAAGACACACAACCCAAACCCACAGAAGGCCTCAATAAAGAGAAAAATGCCTTGGGAGCCAGAGGGTTATGACACTGTGATGTCTCCTACTTCAGAATAGCTACTTCACCACAAAGGAGTCTCTCTCACAAACAGCACCATGGAGTGACACCCAGCCCATGGAACTGCATGCAGAATGAACGCTGGTCCTCATGACTTGAACACAAGCACATCAGACTTAAAACAAGAATGAGGATCAAGTCTCAGAGGGATGTCACAATGCAAATAAGTCCTGATGGAAGATGGAATTGATGGCTCTACAAATCTCCAGTCAGGGAGAGCAGTGAGTTACAGAATAACTGCCTTATCATCCGAGGAGTTCAAGACTGCAGAACAGACCAACAACCTCTACAGCCATTTTCAAAAACGTAATAAAAAAATGTACTTAGTTGTCACATATATTTATGTTGTGTGGTAAGAAAGAGCACACATGACAAATACTTCTGCTACTGAGGGCTTGTCTGTCCACAATAAATCACAAAATACCTTTTTTTTTTGGTGCAAAAGTATATATGGACCTCATATTACAAAATCCAGTTGTTCCTACTCAATCTCTTACTCCAGTTAATGAAATAGCCCCAAATTAGATAATTCATTTGTAGGAAGTGTTTACCTTATACAGTGTTTCAAGTAATAGTTTTCTGTTCATTCAAGAAATATTTCCTAGGAGAATTTGATCATAATAGCAGTTCATTACTCGCAGATATGTTACCAAATATATGGTGGTACGAACACTCCGGAAGACCATAACTAACTGACTAACATCATTTAGAAATGACATTTGATGACTTTGGTCAGAACAAACACAAGAACTGAATGGAAAAAAAAAAAAAAAAAAGCAGCACACAAAACCAGAACAAAACAGTGCAGAACTGCTGGATCTCAGTGGCAGAATACCTTGCGAAAGGAATTTGGGTGAGAAATCACAGAGTCAGATAGAAAACTGGTGAAATGTGCTGTCAGGAGGGTGGTGGAATGAGTAACATACCTGGAAGGAAGTTAGAAGATATGAAAATGAATATGAAACTTCAGAAAAAAAAAATAAAAGCATAAAAATTGATTCATAAAGACATTAATGAAAACAAAGATCCATGGGATATAGAAGCAAAACCACTTTTCCTGTTGGAAAGTTCCTTCTTGCTCCCTTATACTAGGACTTAAGGACCTTGCTGCAGGTATGAATAATGAAGCCAACCTTTTTCTAGCCTTCTCAAATTCATTGTTAACACAGCAAGGTATATTAAACAAAAATGATAGTCTGAAAAATGTTCTTTATATAATAGTGAGTCATTCAAACTAGCAGGATAAATGATGCCACATTACGACTCACATAACCCTGTTAGAAAACTCCAGGATGCTCAGAGGAAAGCCACAAGGAATAAGTTGTGATTAACTGATAAACCTTGTACTGGTTTGCACAGGGGATTTGCCTTCTAACTACAAATAGGAAGCACATTTATGGAAATAATAGTGTGTTACAGGCAATTCACAAGTATGCACAAAGGAGCAGGGTATCTTTGCTAAACAAATTCTTGCTATCCATCTGTAGAAGTGATGAAAATGAGATCTGTAAGTCTTGACTTCTTTATTCCAGGCTGGAAGGAAAGAGACAAGATGTTAAGGAAGCAGGAAGGTTTTCTGTTTTGCAGGCTGAGAGGCATCACTATCAAAAGTCATTGCATGAATCTATTTTTACGGATCTAATATATTTTTAATTACACCTGCAACAATTTCATGGTCCATTAGTTATATGTCTTCCAATCTGTCAAAACCTGAATGTGGGTCAAAACTTAGCATTGGGAATGTGAGAAAAATATAATGGCAAGAATTACAGAAGACTGATTTCAGCATCCTGAACATCATTTTCTGTGATTTTGAGATGTTTCTACTTTTCCTGTCTACGCCAAAGGACAAGAAACAAATAGGAGGTGAAGGTAGAAGTTCGCAGTTTAAAAGCTCCCTCTTTGCATTCTTCAGGCTCTCTGGTAGAAAACCTGAACACTGCCCTTCAGACTGGCAGAGCTAGGATTCACAGCTTCGAAGCTGATGTCTTTTTAATGGATTTGAATTCCACTGGACATAAAGAAATAGTGTCTACGTCTGTTCTGGCCAAGTGACTCCCTAGTGCCCCTTAGTTGCAATGGTTTCTGCAGAACTGTCCTCCTTGGGTTGGGTCCTACCCACTAGAGGAAAGGAGTACCCACAGCAAATCCAGACAACACAGAGTCTGTGATGAGTTTTTCAGTAAGGTTGCTGATGTGCCATACATATTGCTTTATGGAGGAAAGAATATGAAGGCATTTGTTTCACTTCTTCTCAGATCCTCCAATTTGACAGTTTCTGGTTGAATAGGCTGAAGTGGGAAGAGGAGAGAAAGAAAAGGTAAAACTAAACAATAAAAAAAATAAAACAGGAAAGCTGACAGACCTTTTAGTGCTCTTTGATGGTGATAAAGGACAACACAGACCTAGAACTGGGAATGAGTCTTTATGACCAATGTAAATTAATGAACATGGGAGGAGAAGGTTAACTCAAGAGGCAGGGAAGCCTCTTTGTTTCTCTCCTAGCAGGCTGCCAGCCAAACTGATAAACAACAACAGCCTCAAACCACCATGTTCCAGGGAGTACTGCATTTCACTCCCATCCTCTTATAGGGACTCCTAAGCCCTTGAAGGAAGCACAAAATTATTTCCCCTTGCGTTTTCAAATTCTGAGCCACTAGAACTGCAGAGACAGTCTTCTAGTTAAAGATGGTGCTCAACATCCTCAGAACCATGCTTATTTCAGCTTCAAATTGAGGACAGAAGTATGTCTTGATTCATTAAGCTGTTTTCCTTGCAGAATTTGAGGTGCATTGATTCTTTGGAGGAAGACATACACATACCATTTACACCAGCTGTTCAGCAGGGTCTTTTCAAAATTCTCCACTATATACTCCATATATATATACACACACACACACAGAGAACATTTTCCTACCACCCCCTCACCTGCATCCCAGGAATCTGTAGTGGCTTTTAAGAAGCTTTGCAGCAGCCTGCTACCACCACTTTGCTACAGCAGCTGACTGAACTGACAGCATTATAGATAGAGCGCAAACATGAAAGCTTGTCAGTACTAGTATTTAGTGCAAAGCCTCAGTATCAAGGGTATGAGTCTGAGTTCCTAGAGTCTCTGCAGCTGTCAACGTTCAAACATGAAAATGCAGATTTCAGTTTTAAGACATAAGCACCCAGCTAGGAAATGTTATTCCATTACATAATAAAATCTATATTTGCTTTATTTAGAAGAGTCAGTGATTGTGATGCATGGAGTAAAATGATTTCTAAGTTGCAGTCAACATATATGCTAACTCAGATTTTGATTTTAAGACATAAGCACCCAACTGGAAGATTATATTATTCATATGCATAACAAAATGGCTTCTATGTTTAGGATAGTTGATGGCATTGAGACATGGAATGAACGAGTTCTTCCTTGGAGAGAAGGCATTTTTCTGTGCTTCTGAACATGTTTTGATCACATATAAACTCATTGATAGTGTTTTTTCCTTTGGATTCATTCTGAACATTTTCTCATTTTATTTTCTCTTTATCGTCTTAGCAAGTGAATCCCATGTCCATGTAGTCTTGGCTCTTTCTGTTCCCTGAACACATTCTTAGCAAGTATATTATTAAGTTAATTAGGTTCAACTTTGATCCTTTTTCTGAACAAATCAAGCTCTGTGCTCAATTTCCTCCCTTTTTATGCTTTCTCTAAAGCTTCAGCATTATGAATAAATTTATTACCTCTCCAATATGCCCCTCTAGCATTTATACTATGAAATATAGTGGCATTGACCAGTGAATAAGCTTCTCTAGTTCCTTTCCATCTAGGCCTTTTTTCAGGAAAGAGAATTAGAAGCAATATGGTATAGTCTCTTTCTCCTGCAGTGAGAATTTGCATGGATAATACTTATGAATTCTAATTTGAGTTATACATTGTGTGAAATGACATCACTATTCAAAAATGTATCTGACAGAAAGCCTGTTCAGAAGACTGATCTCTGTTTAATAAATACAGAGAAAAAATGCAGTGTAAAAAGAAAACTCTTTAGACTTAGAAATATTTTATAACAAAATGAAATAAAATTTTTGTTTTCAGTTCAACACATAAAATATCTAAATAATGTAGAACATTTATTATAAGCATTAAGTAAATTCATTTATGTTTTAAATCATAATTCCACAGAAGCTGGAAAATTGTCTTTTTCTTGAATAATATTGCCTCCTTCAGAATGTTCCTATGGTTCTTTACTTGGGGACAATTTGGGTTTAAATTGGTGGTATACTTCTTGATTTGGAAGATTTTCCCTTAAGCATCATTTCTAATATCAGCTGTCTCTATTTTGTTTATTCAAGCACTTTCTTAGGACGAATGAGGCAAATAAGAATGAAAAAAAAGAGGTAGATATTGCCATTCAAAGGAAGTAAACATGCCAGAAGAGATTAAAAGAGACAAGAAGCAAAGAGAAAACAATAGAAAGTTAAACTCTTAGTAAAATCGGAAAGCTGGTCTGAATATATAGTTAACAAAGATGCACAGCTTACAATGACAAAGTTATAAAATATACCTAAATATTTTGAAAGGGGTTCAAAACTTGCTATTTCAGGGATGGCCTTATTTATAACAAAGAGGAGGAGCTGGAGACATTTCCAGAGTATATCCTTCTGTCACTGACTGCTGATGAGATTCTTTCAAATTCCTCTGTGGCACAGAGTAGTGAGAGCCAGTATATGAGACTAGCTGGGGCACCAGCTGTCTTAGCACAATAAAAATATCTACTTTGCTATGGAGCTGATCTGAAGCAACACAGAGGGAATTAAAATGAAGAATACAAAATATTATTTTGCAGGGAAGAATAGAAATATTTCAAGGGTTATTGCTGAAGGGCATTTTTCCTTTCAAAATCAGAAAGAAAATATTTGTAGGAAATCTAAGGTTTCTAATTCCCACTGGGACATGTGACATGGGAGCTGATGCTTCTCTCAAAATGTCGAGATTACTGACATTTCCCATAGAGTTCCCAATTCAACAGAAGCCATGACTTCACCCAAAGGCAAGACAGTACTCTTATGCTCAACAGTACACGAAAATAGCTGTACCATATAGCTCAACACCTTACCTCAGCTGCTTGGTGGCAATATTGAATGCCAAGAGAGGAATACAGGAACACAATAAAAGTAGAGTAACTTATCTTCAGAGTATTTTCCCATTGTCCCATGATTTATGACTTAGGAAATTCCTGAACCAAAATGTTAACTTTGTAATTGTTCCTGCTGTGACTTTTCTCTCCATTAATTTGTCTAATTGCTTTATCCACAACATCATGTGGAAAGTTGTTCCACAGTTACTCAGCATGAAGCTGTATTGTCTTTTGTTTGTCTGAGACCTGGCATCTATGCGTTTTGCACAATAAATAAAAGTCAAGACAACATTTTCTCATCTTCCTATGGGAGCAGGAAACCACAAGACCATACTGACCACAAGCAGCTCTCTCACTGCTCAAACAACCCCCCTTCCAAAAATGCCACCTCCCAGGCACACTGGCTTGCCATGGCTTGGGAAGTGAACTATCTGAAGTAAAAGGACATATAAACACTTCAGAAGTTCTGATGCAAATACACATTCATTCTAAGGAATATATGAAGTGAATAATACAGGAACTGCACAATATATCAAGAACTAGATACAGCAAGAACATGTCTTTATGGACTGTTTTGAACTGAGTCAAAGGATATTAGAGGGGTACGGAACTGAGGCAGAATGTTTTATAGCTTTGTGTTTGGAAGATTTCCTTTTCTCCATACACACTCATTTTCCAAGAGCATGGAGGGTCCCTCCCTTGAGTTAGTCATCTTTCTGCTTTTGGTCTCTTCCTCTAGGCCAGTGAGTAACTCCTTGCTTCTTTTATAGGTCTCTGTTATACCTCCCTGTTGCTCAATGTCATCACATGATCAGAGCATAATTGCTTTTACTCCCAGGTTACCTCAACATCAATCCAACGATGGGTGCCCAAAGGCAATCATTGCTTTTTCCACTCTAAACTTTAACCTGCTATTAATAAGAAAAATCAACATAGTAGGTAGGCAGGCCTCCATTCAGAATAAAGCTTGTAGTTTAACAGTGATATAGGAAGAGTCCCAAATGACATCTAAGAGAATTTGCTAGCTGAAGATTTTACAAATCATTGAAAGCAGTAAGCACTTAGATATTTTTTGAGCACTCTACTGATCCCATTGTGTTCTGTATTTTAGAAGCTAGAAAAGCTGTCAGAGAAGTTTATAAATGCAGCCCTTACAATTTGCTTTTACTTAAGTAATAGATTTATTCTGAATCCTCTTTTAATTCTGTGTTTCTTCCATAACATAGGAAAGCAACAAGAGAGATAATTCTGAAATATTATGAAGTCTGAAAGGAAATCTGAGATGTATTGAAAATAAAAGAAACTGAAACATGCTGCTATTAGGTTTTTGAATAGCCTCCTGATCTAAAGATGTTAAACATCATTAAGAACGTCTGGGCTCAAAGACAGGAGGACTGAGAGGACTCATTCAACAGTCCAGTGGAGCGTAAGCTCATCTAAAACAAAGAAATAGAACAAGATTTGGTAGCATACAAGGGGAGAAAAATAAGGTAGTTTTAGCAGGGATATCTTCTAAAACCTATAATTTGTTTAGCTTAACAACCTCTTTGAAACCATGATATAAATGTCAGGACTGTGGAGATTTCACAGAAACATTCATCTCAGAAGCCAGTGATAAATACCCATGTCACTCTATCTCTTTCTTTGTCTTGCACTCATTACTATATGCCATTTAAGTGCCTTTCTGTAGTGTGTTTACTAGGGGATGGTCATTTGCCAAATTTAGTTCATTCCCTCTCTCCTACCCTCAAGGACTGTCATCTTTAGGCAGTTTTCTTCTAAGTTTATGTGCTCTTACATGTCACTATTTGTAGCCAGCAATCTCGGCAATGAATTTGATACAAATAGGGCAAGAAGTCTTTCTCTCATGTACATCCTATCATAGAAGTAGTGTGCACTTTTCACAGGAAAGTTCCAGCAGAAGTAGGACTAGCTGGAGTCCATAGGACATCAGATTGCCTTCAGGACAAACCTAGCACTTGTAGCCCAACCACAACATAAATACAGGGATGGATTTTTTCACACTTCCAAAATGATCTGAACTTTTAGACAGAGGAACTATTATTCTTCTAGGATGGCATCAGTGTGGCAGAGTTTGAGATTAAAGTTTGGTAGATTGGAACTGAATAATTAAACTGTTTGGTCTTCATAACAGAGTTTCAGTGCTGACACTTGGGAAAGCAAAAACTGTGCTTGGAAAGAAAGTAATATGCGCATCTTGAAAACCTCCACTATTACTTTCTGTGGTGTGGTCAAAGGGAGAAATGGAACACAGCTGCATCCTGTGTTATTCGGGCAGCCTTATCAGCTTCAACCTCCACAATATCCACCCCATGACTTTAGTTTTGTTACTTGCAAGTGTTTGAGACATTCCTTAGCTCAGAGGGCCTCCACTCCCCCTGCTAACTTTTATCTCTTTCTCAGGCTGTTTTTCTCAGTCCTTGTTTCTCACAGGCCTGTTTTTGCAAGTCGTCTCTCACAAGCAGCACTGGTGAAAAGGTTCATTGGTGAAAAACACCATGGTCTTGCATTTTCTTTTGAGTTTACCAAGACATTTATGCTAACTTACCTGTATATAAGCCACTGATAGTTACGTTGCTGAACTCTTCTCCAAGAAAAGAGAATGACTGATTAAGCCAACACTATGTTCTGTTAATAAAAACACGATGAAAGGCAAAGAAACTGCTTCTGAAATTGTAAGATCTTTCTGTGTAGTTTATACAATATTCACTCCAAGTGTGTAAACTGATGCTGTAGGTTCTCTGTATCCAGTAGCCCACATGGCTTCATTGAACTTCTGGTCCCTTAGATGACATACCTCTCAGACATCAGGTACTATCAATGAGTTGGTCACCTGCCTTCCATTTATACTCAGTGTAGAGAAAGAATCACTTTTAAAGTGAATCATCTGACCTAAATAGGACATCAATTTTTGAGGAGATCAGTTTCACTGTGAAATATATTTTTCTTTCTCAGTGGAGAAAAAGTCGATATATGAATTCTTTGATAACTAGCTTAGCTATGGACAGATACATTGTCTATATCTTGCTGAGATGAATACCAACTTTTTTGTCCAGGGTGCGTAAAAACAGAAATAAAAACAGTAGGAGCCATTATACTTCTGCTCCCCATCTATGCCCATTTTTCATACTGAGCAACCTCAATTTCCCTTCAACATAGGGGTCACCAGTATAAAAATAAGTAACAGGATTTATTTCAGAAGTATCAGGTAATGCTTTTTTGCCTGTCTCTAAGACTTCCCAGAGTCAAAG
Organism: Strix uralensis; assembly: GCF_047716275.1. NCBI lineage: Eukaryota > Metazoa > Chordata > Aves > Strigiformes > Strigidae > Strix > Strix uralensis. Next base: position 24,904,779 of record NC_133976.1, read on the forward strand.
GTTTTGACACCATCTACACTCATCTGATGTACACCAGAAATTTCACTGACAAAATCTTTTCCTTAAATCAGTATTGATTTATTACAAATTCACACAGCAAAAATGGAATGAAGAATGCACTAAGGAGACCTGATGCACCAAACCTGTGCATAAGAGCAGAGAATAAGCACTCCCAAGATAACCTTCCATACTGAAGCTAGTTTACTATTACTTCTTATGCTCATTTTTGCTACATAGGGACTCATTTGTTTTATCACCATGTGTGTACTTTAGCAGTGCTGGAGCTTCTTTACAGCACTGCCTCATCTTTAATGACAGTAGTAATGCAGGGATTGGATCTACATGTCTTTTTCTAATGATTGTTTTTATTTTACCCATCATACTCCTAATAGTAGGGCAACAATTATTTCAAGAAGAAAGGGATTTTACTATTTAAGGATGTTCAATGTGAAACTAAAATCTGAAAAGTATAAATTAGACATATTTTAGACCAAGTGTTCATATAGACTTTGAACTTCAATGCCTGCCTTTAATCAGTTTAAAGACTTTCAAAACCCAAATCCTCTGAAATAAGCTTTGTGCAAAAGCACATCATTTATTTATTTTTACTGCACTTCTACAGTGATCTGATGCATTCTTACATGTATATAAAATAAATGTTCCTTAAAGATTAGAGCAGTTTATTAATTGCTGATTCTGATGTGCAATCTTCTTTTTTTTTTAATTCATCTCAGCACTGGGAGCCACTATTTTCACATTTCATTTTTCTAGAAACTGAAATATGTATTTTTGAAGACACATTACTGGTTTGTTTCCTTCTCCATAATTACTCTGAAGGATTTTGGGGATGATAGTCATTCACTCGATGAAGTAATTAGTCATAAATAGTCTGTAATTTATAAATAATATCATCATTGCTTTACTATTATTATTACTTTTATAGGAGAAAGGGGATCCTAGATGTAGTGAAATGAGAAATTCTGCAGTGCATTACTCTGAAACCGTGCAAGTCCCTGAGGAGGGAGAGAGAGAGAGATGGGGGGGGGGGGGGGGGGGGGGGAGAAATAGGATAGGCTACTAATTAGAGAATATGTAGTCCTGAGGCAATACAGGGCAAATTACTTAGGTGTGCTGCAGAGAAAGTGTCAATGCCTGTAGTAGCATAAAGAAGGCCTTACAGGAATTTGGAATAATATACATCCATGCCAACTGGTTAAAAATTAGAGGCAGGAACTTCCTTCTATGTTAAATGTTAAAATACAGTAAGTTCAGCCCACAGGTGGAAAAGGCTAGTGACGTTAAACCTCTAGGAAGCTGCAGCCAAATGAAAGCATTAACTTTTGAAACTTTTCCAAAACATAGTCTTACTGCTGGCATTTGCTTTTGATGTGCTGGAAAGCACAAACAGCAGGGCCACATTAACATGCACACATTGTAATAAAAAAAAAAAAAAAAAAAAAGATGAAAAATACAAGGAACGTCTCTTATCTTCAGAGCAAGGATTTAACAGCAAAGCACTGCAGATTGATATCCTACTCAATCTACCAGTACTTCCTAAGACAAAAAATGGTATTGTACAATTGCCAGGATAAACAACTAGGCATGCAACATCCTTGACTTTTACTGTGAGGCCATATACCTGGTAATACAGCAAATTCAATTTCTCATTTAGGGTTCACACAATTATAGCTGAGCAGTGAGGACTGTATACCAAGCACTGCTAACAACTTCAAAAAGTTCATGCATTCTGTTAGCATACCAAATAAAAGACACCTAAAGGTGTAACATACTGTCATCCTCTTAGATAAATATGTATTTCTATTTCCTAGTGTTTATAGTCAGTTTACAGAGCATCTGCAATGTGATTTTACATGCAGAGCTAACAGAAAGAATACTCAGGATTTATGAATATAGTAACAACTCTAGCAACTGCCTTCTTCTGCAAACTCCTCATGTGAATCATCACACTGAACCTGAGGATACTGCTTTCATAAGAACAATTCTTACAACTACGTGGTTTCACGATTTGTTATAACAGTGTTATAATATACACAGCAAATGTGTTACTCAGTGTTTTCTTTAATAGCCATATGGATTCTCTGTTTCTGCTTTACCATTTATTGAAGTGTTGATTTCTTCAGAAGAACAGTAATTATCATGACTCGGTATGGGTTTTTAGAAACTGATAACTGATAACTTCTCTGACATTTCATACATTTCATTGACATGAGACACGTAGCCATGGAGTATGCTAGTATACGAGTTGTCTTTGGAGACTTCCAAGGAATGTGTGAAACTTTAAATGATAAAAATGTGAGCTCAGAAAATACTTGTTCTGGTATCAGGTCTGAAATTGCAGAAGTCAATTCAGGAGTGCGGTCATATTTGGGAACTATTTGCTTTCTTTAAACACATTTTTAAATGAGAAAAATCCTGGGAAAGAAAAGAGGAGCGCAGAGAGCCAGAGTCAGAGAGAGCTCTTGTACTTGAACTAAATGTGACTTGTCAGGATTATAATCATGTATGCAATGCATTAGAGAAGACAGGCTTAGGAGATATTTTCACAGCTCAAAAGAGAAAAAGAAAATACTTGAAGGTCTGTCTGAATTTACAAAAGTTGAAAAAAGACAAAGAAAATCTGCTGGTAGCTCACAGCATGTCAGAAGGAGGAAGAATTAGCTTTATGCACTCTTCTCTTTTGAAGACAATTTCATCTAGTTCTGCACAAAAGAGGCCTCTGGGTTTCCCTTTCTGCCTGTGACATGGCAAAAGTCACATTTCAAAGTGCAGGAAAAAACACCCTCAAGTTATCTGATTTCAAAGAAACATTAGGTATCTCTGGGTTTTGCATTAATTCATGCATTTTCCCTTTTCTTTCTGTAGCTCCACAGCAACTCAGTAATGACCATCTCTTATCTTGCAAGTTAGACAGAGACTAACACAGGGCGCAGCTAGGCAAAATGCCTTAAACAATAAAGTCCCAGCAACCAAAAATGTTGCAAACATCAGAGATGACTGCTTTCATGGGGCTTGCATTTAGTATGCAGTACTTCATGGGGATGTTTCAGAGCTGTGTGTTGTAAATGGGATATGTGCTTTGCAGCCCTCTTTTTGAGCATGACTGATGGACAGCTAACCCTCAGCTAAACAGGATAAGGGATGACTCGGGCAAAGCAGTTTATAAAGCCTTTCATTATAGCCAAGAGCTTTCAATTCCCTTTCAAAAGCAACTTTCTCTCAGCTTGCATATACTATATATCCCCAAAAGGTTAGAAGATCAATGAGAGTCTTCTCTGAACATTCAAATACCATCTCCTTGTCCTTCAGACAATTCCATCCATATCTGAATACAAAGCGTGGCTAGAGGTTAATTGCTGCATCCTATCAGCAAGTCATCTCTTTAAATTCTTCCTGAGGAAGGTCTTTTTGTATAGCGCAATTGTATAGTCTGTGGTTTTTCTGTCAGTGTGCCATGGTGTGTTTCAGCATATTCTTTGGTCTAGGAACCCACAGCAAGCAACTCCTTTTCTGTAGTTTACCTAAGACATTTCATCAGTTGGAAACACCTCTATCAGAGCTTTTTTTTCCTGAGAGCAATACCGTATGGTGTGCCGCATGCACAGAAATCAACATTTAAAAGCCCCTGATTCATTATTTTGCCTTATTTCCTGTCCTGATTAAGCGAGAAGGGCAAAGGGCAGGGAGCCTGACGGCATGTGATTATGGGCAGACCCCAGACAGCACTGGTGAGGAAGCTGTTCAGAAGATGTTGCTGAAGAATGAATATTTATGATTCCTTATCCTATAACCTATTTCAAAGTATAAAACCCACAGCACTATAATACTCAGGGCTTGTCAAAACCCACAAAGCAATAAAAATCATTTATTCTGTGAAGGGGGAGGCTTGTGTGAAGGTAATTGAAAGGACATTTTGACCATGTCTTTGATACTGACTCTGACTTAACTCTAAGTCTGAGGGCTAAACCATGTCTGCAGCTATCACTGTAGTAAAGAACCAACAGATCTGGGTGGATGTAGATAAGAATAGAATCTGTCCCATGATGGGAAGTTTGAAAGTAAATTAATTTCCTGAGGAAAAAACAGAAAGTCACCTTTATATTTTCATGAATGCCTTCTTGAATTTTAATTAAGAATAGTTTAGTTTAGAATAAAAAACTTTAAAAACATGAAAATACCTTTTATTTGAAATCTTTAACTTTAACTTTTTTAAGTCCCAAGTACTTAGATTACAAGGATGTTTCATGGCAAAATGTTCCATTTCATCCCCAGACTCCCTTTCCATTGAAATGCAGAAGATCAAAACTGGTCATGCTTTTTTTCCAAGCATCTCTAGTCTCAGTTCTCAAGAACACCATCAGGAATGATATTCAAGAAGTACTATTCAGAAACAAATCAAATGCCTCACGTAGGAATTTTGTATCTCAGAGACAGGTATCTAAAGGAGATGTCCCAAATAGTTTGAATGAGCTGCTGTCTGGAGATGACTCTTTCCTGCACCTCTGAAGGAAGTTTACAGTAACTGAGTTACACTCTGGTTTATAGCAGTGTTCACCTCTGCAGAATTAGAAGTATCTCAATGTGGGGTCAGCTGGGCAGCCTAACACCTGCTTCAGACTGAGAAGGCAAAATCCAAATGTCTTTCCACTGGACTCCCCTCCATGGCTTAGGCCACTCCAATTTTTGAAGGATCTGCAGGCAGTCTTGGGTTCAGCACAGGGTAGAGTGGTGGCTACCACCTTCTTCACAGCCAGTCTAGAGATGGAAACACATCATTTGACATAATGACTTCACAGTGCAAGAAGGGAATAGAGAAAGCAAATTCCAGTGTCTTCCTTGTTCCAGTGTCATCCCTGGATCAAGTGGCGTGACCTGGGCATTAGGCAGTAATTATTCCCAGCAGTCCTTGGCAAGGGAAGGTGTTGAGAATTTCATGCCCTCGTTGGTAGCTAGCTCCTTCATAAACATACCCATTTATTTGTTGCTTAGTCAGGAAGGTTGTTGTGGATCATCCTCTGAAACATCAAGCTCTCTCCTTCAACTCTAAGTTCAGGACCACAATACCTATGGCTTTTTTTGGACTCCCTAATTAAGTGTTTTACAGCATTCCTCTTTCCTAGATATAAAAATTATGGCATTGCTCCTTGTCAGCTCAGTGGCAGCACTGCAGCAAGGGTCAATAAGCCAGTCAGGCTTTCTTCACACAACTCACCTTTGCGGGTTTCTCTCTTTAGATTGTTAATCCACTTCAGGTCCTCTAGAGAGTCCTTAACATAGCTCTTGCCCTTGGGGTTGGCTACTTTGTGCTTCTGAGTGCAAAGAAAGAGATGGAATTGAGTTAAATTCTTGAAAATTAACAGAGGAGGCCTGGAGGACATGCCTCCTCTGAGCACCTGTATATACTCAGGATGACACCATGCATTTGAATCTTGGCAGCCCAGAGTTTTGATTCTTCTCTTATGCCTGGAGGATATCTTTCACCTCACCTTCATGCAGGAAAGAGAGGGGGGAATGCAGTGACTAGCAAATTTAAGACTGGTAGCAAGTTGTTTTTTCCCCTTTTTTAAGATGAATCAGCTTTTATCTCTGCAGCGTATATGTGTGTGTGTGATTGAAGACTGTGCTTCCAAAACACAGGCAAAATACAGAGCTACACAGGGAAGACAGCAACATGGCAACATGGCTTATAAAATTGTCTTAACCCATCCAAACTGAATTTGTGCATTTGGATTTGGCAGATGGGACATAATAACATAACCTATCCTCTCAAGCTGCCTGGACACTCACAAAGTGTAAACCCAATTTAAGAAACAAAAACAAAAACAAACCAACAGCCTATTTTCATAAATAAAAACAGCTTCCAGATTAATATTCTTTCTCTTCTACCTTCTCTTGCCACATTGCATGACATTGCATGCTGTCCTGGCTCTGCTCCTCACCACCCACGAACCAAGAGATTAAATTCATTGGCTTCAGTCTCCCCATGAATCTGTATGAGTTATCAGGCAGCTCCAGCTACCCCTTCTGCATTATTTTTCACTGTAGCTTTGGCTTGCTAAAGCAACAGTAAATCTTTAGTTCATTTCTTTCCACATCCCCTTGTTGCTTGCAGGGTCAGACAGAGGGAACCTCCAGCCCCACTGAACTGAAACTACTCTCAAGATGACAAATGCTCAAGGCATGAGCATCCCCACAGTCTCTCAGGTGTTATATTGTAGTAGTGACTGGCTCAGCCAGGATACCAATAAGACAGTGCAGACCGCTGTCTTGCTCATCCAGGTGAAAAAAATAGATGGTTCTAACAAAAAGCCTACTTTATTGATCTGTGTACATTCCTTGATAGCAATTAACTGTGAAATGCTTCAGATTCCTATAATAAAGTCTGTCAATTCTTTTGCAGTAACAGGAAGGCACATCCTTACCTGCATTTCAAGCACAGCAATTCCAGAACAAGGAGGGTTTTTGCATGTATATTAAAAAGATCTCAATGTATTATTTGGAATGGCATTTCAAACAGTACACTGCTTATATACAAAGTGAATTAAAAATGGTTCAAAACTAGAATGGCTAGCTCGTAGTTCTCAAAGAACTGAGTTTGTCCCACCCAAACTGGGGCATCTCAGCTCATTCATTTGTGTGAAATACTGTCCTGAGACATTCATAAAAATGAAATCTACTCACAGGCATACATCTCTAAAACAAACTTCTATGATACCTCTGTTCAATATCTTAGTCAAAAAGAACTAATCAGTGCCAGCTACACTCAACAATAAGAGAAAGGTCATTTTCTGGTTGTGATGGGTATTTACAAAACAACAGTTACTGAGGACCCACTGGCATCACGTTGTAGTGGCCACATACCTTTACTGCAGAAATCCCTAGTAATGCCTATGAGCATATTTGTAGCACAGCTCTCCATACTGTGTCAATGCTGAACAACTGTGCTACTTGACAGAGAGTTTGTAAAGCTTCTTAGGAAATGAAAATGCTTAACCAGGTCACTAAATGGAAAGGATAGGCAGGAAGTCATTCAAGCACGAATGCTGGTCATACAAGACCTTTGCATATATATATGCATTGCTAAATCTAACTCCTGGCAGCAGGAGGGAAGTCCTTGCATATAGGTGTCCTCATTTGTTCCCAGCAGTGGGTTTGACCTCTTTCAGAGGTTACAAGAGCTTTACCTTCAACGTGTACTTAAATAGAGAGCAAAAACCTCCAGTAGAATATAGCTGTGCTTCAAGGCAGCAGAACTATGGCAAGTAACAAACTATCCTAGGTGTGAAATATTTCAGTGTACATAAAAATAGATTATATAAGATCTAGACTTATCCTGTCCTTTATTTTGAAATGCCTGGCTCCTAAATTTCTTCCTCTATTTGCCGCAGGAAAACTTTTCTAAACAGAACCAGTCAAGAAAGAAAACTGTGTCTGTCTCTGGAGACATCCTTCTTCTTAGCATCTAACAGACAGAGAAAGCACTGATATAAAAAAACCTGAAGAGTTCAAGGAGAAGAGCAGCCTCTTGTAGCAGCCAACAGCAGTTCCAGAAACACATCCTAAATTTGCAATGGTCTCTATAAAGGCCAGAAAACAAATCTCTGCCTGCAATCTCCCTCTTTGGCAACAAAGGTCAAAAGAAAGTCTTATCTAGTGCTGTCCATATTTTTTTACTTAATTTCTTTTCTTGTGCAGAAAGTATACATCTTGCAAAACATATATTTTAGCAGGAAGTGATGGTTATACACCTCAGATTATTTTGGTTTATCAACCTGCATTAAGATGGCATAAAACGGCATGAAGATAAAAGCAATTCATAGTGTCCTTCCTAAATTGTTCAACTGTGGGTTTTTTGTGAAACTAATCTCTAGCAGTATCTTCATTCATCACAGATATTCTAGCAGGTAAACTATCTGTGTGTTCACAGATTTGGGTTGTAGAGAATCTCCCTTTAAACAGCACAATCACAGTTAGGCAAATATAATCTTCACCATGCACTAAAGTTGCACATGTATGTAGCATATTAGACTGGATCTAATAGCTAAGCTTAGGACTACAGCAGAAGTAGAGGTATCCCACTTTCATATAATTCTTTTCTGAAAAGTCATTTGCAAAATGAGATTAAACTAAGCCACACCTTTTCTCAGGTGCCAGCTGGGAGTTACTGGCTCTAGTATACAAGTGGGTACAAGATGAACCCAGTCAAGGACTTGAGAAATAATCATAACTTACTCAGTGAACAATATTTCAGCTGGATAATGTCCACCCAGAATGTATGGGTACTAATGAGGCCATAAGGTAAAAGCTGACGGTCTGTGGTTGGGTTTTAGCAGGTATGGGCAGGGGTCAGCCCTTTGGTAGTAGTGTGAACTTCGATCAACTTAAACTTCTGGTATAACTTCACCATAAGGAAAATTAATGGCAAAATTCACTTCAAAGGAGAGTGACTAGGTGTAAAAGGAATGGTTTTGGATGACTAAGAAAATGGTTTTTTGTTTTGATTCATCTTTAATTAGATGAGAGACATCACATGCTGTTAGGGCTCAATACCAGGCAACCAGGAATATAAAGTTCAATGTTATTTACATTTGTTTTCTCTCCCCCTCACTCCCAAATGCATTCTGGTCTTCCCACTCATTAAATAGTCATGTACAGAATTGTTCTCAGTTTAATAAAATGCAAAGGAAATTCATGCATCTATTCTTTACACAAACACCTACTGAAGTCTTAAGATTTGCCCAACTCAGAATTACGGGGTATTCCTCAATGTTGTTATGCATTATCACGGCACTGAGCCTCAAGCTGGCATATTACTCCAGTAACATGAGAGAAAACAGGTATCTGCCCATCATTATCCCTGAGATACAGGATGCAGCCTCTGCTCCCACTATAGCAGCCTATTTCAGACATGAAAAACCTAAGATGGACCTAGAATTAAGCATTTTGCCCTGGGATGCATAGTTCAGAATTAGTCAAAGCTCCATACAGCATCCCAAAACCAAATAATGAATTCCATTCAGGCAAAAGCTCCTTAAGTGGGAATAAAATTGTTTCACATTTTATCTCCTAAGGTATATTTTTTACAAGAATAAAAAACAAAGATGGTAAAACAGCTTCCCCTGGACTGATGCCAGCAGTCTGGCAGAGAATCTCTCAATGTGTTTTGGATATGTATAGGAAATCTGTAATATTATTAGAGAGAGAATTATTACCCGGAATTGTTCCATAGAGGACATTAGTAGAAACAGCTTGGAAAACATTTTCCTGGGTGTGATAGTTGTCAGATTTCTTCATTACATAGTCACTGAAACAAGAAAAAGGATGCTGTTTAGACTTGATTTTATCAAGAAATAAGACAATTCAGAAGTTTGTAGAAAATAATCTTGGATGGAGAAGTGATGGGTTATTTCTGTTCAAGTAAAATCAAGCAATCAAAACAGGTCTACAGCAAAGACTGTTTTGAATAACCAAGTGTTGCAAAGTTAAAGAAATTTCATAGTAAAATCAGACAGATGAAGGCACACAGAAAAACTTGAAAATTACTTGGAGCTATATGATCCACTGGAATATTTTGAGGAAAAGAAGTCTGAGAATAAGGATACTAAAAGCATTAAAATAACAGAAAAAAGCACAGATATCTATATGATGGATGTCAAGTCAGGCAAAGTTTGCTGTGGTAATGAGCAGAAAAATCAAGCTGAATTCATCTTTCTGAAAGAGAGCAGAGAGAAAATTTGTTGAGCCATATAAAGAAATTATTATAGAACAGGGACACAAGAATAATAAAGAGGTAAAGAGTAAATGTTGGTGTGGTCCAGGGTTAAATATACTCTGGTTAGCTTCCAAAACTGAGGATGTAGAAAACTAATGTAAAATGAAACCAGATAATGAGAATACATATTTAAAATTAGAAATTGTCACAACTACAGTAGACAAAAAGCTTACAGAACATAGGTCAGGTAGTGAGATAATTTCCTCAGAATTGGTACTGAATTTGTAAATCCCACAGCAAGTATTTTAGCAAGTCCTTCTGCATAATTGAAGATAGTAAATGAGGTGTTTATATTTAGGAAAGTGATGTGAGCAATTTCAGGCCTTTCAGTCTAAACTCCAACATAGCAAGCTGGAGAACAGGCTTGGAAGGAAGGGATAAGTGAAAACTTAGAGGTAGCTGAGATGAAATGTAACACAGTTTGTTAAGGACATTTCTTGGCAGAGTGACCTGGAAGTGTTCTTTGATGATCTTTGGTGAATCTAAATGAAGTATATTTGATTTATCTGGATTTCAGTAAATATTTTGATGCTCTTCTGCAAATATGCAAATAGTTAAACTGGCAAACATAGAGATTAATAAAGAATACATTACAAACAGTATATGATTTATTTGAATTATTCGTTCTTCATTTATGTTATAGTCTGTTAAAAAGTGAGTAGGTGAGGTGCAACTCCTGGAAAGAGCAGAGGCTCCTCCCTTCTTTTGGAGGCAAATAGACGTGCCTGAAGGTATATTCAGCATGAGACTGCTGTGAGTGACAGGCCAAGGAAGGAGAGAGACAATACACTGGGCTGGGAGCTGGAGCTAAATCAAAGAAATTCAAATGTTCCTGTAAGGATGGGAGAGGACAGGCAGGTCTCAGAGGGTACAGAGAGAGTTTCCAGTCAGCCAGAGGTTACTCGGAAATTTGCTGCAATTCAGAAGTAATTGAGCTAACTGAGGGGAAACACAGAAGGAAAGAGCTTTCCACAAGAGCCAAGTGGGCAGGAGGAAAATATCAATTAGTCCTTTTTTTACTGCTCTATCTCGCCTACCTACATTGCATTTTCTCTGTTTTGGAAGTTAATTATTCATATTCTAATTAAAGCTGATTTTTTAAGTTCAAAATTTTGTGACCTTGGAGCAGTTTGCAACAAGAAGGTCTTGCCTACCTCATTTGAAATCTGTACCTGACTCAGGGTTCTGTCATGCCAGAGAAGAGAACGGCATAAACAGTAAATGAAAATGGGTAGGGCTGCAGAGAGGGATATCTGGGGGCAAAGAGGTAATCAGTGCAGTTCATCAGAGACACTGTTTACATTAGTGACCATAAAATACTGTAGTCCATGCTCATGAAATCTGTCCCTGGCACAACACTGATTGTAGCATCAAGGCAGGGAATGTTGGGAGTATCATACAAAGAGAAAGACATGATTAAAGGATGTGCCGGGTTTGTGTGTGTGACAGGGTTTTTTGGTAGCAGGGCAGGGGGCTACAGTGGTGGCCCCCTCTGAGAAGCTTTTCAAAGCTCCCCCATCTCCAAGTTAGGCCCACCTCTGGCCAGGCTGAGCCAGTTAACAATGGTGGCTGTAGCTCTGTGATAACATATTTAAGAAGCGGAACCCAGGAGGAAGAGTTGGAGTTGTGAAGAGGAGTTGCAAGGAGGACACTTATGCGAACACCGAGGTCAGTGAAAGGAAGGAGGAGGAAACAGGGGATGTGCGCCGGAGAAAAGACTCCCCTGTATCCTGTGGTGAGATGACAGGGCTGCCGCCCTGCAGCTCCTAGAGCTCCACTGTGGAGCAGATACCCACTTGCAGCCCACGGAGGATGCCATGCCGGAGCAGGTGACTGCTCCTGAAGAAGGCAGGGAATCTGTGGGAAGAAGCCCACACTGTTGTCGTTCGGTGCTGGGAGGACTGTAACACACAAGAGGGATCCACACCAGAGCAGCACAGGAAGTGCTGTGGCCCGTGGGAATGACTGACATTGCAGAAAGTTCATGGAGGACTGTCTCTTGTGAGAGGGGAAGCATGGAGCAGGGGAAGAATGCAAGGAGTCCTCCCCCTGAGGAGGAAGGACTGGTGGTACTGACCACAACCCCCCATTCCCTGCCCCCTGTGCCACTAAGGGGAAGGAGCTAGAGATATCGAGAGCAAAACTGAGCCTGGGAAGAAGGGAGGGGTAGGGAAGGTATTTTTAACATGTGGTAATCCTTCTCACTGTCCTACTGTTAAGTGTTGTTGTTGTTAGTGTTTGAATTAAATTGATGTTCTTTTTCTTCCCCTAAGGAGACTGTCTTTTGCCTGTGACTATAATGGCTGAGTCATCCCTCCCTGTCCTTATCTCGATTCCTGAGCCTTTTGCTTTATTTTCTCCTTCCCATTCCTAGTGAGGGAAGGGGAGAGTGAGCGGCTGTATGGCGCTCAGTTGCTCTCTGAGCTCAAACAATGATAAAGAGGTAGAAAATATAAAGTAATGAAATAGTGTATAATTAACTAGCAATATCAGTTCTGAACTCACAGGAAAAACAACATAAGTTAGAAGCTCTTTGAGTAGAAACAGCAGAGAAGAATGAGGTAAGCTTTTTTGAACTCAAGAATAGCTCAGTAACCCATGTGATGTAGCCAGAGTAATGTAAAAGTGACTCTACAATGTTGTAGAAGAGAGGTTACAAGTAAAGCAGTAAAACTGGTGATATTTGTCCCATTGTACAAGGCATTGCTAAACCCTTGCCTACAATATGTAGATCTTGTCTGATCCCCCACAGTAAAGAAAGAAGAGGTCAAACCAGAATAGACACAGAGAAAGAACACAGGTCTGAGTTTCTATACTTTGTGAGAAGAATCTAAACATGGCAAATTGAAACCTGAGAGGGCAATTTATTGCTTTCTATAAATATTTCTAAAAAATTAAGCTAAGTCAGAAGTGACAGTTATGTCTAGAGTGTTCCCGCATTTATGGAAACTAAAAGCTTTCTAACAGTCAGAGCAAAAAATGGAACATGTCTTCTATTAAACTGTTTCAGCATCTTCCCCATCTTACTGTAAGAGTTAACATGAAATTATGAGGCAATTGCTAAATTGTATCTACCTGAAAGTCTGAGGAGAGCTAAAGTGACTTGGGATTGTTTTTTCTTCCAAAATATCAACACTACTGAAGAAAAATGCTAAATTAAAAGACTCCATGGTAACAATTGAAATGATGATTTAGAAAAGAAATGTAATTAAATTTTCATACTTCTCTTTCTTCAGGTGTTGTCCCAGGTGGTTTTGCTTTAATGAGAAGTTTAACATTTTTAACCATGTCTGACCAAGCCTGTTAGATATCAGGTCTAGTAGCAAGGGTAGTTATAAAATTCTGAAGTTTGCCACTTAATTCATTCTCGTGTTCTTGATCAGCAGAACTAGCATTCCCATGTTCATGTTCTCCAAAGGTAAGGCACATTCTTCAGCTGGGTTTTGAATGGCATAGACAGTTGGATGTATACTTAAAAAATAAACTGCTATCAAAAATCAGTGCTGATACTGCATTTATGAGAGGATGAAGAAGAGAATTAACCACATGAAACAGATGGTTGTCATGTTGCTTAATCAATTATTAGAAAGTCCTGAGATACTATGAAGATAGAACTATAAAAGAAACTATCTCAAATGGCCAAGACTGCTATTTAATGCCTAAATGAGAGATTAGTGACTATCTAGGGCACATCTGCATTTCATCATACTTTAAATATGCCTTGTAAATTCCACCTACAGCATCATGGCATAACAATATTTGATAAAAAATGCTGTGTTATCATCTTTGGATGTCAAACCTGAATCTGCAGCATCAAACAGTACCACAATCGTCATCTAAATTATGAATTGCACAACAAACCATGATTGATTCCTTAATTTCCATTTTAATGGCACTACAAATGGCAATATTTACACCCTTTTTGGCATTGCACCTCATTTTGGCACCACAGAGACTGATAAATAGCATTTTATGTCCATTAGCAAGAACATAGATTGTTTACAATTTACTTAATCTCAACAGTTTGGATTTACATGAGCTGGATAGAGAATAAATTAATCTAAAATCTAGTATTTGTTTTCTTTAGTAGTTCCATCTCCACAGTTGTACTTGGATCATAAAACTGAATAACAAGGGAAGAAAAGTAGATGAAATCTTCTGGGGCAAATCCTGCTCTTGGCTGCAGCAGAAACAGCACCGAATCCTTCATGAGGAGATTAATATGCAAAGTAGAAGAGAAAAATGATCTTTTATTAATATATACTTCTGAATGTTTATTTTTACTACATTGTGGGGACTGAGAATCCAAAAGGGTTATGGGGACACGGAATAAAAGGCCAACACTTCTGATTTTTTCATTAGTGATATTGACTTTGTTTTAAGTTTTCAAGACAGCTCTTTTACAAAGTCAGTGAGTAAATTATATAATACATAAGTTAAATGGATAAAGAACTGATCAAAATATGTTCCTTTGAATTTACTAATCAATAAATAAGATTAAACCCATTCTGTTAATCTATTTTTCCTCTGCAGTATTTACTACTTTTCAACACTTTATAGAAGTTTCCCCATTTTTGAGATGCCAAGCATACTTCTTCATGCCTTTTCATTATCTGGCCCTGCTGTGATCTATCTAGAATTTACGAATGTTTAACGCTGAATTATCATTACAGAATATGCAGATTCAAAGAATCCCTTACATTATGTCATATTGCAAGTAGATGATCAGTTGTTGTGGTCTAACCCCAGCCACCAATTAAGAACCACACAGCCACTCACTCGCTCCCCCTGTCCCTGCAGTGGGATGGGGGAGTGAATTTAAAAAAAAAAAAAAGTAAAACTCCTGGGTTGAGATAAAGACAGTTTAACAGAGCAGAAAAGGAAGTGAAATGCTAATAAGAGAATGTACAAAAGAAGTGATGCACAATACAATTGCTCACCACCCACTGACCAATGCCCAGCCAATCCCCAAGCCGCGGTGCCTGCAGGCCAGCTCCCCCCAGTTTATATACGGGGCATGACATCATACGGTATGGAATATCTCTTTGGCTCATTTGGGTCAGCTGTCCTGGCTGTGTCCACTCAAAGCTCCTTGTGTACCCCCAGCCTCAGCTGGCAGGGCAGTACAAAAAGCTGGAGAGTCCTTGACTTACTACAAACACTCTTTAGCAACAACTAAAACATCAGTGTGTTATCAACATTATTCTCATCCTAAATCCAAAACACAGCACTGTACCAGCTACTAGGAAGAAAATTAACTATTCCAGTCAATACCAGGACACTGGTGAATAAACATTTACTCAGAAGTGTCTGGTTGATCTTACCAGACTAACTTAAGACAATGTTAGTGCAGTGCAGTCAGGGGTTGCAGACATGGACATGTGGATTCAGCTGACAACTACTAAAGACAATTCTAAGACTGTTGTCTTAGAAATGCCCTAAGCACAGATCCCTGGTCCTTAGAGACTTTCCTGAAAAGCATTACTACATGCCTCTCCTGTCATTCCTCCCTGGTCTTCTGTTGGCTATTTTCAGAGACAGGACACTAGGCAAGATGGACCTCCACTTAGATTTGTCACAGCCACTCTTCTGATATATTCCAACGTTAAAAGCCAAATGATGCATCAGAGGTTTTTACTGGTGCAAAAGGGAGGATTCAATGGCAAAGACTCTTCCAAAGCTGTTCCTTGTCAAACAGAGAACTGAAACCTGCAACCACCTATGAATTCCAAGAGATGCTTTAATGTCCTTTAATTTAATTCTTTAATTCTGCTGTAGGCACTAAAGTTTAGTAAGCAGCTGAGCATCATGTTAAAAATCATTATTCACGTAACAGAAAAATCTAAAGTCTCTATTTTTTTTTTAATCACCTCCATTACTATGAAGATTCAATAGCATAAAGGCTAATCAGATGGAATGAAACCCTTCTAAGTTAATGTTCTTGCTTTTTTGTCCATTGTGTTTTTCTAAATTAGCATCCCTAAAAACTATCTTTGACCACTCATCTCTCACTGAAAGACACTTCTCTGTGTCACATCAGCTTCAGAGTTAATGTCCTTTTTTTTCCTTTATTTTCTTCACAGAATCACAGAATTGTCTAGGTTGGAAAAGACCTTGAAGACCATCCAGTCCAACCATAAACCTAACATTGACAGTTCCCAACTACACCATATCCCTCAGCGCTATGTCAACCCGACTCTTAAACACCTCTAGGGATGGGGACTCCACCACTGCACTGGGCAGCCCATTCCAACACCGAACAACCTGTTCTGTAAAGAAATGCTTCCTAATATCCAGTCTAAACCTTCCCTGGTGCAACTTGAGGCCATTACTTCTTGTCCTATCGCTTGTTACTTGATTAAAGAGACTCATCCCCAGTTCTCTGCAACCTCCTTTCAGGTAGTTGTAGAGGGCGATGAGGTCTCCCCTCAGCCTCCTCTTCCCCAGACTAAACAACCCCAGTTCCCTCAGCCACTCCTCGTAAGACCTGTGCTCCAGACACTTCACCAGCTTCGTTGCCCTTCTCTGGACACACTCGAGTAATTCAATGTCCTTTTTGTAGTGAGGGGCCCAAAACTGAACACAGGAATCGAGGTGCGGCCTCACCAGTGCCGAGTACAGGGGTAAGATCACTTCCCTGTTCCTGCTGGCCACGCTATTTCTGATACAAGCCAGGATGCCATTGGCCTTCTTGGCTACCTGGGCACACTGCTGGCTCATGTTCAGCCGGCTGTCAATCAACACCCCCAGGTCCCTCTCTGACTGGCAGCTCTCCAGCCACTCCTCCCCAAGCCTGTAGAGCTGCTGGGGGTTGCTGTGGCCGAGGTGCAGCACCCGGCATTTGGCCTTATTGAAACTCCTACAGTTGGCCTTAGCCCATCGCTCCAGCCTGTCCAGGTCTCTCTGCAGAGCCTCCCTACCCTCGAGCAGATCAATACTCCCACCCAACTTGGTTTCATCTGCAAACTTACCGAGGGTGCACTCGATCCCCTCGTCTAGATCATCAATAAAGATGTTAAACAGGAGTGGCCCCAAAACCGAGCCCTGGGGGACAACACTCATGACTGGCCTCCAACCGGATTTAACTCTTTTCACCACAACTCTTTGGGCCCGGCCATCCAGACAGTTTTTTACCCAGCAAAGTGTGTGCCCATCCAACCAGGAGCAGCCAGTTTCACCAGGAGAATGCTGTGGGAAATGGTGTCATAGGCCTTACTAAAGTCAAGGTAGACAACATCCACAGCCTTTCCCTCATCCAATAAGCAGGTCGCCCTGTCATAGAAGGAGATCAGGTTTGTCAAGCAGGACCTGCCTTTCATAAACCCATGCTGACTGGGCCTGATCATCTGGTTGTCCCACATGTGTCGTATGATGGTACTCAGGATGAGCTGCTCCATCAGCTTCCCAGGCACCAAAGTCAAGCTGACAGGCCTGTAATTTCCTGGATCATCCTTCCGACCCTTCTTATAGATGGGTGTCACACTGGCCAATTTCCAATCTGTCGGGACCTCCCCAGTCAGCCAGGACTGCTGGTAAATGATGGAAAGCGGCTTGGCGAGCACCCCAGCCAGCTCCTTCAGCACCCTTGGGTGTATCCCATCCGGTCCCATAGACTTGTGTATATCTATGTGATGCAGTAGGTCACTGACTATCTCCTCCTGGAATGCGGGGGGGTCGTTCTCCCAGTCTCTGTCTTCTGGCTGAGGAGGCTGGATTCCCTCAGTACAACTCGTCTTGTTATTAAAGACTGAGGCAAAGAAGGCATTAAGCATCTCAACCTTTTCCTCATCACTTGTTACCATGTTTCCTCCTGCATCTAGTAGGGATGGAGGCTCTCCCTGGTCTTTCTTTTGCTGCTCACGTACTTATAGAAACATTTCTTGTTGTCCTTGATTGCTGAAGCCAGATGAATTTCTAGCTGGGCTTTAGACCTCCTGATTTCCTCCCTGCATAGCCCCACAGCATCTTTGTAATCATTGTGAGTGGCAAGCCCCTTCTTCCAAAGGCCGTAAACTCTCCTTTTCTCCCTGAGTTGTAGCCAGCTCCCTGTTTAGCCAGGGTGGTCTTCTCTGCCACCAGCTTCTCTTACAGCACCTGAGGACAGCCTGCTCCTGTGACATTAAGACTTCCTTCTTAAAGAGTGTCCAGCTTTCCTGGACCCCTATACCCTTCAGGACTGTCTCCCAAGGGATCCTGTCAAGCAGGTGCCTAAACAAAACAAAGTCAGCCCTTTTAAAATCCAGGATGTCAGTTCTGCTGCCCCCTCTCCTGGCCTCTCTCAGAATAGAGAACTCTATTATTTCATGATCCCTGTGCCCTAGTCAGTCTTCAACTGCCGCATCATCCACCAGTCCTTCTCTGTTCATAAAGAGGAGGTCCAGCAGGGCACCTTTTCGGGTCGGTTCACTCACCAGCTGTGTCAGGAAGTTATCTCCCACACATTCCAGGAATCTCCAGGACTGGTCCCGCTCTGCTGTGTTGTATTTCCAGCAGATGTCTGGGAAGTTAAGGTCTCCCACAAGAACAAGGGCAAGCAATCGTGAGATTTCTCCTAAATGCCTATAGAATATTTCATCCACCTCTCTGTCCTGGTTGGGTGGCCTATAGTAGACTCCTACTACAACATCTGCCCTATTGGCCTTCCCCCTGATTCTAACACAAAGACACTCCACCCTGTCTTCACTACACTTGTACTCAAAGCAATCATAACAGTCCCTAACATACAGCGCCACCCCTCCACCTCTCCTTCCTTGTCTGTCCCTTCTAAAGAGCTTGTAGCCATCAACTGGCACACTCCAGTCATGGGAGACATCCCACCATGTTTCCGTAATAGCCACTACATCATAATTTTCCTGTTGCATCATGGCTTCAAGCTCTTCCTGTTTGTTACCCATGCTGTGTGCATTGGTATACATGCACTTCAGATGGGCTGGTGTTTTGCCCCCTTCCCCCTTCAAATCTAGTTTAAAGCTCTGTCAATGAGCCCAGCTAACTCCTGCCCCAACATCCTTTTCCCCCTCTGGGACAGGTGCTTCCCATCTGATGCCAAAAGATCTGGTGTCCTGTATACTAACCCATGATTGAAAAATCCAAAGCCCTGACAGTAACACCAATCTTGGAGCCACAAGTTCATCTGTTGACTTCTCTTGTATTCTTCTTCATCCATCCCTGCAACTGAAGGGATGAAGGAGAACACAATTTGTGCCCCTGACCCCGTAACCAGTTTCCCCAAGGCCCTGAGATCTCTCCATTGCTTTAGGACTTCTCCTGGTAATGTTGTCGCTACCTGAAAAACCAAGAGAGGGTAGTAGTCCTTGGGTCTCACTAGAGCAGGGATTTTTGCTGTGAGGTCCTTCACCCAGGTCCCAGGGAGGCAGAAAACTTCCCTATGAAGCGGGTCCAGTCTGCATATTGGGCATTCAACACCCCTCAGAATGGAGTCACCCACTACAGTGACCCTTCTGGTGTTCTTGTTAGAACTGGTTTTAAAACCTAGTCTAGAGTGACCTCGCCTTGGTGGACCTTGGTCTTCCTCCTTGTTTGACTCATTTTCTTCCTCCTTCTCTTCTTCATTCATAAGTTCCAGGGCCCTGTATCTGTTGTGAAGGGACACCATGGAGGGTGAGGGAGGTCAGGAGAGGATTTTCCTGCCTCCCTGAGCAGGGACATGTTTCCAGTCTCCCCCATCTCTTAGGTCGCCTCCTTCTGCCTGGTAGCAAGAGGGTGAGGGATTGCCTACATCGTTTGGAGCCTCCATTTGCTCCTGTTGCTTCAGGGGTGGTAAGGTGCTACTCCACCAATTAATTTCCCTTTCTCACTCCCTAATACTTCTTAATCTTTCAACCTCATCTCTGAGTTCCACCACCAGGCTGAGCAGGTCATCCAGCTGATCACAGGGCACACAGGTGTTGTCACTGCTGCCCTCCAACAGGATTGACAGGCTCAGGCACTCCCTGCAGCCCGGGACCTGGACCACTGCATGTTTGCATGGCAGCTCCATCTGGGTCACCACATTCTTTGTGGTGGTGGTTTTGATGCGAGTGGAGACCATGGTTCAGTCTACTTGTGGAGGACGATAAGATGAAACTAGCTCAGATAAGTTCTAGACCCCGGAGATGGACTGTGCCCTGTCCGCTCGCCCTGCCTGTGCCAACTGACGCGCCTCACCCGTCTGACGCACCACGCCCTGTTTGCCCTCCCTGTTGCCGCGCTCCTGTTCACTCACACTCCCTGGGGGCTGCTCTTGTACGTGAGGGGTGTTGGGTGTTGTGACTCCGGTCTCTGCCCGCCCTGAGTCCCCGCTGCCCTTGTTAGCAGCAGCTCACTCTTCCCGCTCAGGGGGGAGGCGACTTGAGGCTCTCCCTCTTCCCTGGGCTTCTGCCTTCTCGTCTTGTGGTTTTGCCGCAGGTTTTGGATGCTTTCAGAAGGTTCCCCTGCTGCTATCCTCCTCCTTGGAGCCCCTCTCCTCAGCAACTTTTTAGAGAAGAAGACCACAAGTAACTAATGCTCCTTGAGAGCAGTCACTTCCCAGTATTTCTTCACAGAAACTACCAGTTTCATTTTTTACTTTAAAATATCCTTAACTTAAAATCATAACAGAGAAAAGGCATTCAAACATTTTCTTCTTCATGTAAAGTTTTAATAAGAATCCCTGGAACCATTAGGAAATTTGGGTTTTCAAATAAAGGTAGTTCTACCTACAGTATGAAAAGCCCTTGCATATCTTTCACTACTGGCTAAAGAAATACCTTCAGGTTTATTAACAGTCAGTAACACATAAAATATTCTGTATTGCTGCATGATTCAAATTTCAGAACATCTGGAAGGGAGATAATAACATGACAAATAAAAATTAAAATGTACCTGTTACCAGGAAGCAGTGTACTATACATAAGGCATTCAAAATGGGCAACAGTAATAACTCCTAGAAGACTTGTATGTTCGAAGTACTGCACAGACATCCATTAATCTTCATAACACCTAGCAGGCAAGAGGGCAAATACAGTTATTGCCATTTGACAGATAACATGAGAAAAATCGAGTCCCAGCTTGCTGAAGACTGTGTAATGAGTAACAGATAGAGTGGGTATAGACTAAGGACCAGAAGATCCATGTGCCCTACTGTGCTCCATAGCAAGCCCATAAAATAGATAAATAGCAATCAGGCTGTAATAGCACTGGCGGTCAGGGGTTCTGTCTATGTTGTAACTGGACTTTCTCATATTACTTAGCTTTCATAGCATCCCCTGTGGGGGCCTTTCAAAATGGACCTTGCCTAGCAAAGTGTGTGGGAAAGCCTGTAAGTGAATCTGAAATCTTTTAGAGGACAGACTGTCTGAAGCCTGCCTTCAGCTAGTCCATTAAGTCTGTTATTTTCTCATGCAAAATAAACATGTGTTTTACCAGTAGGGTTGATCAATCCCAAGCAAGTGTGCCATACAATTTTTACCTGTCCACTCAAATCATGATATGTTACTAAAGATGAGATGAGATGAGATGAGATGGGCTGCCAAGGAGCACAGCCTGCCAGTACTTGGGCAGCTGAACCCAGCTGCATGTTTTCAGCTATTTGGCTCAAAGAATATTGCTTTCACTCTCCTGGTTGCTATTGAGTTGAGACTTGTACAGCTTTGTGCTGAAGAAGACATTGCTGTGTTTTACCCTACTCTGAAGACATGGCTTTAGCTATTTCCTCCCAGTGGATTGTATGGAGGGTAAATTTATTTTAAAAAGAAAACCAAGACAGTTTCTTCTCTGTAAAGGTAATCAGAGGGAAAAAAATCCCACTTTTTGTGAAACTAGAGAAAACTACCATCTCTCTCAAGTTCATCGATGTAGGAAAGAAGCAAGTGTGCAGATCTACACGACGCTTTCACAGCCCAGCTCAGTTACTTGTGAAGAACATTTTGCCTTCCTGGCCTGACTGCCCTGCTGATAGTAAGGGAGAGAGGGATACCAAGGAAGAATAAAACAACAACAATGAAAAGATTGAAATTGCCTATTAATTTAATAATCCTATAAAAATTTTCATCTTTTCTGTCTCTATGGACAGATAGGATTTGGTTTACATTCTCATTTTTATGATTGTTTTTAAAGTATCACTTGCATCCAGTGTAGGTTTCCCAAACACTTGTTTTGTCTGAATTCATTACTACAGATGAGATACTGTTCTCTGTGTGTTGACATAAATGCATATAAAGTTTGAAGTATCAGTACAGAACATTTGGCTTTATTGCTTTGGCTTTGCTCAGTGTTATCTAGCTACTCTGAAGTGCTGGACCTTGGCAGGTTTGCCACAATTGTTTATCACTTAAGTACACAACAGTACTTTATACTTCTCTGCTTTCAGCATATTCACATTTATGACATTTGTAAAATACTATAATTCAACTGAAAATGGGACTTTATTGCTCAGAACAGACAGAATTTATGTCACACAAAGCACAATAATTTTTGCAATACTGTGAGTGTCTGATTTTTTGTGATTTTTTTTCTTCTTTTTTTTCAAGATCTAAACAATAACATTGCTATTGTTAGGGCATAGTTAGGAAGTTGTGTGCTGGGCAACATACTTCTTAGGTGATACATTAGAAATTGTTATGTTTGTGTCTCAAAACATTATGTTAATCTATCTTTTCCTGTCTTTAAAAACTAGCAGTGAGTATTAGCACCATGGACTGCCTGTTTTTTCTAATATATGACAGCACATCATATGCAGAGAGTGCTGCATAACCAGACCTTGAAACCTGGCCAAGCTCTCATATGAAAACTTCAGTGGCTGGTCATGCTGCAGTCAATAGCTTTTATCCATGACAAATGCTGTTGTCCAGTTTTATTCTACTAAGGAATTCTCAATGATAAATCAGTATATTATATAAAGTGTATAAATATAGAGGATGGTCCAAGCCTGAAGTATTTGTTCATTTAAAACTCACCAAAGAAATCTGATCTGTTCTGCACTGAGGGGTGGGCAGTGTGAGGGGCAGACCCCAGCACAGGGAAGGTGTCAGTGTGAGCAGCCAGTTTCTTGTCAGTGGCACAGCATAGCCAGCCAAGCGGGCAGCACAAAGGAGTCAGACCAGGCTGAAGAGGGTTGTGTGTTCATCAGTTCC
Source organism: Strix uralensis (assembly GCF_047716275.1). Taxonomy (NCBI): domain Eukaryota; kingdom Metazoa; phylum Chordata; class Aves; order Strigiformes; family Strigidae; genus Strix; species Strix uralensis. The sequence goes on from NC_133976.1 coordinate 24,927,681, forward strand.
TTGGCCAGGCAGCATTTGCATGGAGCACAGGTGAGGCAGAGCGAAGTGTTTATGGACCTGGGACCAAGCCATGGCTGGACATTTTCCCCTCCCAGTCTTTGGCCATCCAGCATGGCAAATGCACAGAGAGGTTAAATATCAAATCTATCATGTGACTGATTTTCAGAAAACTCTTTCTGGCTAAAGTCAGTGGCACTTTCCCTCTTGTGTTCCCTGACCTTTGTGGAGACCTGAGATGAAGAGAGGACCCATTTATTCCTGCAGCTACAGAAGCAGGACCAGCATGTCACTTCCCCCAGCAACCCACAGCTGGCCACTTGCTCCTTTGATTAATATCATCAAGGATTGCATCAAAGGGAGGTCTTTCCTTGGCTCCAGAACAGCTGTTTTCCTAGGTTTTGTCAAATGTAAACTTTGAGCTTCTACTGCACTGGTCTGCACTGGTCTACAACTCATGTACAGTCCCCTATCTACACTTGTTTTCACTTGGGACAGTAACCTGAACCATTCAGTATACCTTTGCACCAAATAGTTTGTCTAAAATAAACTCATTTGAGGACCAGTTTTGGGGACTGGAGCCCTCTGTACATTTTCTTTCTGCTTGCAGCTCCCAGCTGAGGGCAGCAGTCCTGCCCAACTCAGGGCACTTTGAGACACAGCCTCCCCGTTTGCAGGTGGGACAGACAGATGGCTGACATCTGCAGGCAACCAGCATGGGGGACGGCAAGAGGAGGGTGGTAGCATTCCTTTCTGTTGTCCTGTGGCTCAAGTAGCTGTACAGAGTAACAGAAACAGGATGTAATACAGATGATAGAAAAAGGAAACAGTAACATCCAGGATCTCTCACCTGCCGGTTCTGAGACTCAAAAGTGTGAAGGAGGGATATATATCCCTGTGGATCTAATCAGTAAGTGTGTACATGTCAAAAGATGGTTGAAATCAGCATATTTTCCTTTTAAAATCAACATATTTTCCTTTTCAATTTCTTACATTGATGTTTGTTCCTTAAACAATGAAAACTGTCATTACAATTTGAGGAAATACATTACAAAAATTAACTTGCCTGTGGGAGAAACTCTCTGCCATTAATGGGTTTTTTCTTTGACCGTTAGCAACTACATATCATTAAAAATTTCAAAAATAAAATGTTGTCATGATAACCTCAGTGAAAGCATATGGAACATGTACCACTGTACTTTGGACAGACATCCAACACACGCCTTGCTGCTTCCATCATCGTCATTCAGTGAGTGTCATATGGAAAGTCAGTGAAAATGAGCTTTTCCCTCTTATGGAGTAATTTCTGTCTTAGTAGCTGGGTTCTCTGCCTATTCATCAAATAGTAAAACTCCTGAAGTAACCACATAACTCACTTCTTATCGCACATCAGAACATGGTGAGAGTTCCCACTGGGCCTACCAAACTCTAATTTAAAATCAAAAAGCTCTCTCTTCTTTACCTATAATTTACATTGTAACATGTGTGACACAGCTAGAAAGTCCCAGAGGGCAATGACGTCTCTCTTGTCAGTTTAGATATGTTCTCACAGATCTTGTGAGTCTCTGGGATTTTATAATTATGCTGCATACCCCAAGGCAAATTAAAAAAAAAAAAAAAAAAAAAAAAAAAAGAAAGAAAGGAAAGGAATCAGAGAAATCTCATTGTGTCTGTGACTTAAGAACAACCTTGTCTTTTGTATAGGATTTTTTGATTTTCAGTAGCACCATGCAGACACATCAGACTTTGGATGAACCTTCTTCTGCCCAGCATGAGAAAAGTCCCTTTACAGGAAAATGAGTAATGCTGGGGGGGTTTACATGTACCAGAACAAAGAATTAAAATGATCTCCACTGTCTCACTGCTGCACTTTGGCAGATTAACAACAATAGAACTAACTCATTTGAATAACAAGTGTGTGGAGTTTTAGATCTTCATTGCCCCCATTCCCCACATAATTTTATGGTGAATGAGACCAAAGTGACAATAATGGAGACAGAAGGGAAAAACTGTCATGGCGTGGTTAACAGCAGCACAGCTTCTCTCCTACTGCTTCATCCATATGGTTCAGAGACAAAATGCAGGAACCACTTTTATAACACAGTTGAATATATTCTGCCTTTTTCTTCCATGTTTAGATGCCTGGCAAGCCATGCTGATCAGGTGCTGGTGAGAAAGGTTTGTCTTACAGGAATCCATCCACTTGGAAGATAGCTTTCAGGCCACCAACAAGATTTTAAATAGCATTCAGGCACAAGAATGTAAAGGATGCTGAGGTGAGAACCTCATGGGGCTTTTTATCAGAGAAGTATATGTCTCAGGAGTTCTGCATGGGATAGTAATTGGACATGCACCATTCAATATTTTCACTGCTGGTCTGAAGACATACAGAAAATAATTGCTGATACAGTGTACTGATGCTGGACAACACTGAGGGAATGATATTTAACAGTGAAGAAAGGGAGACTCATATGGAACAATGTGAATAATTTAGAAAGATATATCCCTGAAACTAAACATTTTCTAACACAGAAAATATTAGAGATCCTGTATGCAAGTTAGTGTTTCATGTTTGCTTTTAATTTTTATGTGACTAACTTCCACATTGAAAAAAATGCTTCTTTCAACTAGAAATTCTTCATTAACTTGGTCCAATTTCTCCAAATATTTGTAGCCAAATATTTGAGGGAATGGTGTTATTGCCACTCCTTTTTATCCACTAGCTTAGACACTTATTCACTGCATGAGATACCAGGGATCAAGTCTTTCTGCCTGAAGGGATCTGAACTCACATCTGCCACACACCAGTAAAGTACTATCAGTCTGTTAGAGCTTCTGTGCTCAGCGTAAACTATTTAAAATTCATTGAACCATCATGTGAAGGAGTGAATTATTTCACTACCGCGCTTGATCTGCTGGGCACTCTTATAGGATGTAGGACATATTCATTCCAGTCCTTGCTCCAGTGAGTCTTTTAATATTAATATGAAACAATATAGGACCAATAAGACAGAGGAAGGACACCTCACTGTAGGATGATGGCATTTATACCAGTATGGTATGTATTTAAGGAAGCTTTCTGAGATATATTGGCTCAAATCTGCTCAGGTGAAGCACAGAAATTAACATGAGCCTTTGGCCTTCCTGAGGATTTTGTTAACCCCTAGAAATTGGATAAAAGAAGATCAGTGATGAAACTATTATTAATTCTAGCTCCTCATTTCATTGCTTGTCCCAAAATGTTTGAAAATCAAACATTCTATTCATGTTCAATGTAATTCTTCAGTAAACATGTGACAATTTTTCACTTTTTTTCTGGTTTGACAAAGTCAAAGCAAACCAAAATATAAAATTTGTTTAAACTAAATGAATTTTCATTTATTATTTTAGTCAACAGGTGAAGAGAAAATAAGTACTCAGAGATCTTTAAGTGCATCCATTCTAGCACTCTATTCAATTGTCACCTAAAATCTTTATCAAGCCTTTAATGTGCACTTGCTGAATAATTGCATTGGTAGTGACTGAAAACTTACTATGTGATTTTAATTACTGAGAGGGCAATCAATCGCTGTTCCCCGCATCTATTACTGTTCAAAGTTCTATTTAGTGTCCATTTCCCTCTTTTTTGGGGGGGAGGGGGGGGGTAAAGGAAAATTGACTGGATTGTTTTTCCTCTACTGGTCTGCCCTGGTTTCGGCCAGGATAGAGTTAACTTTCCTTGGGCTGAGAGGGAGCACAGCTAGAGAGCCGGGCCTGGATCGGTCATTGGAGTTTTCCTTATCATGTGACGTCATGCTCGGTATATAAGGGGACACGTGCTCTCTCATGTTGGTTTCTGTTTTCCAGTTGGTGGGGTGGGATTTTTGGTGTGGTTGGAACTGCTGCTGGGGGCGGGCTGCGTACTGATCACCAATCAGTGAGCAACTACATTGTATATTACCCATTTGGACTTAATATTGTTACTGTTGTTTTGTTATTATTATTAATTTTTTTTTAATTCAACCTATGAATTTTCCTTTTTTTGTCCCTTCCTTATTTAACCAGGGAGGGGGGTGGAATTAAACGACTGGCCACATGGTGATTGGCTAGTTCAAACCATGACAGTCTGTTTTGGTGCCCAATGTGGTGCTTGAGGTTTGAGATAACAACAGATAGGGTTTTAATGTCTATTTCTTGGCTCGTTAAGATTTTATCACCTCATTTGCCGTATGTAGTCCCCATGCTGTTGCTCACTGTCTATGAGAGCTGGGTTATGATTTTGGTTTTTCTGTACTATGTAATGGTGATCTATGACAGGATGCAATCATCGGTCCTGGGGCTATTTACAATTGTGTTTGAGAACTTCAGGAATTTCAAATATCCTTAGAATGTTGACATTAACATGGTCATCTGACTGCTAGGAGCCAGTGTGTTCCTGTATGTGGTTCAGGTTTTGTTCAGAGTTAAGCAATTATTTAAGAGTATCACCTGGAAATCTACCCCAAGGTTGGAGAATTATGAGTGGCTGGGTGTGTGGAGTAGCATGGGCAAGTACCTAGAACAGTGGGCACCTCTGGTGTATTGGAACTTCACTCCTGAACAGGTGCAGAATCCTGAGGAACTAGTAAAATATTTGGAAAAAGTATGTTGTCACCCAGGTAATTCCAGAGAGGTACAGCTCACTGCAACATGCTGGGGCCTAGCCCATGCCTACTGAGTGCTATTAAACACTGTTCAGTACCTTTAAAAGGAAGACAAGGGCTCTGGGTCTGGTAACAGAATAATAGACATAGCAATCACTCTAAAGTCCACAACAGAAACTGCAGCCATTACAACCCCGACGACAGGTAGTTAGGATCCCTGTCTAGGGAAGGGGGCATTGACAAAGCAGTTGGAAAGAAGACACAAAATCTCAGTCTCTGGAGGTGACTCCTGTCAAGTGTGAGGGAGAGGTATCCCTTCAAGGAAGATTTTGTATGTCACCCAAGTAAGTGGACCACTATGGAGAAAGGTATTCAATACTTGAGGGAGCTAGCTGTGTGGGAGATGGTTTGCTATGACCCAGATAATGTGTGGCTACCCACAGATCCAGATGAAGTCCAATGCACCTGGCCCATGTGGCGGAAGTTTGTACGGAGCACACCATCATCATATGCCAATGCATTAGCACTAATGGACTGGACAGATGAAGAGGGACCACAGTGGATGAACTGGCTCACCAACTATGACAATATGAAGAAAGTCTCTCTTCCTCCCTGGTTGCGGCTGTGAAGAAATTATCTCAAGGATTCCAGCAATTTAAAGAGGACATGTCCTACTCCCCACCTGCATGGACTAGGATCTCAGCTATTAGGAACAGTTGTTTCCCTACTTGAGAGAACCAGTGTACACCACAAGGGAACCTGTGGCATCGCCTCCGTGACCATGGAGAAGACATGAAGAAATGGGATGGAAAACCTACCTACCTCCTAGAAGAGCGGGTACGTGAGCTGGAAGGAAGAACATGTAAAAAACGCAGTTCTTTTAGCAGAAATGCTGATCCAGTTTCCAGTAACCAAATGCCCAAACAGAGCAGAAAGGTCAACTTTGCTCACAATCCATGAGAAGAACTTCTGATTTGTATTCACAAGAAGTGAGTGATCAAGATGAGACCGAAGCCCGTGCACACCACACTGACTCATTTGTCGTTAGCGGGTATTATGACCAACATTAGAGGGGCCCTGCCTCCTGTCAGGCAAAGGACAGGGACAATCCAGTTTATTGGCCCATGTGGATTCGATAGCCTGGCACATCTGACCCTCAGGAGTATAAGGCTTTAGTGGACGCTGGTGCTCAATGCACCCTAATGTTGTCAAATTTCAAAGAAGCAGAAGCCCTTTGTATTTCAGGAGTGACAGGGGGGTCTCAACAGTTGACTGTGTTGGAGGCCAAGGTGAGCCTAACTGGAAAAGAGTGGGAAAAATACCCCATTGTGACTGGCCCAGAAGCTCCACGTATTCTTGGTATAGATTATCTCAGGAGAGGGTATTTTAAGGACCCAAAAGGTGGGGCTTTTGGTATAGTTGCCTTGGAAACAGAAGAAATTAAACAGCTGTCTGTGGTAACTGGTCTCTCAGAGGATCCTTCTGTTGTGGGATTGCTGAGGGTCAAAGAGCAACGGGTGCCAATTGCCACTACAACAGTGCACTGACGGCAATACTGCACCAATCGAGACTCTGTAATCCCTAACATAAACTGATTCATCAACTAGAGAGCCAAGGAGTCATCAGCAAGACACGCTCCCCCTTTAACAGCCCCATATGGCCAGTGCAAAAGTCTAATGGAGAGTGGAGATTGACAGTGGACTATTGTGGCTTGAATGAAGTCACGCCACCGCTGAGTGCTGCCGTGCCAGACGTGTTAGAACTGCAGTATGAAATAGAGTTGAAGGCAGCCAAGTGGTACGCCACGATTGATATTGCCAACACATTTTTCTCCATCCCTCTGGCAGCAGAATGCAGGCCACAGTTTGCTTTTACCTGGAGGGGTGTCCAATACACCTGGAATCGACTGCCCCAGGGGTGGAAACACAGCCCCACCATTAGCCATGGACTGATCCAGACTGCACTGGAACAGCGTGAAGCCCCAGAACACTTACAGTACATTGATGACATCATTATATGGGGTAATACGGCAGAAGAAGTTTTTGAGAAATGAGAGAAAATAATCCAAATCCTTCTGAGAGCTGGTTTTGCCATAAAGCGTGGTAAGGTCAAGGGACCTGCAGAAGAGATTCAGTTTTTAGGAGTAAAATGGCAAGATGGACGTCGTCAGATTCCAATGGAGATGATTAATAAAATAACAGCAGTGTCCCCACCGACTAACAGAAAGGAAATGCAAGCTTTTTTAGGGGTTGTGGGTCTCTGGAGACTGCACATTCCAAATTACAGTCAGATTGTAAGCCCTCTCTATCAAGTGACCCAGAAAAAGAATGATTTTGTATGGGGCCCAGAGCAATGACAGGCTTCTGAACAAATTAAACAGGAAATAGCTCAGGCAGTAGCCCTCGGGCCACTTCGGACATGACAAGATGTTAAAAACGTGCTCTACACTGCAGCTGGGAAGAATGGCCCTACCTGGAGTGTCTGGCAGAGAGCACCAGGGGAGACTCAGGGTCGACCCCTGAGGTTTTGGAGTCAGGGATACAGAGGATCCGAGGACTGCCATACTCCAACCGAAAAGGAGATATTGGCAGCATATAAAGAGGTCCGAGGTGCTTCAGAGGTGATTAGGACTGAAGCACAGCTCCTCCTGGCACCCCGACTGCCAGTGCTGGGCTGGATGTTTAAAGGGAGTGTCCCCTCTACACACCATGCAACTGATGCCACGTGGAGTAAATGGGTTGCATTAATCACACAATGGGCTTGAATAGAGACCCCCAGTCGTCCAGGAATACTGGAATTGATCACAAATTGGCCAGAAGGCAAAGATTTTGGAATGGCTCCAGAGGAAGAGATAACACGTGCTGAAGAGGCCCCACCATATAATAAACTACCAGATAATGAGAAGAGATATGCCCTGTTTACCGATGGGTCCTGTCACATTGTGGGGAAACATCAAAGGTGGAAGGCAGCTGTGTGGAGCCCCACACAATGGGTTGCTGAAGCTGCTGAAGGAGAAGGTGATTCGAGTCAGTTCACAGAGGTGAAAGTTATCCAGCTGGCCTTGAATATCGCTGAACGAGAAAAGTGGCCGGTGCTCTACCTCTATACTGACTCATGGATGGTGGCAAATGTGCTGTGGGGGTGGTTACAGCAGTGGAAACAAAGCAACTGGCAGCACAGAAGCAAACTCATCTGGGCTGCTGAATTATGGCAAGATATTGCTGCTTGGGTAGAGAATCTTGTTGTGAAAGTATGCCCTGCAGACGCTCATGTACCCAAGAGCCAGGCCACTGAAGAACATCAGAACAACCAACAGGCAGATCAAGCTGCTAAGATTAAGGTGGGTCAAGTAGATCTGAACTGGCAACATAAGGGTGAACAATTCGTGGCTCACTGGTCCCGTGACTCCTCAGGCCATCAGGGAAGAGATGCAACATATAGATGGGCTCGTGACCGAGGGGTGGACTTAACCATGGATGCTATTGCACAGGTAATCCATGAATGTGAGACATGTGCTGCGATCAAGCAAGCCAAACAGTTAAAGCCCATTTGGTATGGAGGACAATGGTCAAAATATAAATATGGGGAGGCCTGGCAGATTGATTATATCACGCTCCCACAAACTCGTCATGGCAATCACTATGTGCTTACAATGGTGGAAGCAGCTACCGGATGGTTAAAAACTTATGCCGTGCCCCATGCCACTGCCCGGAACACCATTTTAGGCCTTGAGAAAAAAGTCTTATGGTGGCATGGCATGCCAGAAAGGATTTAGTCAAATAATGGGACACATTTCCAAAACAACCTCATAGACGTTTGGGCCAAAGAACATGGCATTGAGTGGATATACCACATTCCCTACTGTGTACCAGCCTCTGGGAAAATTGAGCGATACAATGGATTGCTAAAAACTACACTGAGAGCAATGGGTGGTGGAACTTTCAAACACTGGGACGTGTATTTAGCAAAAGCCACCTGGTTAGTCAATACCAGAGGATCTGCCAAGCAAGCTGGCCCTGCTCAATCAAACCTGCTACATACTATGGATGGGGATAAAGGCCCCATAGTGCGCATTAAAAAATATGCTGGGGAAGACCGTCTGGGTTACTCCTGCATTGGGTAAAGGTAAAACCATGCATGGGATTACTTTTGCCCCAGAACTGGCTGCACTTTGTGGGTAATGCAGAAGGACAGAGAAGTCTGATGTATGTCTCAAGGTTTGATTTTAGGTGAAAATAGCCAATGAATTGAACTGTCAAATAACCCTGTTATTGCAATTGGTGCCTCGCAACATCCTCCTGCCACTTCCAAAGTCTCCTGCTCCACTGACTGAGCCAACTCCACTTCATTCCTCCAGCCTTAAAGACTGTCATGACAGATGGAACCCAAAGTTATGGACTAAAGAAACTCAGTAGACATTTTGGAAAGATGGCTCATAGACTGAGGGAGTGATATCTGTAAGACCCAAGAAAGGCGTGGTGATTCCTTTGAATGTATTTGGAACCTGAGCATAACGTAAGTGGTATGGAATAAGGGGTGGAGACTGTCCTGGTTTCAGCCAGGATAGAGTTAACTTTCCTTGGGCTGAGAGAGAGCACAGCTATAGGGCCGGGCCTGGATCGGTCATTGGAGTATTCCATATCATGGGACGTCATGCTCTGTATATAAGGGGACACATGCTCTTTCATTTTGGTTTCCATTTTCTGGTTGGTGGGTGGGACTTTTGGTGTGGTTGGAATTTCTGCTGGGGGCTGGCTGCATACTGATCACTGGTCGGTGAGCAACTGCATTGTATATTACCCATTTGGACTTAATATTGTTACTGTTGTTTTGCTATTATTACTGATATTTTTTTTTTTTATTCAACCTACAAATTTCCTTTTTTTTGTCCCTTCCCTATTTCACCGGGGGGTGAGGGGGATTAAACGATTGGCCACGTGGTGATTGGCCACTGACCGAGTTCAAACCATGACATGGTAAAAACATATATATTTCATTTTAGGATTTAATACTAGTTGCCTTATATACGCAACAAGAGCACCTAACAGCAGTACATTTCCCAATCAGTATAAGGAATAACATTCGGCAACAGCTCTGTATTTGCTTGTTCAAAGCCTTGTTTTGCGTAAGCAGGCTGGGTGACTTGTTGCATAGTTGATTTTTGGAACTAAATAGTCTAATATCAAAAAGAAGTTGTGCAATGTGGCCTAACTGGGCAGGGGGAGATGGGGAGATAAATGTTTTAGAGTTTTAGACTCTGGAGAGTTTATACCCTTTATGATTTAGTCACCTCAGCTGAGGACATCAACAGGAAAAGGATGGGAAGGCTAGATCTGGTAAAGTGATATGTGCTGTCCAATTCTAAAACAATTGTATCTTGGAAAGTCAAAAATGTTTTTGATTTTTCTTTCAGTCCTACTGCAAGTCATTCTACTATAAATTAAGCTTAAATGAGAGACCAAGACAACCCGACCCAACTCTTTCCCTACATTATACCCTTGTTGCCCCTTATGCTGTCACGCCCTTATTTTGCAATCACTTTCACAAGTACCTAACTGAATTCAGTGTGGCTACTCTTGCTTAAGTTCCAAACTTTTGCAATCCTTGGTTAAACCAGGATTGAAGTATCATACAACTCCCTTTGCAGTATTATCTCACTGTCTTGGAATAACATATCCAAATCTTTTGTCTAAAGAGATGTCTGGTAGGTATTTGACATGTTCATTTTTCTTAACATCATGTAGCATTTGGACATACCAACCAATTCATTAAACCTGAGTGAGTTGCACTGTTACCACTGTAGTTAATCAGGAAGCATAGCAGTTAAAAATGTTTTTTCGCTTGGACATTTTCTCTTTGCTATGATTACAAAGAGAATCTAGGTGATTTTCTTATACTTTTAAATAACTAGTACTAGTTGAGCTGATGACACCAAGTTGTGTGGTGTGGTTGACATGCTGGAGGGAAGGGATGCCTTCCAGAGGGACCTTGACAGGCCTGAGAGGTGGGCCCATGTAAATGTCATGAAGTTCAACAATGCCAAGTGCAAGGTCCTGCACATGAGTCAGGGCAATCCCAAGCACAAATACAGGCTGGGTGATGAGTGGATTGAGAGCAGCCCTGCAGAGAAGGACTTTGGAGAGTGTTGGCTGACAAGAAGATCAATGTGTCCCAGCAATGTGTGCTCGCAGCCCAGAAAGCCAACCGTATCCTGGGCTGCATCAAGAGACGTGTGGCCAGCAGGTCAAGGGAGGTGATTGTCCCCCTATACTCTGCTGTCATGAGACCCCACCCAGAGTACTGCATCCAGCTCTGGGGCCCCCAGCACAAGAAGGACACGGACCTGTTGGAGAGGCTCCAGAGGAGGCCATGAAGATGATCAGGGAGCTGGAGCACATCCCCTATGAGAACATGCTGAGAGAGTTTGAGTTGTTCAGCCTGGAGAAGAGATGGCTCTGGGAAGACCTTATAGTAGCCTTCCAGTACTTAAAGGGGGCTACAGAAAAGGTGGGGAGGGATTTTTTTACAAGGGCATGTAGTGATAGGATGAGGGGTAATGTTTTTAAACGGAAAGAGGGTAGATTCAGATCAGACATAAAATAGAAATTCTTTACTGTGAGAGTGGTGAAACACTGGAAGATGTTGCCCAGAGAAGCTGTGTATGCCCCCTCCCTGGAAGTGTTCAAGGCCAGGTTGGACGGGGCTTTGAGTAACCTGGTCTAGTGGAAGGTGTCCCTGCTTATGGCAGGGGGATTGGAACTGAATGATCTTTAAGATCCCTTCCAACCGAAACCATTCTATGATTCTAGAAATTCCATATGGCATATAAATTAATTAAGGCTACCTCTAATCAGTATTAGGGTTTGGAAGTCATTGCTGGTTTTCAGGCTTCATGATCTGGCCATTATTATATTTCTATATGTTCATTAAAATATTTCACTACTACCTGGCATGGCTGCATTTAAATTAGTGATAAGCTGCACAAAACATTTGATTATATGGAAAATAACAATTTAAATCATTCCAAATGCCATAACTTATTCTTTATATCCAGTGGTTTACTTCTGCAATAATGAATGAGTAAATGATTGAATGAACTTAAGGATGTTTAATTTTTCTGTACTGGAAAATCTCTATTGCCAATTTTATGTCATGCACCTAAGTCTGTTCTTTAGAAAATAAACAATATCTGTTGAAAGATAAAAATAGATCAAAGGTCACTTTGGCTTAGGAGTCTCAGTGACATATCATTTTAGCCTTCATGTCAGTATAGAGAATACCTTGACAAGCAGGACACTGCAAAGACCTATTAAAAGTTTTGTGCAGCTTTGAAGTATTACAGAAGTCAGATCTGGCATGAACCACAATCACTAAGATTCATTCCTTTTCAGTACTATTTTCCCTTTTCAAGGAATGACTACTAAAAAACCTTTCCACAGCAAAAGTTGCAGTTACTGAGGTTCATTTCTTGTGAGCAGTAGAACAGGAGAAAATGATAAAGAATTGAGATAAATGTGCAGAAAACTATTCTGCAGATGCTGATCTTTCTGTATTAACGGTCAATTTCTTTGAGGGTATTATATATACTGTGCTGGCATACAGTTTTTCATTTGTACTTTTACTGGCTGTAACTTCACAGTTCTTCCAGTTTCATCTCACTGACTCTTCATTCTCAACTCTTCCGACAGAGTTTATTTGAGAGCAAGAGAGGAAGAAAGAGAAAAGACAGCTCAGAAAGAAATCAGCCGGTAAAAAGTGCAGGAACATAATCTGAAAATATGATTCAAACTGTCATCATGATTAATATTTCTTGCCTTCCTCTCATCTTCTACTTATCAAGACTCTTTTTGCCTGTGGTCTTAGAACCAGCAGTATCACTGACTCTTGATTCTACTTTACCTCCAGGTCTTTAACTCTTTTGCTTCATCCTTCCGATGAAGTTCTGCCTTGCTCTTTTTCACTCTCATGCTCTCCATCTTTCCCTTTTCATCACCCATAGGCCATCCTGGTGAGTTTGTTCTTCAGCACCATTCACCTGAGAGAAAAAGGTGGCTTGAGCTAGTCACTTGCTATCACCAAAGACTCTCTGCTCAGCCTGGTGACTGTTTCCCTGCTTATGCACAAAAACCACACGACCCTCCCCAGACTCCATTCCTGCAGAAAGCTGATCCTGAACATTTCATCTTAGCCTGAGCAAACTTCCTCTCACCAACCACAATACACTTAAGACTAAACACAAAGCTGAACAGAGGTTTTGGGGGTTTAAATATAATTTCCCCAATTTTTATCCAATTACTCTAATTCTACTTTGGTAAATGAGGAAGATGATAGAGAATAAAAGATTCTGATCAAGTGTAAGTGATTTGCAGATCTGCTCTACAGATATAACCCAAATCAGGTTTCAGAAAAACAAAAGCAAAGTTCAGGCCCACTTTGAGAACAGTACATGAGGATAGAATAGCTTGACTGAAGGAAGTTTTCCTAACGCAAGTTTTTAATTTTGGTTGGTTATAACATTTGTATTAGAATGATATATCAGAGTTTGGACATAAAGGAATCATAGCTGATTATTGCATTCCAAATCAGAGAGTGGAGAAATGTCATCTTAAGGATATACTTTTTAAAATTTGTTGATTTTCATTATCTTAATTATTTCATATCAATAAACCATGAAAATCACCAATTTGCCAGCCTGTCCTCCGAGGCTTTTTAAATCTATCAGCTGTTGTAACGTAATGTAATTTCTGATCAAGCATGCTACAGCACAGCTGAAAATGTGGATGATCAAATGATTTCATCTACCTGAATCCATAACTAGCAGGTTAGGAGTTAATCTCCTAAAATAATTCAACAATAGCTAGATAGAAACATTCGTCAGAATTCAGTATTGTTACTAATCACTACAGTATTTATAAAGGACTAGGAAAACAAAAATGGAATAACATATGTAAAGGACAGAAATTATAAAAATAAACTTCTGTCTGTGCTATGCACTTCTTACAATCAATTTTTGCTTTGTCTCTAAGGGATTTTCTTCTTGACAGATCTGAAGTCTATCTAGCAAGTTAAGATGTGGACAGGCTGGAGGGCATCCAGAGAAGGGCCACAAAGATGACCAAAGGACTGGGAAGCCTGTCATATGAGGAAAGGCTGAGAGAACTGGGGTTGTTCAGCCTTGAGAAGAGAAGGCTTAGGGAAGACCATGTTCCAGTATTTAAAGGGTGGCTACAAAAAAGATGGAGACTCCCTTTTTACAAGGAGTCACATGGAAAAGACAAGGGGCAATGGGTATGAGTTACACCTGGGGAGATTCCTGTTGGACACAAGAAGAAAATTTTTCACAAGATCAGCCACTGGGATAATCTCCCCAGGGAACTGGTGGATTCCCTAACATTGGATGCTTTTAAGACTCAGCTGGACAGGGTGCTGGGCCATATTGTCTGGACCATGCTTTTGCCAAGAAAGGTTGGACCAGATGATCCTTGAGGTCCCTTCCAGCCTGGGATTCTATGATTCTATGATTCTATGAACTGCTAAGGTAATGTTCTACTGCTGAATCATCTGTGGCACCATTTCATCACAACTGCACACATCTGGCAGACTGTTATACAGTTCATATAGTTTATTTGCTTGCTAAGGTAGCTAAAAAGCAAGTTTTTACTTGAAGGCATTATCTACAGATGTTCCCTCTGATACAAAAAGTGTATGTGTTTCCCAGGAGCTTCTCATTACTTAAACAGGGCTGTATTGAAGCTGTGAATTGAAATCTGAGTGCTCAGCACTAGACAGGTTATTCTGGCTGGAAAAAATGCTACCACCTGTGCTGAATAAGGCTACAATTGAATACTAGCTAGTAGAAGAAACAGGAATTGGTTTTTTTCCTTTTTTGTTGTTTTTAGGGTTTTTTGTTTTGGTAGACATCCAACCAAAATAAGTTTCTTAGATCTCCCTATATTAAAGATCTTTCCTTGACACTAGAACAAGAAATAACTGGACCAGTTCCATAATGTACTGTTTTCCTTATATTCCAGGAAGATATTCTGTTCTGTGAAATCATGGCGGTTCATACAATGCATCCATCTCTCTCCATACTTCTGTGGCTGAGTTGGTACACCAAACTTAGCACAGACTGGCATACTCTGGCATAGTGGGAGCCAGCAGAAGATGACCCTATTGCCTGCAGTGCCATTTCTATCTTAGATCTTAAAGTCAGGAGGTGAAAATTAGGGGTAGGATCCCATTTGAATAGTTCATGTCTCAACTTTCAATATGGCTTCATGCTGGCCTGGATGAGGGGAAGCAGAAAATCTGTTTTCCAACCCTCCTCAAATAACTGTCCAAATTCTTGTTCAGTTACTGGAGAAAAAAATTTAGTTGCAGAAGGTCCAGTCTGCCTTATAGACGGGATGCTTAGGGATGTGGTTTAGTGGTGGACTTGGCAGTGTTAGGTTTACAGTTGGACTCAGTGATCTTAAAGGTCTTTTCCAAACTAAATGATTCTATGATTCTATAAAAAGGGTCTCTCTTCTTCAGTGAGTTACGTGACTTAAGAGGACAAATCCTTTTGCTTAGATTTGCAAACTACTACTCTCACTGAGAGTACAAGTGACTCAAATGGAAATGTGAGATATCTCCATCCAGTCAGCATCCCATTCAAAGGGCTCCCTTACAAAGGTAACTGGAAAAGAGCAAAGGGGATGATGGTAGGGATTGAAATTTCCCCAGGGAAAGAGTCTCTTTAGTCAGTCTGAGGACAACTGTGTCCACATGCCTCCAGTTCCACATGAGTATCAAGGTACAGGATATGCAGGGTGAGAGCAGTCTTTCCCTGCATCCCTGAAGAGGCATCGCTAGGCAAAGAGAATCACATACCATGATAGCAAAGAGTCAGAAAGGATGAGGGAGACAGAGTCCTTCTTGGGAGACATCTACATGATTACAGGAACCTTCATAATTGTTTCAAAGAAAAAAAAAAAAAAGGAATAATCTTGGGTAAAGGGAGGAAAATCCTCCCTTTGTCTTCCCTGCCTGTTCCTAATTGGGTATTAAAACTAGCATTGATTTACCTATTAGCTGACCTCTCTCTTTCCCTGACATTGACATGTTTTTAGGTATACATAAAAAGATGTTAGGTGTAGGAGAAAGAAACTTCAGCCTGTAAAACTTGCCTGGCAGAAACAGCTCTGAGGGAAATGCCAAGGAAGTTGAAGAGCACCTGTGGTACATCAGGACTAGGGCAGAGGAAAGAAGCTGTTCATGGTTTGCTCCACAACAGTGCTGGTACCTCTGGCCAAAATAGATCTGAAGGGGGCATCCTCTTTTAGCAGGTTCCCCAGTCTTTTCACTTTGAGTATGCAGCTGCATGCATTTTGGTTCTAAATGGATGCCTATGTTTTGATTCCCTTGCATTTTCCATTCTAGGCCTCTTGATTAGTTATTTGAGGCCAATATGTTTATGATTGTTGCAGCTCTTGGCAGCAAAATTTGCTCTGATACCTAAAATCTTTTAGAATTTAGAGAGGAGCAAATGATAGCACTTCACACTTTCTGGCTAAACTATGATTCATGAACAGTTAAAGTAATAATCCTTTAGATATGTGCAAGTATTTAGTTCCCACAATACAGAAGTGAAAACTGTTTCCATTACAATGGTATTCAGTTTTCTCTCTCATTTGGGTAGCTGAAATTATCACCCACTCAGCTTTCCTGTTCAGATAAATAATAATCCTTGTATCTACTACAGCTATTCACCACTACAGTGTTAAGGGAGACCTGGAGGCAGATGGAAACTAGAGAAAAACTGCCTTTGTGGGAAGGAAAAAAAAAAAAAACCCTAAAAAGTATTTATTTTACACAAAGCTTTTGATCTGCTTTTATTCAGCATGACAGGACAGTAGAAAACTACAAGTTCCCACTGCCCTTGAATTACAGACCTTGGCTCTGCTGCCATGCAAGAAGATGAGGCTCCAATAGGTGGTCTTATGGCAGTAGGGTTAAAAAAGTTGATTCAGTCACCTGTGCCTGAATAATTTCTGATGCATTCTGATGCATAGGCCTAAAGTGGTCCAATACTTCATGTTTCTCTCCCTATCCTAGGCTGCTATAAGGTCTCCCCAGAGCCTTCTCTTCTCCAGGCTGAACAACCCCAACTCACTCAGCCTGTCCTCATAGGTGCTCCAGCTTCCCAATCATCATTGTGGCCCTCCTCTAGACTTGTTCCAACAGGTCCATGTCCTTCTTATATTGATGGCCACAGAGCTGGACACAGCACTGCAGGTGGGGTCTCATGAGAGCAGAGTAGAGGGGGAGAATCCCCTCCCTCGACCTGCTGGCCACACTTCTCTTGATGTAGCCCAGGATATGGTTGGCTTTCTGGGCTGCGAGCACATATTGCTGGGTCATGTTGATCTTCTCATCAGCCAGTACCCCCAAGTACCAGCCTGTATTTGTGCTTGGGGTTGCCCTGACCCATGTGCAGGACCTTTCACTTGGCCTTGTTGAACTTCATGAGGTTTGCACAGGCCCACCTCTCAAGCCTGTCAAGGTCCTTCTGAATGGCATCTCTTCCCTCCAGAATGTTGACCGCACCACACAGCTTGGTGTCATCAGCAAATTTGCTGAGGGTGCACTCAATCCCACTGTCCATGTCACCAACAAAGATGTTAAACAGCGCTGGTCCCAACACCGACCCCTGAGGAATGCCATTCCATCGCTGGTCCACTTGGACATCCAGCCATTAACAACAACTCTTTCAGTGTGACCATCCAGCCAATTTTTTATCTACCAAGTAGCTCATCCATCAAATCCATGTCTCTCTAATTTAGAGATAAGGATGTTGTGCAGGACAGTATCAAAAGCTTTGCACAAGTCCAGCTAGACGCTGTCAGTTGCTCTTCCCCTTTCTACCAATGCTGTAACCACATTGTAGAAGGCCACCAAATTTGTGAGACATGTTTTGCCCTTAGAGAAGTGCATGTTTCCTCATGTTATGCATTGCTATTTTCTTATTTAACACAAAAGGCAGGTTCTTTAATTTTTTTAAACATACACCATTTATCTCATTTATTTTATCACCCATTACAAACTGTAAGAACCTCTTCTGAAGTACCACTGTTTAATCAGGTACCTCATATGCCATATCTGCCTATTGACCCTCATGGTACTTCCATGTGAAATTTTTGGAAAGAACAATTCCTCTGCTGAGATATTGGTACGAGACAGATAATCACACAGATGACCAGAGCTGGAAAATTATTCATAGTTCATCTTATACCCTATGAATGTAATTCCTTTTCCTAAGCCTCCTTTTATTCTTGGGCTTTATCTGACACTTGAGCAGTATGATTATGTATATCAGCATACATATTTAAAGCTCAGTGAAATCATAAGACCCTCTCCTCTATCTGAAGTGTGCATTGGATCAGGATTCACATGGGTCAGCAGAAAACCACCAAGGGATCCTTTAGTTATGTGCAGACTACTATCACATGATCTGACAACAAAAGTGAAGAATAGCACTTATGGGGTAAAGCTCTACTCACAAAGGAGATTAAATACTTCTATTTATTGTTAATGGGCAGGGTACATCTAATCCATCATACATAGCATGGAGCAAGCATCCTTACAACACTCTTAGTTGGGAATCTTTCCCCTCTATTTCAAAGGTTTCTTGAGTGTCCCTATACCAAAATGGATCTGGAAAACCACTGAAGTTCTTAATGCTGTTGGAAAGGTTCTGGAGCTGACTGGTGGGCTGCTCACGGTATCTGTGCATAAAACAGGCTGTCCTGCCATAGGCTGACAGCTGTAGAAACTGCATCTGATAAGCCGTAAGTGTTTCTATTCTTTCCTGTTTTCAAATTGCTCCTTATTCTCAAGACTTTTGCTTCTGGGAGCACATGTTGCTCTCTGTCAACTATAAAATTAATCAGAACTGCTGCCCTGAAAGAATGGGCAGTCTAAACAAATAAAAGAGAGTTAAAGTGCCTGGACAGAAATCACCCAGAAGGCTGGTCACGGGATTCAGGTTGTTTCAATCCTACACCACTGCCCAATACATTATACTATTTTGCCTTTCGTCATTAGTGCTCCCAAATCCTCATCTGTTCGAAAGAAAATGCGACTCATCTAACAAGTTATCAAAGTTCAGGCTGCACAGTCCTTAGTGTCTTTACATACACTTCCCTCTAGTGTTAAAAGGGAGCAACTCAACATGCCTCCTAGAGCAATTAGCTTGCCTTTGATTATTATACTTAGTGTGAACTCCAAGTTTCTCTCTACAGTGAAAAGACATCAAAATAAATAGTGCCTTAATTATCACAGGGAAAAAGAAAAAAAAAAAAA
Organism: Strix uralensis; assembly: GCF_047716275.1. Lineage (NCBI taxonomy): Eukaryota > Metazoa > Chordata > Aves > Strigiformes > Strigidae > Strix > Strix uralensis. Next base: position 24,946,643 of record NC_133976.1, read on the forward strand.
AAAAGTAAGATACTATCATCTACTGTCTTTCCAGAGATATTGCAAGTCATGAAAAGAAACACAAAGTCAAGGTAAAAGATTCAGAGCCATAACATATTCATTAAATTCTGTCAGGCATTTGTGCAATACAGCTGTGCGTTAATGTTGGACTTGACTTTCAATCATCACCTAAAACAGCACTGCTGATATTAGGAGTATTCCTAAAGTAGAATATGTCTGTGTCTGAAGATCAAGAAAGGACATATTGACAAGTAATACCCTTCAGCATAATAACCTTGGCGAACCAAATTTAGAGAACACATTTTGCAAGTCTTTTATTCTAGCTGTGGTCAAAGAGGTCACTGAGTTTGTTAATCCATATCCTGGCTTAAAATTTGAAATACTCTAGGATAGCCATGGTAACTTATAAACAAGAAGTGAAAAATTCTTGCTAACCAAAGACTGAACTTATAAAGAAATTTGAATATTGTGAATAGAGCACTTGCTAAAAGAGCATCTATCTGAAAACAGTCATATCTTCTGGTGGGTTAGCAAAATTCATTCAACAACAAGACCAAAATTTTCTCAATATATAAAAAAAAAATCTTTGTGCCTGAACCAGTGGGTGATGGTTTGGCTGGTCACTTCCTGAAGCCATTTCTACTTAGGAAATGTATTTCAAGTAACTAACATGACAAAGGTATCACCTTAGCTACACTATCCTTATGCAGTTTTTTATATCTTTTTATGTGTTAATAAAAAAAATGTTCTAGTTAAACCCATAAAAAAGTGTCCATGAGTGCATTTTAAGCAATATGAAGGCTCCTGAAATTCGCCATGGTAGTCAATATGAAGTTTTCAGTATTCTGCTTCTTTCTTATTCATCTTTTCAGCTCCTATTTGGATTCCTTTATTGTCTTGCATCCCTGCAGACAATCATGTTGATGCAAAAGAATGCAAACTATTACTATTCTGATTAGCTAGTCAGATTATTATTCTGACTAGCTAATGTTGTGGAGCAAGCAAGTGCTTGCTCCACCTATCTCATATAGCTGTAAAATCTAAAGACCAAAAACACAGGAGATTTATCTTCACTATTCACAGGGCTGTGTTATGATATATTCAGGAACCTGAACACAACAGCTGAGTAATGCAATCACAGAAAAAGTCTTCTGGGATTCATTTAATTCATAAGGCTACAGCCCTGAAATTGTCTCTGCATGGATGCACTTGTTGCAGCTTTAAGACTTTGGGAAGTCACATATATACCATTTATTAGGTTCATAGTTCAAAGTGGGCAATGAAATATACATGGTCAGGTCTTAAATTTACATGATTTACCTCATGTGAAAAGCTGAAATAGACAACAGCTAAATCTGGATCTTCTGAAGAAAGGCTGGGCAACATTTCTCGGACTGATAATTTGTTGAAAAACATTTTCAGAGAAACTGAAGCTACTAGGAATTAGCAAATAGTTTTGGTCATAAAATGAGTGAAGGGAGTTGAAATATTTCTTTTCAAGAATTCCTGAGTTAAATATGTTGACATCAGCATGTGTCACGGTTTGATTAAAAAAAAAAAGTCAAAAAGAAGAAAAAAAATAAACCTTCTTGTCTTCCTGTCACTTCTCTGGGTTTTTCTTTTGATCAGAAAGCCAAATGCACTACTGGGCTGTAACCACACAACTCTTCCTGTTTCTAACTTTCTTCTGCTTATGTGGCCTTCTAGACTTCCTCAGTAATTGGTACCTCCAAACAGATAAATCTGCAATTTTTGCATAAAATACAAAATTCTCTTGAATTCTGCAAGTACAGAAAGCTGCTTAGAGAAAGAAGGCAGAGCTAGAAAGACTTATAAGATATATTTATACTTTTATATGCATATTTATACATGAAAGTGGAAAGGAACTAGGTGACTAATGGATACGGTGGTATCAGCTGGACAAAAATGGAGATGTTCCCTCCTCAATCACTTTTATGAATGCTGTCTAAAAATGCTGCTATTGTTTCATAGCTCTCTCTCCTTATGCAAATTCTGTGGCATTTTACTCCTTGAGTAATTATCTTCAGAGGAGCATCACTTAGAGTAAACAACTCAGCAATATGACCCAAAGCATAACTTTTAACCCGCTGCACATACATATTAACAGTCTGCCAATAAAACTCCTGGTGGCAATTCTCCTGCAAGAGCTGAAATCTCTAATTTTAAGTTTAGTAGTAAAGCAAAAAATCTTTGGGTGGGATTCACTCCTTCTAACTGAAGTCCTTTAGCACATGTCCTAGCCTTGCTAATCACCCTTGGCTCTGTGTAACCAATAGAATAAAAGTGCTTTCAGCAGATGACTCATGTCCTGTCTTCCTTATGAGGGCTAAATAAAATGACCTTCTGGAGGTTAATATTTCTCTCTACTGAATGTAAAAGGACTCAATGATAACAAACTCAGATATACAAGTCTAACTGTTAGATGACTAATTTAGGGCAGATGAACCCTCCCATCAGCTTAGCAATGACAGTGGTTGTTCTAGCCAGATGACAGACAACTCAGAAAGGCAGCATCTCTTCCTTGTGATGCACCAATGAGTTTATGCTACAGTGGTCAGTCTAGCTGAGAAATTAAGTCACAACAGACCTCATAAATCCCAAATAAATTATTAAATAATTAATAAATTCACCTGACAATGTGTTCTTTGGTGGCTAGGGTTAACTTCTGGAGAAAAGTTGCTGTTTTTTACAGGTGGGTTTTGGGAGAAGGGGTTAAACTGTTTGCTTTTTAACAATCTAAAAGTTTGGATAGAAACAAAGATAGCAAAGATCTTTCAACAGTACAATGCATCTGCTTGTGATGTGAGTTGCAATGATTATAATACAGATTTTCTGTTCTGTTCATTCAAATTGAATAGCAGAGAGCATTGCGCTGTTGATACAATTACTATTCAGATTCACTGCAGATCTTCTTTTCCAGTTAACCATAAAAGTTTTGGCCTTCACTGCAACTGCCTGAGTTTTATGTGATGTACTCTGAATTTATAATTTGTGAACTGCTGCACATAATTGGGATCATCAAAATTCCAAAATATGTTTGATGCATCTCAAAAAAGGTGATTTTTTTATCTTTTCATGTTTTTTAATTGCATTCAGGAGAGGTTCAGAGAAGCTAGATGTCAGTCTGTTTTTATCAAACTTGTTCAGAACATGTCTGCAACTGCATTTTTCTTAAGACATTAGTATGCTAAAAGTAAGGGATGTTTCTGGGTAACGGGGTATAAAAGTAGGTCAATATACAAAGACATCCTCTCAGTGACAGTTTTATGACTTAAAGCAATAGAGCATCCCAGGCTACTTGTGTTTTGAATTCTAATATTGAATTTCCAAGTAAAGATATGAAATTAATATGTGATCTTTCAGCATTTAGAAGTAGTAAGTTCTCTTCATTTAAATCTGTCAATGGAAATTTGAATTCTAGGTTAAATTTTTCCTAAAAATTCAAAGTTAGTGGAATCGCTGGATTATCTTATTCTTTCTTTTCATCTTAAGGAAAGTTCTTGCATCTTTACATTGTACTGAATGGTGCTCTCTCTACAACATCAAAGAGTTGAAAATGACAGGTTCAACTATCTGCAAAAACTGTCAGAAGTACAATTTTGGGGCAATTAATGAATAAGTTCATATTCATTAATGTAGCCTTATACATTGTGTTGGACTTATACAGTGTTGGAAAAGGAAACAATGTTTCCAGTTGTTGATCTGATCCCAAAGCCTGCAATAGCCTCAGTAATACAAGTGCTTAAAAGCTGGGGCCAATGGAGAGCCAAATAGTTAAATTACTTACTTATTAAAGAATGTTGAGTTTTATTTCACCTTATATTTTCTGTTTGCTAAAGCTTTGCAATGCCATCTCTTCTCAGCACCTGTGGCTTATTTGGAAGCATTACTAAGGGACTAGATTTTGAATTTGTTGAAATCATTCATTTTAATTATACATTATGCTACCCAAGCGTGTTGGTATTGTTCTTATTTTCTGCCTGTGACTAAACTTTTTTTCATGTTGAATAATGAATGACAGGCAGAAGTCCAAGATTTTAATCACTAGCAGAAAAATAACACTGAAATGTTTGAGGGATTCACAGACATTTGCATACAATAGACTATTCACAGTGACTAGACACAGTGACAATGGACCACAAGACCCCAAAAAAGCCACAAACTTAGGGCAGCACCAGGTATGGGAAAACTGCAGTCTCAGATACTTCTTAGAGAAAACATGTTTCTTGACATTTCTAGGGAGTGTTACTCTGGTTGGTCACTTCACCTACTTTTTGAATCTTTTCACATCAGTGGGTACTATGAATTAAAATATCAGTAGTAGAATACCATTTTTCTTTCTATGAAACATCCATTAATTGGTTTTCTTGCACAGTAGGAGAAAACTGAGACCTCAAGAAAGAGCTGTTGTAATATCCATGGTTATTTTTTACATTGCATCTGGGTCATGCAACTAGCATGATCTGTTTTCATTCATTATCTGTAGTACAATAAGTTCTCAAGGCTTGAAATAGAGTGTAATCCCATGGTGCTAGGCATAGCACAGACACAGAAGACAATTGTTTCACTGTAGAACTTACAATATGAAGAGGAACGTAATTGTAAAAAAAACCTCACGAAAGTATGATACAATCAGGCTTGGCAAAATGAAGTAACAAAGACTCTTAGAAGTTCAGGCAGCATAAAGTCATGGAGACACCAACTTTTGAGTTCTTCTGTGATCTATTGAACAATTTCAATTTTGATTTCCTACTTTAGAAAAAAAATGTCAATAGTAAGATATTCCTCCATTAAGAACCTTAAAACTTGAACCTACAAACTTTACTTCTGGAAAAAAAAACAGGAATAAGTCATACTACAGTACATAATGTGGTCCTTTTTCTAAAAAAAGAAACTTACACCAGCTAAGGTCTCAGCTGGTGCACCCTGTCCAGTGTGGGCTGCACAATTCTTGGGCACAAGAAATCCAAAGATCACTTAGAGAGAGTCCAGTGATGAACAGTGAGAGTGAAAAATGTCTATAAAACATTTTTGGTGAAAGCTAATTCTTTACGTCAACACTGATAATCATCTGTACTGTCAAGACACGAGAAACTCTTTTGTGAATTACATACCGGCTAGCATATGTCCTCATATAGTGACCTCCCCAGACTGTGGAAGTACAACAAAATGAATGCACAGAAAAGGAAGCAAGGAAGGCAGGAGGGCAGCAAGCTGTTTCTTTCCAGAAGAGAAGAAATAGGCAAAATGTTACATTGTGAAATCCTAGTGGCTCAACTTGCTTGCCCAAGGCGTGCAGGAACAGGCTCTGGAGACAAGAAGCCAGAAGAAATCTTCATAAAAAATGCATTGAACTGTGATACCATAAGATGTGGAAGTGAAAAAAGATTAAAAAGACAAGGCTAAGAGAAAAAAGGTTTTCTTGCATGCCGTCCATTGATGAGAACATACTCTGGTGAACTGAAAGTCTCTGAACTCCAAATGTTTTTTTCCTGTAGAATTGTATATGTCTAATTCTGAATCAGACAGCAATAACTGATCAATAATATAAATGCAGCAAATAAAGTAATTAGGTTGTTAGCAAAGGCAAGTTGATTTTCAAAATGGAAGAAGGGGGTCAATGTGAGCAGAATCTGAACAGTTTAGCATTTGAGGAGTACCATGTGAGGCTGAAAAACTTCTTGCCTGAAGCTTTTGCTGAGGATGGTCTTGGGTGAAGAATTACAGAAAAGAACACTGGAAGGGACATTGGGTGGTCACTTAATTTTCTCTCTGTAATGCTCAATAGCAGGGTCCACAATATCACATTCCTCAGAGAGACTGGTTTAATATGTTCTTTAAAACCCTCAACAAACAGTGATTTCACAGCCTCCTTATACAGTCTGTTGAGTTCTTAACTCTCTGGCCTGTTAGATTTTGCTCAGTATCTATCCCAAATTTTCTTTGCTCCTGTTTAACCTTCTCAAACCTTGCTCTACCTCCAGTGTGTATGAGAACAGTTTATTTGCGTCCCCTTTGCAAAACCTTTAAATATTTTCAACTATAATTATGTCTCAAATTAGTCTCTTCTCCATATTCAACAAAACTACCTCCTTCATTCCTTGCCTTCAAGTTTTGGTTTCCTGATTTTTCTGATGTTTTCCTCTGAAATTTTATCTACTTTTTCCATGTTTGTCTTGACCTGCAATACCCCACATGGACATGATACTTCAGTTGAGGTGTTATTTGTTGCAGACTAGAATGAAAGAAATATTAAATGGGCTCTACACTACTTCCTATTAATATAGTCTGCTACAATTCTTTTTCTATTTTTCCTGGAGGACTGTGATTCTTTCCCTATTTTGATTTTGTGCCATTGATTATTCCTACACATATCTAATATTTTTCAATTTTCCCTGTTGAATAGCCTCCTACATTTTAAGAATATTTTACAAATTTGTTGAGATAATTTTGAATTCTAGACCTCTCCTCCAAAGTGCCTGTGGCCTCTCCCAGCCTGAAGTTGTCTGCAGATTTAATAAGCAAACTCTCAATTCCTTCATCCAAGACTTTAATGAAAATATTGAATGGACTCAGGACAGAGTTCCATGGAACTGTACTCAATATGAAAACTTTCCAGTCTGACAGTTAACTATTGACAGCTGCTCTCTGATGACCTAAATAATTTCATTTTAGACAAATTATCAGTCTGACCATTGTAGGAAGAATTATTGAGGAGATGCTGTGAGGAAGATACTAGCCTAAAATTTTAGAGATATGGGAAGAAAGTTTTAGTAAGCAATGTAAGTTGTTATTTATAATGCTCTTCTGTATATCTATGGTTTCTTATTTGCAGTACAGTTAATAAATAGCACTCCGAAATACAAGGTCTGAAATGCCACTGAACCACCTTATTTTTTATGCATTTGTACACTGCATATATGATAGCCAGGCTTTTGATTAATGACCCTTTCTTTGGTGGGTGCAGCTCTGCTGAGAAAGGAGCTCTCCCGTTACTGTCCTTTCTGTCAGACCTATCTCCAGTGCCACAGGGTACAACTCTCACAGGTCACTTAGAAGGTGGCAGTAAGGTTATGAACTAGGAACTGCACTTTTTGAGAGAGTGATCTCTGCGTAGCCATAGTCCTTGCCTGACCCTCTAACTCATAAGGGAGTCTCTCTGCCTTGTTATAGTTTGACAAACTTGAGGACACAGAATGGATGAACACAAAAAAGTTGAAAGACACAAAATCAATGGACACAAAAAAGCCAGACTGAAAGTTGTTCAGTATCAGTAGAGGATTCTCAGCCCCAGAAGGCAGTACTTTCCATAAGTCCCAAAGCTGAGTGCTGCTGCGTACCCCTGTCCTCCCCAATCTAACAGGCCTCAGAGTGGCAGAACTTTGAACTTCAACTCTTTCATCAAGATGCATAGAAAAGGCCCACAGGAAAATGCAACTGACACAACTGAATTTTTCTGAGCATGCATTATTCCTCTGTGAGGTTTTTCTTCCTGCTAGGAGAGAATATGGATGAACAAAGCTGATCAGAATTCAGGCTAATCAAATCACAAGTTCAACTCAGCTGTTTCTCTTTTTCCTTCATATGGCTTACTTCACTATAACATTTGACACACAGATATCCTTTTTTTACTCATCTGACACTACTCCTCTAAGAGAAGACAGTACTATTGTTCCCACTAACAGATAGGAACTGAAGTAACTATCTGGAATGGGATTAGGTTGAAGTGCTGAAAGCTGCAAGGCTCTTGCAAGTTGCTTGGATCCCAGATAGAAATTTGCTGCTCAGAAGTTTGTGGGGAAAGTCAAGCATCTCCAAATAGGGTTGACAAGACCCATTATACTGAATAAGGGAGCTGCCTAAGATAGCCATTAAGGAAATGATAAGAGAAAGGCTTATCTAAACTCCAACTCTTTCTGGTTTTGATGCCTAACTCTAGGCTGAGGGCAGGGACTTAAAATCCCTCCAAGCTGACGTATCTATGTCAGAACAGCATTTAAGATCTGGAACTCTCTTTCAAGGGACCTGTAGATAAGAACAGGATGACAAGGATTTGATGCCCTCCTTGACCAAGGGACCCCAGTGATTTGGGATAAGCACCTGCCAGAGCAGGACTGTAGGGGCCTGGGAAACTTCATCATTGAAATCTGCCTTTCTGAGGATTTACCTAAATGTTTTGTAGCTCACAGTCTTAAATTAATATTGAGGCTTAAAGAACCTTATATTAGTGCCAGTGGCATTGATGTAACTTGGTGTTTCTGGGTGTATATGTCTAGACCAAAGCCACACAGCACAACCTAGAAACGATTGAAGTGAGTGTTGTAAGATCAGCAACAGTTCACCATCCTGACATTAGTTAATACCAGATAGCTCTTTCTGGGAACATCCTAAGAGCTGTCACACACAGTGTCTCTCAAGTCAGAAGTGTTGAAGCAAGGGTCTGCCTACAGACAGACAAGGTCCTGATCTGCCCAGCATCAAGCTTTCCTCCAGAGATGGAGACAACTAGAAGAATTCCACAGGCCTTGTTTTGTACAATTGCTCTTCATTAATGGAGTTGGTTTGCTCCCAGATATTTTCCACTAAAAGACTTATTGAATAAATAACAAAATGTACATACATGAAACATAATGGTAAATAGTACCAGTCCAGTTCATGAAGCACCAATTAATGCGAACACAACATCCGCCACATGTGGTTTAATGTTGGCTGGAGATAGGCATACCTCTGGAAGCTCATATTGGTGATTTATCTCCAGGTAATGCCCATTCTTAATTACCAGTATAAAGTACAGTAAGACATACATGAAAGTACCCTTCATGTCCAAATAGATTCCCGGTGGCTAGATGAAGGTTAAAACTCCTTTTGGTTAATTGCCTCAATTTAATACTGTTAGCAGATGCATTTATAGTTTTAAAACCCTTTTTATGATGTCTAAGTAATTGCATCAATTTGGCAACCATCTACTTAATTTTAAACAGCTTTAACATAATGCCTGCAGTTGAAAACAATTCTTTTCAATGCTACATAAATTGGCTCATTTTAACCGGGGTTTTTTTGTGAAAAGGGGCAATTTGAACAATTACTCTGCATTGAAAACAGCTTTTGTCACTGCTAAATTGAGTCACTTGAACTGTTATTTACATGTGCTATAAAATTTTATTTACTGTCAGAGGACTTTTCTTGCAATTGACTTTCCATTGTAACTCTTAGATTTTGTTTATAGTAAAATGGTGAATTTATTGCCTTTTATTATGTGCTCCTCATTGGCAGCAAAGTTATTAGAAATGGACTTTTTTTTAATAAAATTAATCTCCACTCAGCACTACTCAGGTAAAAATCATTACCATTATTTACTTCCAGACATAAAAGGACATTTTTTGAAAGCTGGGAGAGTCACTGACTGAGTTTTCATCATCTTCCATCTCAAAGCCCAGCTTCCCTCAGCACTCTGTAGACATTTCCGTTATATTCACTGGTTTTGACAGGTTTTTGTTATTGACAGAACTGCCAGGGTAGCTATAGATGCGGCAATTAATCCCAGACAAGATGCAAAATATCCAGTGCTCATTAGCAACTAGCTAGTCATGATAAAAGACACCCCCATCAGTACTGACATCAGTTGTGTCACTGATATCTTGCATCTTCACAGATGAATCCAAGTGGTTGTTAAAAGTGCCAGCTTGCAAGCTTTGGTGAGTAAAGTCTTATTTGAGCAGAAAAAGATGTGACACAGTCTGTTTTCCCTGCACTGCCCTTTCAGGCTGTGTCGTGGATCAGTAGAGAGCTCACCTGAGATGAACAGTTTGTCCTCCAACAGCTTGCAAGGTCCTCTGACAGAAGGAATCAGCTCGTGTCAGTCATGGCGGGGCTGTGCACATGGGCACAGTGAAAGGTCTTAATAAGAAGAGGACTGCTGTAGTTGTCTGACATTTTAAAATATCAGCTTGCCTCCACAGTAATGCAAAACAAACGTACTTGGTTCAGTGAAGGAGTTTGGATTTCATGTGGATTTCAGCATCCTTGCACCCACTACAATGAGGCCTTTTTCGCTTGCCCTGGAGGGCAATGGGAGGAAAGTTTGATCGTGCCTTGGGCTAGTGGGTGGATTTAGTGACCTCTCTAGATCCACTTCAACCTGATTTTCTGTGATAACTCTTCAGATTATTCTACCTCCATCCTCTGTACTGTACCCTGTCTCTTGCAACTTTTCCTCAGTCCTAGGAGTGCTTTGCCTTGAATGTTCTGTGAGCCTACCCAGCACACACATGCTCTACTTCTGCTTCTTGTTGACAGTTTCTTGGTTTGTTTCTTGCAGATCAGCAAGCTGTTTCATTGATTTTCTGATCACACACACGTTCTTCTCACTCATATTATAGGTGCAGCTTGTGGAGGGTATTGTCAAGGTCCTTTGTCCTCATCTTCTTGAGGCTGCTGTCTCAGGGTTTCACTGCAAATTAAGTACAGATCTCTGTTTGTTTTCTTCAATGCCGTGGTATGAATGATTCTCTTGTGCTAATGGCAGAACTGTCACAGGCAGAAGAATCTGTTGTGTTTACTCAACAGCAGTGGTAGCAAATTGCTGTTATTCAGGACAGTTTTACATTTTTAATGACATTATCTGTTTTGCTACCAGAATCCCAAATGTTTTTTGTCTTGGTTCCAAGGACTTCTTTGACTTTCTTTGTCTTTTTTTTAATCTGTTTTTGCAACTGTGGCAGCAGAAGAGCCAGATGCCATCTCTTTCCTTCAGTTTAAAGAACTACAGCTTTTTCCTCTGTCCCTGCCTATGCACGCTCACTGGGTAAGCGTTCAGAGACAGGTATGCTTAATTTTTACAAAACAATGACTTACTCTGCACATTTGGGAATTTTCCAGTGAGTCAGACTGATTTAAGGTGGGTTGTTTTTTTATAAATCTCTGTTTACTACCAGATCAGAACTCAGTCTTAAGCTGTACTATACATTAAAAAAATGTTCTCTTCATAACCGTCCACTGAAGCCACCCTACATAAAACAGTGAAGCTAGTTGGCATGGTAAACCAACCCATTAATTCTGAGTCCTTAAAATGTTTTGCAGTTCTAGACTTCTGAAAATCTGGTCCACATTTGGGAAGCCTTCCTATACATCATAAAGCTGCTGTCCATTACAAGGTACCATGTAGCCCATCTGCATGTCTGGACTATACAGGCTCACAGTACATGTTCAACACATACTGGTTTCAGCCAGAGGCTGATTAACCTCACATCTGGTGTCAGACAGAAGGCCCACAGCTGAAGTCTCTAGGGGATGACAATTAAGTTTCTAGCTTCCAAAATGTGAAAGGTGGTTCTATTTAATATGAGAATAAAAGAAAATCTTTCAAATATTTTGCTAAAAAGAGAATTGTACTGAACTATCCCTTGAGGTGGAATATAACAGGCATAGTCATATAGCCATAATATTGATTCAAAGTAATTTTTCTTTTACTGCCCTGATCACTTTCAACCAGGGAGGGTAGGAAATTAAATCAATTCTCCCATCTCTTCCCCTAATGCCCAAATCACCAAGCTCAGAGTCTCTGAGGAAATTTTTAAATGCGCTTCTACATTTTCATGAAACATTTTGGCTTAAATGAAACATACTTTGGAGACATTTTATCTAGCAAAAATGTTCTGAACTGCTCTGCTCACCTGGTACCCCCATGACTGGAGCTCATTCAAGTGGGGAAGCTTACCTTCCTCTTTCAAATGAGCAATAGTGTCTCTGAAACTCAAGAAACTCCCCTAGCCACCCTGCTGCTAGTTATCAGCTCCTCTGTGTCATGCCTTCCATTCCTAATCAAGCACTTACAAAAGCTACCAGTGCTCCTCTACTCAAATCTAATAACTTGTGTTTATGTTTGGCCCTATCTGGATGCAGGCTGGGCAAAACACTCGAACAGTTTTGGTAGCATGGGAGAATAGTCTGTAGCTGTCCACAGATATTGTGCAGAGATTCCTTTCCATCCTCCTGGTCTTCTGCACTGTTAATTCCATGAGGATATCTCTGACTGCCATGAGAATGATTAACAGATCCAGGTATCACAGGCCATTCCCAGTGCAGCATACATAAACATCGTCTAAAGCCAGTATGTGTTCCTATAAGCAAAGACTGAACCACATCTCTGAACAACTGGGAGTGTATATGTATCCCTGACACTAGCCACTTTGGAGTGCTTAGTTTCATAGCTTAACACTATTAGAGTATTGCTTTGTCTTGTATGATTAGCTCTAATTTGGATGAGACCCTTTTTCGTGAGATGCTGTGGTTATCCTTAAATCTTTAGTGAAGTGGTAGTTTAATTTTTGCAGCAGGTGCATCAGTTTAAATTTTGGCAATTAAGCATGGAGCCCTTGTCAGACTCATGAGGCTGCATTTCAAAAACAGCAGATAGCTGAAAGATGAGAAATGAAAGACTGATTATTGAATGGTTTCTCTGTGAGCATTTCCATTTGTAGCACCTATATTTGAAAGCCACTTTAGCCAAACAAGTAATCTAAGAATATCCTGGAAAATTCAGATAGGGACTGAAAAGCCCAAAGTAAAGGGCAAAGAAGTTATAGGAATAGAAGTCCTCTCTATGTCCTTGTCATAGCCTCCTTAAATGGTAAATGCTTTTACATCTGCATGAATGGATTTTAATTAAATGTATTCATAAATAGAATACTGAGATGACACATCTTGTTGCAAATACAATCTGTCAGCATCTGGAAAAGATGGTGCTCTGTCAGCTAAAGCAGATAGAGGAAGCCTGAGTCCGTTCCCCTGTGAAGATGAGAGAAGTGCTACCTCTGTTAACTGAAGATGATCCACGTGGTCCCTTATTTCTCCAAGTTACAATGAAGGCCTGAACCTCAGATTTTTTAGACCCAGGCTGATTGGATTCTGGTAACAAATTTCTGAAACCCCATGTTAAAAACTACTCCAGGAGAGAGTCCATCTATCAGCATCCATCAGCTGAGGTAGGAAGCCTATCCTCCCTTCATCCTTCTCTAGAAATGCCTTCATGGAAAATAAAAGAAGATGCAGATATATGCCTACAATAAAATAATGTGGACATCTGTTGTGGACTTACTTGCATTTTAACATCATGGGCACCTGTTAAAGAACAGGGTCATTTTGAATAATAAATTTGAACAAACGAAAGGATGGCACATAAGAAGGATGGAGTGTGTCAGTGCCATCACTGAATGCCACACTGTGCACACACAGCCACCTGCCATATACAATGGGGGTGTTTTAAGCATGCCAAAAGCAACTTATTTTAAATTATTTTTTTCTTTACATTTTTTCATGCAATTTTTTTTGACTGACTGCTTTAAACCATCTGCAAAATATAATGCCAACAACTCAGTGTTAAGCACAAATACTTCACTGAGATTTTCCCTCAGTTTACATATCTGAGACAAAGTAATTTACATATTAGCAGGCTGTAGGTGTTCACCTTGGTACCTGGTGTGGTCTACAGTGCACATTATCACAGCAGGTCTTGCAGACTGAGGCCTCTCAGCTCTACTGTCCTGTAATAACAGCACTCACCACATCTGCATGGGTATAGGAGAAGAGAAGAAAAGCATAAACCTGGGCCCAGCAGGGATCTGGCAGTTTTTTGTGTAAGACACTAAGCAACAACTAGTGACACAAGGGTTTGGAAGATTACTTTGGTAATAAAAACAACTGCAGCTTTTGGTAGGTATATTTAATTAGCACAAAGTGACACAGGCAGTAGGTATACATTTTCCAGGAGAGAGCTATTTACTAGGCACACCAACTGTTTCATGTTATAGTAAATCTGAGCGGAAGTTGTCTAGGCTCAGCAGTACATTTCTCCATTCATTAAGACCAAGCAAGGCCCCTCCTGAAGTCTGACTACCTCTCAGTATTTCCTTTCTTCCTAAGACAGTGAGTTTACTTATCATCAGTGCTTCCACCTCTTCTTAAAAATAGTCACTCTCTTCTAAACCCTTTTGGACTTTACTCAACTACCAGCTTCTTGGAATGTCTTTCCTAACAAAACAAAACAATTAATTAATTTTTTTAAACTTGTATACACCATATATCCAAACCTTGAAAAGTTTGCCATATGTTTTTGAAAGCATACACAGACTAATAAAAGCCAAAGCCAAATACACAGGGAAGGCATGAGAGATCCCAGTCTGTTATCAGTGTTGGGAGAGAGATAAAACATAATCCCAGAGACTGTGAAGTATTTTAATGAAGAGCATTTCTTAACAGTTATAATGTTTGACCCTTAGCCCTTTATTAGTCTTTTATTATCCATTTGGAGTGCTAATTGCCTGTAACATTACCTTGAGTCTTAAATACTTCCAGCTGATTTGTCACTGTCTCAGAGCATATTCTTAAACAAAAAGAATCAGAAAAAAAAACAAAAGCAGGAACCCTGAGCATTATTACATGAGTGCAGTTATGTGTGGTTATGTTGTGTCCATACTTGCAGTGTGGCACAGTGCAACTTAGTGCTAGAGTAAAATGCAAGAGTATGTGCTGTAATTTTGATATATGTTACTGCTTGGGCCCTGCATTGCAGAGCTACTGACCACATGAAACTGCTGAATTCAGCTACAAATTCAGTATTAATGAAAACTGAACCTCAGAATGTGTATACTTATTCCTAGATATCTAGGCATATCCTTGGGGAACTGGTATCCTTTTTTATCCTTTGTTCATCTGGTGAGCTGCCAATTAGGCTTCTGGTTCCTATTAACAATTGCTAAGTGGCATATGTGATGTTTCTCATGGAAAAGACTGCAGCAAATACAGCCTGATTAGAGAGGTTCCTTTCCACAAATTTTACATTTTACCAGTAGCTATAGATTTTCAATCATATCCCTGTTATATTTCACTAAAGGCACAGAAAAGATGTAGTTGGACAAAACTGCTTTGGACATTAAGATGAGAGAGAGAGACACATCAGTTTCTTAATGTGTACAAAACTAAACAACTTCCATACACAGTGTTGTCATTTCCATTTCACAGGTGGAGAACACAGGCACAGTGAACCTGAATTGGATTGCACTCCACCCCAAGCTTATGTCCAATGTCTTGCACCGGGGAAATCATAATCTAGGAGTGCAGCACAGGCTGGGATCTACCTGGCTGGGGAGCAGCTCTGTGGAAAGGTACCTGGGGGTCCTGGTGGACAACAAGCTCAATATGAGTGAACAGTGTGCTGCGGTGGCAAAGAAAGCCAACAGGATGATGGGTTGCATCAACAAGGGGTCACCGGCAGAGATAAAGAAGTCATTATCCCACTCTACTCAGCGTTTGTCAGGCCACACCTGGAATACTGTGTTCAGTTTGGGTCTCCACCATGCAAAAAAGCTGTGGACAGGCTGGAGGGCATCCAGAGAAGGGCCACAAAGATGACCAAAGGACTGGGAAGCCTGTCATATGAGGAAAGGCTGAGAGAACTGGGGTTGTTCAGCCTTGAGAAGAGAAGGCTTAGGGAAGACCATGTTCCAGTATTTAAAGGGTGGCTACAAAGAAGATGGAGACTCCCTTTTTACAAGGAGTCACATGGAAAAGACAAGGGGCAATGGGTATGAGTTACACCTGGGGAGATTCCTGTTGGACACAAGAAGAAAATTTTTCACAAGATCAGCCAGTGGGATAATCTCCCCAGGGAACTGGTGGATTCCCTAACATTGGATGCTTTTAAGACTCAGCTGGACAGGGTGCTGGGCCATATTGTCTGGACCATGCTTTTGCCAAGAAAGGTTGGACCAGATGATCCTTGAGGTCCCTTCCAGCCTGGGATTCTATGATTCTATGATTCATCTTAAAATTCAGCAACTGTCCATTCAAATGTAATACAGGCTGCACAGAAAACATGCCCAACTGCTTTAAACGCACAACAGACAGAACAAGACAGCTCTGAACACCTCCAGAGAGCAGTTTAGAAAGCCCAAATGAGGAGTTTGCATCTCTCAACTTCTCAGTGTACACAAAGACTCAAAGTGCCACTTGTCCCTACACGGCTGAGCAGGCAGCCAGCTAGAACCAATCAATAGCAAGAATTAAGCACAGGCCCTCAGCCCTTCTCTTACCATATGAAATGCAGCAGTGCCACTGTCTGTCCTCCTGCATGGCAGCCTACTGCCCAGGGACCCTTGCCAAGCAAAGGCAAGCCCTGAATCTGGACTGCTCACAGTCTGGAAGAGTTTCTGCCTGAGCTCCCTGGTCTGGAGAGGGTACCCACACATTGGAAGATGAGGCATTCATGGTAGGAATACTCCTCTGCCTCCCTGCTCAGTCCAGACTACTATAAAGCTGGGGAACATGAGGCTTGGGCTGAGAGAATGGCAGCTTCAGAAAGTCTGATTTTTACCTAGAGAATTATACTTTTAGAAGACAGCAGTGTCATGTGATGTCTTGCACTCTGTGTTATTTCTGATTTTGTCCTACAGATGTCAGATCCTTAAATACTCTTACGGGTGGGTATGACTGACCTGCAAGCGTATGCATGAAGTAACCCTATGCATCCAATTGCTTCTGCCCGGTCATTGGTAACATGACTTTCTTTGACATATAACATTACTTCATTGGTTGTATATTTGCAGTATCTGGGTCTGTGTGTCTAAAGATCTTTGTTTATGCTGTGGTACAGCAAGACCAGTAAGGGCATAAAGATCTGATGGCACTACAGAAACCTTTGCTTTGCAAGCAACAGTAGATGAGGTAAAGGCCCTCTATTGCATGACTTTAAATTTTGCTATATTAGCAGCTATTATGAAAATAGTGGATGGAGACACTGTTTTTCCTCTCCTGAACATTGTGGTTCTCCTGCTGAAGGGATTACCCCAATAGATGGAAACATAAAGGAAACCAACACTTGGTTCCTTTTTTTTCCAGACTACTGTAGCATTGTTTTCTTCCCTTTACCACACAGCAGAGAGCAATTCATCTCTTTCAGAGGCTATATTGGTTTTGTTTTCTTTTTTACACACTGTATTGTCGCAGGACTTCAGTTTTAGCAGAGGATGCTCCCTGTTTAACCGGTAGCCATAACACCTCTCTGGAAATATTTCCTTCATGCAACAGAGTGTTTGACTTGCATTTTTAGAAGCTCCACTGAAGATGGAATTGTAAAGAAAGCCACTTTGATAAAATAAACAGTTACTTTCTCATGATCACTGCCATTAAACAGAGAAAAAAACAGCTGTGACTATTGCAGAAGAGCACAGATAGATAACCAGCCATTCCTTAAAAAGTAAAGATGAAAAGTAAAACATACTGGGCCAATTGAACATGAATTGAAAAGGAATCTGGTTGCTTTTCAAAGCAAAGTCAGTACACCTTAACTTGGGGGTTAATATGTATCTATATTTAGAATTCTACAGAATGGCAAAAAACTTACCAGAGAGCCTACCTGATTTTTTTACTGATAAAAAAATATATTCATAAGTTAATAACCACTTGATTAATATAATAAGACTGGAGAACTTCATTTATCCTGTACATCTTTCTCCTGTCATGGGAAACTTTATCTCAAAAGTTACTGCATGCTTCATGCAGTATGGTTCACTTAGTCTAGTTCTTTGATGATATTAGTTTACATAATGGCAAAACTGTGAACTTCGGTGCATACCTTTTTGAAATGAGATTTGTCCCCTCTTGCAACATTAACTTAGTGTCACTGACTTCTCAGCAAAGGCAGAAAAGTTAATTCCTCACTCACAGGACTTTAAAATATCCTCTTCTGTCTGTTGGTACTTCACTGTCAGTTCATCTGGACCAAAAATAACACAGTGGTATATACTGTATTTTCTGGATTGGAGCTTAAGTTATTGGAAACCTGGGAAGACTCAAATCCTATCTGCTAACGTTAATTATTCTGTAAAATATCTTGCTATAATATTAGATTATATGAATTAATTCTGAACAGCAGTTTAGGTTTCGCTTCACTGCACACAACCTGATGTACAGATTAATGAAAAAGGGTGCATGATGATACTTCAATATAAGTCAAAATTTCAGCAGTATTTCTGGCACTGATAGGCTAGCTGATTTTATCTCATAGGCTGATCACTGGATATAACCACCAGTAGAAATTTTTTTTCCCCCAGTTAATTAGCTGTATAAAACAGGAAACATATTTTTTAATATATATGAAAGACTAACTGAAGATGTTTCCCAGATGGAAGCTTCTCAAATTCTCTGATGTCTCTTAGTTATTGGCAACTTGTCCATTTTCCATTTTAGAACAATTTCATGTCTTCCCACCCACAGCAAAGAACTGATCTCATTTTGCCACAGATTATTAAAGATGTTGTGGATGAAATCCTGGCTTTATGGAAGTCAGCAGGCATTTTGCCAGTGATTTAAGCAGAGTCAGGATATTACCTGCCTGTCTATAATGTCTGGAGCTTTATAGCAAAACTAAAGTTGTTCATTTCTCCCATCAGAGATAAATCTGCTCCCCTACTCAACAGTCCAGGTCTTTGAACCATGCAGTAACTTTTGAGATAAAGCTTCCCATGACAGGAGAGAGATATACAGGTTTTTAAGGGCCCTTCCACATACAACGTTAGTTTGTGGAACTTAACCTTACAAGGCTTTGCTGAAATTAAGGAACTTACTGAATAATTATGAAGTCAATATGAATGTCCATAATAATTTTAATTAAATAAGAAAAGTGTGGAAGAATCGAAGCTTTCAGGCTGTGGATTACAAAGAATATTGGCAAGGGTTATTTGATCACAGTATAATGCTGGGTTTCATTGCATCTTCTTGAGAATCTGCACAACTGGGAGGATTGTAAGTAATTGAAAAAAGTACTAGAATTTAAATCTACAACAATTATTCACCTATATCCCTATTGTTCTTACTTACCCCTTTGAGGTTTAATATCCTTCACTGGTTTCTTGAAACAACACACTGGAAACACACAGATTTGAAATACGTACTGGTCTCCTGAAACATGATAATGACACAGTTGCCATTACTATTCCTAATAATATATTTTTTACTTCTAATAAAAACATAAGGAGATGCAAAAGCTCTTGGCCTGTAGGGGAGATTGTCAGGTAGAGGGGGTTGGAAAATGGTTGACTAAAGCAACAAAAGAAATATGCCTAAAACAGCTGAGTTTCCTCCCTTCTTCAGTCTCCATGCAGGGTTTATGTGGCAGGGTTTTTGGTAGCAGGGGAGGGGGCTACAGTGGTGGCTCCCTGTGAGAAACTTCTTGAAGTTCCTTCGGCTCCATGCCGGACCCTCTCTGGCCAAGGCTGAGCCGATTATCGATGGTGGCTGTGCCTCTGTGATAATGTATCTAAGAAGGGGAATCTGGGAGGGGGTTGGGAGTTGTGAGGAGGAGTTGCAAGGAGGACATGCATACAAACACTGAAATCAATGGAAGGAAGGAGGAGGAAGGGGGGAAGTGCACCGGAGCAGAGACTCCCTGTATCCCATGGTGAGACAGCAGGGCCACCAATCCCAGCCACCCATGGAGATCACCGGTGGAGCAGAGATCCGCCTGTGGCCTGTGGAGGACTCCACACTGGAACAGGCAGCTGCACCCAAAGAAAGCCAGGATCCTATGGGAAGAAAGCCCTGCTGTTGTAGCTCGGCGCTGGGAGGACTGCAGCACGTGGGGGTGACCCATGCCAGAGCATCTCGGGAAGAGCTGAAGCCTGCGGGGAGGACTTACAACAGAGAAAGTTTGTGGAGAACTGTCTCCCGTGAGAGGGACACCATGCAGAGCAGGGAGAAGAATGCAGAAGAGTGCTTCCCCCCTGAGGTGGAAGAAGCAGCAGACTGACTGCACGCCTCATCCCCTGCCCCCTGCGCCACTGGGAGAAGGAAGTAGAGATATCAGGAATAAAACTGAGCCCAGGAAGAAGGAGGGGTAGAGGGGAGGTGTTTTTAAGATGTAGTAACACCTCCCACTGTCCCATTCTGTCTGTTAAGTGGTGTTGTTAGTGTTTTGAATTAAAGTGATGTTCTTTTTTTAATTCCCCTAATTAGTCTGTCTTTTGCCCATGACCATAATGGGTGAGGCATCCCTCTCTGTCCTTATCTCAATTCCTGAGCCTTTTTCTTCATTTTCTCCTTCCCAGCCCCAGGGAAAAAGATTGAGTGAACGGCTGCATGGTACTCAGTTGCCCTCTGGACTCAAACCATGACAGTCTCTGAATAAAACAACGATCCCTAGGAGAAGACTTGTAGAAAGAGACACTGAGGCCAGGCTCCCATGACCAGGTAACTTTCAAGAATGTCTGAATATAAATTGGTATTTCCCTCTATCATGTTAACATCAGTTAACCTGGCTCAGGGTGCCTATTATGCTAGACATCATATACACAGATAAGAGAATGCTAATGCTCTCTTTCGATATAAAGCTGAATGCCTGCTTGGAATGGTCACCAGGACACATTAATCAGTACCAGAATGGCTGTTCATCCCATCTAGCATCTTACATGTAATTCCATGGCCATACTCACTCTGGTGCATCTCAGAAGCGGCTGCTGCACATGAACAGATAAATCACCCCATTCGCTCCATCTGTGCAGGCAGACAGTTGTTGCTATGCCATATGTTCAAAGACTCTGACTGGATTTTACTGTGGATGTTGCATAACCATCCTGTGCACATATAGGGTACCTATCTGGGATGATGGAGACCTCTCCAGAAGTATTGTGCCCAGGGCCTCCAAAATCCTGAATGCAGTCCTGACAGCTATTCAGAGAATCTACAGCTCTCTGTGCGTAGTCAAAAAAAAAAAAAAAAAAAAAAAAAAGATGATATGATGGGGTAGGGAGCTGAAATTTTTAAAAAAGCAATGGAATTTAACAGAAAAATGAATCTTTGTCCAACTTGTTTCCAAGTAAAGGATGCCAATTTTAACATGATACAACAGGTGGAGGGAAGGTTGTTAGCTTGAATACATTGGTGACTATTGTCTGCAAAATGGCAATAAAGAAGATACCCAACACTTTTTATTTGTGTTTATCCAAAATGTGTTAGAGGTATTCTAAATAAATTATTAACTGCTTTGTCTGACACAGCGTGAGCAGAGACAGTATTGATCCATCCCAAACCTGTGGGCTTTTTCATCCCATTATGCCTGAAGCACCAGCAGGATCAGCCTGGTACCTGCTCTATAAAGTCTGTCTCACAATCAGTTACATCCTACACCAAACTTGTGTGTTGCTCTCACACTGCAAACAAAGCCAGCTCTATTGAAAGCTATTCTCTTTCCCTTTTGTGGGATGATCCTAGTTAGTGTTGCAAGAAGGGACATCTTGCATTTTATAAAGGTATTTCCTAAAAGCCACCATTCTAAGATCACGTATCAAAAAAAATCTATTTTCATGGAATTGTGAAGAACTAACAAAGTCCTTGTTTTCACTGCTTTTATCCAATTCAGTTAAGAGAGAAATAGACTTTCCATAGAGTGAAGAGTTAAAATTTTTCTCTGTTTTTTCCAAAATTTTAAACACAGGACTACAGAATGCTGGTTCCTGTTCTTTTCTCTGAAGAGGCAGCATTTCAGTAAACTTACTGGTCTGTCCAATGTTGGACATAACGTACACTCTAACAAACTGCCAAGCAGAGTCCAGGAAAGCCTACAGAAAAAAAAAAAACACCACCTAGCCCCCAGTCTTACCACAGATTTATGTTGTTTTAAATAGATTTATCTTGTTGCAGTACCTGAAATTCAGCTCAGGGTCTTTCACAAACACAAAAGCAGTGGCAAATCTCACTATTAGTCTCAGGGAAGAACAATGAAGGTACATCATCTGGTGGTGAACAGAACAAGTGAATAATTCTCGATAACCAGTTTATCTTTCTGCCACTCAACCCTTCTAGCTTGCAAATATATAGCTGTTGTATCCATTCTCAATGCTGACTGTATTATCAAGAGCAGGATGAAATTTCTTTTGGCACCTATATATATATGTATCTCTCAAAACACCTTAGATTATTCTCCTCCTGAAAGAAGAACAGGGCACACATTGTATTGCTACTGGTTTTGGTATAGTGCATTTATCAGGAGAATTTCTTCAGATTACGTTTTGCATTACATTTTTCAAATATTCAGCTTCTAATAGAAAGTGGAAAATAAAAACAAGCAATAACACTAGCAGTCATTGACTTAAAAGGCAAATTTCATTTCTCTGTGACTGCAAAATAATATCTACTGAGTTTTCTTTGATCTGCTGTCTCTACGTGTAACCCCAGCTAGAGCAAATGAGTGCTAAAAAATATCTTTGGTACATATCCCCTTGTTACCCCAAATCTATCTATTTCAGTAATATCTAGGCCATCAGTTTAATAAACACAGCAGGACATAAATGTCTCTAGGTGCCAATGAAAATAAGTTTCTCCAACAGACAGAAAAGAGTTCTTCTTGGCTATATCAGCTCCATGTTATATGCATGTTGAAAGGATTATCACTTGTTGAAAAAGAGACTAAGTGGATAATATTCATGGGACTGTCAGATAACAACCCAAATGTATAAATAACAGCTTATGTTGAGTTGCTGAAGCTTCCAAAGCCAAACAATTATTTGATTGTAAAAAGCATGTGTAATTTATGCACATTTTGGTTTTGTAATCTGCAGATTCTGAAGTCTTTTTTCCTTGAGGTAGACGTCCCAAGGACGCAGGTAAATGTTTTTCCAGACATGCAGATTGTTAATGTTTCTGTTTCTAGGAGAAAAAACTGTGAATTTGTTGAGATTAATGACAGAGATCTTTTTTCTGTGGACGGGTGGGTTGGTTTTTTTTGCACCCACTCAGTATTTACAGAAGTCTTTGCAAAGAGAGTGGACACAAGTCCATAGAAGAGTTTGGAGGTCTTTACTGTAGACCATGGCAACATTCGCTTAAAATATTTTTCACATTCCCAAATCTTTTGTGAACATGGACAAACTCTTGAAGTTTTTTCAATAGAGGATTTCACAAGCCTTCTCGAACATCTAGTGGTATGATTGCCACAATACCTTGAAAACTCTTGCACTTTACATGCATGCCTCACACACTGCTATAGGTCAGCCAGCTTCCTTATGCTCTGCCCGTGACAGGAAGACACATCTAACTGTTGGATTTCCACATCAGTAATTTTCAAACCAACCTATGCAGCTAATATGAAAACATGTCCATCATTCTTAAACACTTCCCAATCTGGAGTAATGCTCTGAGGAGTCAGGGAGTTAGGTTTCCCAGTCTCCTACTTCAAAAGGCGGTAACATACACAGGGAAGGGATGGCTCGACATTTGAAAGTGACCTTAAAAACAGCTTTATCTCATGGCAGGCTAAGGTGAAAGCAAGTAAAAGTGCTTATTTGCTGAACACAAAGCAGAAAACACCATTTGCAAAATACAAAGCCACAAATGTACAGAAATTAAAATAAATGTGCACTTATTTGTAAGTTATCCCATATTTGAGTAAGGAATTTAGCAAGTTATCTAATTATGATGTTTTTCACCTGTGGCAGATGCATCCGCCCAGTGAAAACAGAGCTTCCTGGCTGTTGAAACGTGGCAGCTTTTGGCTGTCTTTGTTTTCAGGGTCTCGCGGTAGCTGAGACCTTTTGACCAATGGGAGCCGCTATTGACTACAGGTCAGATTCGGCCTGGGTATAAACGGAGTCCCCTGGGGGAGCCATTTTGAGCTCGTCCCCTGGAGCTGCACGCTGCGGTCAGAGGACTCTCCCCTTGGGTCAGGACGCTGCCCAAGGAAACTCCTCGAGGTACTTTGGGTCGGGACGCTGCCCTGAGCAGGTCCTCGAGGTTGAGAGCCCTCACTTTCTAGGTGAGTGATAGAGCGTTCTGGGTTGTCGTTAAACCCTAGGTAGTGAAGTTTTGTTTACGTTTGTGGTTGTCGTTAAACCCCTAGGCTGTGAAGCTTTGTTTTACGTTTTGGGTTCTCGTTAAACCCACGAAGTGAAGTTTTCGTTTGGGGTTGTCGTTAAACCCCTGGGGTGTGAGGCTTTGTTTTACGTTTCGGGTTCCCGTTAAACCCCAGGAAGTGAAGTTTTCGTTTGGGGTTGTCGTTAAACCCCCGGGGAGTGGGGCTTTGTAAAGTATTTCGGGTTATTGTTAAACCCCAGAAAGTTATTCTGTTCTCCTCTTGTGGACATCCGGATCTGTAATCTATGGAGAGCTGACTGGTGGTTTTATGGAAAAAATAAATCTATTTATTTTTTTAAATTGGTGGTGGGTTGCTTATTTGGAAGCCTCCGTAACATCACCATAACAGCTCTTCACACTGTGCTGTGAATAGCTCAAACTTCAGGCAGAAGTTAACTAATACATTATATATTATATTTAAATAAAAAGTGCATCAACTATCATACTATATATATGTGTGTGCATGTGTGTGTGTGTGTGTGCCTGCACATGTATTTTTTACGTATGTTCTGCCGCTTTAGATTAAGAGCAGATAGGACAGTAACCAATCACTTTGGAACAACATTTGGGGTGAGCTGTCCCTGAACCCCGTCTGAGTGGCAAGGGGACAGTCCTCAGTTCTTTTCCCTTTCCCTCCCTTCTGCTTCATTCTTTTCTCAAACAGGCCCGGCTCAGTATCATTATCTTCAGAAAAATCCACCATCCATCTCACTTCATCAAGTAGGCTGCCTGTTGCCAACTGCCTCTCATACTCAGGGAGTAGCTGATGGTACCATTCCCGGAAGGAAAGAAAAAGCTCTAGAATTAAAAACTCTCCAGTTAAGTGCAGAAAACACATCTTCTGTGACATACTTATTATCTCACAACATTCAAAAAGGCTAACATCCTGCACTATAAATGGAAACCCAGGAGCTCTATTCTAAGAAGCTGGAATCTCTTTTCAGATGCAGTAGAGAGGAGATGATTGGGAAGGACTGTAAGAAGGAAGATGGAAGTAGAGAAAGGTGATCACATCATTTCTCGGCAGAGATTTGTGTACAATGTGGCAGGACAGAAGTGAGGGCTTGACCCATGTTTTGATCAAGTGGATCTCTTTATTCTTTGTAATTATCACAGCAGAATTGAGTCTTGTGGATAATGTAAAGCCAATGTCCTGTTTTCATTAAAAGCAGTAGGAATCTTCCCGCTGATCTCCATAGACTTGGGCTGAAGCTTCATCATCTTGGCTCTGCCTCACCATTTCTGTCAGGTTTAAGCCTGGAAGGCAGAGGCTAGCCAAAGAGGCAGTAAAACAGTTCACCGATGTCTCAGTCACCTCACATCCTGGTACATTAACTTAAATTGCCGCCCATTTCTGTTGAAGGCAACATCGAGACTGGCAGAGCAGTGGCATGAAGAGATGGGCAAAAGACCTTCCTCAGCTGCAAAAGCTCAACTGCCATCAAAAAAAAAAACCAGTGGGCATTGAGAATGAGAGGCCAGGAAGGGGTAGCCCTGTGTGAGCCTGGCATACAGGAGCGGCATCGGGGGAAGGGCAGGCAGTGGTAAGCGAAGCAGACAAATGAGCATCATTAGGGAACTGTACATATAAAGGAAGCCAGATGAAAGGGATGAGGGAAACAGTGACATAAATCTTCACCCCCTTTGTGTATCATATTAATTTGCATGGTTGTTATTTTTGTGAGGAGATATTTTTTTCCTCGAGGAGTATTCTGTCAGTTTCCATTAGCCCCTGGACCAGCAAACCTCAGCCAGCAATGATGACCTTCAGTTCTCCTCCCCGAAAAGTGCCATTCCCACACTTCAGGTTTTACGCAGCATGTTTTGTTGTTTACACTGTCTCATAGACCAGATTGGCTGCACTTAACACAAAATAAGGGACTTGAGCCTCAAACAGTATATCTATGACTCCAGTGAGTTCAGTGGTGTTTCACTGATTTATAACAACTTGGCATCAGGCATTGTATTGCATTAAAAACTAATGGCAAAGATTTTACTGTGCCCATTAAAAATCCTCTGTTAAAGGCTTAAAGTACAACAATTAAATGTAATTAAAACTATCCACTACATCAATGCGTTTTGTTCTGTACAGTGTGTAAATATCTCTTGTTGTCCCCTCATCTTTCATCTCTTGTTTTAAAGACATTGATTTATTAGTTTACAGCTTCAGTAAACTGAGAAAGCCTGATGCTCAGACATCTTACATGTGACTCCTAAGCCTCATTTCTCAAATGTACTGCATA
This sequence comes from Strix uralensis, assembly GCF_047716275.1. Classification (NCBI taxonomy): domain Eukaryota; kingdom Metazoa; phylum Chordata; class Aves; order Strigiformes; family Strigidae; genus Strix; species Strix uralensis. Next base: position 24,972,805 of record NC_133976.1, read on the forward strand.
GTTTTTTTGACAGTTTTGCTAGATTTAATCAGGAATCAGTTTTCCAACAGTTATGCAACATTATTTTGTTAGTGTTTCCCTTTTCTATGCTGAGTTCAACATAGACTGAACTACAACTTTGAATTTTGTTTTGGTACACGTAAGGCAGTGTGACAGCTTTGACTTTATTCTCAATAAAAAACAATTAATATGCATTAGTAAGAAAATTCTTAGAAAAACAAAGTCTTTTTGAATTATAAACCCTCCCCTCAATAAAGTCTTCCTTGTTCCCTAATTAATTTAATTCTTCTTCTTCACAGAGACCTATAAAGATACTTGTAAAATATTTCATGATGATCATATAAACATAAAGGCAAAAAGAGCTGTAATGACCTTACTATAACTTGACTTCAAACAAATAACTCAAAAGGAAGTTTATAAGCAACAAAATTGCAAATGTGTGTAGGATTAATTGCTAATCTCTTTAGTAGTATCTTTAAAATGTAAGTCATAAACGTATTCCACGCTCTTTGTCCATTCCTGCACCCTCGGTAAGTTTGCAGATGACACCAAGTTGGGTGGGAGTGTTGATCTGCTCGAGGGTAGGGAGGCTCTGCAGAGAGATCTGGACAGGCTGGAGCGATGGGCTAAGGCCAACTGTAGGAGTTTCAATAAGGCCAAATGCCGGGTGCTGCACTTCGGCCACAACAACCCCCAGCAGCGCTACAGGCTTGGGGAGGAGTGGCTGGAGAGCTGCCAGTCAGAGAGGGACCTGGGGGTGTTGATTGACAGCCGGATGAACATGAGCCAGCAGTGTGCCCAGGTGGCCAAGAAGGCCAATGGCATCCTGTCTTGTATCAGAAATAGCGTGGCCAGCAGGGACAGGGAAGTGATCTCACCCCTGTACTTGGCACTGGTGAGGCCGCACCTCGATTCCTGTGTTCAGTTTTGGGCCCCTCACTACAAAAAGGACATTGAATTACTCGAGCGTGTCCAAAGAAGGTCAACGAAGCTGGTGAAGGGTCTGGAGCACATGTCGTACGAGGAGCGGCTGAGGGAACTGGGGTTGTTTAATCTGGAGAAGAGGAGGCTGAGGGGAGACTTCATCGCCCTCTACAACTACCTGAAAGGAGGTTGGAGAGAGCTGGGGATGAGTGTCTTTAACCAAGTAACAAGCGATAGGACAAGAGGTAATGGCCTCAAGTTGTACCAGGGAAGGTTTAGACTGGATATTAGGAAGCATTTCTTTACAGAACAGGTTGTCAGGCGTTGGAATGGGCTGCCCAGGGCAGTGGTGGAGTCCCCATCCCTGGAGGTGTTTAAGAGTTGGGTTGACATAGCGCTGAGGGATATGGTGTAGTTGGGAACTGTCAGTGTTAGGTTAATGTTTGGACTAGATGATCTTCAAGGTCTTTTCCAACCTAGATGATTCTGTGATTCTGTGAAAGTAGCTGCATAGGAGTTTGGAGTTGTGCCTGGATCAAGATCTAGTGTGTGGATTTGGGTTAAAGGTTTAAAAATAAACGTAAAATCTAAGTCTTCAAACCCCAGTTTGCTTCTCTCTTGAGACTGAAAGTAAATTATTGTTTTCCTAAAGGTATCTTTTTGGCTATATTTTGAAGAATCCACTTACATATTGACCAACAGACATCAAGAAATCCTTTTTGCCTATAACTGATCTACATTCTGTCACATCATGCACTTGTATATACCCTTCTGTGCTGCCTTCTGAACTGAAGAGGCATCATATCAGTTCTTCATTAGCCAGAAAATTGTGTTTCTGGGTACAGAAGCAGCTCTTTATGTGAAATGTACTTACTCCTAGGATTTCTGTGTCCATATGCAAGTAAAAAAGGGGAAGAAAAGCAAGCACACAGTATCTCTCCACTAGGCTTCACCATACCTGTCAAAACCAAAATGCAGCTACTTGACTGTTTTAAAACTTTCCATTCAAGTCCTACTGCCATAAACTTGAGGGAGAAGGTGGCAGCTGAAGGAAGGTACAAGATGCTGCATCAAGGCTTGACTGCCTTGGGATCTACTCCAGTCTTCTACAGATTGGAGGACAACCCCTCCGTAGCATGTAAGGGAAAGAACCTTGCTTAGGAATTACTTGTAATGCTATCAGAATTAGGGTGGACAGTCTGATTCAAAACATGGAAACTCTTTTATCCTTGAATCTCTGTAACAAGGCCTTGGTCCAATATGGCTGTACTGTGAAGCCTCCAAATAAAGTGACATGCTGGAAACTTGCATTCCTTGTCCTTTAATTGATAAATAACTTTAAATATCGGCAGTGCATGTGTCTGCTTTTACAGTGAAGGATGGGTTAGGAAAATGTATTGACTTGTTTTCCACATCAGTAAAAACACTTTCCACACAATCTGTAGATAACAGTGAGCAGAGTCTGGAAATGCTGCTTAACAAACCCACTTACTTTAAGTGCACTTATCTGTAAATACTTTATTCCTGTTAAAGTATACTGCCTACATAGATGTATCACAGTGCTTCAATTTTTGAAACTGGAAGGCAGATGAGCTACCCTCCTTAGGGACCATTTTGTAAAATTATGTGCAGTAGGTGCAATCTGGTCCACTCAGTCAAAAAACAAAAGCATTTTCTAAATGCCTGTCTGTGAGCCCCAGGGATGACTTGTCTCTGGCAACAAGTATTAGGTATTCAGAGAAGACAGAGAAATCATCTCTCTCTTTCTTCAACTCATGAGCGTGGAGCTTTGACTCCATCACAGGACGTGCTGGACCCCGCGGCACAGCCCATGAAAAGCAGAATCATGCAAAGCAGCAGTTCTCAAATGAAGGCTTAGGTGCCTGAAGAAATATTTGAATTGATACAAGGTCTCATACCCTGTCTACACTATCATGGCCTTGGAGAGCCACCGAGAAAATCTATGCAGAGGCAGTTAACGCTTCTGATTTTTTCAATGCAAATTATAACGCTTATGCTGACACAGCCGCCTCTGGAGGGGCCAAGGGCACAGACCACAACCAACAGCAGCAGGGAAAAGCCTGTACCACTGGATACCACAGGACTGTTTGACCACCCCCTTAAAATCTGTGCTTCTGCAAAATCTCTCAGACACAAGCAGTGGTCCCAGACCTTTCCTTCACCAGCTTGAGCATGCTCCCATGCCAGCAACAGGCACCTGCAAGATTACCAAACCATGCCATGAAGAGCCTGGTACCCGTCTCACCCCAGGGGAGACTATATATCAGGGCAATAGCCTTCCTCATCCTGCTCCCTTTTTCCCTCCCAAGTGAAGAGCAGAGACCCACAGATGGCTGCCATGAGCTCCGCATCTCCTGACCTTTTGCCTTTTCAAGCCAGCAGGCCTGAAAGTCTCAGCAAGCCTTAAGCCTTTGTCCTGGTTTAACCAGGATAGGGTTGTTTCCCCAGCAGTTGGGGGGGGGAGCTCTAGCCGGGTTATTCAGATACCATGCGGACATCACATCCTGGGTACGTCACATTTCCTGGCGCGGGAGCGCGGTGCACTCGTGGTTTTGTACATCTGCTCCTCTCACTGCTGTATTTGGTAGCTATTTTGCTCTGTTCATTGCTATCACTATTACTGTTATTGTTGTTGTTTGTTGTGTTGCTATTGCATTATTGTATTAAACCTTTCCTTATTTCAGTCTTGGGGCTTTGTATTTCACTCCCTTTGTGGGGGAGGGGTAGTGGCCGGGCTAAACCACCACAGCCTTGAAGGGCCAGCTGGCCCCAGTCCTCTTAGCTGTCATATGGCTGTGGTGGCATCAGCCTCCTTCCCTTTCCCACTGACCAGAAGACACCTGCTCAGCAGGCACAACTGGAAAGGCAAGAGAGGCAGCATTTGCCAGAGCCAGTTGGCACAGAAGACACAATCACACAGGTAAAGAAAAGGCTAAGAGAAGTGGTGGGTTTGGACACTGTATGCAGCACACAGGAGCTGCTATTGCCTGCTGCTTGGCTTTGCCCCAGCTCTCAGTCTGTTCTTCCCACCCTGCTCCCACTGTTCTCCTCCAGGCCAAAGTTGCTGACATGCTGGGCACTGGCTACAAAGACCATGACCATGAACAACCCCCACAGAAGTGCTCTGTTTCCAGTCCAGTTTCAGACCACATCAGAAAGAGAGGGCAGAACAGTTCAGGTCATCAGTGGATGGCTTTATGTCCCTTTTAGAGGAACTCAAGGGATGGGAGCCAGCATAAGACACCTCTTCACCTCAAACATTCTGCCTGCTGCCTTGCACCTACCTCCCCCCTGGCTTATCCCAGGCTGATTTATGAGAGTCTTCCTCCACAGAAAGTCCACTTTCTAAGAAACATTTGGCTACTCAGCTTGAAAATGCTCATACTGCATGAATAGCTCTTGAAATGCATCTTCTTGTTCAACTGATCATGCTGACCAAGTCAAAGGAGACAAAGAAGTGCTCTGTATTCAGGCTGAGAACATCCATAATCATCAGTTCATGCCATGGGTCAGCTGTGTTTCTCTTGCTTACCCATTCTGAGATTGCTGTGACAAAATAGTGCTACTAAAACAGATCTGTCGCCTGCCCAATCTTCACATTCTTCTATGGTAGATGTATCTGCAAAATACTCATGTAATAACCTTTCCAGCATAATGCTCACGTTCTGGAAGAGAGCTAAATTGCTGCAGGCCATGTCATGAAGTACATCAATAGTCTTCGCAGAACTGAGGGCCTTAAAGAAGTGGGACATGACGTTTTCTTTCAAGGAGACGTTAGTGCTGAGAAGACTCTGTGGACTATGCTCATTTTGCCAGGAAATAGTTAAGTGCAGAGAGAATGAGAACAACAGAACAGACTGTTCATTTTGCGCAAAAACCACACCAAAATGAGTCCAAGACCTTCCCAGACCTACCTTGGAATTGACTAAGTCTGAATCTGGCTCTCACATGTGAAATGTGCTAGATCCTGCTAGTGCTGCAAACAGCTCCTGAACAAGGGTTAAAGTCAGAATGAACAAATATGAGGTCACTTGCCTGAGTTGCAAGAGAAGATGGCTGTCTTGGCAGGGGGCTAATCAAGAAAGGCAGAGCTCAGTATTTTTGAGGGTAACACCATTGCCAGTAGGTCACAAGTAATCTGGAAAGGCTTCTGTTGAAAGCTGAAAACAGGACAGCATCCAGTCTGTCCAGACTTGACATGGAGTCCATGAGAAGCTTCATCTTTCATGGAGACTTTGTGTCTGTGCTGAGGAAGCAGTGTGTGACTCCTCACAGATGTCCCCTTTCAGTGTCTTCTACAGTGGAGGAAGAAAGTTTTTCTACCCTGTCCCATGACCTGATGGCTTTCAGATGACCAAAGCTTCCAAGAATCTGGAATACTGTTTTCTTCTTGTTTACCAATGATGGTCAGTCTATGCATCCAGCCTGACTGCATGATGACGTGAATCATTTGATTTGGACCATAATGCAACACCACCTCTTGTCAGGGACAAAATTTGATCATATCACATTTGATGACACATGATGTTGTTCTCATTCATTGCCCCACAGATCTTAAAACTATCCTTCCCCATAAGTAAGGAGGATGTAAAGACATCTCTCCTCATACTTCTTTGCTTTCAACAGCCTGTCCTGCAACACTCTACACCCATGACCTCTGGCTCTAGGCCAGGTTTGCAGGCACTCCCTGTAAGAGAGTGTGTCAGTGTCTTAGGTCCCAAGCACAAAAATATAATGGAGAGATACCACGTCTCCTGTCAGTGTACCCCAGGATCTTTGAAGGGAAAAGTATAAATGTGTCTTGCTCTTTTGAAGGCATTTGAGTAAGACAAATTCATGGAAGAAGTGCTGCACAGACATACTGTATAGACTGCCACATATTTACTCCAAGGCACGGACTGGCCTGGAAACCATGGTGCAGAAAACTAACAGCCAAAACCCAGTCCTTCACCCATATCCCACTTTCCTCACATGCTTTTAAGCCACTACTTTATGGCCTGAGCTAGGCAGAGTTTGTTAGGCAGGCCCTTGCAGGATCACAGTGTGCATGCTACAAAACAGACTGGGTCATAGCAAGAGGTAGATGAACCTTGCTGGAGACGCCAGCCAAGGGTACAATCTGTTCTGTTTCACAAGCTTTAAAATTTTGGAGTCACTATACACAATTCTTGTATATGTTCCATCAGTCTACTCAAAAGTCCCGTGACAGCCGGTATGTACACCCTGTCCTAAAGCATGGAACAGAGGCATTCCATTTAGTATGCTGCACAGGTGACTGAAGTACCAGCATTTTACAAAATAGCTTATTCAGGAAAAAATTATGTATGTGTCACTGCTCTCTGCAATAAATGTAGAAAGTTTTATAGTGCATTTGATAAAAAACTTGACTTTGATTTGGGTTCTTTTATATAATTTAACTAAACTCTTATGTTTGTGATTGCTTTTTACAATACATAATGCAAATGGAAAAGAAATATGGGGAAAATTAAATTGCTAGCAGAAAAAAAATTAATAAATAAATTACGCTGGAAGTAAAACAGATGGTTGGCACCTGGTGGTTCTGTATAGCCCTGGGTGACAGCTAAGCTGTTCCTATGCTTGGAGAAGGAAAAAAGGGAAGGGAAACATATCTGTATCACTGTTGCACTCATGCTATTTTATGCCTCTTGACGTTGGAGAGTCTGGGGTTACAAGCTGTGCCTAAACTGAAGGTTAGTCTTAGAGTTCTAGTTCCTCCACTGTCCACGTGCCCCAACACTGCTGTCTTCCCATAGCCTGGAGGATGTGGTGCACATAGGCCAGATTACCACCATCACAGGTGCCTCGGGATCAGGGCGGCTGAGCACACCATTGCACTTGCCACCTCCCAGCAAAGCCAGAGCACAACAGCAGCCTTTGCTGCTCTGTCCTGCAGTCAGCTTCTCAGGGGTCCTGAGAAGAAGAAAACAATCACAGTGTGGTCACTCCACTTATCTCCATGCCCTCCCTGCTTCTGAAACACATCTAATGTGAATCCATGCAAGGCACTGCACTATATATTGCTGTCTGAGCAAGGGGACGCTCCCTGCACAAGAGGCTCCTCTGCAGAGAAAATCTGTGTCCTCTCCAAATAACGTTGCTGCAATACTGTCTCCAGAGGACAAGGCTTCTGTAATGCTTATGGCCATATGGAGTCTCAGAAATAGGACGTTGGAGTTGTCAGTCAGCTACAATTCATCTTTCCCACAAAGCTATTGAGTGTGACAGTAAACACTCATCTTCAGCTAAGCCTGTTTTGAAAAATTACTTGAAGGCAAGCTGTTGAAAAACAGGCTGTTTCAAATGGGAACAGTGAGGCCAATGCCTGTGCTGATTTGCCTTAGGTTTGGATACAAGGTCACATAGTAGGAGAAACAAGGAGAAAAAGCAGAATATGCTGTATAATGGAATAATTTTAATAACAAAATTGCTCATTCTCATCTCTTATTCACATAGATTCATTCAGCCAACCTGGAACCTAACCTCCTCCCTCCACAGCTTGTCTTTAGCTTGCATTGGTATTTGGTGATGTGTATACCACATACATGAAGTTAACTTTTCTGGCTGTCTCCCAGTCAGCCTGCAAAGAGGCTGCATCCACCCCCACAAACTGCCTGCAGCAAAGGTGCAGGAGAGGTCCAGGTTAGGAGTGATGAAGTAAGATTTAATATGGAGCTCCTATGTCAGAAGCATGACCGTGCATGCCATGATAGTAGGTTGGAAGGATTGAGGCCCTACTGTCAAAAAGTACAACTGCAGGAAGGACATTGAGACCACTGGTACAGAAGTGGCTCCTCTCTTGTGTTGTATGCATAACGATTGCAATTCCAGTAGCTTTTACAATGGCTTTACTACTTCAGAAGTGAGCAAGAACAGTGTTCAAAATTCATCACCTTAGCCATCTAATACTGTTTTTTCCGCATAAAAAAATGTCACTAGATGGATTGTCAGATTTTGGAAGAACATTTCCAACATCTCAGTTCAGGAACATCCACTATTTACTTATTTACTGAGCACTCAGCACTTAACACAATCAGATTATTTTCATGTACCCACAGAAAAATTAGCCCCTCTAGCTTGACTTCTGTAGGTGATACTGAAAACACTTATGAATAAGTGCTATGACCTGAGACTATCATCCTTGTAGTAGCATTCCCGTGACTCTTGAGAAAGATTTTACTGTGTCTGTTCAGCATGTTTTAAGCAGCTTACCAGAGCCACTAGCCGAAAAGCATCCTCAGACTTGACAAAAAATGTTGCTATCTTTATAGTTCACATACTTAGTTGCTAGAACTGCATAAACTACTTATAACTTTCTTAATACTATAGCAATCAGTTCATTTACCATAGCTTTAGACCAGCATCCCAGAACTTCTCCCTCCTAGATCTGCAAACGTCCTTGAAACACTTGGCCACTAAGCATCTATTCTGCATAAGTTTTAAGTCTCTCTACTATTTCTTGACATGAACTTTTGATATTTAATAGAATTTCCAAACTCTCAGAAGAATTCCCATCAGAGTGTTTCTAAGTGAAGCACTTGGAAGCAGCTATCTGTAAGATGTTAGCAATGCATCAAAATTTAAAAAGTGAATTGCTCCTTTAATCTGTTTCAAAAGAATTAATCCTACTTCAGAGTTCAGCTATATTAGGCTGCACACTCAAAAATTCTGAAGGTTCAGGAATGGAAGTAGTCCAGAAGCACCATGAAAATTATTTCATTCACAAAAATACTTAGGAAATCCATGAATTTTGGGGGTAATAATGTCAGAAAGGATGCACATGTTCTCACCTGCTCTCTCTCTGTATTTCCCTCTCTGTTTAAGAGAGAAAAACATCCACTACAATTCCAGACTCTTTCCTCTCCCAACAGAGAAGGACAGGATTGTCTAGAATTTGTTTTATTTTTGAATTCCCAAAGAATATTCATATAAATTATTTACATTAGTGACTAGAAATACTAGGTAACTACAGATACATGACTTTGGAAATAACTTCTCACCAACCAGAATATTTGAAAGTGTTGTGGTTAACAGCATTTTGTTCAAACAAGATGCTTTTATAATTATGGTTTTAATTGACTATTGATAATTAACTATTGGTGTTTACAGGGAAAACATTCTGTATGAAAAATTATATGATACGTGCAAAAAAACCAGTCATATCCATTTCCACTGTGCAGTTTATTCAGTTTCAAATTAGAAAAAAAAAAAGTACTAAGTATTTGACAATTCACATGCATAAACTCAAACATTTCAGCCCAAAAAAGAGTATTGATTTCTTTCAGTCTTGTATTAAGGCATTCAGGAATTTCACCTAGGCAGACAAGTATCGGAATTTTTAAAAAAAGAACCAAGATAGAGGGACAAGCTATAACTTAGTTTTACTTCTGTTAACAAATACAATCAAAGTGAGTCCTGGTAGTATGCCGCTGCATTCTTTATCTTTTCACACTTGTGTATAGCTGATAGGAGTCAAAGTGATTGGGAAAGAGTTATCTTCAGCAAAAGTTTTCTTCAACAGTGTCTTGATTTGGAGTGCTGAATAAGCCATTGTAGTGTTATGTCTGCCAGGATAGATAAAACAAAATTAAAAACTCAACAGGCTATTTGCAGAGTGTAAAGGGACAACAGACCAGCAGGTTAATACAAATAAAAACCCTCAAACAAACACAACCCAGAAACCACAGGTTCTCACACCTAATTAAAAATTCAGTACTTGAGACTCCAAGCGGGCTTTTTTTCCTGTTGTTTTTTGTTGTTTTTAAATTATGTGCATTTTGTATCCTTGAAATATGATGACTGACATCAAATTCTCTAAGCCACAGATGAAGAACTGTTGGAAGAGCAATGATTTAAGATGACCATAAAATGAACTGTAAAATCCAGACTGGAATCAAATGCAGTGTGAGAACAAAGGCAGAAATACCGACCAGAAGGAAAAAGAAGGACAAACATCTGACAAAGCATTAAGAAGCTGTTTAGGTAGGTTGTAGGGAGTCCAAGGTCTCTGAAAGACATGCAACACTAGACTAAAATTTGGTAGCTGTAATTGGTACCCCTCCTGATACAATCTAATGCATTGGGCTGAAAACTGCAGCACTTCACAAACTGATTCATGAGCAGATTAGATGCTTTTGCCTCAAGCCAGTAACATCTGTCAGGGAGGTAGGAAGGTTGTCAGGGGGCAGCAATAGCTCTAGCCCTCAAATTTAAATTTGTTGCCACATTTATCCTAAGTTCAAGACGGCACTTCGATGAGTATCTTGGCAGACCAGCTAAGGCACTGAGACAAAAGTAGGATGCAGACAAAAGCATTCCACAGCATCTAAAGCAAAGCTAATAACTATATGCTAATCTTCCACAGTTTCTCAAGACACAGAAACTGACAACCTTACACCTACACCTCCTGGTGAGACCAGTTAGCTGGGCTGTGGTTTGCACTGAAAAATGACTATCATTTCGTTCAACTGCATTGACATCAATCAAAAATGCAAAGAAGACAGCTCCCAGTCTTCTCCTTAACAGCCTAGTAGTTTCATCACTTTAATAAGCTAAATATATTTTCATTATAGTTTTTCATTATAAATTATATTTTCCAGTCCTTTGATCTCCCTAGGTTCTTGCCCAACTTCTTTTTAGTTTCTCAAGGTCCTCCTCAAAATATGGCACACAGTGCTCTAGTAATGCCCACACAGTGCCAAACACATGTGATATACACAGTCTGTTCCCATTTGTTATTTCTTTGGGCAAACATTCAGGAACCAGGTTACCCTTTCTAGGCACAATGTTACACTGGAAGATACTTGACTGATTCTCAAGTTAGGATTTGAGTCTTTTTCATCACTACTCCCAGGACTTCTACAAGGCAAGTGATCTACATGGTTCTGCATTAGTGATCATTCTTTTCATTATTTTCCCATTTGCAAATTTTAGCATGCTTTTTCTGCATGCCTTTTTCCTCCAGGCCATCCACACAAATGAACCAGGATCAAAACCTACTTTCTCCAGGATTCTTCCAGAAATTAAGCTGGTTTTACCAGTTTCTAGTTATAACATCACTTTTGAGATGCTCCACTGCCGATTTGATGAGAATCAAGCACTGCATTTCTAAAACCTCAATCACCTTCATTGCCCTTCACCTACACAGATTATCCTGACTATGTTGTCTTCCTCAGTCCTTATACCCCAGTCTGATCTTCCCCAGTATTTCCCTCACTCAGAAATAATTGCTGCACTCCAAGCTGCAGCAAACTTAGGTCTGGCCTCCTTCAAAGCAACATACCCAAATGCTGTACACCATTTCTAAGAGAAGCCCTCACTGCCTAACACATCCCTGCACACAGCTGACATCTCCTCCAGCCTCCTGAAGCCCAGGTGTAACGGTATAGTCTCCTCACCACCTCCCCTACCTGGTCCTCTCAGCCTGGGATGGAAATTTCCCCTGCTGCTGGGAGAAACTGGCTTTCCTCCCATCCCCTCACACTGTCTCTCATTCAGCTGAGCCCTACAGAGCTATCTAGCTCTTCTAATGAGTCTGACTTCCTCAAGAAGCAGCTATAAATATCTACCCAGGCTGTACCCCTCCTATTCAGCACCCCTTGTCTTAGCAGTGTGCAGGGAAGAAGGGTGGCACAGAGGCAGCATGTCCCCAGGCAACTGCTGCTGCTGGCTCAGCCTGTGCATTACCCCTTTCTCCTGCCCTGTGGAGGGAATGGAAGGGGAGAACATGTTAGAGGAAAGGGACGGGAAAGTGAAAGAAAGAGGGGACAGAGAGGAAAGGGCAAAAAGCAAAGACAGATGGCAGACAATTCCATAGGTCCTCACTGACTACAGGATACACTCTGTGCATCTCCAGTATCTCCCGCATCTCCAGCAAAACACTTAGCAAAATTTTTTAAGTATCACCTAATAATTGGAAGGCCTTCCTATTCAGTTACTATTTTTTTCAGAAGTAACACAGTTTTTGTGAGGGATTCCTTTATTTTAGGTTTTAAATATGCTTTTCCAAGGCCCCAAAGAATTAATTACTTAACTTCTCATGGAACTAAATAATTCTACAAGTGATTTTTAAATCACCTATAATTCTATATTAAAACAAATATTATTGCATGCAATATTTGCAACAAAAACTTACAACGTAAATTGAGATTTCCAGTTATATGTTAGAGTTAGATATTCAAACCTCATTAAAATTTTTAACATCTGATCTAAAGTACGAAGTATACATTGATGATGCTGTAAGAAAAAGCAGCTTACCGATGTTATCCTTCTCTTTACAAGAAATAGAATAGCAACAGATTTCTCTGTCTTGAATAGCCGAAAGGTTTCTACAGAAAACAAACAAACAAAAAAGTAGTGTTACAACTCCCCAAAAACTGACAACAGAAATTTCCATTAAATTACATCTTCTCTGCTTTTTACTCAGTGGGTTCAATTCTATCCTCAGATATTGAATTTTTAAAATATGCTTTCTACTGCACACAAAAAAACCCACGTTTCTTAAACTATAAGGATTATAAAGCCATTTCACAAAAATTAGAATTTCTCATTAAGTCATAGTAATGTGTAATAGTGAATAATAAGACCAAAGAAATCCATGAGCTGAAAATAACATTTTGTAGTGACAACCAAGTAACATTACCATGTCTTAGCATTCACCTTTTACTCTTTTCACTTAGAATTCACTTGGAATTCTTATAATCAAATAACAGTATTCAAATGATCACAGCATTAATCTTCAGGATTTTTATTATATCATACTTAAATACACCAGATCTCATTCCTACTGAAAGGACACCTCTACATTTAGAAAGAAACTGATTCTTAATTAACTTCTGTTTCTTTCTGGGAATTTTCCTATCCCCCTCAGAGTTTCTGAGCACTTTGTTTTTTCATTTATTCATCCTCCCACAAGTGACACAGACATGCGGGAGACAGATTACGTTCCTGGAGCAGATGGGGAGAGGAGGCAATGAGAAGGAAAGAGTCCTGAGGTCACATAAGAGACTCTAATATAAAGAAGGGAACTAAATAGTGACCTCCCTGGACTTCAGGAGAGCAGGGCTTCCTTCAGGGATCTGAAGGGAGAGTACCATGGGATAAGGCTCTGTAGCAAAGAAGGGCCCAAGAAAGCTAGTTAATAATCAAAGATCATCTCCAAGCTCAAGAGCAGCCCATCCTAACAAGTCTGGAAAAAAAGCCAGGAGGCATAAGTGGATGAATGACAAGCTCCTGATAAAACCAGTCTGAAAAAGGAAGCATACAGAAGGTAGAAGCAGGGACAGGTAACCTGGGAGTAGTACAGAAACACTGTCCAAGCATGCAGAGACACAGGTAGGACAGCCAAAGCCCAACTAAAATTGGATCTCTTGAGGGATGTCAAAGGCAACAAGAAGGGCTTCTATAAATACGTGACAAATGGAAGACAAGGGAAAATGGGGGCCCACTGCTCAATGAGATGGAGGACCTGGTTACAGAGGACATTTCCATACACATGGAAGAGGCAGATGTACTGAATGCTGCCTTTGCCTCCATCTTCACTAGCAAGGTTAGCCTTCAGGAATCCCAGGCCCCAGAGACCAGGGGTAAAGTCTTGAGCAAGGAAGTGGCACCTTTGAGGGAAGAGGATCAGGTCAGGGATACATAAGCAAACTGGACATAGAGAATTTCATGGGTGCTGATGGGATGCACCTACAAGTGATGAGGGAGCTGGCTGATGTCATTGTGAGACCATTCTTGATAACCTTTGAACGATCATGGTCATTGGGAGAACGATCATGGCCTGAAGAGTGGAGGAAAGCAAACCACTCCTATCTTCAGAAAGAACAGGAATAAGAACCCAGGGCCTCACCCTGGCCCCTGGGAAGGTGATAGCGAAACCAATCCTGGAAACCATTTCTATGCATGTGATGGACAAGAAGGTGATCAGTAGTCAGCATGGATTCACAAAGGGGAAATCATGCTTGACCAACTCAATAACCTTCTACAACAAAATCTACAGCTTGGTAGATGAGAGGAGAGCAGTGGATATTGTGTACCTTGACTTCAGTGAGGTTTTTGACACTGTCTCCCATAATATCCTCATAGATAAGTTGAGGAAATATGGGTTGGATGAGCAGTGATGTGGATTGAAAACTGGTTGAACAGTCAGTCCCAGAGGGTGGTGATCAGTGGCACGAAGGCCAGTTGGGAGGCCAGTAACTAGCAGTGTATCCCAGGGATCAATACTGGGTCCAATCCTGTTCAACATCTTCATCATGAATGAAGACCAGTATAAAGGTATTTCTAATGAATATATCAATATCTTCATAATGATCTGGATGATGGGGCAGACCGTACCCTCAGCATGTTTGCTGATGACATAAAACTGGGAGGAGTGGCTGATAGACCAGAGGCTGCGCTGCCATCCAGAGGGACCTCCACAGGCTGTAGAAATGGCTTGACAGGAACCTCATCCAGTTCAACACAGGGAAATGCAAAGGCCTGCCCCCGGGGAGGAACACCAGTACATGCTGGGGGCTGACCGTCTGGGGAAGCAGCTTTGCAGAAAAGGACCTGGGGGTCCTCGTGGACACCAAGTTGAACATGATCTAGCAGTGTGGCAAAAAAGGCTAATGGTATCCTGGTCTGCATTAGAAGGAGTGTTGCCAGCCAGTTGAGGGAGGTGATCCTTCCCCTCTACTCAGCCCTGGTGAGGCCATACCTGGAGTGCTGTGTCCACTTCTGGGCTCCTAGTACAAGAGGGATGTGGAGCTACTGGAGAGAGTCCAGTGAAGAGCCACTAAAATGATTAGGGGACTGGAAAATCTCACATATTAGGAAAGACTGAAAGCGCTGGGACTGTTTAGCCTAGAGAAGAAAAGGCTCAGGGGGGATGTTATTAATGTGTACAAATATCTGAAGGGAGGCTGTAAAGAAGATGGAGCCCAGTGACAGGACAAGAGGCAATGGGCACAAACTGAAACCTAGGAGGCCCCCTCTGGACATAAAGAAACACCTTTTACCTCTGAGGGTGACTGAGCACTAGCACAGGTTGCCCAGAGTGATTGCAGAGTCTCCATCCTAGGAGATACTCAAAAGTCGTCTGGACATGATCCAGGGCAATGAACTCTAGGTGGTTCTGCCTGAGCAGGTGGGTGACAAGATGACCTCCACAGGTCCCTTCCAACTTCAGCCGTTCTGCAATTCTGTGTTTCCTAAGTCCCGGTTTAAATGCTTAGCCTTTGGACCATCCTTCTACACTGAAACCTCACTTCACTTCACTTGCACCTCCTACTGATTAAAATTATGTGATTTGCGACAAAGAATCCTATTCTGCAAAATTATTGCTATACTGGCCATTTTTACAAAATTGTGTATTTTCTTTACAACTACCCTCACAATGCATCAACTTAAGTTAGTTTCAGTAACCTATAAATATATGCTTTGGATATATGCCAAAAATATCTGAATTGCTTAAATTTACAGACAGTAGTTTGAAATGGTTCTGTTCTAATATCATTCGAGCATTTAACTGCCACTACAATGTATTCTGAAATATGTAAGTGAGCCTATTGCTGTCTATAGTAGTTGGATCTTCATTGATGGGAAAACAGGATTATCTGAAACAACTTTATACAACTGAAATAATAATCAAGAGAAATTCAAATCTACTGCAGTCAGTTATCAGCCTAGATTACTATTTCAACTGTCAGCATAGCTTGAAGTGGAGTATCTGAGAATGTAAAATGGAATCTGTTATAGCTGGTTATTGCCATAGGCTACCAACGATTTTCTCTTACATATCGATTTTTACAGTGTTTCAGCTTTTTACACAGGCCAGCTACTTACAATTTCTCAATTAACTGTTTTTCATCCAGTGCACCTGGGAGGTCTCTTTTATTTCCAAGGACTAACACCTGAAAGAAATGATTCATATTCATGTTAAATCCAGTAGCAATAAAAGTTTATTTTTGTCTTTAACCATTTGTTGGCATTATTTTGGATCTTGCAAACAAGTATTCAGAATGCAATAGCAGACATATTCAAAATGACCAATGATGAAATTCCACTCCTACCTAGGGTCAGATGCTGGATGCACACCCTCTGAAAACTGGATCAAATTATTTCTGAGTGTATCAGCATCAGAAGTCTCCTCTGGAAGTGAATCTCTCCATTCCGGATGGCATTATGGGATGGTGTCAGACTGCACTAAGTGGATTCCTTTTTCATGCAACTAAACCTAGAGGACAGCATGCACCAGGTGCCCTAAAGTCACCAACAGACATTCAATTCATAGGACCAGACTAACGTTAATCAAAAGTAGGCCCCAGAAGTAGAGGCTCAGTCCTCAAGATCCAGACATGCTTCTCTCTACAGTTTTGCTTCCCTGCTTCTTAACGTTGACATACTAAACAGCCAGGCATCCAAAACATATATCACCCAACCACCAGCCAAATGGTTGATTCCTCTCCCTCGCCTTTGAACATCCCTGGTGGAAATCAGAAGGGCAGCCATTAGGAATTAAGTCTGAGAAATGCAGAAAATTTAATGAATAGATGCTGGAACTTAAGAGTTCCTACGCAATACTTAAGGCTTAAAGTGTAAATTGAGATGAATGGGTTGAGCACATTCTAACATAAAGTAAGCAATGGAAGGTTTTTCTAATTATGACTGCATTATTGTTTTCCAGATGCACTACAATTCTGAGTCAAGATTGTCCCATTATTTCCCGTGACTCTGGAACACATTAAAACTCATTACTTGCAGTCTCAGATTAATAAAGCTACCTTAAAATCTATAATGCCAAAGCCTGAGTACAATAAATTGAAGGAAGATCAATAGTAGTTACTACCTATGAAATAAAAATAAGTAAAAAATACATTACTGCACCTTGGAAATTACTCTGCTGGTCAGGCTGAGCAATTGGAATGTGATATTATAACATATAAAAGGAAAGGAACTCAATTAAATACTTCTGAAGATATGAGCGACCTATCATTTCAGGAAGGAAAAGTGCAAAGTAAAACAGGATATGAAGACAGTACAAAGGACAGACAATATCACTTGCTGTGAATAGTGTGACTGTAGATTTCCATAGGATTTGTTCAACATGTACTTAAAAAAATACAACAGCAAACCTTATAAAAAAGGAGAGTCACTTGAAAAATTTTCCTTCGAGAATGCATCTCTGAGAACTTTATTCTCACAATGATTTCATGTTGGCTGTCTGTCTACTCATCCTCAGATGACTTTGATCACTTACACTGGCCAAACGTCCAAATATCTGCTTATAAAAAAAGGGGCCAAGCAAGAGCCATCAAGTTGTGAGTAACTTCCTCCTAGTTTGTATATATCATTGTTTTCTTTCTTATGATCAAAGATACATACTCTTGCTTGGTGATCTCAGCATCAAAGATCAATGCTAACTCGATTGATTCCTGCTAGCTCTAAATTGGCAGATTACATTTAATTAAACAACATTAGTCTCCTACTCCATAATTCTGCGCTAGATTTTCAGCAGAATATACTGTTCTTTGACACTTCCTACTGGAGAACAGATGTGTATTTATGTTTTTTCCATACAGTTTAGTTTGAAAAACTAAAAAGTCAAGAAAAAGAAAAAGTCAGGACACAGAAAAAGTCAAGCTCCTCCACAATCTCTGGAAGCAGAGGACACTACTTGATGTTAGTGTTCTGACAGCCTTCAGAAAGACAAATCTCACATGCCTTAAGATACTGACAGAAACAGATCTAGGTCACTGGTTCAAACCCAGTCAACAAGGGGACTGACTGGAAGTAATTACTGTCTGATAATGCCACATGTGAAAATTATTTTTTTCCAAATCTATTCTGACCTTTAGACTAGAAAACATACAAACACACTGAAGCACTAATAAGATGTTGAGTACTCTGAAAAAATGTCACAATAATTTTTGCAAGAGAGCTCAATGTATCAAGGCTGCATCATATTAAAACTAGTATTTTCAAGAGTCCAGAGGAACAAATTCATGAGGATTTAGGCTACACTGTCTACATTCAGGTAAGAATAATAATCAAAATACTTACTGGAATTCCATGCAATTGTGGCTTATCTATCAAACTGTGTAGCTCATTCTTTGAAGCTTCGACTTTCTCTAAGTCTGCTGCATCTACCATGTAACTGCAATGGGAATATAGTTATTTATGGTATTGTCTATTACTTGCAGAAAGTTGCATTAAAACATCTGAAATGTGAAAAATGTGTTCACATTGATAACAGCATTAAAACAGTCCTGAGTTGTATAAGCCCTGCATTTATTAATACAGGAAGATACACAATTAAATACAGGCAGTGGGGAAAAAGTGGCCTGGAACATGTAATTACTTAGATACCTGAGTTGCTGGATGTGTAAAACACACTACTTTTATTGTGCTGCATCTTCTTATGTGATGCAGATGGACAGAAAGAAAAGCATATCTATATTAATAATACATATTTTAAAATACATTTTCTATGGGCATACACGAGAAAACTTACACAACTGCATTGACTCCTCTGCAATAACGCTCCCACATGCTTCGAAACCTTGGCTGCCCTCCAATGTCCCATACCTGGAAAAGGTAAGAACACCCCAATCCCAAAACATTTTTGAACTACACAGTACTAACAGAACAGAACAAAAGAACTCTTACATGCAGCATGCAGGTTGTGTTGACAATGCCTAAATGTAGGCAGTTTTTAAAGTGACCTTCCTCAAAAGACTGGTCTTCTCAGCCCCTTCCAGTCAATGGAGGGGGAAAGGCATATTCACAGAGCAAGTCAGTCCTGTGTCCTTAGCAGCTGCAAATGTCCATTTGGAGAACTGTACCCTTTCCCACTCACTGCAAGAAAAGCCTCACTCAGATACCAAAGTGAATTCTGCAAAAACACAGTCTAAAACCCAGAAAGAATAGCATCATTGTATGAAAAGTTATGAAGCTGCATTTTTTATAGGGCTAGGGAGCCCTGAGTTAAGAATGCATCAGGCCTTCAGCTGGATAAAGATGGCTATTAAGTAAACAAAGAGTTGGTCAGAGAGCAGACTGAGTCCATGTAAAGACTTATATACTCTAGGGAGCTCCAATACCTCCACAGCTCTCCCATTTGTTCATCAAATGTGCCTTAAAAGCCACATGGATTAAATGATCAGAACCAGAAAGGAAACAACAGTGTAGGGTAGGCCTGAAGTGATTAATCAGTGAATCTTAAGGAAAGGAAACTCAAATTCTGCTTGGGATTTTATAAAGCTCCAATCCTGCAAATATTTATGCATGCTATTAGTGTCCGGCAATTCCACTGAATTCCTTATCGTTAAAAGGCTGACACATTATTTCTCTGTATAGGAGTTACTTGCTCTGCTTTGCTTGCAAAAAATTCAGTATTTTTGGTGGATGACAATAATCTTGTTTCAAAACTGTTTACAAGATCAAAATACCAGGGAAAGGATCTAAAATATGCAGGCAAGGGCCCTGTGATGATGTAGCTCTTGCAGCTACATCTAAAGACAGTTGTGTTACAAGTAACACACCTATTAAAATAGTGATGAACACTGAAAAATAGAAGGAACTGATTTGTTCTTATGTCAAAGACAAAGAGAAGTAATTATTTCTTATTTTAATCTCATTTAGCTGTCAAAACAATAGGTACTGTATACCAAGATCTAGGAGGCATATCCATTACAGCACAAACTAAATTTGGAATTAACATATACAGAAGCAAAATTTTCTTAAGAGTTGTTTTCATTTTTGTAAATCCAAACATATTAAACCTGCTGTGGCAACAAAGACTTGCACAAAAGAGCAAGACTTATAGACCCTTGGGATAAGGCCTTTTTCAACTAATGTGGACTATATTTTTAATTCCACAAGCCATAAATCATATTTATGTATCAATTTCTCTATCATTTTCAACACCTTTTGTTAATATTTTAGAAATAAATATTTCCCAATTCACCATTAAAATCAAGCTCTGATTGATATCTTACTGTTCCTTCTGCCATAAAATTACTATATCACCTAGATGTAGATTGCTTTTGATCCCCTTTAGAAGATCAAGAATTTTACACATTAAAGACAGTTGAGTGAACTACTGACCATGAACTGGGTATCAATTATTATCTGCACTGACATTCGAAGAGCTGTTTCAAAAGTCTTAATAAAATAAACCTTTTATTTTAAAAGCTTGAAAGAGATGAGTAGACAGTTCAGTATTATAGTTAGATGACAAACCTCACACCAACACTAATTATTCCAATAACTCATCAGGACCTTGAAACTATCAGTAACCATCTGGTGCACATCTGTGTGTCTGGAAAAAGAAACCAAATTATTTTCTTGGTAGATCAGAGAAGAAAGAAGGGGAAAGAAGACAGGGAAGGCCAATAGTAAGGTTAGATTTTTGGAGACTAACAACAATTATTCCTGGTAGCCAGAAAAACCTACAAGATGATGTAGCCTGGACTAATCACAAAATAAGTAATACAAGATAAAGAAATACTGGTTTTGTCCTTGTTTGATGATATACTATATCTATACTATATTAAATTGCACTGCAGAACAAGTATTATTCTCATTAGCAGAATCACCTTGAAACAATGGAAAGATAAGTCATTTCCAGTCAGTTTCTCTAATAAGGATTACAGCTATTCATTAAAGTACAGCACAAAGGACACAAGATAGACTAGGTGTTTTTAATAGTGCTTGGGAACACAGTTTACATCAATATATTAAGTTATAATTATCTGAAACAGGGAAAGAAAATAAATGCATTAAATAAAAAAAATCTTCACCTCTTTGCCTATGAAATTAAAATGATGCTAGTAGTAACTTTCTAATACTCTTTATTATATTGAAAAGCCAATGACAAAGTTAACTACTTTATCCAAAACACAAATCTCTGCCCCAATCCATTTGTGCTGTAAATAACTGAACAGAGAGAACTGCGAGAATACAAGAGGCACCCAGGAAGGAAAGCAGAGAGGTCTTAGCATTAAGGAAGTTTTCTTGCCTTCCATGTTTTGTACATCACCTATTTTTGTACCTCAGTATTTAATACACAGGTAAACAGTATATTCTGGGTGTGAACTGGGAGAGGCAGGAGACTAAACCTTAACAGCAGAATATACAGCTAGCTATAAAAAGTTTGCTTTGTCTGGGTGTTTTTAAAAAGAGACTGGACTTCAAATTGCTCTCATGGCTTTTGCTGCTCCCTCAGGAATAAAATTTTTTAGTATTTAAGTGGTAATTTTATCTCCAGAAGACCAGCTGATCTTAAGAATCAGAAAATGCATACAGAATGACCAAACCAGAGAAAGTTTTTTAGATGTACAGTACCATTGCCTCAGAGATTAAAATCTCAAGGAGCTGTTGTTTAGGCTCAATTTCAAAGGCATGCATCTTATTCCTCCTGCATTTTATAAATCACTGTTTTATTTGTTCCTCTCTAGCCCTATAGAGTAGTAATTCTTATCATGCTTGCCCATCCACACTCACATGAAACAATGCAATGTTTTAATTTGTAAACTAGATTAATCACTATACTTTGGAATCATCATTTATCATACCTGTTAAATCAAATTCTTCTAAAACAAGAATCTCTCTGGATATGTCTCTTGTGCAATTTTCATACTTCATGTGGCTCTAAGGGTCCTTCTTTAGACTGCAGCTATCAGCTATGTTTAAGGAGCAAATCTTTTTCTTTTGCACAGAGGTATCATGACAGTTGAGCAAAAATGCAGCTGGGGAATACGTTCAAAGGTCTTCAAAAGCTTTCAGTTACAGGAAGGCTCATTAACACTCTAGTTGCATTTCTTTTAATTAGCTTATATTGTGGGAGGGCTTGACAGTAAGAAAGCTGCAGGAAGGGAAAAGTAGTATTTTCTAGATGTCAGTTTTACATGGGGTTTTTTTCAGACATGCTGGGTAGGATATTTCTTGTGGACAGAGATGTGTACAATGACACATTTGTATCTCAATGTCAATGCATGGGTGCAGTACCTAAGATCTCACCATAGTCAGTGAAGCCTAAACAGCTATTCAGCTGACCAGATATAACATCTTCTTTAGGATGACAGCATTATCCTCTAGGCTTGATGGTATGGACTAGAGCTCCTCTGACTGTTATTAAAGAAGTTTAACCCTCACTGCAGACATATAGCTGTTTACATTTAAGCATCTTAACTTGCAAGCAAAATCCAACACTACAAATACCTGGACTCAGAAATATATCTTTCTGGTTAGAAATATTCAGAAAATACCAACCATAAAACCTAACCTGAACAAACACATGAGGAAATTCTAAATACAGAAAAATATCTGGGCAGAATAAGGCAGCACCAGCAACGTCCAACACCATGTTCTACACAGACAAGTCTACATACACTGAGATATGACTAACAAGCTCATGCATACACAGCAAGCACAGTCATAGCATTCATAGCCAACTCAATCTGTAATGACAGGGAGTAACTGGAAAGCATGGGATTTATTTCCCTCAACTTCAGCCACCTAAAATGCAGGCATCTGATCCAAGTGATTAAAATTTCTCTGTGGCTACTGAAGAGCTCAGAGGGCACCCACAGCAGGAAATAATTCCATCTGTCTTACCCACCTTGTCTACCAGGTGAACCATTCTTGCAAAGCACGCACTGCTCTCCACCGAATTCAGACAACTGGCTCAGGCTGGCTTCCTCATTTTCACCTTGCTAAGCTCAGGGGAGACAAATCCTAAGTAGTCACCTATTCTAGACTGGAATCTTCAACCACTAATGTTCTGCTTCCCCATCTAATAAACTGGAATAATAAAAAGCGCTAAATCAAATAACCTTACATTTTTTAATAAACTGCCCTGTGGATACAAAACTATAGAGCCTTACTTGTAGTACCAGTCATGTAACCTATTATGGAAGTCAGAAAACCTTACTACCTTAGAATACTTACTACCTATCTTTATCCTATATTTTGGAAATGGCTTTACAGTTGCTCTTAAAGCTGAAAAAAATATGCCATATGGCTAAATTTTCTGCAGGTAATACTTCCCAGATCACTATGTTCTTTGAAATCAGTCTTTGTCCTTTAAAGAACCTGTTGTTACCCCTTACTGGTGATAAAGTCCAACTTTCAAACATTTTTGCAACTAGGTATATTATTTTAGACATGACAGACAAAAAAAAATACTATATGCACACTTCACCGTTTATAATTATTTAATTTAATCATAGAACTTTCCCTGAAGAACAGGAAATGGACTTAGATGTGCAACACAAAATGGCTGAGTATCTTCAACTCCCAAAAACAAGCCCAGAGGCTTTTTAATGGGAGGGGTTATTTCTCAATGACCAGGGTATACCTGTCATTTTGTCAGAGACACAAGGTACAATGTTGAAAGGATCAACACGTGGATTTTAAACATGACACAAAAGCAAAGTCTGCTCTCAGAAACCATTTTCTGAACCTTGTGCTGCTTACCTCCACATTGTGTTCTAAGGCAGAAGAGTACCAGGGAACCCATCCTTCAGTTGAGACATAACACACCTCTAAACAGAAGAAGCCAATCTACCCTAGCCTCAATATTGTGTCCTCCCCAAAGTAGAATGCTCTGATTCTTCATGACCACGTGCAATCCTCTGTACTCTCTTTTCATATGATCATGAATCAGTCTCTAGACATCAAAATCCAAGAGATTCTGGTGAAAGCAGGTATATAGAAGTTGTAGGCAGAACTTGCATTTGGAAGACTGAAGGCAAAGAGACAGAGGCAAGGACACTGATAGTTCAAAACAGACAATCAATAACTGTAGTGATTACTAATTTTGCTTGTCCTTGAAGAACATATAACCTTGAAAGCAAAAATTAGTATTTGCTCAATAGCAGAGAAAAGCCAGGAGGATGTGCAACAGTGTGTATGCTGGGAAAAAAAAATCTAATACTGGTAGATTAGACAAGAAAAGGACATTCTCCCATGACAGATTTAACCCCACAGAGCAGCTCCCTGGCATTCTTCCCATGTGTCCCCCTTGGCCTCTACCTCTCAAGTCTGGGCAATCCTGACAGATTCCCAGTATGTATCAATGAGGCAATGCTGCTGAGGACAGAGCTACCCAGGGGCAGCATTTATGGTTCCCAGGTGGCCCAACAGGATATTGGAATAGAACATATGTTTATATAAGCTGCAGATAACTTCAAGCTAGGAGTGGATAAAAAGAAAAGATCAGAATCCTGAAGTATCTAGACCAACTAGAGGGATGGTCTGAAATAAGGCAGCTGAAATTTAACACACCCAAGTTCAGAATGCTACATTTGGATAGAGGGAGCCAAATGCATTAGCACAAAACGGATAATAACCAGGTGGAGATGCAGGACAAAAAACATGAGCAGTTCACAGACTAAATATGTGTTTCAACAGTGCTGCATATCTTAAATCAGTATGTACTAGCAGAAGCATCTTATGTACTATTCCGGAAGTATTGTACTGCCCTGTCCTCAATGTTAGGGAGGCTCCTACATTGGTTTTGAGCATTACTCTAGAGAACAGACACAGGCAAATCTGAAAAAGTCCAGATGAGAAAAGAGAGGGTGAGATGTTTAAAATATGACCTATAAAGAGGGGAGAGGGGAGAAAAACCATGTTTCCCAGGAAATGGCTGCGAGATATAGAAGAGAAAAAAAAAAAGCATCTCAATTTGTGATGACAGCAACTCATGTCAGATATTAGGAAAAAAGCTTTCTAACACTTAGAGTGAAAGAACAATGTACAAAACAAGGGATATTGTAAAACCTTCTTCATGGAAAAACAAATTTTAAAAAACAATTACCCAAGATATTTGGGTAAATATCTGATTCACCTCAGAGCACAAGTTTGGTTTAGACGACTCCTTGAGATCAACTCCTGGGCCTCATTTTTAGGAGTCCCAAGAGTTACTCCGAATGACCAGTGAGACACTCAGCACTGACTGTTCTGACTGAGGACACTGGCTTCTGGTCCCATGTTTTTGGCCTGACCGCTGTAGAGGTTCCTATCTAATGCACGATCCTTACACTGCAGCACACAACTCCCAGCACAGATACAGTCTCCAAGGCTTCTCTTCCCAAGCTATCAGATGGGAGAGTGCTTTCATACTTTTCCTTCTTAGTTAATCATTGGTAATTCTGAGTATGCTCCATACTTACTCTCTGAGCCACTTTGTAACCCCAATTTAACTCCTTTTCACAGAATCACAGAACCACTGAGGCTAGCAGGGGCCTTTGGAGTTGCATAGTCCAACTCACACTGCTCAAAGCTGGGTCACCTAGAGCAGACTGTGCCAAGGATTGAGACTCCAGAACCTGCCTGGTCAATCTGTTCCAATGTTCAATCACCCTCACAATAAAAACAGTTTTTCTTATGGTTTAAATAGAACTTCTCATATTTCAGTTTGTGCCCATTGCCACTTGTCCTGTCACTGGGCACCAGTGAGAAAAGTTTGGCTACATCTTCTGGCTACGTTGATGAGCTCCCTGAGCCTTCTTTTCTCTCAGCTAAACAGTCTCAGATATCTCAGCATCTCCTCATATCAGAGATGCTCCAGTACCTTAATCATCTTCATGGCCCTTCACTGGACTCTCTCCAGTTGCTCCACACCCCTCTTGACTGGGGAGCCTAGAACTGGACACAGTACTCCAGGTATGGCCCTACTAGTGCTGAGTAAAAGGGAGGGATCACCTCCCTTGACTTGGTGTCGGAGCTCTTCATAATGCAGCTCAGGATGCCATTGGTCTCTCTGCTGCACAGGTACACTGTTCACCAACAGTCAACTTGGTGTCCACAAGGACCCCCAGGTCCTTTTCTGCAAAGCTGCTTTCCAGCCAGTCAGCCTGCGGTGGTGCCTGGGGTTGATTCTTCTCAGGTGTGGGACTTCGTACTTACCTTTCTTTAACTTCATACAGGTCCTGTCAGCCTGTTTCTCCAGTCTGTCAAGGTCCCTCTGGATGGCAGCATAATCCCCTGCTGTATCACAGCCACTCCTCCCAGTTTTGTATTATCAGCAAACTTGTTGAGGGCGCACCCTGTCTCATCATCCAGGTCACTAATGAGGATGCTAAACAATCCCTGGGGTATATCACCAGTAACTGGACTTCCTGCTGTGGATCACAGCCCTTTTGAATACAGCAGTACAGCTTTTCCTTACAGACAACTATCATAAATTACTTGGACATCCCACAAAAATTCTTCTTTATAGAAATAATCACTTTGACTTGAAGTCCAGATACGGCACAGCCTTTTCAGAGTGAACCAAGCCATATGGACTACCCAGTACTTGCTGAAACACTGCTGGAGCTATAGAGGCCATACAGAAAGAGGCTTGTATTGCTGCACGACACATGAGATGACATGACAGGTAGGATGGTTTTTAATTGCTGCTGAATGGCAGGATGAAGCATTACAAAGCAGGAGATTTCTGATTCTATGCCGATGTTTGGAGACTTGGAAACTCTACTGTCCAGAGGAGGGAGGAGTGCTGCAACGAAGGAAGCTGGAAGAGGAACGCAAGAGCCGGGATCCTCCTTCTCGCTCTCTGCCACATCAGAGCAAATAGCAATTAGCTCGGCTTCGCCCCCCCGGCAGACTGGCCTGCGCTGGCCGGGCCGCAGCTCCCGTGGAGGGACGCTGGCCTCTAGTGGTGACAGTCGGGGTGACCGCAGTCCGACCTCGGCAGCTCCAGCCCCAGAGCTGCTCCCTCCGGACTGCAATATCCAGGGGGGTGCACAAACTGGCCGGCGGGACTATTTTAGGAAAACGAAGTGCAAGAGCAACGAAAACGGAGCTGCTGCATTGCCTGTGCATATGCGTGTCTTGTGTTGCTCTGTTGCTTTTTTATACCTGAGACTATCCTAAAACCATCACTGCAAGTATCAAAGGTTGATTAGTTGGAGCTTCACAATCATTTAAAATAACAGTTGGCGATGCAGGTCTTCGGAGGCTCTCAAAGTCTGGTTTGTTAAAAATAAATTTTTTAGCGACTGTCTTAACTTTCCTAACAGTAAATCTCGCTAAAGCAAGACAACTACCAATACTGAGCTGGATCCAAAAATAGAGAAATTCCATCAAAATCAAATCACTCAGCAAACAACAAAACTTGCTTGGAATTAAACCCCCAAATTAATTCAGTCATAGATTTTTTTGCCAGAAAAAAAGTGATAGCCATCAGTTTTGTTATGAACTTCATCAATATAGTTTTAACAGATCCCTAAGTTGTAGTACATTAGATATTTTGATGCTGGAAATCATACTGTAATTTAATACCTCAACCACAACCTCTAAATCCATAAAGCTTCCTGTTTAGATTTCAAATACTGCCTGGTAAAATCTTTCCTCTTTGCCTCCTCTTTTTTTGGAAATAACAGGTGACAGGTTTTATTAAATACATTGACAAGCCAAATTTGACAATTCATGGTTAAAGCTTTACATTTCTGATCATGCTCAACTTCAGTTAAAGAGCATGTGAAATCATCATCTTCCTACAAAATGTTTTGGCTTCCATAAATCAGTGTTTTTCTTTCAGAGTGGTTCAGACAAATATTCATACACACAGGCATGCCAGTAACCATACTTTTACACACTAGGATTAGAGACTAAACATGAGAATAAATCCACTGGCTTCTGGAAATGACTGCCAAAATTGGAAGATAGTAAAGAAGACTGTGGGATCCTCAGTTCTTGTTGCCTTCTCGAATTGTATGGAATCTAGAGATAGAACTGTAGTAAAGAAACCAGGTGGTGATGCTGCACTAGCATAGTACCTTCTTCTCAGCGGCCTACTCCAAAATACAGAAAAAAACAGATAAAGGATTAGTATCACCTACTTCCTGTTGTAACTTAGTATGCCTAAGGTCATCAGTCTTATACTTCTGGAATTCTGTTTTCTCACTTGATGACTTTTTGATCCAGATGGTTTCTCAGCCTCGCTCTACTAGTAAGTTTAACCAATTCTGTTTCACAGCGTCCTCTGAGACCTTTGAAAAAGGTCAGACACAAGACCTATCTGCTTAATATGAAGATCATTCCTGCCATGTTTGAAGGACTTCACAGGTTCAGTAATATAACACTTTATCCAGGAATTTTAATAACAGCTGACAGTTGGATATCATATATTTCTATGATAAAGGTAACCTGCTTTGTTGGATAGAAAGGTTAAAGAAAATTTCTCTCTAAATCCTTTTTGACTAGGCTGCAAATAATCATCAAAGGATTCTAGCCAGAGGCATCCACTTCACCACTCTTCAGTCATCAATGTGTCAACAAATGATGTCATTCTTCCCACAGTAAAATAATTTTGGAAACTTTACCTAGAAATTAGGCTGTAAGATTTTAACAGCTTACCTTCAGGAATAGTGACATACAAGTATTTCATCTTGACAAGCTTTTAAGGGAATAAGCATCTATACATAAGAGCCACATTCCCCTACACCTCTTACTTTCACTGTATGCTGTTGTAGCAGAGAGACCATGAGAACTGGTTAAGATAAATTATCTTCCCGTGCAGACTGGCTTCCAAACCAAGTATCATTTTTGAAACTAATAAACATACTAATAATGTTAGCATTATCCCCTTATTCTTAACAACTCTGTTGTAACTAGAGTATAACATGACTTTTGAGATCAAAGCATAAAACATGGCACAGTTCCACAGAAACTCACACACCTCCTCCCTGCATGAACTCGATCTTGCAGTATCATTTGTGCAGACAACTCCAGTACAAACTTATTAGTAATTTCCTTCACCTACTTGAACTATCCCGGCTCAAAAAGTACTTTTGAAGACTCTGTCTACTTGCAAATGACTTTTGTTTGTCTAGGTGAATGAACCATCAATAGCTTTCTCATTTTCTTCCACATCTGAAAATTCTGGAGCAACATCAGTATAGCACTCCAACTATCCTTATGACTTCTCTATATATAGTCTAAATCATGGCCTCATTGTTTCTATGCAAAAGACAGAAAACAAGGGAACTGAAAGGTAGTTCCTATTCCTGTGGATTATTTATGAACTGTGGTTGAATGTAGTAACTTTTTTATTGCCTGTGGCATTGTCCTGGGTTTGGCTGGGATAGAGTTAATTTTCACAAGAAGTTGGGAGGAAGCACAGCCAGGGCAGCTGCCCCAAACTAACCAAGGGGATGTTTGGTACCATATGACGTCATGCTCAGTATATATCTGGGGGAGCTGGCCAGGGATTGTGGCTCGGGAACAACAGGCTGGGCATTGCATTCCAGGTGGTGAGCAATTGCATTGTGCATCACTCACCTGATATATTCTTTTACTAGCATTATTGTTATTATTATTTCTTCACTCCTTGTGTTGTCCTAATAAACTTAACTCATTTTTTTCTTCTGATTCTCCTCCCCTGCCCACCAGGGCAGGGAGGACTGAGAGAGCGGGCTGCATGGTGCTTAGTTGCCGGCTGGGCTTACACCACGACAGGCATCTATGGACTTCTTTGATCAGTAGTAAACTAAGGCAGATGCAATGAAAAGTGAAGTTTAGGAGTAACTACAATAGAATCCTCTCCTGTATAAATTAGGAAGCATTGCTAAAGCTCAAGTGGAAGGTACTGCTTCAGTACAAATGTACTCTTCTGAAAGAGAAGGGAAAGCTCAGGCAGGAGGACACAGAACACCTGCATGCTGAAATAACAATAAGAAAAAAATACCCATTTGCATAAGTGAAAACTTACGACAGTTTGACTATTTAAACTGAAACAAACAGCTTTTGCTTGTGAGTCTGCATTTGCTGCTTCATAACACAATGGTAATCACAATTTTGTCACTGGTCCTGTTCTACACACCTACCATTGATGTATCAGAGGTCAAGAAAGCATGGGATAGCCTTAGGATGCATTTACACTTGCAAGGCAGTACCTCTGATGTCCTTGTGGTAAATAAACTATTTGATTTGCTGTCACAGCTAGTGTACATGTTAATTTCGGTATAATAAACAGAATCTTGGGGGAGAAAATCTATACAATTAGCACATCAATCAGACTGTTCCAGTATCAATGCCTATTGACTTCTCCATAAATTCTCTTTCATAACTAATATCAATCATGAATTAATCATAAAGGCTAGAAAACTTAACACCATCCAAAGTTCATAAATCCTAATAATATAGCATTAAACATTTATTGTTTTTAAATATTGTCACTGGTCCATCCGAATCTAAAAGCAGCCTATGTGTGCATACTGAACACGTAATTCTGGCAGCCCTCTAGCAACAGGCAAGGGTAGTTGTGCTTAAAAGTTTGCAGCTACCAGAGTGGAAGGATGAAGGAAACTTTTTTTTTCATCAAATAGAGACTGCTTACTTCCTGGCCAGATTCTGTCCTCTAAATACAGTGTTTTGTAGCTAAGTCAATCTACCCAGGCTTCCCCCAAAATGCATCATTTTGCCTGTGTCTGTATCCTGCTTTCCCACACTGTGGTGGCACCTGCAATCACACAGCTGTTTTGGGAGCACACTGCTTAGGTAATTTGACTGGGGAGAAACTATCATGGGGGCAGGTTTGGTTTGGTTGGTTGCTGGGTTTTTTTAAGAGGATGCTTTCATCTAGATTGGCTGGCTGATCTGACCACCACTTTGCCATGGGATCACTGGCGCTGACGGAAAAGGGGTGCACGGGTGCACAGCCAGGCTTAAAGCAGACTGTAAAACCTCGCACCATGATCTACTTAAGCTGACTGTAAAAGCTGATCTTTAATCTCTGCCACCCTCACTAGGATGACCTGATTCCCTCTCAGGTTTTCCAGAACTTAAGTCTAGTTTGCCCCTAGCATGAGGAACATCATATTGAGGTTTAGAAGTGCTACCATGGGCAGTTTTGGGTTTTTTTTAAGAGGGGCTGGTTTTATTTCCCTTTACAAGAAAGATTCTGTTTGGAAAGCAGAATTTGGACCCCAAAGAAAAAAAATATTCAGAAATTCTGATTTTGATTAAAAAGGCACTCTTTTGGAAGAAGATAAACAGGCATGTACCAAGCTACTGCCAGGGTGAAGTATGTCCTTTCTATAGCGGAGTTCAGCTCTTTGCTCAGCCACATATGGATGACTGTTGAGACACATTCAAGAGAGGGACCCAAGACTAGAATTTCTTTTTTTTTTTCCTCATTCACTGGCAAACTCACTCCTGTACTAAGCAAGGACATTTGTTGCTTCCTCTTTAAGGGACAGGAGTGGGTATTTTGAGGAATGAGGTGTTCAAGGTTTGGCCTTTGTGTGTATATGCAAATGGATGAGGCACAAAGAAACTTCGCAGTGGAAGAGGGGACGCAGTGGAAGAGGGGAACGAAGAGGAGAGGCTATGGGCATGAGGAGAGTTGGAGGGAAACTCTATAGCAAGGAAAGAGAGGAAACAGATCTCTGTTCATCAGTATACCTTCTTGTTATGCAGCATGAATACTGCCCTATGGCAATCAAAGCAGATGTTCTCATAAATTCAGATTTCCCCTAACCAGCCTTACCTTATATGTAGTGGACACACTACCACAAGCAGAGCTGGACACGGAGAAATGAACCAGCAGAGATGAGGGAGAGCTTGGATGATCTTGTATATACTGAGAAAAGAGGTGAAGAGGGGCCACGACCAGAAGTGAAACCTCATCATCAATGAAACTGTGTTTTTTCACCAGTTTCAAACATCGCACTCATAAGAACTAACAGAGAGCATCATGAAATAACAGTCTCCATTTACAAGAAAAAGCTGCGTAACTGTTACTCAGCAGAATATGCACCTTGTGTGCTACTTTGGTCTCCCGAAAGACCACTGCAGTTACCTTTTACTCTTTCTGATTCCTGGGTCTCCAAAATAAACTGAGCATACAGAGTTGGCTGAAAGAATTAATGCTGACAGGCTTTTGATTCTGGTCACCTACATTTTTTCCTGGATAAAGTCCAACTGATGCAGGCTTACTAATATTGCCATATAAATTCGTCTGTATTTTCAGAAAGCTGCCCACTGTGTAAAGCAATGCTAGTCTTGACTTTTTACTTCAAAGAAGAGTTCAGACATGTTGCATTGAGTATTGCAGTGATCATCATGTGACAGTTTGGTTTTTTAAACACACACACACCTTCTACACTGAAAAGTTTAGGCTTCTATCAAACAATTACTTCTCAGGAAATGTGTGAATTAAAAACGCGATATGATGCTACTTTGTCTTCTTGCTCATCTGCTCTGTGATAAGAGGTCAGATTCTCTCCCGAAGTAGGCTCTAATCATATACAGAATCACAGAATCATCTAGGTTGGAAAAGACCTTGAAGATCATCTAGTCCAACAATTAACCTAACACTGACAGTTCCCAACTACACCATATCCCTCAGCACTATGTCGACTCTACTCTTAAACACCTCCAGGGATGGGGACTCCACCACCTCCCTGGGCAGCCCATTCCAACGCCTAACGACCCATTCTGTAAAGAAATACTTCCTAATATCTAGTCTAAACCTTCCCTGGTACAACTTGAGGCCATTCCCTCTTGTCCTATCGCTTGTTACTTGGTTAAAGAGACTCATCCCCAGCTCTCTGCAACCTCCTTTCAGGTAGTTGTAGAGGGTGATGAGGTCTCCCCTCAGCCTCCTCTTCTCCAGACTAAACAACCCCAGTTCCCTCAGCCACTCCTCCTACGACATGTGCTCCAGACCCTTCACCAGCTTCGTTGCCCTTCTCTGGACACGCTTGAGTAATTCAATGTCCTTTTTGTAGTGAGGGGCCCAAAACTGAACACAGGAATCGAGGTGTGGCCTCACCAGTGCTGAGTACAGGGGTGAGATCACTTCCCTGTCCCTGCTAGCCATGCTATTTCTGATGCAAGTCAGGATGCCATTGGCCTTCTTGCCCACGTGGGCACACTGCTGGCTCATGTTCAGCCGGCTGATCCCTCTCTGACTGGCAGCTCTCCAGCCACTCCTCCCCAAGCCTGTAGCACTGCTGGGGGTTGTTGTGGCCCAAGTGCAGCACCCAGCATTTGGCCTTATTGAAACTCATCCAGTTGGCCTTAGCCCATCGCTCCAGCCTGTCCAGATCTCTCTGCAGAGCCTCCCTACCCTCGAGCAGATCAACACTCCCACCCAACTTGGTGTCATCTGCAAACTTACTGAGGGTGCACTCGATCCCCTTGTCTAGATCATCAATAAAGATGTTAAACAGGAGTGGCCCCAAAATCAAGCCCTGGTCGACACCACTCATGACCGGCTGCCAACTGGATTTAACTCCATTCACCACAACTCTTTGGGCCCGGCCATCCAGCCAGTTTTTTACCCAGTAAAGTGTGTGCCCATCCAAGCCGTGAGCAGCCAGTTTCGCCAGAAGAATGCTGTGGGAAATGGTGTCAAAGGCCTTACTGAAGTCAAGGTAAACAACATCCACAGCCTTTTCTTCATCCAATAAGCAGGTCACCCTGTCATAGAAGGAGATCAGGTTTGTCAAGCAGGACCTGCCTTTCATATACCCATGCTGACTGGGCCTGATCATCTGGTTGTCCATTATATGACTTTTAATGGCACTAGAGATGACCTGCTCCATGACCTTCTCTGGCACCGAGGTCAGACTGACAGGTCTATAGTTTCCTGGATCCTCCTTTCTGCTTTTCTTGTAGATGGGTGTCACATTTGCCACCCTCCAGTCCAATGGGACCTCCCCACTTAGCCATGACTTCAGGTAAATTATGGAAAGCAGCTTGGCGAGCACATCTGCCAACTCTTTCAGCACCCTTGGGTGTAACCCATCCGGTCCCACAGACTTGTGTGCATCCAAGTGGTGTAGCAGGTCTCTGACCACCTCCTCTTCAACTGTGCTGACCTCAATCTGCTTCCCCTTCCCATCTCCCAGCTCATGGGGCTGGGTGTCCAGGGAACGGCCAGTTCCACTGCTAAAGACTGAGGCAAAGTAGGCATTGAGCACCTCAGCCTTTTCCTCATCCTTAGTTACCATGTTTCCCTCTGCATCCAGTAAAGGAGGGAGATTTTCCCTAATCCTCCTTTTGTTGTTAACGAATTTATAGAAACATTTTTTATTATCCTTAACAGCTGTAGCCAAGTTGAGCTCTAGCTGTCCTTTGGCTCTCCTAATGTTCTCCCTGCATAACTTCACTACATCTTTATAGTATTCATGAGAGACCTGGCCCCTCTTCCAGAGGCAATAGATTCTCCTTTTGTTCTTGAGATCCAGCCAAAGGTCCCTGTTTAGCCAGGCCGGTCTCCTTCCCCACCTGCTTGTTTTTCGGCACACGGGAACAGCCTGGTCCTGTGCCTTTAAGACTTCTCTCTTGAAGTATGAAGCCTTCCTGGTCTCCCATACCCTTCAAGGCAGCCTCCCAAGGGATTTTGTTAATCAGTCCTTTGAACAGGTCAAAGTTTGCCCTCTGGAAGTCTAAGGTGGCAGTTTTACTAACCCCTCCCTTTGTTTCTCCAAGGATCGAAAACTCAATCATCTCATGATCACTGCACCCTAGACAGCCTCCAACCTTTACTTCCCCCACAAGCTCTTCCCTGTTCACAAGAAGCAGGTCCAGGAGGGCACCTTCCCTGGTCGGCTCACTCACCAGCTGTGTGAGGAAGTTATCCTCCACACATTCCAGGAACTTCCTGGAAATATAAATGATCATGCACAAAGTCACAAAGCTGAGGTTACCAAGGAAAGAATAATTCTCCTCCACTTTACTTCTACTCCATTTTACATTTTATTCCATCTTCCTTTTAAGCCTTTTACAGTCTTTACCGTAGACCTAGTTTTAAGATACTCACCATCATTTATTTTTGGCAATGTGCCAAAATTTCCTGGGAAACTAAAATCAGACCAAATCATGGGTAATGTCAAGAGTTTTTATTTCAGCCAAACCTGACATGAATTTCAAGAGGGTATACAGGAAGGAGGGTTGGGGTGATGAGAGGAAATAGTTGGGTGACATTAGACTTTCCATTTCAATAGATTTCAAAAGACTGGTTTATTAGGCACTGTAACATATAAGTAGTTGTAGAGGAACCTACTGATTATTCTGCAAGTTTAGAACACAGAAGTAGATACACAACTGAAACATACAGCTGAAGGCC
Organism: Strix uralensis; assembly: GCF_047716275.1. Taxonomy (NCBI): domain Eukaryota; kingdom Metazoa; phylum Chordata; class Aves; order Strigiformes; family Strigidae; genus Strix; species Strix uralensis. The sequence goes on from NC_133976.1 coordinate 25,007,843, forward strand.
CTATAGTCATGTGGAATTTTGAGAAAGTATAGGAAGATACTAAGACCAGAAACAAACAGGCAGTCATAGTATTTATACCGCTGTGGTCATTTTAGGTTTAGGGTTTTTTAGTCCAGCTTTAACATCTCCCAACCAACAGAAGTCAAGTATCCCTTTTACCACCCCTTACCTGCTCACTGTTTAGAGAGAATAGGTAGACTGTTAACAACTGCTTATATTCACATTACAGGTAATTTCAGATAATCCTCCCTAGGTTTAGGAGTCACACCAAAGCAGAGGAAAAAAATATCTTTAGAACTAAGGCAGAAAGGAGAGAAAATGAAGGAAAAGGAGGGAAAAGTCAAGATAAAGGCAAAAACCTATATTCCCTTCACCTAATTTTAGATAAAGTTATGAATTCAATTTAGACTAATCAACCAGGCTCCCTTCATAATCAAACAACAGAGAGACCTTTAACAGCACTGGAGTGATTTATCTCCATTTTGATGACTACGGAAAGAATCACAACCAAACTGGCATCATCTATATTTCTCTATAGGCCTAAGAGACAGTTCCCTGACTACTGATTTACATTAGCTGTTCTATTTCCGTATAGCTAACATTATGCCAGCTAAACCGCACTCTCTGCTGAGATAAGTAAGTTAGTAGTGACATTACCTCAGATTTCACTTACAGTTGTGAGGGAGAGAGAGAGAAGAGAGGCACCTCCAGGAGTCAACTCAGCTCCCTTAATACCTCAGAATTTTATGACCTTTCTAACCCAAAAAAAGTGCAACAAAGCTTCTGCTTGGTATGGATCTAACGAAATCAAATAGATTAATGTAACAGAGAAATACATGACTATATGCTTTTAAAAAGTTATTTTTGAGCTAGAAAAACAGATAAATGATCCTATCATCTTAAAAGAAATTACCTACACTTTTACATTCCAAGTTAAAATCACTTTGTCTACTCCGTATTAATTCAAACATGCATACCTACCTTTATGGTAACGTTTCCTTTTGTTATTTTTCTCATATTGAAGCCTACTGTAGGAATCATATCTTCTGTGAACTGCCCTGACTAGAATACAAAAAAAAAAAAAAAAAAAAATTATAAAGTAGTTGATACACAGCAGATAAGTTTCTCAATTGCAATCTTTATTTTTGTTTTTTATTTTACAACACTAAAATATCACATTAATTTTCTGCAAGAGCACTGGTCAGCACTTCAACTAAGGAAGACCATTTCAGCCCCTTTAAACAATCTTTTATTCTCCTCCGTGACAAAGATCACCCCAGAAAACACGAGACTTTGGACAATTCTTCATGTGATCCTTCAGCAAACCAGAAAGCAGCAGTCAAAATACAGAATCATAGAATGGTTTGGTTTGGAAGGGACCTTTAAAGGTCATTTAGTCCAACTCCCAATATGACTGTATAAGAATTTTTCACTGTAGTTTCTCACTATCATTATCAGTGGTTTAACTACAAATATAATAAACAGTGAAGGAGTACGCATGTAGAGAGTGTTACGTGCAGACCCTTTCCTTCTGAGTAGGTGACTGCACAGAAGTCTCACTGTGGAAGCTTAGAGAACGCCATGAAGACAGAAAAATACAAGGTACTAACTCAACACACCATAAACCCAAAACATAAAACCAAAGTGCTGACTCCTCCCCTAGTTCACAGAAATAGTTTTACAAGACAGACACTTGTCATCATGCCAGTGGGAACCTTACACACATCTACCCACTACAGAAGACAGCTTTTGAGGAGAAAGGTGAAACTCAGATCCAAGTAGATAACTCATTATTCATTCTTCATTTTCAAAATGTATTATTTATAAGGAATTGTGTCTCCTAGATGTGGTGCATTAAGACAGGCAGATGGCTACTTAACAGTTATGTCTACACAGAGGCCCAGGCACTCTCTGCAACATATACAGTAGTCCTGGTTTTCCAGTCACCCAGAAAGGAGAGCAGGACCTTCCGTATCTATCTGCCCGTATTCCCTTCACCCACCTCATCATCCCATGTGCCCTGTGGTTTCTTTGGAAGAAAATATGGGTGTGTGGACAAGGAGGGAAGCAGCCATGCTCCAATAGGTCCCTCCCATCTGAGAAGTGGATGATCAGAGCTGCAGGGTGCACTGGAGCAGCTACATGCCTCACAGTGCACACACTGCCACCAGCTATCCCTAGTGCTATCATTTGTACATTTTCTGCAACTTTTCTCTTCGCTGTTCATGACAGAGTGAGAATACACTATGGCCTCCAGTTTGTGTTCACAAACTAAGATTAATTATTTTTAATCTGGGACTTTAAAAGCTGTATAATCTTTGACATTTACTATATCCTCTCACAGGATTTGGGGGTTTGGAATTAGATCCTTCAGGCAAGAAACATCTTCCATCAATTACCTGTTCAACTTCACCTATGGGAACCTACTTGCTAAATTCTGTACTATACAACTTCCCCATCTTTTGTTTCTGAAAGTCTTTTTTTCCCCTCTTCTTTCCTTGCTTCAGTGACTTGTCAACAGCAGTAGGAAAAAACAGTGAAGACAAATGCACCTGCAGTCTCACACAGATACATGTACCCAGCAGTGACAGAAGTTTTTAATTTGATGGAGTAAGACAAAGCCAATCCATAATGATCTCCTGTAGCAGGTCCTGGCCTAATTTGTTAAAATATATAGTACATTTATTTGTGAAGGACAGACATATAAACACATAGGAACACATAAATCTTGAGAATGCAGCATCATTACTCAAGCACGTGAATGCCTGGAAAACCAGCCAGACAACTCAGGAGGCTATTGTTTAAACAAACTCACAGAAAGTCAGGATTCCACTTTTGCCAACAAAGTATATACTATATGCAATATGCTCAACTGGAAGACAGAAATAAAAAAACCCAACACCATAATTGCTCTGGTATTGGGGATAGAACAATCAGCACTCCCTTTATTGTTCTTCAGTCATTTCCTCTAAAAATTTTCCATTCTCCTTGAACAGAATCAGCTACAAAGAAAGCATTATGTTTACAGCTCTTTATTTTCCTACACAATGAAGAAAAGAAAGTAATATGTTGAATCTTTTGCCCACATTCATCCAAAAGCTCCGATTACTCTGGTTTAAGTGCTGTAAGCACCATAAAGTAAAAAAATCTGTTCCATTTTGCTTGCTAAAGAAGTTTACATGACAAATTGCCTATTTTTGTGAATATACAAGATGTACAACAAGTTTATTGTTGCATCTCAGTAAAAAAGAGATTACATCCTGACACAGATGAAAATAACTGATGCGAAGGAGTCTGTAATGCCCTCTTTAAATGATGCTGAATATTGAGCTGACAATGAATACTGTCATTACCCCCTACCATATCAACAACCATGGGCCAGATTCTACTTTATTACATCAGTGCACATCCATAGTAAAAGGCCATTATCTAAGGTTTCCACTGTTAACAGAGGACTAAATGTGGCTTAAACTCTTCAAGGAAGAGACTGTCTCAAAGGGTGTTTAATCAGTGTTAGCATGATAGGATCTCTGAATACTACTGCAAAGTGGAAAAAAATACTAATTTCCTACCATTTGTTTTTACGATCCATTACAGTTTGCATTTTAAGTAGCCCCTATTTTGCAACCGTTATTTTCATCTTGTTACAGTCTAGCCACATACACACAAACGAACCTAGAGTTCCCAATCTATTTGCCAGCCTGGTATCAACTGTATTCAAGAGCAAGATATAATCCATTGCCTTACCCTACATTGTTTACTCCCAAATTCTCCAACCACCCTTCTTTGGTAATTATCATGGCGTGTCATCTCCAGACTGAAAGATCCAAAAGCTACAAAACCTGCAATGTGTGCCACTCCCCAAGTCAGAAAACATGGATGCCTTGCAGAACATTCTTAAGCAACACATTTGCTGGCAAAATCAAACCTGCAGTTAACAGCAGTGCTCTGGTATTCAAGATATTAGCATGAGAGACAAACACATATGATGCCATTCCACTGGTGGTGTAGTATAAGCGAGTGGACAGTTACACGGACAAAGTCTAATACCACACACTACTGTTACTGAGGTCTCTGAACTGCTGCGTTCTTTACTCCATTTATGAATCCAAGAATCGATATAATTTGAAGATTCAATCAATAACCCAAGCACCATGCCATGCCTTTTCCCCCTTCCTCAGCAAAGCTCGCCTGTGGGAGAGGAACACTTCCAATGGGCCTGAGGAGTGCTGAGGCCCGTGTTACCAAGACCGCCCGAGTGCCAACGAACTAAACTACCAGTCCCAGGTATTTTCTGTTTATTAATTGCTGATGTCCCCCAAAACATACTTTCATTGTACACTTTCCCCACCCCATTCCTTTTTCTCCTGCTCTCCCTCCACCTCTTCACTCACACTAATTCACAATCTCCTATTTTCCCCTTAATCCACAACTGTATGCAAAAGCAAGTAATGAATACTATGTACCCATGTCATCATTGCCTCAATCTCTTTGACTTTAGGCCATACGCCTCCCAGTCTGGTGTTGATTTGTGATCTAGTTAACTTTTCAGGATAAGGACTCAAGAACATCAGGAAACCTTTATCTTGTGGCAGGTGAAGCTGCAATACATCTCACAACAGCACTCACCTTACACAAAAGGGTATGCACTAGGCTTTATGATTAGCAGCAACCACATTTACAACACATTGTTTTCATCTTCCGATGGGAAGTAAATCTTTGGGATCCACCCAAATGCAGAAGGCATAGCAAACAAGGATGAGGAACATAACTCAGCATGGCGACAAAATGGAAAACGTCACGGTAGGTGTTAGCGTTACAGAGGTACAAGGCTGCAAGGCCATCACCCCAGTGGGAAGGGAATGCCAAAATCAGCCTTGAATTCTGGGAAAGAGCTATCAAGGAATTGTGGGAGGCATTGACATTGATGCAACTGATGGGAGGGCAGAATTCAGCGACAGAGGAGTTGTGGCCTTGGAGGATGGACAATCTATTCCGAGTTATTTTGGGATACGTTGGCCGTGAAAAGCCAACTCTGAATCACGGGCGAGAGCCCATGCCCAGGAATCTGCTTCGAGATGGGCACGCTTTGCAGTCAGACACGGGAGACATTTTCCTTCTCCCTCTTCAAACAGTTTCACACCCACCTGAGCCTGCTGTGAAATTCTCGAGGTTGCAAAAGATACAAGAGCTGCCTGCCTCATGCCCCCGCCCGCCACCCTCCCTCCCTCCCTCCCTGACTCCGCAGCGCACCGCCGCGCCGCGGGACCTCATAACAAGAGGCGGATTCGCCGCAGGCCCCGGAGGCAAAGCCCGCACTTGTTGCCGGGGGAGCTGCCGGCTCGGGACGGACGGCCGCCTCCAGCCCAGCCTGACTGCCGGGCCGCCGCCCGCCGCCTCACCGCCCGCCGCGAAGCCCTCGCCCGCGGGCCGCCGCCCTGGGCGCCCCCCACCCCGCCCCGCCCTGCCCCTGCCCCTGGCCGGCCGGGCGGCGGCAGCGTACCGCCAGCACGGTGAGCAGCGTGGTCTTGCCCGAGTACTGCAGCCCCACCAGGGTGAGCTCCATCTCCTCCTTCCAGAACAGCGAGCGCAGCCACTCCAACAGCCGCGCCACCAGCGCCAGCATCCCGGCCAGCGCCCCCGACCTGCGGCAGGCGCCCAGCCCCAGCGGCACCGCCTCGCTGCTGGGCATGGGAGCGCGGGGCGCGGCGAGGCGGCGGCGGCGGGGCTCGGGACGGGGCCGGCGGCGGCGAGGCTGCGCGGGGAGCCGAGCGCCAGGCAGGGCCCTCACGTGATGGCGCCGCCGCCGCCCTTCTGCCGCTGCCACTTGCTGCAGACAGGGGAGGGGTTTGGGCTGGCTTGGCGCGGCCCGGGGCGGGGGAGCGGCGGGGGCGCCCGGCGCGGGGCCCGGGCGGGCGACCGTGAGTCGGGGCCGGGGCGAGCGGCGAGGCGTCTGCGGGGGAGGTGACGGAGCCGCGTCCGCAGCGGGGGGCGGGCGGGGCGGCTCCCACATGAAATGGCGGGCGGGGCCGGGGCGGACTAGGGCCCGGGGCGGCAGGCGAAGGGCCTCCCTCCAGTCCCGCGGGCCTGAGGTGGCCGCTTGGAGGCACCGCACGCCCCAGGGAGCAGCAGGGCGGTGCCGGGCACCGCGACGGACAGGTCGGGCACCGCGGGGATCGCCTGAGGTGAACTGCTGGTCCCTGGCGGAGTGTGGCAGGAGGGGGCGGCCCGGCGTCGGTCTGCCGCCCTGGGCTGGCTGCCTAGCACCCCGCGCCCGGCAAGGGGTGGCCCAGGGCCGCATTTGCGGCACTGGCTTGTGAGAGTTGGTGGACTTAAGTCTCCTTGACAGGATCGATTTTGTAGGTCCTTCACCTCCAGTGATGGCGGTTCTCATGCCCCTAGAACCTCACTCCTCTCTTCTTGAATGTTCATCTCTTTTTTTCAGATCCAGGGCTTACCGTGGTTTTATTTGGGTTCTTCTTTGGCAGTTTTTGGAGAGTCTCCCTTGGCATGCTTCCTCGCCTCAACAGGAGATGCTTGTGACAGTGGTTTTCTATGGTGAGCACTGACAGGACATGCCGCTTCACCAGGAATCATCCTCTGCCTGCACTGGATAAGCAACATTTAGCATACAGTCTTGCCACAGCACATTAGAGAAAGGCTTGTTTTCCCCATAAATACAGAGTTAACGCTTAACCTGGATCTATCTACCATCTACGTCTCTGAAGTTGTCACTGAAATTATACATGATGCTCTAGAAGGTTGCAGTGTTGGTGGTATTGATTGATGCAGGACTTTCACACAGGTATAACCCAGGCACTTCAAAAATTTAGTATGGCTACTTCTACTACCGAAACATAGCAAATTCATCAAAACATTTTGAAATTTGTTTTTCATGCTCTTTTTAGAAACATAATTCAGCATTTTAGAGAATGCAATTTGTGACAAATCTCACTGGCTATGTCAGTCATACCACAAAAACTGGAAGGTCTTGTGAGTTTGCTGTCAAGAGCGATTGGTTCTGGGCTAGCTGTAGTGAAAAAGTTTATGCTTTTTCATGTCCTGGTTGTAGATACAGTCAAAATGACTCATAGTGTAATTCTAAGATTTTTTTTTTACAGATACTAATTTATTTACTCATGTAAATTTAATTGAACATTTCCAGAAGGAAATTGAATGCTGGAGCTGGCCCTGCTACACAATGGTAACATTAGGGAATTAGTTTTTGGTGCTTCTCTTAAGATAAAATCTGGAGGAAAGAGACAAATGTAAGTGGTGAGTTCCAAACAGGCACCTCCCACCCCCCCACCCACCCACCCCACCCCCAATAGCATAAGGTGCTTCCCTTGATACAGGTAGTCCCTTTGTCCTAATGCTATTCCCTAGCGTTGGTATTTTGGGTTAGAATCGGAATTTTGGATGCCACTCTGAGGCAATGATGGTGTCTTCAGCAGTTTCAGAGCATGGTACAGCTCTCGAAGTTTCTTGAAAATTGGTGGCACAGTGAAAGAGGAACTTCATGAGATCCTGCATTGAGGTAGAGTGTACCAGAACTCTGCTGTTCTGTTTGCCTCTTAGTAGCAGCCAGATGGCCATTCAGTACATATGTAAAGCCTTGCCTCAGCCAGCAGTCACAAATTTACCAGCCAGTTACCATTTACGCTAAACGTAACTAGTGGAATCACTGGAGACATGGGTGTAAAGTAGACATTGAGGAACTGGGTTGTTCAGGTTGAATGGGTCATAGGACCAGGAAATAATTCACAGGCAAAACACGATTCTTTATTTTTCTGCTATGTATCTTGTTATTTTTAAAAACTGGTTTAAGCCAAAGCAATTATCAAATTTTGAGTGAATAGGTGAAATGTTTCTGACTGCCTTAAAACTGAAAAATGTAAGAATTTCTCCCGTTACCACATATCACCCAGCTGGTGATGTGTGGAATAGAGACAGCCCATTTGTGAGAGTGGTTTCTGGGAATAAAGTGGTTCTGATTACTGCATGGGGGAAAACTCACATAAAATTGAGCAGTCTCTATTTTTGCAAGAATTTTTGAATTCTGCAGTAGCACTTAAGGCTCATAGTGTTGGAAGCTTAAAGAAACAATGCATTGCAGATACAGTAACTTATTCTGAAGAAATACATTTCAGTCATATCCTCCTAAAAGGCCAGCAGGTAAGTTCTAAAACATTAGTTCAGCTGTATGCTGACTGAAGTATTTTACAGTGTCTAGGGGGTCAAAATACAGTGTATGAAAAAGTCTTGGAGGGTTTGTCCAAGTTCAAAGATCTGTTACATTGTTCTAAAATCTGTTATATGTTTTGTGCAACTGTATGATTATGAAAGGCAATTCTTTATTTTGCAGACAGTTTGCTAATAGAATATTGTATGTAAAAGTATTGCTACCTTGCTACAATTAGCAGCTCAGAGGACATTTGTTCTTGCAGCTAAAAGCCTGAGTTGCGGCACAGAAGGCCACAATTCATTATCCCGTGTGGCTGTAGACAAGCCACTTAATCTTTCTGGGAAACATTTAACCACTGATAAAGTATTTCACTTTTCTGTCTTGTCTATTGAGATTTACACACTTCAGGACCAGTTTAGCATTTAGCAGTATTACGGGGCCGTGCAGCACGTAGCACATTGAGTCTCTGAAGTGACAATAAAGCAGCTTACTCCATTGCAGAGACTTATTTGTGCTATAAAAATTTATAACAGTGGATCTTAAGTTTCAGATTACGATGGTGGTGATGCTATAAATGGTCAGCAAAGCTTGACCTGAACTAACACTGCATATCCAGATATTTCCACATTTGGGAAGAAACAAGCTGTTTGGGACCCACAGCTCTAGTTCAGAGTACTACCAAAGAGCTCAGATCACATTATCTGTAGTTTAAGCATGGATTTTAGTGATAGCTGAAGATCTTAATGAGAAGAAACCTTCAGCTGAGTGAAATCTCTAGAGAGGAGAGCATGAGAATAGATGATGTCTCTCTCTGGTATTTTCAGATTTGTCCTGATATACCAGATGTTTGGAAAAAAAACCCTGTAGAATAAGCCGTACATCTTCTCTGCTAATGAGGTACCACATTAGTGAGAGACTGGTCGTCTTTTCTGTTTGTAGGCCAGAGTTAAGCAGCTGCTTTGCTAAAGAGAATAGAAAGACTGTATTGAACTTTTCAGTGAAAGCATTGTAATGTACCCGCCAGTGGCTGTGTGCGTCATCCGTGCCCTCTGCTGGCTGGTGCATCAGAGACTCTTTAGTATGTAGCTTAAATTTTTGTCACGCTCCAGTGAGAGAAGAGGTAAAAAAGGATTTCTGTAAGGATTGTTACACTGGCAGAGTGGGGGAGACTAAGAACTCTGTGCTTTGGATACCTACATTTGGTATATGCAGCATGTACTGCAACAATGCAGAGGATTTACAGACAGCCTAAGTCTATTATTAGTCCAGTGCCCTTAATTACTAGCTGTCCCAGCAGTAAGGTACTTCGTACTTTGTTGTGACATTAACAATATTATTGTTATGGGACTGCAGGGTGCCCTTAGCCTCCCTTTAAATGGCTGGTTGTTAGGTCCCTGCCTCAGGAAATCATCACTTGACACTGTCAAGCTATCATCTTGTCTCAACCTGCTAGTAGCCTGAGGGAGCAGTGCACACCAGAAGGAGACTGCTAACATATGGTATATTTCTTCTGCAGGATCTTGAAGTTCTGTTGAATAAATATATTTTCTGAGATGAAAACAAAGGCAGAGAAGGGTAACTGCATATTGTCTGATGTCTATATATATATATGCTGCTGAACACGACACTTTGGATTTGTGTGGACAGAAACAAAATGTGTCTGAATGGATAAAGTAGTGATTCACATTAATTTTCATACTGTCTGTTTGTGTCAATTACTAATCAGTAAATACCTTATCAGTTATAAACTAACGGTTATACACACATACACTGAAAAATATCTAATTACTACTGGTCAAGGAGAACTATAACCAGTATACCATGATGGTAGTAACACATTAGTGAACATAATGGAATCCAAAGTTGCTCCCTTAAGGATGCTAATATTGATAGGTGCCCTTTAGGTCTTTACCCTTTACTTTCTGATACGTAACAAGGGGACAACAAACAGGCAAATTTTGCAGTCCTGAGTACTACTGATAGGAAAGAGAAAAGTAACTGTGAAAGGTTCAGAACTCCTACATGAAAGAATGTTCTCTAAAGACTCTGATCCTTGACTGGTATACATAAACACTTAGGATTGATCTTGAATACTGCATGTTTACAGGACTATCAGCATAAAGAAAAATACCGTGATTCTGGGTGAAATTTCCATGGAGTCTTTGCAGAAAAACAGACAGAAGGGTCTGGAATAGCCACACACTGGGAAACATCTAGAAGTGTTAAGCGATGAAGTTAGACTAATAAGCTTTTTGAATCTGTTTCCAGCCACCTGTACAATGGTTTTCAGTGGGAAAGGAAAAAAAACTGCCAAGAAATAACAACAAAAAATAATTTCTTTAAGAAAGATGAAATTGTTAAATAAGGCTGTAATTTATTTTTTTTAAGCCATGCAATAAACATTGTTTTGTATCGATGTTATTCTTTAGAATTAAACTCGTGACTGTCTTGAAATCTCAGACCCTAATTTTGCAGGCTGTTTTGCTTTGGCAGAACGGGTATCTGCCAATGCCAAGGGGCTTGCACAAGCACACTGTGAAAAACCTTCCAAGTTTTAAGTATGTATTCTTGAAGGATGGAATTTACTTGTCTTCTTAAAAAGGTCATCAATGCTCCATAACTGAATATGTTTTAAAATTATGTAACTGTCTTTGCTGTCTTGTTGTTTGTATTGAAAAGTGATGGATAGGTACATGTACAAATCCAATCTGTGTCTGGGAGTTGTCTGGTGCATATTGCACAGGTATGAAATCTTCCACGCAATTCCTTGTTGATATATATACAACAGGGTGTCCCAGTGTGATGCAGGGATCAAAGCATATATTGCTGGACTCCTTGGGATGCTAGTCACATCCTAGGCTGTCTACAAAGTGGTCTTATTGACCTGCCTCTCAAAATCTCTCTCCATGTTGTCATATTTAATACAGAGAAGCAAGAAACTGCAAGGCAGGGACTAGACTATGATTTCACTTCTGTTCAGATTCTGTAAGTGCCAAAAGGCATCTCTCTTTAAAGTACCAGTATCTTTGGGTGACCCAGAATAAACAACTCAATAAACCAGGTCCAGATTCTGCAGATAGAGAAGCAGAATTTCAATTGAAATTTTAGCAAACTTTCTAGACATTGAAGAAGGGCACTCAAGGTAGTTAAATGACTTTCATTTAGATCATTTCATCACACCCATTTTAGTATTTCCCAGGCCCTGAGTATTGCCAGCCTGAATTCTGCCTAGAAGGGAGAAGTACAAAATAATGTCAAAGCGAAATCAACGTTCCTCTACTATTTAATCTTTTGGAAAAATACAAGAACATAAGAAACTGAAACTGTAAGGCTACAGAGACAACTAATGTTTATAGGAAATGAAGTGAATGCAAGGTGAATTTTTCGGGGGGGGGGGATAGGGGGGATCTGCTTTAGGAGAATACAGGCTTGGCTTTGAACATAAGATAGTCACCAGCAATGCAAGGCATAGAACCCCTTTTCCTTCTTTTCTCTTTTCTTACTCCATGAAGACTGGCTGACTCCATGGTGACTCTTTAGCGTAGAATATAGGCAAGACAAATACAATACAGAGCAAAATAATGTATTTGGAAAATAGTGTAATTTTACACAGCACGTAGCTGGCCTGAATCTCACTCTGGCAAGAAGTTTGTAGGATTTAAAGTATGAATTCCAGATACATGCAGGTAATATAAGTATCTCAAATGAGCACTCGAAAGGTGGTTGGTAAAGCATTATGCATCAGAGCACAAAATAGATAGCTATTCAGGTGTGCAGCTTAGGAAGACACATTTCTGTGGAAAGTTTATTGCAAGAGTGCTTTCCTCTCACCTTCCTTTTACTTTTCTGATCCCGGGCCGCTCTCAAGAAAAAAAGAGATCGGATCGGATGGATAGGTCTAATCTAACATATCAGTTACTGTGTTCCTTTATCTTTACAGTGGGCCTCAGGGAAGGGTTGTTGATATTAAATGCCAGGTAGATAAAAACTGTTGAATGGGAAGAGACTGGTCTGTCCACATTCCCCACTGCTTCACACTTCCTCTGCATCCACTGGGAGGTCCTGGGTGTTCTGTCTCAACTCTTCTGTGATTTTAAACTTCTCATTCCTCCTTTTCTGGTGATTCCATGCTTTCCCCATCACAAATGCTCTGCCTGCTATTACTTGACTGATAGTCAAAAACATTTATGGCAAGACTTCTAGATTTTGTGAACCTGTGAGCTCTCATATCACAAAGTGCTACAGATCCAGTGTCTGAATTTCAGGGCACTAGATACAAACAAGCAAACCTCTGGAAACTTTGCCAAACATTTAATAAAGCAGTGTAGCCTTTGACCTGGAACTCTATGTGCCAATGTAAAATTTTAGCTGTGTGTCCTGGTTTAGCCAGGATAGGGTTAAGTTTCCCCAGCAGTGGGGGGGAGCTCTAGCCGGGTTATTCAGATACCATGCAGATGTCACATCCTGGCACCGAAGCGGGACAGTCGGTTACCGCGTGTACTGTGGGATTTGCTCTGTTCTCACTGCTGTATTGGTAGATATTTTGCTCTGTTCATTGTTATTACTGTTATTGTTATTGTTGTTGTTTGTTGTGTTGCACTGTTGTATTAAACCTGTCCTTATCTCAGCCTCGGGGCTTTGTATCTCACTCCCTTTGTGGGGGAGGGGCAGCGGCCGCATGGTCTCAGACCCTGGCAGGGACTAAACCACCACACCGTGTTAAAATGTTCTGCTGAAAAAAATAAAACTTCATGTAAGTCATACAACATATGCTAAGGCATTACCAGTGATGTTTCCAGTTTTTAGAAACTCTTTGACAGGTATCACAACTGCAGTGTGAAAGGGAGGGACCTCAGGTACAGGAATTATGATACCATGGCTTTTGCTTACACAAGATCAAATAACCAATATCAAAGCTGCAGTTAAAAAACCATGTTTTTACAGAGGTGATCAAAACCAGCTGGATTCTTCTGTGCCGGACAGTCTGCTACATACTTATTTTTTATTCATGATTCTACTTGGAACATTAATGGCAGAAATAGCTTTGACTTATGGACTCAACACCGTAACTGCAATGAGAAAATTGTCACTTCCTCTTGATAACTTGCTTTCCAAAAGCCATAAAACATTATTTCTCCATGTTAAGTCTAAAGGCTTCATCTATTTTTCTGCATGTCTGCTATGACTGACAACCTGAAAATTCAAAGGCAATGGATATAATATGTTTTCTGCTAGATTAAGACAAGAACTTTTCATAAATAAAGGGCTACTATATTGAAATCCCAGGTATTTCCATTAGTGAGGCGGGTTGTATCTGTGGGAGGTGGTGATTTATTTATGTAGATCATGTCTAGCTCTAGGGAGGCTTTTTTAATGTATCCATGCCAGCAGCCACTCTTCACCCATCAGAAGCCCAACTGTCTATTAAGCATCTGACATAATAATTTGAGAAGGTTATTTTATCAAATAAACTGCAGTTAATTGCTTCTAAATGCTTAAACTGACTATATGTAAATCATTACTAGAATCCTGATATGATACTGGGAGTAGTTTTCTTCTGGGGTATTCTGCTACTTTCACACCGCTTTTGGCAATGGAATAATATTAAGCAAATAGTGTTAGTTTTGTCAGCAGACTGGATCAAAAAGGTGGTCCTGAGATTGGGGATCACAGGCACTGTAAGTGAAGAAAGGGACTCCCAAGTCCTCAGTGCCACTCATTTGCAGCCTCTACTGCTGGGTCTCCCTGAGGAGCAAACTGATTTTCACCAAAGAGATTGCTCAGGAAATAGTCAGGCATAGTGAAAGTCCCACACTCACAGACTTTTGTCCAAATGGCACGGACAGCCCTATACAGGGCTGGCTGGATGGAGAAACTAGTACTGGTGACCAGTGCCAGTAGGGAGTACAGAGGCAGATCAGATGAGTTGTGAGTATTGTCCAGACAAAACATCTGAAAGCGAAGGAGGGGACATCTGAAATAAGGGGGAGGGCTTGGGAGAAGTAGGAAAGAAGGATAAATCACTGCAGCTCAAATTTTAAATAATGAAGCTGTAATATTTGAAGTCAACATTTACATTAAAGTTAGAACCTTCTGAAGAGTTGTGAATATATTTAATTAAAAGAAAAACCACAGTGTCCCTGAAGATTTTGTGGAAATAGAGAAACATTACATCAATCAGATAAATGTTATGCTGTGAAGTCCCACAGATCAAAAGTTAAGCCAAATATTTTTAAGAGCTAATTTTCATATGGAATTAAATTAATTTCTGCATAGAGCATCAAACCTGTTGAGTGCTGAGACTCGATGAAATCCAGGTTGAGATGTATTTAACTGGCTTAACTTGAAGAATACAAAATGGTATTATCAACATTTTTTTTTCCCCAGATATAACTGTTAAAAATGTAAACTGTAAAAAAAAGTTTCTTATTCTGGACTATCCTTTTGTATGATATAACCAGTATATACAGACCACTATATCTTTGGCACAAATAGTTTACAGAACTAAACTGAAGAAATACGTTCAAGCTGAAGTGTCACCTATGGAATAGAAAAGGTTACCTGATACAGATAAGGCCACATGCCTTTCAGGAATGATTTTTCTTTGTAAATAAAATCTTTAGAATTTCAGACAAAGCCAGGGAGAAGAATATTCTCACTTTCATGGGTCACTTGTATTAAGGTTCTCAAAATTAGAATTAAACAAAACAGATTAAACATCCTTACTGTATAGGATGAAGAACAACTGAAAGTACGAGTATCATTTGCTTCTAAATCATATCTAGTGGCAGCTGTGTCAGTGTTATATTCTGCAGTTGTTATGTTAAGTTTATTATTTCCAAAGGTAGATGGGAAATCTTCTATTTCAGTATGTGTAGGTGTCACCTTACTCTGAGAGGTAAATGAAAATACAGTTCTGTTAGACAGGATCTTTTCTTCAGAGGCTTCTATATTAGAAAGTGAATTTGAGGATATCTGAATGCAAATATCTTCTGAAATGCAAACATGGAGGTAATGGATGTCATTTATATCAGCTCTAGGTTCACAACTGTGCCCTTCATAACAGTGGCAATCAAATTTTTCTATGAAAGTTTGCAGATCCTGAAATGCTGGTTGCCCTTGTAGAGTGTATTTTCCATCCTTTGTCATTTGAATGACAATATTCTCAGGATTCAGGTGAAGATAGTCACTGGAATTCCATTTTTTCCGTGCGCAAGCACCAGAGTCTTGGCATAACACTTGGCTACAGATTCTGGCTGCCATCGTGACATTGATGAGGTATGGGGTCAAAGTCTTCCGAAGATAGTTGTCCAGAGCTCTACAGGTGTTCTGCGAAAAGAACATCATACCTGCATAATTTAGTTTTTAATTAGTAATTAATTTTAATTTTAATTTAGGTTTTGGGTTTTTTTTAATTTTAAAATGCTGTCATTGTAATAACAGTACCGTAGTGGGTATCTATGAATGTTTCTCCTATGGTTTTGATAATAATTATAACTGGTTGTTGGAAGCAAGTTTACCTGAGAAGTTGCTATGTAGTTCAAGGATCACAGAAAATTTATGTTGGGTAGTTGCTGGAGATGTTATGAAAAGCACTTATATCAGAAAGCAGACAACTTTCAGCTTTCATTTTATCTGTATATTTCATTTCGAATCAGATGCATCTAAACAAGTTGCATGAAGGATTGAAGTTCCTTTTTGTCTTGAATGTTTTGAAGGGATCTTGGAAAAAAAGCTCACTTCTTCAGCCTGAACAAAGAATTTTTCTATCAAATCATCTGTGTGAGACTTCAATTTTCCCCTGACCTAAATAGCTAGGCTGCAGGCATAGGGAACTTTCACAGCATTTTTGAATGGAAACCATTTTGGGAGGATGATCAAATTGAAAATATACTAAGAGAATTGACCATTCTAATTGATCATGAATTTGGCATATGTTGTGTGTGTGCTTGGCGCAGTTTATTAACCAGAGGCTTTGGGAACTCTTTCTTTGCTTCTGATGCTATGTCTCCTTAGGGCATTTGCCTAATACCGTGTGTAGATACAGCTAATATTTACACCCGTGGAGATCACTTTGGTGAATCTGAGGTATATGTTTTTCTTTTAGGTATATATAAAAACCCACCTAGAAATTTTGGTTGATGCAATTCTCACAGAAGTGAGGCTCACAGTAATATTTCATTGCTGAAAGGCTACTGACTGTGATAGCTGTAAAAAACAAAAGGTGCAATTAATGCACATAGTCTGACTGGGCTGTGGAAACTTTTATTTGCTCACACAAATCTCAAAATTCAAGCAATAAAAGTTTTTGCTCATCTATGTTCTGGTATTGGGGTAATGAGCAAAAAAGCTTCATGTGCAATTGATATCCTTTCTCAAAGGCAGGCACATACAAAAAGTGGGATGCTTTTGGGAATTTGACCCTTACAGAGCTGTGAAGGTTTATTTGGCCATGCTTTCTGTGAAAGCAGGCCCAGCAGTGCTGAAGAGTTTCAGTTCTTTGCTCTTAGAAGACTTCAGAAAGGTCTTCCCATACAGTAGTTTATTAGATCTAGTTTGCCTGGGTATGAATGAGCTAGTTTGAAAGATTTATTTGAACATCCTTGTAACAATGTTTCTCAAACTATGTATTTGACCTTCCTAAAACAAATTGGATTTTTTTTCCTCTTCTGACTCAGATCTTTCTTAAAATGAAATCAATCAAATTACTACTTACAACACACAGAACACGCTAGAGCTGAAATTTCAGACTGACTCCTCCTAGTGCTTTAAATATTATTGCTAAGTGCCCCACTTTAAAAAGCAGAAAGGTCTTTTAAAAATTGTTCTGGACAAGCACAAGTAATTTTTTCTGTAGCTCATGACTGGAATGTAATGAAGGTATAGGAATTCTTTCCTTAAATTAACTAAACAAGTGCTAACTTGCCTACAGTTATCATGGTAGCTTGTCCAGTTACTCAGAGCCAACACTGATACTTTGAAAGATTGAACTCTTATTCTGTGTAGTCAATTACAATCTTCATAAGCCTCAAATAAGTAATCAGAATGCTTTATATCCTTTTCATTTTATTGCTCTTTAAAAATGTCATGTAATAATTAATCTGGCATACCTTATTTTGCGTTAAATTCATATCACCCCAGATCACAATTCCAGAAGCACCCAGTGCAGCAGATTCCCCAATGGTATTTACCAGATCATCCTGAGGGGAAATGGGCAAAGAATCATACTAATGTAAGTAAGCTATAACATAAGGGCAAAAGGTATAATGCATATAGTAAATTACATATCCAAAAAACCTGCTTTGAAGACAGCAAGCAATTATACACATTGCAAACATTCTGGTTTCAATTACACTTTTATTCTGGGATTGGGTTGCACAGGTGATGCCAGAAAATGTTGCCAACTATATGCAATTTATATGTCATCTGGTTAGAAAAACAAGGCTGTAAAACTGAGCCAGTGGTTAGGCATATGACATACAGTCCTCCAACCATTTTAAGTTTTTATTTGCTGCATTGCCTCCTGGTTGCTCAGAGTTGGTAGTAACCAGCTTCAGTAACGCTGCCTGAAGCAGAGAAGCAGAGGCTGGAAAGCACAGCTATTTTATTTTTTTTTTTAATTTAATTACAGTTACCAGAAAGCGCTAAAGCAGAAAAGTACCAAGAGAAAGAGCTTTCACCAACAGGAATCTCTTTTCTCCAGAGAATGGCTCTGACCTTTTACAGAGATTGATTTGGGAAATTTGTTTCTGTTCAGTTCTCCTTTTAGGGTCAGCTATTAGCCCAGCCCTAACAAAATCTTAATGCCCATCTGGAATGTGAGAGAACAATGGGTAGAAAAAGAACAAGGGAAAAACAATTTACTGCAGGGCACAACACATGAAAAGGAAGAATGTAAGGATTACAGAATTTAAATTATTACCTAGAAACCCAACAGGGACCTTGACAGCACCCTTTGCTCCTTGAAGGTATCCACGGAGCTGAGAGCAATGCCTGGTGGTGCTCTATCCAGAATGTGAGAAGACACCAGGCACAATGCAGTCACCAGGACCACAACCTGTAACTTCCTCTTCCTCATGTCCTAGATGACCAGGAAAAGATTCCCGAGATTGGTGGTATCTCTGATAGGGTGGGTGTATATAAAACTGTGAAGGGAAAAGTGTATCCAGAACTGCAATAAGATGATCATCTTTACTGATGATCTTGATAAGGACATAGAGTGTATTATCAGTAAGTTCGCAGATGACACCAAGTTAAGCGGGAGTGTCGATCTGCATGAAGATAGGGAGGCTCTACAGAGAGACTTGGATAGATTGGATCGGTGGGCCAACGTTAACGGGATGAGCTTCAACAAGGCCAAGTGACAGGTCCTGCGCTTGGGCCACAACAACCCCATGCATCACCACAGGCTTGGGGAGGTGTGGCTGGAGAGCTGTCTGGAAGAGAAGGATCTGGGGGTTCTAACTGACAAGCAGCTGAACATGAGCCAGCAGTGTGCCCGGATGGCCAAGAAAGCCAACGGCATCCTGGCTTGTATTAGAACTAGTGTGACCAGCAGAAGTAGGGAGGTGATAGTCCCCCTGTACTCTGCACTGGTGAGGCCACACCTGGAGTATTGTGTCCAGTTTTGGGCACCTCAATACGAGAGAGATATCGAGGTGCTGGAGCGAGTGCAGAGGAGGGCAACGAAGCTGGTGAAGGGCCTGGAGAACAGATCCTATGAGGAGAGATTGAGGGAGCTGGGACTGTTCAGTTTGAGGAAGAGAGGGCTAAGGGGAGACCTTATCACTCTCTGCCTGAAAGGACATTGTAGGGAGGTTGGTGCTGGTCTCTTCTCACAGGTAATTAGCGATAGAACAAGAGGGAATGGCTTTAAACTGCAACAGAAGAGGTTTATACTGAACATTATGAAAAAAATTTTCACAGAAAGAGTGGTCAGACAGTGGAATAGGCTGCCCAGGGAGGTGGTGAAGTCACCATCCCTGGATGTGTTTAAGGGTCGTTTAGATGAGATGTTTGGGAATATGGTGTAGGGGAGAACTTTGTAGAGTAGGGCTGATGGTTGGACTTGATGATCCCAAGGGTCTTTTCCAGCCTGAATGATTCTGTGATTCTGTGATTCGACCTTAATTAGAGCCTAGCCTTGACTACCCCATGAGATGCTGAAATACCATTTAGAAAGCTACTTGAGTACAACTAAGGACAGAATTTTCTCACTAACTCTTAAACCCTTTTTTTAAGGAAAAGAAAGACTTCCTTTTATTGTTTTTCCTTATAACCTAAAAAGCAGACATTAAGCCAGCCTAGTTTTACTAAATCTCTTTGGAAGAAGTTACTCATACTTCTTTCTTCTGACCTGATGTACTAAATATGCTTTCTAGTTTTGCGATATTTTGCTACATGTGAGGACTACTCAGAGAATAAAACACTATTTGATAAATATCATGAGGAAGGTTTGACAATGTGTTCTGTTTGGTGAAATTTCTTTGGTGGATTAATTTAATATTTTAGACAAAATCTACACACTTTTTTTCTGATACAAGTTAGCATATTTGCTAAATAAGTGTCACCTGGTAATCTCTTTCCACTTAAATGTGAAATATTTAAGGTCTAGCTCCACTCACCTGGGAGAGATACTCCTCATAGACATCTGTGAATACTGGACGTGTATATACAAAAACTGGAAGGGGATGAGTAGAGTTAGAGACATATGAAATTCTAATGGCTTCTTGAACTCTGTTGCGAACAAAGAGCTGGGCATTTCTGGAAGATCTTAAGGCTGTCTCTAGATAGACAGATGGATAAAGTGCTGTGCTTTTCTCCCACAACCAATTAAGCTCATTATTTCTTTCTATTTCAATAGCTAAACAGGTTCCTGTATAATTATGTGGGTTTTGTTTGTAATCATAGTTATAACAGTCTGGATAAAGGTAATATCCCCACAGACGATTTGGCTTCATTTCTATGCCCAGCTTTAAAGATTCCAACATAATTGATTTTGCTGCAGCTTCAAATTCCATTTTAGCTATAGTCCTGGCTTCAGCTTCTGATAGACTCAGGTCTCTCTGCTGAACCAGTTCAATGGATTCCTGTCTATAAATGTCTTTTGATCCCCAGTTCCTTATCCACACAGGTCTCCAGTTTTCCCAGTCAATGACAGCTAATCCAAACTGTTCATCTGAAGGAATATAGAACTGGATGTCCTCTTTGGCTTTTTTTAAATGATTCTCCAGCAGTGAAAGTTGAGGGAGTCCTCCATTGAATGCCTCTCCTGTGACTTCATTTTTGTAAGGATAGTAGCCAAGCCTGTCTGGATAGAAAAGAGTGATGTTTTGCCCAATGGATGTCTTCAGTGTGCTTCCAATGAGAGAAAAAAATTTCATGTCCAGCTGCACTCCAGTCCTTTCAGTACAAAGTTCTGTAGGAGCATTCCAGATAGAAAGGAAAGGTGAATTAGAAACAAGTGGACGAGCTCTTATGTTCAGAGATGAGCAGCAAGAAACTAGAAGAGTGGCGAACACCATACTGGATGCTATAGGATATGTACAGGTAATACACATACCAAAACTTCGTATTTGTCTTAGAGTTTTCATTGTAGCATGTGCAGTGACATTAGGTGCTTCTGATCAGACAAAAATTGAATAATCTCTGGGTGTCCAGAAGGTTGGTAGTCTGTCAAAAGCTTTACTATACAATATATTTCTTCAGATTAATACCTATTAAGCAATATTCCTTAGGTCTAAAATAGGGATGTCCTTTATACGGGGTTCTCTCTCATTTCAGGCTGCAGGAAACCTTTCAACAACTTCTGAGACCTAATACAGAAAAAGAGGCAAAGTAGATAAAGTAAGAGATGATAAATATTTCATTTCTAACCATGAAACAAATACCATTTGTGATTTTGAATATATTGTAATCTTCGAATAAAATTCTCCTTTGAAGGAAAACCACAATGTACAATCATAAAGGAAATAAACTGTATATAAAATTGTATATATATATAAGACAAATAAAAAACTGATAGCAGAACGGTATCCAGTGACTCACGGATCAGAATGAGTATGCCCTGTAGTAGTCTGGGTGCCAGTGACTGATGTCTGTAAACATGAGCAGTCTCACAATGTTTTCTCTTAATCAACAAAAATCTATATGTAATATTTCTCACCTATCTCAGAATAAAGTTCTAGGTCTTAATTCATTAATTTTGTAGAGCACTTAAGGGAAGATGCAAGATAACACAAAATTGGAACCCAGACTGTTGTACACACACAAGAAAACAATCCATGTATACTCATTTAACTCAGTGAGATATCTGAAATATTATAGGCACTCTATCTTCTGTCCAGAGCTCTTTTAAACAGTCTCAGAAGCTGAATATCATCTTCGTATATAGCTATCTGTATGTGGGTGGACGCCATTTGAGACAGGTTAAATGACCCCAAGTCTAAGTCTCCCCAGGTGTGTAATTCTTTAGGAAAGCTGAGGTGGTCCATACACCCTCAGTGAGCAGTCACATCTTTTTTTTCCAAGAACATCATGGTAGTGGTGGTAGTCATGGTGCGGTCATCAGCTTTTACATAGTAGCACAGTAGCTAAAGCATTCCTCTGTGCAGTAACTCACCTGAATCCACTTTCCTCCTGGTTTTGAAAGGGTTCAAACCTGGATCTGTCACTTTTCATAGAGGCCTCATGATAAGGCTGTAGGGTATCTAAGGAGTATATAAGAGTGTGCATGAAAATACAGGAGTCACCATGAAGTGGGCCACAGGGTGTCTGGCAATGTAAAATCTCTAAGCACAGAGATTTTGGGTTGTATTTACTGAATTCAGCTAGGACTGGAAACTGCAAATCTCTGGTCCCTACCCCTTGAACTATCTCTCTCCCTCTGTCTTTTCCATGACTACTTAGTGTAAAATTTATTAGCTGTATGGGCACAGAATCATAAATCTCTTTTTCCCAGCAGTGCATACAGACAACAGGTTGCAGTTATTACCCATTTTCATTTTTTTCATCATCCTTCTGGCTGCATGATTATATTTTTAATTTGTTTCAATAAAATGGCAAAACACTTCCATCCATCAAATTGTTGCATACCCAGAAAAGTTTGACAGTATAATGAGAGGTTGATGGAGACTTTAACCTTCCTAAATCGAGCCTCAAACCAGATTCACAGCAGAGACTGTTGTAGTAGTAGTACAATGAGATTCCCTGTGTATGTTCACATAGTTTCATCATTTTTGAATCTACCGAAAACTCCAGATTTGCTATGACTGTGGGAGAAAACCATGTGTGAAAGGAACTGTCATGGGCAAGAGGGGAGACAGAGCAGCGTGACTGAAATCTAGGCCTTAGGGGGATCAAAACAATGAAGGAACCTATGTCAACAAATGGACTAGATCCTGCCCCTGGTCACAGACATCACAGTCTCTAGAGGTGATTCTGGGATTCTTCACTTGAACATGACAGAGGGTAATTTGCCTCTTCTGAAAACTAGGAGGAAGTAAAGGACAAATGCAAAAGTTGTACTGAAGGAGGAGATCTCTAGGACTTGAGTTGCCCAGAGGAGGGGTTTTGCATTACAGGGATCTTTAAGAAATGCCAGCACCTAGACATTTAGGTTCCCAGATTAGCAAGTCTATTTTGCAGACCCCACTTTGCTTCTTCTGCATCCATCATTTCTGATGCCAACAGGCAGTAGGGATATTTTCCCTTTTATTCTTTTCCTTCCTGGGCATGCTGCCAGCTCTTGGTCATTGTGTCAGTGGAGAAGCATAGAGCTGCTAGCCATTCTTTTTGCCGGGTGCCCAACCTACCTGAGGAGGGAACAAGAGCCAGTTCAGTTTTCTTTGCTTAGAGGTGACAGCACATGTGAGTGAAACCAACTACTTAAAGACACAAGCGTGCACAGCTGAAAGACTGGCAAACAAGCACCAATAGCAAGGACTCCTCAAAGAGGGTTTGGCTGTACAGGTGGAATTTTTTTTCAAAACAGAAGCTTATGCTCCTGGAGTAGGAAGTGCAAGTAGAAGGGGCAGAAAGTACACCCATGCAATATCAGACATCCCTTCAGAACTCATCTGCAGGTATATGAAAGACAGGTAAGGAAGGGAAGTAAAATGTAGAATAGGCGGTGAGGTGCAATGTACAGCAGAGCTAGAACTGCAACAGCTTCCTCCCACCAGCCATGACAGCACCTCTGTCTTCTCAGTGGCACTGCCACCAAGTCTCTAGGGCCCAGTTTCTGACTATAAGTTAAGGGACTTAAAAGCACATTCTATGTTCTCTACCAGGAATGTCATCAGCACCTTTCTTCAACAGACCAGCACAAACTTTCAGCTAGGATTTTGGCCCTGTCATCCTCTTTCCCTCAACATAATGCAAATGGGTTTTGCGCCACACTGAGTGTCCACAGTGCTATGCACATACCTGCAAAGAGTTGTCCGTGTCCTTTCACGAATAGCTGAGCTCTGCTCAGATGTAGTTCTGCACTTTTTTCTTTAGTTTAACTATTTTTTTTCTCCTTTACAGGAAAGCTTTTAATTCTTTCTTCAATGGACAAGTTTTCATCAACATTTTGGAAGAAATGGAAACCAATGGTTTCAAAGCTAAACTACCAGTCAGAAAGGCCAGCCAGAAAGGAGAAGTGAAACCACAGATACCTGAGACCCTGGAATCAAGAGGTATATATGATGACTGCTTATTGCTTTCATATTAATTTTTTTTAAAAAAAAAAAAAAGTTGGATTCCCTTTCATGATCAAGCTCTTTGGTTTTCTTGGGATGATGAACAAGCAGCAGTAGACAGAAGTTCTAACAGTTCTGATTTGGATTCCCTCAACTAGTCTTCAATTGTCCATTTCACTTTTATCTTACAAAAACCTTATCAATCACAGGAGGCAAACAAGTTCTTAGTATAGAAGCACCAGATGGACTGAAGTCTAAACATCCATACAGATATTTCATCATTTCACAGCTGCCAATGTGATAACTAAAGAAACCCTGCCAAGAAGCAGTTTCATAAGCTAGACTTAGATCATAGATCCAATCACCAGGAAAAAAGGTATGGCTCTGTTCATTTAAAATGCGCTAAGAGCAGTACCTCATTTGCATGGCATCTGCTTGATGGGACTTGTAGAAAAGAGGGCTTCATGCACTTGCCCAACTGCCTAGAGTTGACAGCAGGAAAAAGCCATCTCTCTTCTGAGCTAAACAATCTCAGTTCTCTCAGCCTCTCCTTATATGACAAATGCTATAATCCCTTATCATTGTGGCAATTTGCTGGACTTGCTCCAGTATGTCCATTTCTTTCTTGAACTGGGGAGCCCAGGGGTGGACACAGCACTCCAGGTGTGGCATCACCAGTGCTAAATAGAGGGGAATAAACACATTCCTTGACCTGTTGGTGACAGACACTCTTGTTAATGCCACCCAGGAGGCTGTTGGTTTTCATTGCTGCAAAGACGCATTGCTCACTCTAGTCAACTTGGTGTCCACCATGACCTTCTAGAGCCTTTTTTGCAACTGCTTTCCAGCCAGTTGGCTCACAAGCCTGTACATGGGGTTATTTCTTTCCAGGTGTGAGACTTTGCATTTGCTTTTGTTGAACTTCATGAGGTTCCTGTCAGCCTGTTTTTCCAGCCTGTGGAGGCCCCTCTAAATGGCTTATCATCCTCTGGCATATCAGCCACTCCTTCCAAGTCTGCATTGTTTGCAAACTTGCCAAGGGAGCGCTCTGTCCCATTGTTCAGGTAATCAATCAAGATGTTAAATAGTATTGGACCCAGTATGAACCCTTAGTGTACATCACTAGAAACAGGCTTCCAGCTGGACTTTGATGGGCCTCCAGCTGGACTTCCTGGCACTGATCACAACCCTTTGAGCCTGGCAGTTCAACCAGTTTTCAGTTTCACTGTCCATTTATCTAGCTTGTACTTAATCAGTGACACTGTTACGGGAGCCAATGTTGAAAGCCTCACTAAAATCAAGATCAACAATATTCACTGCTCTCCCATTGTCCACCAAGCCAGTCATCCCTTTGTAGAAAACTGTCAGATTGGGCAGGCATGATTTCCTCTTTGTTAATCCATGTGGACTACTTCCAATCACATTCTTGTCCTTAATGTTTGGAAATGTTTTCCAGAATTATTTGCTTTGTCAGCGTCCCAGGGATTGAGATGTGGCTGTGCTGACCAGCCTATAGATCCTTGGATCTTCTTTTTTTTACCTTTTTTAAGACAGAAGTGACTTTTGCTTTCTTCTAATCCTCAGAACCCTCCCCCAGTCACCATGATCTTTCAAAGACTATCAAGAGTGACCTTACAATGACATCAGCCAGCTTCTTCAGCACATACATTGTGCCCCATAGACTTTTGTATGTCCAGTTTCTTTAAATGCTCCCTAAACTGATTCTTCTCCATTGAAGGTAAGTCTTCCTCCTTCCAGTCTTTCCCATGGGTCTTAGGAGCCTGGGATCCCAAAAAGCTGGTCTTTCCAATACAGACTGAGGTGGAAAAGCGATTGAGTACTTCTGCCTCTTCCATATCCTTTGGCACTGGATCTCCTGCCTGCCTCATTCAGCACTGGGCCCACATTTTCCCTCATCTTCTGCTGCTAATAGACCTGTAGAAGCTCTTCATGTTGCCCTTCACATTTCTTGCCGGATTCAACCCCAAGTGTGCTTTGGCTTTTTGAACCCCATCCTTACACCTCAGACAGTGTCTCTGTATTCCTCCCAGTTCACTTATCCCTGCTTCCACCTCATGTGCTTCCTTTTTATGTCTGGGTTTTGTCAGGAGCTCCTCCTGCCTTTTTTTTTTTATTTCCTGCATATGGAGATGGACCATTTCTGAGCTTGAAAAAAGTGATTCTTGAAAATCAACCAGCTCCTGGATCCATCTTCTCTCCAGGGCTGTCTTCCATGGGATTCTTTCAAGCTGATGCCTGAAGATGCCAGTGTGTGCTCTGCTGAAGTCAGTGGTTGTGATCCTGCCATTTGCCTCATTCCCTCTTTTCAGGATCCTGAACTCCACCATCTCATAGTCACTGCAGCCAACGCTGCCCCCAGCCTTCACCCTCCTTGTTTGTAACTATGAGTCCAACAGACCATCTCCCCCTCCTGGCTCCTACATTATCCAGAGTGACATTTCCTAAGATGGTACAGACTGAGATTTCCAGGGCAAACTAAAAGAATTCCATACAGAAATGCTGGGGGAAAATACTTTCCACTTATGCAAATACAGCTTATTAAAATTAAATAAAATTATTGTACATAAAGAGCTGAGATGCACTAGCATTTGCCAGGACAGTGATCCTTTATGTAATTGATTTTGTAATAACAAAGTGAGATCACCTCAGAAACGAGCTGTAGGAGTAGTTCAGCTTTTACTGTGCCTCTGGCTCTAGTTATGAAAGATTTCTTGCCCCCATCAAAGTCAGAAAACTACAGGACACAAATGTTATTCTTTGTTCCTGTAAGCTTTTTTTATAAGTGGATTTCAGTAATAGGCTGATTTGATGTAGAGGGAAAGAGGAAAGCAGTGTTTTGAATACTACATTTACTGTTTTAGCTTGAACTCATTTATTATTGGCTAATCTTTCAAAGTTTGATTTAACTGATTGTTGGGAAATGGTTCTCCAAATTTTGCTGTAATGTACTCTGCTGGGTATAAGTTAATAGATTATTTTATGTGATAGTTTCCAGTTAAAACGATCGCCTTTGGCCCAACCTAACGATGACAGCTCTGATAAATGTTACTCTTTTCAGTCTCCTTGAATGTAAGTCTAAGTGAGCTGAGTCATAAAGCTGCCCTTGTCTTTGTCAAAAAGTCAATATCTTTACAATATATTAACACTAATTGCTCTGGGACTACCTGACTAGAAGTACATACTGATGGTTCTAAATGCCCTTAGTCTAGGGAAATAGCTTCTGCTTTAGATTTTCCCAAATTTGGCATTTGTAAAGGTTAAATATTAGAGGAAATCATAAGGATCTTCTTAGTTTAATTATTTCATCATTTTTTCACAGCATACACTGGACTACAGAAACACACATGTTTGAAAATGCAAGTATGTTCCTGTATTTTGGTAGCTACATGGTCACAGATCTGGGCCATGCCATGTGACCCTGAAAAAAAATGCTCCACTTGGCCAAAGACAGTTAGAAAATAAAAGGGAGAGGAGTACTGTACGTACCCTTGAACTTCACACAGATGTTATGCACCACAGCCAGATGATGTGTCCCATCAAAAATCATCTATTACGCCATTTGGCTTATATTCAGGAAGTGCCACTAAATGTTAGAAGAATTCAGCTTGGGATTTTTTATGAAAATTAGACATGAGAGTCCATATTTAGCCTTGAAATAATTAGACATCACTTAGGCAAGTCAGATCTGCTAACATTAAAAATAAACTTAAGCTAATAAGCACAACCAGTATCTGACATTCTTATGTTAATAGTCTTAACCACACTTCTCAAATTTCAAGCAAAAGTCCATAAAATCTCACACTTTCCCTGTTTTAGTTTGTACACCGAGAAAGCAGGGGTACTCTTTATGATTTCTAAGGGAGAAGATGAGTGTTACTGAGCTGCGGTATCTGGTTAAAACACTTCCAAGCCTGAGATCATCAATATAATTACCATTTTAGATTACAGATGACATAGTTTTCAAGTGTTTATTAACTGTTTCTTGCATTGCAAACAGCGTGTGTGTTACTGCCTATTAATTAATGACATAAAATAATAAGAGAAAATACTGATGTGAAAATTGATTGGTCTTTTCCCTGTGCTGAGGAAAATACGGATACAGAAGTTTGCACGTGGAACTGCTTTTTTTGAAGCAGCAGAAGAATCTAACTCTTTAAACCTATACATTCAAGTCTTTAAATCCCTGTAAAGCTGTGGTGTAAGATACATGGTCAAATACGCAGTTGAGACCAGAATATTGAGGACTTAGTCCCTATTCTTTCATTTTCATATAAACACTAGCTACGTTAGTGTAAAAATAACTCCCAACATTGCAGACAAAATATGGTACTAGACAGTGTAACTTTATAAGTTCTTGAAACGAGTTGCTTTGTATCTTCCTATATCTGAAGGCTATGAAAATACAAAGTTGTGAAAGATGTCTAAAGACTCAACTCCAGCTTCTGTGAAGAGATCAGCACTGATTCATTTCTAAGGAGAAATAGAATAGACTCCTAAGGAGCAGAGGAACGGACTAAGGATATGTTTAAGTGTTAACATATTTAAACTTGGAACCTGAAGCAGAATCCAAAGGGGTTTTTTTTTAAAAAGGTATCAGCAATACTGATACAGTCCATAGACTTAGTTTCTCTGAATGGGATCAAAGCAGCCCGCACTGCTAGGAGAGAGCTGTCTGAGGTCAACGTTTATATTTTTCATGAGTCAGTGGAAAATACTTAATGTGTGTGACATCCCCCTGCCCTGTCCTTGGGTGGTGCTGTTGTGAGAAATGGCCCCATTCTCTTCCATTCTGTTCTGAAGGGGTCCTTCTTCTGAATGAAGGGAACAGCATCACTGCTGGAACTTCAATTTAGAGAGGATTTAAACCCTCCTGTTCTTTTTAGAGAGGAATGTCCTGGGCTAGAGGCTGTTTGTTCATTACAAACTGGTGTCAGAGTCATGAAACAGCCACAGAAGAAAGGGAAGAATAAGCTTGTACTTATATTGCATTCCCCCTTGGGTCATTTTTGCATTTCTAAAAGAGAAGGCAAAGATAGTCAATTAACAAAACACACATGGGTGTTGTGAGGATAACATTAACACTTGTGAGGAATAGGAAGCTCCTCAGAAAGAAGGTCCACCTCTGGAAGTATGGACCATCTGTGCTGCACAGCTCATGGCAAGTTTAACCTGACCAGACATCAAGTGTGAAGGATGGTCTTTGCGTAGTAGGATGTAGCCTCGTTGTTATGAATGTGTTAAACTGCACTTGCCTGTAAAGTCAGAATTTGGCAAGCACTTATTTTGGCAGGGGTTTCTAAAACTCCACCCTTACTTGAGTATAATCTTCTCAATTGGGCTAGGGCAACTGTTTATGAGGCCACATAATGAGTTGTTCAGGTTAAAAATACCTCAGCCAAAAGAAAAGAGAGGAAGGGCTTTTTTATGACTAAGGACATGAACCAGCGAAACTGGCTAGTTTAGCCAGCCTGTCTGACTTAAGAAATGCTTGTCAAACAACACCCCAGTGCTGTGGCTGTTCTTATCGTCAAGAACTGCCAAACCATCTCTTTCATCATTGCTTACTCCCATTCTTGAGTTCTGTTTCTGAGTACAGGGCAATGAGTGCATGAGGACCTGAAGCCTGAGAAAAACTCCAAACAAATTTCTGTGCTAGCATTCCTGATGGTTGCCTGTGGAGGAAATCAAAATATGCCAATGATGGTCAGGAACTGAGCATCCAGGTTGTAGACAGCCCCCCTTAAAAAGATGTATACAAAAGATTTAGTCAAACTACTGTTCAGTTATTTAAATGTGAGTCCACTATATGTTTTTACTAATATGTCCCAATTATTTTTTTATAGTCTTATGATGACTACTGCAATGTTCCGATGTTCCATGACTAATTTCAAGTGTTAGGAAAACCTCTATCATCTTCATTCTCATTTTTTTCTCTTGCAAGTTCTAATTCTCAATTTTATAAAAATTCTTAATATCCTAACAGCCTGTTTATTGATGTTCTATTTTGTTTTTTAGCAAGTTAACCAAATAAACTGTCTGAACACATTTCCAAGAGTATTTGGAAAATTTCCTTTGCTGTATTGTGTATAATTAGGCTTGGCAGAACTCAGATTCCGTAATGACAATTTCCATTGCAGAGGAATCAGGGACAAGATAAAGAGCCCATCACACGTCACTTTGCAGAGTATTCCATCTTGCTAAGATTTTTCTGCAGAATGTTCACTGTCTGCTGAATCTCTAGTGCTTTATGGCAAAACAAGTCCAAACATTCTCTATAGCAAGAAATATGCATTACTAGTCAATATAATATTAGAAAAATATAATCCTATATCTACCACTAATATTAATTAATATACAGCTAATTAAATCACATACCAATTCGGGAGTATATGTGGATCACATTTCTGTACTGCACTACTACTGCCCTAATGTAGAATATTGGGCAAATCACAGCCCATTTTTTAAAAGCAACTAATTGTTTTCTTTGGTTTGTTTTTAGTTAAATACTTTTCACTGTATTATACTGAACCCTCTTGAATAATTCTAATTAGAAGCCTTAAAAAAATCCCAAAAAACAACCCTGATTTTCTTTGGTTCAGCCTGTATATTCAACCTGTTCTTTCTTCTGACTACTTGACAAAGTTGTAGATAAAATTTTCATAGAATGGTTTGGGTTGGGAGGGACCTTTAAAGGTCATTTAGTCCAAACCCCAACTGGGGACATCAAGTGATTAAATAATCACCCCAAATTATCTTTGAATAGTTTCATCAAGGTAATGCTTTGAAATTCCACCTAAGATGCCCAATGTCAGCTTTTTTGCAGCAATATCTTGTATTCCAGTATCATTTTAAACTCTTTTGGACACCAGTTTTTACAAAGGACTGTAGTGCAGATCACTGTACACTTGGAGTTGCAGTACAAGACCAGGCTTCCTAAGCAGTTTACTAGATCTCCTCAGTTAAGCTCTTCCAAACAAGACATTGTTATACCTACAAGTGTATAAACAGTATCAAAGGAAGCCCATAAAATGATTATAAATATGCTATTAATAAACAAGTATGATCATCATCTCCCATAGGAATATTATTTTGAAAACCAGAAGTTTGAAGTCAACATAAAAATATACAATATTCTTTCTTTCTAAACCTTCATGCAGCACCGAAATAACTGCAATACATTTTTGGACAAAGCAGGTGGCATTTGTCATCTGTGTTAAAAAATACATTTTTCCCCCAGCAAATCATTACCCTAGTCTAGGGATAAATATGAAAAAGTGATCTACACTGTACAAAAGTAGCTGTGCCTTTGGAAAAGGTGAGATTGCTCCGGAGAACATCTGCAGAAGAGACAGAACAGGCTTTTACTTAATCCTTGGAAGTAATGCAGTGTTAAAATTAACACAGCAACCAGTTCTGAACATGAAACATTTCAGTCACAAAATTATGTCCTCTTTTTTTGAAAAAATGGGATCTTTCAAGAAAGATGATTGTGGCATTCCTTTTAAAAGTAGGGGAGCAGGTATACCCCAGGAGTAAACCCAACATGCATGGATGAAATTATTCCTGGATTTTCAGTAGCAATGCTTCATAGCTAGAGCAACAGGAGGCGGAGGTTGGGGGAGGGTCCTCAAAGGGAATTATCCTTGGAAATAAATATGTATTATTAACCTCAGTACCAGATTATATATTAACATCTGTCTTCACAGTATGTGGTTTCAAGTTCTCTTGTGCTATACCTGAATGCTCTTTTAAACTTCCTCCCCTGGGACTGTAATTCTTTCCGTATTCCTTTCTTCCACATGACTATATATAAATAAATACAATCTGAGGAAAATATGAAACTGCAGTAAAGAAATGAACCTTCCCTCAAGAATAATTTCTCTTTCCTGCCGTGTTCCTTTTCACCTGCTGTTTCTTCACAATCCTCATAGTCTTTTGTTATTTTGATAAACCTACTAATACCGAGGAGCCGGTGTAATTGCCACCCATCCCTGGAGATAAGTGAGAGAGATGGGTAAGCAGATGTCAAAGTCTCAAAACAAAGGTGAATACAAAGCTATGCAGAACACTGGTGATTTATAAAGGAGACATTAGCATTATCGAGCACTGTTTTGGGAAACAGTTATGCAAAGAATCAACAGTTTCAACTGAAAAGAAGAAAGGAGCTCAGTTGGACCTTCCTGAGCAAGCATATTAGCATAACCCTTTGAGTAAGCCTAAGGAAAAGGATTTACAGTAAGAGAGCTGAAAGCAGAGGCTTGCA
The DNA here is from genome assembly GCF_047716275.1 of Strix uralensis. Lineage (NCBI taxonomy): Eukaryota > Metazoa > Chordata > Aves > Strigiformes > Strigidae > Strix > Strix uralensis. The sequence goes on from NC_133976.1 coordinate 25,039,995, forward strand.
GCTCTGAGCAAACAGCAATTTCTGTTTGTTTGGACGTGCCACTGCTAGGGAGGCAAAGCTGGTGTAGTCCTTGCGAACAAACAGCCAGGATACCTGACCTCATCACATGTCTTCTTACTGAAATAACCTGCAAACCCTCACAAATTTTGACTAAACAGCAAAGCTGAGAGACACAATGAAGTCATCAAGTTTTAAGGATAAGAGACCTTAACATCTAGTGTGTTGAGAGAGTGAGTTTGGACCACCTGCCATGGGAGCTGGGACTCACACAGCATGTGCCATTCAGGCCTGGCTCTCACTGCCCACACCCTCACCCTCTCTCAGATTTCTCCTCCTTGGAGGATTCAGTAGAGACCCATGCCAACCCACACTTGTGCAGTGACTGCCCAGCACGCACTCGATTGTTTATAAGCAACTCTGACTCAAACCTCTTGCCTCAGATATTTTGTGGATTGCCTTGCCCATCTGTGGCTTCATATAAAAAATAACTATTACACTGCAACATATCGTTTACCTGAGTTGAAAGGTTGAAATCAATCAGGTATCTTTTCTTTCATCCTGACTAAAAGCATTCACTAGGTACAAATAAGTTATTAAACTTCCCCAAGTATAAGTTTATTCCAATAGACTCCTAAAGAAACAAAAATCCCTATTAGCCTACTCTTACCTGTAAATGCAGACTATTCCCACCTCCCTAGAAGAGTTGCCTAGATTAACAACTTAACCTAAAAAGCTTGAAACAAGTCTTATTTAAAGTGAGATTGTTTTAGCAATTTTATTAGTATGGAGACACAGATTTTACTCAATACCTGTGACAGCTGTGTATTTGCAGTTTATAAGTAATCTTTTGTGTGTGCAATAGTTCAATGAATCACTTGCCTTTGAAAAAAAAAAACCATGCTGAGAGAGAAGAGTGATAGTATCACACATGGTTCATAACAGCGGTTGTTACACCTCATGATTCCTGACAATCTTTCTGGAAAGTCCTACCAAAATTTACCTTCCCTCTCTGAGATTTAAATTTCAAAATAGTAAAAATTTAAGCAACATAAAAATAAGCAGTAAATACTTACCTACATGAATCCACAGGTCAGGGCTTGCTGGAGTGAATGAACGGGTGAGTGGACAAAATAATTAGCCTTGTCTGGAAAGGCAGGGCTCCGGCCCGGCCAATTGGGATTTGTCATTTGGTTAAAACTTTAGCATAATTATAGGGTAGCTGACGAAAGGTGTCTCCTGTCACAGCTGATTGCAGTAAGTAGTATAACAACACATTACCTGTCAGAGGTCTTACACCATGTTTTATAGTCTACTGAACAAATGCTTTGAAAGAGTTTTTTTCTTAAGTAAGAAATATTTTATAGTTTGACTTAATTTTGCTTTTTGATGCAGCAGTGGTTTGACCAATGGAGATAAAAGTTATTTTCATGGCTGTGCAGAAATGGGGTAAGGGGAAGCAAAACTGCGTTCTGTGTTGCCGGAACGTAGAGTACCCCCAGGCGGTGCATCCACGCTGGGCAGGAAACAAGGCCGCAGGAGGAGATAGATCCTCCACTGGCAAGCAGATGCTGAGGTTGTTGTGCATGGAGACCACTGAACTAAGCACCACATTTGGCCCTCTGACTGCTCTCACAGAGACTAGGGCAGGACCGTTGGAGCATCCCTAGTGGATGCTGATGTAGGGTATGTTAACACCCACATAAAGATAATTAAACAATCTTCCACTAACTGCCATTAAACTCCTAGCTCTAATTATGCTCACACAGCACTTTGGGTTCAGGGCTTTCCACAGTAGTGGGATGGCAGGCAGTGCCACAGGTTAGAGCTGTTTGGAGCTGTGGACACTCTGTTATACTTGAAAAGTGGCAATTTAAAAATTGTTTCTTTTCTCCCTCAGCATAAAAACAATTTTGTCTTTGGAATCAATTTCAGTTTCAAGACTTTCATTTCAATATTGAAATGTTTTTGTCAAATGTCATACATCATGTTTTCTTTGTGTAATATTTTTACTAAGTTTTTGGTATTCCGTGACTTATCCTTCTTAAATGTATATAGTGATAAATCCCCAAAATGACAAAATAGTCAAAATATTATCCTATTTTTTAAGGTCAGCTGTAGAACAATGATTTTAAATTATTTAGAATAAAAAATTAGGAAAAAAATGATTTTAAAAATAATAGTTTATAAAACTATTCTAAAATTATGAGAAAAAATACTCTAATGCAGTTTGCTATGATAAAGAAGATGGAATAGAATTTTTCAAAAAATGTATTTTCGCATTATCATTCCTCAGTAGTACACTACTGTATGTTACTCTTTTTTTACATAAGAATTTTAATACAATATTGATTAGTAAAAGTCTAGAAAAAATGAAAATAAAGCTTTGGAATTTGAAATGTTAATGCTAAAATTTGTTTTGCCTGGACTGAATTCTTCCACCTGCTATTTTTGTAAAAGAAAATACTGTCCTTCTTCATGGAAAATATGGAACCAGCTCTCTGTGTCAGAAGAACAGGAAAATCAGATGAACAATAATGAGACTACGTAGGTCAAATTACTGTTGAGAGACTTATGGTAGCAAAGGCCATTGCTGTTTCAGCCCAAGTTAGACGACAAGGCTTTTCCACTTCACCTGTAGAGCGGTTTTCTCTCCTGTAGCATTGCATCTTTATGGTGCAGGATCCACTCCACAGGACTCTTGGAGACAGAATCCCACCTGGCATCTTTACCACTCAGTTTGTGGTCTAGCATTCAATTCCCTAGTCAAATAGGAATTTCCTTCCAGAATAAGCCAGCTCTTGCTAGCTGCAGTATTAAATAAGTGAAATAATTCTCAATGTTTGAAGGAAGCATTACTGTGCTTGGTGGAAGTGATGGCATGGAATAGAATGAAATCAAGGAGCCTCAGGAGATATGAAAATGAGTCTGCAGTGGTATGGGAAACAAAAGAAAAAGAAGAGGTGCAGAGAACTATGACCAAACCATTCTTCACACCTCATTAACCTACTAATTTGTCTCAGACGTCTAGCAACATCCCCTCTGGCTTCTATCATCAAACTATTTTTTCAAAACAAGACTTGCAGTCACTGGTACAGAAGGTTTCCATCCCCAGAACAACCCCAACAGGGGGGTGGTCTGCAAATTATTCACTCCAGTACTCTTAGGCATCTCTGTGGGCACTGCTCAGTGTTAAGAGGCGGCTCACTGCCTGCTGAATGTGTCCCCTGCTGAGGCTGCCAGAAAAAGCGTTAATTTTGTGTTTTTAGGATGTGGACATCTGTCCATTAGCAACTGGAGAACAGCCACCAGTGTCACACCCCACAGCTGCCAGCCCATCAGCAGACAGAAACAATTTCCAGTTGCTACTGAATGAGCTGGATTCAACCCAATAACCTGGTGCTAAATGTTTCTGTGCTCCTCCAAATCTTAAGAGTATGGCTGTTGGGTGGCTCCGGATTTCACTTTGATATAACACAAATCGGAAGATGTTCCTGCTGGCTGTGGGGCAACAGGAGAAGATGAAAAAATAGAAAAGCCACATCTGGCAGTTAATAAGAGAGGAGATGTCTTCCCAGCTGGGAAGAGAAGCTGTTAAAGATATGCAAATACCACTCAGTTTATATCACTGAACACTACAAATAAAAAAAATAAGGGTGTGTAACGTGCAAAGGCAGAGGTGGCCCAAAGCTCCTAAGCAGTGTAGGCAAAAATTGAATTCTGCTCTCCCAAGAATAAAGCATGGAAGAATTGATCCCATTATGGCAAAAGTCAACGCTGTGATTTTGGCAGAACCGGTGGCAAGGCTAAGGGCACCCGCTAGAGTGTAGGCAGGCAGAGGGCTGAGTTGAGGGTGTGGTATCTCCCTTCCCTTCTCTCCACACATCCCCTGCTCTCCTGCCGCTCTGATTCCACTGAGATGAATCCCGCCTCCCTGGCACTTCTCCGTCTCTCAGCAGAGCAAGGCATTAAGGCACCTGTAGCCTGTTTCTCAGCAGCTGTCCTCTAAGCCTCAATCATGTGTGTCAGATCCTACCCTGCACACACCATATCCCCTTCTCTAAGCCCAAGAGAAAAGAGTTCTTTTTCTCTTCCTCAATTCCAGCAGAGTTCGGGACACCCCCACCTCCAACCTTCATTTCTCCGAAGTGCCCATCTTAACCTCCACATCGCCTAGGCAGAAGGACCTAGTCTATAGTACACTCACCCACCATGTCTATGGGACAGAGCCTGTCCTCCAATTTACATCCCTCAGGATGCTCTGTTCCTTCAGCCCTTCACAATAGGGGGCTGACTCCCCTCACTCCCAGGATTCTTGATGTTGGTGTGCACTGCCCTCACTGGTAGCCACAATATCCCTTGCAGGTAAGCTATGGGAGCTCAGGCCGCACTGATAGTTTTGGTTAGCACCATGTATGTTTGGCATGCCCTGTGTGCATCTGGGAATTGCTTTCCCCATTTAGACATGACTTTGTCATGTGCCTTTGTCACGACTTGCTTCATTCTCTTCAGTCAAGATTTTCTACATATATTCCACAGTACTTTGTCAGCTCCAGCCTAAAGAATTCAAACTGCTTTTTGGAGAACTGTGGCTTAACTCCACCCAGCCCCTCCATCTGGTACAGGATTCAGCTACCCACAGAGGTGGACCATCATAAGCAACTATCACCTGTGTCCTCTTTTGCTTGAAGGAGCTATTCTAGGTGCGAGTGAAGCTATAAGTCTTACTTTTTCTAGGACTGAGATCCTAGATCAACAAGTATGTGCTATGGACATCCTCAAATCTTGCTCTCTGAGCATCTGTGGCAGGGATCTGACCTGAATTCACATGGTTTCATTCTGGTCTTTGTCACCAGGTTTCCCTACAGTAGAAACCAGGGCACTGGGGAAGAGATGTGGAAATCAGTGCACTCCCATGCCTGCCCTCAGGATTCAGGTTAAGCGTGTAACAGACCCGGGGAACTTGGGAGGATACTGTCATTTAACTTGAGAGAATATTTTCCATCCTATATGTTCATAAACTTTCTAGGTGAAAGTATTTCCTGAATGCACCAGAGTCCTGTATTGTACTAGAGCAGTTCAAGTCACTCTGAAAACTACCACTGTCCACTGTGGCACTTGACTTCTCAGTGGGTATGTCTGTATCATGTAATGGAGCCGAGTTTCCTCTTATTTCCAAATAAGGCAGTTTACCAGCACGGTACAATGAAATGCAGAGACACCAGCCTGGATCTTGAAAGTGATAAAGCATGAAAAATTGCAGCGTATTTATTCAGCACAGAACATTTTTAGTTCGCCTGGACTACTTTTAGGGCCCGAGCTGGTCTCTGTGGATAGTTCTGCACTGCACCTTCTAAGCCTAAAAGCCCACATGGATCAAACAGGCAGGTTTCAGTCCCACACTCAGTTCTGCAGAGCAGCTATGCTGTTGCTGTCTCTGCAGAGCTTTTCGTTTGGACACAACACCACACTCCTGCTGTTATGATTTTTCCTGTTCTGGCACGTTTGCTTATGCAAGGCTACCTCTGCCTTGTGCTCCTCCGTGAAAGCTAAAGAAACCCTACGATGGGCAGCATAGCTCTCCCCTGGGAAGCTTCCTACAATGTGGCTTGCACTCAGTGCCTTTCAGGACTCAGATCTAAGCTTTTAAAGGCAACATAGAAGGCTCTTTTGACTTTTTTTTTTTTCCCCTACCATTTTGAATAACTAACTCATTTTAGTTTTGAGAATGACAGATCTAATTTACATTTAAATCTTTTGAATCCCTTGCCAAGCTGCATGACAATAGGCACTGCAAAAATTAGTACATAAGAATTTTCTTATTTACCTGATTGCCTTTCATGTCTCATTGTCTTTTATGTCAATCTATGCCAAAGCACTTTCAAGTTATATCTTCAAATGTGAAAGCTAAAAGCAATCTGAGCGAAATGGCTTTATGTCAAGAAAGATATATTCTGGCGTGTCATGTGTACACATTGAAAGCAGCAGCTTTAATAAAGGAGAGACACCCTTCCCTCACCCAGACCAAGTACAAAAAGATTTGGGAAACTAAACTCCAGCTTAAACCAACAGCAATAGCACAGGATGCTTCTGAAGCTTATCTAGTCCCAGATTCTCACCAGTGAAAATCCATACAGTGCAGGTAGCTCTGGTGCATCTATGAAAATTTATACCAATGAGCCTACATTCATTAATCTAGTGGACATTTGGGATTGTGCCTTTAGCAAGAGTAAGTCCACTGGCCTATGCATGTGCACTGATGTGGATGTCTAGAAAAGGATCCTTTCCACAGGGACAGGTTCGAAGCACACATCCTCGCCACAGCAGCATAGAAAGGAACTAAACCACCCTGCATCCTCACCATTGTAAATACTGGAGAGTACAAGGAGCACTTACCAGTCTTCCCTGTACTCCTAAATTCTTGCCTTTTAGGATACCAGGACCACTGGATCTCAGCAAATCCCGCTTCTTGTTCTCAGCTGCCAGACTTCACTTTTTTGTGCCAGAATGTGTCTTATGAGCCAGAAGCTTTCTTTTCTGTTATGGAAATATAATCCACCTGAACATTATTCATGTGGTAGACATGCAAAATCCATGCTAATGTTCTCCACCCAATTAGTATTTTTGAAAATACTATTATTTTTATTAACCATAGTCACTGAGAATAGTATGGGGTAGAAAATATGACATATAATACTAACGATCTAAAAATACTAACGATACTAAAGAATAAACGATCTTTAGTAAATAATCTTGAGCTTCACCCCAAACACAGAGACACATCACTGCCCCAAGCAACAACATGCAAGGCTCATGAGGGAGGAGGCTTTGTTTCCTGGCTGTTGCTTTGCGACAGGTTGCGTACGTGTGTAAAAGCAGGCAGACAAGGGAGCAGGAGAGGAGGAAGGAGGGTTCCTGGAAATAAGCTTTCACAGCTCTGGCTGGGGTGACTGAAGGTCTTACAGTCACCTCCTGCCCTCCTGTCTCTGAGCTGGAAGCTCTCTACCTGTGCAGTGGAGACAGGTGACACAGCTGTGGGCAGCACTCCTTGGCCAAAACCACCTTCAGTTCGATCTTACCCCACACAGCAGGCCCTGGACTGCAGCAGCCAGGAGCAGGCATGCAGTGCCTCTTCTGCTGCAGGTACACGTTTCCAACTATGAAAAACAGTACTTGACTAGTCAAAGTGGACTTACTTGAATTTATTTGAGAAGCCTATATTCCCTGCTAGTTTCTGTTTGTTCCTCTGCTTTTCCTTTTTTTTTTTCTTTTCCCTTTTTTAAAACCAATTGGCATTTTCTGTCAAAAAAATAGTTTTATCAAACAGTTCCCATCCAACAATACTTTACAATGCATTTGATTGATAGGTTTTTGTTCTCCTCACCTCTGCATGTTTTGAACTTGATTTGGACTTTGATCTCAAGGATTTTCTTCTGAGACCTTCATGCAATTAAATTAGCTCTTTCTCCTGAGCATTCAAAACTTCTCTGCTGAGTTTGCTTTTTTCTTCCCCCCACACCGCTTGTTAAGTCAACAAGAGTAAAAAATCATTACAGCTTTGCCATAACTATTTGTACACTGGAAGGAAGTTCTAAAATGTAGGTACTTGAAGGTTACGATCAATCTTTGCCATTTTACAAGAAATTCAAGGGCTCCGGAGGGTTCTCTCAGGTTTTTTTTTTTATTTACCTGTTGCTGGCTTACATATCAATTCTGCAGAAATCAGAAATAGATTAGTATCTATTTCTAACTAGATCTATCTAGAAATAGCCTGTCCATCTTGTACAAGCTATCAGAGTGTATTCCTTATTTGTTTCTGCCAGAGTGATAGGGGAATGAGACCCGGGGAATTTTGCTTGTGATTTCCATATTAAGAACAATAATACAAATAACTGTAAATCCACTTGAACAAAGTCTTTATGGACTTCTAAAATATCTTTGAAAAAATTCATTATTTAAATAAATAGGAACCTCAGTTTATTAGAATTCTTGAAGAAACAGATCCTACTATCTGTTACCTTCAAAAAATGAGTCCAATTTATTAAGCCTACAGAGAAAAGTGCTAATTAAAGTAGGTCATAAACATTCTGTGTGAAGGTGACTACCTGAATTTGAATTAAAACCAAAAAAAGTCAATACTTTGCACAGTAGCTGGGGTAGGCAGTTGCTTACCAGCTAGCTCCCATACCAGTGAGTTTCAACACCTAACACAGCTGGAATGTGGCCTCAAGGAAAATCTGCATTATAAACTGCCTCTGAACTGCTTCACCTGCTTGTGAAACGAATTTAAATATCTTCTGAAAGCTGCAGAGGTAGCAGTTAATTTGGATTGCAAAGCAGCATAGAAAAGGTAAGTGTCTTCCCAGGCTAGCAATCTACATATTAAAGACATAAAAAGAACTACTTGGAGTCATAAAGACCAGTGCCAAAATAAATTCAGGAAGACCCATGGCAAGTGAAATCATGATTCTGGGCAGCAGCGTCAGTATTCATGGGTTATTTATCTCACATAGTCTTAAAATGTTGTTGTACATTATAAAAATTACACTATGTTTCAACATGGCATTACCCAATATTTTTAGGCCCTAAAGGAATAGCTTTGGGAAATGACAATTTCCATGACAATTTCATATCTAAAGTACATTTGATTTTCAACAGTTTAATTCTTTGCAATATAGGAATAGAATTTCTGGAGGGTATTTTTTTATACTCTTCAACTAGTCATTTGAGAACCATTACACTTACTTCTGTGCTTGACTCTACTTGGAAACTGTCTATATAAAGATGATATATGAACTTCTGGAACACCCATATAAAAGAAAGTGAATTATTTATTTCTGATTCTATCTTTCAGACCCCAACTACAAGTATTTGAACTTGCTAACAAAACCACCTGTGATCAGTTCATTATGAAACAAATAGAATGTGAGAGCAAGACAGAGATTTAAAAAATGCAATTTTTTATGTAGGATTGCTTTAGATGGTGGGGGGTTTTTGCTTTTTTCTTGCTTCTATGTTGAGCAAACAGTAAATCATCTAGGACAGGTGTTTCTCTGAACATAAAGGAAACTATTAGTTTAATGAAAAAGGGGAAAGCTCTTGCAAGCTGGGGAGATCCTGCAAATGTAGGAATTCCACTCTGAGTATTATATCAGCAATGAAAAAATGTTAAGAAGCATCTCTTTCTCTCCTGATATATTACTTCTGAATTCACATGCTCCCAGATAAAAGAGAAACCTAATAATGAATTAGATACTAGTTAGTCTCCTATTTCTTAAATGGCGATTTTATCATACTTATTATTTAAGGAAATCTGAGAGAAATAATAATTGATTTTCAAAATCAATTTTCAAAGAAGTCAATCACTTCCAGTTACCACAGGATACACAACCATTTTGCAACCATATTTAGTAGATCATCTTTTATTTGCCACTTCAAGCAGCTTTATAATGTGTAATTATCTATAAAGCACTGCCAGGTATCTCAGGAATAGGTTGAGAGTCAATTAATATACATATTCCTCTGATCCCGCTCTAAATGCCTGCTGCACCTTCACACAGGAGGAAGTGTTTATGTGATTAATCCTAAAGCATATAGCATCTATCCATAGCAGAGGGAGAAAGCTGAGTCTTGCTCATGGCCATTTTATAAGAACTTGTCCAGAGCTACTGATTTACTTTTTGTAGACTCAGTCTGTGTCACCATCTTTGGGCCAGAGTAATTGCCATGAATCCAAAACATGTCACTCATTTGAATGACGAGATTATTCATTTTTATCTTTCCTTTGGCATAAAACAGCTGCTTCTTGCTTGTAAATATTTCCATAGTGGTTAGATATGAGCAGAAAGATTATGCTGAAGTAATTTGTTACCAAGAGGGTACAGAAAAATTATCAGGAAAACATACTAGTGTAAAAAAAGATGTAAAAAAGCCCCCAAATGGTAACTTTTGTTTGCTAGAGGCATGTAGCAATGTGACTCTTCATTAGTGTGACATGTACACATGTGCCTCACAGGTAAAACTGCAGAAAGTTGTACATATTTATATGTGTGTGTGTTGATGTGCACTAAAATTATGTGCCAGCTCAGCATGCACAACCTCTTCAAAATCCTACTAGAGTCTTATCTCTATCTTTAGACAGGTGGTTTTTTTTTGCTTAGCACGGCCTATTACATGGATGGCCTACAGATCTGCCAGAAGTATGGCCTGGGATGAAAAAAAAAAAATTCATATTGAAGGAATTACAGGAAAAAGTTGGATTCAACCTGGTAGAGACATATGCAAAAATTTATACTGAGGTAAAAGAAATCAACTGAGTAGAATACTAAAGATGCAGCAGAACACAGAAATCAATAGAAACCTAGGAAATACAGCATGGTAGGACTGAAAGAAAGAAGGACATTTCTTTAAAGGAGATTATTAGGAAAATAGATTTTTATAGGCATGAAATGGGAAAAGGATTAAAAGGGTTGAAGGAATGCTTACATTCTCCATGTCCACTAGGGGTTGGACAAGGACTAATGAATCTCATTAACAAAGACTTAAATTGAATATTAGAAAACTTTGTAGTAGTAAGAGCAGATATAGAGTAGAAAACTGTGTCTAGGAGAGTTGGGAAATCTTTCAGGGAAGACATAGGTATAATTAATCCTAACTTTGAAAAGCAAGGGATAATTAGATGATCTCCAGAGGACCCTTTCAGGATTGTATTCTTTGAATTCTGCAGTATTCAAATGTCTCTTTGACTTAGAATTATTTTCTTTAGTTTGGTTGATACATAATATGTAATAATTTTTGGCTGCAGATATGTCAGACAACATTATAATTCAAGAGATGAGACACATTGCAGGATTGTTTGCTAGATAAAACCTTTAAAGGCTGCTCACGTTTTCACTCCAAACCAGTGTAGAAATATGAGAACCAAAGTAATTTTGAAAACTCCTTCCAGCTTCTGGTGCCACATATTTGTCTCCAGAGGCATTAAAAGCTCCTTACACTGCCTTAGCCAATGTAAGGCTAATTCAGAAATTTTAACTCATAAAGCCTCAACATAGTTACCTAGACATTGCACCACTCAAGATTAATGACTATGATTAAAAATATGGGCCCTTTTTTTTTTTTTTTCCAGTTGCTCAGATGAAAAAAAATCAGGTTTAGGCTCATTTATTTCTTCCTTGAGCAAAACCAAACTTTGAATTTCTGTACACTGCAGCCAGTAACACTAGAATAAGTTAAACTTCAGCCTCACACTTGATCTTGCTTCTGCACTGCAGAACTCATCCAAGACCACACAAGCCAATACTAAGAAACTTGTCCAAGGCTGGTCTTTGTAGCCTTGCGAGGAATTTTTCAGTGTAGCAGCCAGTTGTTCACACTTGCATGCAATATGATTACAGAATTATTAGAATTTTTCAAGGATTTTAAACTCTAGAAACATAAGATATAAAAAACCCACTAAAAATTCATTGCAGGCATTGTTATCAAAAATAGGTGATCAGGACTTGAGAACATTAAAATCTTCCTGAAACCTACAATGTTTATTCCATACTTAAACAATACTGGTCTTTTCTCCATTCCTCTCTTAATGAATTCTAAGTATCTACAGTAAAATCTGGGTTTTTTTTTTTCCCTCTATCATGGCATCAGAACTAAGTTGAAAGTTCAGTTCCAATCTATCCAGTTAGTATCTTGGCTACCTGCTGCATTCACATAAAATTGGTATAGTGACTGTTCAGACCTCTGTCGTAAAATTTGCAGTACGTCTGAAAGTAACTGAGTTAATGGCCATGAAGACTAAGCTATTTTCCAACTCTTCAGGCAAATCAGAGCCTAATAACCTTGAATGATACTCACAGAATGTTACAGGGAACTTTGCATCCTGCTGCCTATTTTATCCTACTGGATAACCTAAATATAACTACTAAGCTGCCAAACTGATATTTCCTTTATCACTTAGGATGGAATTTCTTTCATCTGTCTAAAAGTCAGGTCCCTGCTCCAAGGTAGTTATTCGAGACACGTTTTATCATTGACAGAAAAAGACATAAACCCCTAGAGCATGACTCATCCCATCTATGTACAACATCTATCTAGTAGAGTTATCCTTGGCAGGAAATACCTTCTGCCTCTGTTGACTGAGTAAATCATGGACACATAGCTGTGTCCACAGACCTACCACCTGAATGGTTACAGTTGTAAGCATTGAATGTCATGGTACAGTTTACCCAGATAACTTCAGGCATTTAGCTGAGGTGCCTACTTTAGGAATGCAGTTGTCATAGACTCGCTCTGCAGGAACCTCTCAAGTTCATCTCAAGTCCTGAACGGTGGGTGAGGGAGGAGGAACCACCCTGCAGAAGTGCCTGTCTCTCTCCATTGTCTGCAGATGGTACCTAATGAGAGCAGGCCTCTAATTAGTGCGTGAAAGGTAAGGTATGTAGATGAATTCAAGACCTAACTAGTCAGTTATTCACACAGAAAATGAAAAGTAATTTCTCTCCCTAGGAGCTGGAAGCACTTTCTGCACTATATTGCACTACTCAGGATGTGATAAAGGACAATGTGAATATCATAATACAAAATTACTCAATTTGAAAGTCAGTGAACAGTCTGAAGGCATGCTAGGGACACACTGGGGCAGCAGCTCTCTGGTTTAGAGGCTTATCTACATTTTCTCCAAGATACTGCATAACTGAATGCTTGATGTTTAGCCTAATTTTCAATAAAATTATATAAAGATAAATTCTAACAATTAGCTACTTAAAAGGAAAAAAAAGACAAAAAGTAAAACATGGATATCAATAACTTTTCCAAAGAGCATTCAGCATTAGACAGTTTAATCAAAGCATTACCTGGACCAAGTTAGCTCTAAAGATGCCCACTGTATAAACAATTCTTATCAAATTGCCGCAGTAATACACTGGAAAAGTTATTTTTATAAAGAACAAATATAGGACATCACTACGGTTACCAATAGGGTCTGAGCAGCAACCGGGGCAGATTCAATAATGGTGTCTCAAAGAAAATGAATGGAGACACCAGTAGCTGAAGGAGTTCATACGTACAAGCACACACACATTCAAACCCTTTGGTTTTATGAGTTACAACAGGGGGGCTACAAATATAATGTTAGAACATCAGGAATGTTAACAGATCCTGAGTGCTTCATGAGTGCCATCACCAAGCACTCCCCATAACATAAACAAAAGAAACGGCTAAAAATTAATTTTTATTACAGATTAATTACCCAAAGATTGGCCTAAAATACTTTGCAAGCAGAGGAACCACCCTCTTAAATTAATTTGCTTTCAAAAACAGGTGTTAAAGCAAGCCAAAGTAAAGGAATTGCCCTGTAGAAACCCAGTATAAGATACTGTCCTATTCTACGTGGGGTGGCTGCCCTTCCAGGTGACATGTGAATGAATGCATGTTGTATCAGCCAGCCATAAAGCAGGAGGGGGATGAAAAGAGCTGGCATTTCTTCAGTCCCTTCTCTGCATCACCGTAGGTAAAAGTGTGCCTGGGAAAAATCACCCTAGTGTACTGCCCATGCCTTTTCAGCAGCACTTGAAAACACAAAATACATTTGCTGTGAGATACATTGCATATCAAAATGAAAGAATATATCTGCAAAACAGGAAGAAAAATTGCCCTTTTTTTTTTAATTCAGCTAAATTATAAATTGCCATCTGGAAGCAGGATTCATGAAATGTAGCAAAATAGGTAGTGACAATAGACAACCTCAGGAAGAAAAATTGTTTGCACCATCCTCACCACTGCTCCCAGGCTGGGTTCCATATCCCAGCAATGTGTCTGGGAGCTGTGGGAGCAGGCACAACTCTCTTACAGCAACTTCTTCCTTTAAAAATTAACTCACTATCCTGGATTAACAGTTGGCACTTAGCAAATAGTGTCTATGCTCTACTGATTTTACCTCCTTTATAGCTTTCTCTGTGACTGCCCTTGAGTTAATGGTTACATCATGTATTGCTAGGGTAGTGATCGTCATTCATTTCCCAACACAGTGAGCATTGTCACATGCTGGATCCTAAACAGGTCTAAACCAGCCTAAATCCTGTGTAATTAACTTTGGCCCAGCACATGGAAGCATGTTTGACAATGAGCATCATTCTCCCCATCGGTTCTGCAAAGGGAGGATGGGAGAATTCAGCTGGACGGTATTAAACAACGTGGCACCTTTTTGAAGAGAATAGTGCTAGGGTTGCAAGCGAGTGTCTCTGCATTGCACTGCAGGGATTGGAAATCTGCAGAATGAGTTGTGATGGCCTATAGTGCTTCAGTTCTTTTAGTTATCACCCAAAATAATTCAGGCAGTGATAATTTACATAATAAATATTTTATATTTTTCTGATACAAGGTGCCAGATTAACTTCTTTTATTGAAAATATCAATGATATTGAGTTTGATCTCATTCTCTGAATATAGCTGTCAGAATCTTCCAGGTGATCTAAAGTTTAATAGTTCACTTGGATTGTTCTTGAAAAATATATGTATATCCCCTATTTTACATATTCTTTCAAATACTTTCCATAGAACAAAATAATCTTACAAGTTTAATTTTACCCTAATATTCACTAGACTTTCCCTCTTTTCCTAGGTTTAATCCATTGTTTTTATTTATACCCTTTGACATCAGACAAGGTAGATTCCCCCCTTTTATTGTATCACAGCAATTTTTATTATGGCCTATGATTTTGTCTTCTTTTACCAGGAATAATTGTGTAATTAGTCTTTTTTTTTTTTTTTTAAGTGTATATAGTGGTCTCTTCAGTTCCTGTTCATGTTCTTTTTCCCTAAATTGCTTATAATGCTTAACATATTTCTGAGGTAGGGTCCTGCTCAGATCAATGTGCAATATTGCAAATGCAGGGATACTGCTTCAGGATGTCCCACCACTACATAAAATTTAATTGGTATTTTTTTGCAGTTAGCTGAAGCCACTAGTTTGTCAGCCACTGATATTTATTATTCCCTTTTAGCATTTCTTTTCCTAGATACAACTCTTTCACTGAACAAATGCTTTATATTACTTTTCTTCAACTATCTTTCTTTCCTTGAGGGAGAAAGATTTTTCCTTCTCTGATTGTTACTACTAAGTTTACCCTATGCCCACTGGCCTGTGAAACTTGAGCAATTTACCACAACTAATTCCCTGAGAACTGCTACTAACTCAGAAAATGTACTTTTGTTCCCAGTGAATACAATTTACTTATTCAGTGGCTCTTCTTGTCTCTGAGGGAAAATCAAGCAGAGATAGTTCTTTTCTTGCTTTTACTTGTGAATAATTCTGAGTTTGTTCATGCAAGATAAAACTAAAACACTGCAGAATGGAAATACAGGTTGAAAAGAATCAACACTATCTTACACAACAAATTTTCTTAAGAAAGGGGAGAAAGGAAGAGGACTTGGCCTAACATGAGAGAATTAAGAAGCAATTCAGAAATAGGATGGAAGGGTAAAAAAGGCAACCAAATGCTAAAAAATTATAGGTTGCTAATAGAAAGGAACAAAGAAAAGAGAATAAATGTATATTGGCTGAGGAGGTCAAGTAAATATATTTACTGCATACATTTGCAGTTCTAAACAAAAAGCTGATTAAATGCCTTGCCTAAGGATGTGATCCTGTGCCATCAAAATGAATGTACTTTTTTTTTTTTTTTTTTCATTGACTGTACTATGAGTAGGACCAGGCTCTAGAGTTACCTAAAGATTTAGAATGGAAAGAGTTTAGTGGAATAGGACTGTTAAATTGCCATGAGCTGAGAGAGAGGATTACTTTGTAAATGCATCACACACAGGAACAACTGCTCTGCAGTGATGCATTTCTATGGTGAAACTTGGAGTGAAAATGTTTTCAGGAGCCACAGGAAGGCAGTGTGTAACAACTTCATTGTAGTTTTGAAAGCTTCATGTTCGATATCTGAGGAAAGGATGTATGATATCTATCAATCGTACTATGTAAACTCAGCTTAGAGCTGGTCGAATATTTTTCAGTGGTACATTATTTACAGGCAGAAAATGCTGACTTTTGACCTTTTACTTAATTCTGACCTTATCGTTTTGATTGCTATAATGTAAATGACTGATAAAATGTAAATCTGCATGTAAATAATCACAGGGGTGTTTGACATTTATAACATTTCCATCTTCAAAGTGGAGTCAGCCTTCTGTGAATGCCCTGAAGCGACTGCAAAAACCTGAATTTAGGTCAGTAAAAGATGAGATGTGGCAAGCAGCAAAATGCCTAAAGCCACAAACATTCAACTGTATTTCACAGTCCACCCTGGCCAGCTGCCCCTGGGTGGGGAGACAGGATGCTCTTTGAAGTTTCTTTACCGCAAGGAGGCCACCCAGGACCCAGGAGTACCAATTTCAGAGACAACTAATGCAGGCAGTAGGCAAAGAGCCCCTCACTCTCCTTTTTGGCTGCCATGTTTTAATGGCCCAGATGCTCAGATCAGGTAGCCAGGGTAAACGGTGCAACCCAACCTGTAATTGCATTTCTTCGTGTCCCTTCAGAGGAACTGACAGGCAGAGGGCGTAAACCCACACCTCCTCACATGTTAACATACAAAAGGGCTGCAGTCAAAATCCCTGCTCTTTCAGGGTCCAAAGTGTAAGATATGAAGGGAATCACTCCAAACCTGCTTGAACTCCTCTTTTCTGGTTCCACTCCTCCTCTAATCTTGTCATTATTCCATCTTTGTCCTTGTGGACAATTGCAAGAGTAATAGCAACTATTAAACCACTGGTGAATAGTGTGTGAATTACATTTATGAAGGGAAGTGATGGGATACTGGTGTATAAAATCCCTCAAATATAGGTACTGAGTGGCTGTCATGTCCTGGTGCAAGGGACTAATCTAGTTGTCCTGTCCCCAGTGCTCACTCTGTGCTTTCTCCATCTTTAGAAATCTGGCCCTACCAGCCTGCGGTCCTGTGTAAGCTGAATTCCCTGCACAGTTGATAACCATGTTTCTGACATGTCTGTATGGAAAATAAAAGTTTAAAGATTTCTTCACAAATCGTTCACAATATTACTGGATTCACTGTAAAATTTTCCTAACATTTGACCGACATTTTTCTTTTGGATCCCTACCTTTAGCTCATACTCGGCCTTTTTGGCAATAAAATGATCATATGAACCTTCCACATATTTTACTATTTTCCAAAGGGAAGAATGTATTTTCTTTCAAAGATCATTTTTCAAGTTAATTAGTTAACATTAATACAGATTTTTCATTATGCAAATCACTTACAAGCCCGTTAGCTATTGGGGCTGTTGTTGGTATTCTTATCTAGCTTAGTCCTGCAGGACGATGTGAAACAGACTCACGCAAAGGTTTTGCTACAAGAAAGAAAAACTTATTATCCCTCTCACCTCACAGGGATATATTTCAGCAAAGCAGAATTTCAGAAGCAGCTGTGTTTGCCAATGGGTGAATGTCTATCATTGAACTTGGATGGATATAACCTCCTGATAGGGGATATAGGGAATTCGTCCAGAAGTAAAGCAGAAATTTGAGGAGGAAGAATAGTTTTGCTGAAGCAATAGCAAATACAACAGTAGCAGAGGATAGCAATGTTTTGTTGAGCTTTGCAGCTTGTATGTGGTAGAAAGGAACAGCTGCCTTGTGACCCTTAGAGGAGAAGTTTTTTGAGGTATTTGCTCTTTGCAGTGTGCAAACCTAACAACATTCAAGACCCAAAGGGGAGAACCTTCAATTCTGCCCAAAGCCAGTAAACTCGGTGTCTGGTTTTGTGACCTTTTTACATGCTAGACTTTCTATGTTGCCTAAATTGTTGGTTATAATATAAAATCTGATGTTCATATACATAACTATAAATATTAAAAACAATGTTTTCATAAATAAGAGGAAATTCAGAGACCTGAATATTCAGAAGCTTTGTTCAGCTTACAAAAAGCTGTCCAGCTGAAACTCATCTAAGTTTCCTGAACCAGGCAACTTTCCTAGGTGACGTTTTATAATGCAACTACCAGTAATTTATCTGTTCTTGATTTTGGTAGGACCATCAGAGCAGGATATGTTCTTGCATTTTTTTGCTATTTCTATTTCCATTAAAAAAAAAAAAAAAAATTATTGCAAGGAGCATGGACTGTGAAAGAAAACTCTCTTTTTTTTTCCTAAGAGTTCAAACTTAGTTTTCTTTAGGTTTTGGGGTAAGGCTCACTGAAAGGTGCAGGTGACTGTTACTAAACCTGCTTCTTTAGCTCCAGTTCTCACTCAAATTTGGGTCATATTTCTTGTTCCTATTTTCAGTGGTGTAATCCCTGAATTACCAATATCAATATAAATTAAACAAGAGGGAGTAAGTTTTAAGCCCACTGAACCCTTAAGCATTTAAAGGATTTCAAAGCCTGAATTCTATTTAAATCAGTTGGAGCTGGTTGGTAAAATACGTTCTTAAACACAGATCATAGAGTTCGAAGTGTAAATGTTAGAAGAAATATCTCCATCGTGTTTATTTGCATTCTAAACATCTCTGGCTTTGAGATGTTAAAGACCCCCTGCATGGGTGGAAATGACCAAATGATATGTAGCATTCTGCAGAATGCATTGAGCAAATGTTTTAAAGAGTAGTTTGACTTTAGTATTTAAAGTGCATGAGGTAGATATGCTAGAAAAGCTGGTTTGCATTAAAAAGAACACTACTTTTAATTAAGCATATTTCTGAGACTCTTTAAATTGTTTACTTTTTCTCCAACATAAACTCTCAGTAAAAAAGGGAAAGTTGTAACAATATAAAAATATTCTGGAAAAAAAAAAGTTTGTCATTTCAAATTATTTTTTATTTTCATTTTGATTTTATTTTTACTTATAAGTTAAAAAGCTGAAGGCAAAATCATTTGCTGAAAATGAAACAGCTATAAAAGGATTTTTTCATTTCCTGACTGAAAAAAATTTTGAGTCTTTAAAGTGATAGCCAGAGAAGCATCTGGGTTGTATTATCTGAATCTCTTGGAAATAAGAGAACATAACTGCTGGAAAATGCAGACGAAAATTAAGATCTCTCACAGTCATTCCAAATATTTTCTTTTTTCCCCCAAGCCTTGTCTTTTGCCTGCAGGTTACTTTCGGAAGCCCTGATGCTGCCCTGGCTCTGAGGGTCAAACCTGGCCCAGGGCACCGGCACCTCACCCTTAGCAGAAGGAGGATGAACTCCTCCTCTGGGTTACTCCTCTACAGCTGGTGGGTGTCCTGAGCTGGGGTCATGCCATGGCCAGAGCCTTTCACTTCAGGGCAATAATCCAGGGGAAAAGAGATAGAATTCCTGACCCATTGCCTGCATTTCTACCTTACCTGTTGCACTTTTTTCTTTTTTCTACGTATCTCCCTAGGAAAAGGAGAAGATGTATTTTGATAAGTGACATTTTATTTATGATTTAATAAAAAAACAAAACAAAACAAAACCTTGCATTCTTATTTCTAAAATCTTGTTTTGTTGATTTGTCTTATGGGCTGCTTTGTGCTGTTGAAGTAATGGTAAAAACAGATTTATCATAACCTACGCGCCCCGCCAATGTATTGATAAACAGAAAGACAGCAGGCCCTGCTCAGGCTGTAACATGTTTTCTTATGTCAAAAACATGTTTTAACAGCTGAAAAACTATTCTATTTCATACATTGCTCAACTGCATAAAAGATGATTGTATTACCTTGATATAAATACTTCCAAATGACAGCACTTTCTTTATTGCCATTAGCATGTGCAAACACAATGAGCTGGCAAAGATTAACAGGCTCTACCATTTTGTACCAACAGAGTTTGTCTACCTGCCAGCATCATGTTCTTTCATTAATTGTGTCTCTCTAGGAGAAGAACATGACTTTTTGAAATCTCGCTACCGTTACTATTGTCATTAATTTAGTAGAAAGACACCATCTTGACTATGCGTCAATTCTGAGAGTTATTTTTGGTATTGTATCCCCTACTTATGGTCTCTTAAATAGATACTTTAATGCATACAGTGCCAGACTGGTGGGAATTAATGTACACAATAAAACTCTAACACAGTGTTGTTATCAACACTAACACTGTTAAGAGCAGTAACCAATGCTGTAACGTTTATAGCAGGCCTGTCTGTGTACTTTTAAGTAAATTTGACAGACTAAGCAATATATTTGTGAAATGATGCTCAGTATCCTCCAGAACATCTTTTAGTAGATATTCCTCACATAGTTCAGCTATTTTTTTCCCAAAAGAAACAATTTATTTTCAGTTGCTTGCTATATCTGTGCATAAAGCTCTTGATTTTGATTAGAAGCTTTGTGCTAAAATGTGCTAAAATGAGGGGACTGTACATAAACAAATGCAATTTCATGGTTTTTAGATGCTAAGTGATTTGGAGGGGTTTCCAAACTTGTCAGCAGAGAATCTGTGTGGTAGAGCTACTCTTTTCCTTCATTTCGCTTGTTACTGAAGGAACCATCAAATCTGTTTTCATTTTCCTTGTACTTCTATTTCTCTACATTCCTGACCTCTCTCTGTGCAATCCTAAGGTTAAATGAGGCAGACAATGCTTTAATAAATATGTAAATTCCAGTCAGAAAAATAAATTGTATTAGGAGTAATTGGTGCTAATATTTCCAAAGCAGATCTTATGAAGATGATGAGTTAAGAACATTTTTGAAGGTGAAAAACAATCATAGACTTTTGTATGGCCACAAAATATGTTAAGGACCGAAGCTGTTTCCAAGATGTTTTAATCCAACACTTCATCCATGGCCTGCAGAGCTCTCACCTTACAGGGAGGGACCTGGTTTTAAATTTACTACTTGTAAGCTTCAAAAAAACTCTCTTGCCCTGCCTTTCTTAAAATAAACACCCAGCTAGGGCACACTGCTGGGAGTTCAGGGAATTTGAGCCTTTTTCCTGCTGCACCAAAGTGTTAGGAAAAGTACCTATGTCACAGTGTTCAAAGCTTCTCATGGATATGGCTCATCTCATGCCTGGAGCCCTTATCTTCCACGTTTTGGTGATTGTTCGACAAAAGGGGTTCAAACAGATCTCTGTCATGGCCCAGAAGGCACTGATGGCCTTTCTATCCCTGCTCAGCCTCCCCTGGGGCCTCCGTCCACCCCAGCCTATGGCCCAGGAGCCCCATTTCAGCTCAGCCTGGGGCTCTTGGCCCTTCCCCCAGAGATGTTGCAGGGGTTCCCAGCTCTAGCCCTGTTTCTGGCCCTGTCTCCTGGGTCTAAAGATTCACCTAGCTTTGTTAGAAGATGCAGGAGGCCTGGGTTTAAGTCTCTGCTCCCAAACAGGATCACCAAAAGGTCTTTCAGACACATTTCCTACAATACTAGCCTGTTGAATAAAATGAGATAGAGTTGGGGTTTATCAGTATTAGCTGACTCTCCCTCAGATGTCCTGGAGATACGCTTTAAGGACACTTATCAAATCACCGTTTGGCAGTCAGACAGATGAGACTTCCAGAGAATCCCACCAAGACGCAAGTGTGAAATAGGTCTCCAGGTAACCAGGCTGCAAGAGGGGTCAGGTGATGATGATACATTACTAGGAAAGCCTCATGGGCTGAAGGAATGTAGAGGTCTATAGAGAGCTAGGAAATACCTGAGCAGAGGTTTTTTAGGAGTTCAGTAATATCTGCATGCTAAATGTAAGCATCTTAGCACACTGTGGTTGCTACCAGTGCACATCTATTAATAAGCATAGCAAAACAAACCACCTTTGTGAGTGTCCCTATGCATTAGGACATACATTTATTTTCTAAATGCAAATTTATGGAGACTAAACCCCCCCAAAACCAGTGGAAACACTTGGTGATGTTTCACTTGTTTATATATAGTACATTATAACTGCCCTGTTCTTTCACAGGTATCTCCATGGGGTTGACAGGTATGACACAGGATGCACAGGAGTCCCATGTCCCTCTGGGACAGCAGCTGGAGGCCATGTGGGATATACCTGAATCCCACCCTTAGCTTAGGAATGACCCAGCTCAAATAGTAGCAGGCTTAAACCAAAATAAGCAAATTCATACAGAGTTTTTTTACCTGGTTCTGATGAGATCTGCTGCTTACAAGGCTCTACAGGACACAGCTACCAGAACTGCCTGTTCCCAGGCTACCTTACCTTTATACTGGCTGGCAGAAATCCAGTTCGTCCAGTCCTTCCCTAAGTGGCACAGAGTGAAGTTTGTGGCACACCACTTATGCCCACATTCACTTGTTACAGCATGTACTCTTTGGCACGGTAAACAAAGCGATCCCAACCTCCTCCCAGTGTTTGAAATCAGGAGGGGTGAGGGCTCTTGGTATGCAGGCGGAAGCATTCAGTGCTTTGTAAAAACTCAAGTCCCTGATCAGGTGTAAAGAGATGTAAAGAGAATGAAAACAGGCCACTGGAAAAGCTGCAAGCTTCTGAAACGTTGGCATGTGTCAGAAGTGTGACAGACAGCTGGAGGCCTGAAGTGAGTGTGTTTGTACCTTTCACTGGACTCTTCTTGAACCAGTGCACCAGGCCTCCTCAGCCAAGCAAGACATAGCTCACTAGTAAGCAATGATATGTAACAGCAGGCTATGGGGATGCTTGGGCAGCCCTAGCACATTTATGAAAGCCCTGCCCGAATGCCAGTGTGCTGCTGCAGACCCAGAAATGTTCTTTTCTGGTTACTCTGAAACCCCGTCCAGCAGAAGCAGGGCAAAGCTGCAAAGGACCTGTACAAATCCTGCTCCTCACAAGCAGGAGTGAAGCAAACGGATGCCCACATCTGCCAGTGTAAATGGCCTGCATTTCTGATTCCCTTGCCCTGTGTGGCCAGGCTAATCGCATGGAGGAGTTTGTTGACCCTGTTGCTGTGTGGCTTCACCAGCTGCCCAGGCTTTGCTCACAGCATTGCAGCACAGGAAGGGACTTGGAACCATCCAGAAAGCAGAGCCCTGGAAACCAGAAATGGGACACAGAGTTAGCAAGGCAAATACAGTCAGAAAACATCTTTTTTTTTTTTTCCTATCTCTTGAGTCATCCTGGAAAAAGATTTGGATTGCTTTGTCTAAAAATACATACTCAATAACAAAGTCTGGAATAAGGAAAGGTGATGTCACTCTTCTATTTTCAATCACCAGAAAGGTTTGCCTTATTTTGGAAGTGGTCCTTTCCCAGGAAATAATATGAAAAAGTCATAACTCTCGCTATATTTGTTCATTTCTACACCATCAAATCTTCTGCTGAGCAAAGAGAAGATTAGAAATGTTATCTTGCCATGTTTTTCAAAGCAATGAATTGATCAGTGCTACAAAGTCTATTTGAGAAACTAGGTAATCACATTCCTCTAGGCAGATTTCAATAGATATGTGACTCTGTTCATGACCCTTTTTTGTCTGTTTCCAATTAATATTTTAATGAGCAAGTTTTCTTTGAACAACCTCTTGAGGAAACCACAAATTTTATTTGAAAGGAGAGAAAATTTCTAAAAAGTAAATTTTACATTTTTGCCCATTAACACTTGCCTTGAAGCTTGATTGAAAGAATTTGATTGATCTGGTCAGAGAGATCAGGTCACTCAGATAACATGATAAAACTGTGGCTATTATTCATTAACCTATCCCAAAAAAGGACAGAACATAAAAATGTAAAGATTTTAATGTAAAATTCAGGTACTGCATTGTATTCAAGAAGTAGGCAAACCATGTAAATAAAGCTAATCTACTACAGCTAAAGGAGATTTCTATTTCATAGGTTTGGTGGCAATATAAAGAAATACCTTTTCACAGACTGTAGTTCCTTTATGTTGAATTCTGTATATGCAATAACATTTTCAGCAAGTAGACAAGACAGTTCTCAGAGTGCTTACATGTCTGTAACTCATGTTTTAATACTGTGAACGAAATAAACATTAACCAGACACCACACGGGAGGTTCACAGCTCTCCTCCCAGTGGTGCCATACTCCCGAAGGTGTGTGCCCAGGGAGGTTTTGTTCCCACCGCTGGCGAGCGGGCTGTACAAGATCAGTGCTGGTCCGTGAACAGGCTGTGGCAGTGAGACTGGTCACCAGAGCTGCTCACTTTACAGACATTTTAGAGACGCTTTTCAGTTGAGTTCCTTCTTGCTTTCTAGATCTTGAGCCTGGGGACCATCTTTTGCAGCTTGCTTCCACAGGCTCAGGATTTAGTAATTTAGGACTTTTCTATTCAGCAGCTGGAACTGGGAGCAGGCAGATGGGGAGAGCTGGGAATGGTGCTGTGAACTAGGCAAAGGTGTGCATTTAAAGTGAGTGGGACTGACTATATTAAAACCCTCATGTAGCACTTCTATTCAAAAGTAAGGGGCCCTTGCTCAAGTTGCTTTAAGAGTAAAGGGAGACAGGATGAATTAAAGCTACTTTTACAAATTAAAAAGCATTTAAGAAAGGATATGATGTTTATTTAAACCAGTTAAGACAGATAAACTGCTCAGAGCTTCACTTGGCAAACTCTGAAAAGCCCTGCTGATTGGAATTCACATTTTTCGTTCTTTTTATTCAAGTCTGTTTGTGATTTTTTTTTTTTTTTAATGAATGAAAGCACCAAGGAGAGATAGACCATAGGTCGTTTTTAGTACCATTCCTCATGTTTACCTGCTTTTGCTGGGAACAGATAGGATCAGGAGTTCAAGAGATGTACGCTGCCATAACTGCACTGACTTGGCAAGAACTATGCCAGTGATTTTAACCACAAGCACTGAAAAAAGCATGAGAAAGACCCCAGAGGAAACATAGATTTCTGAGGCAAAGAAAGGACCACTTGTCCATTGGGGCCTCCCTGTGCTGTTCTCGGGGATGTCTTCTTTTGCAGGACATACAGTTGCAATAGTTTGTGGTAAGGTGGGATCCTGTTCATCCTTTGGCTTTGGGGGTAGCACATTCATTTGGCATCCAGGGGCTCTTGTCCTGTTCTTGGCTCAGACATCAGCCAGCTGCAAGACTGTCTCTTTGGACTACAGTTTGACTACCTGTAACTATGGTTGTTTATGACCTTTGTAAAGCATTTCAAGATTCATAGGCTGGACATGGTATAAAAGAGCAGGTATTTATTGTAATAATTATGCGAGTGACTTAAAAGCCTACAACTATTACAAACAATAGGCATTAAACTCTTACTGACATTTGGCTTTATGAGTTTTCAGTCATTTCTCCACACCACATAGGTTAAACCTTGTGTGGCTTGAGCAGTGGTCCAGCACTTCTAGGAGATGTTTGCTTTCTGGGGCAAAAGTTTTGTAGCTGATCTGCAGAGAACTTCTACTCTGTCTGAGATAGATACATTGGATCTGCAGCATGCACAGAATAGACATGTTGTTTCTTGACAGGGTCAGATTCAACGCTCAAATGTTACTTATCTGATCTCATCTGTAGCCATGAACATGAATAGAAATGCCAGACAAAATTTTCAGTCAGAAAACGTGGGCATGCCTGGAGAAACCAATCTACAAGCTAACCCCAGCCAAATGCTCTCCTTCAGAAATGAAAACCATTATTTCTTCTGAACTCTATATTTTGCCAGCCAGCACTGGAGAAAATCCTTCGGGTATTGAAAAGCAGTGATAAATGTGCAGGGGTTAGTTAGCAATGCTGGCCAAGCCAAGGAGTTATCTGATGGCAACCAACAAGTAGCCCAGTAACTCACCTGCCAGTGCTTCACCCCACTGCAGAGCACATGCAGCCCTAGAGCCCAGAAGCCACATCTCACCCTCACCTTCCCCTTTCCTCCAGAGCTTTGCACTGTTCAGACATTCCATCTGGACACAGCTCGGATGCATGTCATGGCCATTCCTTTCCCTGCCCAGGAGATCACTGACATGTGGAGGGTGGCAATGTCGTGGGCCAGGGTGCAGGCAGCCCAGGGTGCAGGCAGCCCCAGAGAACGTGACCTGCTTGCAGCACTGCACCCAGGGCCTGACTCCACAGTGATGTTTGTCACTGCCCTTGCTGATCTGCCTTCAAATCCCACCACAGAGTACAGTCCCAGCACTACAAAGCTGAGAAGTGAATGTGTTCCTCTAAAACTCTGTCTGCCATCATTGCACAGGGCCAGTCATGCTGATAGTTCATTATGAAGCTCTAATATGTATTTAATGACACCAAATTTTGTGCAATGCCGGTTGGTATTTTAATATCCTTAATAATAGCACATATTAGTAGCATTATTACTTGCTTGTGTAACACTCCACCTTCACTGTGCTATGCCAGCAGTAACTAAAGTATGCACATTCTAGGAAATTCATCCACCTGAAGCTGATTTTTCTGACTAAAGCTTTAACTTCAGGGAAATAGGATGTGAGCTCAGTGTGGGAGTGGGTATAAGAGAGATTTCATGATCTTTTGGAGTTACAGACCAGCTTCCAATTTCTGCTAATGCAGAAATCAGTTTAAAAATAGATAATTCCACCTGGGCCATTTGTGTGCCTGCTGCTCCAGACCCAGCCAAGAACAGCAGACCCATTGCACAAGCCAAGATGCCAAGAGGTAGGAATCCAAGATGGGGAGATGCCAATGTACCATCT
This sequence comes from Strix uralensis, assembly GCF_047716275.1. Classification (NCBI taxonomy): domain Eukaryota; kingdom Metazoa; phylum Chordata; class Aves; order Strigiformes; family Strigidae; genus Strix; species Strix uralensis. Next base: position 25,066,537 of record NC_133976.1, read on the forward strand.
TTCAAACAGTCTTCTCCATCCATCCTCCACATGACTAAAAAATTATTAGCAAGAACAGATGAAATGAACAATATTTCTGGGTTACTAGATCAGTTTTGGGGTGTCTGATGAGAGCAGCTCACCAGCAGCCTCATATATGCAGACACTGGGGAAAAGTAGAAAACCAGGCCTAAGATTATTTTAGGTCTTCTGTTTGGCCTTGAATGTTCTGCTTTACCCAAAATACCATGCAATCATAGGCCTAATCTATCAAGTCAGAAAGATAAAAAGTTAGGACTACAGCCAACAGAAGCAAGAAGAAAGCTAAATTCTACAGCTTTCTACTGAAATTGGCCCCAGCCCCTGGGCAAATGCTGTAACTATTTATAGCAAATGCTACAAATGCTTTTGAGGCGATTACTCAAAAGGTGGTTGGCAGCACTTCTGATAGAAGCCTGTACTCGGATGGTGCTGTGGACCCTCAGTGGGGGCAGATGTTGGCCAGACTTGTGCTGAGTACTTGTCCAGGTTGGGTATTTGACTTTTGCTATCTTTTATATACTTGGTCCACACACTGAGCATCAATACCTTGACATCCTACACAGATCATCTTTTACTGGCACCACCCTTCTTCCTGTGCCTATTTAGGAATCTGGTTAGCATCAGAGAGCTGGTGCTAATTTTAGACACACTGTTATGCTAAGCAGGACCTGTGTTGTCTCATAGCAGCTCCCAGGATGACGTGTATGGGATATCAGTTTGACACAGTCACCTGGGCTCCTTCCTTTGGCTCCACATTGATAGCCAATCCTTTGCCTTTCCCTGCCCATGTGCTGAGAGAAATGATTCCAGCACACAAGTCCCATATGGCTGTATTCCCATTTCTCCCCCTTTCACATCCTTCCTGGCTACTTCCCTCCCTGCCCCAAAAGCATGTGAGGCCATAGCAGCTGCTTTGAGAAGAACCTGTAACTGCTACCTGGGCAGCCACTAAAAAAGTTAAGACAATTTTCTTTGCAAAAAGGACCTACCAGAAAAGCCAGGGACTGAACTGCCAGTTGAATGTTTTTTTTCACATACTGACTGAAAGTTTTTCCTATTGATTGGCAATTAGCCTGTTCTAAAAGACTCAGGGTCAAATTCCCAGCTGGTGTAAATCAGAGAAGTGTCACTGAAGTCTCTGATTTATTTTCCAAATAGTTTAAAAATTCAGCAGGAGCTTTAAACTGCCAATGTTATACATCAAACAGCTGGCTAAAATTCAGAAAGACAGCATATTTTCTGTAATGCTCTTTGACGTTAAGTATTCCTAATGGACCAGATATAATCAATATAAGTGCTAGAGCAAACATTTTGAAGGTTTAAAAAATCAAACAAACAAAAAACTGTGGACCTGAGCAACATAAGTTTTAGGAATAAGAGTTAAAATGTGGTATAAAATTTTGCATTTTGAGCCTTTGCTAGCCTTTACAGATGTATGTTAGTTATCATAATGAATAAAACTTAAGTTTTAAGAGTCCCACACTTCTCTTGGATGGAAGTTTGACACTCCTGTCAAAGTGAGTGGAAGGATTTTACTAGCTTTTGGTGGGAGTGGATTGCATCCCTTGTGAAGCCCAGTTCCCCAGCAGGTGTAGATATTGCCTATGTGCATAGCACAGTTGTTGCATTTTTGTTTCCTTTCTCTTTTCAGTTCTACTTTTCAAAACATTTAACGTGTTGCTGTTCCAGACAAAAGTTCTAATGAAACTAAAGGCCTGGGATCTGAAAGGCCTTGGGAGAATTAGGCAAAAAAAGGCAAAGGAAGCTGCAGAATCTGCCTTTTATCTGGTAACAGACAAAAACTTTGTCTTAGGCGATAATAAATATTGCCTGGACTTGTTTCATAACTTCTGGGAAGTCTAATGTCAAGCCTGCCTCTAACATCTATATATTTTAGGAAACTTTTGTGAACCTGGTAATTCTGACTGCAATTTGTTTCCTTCAGTTGCCTGACGAAAGAGAACTGGTTTGGGGCTACTGTTCTTCAGTGTACACATCTTATTTCTGGACATGAGTACAGCCATACTAAGTTTTCTCCATCTGCTCCACATTGCTGTTCAAGCAAGCTGCTGCTACTGAAGTCTATATTGTATCAAGATAAGATCATGATGTATGTGATATAGGGTGGTGATATTTCATTTTACCAGACAGAAACTCTAATAACCATTTAGATAAAGGCAAGACTAGGCTGTAAATTACACATTTTTTTATCCTGTATTTATTTAAAACATAACCAAAGTGTTTTCTGACTATAATAGAATCAGATCCTTTTTTATATTTAAATACAATAAATTACAATGCAGAATACAAAAATGTGTAAGGAAATGTGTGTTATTAAAATAAAAGCAATATACTCAGAAAGTGGAGAAAATTATTTTTATCACCTATAGAAATCCCCACTTCTTCCCTCCCAGCAATTACAAGTAAATTTTTGTATTCATGTTGCCTTAACTGAATGCTAGTTAAGTCTGTGTTGCTTTCTGATAAAGAGTGAATTTCTTGGTAGTAGAGGTGTGTAGTAGTCTTTATTTCAGAAAGCCAGTCTTTTAATCAAAGGACTTTTCCCTAAATGCTCAGCTGCAATCCCTTCTCCCACTCTCTGGAAGAAACAAGCCAGAGTCCTGTTTGTTTAAAGTAGATGGCTCTGATAGATACAGCCATGATGACTAGGAAAGCCTTTGCCTTCAGTACTGTGATCGTTTCAATGACCTGTGCCTGAAGATTTGGAAAAAGGCTAGGCTTTTCTTTGCCAAAAGCAAATTCCCCACGTAGCAGGAAACTGCAGAGCTGCTCCAGCTCTAAACAAATCTTCAAAGAATCAGTGGTCAAGCCTTCGCCGACCACATCCAGTGAGGGTTAAAGAAAGAGCCACATTTTCTGCAGTCGCATCTAAGGTGTAACTGCAGCCAGACCCAGCAGATTTCAACATAATCTTGCTTGTCCGCTGAGACAGAAACTTTACAGAAACACGGATTTCAGGAAGAGCTAATAAGATCCTGCTTTCAAGAACTACTGTTTACCCAGAATCCTACCAGAAAATAGATTCATTGCCATCATTAAGGCATATGGTTATACTATCCTTGGAATAGCAGAGTGTTGACTTTCTGTTCAGGAGGCTTACCTTTACTTTAGAGAAGCATGGGCTGAATCTTGTTTGAATAAGGATCTGAAACATCTTTTTTGGATAGGATGGTGTTGTGACACTTCTGTCAAAACAAGGACATAACTTGAATCCAAATCTCCTGCTACATGTTAATAGGTGATTATCAGCTGTTTTAGTTCATACTGTATTCCTCCTTTCCCACTCTCTCAAAACATTTGTAGACAAAACACATACACAAATTCTCAAAGAATCAGAAGAACAGAAAAGTCTGTAACAACAGCTAATATCTCACTTTTAAATACTGAGAAAGCCAAGTGTAGCTGAGACTTCATTTTCTGTAGGGAGTTTGTAGGGTATACCAGTCTGTGAACAGTGATCTGAGTAAGGAATCTCGCTGGCTAAGTTCACATAGCAGAGGAAAGCCACAACACCTCTGAACATTTTTTCAAAGACAGACCTGTTCAGAAATCCTGCATTAAAGTGGGAGCCCAGTAGAAAATTCAGGTACTAATTCAACTGGTTAGGATTCAAGATAAATAAATATTTAACTGTAATTCTGAAATTTTCAGAAAATTACATAACCAAACTTTCACCAGTGGAGCACAAGGTGGAAGTATATGTAACAAGATACAAGAGATCTGTAATTTGTTCTACTATTCTCAATACAATGACAGTGATGATTAAATTATTCAATATAAGCATAAAATAATCTGTCATAACTGAGAGTACTAGGGCTCAGATAGGTAGTTACTCTTTAGTGCTGTCTACATGGAAATGAGAATAGAAACAAACTCCTAACTACTAATCTGACTCATTAAGTGTATTTAGGAGCCATATTCCCATCAATTTCAGTACAGAATACAATTAAAAATGAATGTGCAATGCAATCTGTACAATGTTTAAAATGCTGTATTTAACAGTGATATTGCTGAGTTTAGCCATCATTTGAGGGAGCTATGCACCTGAATTATGCCAAGGCAAATCTATTTTGCACTTGACTGTCAAACTGATTTGCAGCAAAGCCCAAGCCTGGGATTAAGATCAACAGCCAGACATCTGGAACTGGTTGAGTGATAGAGAAAAATCCCTGTCTGTAAGACCAAGCAGCAGAAATGGGCAAGAAGGTGCAGCATTACCCTTCAGCTGCCTCAAGGCTAATGGGAGGAAAATAGTTTAGTACTGAATAAGTTAGGATGACTGGGACAAGGACTGCCTATACCAGATCAGAATTTCTGGTTTCATTTGAAACACTACTTTAACCTTGCTGTCACTTGGATCTGTACCTCCTAACCAGCTACACATGCAGATGGGGTTTGCCTGATTGGATCTAGATGAAGGAACAAGGCCACGAATTTTACTGCCACTTCATGGTATGACTACAACCAGGTGCCAGCTTCAAACATCTGTCCTTTACCAGGATGACAGTAAATAGAAGCAAAAAGAGAAGATATCTTTGTCAACATAAAGCCAGTGGGAAATGTGGTAAAATATGCCAATGCCAGAGAATTACTACAAATGGAAGTTCCAAATAACCTGAAATCCAGAATTAGTACCAGTTTTCCCATTTCAAAGTGACTCATAAAAGAGCCTAGGAGGGAGATCAGCAGGTAATAATGTCAGAGCAGTTTTCTGTTTGTCCTGTTCTCATTCACAGCTGAAAACCCATTTCAATAACCTTGTGGCTTCTGCTAAAAGACTAAATGTACTGAAAATTGTACATGGTTTCAATTATTAGTGAGATACATGCAGATATTTAGCTGACAATCTTTTGGCTAGGCAAAAGAACAGCTAAAGTTATTCTCATGCCTTATACCAATAACTGTTGTTAAATACCAAATCACATAGGATATTTATTGGTTACCTAAATGCTTAGTACCTTATAAAAACCTTTAACAAATTAGATAATAAACTCTATTAGATGCTCTTTAGATATCTTTTGTATTTAGGTGCTTCTTCAAAATTTGTTTTTGCTTGTATTGCGTGCCTTCTGATCTATTTTAGGAATGTTCTAGCATGGAAGACACACCTATCAAGGTCTCAAGACCCTTGTGGTGTAATTCCCTGGGAGGCACCCCAGCTTGATGCAAGGCCTACTGAAACCAAGGGAAGCTTACCATTGATTTCATATGGCTTTGGGTCAGACCATCAAAAGCACTGACTAAAATATTTCTGTGCTTGTCATCTGTCCTCTGATTTTTATTTTCATATATTATTATTTTCACATGATATTACTAAGAAATGTTTAGCCTCATAAAACATGAAAGGGAGAATCACAATTTGTACTATAATAAGAGAAAATATGTTTATTATAATTAAAAGCATCCATTCTCAGGGATGTACAGAGATTAGTTCATTTTATCACTACCAGTTAGTAGGTATAATAACATAAATTGAACTTTAATCCTCTGCAGAGAAAAAGCCTGCATCTAGAGTAAGTTTTTCAACCATCATTTTTATTATGACATACTGCATTACATTCTACATACCACATGCAACAGTTTTAACCATGCAGCTGCTGAGAGTCCAGGTGCAGATTTTCAGGCCTGTTTAGGTGTCTAACTGCTACTGAAATCTGTAAAATAATTTAGTCCCCATAATGCTCAGTTTTGGCATACCTAAATCTTAAGGGTATGGACACTGAGAGGAACCCACAGTCTGAAGTTTAAGCAGTTTGATTCTTTATGGGAAGCTCTATGACAGTTAGATCCCAGGAAAGACATTTGCAAATACCAGCACATCAGTCGAGGATTGCAAAATATAGTCAACAGGAAACACAAAGAGAAGAAAACAGAAATCCAAAAAGTCATAAAACTGGAAATCAGAAGTGCTCCTCACAGAAGAGAACAAAGTGGTCTGATCTTAGAGGTGCAGCTAATACAAATTTATACCAGATCTCACAATGCCTGAGTGTCCAGCCTCGAAAGGAGAGGGATGTTAGCAGAGGAGTCAGAAGGAACACCTGGCTCATCTTTCCCCATGAAAACAGACTGTGTATGTGGGGTACCCTGATGTGGGGTTGACCTGCTGTGGTTGGGAAGTATCTCCTCACTGTACTGTCCTGCAGGTTATTGCTGCCGGTCTTGGCTACTTGAACCTCACAGAATCATCTGGCCTGCCAATACTGCTGAGAGAGATGCCATCTCCAACAACAGCTGCCCAAGGGCTACTTACCTCAAAACCAGCTAAACCCCACTGCACCTGAATTGGTCCTCAGGTGGTGCCCTTCCCCCTGGCGGGTTAGCTTCTAATTTAGTTGTCTCACTTCAGTGAATATATTGGGTGGGAGAAATCCGGGCCTGTGTACCCTGATGCATGTTTGGATACCAAGGAATATCATAACATTTATATAAAAAGCATTAATGTATTACACACAGTTGCTAATTTAACACATTCACAGAAGAGATTTAAATTTGATTTTATAAAACACTGTTTCTCTTTCTCATTGTTTAGTTGCTATGAGCAGTAGGATATGACCTTAATGAAGACAGCAACAAGAGTCAAAGCTAACATCTGATCCAATGCTGCTCAGAAAACACTGACATTTTGTTTCCAATTAGTATGTACTTCAGTCCTACAGCACAAGCAGAATATCAAATGAATCATTTTTACACCTTTTCCTTAAAAAATCCACCACAATCAGCACTTTGATTTTAACAAACTGCATTTTTCTGAGAAAACTGTTCCATAAAAAAAAAAAAAAATCAATCAAAATATCTCTAGTTTTCTTCACTATAAAAATATGCTTTAGAAGATTTTTAGTGGATCTCCTGCATTTATTTTTTTAAAAAAATAGCCTGCATTTCATTTATATTTTGTTCTTTTAAAGAAGGATCATTCTAAACCCAGTTTATTTCTTATTGATTGGCTGTGGTTTAGTCACAGTCTCCCCTAACTTAAATGGAATTTAAAATATTTCTTTCTACAATGAAATTCTGTCATAAAAATTAATGAAAGTTCTTCTCACTTGCCTTCAAGAGCTCTATTAACATAGTGTTTGTTCACCTTACAATTGTTTGTTTAACATAGTTATTATGGCAATAACTCACTGAGGTTAGATATGAGGATAATAGCATATGTTTGAAGAATGAAAAGCTGCTAAGAGGTGCAAAATCACAAAGGTCTAAGCCTGATGGGATCGTTAAGGTTCTGGTACAAAAGGAATAATGGAGGCCAGTGGGAGTTGGATAGTATGTTTCAAATGTTTGCCTCAGTCAAATAGAAAGAAAACAGGGAACTCAGCATAGGTCTCAGAGATTCCTTATGGCTATTTGTGTATTCTTTTTCCAGCTATAGAGGATCTAATATAAAAACACAATTATTTCACATATATGTTATATGTGTGCATATGCATCTTTTCATGTATATTATTAATAACCAAATAGTTTGTAATTGTCTTCATTCAAGTAAATTCTCTTTCAAGAATACTTAACCCCTGGGAAGCTGGGAAGCTGAGAAGCTGGAGGTTCAAAGAGTGCCTGGAGCCATGCCAGTTATGCTTTCTGCTTATGGTCATCTCTAGAACATTCTTGTCCCTGATGACAGGAAGAAGAGCCCCGGGAGCTTTTCTACCCCCTCCAGAGGACAGATCTTACAATGGCATTTGGGACATAAATAAGTTTCTTGTCAAAGATGGTAAACTTGCCTGATCCTTGTTGATTGCATCTCTATAATAGCCATGAGGTGCTTTCATTAGCTTTAAATTTAAAAGTCATTGGAATATTATGATAGATTTGGGATGGAAATAGACCTGGCTGAGATGAGTTGCTGCTCCCAGCATTATTTATTAATTTTATTTTGAATTGTCATGGCATTAAAAAAACACAGGGAGACCCTTTGGTGTTGGATTACAATATATACATTCTTTCTCATTAAATATACTAATCAGCAGATTGTGGCTTGTCTTTTTCTTCCTGATCTCCTGACTCTTTTATTCCTTTCTACCTCATGGGGGGCTCAAAGTATGAACTTGGGACGTGAAAGAGGAAAACGGGCGCTTGAATTCACTCAAATGGAAAAGAAACTAGAAACCTCCCCTCATCTTTAATTTTCTGGGAGGATGCTCTATCCAGTATGCCATCCAGTATGAGGCAGATATGGGTAGACTTTTTCTCTCTTTGCAAAGGGAGAAAGCGAACCTCACACTATTTTTTTCAGTAGTAGCAGGCTTCTGCTGTCCTGGTTGTGGCTGTCAGATGGGCAAAAACCTGGCTTCTAGCCTCCTAAACAGCCTAATCTCAGAAGATGGGATTGAGGGCCAGACATATTCCTATGACTTGTATGGTTTTGACTCAGCCTTCAAGATGCCCCACCCTCTCCATGCCTTATAGGCATTAAAGTTTGGGGTACAGCTGCAGGGTTTGGATTACGTCTGGGACCATGACATGTCCAGTCCCCAGATGCAGAACATGTGAGACTTTTTGTTGGATCCACTCTACCATCCCTCTCGACTGACTGAAACCAGCTATTTGACTAAGCAGTAGTTAGAGAAGACTCATCAAAGGCAAAGGAAGCAGTCAGATTGCTGCAAATCTCCTGGGTGAGACAGAGTCTGCAGAGTTCACTGGATGGTCATCAGCAAGTTTAACTTTGCCACAATCAGTTCCTTCATAACCCTGTTAACAATGTCAGACAAGTGTCTCTGCCATTATTTCCAGATGGTCCTCCAAGGCATCTATCCAGAAGCTCTTAGGCTTCAAATGTAGATCTGTCAAGGCTCTCCAGGTTCTTTGCACATGTCATCCATTATCCTGACAAAGATGCCTGCTGCACACCTCAGCTGCTGCTGTGACATTGATAATGTAGGGCCTTAATTCAGAATCAGCAAATTCTTGCACTTCTGTGCAGTTGCCCTGTTAATGGGAGAAAAGAAATTTTAGCTCAGGTGAAACTAACCTCTCTATTTTTTCCTTTTACCTCATGAAAAATATGCAATATGTAAGCAGCCTGCATTAATGAATTCATTCAGGATAACTTAAATTTGACTAATTTAAAGGATTATTAGCAAGTTTTAAACAGAAAATATAACCCAATTAAGGCACAAAGAGTTTTAACAACTTGTACTCCCCAGAAAACACCACAGTCTGTAGATCTACAAAGAAGCCATGATGTACGCTAGAAACGCAGGTGATGACAGCGTGGTTGTGTGACAAGACTGTGGGGGTCTAGAGCTGATGGAGATGCTCCAGGGCTTGCCTTTGTCACTTGACCGAGTTGGAAGGAAGTTCACCCTGCTATTCACATTGACTCTGACAGAAACCACAGCCGAATACTTACAAAAATTGGCTGAAGTAATTGAATTTGCTGGGGACAACTGAACACTTATTTCAGCCATTCATTCTCATGCTGGCTGTGTTTTCTATACTGTCTGCCAGGAGAAAGACAGCCCAGAACACTCATTTCACAGAGCTTTAAGGACAAAGTCTTTTCTCATGACAAAGTTTGATGTGCGGCTTTCTGAAAGTTCCAGGACATGACAGAACCTCAGAAATCAATCTTTGATTGTAATGTGACTAGGTCTGATATCACATAATACAAAGCCTCTCCATTTGCTCTCAACAGCCTGCTTCATTTTGCTTGCCCACACAGAGACACAAATAGAGTTCCCATAACCTGACAAATTGCTGGGCACCATGGGTACACCCAATCTGGCCTGACTGATGTGCTAATCAGGCTCTAGATGCTTTCCTAGTGTTTTATTCAGCTGGAAAGGAATCTGACCAGGATGATAACTATTGAGGATAACTATTCTTCCAAAATGACTGGTGTTAGCCATTGGCTTCCTTCCTTACCACTGGTTGCCTGTAAGTCTCACAGGATCTTGCTGAGCCAGGAAGAATTGACCATATTCCATCATCCTGACTGGGGACAGCAAAGACTGGTTAAGCAGTCAGCTCTGCTGGTATTGAGTACTCAGGACTGGTGCAGTCAGACAGTGTCTATTAATAGGGTAAAATGAGGATTTTACACATTGCATTTAAATCAGGCACAGGCTTACCTTTGAAGAAGTTAAATTCATATCTCACCAAATAACAATGCTTGCAGTTCCCTGGCCACTCTCTCCAATAATGTTAATAAGATCTTGTTATATTGAAAAGAGTAAAGACATCACTATCAGGCTAATTCAGCATTTTGCAACATTTCTAAAGTAATCCAATGGTTTGTTATGTAGTCTGGCCCTCAGACTACATTTTCTTTTCATTCTGGTCCCTATGAACTATATTTTATTGTGGCTAAAGGTTTGCTGTCAAGAGTACAAAGACTATTAAACAAAAGTTACCACGTTAGGTACTGCGTGAGATGTTGGTAATAAGCAAGTGAACAAACACTGGGAAAAAATGCATTTTAATTTACTTTGAAGCAAAATTTAATTATAGGTATTTTAAATCTCATCAATTACTAGAAGCAACTAAAATCTTTTCATTAAAGTGGGATTTTTAACATGAAAATTCCCCAGAGCATTCCCTCAGTTCTGTTTTTGTTGATAAGGGGAAGGAGAGAGCCATTCTGCTATGTCAATCAGCTGTTTTCCACTCCCTCTCCTATTTGAAAGCTGTGATTCCAAAGACATGCATTGTTCTAGCTGCTTTCCCTAGGAGCTCAGTCAGATTCTTATAAAAATGTTAGAAAAAGTGACTGTAAATAGGCACACACTATAAGAGGCAGAATGTTGGCATTGTGCAACCTTAAATGAAAGAGAAAATGCAACACTTGGCAAACCTTAAGAATGTCAGTTTCAACTTTCATGCTCTTTCTAGGTTTGTTTCAGAGAGATGTCTTTCACTGTGCCTTTTCCTCACATCACAGACTGTAAGGAGAGAGTATTTGGTCCTTGGATGTTTATCCTTAATTTGAGCAGTGATTAAGGATCAGCAACAAGTGAATTATTATGCCACAAGCACTGAAGATGAAAGACCATTGATATGCAAGTAACTCCCTAGACAACATCATCGATCTAAGGGAGATTGAGGGCCACAGCACATCAAGAATCAATGTAGAAAAACTTCACAAGAATTAGTTGCCTGAAGGGGAAAAGAGGCAGAAACTGGGCATAAAACGGCAAAGGGAATGCACACCAGCTTGCAGCAGTTACTGATGTCCACCTATGCTCTTGCAAAGCTAAGGAAGGGCAATCTGGATAAAACCACCAAAGCAGGTGTCTGCACCTCCTTTAATGCCTAAGAATAGGCATTTGCCTTCAAGATGGAGAGAAGTGCAGCTCCTTACTGGGAAGTGTAGTGAGTGATGGCAGTGCTAGGGGAGTAGTGGGACCTAATAAGAGAGAGAGCTCCTTCCCAGACAAGGTGCCAGCTTCAGACTCTATACCTGGGCTGAAAGACTAAACATAGACTTTAATAAGTGAATGCAGCTCACTTGCTAAACTCTGAAACAGAAATTGAGACCTGCTGGTCGTGCAGTCACTGTCTACAGGGGAGAATGAAGCCAGGGTTGTGACAGATAAGTTATGTTGTTTTTTCACAGGAAACCTACTGTCTTCATCCAGTTTCTGTGAGGATGTCCAAAGTCACATAAAGAAGGACTAGGGTAAGACACTTATCTTGAAAATACTTCTTTGTGTGTGTGTTCAGCTGATGCGAACAGTACTCCTCAGTTCTGGTGCACCTTTTGCTTGCTCCAAGGGAGGTATGGGACTAAATTAAATGTTTTTGAGATGGATGCATGCAGAAAGACCACTGGTTTCAATTTCCGATTCTGAGGTAACACAGAGCATGTTGCTAACATCTCTGCCTCAGTTTCCCTTCTATAGAAGGGGCAGCTATGTGGGGATTAGTTAGTGATTGCATACCTGAGCAGAAGAAAGTACATCAGGGAGGACTAATGTATTAACTGCCTCCTATGTACTACCTCAAATTGCTGAAATGCTTTTAATCCATTCAAATGCATGTTGGAGTATAGCTTAGTGATGAATTAAGGCAAAAAAACAAGTATTTGAGGCTGCCTTTTTTCTTCAGAACATTGAGCTCTTTAAAGCATGTGGACAATTAACATGAACCAGGAGAGTTGGCCAAGTAGGAGGTTTTGCATCCTGATGCACCATCTGCAAGAATGGTTAAAGCATAAATGCAGCCCACATTGTTCCAGCAAAAGCTTACCATAGAGAGAAATAGTAAAGGTTCATCTCTATAACCTAGTCAAGTATACACAAATATGGGCAAATAATCTTAGGATGTCATGGAAGAAATCCTTATGGATTCATTCAACCTAAACTGAGAAAAGTGCAAAATGTTTTTGACTGTTTCCAAGGGGTTTCTTAATGCCAGTGGGAGGATACAGGGCTACACGGATATCCCAGAGGCAGGAAAGATCATTGTTCCTCAAAGCTTCACTTTTGGGGCAGGAACCAGTGTAGTTCTGATCACAGAAATTGTAATTATGACAGTCAGGGTATAAATAGTATCCCCACAGGCCCTTTGGTCTGCTTTTCATTCCTAATGCAATTGTTTCCTTCATGAAAGCTTTTGCACTTTCTTCAAAGGAAACTCTGGGTAAATGTTCAATATCATTTACTGAAATATTCCCTTCCATTTCAGTTATGAGTTTTCTGGACTTTCTTCTGTAGACATCTTTTGCATCCCAGTTGTGGTCCCACTGAGGTCTCCAGTGTTCCCAGGCTATGAGAGCTAACCCACTGAAGTGCTCACCTAGGATGTAATAGTTAATGTCATAGCCATATTTTTCCAGATGAGTTTGCAAACTGAAGTTCTAGGGTAGACCACCATTAACAAGGACTTCCTGTGATGTGTACCAGGATAATAGCTGAGCCTATTAAAATAAAACATGGTCACATTGTGCCCTCTTACTTTAGCTAATGGGCTTCCAATCATATGGAACATTTTCAGGTCCAGTACAGTGCCGTACCTCTCAAGGATCACAGGTCTGTCAGTCATTCCAGGTGGCTATGAAAGCCTTCCTCTCCCAAACTGGTGTTTGGGCTGGTTTCATAGCAAGGGGAGTCCAGATGAGTTCTATGTGCAGCCATGCCAGGGGCTGAAAGGTGAACAATGCATAACAGTGTCCCATTTTCAGGCAGTACTTTCACGATTAAGAGAAAACATTAGGCAGCTCTCCCAGTCTGTCTGCAGAATGTAACAGAAGAGGAATTAGCACTTATTTCATATATAGCTATATGAATTGGTATCAACCACTTCTAAGGCATCTATCATGCTAACACTGAAGAAACAAAGTCGGCACAATCTAACCCAAAAGGCAGGAGGAAAATTCCCAGCTGAAGTAAATCAGTGGAAGTCTGTGGAAGTCAGCGTAACCACAGTTTCTTGTCTCATCAATCCAGGCCTGACTGAAATCACCAAGGATGTTCCCATCACTTCAGTGGGCCCCAGGGTGTCTTAGTGGCTGTGGCTGTTGCAGTTGGAAAGGTTGATGAAGAAATGGTTTCCTTACTCTCAAGCTTTCTCAATAATAACAGAGGTAACTATAAAATCCAACCTTGGCTTTTATCACCATCGTCACAGCTTCATGAACATCCCTGACCTGTCTAGTACAGTGCCAGCCAGAGATAGTCCAAATAGCTCTAAACAAGAACATGTATTTCACTGTCATTGTGCAGTACCATAAAGGGATACAAGTTCAAACCCCTGACAGCAATAAAGCAGATCCATGAAAGCTTGCTCTGAACTATTTATTAGACTGGCTGCACTATCACATAGCGCTAGTGCCTTCCAGACCAGCTTCAATAGCTCTGCACAGCACTGTATTGTGCAACGTGGACTTTGATGCTAAGGCCTGTGGCCACTGCTATGAGCAAAATCATTAGTTACAAGGTCCCTGCCGATTATGTGTGTATTAAGCAGAAAAGAAACAATATATACAGCAAAACCTACATACTTATATGTAAGAGAGAGAGTCTTAACCATCTTCCAACTTCAGGCTGCCCCCTGCATTCAAAACCCTGGGGAAATCCCACACAGCTGTACGATCAACCATCAGGGATGGTCATGGATTTGTATTTGAGTCCTACTTGTTCTTCTTCCTCAGTTCTTACTTATTTATCTCTCCTGGGATTGTGACCTGCTGGAGATGAGGATCATGGGTGTCATACGGGCAGCCAGACCGTTACATATACTAATGGGAATAGCGCATCTATGTTATCCTTCCTTTCTCTCAAAACAGAATTGTCAAGAATATCTATGCACCTGAGGTACTTTTATGGACCTCCCCACTCCCCCATTTCTTTGCTATTTTAGGGTAGGACTAGCATGGCCTAATTTCAAGTACATGCAGTAAAAAAATCAACATCCAAGGTAGCCAATCTAGGTACTTTTAATAAGACATGGATGCTTTTAGGATACAGTAATCTGATAGTTTGAGACACCAGAGTACTCTGAAGTGTCCAAGATGTGCCCATTCCTCCTGCTGACCAGGCAGGCAGTCCACAGGACCAATGCAGTATGGTGTAGACACTAGAGAACTCAACATTTCATCAGAGAAATCTCACCCCATGAGACTCACAATACTTTGTGTTTAGTGAAGAGGAGGCCCAGGTTTTCAGAACTACTATCCACATATCCATAAGTTCCATATTGGCATTAATGGGCCTTTTAGAAAATGGTGTTAATGAAAATTAGCCTGATTTGCTGAATATCTCTCAGAAAGCATATACCATACCAAGAAATCAAACTCAGCAAAACCACTCAGGGCTTGTCAGCATTAGTGGCCAAACTGAATTTTCTCACTAGAAGACTGTACAGCTGAAGCTGGAAGATGGTCGACTTGCTCTTGTGAGGAGACCACCAAGGAAAGGACCAGCTTTAGAGTCAGGCTTGCTGCCCCGTTGCCCCAGAGAGATGGAGAGAAGGGACAGGACACTCCTTCCAGCTCAGCAGCTCTGCCCCTGACACCAGCCCTGCCTGGGATCAGCATGTGCTTTCCAGGAGGGCTGCAGGGAGGCTGCAGCAGTGGTGCCCAGCAGTTTGCTCTGCTTTGCTGACAACCAACTGGAAAATGCAGAGACCTTGCTGTGCTGGAGGATCATCACTGAGCACTGCTCTTGCAGTTCACAGAGAATCAGAGTTGTAAGAAAATCCTGCCAGAGGGCAGCAAATCCCTACATCTTTATTTTTATTTTTTATATTGCAGAATGTGATTTTAAATTGTGGCATGTTGTGTTCCCCCTGTGAGAGCTGTACCACCATCCTGCCTCTCTGCTCCTGTGCCTGTCACAGTCTGGTACAGGGAGGTGTCACTCGCTGGGCTGGGCACATCCCTCGGGTGACTTACCCCAGGTTTCAGGGAGCACTTCCCACACAGGACCTATGTCACTTGGCACAAGCATGACAGTGGCATGCACCTCTGGCCACCCATGCCCTGGGGCACCTCACGGTATCGAACCCTGGGGCAGGCAGGGCCAGCACTGTCCGTCTAAGTCTGTACCAAAATCCATGGGTCTTGCCAGATGCTGCTCTCACTGGGGTCTGCCTGCTGGTGAGAAGTGGTGTGAAGAAGGTGAGAAGCTCATCACTGCCATGGATCTGCGTGTCCCTCCTCAGGCAGGGCTGGGGTGTAATTAGCCCTACGCTTTACTGCATACTGGATATACTGATTTGCTGCACCAAGGCCCTCTGATCTGACACATGGAAAAGGCAGTATCAGCAAGCTGAAAATAGTAATAATAATAATAACAACTACTAACAATATCAACAACAACAATAATATTACTATAGGTTATTGATGACTGCAGGGAAGTGGCAGACCACCCTGCCCCCTGAGAAAAACTTGTCATGGGGGACTTAACGCAGAAAGGTATTTGTAGTTGCTCTATTGTTAAGGAGGAAACAGTTACCATTTTATATTCTGTGTGAGGGCAAATCACTAAGGTTTCCTGACTTCTGATTTTATTCTATTTGATGTATTTAGCCACCACACAAACACAAACATGCTCCAAGTGGGAACAGGCTCTGAAGTCACTTATTTGCAGTGTGAAGAAAGGATGTCCTGTGCCCAAGCTCTGCTCAATATTTTTCCCTTTCCTCAGGTTTTTCAAATTTGCTTTCCGTTGTGCAGGATTGTACTATACTAAAAAAATCTCCCCCTCTTTTTGCTAGGTATTTCTTTCATTTGTACCTGTCATAGTTGACAAAAACCAGAATGGATGTATTCAGTTATACCCCTCTCGCTAATTATATATTTCACTGTAAACCAAGGCAACAGAGAGACAGCCCATCTTGGTGTCCAGCTGACAGCGAAAATGCACAGTGGGCAGCAGTTCCCCACAGAGAGAAAGTAGAAACTATCTTTATTAGACAGCAAACAACTCGAGCTAAGACTAAGCAAAATCAGCTTAAAACAGGTAGTTCTGAATTGAATAAACATAGAGAGAAGTACCTGAACCAGATCACAGGATACTGCTGAAACAAATAGCTGGCTAAATTATAAGAAAATGACTAAGCATTTACCAGATGGTATAAACCCTGTCTCCCTCTCCCCCAAATAATCTAGAGCTGAGGAACGCACTTTCAAGCTTTGTCATTTATCTTGTAACAAAAATCCTACTCCAGTGACGTTACACTAGTCATATCAAAGGATTAGAAAAATTACAAATGATGAATAAAGACAATGATCTTTTCTCCTTTCTGGTTAACATTGTTACAACAGTATGACACTGATGCAGCACAACCTTGATGGGCTTAAACCAGGCTGTCTCAACAGGCAAGCTGATCGCTAGATACCCTTATCAAAGACATGCATGGTTTTTGAAACAAGAATTTTCACACCCACAGAGATCCAATAAAATCCCTGGATTTTTACAGAATAATCCTTTTGTTGACTTTTTATCAGCAAAGCTAAAGCTGATACACATGGAAGTCTGATGGGCTGGAACAAGTTTTGTCCGGTTGCAGTCATGCTGTTAGCAGCGAATCTTGCTCTTTGTGCCAGATCTAGATTTGGAGGCAATATGGTTGGAGTCTGGTGACAGAGAAGACCCTGAGAGCCACAGGGCTTGCAGAAGCCTCAGGGAGGACAGTATGGGAGTATGTATTGTTGCTGTCCTTTACCTTTACCTTCCCTCACATAGATGGAGGCTTATTAGACCAGGGCATCTTTTCATGATTTGCCTCAATGAGATTCTGCAAAGTATCTCTCTTATGTTAGTAAATGCAGGGGACTGAATATGCAGCATGATGAATAATAAAAATGGAGCAGGACATCACCTCACAATTATCTGACTGACCCAGTGACATTGAGGGCTTATTATAGTCAAGATTCAAACCCCTTTAATACAGTGCTTCACTGATACTGATGAAGGTGCTAGGAATCCTGCGCATCATGAACTGCCAAGGGACATTTCAAATTTAGGGCAGGGCACCCTCAAAATGCTAGAAATTAAAGCATGAAATTGGTGCAGCAGAGCTATTTCACATAGCACCTGGAAGGAATAAACTGAATAAAGCATCAAAAGCTATAATTCAGAATTTTAACACACATATGGCAGGTTGGAAGGCAGGTACTGATAGCAATTTTGTAGTAAAATTTAACTTATTATGATGAAAAATTCAGACTGCTGAACAGAGGAGAGCAGATTTTAGCAGATGAGCTACAAGTCTGTGTGGAGTTAATCAGGACAGTCATCTGGCATCTATAATCTCAGCTCCTTTTGTCATCATAATGGACTTTTCTTATTTTGTGTGTGAGAACACTTGCATTCTAGTGGCCCACTAGATAGCTGGACTCCTGAATATGGAAAATGAAGAAAATTGATCAAGTGTCCTTACGCTATTTACTTCTCCTCTACTTCATGCTGCATAGATGTCTCTCATCTGTAGACAATTACACCTGACAGTGGTCCAGCCTGGAAAATTGGGCTCATGCTTAGTCCTAGCAAAAAGGTGGTTTGATGGGTTGATTTAATGGTCCACAGAAAAATCCATAAAATCAGTCTTTATGCTTAACTTGTACTTCCTTGATGCTTTTGATGCCAGTGACTGGGTCATTTTCTGGCTTACATTGAAATAATCACAAAGCTTCTTTGACCTATGTCCAGCCTGAGAAGGTTCTCAGTGTTCCATACCACAATTTTCCCCTTTTTAAGCTTAAAGGTTTTACAGTACCCTCCTTTTCCAAAGAGGGT
This sequence comes from Strix uralensis, assembly GCF_047716275.1. Lineage (NCBI taxonomy): Eukaryota > Metazoa > Chordata > Aves > Strigiformes > Strigidae > Strix > Strix uralensis. The sequence continues at coordinate 25,084,764 of NC_133976.1, forward strand.
AGCCTTTGCACTAGGAGCTATATTTTGGATGCTTATACTATAGAATCAACATAATGGCCTGAATCCTGGAATAGCATGAGTGGTCCACATTGCTACCACATTGTCTACATGTGATAGCATATTAGAAAATTAAATGAATTATACCATGTGCAAAGCAAGAAGATTCACATTCTTTGAGGGTATGTCAGCCTCAAGATATGAAGACTGCATTCTGGAGTGGGTTTAAACTGACTCCCAGGATACCCAGGTTTCCCGCCACACTGCTCATTTACCTGTAGTTCAAAATACCCACACTGCAAAGAGCCATGTTTGGGATGTGCTTAGAGGACCACAATACAGTGCAGACAGCCACTTGACTTCAGGCTGCATTAGAAAAGAGTTGGAGGCCATTTTAAGGTATCAGAATTGCTTGGGCTTCCCTTCTCCAGGGAGCTCCTGAGCACATGGTGCATCTATCCAGCATAGATGGAGCACATTTTTGGACCAGAAAGGACTTCATGCCATGCCATTACACCCTTTTCTTCCTGAATTTCTGAGGCTGAAGGAAAAAACAAACACCAACAGATTCGTGCTGACTAGCTTCTATTCTTCATAGCATTTTAAATTGCATTGAACTGATTCTTTTAAGAAGTAGCTTTCCTCTCTGTCCACTTTCCTGATTCAATTGTATGGTAAATCCTAACTGAAAACTGAATAAGTGATATTTGATATTCTGAGCATATTCTTCTCACAGAAATTAAACAAAAGTTTAGCCCTGCACAATAGAAAGGAGCTGACTCTCCTCCCACTAACTTTACTGGGAGTCCAGCAGAGTTACTTTGTGTTTGCACTAGGGTAAGATTGTGCCCCCAGACTGTGCAGAACAAACACCCCCACGCACACTGGAGTGATTACAGCTTGCACCCAGCACCAGCAGATTCGGGTGACATTCCTTTCTTCCTACTCCTACAGAACTTCTGTAACACAACAACAAAAAAGAATTTGATTTCACCCCCCCACCAGCTGAGTATTACATTAGAACTAAATGTTATTGTTGGAGGAAATACAACAATTCAGTGTTGTCAGTCTAAGGGATTATTGCAATTATTTTAAGCCAGGAGTCATGTAAACCTTGGTCAGCCTCGTGTATGGATGGAGACTTTGAACAAACCTAATGAGCCTTGCTCAGTGGCTATGCCCCAGTATGGCCTCTCTGTCTAGCTCTTGTCAGCTGTCATAGGACCTGCTGCTTCGCTGGGGGAACAAAGGGGATATTTTGAGGAACTGCTGCTGACTGTCCTTGCAGCAGCTGTTGAGTGCTGGGAACTAATGGACTAATGCCAGCCTAAAAGGAAAAAATCCAAGGGTGAACAAAGCAAACATGAATATTTCATGCCTGCTTTTCAGCTACTGCAAATCAATAGATGCACCATTTTACATCAGATGAGGTTGTGCCCCTTTAAGAGCAGAGAAATCACAACAAAATTAAAATAGGAGATTGTATTCTGGAAAATCAGAAATCAAGTGCTTTAAGTCAAAAGTGAGGTAACTCTACCACTCAAATCAGCATCTCCACTGTGATCAGGTCTGTTTATTATTGGGTTTTAATCCAAGTATACTCAGAGCTGAGTATTGCTGCTGAGATATGAATGAAGCAATGGTGCTTACACATCACTACTCATTCTAAATCAAGGAGCATCAGTACCGACAGTTCCTACAGAGGCCCAGGGAGAGCCTGTCTTGTTCCTTCCTACTTCTAGGTTTAGAAAAACTTTTATTTGTCCAAACTCCACAAAATAAAGTTTGATGCTGAGACTTAAGAAAAGAGTACTTGTCCATGGAGCAGTCCAAAGTTTCTGAAGGGCTTTAGATCATGCTTGTGTTAATTAACGCCATGTATTCAGCATCATTTACCATTGTAGGTACTCAAGGACTTTGTGGGATCGTTGTTCATGATTCGGTTTCACCAAGCTTGAAGAAGTTCCTTTGATAGAGCAGCGCAGTGACACGCACTGGCCCTGCCTCCATCCTGTCCCTCACAAGGCCAACTTGCATCTCACCTGGAGGCAGTACTCCCCCATCCTCTGGTCTCACTGTAGTACACTAAGGGTGAGGAGGGGCAGGAAGAAGATCAGCATCGCCACCAGGGCCTGTGCTCTCACCTGTACCAAACAGCCCCTGCCAGTGCCTCCGGTCCTCCCCGCACCTGCGGAGCCAAGGCAGCCCAGCACAGGGGAAGCAATACCTGTTATGAGCCTGTTTTAACATCCCCTTTGGGACCCCTGTGCAGAAATGGAGAGCCAGATTCACTGAGTGTTAAAATACTCATATTGAAGCTCACTTCCCCTCCCTATGGGGGGGAGGCACAAGCAGCCATACTCACAGGGCAAGGGTAACAACACAAGGTGAACACAAGTGTCACCTTATGAAAACCCAGCTGCCCTCTGTGTCCACGACCCGCTGCCCACAGCACAGTCCAGTCAAAGAGTGAGGCACCAGTCCCATAGGGTTTCCATAGCGCATAGGGCAAGTGGACACAAAGACAAGGTAAGGAATAGCTTTAGTAAAGGGAAAAACAAAATGCTTTTTGTTTTGCCCTGGAAATCCATCATCTGAAGAAGCAATATAAAAAATGCTCATAATAATCTGCTGTCTCATTGATGGAGAAGGTTATTACTAGCATGAAACCAAACATAATTTTTCCAAAAGCTGCCCACAAATGTCAGACCGCTTGACTGTCTGAGGAGAAAAAGCAGGACTAATACTCTGGGCTGCTTTGCTTCTCGCAGATATTGGAGAGCACCTTAACTAAAAGCCAAGAGAGTTCTTGCTGTAATGGAAAAATGAGAAAGGAGCTCTGACTCTCTCTGAGAAAACAGGCTGCCAGCATGTTAAAATATCATCCTGGTCAAAAAACAAATAAAATGTCTGAAGAGGCCACATTTATTGTTGAAATAGGAGCAGCCACATGAGAGAAATTTAAAATATTGTCCTTTGAAATTATAGAAGTCTGCTTATTTTTAGCTTGTTAGATGCTGTTAGCTTCCTGTATAAATGTGGTTACATAATAGACATAATCTGCACGGCAGCAGAGGCTATACATGCCAAGCTATAAGGTTACGCAACTGCCTCTGAGCTTGCTCCCATCAGGCAGAATACAAAGCCTCACGCCCCTCATAACTGTTCTGTTGCTTCTGGATCAAACTTAGAGACACATGTATTACAATATACACATGCATATGCTCATTCATATATACACGTACATGTAGATATGTGGATTAACAGACACACATATCCCTTTGTTTTCTTATTACAGCTTAAACAAGATATTCAGTGGATCAGAAAAATACTACCTTGGAATTACTCTGGTGACTCTGGTACCAAAACAGTTCTCCCCTCTTTTCTAGTGTGACCTCTAACTGCTCCTTACTGCTGCATGCTGTGATATGTGAGAAGCATGCAGTGCCATTGCTGAATAAGAACAACTTACAGGCTTTAATTTCATGAAGCAGTGTGTGACAGCATTGTTTTTCCTTGGTTTTTTTGAAGGATCAAACTTTTGTCTCTGAGAATCTGTACCGTTCCCAGCCAGTATCATTCTTCGATGTGTACAGAACTATCATTTCCAACTTATTTTTAGAGTAACCTGTGTTTGCAAATACTCCCACTTTTTGAGTCTGGCTCAGATTGACAGGAAATTACTTTTCCTGAAACGTGCACAAGAAAGAGGTTGTGGCTGCCTCAGAGTCTTAAGCATATCAAAGTTTCTTTTGTAAAAAACTTTCATATGTCTTCTTATTATGCATGATTTGTAATTTGAATTCACTATCTACAACAAATGCTTTCAGTGCAAAACCAAAGTAATTTTTAATTTAAGCAATATTTTTTAACTTAACAAGGAGTTTTAACAGAAGAAATGTACACATGCATATTTGTACACAGTGTTACAAATCCAAAATTGTCCGAGATTTGATTCTGTTGGTTTTATCTGTGAGGGCTGTTAGCACTTATTTTCATAACAGTATCATTCCAATTTTTACAAAGCCTCTGACCCTACCAGAGAACATTGCATTTGGGAAAAGCTGATGAAACACAAAAATGCCAGAATGTTTATGTTCAGCCAGTGAGCCTTTCTCATCTTTTTTCACTTTAAAGACTCAGTGGCAAAAGGGGACTCAGAAAACATTTTAAATATCCACGTCCCCGAGTTGGACCACTCCAGACAAGCTCTACCTACCCCAACTTTGGCATCTGGGGAGGCACCAAGGTCTGGGCTGGTAACCACAAGGAGCCCTCAGTGTTGGGGGAGCCCAGCGGGTGCCCTGGCACAGCAGTACCCCCCATCCTTGGACTAATGTGCTGCCCGCTGTCCCCCATGGAAGCACGGAGGAGGGCAGAAGCTGCTGGATGCTGCCTCTCCACTGTCACAGAGACCTGAGGGATGGGTTGGGTGAGCCATGACTGATGCTGCCAACTACATACCAAGGCTGCTTACTCATGATGTATTGCCTTGAGTGGCAAGACTCAACTTACAACTTTGTTACCACTTCCCTATGGGTTTTTCCCACTTCCTTACCCTGGCTCAGCTGTGTGAGCAGCACGATGTGAGTCAGATAGAGGAATTATCACAGAATCACAGAATCATCTAGGTTGGAAAAGACCTTGAAGATCATCTAGTCCAACCATTAACCTAACACTGACAGTTCTCAACTACACCATATCCCTCAGCGCTATGTCAACTTTACTCTTAAACACCTCCAGGGATGGGGACTCCACCACCTCCCTGGGCAGCACATTCCAATGCCTAACAACCCGTTCTGTAAAGAAATGCTTCCTAATATCCAGTCTAAACCTTCCCTGACGCAACTTGAGGCCATTACCACTTGTCCTATCGCTTGTTACTTGGTTAAAGAGGCTCATCCCCAGTTCTCTGCAACCTCCTTTCAGGTAGTTGTAGAGGGCGATGAGCTCTCCCCTCAGTCTCCTCTTCTCCAGACTAAACAACCCCAGTTCCCTCAGCCGTTCCTCATACGACATGTGCTCCAGACACTTCACCAGCTTCGTTGCCCTTCTCTGGACACGCTCGAGTAATTCAATGTCCTTTTTGTAGTGAGGGGCCCAAAACTGAAACAGGAATCGAGGTGCGGCCTCACCAGTGCTGAGTACAGGGGTGAGATCACTTCCCTGTCCCTGCTGGCCACGCTATTTCTGATACAAGCCAGGATGCCATTGGCCTTCTTGGCCACCTGGGCACACTGCTGGCTCATGTTCAGCCGGCTGTCAATCAACACCCCCAGGTCCCTCTCTGACTGGCAGCTCTCCAGCCACTCCTCCCCAAGCCTGTAGCGCTGCTGGGGGTTGTTGTGGCCCAAGTGCAACACCCGGCATTTGGCCTTATTGAAACTCCTACAGTTGGCCTTAGCCCATCGCTCCAGCCTGTCCAGATCTCTCTGCAGAGCCTCCCTACCCTCGAGCAGATCAACACTCCCACCCAACTTGGTGTCATCTGCAAACTTACTGAGGGTGCACTCAATCCCCTCATCTAGATCATCAATAAAGATGTTAAACAGGAGTGGCCCCAAAACCAAGCCCTGGGGGACACCACTTGTGACCGGCTGCCAACCAGATTTAACTCCATTCACCACAACTCTTTGGGCCCGGCCATCCAGCCAGTTTTTTACCCAGCAAAGCGTGTGCCCATCCAACCGCGAGCAGCCAGTTTCACCAGGAGAATGCTGTGGGAATAGTGCCAAAGGCCTTACTGAATTCAAGGTAAACAACATCCACAGCCTTTCCCTCATCCAATAAGCGGGTCGTCCTGTCGTAGAAGGAGATCAGGTTTGTTAAGCAGGACCTGCCTTTCATAAACCCATGCTGACTGGGCCTGATCATCTGGTTGTCCCACATGTGTTGTGTGATGGTACTCAAGATGAGCTGCTTCATCAGCTTCCCGGGCACTGAAGTCAAGCTGACAGGCCTGTAATTTCCCGGATCATCCTTCTGACTTTAGAAAAAAAGCATCGGAGGGAGGCACCTTTTTTTAACAAGGGAACTTTCAACCTGCATGGTTTCCCCATTCAGATCAATGCAAGCACACCTGAACAGCCATGCCAGCACAAGGAGGAGACAGCACACCACAGTACAGGGATGGGAGTGAGAGGAAAGTTTGGGAGTAGCACCAGAAGCTGGTCAAACTGGGACCACAGCCCCACACATCTACCTGTTGGACTGGAACAAAGTGAGTCCCAGCCTTTCCATACATTTATGAGTTGCTCAGAACATACAACATTTTAAGTGCAACACCCAGCAGTGGTGAGAGAAAAAAAGGCAATGATCATGACTTTGCCCCAAATTTCAAAGTTTTGGAATGCTAAATCAGCAAATCTGAGAAAAGTTGGAAGCCTATCAGTTGTGCTTCTGTTGGTATTGTTTACCCTCTGACAAAAAGCAGAGGATTCGAGCATTCTACAGCTCAGCATTTAGCAAGAGTAAAGATATGGGATCTGAGTCTATTATCATCTTGAAGCAGAGGTGGTTCAGATGAAATACAGCAAATCCTTGTTCCTATTACCTCTGGAAACCAGTGCCCACTTCCCAGGATCAGCTATGTTTTAAGAACTGGTTCTAGCTAAGGACATCATCATAAAGGTTATAGCATGGTTCTCTGCTGCTTCAAACTCTCCCTCGTCCAGATAATTCTACCATACATAGAAACTAGATCATGTGTCTCCAAAGACTGGACCATATAACCTGCCTGTGAGGATCAATGAAAAAAAAAAAAAAAACAAACAGAAAATATGTATTTTCCCTGTCTTCAAGTTAGTTGGGCTTTTCAAGAAAGCCTATTCACTTGAATTTAATTTCAGTATTGAGACCTGGATTAAGTGAATCAGTTATTTCATTGCTTATTTTGAAGACCGGTATTAATTTAATGGTAACAAAAGGTAAAAAATGCTCATTTCCAAGGTTTTGACTATATTTCACATTTCTCCACAGGGAAGAGAAAAAAAACCCAAAACACCAGGATACCAGTAAGCCCTCCACTGGAGGGGTGCTGAGTCTCCCAATGAGGGCAAAGCACCCACAAAAGAAGGGAAAGGAGCAGAGGAGCCTTTGGCCTCCTTTGCTTTCATGGCAGCTGGCCAGCTGGCCCTGAAGGCTGGTGCATGCTCCTGCTGAGCATCAGGCTCAAGACAACCTTGCATGATCCCATCCTGCATCCACCCTGGTACAGGGCACTGATGCAACATCACATTGTGACCCTATCCTGATAGGTGACCTAGGGCATAGTCACCTGTGGAGATAAGGGGATCAAATGCAACCTGATTTTAGTACTGGTTGGGGGAGTTAGTGGTCCCACATGGGAGCACACAAGATGTGGGAGCCCTTACATTCATCTGTGCAAGCTCTGCCTGCCCTCAGTCAGCAGCATAGCTGCCTCCAACCCCACCACTGGCAGCTATAGTTGTAAAGAACTTCCAGGGACATTGTCTAACAGTTAATCTTATTTTCTTTGCAAAAGAAAGGCCTCTAACTAGCTGAAATAGAAAGAAGTCTGTAAAATTTCATTCGCTTAGGTACTTGGTTTCTTCAGTAATTATTAAGAAGCCCAGACCAAATTCTGGTTTTGGCCTTCTACCTAAGACAACCTGGTGATGAGCATGCAGAACTCTGCTTGTGGTTCTTCACAGAAATATATGAACAAAATTAAAAAACCTTTGTTTCCAGGCGGATGTACTACCACAGACACTCATACATTCTTCTGTGTGAAGTGGTAACCTAGACTAAAGATCCATTGGGCAAATTTACACCTGACATAAACTGACAGAGCCCTATGGACTTTAATAGGGCTCTACCAGTGTATCTGATAGAGAATATACATCACAGACTGAATCAGGAATATTGCCACTTCAACTACAGCATTTGTATAGTTTGTATACACTTCCCACAAAGTACCAGAACTTTAGCTGATGAAGACCTTATGTCAGTTTATTTGAATTATGCTATCCAAATAAATTGTGTATATAAGTCACAACACAGTTTATTCTTACAAGCCTACAGAAATAATGGAAACACTTTACAAAGAGACACACATTTTAAAAACACATTTCACTGACACAGTGCATGAGGATTACAGCATGAGAATTCACATCACCTCTGGTTTCAGAACACAAGACAGCATTACACAAAGCAGGAGTATCCAGTTTAAATACAGACTTGCACTGGTGACAGGTGTTTAGCAAAACTGGGCTAATAGTTTCTATGGTCTCAATACCCTAAAGTATGTGTAACTTCCCCCTGAAGTTTAGCAAACTCTGAACTGAATAAAGGAGCTAATGAAGAATGTATATAATCAATAAAAAAATATCTGAAAAGGTAAAAACCCTAGCTGCAGTCTCAAGGCATAGTTCTTAACAACTGTCAGTTTTTCTAAACTTTAATTTTAATCCTTTCTCTCCAACACCAAAGTAATGAAGTTTTTTACCTTCACCTTTGCTGTCATCCATTGCTGTTTCACACTACAAAGAAAAAGGTCAGCAGCAAAGTTCTCCTGTATCTTCCCAGCACAACATATCAATACAGAGTGACTCACTATAACTAGCACTAAGTCTCTATTCAGCTGAAGTCAGTCCCATTTCAGTGTCTAGGTTTAAAGGGATCATTGCAGCCTTCACATATCCACTGCAGATCTGTTATGAGCTGGGTTTTTGGCTCAAGTGAATCTGAGCATCACAGTTCACACCAGCTGTGAATCTGGTCCTGGCAAACCAAAGAAAGTTTTTTGGAGGGGTTACCATGAAGAAAAGTTCAGAGATAACAGGACATTGCAGAGAACATAGGAGACCCCAGCAGATTATAATGCATAGAGGCATGTTAATATTTAAAGTAATTTAGGGCAGTATCAAGAAGGTGGCCTGACTAAGGGCCAAATTCAGACTTCCTTACTCAGTTGAGTATCCTCTCCACACAGCGTGGCTGATTTTAACCAAACTGCTACTGTGTAATGTGAGCAATGAAGTCTGGTCATAAATAATCAATACAGACACTAGTCAGGGTAAAAAAAAAGTCTTAGACCCACATGTGGGTTTCTTTCTAATTTCTGTGTCCATGCTCTGGAATGGTGCTCAGTTCAATCCATCATACAAAAGCCTCAAAAGAAAATTATTCTAGTATCTTCCTTAAGTCAGAGAGATGTAGGGAATTTCTTGGGTTTGTCTTCAGTTCAATGAAGGCATTCATTGTTACATTGAAAGGCTGTGGGAAAGATAGATAGGTCTTTGATGAAATATGTTTGTTCACACATGAACATGGACCAATGAATAACTGCAAATGGACATGCCACAGCCTGACAGGATGGCATGTTGTGGATGCTAAATTAACCAGTAACCAGTAGTTCATAAAGCTATACCACCTCCCCATCTGAAGCCAAAGGCTGCAAGCCAAAACGTTGCCAGTGAGTAGAGTTCCTCATCTCCTCCCCTGCACAAGGGAGATGCACACTGGCACTGGGATCTGTCAGCCTGTTCCCATTTCCCAGTTGCTGAGTGACTGCTCAAGAGCAGTAAGAGAGCAGAGTTACCAGACCCATGTAGTTAGAAGAGCAGAAAGCAGAGACCCCCAGTGGCCCCAAAGGCAGCCATGATGCCAAGCAGCAAGGCTGCCTGCTTCCCAAGGGGTTGGAGCAAGAGGAGAAGTGCTCTCCCATTGCCTGCCCGGGAAGGAGCACTGCAGGGTGCCAGCTGCCAGCACTGCTCTCAGAGCTCAGGGCCCCTCATCTAAACATATATATGTTCTAATGTTTGGCTGGTGTGGTGGGAAAATGAACATTTGACACAATGACTGGCAATTGCAGAGATTTTCAGTCAGACAGTACCTTTGAAACTGATGACACAAAATTACCACTGGAAATACTGATACCTCTAGAAGTAACATGAATCCAGTTAGGCCTTGAAATACTGAAATATACATTTTTTTACAGTGTGCACTGATGTATAACTCTATACTCTTCACATCGCCCATGAAGCAGGAGGATCAGTGAGTTGCAGTGGGTGTGGCTCTGGGCACGGTGCTGCTGCTCACACAAAATGCCATTTGACTTCAGCAAGAGCTGCAGTGAATGGTTTGTGATCCCTGGTCCACCTGAAGAATTTCCTCATCACTATATGTTACATCATCCAGCCCTGAAACAAAGAGGCTGTGTCCTTTTTTAAGCCTCTGCATGGATGAATCCTTGTACAAGTTTATTCAACTTTTTTACTCAGGTAAAGCTTCCACTGTCACAGCAGAAACTTTATCTGTTGAACATACAAGTAAAACACAAGTTAAGAGTAAAGGAACTTGTAAAAAAGAAGGGGGCTGCTTTCAAAATGTTTAATGTCTGAAGCCATTCCAGGAGTGGGAAGATGAAGAAAATGGAATAGAACTATTTAATCAACAATGTCTTTTCCCTGTGCAATTAAAACTTGCTAAGGAACAGAACTCTTAGTGGCACCATTTCTTATCTCCTTGCACTGCCTCAGAAGACTTTAGTGTGTGCTACAAAGCAGAAGAATCTGCACAGCTCCTAAGAGTAAGACATAAAGCTTTTGTTTTCTTGATCTACTGAACAAAACGTGAACCCAGTGCTCCATTATCCTTTGGTCAGGCAATTCACAAAATATTCCTGTCCAGCCCTGGTAACACTGACACATGAATCTCTGTCTCATGACTTCAATACTCTCCAGACTGGGTTCACCAGTGGCCTGGAACATGGGGCCCCTCTCTGAGTGACTGGCTTGGATCTTAAAATTAGTGGGTGACAAATGGAGGTAAGCAGAAGAGTCACTGTTTTTGCGGATGCATCTTCCATTCTTCTTGCACAGGACTTTGCTACAGAGTTTGGCTGCCGAGGTCACATTAATGACGTAATGTCCTAAGGGTCCATCAATGTACCGTTTCACAGTTGAACAGCTTTCCTGTAGATAATAAAAGGCCATGACACATTTCTCAGTGACTAGCATTATGTCCATATTTATTATATATAAGAAGATATTAGCACAAAACTCTTCTTGGCTGGAGTAACCTGTTGAGATAAATCTTGTTAGATTTATATACTGGAGTAATCTATTGGGTTTAAGTGAGTTTACTTCCATGGGTAAGATTAGCAAAATATTAACATTTACTTTATTGTCTATTTGGGTGCCTGGTAGAAACATACAGTGTTAGACTAGAGAGGAGTCCTAGTAAACAGAAAGAGACTTTATATGCTGATCTGAGACTAACTAGTTCCTTAAGAAGAGATTTCTGGTAACTGCTTACAAGGAGCAGGGCATGGGACTAATAGGTTTTAAAGCACATATTGAGTCACGACTTTGGTCCTGATCTTTCTGACTCCTTCAGTTTACAAGGAGACACAGAATTTTCAGAAACCAGAACAGAAGTTGTTGTAATTGTGGCTAGAAAGTTTCAGTTCAGAGTTCCCTCTTCCTTTGCCCAAGTCAGTGGTGCTTTGCCAGAGGCTTCAGGAGGAGGAGAGCAGGCTGCATGAAAAGAAGAGTGGGCACCAAAGCCCAGCCCAGGTTTAGGAGAGGGCTAGCCTGCTGTGTCTCCTGTGAAACCTCAGTGCAGCCTCCTGACTCCTCCATCACTTCAAGAAGGATTATTTGTGAAAGCCTGAAGAACCTGGGAGGAAGGACTAGTCCTTTTCTTGTAGTAACATTATTTTTCATGTGTCATTTCAACACTAGTGACCAGAGAAAATGACCCCACTCCAGACTCCATTGTTTCTCTGTGGATCTGTACAAACTGCCACAGCTACAAAGTAGAACACAATAACACAAGCTGTGCTTATGTTTTTATGTTACTGCTTCAAAACATGCCTCTTCTAACCTGGATTAATTATTCCACAATACTACAAATGACCTACCCAAAGCAATGTGCTCTGAAGAAACAGGACTTCTCAGCCTAATGAAAGTATAGAACTAACAAGACCTGAAATTAATACTAAGCCATCATCCTCAGTCGCTGGCTGATGACATCAATAAAGATAGATGGATGCTGTGGAGGGTGTGGTGTCAGAGAAAGAGGTATTGAGGTGATTCCTAAATACTAATAAACCGATATGACCTACCTTTGAGCTGGCGTATTGCATACTGCCCCAGAGGACAACTCCAGCTGCTCCCAAAGCTGCACTTTCACCAATGGTACTGACCAGATCTGTCTGAAAAAGAGGGCCAAAACCAGACATCAGGAAACTAAAGATATAAAAATAAAAGTAAAAAAGGACTAGGATATAGGCATCTTTTTTTTTTACCCCCAGAGGAGACACCAGTCCTGTGGTATATTCTTCACAATAAAATTGCTATTTAGTTTAGAAAGCTCTTCTGTGTATCTCCAAAGGTTTGCACAGGTTGCATTCATGGGTGTGACTAATAAATAATGAAATCGTTATAGTTTATTCACAAGGTGTCCTCCAGCCAAGCTGGTCGAGTAAGAATTGAATGATCTGTTTTATCTATCAGTCTTTGAATGATTACTATACCTACGTAGGCACAATTTTTGGCAAGTGATTATAAGTATGATCCCATGTCATTGGATCACCCTTACAGTGTCTAATTGCAGTTGATAGGCTTTAGGCAGGGGTCTAACTTGTGATGATTTAGCCATGCCAATACTGTTACAGAGCTACTGTTCTTACTAGCATGAATACTGTTATTCCAGGAAACATATCTTTGAAAAACAAGCCTCTCCCGGTGATAGATAGTGCCAAATGAGAAAAAAAGTGCACATTAGCATACTGACTTAACCACATCCACTTTTAGAGCTGCACCAATAAGCAGTCAAGTTGTAGAGACAGCAGCATCACAGCTCTACTAGAGCACAGACCGTGTGTAGAACAGGAGTCACTGGTGCTTTGCCAACAACATAGCAATGTATCCTGCAAGTGTTTTAAAGCCATTCCCTAAGACTGTGAATATTGTGTCTAGAGTAATGCAATTAAATCTTAGAAAATATGGAGGAAGAATCTTCTTCCACCCCTAAATTTCAAGACACGATCAAACACATCTAAAACCATTTCCATCTACAATATCTGATTGAAAAGTAATTCCTGATCAGTGTTTGTAATGACAGATATTACAATATGTCTCAATGTGATGAAGACACAACAAATTCCTTTAAAAACTCAGTGGTAGTCTTTGATACAGTCTTTTCAGCTCTTTTAGGAGAAAACAATCCAAAAGACCAGCCAAATTATCACAGTATGATGGTGTCACCTTAGAAATGCAAAATGATAGTGGAAGAACCATATTATTATTGTTAATTACTACTAAATAATTTATTTCACTGTGTAAGTGGTCCTGTTGGTTTACCAATGCATAGTTAAGGAGTTCCCATTCATGAAACATTTATGGCCCAAGAGATATAAAAGAAGCACAGATAAATGCTTTGAAAAAGGGAGAATCCACTGAAGAGTTGAAGACAATTACAGAGAAGTCAGAGTGAGCAGTGACTTTGACCCTTAACTAAAGGTTGGACAAAGCAGTGCAGGAAAACCTGCAGAAGTCTGAAAGAGTAGAGCTTGCCTACTGGCTCTTAGTGTAGGGTTCAGAGTGATATAAAGTATAATTGGTCTCACCTGAAGTTTGTGTTTCTGCTGATCATCCAGGCAGTCTTTTAGAGAATGTCATTACTCTTACAAGTATATAGTCTGTTGCTAATTTTATAAAAGGATAGTGGTGTGGGCTGAAGGTGTTACTTTCATGTGGGAAACGGTGAGGGTTTTTTTTCCTATGGGAATTAATTTATCAGTAAAAAATAAAAAACAGTATGTGAATTAAAGATCAAAATACCAAATGTTAAGAGAACTACAGCCTGACCTCTTGGTAATCAGGATTCCCAGGCTTTCCTCATCTGCAAAGCATTTTAAGAAGATTACCCAGATACAAAGGCTAGACTGTAGTTCTACATTATCCACATGATGACTGAGTGATTTACCACTAACACAGTTCAGATCTCATTAATAAATTGACACATTTTCAGACAGCCGATATAAACAATCAATAGATATTTAACATTGCTGGATGAATTAAGACCTGAGCAAACCCTGAAATACAGATTTTGGTAAGTAATATGTTTTAGGAGTTAGTGTGCTTGACCAAGAGTCAGTAAATCTAGTTTTTATTCCCTCATATCCCACACCTTTTTTTTGTTACTTTTAGAAGTCATTTAGATTCAGATCCACAAAGGGATTTCAGAACTTCACATCTAGTTCATATGGATATAAAATAATCAAAACCAAGAGCATCACCCTTAAAATTCACCTAGTCCTCTGGGTGTGTGAAGACCAATGGCACTGATAATTTCACAACTGAAGCTCCCAAGGCACCTACGCTTCCACTTTCCCACACACCTAGAATTACCACCTTAGCAATGCTGAGAAACCCAGCACTTTTCTCAGGCTAAGGCCAAAATCTGGCATTTGATTGGAAAGTATAGTACTCTAGGGCTGCTTAAGGGACTCTAATAACACCTGCACAGGTGTTGGATGCTGGTGAAAACAGCAGTTCACTGCAAAAAAAAAAATGTATGTGACTTCATTTAAACAATCTCCTTCTACCTTACATTTCCTCTTTTTGTATTCTTTAAAACAAACGTGGAGTGTTGAGTCCTCCCCAGGAAGAAAGAGAATTAGAAAGACACGGGCTGAATTTTTCTCTCTTCTCCCATGATTAGAAGATACATCAGCTCCAGCTAATCCTGGAGTGGGTTACCTTCATCATGAGGTTACAGACCACATTTAGAGGGGTGACATTTCTGTTTCTGATGCCATTTCACTTTGCACCAATTCAATGAAGATTCAAAGAAGAGCAAGAGAAACAAGTGGGAACCTGACTACACCTTATGATGACTTCAGCTTAATAATTGGGTAACTTACTCACAAGGAAAGAAGTAAGATTTCTGACTGTCATTTCTAGGCATAGTTCCATCTTTTACCGAATGACTGACTCATGTTCAGTACCTCAAAAGCCATCAGCATAGAAGGGCTCTTCCCTGAATAACCTATGAACAGAAGGTTGCACCCTCTCTATTTTTGCTCTCTCATACACTTGTTCTTTTTGATCTGGTGATTACCTAACTCCTTCCTGGTGTCTAACACAGGGTGCTGGATTCATCCTGAGCAGGCTAGGAAGAGAACTGAGCCAAGAACTCCCACACCAGAGGTGGGTGCTCTGACCACCAGTCACACAAAGAGGGAGGCGGTACCACCACCCTCCCCTGCCACAGACAGGGTTAGAAAATAAGTTTCACCCCCCATCTAGGTATTTTGAGAAAAGGAAAGATAAGTGCCTCTCATAATGGCTGAGAGTGGCAAATCAGGAACAGAGATAGGGAGCTGCCTCCCTGAAGCCCTGAGTGAGGCATGAGCTCCACCAGTGGCCTCAGACACAGCAGTCCTGGTTTTGGGACTGAACCTAGTGCTGCTTCTCACATAGCACAGCGTGGCATTAGTGGGGGCTCACTGTCATGACTCTTCTGTGTGAGTCTAAGAAGTACCTCATATGGAAGAAAACATGTAAGTTTAAAAAATTTTAGGTATCATTTTAAATATGAGCATCTTGGCATTTGTCTATGTGGGGAATTCTATTTTACTCCTTGTATCAGACCCTCATCCTTCCATGTTAGAGGACTGTCCTGAAGAGGCAACTTTAAGGGTCAGCTGACACTTAGGCTTCTGGTATTTCTCAAAGTGATAAACAAGTCAACAAAGCCTCTTCCCTTCTGATGCTCATTCTCATTCAAGCTTTTGGGGGCAGTGTGAGACAACCAAAGATCCTCAAGATTATGCTGGACTATTTCCGAGTAGACAGCTGATTTGACAGGGAGGAGGAGGCTCTAGTTTCTATCGATGCTCCTCCATATTTCGATCAGCCAAGTCACTGCACTGGACACTAAAAAAAATAGGAGGTTGAGCTAAGCCATTTCAGTTTTGTAGCTTGAGAGGAAACAGGACAGTCAGTTCTAATTACATGTTGAGGAAAGAAAAATAAGTACATCTGTAATCTTTCCTTTAAATTTTGAACAGTCTTAATTACAGACATGCTTTTTCTGTATTTAGGAATGATAGTGCAAGCCTGGCATGGTTGTAGAGAATGGTCTCTGTACACATACACACCTGGTCATCAGATAAAACTATCTATAGGTGAATGGGAGAATTGTTATCCATTATTCATCATTTGTTAGTTGTCCTCCTGCTTTATTAATGACTTCAGCCATCTAGTCAGGAAGCACAGATGCTACTGTGTAACTTCGCTCTCCCACACACTTAGTAGTGAATTGTCAAGGCAGATAGTTTTTAAATACCCAACAGATGGCAAACTGCTTACACGCATTTCCAGCAAATATAGAAACCTTTCATAATGATTGGGATCCCAATTCAGAATTTATAAATTGTTTCCAAGAAAAAAAGCAGGATTAATTTCTCAGATACCTTATGCACAACTCACCTGATTTCCAGGTGCAGTCAGGGTGAAAGGTATAGCATACATAGCTACAGCATCCATTTGGGACCTGGGTCTTTTGTCTTTCTGAAGGTCTGCTAGACCTGTGTCTCTACCTCAGTGACTGACTGACAACGATTCTTTCTATTTTCTTCCACTGTGATATTTACTGTGTACAGAAGGGCTTACACACTAGGCTGGGATGTGTCAGCAATTATTTCTGTGGGACCAGAATGTCACAGCTTTTGCACAGCTTGATGGAGCAGGACAGCGGTTCTCCTGGTCCAGTCCCTGTCAGAGCTCAGGTATCTATTGGCCTACTATGTCAATTTTTCTACAGCCATTTAGCCTGGATGTCATTGTGCTACACTGGCTCCTTTCCTTGTCACAGTCATGCACATTGTTGCTGGAGCCCAGAGGTTTCATGCCTTGTTTGAAGGTTTGGAAGCATCACTTAAGGGCATGTCATGGGTCAAGTGAGAAGCTCCAGTGTAGTCTAAAATCTGAACACACAAAACCATATTTAAAATATCTTGGTGGTTCTGGGCTATGAAGGAAAACAAGAACATTATTTTCTTGATCATTCCTATTTACAGTTTTCTTAAGTGCAACCCTGCAAGTTCCTGGTAGTCCCCAAGCTGTCTGCACAAATGATGTGTATAGTCTGGAGACACGTCAAGCCCTGTCCCCATGGCTGCCTGCAGAGCTGGCTACTGTTCTTATTAGAAAATATGTAGTGGAGCATAACCCAAAGATGTTTTTCTGGCTGTGCAGGGATCTTACCTGGCTGCAGAATTGTAAAGTGATCTTTAAAGTATCCAAAAGTAAATGGCTACATGCAATTGAAAAACAAGACAGTGAGTTAAAGAGTGTAACTTAAGAGGAATGTCACTCCAAACTACCACTGTACTTAAGCTGAAAATAGCTTAAGATAAAACAGTAACTATACTGGCACAGATTTTGATCTCGTGCATAATTGCTAACAACATGTTAGTTTTCATAGCTTTCAGTAACATTCATGGCATTTTTATATCAATCAAGGGATTAATTTCTATTATAAAAATGTATTATTGCATCCTGCATTTGAAAAGTGCTCATTTATTTCATAGCCTGAGTTCTTCAGTGAAGGTGTTCTGGGTGAAATCCTGCCTGTATTGACCTCAGTGGCTCCTTGCCTTCAGTGGGACCTGGCCTTGCTTATTTGTCTGCAATTTCTGAGTCAGCTAGGACCTGCAGTTTCCACATCACACAGAAAACAGCTGCAAAGAGTCCCTGATTACTAAAAACGAGGCAGACAGGATTCATGATTGCTTCTGTGTACCATTTGCTTCCTGGGGGCAGCCTGAAACACTTCTCAGGATGTCAAGGCTCCACTGCACCTCCCCAGCCCCAGCTCCAGGCTGAAGCCACATGTAGTCTGTGGTTTGCTGGACTGACCATTACCTTTTCCCTTGCCCCTTCTCTCCCTTTTTCTGTTCTGGTTTGAGTCAAGAACTTGTCTCTGGCAGCAGCAGAAGTGAGCTGTCATGCAGCTCTCTGTAAACCAAAAAGAGAGAGCAGCCCCAGACACCCTTAGCCGTTGAGGGATTGTTTCCATGAGCTCCCTGCCCCAGATTTCCTCCCCTCCCATGGAATTGATAGTGATCAAAGAAAAACTTCTGTCACTTGGGACAACTGCTGGAGAAATGAATAAGCATGTGTACCTCTCTATTATGTGCATAAACAAAAAGTCAGAGCCACAATCGTCATTCCATATCAAAGAAAGTCTGGGATTTGTACACATATATGTTTGCCATCAATGTTGTGGCCACTATATATTTATTGCACTTGATCACTGGTTGAAGGAACACTGCATGACTCAAAAGCTTGGTTTCTTTATTAAAGGAATTCCACAGTGTCAGCACTAAATGTTGGATCATGAAGATATATGAACTTGTTGCACCTCTGAAAAGTGAGATGGCCAGTGCTCATCTTGCAGGAGTTGGGAACTCCAAGCCAGACTAGTTTACTTGACTGGTTTATTTCTATGCTGAATGAATTTACATTTGGGTAAAGAAACAAAAAAGCCCTGAGGCTCCTTTCTCATGAAAGTTTATCTTTCCATTACACTAATTAGTTCTAAACTTCACAAAAATTTGTCAAGTTCCTTTCACAAGCTGTCCTGAAGAATTAAAATATCAGAATGAATCACTTCCTTAAGGAAATTATTTCTTTGTACTTTCTTTCTAAATTACCCTCATTAAAAATATACAATGTTATCCTACAAAAGTAGACCAAAGCACTGCAATATTAACTCTTGAATGGTGCATAGTTTTGCACTTTCACTACAGTACTTCCTTTTACAGGGGCTGCCTTAAACATGAAAAAAAAAAAAAATGCATAAGTGCTTTTATACAAGGAAGACTTTTAGACAGCATTTTTTCTAAGAGGCTGCTTCTAATCTCTAAATTTCTAAAGTCTCTCTGCTTACCTCTGTTAAAACATGAAAAGTATAGGCATAAAATGGTCTGGAGTAAACAAACACAGGCAAAACGTAGTCTTTTCTAGCAATTGAGGCAACACGTATTGCCTCCTTAACCCGATAGTGAACAAATTTTAGTGCATTTGGACTTGACTTCAGTATATAATCCAGGTATATAGAAGGGTAGAGAGCAGTGCTTTCCTTCCACAGCCAAAGCAGGAGGTCATTGCGGGAAGACTCAATGGCTGGGCATTTCCCTGTGTATGTTTGCGGGTGTTCTTTGTAATCATAATTGTAGCAGTCTGGATAAAGATAGTAACCCCACAAACCATTTGGCCTCATATGCTCAGCCAGAAGGATGGTGTTGTTCATAAAACTCTTGCCAGCATTTTCAAATTCCTCTTTAGCCACTTTCCTTACTTTGTCCTCTGACCATTGCGGATGCCGTCTCCTAACCATCTCAAGAGATTTATTTCTATAAATGCTTTTATTGCCCCAGTTCCTATCCCACTGGGGTCTCCAGTTTTCCCAGTCAATGACTGCAAGTCCCTGAAATTTCTTCATGGGTATGCAATAGTCTATGTCAGACTTTGCTTTATTAAGGTGTTTGATAAGACTTTCATTCTGGGGCACCCCTCCATTGACAGGATCTCCATTATCTGAGTAGTAGGGATAGTATCCCAAATGAGTGTGATAGAAGATTGTCACATTGGACCCACTCAAAGTCTCATTGGTGTTGGATACAATGTCAAAAACACTGAGATCCAGGTCCACCTTGTACCGCAGCCTGCACTGCTCGGTCGGTGCATTCCAAACAACCATGAAAGGCTTGTGCAGAACCAGAGGTGCCCGTGCCGGCTTCAGCAGCTGAGCATCAACTGTAGTAAGCAACGCCATCACTGCTAACCATTTGACCCAAACATCCATGGTAAGTTTTTTTCTAGGAAATTGTTATGATGTGTCCTTGAAAACAAAAATGAGAGAAGATATGTTAGAAGGTCAGTAGCCACCCTGGAGGCAGATAGGATGACAAAGGGATGTCTTTTGGTTGCTTTTGTTAACATTATACCCAGCGCAAACAGAGAAAAATGCAAAACTGTGATCTCGTAAAAATTAAGTCTAATTTCAAATGCTTTGAAAGACTTTTTGGTAGACTTTGCTGCCCAGAAGTATGTTCTGATGCTCAGCTTTTTTTTGCTTTCCTTCTCACTCAGACACCTCCCACGGTTGATTCAGACCTTTCCTTAACACTTATTTGCTCTCCGATGTCTACAAAAAAATGAGTTAATAAAAGAATAACCTAAAACAACAGTATAAAAAAGAATCTGCTGCTCATTTGAGTTTTCAGCTTCCAAGCATGTTCTGCTATGGTCAGTCTGACTTGCCTAGAACATCATCACAGTGGGACTAATGCCTTCTTTACTATTTGTATATGCTAATGGTTACAATACAAAAGGTAATTTAAACAAAAAGTGGACACTTCTATCTCGCACAGATTAACCACGAGAACTCAGAAACACTGCAATTTTCAGCATATCTGAAAAAAGTATATTGTTATCTACCCCTGAATTTAATTTTAATATTCTAAATGAATAGATGCAAGAGTGATAATTAATCTGCAGGCTAGAAGGGTGATATTATTAATAACTTAATGGTTTAAGCTACTTATTATACTGAAAGCAAATTAGATATCAATATGTTAAAGAAAATTAATTACATTAAGTGGATCTGAACTAGCTGGAAAAGCATGCTGTATCTTTGAAAAAAGGGACCTAGTCTGTAGAAGTGGGGGTTTATTAGTATTATTTTTTCTTTTAAGGTCTGATGTTTTCCCTGGCAGTCACACTGGCTTGGGGATAATACTACTCTGGGAGCCATCAGAGCTGCAGGGCTGCTGGCATCCCGGGCACCCACATCCCCACTTTGCACCCCGTGGGGCAGCTATTCACCTGCTGCCCACAGTTGGCTGCTCTGGAATTTGCCCCTGCTACTACCTCTTTCCCAAGAAGCACAGCTCAAGTCTGTCCTGGGTTTGTCATTCAGGTCTCTTTGCTGGGGAATACAGTACCTATTGTTGGTGCTGATGAGCAAACACTACATGGTGGGGTCCAACTGATATATCAGCTTGAATCCAGAGATCAAAAAAATTGTTTGCTTTATGAACATTACTGCATCTATAATATGACATGGTTTATCCTCTCAGTTGTTATCTTTTATCATTCATCTATCAAGTTTCTCCATTTTAGTCACATGTTAAATCACTGCAATCACTGTCTGCATTGCAGGTTCAATTCATGCACTATCCATGTGAATTTTAAATGTCCTGAAACTGGATATTTCCCTATTCTTACATCCATTTTTAATGATTTCTTTCCTTACCTGTAAAGTTAGACCCAAGTTATCATATTGTAATTAGCCTAGATTCACCTGGCCCTGGTATTTTCTCACTCAGTTAACATCAGTTAATCACTTAACTCCCTTCCTAGACAAGGAGAACTCTTCACCTGTATCAATCCATTAGTTCACATCTAGGATCCCTTAGGTTCCTTGCTTTCCAAAACAGTACAGTCAACACACCACTCTAAATACTAGATTTTGTAATACTCCTTGGATATTACCTTTTAATCTGTAATGGGATGCCAAATCTACAGGATGGCTACACGTACCCCTATCCAAATCTGCCAGCAGGCTTATTAAAGAAAAAAAACTTTTCCACTGTTTGAAAATTTGCTGGCTCTCATAAGTGATATAATCCAGGATTTCTCTCCCTGTCATTTGTCCTTCCTTGACATTCTTCCATCCTCTGGGATGCTTGATGTTTCTTTTCCTATCTGCCAATGCTGTCCTGATTTTCGGCCTTTCCCTTAAGTCTCTACTTTGTCTTTTTATCTCCTACAGAACAGCCTTTCTCTCCTCTATCCCCAATCTTGTGTTTTTGTGTCCTCAGTCCCAGAAAAGCATTGAGTCCCCCCAACCAGTGGTCTGGCACAAAGAGCACTTTCTCAAGAGGTGGAGGAAGGCAATTTGCATTAAGCAATGGCTCAGGATAGTGAGTGGAGAGCAGACTTCAAGAAGCCACAAGGCAAGACTCCCCAGGAGCAAGCCCTCATTAGCAAGATAGAGATTTATGCTCCTGTTATTTCCTCACCGGCTCTCTGGATGCCTAAATATAGGTTTAGCACCCAAGTTTTAAAACTTTGCTCACATCCTTGAGCAAAATGGGCCATTGCTAGAGGTCATCAAGCTGGTACTGTGTACAAGCATGCCTGTTGGAAAAGGATGCCAGGTTATTTTCTCTCCACTGATCTGTTGGAAGGAAGTCTTATGCTTGCAACTGGTATTTCTTTCTCTGTTTTCCTGCAGAGTCTTGCATAATCATCTAAGTAATGTCATAGGCTGGGGGGGGGAAGAAAAAAAAAAAAAAAAAACACAAAAAACGCCTTTCTCTTCCTGTTTTATAGAAACTGATGAATGTATCACAGTACTTCGCGCTCCTTCTTTGATGCAGCAAACTGACAGTACATTTTTAAGTGCTTTTTCATGATTTGGACTGGATTGCTTTGCAGTACATGAGAACAAGCCCGTAATATAAACAAATATTTTCTCAAAAAGTGGTAGCTCAGATGAAATGGGAAGAGCACCAGCAGAGAAAGAAAAGATCTTTAGTGAATTTCTGTGTAAGAAAAGATTTGGGAAAAGATCCCAGCTGCCTATTCCTACAATCCAAATGCTGATATTGTTCAGCCTTGTGTTATTATGTACATATAATTAAATCATTTTGTCAGGTATTAATGACTAATACAGTACAGTTCTTGTCTAGATCTGACAGCTCTAGGCATTACAACATTGCAGATAATAAATCATAACAGAGATAGGCCAGGAAATAATAATGCAAGATAATTTTAATTTATATTTTTAGTTCCTGGCCAATTCTTGCTGCTGTCCCTGACAAGGCTTTAAATCACAGAATCACAGAAAGGTTGAGGTTGGCAGGGATCTCTGGAGGTCATCTGGTCCAACCCCTGCTGAAGCAGGATCACCTAGAGCCGGTCACTCAGGACCATGTACCAAACACAAATGAGAAAAGGAAAATGTTTATCTCAGGACATGTTGAATAATTCTCGAGGGTCTTTTGACTGGATTAACCAAATCTCATTGAAGTTGTGAAGAAGCCTGATCACCTTGCTCAGCTATAGGCATGTAGAAGTCTACATCTGCAAGCTGAATCCCACACAAAAGGGCAGGAATCTGTCTAAACCTGTTCAAGCTGTTTAGAAGTTAGGGGTCTGGTCAAGGACAGTCATTCAGAGTCCTCCAGTGAATACTGGACACTTCCCAAAGCTACTATAAATTCCATATTTAAAGCTATATGGAATTAGTCACCCAGCTATCTCCATTAACCTAGAAAAAGAGGTGATAAGTGCCTAGATAACATGCCTACCTTTTAGATGGCTAAAGTATCTCATTGCAAATCATCTCACTTTTTCTGCTACTTTCTAATACACACAGGAGACATTGCCATATACACAATTCCTTAAAGAGGAGACAATTCCAAAATATTGTCCTTTGAAAAAGTTCCAATCCAGTTGCATTAATCTGCAATTAATTCTGATGTTATGTGTACATGGGAATTCAATCACAGATGCTTACTTTTTCTTTAAAAAGGCATCTGAAGCAAAGTGAAAAAAGTTTTCAAAGAAACATGTAGGCCTATAGTTCTAAAAGGGGAAAATAATTTATCTGTTGTTTCACAAATGCACAAAAGAACCTCTAAACAAGAACAAAACATCTTTTATTATAATTTCCACTGCTGTATCTTTGGACTATGGCCTTTTTAGTCTCATGCATGGGCACTAATTGGACTGCTTTAATCCCTGTTTTTTAATGAGCAGATAAATTAATGATCTCTCCTTGAAGCTCATTATCAACCTTGATTCAAATTCTCCTGTTTTTCTGATTCAGTGACATATTATTATGGTTAATTTAACTTTCCAAAGATGCACATAGCTTTCTGAGGCACTACAGTGTTTTCAGAGTAGAATCTGTTCTCAGTGTTTCTGCTCTATATTCTAAAAACAAAAATGAATTCTTCATAAGTGAAAGAAGTGGGGCTTGATCACAAATCCATTGAAGTTGATGAGAAATTTTTTACTGTATTCAGCAAACTTTGGATCATGTTCTGACTGCACAATATAACATATTTTCTATTTTGCATCAGTTTCTGCTATGCAGTTTAGGATGAAGCGGGTTATGGCTGGATTTCAATATATCCTTTAATAACTGTGGTGAAACTCACCATTTCTTGAATAGAAAAAACGAGTTAATTTCTTCATCATTTTTGTAAAAAAGAAACAAGGGAATGTTTGCTTTTCCCAAGCAAATGCAGTTAACTTAGTCCAACCTTTATTTCAACTGTATTTACTGGTCAGAATTCCACTATATTTCCAAATAGTTGATAACAGCTGAACTAGACATCTTGATTGTACACTTTGATTACAAAGTAAACAGCTTAAAATTAGTAAAAATATAGACTCTCACCCTGAAGAAATCTATTTGCACACAATGTGTTCCAATACAGCCCAATGGTGTTCTCCAGATTGTCAGTTCTGGTTTTTATTGAACATCCCAGTGTTCTTTGCACTGTAACACATGATGTTACAGCTGGTACTTTTGATTATGATCCATATGTTGGTCATATAGCCAGCCAACAAAACTTCATAATAGTCAGCAAATGCATCCTCTCATTTCATACTCATCCGTATGCTGACTTTTCAAGGAAGTATAATCCATACAATTAGCTATAATACCATTCTGTGTTTTCATCTTCTGCTGAGTTTAATTGTTCTTGATGCCCAAGGTTTATAATCTGTTCTGGATGAGCAGCTCATTTGTATGGACATACTCGCTATCCAGATTTATCTTGCAGGAGTGGGACATTTTAATTGTTTTGACTACCTATGCAGTTTAATGACAATGGACAACAAGATAAGAATTGCTCTTCAATTAAATAAGCATTTCATAAAACTTATAAATCGTTCACCGTATACTTTGGTTAACAGTTGATGTTCTGGAGACTTCATTTCGTTATCATTCTTTACCTGTCAGATGCAAAACTTACAGGATACCTATGTCATTTTGTACTCGTTTTGAAGAAATCAGTGTAATTACTCCAGAGCTATAATAGCAAAGTATGACATAAGGGGAAAGAGATTTTAAGCAGAAGTTTCAATGAAGCACAGAAAGTATGTAGATTTAGACCTAATTTCAAGTAGTATTAAAAAAGATGGTTTAGTTGACATTTCAGTATTTCTGAAACATCGTAAAGATGGCCTTAAAAACTAAATCATATTAAAACTGTAACACCTGGAAGCCCATATCCTATGACTAAGTTGGGCTTATCTATCTCACTCCTTCAGTTCAGACAGGGAAGGGAAAACTACACTTTCAGTTTTAAAACTGTTGAAATGTATGTAATGTCATGTGCCGTAGGAAAGTAAGAACTCACAGACATGTAGTTTTACCTGTGAAATATAAGTTAGGCTGCACATCTTTCACTGAATTCTGTAATTATTTCAGAATTCAGAAACACACTTTGAAAAAAAAAATCTGGAGTTCCTATAGTAACAGCCACTCCATATTCCCTCATTAACTGGTATCTGACTAACATAATTTAAATGCAGAATAGAAAAGAAGTACAGTTAAATTCTAGAGGAAGGGCAATTTTTTCAACAGAAAGGAGTCATGCTTTGTGGCCTAAACGAGATTTGCAACACCTTAACAAGCTTGCTTTCAGCCTCTCATATGCACTATTGACTCCTGTCTTGCAACAGCTGAGTGTAGCACTGTACTTTCTTTCATTGTAGACACACATTCATTTTAACTAGTATTTCTCATATCTGTAAAGAAGCATTTTGCTTGGAAAAGAAATTAAATATGATTACACTAAAAAAGGAAATTAATGTAACTGGATTGTTTGCATTCCACTGAGGAATGTGCAAAATTGGCAGCTAAAAGAAATGTCCTTTTTTGAACATAGGCTGACCATGTTTGGGGTAGAAATTATTATTGTGGCTAAGAAATATGGACATTTCAACTGTATTTAAACATTTTTTCCACCATAAAATCACATTCGAAACTACCTTGTAAATAACTTGAAAAATCTTGTGCATTGATATGTTATTCTCTATGAGGTATGATTTATATGCACACAATATGCATTTACAAGATACCATGTGTTTATCTACACATCTATGTATATTTCTCTGTCTTCTTGGGAAATAAGGGAAAGACCAAATCTGTCCATCCTGTCTCTGTCTTGCTCCCTCTCTGCTGTTATTTTTTGGTTTCAAAAATATGTAAAAAGTCTTACTTTTTCTGGTTCTGTTGAAAAATTACTTGCATTAGATAAGTTGGTAAGACAGACACAGACTGCCTATCTATCCTGAATCCTTCTATGGTCCAAAAGTGTAAAACTGCATTAGAGGGAGATTATCATAGAATCATAGAATACTAGGTTGGAATGGACCTCACAATCATCTGGTCCAACCTTTCTGGCAAAAGCCTGGTCTAGACAAGATGGCCCAGCACCCTGTCCAGCTGAGTCTTAAAAGTGTCCAGTGTTGGGGAATCCACCACTTCCCTGGGGAGATTATTCCAGTGGCTGATTGTTCTCATTGTGAAAAATTTTCCTCTTGTGTCCAGTCAGAATCTCTCCAGGAGTAACTTGTACCCATTATCCCTTGTCTTTTCAGTATTCACTGTATCCTCACAACTACCGGTTTTCAGTCTCTTGACTCACATTTCTTCCTAATTCTCAAGCTCTATTTCTCAGACTAGATTCCAAGTTAAAAAGTGAACAGAAAAATAACACTAAAATATTTGCAGTCTTCCATACAGATCATTAAAAGTACAAAAATGAACATACAATTGACTTTTTCCTTTGTAATTCATATTACAGTTCACTCCCAATAGGTGAACAGAGATACCAGGTTGCAAGGCATGAAGTAGCATCCCTTTATTTTTGTACAAAATATGTGAAAAGAAATTCAAAGAGCGAGGAGATGGGGATTCAGGCCTATGCTATCACTGCTGACATTTTTGTAAACTGTGGATTATTCATTTTAAAGCAAATGGAAAATGCTAGAGGACATTCTTGTGTGCATATCACAGTTCTACAGTAAGTCATGTTTGGGCCAGAGATCTGCTTAGGCATTTCCTGTTTATCTTTATTATTTCTGTTATGTGCAGCTTGTGTCATGCCTTAAACTAGAGAAAAGACTGCAAAGAAGCATGGGAATAAAAAGGAAAATAATTGGTATTGAAAAGATATTCTTCTCGTGGAATGCATAATTCTTCTCTTCTATTAAAAATAATGATTTTAGTACTTCATGTGTCCTGGTCTATCCTAATCTACCTGTAACATCTTTTCCGGATAGTCATTAGAGGCCACACTCTTACATCTTCACACACATAGTTTCTTATGTCAAGTCATCGCATGAGTACCAAGATGACTGAGGGCTACTCAGCACGATAAATGGTGATGGGATTTCACCCCACCCTTGCCTGTAGGACTGGTTTCATAGAAATATAAATCACTCCTTAAACTATTTTCACCCAGTTATAAACCTTAATAAAACCAAGAGACTCGTAACTTCTAATTTCCAGTGTGACTTTTCATTTCCAGAATGACAGAGGTTTTGGTTGTTTTTAAAAGCGAGAAACAACAGTGCAGGTTAGTGAAGGGCAGAAACGTGGGGCTATCCCAGCTCCCTGGTACCAGTGCCAAACCCTTGGCGTAATCTGCAGCCAGCTGCATTCATTCTGCTGGGCTTTGCCATCAAAAGTGCTCTTTTGTCCATGCAGTTAAGGCTTGGGCTCTGGTCACTTCCAGATCTCACAGAGACAATTAAAGACACCTGCAGCCGAGTGTCACCAAAGCACCACTGGTAAAATATTTGACCTTTTCCCTTCCACATGTGCAGTTTAGGCAGCCTAAACATCTACTGGTCCAATGCTCCAGAGCTGCAACAACTCTGTAAATTGTCCCAAATGCCTTCACATCCCATTTTTGGAGGCTGCATCCTCTTTTTTTTTTTTTTAATCTGGCCGTTCAAGGCTGGGTACAGCCTGCTCAATCACAAATGGGCGTGTTGGGGTCAGCTTGTCCTTGTTTTGTGCTCACATACAAGCAGTAGAGACTGCCAGGGCTGGGGATTTCCTTCCCTCCTGGCTCTTCTCCCTGACTGCCCTACTGCCTTTAACACAGGGACCCCAAACTGTTTTTCAAACATTAATTCTTCCTGCTGGAGAGAAAAACGTTCCCTATTGGGATACTGAAACTTTTCAGTGATTTACTAGAAAATCAGTGACAGAAGGAAAATTAAGATACAGGTCATGGTTCCCAGTACTGTTTCAGCTAAAAGACTGCCCTGTCATTTTAAATCACTGCAGATTATTGATGATACTTTGAATACCAGGGAAAGATAAAGTAATATGGTTTAAATCTGTCTGTGCAATAAAGGGAGATTAAAAATATATGTGCCACAAACAATTTTTCAATTGCTGAAGGATTGAGTAAAAGAAGTATTTTTTGAGTGGATGAAACTATATAAAATCTAGAGTATTATACCAATTTATGTATCTAATACATGAATTTAGAGTGCATTTTATAGAAAAGCTTGATGTATTGATATTTTCAATTCCATTCCATCTGCTTCTATTGCATTATAAATTGGAGACAAACATACTTTAGAAAAAATATTCTCAATGTTTAAAGTTGTAAAGTTTATGTTAAAAGTAGAACCTTTTATATGCAATTTTAGTATTTATTTCTTCCCAGTATGCAAAGAATAAAGGGGAAAAAATAAATTTGTTTTTTTTGCCTTCTCAAGGAGCCATATTGTCAGAGCTACTAAAGCCTTAATTCCCTGAATAATTAAGACTAATGTCCTTCAGCAGTGTTCAGTACACTGTTCTGGCTCTGGCCCCTGATGGGTGAAAATAAAAGTGCCTACAAACAGTATTCTGAAAATAAGTTCTTACTGGTTTATAGATTTTCCTTTTAATTTATTACTAAATACTTTTAACTGAAGATCATGAACATTAATTGGCACTAACAGAATACATCCTACCTTCTAGCATGTAATTTTAATAGCTTCTAAGAATGTATGAATGGGTAATACTGTACAATAAATAATGCATGAGTTTACATTGTTGTGGAGCATTTAAAATAGTTTAGCTTCTTTCACACCATCTGCTTAATTCACATATTCATTTTCTGAAAGTTTTATTGTTATTAGGGGCACTTATAAAAGAGAAAATTAAGTTGAATTGATAACATAGAGAATCCTTACAATCAGGCCTTGGCTTATTCCTAAGAAAATGCTGTAAGCTAAATTAACTTTAGCTCTCTTGAAAATAAAATCTGCTTTCAGATGGTGTAATTCAAGAAAATTCAATTGAAATTAATTGAGGGGTGTACATCTGGAAATATTCCAGTTGAATTAATGGAGTTATTAAGCATTTATAATCTTGTGAGAGGAAAAATGTGTCCTTTAGTCAGCTAAAAAAACCTAATATGTTGGCAAATGCTTAAATCAGTTGTGTATTTCCACTATAAATCTCTGCTTGCAGTAAATAATTCCTATTCTTTGGATAACACAAGAGGAAATATTACACTTTGCCGAACAGAAACTCAGGACAATTTGAAAAATATGTGTAAAGCATTTGAGGTGAAATTAACTTCAGACTTTATTTGCATGCCAATACACAGCTTGTCTGGCATCTACATTGTCTCATATAAATGAATTAAATGTACCTCTAGCTCTAGAAATAACCAGAACAATATATTAACACAAATCATTAATAAACAGAACTCATTGTCAAACAAGTAACTTCATCCTTTTTTGGGCTCCTTTTGAGATAATTTTAAAACACACTGCTTGTAGGTGGTGGACTGCCTTACTGTGAGTCGTCTTGAAACAATTACCCTGAATGTTTTGCTTCTAATGAAAGAAGGTTTTTTTACTTTTCATTTGGGATTAAATACACGACCAACATATGAGTACTTTCTAGATGTGTAGCGTTGCATACACAGCCTGGTGCATTTAAGTATTAAATTCATTAATATAACTCTGAAATACCTTTAAAGTCAAAACAATACTCTTGTTTTTCAAATGTGAATTTTATTCACAGAGAGCATTTCAAAATCAGTTTTCTAATTTAAAATGGCTATTACACATTGGAGTGTAAAGCACCAAATAGGTATTTGACAGAAAAAAAATAAATAAAATATAGTCCAGAACTGACATGCTACAGAAAATAACACAGAAAGCCTTCCTAATCAGTAGACTCTAAGCAGATGTGAAAACTTTATCTTTATTGATTATTAATTAAGTAAATAACATGGCACTTACCTCTATGAAATCAGTGAACAGCAGAAAACTTTGGTGGAACAATTTACAACAGCTGATGTCTTTGTCCCCGGAATGTGCTCTTCCTAATGAGTGGGCTTTTAACTAATGAGAAACTGAGGGCATCTGAAGATAAGGGCAGAATTTTACCTAAACACTCATCATGTCATTGCAAAATAAGTAAATAAATTCATTCAAAGGTGAGCAATATTACTTGTAAGCAGCCTGGGTCTTGCTATAATAATTTTGTATCACCTACTTTTATGGCCTGGTAAGGGAACGACTAGACTGGTGTTTGAGAATTAAATTGTGGTTTGAGAGTTACATGCTCTGGACTCAGCAGCAACAGACATTAACAGCAGGGACAGCTTGGTCACTGTGGCACAGGGAGAAGAGGGAGAAGTAGGGGTGCTTGCAAAACCAAGTAAACAAGATACTTCAAGAAGAGTTATTTTAAAGAACTGGCTGGATGGCTGGACCCAAAGAGTTGTGGTGAATGGACTTAAAGCCAGTTGGCAGCCAGTCACAGGTGGTGTTCCCCAGGGCTCAGTATTGGGGACAATTCTGTTTAATATCTTTATCAATGACCTGGATGGGGTTATCGAGTGCACCCTCAGTAAATTTACAGATGATGCCAAGCTGGGCTGGAGTGTTGATCTGCTTAAGGGTAGGAAGGCTCCACAGAGGGATCTGGACAGGCTGCATCGACGGACTGAGGCCAATTGTATGAGGTTCAACAAGGTCAAGTGCCAGGTCCTGCACTTGGGTCACAACAACCACATGCAATGCTACAGGCCTGGGGAAGAGTGGCTGGAAAGCTTCCCAGTGGAAAAGGACCTGGGAGTGTTGGTCGACAACCAGCTGAATATGAGCCGGCAGTATGCCCAGGTGGCCAAGAAGGCCAATAGCATCCTGGCTTGTATCAGAAATAGTGTGGCCAGCAGGGACAGGGAAGTGATTGTCCCTTTGTGCTCAGAACTGGTGACACCACACCTCACATACTGTGTTCAGTTTTGGGCCCCTCACTACAAGAAAGACACTGAGGTGCTGGACCGTGTCCAAAGAAGGGCAACAAGGTTGGTGAAGGGTCTAGAGCACAAGTCTCATGAGGAGCAGCTGAGGGAATTGGGGTTGTTTAGCCTGGAGAACAGGAGGCTGAGGGGAGACCTTATCGCTCTTTACAGCTACCTGAAAGGAGGTTGTAGCAAGGTGAGTGTTCATCTCTTTTCCCAAGTAACAAGTGATAGGATGAGAGGAAACAGCCTCAAGTTGTGCCAGGGGAGATTTAGATTAGATATTAGGAAAAATTTCTTCACTAAAGGGTTGTCAAGCATTGGAACAGGCTGCCCAGGGAAGTGGTTGAGACACCATCCCTGGAGATATTTAAAAGACACGTAGATGTGGCACTTAAGGACATGGTTTATTGTGGTGGACTTGGCAGTGTTAGATTAACAGTTGGACTCGATGCTCTTAAGGGTCTTTTCCAAACTAAGTGATTCTATGATTCTATGATTTGGGCATAAACCTCCCTGAAACTTAACCTGAAGCGCTCAGTCTTTACTATTCCCTGAACATGACACCTGCAAGCAGACCCCAGGGACTGCCAGTTCCTGATTCCAGCAGCTGAGTGCCGTGGGATGGTGTGAGTGACCAAAGCAGGGTAGAAGGGGCTAGCAATATCACAGCACCCTCCTGTGCTCCTCAAAGAGGCTGTTAAAATGATTCAGCATGACAACAGCTTAAACAGCTACATCTTACCTCAATGACCAGTCAAAACCCCATCAGATATATAGGGATGGATAAAAGGAGTCCCTACATATAGAGGTATGATGGTCAAGGTCATTTGTGTGTCATAACAGTGCAGACAAGGAGGTCAGAAATGTCCACATGCCCAGATGGAAACTGTGAAGTGTAAAAGAAGGAAACCCCAGGTTTCCTCATCTTGTCAAGAATGACTGTTGCCAGTTAAGTATTAAATTTGAAATAAATACAGGAAACAAGTACAGAGAATTACTGGAACAACTACAGACGTTTTTGTTGTTGTTGTTGCCACATTTGCCTCCAAACCTGCACAGTTATTTGAATTAAATAGGAAACAAGTATCTCCCTGAGCCCTGAAAATAATAAAGGCAAGTTTCCTATGGGCTTGTGTCTCATCCTTGACGGGGCTCCAAACTAAGCTTTCCCAAGGCTGAGGCATGTACAAAAGATCTCTCCTGCATTGGTTCTCTGGCTTGCAGCCTGACTCCATTTTTTTTCTTGCCTTTTATTCAGCAGATGGTTTCCACCAATGGACAGAGATGAGATGGTCTCTGAGACCTGAGCCCCTCCCGAGTGTCTGGCTGATGTTTGCTGTCAGGGAAGGACATGCAATTACAGAGACAGACAGACTTGTTCCCACATCTACACACTCTGCGAGGTCTTTAGCATCCCTTCTACAATGGGAAAGGCTGAAATAACTTCTCGTTACTGACTGTTGTCCAACACTTTCAGTAGATATGCTAGAGTGTGCATTTAACAGCTGTCCCAGCCATGCCACAGGTCAGACAGTGTACCCCTGTCACGTTTCTGAGGTGCCCCTGAGCACCCATCCACAGTCCGGCAGCTTCCCATCCCGGAGCACAGCAAGCAGGCTCACCTGGCCAGAACGTCTTTTCCTGAGCACGTGCCAGGACTCAGCAACAGCTTATTCAAAACAAAGAGTAACTTGTTCACCTAAAATAGAACATAGGGCACAGGGTAAAATTAAACAGACAACTTTTTGTATTTGGCCTTATATCCATCTTCCTTTTTAAGCCATTAGAAAGGTCTCTTCAGCCCAATCACTTCAGCCTGTAGGCTCAGGAGAGGACACCAACCTGACACATGTGTGAAATGCCTCTTTCTCAATGTGTTTCTAGGTGCATCTTTCCCTTGGATGGTGGCTGCTAACCCAGGTGTTGCGCACCTCTCCCTTACTACACCCTTACCCTATTTGTAAGGGTTAGCATCCCCTTGGAGCCTCAGCTCTAAACAGCTCAACTTTGCCAGCCCTGCAGTGAAACCCCGCCTTTCCTTTCATTCTTGTTCTGGGTCTCATCTCATTCCACTAAAACATTTTTCTTTTTCTTATCCTGCACCCAGGAGGAACAATATGAAGCAAACTGAGGCACAAATGATGAGGAATTGATTTCCATTATTCTCTTTGTTCTATCTGTTCAAATATACCATGTGAAGAATAACTTTCCAATTAAATGTTATTAAAAATATCAGTATGTAAGAGTAAAATATATACATGCAGTGCACATGTATTTGGTTTACATGCATATGTAGGTAAAATCTTTGGTATAGTCAAAAAATAGACCTGAACACACTTAAAATAGAGTGGTGGGGTGGAAAAAACAACTCAGATAAACCAGTAGAAAGTATCACATTTCTTTGACTAAAGTGGGAAAGCACAACAAATTTTAAATAAATGGCTGACACCTACCAAGATACTACACATTCCAGGGTTTTACTCAGAACCCCACAGAAAAGTGAATGCTGCAGGATAAACAGGAGACAAAGAACTTGCTTCTTCAAGGCATCATAAGTCATCAGACAGCTCTCTGAGCTGCCGGAGCAAGAGAAATCCCTCCAACCACTAGGGAAAAAAAGCCAGCAAGAGCAAAAAACATGTATTCAGGATAATAAAACAACCCCAAACAACCCGGTATAGAAGAAGCAGCTTTGAGAACAAGTAGTTTCTGTTTTACAATACTACTTGATGTCAATACTAATACTTAATAAAAGTCAGTGTAATACTCCAACCCACCAAAGGTTTTGGGTTTTCACCTTTCTTTCCACCTGCACTTGTGTGGGCACTAAGATCTCAGGGTGTTTCATTGCTGTTGTTATTTTGACTTGATATTGCAGTTACATTTGATATTTGAGAAATGGATATCACAAGGGAGGTGCAACAGTTGCCATGAGTCAGGAGTTACTGGTTCCTGCCCTTTGTCAAAAGGGATGCCTGTGCATGTATATATATAATTCTAACAGAGAGGAGACGAATGACACCAGGACTTGCACTCTAGCTCCTGCCAACCTCCCCCTGTGCTGTACAAAGCTTCTGCTAAATCTGAAAGCCCAGAGCAGCCTTTTTGTGCCTCCCTGAATTAAGGTGGTGGGCATCTACATCAGGATCCTACTCAAGTTCTGCTGCTTCTTGGCAGCCAGACCTCATCCCCAGCCATGCAGAAAATGTCCTGTGGGACAGAAGGAATGACAGGCTGCAGCAAGAGAGAGGGAACTGTAGGGAGAGATTGTTGGAGGAATAATTCAGAGAGACATTTATGCTTTGGTTTTATTTGAATTACAAAGGAAACCAAGATCTTTAATGGAGGAATTTGAGGAAGAAAGCTGCACTTTCTGTAGAGTAATATTTGTTTAGAGCTGGAGAGGAAGCTCAGCTGTTCTCAGTCTCTTATTACCTGTCTGAAAATAATGATGTTTTTATTTCAAAGTTTCATTCCTGATAAATATAATTCAGCTTCCTATGTATCAAGAGAGAAATGCCTCCGGAAATCACAATAGGAATATGGATTGCCACTTGAATAAAATATAGCCTGTTCTCAAATACAGAATTCGTTGATTGGGCTTTTTTCAGATAACGGACAAAATATTAAGAATGTATGTTTCCTAATTAATTACGAAGTAGTTATTAATATTCATGTTTAAAGACTATAAGAAAAATATGAAGTCCTGCTATATATTAAAATCCAGGTTCACCCTGTCACAAATTCATTCTGAACAATAAATGCTTCTAAAAACCTCACATCTTAGTAAACAATTGGACTAATGCAGCAATTCTATGAAGAATATTCACTTAATAACAAAATTTCTTTTAAGAGTTTTAGAAAAAATTAAATTCAACACTGCCTATAGAATAACTCCTTATGCACCATAGCTAGGAAAAAAACACTGAGAAGGGGTGTGGGAATAATCCGGTATTAGACTGGTTTTAATACCAATTTTTAAAATAAATGTTGTCAAGTTGATTAGAGCTGTGGGCTATGGGCTTCATTTCAAGCCCATACATGTACCTGGAACAGAATTCCACTCCTAAGGGTCTATTTTATTTAAAGTTAATGTGAAGTAAGAGGGCTCATGCCCCTGTGGTCAGATTTCCAAGTCACATCATTGCCTAAAGATGCAAACAGGCACCTACTGACATTGTTAAAAGCAGTTGAACGGATTGGGCTTCATAGGACTAAGGACTCATATCTGTAAAATTATTCAAATATTTAATTCCTGGTTTTTGGTGATTTCAGTGCAGTCAGGCACCTAGCTATCTTTGGACATAAGACTGATAGCACTGAACCATGTTTGCTGCTTTTGAAAATATTATTAGATAGTTATCTGCACTTTAAGCCCTTACGTAATTTTATAAATCTATGCCTTCAAGGGTTAGAGGGTTAAAGGATTAGATCCCTCTTGCATTTCTGAATACATTTAATCATAAATACTGGGCATTTGGCTTTATGGCTAGATAAACTAAAACTAAAACACACCCTAAAAATATCTAGCTAACCGTGAGACAGAGTAAGCTGCCACTCCCAACTCTGTTTGGTCAGGGATAGGTTTGAGATGCTGGTACCGACTGTTAGCTGCCTTTTTGTCAATGCTTATCACCGACACCTTTTTGGGGAACAGCTTCTCATTGTGACAGGCTTTAGGTGAAGCTTGGCTGAAGTTAAGGATGCTCAGGTCACCTCTGCCAGAAAAGTGCTTGGTCCGTGTTGCTGGCACTCAGCCCCCAACACAATGTCACATCCACCTCCCTCAAGCTGCAGGACCAAATCCAACCTACCACACTTATTTTGCTGGGAGGCATTAGACTGCCTGATGCTGAGTTGCCAACACAACCCACAGATGCCAAACCATATATATATATATATATATATATACACACACACATAAAAACTCTTTCAAGTAGGAGTGTCTCTGAATAACATATGTACAACCTGCCACGCAGAAAAGGACAGTGGGCGCGCACAGGTTTAGGGTGAAATAAAGGCCAGACCTGTAAATACCAAGGCAATTACAAATCAGCCAACACCAATGCAAAGTCTGGGCTAGTGATCTGGTTTCATGAGGAGAAAGATCAGGGATTCAACAGTGTTACAAGGAAATTTTGCAATAAGGTTAGAGGTTCTGGCCAAGGAACATCTAATATTCCTTCATAGCCTAACACAAAACATAAGGAATTAGAGATAACCTCCCTTCACTTTCCTTATGTTTTCTAAAGAACCTAAAATTCCATTTAAGACAGAATCTCTTACTGCAACGTCTCTGCATTTTCATAAATATTGAATTCTGTGGGTAAATGCAAAAAGTGTGCATTTTAGTAACATTATCTGGATATATCCAGTGGCTTGGTCAATCTTGGGTTTTAGGTACTCTTGCAAGGAGGCCTTGAGAGTACACCCAGCATACTAGGCCTTTGCACTTAGATAGCTGAGATCTTATTCTAGCAATGATTATGTTTACAATACAAAGACGCAACACAAAGATAGAAAATGTGTTTAAGGCTCAAAGCCTGAAAACATTTATAAGTTTATCACACTCAGAACATGGTTTTGGAGAGATAAATGCTTTATTAACAACTCTTACAAAATCACGTCTGTGGCTCCCCAACTCTTGGCACATCTATCAGAGAAAAGTCAGGCTGACTTGCTGAACCCATTTCCCCAAAGATAAGACTCACCAGGTCTGAGATGCTGTTGTCTGAAGACATACTTCACTCAGAGACCTTTTCCTATTATTTTTCTGCAATATTGCCATTATTTTGGCACTCCTTTAGAAGAAAAATGTGCATTCACTTTTTTTCTGAACACAGGTGAATTTTTGTTGTCACACAAAAGGGAGTTGGTAATCTCATCACACAGGAAGAGAATAAGTAACAGACCTTGTTCCTGGTTGAACAGAGGAATGAAGTTATATTTAAACTGCAAGGAGGAAGAAATGGAATTTATTGTTCAGCTTCATGCAGAGAGGTGCCTGACTCACAGGCCAGTACCGCTGACGGTACTTTCAAGCAACAGCAGGAGATATATGAATAAGGAGAAAAAAATGTCAGTTTGTGTTGACTAAAGAGGAAGCTAAAGAACAGCCATGACTTCCCACATACTTCTGGAAGGCAACTTTCTTCTGTTTCTATTGTATAGCCAGAAAGTAGAAGCTGGGGCCTGTGGCTAAACTGTATCTCCATAATTTTCGTACATTTTCTAACATAGTATGAAAACAAGCAGGATCATAGAAAACTCATGAGATCAGGTTATTCCTCCATATTGAAGAAGAAGATTTTTCACTTCCACAATAAGCGCCTTTGGATGCTAATAAAAAGTAATTAGACAGCACTTCAGAAAAAAACTTTTTGTGGAAAATAAGTCTTTGCTTATTTATATACATATGTATATACAGAAATTGCAGTCAGAAACCCACTGCTCACAAAATGCACTTCACACGTTAGACTCATTTTCTAAAGTCTGTGCTGTAAACTAGAACTTGGATAAGTGGGGAGGGTAACAGTAAGCTACCAATAAAACCAAGAGATTTGTTTTTCTGAAATTATTTAGCCTTTTTCTTTGTTGAACACTCAGGCTCATGAAATGTTGTCAAAAAGTTGTTTGTCAGCTAGCAGAAATATGATAAATATAGATATTTGCAGAAGTGTTTGCTTTGGTCATGCCACTTGGCCATTTAAAAGCCCTTTTTGTGGGAGAAGTGAAAGAGGAAAGACTCTAAAAAGTGCTGAAGATGAGAAGGGGTGAGGGAACCATGAACTAGCACCCAGACTCCACTGGCATTGCACACCTTTGTTACACCACGCTAAAACAGAGAGCAAACGGGCAATGTTCACAGCACTCTGGGACAGCTGTGTCTGCAGGGGTGGTGATGTTCAGCAGCCCTGGCACCAAAAAAGCAGCAGCAATCAGTCGTGGGGAGAGAGCAATCTCATGCCTCTGACACAAGCCCTTTCTGATAACCATCCTTCTATCGCATTCCTTTCCAGCTTCTTTTCCTTCTTTGCATTACCTTGTCTCAATCCTTTCTGCTTTCCATCTGAATGAGAACCCATCTTAATCAGGCAGATCACCTTAACCCTGCTAAATTTAGCTTAGCACAGCAAGATAAAAACCAGTCCCAAACAATCAGATCTAATTCTAAAAAAATAAGTTTTCCATGAATTGTAGAGAGGAAAATAAGGGTAAAAAGGCAAATGTTTTTCCTGGCCCAAAGAGCACAGTTTGGATCATGTGCTCCAAAAGCTACCCAGATACAGAAGCTATATTTTCCTGTTTTTGCTATTCCTTCCTCCTTCCCCTTCTTACCAGAGGGCTTTGTTTTGCTTTACAAGGAAATATGATTCAATTTTAACTGTGAAACACAAAAGCAACTGTCTGAAATAAACCTTTTTTTTTTTTTCACAGAAGAGACATTAATTATTACTTTAAAGACTACCAAATGAGAGAGGTTTTTTCCTCTAAAAATATGGTATAATATAAAAACCATGATATTATAAAGTGGAACTATTTAGAAATATGGTGCACTGAGGCTTCTAATAAAATTTAACCCAAATTATATACAGTTCTTTGAAAATCTTAACCTTAATTTTTAAGGTTTTTCTGTTTTCTTTCTCCCTTCTTTCTATTCATCTTCCTTTTTTGGCATTTTAATGCTGAATAAAAATTAAATGTAATTTTAATTCTTACATAACTAGTAAAAACCAAGAGCCTTGTAACATAACCTCAAATCCAGATTTTTGTGCAAATCAGGGAAGTAGTACATTCATTTTCCACAAGAAGTTGTGTCTCATCCTTAAACTAATTTTCATTTTTCAAGTACAGGCTGCATACGCACATGGGGAACTCCCATAAGGAACCAGATTACTTAGGCATTGGAGAAACACCCTGTGTGATTTAGGCTGGGACACATCCTTAGGCTTGCAGGTTGCCTAAACAAACTAGGAATGGAGCCATCATACTACCCTGAGTCATGCAAAATCACATACTTATGCAATTTGAAGTAAATTTGACACCCCTTGGGATGATAATGTGCTTCAGGTGGTGAATAACCTGTTCCCTCCAGAATTAGGGATTACCATGGGATGATACTCTATCACCTGGGCCAGACAGAAGCTGGATGTGAGTGAGGAATAACCTTGAGACAATGACTTGCTTCATGATTGGGAGGCGAATTCATGCTTTGTCAAACAGCTACTTGTATTAGGGTTTTTGTATTTCAGAAGAGTTCGTTGGGCAATAAAAACACTTGAAACCATTTCAGACATTCACCCTGCTGTTCCTAACCATGTGAATAGAAACAGTTTTGGATTAGATGCCCAAATAAAACTCACAAGACTGCCGGAGAGATGTAGGACCCTATAGGTTTTGACTTTCAGTAGGAATGAGGCACACAATTCATTTGAATAAAAGGCTGATTTTCCACCTTAAATACAGATTAGGATTTCCATGATAGAACACAAAATTGTGCCTCTATTCTTAGTAAATTAAAACATGGTTTCCTCATGCGTTGGACTGACAATTGATGCACATGGTTAAGTTTTCCCAATGTTTTTGCATCACTAGACCTATTTTTGGGGTACTTGAACCCCAAATAAAAGCAGGGAGATCCTCTACACTGTTTTGCTCCCCTGTACTTTTTTGGGTGCCCCACAGAGGAAGCAGCTACTAAGTGAGTGTGAGGGGAAGCAGAGAGGGGAAGCAACCAGGGAAACACATAGGAGGTGCTGCTTTATGGATAGGAGAAGGTCGGGGCAAAGGCCAGGGCATCCAGAGGTACCCTAAGGGGATGAGGAAAGAGGAGCTAAGAATGGGGACAGACAGCAACCAAGGGAGAACGACCAAGGGTCTGACTCTTTTGCCATCTCCTACTCTTTCAGTATCTGACTTCAGGATAATTTTACCGGTGAAGTGTTATACAAAACCATACATTTGTTTCTTACTCTTTCAAGTTTTCACCTGTAATGAGGTGCAAATAATAATAAACAGCAGTTACCATCCCAAAAGGTCTTCTTCTCATGTGACTATAAAAACAATATTGTGTATGTTCTACTTTTTTACTCTTCCTATGAATTTAGTTTAAAAGTTAGATGTGTTTTGTCTTCTTTTTCCAAATGTCAATTTTGTAAACCCAGCAGCAACCTAAAGGAAAGCTGATGGCTGGTAGCTTTCCACCCAATTAATCATTTCCGGCAAGAAGGTTCTCAGATGTGTTCTCATCCACACACTGGCAACCCCACTCCTTTTAAACTGCATTTATATCTCTGCAGATCACCCATCTTCAGTTCATTTCCTTAGATATAATGCTTTGAAATTTGCTAATTAATTGTTTTTATGGTGCACAGAAAGAACAGAAACCCACTCAGACCAAGTGCTGTGACTCTGAAGAGCTAGCAGTGACAATATGCAGTAAAAGGCTATTTCTGTCACGCAGATTAGCAGTATGTCCCTGAATTCATGCAGGATGTATCTGACTCTTGTGCACAGGGCCAGCACAAGGACCATATGTCATTTAAATACCATTTAAACATTATTTTAAAGGTACTAGTAGGAGTTCTGCGCTCCATCACACTTTTCATGGGTATTAACTAAGTAAATGTAATTTTTATACCATTTTCAAAGGAAAATTTTACTTTAAGTTAAGGAAGTGGCACCATCTTGTGGGTAAAAATGAAAGTGTTTTCTTCTGTAGCAAATTTAGTTGTTTTTTACTTTTCTGTCATTCCACCCACCCCGCCTCCCCGCCCCCCCCGCCTTCGTTCTCAGAATTCTACAGAGTAGCCTTTTGAGTCTAAAAAATAATCGTTACAGAATATTTTAGAGCAAATCTGTGCTCTATTGTGCAAAAAGTCCACAATATTTTGATAACTTACCATGCTACACAGATTTCTGAGATATCGGCTAATGTCTATGAATGATTTTTGAAAAGCTGTTTTGAGGTCAGCGCCACAAAATTAAAAAAAAAAAAAAAAAAAAAAAGAAAAGAAAAAAAGGACCAAGCTAAAAAATATTTATCAAGCAAATAATGGCTATATTTTCAGTGGCGATGTGTTATTCCCAGAAATGAGTCAAAATTGTTCAAATCCACATATAAAGGATTTCAGTTTGGCTAAAAACTGAGACCTGTGCCTTCACTCTG
This sequence comes from Strix uralensis, assembly GCF_047716275.1. Lineage (NCBI taxonomy): Eukaryota > Metazoa > Chordata > Aves > Strigiformes > Strigidae > Strix > Strix uralensis. Next base: position 25,126,277 of record NC_133976.1, read on the forward strand.
AGAATTATCAAGATGCAGACTCATTTTTCTCAGTCTTTTTTTTCTTAAATATCTTGATTTCCTCTACTTTTAAAGGACTAGTCAGACTTGTCAGCAACTTACAGTGGAGACAGAAAAGAGAAGACTGAGAATATTGTTGATGATAGAGTATTACTGGCTTGTTTAATATGCAAAGAGCTGTAGGGCTAAGAGTAAAATGTGTAGTACTTGAGCGCATTTATTTAAAGGCATGCTCATAATTACTGTCAGTCATCTCAGTAGGATTCACCTCTCTTTAGATATCACCAGTACAAATGTCTATACCTGAACTGGTCACCAAAGCTCCTTTTGAAGGGAGTAACAGTTGTTTTTAAGGTGCAGTTCATCTCATTGTATACCAGATATCTGAAATAGATCAGCTGACTCATACCCTTGAAGTGCTTATTTGTCTTCTTTGGTTATAAAGGGAAAATTATGTGATTAGCATAGACTTAGATAGCTCCTGCAGCGATCTGCACACAATCAAATAAATCCCACCCCTTGTGCCTCACATAAATGAAATTATCAAGATCTTTGAGCCCTGTGGATGATATTTAATTTAGCACTCCAAATGACTTATTACGGACTTTCTTAAATATGGATTTCAAGAACTCTAAATATCGAAACTGAATTAAGTGCCATTAAAATAGCTTAATATAGGGCTGTACACACTGCGTCAAGAGGTTGGTGTGATCCTTTGTGGTGAACCTATGAGAGAAACTGTATATTTTAGCACTGGTAGCTTTACATTCAGAAGTGTTTTTAGTTCTTTCTGCCTGTGGTAAATATATGTATAAAGTGGCATTCACAAAAGTTAATATGCGAAGTAACAATAACTGTTCTTTTTAATCACTGAAATACAAGTTAACCCTAAAATATTTCTTGTTAATTGCAGATATTTTCAAAAATCAAAGTGCCAGAATATGAGCTGGGCTGTAAAGCAAAACCTAGCACAAGAGTATCCTCCTTCCAAAATCAGATACTCGTGCAAAGAATATGGTCCTGCACTGACATTACCCCTTGTGAGCAAAGCTCAGAGGCCATTTCCCCATTGCTGAATAGAAGGCTGAACTTCACAGCGCCTGGGTACAGATCTTTCCCTTGACCCTGTTGCAAGACAAGCTGCTTGCAAAAGCATGGGGAGAAAATGGGAAGGCTGGTCGGTTTTGCTACCCAACAGTTCCCCTACACCTGCAAGGTGTGGAGATCCTCTCTGGTGAGATGAAGAGGTGGGTCATGCCAATCCTCCTGGCATGACACATGGCAGCGGTCCAGAGCCTTCTGCTGCCCCAGGGTCATGCAAGAAAACAGACACATCCAAGTACTTCCACCTTCACCTCCCTGGCTGGACACGCCTGGCAACCACGTGTTTCTGAACATGGCTCTCAGAGTTTCCAGTTCTTGAAGGTTAAACTGCTAGGGGATTATTCATCTGGGCTTTATGCTGCACCTTACCCTCAAGGAGATGAAGGTCTCCATTTTGGAACGGCTGACTCAGGAAATACCTACAGGGATTCCAGATGGGATATATCCTGAGATCTCCTTCCCGTGATCTTCTCTTCTCTTAAGGGATATTCCAGGACTCTACATGGATACATGTTGTAAAATAATGGCAGCACTTAATCATGAAGAAGCAAAAGAATATAAAGAGATATACATATATATATATAGTCATAAAGGCAAATCATAAGAAAATGCTTCCCCAAAATCTTACTTAGCTAGGCCGTAAATAGCTACCTGTGAATTTGTAGAGATTAAGCAAGAGAGATTAAAAGTGCATATAGCAAACCAGCTCAGTTATTCACCCAATGAGGAAAGACATCAGAACCTCATACAGTGAACTGAGAACATTTATTAGAAAATCAGAAAGTTACAGAAATACAGTATAGACATAATTTGGGTAAGATACACTGTCTAGAAGTTAAATGTCCAGTATTTAAAGGAAGAGGACAATCCCTAGCCCAACACAAAGCCCTTGGCAAATTCAGGAGTTTGGCTAGGCTCCCTGGATCCCCATTTGTACTAAGCATTTGCACAAACCAAAATCGTTATGGAAATACTGCCTTAGGCAAGGCAAGAATCTGTTTGACCCTTTGGCCAATTCTTGGACTGAATCTCTTTTGATCTTAGAAGCAGTCTGGCTCATTTAAATTCTAGCCACCCCACCCACCTTTTCATCTCCTGCTGTATTTTGTGGGTTGAAAATGTCACTGAGAGTAGAAGCTGTTCCTGCAGCACCCCGGGCCTGACAGCAAGTGTAATGCAGCTGGAACCTTCACTCAAATCTCTTCTCCTGCCATTTGTAGCCCATTGTGGCCAACAAAAGACAGGCATGTAATTTCAGTGGAAAATCCTCTAAACTTTAAACTTTGCCTCATCAGTTTGAACAAAATTTGGAGTGAGACTGAAAGAACCCAGAGCTGGTTTTATAATTGCAGAAAGCTTGGCCACCACCATTTGTCATACTGATTGCCATGTTAATTGTCATGTTCTCTGCACTTCCTTGATCTGCCTGTATTAGAATGGGCAACACCTAAATACAGGTTCTCCAGCATTTGTGACGGGGCACAGTGAGGGATCATTAGAAACACTGGAAATAAACATTGTTATGAAGTGGAAGACATCAAAAGGTTTATCCAGATTTATCGCCATCAAGATTTATCAGTTAAAAAAGATTTATTAACATTCAGCTAATAACACAAAACACAACCATTTTGGAATTTCTTAATTCAATCATGCTGTATTAAAAAAATCTTAGTATTTGTTATCAGGCCTATTTACTGCCTTCCATTCAGCTCAAGATGGGCAGAAGTCTTTTCACTAAAATATCAAAAAGGATTTTAATAGAATAGTTTAGGATTTTAAGTCTTAAAACAGACAGTGGTTGAAAAGAGAATACACAAGGGTTGAGCACTGAGCTGAGGTTTGGGGGTCCAGGATTGTTCCCACACTTTTCATTAGTAAAAATCTCACTTACCTCACTGCAGATAAGACTACACACTGGAGAACCAGTCAGGTTCACAGTGCATTTAAATTCTCATACTTCTATTGAGCTCAGCTTGCACCCACTACAGATCTCTTTGGTTCAGTGTAAATGTTTTCCATAGGAGGATGTTTACATTTACATGCCAGCTGCCTACAAAACCTGCAAACACATCAGCACTTTGAGAGCAGGAGATTTTTCATATGATTTTGTATCCAAATTATCTTGGATGACCAGCAGCGACTTCAAAAATACATGTGAGGAAGCAGAGCTATTCAAAACTTTCTAAGAAAAATCTCTACCTTCTTGCAAGTCCTGCCTGTCCTCAGGCCCTGGGATATAAAACCTCATCCAGACAGTACAGCCACATTAAAAGCTCAGTTATAGCCTTAGCTGGTGCAAAAGTTCCAATATAATAGGCATTTGTAAAGCCAAAGACAATGTTCTTCAAGATTGTTGAAGGCAAATGGTTCTTCTCTGGTGAGAGTTTTCCTTTACTCAAGTGGCCAGGATGCATCCCTGTTGGAATAGCAGTGCAGGACAAGAAAAATCAGTGACGGTATATGTACTAATACATATATACACACACACACATATATATATACACACTCATAAATGCTCCCATCTCTGCAATGCATGGCAGTTTTAATGAAACCAACTCTAGTTGAGCGTGCTGCTTTCCAGATTGTGGGCTGAGACACGAAGTACTGATGCATCACAGACTTGTAAAGTGCCTGTTTTGCTGGGGGCAGAGGTGTTACCCACTGGTGCAAAAGTACTACTAATCTTTAGAGAGTATATTACAGCTGATTAACTTTATGGACTGCATTGGTTAATGGACGATTTTCCTTCCAAACACTTTAAACCTTTTCTTGCTGGCTCAGAAACATGTGTTGAAACACAACACGCTTGTGTAGATTGTTTACTGGGTTTTATTTGTTCACTTGTTAAAACTTTTGGCATAACTTTAGCTATTCAGTTTCATCAAGAGAAAAACAAGTACAGCAAAGCACAAAATTGAACTTTTATTAGTAACTGTGCTTTTGAGAGAGAAGGGAATGTTAGACCAGCTGACCACTAACACTAAGCAACTGTTTGCTTTAAATGAACAAAGAAGAAATAACACATAGAAGTGGAGATGGTAAACAAAATTATTGCTACAAGACAGAAGGTGTTGATAGTAGCACTCTTTAACAGTGGAAGGGACTCACTCCATTTCTCTTTTTGGCACTTCTCTCTTCTGATAAGCACAGTGCCAAGCTCTACAGGGTTTGTATCTACACGTATAGCTTGCAGTCACTTTGAGATGCCCTTCCCCAGGAAGCTAATACCAGTGCCATATCTTAAACGATCTAGAGGTTGTGATAGCAGAAGGGTGAAAACAAGAAATGACTTATGCAGCATCGTGTGCATGACCAACAGAAAGGATTATGTTGGGAGAGGTGGGTTTTATGCTCATGTATCTCTATAGGCTTTGAGAACTGCTCTGAGAATTGCCCACCACCAAGGAGGGTCTGTGCCCGAAGACTTCACCACAAGCCCAGTCCAGCACCTAGGGGCAGCTTCACAGAAGGTGTGATCGTGCGCTGGGACTTGTGAGTGCTGGGGTTCAGTCAGAACAGGAAAATCACACACTCTCAGCCTGCTGGTATTGTCTTCTCTGCTGTTCCAGAAAGCTGTCCAACATCTTCACATCTCCTTTTTTCAGTATTCTTCCTTTGCATCAGTACATCATCTGTGACTTCTCTAGTTTTCTCCTCGGTGTGTATGCTCAGCATCCCAAGTGGGTTGACTGGCCTTTACATTCGCCAAACTATTCTTTTCAATATTGGAAGAACTAATTTCCCCTATGCATATCTTATTTTTCTCTGACAAGAGTGGTATTTGCAATTTTTAATAATTTTTAGCACATCTATATTTTTCACTTATCAGTTAGCCAGAGGTTATAAGAGGTTATAAACCTGTGGCCAAATTCTGCAGTTGCAAGAGAGTGAACTCAAAATGAAGCCAAAATCATAGTTACAGGAGATAGAGCAAATGTTGATGAATCCACAGAGTAAATTTAGAGGAAATTATTATTTCTAAATTTTGTATGCTTAAAATATATGCCAGGAAGTATTGTGATAGTTATTTGAATTTTATTGATATACTTGTTTCAAATGGTGCTTGCAAGAACAATATCCAGCTCTAATGGAATATTGAAAGAAAACCTAACAATTTTTTATTTATGTGGTTGTTGCTTTATTCCTGTGGGCAAACACCATTTAGCTAATTGCTGCTGGCTGGTGGGTCCTGTACCATTAGATAGACCATCTTCCTGATGGGGTGCCAGAGGTGTTTCAGCCCCACAGTTCCACGCATTACTGCTTTTGCATTGCTACATAAATTCTCTACAAGCTGTTCTCTGAGATACTGCAGCTTAGTGCCCCCGCACCCAGTGAAAGAAATCTATCCTTCAGCGTTTATAGAAGTGTATTGTTTAATAGGATTGCATTTAAATTTCTATAAAGGTTGTCAATCCAGTACTTACGACTCAGAATGGAAATCCTCCCAGAGAGACTTTATTTAACCACTGACTTCTAGATACAGACAGTGAGAAGTACACTGTAAAGAGAGGTTACAAACTTTTTCTGTTTTAAATGATCCAGCAATAAGTTCTGGCTTCAGCAGTTTTATTACTTTTTATTAAATGAAGTAGTGATTGTCTGCTATTGGAAAGCGCTAAATAGAATGAAAAAGCTTTCTGACAAGACCTGTTAGACATATTTTATCATGTATTTTCTATTCAGAACAATTTCACTGCTTCAGACTAAACAGAGACTTAAATTAAGATTTGACAGATTTGTTTAGAAGTTACTGTTCTCCAACAGACCCCAAATCATTTATTTTTTTTACACAACTTAAGACAGAAGGATCCTGAATTCCTTCCATAACAGTGACTGGTTTTATTATTACTTTTTATACGGTAAGATACCTAAAAGACAAATATGAAGTGAAAAATTAAAGGGTTTTTCTGAATTATTGAGTCCTGTACTTTGGTGTTAAAAGCAACATTTTACAGAATCACTTTGATAAATGTCTTGAGCTCCAGCTTAAAAGCAGTTCAATTTTTTGCCCCCACTCAATTCTACTGAAGACACCTTATAGACTATCCTCACAATTAGGAACCTGTAAATTTCTGTCCAAATGTATCCACTATTAATTTCTAAACATTTTTCTTGAACCAATGTTGTCCTTTCCTTTAAAAACAGATATTTGTTC